>NC_141763.1:68215848-70998348 GCF_982258835.1 Parasteatoda tepidariorum
TGTTCACAGTCGTTAGTCTGAGACTACTAGCTATAAACAGTCTTATTTGACCATAAATGTTTTCTTAAGACTCACTTTCTGCAACTAAAATAATATAAATTTGCGTTGTTATTGCATGATTAGGATAAAATTATATCCACTTTAATTTTTCTTATGTAAGCAAGTAAATCCGATACATGCGCAACACACTTTTCTTGCTTTATTTTATAATTTAACTAGTGATGCTGCCATTGCTTTAATATTTCTGACGCTATCACACTTGTCCATTTTTCATTTGGACAACCCATATAAAAGTATTTTAAGCACGATTAAAAAAAAGTTGCGAATATGTTTAATGAGGAAAAATATGAATAAAACGTTATTTTTTACAATTTTTTAGCATTTGTTTTGTAATTAATTGTTTAATGCCTCTTAGTTATTTTGAAATGTTATTGTATACATTTTTATTTCATTCCTGCTTTATTTTTATTAAATTTTTTTGAAAAAGTTGGTGAATAAAAAAATTTATTCTTAACGAATGTCAAATCTATGACAATATTTCTACTAAGCATTTTTTTTAAAAATGATAATTAGTTTTTATTACACTTAACATAAGTTCAAAATAGAAATTTTTACATTTAATAGTAATTACAAGTGAAAAAATCGAATCATTAGTCAATTATTGGCTTAAAAAATGTTGCTAAAAAAGACTTAACTGAACAAAATGTTTATTTAATTTTTTTGAAGAAAGAAGTTTCAGTCAATGAACTATATGGGGTTTATTCTTAGTATAGGTGTATATTAATTTATTAAGGTAGTATGAAATAGTACAAAACAAATTCATCTTAAATGTATTACTTTGAAGTTTTGATTTTTTAAATAAATAGCACCAATATTTAGCACTACTAAATTACTCTTGATAAAAGTGAAATAGAAACCACTGAGAGCTCTGTCTTACCAAGTCTGCTATGATTGCATAAATGCAGCCGAATTACACTGAGATAATTCGATAAAGTAATTATCGAATCATGCAGTTGTTAAAAGCAGTTGCTTCGGGACAATTATGATACTTAAGAGTTCGTGTTGAAGTAGTACCATATAGATTTCTTTTTTTTTTGATGTTCGTCTTTGTTAAATTATAAGGCTGTTAAATAAAATATAATTGCAAATAAGTTATAAGTACTGTGATTTTATTCAAGTAAATTTCAGTTTAAACTAAAAAAAAAACAAAGTATGGAGATTGGTACGGGAGTTTGGCACTGACATAATTTAGATTTCAAGAATCGATAGGACGGCTTGAAAATTAGTGTCATGGATTTATAAGCACCGCATTTATACTAACCTTTAAACTGTCACGTTTCTCGGAGGCAAACTTGTCCAAAGCTTTTCCCTCAATGCACAGTTTACCCCTAAAAGAACAGCAGGTCCGTACTGAAAAACAATCAGCCCCTCCCCCAAATTTATTTCGAGATTGGCAGCTAATCAGATCCTTTTCACCACCAGACCCCAAAACCTTATAATCGGTATCCGTTCAAATATTTACCCTGCAGGGGTTGCGTATTTGTATTGTTCGAAACGAGTACAAAATATAGTACAATAATTTTGCCACAGTACAAAAACAATCCATTTTAAGCTGCTACTTCAGCAGTTAAGGTTGAGCTTTCTTCTGGGCACTCATATTCCATATCTTCTGGTGGCGGTTCATTTTTAACTGTGCAAGTGTTCTGGAATGTTTCCGGTTCAGATTTTGGAAGAGTTTCGTCGGATAAGGAAGGCTCTGGAGAAGGCGGTAGTGATTGAATTTCAGTTTTGGGAATCGTTAAGGAGGATTCTTGCTGTTCCAGAATGTTTGGTCGATGCTCCGTCACTTGGTGATCCTCAAGTTGCTTTTCGTCGTCAAACAAATCTTCGCAGACAATACAAGAATAGTCAAATTTACGATCGTGGATGTCTTTCAGATGTTGCTTCAGCGTCACTGAAGATGGTAGGAAATCATCACAAATTTCACAGCGGTGCGTCGTGGATGTTATGTGCGTCCTCATGTGCTCCTGAAAGAAATGCAGCTAAGGTTAGGTGCGAAAATAAAACGGGAATATAAATTTTTAATAAAGGGTGATTTTTATAATAACATTGCAGACCCAGTATTTTACATTAAAGATGAATGCAGTTTAGGACATGTATTTCATATTATGACAATTAGAGTCAACATTAAAAAAATACAATTTTTTAATTTAATGATGACGTTTTAGTATATTTCTTGGGTAAAGAACAACAGATCTGGTAAATCACTTCTTAAGAGACAGCATTGTTATCCTATGTTGTTTTTAATTTAGTATCCCCATATTTTCTTTTCAGCAACAAATCCAGCAAGCTCATAAGCATCTAACTCTTGTAGAAGGATACCAAAACATTTTATCAAAGTTATGACGAATTAATACAGAGATTAATCTGAAAGAAGGTGGATCTAAAATTATCGAACATAATATTATTTGTCGAAGAGAAATAAACGAATCGAAAAATGAATCATTTGATGATTTTGTGTTTACTTGTATTAACTTGTTTATTTACATATTAAAAGAATATCCCCCTTCTTTCACCTTAATCCGTGGTAGAATTGTAATGTGTTAGGATTGAAAATAACTCATTAAACTTACCTTCATTTGCAGACGTTTCAAGAAAATCTTTCCACAGTCCGGACAAGAATATGTCTTTGGAGCAACATTTTGATGGTGAGATTTTAAATGCAATTTTCGGTTTTCTTTCCTTGTAAACTTTTTCTTACATACAGGGCATTCGAATGATTTCTTTTCTTTTCCTATTTTGATGATAGTTTTTAAAGGAAGTTTATCATTTGATAGACTGTCTTCATCAAACTTGTATAGATCTTGCTCGACTAAAATGAAAAATAAAAAGAAATTATAAAAGAACTGACTTATACATATCTACTATACAAACTATACAAAGTACTACACAAACTATTGCGAGCCAACTAATTGTAGCGTGATAGATTACTTTGATCTGCCCCCTTCAAAAATGTAAGGTGTTTTTTGAGGTTTAATTGAGGTGTTAAGGTTCATTCCAGGTTTATTCGAAGTTTATTTCAAAAACAACCTTAAAAGAGCAACTTCTCTAGATGTATAATCAAGGTCTATGAAATTGTTTTATTCTCATTTGAGGTTGTTTTAAGTTTGTTTGAAAATTTCTTCTAGAGTAACCAGCTTAGAGAGGTTTTTTTGAGGTGTACAAGCTTGCTTTTCTACACTTCAAGCGAATAAGTATTTTTGAGGTGTGAAAAATTTCCCCCAATCTCAAAAGTATTGCTGAGTTTAATATGAGGATGATTTTATGAAGCGTAAATGAGGTTGCAATTGAGGTTTATTAATGAGGTTATTTTTGGTGCAAAACATAACCTCATTTTCTACCTCAGAAGCATTTTTTACATCTGTCAACCTCAAAAACGCCTTACTTTTTTGTAAGGGACACTAAATATCTATTTAAGTTTCACTACAGCTATTTTTCTTATCAAGTATATCTTGATCTAGACTAAAAATAAGGTAGGTGTTTCTGAAATAGATTTGTAATGACCTCCAGCTTTTGAGTTCATTTAATTACGGTTAACTAATTAAATTTACGAAAGCACAGCTTGGGCGCGGATTTAAATTATTGGAGATTTCCAACAGAGCCCTTTCACAAGAGCTTCTAAAGATAACAGGTATCATAAAAATTATATAAATTGAATATTGAACGCTTATTCGAAAATTCAATTTTTATGATAGTTGTTCATTTTGAGATTTAATAACCTACAACAAACCTTACTCTGTACTATTTCTGCTTGAAACATAATAGAGAATTCGATTATAATTCAATGTATGCGATTCACTAAAAATACAAATTTATTTTGTTATTATTTTCTTTCTAATGATAATCAAAAAGTAGTGGCTCTTTTTGTTTATGACCAATAAATGATAATAGTTGAATAATAATATTGACCATTAAATATAGGAAACATAATTGTATAATGGATTCTTTTGTACATTCACCGTTAAAAATATTTATAAGCATTGAACCAATATAAAGAAAGCATTTGCTGCAACGATTGTCAGGAGTAAAAGTGAACGTATTAAGCCTCAATTGTCAACGTATTAAGCCTCAATGTGTTGAACGTATTAAGTCTCAATTGAAAGCAGTCTCAAATTTGTAGAGGTGGTAGGGCACATATAAAGGATTGAAAATTGCATAGCAACGCAAGGCCGAAAATGTTATGGTAGGCAGCAAGGAGGCTTCCTTATGGTTTGCAAGCTGTTCGTGCACATCTAATCAGAACTTTCACTTGTCCAAATTAAATTAATTACATGTTAATTTTATGGTTTCTGATACTTTATTTTATAACCGTCGCTGAACAGCCGGCCAATTTTTGGGCTTACGACTACTGACGTTCAACTCCGAACCCTTGTAATTTTGAACCCAATCCAGAAGACAAGGGAACTCCTGGATCAAGTATTGGGAGAAATTTGACTTCGTGGAGGACTTTTTCATGGAATTAAAAAGCATTTGCATTACATGGAGAGGGAAACCGCGAAAACCTCCCTCGTATAGCCTGATGGTAAGGGGACTCGAATCCATAATCCGTCTACCACTGAGGATATTTTACGTCAGCACTGTGGTCGATGCAAGCCGGATGCGGAATTCGTATCGACCAGCCATCGCTGTGATTCGAACCCAGTTCACCTCATTGGAATACTCTGTCCTATGAGCCATCACAGCTCTTTTTGTTACTATTGTCCAAAACTGCATTCAAATAAGCCTGGAAGCAGATGTTGTATCGTAAAGTACTGGTAATCTAATTTGCCAATCGAATTAGCGAGTGCTGCAAGTTGGTCATCAAATCAAGAAATTATGATAAAACAATTAAATTTGGAAAATTTTCGATGATAACTATAAGGAAATATAAAGATGATTAAGAAAGATAAAAGCCAGCCCATAATAGGGAAGCGCTTCTAGTAGTATACGATGAGATTTCCTGCTGTGGATTGCTATGCGATTTTCAATGTTTATGATGCGTCCAACCTATTCTCTAAGTTTGTAATTGCTGTGCTAAATCACATGTGTAACCATATTAGTTAAGGCTGTTAGATAGTTAAACATTTAATAGTAGATAAATTATTAGATAATTAAGGTTAAACTGACGGTACTCAGAGTCTCTAGCTCTTCTGAAAGGATTCAAATGAAACTTCAAATATGTTTTATTCAGATAATGGAGCTGAGGTTTCTATCGGAAAAAATAGTTTGAAATATTGCAAATAGATTTCGTTGTACTGCTTAAACCGCACGTAAATAATGCACACGTGTAACCATATGCTGATTGTTGAACGACAAGTTATGCACACAAAGCATGCAGGTGAGTAAATATTCTGTTATATTTTCAAATTTGAGTTGTAATATTCCTAGTAACTACGCAAAAGTGACACCTAATGGTGAAAGTTCAAAATACTTTTTTCGACGTGAACTCCAACCTCATGATCTACATAATATATATTTTAAGTTTTATTTGAATCTGTTCTATAGAGCCGTCAGTTAAATTTCGACCACCCTGTACTACAACCTCTGAGTCTGTACAGAAATTTTAGCAAATGTATTAGACATTATGCATAATTATTTATAACAGTGTTCGAACGAATACCCTACTGAAAAATTTGTTTTCATTTTTGAAAGTATACAATTATTTCCGAGGCTTCTAATATGAGGTGCAACGTGACATGTTCTGATTGAAACAAATGATCACGATAATTTGGTTCAGCATGAATGAATAATTTAAAAAATCTAAACATAGACACATTTGTTTCTTCTGTGTAGAAAAAATAAATTTACTAGCCTCTTATTATTTATTTAGTTTCGAAAATTTTTTTTTACTTGACTATCGCACTCACCTTTGTCTGGCTTAAGATTGAAGATGCCCTCGTCAGACGTTGTAGGGTGCAGCAGCAATACATGATTTCTTAATTCTTCTATTGATGAAAATTCCATTCCACAAGTAGGGCAGGAAACAGTTAAACGACTACTTATCGTATGCTTATAGCTCTTTTCGTGGATTCGCTGATGTTTTGCAAGATCTAAAGAACTTCCGAAAACACTAGGGCATAGTTGGCATTCAAACAAGCGTCGAGAACTCTCTCCATTACCTACAATTGAATAAAGTTTATGGTTTCATTATAGACGATCTAATAAATAGAAAGCTCGTTTAGAATTAAACATAAAATTATTTCATTCACATTCTAGATAATGATGTTAAGCAAAATATTAAAAAATAAAATAATTTTGCTGACTGCGTTTCTTCAGGTAGGGGAAATTATGTTTATTTTTTTGGACTTAAAAATTATGGGGTGCTTATAAATATAAGAAGGTTATAGGAATAGCCCGATGCTTAACCAAGGAGACACCGATTCCACGGAAAGAAGTACTAAGTTTTGAGACGTAGGATCGATATATATTTTTAATTCAAGGTAGATTCCTCTATTTTTGTGGGCCTCAAAAAATAGTTGAGTCCCACTTGGTCTCCGCTGTTGCTAAACAGCGGAGACCA
The DNA here is from genome assembly GCF_982258835.1 of Parasteatoda tepidariorum. NCBI lineage: Eukaryota > Metazoa > Arthropoda > Arachnida > Araneae > Theridiidae > Parasteatoda > Parasteatoda tepidariorum. The sequence continues at coordinate 68,222,408 of NC_141763.1, forward strand.
AGTTGGTCAACGTATACCACTCCTGGTATAAAATATACCGCCGTAAAAGTATTAGCAAACAATTTAAAACACATATTTTAAAAGGAATCGAGCTTATTAACTAACAGTTTTAACATCTAATAATGATGTGTATCAATTTAAACAATGTTTAACATCTATGCGAGCCGTGATGGCTGGCTCAGTGGTGAAGGGGTTGAGCTGTCATTGTAAAAACTGGGGTTTAATTCTCAGTGACGGCTTGAAGCCCATCTAACTTCAGATCAGGAAGTACCACCTTGTCTGGGAAGTGAAGGTGGCCTGTGGTGCATTGCTGACCACATGGCCACAATCATGCCGTTGTTCACAAACTTGCGGCTCCATGACCCCTGCCCACAATGCGCTGTTGTGGGGATGCTTTATACATTTTTTATTTATAACTTATCTGTATCCAAAAGCAATTTGAAAAATCTTATTTCTGCGGAAATATTTCACTTAAAACATTTGCCGCAAAAATATTTATTAAATTAAAATATATTGAAGCAAAAATTCTTTTTGTGTTGAGATGAAGATATTGTTTGATTGTTGAGATTATTTTGTGTTGAGATGAGCTGCGAAAACGATTATATTCCAAAAATTTGTTGTAAAAATAATTGATCTTGAGCTAGGATATTTTGCAGCGAAAATATTTTGTTTTGAAAATCTTTTGTGAAAATAATTGATATTGGGCAAATATACATTTCCAGAAAAATAAATTAACTTAAAAATAAAATCTTAAACAGTTCAGCAAAAATTAGGTAATAAATTTGACGTAGTATGTTTGACTTTTCGTTGATTTGATGGATGATGGTTAAAAGTTTGATACTTGCCTTTTAATGATGAGTTTGCTGATTGAAGGCGATTCACGTTTTCCCACAGATGAATGTAAGAATGATTCTCTAATTCGGCCCGGAAGAAGAATTTTTGGCGACATTCTGAGCAGTCATAAGGGCGAGAATCAAGACCATGATCTATCATATGGCGTTGGAGGAGGGATGAATTTGTGAAGACAGCTGCACATATGTAACAAGTAAAATGAGAACTTCCTTCAAAATTATGTTCAATTAAGTGGCACTGAAGTTTGGAAGGCGAATCCATGATCTAAAAAAAAGTATTTCGTTTAATACTGAAAGCAAATACTAAGTATCAGTTAAAATACAATTAAAGAGTTTTGGGAAGTTTTGATTGGCTAGAAGGCTTTAATTGGCTAAGTTTTCTACAAGAAGGTATTTTAAGTGCGTTTTTGATTTACAACACCACGATTTTTAAGTAGACATTCAGATATTTTGGCCTATTGTGTGTATATACAGGAAAAATTCCATCGATTTGCCAGTTTCTTTTAAGAAAATTAAGTCTGATGAAAAGATGTCATTTTTGGAAAAAAAAAGGATTTGAAAATTGATTTATCCAAAAAAAGATAAATGCGAAAAATGATTCGCATAGGATTTTCGAAAAGATATTAGATATTTTCGCAGCACTGATTTATTACTATTTTGAATGAAAAAAAAATCTGTAGCTTGCGAAACAAAACTATTTTCAGATTTGAAATTTACCCACTTGAATTAAGTAAAATCAAACACTCGTATAAACGCAAATTTTTTTTCCAAGTGTAAATTTAAATAGTAGTTAATTCGGTGAAAAAAAAGAACTTCGCAAAAAAAATTCCTCATTTAAAACTGGACGTTTTAACGTTTAGAAAAAAAAAGTGAAAATTTTGGTTGCTAAAGTTGAGTGAATCGGAAGTTGTCATGGAGAAATCTTCAGAGGAAGGCATTGGCTCACATTGGGCTGTTTAGCCAACTATGATGATGATGATGATGAAAGTTGAGTAAATAGTTTGTCATGCATACTTTATTGTAAAAAAAGGGTTTTTCACGACCCCAAAATTTAATTACACGGCTCCATTTCGCTTCGAGATCACGAAATCTGTAATTAAAGAAGTTTTAATCAAGAATATCAGACCTCAGTGTTAACAATTTTGAAGCATGCTGATTTACAACTGGTTCAAATTTCTGACCCTGAAAATATTTTTAAGTCCTATAATATTCTGGTTCCAGTTCACCTATAATGGTTATCAATTAATGTTTAGGGAAACTGGAAAGTAATGCCGTTTCGCTGCGTTTGATATTTGATCAAAATTTTATTTTTAATCAATGTATTCAATCTCGATAGCGACAATCTTTCAATCCCGGATCAGAAATTTATAGGAAAAAAAATGAACTAGTTTCTTAATACTAACAAATATTAATGCACCGAAACGACATTACTTTCCAGTTTCCCTAATACTTAATTACCCTCTGACAACCAAGGAATTTCTGTAGTTTCAGAAAATATTTTCGCTAGCGACAGCAAAGATAATGGCCTAATACATTAATAAATCAGATTTAAAAGAATTTTGTCCATTATTACATATAAACAATATAAACAGATGTATAAAAGATCAGATAGACTAATAGTCGAATTTTCAAGTTCAAATGGAAGTTTTGTAAATTTCTACTTTCGTTCACTACCACAGAAAAATATAATTTCCTACAGTGTCTAATGTTAGAGAGCGCTGCTGTTGAGGTAAATTTGCAGTGTTCAAGACATGGATAACGGATTTGAGCTGTTTTCTTCTTAGTGTGAAATAATGTTTTTATTCCTGTTGATGCTGCAATGGAAAATTAAAGAAAACGAACATAGGAACTGCAACGTACCTCGTGACATAGCCTGCATTCATGCTGAGTTCCTTCATGAAGCACATGACACGTCACGTGAGCTTGTATATCTGCTTCGGATTCGAAAGACATTTGGCATTTGATACACTGATAAGTCTTTTTGTCATTCCTTTGATGATGGACAGTTCTTCGATGACTATCCAACTCACCGAATGTTTCGAATTTAACACCACATTCACCACACCTTGGAACACCTGGTTCCACTTCACCTTTGGAATGAAAACAGTCTTTACACATGTAGGTATGGGGTGGCATGTTATCGGAGACTTTTCCCGATGCCCGAATGATGAGATTTCCTGGATCAAACATTCTGGAACATACACAACAAGGGGCTGGAGCACCGAGGGTTGGTTCTAGAGTAGCGTTCTTTAAATGGAACTTGGCATGCATTCGCACTTCGACGTCCACGACGAGGGTTTGTCGACAAACAACGCAAGGAACAGGAAGACCGTTGCCATTTGTGTTGGAAGATGTGTTATGTTGTTGGATATGACTAAGAAACTGTTCTTCGTTGGCAAGTTGTACCCTGCACACAATGCACGTACTTCCAGAAATAACCTGCAAAAATTGCATGTTTTTAATTACTTAAGAATTTTGTCCAAAGATGCTTCTAATGCATTTATTGTAGTTACATCAATCAATATCAATTACATCAATATCAATAACATCAATCAATAACAATCAATATGCAATTACAATCAATATCAAAGATGAAGTTTTTCGCAAGTTTTGGATAAGTAACGATATTTATCAACTAAAATATGCAAGATATTCTTTGTGAAAAATGCAAATAAAGGAAACATTTACTGAACAAAGGAGGATTGAATTTGAATTAGCTTTGACAACATATTTTTACCTTCGTTATTAAATCTTAATACATTTAATTTGTTTAATTATAAAAGATAATACGAAACAAAAAAGCAATAAATTTTTTTATTTAAGTAAATGTAAAGGTAAAAAGAAAGGTTTCCAAAAATGACGGAGAATTGATATTTAGTGTTAAATTTACACCATTAAGCCTTGATTTTGATTTAAGTAGAAATGTTTAAAACCAGATAGCGAATAAAATAGCCAACCAAACTCGACCAAAGTTGTAGTAAATACTATATCATGAGAAATCTGGCTTTTAAAAGAAAGAAAATAGTTGGATTTTTTTAAACTTTCATTGAACAGAATGGTTCATTGATCAGAATCGCTATAAGTCCACTTTATGAATAGAATCGGCATAGCAAGAACAGGTCGATTAAATTTCAAATAACCTTACTTCTACGTAAATATTAATCTTCATGTAGCATGCTACTGTCATGAGGTGGAATGATTGCTAAAGTGTTTTATAAAATGTATGTTAACATGTAATTGTGAATATAAATGCGATCTCAATATCAAAATGCAATTCAAGTAAAATTTTAATTTTTTTTATTTGACATGGCAATGACTTGAAGAGTAATTTTAGTATCTTATTGGTGAAGAATCAAACTATTTCTTTTGTTTTGAAAACCAAATCCTTATGGTCCAAATTGTATCAATTGCAAATTCAGTGGAGTTCGGCTCATCAGTTTTACCGTTATCGGGATATGAATACATGAAATCTATATTACTTCAAATTGGTTGTAAAACGTTTAAGTAAGTTTAAAATAATTAAAATTTTTTGTAGTCCTGTTTAATTTAACCATATTGTACATGGAATGCAAGAATTTCAATGCATAAAATGCATTCATTTTATTCATTGAATTTATTTATTGAAAAGTAAAAAATTGCTATAATATTCACTAACTATTTTCGCGATCTTTAAAGCTCTAAATAATCTGCAAAGCTTATTCCGTACCTATCAAAAAGCCAAATTTCAATCTTTGTGAGTTTCTTGCATCGAAAATGCAGACTTTGATATCAAGTGTATTAAATACGTTTTGCTTATGCTTGTAAGCCTTTACAAAATATTACGTAATTACCTTGCAATGCGTAAGTTTGTGCTCAGCAAGAGTCGTTGCAGATGGACAGATCTCATCACAGATATTGCATTTGTGCTTGCTAGACGTTGCAGTGTGAGCTTTCATATGATTCTCCAGGTCACTTCTCGACTTGCAGGACTCATTGCAGTAAGCACAGAACAGGCTGACACTGACAGAAGATGCTGGTCCACTGTTGCATTTGTGGTCTTTGTGCAGCCTTATGTGGTGAGCCTGTTTTCTGTGTGCAGCAAGACCTGATTCTGTAGAACAGACGATGTCACAAATATCACAGCGATAGTCAGATCTTCCCAATACGGGGGATTTCGATGGTGCTGGTGTTGATGCTGGTGGAGATATAGTAGATGTAGAGGATGGAATGTTTAGTTGATTTTGTTCTGGATGAGTCGGATCACCTGTATAAAATAATCACGTGTACTTTTATGTAAAATAAGTTGTACAATAATAGAAGAATATTAAGGTATATCTTTCCAATATTTAAAAGAGAATCAGTAGAGTGTAGAATGTTGGTAAATAGTATGCTAGTTTCTTTAGTTCTTCGTTCTTTTTCAGCATTTAAGGGAATTAAAAGGTTAAAAAGTTCGATTCTTTAAATTTTTCAACCTTCACAAGAGGAAATGGGACTGATTATGAACCCATCTCCAATTTCCTGTTTTAAATTTTTTGTAATAGTTGTCCTTCCTTATATAGTATATGTTAACAATTGTATTTTTTTTCTGAGAAAAATCACCACAACCCAAAAAATAATTCAAAATTTAAAGTTTTGTCCTTACGCTGGGAATATAATGGATTCTGATTAGCAATTCTTGATAAATAATTTTTATTTTGTTATTTTCTATTCTATTTTATAATTTAAAAATATTTCTTAAAAAAATACGGTTAGAAATACATTTTACGAAATTCAATAAAAAAAAAAAATTTTTTTTGGGGGGGCCTAAACTTTTATTTTCTTTTGCGGATTCATAACGAACCTCTCTTAAGTGTACGAAAGGCAATTTAGTAGACTGTTAACATTACATCGATAGTGTAAATTAATATTAAGTAAAAACTTGTGTCAACTAAATTTTTTTTATAGATAGAATAGTAATTTATAGCAAGATTTTCCTCGTCTGGTATAAAAATATCACAGCCCACGATATTTTAACGTAAACAAGTTTTATTCACAATTTGAAATATTGCAAAAGCTTCGAAGTCTGCGAATTAATACTCTGCTTCAATTTTAATCTAAACCCGTTTTCGAACACGCGTAATATTTTTTAACAGTAGTTCTAGAGAAAAATAATGTAAAAGGACTTGGTACTGCGTCATTGAATTTCACAGAAAAATTCGTTTCAGAAATTGTTAAGAGTCAAAGGCAAATTCGATGTTAAAAAAAAGAAGTAAAAAAGTGTTTTCTAAAATTCAAATATTAATTTTCATGAAATATTAATTTCCCCCATATTTATCTGAGAATATAAATACCTAATAGAATTCATGAGAAAACTATTCTGGTTTACTATCAAGCAGCTTAGTCTAAGTTTAATTTACATTAGAAGAGCAACATACTTTAGTGCTACTACGAGAACTCCTCCAGACCCACGCTTCGCGAGGCGATGCATGAACAGGTTTGATTTTCTAGGATGTTTTATAGTTGAGATACATTTTTAAATTTAAGGATAATTTCACAATTCGAAAGCGTTTTCTGTATTTTATAAGGCGAAATAAATTTGAGAAATTAAATATCACAACATACATCACTAAGCTTGCTATGCTTAGAGTGATATCTCTTATTTGGCTATATTTGTTTAAAATATCACTGTTTTTTTTTTTTTTTTTCCTTTTTTTTTTGGTAGCATTATCGCATGTTTGCGGAGTTACTACGCTTGTTGTTAGTTTCGTTGAAAGTTAAATTGAAGGAATGAGTTAAATTGCGTACACTACAGATATAATAATATTCGATGGAGCGTTTTTATTTTTATCTTAGGCGTGAAAATAAATCGTAACCCGCAACTCTTTCGACGAATTTTAATCCTTAGCGCTACATTTTTTTATTTATTCATCCATTTAAAGTGTCCACATTAGGTTCGATCCTCGGGCAGGACAAGGTTGACTCAGCCTTTCAGTGGGTCGATAAATGAGTACCAATCATGCTTGGGAACTAAACACTAGGGGTTCCACGTTCGGCTGATCACCTAACCTTCGGCTGATCATCTGCTCCTGCACCCCAAAGTCCGAGGTCAAGAAAATTGAGATGGGCGCAGTAGGTCTTGGCCCTTTATGGGCTGTCACGCCACTGAGTTTAGTTTTGTTTAGTTCATCCATTTAACATGGTTTTACTCATTCCATAGCAGCAGACAATCTCGGACTAATTTTGGGAGGGAAGTTCTCCTGATTGCTAGATAGTAAATACTTTACTCAACTAATACCCCTTGTAATAATTTATTTTAATATCAAGAAAACTGACATGGGCACAGTAGGCCTTGGCACTCTATGGGCTGTCACGCCACTGAGTTTAGTTTAGTTTAGTTCATCCATTTAACATGGTTTTACTCTTTCCATAGCAGCAAAGAATCTCAGACTAATTTTGGAAGGGAAGTTCTCCTGATTGCTAGACAGTAAATACTTTACTCGACTAATACCCTTTGTAATAATTTATTTTTTGTTGAAAGTAAATGCTCACTCACCACGATTTGTTTCGCTGGGAGATCTCTTTGTGCAAAGATTCTGAGCTTCTTCATTTTGGTGTGTTCCTGTTTTTGGCGACACGTTGGCTGTTTGCGGTTGTGGACTGCTGTTTCGTTGCTGCCCGATAAAAGGGTGAATTGAGGGTGACGGTGTCGCAACTCCTTGGTGGACGGTCTGTATGTGTCTGTCAAGGAGAAATTCAACGTGAAAAGCATCTCCACAAACACTGCAGGTGAATTGTTTCTTGTGTGTTGAGGCATGAAAGCGTAGCTGGATTTCATTGGGAAAGCACTGATCGCACAGCAGACAGCGGTAGTTTGTGCTGTTGCTGTTGACGTGAAAATTTTTAGAGAGATGTGTGAGTTTGACGTGGACTTGAAACTCCATTTCCGTTCGGAAATAGGAGCTGCAGGACGTACACTTCAAAGATCGGCATTCGTTGCTGTGTTTTACTGCAAAATGAACTTGAATGCTCACCTGAAAAATGTTCATAAGGCACAGATTAGTTTTTTTAAGCAAACTTCCTTGGTATATATTTTTAGAACTTTTATCAAGAAAATATACACATGTATGCGTTGCTGGCTAATTATCTGGATGTATGCATTGTAGGTTAATTATCATTTAGAGATATGTAAGCTAATCGGAAGAACCTTAAGTATTTTCTAATAAGCTTATACTTTTTAAGCTTACTTTATTAGTCTGCCTATATATCCTTAGGCTAATTATAAAATGTATAATTAATTGCACAATTAGCCTGATTTATTTATTTATTTCAGGAGCATGGCAATAATCGTAGTATAGTCTCAGTAAAGACTAATGGTAATAAGCTTAAGAAAAGTCTGTGAGATTGAATAATTCAATGCTTACTTCCTCTAAGTAATAAGTACACAAGTAAAAAGTCTAAAAAGTATTAGGCTGATTTTACAAACTGAAGACTTTTCCAACTAGTCCGCCAAATTAGAAAATATTGGAAATAAACTGGATTTTTCGTTTAGCTTTTGTCACTTTACATGCATACAGCAGACTACTGTTATATTTAAGCAAGGAAAAAGCAAATATGGTATCGCAATATAATGAATCATTGCCAAAGAAGGCGAGATTGAAAATATCAAAAAAAGCTTGATTGTTAGCTGAAACTTGAAGATGTATCTAATAATTGTCTCCTGTTTCCTTTGGCATTCAAACCGGTTTGTTCTGCTTTGACTTCATTTTTGGCAAAAGATCAAAAATTTTGTTTTAATGATGGTTATTATGGATTACTCTGTATAAAGAGCGTATTGGAAGAATGCTTTAAATGATATTACGAAAGCACTCTAACATTCAGATTTAAGAGCCAGTCATGTTCTTAAAGGCGGGTATTTGAAAATCTATATATCGAACAATAATTTATTAAAGCTCCTCAAACATCGTTTGGTTTTACCCAAAGAAAGCAAACACACTGAGAGAAAAGTTAAACTGAATTGAATTTAAAAAAAAAAAAAAAAAACAATATGAAACAAAACCAAATTAATTTCATGGACAAAATGTTTTACTTTCCAAAGTTTTGCTTGTCTGGAATAAACAAAACCGTTTCTTTAATAAATTTTTCTAAATTTGTTTGTTATTAGATTTTTAAAAGATACCTTTTTGCGTAATTTAAGTGTAGAGAATTTTTAATTAATTTTCAAATCGTTTTCCTCTAAATTGCAATAAAAATAAATTCAAAGAAACATAAAACAAGAAAATGCTTAGCATTTAATTGCTAATTCAAAATTAATGATTGCATAATTTTATTGCCTTAAATAATTGAAAGCATTCTACTAAAGTTCTAAAAACTACCAAGAGCAAAATTTACAAGCCTAATAAGGAGATGCTTTTATTTTTCACATTTTTTAAAGGTACATAAATGCCGGAATAACTCCGTTTCGAGGGTTATTCTAAATTCTAATCTTGAATTATTAATTTTCTGTCTTCATATAAACTAACACAATATACCCGAATAATAGTTTGGCAATTTTTCCATTTGGTCGGCCCCCCCAAAATGGAACAGTACGCCTGTTTAATGATACTCTATTATAAAATCTTTAAAGAACAGAAAAAAAAATATTAATATCAAAAATTTTAAAAAATATCCAAGATGGTGAGGAAAGAGACTTAAAACATTCAAAGAATTTTTAAAAATATCAAAATTATATATTTAATCAAAATTAAAATATATTTTGTAAATATGCACAAAGGCTATCAGCATATTTAAAATAATAATGAGCGAGTACGACAAACTGAGGAATATTTTACGTATTTAAAATAACAGTTTTTAAAGAAGTAAAGTACCGAATCACGTTTCAACCCCACCTTTTTAATTGAAGTCCAAGTTGAAAGGTCAATCACACACTGGTTGTTTGAATTATTAACAAACAGAGGTCTGACAACCATCAAAGCAGCATATTTTAAAAACTTTCTATAAAATCACTTATTATCGATCAATTAATGGAAACGGTGTGAGGCTACGATTATTTTCAACCATTACTGATTTGTTTTGCATTTTTATCGCAAAAAATGCATTTTCATAAATAAAAATTCTTGGCTAAACAACAGTGTGGTAACGGATAAAGACCAGATTTCCAGACAAAAGGGAAATTTTTACTTTTTGAAATTATAGCTTCCGTCTTGAAATAGCTTCTTAAGTAGAAACTTACGTTAATCATTAGCCTCATGAATTTTAATATTTTTTTTGAGATTTTCCATTTAACAAGTAAGCTTTAAGCGAAAGTGGCAGAAAACGTGATACTAGATGGTATTTTTTCTAATTTTATGTTTTGCTTCAAACAAATTGTTAAAAAAAACATATTTTCAAAATAGTATTTTAAAAAAAATTCCAAATTCATCGAAGAGTTAATAACTGAAGAGTTTAGTGTCAGTTAAATGTTAAATAGTTGTTAAATAGTATTTTAATGAACTGAAGAAGAGTCCATTTTAAATAACATTTTAATGAACTGAGAATTTACTGAAGAGCTTAGTTGATAACTGAAGAACTTAGCGTCAGAACATCTAAAAAAGCATTTTAATTAACCGAAGAAGCGTCAGAGTATGTTAAATGGCATTTTAATGAACTGAGAATTTAATGAAGAGCTTAGCTGATAACTGAAGAGCCTAGTGTCAGAACATCTTGAATAGCATTTTAATTAACTGAAGAAGCGTCAGAGTATATTAAATGGCATTTTAATGAACTGAGAATTTAATGAAGAGCTTAGTGTCAGAACACCTAAAATAGCATTTTAATTAACTGAAGAAGCGTCAGAGTATGTTAAATGGCATTTTAATGAACTGAGAATTTACTGAAGAGCTTAGCTGATAACTGAAGAGCTTAGTGTCAGAACATGTAAAATAGCATTTTAATGAACTGAAGAAACGTCAGAGTATGTTAAATGTAATTTTAATGAACTTAGAATTTTCTGAAGAGCTTAGCGTCAGAACCTATCAAATGGAATTTTAATAGATTTTCGAAAATTTTTATTGAAATATATAGTAACGCAAGGAAGATGCTTACAAAACATATTTTTCCCTTCCACCCACCCTAATTTAAAGTCTCAGCCGATGAAAATGTTTTGTATTCAGAGTCATTAATAACATGCTTTCAAAATCTTCTCTTGAAATCTACAGAATTTTAAACTTTTCCTTGATAAAAAACATCTATCATTTATAAAATACTTTACAGTGGTTAAAAATTTCAAAACATGAAAAAACTAATTTTTTTATAATTTGTTCATTTCTGAAAAAAAATATTTCGTGCTTGTATTTTGTGACCAGGTTTAAAATTTTTGTTTTTATTAATTACATACTTGCGTGCAAGAATATTTCTTTCATTTATTAAGCTGAGTCCAGTTTTTTCTGTTTTATTTTACTGTTTCTTGACCCTTAATTTTTCTATTCCGTCATATTAATTTTTTATGAATTCATGCTGGCAAATGTTAGTTTCTCATAATTTGCATGCATGCATGTAACTTTAGCTTTTCAACCACTAAGCTACATCTATGGTTAATTTAATCTCTTTAATCCTTTGATGCACAATTTTTATTAAACATATTTTAATACTTTTTCATTATTAACCGTTTAACTTTTATTAACCGTTTGAGGTAGCGTCCTGAAATTTGGGTAGTACGTGAAAATAGCAATTTTAACATCCGATTTTAATATTCATTCCAAATTTTTGATTTGATTGTTCAGGAGAGACGTTTGAAGAAGGAAAATTTCCAATTGTTTTGAACTAGTAATTTATAAAAATGAAACTGTTGATGATTTTAATTTTTCAAGGATTCCATCGGTGCTTGCTGGCTCATAGCCACTGCTTAAAAAAAAGTTAATTGCACTTTCGTTAATATATACTTTTTTTATTCGCATTTTAGATAAAATCAATTATTAACGTGAACGTTAACACCAAATTAGTATTTCTAAAGTATATAACAATTTGTCAGAATTTTAAAGTATTTGTTTTTTGTTTAAAACTGCCTTCTAATGCCTTAATAAAGGATTTGAAAACAAATTAAATTGTTGATGTAAAATTTACAATTTTTTAGTAGTTTTCAAATACATTTTTAAACAATTGTCTGTAAAACTATATAAATTAAAACGTATATAAAATTTTTATAAACAGAAAAAAAAGCAGATTTGTATGATAATGTTAAACTATTATTTTTACTATAAATGTATAAAATATAAAAAAAATGTCACAAATATATAATTTAACATCTTGAAAACTAACATGAAACAAATAGAAAGCATCATACAAATATGAATTCAAAATTATGAAAATTGCATTTATATTAAAGTCATAATTTAGAAAGGACTTTTTATACAGCATAATTTAGCACTTAAAATTATAAAGTTTTAAAATTTAGATATTTATTTTTTCTAAAATAGAAAAAAAGGAAAGAGAAAAAGAATTTCTGTTGATAACTCTGTAAATATATTTTTTAAACAATTCTAATGAGATACGATAAAATACGATAAAGGTTTTTAGAAAATAAGAGTTTAATAGAGGAAAGTTAATTTTCGATTTTTTGCTCATTTGTTAAAGTTAAACTAACAGTTTAAGGGAGGAATTGAGCAATAGTTTTGCGTGTTATCCTTGAAAGGTTATTTATTAATAAAACGAGACGGAAATAATAAGCATTGAAAAGCAATATTTTTTAGAACGCAATCAGCTCACAATAATCATTGTCTGACTCAAGTTTCTTTTTAGTTTAGTTAGGTTTCCTTCGTGTTTCATAGGATTCATTTTAAACGCCCTATTTTGGTAAACTTAATGAGGCAAAATAATTATTAATAATTACCGCTCTTTAAATCAGCGATAAACAATAATTTTTAAATTCTATTTCTCGCAATCTGTAGAACAATAGTTTATGAACAGCCCGATTTTCGAATTGAGTTTCGCAAGAATTGGAAATTTTCTCTAAATTAACGGACCAATCTTTCGAACATTAATTTGTAATTGGAACAAAACCGTTTCAGGACAGTGTTTTGCAACAAATAAAATATTTTCTACATTAACAAGTCTACTTGTGAAAAATATTAATTTGTTAATGAGTCGATTGGGCAACACGTTGCTTTGTGACAATTAAAATGGCTTCTGCATCAGGTATATATATATATATATATATATATATATATATATATATATATATATATATATATATATATATACTTTGAATCTAAAGAAACTAATTTCGTTATTTTTTTTTAAAGTTTTCCAATGGTTTCAAATAACTTGATCTTAAACCTCACCTGGGGTCAACTTTGAAATCTTAACTATAAACCGTGAATCCCCTTTTTTAATTGCAGATTTGGATTCTTTAGAAAAAATTAACTACATGTCCCACTGATTTATGTATGTTGCTTTAAAGAATGAGCTGCAATCGAGAAAAACTAAGATCAAGTACAATCTGTTTAAAATGGCTAATCTGGAAACCTATCACATGCTTCAAATTTTTGCAAGGATTTTTAAAAATTTTTTTTAAAAAAAAAAGTAACGAAACATTTTTCTTTTTTTTTTTCAATAAGATTGATTTCGAGATACCTCGATTTTAAACATCTTGTACCCCATTTTAATTTTTGTTGGTTACAGTCACTCAGTGAAATGTATAAACCAATAGATCGAATCACGTTACTTTTTTTCTGGAGAATCCTAATCTGCAATAAAAAATGAGGGATCAAATGTAAGATTTCAATAATGGTCCCATGGGGTCGAATTTGAAATTAATGGATAACTATCTCACGTTTGCTCCAGTTTTCAGTTTTTTGATCCGATGTATATTTCATGAAATATTTGACCTTACCAACTTTTTTTACTTTTTTTTCATTCATAAACACATAAACCTAAGAGCCATTACATTATGACCACCCTCTATCTATAACAATGGGCTCGCCCAGGTTTTCATGGTTTCTCGCCCAGGAACAATGTTTTCATGGGGCACATTAGGACCCATAATCCTCATAGAACAATCCCTGATGTCTGTAAGCTACTTGAACATAGTTCACCCATTCATAGCATCAGTTTTTCCTGCAGGGAATGGTGTTTACCAACAGGATAATGCACCATGTCATAAGGGTCGAATCGTCATGGATTAGTTCGAGGAACATTCCAGTGACTTTCAAGTCATGTCTTGGCACCCAAATTCACCTGGCCTTAATCCAATAGAGCATTTGTGGTCCTACTTGGAAAACCAAACTCGTGCTGCCACGCTACCTCCTCGCAATGTGAAGGAATTACAGGACCAGTTGGTGAGCGTTTGGTACCAGATACCTCAGACTACCTATCAGCACCTTGTGGATTCTATGCCACGGCGGGTGCTGGCAGTTTTGAGGGTTAAAGGTGGTCCTACATGTTATTAGCAGGGTGGTCATAATGTAATGGCTCTTCGGTGTATACATAGTTTCTTCTGTATTAGTTCAAACATTGAATAAGCTATAAAAGTAAACTATTTCGTCTTCTAATTGCTTACGATGAGGAAGCGATAGAAATATTTTCCGTTAAAAATATTGTATCTAACTATAAAATCGCGAGAAGTAAAACAATTTTTTTTAAGCTTTCCTAACGCATAAACTCTATACTTTGGGAGAATTAAAAATCTTATTCACATAAATTATGAAACCGAAACAATATAGTTTAAGTTTTTGATGTAATATGATTACTCCTTTCAGCAAAACACTAAGTCCTCATTTGATACATAAACTTCCCTCGGTTCAACACTCATTAACAAAATAAGACACGAGTTCAATTGGCAGTACTACAAGCTCTACTACTTCCTTAAATTCATTAATCAATAAAATCGCGTCCCATTCATGAGAAACCCAAAATTCATTATCGCCAAAAACAGCGCCCGTGGCGATCTCCATATGAAGTAAAACAAGACTGCGTGGCTTCTCTATCATACGAAGATGCAAAAAAAAGAAGAAAATGTAAATTGGCAGCGTGACATTTTCCCATAGAAGTTTGAATATGCAAGAAGATAAGTCTTGAAGGTCGTAGGTATGAAGTTCATTTGTGTAAAGTAGTTAAGAAAGCGGTTGTCTTTTGATGAAGCCGACACTTTAAATATCATTGTGTGCGTTGGCAGAGATGAATATGATTAAGAGGTGTATTTTTAATTAGTTAGAGAGTTGCTCGATAAGCTAAATGATAGATTTCAGATTCAGGATGAGCACTTAAATGCTTTAGATCTTGTAACATTAAAATAAGGTATAATTAAGTGGAAGAAGGGTGATAAAGTGTAAATTTTATCATGCTAAGTGTTTTGAGGAATGAACTATGTCCGGCATTGAGATTATCATTTGATTTTATTTTACACTATTCAACAGTGATATATTCATGTTGACGATTAAGAAACATTAAATAATTTCTTGTTATTCTTCTTATTGTTATTAAAAACGCAAGGAAGTTCTTGTCAATATCAACGAAACATTAATCGGGTGCTGGAAACTTCAGACGTGAAGTGATTATGCTTAACCATGTGATTCAAATAAGATTTAATTGGGTAACTCATGGGTATGGGGTTTAATTGGGTAACTTATAAGATTTAATAGGGTAAAAACACATACCAAGTGACGTCATGTGTGGGTGTGTGGGTGTCGAACCTGGTTGGCCTCTGAATTGACAAATGATTTACCTACGATGACGTCACTTGCTGGTATCCAATTGCAGGTCATTTAAATTTTGGCAAACATTTATGAAAGCAATTTGCGAAATTTAAAAAAATAAAATAAAGGGAGTTTATTGTATTCATTGCATTTTTTGTGTGTTGTAAATATCTCTATTACTTCAAAGCTTTTCTTTTTATATTTATTTATTTAAAAAAAACACCTAAAAATTGAAGCCCTATTTTGTTGAATTATTTTAGCATAAATTGTCATAAAAAGGCATTTTGATTTAATATTTTATCCTTTTTTAAATTTTGGAGAAAAGCATGGTAAAAACAAAATTTTTATAGAACCACATTTTCTCTCTAAAAAGCAGTTTTTGTGATTTTTTATTATTATTATGTTATTGTAATTACTATGTCCTAAAAATAGTTTTAAAGTTTAAGCTTTAAATTAAAGTAACAATAAGCATATAGAAATTTTATTGGTATTTCGAAACATTACAAAAAATTCTTTTTTACTAAAAAACTTTTAAAAAGTTATGTTTTTAATTCGTGGTTTTACTGAAAATATTATCCTTTAACAATTTTTTACGTTTCTCCTGAGCAAATTAGTATCAATTTTGCATTAATTTTGTCTTTGAAAACATAACTATTTTTTTTAAAATTTCAATTACCGTTTATTTTAAATTGTTTACTTTTATAGAAACACATTTTAAAAGAATTACTACAAACAAACTAAACACGTGGGGCATCAGATAAATTTAGAAATATTCATTTGGTGACGTAATCTACGAATGATACAACGTTAATATTGTTCATTAAATTTATCTGACGTAGCGAATAAAAAATAAACAAATATTAAAATACGTGAAATAAACTTTTTTTTTAATAAATAGAGCTATAGTCTGATTCTACAGAATCGAGCCATCGATGTTTCGACTTTCTTCTGTTTAAGCTAGTGAAGAACTTAGAAACAAAATTCTATTTTATTTGAGAGTATGAAAAGTTGGCGATACGAAAATTATGTTGATTAGAGAAAATTTATCTGCTTCCTTTACATGACAATATTATTTAAACCTTCTATAACACTAATGATTTCATCTTATTGAAACTTCAAATAAATTAATATATTTTTTAGTTTGAAATTTTGTTTTAAAATCAAACGAGAATTCGAACTTTAAAAATAGACATTAATTAATCGGCATAAGATGTGCATCATTGAACCATCCGCTTTTCAAGGCCTCTATCTTTTAACGGTCATGGTAGGAAAGCAAATTAACTTTGACCCCGGTCAGACAACGTAGGCAGCATCTGAGCAAGTATCTCTCTTTCCAAATTTTCACACCAAAATCAACGAGATGAATTTCACCAGAGTCCAATTTAATGGGAACCTTACTGCATATACACACAGGTAATTTAGCAGTGTGAAACGATCGAACTCATGACAGCCAGCTCCTCACTTGCGGAGTTAAAGGCATCTTTACCGCCTTAACCCAAGGCGCACTTGCTGGTGCGCATATGGCTTAAAATATTGTTCTCTTATTTAAGCACATTCGTTAATGGAATTGCAGGCTTTGCAATTCCATGCGTAAATTACAGTCATTAATCATTTTCAGATCTTGTCCAGAGCCAATTAAATTTAAAGCCTAGTCATTTGTTTGAAGAATAATTTCGTTTCGTTTAGAAAAAAAAAAGAATAAATGACAGTGACTCACCTTTGAATCAAAGATCTGCTTACAGAGGGCGCATCTATACAAATGATATGCGTGCATATCCATTAAATGCTTTTGCAGCTCATCTGGTTTCTGAAACAGCTTCATGCAAGACTGGCAGCCATACTCCGTAGTGGCTGACAAAAAATGTCCAATCACATGACTGTCCAACAAAGTTTCGTTAGCAAATTCAGCATTGCATTCTGGGCAGGAATGCTGTTGCATTACTGCTGCCGAAGAAACTGGACCAGATGTTGATGCGGCTGCTGCAGCATCCAGGTGACTTTTCAAGTGCGTCCGGAAGGATTCGAAATCTGAGAATCCGGCGTTACACTGACTGCAGAGAAGAGTATTTGGTCCATTTTCAGTTGTTTGGCCTGAAAATAATTATGTGGTTTTTGTTTTTATTTTCTTCAGGTAAATAACAATAAAAAAAACTTTTTCAACCATTAAAAAGACCAGAAAATAATTTTTTATCACATTAAATTCAAACAGATAATGTTTTACCATATTTTATTACTAAGCAAAACTGTTTCCAATTGGAACTGCTATTTGATATAAGATAATTGTTGATTGTTATTGTTAACGAGTAAACTAACTTCTCATTTGTTGCTTCTTATTGTGGCACATATTCTGTATTCCCTAATTTAAATAATTTTTTATCAAGTGCAGTTGATTATTTTTTTTAAAATCCAGGTCAGGTACCCTTTCATTTCGCAGCGATTAACACATCAACAAAATGAGTTTATGAAAAATTATAACAATTATACATTTTATAAACAAACTGATTTTTTCATCGACTTTTGAGGGAAAAAATAATAATGAATGAGAAATATCCACGGGAGTTATGAATCGAAGTGAGCTGGAAGCTGAACACTCCTATTTTTTCTAAAAAAATCATTACAAATACTTTTATAAAATGGAATAGAGCGTTTGCCTTCCAAAGGAACCGGGTTCCAATCTCAGTGATGGCTGGTCGATATGAATTCCGCACCCACCCGACTTGCATCGACTTCAGTGCTGACGTAAAATATACGCAGTGGTAGATAGATCACGGATTACAAGCCCCCTTGCCGTCAGGCTAACCGTGAAAGTTTTCGTGGTTTTCCTCTCTATGTAACTCAAATGCGGGTTAGTTCAATCAAAAATTCCTCCACAAACCAAAATACCTCCAAATGCTTGATCCCTCCAAATGCTTGATTCCCTTGTCTTCTATATTGGGTTCAAAACTACAAGGCTATGGAGTTGGACTTAGTGGTCGTAAACCCGAAATTGGGCAGCTGTTCAACGACTGATATAAAATAATAAGTATGGAGTTTTGCATTGATTTCGAGCAGGCATATACGTTTTACTCCATCGGTGTTGAAGGAAATTAAAAAACCGTAGGTTCGAACAGAAATGGTAGAAATTGCATAATTCCAAATTGCATTCGAAAAAATTTGCATCTTTACCTGAGGTTAGAGAATGGCCTCCGCCTGGATCTTGCCTCCTGTAATGACAGCTTGTACTTCCATTAAACATTGTTGGATGAATACCCGACAAGTTGGAAGATTTTGAATGCTTGGCGCCATTCGGCCTAAGCCTAGAACTCGCCAACAACCTATTAGAAAAAGTTTTAGACATAATTTAAAATAATTAAATTTTTAACGTTTATATATTGTATTTTCAAGTTATAATAAGTTTAAATGATAAGGTTAGTCATCTTGATTTATGCATTCTGTGTTAGCTCTTTTGAACATAAAAACGTCATTTCATCGTAGTCATAATTTGATTTTTACCATGAAAAATATGAATTGTAACAATTAAACCTAAAGGTTCACTAAAAATTTCTAAGTAAAAAAAAAAAAAAACCTTTTTTTTTCATTAGTGTTACTTATAAAAAAAGATTATCTTCTATATTTTTCTCGTGTATAAGAACTCTATTTTCGTTTAAGAATTAAAATGAGAAAAAAAATGTTAGTGAATTATGGGGACAATAATCATGTGCAAAAATGAACTGTTCTGATCTTGGGTGTAAATTTAACTTCAATTGCTCTTAAGTGTTTATTTAGTCACAATGATTGCCGATTCTCTAGTTAATGAAGTCGGTTCCACTCGTACCTTACGTTCTACGCAAAAATTTATTTTGCCCTGATTTGCCTCCTTCAGTTACCATCGCCCCTTCAGTCACCGCGGTTTTTTTTCTTATTCTGTTGTCTGCAATATTTTCCTTTTCTTTATTGACAATCGCGCTTTTTCTTATTTCTAACGTGTTATAGTTTCATTATTCAGACGTTGTTTATCTTGAGAATGAGTGCTATGTTCGAAATAAGTCGATTTTTTTTCTACTTCAATAGTTCATAATTTTAGTTTCTTGAAATCTTTCATTTTATTTTTTACGTTCTTAACGTTCAAGTTCAAAATGTTTTTTCTACCAAGTTCAACATCAAAATTAAAAAAAATTATTCTTAGTATCAAAAAGTATCATTATTACTAGTATCAAAAGTATTTGAGTATCAAAGCATATCATAAGGCTATTTTAGCATAATATATATAAGCTGTTCGGAAACATATATAATAGATGGTTTTAGAACCTTTGGAAAAATTTTTGAAAATGCCATGCTCATAATATCAGAAAATGACCAGAGAGAAAATTATTAAATGACGAAAAACTTAAGTTCCTTTCTCTATAAACTGCTTATATTTTTCATCTCCAAACAAATGAGTATTCGGGAATTTTAATTTCTGCTCTGATCTCTTTCACATGGTCAGTGATTGGCCAGAATTAAGAAACATTTTTGTTCTCCTTCAATTCAAAATTAATTTCTGAACCCTAATATGCATAGTTTCATTGTTTACGACGATTCTAAAAATATACATTAAGGGTGGTGATTACGAAACACATTGACACTGACATACATCATGAGTTATATCATTAAAAATTTACCTTTTGCTTGATTGATTGCTGACAGGGGATGATGGGGACCGGGGTACATTTCCACTTGGTGTTTCATGGACTAGTTGCACGTGATCTAAGAGAGCTGCCGATGATGCAAAACTTATGTTACACTGAGAACAATAGATGTCATTGGGCCTTTTCATCATGAAGCCATCACTAAGAGACGGATACTTCTGAAGCATGTGTAGGGCCGAATAACTATTATCACAGTCCATCATTTGATACCCGAAAGGTTCTAAAAAATTGCGATGAAGAATATTGGTAAACATATTATTTCTATTTTTCATATAAAAAATCATGTTAAAAGATTGTAAGAGGCAAAAAAATTACATTTGAGTTTGAAAAAAAGTTTTAAAAAAATCGTGCCAGCTGATAATTTATTACCATCGTTTTTAAGCTTTAAAAACCCTTCAACAGATGGTGATTCGGTGAGATTTTATTTCTATGAGGTTACTTGTAGCAGAACATCTTTCAGATTTAATTTTTTGTAGCTTACTCTTATAGATTAAAGAAGATATTGAGCAGAAACAGCAAGGGATAGTTAATATTTTTCTTTGAAAATAAATTGACATCGAATAGTAAGTTTTATAAATATTTAAAAAAAGTTATCGGTATTTAGCAGATAAATCGGACTTCTCTGAATTTGCTACAATCAGCGCCATCAAGGGCCACTTCTTTTTTCATGCAAATAAACATGGTCATTCTTTTAATTAAAGTTATATATCCTATTGAAATTATCTATCTTTAGAGAAGGCTCGAGAAAATTAACCAATTTTAAAACCATGGAAATAATTTTTACACTAGCGTTTAGTTTTTATTATTTCATTTATGCCCACAAATCACTACTTCAATGGCATAAGTATCAAGTTTTCAGACTGAAAAGCCTTACCTGATGCATTTGGCGGATATTGGCTTCTTTTATGCATCAAAGATTGCAAAGATCGAAGTGAAGCTGCAAAATTATTTCCACATTCCCCACCAGCACCAGTTGGAATGTGCAGAACTTGAACATGCAGTTGTAATGATTCAAAAGTCGGAAAGTCAGACTTGGAACAAAATCCGCACGTCAGTTTCATACTTGGTGATGCTCTTTCATGGGGTTTTGCGCTATTTGCTTCTGGATTGCTACTTCGATCAGTATCGGTATCAGATGTGTTCTATTAAAGAAAAGTTGCATTAGAAAAATATGCTTAGCAATAATAAAAGGAAGCAAATCAGCATGAATGTTGCACATATGGGAATATTTCCGCGACGTGATCTGCCAACTACAGCCGCCAAGGTGCCAAATAGATGATAATCTTGCAATTTTTTTAAAAAAATCATGTAGATGTTTGCCCGGGGGTTACTACGAGTTATACCTTTCGAGTTGGCCCCTCTGTGTGATGTTATTTTAGTTTCTCGCGAGCCGCTGCAAGGAAGTTGCCACGACTTGGCGACTATTCTGCCATAGATCACGTTACGGAAATCTTCCCGCACATATAAAAGTGCAGAAATTTATATACTATAATTTTGTTTCTATAAACAAGAACTTTCCAGAAAACACAAAACTATGAAGCTTATAAACCTAATTTTTTTCTGTTAAAACTCAAACTTATGTTATTTATGAATTGTTTTATGGAGCTAGAATCATTTAACTCTGGTCTATTCATTCAACAACAATCGATTTATTTAATCGATTGTTGTTGAATGGGGAATCATTCAGTATTTTGAAAAATTCCAATAATTTGCTTATAATCTTTCTAATTTTCTATCCTATCCCAATGTAATCCCAATGAAATGTATTCTAATTTAATTTCGACGTCGATTACTACAGAGTTCACGTTAAACACCTTCACGCCTGTTTCTTATTTCCCTACAGATTATACCATCTTGTACGCGTTTGTCTCGTTAGTTTTCTACTGTCATTTGGTCCTTATACACTGGAGAAGATTGTTGTTTAAATAACCATTACTATAGTATATCCCTTTTTGTACCTTTAGCTGCGAATTATTCACGTACTTTGCTTTATTCTTAATAGCGTAAAGTAAAGCCTATACTTTTTTGGTTACTTATAACAGGTCTTACCTGTAAAAGGTCTTCTTATCTCAACATATATACTCATAATATTTATATTTATTACAGGTTATGTTTATTTGGAAGAGGGAATATTGACTTTAGTCAACTACAATTATTAATAAGCGATATAGAATACTGTTGGTTTATTATCACTAAGGGCATAATTATGTTTTATGGTAACACTATCTTTTATTTAATAATGCTAACTTTATATTTATTTAATTTTTTGCAAGTTTATTTTTTTCAAATTCTTATTAAATTTGTGGAAATAATAACTATGATTATGAATATTAGAATTTGCGGTAAAGCAATACCAAATGAATGGTTTAAATATTTTGGGTTTAATAGTAGAATTATTATATATATTTTTTACCAGAAATGTACGGTAATTTTACCTACACAGTACGGTAATTTTACCAAAATTTTTTTTTCCGTGCAGGAAAATATAAGTTATTGAATACATCAAAGCTAAACTTTTTGAATTCAAAAAAATTGTGAACTATAAAATTTTCAAAATTTGACATTCGTGGGAAATAATAAGGGATTAATTTTGTTTCAAGATATATATATTCTTTGGCTAACCTTTTTGTGAGTACAAGCAGCATTTGGCGACGAAAGTTCATCTAAGCATTTGAAACAGGATCTGGAAGATGGTGGACGTGGTGAATCTGACAAAGGGGAGGAAGTCGAAAATGTCCGATGACTTTGTAGCATATGGTCACCCAGAGTGGCAGGAGAGGAGCAAATTTGGGGACAGAAGCTACAGATAATAGGCTTAGGAGGATCTGGAGACTCGTTTCCTTGTCCATCTTTATCAATCTAAAATATAAGTTTGATTGTAAATTTCCTAACATCTTTTAAAATGGAATGATACAAACTGTTTTAATATAATAAAAAGAATATGTATAATTTGAATTCTTTTTTAATTAACTAATTTTATCCATTCACATCACAAATAATTTAGAATTTATGTTAACTATTAGGAATTAATATTTTTATACGTTATAAAACTTGTTTTTGTCTTTAGAGGGAATTTTGATATTAATCTACAATCAAAATTTTCATTAACTATAACGAACGTAATTTTTAATAATTAATTTTTCTTTATGTAGAAATCATTTAACATATATTTCATGCGTTTTCTAATTAAATAATATTATATTTAGAGACTATGATATTAGAAAGAATCTTATTCTAATACTACGTTTGACTGATACTCTGAATGATTGTTGGCATAAAAAGTGAATAAGGGAAAAAAAGAAGCTAAACAATAAAACAACGACTCCATCAACCACAAACCGATTTGAATAATAAATCAGTATAATTAGTGATTGGATTAATTAGCTTATAATTTAATAAAACGTCAATAAATATAAAAAAACATGCACGATAATACTTAAAAATAATCCGTTGTGACGTCATCATAACGCTTTTCTTAAAGTTTGTTTTTACCCAACGGGCCACAGTACCCTCTCGTATCATTGAAAGGAAACGATTATTTAATGCAGAAGATTTGGATTTGAATAGTTACCATTCCATGGTCCATAATTTAGTGTATATAAATATTATTTACATATTGTGCCATTAGTGTAAAAACACGAAATTTTCTAATGTTTTATTTTTGGTTTGAGTTATAAATTTTTGCAAAAATTCTTTTCGTCATATTTTTTTTTACTTGAGTTTTTTTTTTTTCATTCTGTTTCATGCTAAAATACTAACAGAAAAAGGCAAAATCAACATGAATAATTTATCGTTTATAGAAAAACATGTATGCAGTAATTATAAGCTATAACGCTTTTCAGTATATATAATTCCTTTAATTTAAAAAGATCAACTATAAATGTCTCCTATATAAATATGTATTTTATTCAACTTTGAAATAAATTTATGAGCGAAAAAAATGTTTAGACATCAAATTATTTAAATTAATGGCATTGTACTTTACAAAATGTACTTTTTCTTTATGAATGTATTTTTCTTAAATGAATTTTTTTTACAAGCTCTAGCATTAAAATGAAAACTCTTAGTTGATTTTTCTGTTAATACGCCTTAAAATTTATAAATTATGATATGTTATTCGGCAACTAAAGGTTTCTTTTTTTTCTTCTTTTTTGTTCTTTTGGCTTTGTTTGTGTATATATTTTAAATATTTTTCAAGTTTTACTTTGTGCCGGCCAGGTGGCCGAGCGGTTAGCTCGCCTGACTGCGAAGTCAATGGCCGCGGGTTCGAAACACGCTCTGGGCATGGATGTTACTCTCTCTTTCGTGGTCCTCTGTTGTGTGTGATGAGTGAATGTGGCCCACCCTATGAACGGGTTTGTGGCAGTGTGGCGTGGGCAATGTTACTCGCCTCCATGACTTTGGCTCACAGGGGCCCACTGGGTAACGCGAAATGAGTAACAACTCTGGCATCTTCGAAGGCGAAACGAATAAAGTTCAGTGCCTGCCATTCGAGAAAAAAAAAGAAAAAAAAAATTACTTTGTGAATGAAAGTTCATGTCTATCCCCATAATGTTAATTTTACCTTTGGAGTATTTCGCCGTATTTCAAGAACTTTTCAAGCGAATCGAAAAATTTTTTGCACATAATTATAAAATTTGTTCATCTAAAGATAAATCCGTGCAAAAAATGATTTTTAGTAAATATTCATTATTTTTTATTGTTGTGTTTAATAATATCCGAAAAAGTTTGAATTGTAAGTAACACAATTATTTACATCATTTTGAAGGACATAATTATGCCTTTCATATTTAAGAAAATGAGAGAAATTGGGGGAAGAGTCCCTGATAAATCGTACTTTAAAAAAAGGTTGCATTTTTATCGTATTCTTTTTTGCATGTTGTTTTCATTGCTCCAGTGACGGAAATATCGTTAAACCACTCGAACCATGTCATTATATGTTACAACTAAGGTAATTAAAATTGATTCAATTAAGGTAATTAAAATTGTTGATTGATATCATTTTGGATTTTGATATAATTTTCTGAATTGAAAATAAAATATCACTAGATAACTATAACTAACAATATGAAATAACAAACAAACAAGTTGAAAATAAATAACAAACTTGGTGGCTATTTAATAAGTTACCAAGTTTGTCGACGCAAGTCCCATTGCTTGTCCACGCGCTGCTTGTGCAGTGGACATAAGCAGCCTTACTTAAAATATTATTATGGAAGAGCTGAACGACTTTTTAATTTCAGTTGTAAATAAGAATACTGGCAATCATTCAAACTATCGTTAAAAAAATACTTCATAAGTCAAGAATATTACATTAAAAATGGTTTTATGACAAATTCGAAAAAATGTCCACACTAGCTCCTTTTTCCCTATCTTTAAAGTGGTCTTTAATTTTGCGTTAGCATATTTGATAAACATCAGAAAGGTTCTGGGTTCGAATCCCGAGCAAGGCATGGGTGTTCTTTCCTTCTCTGTACTATCTGTCTGTGGGGCAACGTTGGCCCACCTAATATGGTGCCCCTGAAAGAGTGGCCAATAAATCTGCCCTTCAGATGCATGTAATAACGAAAAGGTCATTCTCTAGGTGGGAATTGGGAAAAAAAAATAGAATGACGAAATATTTTTTTTTCAATTTTGCCGAAATTTGTTTCCTTGAAGAAGTGACGATACTCATTTCGTCAGTTTGACGAATTTTTTGCTCGGACCATATAGCAGGAAACGGTTTCGTCGAAAACAAAGAAAGTTTCGCAAAAATTGAGGAGGACATTAGAAAAAATAAAACAATTGATAAACAGTCGATTTAAGTTGGGGATGTTATGTAATAACGCTTAACTCAGTATCTTTGTAATTCTAATTTTTCAGTAGTTATCAAAAAAGAAAAAAAAAGGTTTTAAGAGGTACATAATTTACTTTTCTTCAAACAAAAAAGATCAAACAAATTTTTTTTAAAAATTAAACATCATCAGTTAAAAAAAAAAATATATATATATGAGAGGTATTTAGATATTTTATATACTAAGTAAGCGTAAAATTTTCAATTCGCAATTCCGTCACATTTTGCTACTGTATGAATTATTCATTAACAGTCACTAAATTCATTAAGAATCACCAATGTTTTTTTCTTCTTCATATCATTCACTTAAATATATAGTGACAAAACGACGTACATCACAACCCGTATCTTTCTCAAAAATCTTTCTTCCTTTCATCTAACTTAAAACTCCACTCATAATTTTTTCAGTTCAACCATTCACTTCCCTAACTTTTGAAATCTCATTAACTTTTTGGTCTCAAAATACTCACTAGTGCACTCATACATTCTACAAAATGCTTTAAATAAACAGAAGCCCAGTATCTCTTCGCTTTCCTCAGTACATTAAATAAAAAGAAACAAGGCAAAACTGAGCTAGAAGTCACCAATCAAGAAAATATCCAAAACGTGCTCTTTATTGTCGAGGGCCCACCGTGAAGTTTCGTCCCCTGGGGGTAGCCCCGTACTTGTGACGCAAGTAAATAAAGCATATCTCTTGTGGCCTTGTGTTTGCGCACGTCCCCAACCTAAATTCATCTTCCATTTCTGGGTTTTGTGAAGTGCCTCTTGAGCGACGCCTACCGACTCTTACGGATACTAATGGTTACTCATAAATAAGAGCTCATTGAAGGTATCATTGTTCCCTCTACACCTTGATGAGGTTAGAACGTTTGGGAAAGAACATTAATGTAGCCACGGGCGTAATTTTCATTCCTGATGTTCGACCGTTGTAAATTGTCGCAACCCATTTCTTTCTAACAAGGCATGAGTGATGTTCTACACTTATTAATGCCTAGTGAAGGGTAACTTTAAGTATTTTTAATTAATTGATTCAGTAATAAATAAAAGGCAGTGCGTTAAGATGAAATATCTCGTTGATCATAAATTGCAAGTTTCTATAAACGAATAAATTGATGCCATTTTTTTTATTTATTTTCGTAACAAGGTTTTTCTCATTATAAATGAAGATTGTATGAACTAGGCTGATTTTTGCTACTTTTTTATTCTTAACAAGACTTACATTCAAATGCTATGAATTTTCCTTGAGCGAGGGTACCTTTGCACTTGGATATTCATTTCAATAAAATAATAATAATATAAAATCATACTATACGATCATTTCATATATTACAATTCAAGAAATATTGGAGCCTAGATCCCAATGTTATGAATCCACATCTAAAGTTTAAGCACTCAATGTAACTCGTATATCGATTCATACACTCAATAATTGTAATTTCGCATAATATATCACTTCGTCTGGAACTTAATGTCAAAAATGTTGGAGCCTGTTGCTTACGTTCCAATGTTATGAATTCACATCTAAAGTTTAAGCATTCAATGTAATTCATATATCGACTCATACACTCAATAACTGTAATTTCACATAATATACCACTTCGTCCGGAACTTAATGTCAAAAATATTGGAGCCTGTTGCTTACGTTCCAATGTTATGAATCCCCATATAGCATTTAAGCACTTATTGTAAATGAATAATTGTAATTTCATAATTTAAATCACTTTATATAGGTATGCAAATGAACCATTATACTCAATGTAAGTGAATAACTACAACTTCACATAAAAGATAATTTCATATGGAACTTTATGCCAAAGATATTAAAGTCTGCTGCTTACGTTTCAATGTTCTGATACCAGATCTTGCATTTGAGCACTCAATGTAAATGGATAACTGTAATTTCGTATAATAAATCACTTTATATTTAAATGTAAATGAATTATTTGATGTAAATAACTATTAAGGATCAATTCATATGGAACTTAATGTCAAAAATGTTGGAGATTGTTGTTTAACGTCTCAATGTTTTGAATCAACTTTCAGCATCTTGATTTAAAATGAATAAAAGATGTAAATAGATGTAAATTATAAGTGTAAATGAAATACTATACTTAATGCAAATGAATAGCTATAACTTAATTTCATAAACTACTTCATAGGGCCCTCAATATCATCAAATATCTACTGTAGCCATATTAAGGTAAGGTTAAGAGATAAAACTTTATATAATTTTAAATGGATAAATAAAATAGCATTTTAAATTTTGTAATTTTTTGTGCAAAAATCCTACATCTGAACATAATCTGCCAAATAGCTCTTAAGACGAAACGGAAATTCAAAACTACGACATTTTGGACTGCGATTTTTTCAAACTATAAATGGTAAAATGTGCATTTAATAATATGTATGTTAAAATGTATTTTTTCTGAATAAACATACTTTTTTTTGCTGGGCTCGGATTTTTGATTCTCAAAGTATAGAGGTAGGAGCTATAAACGTGAATTATGTCATATCCTTGGAACTTATTAAACAAATCAAAACACAACTCTATTATTAAACACAGCTCTATAATTTGCACACAACTCTAAATCTCGTTCATTCAATGATAATAATAAAATATTTTAAAACATTTACTATTTTTTATCATTCAACTTATAGTGATCGAAAATTATTTGAAATTGTGAGGCACATAAATTTGGACATCAAATATTTTAATTAAATCGACGAATAGGAATCGAGGAATGAACATGTAAAAAATGCTATTTTTTATTTTATTTTGCGAACATAAATTTTTTTATTTCAATTTGCGAGTATTAAATTTTTATTTACATATACTTAAATGAACGTTTTATAATTACAAGAAATAAAATCTATATTTTATAATAAAAAATGTTAAAGTTTATGTCAGATAAAATATGCCATTTCTTGTTACAAATTTTGAAAAGTATTCTTTTTTTTGCAACTGGTCATTATTCAGTAAAAGGTAAAATGTATATTATTTAGAAAATAGGCAGAATACATATATATATACATATATATACATATATTATTTAGTAGCAGACGGTAGAAAAGGTATTGTTTAGTAACAAAATTTAAAATAACCACTTTTTAATGGTTATAATGGCAAAATGTAATGTTTAGTAACAATAACAAATGGTAAAAACTTACCACAGTTTCATTTGCGATGCTTGTAGGTGTGCCATTACCACCTCTAGTGTAAGAATTAACATCCAAAATAGTTTCCGTCTTCTTGTGATTTTGCATGTGCGATGAGAGAGCAGCAGCCGTATTGTATCCTCTATTGCAAACTGTGCACTGATAGGGTTTTCCATTGTCATGGGTTTTCATGTGAATCTTGAGGTGGTCGCTGCGAGAGAAGGCCGATTCACATTGTGTGCAGCGATATTTTCTATCGCCTGTATGCAGTTTAACGTGCCGATCTCTGCTGCGCTTGTGCTTGAACAGTCTCTGGCAATAATCACAACGGAACGGCATTTGGTCGCTATGAATCTGAAAAATAGTAATAAATAGTATCCATTTAGTATACATTTATTGCAATAAATTACTGCATACAAATGCACAGTCATAGTAAAAATGTGTCGCTAAGTTTAATTTGAGTTGTGTTTTTTAACGTCACACTAGAGCTATTGTTCAGCTGCGACGAGAACTCTTTCCGACTAAAAGTCTGAGGTAGTTTGTTGTTATGGAAACAAGAATCAAACCATTTCTAATGACGTAGAATTGATTAAATGGCACATTCCTCTTAGCCTAAACCTATGCTAAATGATTAACCTTATACTCCTATTGAAAGTGAGTTAACGTTGTAACCAAAGTAACCGTGAATTTGGTGTCTGGAGAAGTTCTCGTGATAGCTGGATAGTACACTAATGGGGTAGTGGTGATAGTTTGATAATCATTTATAATTATAGATCTGAAAGATAATCCAGGTGCACGCATACACTTCAGTACTATATTTTATATCACAAATCAGATGGTGGTAGTTATCGCCCTACTTCCCACGTTTCGAAACTATACCTAAAGTTTTTTTTTTCGAGGGACCATCGGCGACATTATATAAGAGTGGATTCCGAACAGAGTCAGACACCTAGATATTTTCAAAGAAAATCGGCCCATGCTGTGATAGTTAATTATCAACATCGACTGGGCAGCCGTTTTGGGAATTTAGTAATTAAAATTGCGACATTTAATAACGATGTAAAAATTTCTAATTAGATATTATTCGATTAAATGGAAAAGAAAATTTCAATTACGTAGCAAAGGTTACTTTTTTATCAAACTGTATTTGGATTGTCAAATTTTAAAAATTATGTAGACAGTTAGTTCAAGAGATAGGACAAAATACGAAAATGAATTAATAACATTAAGGAGGAAACACTATAAACAATGGTGCGCAGAGGGTTAAACGAGCTATTAAACTAAAGTTTAATACTTAGCAAACTAAGTATGAATCATAGGATTGAAATTATATTTAATCTGACAGTCCGTTTCAAATCGGGGTAAGGGAAAATTTAATTAAAAAATAAACTTTTTAGTAATTTTAAAATACCTTACATTTAGAATGTCATATTTAGATGAGTTAATGTTTTTTTAAAAAATTATTCCCCATAATTTCCCTCGTTTTATCTCTTTTTTCGAAATATTTCAAAGCTTTTGTGTTCTAAACCTCAACGTACTGTGTTTACATTAGTACCAGCGGATTAAAATACTTTAACTAGCTTCAGTCTATTGGGTAACTATAACATTTTAAAACTTTTTTAAAATTACCATCCTTTTATGACACTGCTAATTACATAATTATAAAAAATTAGAAGATATAAATTCACAAAGCAGGAAATACAGAACAATCCAGTAATTTCTTTTTTGAAAGGAGGTCGCCAATCGTAACTTATTTTCTGATTGGTTTATTAAATTATCTGTTATTTTAATATAGTGTAAACTTAAAATGCCACCTCGAAAGAATAACAAGTCTTTCGAGGTAGCACCAGTTTGATTATTAATCAATATATTCAGTTATTAATTGATTGTGACTATAATTATACTTCATTTGAATTTGGTCCCCTACCCCTTTAAATGCTGAAGATTTTTAATTTATAATCCTCAGGGTATTGTAGTCAAATCGATAAATAAACATCAACCAGCTTACCTTAGCTTAATGATTGTGTGTGGAAATTATAAATATTGTCAACGTTTCGAAGTATTCTTGATTATAACACAAAAGTAACTCGTTGAAAAAATTACCGATATCTCGGACTATTACACAAACATTGCCCGACATGCGAATGTCTTTTAAAAATCCGCAATCAATCAATTATTAGTCATATTTGAAAGGTCGTTGTCAATCGCAACTTTCTCCGTGATTGATTTATCATCAAGTCCTTGCTGATTAAACGTGTGGACCATAAAAACAAAGATAAAGACACTCTTAATTAATTAAATCACACCAAAAAGCCAGAGTTTCATCTATGTCAACACTTAATTCAAGCAGGTCATGGTACGCTG
Organism: Parasteatoda tepidariorum; assembly: GCF_982258835.1. Classification (NCBI taxonomy): domain Eukaryota; kingdom Metazoa; phylum Arthropoda; class Arachnida; order Araneae; family Theridiidae; genus Parasteatoda; species Parasteatoda tepidariorum. Next base: position 68,253,903 of record NC_141763.1, read on the forward strand.
AGGTATTTTCAGTTTTAAAATGATATTAATAAGTGTCCTTCGAAGTACTAATTACAGGAACTTATTTAAAATTAATTATCTGTCAATTTTCGGACATATTATTACAAAATTGATAGGGAAGAATCCCGATTGAAATTAAAATTATTTTGTTTCGAAATTTTGCAAGATTTTAACTAATTCTTTGAAAGACTATCCCACCACATTTTTAATTAATTATAATTACCATCTTATTTGAATTTACTTCATTCCTCCAAAAATGATTTCAAAGCTTTTGCGTTTCAAGCTTCAGCCAACTGTGTCCAAACTGATAAATTAACAATTCATTTTCTCTAACTTATAGATTATGTACGAAAGTTACAAACTCCTCCTAAAGCTGAATCTGGAACTATTGTGCAAAAAATGTGAGTTTACTTTTGAAAATGTAATCCAATCAATCATTAGTCTTTTCTGAAAGGCTATTGTCAATCATATTCAACTCTGTGATTGATTTATCATTTATCATGAAGTCCTTGCTGATTAAACGCGTCGAACACAAAGAGAAACGTAAAACATTCCGAATTAATTAAACACTAAAAAGTCTATATTTCATTGATGTTAAAATTTTTATTCAAATAGGGTCAGGGTGCTTTGAAGATTTAAGAGAAAAAAAAAGCTTCAAAATGATTTTAGTGAGTGGCAGGCCAAGAACTAATGAAAGAAACTGAAATTAATTATCTGTCACTTCTCCGACATAGTTATTTTAAAAGTGGTAGAGAGGAAATCGATTGAAATTAAATTACTTAGGTGATTTTAAAATGACGTAGAACTTAAACTGATGTACCATCAGAACGCTAACAAAACATATTCTAATTAATTGTTTATAATATCCTTTGCATTTGGTCTACCTAAGTCCTAAAATGATTTTAAATGTTTTGATTTTCAACCATTGTGGTAAAACCGATAGATAAACGATGATTAATTATGAGGGAAAATTACAAATGTCGCCGAAGCTCGGAATGTTGCCGAGTTTTGGAATATTACATGTGTGTAAGATATATACTGAGTGGCCAAATTATTATGACCACCTCAGAGTTTTATGCAAATGAGTTATTGCGTCACAGTGCTATCGCTAGAAGGCAAGATAACTATATCACGGGAATGCTGGACAAGTGAGTCATCAGTTATACTGTGTTGCTTGCTCAGATATGGGAAAGAAAAGTGATTTAACTGAATATCAACGTGGAATGATTGTGGGTGCGAGATGTGTCGGAACGAGTATCAGCAAAACGGCTGCACTTGTGAAGTGTTCTAGAGCAGCAGTTGTTAATGTGTACAAAGAATGGACAATCAAGCAAAAAACCGGGTCTCAACGTCAGACTTGTGGTCGTCGCAGGGTACTGAATGCTCGATCAGAGAGAAGGCTGGCCAGGGCTGTGCAGCGCAACAGGAGAGCAGCAGTGCGACAAATTGCAAGTGATCTTAATCAACGAGCAACTGTGAACGTCTCTGAACGGACTGTTCGACGCATATTGCGCCGTATAGGGAATGAAAGCAGACGACCTGTTCGTAAGCCTCTACTGTCTGCTTTAAATAAGCGCAGAAGTCTCCAATTTGCAAAGGAGCACAAACATTAGACAGTAGATGACTGGAAGAGGGTCATGTGGTCCGATGAATCACGATTTCAAATGCATCGCGCAGATAGCAGGATGAGAATATGGAGAAAACAGCACGAAAGCATTGACCCAAACTGCATTGCCACGACACTACAAGCTGGTGGTGGCAACGTTATGGTATGGGGAATATTCTCTTGGTATTGTATGGGTCCTTTAATTCCTGTACCACAACGCCTTAATGCCCAAGGGTATTTAAGCATCATCGCAGATCAAGTACATTCGTTTATGTCAATGGTGTACTCTGGCGGGGATGGATACTTCCAGCAGGTCAACGCTCCTTGTCATAAAGCTGGCATTGTCCTCAGATGGTTCGAAGAGCATGACGGAGAATTTAACTTGCTTCGTTGGCCAGCACAATCCCCATATCTCAATCCAATTGAGAATTTGTGGGATGAAATTGAACAGGCGCTCAGACAGATGGATCCAGCACCATCAAATTTGCAGGAATTGGCAAGTGCAGTTCAGCGAGCATGGTCTGGCATACCTTCTACCACCTACCAACATCTCATAGAATCCATGCCCAGACGAATTAAGGCAGTAATACGCGCAAAAGGTAGCCCAACAGCGTACTGAAGAGGTGGTCATAATAATTTGGCCACTCAGTGTGTATCAGCATCGTGGAATTTCGTAACCAATCAATAATTAGTCCTTTCTTAAAGGCCGTTGTTAATTGACTGTGACTGCTTTATCTTCAAGTCCTTGCTGATCGAACATATCGAACACAGAAAAAAAGTTAAAAAAATCCTAATTAATTAAACCGCACCAAAAGCCCTGGATTTCATCCATGTCATCATTGCTTTAGGCAGGTCACGGTGCGTTGAGGATTTAAACAGGAAGGCTTTTACGATATTAATACGTGTCATGTCAAGTTGTAATTTTTGAATGCATTCAAAATTATTTGTCTGCAAGTATTCGGTCATTGTATTATGAAATTGATAGGGAGAAAAGAATCTCGATTAAAATAAAATATTTTGTTATTTTAAAATATTATCGGATAATTTTTTTTAAAATTTCAAACTTCCTTATCGGAAAGTTAACATACCCTGCGACATTGTAAAATAAATTGTATATGCAACAAATTTTCATAGGCCCCAGTTGGGCTGAAAACTGGCTCAATATTGGTTCTATATGAACATGCACAGAAGGACCAATATTGAGATGTCTAGATTTTTCGATATTGGTCCTGTATATGGCCAATATTGGCCCATATTGGCTGAATAACGAATTTAAAATATCGGATGAATCTGAAAATTCTACATGGGGCCAATATTAGTTGTAAACTGTAAAATATATGGGTAAATCGCGCAATTCCATATAGGGTCTATTTCGGAAAAGTAGGCATTTGAACCCTTATTGAGCCAAGATACATAAATATTGGTCCAATAAGGGCTTTCATTTTGCTAGGGTATTTAGCTATAAATAATATCATGTGATTTAATTTGGACTGCCACTTCCTACAATGATTTTAAAGGTTTTAAGTATCAACCCTGCGCGAAACTGTAGTCACACCGATATATAAATAAAAAAAATTGCTTTAGTCTATAGAGTGTGAAAAGTATAAATATTACCAACACTTTCTGAATTTCGGTCTTTTACATATGTGAAAGACATACATTCGTTAAGTGAAATTTCGTAATAAATCAATAATTAGTCATTTTTTAAAAGGCTGTTGCCAATCGCAACCTACTCTGTGACTGATTTATCATCAAGACCTTGCTGACCAAACATATCGAACACAGAAACAAAGGTAAAACAATCCTAATTAATTAAATCACACCAAAAAGCCTGGATTTCATCGATGTCAACATTTCTTTCCATCAGGCGTTTCCATGCATTTTTTTTATCAGAGCATTTTGACGAAATAAATAAAAAAAAAAACGAAGATAATAATAACGACTTCGTAGAGAAGGCGGTTCGCAATTTAGTAATCTACTTCTCCCGCTGAGTTGTGTCCTTATGCCTACCTCCATTGAAGAGTTTATCGAAAAAGGTAAAGATTTATGGTGCGACTAGTTTGTTGTTCTAATTGCTGAAAGCTCTTAGAAAGCTCTTTCACTTCTTGTTCTTTGCACTACCTTGATTGCCATTGGCAATTTTTCATGAAAGAAAGAAGAAGAAAAAAAAATTATTTAAACAAGACATGTAAAAGGGAACAGTGGGCGGTTTGAAGTTGTATTCTAAGTAAAGGCGGAGTAATAATAGGTTTTGGACATTTGCTGCTTTCGTAAGAGTGTCCGAACAGCGGGCTCGTGCTGTTTTTAAAAGTTTCGACAAAGTTCAGTTTAAAGTGTCAAAACAACTGGTTCTATGGTAACCATAAAATAGGATTATCTAAATATACTGTACATAAATTTGCTTAATCATAAGTCTTGCTTATTTAAACCAGAAAAAATTATTTTCAAAAGGACTTTCATGCTAATATGAAAGTTCTAAGCACTTATATAAGAGCAAAAGACTTGCATTTTTTTTTAATTCAGGAATAAACACAAATAATAAAATAGAAATTAATATAAAGAGAAACTAAAAATGGGAAAACCAATAGTCGTCATCAAGACACATCTATTGGTATAAATTAATGCGATATTTCTTCTGAATAAAGAATATTTATCCTAAGATAAAAATTATTCTTTATATGTGTCGATATCGCAAAAAACATTTTGTTGAAAAAGATCATGAAATAAAAGAAAAAAGTAATCAAACTTACCGGCGTGTAGCAATATATATATATATATATATATATATATATATATATATATATATATATATATATATATATATATATATATATATATATATACATTTTATAGATGGTGGTAATATTAATAAAATGGAATATCAGCTAGGTATGTTATTCTTAGCATAGAAAATTAAAAAAATAATAATTTATTTGCAATTATTTCATTTTGCATGACAGTAATTTTAAATAAAGTATATAATTTTGGTAATTTTCATTGGCGTTTGAAGTTAATTTGAAGCTGTGTACGCGTAAAAACGTAGTAATAATATGTTTTGCACATTTGCTATTAATAATACTTAAATAGCTGGTATATACTGCTGTTATAAGTCTGGGCAATAAACGACGTAGTTAAGTTTGAAATGTTAAAAAAAACTTGTTTCTGGTAATTGCAAAGTAAGGATAGCTAAATGTCTATAAAAACTTGTTCAAAGTTTTGTTCATTCTCTCTGGATAAAGTTATTTTCAAAATGACAGGTTATTGGAAAACATATTATCTAGAAACTGAATAATGCGTAGGCATTGTATCAAATTCATCGATTCAAATAGGGCATTTAATTAATTATTATACATATTTTATAATGTATAGAGACAAAGCAAAAATTTATAAATTGGCATAAGTATAAATTATAAAAGGGAAGAAGAAATTTCTAGAATGAAATTCAAAAAAGAATTAAATTTATAGCCACCTGGAGGAAGAGTGTTCAAAATCTTAAGTTTGCCACTGTGTGGTTCTGTCGGGCAATTGGTTATTGTCATTTAGGTAATATGAATTTTGAATTATTATCAGCAATATTAAAAACTTGTTATTCTACTCTGTTAGGTTCATATGTTTATTTTTTAATATTGAGCGTTGAGGCACTCATTAGCCCACACGCCCCTTTTAAGCACACGTATTTTATATTTACAATAATTCTTATAGAATATCTGGCATTCTTATAAATTCTGGTTCGAATGAATATTTTTTATGGAACAAAATTTTTTTTATATGAAAAGTTAATTAAAAGGAGAATTAGAGAGCAAAATGATAGTTACTGCTTATACTAATCTCTTAGATTTTCCTCCAATACAAATTTTATGTTTCAAAAATCTATATAAATTTATAACTGCACATCGAAAGTCCTTGTGGTGTTAATGTTTAATTGACCAGTTCAATTTGAAAAATATCTTATAATAACTTATTAATAATTTTTTTTTGTTTTAAGTCATTTTTTTAGGAAAAAGCTACAGAAAACTTACTTTCTAATTAAAAACCTATACATTTCGATTAAAATTGCTAATTTCTTTGTTGTGTGTGTGGTGCATTTACAAACATTTAAAAGGCAGTCTAATACATCAAACCCAAGTGATGCTATCTGAGATAGATCCCAGGTTTTTTTTTAACCACATAAGACAGATATATGCATATATTTATTTTACTTATGCCATGAATTACAAAAGTTTTGCTCATGTAGTGAAAAACAAACTACATATATATAAATAAAATTGGAAGAATAATCCAATAAATATAACTTAGTTACTTCAAAAGCATGCTTCCAATAACATAATTCTATTTTTCAGTTTAACATGAAAAATAAACTGCAGCCTTAGCGTTTTAAGCGCTAGCGTATAGAACAGAAAAATCCCATGCCATCATTAATAAAAAGAAGATCCAGAGATCATTGGCTATTATCAGTATGAAATTAAGAAAAATTATAACAGTATTTCATTTACTAAAAAACTATTCAGCAGTATTTATGATGATATATTTTTTTATCATACTTTCTTAGTGTTATCCTCTGTTATTATGATTTCATTTTGATTAGTATTCAAAATTGTAAACTTAAAAATAAATAAAAGCGTTGTTCCTTTATTACATCATAAAGCAATCACAGGACAACTGCCTTGTTCTGCATGATAAAGATATTTAGTTACCGTTTCAAAATTATTAAATGTTTAATAAGTTATAGTAATTTTTGATGAACTTTGTGTAAAATTGTTTTTACTACATGTATGCAATTGAAATAATGAATAAAAAAAATTACAAACAATTTAAATAAATATTAATAATTAACTTTTTCGATCTAGGACTAAAAAAATCTCTTCAGCGAAAATTGTTGAGCAAGTGCTTCGTGTAACTGAAAATTAAATAAAATTTTTAAAAAAGTTTGCAGGCGGAGGTACAATGGTAACACAGGAAATTAGGTTTAGACTTTAACTCAAGAAGGAAACTAAATCTCCCGAATCAAATCTTTGTAAATTCAATAAATATGAACAAATTAAAATTTTGGTGTAGTTCTGTACATCGTAAAGAAGCAGGGAAGTGAGCAGGTCATAATTCTGTTCATATAATAAATAATAATTTTGATGTAGCTCTGTACATCATTAAGAAACCGGAAAGCGAGTAGTTAATAATTCTGTATGCTATTATTCTGTTTAGATAATAAATTTTAATTTTGATGTAGGTTTTTACCTCGTAAACAAGCAGGGAAGAGAGTAGGTCATAATTTTGTTTATCTAATAAATAAAAATTTTGATGTAAGTCTGTTAATCGTAGAGAAACAGGGAAACGAACTGGTCATAATTCTATATGTCATAATTCCGTTCAGCTAATAAATAATATTAATAATTTTATACGAACATTTTATCAGAAATAAATAATATTATTCTAATTACGCTGTGTATATGAATCAAGCAACTAAATTACAATTATTTTAAAAATAAGTTTCAGTTACATAGTGCTGTCGAAATCAGGAGTAACCATAGACTTTATTTAGATTATTCTAATTCATTAACAGTTTAAAAGCTAACATATTTCATAATATTAATTAACAATTTTAAATGAGAAATACGATATCAACTAAATTCTCAGAAAAACCCACATTACACAACTCCGACACCTTTTAATGGCCCTTCAAATAACATTCCGCACCTGAATTCATTTTCCTTTCCAATAACAAATCAAATAAAGCTGCTCCCTTTATCAACCCTCATAGCTTTAACGAACCAATTCAAAATGAACTCAAAGAACCAAGTATGTTATTTTACTGCGAATATCTGCTCTTATTGTACAATCAGCAAACAACCAAAAGTACTCTACAATGATCCACTCTTGAATCGAGAATGGAATTAACTGGCACATTTTTTTTTATCCATCTTTAGATGAAAAAGAACAAACTTAGCTAGGGGGAAAAAAAGAGACCTTTGTCCAAACAAATCTCAACAGGGCATCGCCAAGTCACCCAACCTTTCGAGAAAAGACAAATAGGCAATTGTTGAGAACTTGAGATTGGCGAAGATAGAGAGGCTACCACGTGCATAAAGAAGCCAGGTAGCAAGAGGCCCTCTTCACCAAAAGCAGTTCCTGTTGAGGGTAGAGTCCTTCTGTGCGTGCAAATATATCTTCAAGTGATGGATTGTGGTCAAGATTGTGGGTGCCGTTGAGGGGGTGTTTGCTAACTGGTTTAAGACGTATCAACTTCAGTTCCCCCCCCCCCGTAAATAACTCATAGTTACACTGGTAGTAAAAAAAAAGTTTGTGACATTAGATGGAATTGAGATTAGTGCATAGAAATCTCACGTTATCTTAAGATTTTTTTTTCTCCGAAGATTCAGTCGCTGCATGAAATAACGCTTTATAGCGAAAAATATGCTCTTTTTTTTTTCGAGATAACTTATGTAGTTTAGAATTGAAGTTTGCCTTGCAGTTTCAGATATTTAAATTGTAGCTTTATTATTATTATTTTTGTGCGAAAAAAAATCGAAGAACAATCTAAAGTATACTACGTTTGAACCAAAAATTTTTATATGGTCTCCTGAATATTTCATCAATTTTCTTTTATGGAGTTAATATTTTTTTATTTATTGTATGCCAATTTATAATCTGCTTTTCAGTAAAATGAAATTTTATTGTGGCAGATCAAAAAATTTCTAATCCAAAAAATAAATAAACAAAATTAAGAAACAGATAAATTATATCACTTACTTATTTACAACTTGAGGACTTACAGCTTTGTGAATGTTTGTGTTGAAATCATGTTGCGTTAAGATTTTTTGGTTCAATAAAATATTTACAGATTCAGTTTAAATTGTTTAAATTATTTAATTAATATCTGATTTGTAGTTTTTTTTATGAAACCAAAAATATGAGAAATGAGAGTTTAAGAACTGGATCTGAAGCGAACGTAAAGAATTTGAGGACAAACATTTTGTTAAATTTAAAAGCTAACAAAATTATAAAAAAAGCAATCCCAATAAACAAAATAGCTGTTAACTTGTTAACAAAGTTAAGTAAAGTAAACAGAAAATTGACAAAGTTTAAGCATTAAAGTTTTAAAGCAAGGAAAGCTGGCAACAGTTTATAAAAAATCCATCAAAGTTTATCGTAAATTAAAGTAATCTTTTAAAATTAAGGATTTGAACAGCATTAGAGTTATCTTCCAAGAAAATTAAGCTAATGCATCACAACAGGTTCGTTAAATTACACAATAAAAATAAAATTGCAATCATAGCGATAGTAAATCTTTCCCTTTCAATTGTATTTTGAAAACCTGATAGTTTGGTTATGAATGAAGTCTGGTTATGAATGACAATTGAATTTAAATTAATGGTTCTAAAATAATCTTCTAATTGAAGGTAAAACCACAAAACACTTTGTATCATTTTCATGGCTTTAGATAAGTATGACAAATGATTTCTAAAATCATTACGCAAATGTGAAGAAAAAATATTGTTTGAAGTCGCATTGTTGTTGATTATATTTTACAATAGATTGAAAATACGGTTGGTATTTAATTTTTTGAGGATGTGTATCGTTAATTTTTTTTCTGACCGATAATGGTAAAGTACAAAGCATTTTTAACTTAATGTAAATTTGCACGATATTTTGTATCAAATTGTATTTAGATAAGTATGACAAATGATTGTAGGCAATATTGGTTATTGTTGTAGTTCGTTACATTTTACAATAGATTAAAAATACGATCAATATTTTTTTAAAGAGGATGCCTATCTTTAATCCTTTCTCCTACAGATAATGTACACGGAAAACACGGAAAAAGTACTAAATGTATTTATGATTGAATGTAAATTCCCCAAGATATTTTGTATTGAGTACTTTACTTTAGATAAGTGTAGCGAATGATTTCTGAAAAGATAATGTTAATATGAAAAAGATACTGTTAGAAATGTTATCGTTGGTTTAGATTATATTTTAAAATAGATTGAAAGTACGGTTGGCAATTTGTTTTATGAGGATTAAATACAATTCAACTTTTTTTTTCTATAGCCAATGTGAAGTGGAAAAATACAAATGGAAAAACTACAAATACATTTCTAACTGCACTTAAGACCATAAGTTATTTTGCATCAAACTGATTTGGCATATTTTTTTATTTGAAGAATTATCGTTGTAAAATTGTCATTTATAAAAAGTTGAGAATATCTCTAAAATATTGTTTTGTAAGGATACGTATCAACTACATTGTTTTTCAATAGTTAGTGTCCATATAGTGAGTGTTTTTTGCGTACACAGTAAAAATTAGAGTAAAAAGTATTAGCACATTAGGTGCATCATGAGTAAAATCGCTTTACCGTAAAATTAATTTTCACCGCAGAATTTCAATCAATAGAATGACGTACTGTAAATTTTATATTAATATTTATTTAATTACAGTGTTTCAGTAATTTTATATAAAATATTACAGTTAAATTATGGTATAGCATGTTTTTTGTTCCATAAAATCTTCCGGAATTTTCCGGTAGAAATAAATTAATCTTGCGTGCCGATACTTTTTACCGTATTTTAATCGGGAATTCCTTACAGATTAGTGAGTGTACGTAGAAGAAAAGTAATTAAATGTATTTGTAATTAAGCAGGAATTTGCAAGATGTTTTATTTTAATTTTTTCAAGCATGATAAAAGTAATATTATTTTAGAAAGATAACGTTATTGTTAAAAAAAAAAAGGAAATTCTTTAAATAGCTCCAATTATTTTCATGTACCCTGAAGTGTCTTCAATTCGAGCATCTATAATCCATAGCATCAATAGTCCACAGCATCAAACACTTTACCAATACTGAAATCCTGACCTATGTTACTTCACGTTGACAATAGTAAACTGAGAGTTACGAAGTGAACTGAACTCAAACTGTCTTTATTTTAACTTTTATTCTATTTCATGATGTATGGGATATAGGCCTTCTGCGCGGCCCAGGTGGCCAAATTTTTATAAATAAAGAAGAAAGAATGTACCCTGAAGTGAGCCTAAAGAGAAAAAGACACCGAAGATACTTATAAAGATACTTAGCTTATACTTATAATGTCTTTATAATAGTCTCATTAAAAGAAATATAGTTCGCTCAGTTACAACTTCTTACATTGCTTTGTACAGAAATGAATATTATGAATATATGAAGGTATGACAGAAATGATAGAAAGAGGGTCATTCAAATGAAACCTAGTCAGTGTGTCTAATTTTGCATTAGACGTAATGGGGCGCCACGTAACTGCGTGTATGGCGGTACAATCTATTGGTAGAGAGATTGACGCGTGCGCAACATTTGAAGTTGCATAGCGACAGTGTGGTTGCGCGCCGAAGAAAAGGTGGTCACACAAGTTATCATCCAATACGGAACATGCCCACCCACACAAGCAAATGAGGTGAAGACGACATTGCAGCAGTTTCGGTGGGAATAGCCGGAACATCCGCCGTACAGGCCAGACCTTTCACCGTCTGACTTTCATGGTTTTGGACCTCTAAAACAAGCTATTCGCGGACATCGATTCACAAAGGACGATGACGTGTGTGACTGGGTTCAGACCTGGATCCGACAGCATCCTACTAGCTTCTTCAAAGATGGAATCGATCGGCTAGTGTCGCAATGGGATAAATGTGCCAACAGTTTTGTCGACTATTTTTCAGTATGTTAACTGTGTAACTACATTTGTGAGTTAATAAAATCGTTACCGTTACTTTACACTAGTGACCGGGTTTCATTCGAATGCCCCTCATATATTATACATACCCTGTGTTTTATCATTTTATAAACATAACATTAGTACCAAAAAAACATGTATGTATATTCTGGTTGTCACAAAAATTTGAAGTTTTTGTTAAGAAGCAAAAGTGTATTTTTACTTAAATCTTTGCGTTAATAATAAAATGATTTGCGTTGTACATATTTTCTAAATATGTTGTGTATGTTTTTTACAATGAGAGTACATGAAAAAAACTGTTGAATACATGTTGTATATGTTTTTTATATGTTGTACATGTTTGTTTATATGCTGCATATGTTTGTCGCATATGAGTATGTTTTTTGTCGTTTATGTTTCTTTTCGTATATGCTGTTGTATATGTTTTTTAATTATGTTGTTGAATATTTCTTAAGACGCACAATTTAACTACATTTTATTAAAGTGTAAAGTAGTCTGGGAAATGCTATAATGTCTGAAACAAAGATAAAAAAATATAATAATGGACAATTGTTTTTGACTAAGAATGAAAATAGAATGAGAAGAATAAAAGAAAGAATGAAAAGAAGTCAAAAAGATGCTACTTAAGACATTGAATTAAAAAAAAAGTTTTGTGATTTCTATTGTTAGTATTAGTTGAAGTTTTTCTCAAAAATTATAATTATTAAAATAATGATATTCGAATATACAGTTTCTTTCTAGGATCAGTGATTATAGTTCATGGCCAAATGTAAAGTACAATTTAGATTGGAATTCTTTTTAATAAATATGTGAACAATTTTTAGCTTTAAATTAGCTTATGAATAAGAAAATATTGCACCAAAATTTCTTATATTTGAATTTAAATCAAACCAGACAAGAGGAGAAAGAAATTTAAATATCCAAAAATATTAAAAGAGAACTTAATTGTAGAATGAGTTTCTGATGTTCTATGCTGCATTAAGTACAAAAAATAAAACCATATAATTATTGTATATAATACGCTTTCCTATAAATTCTATTAACAGAAATAGAAAAAGTACCACGATTTTTAAATATGTAATCAGATACACGGTTTAATATAATTTTTTAATAGTAACAATTATTGTAATAATGATAATCTCTTATATACTCTGGTCCCCATTGTCTTAGTATCAATGATTATAGCTCATGAAAAAATGTTTTTTTTAGCTTTTGAAGTTCAGTTTTATTATAATATTGAATTATAATTATAATATCATTGTAGTTTTTAAAATAAACATATTGTATTTAAATTACAGAAAAACATAAGCAAATTAAACTATCGAAAAATAATAACATAAGTTTAACTGATAATAAGTTTTTGATGTTTTTTTATTTTGATAACATATACAATAACATACAGCAATTTATTCTAATGCACTTTTCCAAAAATAAGAATAGTCATGATGCAGTTAGTGTAAAATATGCAATTCTTTTTTAATATTACTGTTTTAATTATACTTTTTAAGTATTTATTATAAAAATACTAATTATTATACTGATAATAATTATTATTATAGTGATGATTATTATAATATTAATTATTATTAAAATAATAATAATAATGACATTCTCTCTCCAAGTGATTATGGTATAACCTGTGAACAAATATAACGCATAATTAGCAATTGATTTTTTTAATAATGATTATTGTAATAATGTTAATCTCTTAGATAGTCTGCTAAAATTCTCTTTATGATTATAGCTCATGTACAAATATAACGTATAATTTGGCTTGATTTTTCTTAAAAAAGTAGTTGATAACATTTGCTTTTGAATTTTAGCATCAATGTAATATTTAATTATAATTATAATATTATTGTAATATTTAAAATAAATATATTGTAATTAAACTTAAATTAAATTACAAAAAAAGATAAACTAAGAAAAATCGAAAAAATTAGAAAGAATATAATATGGAATAAGTTTTTCTTCTTTCCTAATTTTGATAATAATAGTCAACAATAATGTACATCCATTTATTCTAATGCACTGTTCCAGAAATACGAATAGTAATTATACAAATATTGTAAAATATGTATTTCTTTTTTAATAATATTTTTTTAATAAATAATATTATTAAAAGGATATTCTCTATGACATTTTGTTGCTATCGTCTTAATATCATGATCATAGCATATGCCGCGGACAAATGTAAAGCGTAATTTGCATTTTTTTAAAATAAAGAATCGAAACATTTTCATCTTTTATTTTATGATCATAATAATGTAATTAACGTATTGTGTTTGAATTTAACGTATTGTGCTTAAATTTAAATTTTGAAATTGAAAAAAAAATATTTTCTTACAAATTTAATACAAAATGAATTTCTGGTGCAATTTTATAATCATAAAAACGATAACAATATCGTATAAATTTTTTATCTAATAATACTTTTCTACAAACACGAACAGGTATATTAAAGCTTTTCAAAATATGTTATCAGATTCACTTCCCGATTTTAATGATGAAATGAAAAAGGAGATGGCCGAATAAATAAGAAGCAACTTCTTTAATCTTTTTTCTCAATTTTATTCTCTGGATTCTTTACAGACTTGTAAGGCATCTTTTTCCATTGAAAAGAAGATCTTGACCTTTAAAGTAATCCCCGGTTCTTTATTTCTATTGAAAGAACTTTAAGACTTTAAGAAAGGAATATAAAACAGTTGGGAAGCCTTTAAAGAAAACTGTCCTGGCTTTTTTATTTTATTTTTATGAAGAAAAAAAAGTTTTTAAACTCTTAATATACTTGTTTCCGGCATTCATTCAAAAGGGATTTTGACAGAATAAATGGCTTAATTATAGTTTTGATAACTTAATATCATGGACATAATAGTGAATTGATAATGTAATTAGATATTTCAATAGTGTAAATATAAGGGAGAGTGGGGGTGAGACCGGATAGAGGGGGGGGGGAACCGAGTATATCCATTGAGTCGGAAAAAGTTACCATATTCACAATATTCGCGTGTTGTTGATCGATTCACGGTACTTGTGAATTAATCAATAATAACACAGTATTTGTTTTCTTATGTCAACTATCTAGCACTCTTTTGTGTTTAAATGAGACTTATTTATTAATCATTACAGTTACAAAAATTATTCTTAGTCCAGCTTATTGTATGTTAACTAAAAATTTATACATTAACCACTTCCTTCTCGCTTCCGTGAAAATGACGGGGTGAGGTTTCGCCCTCTATTTCATGCTCCCGTGATATTTCCGGACTGGAGTGTTCAGTAGTAACGCGCCAATAAGAATAAAACTAATTCATTTCTTTTGCCCGGTAAACATTTCATTTCTCATTTTACACACCAGATCACAGTACCTGGATATGTTTAAGGTAATTGTAGATAGTATACTTTTAAACTAGATGTCAGCACTAATAAAATTCGTGTATTTGTGATTGGATAAAAAAATAGGCACTTTTATGACAGTTCTCTTGAAAATTAACCGATCGTTAAGGGCTTAACAAACAATAAGGGTGCAGTTAGCACTGTTTTGTTTCGTTTCGATAACCTCTCTACTCTCGGGGTTTAATTGGATTTTAGTCCAGCTTATTATACGCTAACTAAAGATTCATACCCTAAAAAACAATAAGGATACAGTTACAGTTCAATAGTAGCTCTGTTTTATTTCGTTTCGATAACCTCTACTCCTCGGGGTTAGGTCGGGTTTCAGTTCAGCTTATTATACGCTAACTAAATATTCATACCTAAACAATAAAGATACAGTTACAGTTTAATAGTAGCACTGATTTGTTTCGTTTCTATATCTTCTTTCTCTCGGCGTAAGAATGGGCATTACCTGGTCTCGCCGCCCTTCCCTTGATGTGTGTCGATTCTAAGCCCACGAAAACTGCAGTACAGAGGAGGAAGAAGATGGCTACATCGAAGCTGAACAAAAGTTTTATGGGCCCCCAGGACAAAGTTTATGGAGAGCATTCTCCTCAAGGCACAAAAAGCCTTATTTTCATATTTTGTAGAACTTTTGATGAATCTATGTGCAAAATTGTAGTCTTTATATTGATATTAAGAAATTCCTTGCAATTTTCTGATAAAAATCTAATTAATAAAGTCTGTAAGTTTTGTAGGCTAGAAATTTTAGACGGGCAATCAGCAGTCGTGGGATAATAGTTTCTCTTCCCTTTGAGTACGGCCTTGACTACATATAATTTACATGCATATGTATAATTTACATGCATACATATAATTTACATGCATAATTTTCTTAAATTGCCATATAAAATAGAAATGTCTGCTATTTTTTACTGAAAATCTAGTATTTTTAAATTTACAGTAGAATTAATATGTGTACCCGGTCTTACCCAACTAGGGGGGTATGAACAATAGATTTAATTTTTCTAAAAAAAAATTATAAAAAAATAATACATCCATGACTTTTCAGGATCGATATATTGTACTTTACTCAACAATGTACTAGGTCGAACAATTTAGCTTCAAAATGCCTTCGAATCGTAGCTACCTGGTCTTACCCTACTTTCCGGTATATTCTTTATTCTAATTACTTGATAAATAAAGCTGAAGAAGCAGATAAATATTAATAAATTACAAAAGAATGTGAGTTACTTTAAATAAAGTCAAGATGAAAATAGTAACGTAAAATAGGCGTAAAGCATTCGTAATGTCGATTAACTAAATGTAATACATTTATATACATAATAACCTGAATAAATAAATAAATATTTTTTAAATAGATTATCTATTATTAATGATAATTTTTTTTTGGTCCTTTATTAATTGTAATTAGTATTTTTGAAGAATTTGTTTCAAGCATGCTGAGTTAAGGCAAATGCTTTCGAAATTGGAATTTAAATAATTCTAAAAAGAGAGTTTAGAGTTTATTGATTTGATAACAGTAGCATTTATATACCATATATAAATTCTATAACACAAAACATGGCTTCGACAGAATGAAAAGTGGAAGGAACTTTAGAATATGCGTGAAGGTATCACTGATGCATTCCCTCTAGGTACAAAATGGCGTCGACAAAATGAAGAATGGAAGGTATCAAAGAGTATTTCTAATATATATGTTTGCTCAAGTTTTTGTAGACAAAACATGATTTCAACGAAATGAAGAGTGGAACCTAAGAATATCAGTGAGATAAATCACTGATAAATTCTCTCTAGATAAAATAATTCTTCAAGATGAAAAGTGAAAGAAAAACAAAAGTATTTACGTTATATATCACAGTTAAATTCTCACAATATAAAATATGGGTTCGGTGAAGAGAAAAGTAGAAGGTATTCAACAGTTTTTGTCAGATATGTGACTGATGAATTCTCACTATATTAAACATGGCTTTTGGAAAATGAACAGTGCAAAATACCTTGGACAATGTGTGAAGATAAAAAAATATCGACTTGAACATAAGAATCTGCCAAATGAACTCACTCTAAGACTAAAAATTGACCGAAACAAAAATTCATGTGAATAATTAGAACGGAAGGCAAATATAAGTAATTTAATAATAAAGAGAAACACAAAAGTTAGGAAGCTAACATTCGTATGTTTATCTAGTAGCTAAATTACTACAAGTTCAAATATCCAGTCAAAAAAAAAAGAAGAAAAAAAAGAAAAACGTAGACAAGTTAAAGAGTTTAAAATTGTTTTCTAAGACTACACCAGGAGATGATTACATCAGTTAACAAAATGATGTATAACTCTTTCATTGATAAAAAACTAACAGACAAACTTATTAATGGTCAAATTATATAATACAAGTATAAGTAATTTAATAAAAATGTCAGTTTGAGTAGCTCTTAACAAATACTCTTATGTTTATCTAGCTGTTAAATTCCACTTAGATGAAATATCACCATGTTGAAATAGAAATCAAAAGTATCGCTTAAACTATTTAAAGAGTTCAAAATTGTTGCTAGAACAACATCATACCCTCCAACTGCTGCGGAATTTCCGTAGTTTCAGAAATCTTCTTTTCAGACGGTAGCAAAATTAATGTCTTAATATTTAAAAAAAATTAATTTTAGCGTAACTTGTTCACTATTACTTATAAAAGTGCAGGTCATATGGCTAGATTCTTAAGTTCTGATAAAAGTTTTATGAGAGATCCATTTGCTTTAAAAATTTCTACTTTGGTTCGCTGCCACTAGAAAGAATTATTTTCAAAATCTTCATAAGTTGGAGGGTATGCAACATTAGGAGAAGAATACATCACTTGGCAAAACTTTCCACGAAAAAAAAAATGAGCAAATCAGACGAAACCGAGATACAGAAGATGCGAGGACAAAATATCAACAAAAAAAAAATTATTTGCAAATGAAATACCGTATAGACGATAGATCGCTTAATAAAAGTATCACAGTAGCAGTCGTTTGTCGCATAAATACTGGAATGTAATAACAGGGCAGTAATATATTTTTCGTAGGTTATGTATTTGTCCATGAAAATAAACCTGCTTAATTACTGAAGATGGGAATGAACAAAAAGTAAAGTGAAATCATGAAGAAATTCAAATGTTAATGTATTGTTTGTTTTTTTTATTAAACATAAAAGCATATTTAATAAAAGTTGTAATTACTGTTTGTACGTAAAACAAATATGTATGTTAACTTTAAAATTTTAATAATTAATCATATTTACCAAGTGCTCCCTTGATTCTTTTATTATACTTAAACTCTTTTAAATAATTGTTGATTCAACCAATATTCATAGTTTATACCATTTTCTTTTATTTCATATAAAATGACGTATTATTTAATGACATTCATTAGTTTTAAATCCAAAAGCTTTTGTTGCGATTTAATAGTGATAATAAATTTTTCAATTTAGTGAAGCAATACATTATTTTCAATGCTGCTAAAGATTGGAGTTGTTAAGGTGACTCATTTGAATAAAATAGTTTGTAAAGATTGTAAAGATAATTAAAATGCTATTAACATTACAATTTTTATCTCATTTTAGTTAAACTGTATTTCTTTATCTTATAATGTAGTACCTTACAAGATGAATCTCCTCTCATGCAAAATGAATAAGTTTTGTAAGGAAGATGACGTTAAAAAAGAGCCTATTCATTATAGTAATAGACTTTTTGTTGCTTATTTTAATTTTGTGAGAATATATTTCAGTTTTTTGTTTAGTTGACTATTCTATTATTTGAATCTTTACTGAAATTCAGTTCATAAAGTCATGTAAATTTCTATGTTTAGAACCTTCCTCAGTGTTTAAAGATTAAATGATGGCAGAGCAGAGAAGTAATAATATCAACACGTGCTAAGTGGTTTAATCAATGTGAAGAGAGGAACAAGTTTAATTAAGAAAATAAAAAAGCGTAGTTGAGGGGATTTGACTGGAATTCCAGGGCTCAACAGATTTTGTTTTACTCTACATAGCATAAAGTATACCCTGCCCTTTATGGATATATTACTTTTATTTAAAAGCCGACTTGTTCTGTTTGAATCAGTGATTAAATATTAATTATTTATTCAATATTAATAAAATTAACATTGGCTATTTTAATTTTATTTTATTCCACTATAATGGCGCTGATAACATTGGTTCTTAAGTGTTCTGAATCTTAATATAGTACACTTTTAGTGGTTCAATTTCTGTATAAAGTGATATGAATGTTATGAATGCATGCGTTTTAAAAATTCAGATTCTGTTTTGACATAAAGTAATCAGAATGTCAATGATGATAAAATGATATGAATTTCGATAATTATCATAGAAGAGATTATTTTGATTTTTTATTGATTTGGCTGTTTAATTTTATATTTAATCCGTTGCAAAAGTAATAAATTTATATTAATGATTCCAGCAGCGTAAATATTGATCATTCATCATAATTAAATGTATTTTCCGCGCCGATTTTCATTGATCTGAATTAATTCAGCACACCCACTAAGCTGATGTTTTTCACCTTCCCGAAAGTGTGTCCATTGATGGAGCGAATGAATAAAAAACTAATTAACAAACACACGGATATCATAATCTCTTTTGGACTCGCCAAGAAGTTGCATGAGTGTAAAACCATACCCACAAGGCACCAACAATATTCTGTGCAGAAGAGCATTCCACTAAAATATTCGACCACAGGTGCTTGGTAACTATATCGTTTGGCGATCACGTAATATTCGACAATTAATTTCGGAAATGTGTGTGCCCCAAGAACTTGTCATCTATCAAGTGGCGAGAGTGTTAAGATTCACACCTCGTACCAAAAAGAAGCATTTTGGGCCCTCTTGCAGTTTGAAAAATGGTGGCTAGCAATGGATTCATCTCATCTTCAACGTTACGCCCAAGCACAATGCCAAAATATTCGCCAACAACTGCCGGCTTTGCTTCTGATCTAGAAGCAACAATTTGCCTTCTAGATCAGATATGGTTCTATTTCTTTTTTGCAATTTTAATGGTAATGCCAAACAAAATAAGAGGCAGAAAAATACTCGCCCGAAGTGTATAAGGAACCGCACCCATAGACGTTGCCGTATCAAATGAAAGTGAGATATGCGTGGTATAATAACAGCCATAGCCATTGATAATAGTTATGCTAATTTTGCATGTGATTGTTATAGTTTATAGCTAAGTTCGTTACATTGCCGTGTCATTCAAAATTAAGGTGGATGTAATCGTAGCAATTTTCATATTAATTACGTCGGTCAAGACAACTATCAGACTGCGATTCGAAGATATTATCAAATAATTAGGATTTTTCATACTTCTGATATGAGACATTACAGTAAAATTATAAATTAGTTTAAATAAAATTATTTAACTATATATCAAAGTTTCAAGGCATTTTAGGTTTTCTTAAATGGAACAAAAATGTGATCACATGATCGGAAGTGTATTCAGTTTTCAAAAAATATTTTTAATTGATTTATTTATGAGTTGTTGAAACATATTTTGGTGTTTTGGAATATTTTTTTTTCGTTTTCGCGAAATATTATATAATTTAAAAATTAATACTTATAATTTTTCAAATTTTACTAAATAAAATGTTTATTTCTATGCTTTACTATTGCTAGATTTCAAAATGAGCTAAGCTTTTTGTTTTCAAAAAAATATTTTTTTTTATTGCAGACAGGTTATATCGCTAAAACTAAAGCAAAAGCATATTCTATATAGGTTTAAAGCAAAGTATGTATAGTAGGTCTATACCTTTATTTTGCGGATTTAAAATAATTTTTCTTTCTTTTCATATTTTCTTTAAAAATTATATCATTGTAAAACTGTCTCTTACATTATTGGAAGTTTAATCAAATTGTCGAAAGAAAATTTTCGTTGTTTATTTATTCGTGAGCAGTTCAAATGCATTTTGTATGAGTCTATAGAATTTTTAATTTTTTTAAATAGAATAAAAAAAGCGATTACAAAATTTTCGAAAGATATTTTTTATTGTTTATTTATTTGTGCGCTACTCAAGCATATTCTTTTTATGTCTGTAGCTCTATTTTAGGGGATTAAAAGTTTTTTTTTTGTATGTTCCTAAAAAATTATATCACTTTAAAACTTCTTTTTATATTATTGAAAATTAAACCAAATTATTGAAAGAAAACTTTAATTGCTTATTTATTAGTGAGCCATTTGGTGCTTTGAAATAGTTTTTTTCTTGTTTTCTTAAAATATTATTTCAATTTAAAAGCTAGTGTTTAGAACTTTTCAAATTTTACTAAATTAAATTTTTATTTTTATATTTGCTATTGCTCGATTTCATTACGCGATAAATTTTTTGTTTAAAAAAAAGAGATTTTTTTTTAATAGCAGGACAGGTTATGTGCATCGTTAAAACTAATGCAACAGTAATAGTTCTGGCTTAAAACATATAAAATTTGTTCATTTTTAAATTTACTGAACCTATACCATTTTGTTGAAAAACTATTTAGTTCTATAGGTATTACTAGGTTCGGAAAAATTTAACCGAAAATCAGTTAGAATTTTTTATTTTTTTTTTCTCATAAGAAAATATGTCTCAACACGGGAGAAATTGTTAATCAGCACTGACCAGAGTAATCAGTAAATGTCAGCAATGAAATTTTTCAAAAAAAAACAAAAAAATAATAATAATAATAAATAAATAAATAAATTTCTTATTCTGCAGTAATTTGCTGATATGCAGGTTTAAAATATTGCCCCGAAAGTATTTATTTATTTGAATAAGAGTTAAACCATTTATTAATAAAATAAGATTTTGCTGATTTAAAAAGGCATTATTCATTTGATTTGATTGAAAATTTTAAAATATTATTATTATGTAGTTTTTACCTATCATAATATTTTTTTCTTCCTCTCCAATTGTTATTACATGAATACAAACCTTTAACCCTGGAGGACACGTGTGGGTCATTTTATGACCCCATGCATTCTATAAGTTCTGATTAAAAAAAAAAAGAAAAAAAACTAGACACCTGCTTATCCCTTTTTCATTAACAGCTGAGTTTTCATATTTATATACTCTATTATGAATAATTTGATGAAATTTCCTACATTTTTTCCACCCTCAATAGCAGTTTTATCAGTTACTGGGGTCATAGGATGATCCCGCACGTCTTTGATTGTTCTACAAATCATTTTAATTGTCGTGGCTGCCGAGTTCGCGGCGTTGTTTTTCGTTACCAATTAAAGTGATTTCTACCTGTTTACAATATTCATCAAAGTTCTGCTTTAATGAGTACAAGAATTGCTTTTTATTTAAAAAAATACACTAACTGTGTATTAAAACCAATGACGTTACCTTAACTGAGTGCGAAAATCAAAGACCTTGATATGTCGCTTAGTGATCAACACCAGCAAATGTGATATTAATAAGCGTTTGAATCATAAACTTCAAGTTCAAATATTTAATATTGTTTGAATGGAAACCCTAAAATAGAAATTTAAATTGCTCGAGGAATTGAGAACTAACGATGTGCGCCATACTTTTTCCCAAGGAACATATAATTTCTGTGTGTGACTATTATCTCAGAGAAAGCAAAATATAAATAAATATTACTTTTTACATTCATGATTGCATTAAAGCAAGCATATCGAGTATAACATAGTTATTTACAAACTAATTATCAAAGAAATTAAATATTTTCATGTTTTATTAAATTTTATCATAAAAAGAATGTTAAAAAGCTTCAAGTAGTTAAGCAAAAAATAATCAACGTCTAAAACGTAAATTGTTATATTTTCAATAAAAACTATATTTTTTTTAGTAACATATCAATGAATTTTATTTGGAGTCATTCCATAATCTTCACTTTCGTCTAATATATTTTCTCAAAACTCTAAATCTATTATTTAATTTATAAAAAAAAAAATTAAAAAAAACTATAGAAATAATGAGAAAAATCCTACGTGTTACGGAAAATAAATAAATAAAATGCGTTCTATTAAACTTATACTAACTTTACATATAATTGTGTTTGCGAATAGCAAAAAATAAGTTTTGAGAAAATACCATTTAAAGCTTGCGTTGATTCCCTAACCCAAACTCAAATAAGTTAAAATCAAAATATATTTCATATAATTTTAAGAAAATGTTGTATATGTCAAAATTAAATTAAATTTTTTTTAAAGCATGGGTAATAGTATTTTCCCATAAAATTATTCCTAAAAATATTATATTTTCCGTACTTGCTATATTCCTGCTTTAAAAATATTTATTGAATTGTTCAAGAACTGTAAGTAAAGATTTAATATTAGAAATTATCAAAATTTTATTTGATAACAAACATTTGTTATTTTTACATTGTTTCTTTATGTACTTAAAACCTGAAATAAGTAAAAAAAAAAAAGCAAAGTATTTTATTTGTATATTACAAAGCATAATATTTACAAATAAATATTTCAAATAAGGCATTCATGAGCATCGAAAAACTTCAATAAACTTCGTTAAACTTTATAACAATAATGAAACCCTTTTTTAAATTTTGAGAAGGACTATTCATATCCTGTTAATTATAAATTAAGATAATATCAGAAGGAAAACAATAACTTCAATTAACGAGATTCAATTTCTGATGTTAGCTTCCAGCTTTAGATTTTTCATATTGCAAATAAATAATCGAAGTACGTAATTGCTGTAAGTTAATCAAGTGGTTCTATATTATAAGTAAAGCAAAAATTACGATAAAAAAGTACTGGAATCGTGGGACCCGTGTTAATCAAGGGAAGGCAAACCCTACCCTACCCTGGGGAGGCTTACGAGATGAAAAAAGTGTTTGAAAACATGTGAAAATTTAAATCTGTATTACGATCTTAATACATTTAATTGTTTGCATATCTTTTCATAAACATGCATGTAACCAGGGCATGATTTCAATTTTCAAAATCAGTAGCAAAATCTTCTATTGTTAAAAACTTTTACTTGCAAAATCAGGGTTTATACAAGCTTTTTTATAAAAGCTGCATCGCAAATACATTATGTGATACAGAGAATGAGATACCTGCGAATGACGTAGCGTGTTTATCTCGATCCTGATTGATTGTTGAAACGTGAGATTTGTTTAAGTTAGCACCTGTTCTTTCCTTTTCTATTTCGAGACAGCCAGAGCCCACCAGGTGTCAATTTACTTAAGTGACACATTCTATATTCTTTCACAAAGATTTCAATTCCTTCAATATATATTCCTTACTGAAAACAAAGACAGGCGTGGAGCTATGCGGAACATAAACAAACTAATTATGCATCGAAGTTGCAGGTACACGAAGCAAAAACATAGCACGGTTGCAGTAAAATATATAAACAAATAATAAATCTAAGTTAAGAAAAAGACGTAGGCTAAAATTATATTTCAAGGAATTCAAAGTGTGATAATGCACTGTAATTAATTAACTTCACGTTAATTAACATTCTAATTTATGTGGAGAAAATTAGCTCAACTTTAACACGTCATTTTGTTTATAAACAATCAGTTGGCACTGACGCCATGTGTCACATGTGTGGGTAGCCATGATCTTCTTCTTGAAGTGCAAATACCCAAGTGATCATTGCTGCGTGACTCACATGAAAGAAACGATCCCTGAATGGTAAATATTAAATATTTATACTTGTGTGAAAGTTTAAGTTCTAAAATGACTGATTCTGATGACGTCGACAGTAATAATTTATATATTTTTTTATTTAAAATAAAGAGATTTTAAAAACTATGTAGAAATTGCTGGGCTGGTAGTAAGTCAACTACAATATGGTACAACAACTGCCGAGAAAACTGTTAGAAAATGACGCTGATTTACAACGGCATAGTAGTGAATTGGGCGCTTCAAAAAGCGATTAGTCAAATTTGATATCCATGCGTAATTATAACATCATATTAAAAATACCATTATTTGAAAAGCCAGGAGGAAAAGACCGCAAAAATAAAAATAACTACTGTTAAAATGGTCGGAAAATGATGTGGGTTAACAATGCGATAGTCGCGAATAAAGCACGTCAAAAAGTGATTACTCGAGTTAAAAATTCAGGTGTCGAAATTAAACAGTATTAAAAAAACACAATTTGAAATATGCTATAAAATATCTAAAAAAAAGCTAAAATGATTGCCGAGAAAACGACGCGGATTAACCACAAAATAGCCGTTTGGCAAGCGTATCAAAAAGTGCTTACTCAAATTCGAACCACGTGTTGTAATATCATTGTATTAAATATATTGAAGTTTGAAAAATCATGTGGAGATGGCTAAAAAATGATTAATAAATGTCGAAAAAATTATTGGAAAACGATGAAGATTTATAATGGAATCGTCATTAATCAAGAGTGTCAAGAAGTTATTTCTCTAATTCAAAATTCGTGAGTGGTAATAACATCATATTAAAAATACTGGAATTTAAAAAATCACGTGAATAAAGAAGAGAAAAAGATCAAATATCCAGAATGTGAAAAGTTACTTTCAATTTCTGCAACTCCGTTTTTCTGTAATTAGCAATTGCAATTTAACTAGCAATTTGCTACTTGCTAGTCGACGAAATCATACCTCGTGTATAACATACAATACAATTTTTCTTTTAACATATGAATTATACAACACTACTTTTACATTTCAAAACATAATGTTCTAATAAGATAAACAACATTTTTCAGAAAAGAATTGAGTTGTTGTTAAGACTAAAACCTTCGCTATTTACTAATGATTGCCATTAAAGTGTAGACAAATCAACATTTATCAAGCAGTAATGTGATGAATTAGTTATGATGTAAGTACGAGTAATTATATAATTAAAGCAAAAACTCTGGATTATTATTGTGATCTTAAATTACATACATTTTCACACCTTAACCTTAATCTTAGGTACAATCTGAATCAAACGACATCAAATTATCGCGCTCGATAAGTTGTTTATTGAAACCTAAATTTAGGGCACTTGCATGCATAAAACGTTTTCATTTAAAGCATTTTTAGTGACCCCGCAGGTTATTATGATGCCAACGCTTGAAACAATTGAGCAATCGTACAAAGTCTTAACCTCAGGGGTCAATCTATGGAACAATTTGAAGTCCTCTCTTTATATGGCGGAGCTAATAGAGACTTATTAGCACACAACTCATGTTGTGTGACTGTTAAGATATGATACATGGACAAATTTCACGTGAAAAATCCGGACATTAAGAACTTCAACACAAATCTTACAATGGATAACTATTTCAAATCCTTTTTTTATTTTCGTTGGCGAAAAAAAAAGACAAAAAAGAACAGAAGATTGGCATTATAAAAAAAGAAAATAGCGCGAGAGGCTTGAATAAGGGTATGGTTCTGGAACTATTCGTTGAGTCCGGTCACGTTCTTAAAAGATGCTATATGGAAGGAATTTTTTCTGCTTTTAGGTGTCGCTGTTGGATGAAATGTTGCGAACAAATCGTTGATGACAGTCACAGAGACCACACCGTATAAAATGCGGAAAGTTTTGAGATAAAATAATGAAAGAAACTGAAAAGGCAGTGGTAGTTGTGGAAAAGGATGACGTAAACAATGTCAAAGAAGTCGTAAATTTTCAGCTGCAGGGTAATGTTTAACTGTCTTGAGAAAGGATTGTATTTTCGATTCACAAGAATGAATTAAGTTTGATTCCTTAAGGCTGCGGTTCCACTGATTTATTTCTATTTTCTCTTGAGAGAATTAAAAGAAAATGTACGTGGTTTCAAGTTCCTCGATAAAATTTTTAAACTTATCAATTTGAACAAGGGTTTTTCTGAAAAGCAATCTTAATAGCAATGTAACTTAGGATGTAAAATAGTATTAAGGATTAAGTTTGAATTTAAAGATTTATTGCGGTTTTCAGCTGGAAAAATTCCAAAGAAAAGTGTTCGTGGTTTTTAATTCTTCAATACAATTTTCCAAATTATCAATTTCATTACGTATTATTAAAGAAACTGAAAATACAGTAGTAGTTGTGGAACAGAATTACATAAATAATGTCAAAAAAGTCGTACATTTTCAGCTGCAGGGTAATGTTTAACTGTCTTGAGAAAGGATTGTATTTTCAATTCACAAGAATGAATTTTGATTCCTTAAGGTTGTGTGTCCAAAGATTTATTTCTTTTTTTTTTAAAGAAAATGTACGTGGTTTCAAATTTATCAATAAAATTTTCAAGTTTTAATATATATATAATATATAATAAAAAAATAAATACAAGAAAACACTAAGAAAGTTAAGAAAAACAATAAGTAACATTTATTGCGCTTAAGCTGCAAGTAAACAGCACTCATTAGATAAGTTCAAAATGAAGAATAAAACAAAGAAAAATTATAGACAAATGAAAAAAAGGGGTGGGAAATAATAAGTAAAAAAAAAACAACAAACAACATTTTATTAAAAAAAAAAAAAAAAAAAAAAAAGTGAAATGTTAATTAAAAAACCGGAAAAAAAGCCGGAAAAAAAAAGATATAATCTTTTCTTCAGCCCACACGATTATATCCGCAAAACAGAGTGCTTTCTGATATTGTATCAATAAAGCCAAAGCAAAATATATTAATACAATAGTGTGAGGAGCACTCAAAAAAAATTTTTTATAAAATAACTACATAAAAATAGATCATAAAAAGTAAAAATAACATGTAAAAACAGATAATAAAATAAAATAAAAAGAAAAAATAAAACAAAAAGAAAAAACATTAAAAAGGGGGGACTATAAAGCGAGTAGCAAAATCATAACAACTCACATGGACAGTTATTTTTCAAGAATGATTTAAAAATGTTTTCGCAGAAAGATTGCCAGATTACAAAATATGAAAACAAAAGATGAAAACAAAAGCGCAAATCGAGTGTAACAAAAGGGTTCTAAAGTGTCGTTCTTACTGCACTGCTGAAGTGATTTGTTATACTGAGTTTTGATTTGTTAGTTACCAAGGATGGGTCCGAAATGGATGTGCACAAGGTAATATTTTTTTCCGGTTTTTTAATTAACATTTCACTTTTTTTTTTTTAATAAAATGTTGTTTGTTGTTTTTTTTACTTATTATTTCCCACCCCTTTTTTTCATTTGTCTATAATTTTTCTTTGTTTTATTCTTCATTTTGAACTTATCTAATGAGTGCTGTTTACTTGCAGCTTAAGCGCAATAAATGTTACTTATTGTTTTTCTTAACTTTCTTAGTGTTTTCTTGTATTTATTTTTTTTATTATTATAGTGATCATACTTAATGCAGCTTTAGCGCTTAATATTATCTACTATTAACTTTCTTTCATTCTCCTTCTGTTTTCGTTTTTATTTCCAGTCTTTAGGACGTTACGTGTGTTTAGGATGTTGCTCTTTGAGCCTATTTTTATGGAATTAAACAATTATCACAATTTAGCGCCTGGTAAAAAATGTGTTCAATATTTAAATTATTCTTCATGTTGTACCCGGTACGGAGAGCCTAAATCAGAGGGGAACTTCGGATCGACATCCTGCTACTCTGAAAGCAAAAGCGAAAGCAAACGATTTTTTGAATTGCATTCTATTCCCGAAACTTTACCTTCCTATAAAGCGTGTGATGATAAAAGATGCAAAACTTGCCCTAATATTGACAAAAAACATACTGTTCCTTTTAACGTTAGCTCCAAATCTTTTTGTAAAATTAAAAATGTTATTTATATGTTAACCTGTGGTTTCTGTAATATGAAATATGTTGGACAAACTAGTAACTCACTTAACATTCGAATTAATCAACACCGTTCTGATATTAACAATAATAAGGCTATCAATAACCTGGAATTGAATCATTTTAGAGTACATAAATTTAACAGAGTCAAAATTAATATCTTAGATATTATAGAGGATTTAGATTTAAGACTACAGAAAGAAAATTACTACATGCTTCTATACAAAACAATTCTGCCGTATGGGCTAAACGATACCTTCCAACATACACAGATTAACTACAATAACTCATCAACTTATTCACTTTTTCATATTAAAGATAAGCGTACAAATCGAGGTAAACGGGGTTCAAGAAGTAATAGAAACTCTCTTAATAGTGACAAATTAAATATAAAATTTCTTTCTAATATGGAAAAAGACTTTAATAAACAATATAGTATTAAACCAATTAAAGATTTTGTCTTCTCCCTTAAGAATTATGAAACATATAAATTCTACGATCTTATTATTAACTTTTCTTTCATTAATTTACATTTCAAAATTCTTTGTTTCGATCTTATAAAAGCCAAAATGAGCAAAATTTTGCCTAATAATAAGAAAAGTTTAGATAATTTATATTTCGTTATTAACTTTCAAAATCCTATTTTCGATAAGATCAAATTTCACAAAATTTTTGAAAATTTTAAAGCTTTATTTCCATTAAAAGATTTTAACATTATTAAAAGTTTTAAATATAACAAATCACTTGGTAGAACCATTTTTAACTATAATGATATAAGCAAAAATTTAGGGAGTATTAATATATCCGATTATGAATGTCACTGTGAGGAGGATAAATATTTTGATTTTGTTGATAAACATCATAAACATATTATCACTGGTAATTTAAATATTATAGAAAACTTAGAACTTAGGAATTTAATGATAAAAGGCACAAAATTTAGACCCATTTACCATATATCAATCAATAAGATTCTAAAATACTTTCTTAATGATCTCAATAGTTTTTGTTTAAAGATATCAAATAGATTCTCTTTACCTTTAGGTATGCTAACAGAATGGAAATGGGAAGTTTATTATTACTTTAAAAACTTTATTTTCAATAATAAGGATAATTTAAATAAGAATAACAATTCAACAAATTTTTCTAATATTGTTCAATCAATTAAGCAACTTCAAAAAAATTTTGTAATTACTCCCATAGACAAAGCTAACAATAATTATGCTATATTCTGTAAAAAATTCTATGCTGAACTTTTAAATACGGAATTAAAAAATAGTAAAAATTTTGAACTTAGTAATTTCAATAATAATATTGCCATTAAAAAAATTTTAGCTTTTTACAAGAGATTAAAAATTAAAATTAGCAATATACAATTTCCTTACTTAATTATCAGTCCTAAATTTCATAAAATTCCAGTAAAATTTAGAACTATCACATGTGGGTCTAATACTTATTTAACTAAACCTGGCACCATTTTCTCTAACTACTTAAATAAGATTATTAACTATATTACTAAAGAAGGTTTCTCTTGGATAATCACTAATAATCAACCGATTTTAGATTTCATTAAACATAATAAAATTAATTCTATTGCGACTTTTGATTTCCAGGATCTTTTCAATAGCATTCCCCTTTCTAAACTAAAAGATGTCCTTTTGAATTATTACCATGATTTTAAAATATCCTTTGTTGCGATTTTGATTATTGGGAAATATTGATTAATTTTTGTCTTTTTAGTAATTATCTTTACAATGGAAGGGATATCTTTCTTCAAATTAATGGAATACCACAGGGATCTAATTATTCATCTCTCTTAGCTAACTTATTTTTGCATTATTATGAAAAAAATTTTACTCTGAGTATTAAATTTGTTTTTAGATATATTGATGACTTAATTATCTTTAATTTCCAAGATTTTACTGTTTTATTGAGTGATATATACCCTGAGGAATTAATCTTACTTCGTAATCATGATGATAATATTAAATTCAATTTTTTGGATTTGGGTATTATGAAAGTTGAAAATATCTGCTTTGTTGATTTATACGATAAAAGAAAGGATTTTAATTTTAATATTAATAAACTAGTTACTTGGAATTCTAATGTTTCTAGGAGCATCTATTTAAATACCACTTTTAATGAAATGAACAGAATTAAAAGAATATGTAGTAATATTTATTTATCCAAAATACAAATCGATAAACTCTTTCAAAATCTGATAAAAAACAATGGATACCCAACTAATGTAATAAAATTTTATATAAAATCATTGAATTAATCGTATATTTTGGTGGATATATTTTCTAAAAATTTTTTTTTTTTTTTTTTTTTTTTTTTGTTAATTTTTATGATTTTCCCATGTGCAAATTCATTTCAGACCAAAATTCATTGCCAAAATTATTTACTAAATAATTTCTTTGTTAATTTATGTAATTTTTCCATGTGCAAATCCATTTCGGGCAAATCCGTGGCTATAATTATGTACTAAAATTTTTTCTTTGTTAATCTTTCCATGTGCAAATCCATTTCGGGCAAATCCGTGGTTAGAATTATTTACTAAAAATTCCTTTGTTAAATAATTTCCCTTGTAAATCTATACAGTTTTTCCATGTGCAAATCCATTTCGGGCAAATCCGTGGATAAATTGTTTGCTAAAAATTTCTTTATTAATTTATGCAATTCCATGTGCAAATCCATTTCGGGCAAATCCGTGGTTAAAATTATCTGCTAAAATTTTTTCTTTGTTAATTTTTCCATGTGCAAATCCATTTCGGGCAAATCCGTGTTAAAAATTATCTATTAAAATTTTTTCTTTGATAATTTAAATAATTTTTCTATGTGCTAATCCATATCGTGCAAATCCGCGGCTAAAATTATTTGCAAAGCAGGCAATTTATGTTTCTCTTTTCTATTTTATATTTTTTCTTAAATAAACATCTATCTTCTAAAACTATTTATGATCAATTTTTAAAATTATCCAGTATAATATTACCTTGTGCACATCCATTTCGGGCCCATCCTTGGTAACTAACAAATCAAAACTCAGTATAACAAATCACTTCAGCAGTGCAGTAAGAACGACACTTTAGAACCCTTTTGTTACACTCGATTTGCGCTTTTGTTTTCATCTTTTGTTTTCATATTTTGTAATCTGGCAATCTTTCTGCGAAAACATTTTTAAATCATTCTTGAAAAATAACTGTCCATGTGAGTTGTTATGATTTTGCTACTCGCTTTATAGTCCCCCCTTTTTAATGTTTTTTCTTTTTGTTTTATTTTTTCTTTTTATTTTATTTTATTATCTGTTTTTACATGTTATTTTTACTTTTTATGATCTATTTTTATGTAGTTATTTTATAAAAATTTTTTTTTTGTGTGCTCCTCACACTATTGTATTAATATATTTTGCTTTGGCTTTATTGATACAATATCAGAAAGCACTCTGTTTTGCGGATATAATCGTGTGGGCTGAAGAAAAGATTATATCTTTTTTTTCCCGGCTTTTTTTCCGGTTTTTTAATTAACATTTCACTTTTTTTTTTTTTTTAATTTTTTTTTTTAATAAAATGTTGTTTGTTGTTTTTTTTTACTTATTATTTCCCACCCCTTTTTTTCATTTGTCTATAATTTTTCTTTGTTTTATTCTTCATTTTGAACTTATATATATATATATATATATATATATATATATATATATATATATATATATATATATATATATATATATATATATATATATATATATATATATATATATATATATATATATATATATCCTATTGTAAAGTAATTTAGAAGAGCAGAGTCATGAAAGTTTGTTTAATAACTTTTTATAGTTTTTGTTTCTTTTATAAAATTAATATAACAACAAAATTATTTCAAATATAACAGAAAAAACATTACTTCTCCAAAAAATTATAAAAAAATTAGAATATGCATAAAATTTTTGGTTATAGAGGGTATGCCATAAAAACTATTAAAATAATAATTTATAATTAAAAAACATAAATAAATATTAATTTGCAATTGGGATCTCTGAAATTTCCATATAATATAAAAACGGAATCGTTTGTCCGAATTTCTAATTATTGTTTCGACTATTCTTGTTAAAAAGAAAATCAAATGATTTCATAATCAATGAACAAAGTATGCATTGTTAAGTATGGACCATTATTCATTGCACAGTATACAAATATTATTGCATAATATTGCATAATATACATTGCATTTTATCCAAAATATATATCAATAAATTAAGTTAGAAAAAATATTTTTATAAAATTTTAAAATATTTATTATATTTATTTTTTTATTTCAGAGCTATATTTTAAGACATATTTTTGCGAAATATTATTTTTTACTAAATGTTTACCTTTCTTTAATAATAAATAATTAATTACGGTCAAAGTCATTAAACTATAATTGTAGTTAATATGAAAAATTTTCTACGTTACATTGAAAAAATATAAGTAAGCATCAAATTGTGATTGTTTGAGAAAGTGGATACAATTTATTTAAACGATTATCAACATGATCCTTGATACTTACTTTAACTTAACAAATGCTATGTTAAGTTAGTCCAAACTCAGCGAACAAATATTTCGCGAACTAAACATAGCATCGGATAATTACATCGGAATTACTTAAACATTTAAAAGCTGATATACATTACCAGCAATGTATGAAATTGCAGAAGTGCATATAATGCCTGTCCTTTTTAGGTAATACTTAACCTAGACGTTATATAAAACTATGAATAAAGCTTTGGTTAAGGATGATAGTAAACGTGATGTGATAGTAAACGTAAATATGATAGTATTTCGCAAACTTAACATAGTATTATCTCAACGCTACATTTTTACAATCACAGATTCGATGTCACTTTATATAATTACATCGGAATTGCTTAAACATTTAACAGCTGATATACGTTACCAGCAATGTATGAAATTGCAGAAGTGCATATAATGCCTGTCCTTTTTAGGTAATACTTAGCCTAGACATAATATACAACTACGAATAATGCTCAGACTAAAAATGATAGTATAGTTTGGCAAATATAAATCACGAAGAAAGAATTATTAGTGCATTATTTTTTTTCTCCACTTTTTTAACACATTTAAGCATTAATATATACAATTTATTATAATTTAACATATAATTTAATTTTTAAACCGTTAACCAAGTTATTAATAATCCATAATAGTTATTGAATTCTTCCTTTTTTCACTAATAAAGCAAAATAAACTGCAAACCTATTTGTTGCACTAAGAAATCAGTTTCAACTGAAACTTACAAATCATAATTATGCAAATTAAATGTAGACAATAATCATTGTTTTTACTTTGATATTATTTATCATATACTATGCCTAGGCAATGTCTCAAATATTAATCATTTCATTCTACTGCATTTAAGATTTTTATTATTTTTATTGTTTTTAATACTATAAAAATAATACAGCTTTTAATGTTAAACCTTTTCACAAGATTAATTTTATTAGCTAACTTAAATTCACTACATAAAGAAATATAAAAAACTTCCACTTAATAAAATATAAAGAGTAATGTAAAAATGTATGTTAAATGTAACAATAATGTATATTAATTAATAAAGAATAATGTATGTTATTATTTATCATATGATAAATGAATTCCTTTTTTAGAAATTGATAATGATGTTTACCCATTACAAAGCTCAGCTCATTGAGTTATTTTACAGTAACTGCAAATAATTTAATTACTTTCTAAAACTAAATCAAAAATTATCCAGCATCATTTGGATTTTAAATATAAATAAAAATACCGATTATCGGTAATGCAACATTTAGATTTAAAATTAATATATTTCAACTATGACAATTTAATTAAATATCTTAAAAGTGTAGAATTCGCAATTAGAATCAAAGTTATATTAAAAAGATTTCCCTTACTTTAGCTAAATGTCAGCGTGACGTTACTTGAGAAATGCTATAAATCATAACTTTCGTTTTATCAATGATTGTTGTGACAGCTTCTTTGACGTGCGATGCATTTTAAATTCATCTCTCTACACCATCAAGAATTTCAGATTTTATCTATAATTCCAGTTTTCATTTTGTTTTATAATCGCAAATAAACTTTGCTTTAATGTGGTGCTGTTTTATAATACATTATTTTTGTTTAAAAAAATCGAAATAAAGTCTTCTCTTATGTGCTGAGAGAGATTCCAAATTCAAATTTTTAGAACATTGTTGCATTTTAAAATTATGATAAAAATTATGTGAGAAAGCGATAGTGTGATGCGGTTCACAAATTTTCTCACGCTACTTTTTTACATTATTTATGCGATACTTTTACTTCCATTTTTATCTTTAGTTTTATTTGTAGTTTCAATTTGAATATTGAGGTAATTTGCATCAGTTCTTCTATGCGAGCTGTTAGCTGATCTACAAATCTGGATATTTTTCTGTCTTAGAATCTAAGTCCTTCCAGAACTTGGTGAAGGTAAAAAACCAAAGTTCCATTTTAAGACGTACCAGTTATTCTTAGTTCCAGATTTTTCTATGAATATAATTTAAATTTTTTATTTAATATTTTGTTAATTAGTAACATTTCAATTGAAAGCTGCAGAAAACATTAATAGATGAAATTAATTGAAATTTGACAAATGTAAAACGCGAAATGAACACTTTTTTTAAATATAAAGTTGTTCAAAGACAAATTTTCAAAGCGTTCTTAATAGAAATAGAATTTTCAATTAATTTTATTTTATTTTATTGTAATTAACGACATCTAGTAAAAAAAAATTATAACAAAGAAAAACTAATATATTTTTTTGACAGCTATATTTTCATTTTTTAGATTCACTTTCACAATAATTTATAATCCAATGTTGGTAAGTCTGATTTAACCTACGTCATTTAGAATTCAGTTATCGTGTAATAAATGATGTCCTTTTATGTTTTCTGTTAATATTATGACCGTTTGTTAGGAAAATAAATCAGTCATGATTTTTAATATTACGAATATATGAGTGAGGAATTGAATGGAAGTTAATCAGTGACTAAATAAATTTATAAATCAATGATTCAGTGATGGAATATACGGATAAATCTATAAATGAAATCTATAAATCAGAAAAATTTTTTCCACAAGTATAATATTTTCAGCGTTTTCAAAATGGTGTTCCGCGGGATCTTAGGGAAGAGATTTAAAGAGTTAGTACTTTTAAAATCTGTTATAGTTTTCAAAACTTGGTATTAAACTTAAATTCAATAAATTATTCATTATTTATGCAATATTTTATTTATTTAATATTTTCGTTATTTTTATGAAATTATTTAATTAAAATGCTTGTGAATAAGAAAAATTCAAAACAATGTTTTTTTCTAATAGCAATATAAGGAATGAATTTTCAGAAAGATGCGAAAAATTTCATTAGTATTTCGCATTGAATAAAAATAACCAATTTCCAACCAAGAAGTAAATATATGTTTTTCTCATAATCATTCTCAGCGATTATTTTTGTCCGTTTTTGTTTTTATTTCAACTGAAGCCATATTTCAGCTTCCAATTTTATATTTATGCATACAGTAAATTCAAATTAAGAACTAGATGTGGCTCCAGGCCTGTGAATTCAACTGTTTGCAATAAAACCTAATTTTTAGACTATTAATTGATAAAACCATAAGATGTAAAAATTTCATTCTTCATTCATTCATTTAATATTTACAAAATAATTAATGAAATTTAGATCAGTACATATTTTCAAAATTATGAATTGAATTTCGTTAACTGATATGCTAATTAATATATTAATGAAATTTAGGAGTTTTGACAATTAAAGGTCATTCATTTAGGGTTCCATAGTCACAAAAATTTCAAAACAGCTGATATAGATGATATATTTTTAAATGATATTTCATTGCCTCAGTTAACATTATAAATAACCAAAATAGGCTCTTTTCGCAAGAAAAATATTTTTTTATTGTAAAAAACATGCATATTAAATTATAATTTATATAAATTCCTGTTACAAGACAGGATTATAAATTTTTTGCTGCGAATTAAATAACTTAATTGTTGTCAAAAGGTTAGACCTGTGTTATGCTCTGAAAATCTAAAAAACTGCATCCATCTAATGTTACATATTAAATAGTTTGTAGAATGAATTGTTATCTATCTAATTTAGATTCCACAACATCTTTCTCCTATTTGCAAAAACAAAATAGCGAATAACACCCATCATTTAAGGATCTAAACGCACCTTAAACAAACATGGATATTAATATTCCTAATTACGTGATGCCAACCGAAGAAAGAAAATCATTACTTTTAATCTGGCTTGATTGTATCAAGACTCCTTGCAAGGTCTTCACCAAGAATGGCCTGTCATATAGTGGGAATAATGTATGTCCCCGATTGTCAAAAATGACGTTTATCTTGAATGTGGGCAGATGTCCACGTAAAATGTACCTCACCCAATGATTAAATTAATAGCAGGTGTTTTTATATCGGCGTTTGTCGCTTTCTGTGTGACACCTATCAGATAAGGTGGTACTAATTTTTGACTTGTAACATTTTTTCGAATTCATTTTGTACATAAATGGTTGTGAAATGAGTTGAGTTTTACAAACCTTTTATAGATTAGAAATCACGTGATATGGTGTAAAACTATTTGAAAAAACACGACTTGAATAGATATTTTTGGAATCCAAGTTATTTTGTTTTCGTTAATTTGAGTCTTTTTATTTCAAGTTTCATGCATTCGGAATGAGATGGACAAGTCTAACTTTTAAATTTGAAAAACTTTCTGCTTCGCGCTTAATACTTCTATTTGTTTATATCTCTAATACAAAGTATAATGCTTTTGAATAAAGTATTACACTTTATTTTTACAATTTTGAAAAAAGGAAATGGAGCGTAAGAGATGGAAACTTTTAAAAATTAAAAATGGAGCGAAAGCTAAAATCCCGGAGTAGCTCACCTCTTGGCGACTTTTTGAAATCCTGCCAATTTGGCGATTATTACTGAGACCAATGTTGCTTTTTGATTATTAAAAAATAATTAATTATTACAAATTTATTAAAATATTTTTTAATAGAATAAATGAAATAACAGTTAAAAAATGAGATAATGACTTTGATTCTAACTTTCGCGTAGGCATACATACCAAATAACCAACCAGGTTTAAGAATTTTGGTGGTGCGATCGGACGTTCAAAATAATCTCCCAAAAATATCATCAGGAATCCTAGTTTGGCGAGATTTCGAAACTTGCTTGGCGTAATTTAAAAAAAAATAACCACTGATCCACCCGGAGTGAAGTCTTAAAGAGCATAACTATCACAATCAGGGAAATCAAAAATCCTTTTTTTTTATCCAGGGGATGCTATGAATTGATGAAGTGAGAATGGAGTTGAAGTTATTGAATGAAGTTGAAAAAATTGAAATTTAATTAATTGAGTTTGAATTGAAAAGTTTCATAGATATCGATGGGATGAAGAAGAAAAATTAAAGTCTTCTGGAATGCGTGAATGAAGTTAGAAGACTCAATTTGGTAGAATTTAAGAACTATGGTATTTATAAGTGGCAATTTGAAATTTTTCACGAGCCGCAATTAAATACGTATTTAAAAGGTATTAAAATTTTTTTACAGAAATTATATTCAGGGAAAACATATAAATAAAAGTACGAAATATGTGTATTGAATTTAAATATTAAAAATTAAACGCATTTATTTTACTTCTCTTGATAATTCTTTAAAATTTGGCGAATAATTGGTGACAGCACTTCTCAGTAATTCTTTGAGATGCTGGTTAGTTAATACTGATCTGTGGTCGGATTTCACGAATTTTAAAGTGGAATAAAATGATTCACGTAATTACGTTGGTCTGAATATTGAAATAATTTGACAAGCAGCCTTTTTTAATTCAGGATACTTCAATTCTGGTACAAATTTCCAAAATTCCGCAATCGACGTCGACTTATATTTTAATTGTAGAGCTTGATCTTCTTGCATCTTTATTAATTCTGATTCTCCAGTTGCTTCCGTCAATATTCCTTCTAGCTCTTTTATATACTTGTTGAGTTTTTCTTGTTTAATATTGGAAAAAAAAATTTTAAATTGGAGAAAAATGACAAAATGTTTAATTTTTAATGTTCTTTTGAAAAAATTGCAATTTAGTTTGAAAACTAAATATACACTGTGAGAGCTCAGATCCCCCGCAATAGTAAATTCAGTCCTTGCAAATGCTCCATGACATCATTTAAAAACATTAAGTCTTGTAACTACTCGTCATCGTCTATTGGTTATTTCCTTCTCGCTTAGAAATGTAGTTATCGGATCAAAATACGAAACGATTTTATTTGTTGTAGCTAGATAACCATCTAACAATGTGAAAGAAATTAATGTCATTTGGAAGTTCTTCGTCCTTTAATTCTTTAAGGAAATTTTTGAATTGTCGATGATTTTTTACACTGGCGCTAATGTAATTTACAAAGTGTAACACTGGTTTCATAACATCAGGATATTTTAAATATTTTGTATCGAGATGTTCTCGGTGAATTATGCAGTGAATCGGTATGAATTGTGGAATTTGAGAATCATCTCTTAAAAGACAAATAAGACCGATTTTTTTACCCAGAATTGCTGGAGCTCCATCAGTTGCAGTGCTTGCAAGTTTACTAAGAGGCACATCAAAAGTTTTCATTGTGGAATCTAATGCATTTTTAATACAGACATGTTGATTCTTGAAATGCTTCTAAATGAAGTGTCGCCTATATGTTGTCAATATTAGTTGTTTGTTTATGTCGCGAAATGTCATTGTGGATTTTACTTTTTCTAAGAAAAAAAGAATAAATTATTAGTAGATCGTGTTAATCGGTTTGGAGTCGGTCGATTAGGGATGATTACGCCACTGTTTATGTTCGTTCGCGCAGTTTTCGATGAGTCATATCATTCTTAACTTGGAAGGAAATGAAATTTGTTACAATGTGGCACCTAGTCTCTCATATTTGTTGTTAGTAATTTAAAAGACATTTTGAAACCCATACGGAACGATGATAATTTTTTAAAATATAACAGCACAAAAATGAAAAGGGAACTCGGGTACATTTATCGAGAGTCACAAATAATGTGGCTCGCAAACAGCAAGTTAGCAAGTTGCAATATACAATAACTAGAACATCAGATAAACGGCAATATTTGGTCGCATTTGTAAATAATAATTAACAGTTTTATTTAAATGGTCAGTTGAAACTTTATTTAACAGTCTGTTGATGCAATCATTTATTGCGCACATTATGCTTGAAGTACTAAATTTCCACCTACCAACAACTTTCAGTATTAAACTGCATTGAGAATATACGCTAGAAAGGAGTTTGGCCTCACTTTTTGAGCCCCAAGTCCAAAGACCATAAATTCGAGTCGGAGATTGATAGAATTTTTTCATGTCGGAGTCTGTCAAAGCCCTAGCCTAAGGCCGAAATTTCTTTCTCAGCTGAACATGTACGCTAGATATGAGTTTTAAACTCCCCTTTTTGAGGCTTAAGCTCGAAGATCTTAAATTCGAGCCAGAGATTGATATGATTTTTAGAGGAAATGTGTTATTAAAGTTACTGATTTATGGATCACGAGTTACATTATTTCTTAATATTTGCACTAATTTTGCATTTGTTATACTTAATAACTGAGCAAAAAGGATTTTTTTTAACTATTTGTTTAGTTAGAAAGTAGTAAGAAATAGAATATAATCTTAATTTTAAGCCTGAGCCTATCTGGGTTCGAAAACTTCTGTCACAGTCCGAGCCCGTGTTGAAATTGGACTTAGCCCGTTTCATCTTTAATGTACACCAAATGTTTTAAGATATTATTTAAGAACTTAAGAAGGACATTCCGCTAAATATATCCTGTTTTATCATCCTGTAATTTACATAAATATATCCGATAATACACATTATTGCATCCTGTAATTTACAATACTATATCCTGTTATTTTCATTATTATATTCTGCAATATTGTAATAATACTGTAACATTGAATCCTGTAACAAATCTTTTTGTAATCAGTTTTTTTGGTGTACGTATTAAGTAATTTAAATGTCCAAAGCATCATTCAAAAAATACCAAAAAAAAAAAGATCTTTTCATTTTTAAAAAGGCATTTGAAATAAAATACTTGCCTTATCATCATTTAAACTATAATTAAATGAAACAATTTAATAACAACACCCTTTTAAATAGTCACCCAATTAAAAAGAAGGATCAAAACCTAAATTTTACGATCGACTTAAGTAATTTAGACACGGCTTGCTACAGATGTAAAGTAGCTAGACTGATAATGATCTTACTGGACATTTATTGAGCATAAAAGTAAATAAAAATTAATCGACATAGACGGATAATTTATTTTATAGATGTATTGACTCTTACCCTAAATTTCAGGGATCGGATTAACCAACTTTTACGACTATTTCATAAATAGCAATCCGATAAAAGATTCAATAGACCTTAAATTTCAACCATGACAGAATGATTGGTTACCCATAATCCTTTATTGCTGCCAATGTCTGTGCCAATGATTATTTGCATTCGTAAGTACTATTTAAGTAGTTATTAGTCTTAAGGATTTGAAAAGGTATTTGTTCAGCTAGAAAACTATTAATTTTAGTAGTGTATATTGCTAATAAGCATGTAGGTTTAAATAAAATATGTATTATTCAACATCTTATTATACTAATTAGGTCATGCTCTTATATAAAAGATAGATATTGAAATGAAAAATCGATATTGTTTTTATATTGAAAATAATTTATAGTTTTTTGATTGCTCGATAAATGATTTTTCATTTGTATTTGACACTGATGACCAAGTCATTTCATGTCTTGAAATATTATTTTTTGAATTGTTTTTTTTTTGTGAATCATGAGTTAAGAATAATAATAAAATTATTAGTCATCAGGTTTTAATAACCATCATTAAAGATCTCCGCATTTTTAATCAATAATAAAAACAAACTTAAATTTATTTTATTGGCTAAAAATAGAGTCGGTGATTGCTTGGTTGAAATTATGACAGCAAAATCTTTTTTTGAAAGATATTTGAATCTCAGATAGTTTTATGAAAACAAATAGGCTTACAAAAATTAAGTAAATTTGTAAAAATATAAACATGATTAAAATGTATTGGGAAGTAAGCAATAAGCATGCAGCTTTAAATAAAATACAGTGTAATATTTATAATTAAATACATTTAATACATTTTATTTATTGTAATACTTTTTATTTATTATTCATGCTAATAAGTCATGCTATTGAATAAGAAGTAAATATTCAAATGAAAAAGCGGTATTGTTTTTACATTGTAAATAATTGATCGTTTTTGATTGCATAAATAAGTGGTTTTTCATTTGCGCTTGACAATTATGACTGTATTTATGTCTTGAAAAATGAGAAACAATACTAATTGTTGCTAATATGAATGATGAATTATCTTCTGAAAGCAAATTATTCGTCTTTAATTTTTAGTAGCTCTGAAAAAATTATCGAAGATCAACTAGTTTTGACGTAAACTAAAGTTTATTTTACCGTTTTAAATATCACTGGGAATAATCTCCTACGGTAATTTAATATCGTAAAAAAACAAATTGACTTTCGGTACTACTTCGTTTCAAATAAAAATTTATTACATTCACTGATTAAAATGTTTTTATACTTATAAATTGTAAAAATTATGTTTCTATGTTTAAAAAAAGTAAAAAATGGCAAATCATTTCCTGACTTTAAAGCAATTAAAATTAAATGCATAACATAATATGAATAATAGCACTCAAATCAAAATCGTCTTAGTGAAAAATTAAAAAAATTACGCTTACCTTCAATTATAACGCAAAAAAATTTATAAAGCAAAGATCTCCTAATTAATATGTTAAAGAAATATTTAACAAAATTCCATGTT
Source organism: Parasteatoda tepidariorum (assembly GCF_982258835.1). Taxonomy (NCBI): domain Eukaryota; kingdom Metazoa; phylum Arthropoda; class Arachnida; order Araneae; family Theridiidae; genus Parasteatoda; species Parasteatoda tepidariorum. Next base: position 68,296,232 of record NC_141763.1, read on the forward strand.
ATAACGATTCCACGGTTGATACATTCAAGAAAAATTTAAACAGACTAGTCAGCTCCGCTTGCTTAAATCAGTAATTGATTCTCATTCACTATTGTTTCTTTTTCGTAAACGTAATATTTTGCATAAAAATGCATTTTGTTTTGAAATACATAAATATTTTAGCTTTGTGTAAGAATAGTTTGTAAATATGTTCATCCTAATAAAATAGACGATTACGTAGGTTTGAAAAGTAATAATCAGTATTGAAAAGAAATTAGAGAAAGGAATGTAGAGAAATAATTTTACTTATTGACGAGATTTGTAACGATTTAAACAGGGAACAGTTTTCATCGCCCTTTAAGCTTTTTCTATTTTTTAAAAATTTCACTATAAATGTTAATATTTACATCTAGAAACAGGTAATCTCTTTTTTATAGTTACTTTTAATTTTACTACTCGAGCGCTAGCTTATAAAAATAAGAAATAAAGATCTCGTAAAAGAAAAAATTTTCTTAATAAATTTTCTTAAAAAAATCACGAAAAAGTTTTTAAATTTGCTTTAATTTTCGAACGAATTGGAATTTCGCAAGAAAATTTGTGTCAATTTCATGAATAATATGTTAAGTTTTAAATCTATAGTTGCATTTTAGCAAGCTACAGATCGACAAAGCATGTTATTTTTTCTTACAAGTTTAACAGTTTGTAATTCTCAAACTAAATTTTGAATCTTATTTTTTTTAATTCCATCCTCATTTTACATACCTCCGTAATGTCTTGTAATAATGATTTATTTCAAATAAGTTTTAGTTCATGGTGATTTTACGGTTTATTTAGAAAAAAAGCTTTAAGATTTAATACGGAATTATTAGAAAAATATTTTAATAAAATTACGTTATAATGATTTCATAGAATAACCCAGTTTACCAGTGATTCATTTTCCTTTTGCAATTTTTCCAGTGATCTATCTTTTAAGGCCCGTTATAGAAATGCCACGTAATTTTTAAAGACAGTCTAAGTTAACCACTCTATTCAAAATTCTACTTCACAGCCAATGAGAGGTCTTTCAAGCAAGGCAAGTTTACGATGCACCTCAAACTGCAAGCCAGTTTTCTTTTATTGGCTGCAAGAATCAAACTCATAACCCCAAATACTCTACCAGCGGTACGAATTACACGAGAGTCCTTTTAGTTTATATATTCAAGAAATATTTAAGCATAACTGCGTTAAAGATTTAACAGTTTATGTATTCCACAATTATTTAAGCAAAACTACTTTGAGGAAAATCATGGCTGTTGTGATAATTTATAATTCACGAATTCAAGAAATATTAAAACTTATTTATGTTAAAAGGAATTAATAACTGATTTAGTCAAGAAATATTTTTTAAAAATCAGTAGGAAGACTTCATTAAATATTTAAATACAAATACGCTATTAGGATTTCCTAGTTGATGCATTTAAGAAGTACAAATAACTTGAAATAAAAGATTTCATAGTCGATGTATACTAGAAAAAATTAATATAGGACACGTTGTTTTAAAGTTTTAAAACGCAGTATTTTTTAAACTTATAAGTTTTAAAAAAAAATATTTTTAAAATTTTTCGGATGATGAATATGGAATATTTTAACAAAATTATGTCATTAGAGAATACGAAACATTTAGCGTTTATACGATAAAGATGACATAATTGATGTTTTAGAGAAATATTTTGACCTAATTAAGTTTTGATGATTTCATAGTTTTTGCATTCAAGAACGACTTAAACAATATGAAATTTAAGATCTCACTGTTGATGTATTTTAAAAATACTTAAATAAGAATACGTTTTTAAGATTTTGGAGATAATGCATTTAAGACACATGTGAGTAAAATTATAACATTAAATGACGCGACGAAATCGTGATAAAGAAATATTTACACTAAATGAAAAATCAAAGATCTCACAATTGATGTATTTTAGAAATACTTAAAAAAGCATATTGCATTTCAGAGCGATTTCAGCAAAAATTTGCAGTGAAGTTATGCAACAAATTTGTTACCTACTAATTGAATAATGGGATACCTGTAAGTGACGAAGTGTGGATCTCGATCCTGATAGGTTGTTGAAACGCGTGGCATTTGCTTACGTTAGCAACTGTTATTTCTATTCTAGTTCGAGTATACCAAGCGTACCAAGTATTCTCTTAAGTGACACATTCTATATTCTTTCACAAAGATTTCGATTCTTTCACCTAATATTTTTTACTTAACACAAAGACAAGCTCTAAACCATTTGGAACATAAGCAAACTAATAATGCATCGAAGTTACCATCTATCCAAAACAAAAATATATCGCGATTACAATAAAATACATGAACAAATTATAAATCTAAGTTAAGTAAAAGACGTAGATAAGAAATAATTATATTTCAGCAAATTTGATGCGCGATACAGCGAAGTATTTAATTAACTTCACGTTAATTAACATTCTAACTTGTGTGGGGAAACTTAGCTCAACCGCAACACGCCATTTTGCTTATAAAAGAGCATCTGGTGCTGACGTCATAGGCCACATGTGTGGGTATTCGTGATCTTATTTTTGAAGTGCAAGTACGCAATTGTTCTTCGTATGGAACGATAAAAAGAAACCAATCAATCAGTACTGAACGACACGTAGAAATAATGCACAAAACTTGAACTACATATACCAACACTAATAAAACTAAAATTATCAAATATTTTTTTCATTTCATTTAATATCATATTTTGTCCTTCCTGGTAAAGCTCCTCTGTTGTGAGAACTGAGCTGTCCGCCATTGTGGAGCAAACTAGATCGCGCGAGAGTTTGATGCCCGTTCAGACATTTAAAATTATTGATATGGGTAATTTTGCAGCGATGAATTGGGCAAACAGTTAAAAAAGTGGCTTTCTAATGTTTAGATTTCCATCAGATCACAAAGAAAAGAAGAAATAGGTAATAAATCGCAGAAGATACAAATAGCAGCCTGGAAGTGGAGCCCGCTTATGTGAGATAAATACTCTTATTTATAATTTATAGAATTTATTTTCTGATACATGTAGCATGTAACAGGGATGTGATTCTTCCGCGGATTCGCGGATATCCGCTTTTTTTCAGATTTTTCCATTTCCCCCTCTAATTTCCGCTGAAATTTTTTTTTGCACAAGTTAAAATATTTTATGAGGAATTAAATTTTCCGCGAAGCGAAAGTATTGAAGTCCTGATTCCTCCCTCAAACATTGATTATCGTATTTACCCGATTTAAAATTTGAACGTTGCGATTCTTAATCAGGCGATTTAAATGTCGTACATTGCGATTCTTATTTACGAGATTTAAAAATCCAATATCGCGATTTGTAATTACGCGCTTTTAAAACCCTATGTAGCGATTCGTATTCACGCGAGCTTAAAATCCAATGTTGTGATTCGTTTTTGCGGTTGTAATATCAAACATCGATTTTCCTATTTATGCGTGCTTTAAAAATTAGACAGTGGGATTCGTATTCGCACTATTTAAAAATTACGCATCGTAATTTGTATTTTCGCATTTTTTAAATTCGATATAGAGTTTCATATTCACGTGATTTAAAAGCTTCATTTCGGGTTTCATATTCTCTTAATTTAAAATCATGCATGTGATTCATATTTATATATTCATGCAATTTTAAAATTAATCATCGGGATTTATAATCACATGGTTTACAAGTTTAAAAATTGCACTTTTTTGTCAAATTTTTGTATATATATATATATATATATATATATATATATATATATATATATATATATATATATATATATATTCATTCTTGAATTTCCTCTTTTTTACTTTCCAACTACTCTCATCCCTGATGTAAACGATCTTAAGTTGTTAGACTTTGTTTCTGAATGCTTTATTTTTGTCTGTTTTTAACAAAATTAAGGAAGCGAAGAGTTTTATGGGGTAGCTCGACTCATAGGAGACGATATATTTAAGAAATATTCGCGTAAAATTATGTCATTAAATGCTGCGACAAATTTATTGATTATAAAGATTTCATACAGTTGATGCATGCAAGAAATATTTAAATAAAATTACTACATCGGGGAAGTTACCAGATAAAACAAATATTTGGAGATCCCAATCTACACTAGAAAGGTTAATTTTCCTTTCATAATTTATTGGCAATGATAATTTTTCTTCTTGTTATTGATTTATTGCTTTCAAATTAGTCGCAAGCTCTCACGACTTAATGAGAGACAGAAGACCTGACCCATAGCTGTGATACGAGTTTCCCAGTGTCCATACATTCATTATGATCTCATGGGCGAACTGATTTCATTTAGATGTGTTATTAATCACCTCTCCATGGAATGCATAGATTAAATGATGTGACAAATTGTTGCTACTGTAACTGTAACGATTAGAGGGAAAAAATGGAGTAAATGTGTCTACCACCTATGGGCAAATACCATCCTGTGGTAGGTTGTGACTTTAAAAGGTGTGCTACGACTTGTGTGACATTTCCCCCCCTTATTTTGCTGTTTTTGGTATTCGTAAATTTAGGTTTACTTTTTGCGATATTTACATACTGTTTCGAATTGGTAAATAAAAAGTGACTTTATAAGGTGCTGCGACATGTGTGATATTTTTCTTTACTTTTTTGTATTTGATATACGTAAATGTTTATTTTAGTTTTATTATATTTGCATACTGTTTTGTAATGGTGAATGAAAAGTGGCTTTAAAAACATGATACGACTTGTGAGGCATTTTTTCCTCAATTTTATGTTTTCTCAGTTACACTTTATAAATTTCTAAACTTATACGTTGTATGAATAAAAGATTCATAACTATTTCAGTTAAAAAATTTTAACGGTATGAACTGAGAAAAAAAATTATTATAATGAAGAAACATTTTCTTTACACCTGAAACACCTCATTTTTAAATTGTAAGATTTCATCTGTAATAGAAACTTGTCTGGTGTCATAAATTTAATTCATATTATTTTCTTACTAGTTTTGTATTTAAAGAAAAAGGGAGAAAACACTTAGCTTAAACATCCCGTTCTTGCCAAAAAAAAAATTGATTGAAATAGTAGGAATAACAAATTAAAAACTGTGTTTATAAATTACCCGCATTTATGGCAAACAAAAATCAGAAACAATAGTAAAATGTGATATAATAATATAAAAAATGTTCAATAACAACTTTGAATATTATGTTCCAGACGTGCAATTTCAGCGAACAAAGAAAAGAAAATTGAAAATTTCAAGTATTAATGAAAAAATTATAATTTTCATCTGAAATTAGCATTACTAAGAAATAATTATTCTCAAGGTTGTTATTGAGGCTTTTCTATTTTTTTCTTTCATACATCATTAAAAGTTTTTTACTTCCCTATTTGGACTGAAAAATTATTATTAAGAATAATAATTAAAATATGAATAGTGCTTAAAATAAATGTTTTGAAAGCTGATTAGAACCTCAGTGTTTAGTAAAAAGATTGACTAAATTGAAGCAAATGTTACTGATTAGATTGACTAAAAATTTAAATTATGCTTTATAAACAAGAAAATGTTTTAACAAAAAAATTTAATTTAAGATGAAAAAAATAAAATATATTGAAATTGAGATATACAACAATATAGTAAAATTGTAAGCTACAAAGAAAAAATATTAATCTTCAAAGACGTATTCTGATAAAATAAAATGCCTCTGTGATATATTTTAATCTTAAATTTGTTGACTTAATTCTATGATCTTGTACAAAAATAAAATAAAATATATTTAAATGCCTATACATAAAGATAATTAGATTTTTTTCATTAAAAAAAATTTTTTTTTTCATTTTATTTTCTAACCGTCGTTGAACAGCCGACCCAATTTTGGGTTTACGACTACTAATGTTCAACTCCGTAGCCTTGTAATTTTGAACCCAATCCAGAAAACAAGGGAACTTTTGGATCAAGTGTTGGGAGAAATTTGCCTTCGTGGAGGACTTTTTGATGGAACTAACCTTTATTTACGTTGCATGGAGAGGAAAACCACAAAAACCTCTCACGCTTAGTCTGATGGCAAGAGAACTCTAACCCATGATCAATCTACCACTGATGATGGTTCATGTCAGCACTGTGGTAGGTGCAAGCTGGATGCGAAATTCCTATCGACTAGCCATCGCTGGGATTCGAACCCGGTTCACCTTATTGAACGGCAAAAGCTCTATGCCTTGAGCAATCGCGGCTCTTTTCATTTCATCAACGTAAACAACTTATGCATTAGGGTTACAGCGTTCATAAAGCATCTTTAATTTTTCATCTTTATGATTAAATCACGCCAAGTCGCCAAAATGATTCCAGGGAATGATGTTTGAAAATACGCAGCTGGCGTAGATCTTATTTTTGTTAAGAACGACTATTATCAAATCCAGATTATGGCTGTTTTGTATTTTTTTCTGTTGCGCACAGATACACTGCTGATTATTATTCTCAATGGTTTAGATATAATGACTCACATACCCATTGCTGTCTGGTTAACAGTGGGAAGTTTACGTACTTCCTTTTATATCTGCAAATTTGGTATGATCTATTGGTATGATCAACTATTTAAAAATAATTATCACACCAAACAAATATAAATCAAACTGAATGAAATGAATACGCAGCTAGTTCATGCTTAACAAAGATGGATTAAATAATAGAACGATTTTAAACTATTATTAATGACATTTTAATGATTTTAAAACTAATCACACGTGTATGAGGATACACGAAGAATATATAATGATTAATTTGAGAATGACACGCATAGTACACTTAAACTATTGAATCGTAATATTTATTAGTATCAATATCAATTATTTTAATTAACGATTAACATTTGAATGTTTGTCATTGAAAATTTACATTTTTCTGGTCAGTAATAGAGAGTTATTGTGATTGTATCATAGACACGAGTTATCCCAACCGACCGCAACTGTTAAAGCAGGGGAGACGGGAAGGGAAAATTTTTTAATATGCTTTTTATCCTTTTTATTTAATTATCACAAATAAACTACTGGTGGATATTTATTCTATTTAGCAGTATCTTCCAAAAAATGTGAAATAAAAAGGTTTAGGTATTTGTGTTTGATTTTGGTGTAATTTAAGTACAAATTTTTTTTTACCATCATCCCAATCTGTTTACTTTTTTACCATCAATCAATGTAAAACAAAAGAAAATTGGGGATGCCCCCCCCCAAAAAAAAAAGCCTTCACGGCAAGATGGTACAGAAAGCTTAGAATTATAGCTCTGTTCCTCGAGTGAAAGGCACTTTAAAAGTGACTTTTTTATTTTCTTTGGCAAAAGAACTTTAATCTTTAAAATCTTTAATCGTTAAATCTTTAGAATACAATTATCGAATAAGTTATTGATGTGACATCTAACCGTGACAGTGCACCGATATCCGTGACATTTTATCACGTATATCCAAGACATTTTATTTTTTGTTGCCAACAGATATCATATTTACGTAAATTTAGAGCAAGTTGATTTAATTATAAAACATCATGTTTTTAGTAAAAAATCACACCATATCGTTAAAGATTCATCGTTTTGTAACATTTTATATTAATTCAAAATTTTTTAGTTTATGCAATCATGCTTGGTAGAATCATTTTCCAACTGGAGGGAATGGTATTTATTCTGGAGAGCTATTTGTTTAGTAAGAATGTTGTGACGATGCGCCTGTGTATTGTTCTAATCTTATGATAACATCGTGTAATAGTTAAAGTTTTGAAAACTTCATACTGTTAAATTAAATTTAAAAATGGATAATAAAAATAAATTTTAAAACTAAGAGCTTAGTGGGAAAATATGTTAAATTCAATTCTGAAGCAATTACTTCAAGCATATATTATTTTATAAATATGTTAACAATTACATTTTTTTTGTAAACAATTTACTGATGATTTTATGCGTAAGAAGATTTTCCAACATTTACTTAATAGTTTATGTTTTGTAATCAATTTCCTAATGTTTCCACTCGCAAGCAGTACAATCATATACTTAACATGCTATTTTAGCAGTTAAAGTATATAATGTTTTGTAAATAATTTACTAATTTTCTTCATGTTCTCCTGTTTACAGTTATGTTTTGTAAACAGTTCGATAATGTTTTATGTGTTTGTGCGTGTACATCAGGTTTTCCAAAACCTCTCTTAAGTTATTGTATATTTACAATTACAGTTTATAATTATGTATTGATAGTTTATAAACATATTTTGCAAAAAATTTGCTGATGTTTGTATGTACAAGTAGATTTTTCAAAATGTCATTTCGTATGTTTTTCATAAAACTCTTCTAGGTTAAGAGACAATACTGTTTTTTAAATAAAAAACTAATTTTTGACCAACATATTTAAAACATTACCTGTTCGTGTCTCTTGAGATAACTAAGCCTAGGAAAGGCCTTGTCGCAGAACTGACATCCATACGGCGTGTTCTCGGTCACTCCGACCGTATACGACAATTCTGTATCTGGATCTCCGGACGTGGGGGTCGGACAGTCTCCTGGAGAAAGTGACAGATCGTCTGGAGTGTCCGATGATCGGAGAGAGCTGCTTCCTCTGCCACAATTTGAGCCCCCTACAACAAAAATTTACAAACATTTAATGCATAATTCTTGATTAATATAAGCAATAAATCTTATTAGTAAGTTTGTTAAAGGAACATTTTTTGTCGAAATTTCAAGAGTCGTTTGACAGTTTAAAATTAATTTATAAAACCCATTAAACAGTGACTTATTTTGTAGTTTAAGACTACCAATGTTCAACTCCGTAGCCTTGCAATTTTTAACCTGACACAGAAGACAAAAGAACACTTAGACGATGCGTTAAAACAAACTAGCCTTCATAAAGGGCTTTTTTGAGAGAGTTACCCGCATTTGCGTTACACAGAAAGAAAAACTACAAAACCTCCTACGTATGGCAAGGGATTCTAACCAAAGACCAGTGTTAACCCTTATTTTACGTCAGCACTGTGGTTTGTGAGAGCCGGCAGCAAAATTCATATCGACCTGCCATCGCTGAGATTCGAATCTAGCTCACCCCGTTGGGATCATTAATCACTGTATCGTTATAGCTATGTACTTAACTATGCAAATTAAAACATAAAAAATCATTACAAATAGTTATAATTGCACAACAAACTACAATGATACATAAAAACGATGAAAATCGTTGAAATAGTTGAAAACAATGTTCCAATTTTCCCGCACTTTCCGCCAAAACCTTAGATGAGCTCCTATTAATAATAAAGTACCATAATATTGTGCAATTTTTTTTAATAATATAGTTTTTGTAACTTTTTGGTTTTAGAAAATATAAATTTTTGTCTTTATAATTTGTGAAACTTTGTTTAGACTCTTAAATATTTTAGTAATTTTCTAAGTATTGTAATATTCTAAGAAGTATTCTAGTAATATTCTAAGTATGGTAATATTCTAAGAAGTATTCTAGTAATGTTCTAAGAATGGTTTTTTGTAAGATCTTAGTTAATATTCTGTAAGATAATATGTAGAATATATTCTGTAAGATGATCCTGAGAAACTTTCTCTTCAGCTAATTTCAAGGTGAGAAAAAACTAAATGTCACTTTTTCGAATATTTTACACAAAATAAACTATTTATTCCATGTTATTTCAAATATTAAGACATATAACTATTTATAAAAAACAGTTGTTAATTATCAAATGTGTATATGTTGTTTAATTACTAACATGTTTCTATTAGATATGATATTATGACAGATATACTTCAAATATTTTTTTGCTCTCAATTTCGTTGTGAGAAAAATTAAATATCCAATTTCACATACAATATTCATAAAACAAATTGACAGATGTTTGAATGCCATTTCAAACATCATAACAAATAACTGTTTTGAAATATAAACAGTAGTTAATTGTCAACAAATTATGCGATAATAGCTGTCATTTAGACTTATAGGACTTTCTATTGAACTGTTTTATAAGTATTCCTAGTCCTTAAATCGTCCATTTTATCATGTACATTATTAGGGATTATTGATAACTACAATTATTCAAATAAAAAATATTCTTTACATAAATCCTTTTTGGAATGATCAACAATCAACTAATCATTCTCATTAGATATCAATGAATGCTTGTCAGGCTTAAGGCATACTCCTTTATAAAATTATCAAAATTGATTGGATGATATTTAAATTGTCAAACTGATGAGATATAGCTCGTACTGGTAATTTAAATACAGGAAATGAAATAACTAATGTCAAATGATGGATGAGTAACACGAAACCCTTCCCATTAATTTAACTCAAAATGTCAAAATGATTTTAAATTAAAGAAAACAAGATATCCGGTTCGAATGAATCAAATTTGGCACGCAATATCTTGTTTCTTTTATTTCAAAGTTGTACAAAAATTAATTTAAAAAAAGTTTCGTTTTTAAAAAAAAGTAATTTAGACGAAATGATTTATTTATAACTGCTTTGGTGAATGTTAAGTCCGATTATTAAAAAGTTACGTTACCATGTTTAGTTTTCAATTAAAAAGAAGTGAATGATTAATATTTTTCTAAACGTAACAAAACAGTCTTTTTTTATGTATTTCAAATTTTTGAAAAAGAATTAATTTAACGGAAATCATTGAAAATTAGAGAATTCTTTAAACAAAAGCATTTATAGCAGTAATTACGTCATAAAACTTCCACATCTCTAATTTACACAAAAACAATTACACCCTATATGCAAAGTAGTAAAACTTTCCATAATGCTAGTTTCATAACTAAATTAACTTTACTATCCACTTCATTTTCTGCGGTGATGGGAGTAATACAGAGAAGTTACAGTCAAAGGTAATTGAAGGTGAGCTCGCGTAATTTTAAAAATTTAATCGTTAGAGAAAAAATTAAGAGGAGATATAAATCAGGTGATCTGGGAGGCCAAGAAATTGGACCAATACTCCCAATCCAATTTTTTTCAAAATGTCCGCTCCAAATAGTTTGGTTCACACCTTCCGTAATAAGATGGCGCAACGTGCTATTGAAACCACATTCCGCATCTAACAGGAGCGGGAACATAGTTAAGCATTTCTGGAAGTACTTTGTAAAAAAAGATGAGATACTTGTGAGCTTCCAGTTGAGGTGGTGAAATGTATGGCCGGATTAAATTGTACTCCACGATACCCACCCACACAGTAACGGTGATGTGTGTGTCTTGTTCTACTCGTGCTCGGGTTCCATGTAGGTATGTGTGTTGTGCGTATTGAACACCCATTCACGTGAAAAGGTTGCTTCATCACTGAACAAAACGGAACTGGGAAATTGAACATCCACCGCACTCTGGTGTAGAAAACACTGAGCAAACGCGACTCTCACTGAGTGATCATCCTGCTGTAATAACTGAATTCTCGGAACACTAAAGGGGTGTACGCGATGGACATTTGAACGAGATACTCCGGTGCAAAAGGCAAGTTCCCGTATACTGGTATCAAGATTTCGGTTCACAGCATGCAACAGACAGAATATGGGTGTTCGAGTTGCCCCCCTCTTTGCTTAGTATTTTCAATGGATGGTGTTTTCAATATAAATGTAAACAATAACAATCTCGAGCTCTATACCTGCTCTAGTTCCGGTTAGAAAGTTTGCAATTGCTTACTACAGCTTATTCTGCGAGACGATATTTTCAAACAGATAATTTTGTTTTCCCTAAAAGAAGTAAATTAGATAATTTCTGAGCTCAAATCTGTTGTATTTCATAAGAGATTAATGTTATTATGCAATTCAGGTGAGATAGCAGAGATGCCAACTGCTCCGGACACGCCAAAATAATTTAAAATACGGTAACTAACTACAAAGTAAATTTTGCAAATATTTGACTATCTTTGCATACTTTTTAAATGGTATAGCTTGACCTAAGTAATATAAAGTGGTGAATTATCTAAGCCTACGAATTATTTAGAAATAGTGGTGGATAAAAATCTACTCAATTGAATTTATTAAACCAAGAATCACAATTTACAAACTACCACTTTAAGATATATATTTGCTGTCCGGAGCAAGTTGGCATCTCTGAGATAGAAGTGAAAATTTGTTTTAGTTATTCATATATATATATTGTTAAAAAAGGTGACATGGTTGCTAGATTTTGAATAACTCGCTTTTTTGGCCGTCCTTACTTGACCCTTTTCCATTTGTTTATTACTATTTGTTCTTGTTGCAAGCTGTGCACCATCTTACGTTAGCAGCTTTAGCATTGTAAACACAAGTAATAAGTAATCAAATACCACGTATGCAAGAATCTCAAAACACAATGATCACGTTGAGAGCCAAATGGCTTTAAAATACACCGGATACAGTAATCCGGAAGTATAAGCGGTATAGAGCTTGCAGCGCTCCCTAGTGCAGAAAACACCATCCATTCTAATTGTAAATGATCCACGTTTGGCTAGGTTCTGGTGCACCTGAGCGAAAATTTGATGATTCGGTTGGCTCCTCGATGGATATCTCTTCCGATACAATTCGAACAGCAGCACGTTTGTTTCCGTTGGCTAGGCCGTAGATAAAGAGGATATCCACCAGATCGGCGTCTATAAAACGATTCAGGTTGAGCTCAGGCAGTCGGCACCTACAATAAGGAACCCACAAGTGCTAACTTCGAGAGCTCGCATACAGCGCCACCTATTGATTTCCGCCTATGTAGTTGTGGATCCTAACGATATTCTCTACCTCCCCTTTAAGTTTGTACACGGCCTTCTGAGACACCCTGTACATATTTTCAAAATAAAAAAGATTATCGGAAATATTGAAGATTAGCACTTAAGACTTTAGATAATAAGATTAGACTTTAGATAATAATTTATTTCGAAACAAATTTATTCAGTAATTAAAATTCATAATTTATAAGTCCAATTTTTCAGTTTTGCATAATAAACCTTTTCTTTCTCACAGCATGTGCCGATCAAAATAAAATAAAAATTATTTCTGCCGCATTGCCAGCGCTGGCACTATGCCAATTTTTCTTGCGAAGTTCTCTTCTTTCATTAAAATATTTTTTTTAATTATTTAAAGGTGAATTTTTAAGGTTTTGTTGGATCACTACTTATTTTGTTGCAATAATACATTTATTAATTTTCATAATTTATAATACTTTAGCTCTGTATAATGAACAATCTTTATATTAAAATATGCCAGTCTGGTAAAAAATAAATAAATGAATAAAGAGAGAGAGAAACTTTTTCTCACCAATTTCAGAAATTCTCTTGATTCTTTCCTTATGCTCATTTTCTAAGTGTTATGTTGGATTATAATTTATTTTGAAACAAAGATATTACTTATAATTCTGTCAGTTTTTCTGATTTGTATAATGAACAATAACCTTTTCTTTATTAGCGCACAGCTCATGTGTCAGTCAAGATAAAAGAGAAACTTTTTCGTCTAACTTCCAGGGCTGCCGCGATGCCACCTTTTCTTAGGAGGTTCAGAAATTCTTTATACAATTTTTTTTTTTAAATGCGAAGGTAAAGTTTATAGGTTATGTTGGATTATAATTTATTTTCAAGCATATGCATTTATTAATTTACATAATTTATAATACTTAAGTTTTATATAATAAACAACCTTTTCTTAGCATGTGCAAATCAAGATAAAAGAGAAACTTTCTAACTTACTTCCAGCGTTGGCACGAAGCCAACTATTCTTTTAAGTTTCAAAACTTCTCTTTATTCTTTCTTTATGCTCATTTTTTGTGTTATATTGGATTATAATTTTTTTTGAAACAAAAATATTATTTATAATTCCGTCAGTTTCTCAGATTTGTATAATGAACAACTTTTTATTTATTAGTACATATCTATGTGTTATGATAAAAGATAAATTTTTCTGCCAAACTTCCAGAGCTGATACGAAGCCAACTTTTCTTACGAAATTCAGAAATTTTTAATTTGTTTCTTAGTATATAACTATCTTTGGCTTAGACTTCTGAACAATTTTAAACTCAGAAATAATTTAAAAATATGTCTGATATAATTTATATTGCAATTAATTTATCATTAATTAATTCTTAATGCCATAATTTTTAATTTTTTCCCGCTGCTTTTTTTTAATCTATAAAGGAATTAAAGTTTCATGAGTTGTTACGATAAAGATAAACAAAATTAAATGATAACTTAATTAAGACAACGGCTTTCAATCAAAGCATATTCTCAATATTTTCAAAAATGACTTAATGTATTTACAATAACAAATCAATGATAATATATTGGTTAATGAGAAATAGTTAAAAAATGGATGAGTGTATTTGCGAATCTATGTGAATATATTAATTAATGATGAAATGTTAAAAATGTATCAGTGTATTTGTGAATAATTGGAAATAAATAAATCAACAAGAAATCGAGAAAAAAAATCAAAACGGATAAGTGTAATTTTGCATGTTGATTTATGACAAACCAATTAAAAAAATGGACCAGTGTAATTAGAAATCAGTGCAAATATATTTTACATTGGTAAATTAAAAAAGAATATATCCTTATAATTACAAATCGTAGAGAATATACCATTTAATAAAAAAAAATTTTTAAAGTAATTTTTAAAAACAACGAAAAGACCACAGATTTATGACTAATTTTTTCAAAACTTTAGAAAATATGTAAAACTGCTTCCAAACGTAATGTTACAAATGCATTAACTATTCATTTACGTAGATAAAATTTGTTGAGAAATGATTTTGAGCAGATGGTATTGAAGTTTGTTTTATTTATGTAATTTTTCAGTGTATTTTATTTTATGATGTAAGAAAATTTTACATGCTTGTTTCATTCTTTTTCTTCTAGTCTATATTAGGTTTTTAATTACTATTATAAAAAAAAATCGATGTAAATTTAGTTTTTTATTCCTGTATTAATAGTCTGACTTATTAATCTAAATTAGAAAACCATTTCCAAACAAATATTCAATAATAATTCAATCATTAGCAATCCTTTAATAAATTTTTTTAAACAATCGGGATATTATACAGATTGTCGAAAACAAATAAAGTAAAAAATATTAAAAAAGCTACTCGGTAACTATTTTTAACTGAAAAAAGAATGCTACATTAAAAATCTCATTACTTATTATAAATTAATTTTATCATTAATAGGCTAAATATTCAGATATTCCATAATTACTAGTTTATTGACCCCATCTTATCTTTCAATCGAACGAGAAAAAAATCTATATTAAATATAAATTTAATAACAATAGACGCACTCTCCGGTCTAATTGAAACAGACTTTCTCACGCCAAGGCTGTATATCTGTAGCTCAATTAATATATGTCCAAAATTGTCTCGCATCGGTCTTTGTTACTGATCAAGCCCGCAGGCTCAGGTAATTTCGAAGCTCCAACAGTCGCCAATTCACGAGACATTCTAATCAAGGTCGCCAATTTCGGGATCAGATTACTTGGGTGAAGTTATGACCTATGCAATTTTGAATTTCTTCGAATTTTTTTTTTCTCCATCAACTATTTCATTCATCCTAGGTTGATTAGGGGAGGGTCTGGGGGGAATTGTCTGTCATTAAATAATGCAGCAGCATTCAAGATATTTCGGCTCACCGAGAAAGCGTCATTATATTGAAATGTTTCTGACTCAATCTCAGTTCATTAGTTTTGTCGGTAATTGATATATCGAGGTGTTAAAAAGTTGAAATAGCTCCCTCCAGAGAATCGATAGATCTGTGAAAAAAGAGTTAGGTGATTTCCTATTGGATTTATATATTTTTTTTTTTTTTTGTAATTTTGTTACGTCTTTATAAGAAGATAATGTAGAACTAATGATGTAATATTCGATCTGGAATTACACTCAATCGATAAGATAATGATAGGAAGTATTAAAAAAAGAAATTGCTTTGAAGTAAATAGAGATACAAAGGTTTCAATAAAGAAAGGATTTATTCGAAAGAACTACACATTGGTATTCTGTGAAATATTGTATATTTTCATTGATCACTATCAAAATGCAACATAAAATTTTAATAACATACTTACATTTTAGATTTATCGTCATTTATTATGTAATATTTTTAAACTTCACGAGAATTATTCTTATAATTTTTTTTGATGTTTGATTAAATTCCTCTGATCTAATGAACTTTTTTTAAAAAATGAGTGAATAAACTATGAAAGATTTTGAAGTTCAAATTATAATTTATACTCATTATTAAATTGATAAATCATCATTTAAACCAGAGTTTCTTAAATTGTGGGTCATAACCCCAATTGATCACGAAACCTGCCGCAACTGTTGCCAAACAGTTTAGCAATTTTGATATTTCCTAAACTTAATAAAAAAAATTTACAATTAGCAAATATTGTTACACAATGTTTCTGGAAATACCATAAATAATAAAAGAATTGACTTATTAAGAGTTTACCCAATTAATTTTTTTTATTGCATTATAGTTTCATGTTTGTTATTTATTCGAACTTCATATTGTTACTTCATTATATTGTTTACTGTTCACATTGTTCGCTACTTCACATTGCTGTATGCCATAAAATCAAAACGATGTTAATTATCCGAAATTGTAAAAGTATATCACAGTACAAGTGAAGAAACTGTCAGTTTCACTTGCTCGTTTATCGGATTTGCGCAATGGGTTCCTCAAAATTTTTGTAAATATTATAGGGTCCTTCCACCAAAAGGTTTAAAAAATTCTGATTTAAATCCTTATTTCAACTTTAGCTACGCTTTTCTCAAAAAAACATATAACTTATAAAGCGATAATCTGTTATTCATAGAAATTAATATGATAAACCAATTGAAAGGTTTTTTTCGTTAATACAAAATGTTTTTCGAAAAGATTGTTTTGAATAAAAAGTTTTAAAATGCAACGAATGTGATAAATTTAAATTATTCATGTTTGATTCCTCGTTATTACTAAGAATTAAATGTCTTAAAAACTATAAATGCCGTCAAAAACTGTTCAAAAACTTATTATCCTTATTTCTATATCTTTGAAGTCTAATAATTCTTTTAAAAAAATCAAATCAATCATTCTATTTCCAGAGGCTTGAAGAACAATAAAATTAAAAACAGTGTGTGAAGTGCGGAAAATTTTTTTATGCTTCCCTTATGTGCTGGTAATTAAACCTTAAACTATCATAAGAAAGTTTTAACCTTAAACATTCTTTTTATTTCAACTTTAAGCACATTTTATTTTTCGGAAAAGAGATTTCTTAACAAAGTGAGAGACTATAATTTGAAATAAATAAAATAAACCAACATAAAAGCTCTTAAATTGGTATTAATTGTTTTTTTTTCAAATAAGTTGGGCGGTTTATAAAGTTTTGAAACAATTTTTGCGACCTTTCGAAGCATTACAATTCTGAATTGTTTCTGCATTCCAGCTTTTTCTGACAGTTTCATATCATACTGCTAATAATAGCTTCATATTGTATTGTTTTATGCATCGTGTCAGATTCATGTCTCAATGTTAAATGCAACGTGATAATTTTAAATTGAAATGTTTGAGATCTAAATGCATAATCTATAACGAAATGTTTAATCTCAATCTGAATTTATATGTTTTAAGATAAACTTTGTGAGTGGTTAGAATATCCGGGTGTTACAAAAGTTGCAATAGATAGAAGGACTAAAGTCTATTTATTTAAATTTTAGGGGTAGAGCCATACTTATTTTTCTATACAGCAACACAATATCAACGATTAGAACGATCTTGCTACTATTAAATAGATCTATTTGGAAATTAATATTTTATTTAATTCAAGGTTCCTTTTGCGTAAAATTATTAGAAACAACAAAATTTTGCACTTTTAGATTTTAAAAAAAAACAAGTAGCTAAACAAATAGAATAACTAGAAAGTGAACCAAGTACGAATATAGGTTTCATAAAATACAATAAAAAAATAGCTTTGTTAAATTAAATAAAAATTAAATAAATCAAAAGAGGACAGATGAAATAAACATGATTGATAAATTTGAGGATAATGAAATTGATGAATTAATTGATAAAATTGATAATTGTTTTCTTTGACAGTTTTTTTAAATTTTTTTATCATAATTTGTAATTAAATTACACTTTCATAGTTGTCAAAAAAAACTTTAAGACTTCACCAATATTTATTTAAATCTTTCAAGAATTCATTGTCTTTACTGATTTATTTCAAAATTTTTGCGTAAAATAGTTGCAGAACTGATATAAGTTTTATAAATTTTTTTTGTGTTCATTAGAATGAATCACAAAGGTAATTATTTTTGTCAATAAATAAAAAATTACTGACACTATTAAAATTTTTTTTATTCCTTTGATATAGTGTTTTTTATCTAAAGGATAGACAATAATATACTCTTTCTACAATATGCTTAGGTTATAATTGTATTAGGAGTTACTTTCGTCAGCGGTTTCTTAACCAGGCACATACCATGTGTTATTACCTGCCCCTAGATGGCGCTTCAGTCTTATTGCGACTGCTATTCTTGCAGATAACACCTATTTCGATTCTACTTATTGCCACTCGTTGGAACATTTAGACCTAAATACTTCGCAAAAAATTTTAATTCATTCATTTTTAATGTTTTGATATTCATATTCATATTTACTCCAGATGCACAAACAAGCCCCACAATTATGCTCTTTAATATAAAGACAAATAATGATATGGAACACGTCACAATTAATTTCAAAACACTACACTCATCACACAAAATTTTTACCTCGTAGTAAGACTCTTTCACATCTTGACACATAGACTCACTTAATTTCCGTCACCTGACACTAAAAATATTCGAAATGGCCTCTAATTAGCACAATTCTTTAAAGAAAATTAACAGTTTTAACGTCAATGGCAGCCATTTTTCGAAACTATTTACACTCATTATTGCCAGTTACAAAAGTACTAGTAACAATAAAACTGTAGCGCACTCTAAGACCAATCAACAGCATCTTATAACACTGATTTGATTAGATTGTATATAACAAATATACAGAGTTGCTGAGAAGTATAGAAACTGTCGAACATTTTGAGAAAGACACATTGTATCAAAATCTTAACATAAAAAAAAAGGAAATTTAAACTATTTTAACGTCATGCATTTTATGATGACTAAACTCAACAGCCACCCCCTCCCTCTGGTGGTTGGGTGGATGGTAAATTCAGAATCTTAATCAGAAAATAAAACAATTATTGCAGATTTGGGTTTACAGAAAAAAAAAACTGTTAGATTTACAGATTGTAGCATTTTGCCCACGCACATGGTGCTGTAATCACAAAACAAAAATGAGGAGCAAACTGTTAAAAATGGAGTTCGAAAATAAAATACAATTTTAAGAAGAATTAAATAATATGACTTAAAAAAAGTTATACAATCGAAAAAATAATACGATTTTTTTATTAATTTGCATGAATGTTTTAATATCATTCCGGGAACCCGGAACCAAAAAGTAAAAAGAATTTCATAAATAGTTACTTTAAGACTTTTTCTTCTTAATCAGAAACTTCAGAATTTGCATTTCAGAAGTCTAACTTTGAAAGATTTAATTATAAAAATAGAATAAAATATCTATTATTTTGAGTGATAAATTCAATATTATATATTACATATTTCTGCATAAAAATATTTCTGTTGATCCTGCATATTTCTGCATATTACTAATGTTTTTATAATAAAGGTATTTCAGTTAAATTAGAACTCTAACAATAAATTTTTTGGAAATATATTCCTTTTTATTTATCTTAAGTCTGATATTTATGTCTCTATATTTTTCATTTTTGGCGAAATTTGTACTGTTTTTTAGGCATTTCTCTGCCAAAACTTTGAACAATTTATGTCTCAGCATCGAATACGAATTTAAAAATAAATGTTTTGCAATAATATTTATTTTTTTATTTCGTGTGAAAACATAACATTTAAAAAAAAACTTTATTTTAAAAATTATTTTGTATAAAAAAAAATTCAGTTTTATTTGCGAAACCCTTCTGTTTCTTTTCCCTTCAAACAAGTGAAAAAGTTCTTATTTCAGGCATTTAATATCATATAAAGGTATCCTATAAAAATGAGGAATTAGAACGCATTTTTTATTCCGAATAGTTTTTCATCACTCGAAACTTAATAAAATTATATCAATATTCAACAGTTTATTCTGAACTTTGATACTTTAAAAAAGCTAAAAAATCCGAGTTTAACGGTATTTATAAACTAATAAAGCTTGCTATAAATATTAACATAACCATTAAAATTGTATTTAGATAACATTTTATCAAAACAAGTCGTACCCTGTTGTAGAATATATAAAACTCTCCGCAGTTATTTAAAAAAAATATTTAAAGAAAATTGAATAAAATGGTGTGAATAAATAATAAAATCTTGTAAGCATAAACTTCATTGACTCATTAAAGCATAAAGAATGGGAGATTTTTTAAGTGGTTATACAAGAAATATTTGCCTAATTCGCACTTTTCCTAAATCACATCACCTTTTGGTGTCTGAAGCATTATATACAGATAGGTCTAGTGGACAAATTAGTTGTTTTGATGCCGAGGTCCATACAGAAGACACAAGTCGCAGTGTACTTGCATTAAATTTTAATTTTAGTTAATCGGTTTATCAAGTTTTCGATATAATTGAGCATCCTTTGTAAGGATACAGGATAATTAAAGTATAGAACAAATTATTAAATACATTATATAATTGTTAAGCATCTTATTTTGTTATGTTCTACTCTTTTTTTATGCTTTCTAATTATTGTTTGAGCCTCCGAATAACATTTTGTTTAACCCTTTCGTACCGACTCAAGCAGCATTAAAATTTAAGTATGAAAAGCAGTTTATGCAATGCTGACATATCAAAATAAGTATACTATGAGTTTAAAGTTGTCCACTTTTCCCGTTTTCCCGGAAGTCTCCAGGGACAATATGTACCAACCGTCTTGAATATTGTAAAAATACCTATATATTTTATGGAAATAAAAAATAAAAATAATGTATGCGCATCGAATTATTTATTCTCACCAGAAGTTGCCGTTATGAAGTAACAAAAAAAAAGCCTAAAAATTTTTCTTATCTTTTTATCACTAATGGGGCATATTATCCCAATGGTAAGTATGATTGGGACAATATATCTCACAAAACAAAATGTGTCAACTGTGTTTACTACAAGGCTAATATATATAACTTGTATAAAGGCTAATATATAGGCTAACAATACATTTAGAATGATTGTAAATTTAATTATTTTGAATTACAGATGGTCTGTCTACCTGTGCACTTAATCATAAGTACCATAAATTCTTAGTCATGAATTCCAACTAAAATGCAGAAATTACTTTTCTATAGTAATTACTATAATAAAAATAACATAACTGAAATAGTGGCATTGTCTACTTAAGTTGAAGTTATAATTTTATCTCGGGACAAAGGAATTAATAGACCACATTTTCTAATTGTTAAGGTATCCGACTACCTTAAAAAAGAGGATTTTCACAAAAAATCACTTTTTTATTTTATTGCTTTATAATAATGCCCAATGTTTCTAGTTTTAAAAACTGTTTTGTTTTTGAATGCACGTCAAGCAGAACTTTAGTTATAGCTATTTTAGTAACAGATGACAGCTGTCCAACTTACCGGAAATTACAAAAATGAAGCCGGTAGTAGGTAATACTTTCGGTTCCATTTCTATTTGTGTGTTTCTTTTTCTTCGATATTTAATTTTTAAAAGCTCTTAAACTCACGGCTAATAATCTGAATTATATTTTAATTAGATTTTACGTTTCGTGGTTACTGTTTGTGGGTAACATGAAAAGTTAGCATATTTTCTGATAGTTTGTTTACATTTGAAGCGTACTTTCTATATCTTGATTTTGATTTGTTTTGAAGAAATTTATTGATTTCTTTCAAAACAATTTGTTATTTATTTTGATGAATTTATTGAAATGGGTAAAGGACGTACTTCTCGATCTAAGAAACGTAAATATTACGGTAATCAACATGCCACCAAAAGCGATGATTTGAGTAAAGTTGATTATACCATTTATTCAAAATTGTGTAAAGCAGATGAATCTATTACTTCAAGCTCTTCAAAATTATCGATTTCTATGGATGTCAATAAGGAACTGATGCCTTTGGATTAAAACAATCTGTGTGGCAATCGAATAATTGATATTGAGATCCTAATGGTGATATTAGCTTCATTATGTTGTCAGGTTTGCTATGATAACAAATTGCATTTAGAAGAAAATTCTAGATTTGAGCTATTATAAATATTATAAAAAATATTTTTTACTTCTAATTATTAATAAAAATATATTTAGACATATATATTAAAGTGTGAAAATACAGTAAGATGGTTGTTTAATAAAAAATTGTTCCTGTGTTAAATGCTTTATAAGTAGTAGACTTTTGATGTTATTCACTAAATACTTTAAAATATCGCTAAATAATACGTTAAAATATCGCTACGTTAAATAAAACTAAGAAAATGTGTGAAGGAATGTGCCCCCTATAAAATATAATAACTTCCTACTGACAAACATTCATAGTTTTTAGAAAAAATGTAATTATAATCTTTAATTGTGTTTTTCTCAAAATGACAATTTTGCTGTTTTTTGTCTACGGAAAACAAGATAACTCAACTAATTATAATAAATTTGTCTTCAAACTTTCAGAGATTGTTTCTTGTATTGGTGGTTATGTAACAGACCTCCAGAATTCAGATAACTGTATTATTTTTTGTTTTATGAGATATTTTTCAGTAGATAATGTGAAGAAAATGTGAAAAAAATGGAAAAATATGCTTAACACTCCATAAATTTTTTTAATTTCATGCTATCATTTAAGTTGAGGTTCATAACACTTCAGAGGGTTATACGAAACGGCTCAAAAAGTTTGATAGCTGCATGTACAATAGTTTTTTGTGTAGAGTGTTTTCCGTTAATGAGTTATTTTCATTAAAATTATCTAAAAAATACTCTTTAAACAAAAAATTTCCTGTATATTAAAATTTTCTCTATTAAATATGTTTATTTAAATTAAAAAACAATATAAATTGCAATAATGTTGTGAAAAATATTTATTTTTCAAAAATTTTGTCCCGAAGGTAGTCGGATACCTTAAGGAGAGGGGTTTAGAAGAAAGAAAAAACCCACGACTTTTCAGGATATCTGGTATTTCTGGGTATTGAGTTGAAAGTACCTATCTGCAAACAAATTCTAAGGGGCAGTTAGATAAAATAAAGTATCACTATAGAAAGAAAATAGGGTTTATAATTATATTGCATTAAGCTTCGACGAAACTAAACTGATATACTTGTATATAATGATTACATAAAAATATCGATTAATTAATGGTAAATAGAAACGTCATGAATCAATTATATGTTTCATGATTCTAACATGTTCGAGATTCCATCGTTAATCATGTAAAATATGCACATAAATATTAATGGTAATTTAAGACTATAGAATTATATAGACACGTTCAATTGCTTGGATACTAATTCTATAAGCACATTGGTTAGTTATTAAATAGAATTCTAAGAAACAAATTCGCTTCATGGCTCTAATAAGTCCAATATTTAATGTCAAATTAACTCATTTTTACCTAGCGTGACATATTCGTCATGGGAATCGTGAAAATTCTTTGAAAATTCTTCTAATTTGAAAAATAACTGTTTTCACATCAAGTAAATATTTTTTTAGTCTTTTTAAAAATCAAGTAGTAGCTAATCAAAGAAAATATTCATTTAGATAAAAAAAATCACTTTTTTAATGAAAGTGTTTTTTGCATCACTGCATATAAAAAATTTCAGGCTTTAATATATGGGTTAAGTAAAACACGCTAAAATCCCGTTTTTTAAAATTATATAGAATTATATATGTATATTCCATGCTAATTTTTTTTTTTTTAATTTTAGTTTTATATTGAATTAGAAGGTGGCTTGAACGCAATATCACACTGATATTATAATAATAGGTTATTATTTTTATGAAATGCCAATTTATAAGCTGTATTTCTTTTTACTAAAACATGAACTACAATATTAAAATTCCATAAAGATATGTAATCTTTTAGATAAATGATTCAGGAAATGGATAAAAATTTAGATATTCATCATTATATATGAAAGCTTAGTAGTAATATATAAAATGAAGTTTAACCAGTTTTTTAGCCATATTCATTTCAAATGTGTAAATTTTAATAATATTGGAGTTGTTTTTTTTTTCTTCAGGAGAAAACTTTAAAATATATTATTCTTTGGAAGCTCATTTAGTTTATCATGTCTTCATTGTTCATTGTTTGAATGAAAATAGGGTTTTAATATGTTAAAAAGATAATAAAGTGTTATCGCGTTTTATCCAAATGCCCGGAATTCCCCCTCTTTTCTTTTTTTCTCTAAAAGAAAGTTTTTGTTTTATTATCATTTTCGAAGATTCTCGCGACCTTATTATTAAAAACATTTGAAAAACATAATAGAAATAACCTATCATAAAGAAACTGAAACCAATTCCAATAAGTTTTTTTAAGCAGAGCTAGAGATTAGATCTACTATAATGAATACTATATATTAATAAATATACTTTCATTCACCCGAGGAGATTATAATAATTGACATAAAATAATATTAGGTAAGTGGTTTTTTTTCAACAAATGCAAATTTCTTGAAGGACTTGAGAATAAAACTAACAGTCAGGGTTTGGAAAACTTTCACAAATACAGACGACTGTTATTAACAATGAAATTTACCTTTTTCATCTTTTACGATTTTTCTTATCTCTGTTTGGTATTGTTTATCTTGGATCAATTATTACCATTGACAACAGAATTACTCCCGAAATAAAAAACCGACTCTATTTGGCGAATAGGGCTGTCTATGGGCTGAGAAGATTTATTAAATCCAGGTTTCTTTCTAGAAAAACAAAGTTCTTAATCTACAAAACTCTTGTCCGGCCAGTCTTGACATACGCCTCTGAAGCTTGGACAATGACAAAACCTGAGAAAAATTGCATCGCAATATTTGAGAAAAAGACTTTGCGGGGTATATTTGGTGAATAGAAGGGCTAGTTCACTCTGCTCTTAGAGCTGAAGCTACGATTTCCCTCCTCATGACGTCACTGTGTCCACAGATCTCGGAGATCGCAAGCAAAGATATGATAACTTTGCATCTTTCTCTTTGTAAAAATAAGTTAGACTTTTTCTGGTTATTAGCTTTCAAACTTTATGTAATTAACACATTATTTCTGTTCATAAACATAGTTCAAAAAAACTTTCTTGGTTATTATATAAAAAAAATACCATTTTAAACTTATAAAAATGTTTTACTAGTTGGAGAAAATGACACTATAAATACTTTATTTTAAAAAGTTCAGTTTTAACTTTAATTATTAAGAAAAATGAAAGCATATATCGACACTTTTTTTATGTACATATTCTTTTATAACGATAAGTTGAGTTAAATTTAGAATCCCTAATTTTAAAATATGTCGTTAATAGCAATTTGTTCATACTTAATCATTAGGAAACATCAACCTTAAATGCTAATTGCTGAAATAAAATAATACTTTAGGTTCATAATGACATTAGAAATTTTACAATTGTTTATAGATATTTAAATTTACGATGATATAATTTATAGATATTTAAATTGAAGGGAATGTAATTTTTAAAAAAAATCATAAATATTTAGAATAACTACATTAAAAAATATGTTATGAAATTAGGAGAATTTCAACTATATACTATATATTTTATTTATACTTTTTATTTGCATTTTAATTTTCTTTGACTTTATCCATTTTTTAATTTTTTTCTCCTGCCTTTCTTTTTGAAGTAACGAGGCGGTTTCTAATTAGATGATGAATTTTTATGAAAGTTCTTAACGACAGAATAAACGTATTCCTGTTTCATATTAAGTGTGTCATTTTGGTCCATTCTTTACATAATTGTTCATTTACTTTAGGGAACACGCGGAAAATTATATTTTTTCCTTTTGTTTTTGTATCAGAATTTTTGCAAGTTGCAATCGCGCGAATTGGCATTTCGATAATAGTTTTAAATTCTTGTAAACTCACTCCAAAGACAGAGGAAAGTCATTATAGAAAATAACAAATGTCTTAGAATATCTCGCAGAAAGAAATGATCCAATATTAGTTAGAGCTAGTATGGCCGAACGCTCCGTTCTTGAAGTAAAAGTGCGAGCTTTGTGCCAAAGTGACGTCAACTAAAGAAAATCGGAGAATTGGCGCGGCGAGAGTTACTTCAAAGGAGTGAACCAGCCCCTTTTTTTCTCTTTAGCCCTGTATTTGGTGGGGTAAATGAAAACAATAACTGGAGAAGGAGATTTAACTTTGAACTGTACAAGATTTATAAACAACCTGATATTATTAAATACATAAAAATAAATAGAATGAATTGGATCGCCCACGTGATTCGAATGAGTGACGACAACACAATAAAAAAGATACCGCTTTTCAGATCCACTGGAAAAAGAAAGCGGGAAAGCGGTTGAGAAAGGCTGACTCAGTGGAGTCTGATTTTCACGCAATTAATGAAAAAAGTTGGAGATCAAAGAAAAATCGGAAGTCGTCAAGGAAAAATCTTCAGAAGAAGGCATTAGCTCACATTGGGCTGTGTGGCCAACTATGATGATGATGATGATGGTGATGGTATTATTTATCCCTCTCATCCGAAATCTTGGTGATTTTTGTAATAAAATTTTACCCGCATCCGTGAGCATGTCAAAAATTTGTCATTTCATAAGCGTTATAAGTAGCTGAAAGACGAAAATTTGTCATTGGTATATTGAAGTAAAAAGTTGATTATATTGAAGTAAAAGTTGATTTATGGCATTTGGTCAATGACGGTGCATAAAAGGCCAGACGCATGCGTGCTAAGAGGTCGTTTAATTGGTATTATACGTTATTTATGATTAAAAATCCCGCATAAGCGCCGTTGGGTTAATAAGAGAAAAAATAAATTTCCGATCGGGCTTTATGACTTGAGAATGTCAGGCAGCATAACTCCGTGTCTTGCAACGGCAAAGAAAATTGTAATATATTACCTAGTTATATGAAGATAACAAAATTTTGCAGATATATACGAGTATGGGTAAAATTTTGCAAAATGTAACCTAGTGATATCAAGGGGACAAAATCTCGGGCAAACAACCTAGCTACATGAATAAAAGAAATTTTTACAACCTGAAAAAATATGTGGGGGTCATATTGCAGTGATATCAAGGGGACAAAATCTCGAATGAGGTAACCTAGATACATAAATTAAGGAAATTCAATGCAGGAAAAAATATGCGGGGACATAACGCAGTGATAGCAAGGGGACAAAATGTCGTGCAGAATTCGTAAGAGAGAGTATTTCGTAGGGGCAAAACCCAGGAGGGGACGTAACAAAGTTATATTAAGGGAACGAAACCTAATGCTGAAATTTTTGAGACATCACAGAGAGAAAACTATTCAGGAACATATAACAATGATATCAGAAACAAATTCTTACAAAGAAAAATCAAGGACAGAAAATTTTGCAAGGAATATAACGCAGTAACATCAAATAAATAAAATCTCAGTAAAATTGCAGAGATATCAAGGAAAGAAAATTTTCTATGCATAAAACTACGTTGGGACATAACACAATGATATCAAGTGAACAAGATCTCATATCTTGGAGACATCAAGCAAAGGAAATTTTGTATGGATAAAACTATGAGGGAACATTGCACAACGATATCAAATGAACAAGATCTTAAATTTTGGAGACATTGAGCTAAGAGAATTTAGTTTGAAATTAACTATACGGGGACATAACACGCCAATATCGACAGGAGAAAATATCGCGGGAAAAAATTTTGTTCCCTCAAGAATTAGAAATTATTAATAATAATTAGAAATTAGTACTAATAAAGAGAAATTATTGCTAATAATTAGAAATTAGTACTAATAAAGAGAAATTATTGCTAATAATTAGAAATTATTAACAATAATCGGAAATTATTAATAATAATATTATTAATAATTGAAATTTCCTATAACCCTAATAGATATTTCCCCGATAAATTTTTGTCACTTCATTATTTTGTACACGCTGGATTTTTTCTGCGCGATAATTTATCACCATAAGATTATCAAATTACCGAAGAAAGATTACCAAATTACCGAAGAAGATTAACGTAAAAACTTTAATTTTACCCAGATCCAAGAACTCGAGAACTTATATGAATTAGCATATATTGACAGCTTTAGTTGGAGTTTTATCTCTCTTTTAAATAAGGCTCTCTTATTTGATATTTTGTCCCTTGTCGTCGTATAAGAAATAAAACAAATTTCCTCTAGATTAAAGATATAGCAAAATAAGTTTTATAACTTTTTTTTTTTTATTTTATAATTTAATAATTAAATGTATTAACTGTTATTATCTTAATAATTAAATGAACTATTTAACAAAAAATTAATAGTTTTATTAATTCATAAAATTTTTGGCATCAATAAAAATATATATATATATATATATTCACTAATTTAAATTATTTATTAAATAAATAATTTTATTAATTAATTGAATTAAGATAGGAAAATCACTGAATAAATTTAGAATCTAAATTAAATGAAATAACTAACCTTAAACTGAAATAATAAAGATTACGAAATAAATATGTTAATTAAATTACTGACTTGATTTAGAAATTTATTTATTAAATAACAATAATAAAATTACTAAAAACTTATTAATTAATTTTAAGTAAAGAAATTACTGAATGTATGAAATATGTTAAATGAAATAATTTTATCCCACTAAAAAATTAAAGTAGATATTAAAAATTTAAGTTAAAGAAATATGTTGTCTTCAGTTCTTGTTGTTGTTGTCTTCAATACAAACTCTCTCTAAAATTAAATTTGATGTCCACTCTCTCACTTCATTTACCACGCCAAGCACATTGAACTCCAATTTTATTTCCTTTCATTCCATTCAAAAATACTGTAAGTTTCACGAAAAAGTATCAATGATGTCAAAAAGTAAATAAAAAAAAAGAACAAAAACTGCAAGAAATATAGCATTATAAATGATGTACTGCCGCAAATGACACTTATTAGACAGCCTTATGATGATGATTAAATGACTGCAAATAGAAGCGAGGCTTCAGAAGGTTTGCAGATATGATCAACAAGATACGGATATTCTCCGAAGATGTATACTAATTACAGTAAACGCCCTGCAATTGGTTTTTATTTTATTCAATCTAACTTTTATTACTGCCACGTCACAAAACTGCACCACAAATCTAATTTGTTATTTTTCTTCCTTATATGTACATAAAATTTCGTTTAGTAAAATATATAACATAGTCATATTTACAAAGAACCATTAAAAAAACTTAACGAAAACCTAATATTTTGGGAAAATGCATTAGTTTTGCAGTGGTTTAAAATATAATTAAATGGTTAAAAAGAATCAGAATTAATAATAATAATTTTTGCAAAAAAGACAATTTTTTCCTAATTGTTTAAAATAGAATTACAAAAAAATTAAATTCGCAAGATCATATATTATTATATATATTTCTAAATATAACATTATATGCATATATTTTCTTTAAAAAACTATTGTTTTTGCAATTGTATAAAGTAGAATGTAATAGCAAATATTTTAAGACTACCAAGATCATCAGGAATTGTCATAAATATTTTTAGAAAGCATAGTATTTTGAGAAAAAAATTGTAATTGCCTAGAAAAAATATTATTTTGAAAATTATTATTATTAAAATATTATTTAAAAAAATATTACATATGAAATATTATTATAAAAAATATCGTTATAAAAAACTATTTCAAAAAGTATTATTTTGAAAATTTCTATTGTTTTAATTGTATTGCATAGAACTGAATAGAAATAAAATCTAAAGTTTCAAATTCACTTTATATCATTATAATTATTTCGAGAAAATATAATATGAAGGTACAAAACTAATGTTTTTGCGATTCTCTAAAATGAGATAGAATCTTAATTCGCAAGAATAGCACTTAAGCAATTTAAGATACTATCATGTTGCAAGAAAAGGAGAGAATAAAAAGAATTGAATTTCTAAAAGAAAAATACTAAAAATTCTAAATTCCTAAGATAATAAGAAATAATAAATCGTTCGAAAAAATATATATAGTTCAAGTAAAATTAATGTATTTTTTGCGATTTTTTTTGCAATTTCCGAAAATAGAAATGAAAAATGAAAATCATAATTTACAAGATTCCAAAAATTCTATCATAAATTTTAGAAATGCAATATTTCCAGAAAAAGAGAGAATATAATTCAATTTGCCAGAAGAAAACTAAATAGTAAAAAATCTAAATTCACAATAATAATAAGTAATTACCATAAATGCTGTATAAAATTATACATAATTTGAAAAAAGATATTTTTTTATTCCCCCCCCCCCAAATTTTTTTGCAATTTTCAAAAATAGAAATGAATAGTAGAAATCATATGTTACAAGAATCTAAAAATTCCGTCATAAATAGTTTTCGTAATATAATTTTCCGGAAAAAAGAAAAAAATTCCTGCTGAAAATTGAATAGTAAAAATTCTAAATTCACAAGGTAATAATAAGCATCATAAAGCCTTCAAAAATTTGTATAATTCGAGAAAATATATTGTTTTTTGCAATTTTCGAAAATAGTATTGAATGATAATTTACAAGATATCGTTATGAATAAATTAAAAAATAGAGAAAAGGAAAAAATAGAATCGAATTTCTTGAAAAGAATTGAATTGAAGAAAATCTAATTTCACAAGATATTAAGAAATCCACATAAACTCTTCGAAAAAATATTTAAACTAATTCGGTAAAACGCATTGTTTCTGCAAGCACAAAATTAACTTAATTTACAAATACCAAAGTTTCAACACTGATAAATATACTTACTTATAAATTTTAGCCTATAAAAAGATTCTTATTTATAAATATGTCAATTTTTGTGCCATTATTTGTACTTTGTTTACGTAGGACTAAGAATATGTTATCTTTATTTTGAATATTTTTTTCTTATTCTCTATCCTAATGTTTGTCATATTCAATTGTAATCCCAATCTCAATAATTCTCATATTCAATTTGAAATAATAAGATTGAATTAAATTATAAAACGCAGTTAAATATTAAAATGATTTAACGAAACGTTAATTAAGTAGATAAAAGCTGTTAAATAAATATTTTTTATGTCATTTTTGTCTAAAATGGTGTCCTTTTCTCAACTTGTATCAAAAATTATATTAATGTATTGAAGCCTTTTACTTATTGTATGAAACCTTTTCATGTAACATAAAATATTTCGATATGCTTTATTGCTTTTATGTTTAATTTTATTTTATACGATATTTTTCTTTAAATGTAAAAAATTTTTATGTGCAAAACTGTCCTAAAAATGTTAAAAAAAATTGTACATAATACACATGTAAAAATAAATACACGTAAGTACAAAAAATAAAATCCAGAAAATCACTTAAAAATCGGCATTTCCAAGAAACTTATAACTCACTGATATTCCCTTTTAATTGGGTGAAGATAAAGCATTTTAAATTTTTACAAACTACAGTTTTATAAAAAATATAAAAAAAGAATTAAGTTTTTTTGAATAATTTTTCGATGAATATTCTCCTGAAGTTTCTTGAAATTCGTTTAAAATATGAACTTTTTTGCAATTTTATGAAATAAATTAATGCAGTTTTTAATATTTCTTATTATCATTTGCTCTGTTAAAAAAATTGCAAACAGGAACTGTGAACAGCAGATTGAAATTAAAAGACAGAAAAGTTCCCATTTCTCTGTCATTCAGTAAGAATAGAAAGTAAAATCAAACAAATTCCATTATAAGTTGAATACCTTTTTGTTAAGTTACCTAACTTTTCAAATTTATTAAAATTACTTTTCTTAAAAAAATCGTCGAATGTACATTTAAATTTTTATGTTTATTTCAGAATAATTTATGAAATTATTCAAGCGTTTCCATCATACATTTATTTTTACTGCACAAGTAAAGGTATTAAAACCTTAGATATCAGCAAAATTTAAAATTAAAAAACAGATAATACTGATTTGTAAAATTTTAGTACTTTTTTTAAAAATTGATTTACATGAAGTAAAAATTTCCCTTTAAATTTCAATATTTACTTCAGAATGATTTTAGAAAACATTTCTCAGAATATATTTCTTAGTTGAGTACAAGGAAAAGTATTGAAACTTTAATATGATTTTTAGATTTTAAACACTCAGCTATCAGCATTATTCACGATCATCGTTATAGGCAGAATATTAGAACAGTGTGTTATTTAAAATATACTGAAATTAATAGCGAAAAAGAAAGGTTGGATTTATCATTAACTTTTTTGTGCATTTTAGAAATATTTTTAGATAGAAAAATACATTGGTATTTGTATATTTAAATTAGGAAATTGCGTAAAAATTTAATATTAATGATGCTACCAACAAAATTGTTTAACTTGCATGCTTATATGTACCTCTTGTCAGGTTTTAAAAAATATTTTATACAAAAATTCAAGTTTTGTTTTTGTATACATTTTCAATTTCAGAATACAGTATTATAAATTATAATGATTTTTGTAAGTTACATAAATATTTTGTACATCTTCATGCATTTATTTTTTTTTCTTTACCAAACGAATTAATATATTTCGACCGAATATTATTGCTTATTTCGGCCGAAGGTACTTAAGAGATATTTTTGGCCAAAGTTGCGTAAACGCGCCATTTCAATATATGTATTTTTTACTAACACTAATTTCCTTTTTCTGCTAGCTTTCAAGGTTAACAGTTGAAACAGTTATTGGCAAATTCAACTTTTTGAAAATGTATAATCATTCCACTAGAGATTAAGCATACGTTTTTATGATGAATTAAAATTTTATGAATTAAAGTTTTATGAATAAAATAAATATAAACAAATGTCATACGAAAACAAGTATTCAACTTAAAGATTTGCTCACATATTTTGTTAATTGTGCGTATACATACTATTTTATTTCATAAATAAAGTACTATTTTTCATCTCCACGAAACCTTTGTTTGTGTCTAAATGAAAGTAATTGAAGCATATGTCTATGAAATAATACCAAATTTTGTAAATTTCTATGCTTGGTCTATAATGGATAAAGTTGTACCGATACTTCATCCTCTAATTATTGATTGTATGAAGGTATTAATCATCTATGAAATCCTACGTAATATAAACGCATGTAAATATAAAGTTAAAATAAATAATGATCCAGGCTAAATATGATATATCCAAAATGTCTGAATTTAAGTCGATAAAAAATACAATTAAATTGAAAGAATAAAATAAATAACAATGCAAAATGATGAAAAAATCTCTACAGATAGTATATGTGCTTGTTTCGAAAGAAAAATACGAATTTTTAATAAAATTTAAGCTTAAAATAAATAATTATACGATTACTTACTTTTCACTAGGGACTCAAAGAATTTCATCGCCAAAGAAATGATGAAATAAAGTACTTAATAACATATTGTGTTATTGTGATAGCAGGATTCCACTCATTTTTAATCAGTTGTGTGAATTATCCCACCTATATGCAGTTATCCTCTTTTAATAAAGTCTGCAGTTTTTCACCTTTTACTTTTCTTGAAGTATGTTAGTTACTTGCGACAAAAATGTTGAATCATGTCTCTTATTAAGTTTTTGTTGGGAATGTAACGAACTATTTGCATATGAGAAGTTAATGTCTTTGAAATTTAGTAAAATGTTAGAGTTTGATGTTATATTTTTCTTACTTCTTCTAAAAAGTTTCTTTTATTTAAAATGATTATATGAATTGATATGGAGCATATGGAAAATATATCTTCTATTCTCTATTGCTTAACTTAGCAAAAATCTTCTATTTCATGCTTTGAGTATTCTTCTTTACGTTTGTCCACTATCTTCAAACCTTAATATCAATTGAATTCCTTTGTTGATATTTGGAGAAAATTGACCAAATCTTACAAGATTTAGACTTTACTACTTTCAGCTTCAGCCTGTCCGCTATCTTCAAACCTTTCTATCAATTCAGGATATAATTCTATGTTTATGTTTGCATATAATTCTATGTAGATGTCTGGAGAAAATTAACCAAACCCTACATGATTTATGCTTTACTACCTTCAGTTTTAAACAAAGTAGTCATTTTTCTGAAGGAAATATATCTTTATTTATCGATTACTTTAATTTCAAAAATATGGATCTAAATTAAAAAGGGCATCATCCAATGAGCAATCTTTTTCTGCAATAATCATTCAATACAAATCCAGTATTAGATTTAATCTATGCACTAATTGAGAAACAGACGATTCACAGGTAATCATTTAACTGTCGTATTTTTCTAAAAATCATAATTGAGCAATATTTGATATTCATAGCAAATTTGCTATATCTCTTAATTGCACAATGGCTGATTGTCTTCGTTCTTAAAATAAGCACAAAAGTAGCAGAAGTTCAATAGATAACCTAATGCACTTTCAGGACAAAGATATATTATGACTACTCCATTCATAAAAAAGTTAGTTCCACAATTGATTTGCAACAATGACAAAATACGATTTCTTTTTAATTTGCTGAATAATTGAGGAAAATTGTATGATGTCTTAATTGCACAATGGTTGGTTGTCTTCAATCTTAAAGTAAGTGCAAGAGTAACAGAAGTTCAACCTAATGCACTTTCAAGACGAAGACATATTATGGCTATTCCATTCATAAAAAGTTAGTTCCACAATTAATTTGCATCAATGACAAAATATAATTTCTTTTTCAATTCGCAGAGTAATTGAGCAAATAGTATAAATCAAATTTTAGATTAACACCAGTTTGTACTTGTCGGTAAGAGAACCAAATGGGAAAGAACCCTTCCAGCACTACCACGAAGGTTCCTAGAACTGCAGTCCGAGAACCGACTGCGGAAGAGGAAGCGAAGATGGGATCAGCTTCTGATGATGCAACAGAACCATGCCTCTTCGAAAGAGAACATATTTGAGTGTGCACCCGGACCGACAGAGTAGCCCATACTGAAACCTCATCTCGGACGGACGATACAGGTGGCTTCATAGGAAAGAAAAAAATTATTCTCTACCTTCTCTAGGGGTGGATGGAAGGGGGAATTCGAGTTCAACTCGCCTGCAGTCATCTTTTACTGATTGGTCATCTCGTTGGGGAGGAGGCAGGTAAGATCGGATGCTGAGGGTTTGAATTACTTGTGAATTGTTTGGGTTTTGGAGATTAGAAGATTTTGTTTGGAGTTGGTGCGTGTGATGGGTAATTTTAGTGGATGCATTGTTTGAGTGGATCTGTTTTGAGTTAGAAATGTAAAGAATGTGGAAGAAAAAGGCATGCTTTGGAACTGGCACTTCTTTTTTGGGATGGGGAAATGCAAAAGAATACACATTTACGAAAAAAATTTTTTTATATCAAGTTATTAATGTTATACGTTTCCTGAATATTTGGTTTAAAATATAAAGCCCTTTCAGACTGCTTGAAAAGATCTAAAAATTTCCAAAAATATAAAAAAACAAAGATAAAGAAATTTGTAATTTAAAAAAAATGATTGATATATCTTATTTATGTCTGAAGACATTTGTATGCACTACACATTCTATAACCTTATGTATGCCTTCTTTAAGTCTTAAATATATCTAATTGTAAATCGTATGTTTTGTGATCTATTTTGAGTTGGAAAATAAGGAATATGAAGGGGAAATGAATGCTTGGGAATTGGCAAATGTTTTTAGGGACGAGGAAATGCAAAACAATACACATTTACGAAAAAAAATTCTTTATAAATTATTGATATAATACGTTTTCGGAGTATTTTGTTTAAAATATATAGACCTTTCAGACTGCTTGAAAAGATCTAAAGATTTTTAAAAATATAAAAAAACAAAGAAAAAAATTTGTAATTTAAAAAAATGATTGATGTATTTTATTTATGACTCAAAACATTTGTATGTGCTAGACCAGTGTTTCCCAACGTGGGGCCCACGCCCCACCGAGGGGTAGTTTGATTGTAAAAGGGGGCAATTCAAAAATGGACTCAACATGAGTTTAAACCTTTTGCTCTAGGCCATTTAAATGTAATGCGAGATTTCGGTGACAAAATCGAAAGAAAAAAGCAAATTCTTAAATAATTGTGGTCAATAAATATTATGTGACTTAGGGATTTTTTAAGCGACAAATCTGAAATGAAGTATCTGCTTACAGTCGATGGTAAAGCATTTGTGAGTTATTTAGCCAATATCTTTGAGAAACTGAATATATTAAATAAGAAACTTCAAGGAACAAATAAAACTCTTGTTGATGCAAAAGCGAAGATATTTGGCTTCATTACCCTTATTGAGTTATGTCAGAAATATATAAACAACAAAAACTTTGAGCAGTTGGCCACAAAAATGTGAAGTAAATGATATCACTTTACTTATTATTGTCTATCATCTGAAAATTCTATCGGCTGATTTAAAAGAAAGATATTCTGATTTAAAACAAATTTATTTTCCAACATCCATGTTAGTGGATTTGTCTGATATATCAAATATATCAAGAAGAACTTGCAGAAATGCAAAGTGATGAGTCAGTTAAAACTTTATTTAATATGAAAGGAGTGATGGCATGGCTTCGTGAGGAAACAGAAAGCAAATACCCAAATTCAATCAAATGTGCAAGAAAACTATTGTTACCGATTCCATCTTCATATTTAGCTGAATGTGGATTTAGTGCCGTAAATGATTTTATTGGTAAAAAAAAGAAATCGTCTGGATATAACACAACGGGGAGACTTGAGACTGAAGCTAAACAAATTGGAACTTACGATAAAATCTACGTGCAGCAAGCATCAAGGGCAAGAATCTCACTAAATTAAAATATTAAATTATTATAGAGAAATCTTTATTAAAATTATTTCGAATTTGAATTTTTGTTTTTCATTATATGTTCTGAAAATTTACTTACTTTGTTTCGCTAACAATTTCCTAAGTTTCTTAAGTGAACAATTCTTTTTTTTAACGTATATGTTACATAGGTAGGCATAAGAATTTTAGAAAGGCTTAGGTGGGACATGGTACAAAAAAGGTTGGGAAACACTGTGCTAGACATTTCTATAACCTTATTTATGACTTCTTTAAGTCTTAAATATATCGAATTGTAAATCGTGTGTTTTAAATTAAGCAAGTGTTACGCTTTGTGACACTTTATATAGTGAAAATTATTAAAATAACTTAAGTATTTGTCTATTTTTTAAAAAAAAACTTTTTTTTAATCAAAGTATTTAAATTATAAGAACTTTTTTTTAGAAAAATTTTCTATACAAAATTATTAACAAGACTCGTGAGATACATCGTTTTTATTACAATACATTACAATTAAAAAAAATGTTTTAATTATGTTAGATACTTCAATGCAAAACCATCTTCATATATAAATTAGTTTCTTAAAAAAATTCTGCTGTTTTGTTTTAGAAAGAAAGCAATCAATTTACGTGTGCAAATTTAAAAAAATATATATTTAATTCTTGAAGACGGTATAAAAATTAAATTTATTTCGATTGAAAAATATTGTTTTCAAAGAAATATTTCTCTTGAGTTGACTTTTAAGTTAATTATAATGCTGTAAGAAAGGGAAGAAAAAGTTCCGGTAAAATTACTATACTGTATGGTAATGGTATTACTGGTAAAAAACAATATAATTTTGGAAATAAAAACCAAAATGTATGGTATTTAAAGCATTCATTTGGAAATTTTTTCGTTTGTAAAATATCTATTTATAGTAAATTCTGGTTTTCAAAATTATAATTCTTATTATCACACATAAATTTAACCAAAAAATTTTTTATGATATCATTATAAAATTACCAAATTTTATCACATATCATAAAACCGTATTTTATTATTAATTAAACCAAAACCATTACCTAAGATCTTCGGAAAAAATTACCCAGCTTTTGGTATTCCCATAAAGCCAGAAGCATGGTAGGTAGATTTTTAATGTATTCTGATAGTTTTGGCCGTACTTTTTTTCTCAGTGTATTTTTAAAATTATTATCTGGAAAAATTTAAAAATTTGTTTAAAATAAACTATATAATCTTTTGGATTTACGTAACATTTAATCACACGAATGAAATAGAGACAAACTTTATTTTGATATATTTTCTACTTTCTAAGCGATCTAAAGGTTTTGAAGTGAAAAATACAACAATTAATAAATTAATATAGCCGTAGATTAATTAAACTAGGGTCAGAGAATTAGGAATTAGCTAAAATCTAATCAAATTTAAAAGTTTTTGAAGAAAATTTAAATTTTTTTTTCAAATTTGACATGTTGAATTTCAGCGCAAGACATTGTTATATTGCAGCTGGAGTTTGCAAATTTAACATATGTGCTTAAATTTTAATAGTTTTTTTAAATTTAAATGGAATTTAAGAAATTTAGTTACATATTGATAATAATTTGTTTAAAAACATATTATTTTGCATAAATGAATTTTTTTGTTTAAAAAATTAAAAATAAATAAATTATTTGACTAATATTTTTTTATTTTTTTGTGTTTACCTTAATCACATAAGTGAACATTTATTTTGTTCTTCCAAGTTATTTTATACCTTTTTACTAACTTATATTCGGGAAAAAATATATTTAATTGTTGAGGAAAAAGTAGATAGTTTACTTTTGAACCCCTACAAAATAAATACTTTTCAGTGATTTTGGAAGTTGTGACTGTGTTTTGCACACCATGTTCATATCTATATATATTATAAAAGGTTTTTGATTCTAATACTATTTATACACTAAAAGTGTCCTGTCAAAAAAAATTATCAAATATTTTGATTTTACGTTAATTTCAATAGTCCTGAGATTGGTTTAGGAAAATAATTTGGAATATACTTAAAATTTTATTTATAAAATACTAATAATTTTATTTCAGATAAATAGACAAGTTTATATATCTTGATTAAAAAATTACTGCATTTGGCGTTAAGCAAACTCTTAAGAGGTTAAAGTTTGAAATAAATAAATGTCGTAAAGATATTGACCTCTCTACAGAAAAACTTTAAAAAATCGGTCGTTTATAGAGGAGGTTTAGTGAACTAGAGCTAAAATATACATTAATTATGCGTCTTCTTCTTATATACTCTTACTGTTTCTTAAATTATTAAAAATGCGAAGCATTTTATGCATTTATTAAAAATAATTTAAAAGATTAATATAATCTTCTCATTCCTAAATGACACTATACTTATGAGAAAAGTTCTGTTGGTGTTTTGGAAAAATAGAAAGAAGCCGTAAATGAAGATATTGTGTCCGTGCTCCGTGGTGAGTTTATCACTTTACCAGCGGGGCGGAATGACAACGGGGGCAAGAGAAATGGGTGCGCCCTGCTGGCAAAAACCGTTTTTTAGTATGACGCTAGTCTTAAGTTAGTTATGAAGTGAAATTATGGAGAGTGGCAACAGTAGGGGTTTAATCTTCACACAAGACAACCGGCACCAAATCCTGTAGTTTCCTGTAAGTGTCAAAAGTCTAAAATGAAAGATTCTGACCCTTTTCTTGCTGAAGGGTTTATATACGGTTTTCCGGAAGTATCGATTTAAAATAAATGAGTTTTTTCATTGTTTATCTACAAATGCAATTTAAAAAAAACTATTCTTTAGGGAATTGTTTCCCAATTAAGAACTTATGGGAGAGGAAAAAACTCAAAGATGTTTAAAGAAAAATATCTCTTTACCAAAGGAATATTTTTCTTACAATCCTGTTCTACAAGAAATTACAGGACAAATATTGCAGTTTCTTGTAAGTGTCAGATGTCTTAAATGAAAGATTCAGGACCTTATAATGCTGAAAGGTTTATATAGGTTTACTGGAATTATCGAATCAAAATGAATGATATTTACATTGTTTTTCTACAAATGCTATTTTTTTTTTAAAAAAAAACTGTTCATTCGGAAAAATTTCACTATTGCTGATTTATGGGAGTGAACTGAATTAAACTGTTTAACTACTGGAAATCTATTATGAAAATGTTCTACTGGAAATCATTTATGAGGAATTTTGAGAAAGATAACAGAGAAAAAAAAAAGCAGAAAGTTTATGTAAAAATACAAAGA
Organism: Parasteatoda tepidariorum; assembly: GCF_982258835.1. Classification (NCBI taxonomy): domain Eukaryota; kingdom Metazoa; phylum Arthropoda; class Arachnida; order Araneae; family Theridiidae; genus Parasteatoda; species Parasteatoda tepidariorum. The sequence goes on from NC_141763.1 coordinate 68,336,360, forward strand.
AAAAAAATTCCCACGAGACTCAGTAATTTAACCTCTTTAATGGGATACTTGCAAGTGACGTAGTGTGGGTATCTCGATCCTGATTGGTTGTTTAGACGTGGCATTTGTTTATGTTAACAACTGTTCTTTCCATTATATTTCGAGTAAGCTAAGCCTGTCAAGTATAAATTCCCTTAAGTGACACATTCTAAATTCTTTCTCAAAGATTTCAATTCTTTCACTATATATTTATGCAGAGACTTAAAAATACAGACACGAAGCTATGTGGAACATAAACTAATTATACATCGAAGTTGCCAGGTCCACAAAACGAAAATATATCACAATTACAATAAAATACATAAGTAAATAATAAATCTAAGCAAAGTAAAAGAAGTAGACAAAAAAGAATTACATTTCAACGAATTCGATGTGCGATACGGCTCTGCGTTTGATTAACTTATCGTTAATTAGCATTCTAAGTTATGTAGAGAAGCTTAGCTCGGCTTTAATACGCCAGTTTGTTGATAAAGATTAGCTGGAGCTGACGTCATTTGACATTACTCAATTGGAATCTACGAAAATCTACGGGAAATCATTTATAGCGAGTTTCGAGATAAATAACAGATTCCAATGAGACTCAGCAATTTGATTTCCTCGATTGGCATTTAATTTCACCTTCTCAATGAGTACTATTTGTTGGTAAAAGCAATCAACTGTCATTTTGATGACCAAGGGTTCTACCTCCTGTAATGGCTTGAAGCTCACATTGACGGATACCAGTTTGACAGTAAAGTAAAGTCAGACGGTGCGCAATGAGGGCCACATTTCCACAATTATGCCGTTGGTCACGAAATTATGGAATTATGCAGATTTAACGTCCATGCTTCTCCCAGTTCTCAATGAGACTTTGTTTTGAGAAATGGTTTATTTTTAAAGAGTAAACAACATCATCATTTAATGCTAACACCATTTAATCAGCAATATTTAAGCCTTAGAGTTCGATAACGTTCCCTCTTTTTCTATGTTAAAACTTTTTAAATGGCAAATTTTAGAGATAACTATATGAATAAAGAACATAACTTACATTTAAAGAAGATAAAACACAAATAAAACGATTTTATTCAAGGAAAAATAAATTGAGAAAATAACTGAAACTTGAAATATTTGATAAAACAATTTATTTTATATATATGGTTATGCATGGATTATTTTTCACTAACTAAAGACATGTTTATACATCCCCTTCTTGTATGCATTATCCAGCATTTTATCTAAATTCGTGTAATGTAGAGTTATTATCTGATGTTCTTCGTTATTTTCCAGTAGCGTTCATAAAATCACATCCACTAGATTAAAATTTATATTTTTCTCGTTGCACACGTTATGATAGTTCACGTTTTTTAAGAGCTGTAAAACTCGGTTCTTCTTTGCAGATGGAATTAAGATTGCATTCACTACTTGAACAAAAGTGTTATTTCAAAAGATTCAAAACAGAACATACATTTTTTTTTCTGAAATTCATCACGTTGTTAAAGTCTTATTTCTTTTTATGAATTTGATGCGCTTTTAGATTTTTACCAGTTTGTGTGAGATGATGGGCATGGTGTCTTTTATTCGTTAAATGTTCTTCACTATTAAAAAAAAAGTACGTTTCTACGATTTCTCCTATGCAGGCTTTTTAAAGTGGTCTATTTAGTACAGATCGAAATATTGACATTTTCTTTCACCATGGCAATTACAGAATTGTTAATTCAGCATTCTAATTTTTTTATACTATAAAAGGATGCAGTTTTGCTGGAATATTTTAAGATATTTAAGAGAAATGTTTAATTTTGTTAATAAAATAGATGCTTGTTAAAGATTTTGTTTATTAATTTGACATTTCCAGTACGTATCATTAAGTCAATACAAAATACAAAGCTAAATATAAAAAATATTTTCCATAAATTAAAAACATATTTATTTACTAACTATTTAAATACAAGATAGGAAAATTAATGGAATAATTAAAATAATTGCTACCGAAATGTTGAAATTATCGATATGTTACAATTTTCTTACACCATGCCAATTACAAAATTGTTTATTCAGCGTTCCAGTTGTTATTACATTATAAAGTACAGTTTTGTGGAACATTTTATATTATTTAAATTTTTTTTAAATTTTTTTAATACAATAGATGCTTTTTAAAAGATTTTTTTTAAATTTGACATTTCCAGTACGTATCATTAAGTCAATACAAAATACGAAGCTAAATATAAGAAATCTTTTCAATAAAATAAAATAAAAAATTTTGCAAACTGTTTTAATACAAGATGAAATAATCAAAATAACTAGTATATAAATTTTTAAAATAAAAAAAGTTAAATTTTTTAATACATTATAAAATCAAAAAGTTTATTTTTCCAATATTAAAATTGTATATTTTGCTAAAAATGTCAGTCGAATCTTAAAATATTTTTTTTTTAATTTTAGTTAAATTTGAAATTTTGGTTCGCTTAGAAAATGTGACGAAATAATATTATAGAGCAAAAAATTAAGATCTTACATAACATTCAAAATTTTTTTTATTTTAATTTTCAAATCAGTGAGAACTTTTATTAAAAAAATATTTTTTTATTAAATACCAATTGGCTTTTTGTTTATTGAAAATGCATTAGAATATTGCATTAAAAATTCTTAAAATCATTGAATACAGTCGAAAATTATGTACATTTTGATACGTAGACAATATTTGTTGGCACGTTAATTGTATTGTCATTATATGGCAAAAAGCTTCTAGTTATTCATAATAGAAATGGACTTTGTTGCATTTTCTTTTAAATTGTGCTTTGTAATATGAAGAAAACAAATTGACAAATGTTAAAATATCTTACACGTTTATAACAAAAGAATGAATTATCATGCTAATAATGAACTATCATATTAGATAATGAAATTACTTTTCTTATTGGTGATAAGTGAGAAATTAATTACTATAGGATGGATTACCTCTTAAATGGAAATTTTGAAAATTCCTATTGTATTTTATGAAAAGTAGGGATAAAAATGAAGTTTCTTTTTCTATCGGCGATAAGGGAGAAATTAATTATTCTAGCACTGATTACCTCTTAGAACAAGATTATGAAAATTCCTATTCCATTTTATGAAAAGTAAGGATAAGAATAAAGTATCAAGGATGATATAGATAGGAAGCTATGGGAACAATATAGGAATTTTTATAACTATACATAGAGAATAATAATAATAATTCCTATCCTACATGTTAATGAGTAAAAAAAGAATTACTGTAGGATGCAGAGCACCTTGGTTAAAATAATGAAAATATCTTACATATTAGTAATAAATATAGAACAGACTAGTCTAAAGTAGGATAAAAATACACTATAGTGCAAGACTATGGTTAAAAATAATTTCATTTTAACTCTCATGGAATTTTCTGTTCTATTAGCGATTAATAAAAAACTAAACTGAAACTCTATGATAATATGCGCATCACCTTTAAAATTATGAAAATTCAATTATTTTTTTTATATTAAATAATAAGTAATAATAATTAGTATATATATAGTAGTTATCATAATTTTGCTCATAGCAAAATTATGATAATGCAAGTAATTTGAAAAAATTATCCTACAATAGAATATTTCATACATTAAGATTATGAAAATCTTACTCGTATCCGTAGGTTAATAAGTGATAAGATAACATAACGACAGTGATAAAGTAAAGAATATGATAATATTCTATATTCATTACTAACATATATATATATATATATATATATATATATATATATATATATATATATATATATATATATATATATATATATATATATATATATATATATATATATATATATATAATAATTAAGAATATATTGATAAGTGATAAGTCCAACACTGATAAGTAAAGAATAAATTACTCTAGTATAATATATAAGGTAAAAGTACAATAATATAAGTAAGGAGATTAAACTGTTATATGATAGAATTTCATACGGACAGAGGAAAGATTATTGTATAATGATTATGAGCATCCACTATCCATCTTTGACAACTAAGAACGAAATTAAAGATAAGATAATAATAGAGTAAAAAAAATAGTGCATAATTGTGCTACTACAGAATTTCAGATAAATCAAGTGAAAAAACGCCTTACTCTTTCAAGACAACTAATGAAACTCGAAAAATTATAGTTACATCATAAAATTAGATCATTTAATATTTTTTTTCAAGCTTTCATTCAACAGAAAATATATATTAGTACGAATTAAATGTATAAACCGTCGATTCGTTTCACTTGCCGTATAAAATGATTTTTCGATTCCTAAAGATTAATAGTACATGCCATCATTCATTTGTTACAACCAAAACAAAATATTGATTCATTCAAAATTATTAATGTGGTGGACCAGAACACTCAACAGAATGAGTCCAACGACACGGACAACATCGATTTATTTTATTCCTAAACAGACAAGCAACACGAAAATTCTGTTACATTTTTCATAAGCGCTTTGCCCTTTTGTTCCAGCAAACGATCCGACGTTGTTGCCATTCGACGGAAAAGTAAAGGTGAGACTAGAAAACAGAAACTTGGCTGATTTTTCATCTAAACGACGAGCATTAAGATTTGTCTGAGTACCCGCTGTTTTCTCATTATTTTCAATGCCATCACTTATTTATTACTCGTTACAATCGTAGGTTGCACTTATTTCGGTGATGCGGGGAGGGGGGCTTTCATGAGATATGAAACCGGAGGTATAAATTTACTCACCTGCGCGCACAGAAGGTAAAAAAGGGTTATTCAACCGCACACCCTCCACCACAATTGTATAGTTTTACAAACTAATGGTCGGTTTTAGGCGAAGTGACCTCTTTTTCTTCACACGTAAAATAGCTTTATTTTATAAATCAAACTGGACACCATCGAATTTAAAGAAACTAATGCTCCATTTCAATAGCTAAATATTGTAGAAAATTATACCAGGTGCTAACCATTGAACTTTTTAAAATAGGTGCCATTGTTTCTTGGTGAGAATTTCCCGTTAGATAATCGGTTCATAAAGGCTTCAGCCAATCTAAAGTTGTTGTTTTTTTACCGTAAAGAAAAAACCATTCATGGCACCTGATAAATTTTTAAAAACTTCCTGATTTTTTTATACTTCAAGATGTAGTTTAATATAGCGTTCCTTAAATGGTTTTCCGCTGAACCATAGGGTTCCGTGGAAGAGTTAAAGAGGTTCCGTTATTGAGAACGATTAATTTAAGTAGTTTTTTCGTTTACATTTTTGAAATCAATTGTTATATTTACGTACCACCAATAATCTATAATTTAATATTTCGATTACCTTTATGAAATTACTTAAAAAATGCAAATTTAAAAAAAAAGGTTAAATGAAATTTTTTTTTAGAAAAAGTAGTACAATTTTTCGCGTAACTATAGAACAAATTTGGCATGCATTTGTAAAAAACTGCATTAATATTTCCTATATTGCTTTTCAAATCAAAATAAAATAACTTAATTCTTAGATAAGGAAATATGTTTATCTAATAACAATTTTCAAAGTTTGCAGCAATTCCTTTCTTACTTATTTCAAAGAAAACCATAATAATCAACCATTATTCCCACCAGTGTTCGGGTTTTTCCAGTTGTCATAATAAAAACACGAAGTTTGGAAAGTCCTGCTTTTAACCGGTGAAATCTAGTTTTTACCCAAGTGACTTTGTAAAAGTATAAGGTATGCTTTGCTTTAAGTCCATTTCGTCCTTTAATTTGCTGTAAAACATTGGAGTTACCATACCACTTTGGTATATTTTAGATTTCACCGGTAAAACCTAGTATTTACTATAATTCGTTATTTTATTGTATACACATCAAAAACAGATTCATAACTAGACTACATTAGTTCAGTTCCAAACTGCGAACTCAACTGTAGAACATTATACCTAGGATTAACCAGCCGTCGGGCATTTACAGTAACATATGCACCAAAATCAAATTCATACTAGACTACATAGATTCAGGTACCAAACTGTGAACTCAACTGTAGAACATAATACCTAGGATTAACCAGCCGTCGGGCATTTACAGTAACATATGCACCAAAATCAAATTCATACTAGACTACATAGATTCAGGTTCCAAACTGTGAACTCAACTGTAGAACATAATACCTAGGATTTATCAGTCGTCGGGCATTTACAGTAACATATGCACCAAAATCAAATTCATAACTAGACTGCACAGATAAAGCTGCCAAACTGCGAATTCAATTGTAAGACATAAAATTTAATTTAAGATTATTAATGATAAATCGATGAAAAAAATTCATTTCTCTTATTAAGTATTTTCAAAACAAAGTCTTTTTTCGCTTATGCATTCTCTATTGCGTTTATATATTTTATTTGTAAAATTGGAGTTGCGTCGAAGGAAGATGGATAATTTAGGGTTTCAGAGCCGAAACCGTTGGTTTTATAAGATAAATCGAGTTTATGAAGATTGGGGAATAGGCATAAGTGTATTATAATAAGGTTCCCAGTTTTGTGACCTCATTAGCCCCTTCTCCATCTTGAGTTCTCGGTTAGATTTTTTAGTGTTTGGTTTTTTTATGAAAATGTTTTTACTCTTAACAAAGTTTTGATTATAAAATAGCATTTGACTACTCTACAACTTTAACAAAAATAATAAAAAATGCACGGCTTTGTAAACATTACAAGAAATACTGTTAGATAATTTTCAGAGCTCTTAAAGATTTTTCCTAAAAAAATTAACGCAATAAAATTATGTGGTTAGTAATTTTGAATAAATAATTTAATACATTTGTCTGTTTACAATTTAAAAAAATTTTTTTATTGCTGTTTAAATGGAGGAAAACTGATTTTCATATTACTGAAAAAATTTCTTAATGTAAAAAAGGCTTTCACCAACACTTAAAAAGCTTAATGTATCTAATATACTCAAACTTAAATTACTGTTTTACATGGGAGGTAAAACAATTTAAGATTCAACTCTAAAAATTAAGATTTATACCTTTAAACTTAAATGTTACTCCAATTAGAAAAATACTTTTGAATGACTGTACAAGCTTGTTACTATGCATAAATCGTAGAATTTGTATTCTTTGCAATACAAAATAGTATCTTTATTTCTGTTCTATACGAGAGCCTTTAATTTTTCCTCCCAAGAGTGCTGCCTAATAAATAATTATCCACTGTTTAAAATGAAATTAATAGGTTTAATACCATTAACGCCTATATGCTTCTTTATTTATTGATTAAAATTTTAAATTTTTTAAAAGTGACTACTATTAAAAATATTGCAACAAGCAAGCAGCAAAATTTACCAATATTTCTCTAAATTATCCGCCACTGTTGCACATAGATGCACACACATGTTTGAGAAAGTAAGCTGCTGAGTAATCAATAATTTGTATCTGTTTAAAATGATATTAATAGGCTCACTCCTATGGATGTCCATATGCAATTTAGTTTAATTTTAGCTAATAATCCGCTATTGTTTAAAATCAGATAATAAATAGCTTTAGCATTAAAAAAGTAGTTAAGCTGCTGCCTAGTTAGGAATCCATCATTATTAAAAAGGATGATTAGATTCACCACTGTTTAATGGGAGAAAATTAATAGGTTTAGTACCATGAGAATTTAAATAACTGTTAGGCTGTTGTCCAATAAATAATCTTTAACTGTTTAAATTTGAATAATTAATTGATTTACTATCATCGTCTACTTAGTAAGTCACCCAACACCGTTGTTTAAAATTATATAATTACTAAAGTCAGTGTTAATGACGCATATGTGCTTTCATTCAATTAAGTTGCTGCCTAGTAAGCAATTTGTAAATGTTTAAAATTATATAACCTATAGGTTTACCATAAGATATGTAACTTAACCTTCTTCTTAGTAAATAATTGCCCACTATTTAAAAACAAGATAATCAATAAATAATGTGTGATTGTTAAAGGCGAGATAATTAATAGGTTTAGTACCAAGAACGCACACATGTTTTTGAGAAATTAGGTGGTTGTGGCCCAAAAAGTAATCTTCAACTGTTTAAAACGATGCAATTAATTGGTTTACAACCATAACTGCACGTATGTGACTAAGCGTCTTCTTAGTATGTGATCTGTCGCTGTTTAAAATCAGATCAAAAATAGGTTTACTTAATTCACATATTTGTTTTAGGTAGCTACAAAGTGAATAATCAGACATTATTGAAAAACAAGATAATCAGCAGGTAATACTTCTGATTAAAGTGAGATAATTAATAGGTTTAGTGCCATAAACGCATATTTGTTTCAGAGAAAGTAGGCAGCTGCCTTTAAAGTAAACGGCAATTTTCTAAATTATACAATTAATAAGTTAACTACAATTGAGTAAGATTCTTCTTAGCAAATAATCCGCCACTATTTAAAACAAAATAATCAATAGGCTTAGTACCACAAACGTGATGGTACTTCTGAGCGAATTAAATTGAAAATTTAAAAGCTATATTAAAACTTTGATAGCATAACTTTATTATTCATAAAACATTAATTTCTAAGGAGATTACTTTTTATGAAAATAATTGGAAAGATTTGTCTGATACTAGATGTAATAAATACGGAAGTAATTGGTTATGACTCAAGCAAAATTTTAAGAAAAAATTACTTGTTCTTCGATTTTGTTTATTTTTATTATCAAAAAATCCACTTCCCACATAGCAGCTTCTTTTTTTACTTCTTTTTTTAATTCAGCCTTCTTCACTCTATTTTGGGTGCTAGAAGGTGTGCTGATATTAATTATCCGTAACTGTCACTTTGATTAGTGATTTTCGGGGTGGAGTAAAATGGATAGCTTTTAGAAAAAAAGAATTTTCAGTAATAAAAAATGGAATTATTAACAAGCTGGAAGAATTTTTGTTGTAAGTTGATTTAAAAGTAGGTGAGTTATAATATTTTATTTTTTTATATTCAAGAAGCTCAATAAAGCTCGCCACATGTATTCTTGTTTATTGCATTTTTATTAACACGGATATTAATACATATTTAATGGAATCCAATTGAATTCTAGTGAATAGAGATGAAACGCAAGGTTATAAGGTGTAAATTTATAATAAATGAATCTTCTCACGTTTAAAAGTTATATTAATTATCTTTGAAAAAGTGTTTACAGTTTGTTAAGTTTGACTTTATGGACCTTCAGTTTTTTATGTACGAAATTGCTTATGGAAATGGAAAGACGTGTTAACAGTTTTTTTTTTCTAACATTAATTCATAACTTTTAATCAAATTCATCAGCTTTTGTTTTGAGGCATATTATGCTTTGATTCCGTGATTAATAGTTTCTAGAATAAAAGTAATCAACGAGAAAAATGGAAATCAGACAATATTGTCATTTAAATTAATTAAAATGTATAAGTTCAAAAATTTTGGAAATGGCATTTTCAGGATAAATTTCGGATTAAGCAATTTAAAAAATGACATTTTCATGACAAATTTCTGATTCAGCAATTTGAAAATGGTATTTTCATGATAAATTTCTGATTAAGCAATTCGAAAATGGTATTTTCGTGACGAATTTCAAATTAAGAAGTTCGGAAATCAAATTTTCATAATATATATCAGGTTAAAAACATTCAACAATCACATTTTCGTGATAAACTTCAAACAAAGAAATTTGGAAATCATTGTTTCGAGATGAATTTTAAATTAAGAAATTTAAAAATGGTATTTTGAATTCCAGGAAGAAGAAAAAGAATTACACAAATTTTGATTCAATAATTATTTGTCTCAAGTGTTTTAATAATAATGATTAATTTCATTGAATGAATCAGTATTATTAAAATCATTATTCACCCTGAATTAAGAAATTAAAATTTATTTAACACTTCTTAAATTTTTGCTGTCAGGCTCTGTCCCGTCCTTGGTATCTTAATTCATTCTCTTTACAATTATAAATTAATAAAACTGATTCTAAATTTCATTCGCCAGAAACTGGTTTTGATAGTTACACAATTTTAATTTTCGTATTATTATCAGCCTTTTTATCATTTATCAGACGTTAAAATTATTATCTGTTGACTATAATTTTAAAACATCTGTTTCTCTTAATATATTACTAGATGGGGGTTTTGTCGGGAACAATTAAGATTTACTTAGTAATGGAAGAATATTTTTCTATTTTTAAATTTCGCATAACAATGTCTCAAACTTCTGTTGAGTTCAGTCAAGTCTTATATATCGAAGTTAAAAGATTAGTTATAAGATAAAATATATATAAAAACAATCAATATTTATTTTCTTAGTAACTTTAAAAATTTTAAATGTATCTTTCTGTATATGTTATTTGTGAAAGGAGGTTTTGTAGCAAACGGTTTTATTTACGCTAACTTACATGCAAAGTTATGTAAAGTGTTAACTAAAAGAAAAGATAATAAATCATAGAATTGTAATGAACTAGGCAAAAATTTTCAAAAAGAAAAGGTAACGCTGTTTCATTTAGCTTTGTTTGGTGAAAAGTAGCAATAATTAGCGATTAGCGTTGCTAAAAGTACTTAACGAAACACGAAGACTCATTATCATAGATAACCTCGAACCCCGGGGTTCCGGCGTCACGTGACACTCATCACGACTCTAGGAACCGGATGATACATATAAGTTCTGCTGGTCATTAACAAAAGGCGGCAATGGTGGTAAAGGCTGGTAAAATATTATTCAATGTGACAGTTTTCAGCGGAGGTAGATCGAATACTATATATTTTAATATATTTTTTTAATATATCTTATTATTATTTTAATGAGAATATATTTCTTCTGAAAATTAGTATGACAGTTTTCTTATCATGGATATAAATAACTTTAGATTTCGACGACATTAAGTTTTTTTTTTTAATTATAAAAATAGAATCAGTAAATCAGTCCATGTTTATATATACATTTTAGATTAATAATATGCATTGTTCATTTTGTACTGTTTAGATAAGTTTCTAACGAAGTTATAATTTGAACCTTTTTTTCAATGTAAGTTTTTTCCCGCCAGAATAAAAAAGAGCAATTTTGCAACTTTTTGAAGCTTAACTTGTTATATAATCATATCATAATGGGTATATAAAATGGAAGAAGCAAAAAATATTTTTGTGTATTTAAAAAAAGAGTGATTTGGGGGATTTTGGAAGGTTTTGTTTCAATTGACCCTACTTTTCCGCTTCACCTTACTTCCTCGATTCACGTTGCTTTAAATCATGCGTTAAATGCGTTTAACTTTTTTAAAATTCATAATGACATTTTACTAAGCTAATGAGATTATTCAATTAATTAATTCAATTCCTATAATTAATTTGTTTTTTTTAATCATTATTTTTAAATATAATCCTTCATATAATCATTTACATCTTGGATTCAATATTCTCGCCAGATTTACTCTCATTTTAGATTCAAACTAAATTTTTTCCCATGACAGATTCTAATTATATTTTCTGTTATACCAGATTCTTACTAAATTTCTTACCATATCAGATTCTAGCTAGGTTTATTCTCATACTAGGTTCTTTCTAGATTTATTCCCATATTAGATTTTAAATAGATTTATTCCCATACAAGATTCTAATTAGATTCCTTCCCATACAATTACAATTAGATTTATTCTCATACAAGATTATTAGTAAACTTATTTCAATGCTAATTTCTATATAATAATACTAGATTCTATATAAGCTCAATTGGAATTTGTAGTGAAAAGAAAATGGCTCTCATCCGAGAATCGCATTTATTGTTCTTGCAAGGGATCGAATAATAAATTTTTATCTTTCTAACATAGAGTTAATGCATAAAATGTAGCATAATTCTCACACTTACGCATAAAATGTAGTATAATCTTCACACTCATGCACTAAATGTAGCATAATCCTCACACTTATGCATAAAATGTAGTATAATCTTCACACTTAAGCATTAAATGTAGCACAATCTTCACATCACATACCAGATCCAAACTAGATTTATTCCCATACTAGTTTCTAACTAGATTTATTTCAATACTATTTTCTTCAAATCTTATTGAACTTAAATCAACTTAAACGTACGTCATTATCAATGTCTAAAATAGAATGATTAAATGATAAATGAATGATAAATAAATGATTAGCAGAAGTTCTTATGTATCACTTCCAAACGATTAAGAATATCTTTTAATACAATTAGTGATGGAGGATAGTAGCATTTTATCGAAATGTTTTCTAGCAAAATTCTTATTCTCGCCTGATTTTTGTAATAATAATTTATAAATAACAAGACATCGATCTTACTCATGATTAGGATGTGTTTAGTTTAAAATACGCAAAATAGCTTATGCATTTCAAGTAAAACTTTAATTACTTGCAAAACCAATTTAATTCAATGTCATATTTTACTTAACTTTTAAATAAACATTTTATCAAGATCGGATTTTTTTTTCGAAAAAAAAGGAACTCTTTCAGATATAGCAATATTATTCTTTTCAGGTAATGGATGCTATATTTGATCAATAGAACCACAGAAGTAGCTAGTATAGTACAAATATTCATATATTTTATAGAATTATACATAAAATGTAACATATGGTTGGTTTATCTTAACATCTTATTAAATTTACATCAGCTTTGAAAGATAGCAATGTCCAAAATGGAACGAATTATTATTCTTTTCAGGTAACGGATAAGCCACGCTTACCTTTGGAGCTTGCCATGCTGAGAAGCAACTATTTAAGGCACATGCATTTTTATGTTTTGCAGGCAATACGATGCCAAATGCAATTTAGTGATGAGATCTCGGAACTAGCTGGTAAATGTTTATGATAGTATAAAAAATTCATTTTCTTCCAAAAATATCAAGCAGGTATATGCTTCGAACGCTCAAAAACGGGCACCTTATCTCAAGAGTCGCTAGACGTGAATGAGGGAAACAAAAGATATTTGCAACACAAAATGAAAAGTCGACTGCGAAAAAAAAATTAAAAGCTAATAAAGATGAGAAACAAAACTTAAACGCAGTATCAGAGAGTGAAACAAAGCATGAAGCAGCCAACGAAAAATGAAAAAATAAACGAAAGTAAACAACCAAAACTACAAAAACCGCAGTGTCTAAGAGAGGTAAATCAGAGTAGATTGCATTTATATTCGCCATGGAGATGAAGTTAGGAACTCATGTCGTCAAAAGGGGAATGGACATTAATATAAATCAAACAAGATTCTAGGTCATCAATATGTGATAGGAGTGGATGGAATTTTGAAATTACCAAAATTCGAGCAATGAGCAAAAATATTTGTTTCGTCGAATTCTTGATGGCATACATATCTATCACTTTTATCTAATCTAAATTTTATCCGATGCAGTCAAGGACGCACTGACAAGATATATCACGTAGATGCTTAAACTTTTTACTTTTCCTTAAGAACAAAATCAGAAAATTATCTTCTGGTTTATTGTTACATCTTATTATGTTTAGATCAATTAAGATAGGTATCAAAATACAAAATAAAATAAAAGTTTTATTATCCATCTCTAAAACAACTAATTAAGCATATCTTGCAATTGCAATCAATGATGGAGAATAATTGAGTTTTTCGAACTGAATTTCACGCAAAAGACTATTTTCACTTAATTTTTGTGATTATAATTTTAAGAAAATCACGATCTTCCTCTTTGTTAGGATATAATAAGTACAATTTAAACTACATTTGAATTTCGTATAATATCCTTAAACACATATAAAAACAAATTAATGCAAGGTCATACTTTATTTAACTCATTTCTAAATAAACATCTTATCAAAATCGGAATTTTTTGCAGAAAAAAAATGGCGTTCAACCAAGTTTAGCAATATTGTTCTTTTAAGGTAACGGATACGTTATGTCTACCTTTGCAGCCCAACATCCACAGAAGCAGCTATTTAAGGTACATATATTTTTATATTTTGTAGGAAATATGATGCCAAATACAATCTAAAGATGAAATCTTGGAACTGCCCTGTGGGTGCGTGAACTTTTTCCTTTTTTTTTGAAACATCAGAAAATTATCTTTTGGTTTTTTTGAGCTGGAGTATAGGATTTTTAAGCCTAATGCCGCAATGCTTGTTGAGTGGGTTTGGATTTGAGATCTTTGTCTGATGCGTGCATATCGGCGGGGTGTCATCTACTTTTTTGGCCTATGTGGGCGGCCTTGTTATTATTCTTTCTAGTTTGAAATGGAAATTTGAAGTTAGTTCTCTCGGGTAGCGGATTTCAGGAGAGATTATTGTTAGTTAGCGCTAGAGATAAATAAAGGTATAATGATGTTGTGTTTTGATTTCTAGTATGCATCTTGAATATTAATGCTTGTTAATATTTTTTTTTTCTCTTTGATTATTATATATATATGTACTCATATTGATTATATTGATGCATGTTAGTTTTGTTTGCCTTTTTGATTATCAAGTCCATGTTGATTTGCTAAATGTTTCTAAATTTCTTTAGAACTTATAAATGTATAAGAAATTTTGTAGTAAAATATACTTTTGTTAAATATTGTATACGTATTTTAAATTTTGTAAAGGATTAATAAAAGAAATGAATTAAAAGTATTTTTTTATTTAAATTTCATTGCATTGCATTTTTTTATTTAAATTTAATTTAAATTTCAGGATTTTAAAATTGTCCTCATGGTAATGAAATTATCTTTGTCACCCTTGTTTTTATTTAAAACAATTTAGTTAAATAAAATTTCATTACATAAGAATTCCTAAATAAACTAAATTTTATTAATTAATTCATTTTATAAGAATTCCTTAATAAGCGATAAATTAATTAATAAGAATTGATTTATTTACAATATGTTTATAAAATTTTTGAAAAAAAAATTATATTAATGAATTATTTTTTAATATTTAGTTTTGTTCAACGCTATTTTGGAAAATATTATTTCACAGCTTACGAATTTATTATTGCGTAAAAAACGTATGGAAAAAAATTTTTTTGGTATTCATTTCTGTTTAAAATTATTTTGTTGAATAAAATTTCACGATTTACAAATTTATAATTGTGTAAAGATTTTATGCAATAAAATTATTTTTTTATTTTTTTTTTATTTAAATTAAATCTCAATGAGTATGACTTTTTAGTTGCATAAAGAACTTAAGGAAATTTAATGTTTTCTCGCATTTATTTTTCATAAAATTATTTTGCTAAATAAATACTCACTACACAGTTTGCGAAAAACTTATGGTTATGAAATATTTGTGTTTCATTATCACAGCACATGAATTTATATAGCATAAAGAACTTATAGCAAAGAAATATTTTTTGGCGATCTTGCTAGTTTAAAATTATTAATTATCGCAAGAATTTATAAATGTACAAAAAATATTATGATTGTGAAACACTTTGTCTTTAACTTTATGAGAATAGTTTGTTTAAAAAGTTTTCGTTAGATTTAAATTTCATCTAAAATTTTAGTATTTTAATAGTGTAGGCAACAAGAACTTTACAGTGAATACTTCTGAAATTGTTCGCGCAAGAAATTAAGATTCAAAGTTAATCTGTTAATCTTTTGTAGAACGCACATAAAAAAGACATATAAAACAGTCACAAAGAATTTCACAAATATCATCTTAAAAGGGATAAAAGGTCATAAATGAAATGGTACATTAACTGTTCTTACAGATATAGACACTAGAGGTAAGACGAGCTTAGTTCGAGCTCCAAAAACCCTAGTCCGGACCCGGGCTCGTTTACTGTAAAAAGTTTGCTTGGTCATGGATCTCGGACTCATGATAAAGTTTTCATTAACTTTTTTATTACTTTCAACAAACGTTTGGCTCAGGACGTTCGGTACAAAAATGTTAAGTATAAAAAATGCAAAGTTAATTAATTGTGATTAACAGGTTTTAAAAACTAATTTCCTCGTTTAGGCATCAAATGAATTATTTAGACAACAAATTATTTAGACAAAAAAAAAAAAAATATTTAGACAACAAGAAGGTATTTACAATACATCTTTTTACATTTAAAACCTCTTTATTTATAGAGTTTGATTAATTAATTAATGTTTCATATTCAAATATGACCAAAACATGTTCTTAAACAACGAAAAGTAAGTAATTTCACATTCTGTCTCAATATGTGGTTTTAGTGAGCGTTTCATTTGAATAAAATTAACCAAAAACATATTTTCTCGGAAATATTCTACCTAATTGTAAAATGCTCATACACAATAATCTTATAATCACGAGAACGAAAAAAAAAATCTATCTAAAATAAAATAAAATGTATATACATTCAATTTAAATTTTTTTATCTATGTTACGCGTGCTCAAAGAGAAGAAAAAATGTTAGGAAAAATAAAAGATATAAAAACAAAAGAAGGAAAAAAATATTTCGTCAGCCTTCTTCAAAACAATAAAAATAACGAGTTGATTTCTTGCGGTTAGTTTTGAACTTTTTTTTCTCGTTCGTAAACTACTCCCTCTCGTAGAAATTGTTAACTTTAAAAAGAAAGAAAAAGGATTTCGATAGAAAAGGTTGGTACAGTAAGAAGAGTCCACAAAGGATAAATTACCCGCATTTTTACTGAGAGATGCCGAACGCTAAATAATCTGATTTGGACCAAAGACTCGAATTTTCTCTTCAAAGAGTAAAGGTCTATTTACGGGTGTGTCTTTGTTTCGGGGGATTTGCTTCCTAAAAAATATTTATTTGTAGGACAGATCCAGGGATTTTTTTCCCTTGAATTAATTAAGCATTTTTACAATTTTCACATTATTAAAAATCTCTTAGAAGTTTATATATAGATTTCATACTTTCCTGTTTATTATTTCAAAGAATAGAACTTTTTTTACGATATTTATTTAAATACTCCCAAGTTCTTAACATATTTTGTTTATAGATTTTTTTTAATAGTGGCAGACAACAAATTAACAAATGAATTCAAATTCAACTACTTTGAAAAGACAATTTCACTGTAAAAGATAATTCTCTGTAAAATGTTTTGGTGTGTTGTCACCATTTTTAGTGCTTTTGTAAATCAAAATATGTGCATGGAGTCACATTTTTTATTTACTTTTTACTGTTATATATATATTTTATATTTTACTATTTATTATTTCAAAGAATTGAACTTTTTTTACAATATTTATTTAAATACTCCCAAGTTCTTAACATATTTTGTTTATAGATTTTTTTAATAGTGACAGACAACAAATTAACAAATGAATTCAAATTCAACTGCTTTGAAAAAACAATTTCACTGTAAAAGATAATTTAACCGTGAAATGTTTTGGTGTGTTGTCACCATCTTTACTGCTACGGTAAATAAAAATCTGTGAATGGGATCACATTTTTTATTTACTTTTTACTGTTATTGTTTTATTTATTTATTTAATGTACGCTTGTTTTTTGGAAACTCATTTTCATGAGCATTAGAGTCAATTTATGACTTCATTACAGAACTTTTCGTTTAAAAATCCAGCAAATTTTTGTAATATATTTGCACTAATTTTTTTAAACAAATATTTTGTAAATTTTATATAATTTTTTGCACGATAACTAAGATACTGTAATTGAACTGTCCTTTCTGTCCTAGCAATTATACACAAAATTTGATTAAAGTGTTGTGGATGTTACATCGCGACGTACAATAAATATAATTAGAACGAATTGCAATAAATAACTTATAGCGCCATTGGTTTGGGAGTTCAACTTCATGTTACGCTTGTTTTTCGTTTATAAACTATAGCACTTACAAACCTGAATTTGCGAAAGTGTTTAGGACATGGTATATATAAATCGTTAGAATAAAGTTTTTATCATCCGATAATTAGTTCAAGAAATTTTAATTGATAAACTTAAAGTATAAAAAACACCTTGGGAAAAAATATGGCTACAGATTTGTAATAGGACTAGCTGTAGGGAGCGTTTTTAATTGGTGATCGTTTTTTGAAATTCCTATTCTTGAACTTTTCAATAAATTTTTGCTCGAAGTTATTCTCAGTTTTTAAATCAAATAAGGACAGTTTGTTCATTGATGTAACAAACTTTATTTATCTCTGGAAAATTCAACTTGTAATACTCACTCTTCAATTGATGCCCATAGTATCAAAGAGAGAAAGAAAAAGAAAAAGAAAGAGACAGAGAGAGAGAGGGGGGGGGCAAGATAGTGGCAAGAAAACGGTGGCAGAGATAAATCTTAACATCCATATCGACATCTTAAAATATATAAGAAGCTGAATTTAAGAAACACAATGATAGCAAAAACTATTTTATGCTTGAAGTGAAATAATATTGTGTGGCACTTAAAATTATTTCTTATTATCAGTTTGAGTCACACATTAAGCACTTTAAAGTTTTCCTTTTTTTATGTATAGTTCTTATTTTTCAAATACAAGTAATCTTTCTATTTTTTATAATTAACAAATTAAAAAAGTGTTCGAACATAAAATTTTATAATTATACATTTTATTAACAAAATATTCGTCATTTTTGACGAAAACATTTAAATTTCTAGAGAAAAAAAAATCAATACTAAGCAATTATGGGGGTTATATGGAGCGAAGCATGGCAGGTGGTGAAGTCACTTTGTTTATTACCAAAATGAATATTTTTACCTATTGCATTTTCTATATACAAAATTTACCTCTCTATTAGTACCATCTGGGTTAAAATTAATGTTTATTATAGTTATTTTATGTTAGACAAGGGAAATTGTATAATCACATAAATAAATTGATTCAAATTAGTAATTAATCATTTAGTTACTAATTTAATTGAAATTAGTGATTAATAATTTAATCATCCGGTTCCGTCATTAGATAAATTATGATTTAAAAACTAAAATGATTAAAATGATTTGAACAACGCTGTAGAAAAAATTATAAACACAAAAAAATAATCAAAAGCTTTAAAGAAGTTCCAAAAATAATAATGCTTTAAATTTTTTTTAGATATTAAGCATTCCAGCGGAATTAAAATTATTAAAATATTGATTTAATTCGTATTGATTAAGCAATCCATCTTCTTTGGTTTTCGCTAATCGCGTGGGAAAAAAATACTCTGATATCAAACTTGATAAAACCATCTCCTTTTAATCAATGGGTAAGCAACATAATTTTATTTTTACACAAAAGTTCTGTTCTTTTTTATAAAATCGTGCATACCATGATTATATGCTAAATTCATATTCGCAAGCTGGCTAATAAATATTTTAACTAATCACTCAATATACTTCAATGTCATGCTGAAATAAAATTTTTAATTGAATAATAAATCATAGAGGATGAATGATCTAAATTGGTCTTAACTTGATAACTTAATTTGATTTTAAATATGTATCGTTTAAAATTTTTAAAAGGAATGAATTTCTAGTTCCCGTTTAAAAACAGGTTTACATTAAAAGATAGATTAAATTCTAGTTGAATGCAAGATACTAAGTATTTACTTTATGAATATCTGAAACAATGTTTTTCGGGGAAGAATGAAAATAAGCTGTATAGAAAATATGCTTAAAATGCACCAGATTATGTCAACTATACCAAATAAAAACCATAAATTGCCGACCGGCCAGTGTAGGGAGCAGGGAAGTTTGCTGACAGGTCCCCATAGTTTGGTCAGAAGAGTGATTCAATAAGGACCCCCTAGTGTGTTTTCATTTCTTATTTATTTATTTATTATTATTATTATTATTTTCTTTGCTTATTTGGCCATATCTCGAAAACTTTTTAAGTGAAATAAAAAACTTTTGCACGCAATTATAAATTTTTTTTATTCGAAGATAATTCTATGCAACAAATAAATTTCAGTAAATATTTATTATTTTATTTAAAGGTAGTCGAAAGAATTTGTAATTGTAAGGCATGCAATTTTTTACATAATTTTAAAGTATGTAAATTAAAGTGGCAAAGTAAACAATTTGAGTGAAATCGGTCAAATAGTTTCTGAAGAATCAAATTTTAAGAAAGTCATCTATTTAAAATTCTATTTCTAAGGATTTATTCAACCAATATTGCTCAAATTCTAGATTTTGCCATGTAAAATTAAATAGTTTAAAATGATGTAAAAAATTGTATACCTTACAATTCAAAATGTTTTCGACTATTATTAAATAAGATAAAGTAACCTGAAAAAATTGTAAATTGTTTTTATTTCGCTTAATAAGTTCTTGAGGTACGGCGAAATACGCAGAAAGTAAAATTAAGGGGTCCAAACTTTGACTCACTTTCTTGACCCAAACTATGGGGACAATATGTCCCAGATTGCGGCTACCTTTTATGAGTCAGAAACCCGAATCTGTTGAAAAAAGTGTGTTTATTCAGAGAAAGTACGTTTTTGTGTCTGATTTTGTAACTTAAAATATCATCAGCACAAATAATTACCATATTTGAAATCACCCTTCGGAACCATGAAGATTGATTCCTAAAACATAAAGATCTGATCATTATATCAAAAAGTTATACAGGGTGGCCCTTTTTTTTGTCACACTGTACATATGTTTGTTGATGAAGTACCCATCATATTTGGAGTAAAGTAATAACTATCTAAGATGAATTTGATTTACCAATGTGTCTAAGTGTTGCATAGCTTTTTGCTTACCTTTAAGAAACACCAAAACACCACTTTACCAACAGAACATGCTTCCCATGATACTCCCACCAGACCCTTATGCATCATTTACGAGGTTATCAGTAATTCCACCAGGTAAAACAGTAATTTACCCGGTAATCAGAAATTCCACCAAGTAATACAGTATTTTCCAAATAAAGTTTCATATTTTTTAATGTTTGAAATATCTGCCCATTTTTTAATCCAGTCGATTCTCTATAACATTGTATTATACAGAGATATCTAAGTTACAAATCCAACCAATAGGAATAAGTTTCTATTATGATGGGAAGCCGAATCGTCCAATAGGAATGGTGCAAACGATAATTGATAGAATTAAAGAGGAATTCAGCCTCTGCCTTGGGCATTTCTATATAGTGCAAAATTAAAGCTTTGCTTGTAATTTAAGGAATTAAATCTGTGACTTCGAAATTTCATTTGGCCAAGTCAGAGATGATTTTTGCTTCAAATGATTTTTGATTTGTTATCATGTGATCCGAAATCATGTTACGAAAGAGAAACCCAATTTGCAAATAAATAATGTCGGATTAGTTTAGAATATTAGTAAAACTGCATTTCTAAAAAAATGAAAAAGAAAAAAGAAGCTTACGTAACTGAACCATCCATTTGTGATGTTTCAGAGACACAAAGAGTTTTGATTATTATTTGTATTTTCTTTTCTTTTTAACCGTAACTGAATTGTTTCTCAAAGTTGTATAGCTGGTTGCTTAATTCTGATTGATGAGCGAAAAGTGTGCTTACGAAAAATGTCAACATGGAAACAATCTAAGGATTTGCCATTGATGCCTATTGCGATGGTTTGTTTTGAATTCCTAATGAACTCTTCCATCTTCAAATGTTCATAAAAATTTTGTTTCATGTTCATTTGGAATGACAGTGTAACTTTAAAAATGTTTGGGAAGAGGAGTTGTAGCAACAGCTGATGTTCATCATTTTAAATTGAACTGACATCTTCGAAATTATTGAATAGAGATGTTTTTTTGTAGGAAGAATAATACTAATTTTTCGACGTCAAATATTTTGAGATAATTGGAAAGGTTCAAAGTACCATCACAATGTCAGGAAAAAAGATACTTTGTATACTGGACAGTTTGCTTTGTAAAAGAAAAGTGGAAGACTAGATTCTTTTTAGTTTGATTTAATAAAAATAATAACAATGATAATGAAATTATTACAATAATGAAATTTTTAATAAAAACGACGATTTCAATTAAATTAATAATAGTAATACTAAACAATAATTTAAATTGAACTAAAACCTTCGAAGTTATTGAATAGAGATTTTTTGTAGGAATTATTATTATTAATAATTTTTAAAAAAAATTGCTTAAACTAAAATATTTTTTTGTCAGGACGCAGTGAGACGAGGGCAACCCATAAATATTACAAATAATTTTTCTGCTATTTTTCTTAAGAATCGTCAATTAGAATTAAGAGTTAACAAAAATTTGAAGTAAATGTGAATTCAAATTTAATAATATATCATATTTCAGTCATGTTTTTAATTGTTTATAGACATTTGTTTGTAAACAAAATGTAAATTTGGTTTTAAATTACGACCAGTGGGGCCCCGAAGGTTCTGTACATACAACCCTAGATTTCCAGATCAGATCCTGTTAACACATATACTAACATGCTTCTCACACATGCAGACTCTTCTATCCCAGTGTTTCTAGCCACAGAACCCATTGATTATGATTTCAATTTAACTATGTAAATTAGAACAAAATTCTTACGAATAGTTTCAAAGTTAGCTGTCATGCTAAACTAAATTATGCAGTTTGTATCCTTAGTCCTTGCAGTTTGTATCCTTAGTCTCAGTGTTTCTAGCCACAGAACCCATTGATTATGATTTAATTTAACTATGTAAATTAGAACAAAATTCTTACGAATAGTTTCAAAGTTAGCTGTCATGCTAAACTAAATTATGCAGTTTCTATACTTAGTCTAAAAACTAAGACAGAAAAATGGTCAGATAGAAGAGTTTCCTGCCTAAGTTGAAATTGACAGCTAACACTATCGATTACAAAAAATAGCTGTCACCTAACAAATTTTGAAATATTATCCCCAAAGATAATTGAAATTCAAGTCCAGCGCCATAGTCTAGAATTACATGTTCCGTAAATGATCCGCAATTAAAACTTAGTTACTATTTTTTTCTTCTCTTGTAATTGTCATCATTTTATCGTAGATTTTTTTTTAAATCCTTACCAAAAACCTATCATACTTGAAACGCAAACAAAGTGTTTCAACTGTCACTCACAAAACGTGCTGATTTTTTATTCTTAAAAAATAGGCTTTAGATTGGAATTAAAATATGTATGTTAATGTTATTTTTTTTGTAATATAATTTTCAAGAAACAGGAGATAGTGGAAAATTTAAGAGCTGCAAGATCAAGGTATGGCCAAAGGAGCAATTAATGGCTTTTGTTACCAGGGCCGGATTAAGCGCATGCGGGGCCCTAGGTCATTCAAATTTTTGGGGCCCCTAGATAAAAAAATTTCCCGTATATTTTTTATTTATTCAAATGTAAAAGTGTTTATATATCTTTTCATTTAAGAAAGCATATTTAAAATAAAAATAAATAATGATAAATTAAATTTTACTTTATTTTATTAAATTAAAACTAAAAAATAATCATAAAATTTTGAAAAAAACGTTGTTTTTCTTAATTTTTAAAAATTTATTTTCAAAAAATTCATTTTTTTAAGGGGGTTCCAGGCCATGGCCTAGTCTGGCCTAATGTGTAATCCGGCCCTGTTTGTTACAATAGTTATTTAAGAAATTTAAAAGTTCAGTAATGGATGAATGGGCGTCTGCAAATGTATGAATATATTTGTTTTTGCAGATTCATAAATAAATGTTTTTTTTTTTTTTTTTTTTTTTTTTTTTTTTTTTTTTTACAAATACACGGATGAGTGTATTTTTATAAATTCAAAGATACATGTGTTTTTCGAATACAGGGATAAATGAATATTTGTAAATACGGGAATAAATGTATTTTTGATAAATAGAGGGATAAGTGTATTTTTACCGATACATGAATAAGTGTATTTTTCCAGACATATTAATAGGTTCATTGTATGGATACAAAAATCAATGTGATCTTACAAATACATGGATTGATGTGTTTTTCCGCATACAAAATTCAATGTATTTTTTGAACCGCAACTTGTTCCAAAAACATAATATTACCGAATTCCATGTATGATATTACAGATAGAAAAAAACATTCGAAACAATCTGCATTGATACCTATTATCTGCAGTAACTATCTCAATCAGAAACATCTATGTATGATAATACCAATTGAGAAACATTCGAAACAATAAGCAGGCATCATTTCGATGAATCGATAAAGACTTAAGATATTCGATATAAAGACTGCAATTCGTCTGAAACATTAAAAAAATAGCAATTTGAAACGATCTTTGGCAACTGTGCTGTGGTGTTCTATCTCATACGCCCCATCCGTACGGATACAGTACTTTCAAATTTTTAGCTTATAAAAGAAAATCATTTTTAATCGATTTAATTGAATACATTTACCGCCAATTTAATATAATATTCCCAAATTCAGAAGATATACTACCGAATTCCATCCATGCATATTACTGATTGAGAAAAATTCGAAACAATCTGCATTGCTATCTCAATCGGTAACATCCATGCATGATAGTACAGCTTGAGAAGCATTTGAAGCAATCTGCATTGACATGTATTATCTGCATTGCTATCTCAATCGGTAACATCCATGCATATTACCGATTGAGAAACATTTGAAACAATCTGCATTGACATGTATTATATGCATTGCTATCGCAATCCTTAACACCCATGCGTGATAGTACCGCTTGAGAAACATTTGAAACAAAATAGATGCTTTCATTTAGACGCATTAAAGACTGCAATTCATCTAAAACATTAGAAAAAATAGCATCTTGAAAGGAGTTTGACAACTTATGCATTTCTGATAATTTGATCAATATTTCTAAAACTCAGTGGTGCTATTCTATCACATTCGTAAATGTTCAGTATTCTCGGAATTTTAGTTTTTGCTGAACAATTTCTCATCTTCAACTCACGAAGTAAAACAACCCATAACAAAACTAAGAGATTCGGCACGAACGGAATTATTGAATTGCAGAAAAAAGTCGAACGCTTGTGGAACAGAATTCAGTTATATAATTTAATATTAAAAAAATATACCAAAATTTAAACGGAATGATTTTTATTTTTTTATTTTCAAATTCGGTGTCAATTTCCCGGATAAAACAATAAATCGCTACAATTTGTATCAAAAGATAATCATTCAATGGAATAAATTTAGCGCCATTTTTTATTTTATAAAAGCATACCAAAATTCAGACACGATGCTTTGGATTTTTTTCTTTACAACCGGTACCAATTTTCCGGACATAAATAGTTACAACTTGTATCGAAATAAGATAGTCATATTTAATCATTTCATATGAATAAAATTTAACGCCATTTTTAAATAAAAACACGCATTAATTCCTAATTTGTTTCATTCTAAAAGTAATGTTGTTGCTTCTTCCATAAGGGCAATAATCAAAGCATGTATAATGCATTCTAATAGAGCATTTGGAACATGGAATTTAACCATCTAAAATCTGAAGACAGGCGTTAGACAGGCAAAACATTTTCTTCTATCTTGGGCTTAAGTGCCCGTTTATAGAACCACGCCTGGACTATTCATCGTCATACGTGCACAGCATATATAATATATACAACTTGCAATATTGCATTTATTGTTATAATTCTGCCACTTTCCCTACATAAAAATAAAGTAACTGATTATAATGGGAAGCCTTTTTTTAAAAAAAGCGGTGCTTTTAATCTGCATAAAATAAACAATTCTTGTTAGTTACTTTTTGTTGACTTCAATTTGCTCTTTCCTAGTAAGCATTGTCAAACATACGTACAGCAGTGTGATTTAAATTATGGATTGTATAAACAATAAAAAAGGGTTTTCCTAGCTACCGTTCGCCAATGGCTAGTCTTTGAGGTCATGCACTGCTTAATCCATCAAGCTTATGAAGATCCTTGCTCAAATAGCACGACATAATCTAGCGTCTTCTGAGGGTGTTCGGTGCGTGTAAAGGAGCCGATTTATCACGAAGATAATTATAGGATAAGTATTTGGTGGCATTTGATCATCGTGAGTTTTAATTGTTCTTAAAAGTTATTGCGATGCCCATGCACCGTGATGGTTTAAATACAACTGGGTTTTTAAATGAATTTAGTGGGGCGCTTTTTAATAAAGACATACCTAATTGTTTTTACATTATTCTAGAAGTTTTGAACTCAGAACGTCTTTTTGAATGTTCAGGGCAGCATTGTCACACCTAGCTAGAAAGAGATGTATTCAAACGTTAGTAGGATGATAGGAATAATAAGGATTGATTAAGGATTTCTTTTATGCCAGCGGACACCGAGGGTGATTCATGGACCATGATGGCGAGGAAAATAATTTTTTGCGACAGTAAAGTGAAATGAAAATAAGACAACTATTGTGATGAATTTCGAATTATAACTATTATAAAAATGAGATAAAGTAGAATAGTAGTCGACAAACTGTGGTCCGCGGGTCATTGGTGGCCCTTCACACTGACGTTGAAGCCTTACTGATTGAATATAATATTGCTTTTACTAGCTGAATACCCATTCTGCATTCGGGAAAAAAAAAATTAAATGAAAATTGTTGATTTAATAATTAAATCAATAAATCAGTGTTAATCAACACTACGAAGCCATGCACAAAATTGAAATATCTATGCCGATACAATAAATTAAGATAAATCAGCAGTTAACTTAAATAACCAGCAGCTAACTTAAAAGCTGTAATGTCTATTACGAAAATTAACAGAGCAACATTTGCATTAATAATAACAATGCGATTTTTTTATGGTTTTTCTAAATAAATAAGGGAATTTTGGAAAATTTCAAAAATATGTTTAATGTTCAATAACTTATATAGAGTTCTTCTGTTACAAGAATGATTTGGATTTAATGAGAAATTTTCTTTAACTTTTTGAAATTTATGTATTGAACTCATCAAAAAAGTATTTAGAGGTTCTGGAAAATTTCATTCTCTTCGAAAACGATTTAGACCTCTTTTAGTACACTCTCAGAGAAATTGGTTCATTGCTGAACCATGATATCAGTACCTATAACCACGATATCAATATCTTATATATCAGTAAATATGTTGCAACCTCACTACTGTGTGAAATGGTGAAATGGAACTATGTGTGCCATAATATCGTCTAATCTATTAGTTAGAGTAAAAAGTCATTATTTTTTTCTCCAACTGATTGTAGTAGTGCAGTTTCAGAAATATCTGAAGCATTTGAAATACCCGTTTTTACGTCACTGATAGTTGACAGTTTAGGCTTCATTGTAAAGAACAATTTGAGATATTTTGTTTAGTTTCGGAGCAGGTTGAACACAGATGATCAAAGTGTTCATTTTTCGCCATATTTTACTATTTTAATTCCGTAAATAGAAAAACTCCTGTCAAGCTTGTGAAAAATTGCGTGCATTTTGCGTCGACGATGCTCTACAAGAATGTCAAAGCCAGTCCTGTTGATTGAGATTCGAAAGCTCTTTCTTCAAGGTAGCCTATTCAGATTGATGATAACGAAATGAAGACATTGATTCAGCCAAAGCCACGTTACGCGACACGAGAGATTGCAGAGACATTCTAAATCAGTCAAAAAAGTGCTCACACCCATCTAAAGAAACTGGGATACGTAAGCAAGCTCGAAATTCGAGTTCCTTATGAATTCGAAGAAGTTCATTTGACGGCACGAATAAACATCTGCGATATGCTCATACGACGAGTGAGTTCAAACGAATGAGTACTTTCGACGAGAAGTGGATTGTTAACAACAATGTGATGTGCAAACTGTTTGAGTCCTGAGGTGAAGATTCACCATCAATGACATCAAAACCAAAACTTCATCAGAGGAATGTTCTTAGTGTAATGAGATAGGAAGGATGTGGAATTTTTTGAGCTCCAACCAAGGAACGGAACAATCATTTCAGATGTGTACTATAAGCAATCGGACAATTTAAACGAATTTGTCATACAGAATCGTTCTGAGCTTGTCAATCGTAAGAGAATAGTGTTCCATCACGACAACGCGAGACCACATACATCTTTGGCAAACAGTCAAAACTTACTGGAGCTTGAATGGGATGTGTCGCCCAATTCATGGCATCCACCAGACCTTGCGGAGTCAGACTTCTACTTGTTTCGTTCTCTTCAAAACTGTAAGAGTAATGTAGCTCAAAAGGCTTTAAAATTTCCAAGAACTTACAAATTATACAAAAATTGCATGTAGAGGCAAAAATTGCTTCATGAGGTCCCAGCCCTGTTTTTCATTGAATCGCACAGCCATTTTAAACAAATAACATGACCATTGATTTGTTGGAAGTTGTGGATGGTCATCGCAATCATTAATAAAAGATGTTGATATAAGCAAACTATCAAAAAAATTTTGTAGCATCTTTTGTTCGTATGTTAGCAGGAGTGTTCATGAACAAATGTTTACGAATAAGCCAAATTAACTGTAATCACAAATTTTAACTTAAACTTTGTTTTCGTCTCGGTTGAACCATAATGTAAGTACTTTGAACCATATTATATTCCATTCATAATATTAATATACAAATTTGATAATAGATGAAAGCAAAATTCTTACAGCAGAAGAAAAAAAAAGTTTTTCTTAAGTTTATTGACGCTTAAAAAGTAATGACATTTACAGAACTTACGGTTATACACTGTTAGAATTTTTATTCAAAAATTACGGTAAAATAACCTGTAAAAGTCTGTCCATTCAACTAGCTATGAAGTTTATGGTTATTACCATTCCTTTACCTTTGAGGGTTTGAAACCGTTTACAACCACCATTGCTTCAAATCCCTAAAAATAAGTTCAACTGGACATTGGAGTTAGGTTATGTTAGATAAGTAGACATTTAACTTAGGTTGTAGTTCAGTTGTGTTCTGTCAAGTGAACCGTGGAATGCGTCTTTAAGTTACCTAATGGACTTAATAAACTATAATACTGTTTTTTGAATAAGAAAACTTTAGGATTGTTGTATCTTAGAATAAGAAAACATTACTTCAGCACATAACATAGTTAATTATTATTCTTTATTTCAACCTTTTTATTAAATCTATCGTGAAAGTTAGAAAATACAAAACTTTTTTGTGTTAAGCTGCTCTGTGGTGCTGTCATCTATGCATGAATAAATATTTCATATTCCAATAGTCCAGGTTCACCAATTTAGGAATGCATGACAGTGTAAACTGTTCGTGTGTTGAAGTAATGGAGGAAGGATTGTGGTGTCAACGCTGGGGTTTGATCCTCTGTTCACCCGGCAATGAGATTGACAGATTTGCCCCCTCGGCTGAAGTATATAACAGGCTGGTGGAAATTAAGCAGCATCTGAAGTGTTCAACCGACACTTATTACTCTAAAATATTATTTTTCATCTGTTGTTGTGTTAAATAATAAGGATATGAATTCGTAATTCTTAATCCGTAAAATAACAATTCAGTAAATTGTTATTTAACAATTTTTTCCGCGAAATTTTTTGAAGTGTAACAATAATAAAACAAAAAGGAATTTTAAAAAGCGTATAATAATAAGTAATCTTGTTGCAAACATTTAAATAAATGCTATTAAGAGAACGTGGACAGGAATTTAATAAAAAGAATTCGTGCTCATCAGTGCGATATCCTCATTTTTAGGCCTTAAGGTGTTAATGATAATCTATATGATGCCATGAGTTTTTATGCCAAAGTTTTTAGACAGACGAAATCCATAAAGCAAAATTACGAACTAAACTCGCATGTTTTTTAATTCGTAGTTCACAAAAAATTAATAAATGGCGATTAATTTATTTTATAACATATTTTATTTTATTTTATATATTTAATGATTTTGACTGACTCTAGAGTTACTTGATTTAACAAGCAAATCAGCTTCATTTTTATCTTTTCGCTATTTAAAAGCTCCATTGTCTTTTTTGTTGTACAAATATTCCTTTGTAATAACTTTCAGTTATTAAAAGTAAAACAAAACCGTCAAAGAGTTATTTTTTTATCTTACCCATCTGCATATAGGTACGGAATAAATCAACCTAACTTCTACTTTTCTTTATTCAAACAAAAGTAACTTATCAAAATAATAAGACTGGCGAAAACAGAGAATGATAGATCGCCAAGAGGGTACTCGATGTCACAAAAGCAATCTTTCAAAGGTAACTACTGCTGTTATTCGAAGAAACTCTAATCACAGAATAATTCAGAAAACTGAAATACAGAAATTCGAAATCAATTGACCGGTTAAGATAAAGAATATTTATCAAAATTTTCTGGAATTCATTTTTTTCGTTTTACTTGTCTAAAATAGTCAGTTTAGAGTTATTTTCTAAAAGAAAAACTTTTTTTTAAGTACAGAGTTGTAATTTTTTTCAAAAAAAAGGGTTTGTTCATTGGTTAAATTTTAACGCTATCAGAAAAACACATTGGTGTTTTCAACAGGAAGTAAAAAAGGAGTTTTTTTTCTAGGAAATCATATAAATTTAGTTCCATGCAGTTTTTTTTTCAAAGACTAGTATGAGTTTTTTTTAGTTCTTCTATCTGTGCAGTTTTGATTAAAAAAATTCTTTTTGTTTTTATTTAAAACTTTATTTCATTCACTAACCTCATATCAGGATTTTATATTATTCAAGGAAAAAAAAACTCTTGTACTAAAGCAAAGTTAACCATTGTCATTGCATCTAAAATCAAATCACAGAAAATAACAAAAATAAGAATCAATTGTTGAACGTTGTCCTCATATTTTAAATAAATTTATTTCATTATTTTAGATAGATCGGTGTTATATTCAAAACACAAACTTGTTCTGATGAAAATCATAAATTTATTTTCACTGATATTTTTTATTTCATAGTTATCTCTAATATATTTTATTCCACTGTTATATTTTATTTTAAAGATTTCTTAGCAATGTTTTGGTTCAAAGTTAAATAGATGAACATTTGAAAATTGTAATTTTCCTTCTTTTAAGGCATTATTTTCTTTATTTTATTATTTCAACAGGAAATGAAACCTTTTTATTTTGGGCAGAAGATCGTTTTTTAAGGACCGTTTCATACTATATGCCTATATTTTATACTATATTTTAAGGAAAAACTAAACAGTGTTTTTTAATGCTTTCTGAAAGTTTTCAAAAAGTACTGAATACATAAATATAAAAAAAAAATAAGTTTGAAAATTTTTTGTTATAGCAACATCGATGCAGAAACAATTTCAATCTCAGTTCTGCAATAATCAATGTATTGGATAAATTCACTGATAATTTCCACAAACATGATTTTCCCACTGTTATTACAATAATAACTGTTAATCAATTGTTGAAACGAAATTGGATCAAGAAATAATTTCAAATTTTTGTTGATGTCTAATTTTATTTTTAAATAGGTAAGTTTTTATGATTTTGAATTTTCATAACTGAAACTTCAATCACTAATAATATCAATCAAATCTCAATCACTAATAATGTTAAAATTTGCATAATATTTAAATTTAAAAAAATGTGTTAAGTTATTTTTAAAATTTATATTAAAAAATATAAAATTCAAAATTTTTGGATTCAATTTTTTGTGAATTTTGAGTTTTATAAACATTGATTGAACTACTTAACCTTGCGATTTTTTGAAAATTTGATTGGTGCTCTTAAAGTAGAGCGATTAAATCACATTCAGTAGGAATGTCCCCTAAGTTTGCAAAAATTGTGAACTGTATTTTATTATTCTTTTTTATTGTAGTTTAATTTTCTGAAAGAAATATTCGATAAAGTGATAAATAGTAATTATTAAATAACCGCCTGCTACCATTAACTATAAACGAAACACTTTTTTAAAAGTTGTAGAAATTTGGAATGGATTTCAAAAACTTCGAGTCGTGGCACAGTCAATTCGATCTTTTTTTTAAATTGCTTCTTCTTTTCCAAGCTTTTTCGCCAAATAAAATAAAAAAGTCACAGTTTAAGGGCTTTGCATTTAAAGTAAAACTATAATTATAAGCTATATATGCCATGAAGTATTGTATGGGTTTTAGAACGGGAAAATAACTAAAATATTTTAGAAGTTATTAAAACTTTGTTTAAAAATCCGGCATTTCGCGTTTTTTTTTCTCATTAGTTATTTAATTAATTTTTTAAATAATAAAAAATTAGACCTCAATCGCTTTCCATATTCTCAAAACTGTGGCTTTTCTTTTGCGTTTTGCTTAAATTGACGGTTTGCGTCATTTTTAGAATGAATATAGAAAGCGGTGGCTAAAGAAAGGTTAAACTTGGCTTAACTGTTATGAGTAACTGTCTCAAACTCAGATCAGTTAAGACAATAGCATACTATTTACAAAAAAGAATTATTTCTTTTCACTACAGAGTTGTTTTTGCGTTTAGCTTAAATTGACGGTTTGCGCCATTTTCAGAATAAATATAGAAAGCGGTGGCTAAAGAAAGGCTGAACTTGGCTTAACTGTTATGAGTAACTGTCTCAAACTCAGATCAGTTAAGACAATAGCATACTATTTACAAAAAAGAATTATTTCCTTTCACTACAGAGTTGTTTTTGCGTTTAGCTTAAATTGACGGTTTGCGCCATTTTCAGAATAAATATAGAAAGCGGTGGCTAAAGAAAGGCTGAACTTGGCTTAACTGTTATGAGTAACTGTCTCAAACTCAGATCAGTTAAGACAATAGCATACTATTTACAAAAAAGAATAATTTCTTTTCACTACAGAGTTGTTTTTGCGTTTAGCTTAAATTGACGGTTTGCGCCATTTTCAGAATAAATATAGAAAGCGGTGGCTAAAGAAAGGCTGAACTTGGCTTAACTGTTATGAGTAACTGTCTCAAACTCAGATCAGTTAAGACAATAGCATACTATTTACAAAAAAGAATAATTTCTTTTCACTACAGAGTTGTTTTTGCGTTTAGCTTAAATTGACGGTTTGCGCCATTTTCAGAATAAATATAGAAAGCGGTGGCTAAAGAAAGGCTGAACTTGGCTTAACTGTTATGAGTAACTGTCTCAAACTCAGATCAGTTAAGACAATAGCATACTATTTACAAAAAAGAATAATTTCATGTCACTACAGAGTCTTCAAAAAACAGCCTTATACGCTGCCATCGAAAAAGAAATCTAATTGAATTAAATGCAGTTTCCATGGTGATTAAACAATAACTAATAAGAGTAAAAGTGAAGAACTTAATTTTTTTATAACTTAGGAACACTGGAGTACTTTCTAAATTTCTGAACTTTCAACTCTTTAAAATTAGTGAAACATCGTTCTGCCATCAGACTTATTGGGAAAACTATTTTGAGTTTAACATGTCTTGGACGGACACATCCAACTGCGAATTAACCCTATAATCTATTAAGAAAAGTTCATTTTTAATACGTATGTATTATTTACTGTACTTTTCTTGTACAAAACTTTTATTTTCGACCGAAAAAAGATCCTTGAACTAGCGCGCCAAGAATTTCTTCCGTTCTGCTATCAGATTATCCGTCAAAATGTGACCCTTTTTATGTTAAGAAGATCCGGACAGAACAATGGGGCTGAGCAATCTTCTTTTTATTCTTCTGTAACCATTCCCTTTAAGTAACAACTAAATGTATTTTCTAAACCCATCCCGAGGGGGTAAATTAGTAGAATGCATACCAATGTGTGCACATCGTCAATATGGCTTCATATTTCACTTTGAGTCTCTGTCAAACTTGGTGAATACAATAAAAAAAAAGAAGCTAGAAGCTGAAGTGAGGCATTCTGGGACTGAAGATGCCCTGAAGGGAAAAGGACCCTATTATTTCAGACGAGTGGGTATTCATTAATTTGAATAAGATGTTATGTTTCTTCTTAAGGAGGTAGAGATAAAACACGAGACTTATCAATTGGAATGCAAGTTAAATAAGATTGCTAATTTGCTTAGTATATATTGCTGTGCAGTTATTATAGATACTAGATTGAGGATTACATTCAGTTAAATTATAGTTTAGAATTTGACTTTCAGATGTGTAATTTAATTTAGAAAGCCAAAGGCATAAATGTACATTGTAGAGAATATCGTAGTAAGCGAATGACACTTTATTTTTAAAATGTAAAATTAGTTCAAATCTAATTTATTTCATAATCTGCAATGAAAACTTGTTGAATGTACATTGTAGAGAACATCGTAGTAAGTTAATGACACTTTATTTTTAAAATATAAAATTAGTTCAAAACTAATTTATTTCATAATCTGCAATGAAAACTTGTTGATAGTTTTAAAATATTTAAGGAGGATAATTAATGTTATTTTAAAATAGAATTAAATTCAGTTATATTTTGATTTTAGGATTCGGCTTTAAGATGTGTAATTTCGTTTTAAAAACTGAAGGGATAATTATACATTATAGATGAACATTTAAACGAATAAAACTTTATTTTTTAAAAATTTTATTTTATTTTTACAATTTTACTTTCTTAATAAAAAACAGGTAAAGACTCATTTATTTTTTGACAGCGAATGAGTAACCAGTTAAAAAATGTCTGAACTGTAAATACAGATGAGTGATTAGATTTAATTTAAGCTAAATTTAGTTTTCATTATTGTGATTCAGAATTTGGCTTTGAGATATGCAATTTTATTTTCAAAATTGAATCCATAAATGCTCAATGTAGATGAACATTTGCAATTTGGTTTTTGTAATTAAAAAATTAATAAAAGATTAATTTATTTCATTTTACTACCGGAAATAAATAATTAGTTGAACAGGTTTAAACATGTATCAAAAGCTTTTTTGGCAACAGCTGGTAGCCTCTGTTGCATACGCTTTTTCTCGCTCCTTGAATATTTTGATTTTACCCATTGTTTTAAGTCTAATTTCACTTATAATTATAAAAATTTGAAAATATCAATTTAATGTTTTAGTAAGCAAGCTTTCTATACATAAATATTGCTTCAAACAATGTCTTCGTCAAAAATTTTGTGTAAAGCATGTGCCGAACCAATTCTGGAAGACTCAGATGGATTAACATGCAAAGGTGAATGTAATTCTGTTTTTCATTTTCAATGTGGTGGTTTCGCTGAAAGAGCTTTTAGAAGACTTACTGTTGATAAAAAACAAAAGTGGACCTGCGCACAATGTTCAAAATCACAGGAAAATCCAACGAAAATAAAAAGTGCAACTAGCCCAGACATTCTCGAGGATATCTTACAGCAAAATAAAGACCTAAAAGAGTTAATAACTAACAAATTCAATGACTTAACCCGTTCAATTGAATTCAACAGTGAAGTAATTCAAGAGTTGAAAAATTCTATCACAGAGCTACAGAACGTAAACAAAACTTTACAAGCAAAAAATGATCAGCTAACTAGAGAAAGCGCAGAAATAAAGAAGGAACTGAATGAACTAAAAGAAGCAGTTATTGAACTCAAGCAATATTCCCGAAGATCCAACTTTGAAATAAGTAACTTACCCGAATGTGAAAATGAAGACATACAACAAGTAATATCCCAGATTGATAATGTTGCGAATACTAATATATCCGAAAATCTGATCACCGCTCACAGAGTCCCCAGCTTTAATAAAGATAAACCTAAACCCATCATCGTTCAAGTTAAATCCAAATCTGTACGTGATGAGCTCTTAAAGAAACTGAGAAATCGTAAACTTTCAACCTGCGAAGTCAACTCCAGATTCACTGAAATGCCTGTTTACTTCAATGAACATTTGACTCCCGAACTGAAGCATCTATTTTATCTTTCACGTAAGGCTAAATCTGAAAAGGGATTCAAGTTTTGTTGGGTTCGTGATGGTAAAATATTCCTGAGAAAAGATGAATCGTCCAAAATAATACGTGTGAAATCATCTCAAGACCTTAATACTCCATCCAACTGAAGAAACATTTTTATCTGTGCCGGACTGCCTAAAAATTGAAAATTTGGACGATTTAAAGTTTTTTATTACCTCAACCTGTAAGTTAAACATTAATATTTTACATATAAATATTAGAAGTTTAAGAGCCAACTTTGATAATTTTATTTCACATATTTCTAGCATGATTGAAAATATAAGTGTCATAATTATGTCGGAAATTTGGATTTACCAAAATGAAACTAATTTTTACTCAATAGATGGTTATAATTCATTCTTTAATTGCAGAAATAATAATCGCTCTGGAGGTGTTTGTGTTTTTATTAAAAAATGTCTTGATATTTCAGAGTTAGTTATACATTTTGTTTCCGCAGAATCTATATTACTTTATTGCAAATCTTTAGATTTATTATTTCTATCTTTATATAGATCTCATGATTTTACTGTTGATTTTTTTAATACTGAACTTAAAGTAATAATCTCTAAGCTTAAATATCCTAATATAATACTGATGGGTGATATAAATATTGATATTCTAAGTGATGATTTTATTACTCATGAATATATTAATTTATTATGCCAATTTGGATTTCAAAATTACATAGACAAACCAACTAGAGTAAATTCCTCATCAACTTGCATTGATCATGTCTTCGTAAAAACAAATAAATTTTCAATCAAATCCGGAATATTCATAAATGACATAAGCGATCACTATCCAACCTTTTGCAGTGTTCATTACGATGAGGTAAATAAAATTAAGGAAGCTGAAAATAAAATTTCAATCAACTATAATAAGCTCAATAATTATCTGTCAAATTACAAATTTAATTACAATCCTCAAGATTCTCTTGATCAACAATATCGAAGTTTTGTTTTCAAACTCAATAATTTAAAAAATAATTTTAAATATAAGCATAAATCAAACAAAAAAGCCAAAAATAACTGGATGACTAATAATATCTTGATTTTAATTCGAAGAAAGGAAAAACTATTCAAAAAAACTAGAAAATATCCATGGGATATTATTTACAAAACAGCATATAACACTATAGTTTCTGAGCTTAAGAACTTAATTAAAACAGCAAAATCAGAATATTTCAAATTCAAATTTTTAAATTGTGATTCAAATAAACAAAAATGGGATCTTGTAAATGGTATTATTGGTAATCAGAGCAAATCACTTACTTTACCTGATATTTTAAACGACTATGAATCTTCTGATCAATTCAATAAATCATTTGCAAATGCCTACAATACCTCAAACCCAAATTTAAACAGTTTGCAAATATATATTTCACCAAGTTTAACCTCGTTTGTTTTCCTAGAATTGAATGATTGTGAAGTACTTCACTTAATAAATTCTCTTTCTAATAAAAACTCCTTTGACTATGACGGTATTAATGTAAAATTAATTAAACTATTTGCTCTCAATAATATAAATTTTATAACTAATTTCATCAATACCTCAATCAAGTCATCCATATTTCCAACTTCTTTAAAAAGAGCAACCATAACTCCTATTTTTAAAACCGGCGATAAAAACTGCCTATCAAACTATAGACCAATTTCAATATTACCTGTTTTTTCCAAAATCATTGAAAAAGCTCTAGCTGATAAAATGTACAATTATTTAAAACATACAAATATTTTCTCTGTTAATCAACATGGATTTATTAAAGGCAAAAGTACAGAAAAAGCTCTTTTGGAATTTTCAAAATTTATTCATAATAGTATTGCCG
The DNA here is from genome assembly GCF_982258835.1 of Parasteatoda tepidariorum. Classification (NCBI taxonomy): domain Eukaryota; kingdom Metazoa; phylum Arthropoda; class Arachnida; order Araneae; family Theridiidae; genus Parasteatoda; species Parasteatoda tepidariorum. Next base: position 68,373,679 of record NC_141763.1, read on the forward strand.
AAAATAAGACAACAGTAGCTATATTTCTTGATATATCAAAAGCTTTCGATAATGTCAATCACAATCTTTTAATTAAAAAATTAGAATTTGCTGGTTTCAGAGGAATTATGTTAAATTGGTTTGTTTCATATCTTTCAAACAGAGAACATAGAGTTAAAATCCGAAGTAATTTTAGTAATTATATTTTTTCAAACCGTGGTGTTCCTCAAGGATCTATTCTAGGACCCTTATTGTTTATTATATTCATCAATGACTTTTGTCAACTCAAACTTTTTGGTAAGATAATAACGTATGCTGATGATTCCGTAATTTTGTATTCTTGCACTGATTTAAATCAACTAATTTTTCAAATTCAATATGATTTACGCATAATTTCAAAATGGTTTACAATAAATGACTTAAATTTAAATCTAAATAAAACTAAATATATTTATTTCAGTTTAAGAAAATCAGAATTTAACTTAAATTTAAAATTTCACTCTCTCTCCTGCAAAAGTACTAATGAAAATTGTCAATGCTATATTCTACAATCTGTAAACAATATCAAATATTTAGGACTATATATCGATTCTAATTTAAAATGGAAAACACATATTAACAATTTAGTTAAAAAATTGCGTTTCGTTTTAGTTAAATTTTATCACCTTAAGAATAAAATTCATTTTAATTTTGTGAAAGCACTCTATTACTCCTGGTTTTATTCTTTAATTAATTATGGTGCGATAATATATGGCGGTGAATATAAAACTAATTTACTTCCCTTAATCTCAGTTCAGAATAAATGCTTCAAGATTATTAATTCTCTAAATATAAATAATTCAAGTGTAACTACTACCAATATATATACAAGAATTAACCTATTACCATTTCGCCATAATGTATTTTTTCGTATTTTACTCTATTTACACAACAATAAATTAATATGCAAATTAAAAACTAATGTGTCTGAAAGGAGACCAACTGAAATGTATGAGATTCCCTTCTTTACAAAAGAAATTTCACGAAAACAGTTTTTTTACTTAGCACCTAAATTATATAATAAATTACCATTTCAGTTGCAAAACATCAAAATATATTCTTCTTTTAAGCGTGCTTTATTTCAATTTGTGATGAACATTGACGATTTAGATCTCTATTTTTCACTTTAAAGGAAGCATTTGATTTTTTATACCAGTCTTGTGCCAATCCAAACGAATTTCTTATGTTACCTTTGTTATTTTTTTTATTTATTTATTTATTTTTTTATATATATAGTTTCATGCATTTTTTTTTTGTTTTCTATTATTACAGTGTTCAACAATATATGACGTCTTATGATGAGCAAAATAATTTATGATTGTATTTTTTTTTTTTTTTTTTTTTTTTTTTTTTTTTTAAATTTCTATTTTAAATTTATTGTATTACTTTTCTTTGTCGCCTGGACAGGATTTTCCTCTTGACGACGAATATATATTCTTTGTATTTATGTGTTTTTGTTCTCAATAAAGTTATATTAAAGTTATATTTGTTTGTTTTGAAAAAAAAAAAAAAAAAAAAAATGGATAAACGTTTTAAGAGACAATTTAGTGAAATTGAGTAATTTAGCTTCAAACTTTATAGGTGAACTATTCTAAATAAAGTTTATGCCTTGATTTTGTTTCTTGTTCACACGCCTTGAATAGGCGAAATAAATAAAACACTCGTAATAAACTGTTCACGTCATTGTTTTCACACTATTAGCAATTTGATTTTCTGCCAAAATGCAGGAATTTTAAGATTACGCATCGGGTATTTTATGTCAAATATACGTGAAACCTATTGAAGTACAATTCGTAAGACCCATATAAAACTATTCACTACACTCTGTAAAATTGAAAGACTTAGTAAATTTAATTAATGTTGATACTTAAATAAAATATCCATTTGTAAGATGTTCCTTTTTTTTCAAAAATGATAATTGGAATTTTTCTCCACTAATATCTTCATTTAAAATGTTCTAAACTATTCCGATGATTCTCAAAGAAAAATATATAAAATATAAAAATTCTTATAGCAAAGGCATGTGATAATGCATAAATTTTTACTCACAGAGATTCTAGTTTCAGCTAACATATTTTTCAACAAATGGCGCTACAGAGAGTAAACATGTAAAACCAAGAAAAATCATTGAAAATTCTTTCAATATTTTTTTAATGTTTTCATTAATACAAAGTACAATACAATAATTTCGAACCATCTACCATTAGCCGCAATCTCGTACCATAATGTGATATGTTAGGATGTGATTTAGAATTATTTTTCTTTGATATACACGCTTACGATGTGAAGTGCCATCTGTCGGAAAATATAGGAAAAAATTTATGCCCTCGTGAAGTTATACCTCATTTCAACCATTGTTTTTTTTAATTTTTTTTAAACTTATTTTAAGTTTAACTGTCATCTGTTAACTTTTTTCTGTAATAATTGCTTACAAATTTGTGAAAACCTATAGTCAAATTTAAAAAATTCTTTACAGTTAATTCTTTATAGTTTAACCTTAAAAATACTTTAAAAAAGGGAATACCTTAAATATACTCTTTTTAATGAATGTACTTATGTTTCAAAAATGTACTCCTTTTAATTTTTTTAAAAACAAGACTGCTTTCATCCAATAATTACACTGTTCAAATCAGCAACCACCAATCCTTTGAGATTTTTATCTTATACAAGAAAAAAAACTGAGCTTTAAAGATTATAAAAATATTTAATATATGATTTAAAGCGAAGAACAAAAGGTTTTTTTTCCTTGAAAAGATTTTTAAAGAAATATCATCATTAAAATATATTTTAATGAAACTTGAAATTAAATTTATTTTTATATATTAATTAAAAAGAGATAGACTCAAAATATCGTTAAATGTTTCTTTTGATCTCAGAATCTTTTTACTTAATTGGGGAAAAAAACTGCTTTACTCCTTGTGGAATTCTAAGTTGATGCAACTGAGATTTCAAAGAAACTAAAATTTTTGAAATACTGTTACACAAATGTCGAAGCAAAACTTTTTTTATTAAACCATTATATTATTACTTTAAATTTAAGCTCCTGAGAGGTTGAAAGAAAAAATATAATAATATGTTCTAAATTCCTTTCAATTATTTTAATTCTTTCATCATCAGAACTTTCTTCTATAAATAATTGAATAAAATGGAACAAAAATACCAGAGCAATTTTCTTAAAACCTGAAGAAAAAAAAATTTCAACGAGTAATTTTTCTCCACAATCTTTATTAAGATGTTAAATAATTTCGAATATTATCTCATGGGAGTTAAAATTTTAAAACATGTTTGATTAAAAAAATTAATAACTTAATTTAAAATATTTAAGTTTTAAAAAATTTAAATTACAAGACGACTTATCATCTTAGATTAAATTCAGTTATAAATTAATAGTTATAAATATTTTAAAACCTGAAAAAAAATTTTAACGAGTAATTTTTTCCACAATCTTTATTAAGATGTTAAATAATTTCGATAATAATCTTATGGGAGTTAAAATTTTAAAACATGTTTGATTAAAAAAATTAATAATTTAATTTAAAATATTTAAGTTTTAAAAAATTTGAATAACAAGACGACTTATCACCTTAGATTAAATTCAGTTATAAATAACAAGTTATAAATTTCTTAAAATCTGCAGAACATTTCAACGAATAATTTTTTCTACAGTCTTTATTAAGGTGTTAAATAATTTCGAATACAATCTTATGGGAGTTAAAATTTCAAAACATGTTTGATTAAAAAAATTAATAATTTAATGTGAAATATTTAAGTTTTAAAAAATTTAAATTACAAGACGACTTATCACCTTAGATTAAATTCAGTTATAAATTTAATAGTTATGAATTTCTTAAAACCAGAAAAAAAAATTTCAACGAGTAATTTTTTCCCCAATCTTTATTAAGATGTTTAATTTCAAATATAATCTTATGGGAGTTAAAATTTTAAAACATGTTTCATTAAAAGAATTAATAATTTAACTTAAAATATTTAGGTTTTAAAGAATTTAAATAACAAGACGACTTATCACCTTAGATTAAATTCAGTTATAAATTTAATAGGTATCATTTTGGTTAGAGATTCTAAATACAATATAGAACGTGTTAAATATTATTTCATCTTGGAAATTTATATTCCGTCTTGAGTTCATATTGTATTATTACAGCTAAAATTTATTTCATCTAGTACGTATTGAGTATTTCGGTTAGAAATTATAAATCCCAGCTTGATGATGTAGTTGTAGTTTATTTACGTCGCACTAGAGCTTCACAATGGGCTATTGGCGACGGTCTGGGAACCATCCCTGAGGACGATACGAAGACATGTCATCACAATTTTGATCCTCTGCAGAGGGGATGGCACCCCCGCTTCGGTAGCCCGACAAACTACACTCGAAGTCGAGCACTTTATGGTAGAACAGTTTAACGAGGACCAATAGCTCACTCCCTCGGTCTCTAAGCATACTAATCCAAGTGGTCACCCACCCGCACACTGACTGCAGCCAGTGATGCTTGACTTCGGTAATCTGCTGAGAACCGTGTCTTAACAATCAGTCCACTGCGGGACAAATCCCAGCTTGAAATGTCACTTGTGAACATTTTATTTTTATATAGCTCCATATACCTATTTAAGAAAATGAACGTAACTAAAAATGCGTATTTAAAAACGGACACAGCTCAAAATTCATAGTTAAGAAAGTGGACAGAATTCAAAATGTGTAGTTTTAAAAAAATGGACAGAGCTCAAAATGCGTATTTAAGAAATTTGACACAACGGAATGAACAAAACATTGCGACGTGTTCAAGACAAAATTTAATGTTTTTGATAATTTATAATTTCATAACTTATAATTTGATAAATATTTCAAGATAGACAAAAATGTTTTATATATGATTTATAGAAATTATAAGACACTCTGTATAAAAAATTTATCCTCATTGGCGAGTAAAATTTGGGGTACCTTCCGCGTAAGTTTGATTTAAAATTATTGGAAAATCAATTTATCTTTTTCTAATATATTCCTTACAACGAGCAGTTGCTTTTTTATCGATAGAAAAATTTTCGTCATTATGCTGAAGTAGTTCAATCAAGGACTGTTTATTACCAAATGCGCTCAGATCGTTCTGCCGCTCAAAAACTGTCACTTAGGTCTTCGGAATCAAATCACTTAACAAACAAATGAAACACAAATGAACAATGCAATTTAAATGAGGTAAACAAGAATTGAAGATTAATGGTGAAGAATTGTTTATGTTCATTACTTATAACAAAAACCTGTTGCAATTTTAGGATAACTGAGTTTTGGCAAATCAATAACGCGAAAAATCTGTTCTCTCCGAGAGTTATTACACAGTGAATGTGGGCCGTGATCTGAAAAAGCGGATTTGTCTGCCTTAAAATTTGTGTTTTTTTAAATTTTTTTATATATTTTTTCATTTTTTAGAATTATTTTTTATAGACATAAACCATTCTCAATAGTTTCAAAATTGTCACTCTTAGTTTGTCTACGGTAAGAATTCCCTTCGCCACAAAGTCTGAATCCGTCTGTTTCCATGGAAACAAGAATAGGGCATTTCAAGGAGGGTAGCTGTTCTTCATTCTAGGGCTAACACAATAGACTGGAGAAACAGATTACCTTTCTATCTCCGATCTAAGCCAAAACCTGTCCTAAACAGTAATCCCACACCCCAACTTGAAATAGTTATACCTCGTTACCATAGTCACCGCCACGGGTCCAGACGAATGGATGGGGGAGTTCTTACTTTAAACAAACTATAGACCCTATATTCACTTCATATGTGTGCTATAGAACGTTCGAAATTTGCCTAAGTTGAGATTGGGAGATCATCTTCTTACAAATACAGAAGATATACAATGCCTAGTATATAATATGTGACAATACATTCAATATTAAAATTTGAAAATTGAATATTAATGACATGCGATTTTAATACAAATACAAAATATAGCCGTTATAAAATGCAAGCAAAACATTATACTTGTAAACAATTGTGTTGTTAGCGTTACAAAAATGAAGAAAGAAAACTGATTAAAAATTGACACCAAATAAAATAAAATTTTACTATACAAAACTAACTCAAAACTTAATACTTTGTATAACAATGATAATGAAGACCAGTATTATGCTACTGAATTTATGATATGATAAAACTGTCTTGTAAGAAGTAATGGCACCTTTTAAGTCCATACATTTTTGAAATTGCATTCTTAAAAATAAAAACTACTTAGTTCTACTGCAGCTATAAATCATATTTGATAGCTTCAGTTTTAGAAGGATTTTGATAAAAAATAATATGTTACTACGACGAATTTTTCTTCCTTGACATTAGGTAGGTCTTTATTTTTAAAATAATAAAAATATTTTCGGATGTACTGTATATATCCATGATAAAATGCAATTTAAAGTATCACTAACGTGGATGTTTTCATTTTTTTTGTATTCATTTTAATGAGTACTTAGAAAATAATAAAAAATTGAAATTATTTTTAATGGGCATATTTCTGAAGTATTATATTTCGCTGTAAAATATTTTTATAAATTTCTCTTCCTTTTCTTTCAAATTGTGTGATATTTTTGTTCTTTTTGGAAAAGTAGCAGCACTGTTCTTAATATTTTTTACTATTTCTTATCAGGCCGGGATAGCTTGGTTGGTAGGGCGCTGGGCCCATGTCCGAGAGTTCGTGGGTTCGAACCCCGCAGGTTGAAGACTCCCCGTGTAGTAAAGTGACTAATGCACGCTAAATCTGTCGAGTCGCAAAGGTCCTCCATGTTCCCATAACAAATCAAAACCTCTGGGGGTACTGGATTGGAGATCGATCGTTCTCTGATTTAGGTCAAAATTACGATCTGTGGATGAATGAATGTATGTATGAATGGGTCCGCCCTATAAGCGTATGATGTGTCAGAAGTCAAATTCTTGGCCATAGATGGCGCCACTGGAAAACAAGAAACGCAGACTCTGCCTTAAATTTTCTCGGTTTCACCAAGCAAGCTTGCCCGTTCGGCAAGTGACATTGGAAACAACAACTATTTTTCATCACTCGTACAAAGATTCAGAGGCCAGAGGCTGAACTATATCATTGAGTGTAATAAATCAATCAATTGTAATTTTGTGGTTCTGAATGTCAACTAGTTGTTGACACTATTCGACTATCCTATTAGATGATTCGTATTCCTATTGGTTGCATCAGTAACTGATTGATCGTTGATGGATTAACAGTGTACTGATTGAATTGATTAATAGTGACATGTAAGCGAAATTACACCAGCTTGGACATATCCATAAGATGACAATATTTTTTTTTACTATTATATACACTTTAGTATCCAACAGCATGCATTATATGCTTATTTTGTCGACCTATAGAACTGCGCTTCTTAAAACAACCTGATATTTTGAGGCTGAGTAATCATTTTTAGCTGAGAAACATATGGCACTCTATCGGTAAATTTGGAGTTCTGTCATCTCCATTACTACATTTTGACTAGTAATAAAGGGAAAAACTCTTTTACCTGCAGTCGCAAGAGAAAATTTATCTGTTCGAAGATTCTTAATTAGCATCGCCCTATCTTAAAAACTTATTCATTATTACTTATTAATTTAATTATTACTTTCGTATTATTTATTATAAACTATGAACTTAATAATAACTATTAGAAATTATAAATTCTTTAATTAGTTTTTAATTATTTCAAACATGTTAATTTATAAAAACTTATTTCAATCAATACAATAAAATTAATAAAGAAAAATTAAGATAGGCCAAGCACCCTGATTGCCTTAAAAAATTCGGGTCTGGATTCCACTAAAAGAAGCTCGATTGCTTAGGGTTAAAATAGGGAACCAATAAGGTAGAGCATTACGAATAAACCTGTAAAATTCGATTGCGTTTCCCCAATCCAGTTTTGTCTTCACAAATTAGGTTAAGTTAGGTTCGATTCTAATACAGATTAAATCCGAGGTCAGCGGTTATTACATTTATAAAAGTGAATTTGAATAGACGTTAGCAACAATGTTTAATATCTACGACATAAATAATAATGCTAACAAGCATAATTTAAAACTCAACATATTACATGGCAAAAACTTAATGATATTTTTATATTCCAGTCTGCATTTCAAAAAAGCGAAACGGTTGTTTTGTTCTTGAAAGGAACCGTGAGAATATCTTAAAATAATTCAACTTAACTCGTAATTAATATTCTAATCATGCCAAACTCTTCCCATTTTTGTGATGCCACACCAGCCAAGTCCACAATACGTGGGCCCTATCTGGCATCGAAACGAGCTAAACATTACAATAGCAAAACACCTGCTATTTGGAAGTCGAAAAAGCCACTGTTATTTTTTTCCCTCGCCAAATTAGATGAACAGTTTGATGTTGATGATATATGAAAGTAGTTGTTTGCGTTGCATCCTCGGTACTCTAAATATACCAATATTGTATAATTTTTCATGTGGACCGGTTTGTGGTCATATATCGGAATATCTTGGGCGGTGAGACATCATTGGGGGTGAAGACGATAATGATAGTTATTATAAAAGGGCGAAAATTGGTATCATCTAGTTTACACCAATCTCAAAAGTAAACTATAAATATTTATAGTTTGTTAAACAACAGCTGCAATTTTCGGCGTAAATTTCGGTACTTAGATGTCGTTTTAAAAAAAAAAATCATTTAAAAGGAAAATACCACAATATTTTTATTTTGTAAATACAGATTTTTCCCTATTTACTCATTAAAGTTTTACAACAATAAAAACTATTACATGCGAATGTCTAATAAATTTATTGTATTATGTATACATAATTTATAATCGTAAATTTATAATAATAAATTTATAACATTAATAAATTAATTCATTTAACTAATTGCAATTTATGTTATTAGTTATTTATAAAATTTATAATATTTTTAGGTTTTAAAAATATAATTAAAAATATTTTACAATAATATGTAATTCCTACATTTAATTTCAAAATAAATTGTTTTAAGAAATACTTATGGGAGTGAAGAACACGTGTCAGTGATATTCAATAATTTTCTTCTATAAAAAAAAAAAAAAAGAACAGAAAACAGCTTAAAACGAAAATGAGAATTTGATGAAATAATTGTTAGTAAACGGTAGTTTTATGTTAGTAGTTTCTGTAGTAGACCGTCGATTATCAGGATCGGCCTTGGTTCCGATTGGACCGAATCCGGATAATTGGATTCGGATAATCGAACAATAACAAATGACGGAAAATCCGAATAATTGGAAAACTTTAAAAAACGGTTATAAAAATGTTTTCTTCGGCTATCAAAAAACTTCCCTTCACCCATTCCCTGTGGCGTTTTTGAAATTGAATTTTGGATGATTAAATTTCATTGAAATCGACTAAACACCCGTATTGAAACTAGTCGGAACAAACGTGAGTTTTTTTTTTTTTTTCAAGATCACCAAAATTTAAAATGGTAATTTAAATTAAGCTATTTTTCCACCACTTTCAGGTATATAAAAAATATTGAAGTATTTTCACGAAAAAAAAATTGTTTGGAGTGGATGGGAAAAACACATTGCCCTTCAACGATTCGGATAATTGAACAATCCGGTAAATCAGATTTCAGATAATTGGCGCTCTACTTGATAATTCCTCAGAATTATCTTTATTCTAGCAAACATGAAGTGGCCATAAAAAAAGGAAAACATTCTCGCAGCAACACTTTATTGGCCAGACAAGTCATGTTGATCAAGGTTTAATAATTCCGTGACAATTTCCTGACTAAGGTAATTTGATTATCATTGCGCACAAGCCGCCTTTACTTCCAAGACAAGTTAATACTTATTGATGTGTGAATGCTCACAATGCATTATTCAATAACTAACCCATCAAGACTCATCAAACTGCGACTCTAATTAATTTTAAAAATAATATCAGTAACTGATTACTGTAAAATACGTACAATTATTTAAGAAAAAAGTTTCGTTAAATAATTGTCGTTTGTTAAATAATTATTATTTATTTACTTCAAATTCAAATACAAATATTTCATATATTTTGCCTTTTTATCAATGTCAAAAATAATTGTTCTTAATACTGCTCAGTTTTAATATAAGTGGTTTTCATTAGGTTGTGAACGGCTTTCAGTTTCAAAAGTTGATATTCTAAATTACACTAAAATGTCGGTTAATATATTTTCACCAATATTTTATTATGCTTGTAGCGCACTGTAAAAAAATCAGTATTAAATTACGATAAAAAGCACAAGCACCCTAAGTGCAGCATCCACAAAATCCATTTATGTCGTAAAAATTATACAGTCATTTTTAGAGCAATATTTATTTAATTACGGTGATTATGTCATTTTAAAGTAAATATTACTATAAAAATTGCATAAATTAAAAGAAACAAATTTTTTCAGCTTTCTATGTGCTTTTGGTTTTTCAATTGTATATGCATTTCAAAACATAGATTGTCTGCTTCCTTATGTTGGTGTTCACGTGAAATTTCTCAATGTATGTTTATTTTTTATAAGAATTTTTCACATGGAAAGCGATTCTCTAATAATTTCTAATGATGCAATTTAGGTTATTTAATGAAGAACGTATGAGTAACAGGCATGTTTTCTTCAGAGTTATATAAAATACAGTAAATACAGCATTTTAAAATTTATCGTTTTTAAAAATTTATCATTTTGGCATGAAGAACACTGTATTAATATTAACCGAATTCATAATTACTTTTTTAAGGCATTACATTTCTAATTCATTTCTAATTCAAAAGCTTGAATAAACCTAAGTAAATGACATTAAAAAGATACATCGAATCAATGATAAGGAAATTTACGATAATGCACTATCACAAAACACAGAAGAACAATTTTGAAATTCAGCTTTTTAAAATTTTATCTTTACCATTCAATATGCAACTATTAAAGAAAGCAAATATTATCTTTGGTTAAAGAGCATTCTAACTCGATTCTACTTTAACTCGAAATTCACTCAAATTGCTGCGTGAACAAAACCCACTTGCGTTAACCACTCAAAAAGATAAATGCATTATGAAATCACACAACTATTTCACTCTTATCATTCTCATAAACCCTTTAGGATGCTTGTTGACCCGGCTAGGGGTTAACCTCAAAATATTTCTAAATTACACCTCACGCTGATTTTAATGAGATCCTTTTTTTGCTGGACATTCGGACCACGCGGTACCCACATCATTTTAAATTGCCGAAGAGAGCCCTTTGCAAGAACATCCATTTTTTGTGAGTGGAGTAAATAATAACCAGTTAGGGCCCCAATTCATACTCTTTATTCCTCCCACCGCACTAAGAAGTTTGCAACATTTCAATAGTCCAGTTGAAGAGTTAGGACATAACAATGCTGCATTTTTTTTCCCTTGCTAATGCCGGAAGACTTTGAAATGCTCTTCAACAAAGCAGTCGACAAAGTATAATCACAAACCAATTCACTTTAACAAAAGTGGTTGTCCGTATGCAAAAAATATTGTACCTTGTCCCAAGTGTTAATACGGTAGTCTTGTAACAATGGTTGTTGAGTAAGCACTTTAGAGCTAGTTTTGAGTAATTTTTCTGCAGAGTTAAAGATATGAATTAAGAGTTTTTTCCCTCCTTTTATGGCCTCTTTTGAGGTTTGATTTCATAAATTATTTTGATAACACCAAAAAAGAAAGTCTGTTTAAAAAGATGTATTGCACAATGAATGCATCTATTTAACTTAACGTTTTAAGAAATTTGTATGACTAGAAGGGTTTATAAAAAATTTACTCGTCTTTTTAAAGGATATGGAATGTGAAAAAAATGAAAATATAGTAATAAAAATATCGGTCATGCAAAACAGATTAGCTATCTGCAAGAAAGATTAAGTGTAACTTTACTAAAGGCACATGATAATTCACGGCTAAATCATTTTGTATATCGGGTTTTTACTTCTTTCACGTGCAAGATATATAAAAGGTGGAGAAATAAAATAAAAATGTAGTTAACTTTTGACACAGCAAAATAGGGTATTTGACCTTAGGAAAAATAATGTGTAAATCTACTAAAGGGATCACAGTACCCAAAAAATGACCAAAATATCGATATTTTTTTTTATTGCTTATAATAAAACTTCAAACTATTTCAAATGCACTGAAAAAAATAATCTCCCTATCTGCATTTTTAAAAAAGTTATGAATGATTTTAGATTGGCCTAAAACAGAAACTTGATCAGCAGACGAACTTCAAAGTGTTTTTTCTCACAGATGATAATTTTGTGTTCCCTAAGAAATTTTTTTCTATTTAAGATAAAGCTTTGAAGTAAGCTTTTTTTTTATCTTAAGTATAATACATTTATTTAAACCGTGCATGGAATAAGTATTTTATGAGGTGTTAAGATTTTTACAGCATGTTATACCTAACAGGAATTTTTAACCTTTTTTTTTCACTTTTTTACAAAATAATCTATAACAAATGTTCTAATTGATATATCAACAAATGAATGCACAAAATTGTTAAAAAAAATATTGTAAGCACTAAAAAATTTTTTTTGAAAATATGTTAAAATGAAAAAGATTAAAAAATTTTGAATTTGTTCAATTTTTTTTTAAAATTTTAGAAAAATTAAGCAGTTTAATTATTTTTTGAAGATAAATTATTGATTATAAGTTAAATGAGCATGCAAAGCATCCACAAAATGAATGATTATGCCTTTATTTAAAACAAAATGTTGCAAGGGTACTTTGACTCCTAAAGATAAACTACAAGAGTATTGAATGAGAAATGTCCAACAGTTTGTCGCTAAATCTTCGTGAATCTCATATTTTTACTTATTTTAATTAAATTTTAATTAAATATTGTAAACACTAAAAATTTTTTTGTTGAAAATATGTTAAAATGAAAAAGATTTAAAAATTTTGAATTTTTTCAATTTTTTTTTTAAATTTTAGAAAAACTAAGCAATTTAATTATTTTTTGAAGATAAATTATTGATTATAAGTTAAATGAGCATGCAAAGCATCCACAAAATGAATGATTATGCCTTTATTTTAAAAAAATGTTGCAAGGGTACTTTGACTCCTAACGATAAACTACAAAAGTATTGAATGAGAAATGTCCAACAGTTTGTCGCTAAATCTTCGTGAATCTCATACTTTTACTTATTTTATATCCCAGATCTGTAAAAGGTGGACTAATAAGATAAAAACGTAATCAATTTTTGGTCGATGGAAGTAGATTATTTGGCTTTATGAAAATAATGTGTAAATCTACTAAAGCAAAACTACAAGTATATTAAAAGCAAAATGTCCAACAATTTGCTGCTAAATCACCCTGTATCGCAGATTTTAACTCTTTGGTCATAGAACCCAAAGATGGCAATAAAGGGTGAACTAATTAAATAAAACTTCAGTCATCTTTCAATCCATCACATTAGACTTTTTTAACTCCAGAAGAGATAATGTATAAATAAATCTATTGATGCCTAACTACAGGAATACGGAATACGAAATGCCGAATAGTTCGCAGCGAAATAATATCTATTGTATTTCGAAATTTTACTGTTGGTTCAAAGCACCTAAGATCTATAAAGATTGGACTAATAAAATAAAAATACAGCCTGCTTTCGAACGTGCAAATAAGATTATTTAATCGTGGGGGAAATAATGCCAAACTACAAGAATGCGGAATGGAAAATATCAAATAGATCACCGCTAAATCATCTTGAATACCTCATTTTTACTGCATGGTCATAACACACCAGATCTTCAAAGGGCGAATTAATAAAATAAAAATCAAACAGGCTTCCAATCTTGCGAAATAGGTTACCTAACCGACGTACAGATAGCGAATAAATCTACTGAAACCAAACAGAAATGAAAATCTTATTAAAAATACATATTTTAACTTCCATTTTGTATTTACTTCGCCAATTCCAATTATGTTTTCGTACTCCGCTTTATGAAGCTTTCTGTGATAAACAAATCATTATAGTCTTCCATCAAATAAAAAATTTCAAGATGAAAAATAATCTATCGTTTCCGTATAACCCTTATCAAATCGCACCGCAGACCTTAACCTTCGAATTGCGGGTTAGTGCTGCTTCTGTAATCACTCAGATCCAACCCTTTGATAACAAATGGTAAATAGTGACCATATGGGCATTCCAGCGGTTCATCACCGGCCAGTTCAATTGTGCCACACACGTTGGGTGTAGGTACCGAGATCAGGGTACACCCAACTGATTACCATATCAATCAAAAACCCATTCCTACAACGGCACGTGATAATTAAAAATAATTTTCGAATTGCTTCCCCCCAGAGGCTTCTAATAGAATTAAAGGTAAAGAGCACAAATACATGCACTGGATTCTTCCAAGGAAGTCCAGAGACGGAAAGGTTCTCCCACGTTTGGTAACTGGACACACCCGAGAAGATGTACTTGGTAGGGAAAAAGATCTGGATGTTGGTTTGGTGATCTTTTTCTTGGGCCGCACCTTCGGTGGTTTCGATTGCTCTCCCTGACCTTTTGTTACTACTGGTTGAAACACTGTGTTACCGAGGAATTATATTTTCTTTTTCCAGACCATTTATTATTTGTGAGAGCACATGCCACTTATGACAAAGTATATTCGACTGAAGAGCTTATTAAGAATCAAATTACGTTTCTCTAATGCAGTTAGCTGATAGAAAAACGAGATATTATTTTTTATAACGAAACGTGTAATTAGATTTAATCATTCAATTAACGATAAAAGTAGAGTCCTTGTTAGTAAATAGCTTCGTGGCCGTCATATTTTTTGGTGAAATAATACTATAGCAAGAACTATAAAAATCTTGTGTGTTGACTGAATTTGAAGAAATCCTGATATAAGAATTGAAAGTAAGACGTAATATTTCTGAAAAAAGTTTACAACACTGATTCAATAAGAGATAACGGCTTTAAGTTATTTTTTCTTAACAAAAAATGCGTTATGCAGTCTGTTAGCTGAACAGTATTTATAGATAAGAAAATTATAAATTTCAATTCAGCAAAAAAAAAAAAAAAAAAAAAAAAAAACTTTTTTTTTTAAAAAATTATGAATCTATTATAGGAAATAAAAATATTTCTCTAATATGAAGTGAAGTAATAGTTTCCAAACTTCTATCCCCAGTAGCTGATAGAATTATTAGGACTTTATCAAACTACTCATTTAAAGTTGACAACTAAATTTTCTTTATAAAATAAAAAAAAATATTTATCAAACAAACCAAATTGAATAGAGGTTTTGAATGCTTTATTAAAAATTGCAACTCCAAATAATATAATATTTATTCTCCAATAAATCTTAGGTTGAAATTAAGTTCAATTTTGTTCCAGAAATATCTTTAAAAGTAGTAATAAATGATTACTTAGTAAGATATCAAAATTCTCTACTCAAGCCCTATGTAGTGGGCTAGTGTGGACAAAAATAAAGTTGCTTAGTTTTCCTCGATACTTATATTCAATTACAAATTTTTCAGTTTTTTCTGGATATTTTTTCAAAAAAATATTGTAGAAAAACTAAACAACTTTGTAATTCCAGATCTAAACCAGAATGCAGGAAAAATCCAAATTATTATTTTAAAAAAATACTTAAGGAGTTAAACATTTTATTTCATATGGTTTTTTTGGCGAATTAGAAAAAATGTCCACACTAACCCTCTCTTACCTACATTAGGATTAATTTTAACTCAGTTACTTTAGACAACTCTTATCTTTACATTAAGATAATTTCAAGTAAA
Source organism: Parasteatoda tepidariorum (assembly GCF_982258835.1). Taxonomy (NCBI): domain Eukaryota; kingdom Metazoa; phylum Arthropoda; class Arachnida; order Araneae; family Theridiidae; genus Parasteatoda; species Parasteatoda tepidariorum. The sequence goes on from NC_141763.1 coordinate 68,389,462, forward strand.
TCATTTTGCCTTCTTACATAATTAACTTCAATAAAATAATACGCTTAAACAAATTTAAAAAAATATTTTAAGTCTTAATCTCACTGAGAAAGTAAAACGTCCTAGCATTTTCATTTATTTGACTTTATTATTTAAAAAGAAATTGTTGGTTTAACCTTTTTTTATTACCACGAATTAAATCCCAAATTTTTGTTTATTATCATTTTTTATTTATATAGATGGAAAACAAAAATGTTCCTATATTTTTCAATACATATAAGATGAAATATAAATAAAATAAGAGAAAATATATATAGAAAATATAAGAAAGAAAATTTATATAAGAAAATATATATAAAAAAATATGTGTAAGAAAATATATATTAGAAAATATATAAGAAAAAATTTAAGCACGAAAACTTTGGATAGATTTAAGTCTCTAAAAAATCAATTAAATTAAAAAGCTGATATTGGTTAATTATTTTGTCTTTACATTAAAGTAACTTCATCACAAAGCTAATAAAATTTAATTTTTTTCTGATTTTTTAAGTGTTGTTTCATTATTAGATAATAACGACAAAGTTGAGACCGATTTAATTTTATTCGTTGTTGTTTTAACGTTTTCATCTTAACATTTAACTAAATTTAATTCTAATTAATTCATCATTCACCGCTTTAACTTCAATTCATTTGAAAATTAACAAAATCTAAACATTTTTACAACAAGTTTAAATTTAAGATAATGTGAAAATGAAGACTAAATTGCCTTTAGATTAATTTTTCTTAGCATTAGATAAGGAAAAAAAAAGCATCAAGATTACCCCAATTCGATTCAAATAATATTATTATTCATGAAGAAATAAATCAATTTAATGTTTTTTATTTTCACAGCAGCGTGTTATATTACTGTTCGTCTTATATCTTCATTTTTATTCTTCAAAATAAATCCTAAACGATATTGCTCGCAATAAATATTTTAATAAACATGGCACGCAGTTTCAAAAACAGTAATAAATCTCCGCTCTACTCATAAGAGCTTAGTTTATATATATTAAAAGATTGATATTTATACTATCGTGATTATCATACAGTATTTTAAATACACCTGCGTAAGCCGCCACCTACAGGTGCGGCTTTAAAAAAGTGTTAGAAAAACATTAAACTAAATAACTAAACAACCGAAGTTCAATCAAAGTAATGAGAAACAGAAGATAGGAATGAAATCTTTGAAGTTTTCTAATTTAATGTCGCCATTTACATGCCAATCTAGGTGCGCCAACCGCTTCTGTTAGCCCCTGGAGAAGTGTGCCAATTATCATCACCACTAAAGCGCGAACATTCGCAACCGAGAGTGCCTTCTGAATGGTCCGTTTGTGTAAGTTTTGGCGACTTAATTGGCATTCTGCATGTCTAATGGTACGTCGCCCATCATAGAAATGGTCTCATTTTGGCGCCTTTTCTGCATTCGATGATTTAAGATCCATGAAATCTTAATTAGGCGGTATCTCTAGCCATGGAAGAATGGATGTAATGTGAATTGTGACATGAATGTCTGAATTGTGATTTCATTCTCTTAAAGTTACAATGATTCCATACTAACTGCAACAGTGACTCTTTTGAAGAAGTTCAATTACTACAATCCTTTTTTTTATTGCTACTTGCACTTGCGCTCAGTAATGATACGTTTGAGTATTTGTTATCAATTCTCTATAGTCTTTTATCTGCACCTTTTTCTTTCGAATTAATTCAAGCATATGATTTAAAAAGTAGTAAAATGAATTTATGATCAGATAATATAGCTTAGATGCCGAAAGAAATGCGCTGAGATGTAAGGGTGTGTTTCTAAAATTATTTAAATACAGTGTAGCTACGAAAAAGTTATAACTAATTCTGAAGACCATGCATTAATTTTTTTTTCTTCAGGTTTGTACCCCTCTAGAATTTTTTTTAAATACTCTTTGAAATGAATCTTAAAATAATGCTAAAAAATCATTAAAAGCATCTGAGTATAACAATGCTTTCGTTCAGGAACGTAATATGCAATATTGCACAATTTACATAGTCTCCAGAAAAGGCTCCTGGTTCTCGAAGATGCATTTTTCTAGTCGATCGAAGTCATAATTGAAACAAATTCTCACCATTTGACTTCTAGTTTTGTTCTAAAAAAATTTCTTATGGTTTTTTAGGAAAATTTCTAGAGTTAAAAAAAAATTCCAATTTTCGTAAAAATTGGTTGAGTGAAAAATTCCTACGTATTTATATAACTATCTACTTTCATAATCGTTAAAAATTTTGTTTTTCTTCCTTTACTGAATGAGTTTCCAATAAAAATATCAGCTTAGCACTCATTTGCCAACCAGGTGCTACTGCGGTTTTTTACCATTTTTTTTCTTTAGTTACATCACGTTTCTTATTACAAATCTGCTTCGTTGAGTTTTTAGAACAAGCACCTAATTTTGAGGCTTGAAAAACATTGACTTTTTTCCACCTTTATAATTTTTGAAGAAGTTAAAGTTTTTATATTATCAAGCATGTATTTCCGCTACAGTTTCCTGGGATAATTCATTTAATTGAAGTTTGTTGCCTAGCCAAAACTGTCGAAATGCTAGACAGCTGTGGTTTATGTCTACGTATATTGCTTGAAGAATATTACTAGACTGATAATGTTTTAGTATCCATAGTCACGAAGCATCTTATGCACTTATCGCTGTCTGACGAAGCGATCAGAAAGCAGCGGAAGGTTTCTGAACGATATGGACACTGAATTGATCTTAATTTATTATGTTGAAACTAAAAGCATACAATACAACTTATAATATTGCTGCAAGAAATGCTTGGATAAAAATATCAACCATACATTTTATAAAATAAAAATTAGACGACTATCTTAAAATAAAGTATAGATATTATTACATAACATTTGAATGATAAAGTTTGCAAGCACACTACTTTCATCCTCTCTTCTCTAAAAAGAAATTTTTATATCTAACACTTATATTGCGTTCATGCATAAAGTTAGTTATGCATGAAATTAATTATAACAAAAATGAAATACATAATTATTTAATTCATGGATATACTTTTAAAATGTTAAATAAAATTTGATTTGAAAGATGCGAAATAATTATAAAAAAAAAGCAATTATTTATTACCGATGAAATGAGTTACATAAACCAAATGTTAATTATAATCACCCACAATTTGTATCACTAGGACTTAATATAGAATGGCAAAATATAAACAAACAACAAAACGAAATGTTACCAAATGTTAATTATAATCACCCACAATTTGTATCACTAGGACTTAATATAGAATGGCAAAATATAAACATTTACAAAAATTAACTAAATCGCATATAGTGCGAATTAAAGAAAGCTCTACAGAGCTTTAAACATGCTTAAATAAACTGTTTCGCGTAATTTGCTTAAACTCGGTAATTGAATACTTAAGAGATAATATTGCGCATATAATAAAAGCACATATAAAAATACCATTCATTAAAAGAGCAGTTTAAAAGATAACTCAGAAGACACCCCTTTAATAAGATTCCAAAATTACATAGTATGTTTTAAATATAATAAGGCATGCAAATATGCTAATTTTTAGGCAGAGCCTTCTTCATTCTCTAGAAGTTATTTTTTATGCAGTAGAAAAGGCATTCAAATTGAAATTTCCCTAACTATAGGGTAATTTTTTCCCTTAATAATCCATTAACATCTCAACTCCAATGGAATACCTTAATCAAGGATGCTCAAAGGAAGAAAAAAAAATGTCTGAAAAAGAATCACAACTTAATTGTGATGTTCACGAACATATAGAAGTAAAACCCAACATTTTGATAATTATTTTCGATTTCTAAGTTCTTCCACCCTGAAGGGGTGCCATTTGGCGCGACAAAAAATGAGTTTGGAAGGCGTTCCTGCAAAAATCGCCTCGCCAATTACAAAGATCACAATTAGAGCAATTAATGTCTTATCAGCATCAACGATCCCACTATCATTGTGTGTGTTTAAAAAGATAAGGAAAAAAAAAAAGATTTGTATGAAAATAGGGTGTCCATGTGAAACGCGTAGGGTGGCCTTAAAGATGAATCTCTTGCTATCGCGTGTTTTCATCAATAGTTAAATTGTTTAGGCTGATTATGCTTGTTTTTGCTAGATTTTTCTTGTTTCTGATTACAAATTTACTCTAAAAATGAAAAAAAAAAAAGTTTTCGTAAAAAGTAATCAAGGTTCTTAAATAATGCAATGTACTTTGGTTCACGTATTCTTTGTACAGTTTATTGAACTTGTGTTAACTTCATTTGGAATGTTTGAAGGCTTAATGGGCTTCAATACAGTGTGGCTTATATACTTATTTTATGAAAACAGGGATTCGTACTAGGGCTGATAATAAATATCTTGTTTATAAATGGATTTAACTGTTAAAAATGAACTTATGTATTTTTTTATACAAATAATTTTCAGTTTTAGTTTATTGACAGAAACAAATGTATGCGTGCCTTAAAAAATAACACGAGAAAAAAAAATTTTTTTTTTCTTTTTGTTTGTACATTCGCAAACATTTTTTCAATAAAATAAAACACATTTCGCATCCAATTATATTTTTTATGCTATTTATTAATATATATCAATATAAATATTATCTTTTGTAAATTTCGGAATGAAAAAATCTAAAATGATATGCAAGTTAATCTTGTCTTTCGTGTTGTTTATTTTTTCAGAAATCGAGTTTAGCTATAACTTTTAATTAATCATTCCTTTTTTAATTAAACCATAAACATGTATATACTTTAAAAGAATTCCTAAAATTTTACGTATTATTTAGGGTAAATACTTAACTTTGCAGCAGGTATGTCAAAGGTGTGGTTTTAATAAATCAGTATATAGATAATTAACATATAATAAAGCAATATATAGATAATATAATTTATAAACCATATGGTGAAACATAGACGCATAGATTTTAATAAATTCGAAATATAAACGATTCAATTCTAGTTAATAATCTCCTTCATGATTTAGTTCACTACTATCTATCTATTCTACGGAATTAGTGAATGTAGGTAATATCCGATGAATATCGATATTTTCGTAGCTTCTTTATGAATGTACGAAACGTTTGTCATTTATCATTATTTAGTGTATACTGAACAACAAACCATAATGTTAATTCAATAGTGTAGGGAATACCGGCCAAATTGTGATTTTTTTTTCTTAATATTTAAGGGCCATAGCCTATGTTTGTGTTTTAAATGTGTGTAAATTGGTTTCCAATGTGTGTTAATTTGCTATCAGTAAGATCAAATAAATATTATAATTAAAGCCGGCATAGTATAAATATTTCAGCCATTCACCAAATCGATTACGTGAAAGTCGATACTCAGTGTCCACATTCGCCACATTTTATACTTTCACGGGATTTAATTTTTAGAATTATACCCACCGCATGCCATTGTCGTTGAGGATGCGCCCTTTATAAAAATACAGGTCCGTAGACTAAACAAATCTAAGAAATTCCTTTTTATTGCAATCTTAAACACTACTCACGATAGAGGAAAGTTAATCTAAAGTTATACTTAACCTGATAAAAGTAAACATTAAACTTGAAATTAAATGCCATCTAATAACCGCATATGCGTTTTTTAATGCTACAGTGTTCTACGGTCTTGGGTGTCCATTTCTAAAATCGTTCACCCTCCAACAAAGACTAAATGACAGTGTAACATCTGGTCCCCCTCACGCTCGTAACCGTAGCTTTGTTTCTGTTTCCAGCGAAGCAAATAAGTCGCCATTTTTAAATGAAACGTGGGTGGATAGCTTTTTTAAACGTGTTATTATTATCGATAAAGGAAACACGCTTTTGCTTCAGAAGCAAGTTTACTCAAAGAGCACGTGCCGTTTATAAAGGAATATATTTCCATAGATGGCCAATGGAGGAGATTTGAAATACCATCGTGACCATCTTTCTGTTATTAAGTGTAAAATAATATTCTTCATTGAAATAACATTCTATAACTGTGATGAGGGTTAGGCTTCGTACGTGTTTTTCGTTTAAGAACCCAATGTGCCATCACGACATGTGTAAAAATATGCAAATAAATTCTATTCGAAGCAAATTAAATGCTTCTAAGAGAAGTGATGCGATATGAAAATGGCGTTTCATTGATGTTGTTTTGCTTGAATTTCATGAGGACGAATTAAATTTCAATTGTAGAAGTAGTATTTATGTTAACGCATGATATTTAATAAATTAACGTTATTTTTTTTTTCTTTCAAATCATTCATCTCTTTAATGTGTACTCCTTTCAACAATTTTTTTCGGAGCTGTTTTCAAGTATAAAAATTAAATCGTAATGTTTTCATCAGCAAATTTAAAGATTCAAAATTTTGTCAATTTAGAACATTTACCAAAGTTAAAACCCTGGTTTTAAAATTTTTCCTTACTAGTTTATATATTACATTACGTCTTAAGTTTTAAACTTTTTTATGCATTAAACTATTTAAAAAGTAAAACCTATTTTCATATTTTTCATTTTATAATAAAAGTTTTTAATGCTATTTTAAAGGTTTTAAATGTATCCCGTGTTACAAGAGTTAGAACCATTTTTTTGTTACTTTATATAAACATATTGCCATTTTTGCTACATAAAAATATATGCTGTAACTTCAGAAGAATGAAGAACCCATTTCATCTTTTAAAGAAAGGGTAACACTTCCTGAAACATGTGTAATATCAACATAATAATATTATATAAAAACAGTTTAAAAATTTTATTGGATAATCAAAACATTTATCTTTTTCATTATTTAATTTATACTTATCTATAAAATTTGTTTATACACCTTAGGAAAAGTACTATTTTTTTTCTGCTCAACCTTTTATTTTAACTTATACATCTTGTTATTATTAATGCATCATTATGGAATTTATTTTTCATGTAAAAGTAATTACTTTGCTTATTTTTGTTGCTTTTCTTATTAACACCATTTGCATTATGGAATTTCGTTCCTATCGATCTAATTTTTTTAATCTAAAAAATTAATGGAAAATAAAACACTTATCAATCAAACCAGCCAATTTGGATGATATGTAATGGAGGTCAATGAAATAGCAATCAAAACTCGGTTTAAAATATCGGAATAACATCAAAACTTATCCATTTCATCACCCAATTGACAATTCCTACGCACCCTTTATCAATACTAGAAATTGTAAAAACGATTTTGATAGGCAATTCTATATTAAAAATATCCAGGAAATCAACGCCCACCATAATGTTATCGATCAAAAATTTTTTAATCCTTACCCGATAATAGGATAAATATAAAAAATAATAACAAACTTTAATCAAAACTTCCTCATCGAAGTGGTACACATTTCATATTTCGATTCCCTGCGGTTCTGGAGAGAACGATGATCACTCTTTAATTCGTTGCAGCGTGTCATGTGACTCTGACATGTGACCCTTCAGGTGAAAACAGGTCACGCCTTTTTTTTTTATTTGAAGTGTTTTTCAGTAGTCCGCCATATTGGATTGACAACTTGAACGAATCGGTGGACATCAATCAACGGGCTGCTAATCTGCAAGAGCCTATGTAAAATTTTGGGTTGACGACTCAATTGCTCAATTGGTTGATAGACAGACGTACAAGGTATTAGATATGCCAATCAGTGATTGATAAAAAATAATAGTTTAGCCTACTTATCATATACGAATGATTAACTCTAACACTTAATAAGAAATAAATTCATTAAATTTCGATTATTATTTTTATGAATAAATTTATTTGAGAATAACAGAAAATTCAGGGCATTTAGAGATTTTAAATTACAAAATATTTTATAACATACAGTATATTGAGTAGTCACATTATATCTGCAAAACGAAGAGAATCGAGAAGATGAATCCTATTTTTATGTGAAAATCTACCAAGTACAGGGATATGACACCACAATTGTTACAAAATTCAGCACTAAACTCATTTGAATTTGCGACAATTACCTTCTTCAATTCCTTTCATCCAAAAAAATAATAATAATAATAATCAAAATCCCTATTTAACACACAAAAGAGGCTTGTAAACACTAGATAACATTGCAAAATTATTCATGCTGCTAAAAAATAAAAAATAAAAATCTAACTTAAACTCAGTTAAAATAAAAAGCAACGATATAAATTTTCAATTAATCATTCGCTAACAATACTGCATTAAATACTCTCAATAAATAATAAGCATTTTTTCCACCAATATCATTTATTAGTATAAATATTATCAACAGATTCCTTGATCTGGTCTTATTCCATTAGGACATACTGGTGATCGGAAATAACATTATAAATATAAACATTTCTCTTCATATAAAAATGAAAGTCTGTCTGGATGCATGTTCGCTAATAACTCGAGAATGAAAACACAGAATAGGATAATATTTTTTGACAGTTTGCAAAACTGCATAGGGTGGTTAGTAATCAACCACCCCTTTCCGGCGTAATATGGTTGGTATAAAATAATTAATTTCCTTGAGGAAAATCGTTGTGATAGATTAAAGCGTGCGCTGTCATGGAAACTACATTTGTCCAAAATAACTTTAAGAAAATAGAAGCAGGAGGAACCTCTAGAAATAATTTAGTATCCTTAAAGCTCGCAAAATTCATAGATTTGGTGCAGAAATAAAGTGTGATAGAAACAAATATGCAGGCTAATATAATTTATCAAAAATTGAAGATATATTGCATTTCACCGAAGTAATGTTAAACTGTTAAACATAGATATGGTTTCTCTTATTCGCCCAAATGAAATTTTAACTTCAAGGATTCTAAATTTACTAAATTTTAGTACTGAAACATTGTATCAATAATAATAATTAATTGTTCACCGCTATTGATCACGAATTTTTAGTTCTCAAACTTTATATTATAATCCTTTAAATGAAAGCATCATAAATTTTATTAAAAAAATTAGTATATTTCGGTTATTGGTATCAAGAAGTCAAGTTCACCAACAAGAGTACTTATCAGTTATTGGTACCATGAAGTTAAGTTCACCAAGAAGAATACTTATCAGTTATTGGTAACATGAAGCCAAGTTCACCAGCAAGTAGAACAACGTAAATTAGTACCTATCGGTCATTGGTACCATGAAGCCAAGTTCACCAACAAGAATACCTATCAGTTATTGGTACCATGAAGCCTAGTTCAGTAACAAGTAGAACAACGTAAATTAGTACCTATCGGTTATTGGTACCATGAAGCCAAGTTCACCAACAAGTAGGACGACGTCAGTTCCCGATTTACACAGTTCACCGGTTACCGATAATACTCATAGGAGTATCGATTATGACAATATCGTAAGCATTATACAAAGCGATAATATGTAAAATTTTAATTTAATATATAATTTTTCGTAGGTTAAAAGAAATTTAACTAAGCCTATTTATAAAAAAAATCTCGAAAATGTATTAAAAAATTTTGCAAAGAAAATGTATCCAAAAAAAATTTTCCTTAAATGTAACGTAATGTTAAATTGCAAGCAAAATATTTTAACTTTTTTAAAAACTTTTTGCTGTTTCATCAAATATTCCTGAGGACATTTTCCCACAAGACCCTATCTTTTAAATATTGTTTAGACGATATAGAAAAGCCATTATAAGTGATTTTACATACAGTCAACAGCGTAATAAATATGCCTGGAAGCTTTAACAATCTAGCCGATGAAATTATACAAATGTTTCATCTGTAATATTTATCTACTATATTTATCTTTTTCACTATTCTACACAATCAAATGTGTAGAAAATTCTCATCTCATTCGATTGATTGCTACTGTTTGTTTAAAAAGAAGATGCGCCAATTAAGGTGCTATTGAACTTAGGAATTATCTTTGGAAGAAGAAGAATTACTTTAGTTGTGATTTGATATAATAGATTACCTTCAAAAACACCGTAAGAGAAATAGTAAGTTCATGTTCAGTTTGTTTAACACCAAATATAAAATGAAAATCAAACAATTATATTATGGTGCATTTTGAATTATAACTATTAAGAAAATTAGATTAGAGAGAATGTCTTTTGTATTTAATCATAATTCTGTTTCAAATTCTAGGTCATATTTTTTATTGAATACTTAAACATAAATCTAATACTATTCACATTGCATGTCGGTAAGCTGAAATTCGTATTTAAGTGTTGCATAAAAGATTTTGTAAGAGCTATAAATAAAACTTCATTTTAGGTTATTTCAAATTAGTAATTTAATTCAGTACGATAATTTTTTTTTTAAATTGCAGACTAATTTCTGCGTAACTTTTGCCTTGTGTGTACAAGTGACTGTTAACGCTGTTTTTCGAAGCTCTGTCGCCAAGGAAAAACAAACAAACATAGTTTAAGTGCCTTACGCTTGAAGCAATGCGATGATTTTAAACTATGTATATAATCTTGCGTGAAGAATTATCTGGGTTTTAGAATATACAAAAAAAACTTAAAGATTTCAATAGTTATTAAACTTTTTTAAAAATCGCCAATTTGACTACATTTTCCCACCTAGATTAAAATTATCAAAATCACTGCCTTATTCCCAGTTTTTGCTGATTTTTATGAGCCCAAGTAATGTAGCATAGGAGTAAGTTTTTAAATATTAAATATCTTAAATATCGGTCGCATCATAAGCTATGATGACTAATTAAGATGTATTTTCTTTTGCATAGCACTGTGTGTGCAAAATGTTTTATTTCCTCAAGTCATATTTTAATAAACTCTTTATTTACCGGCATTGCTTCTGTGTTCTTCAACAAAACAGCAATTATGAATAAAAAAAAACTTTTTTATTTCAAACTACTTTTTTTGGATTTTATATTTTGATTCCGATAATCTAAATATATATTTTTAGTAACTATTAGACTATTTAGTTACTATTAGACTATTTCTTTTAATTAAAAAATGCCTTAATATATTTTTGCTTGTCATTAGAGTGTCAGAAAAAATATAAAAACGGAACACTGATTTAGATAAGATACTGAGGGAGTGTAATACGAGTATATCGTAAGAATAAGGGAGATACTGGGTCATTGGTTTGGTGTCAATGTTGAGTCTAATTGTTGAAAAGCTAAAATCCTGCGTGTGAATACTTTACCAAGCTCAAACATTGTTCAGCTACTCAATCCAGAAAAATCTCACAGCTTCATCAAAGTTTTCTCAATAGGGCTTAATACAGTGCCTGTTCAGTGACACCTTGAACAGATAATGAAAGAATACCATAAACGTAAGAATTTAGGAATTACTAGGTAATTCCTAAATTCTTACTGAATGTCTGATTTGAATGTCGAGTTTTAATTGTTGCAAAGCTGGTGTCAAAAATATTTCTTTAAGTAAAAAGCGTATTTCTGACTTCATTTATCGACATCTCACATGACAATAAAAAGTCTGACTCAAAACTAAATGAAAGGAAGCAAAGCAAATTAAGTACTGGGGTCCACTGGGTTGTAGAACACGTATGGATCTGAAAAACGTAAAAAATAATAAAGAAAACTAAGTGAAAACAAAATTTAATCAAGATTGCATATATATATCCATTACAAAAAATAATTACTAAAATTGATCTTTTTTCTTCTTCTTTATAATCGGTTATAAATTTTAAACTGAAAAGTTGAACCATAATATCGTGCAACTTAACCATCCTAAACTTGCTTACATGATACAAGGACTCAACTTTAAGGTTCAATTTCACACCTTCTTAAGGTCGCAGTAAATATTCCCAATATTATAGCTCAAGGAAGCGATATCATACTTCAATTTCGAACCTTTTTTTCTGTATAGCAAGTATTTTCCTCATTTTAGGAACACGTACAAAATTGAAAATAGTAAATACTATGCAACCAATAAACAGCTTTTTAAGAAAACTGATCTTCGTGAGTATATGACTAACTATCCATTAGATAATATCATGCATAAAAAAGCCATTTATATGGGCTGCAATCAATTCGAATCATGCATACTTAAATGCACGTTCCTGGTAACTATTTAAATCAATTCCGGATTCCTTCAAACCCTAGGGATTTAATCATGCCGTTACTCAACAGCGCTTTTGAAACTTGCCAAACATCCAGACCAATACTCTTCGCATGCCTTCTATCTCATATGGGCTAATTAGTTATTTCACTAAGCATGTAAACAGTCTCCCTCGTACGTTGCTGCAGCCATACCACCCTCTGCTACACACCTACAGCAACATCCTCACCGGACACCTTGTCCATGTCCCCTGCTGGTCTTCGATCTCTATGCTAATGATGTCCCACGGGACATTGAGACGAGAATTAGAGTATCCCGGCCATCGTTTTGTGAGATTTTGATCCATTCACGGAGTGCGTGAGACCCTGCAAGGACCCTTGCAAGCTAATACATTCGGATGGGCTAGTTGTTGCAACTTCGAATAAATTGGATTCTCTCTGAATCGTGAATCAAAGTTAATGTTGATAAGTGGTTCTCGTCTATGTTTGCTGCATTTGCGAGAGTGTCGGAATTTAAATGACAGTTAAAGAGCTGAGAAGAATAATGTCTCGGAGTAATTGTGCTGGTTGGTGTATTAATCAATGGGAGTGCTTTGACGATTTGAATACCACTTAAGTTAGGGTTGTTTGAAGTGCTGCAAAGTTTATATGCTGCAACTGACATTATCAACTGCTGAATATTTAATTAAGATATTGAGTTAACTGTCTTTTTTTTAGCAAAAAAATTGACCACTTAAAGGAAATTATTTTTTTTTCTTGCATGCAAATCTGGAAACAAGAAAGATGCTATTTTTTCATGTTTATAACCCAGAAAGATACTTTTTTGTATATGGAATTAGTTTGTGTATATATTTGTATTTGTAATGCAAACAGACTTCATTCTTTATTAAGTCAGGAGTTTTCGTTTTTAGTTAGAATTACGAGTTTTGCATTTAATTTCCAAGAAAGCGCAAATTGCAATATTGTAGAAGTTGTATTTGGAATCAAGAAAGATACTTCTTTGTATTTGAGAGAGTTTATAACGATTTACAATAATCTTAAATTGAAACCAAACCTAATTCCAAGTTAGCACACATTAAGTTTAAAGAAAAAATTACTAATTTGGAACACCTGTCTCAAGTTAGAATTTTGTGAAAAAAATAGTACTCTCTATTACGTCTAGTACTATTTAGAAGGAAAAAAAAAGTACTTATCTATATACATAAAAATGAATGTTTGTCTGCCCTTTATAAACTCCTAAATATTCCAACCGAGATTGATGAAATTTGGCATACTAATACTTTGAAGCACAGGGTAGGTCACTGTCCATATTAGAATGTAAAATTTTAATTTTATCGTTTGTTAGAGACGTTTAAAAAACGGAATTTTCATATCGGATTAGAAATCGTCATTAATAAAATTAAACTGCATATGATTCTGTTTTTTTTATTTTATTCATTTATTTTTTTATTATTATTATTATTAATATAACATCAGTGATGTTTGATATCTTATTGCTCTCAAGAGATTATTGCATGTTCCTTAACATTTAATTATTTTTTTCTCGTTATATCTGATAAATTCAATGATCAACATGATCGTGGTAGTATAAGCGGACTGCGTTATCAAATTAGCATTTCAAAGCTATCAATGTGTTAATGATTAAACATTTAAAACGTGTTTCTTTTAACTTAAATAATTTAAAATCAGCAGTAATTGAAATATTAAATATGTACTGAAAATCAAAATTAATAGAGAAATAGTACTAATTCGTTCCGGAGATATGCAAAAATTCGTCATATAACTGTTGTCGTCAATGATGTTTTTTGTTAATCCTGGGTACTAATAGAAATTTTTAAAAAATAAGCTACTGAACTAAAAACCCAAAGAAATATAGAAATGATGCTAATTCACTCAGAAATATAGAAATAGTACCAATTCGTAAGAGAAGCTTAAGAATTTACCCAACTATTATTGATAGCAATGATCCCTAATTTATTTTGGTATTAGGTAATAATTAAAAAAAGCTAGGTAATTAAATATCATTGGAAATGTCACTACATCGTTTTGGAGAAATGTAAAAATCTCCATATTTTTTTATCACTAATGATGTTTAATTAATTTGGTTAATAAGTGTTAATTGAAATAAAAAAGTAAGCTAGGTATTAATGTAATTGGTGCAGTTTTAATGGGTACTATGCATACTAATATGAGTAATTTGGTACTATATACACAAGATATCTTATAAGTAAATTTGGTGCCCATCAAAAATGTGCCAATACTGCGCATTTTTATTGTAGATACTGTGGAAATAAATTTATTACGGTAGCTCGAAGGCATAAGTACAGTAGAAAATTGTTTGATTATGGAAAATTTCAAAATATCTTAAATTAGTACTGAAGCAACAGTATAATGCCAGATAATACTGAACTGTGATGAATCAATAAAAACGTATTTTGCTAATCTAATAACGTAAAGTCACCGGGATGGGTGAGGAATGATCATAAGTATTAAAAAGCACAATTATTTTAGATTTATTAAACATGTTAAAATTTGTCTTTTAGTTTTGTGTATGATTAAGTAGTGTTCAATTCTGATTTTGATTTATTGATTTTTTTTTACCCCTATAAAGAACGGGTATTCAGCTAGTAATAGAAGTAAAAGAAAATGAAAAAAAAAAAAAACACAGAAAACTAATTTAAATAGAAAAATAAAAGTATCGCATAAGCATAGGTTATCATAACATGAAAAAAAAAACGTTGAAAATTTTAAATAAAAATATATGAAATATTTATTGCTAAAACTACTAAAAAAATTAACTACTTCAAAAAGATTTTAATCGTACTTATCATTTTTAAGCATTTGCTCCTACTAGCGCCTAAACTTGAAATCTGAACTAGCTAAGTTGCATAAAAATAAAAAAATATGGTTCTATGGTAAACGTAATATATCGGTACCCTGAATCTTAACATATGGCATATTTCCTTTAACCCCTTGCCATGGTCGCCCGAATCCAGTTCGACCAACTACTACGTGCAGTATTTGTGATGCCCGAACTGATTTCGGGCAGGAGAAAAATTAACGTTTCTATTTTGTGAAGCCCGAGCGGATTTCGTTACTACTTTAGGATACTTAGTTCACTATTTTCCTAATAGATGGCATTAGTGGTCCTAATTTTTCACCGATTACGACTTCAGTCGAGGGAGGGAAAATGTGGGTGTTGTCAGCTGCACAGATAAGCAAAGACGCACTTGGATTTTTGGATCATATTGTTGAGTTTTTATATTATATTATACTAGTTATATTATATTTAGCTTTAAAATTTTGTTTTATTTGCTCTAATTGAATAAGATGCGTGTGTAATCCATTACTTTTTTATGCGTATGTGAAAATTATAAATACAGTAGTTATTGCATTTAAAATTTTATTTTTGTAATAAAAAACCATTTTCTAACTTGTATAATAATATAAAGAACAAAATTAAATCACAAATTGAAGCATATTACTTAACAGTCAAGTTTAAGAAGCACAATGAAATTGTTCTTAGCACCATTTTAAAGTTGCATAATATTTTAACGATATCATGCTACAGAACGCAACAGGTACAGAACTTCTAAATTGTGGAAATCGCATAGTTATTTTGAATAATTCCAATATTAAAAATCCCATGCTTCTATTTATTTCAAAATTTCTAACATTGTAGAAATCGCATATTCATTTTGTGTAATTCAAATTTTAAATTCAGTTTAAAAAATATCATTCTTCAAAATTTCTGACAGTGTAGAAATCATTAGTTCACTTGCATATTTTAAATTTTAACGTCATCATGCTTCAACATAATTCAAATATTCTAACAGATCAGAAATTGAGTTGTTATTTTAAATAATTCCGAATCTAACGATATCAGGTTTTAACATAATTCAAATATTCTAACAGATCAGAAATCGCATAGTTATTTTGAATTATTCCAACTTTAACGATATTTCAATATTTGATAGTTAAGCATAATTCAAATTTTCTAACATAGCAGAATAGTAAAGTTATTCTGTATAATTCATATTTTAACGATATAGTGCTTCAATATGCTTCAAATTTTCTAACAGTGTATAAATTGCAAAGTAATCTTTCGTAGTTCTAATTTTAACAATATCATGCTTCAAATTTTCTAACAGTGTATAAATTGCGAAGTCATCTTTCGTAGTTCAAATTTTAACAATATTTTGCTTCAAATTTTCTAACAGTGTAAAATTGCAAAGTCATCTTTCGTAGTTCAAATTTCAACAATATTATGCTTCACATTTTCTAACAGTGTAAAATTGCAAAGTCATCTTTCGTAGTTCATATTTAAACAATATTATGCTTGAAATTTTCTAACAGTGTAAAATTGCGAAGTCATCTTTCGTAGTTCCAATTTTAACAATATTATGCTTCAAATTTTCTAACAGTGTAAAATTGTAAAATCATCTTGCGTAGTTCAAATTTTAACAATATCATGTTTCAAATTTTCTAACAGGGTAGAAATTACTAAGTCATCTTTCGTAGTTCAAATTTTAACAATATTATGCTTCAAATTTTCTAACAGTGTAAAAATTGCAAAGTCATCTTTCGTAGCTCAAATTTTAACAATATTATGCTTCAAATTTTCTAACAGTGTAAGATTGCAAAGTAATCTTTCATAGTTCAAATTTTAACAATATTGTGCTTCAAATTTTCTAACAGTGTAAAATTGCAAAGTCATCTTGCGTAGTTCAAATTTTAACAATATCATGTTTCAAATTTTCTAACAGTGTAGAAATTGTAAAGTCATCTTTCGTAGTTCAAATTTTAACAATATTATGCTTCAAATTTTCTAACAGTGTAAAAATTACTAAGCCATCTTTCGTAGTTCCAATTTTAACAATATTATGCTTCAAATTTTCTAACAGTGTAAAATTGTAAAATCATTTTGCGGAGTTTAAATTTTAACGCTTTAAAATATTTCAAAATTTAAAACAGCGAATAAATCGCATATTTAATTCATTCCCACATCCTTTTTTGCGTAATTTTATGTGAGAATAATTTTATTGCTCAAAAAAACAATCAAATTCTAACTTAGTCTGAGCAATAGGACTTTTTACATCTTACGTGAAATTAAAGCAATTACCAATTTGTAAAAAGTGCTCGTTATCACTATGTTTCACACGTGCTGCTGACGTCAACAAATATAATGCACTTTTTTTTAATCTCCTAATTACAGATTATGATAGAACTACTAGATTACAAATAATTAAATTACAGAATAAGGTCAAAATGTCGTGTCATTCTTGACCGTTTTTGAATGGGTTTTTTTTAATACTATATCATTAAGCATTCATTTCACATATTTATCCCAGCAGAACTAACTAAAACTTGTTCAAACAAGTTGACTAGACCTTCTATTTTTTAAAATTATTATTGAACCATATATTTATTACTGAGCTAATTAATTGAAAGCAATAATTGTCTTGAAAAATCCCCTCACAAGATAATAAATCAGGGGTGCTGTGAAAGTTGGTGACAGCAAAAACAAATGTCACCTCGTGTTTGGCACGCCCTTAAGATGAGGAATGACCAATTACTGAATAATTGGGATGACAAAATAGTTCTAAAATAGAATTTAGAATTAGGCTGTTTTTTTTCCTTCTTTTTTTTTCTTATCATTTTATTTTCCAAACTTTTTAAGAATTTGGTATTAGCTGAAAATTTCTTTTTAGAGTTTTTTGTTGTCAGAAATGAAACTGAAATTGTGACAGTGATATATTTTAGAATAAGATTAAATATTTTTCTTTAATTCAATAGATGTTTTTTAATGGCAACTTTATATTTATTGTCTTTTCTTTACAATTAAACAAAAACTTTTGCATAATTAAAATAAAAACAAAAAAATCAAAATAACAAAATAATAAAAGTTTAAATAAAGTCTAAAGGTAAAAAAGGAATAAAAATATTTACAGCTTGATGTTAAGTTTCTTTTCATTTAACTTACAAAAAAGCCTTTTATAGCAAAATAATAATTTGCATGAACTAACTTAAAAAGCGAAATTCCGCATCTTGCATCAACATAATACATATAGATAGATACAAGATACAAAAAAAAAAAAATTAATACTTTTTTTTAATCCCCAAAATTTTGCCTTCTTTCTGATCACAAAAAATTACCGTAAAAGGAATAAAACGTTCGCTAGAAAGATTATTTTATTAAAATTTAATGTATCTTAATTAGTAAATGTTTCTCAAAATTTTATACGAATGTATGTTTTTTTAAATTAACGTAATTTTGACTGAATTAAAATAAAATATGTTACTAAGATAAACGTGGTAAAACATAATTCAAAAATCATTGTTTTCTATAAACAGCTAATACTTTGCAAAATTTATAGCGTTAATTAAAAGTAATATTTTCTTGTAATGATTAGTTCTGAAATATTAGCTATTCGATTAAAAACGTCCTACTAGTCAAGGGCTTAAACTTTGGTTTGGCAACAAAAATATATTAAAAGCTTCTTTTTTATTTAGTTTTTTTTTAAATTAAAAAAAAACACATTTTTAAAAAAAAATTCATTTGTATCTTGTTTTACAAACGCAAAGAAGGTTATTTTTATAAATATTAAATCATTGTCAAAACGTCATGAAAACAAAAATGTTGACAAAACGTTATTAAACGTTATAAAAATTTAATATTTTCACGATATAATGTAGGCCAGTCGTCATGTCCATTGATTGGGGAAAGAACAAAGGCAAGACTAGGGAAAAAAAATCGAAAAATGATCACACTTCCTAATCTTTTTATCGTGTATAAAGCGAAAAAATTTATTTTATTATTTAATTTTTATTGTATCTTGATTAATAAACGTTGCAAAACGCTGTGATAATGTAAACTTAATGGTAATCAAATAAACATTAAGGCGTTATTAAATTGAAAGTTATTAAAACAAACGTTATTCAAATTGTTAAAAAAATAACGTAAGAAACGTAAATCAAACAGTTTATGAATTGCTGTAACAAGGTGTGAAGCCAAATTTTTCACAAAAAATAAGCACTTTTTAAGCACTCAAAAAATAGTTTTAAGCACTGTATACAATAACAAAATCATGATAAACTAACCAGCAGGATCATGATAAACTAACCAGTTTCTGACAAATCCTTTTCTTGATTATATTAGCCATTATAAAAAAATTAAGAGAATTTTCAATTAGTTCGATATCAGACAGTGGAAAATGAAGCAAAGAATGAATGAAGAGCAAATGACTGTGGAAACCAAGTATTTCATCAAACATGCAAAATGATTGGCGCTTTCATACACTATGGACCGACGGGAAGCCGAAATAGACTGTAATTGAATGAATTGTGAAAAAAAAAGTTTAATAGAACAATGTGAAAAGCATACTTTTGCATAATACGTGGCGAAAATCGACATGGTAAAGAAAAAAATCTCATTTTCGAAAGGAGAAAATTAAGCACTTTTAAAAACACCCTATGAAAAAAGCACCTTTAAGGGCTTTGAAAAAACGAAAATCGAAAATAAGCTCCTTTAAGCACTTTTTAAAAACGCTAAGCACCATTTAAAAAGGGTACATTTTCAAAAAGAACCGGATAAAATAAAATGGATACACGTTCTTCAAATAATTTTTTTTTTAAAAATGTTCTAATATTTTTAGGTGCAAAATTTGGTTTCATAGCTGACCATACCTTAAATCAAAAACCCTAACTGTGTTTATTTTTTTTATTTTGCTTGTCTTTATTTGTGACATTTTGTCAGCTAACATGTCCATCAATGGAGGAGACCAAAACAAATACTGTCACTCTTTGAAGAGAAAATAATGCTGAAACACAAAGAAAACGAAAATAGAACTTTTTTTTATCCCCCAAACGTTTCCACTTTCTCGGGTTTCGACAACTTGAAGAGTAAAAAGTGAAAAAAGAAAAAAAAATCGTCTGCAAGAATTTTATAATTATCTTCTTTTTATAACGATTCTTCAGTTTTGTTCTGGAGGAATTGTTTTGCGTAATTATTCCGCTAAATAGTCAGCCGCGGAAGTTCTTTGACCGGAATGACGGTTTCATACTTAAAGAATAATAATTCCAATTTTATTTTGGAATGTTGTTTTTGATTATTAAATAATGGTTGATGGGAATTGCTTTTTTTTAATTTATTTCTTTAATGATGAATAGAATGAACATAAAATAAAGTTACCCGAGAGTTAATTTGAGAAAAAAATATTTTAATAAAGTGAGACATAGCAAATGATTCCCGAATGCTGTTAGTAATTTATTTTTGCGTTAAATACTTTCATTTTTTAATCACTTAACTTAATGCGCCAAATTATTTTGACAATTATTCTTGTGTAAAATGCATAATTACAAAAAGCAATTTTTACGAAAAGAATTTTTTTTATTAATACGTAATAATAAATTAAAAACTATTTTAATAACGCGAAAATTGGGAAATATTTTCTCTATCGTTTAAATTGTTATGTTTATTTTAGTGCCCGAATATTAAAAACAAAACATTATGAGTCTTATTTATTATCGTAAAAAATGAGTCCGAAGTAAATTAAAAAAGTTTTCATTCGAAACGTTATAATGAAAAAAATTAAAGTAAATTCAATAATATTAATAAAAATTATTTTTCATTAAAATTATTATATTCCTGTAATTTCGCTTCGAATTAATATTAATTTATTTTTAATTATTTAAATGCTAATTCTTTTTGTCAAAAATCATTTAATCGGGAAATGATTCACTAAAACCAATTGATTATTGCATCAAGTGCTTCATTTATGAACTTTAAAATGTGTCAAAGATTTTATCTTTATCTTTTTTTCATTTTCATTTAAATCATTTACTGAAATCCGAAAATTGCAACACATGACATGAGCCCATCTCAGAAGTAATAGGAATTAGTTTCAGGACAATTGAAGGAATCGAATTAATTTTGTATTTATGTCATAACTTTCTTTCCGACCTTTATGTGCTTATTGCATTACTTACATACATTAATTTCTTTAAGCATACAAGTTGTGCAATAACTTATATGCTTAATTGTATTACATACATATTTATATTATACTTACTTATACATATTTGATTGTATAAGATAATTAGCACTTTCGTTACATTTTTCTTCTTGTTTTTGCCGTTTTTCTTATTTCTGTTTCTCTTTATTTTGTTCGGTATGTTTTTCTTCCAAGAATGACAATGAAATAATTTTTCAATGTCAAAATTTGAAACGAACTTTACCGGATTGAAAGTTTAGTTTTACGACGATAATTATTTTACTTCCTTCAAATCCGAATTATTGAAATTACACTATATATTTTCATGATGAACAATTTTAATTATAATGAAATGTTTTATTTTTTGAATTAAAAATTTGTAATGGATTTGAATGGATTTAAAGTAAAACTTAAAGTCTCAAGAGTCGGAAGTGACTATACTACACCAAATACCAATGACGTTACATGTTTAAGGCAACGAAATATAATAAAAGATAATTTATTCATTAAAGTTTCTACATAAAAATAAAGGAAAGAAGCACAAATAAATAAAGATCATTACTAGGGGGCTACAGGTTCTCTGATTATATAAGAAAATCCCCTAAATGAAAAAAAAATCATAAGTGCTAATTATTTCGGAAAATGAGCATGTGCTAAAATAGGTAAATTATTAACAATTGTTTTTGATGACAAAGTGCAAGTTATTGTCACTCCCAGTTAATAGGGCAATCCTAAAATAAAAGATTTCTATTATTTTGTATAGAAAAAAATCTTTATTTCTAAGATTGTTGCTTTAAAGTCTGAATATGATTAAAATTGTCTACGTACTATCCACTTCTATTGATACACTTTTGAAGGCGCTGTGAGCGACAAGCTACCTGCTACGTCTTTGATACATCATTGAACATTTCTTGTCGTCGTTCATTAAACTGTCACTCTCCTTCGAAGGAGCATCATTACAGCGCCAATACTCCGGGACAACCACCTGTTCTAGGAAGTGATGTAGTTACGATGGCGAGGGGGGAGATGATTGTTAGTTCAAGAACATGGCGGGCAGCTAGTATGACATGGGCATATGAAAACTGTCATAGACTTTACGAAAATACATCAACCGAAGTTGCAATTTTGCAGAAAAAATAAACAAATGATATGTTATAAAAAATATTCATAAGCTGCGATGGCTCATAGCATAGAGCGTTCGCCTTCCAATGAGGTGAACCGGGGTTCGATCCCGGCGATGGCTAGTGGTTACGAATTCCGCATCCGGCTGCACCGACCACAGTGCTGACGTGAAATATCTTCAGGGATAGACCGATCATGGGTTAGAGTCCCCTTGCTGTCAGGCTAACCTCAGAAGGTTCTCGTTCTCTTCCTCTCCATGTAGCGCAAATGCTGGTTAGTTCCATCAAAAAGTCCTCCACGAAGGCAAATTTCTCCAAATACTTGATCTAGAAGTTCCTTTGCCTTCTATATTGGGTTCAAAATTACAAGGGTACGGAGTTGAACATTAATAGTCATAAACCCAAAAGTTGGGTCGGCTGTTCAACGACGGTTATAAAATAAAATATTCATAATGATATTATAGGAAATAAAGTAATTTATTTTTATTTCTAAGAAATTAGTAATGGGATACCTGCAAGTGACGTAATGTAGGTATCTTAATCCTGATTGGTTGTTGAACTGTGGCATTTGTTTACACTAGCAACTGTTCTTCCCATTCCATTACGCATAAGCCAGCCCATCAGGTAACAATTCTCTGAAGTAATACATTCTATATTCTTTCTCAAAGATTTAGATTATTTCACTATATATTTTTTACTTAAAGGCAGCCACGAAACCATGTAGAACATAAACGAAATATAGTTCAAAGTTGCCAAGTACACGAAACAAAAATCTATCATGGTTACTATAAAATAATAAATCTAAGTTAAATAAAAAACGTAGACGAGAAATAATTATATTTCAACAAATTTGATGTGCGATACGACGCTGTATTTAATTAACTTCACGTTAATTAGTATTCTAACTTAGGTGGAAAAACTTAGCTCATTTTTACACGCCATTTTGTTTATAATCGATCAGCTGGTACTGACCGTCATAGGTCATATGTGTGGGTATTCATGATCTTTTTCTTGAACTTCAAGTACCCAATTAAATTCGATTTTTCGTATGCAATATATATAGAACTAAAAATTTAAAACTTCACGCGAATAATATAATTTTTATTCCACGGAATATCGTACATTATTTTCTAAGTTAATACTCATAAGGAATGATATTAAAAGTTGCCCTAGTTTCTCTCTTAAAAACGTTTAAACCCTAGGGAGATGGTATGTACTTGATTCAGTTATGACAGCTATCTTATTCTAACCGCCGCTCCCTCATCGAGTCTTTACTTATCTCCACAACTTGCTTATTTTTTTCCCTCTAACTTTAATTAGCTGGATCCCATAACCCTTGTCACCGCCAAACTGTCGGAAGATAAATAGCCAACTCTAGGCTCCCTAACTTAATCACTTGGGAAAACCCCACATAATTTAGGCCCAAGCATCGTCATAGCAACGGTATTCCCACAGGACTTGGTTTAATCACGTGGTCTCCCTTCTGGTGCTCTACAGAGAAAGGCAAATAGGAATAAGGCTCTGGAATTAGAGGCACACAACGTGGATGCCAGAGATAAGAGGGGGGTAAGGTTGCTTGCAAGGATCGTCTCCAGAGATTGTAAAGGAGCAAGTGCCTTCAGTCTCCTCAGAGAACAGAACTCCCGTACAATCCAGGTGGGAATTCGAATTCTCCAGAACTTCTGCAATCCTATGGGGATAAACCTGCAAGAGCACCCATAGCAGGCACGTTTCTCAGCTGCAATGCGTGCCTTTTGCACTCTCTTCTGCAGAAAGACGGCCAGGAATACAAAGAGATGAGTGGAGTTGGCCAGAAAATTCGTAATTTTGTTTTTTATTGTTTCACAAACTGGATTTTTGGCTTGGTTCGATGTGTTGATTATTGGGTATCTTCTCTTTCATCACCCTTGTCTTTTCCTGCAAACGAGCCTGCGAAAAGATTTAACAATTTTTTTTTTCGAGAATTTCTTTCCGAATCTTGAGTGAGGTGATGGATTGAACTTAAATCCTGATTTATATTCTCGATTTATTGTCCATAGGGGTCGAGAAAATAAATATTATAGGTTTTCTTACGTTTTTGGAAAAAGTTTGCTGTTCTGCAATGCTTTTAGTATAAACTGTTGAATTACAACAGATCTAACTTACATAACTATTTAATAATTCATCACACAATCATACATAAATCTTATAATTATTAATAGGTCTTAAATAGTTTTTAAACCTGATTTCTTCGCCTAAATTTGTAAAATTTATTTATAATTGAACGAGCCATCATTCATTGAATTAACTTGAATATCTTTTTCGTGTAAATACTAGGCTGAAATAAATACCGTATTTCAGATTTCAATGCATTAGAATCCAGTTTTACTGTTGTGTGTTCAAAAATTTTATTTTGTATACTCAATATTGTATTCAAACATGCGAAAGGTGTTTGGTTTGAAAATATTTTCAATTTTAAAGGCAATTTTTTTATTAAATAACTCTAATAATTACCAACTTACTTTAATCTCTCATTTATATATTTTGGTTGTTTTTCCCTATCCCACTTTTAAACCATTAATTTTACTAAAAGAAGAAATTGCCAGAAAAGATATTAATTTCACTAGATCTATTATTCGTATTTTTACCATAAAAACGTATTTAAACGCAAAGCGTGATGATATTTCTTTTTTTATTTATTTAAACGACTTAAAACTCCTCATGCACCACAAAGTATAGCATGAGGCTTACAGTTGTAAGTAGAAAACAAAAAGAAGAAAAATTTACAAATTTTTCTTCTAAGCGTGATGATATTAAAATATAATAATTTACAATTATCGAAAAAGTACAAGAATTTTATTTGAGTGTAGAGATTTATGGCACGAAAGGCGGAATCGGCTTTGCTGCTCCAAATTTAAGCAATAACGAGACAACTGCATTCAATCGATTAATTCAACAAACTTTCAATTGATTTTCTTCCGATTTTGAATTTTGCAATTTATTCGCTTCATTATACTGCAAAAAAAAAGATACTCAAATTTCCCGAAACTTACTTGGTTTATGACGAAACAGTTTCCTGGTATATGCTCCGAGCAGACATTTCGTCAAAGTGCCGAAACTCTTTCGAGGAAACGAGTTCCGTCAAAAGTAAATTAATATTTCATCATTCTAGTTCCAATCATGCAGTCTTCATTCTAGCTAACAATTTTCCACAATGAGTTTCCGAGTTAAAGAAAAATTTTTATGATAGATTTGAGAGTTCACGTTTCATCACAAATCACGTGATCTCGTGATGAAATGATTCTTAAAATTAACGAAATAAAAATCCAGGGTAGCTGAATCGTCAAACTTGAGAGTTTTATTTCTGAGAGTTCCAAAGATATGGCAAAATAACTAAAAACTGCACTAAACATTCGAGAAACTTTCGATTACATTTCTACACAAGCTATTGGAACCATTTTCCAAATTGCGGAGATCCCTAATATTTTACTGCAAAAGAATCCAAATCCGTTAAAGCAAATGCATATTTATTTTGAGAAAGACCATGTTTGTGTTAGTGGAAATTAATAGACGTATTCAAGCTTAGGTTCTCGAACTATTAAGTACTTATACGTAAAAATTCGATCATTACATCAAAATTAATTAATGCATTCACTTTTTTTTATTTCGCGCATTATTCTTTAGTTAATGTAATCAAACGTTGTTAACACATAAAGAGAAATACGAACTTTTTTCTTTTAATCACAAAGGTTAAATTTTTTGACATATAATCTATATTAATAATGAATATAAAATGTCTAAACATTTAGACATGAAAAATATTTATAAACAATATAAAATATAAATTAAAATTGTATAGAAGATGGCCAAATTTAAAAAAAAGTTATAAACTATAACAATGGTTAAAAATTTTGATGATTTAATCAGATAATTTGATTTGATCAACACATAATTTTATATTATTAAAGAACATCAAAACATCGTGTTATGTTAACTCCTAATTATGCAAAAAGGAAAAAAAATAACTAGACAAATCTTATACCTTAAAAAAATCATTTTTTCTCTTAAAAGACTGAATTTAATACATTTAAAGCAATAAAATGTTTTTAAATAACATCTTTGCATCAATTATTTAAAAGCACTAAGTTTATAAGAATTTGGATGAATTAATAGATTTCATTAAAAAGTATTAATTGTAGAAAGATAAATTGCGACTTTTTAAAATAAAGTTTTCTATTTTTTAATGATAAATGATAAGTAAGTTTATATTTTTTTAAAAAAATTAAATACGATTAACTTTTTATTCAGTGTAAAAATATTGTTTCGGTGTAAAGGGAAGCAATATTTTTGCACTTCTTACTTTATTAACTTTATTTATTAAATAAAGAGTAAATAAGGAGTGAAAGCATGAAAGTGTCCCGAACAATTTTAGAAGTGTTCGATTCGGAAATCGCAAGGGCAAAACTACATTAGTATATAAATTAATCCATAAATAAATCTTACATTTCTGAAGGAAAAAAAATAAATACTATCATTTTCTTTTTCAGTGCGAAAATGTTTTGTACTAAGGAGAAATAATAATTTCCAGAAATTTTTGGTTTTAAAATAGTAATTGTAGAGCTACATTCATATATAAAATAATGCATTAACAAATCTTATATTTTTGAGGACAAAAAATAGAAACTATCATTTTTTATTCAGTTCGAAAATATTATTTTGCGCTGAGGAAAGACAAAATTCTAGTACTTCTAATTTTATTAACTTAATGAAATGAAAAATTATTATGCACTTATGGAAACGCTTGAAAATATTCGATATATTACTAAAATCTTGAACAACAGAAATATTACGCTTTCAAAAACCCTAACTTTCCTTTTTTTTGTTTTCCAAACAAATTTATAGCTCAGTTTTTCCTAACCTTTAAAAACAATATCTTAAAAACAAAATGGTGCTGAAATTCATTTTCGTAAAATTAAAGAATCTACATTTTTGCGGAACCTAATCAGGGCTAGCTTTGCAATTAACAATAGACCCCTAAGGCATACAGTAAAAATGACTCCCAAGACGGACATCTCAAAACCGGATCCGTTCCTATCCGGCCCTAGAGAAAACTAAGAAGTTAACAGCATGCCTTGTACCCGGACCATTACGGAATGGTCCGCCTGGGATCGGGATAAAGGAAATACTTTTTTTATTTTAATTTTTTTTCCTCGTTTTAACAAAGCGATATAAAAAAAGATTAGAAATACGATTTTACGAGCACTTTTTCCCTGAATATGCATAAAAATGGTTTTAAAAGTTTATAAAACGTGTGATTTGGTGGTTCGATCGCCTAGTTATAGTCTAGTTTAATTTGTTTGAAAGATTTTGTTTTGCAAAAGTATGCTGTTTGGAAAGGGAATAATATTACGAACTCAGACTTTATAGTTGTTGTTGAAAGTCGCGGTTTCATGATTATGACTGATTCTAAAAATTATTAAATGGCGGTCGTTTTGTGGCAGTAATGGTCCACGCATAAATACTATGAATGTCTGTAAAGTTATATAAAAATTTTGGTAATTTGTTTTTACTGATGGGGCGGATTTTGCTGAAATTTAACAATGAAGTTCTCAGGAATAAAAACAATATTGCCACAGAGTTTGGTTATTATTTTCACAACATAAGATTTTTCCTGAAACTTAAATATGTTTTTCTTTTCAAAGTTCTAGACAGATTCCTTTCTCATGAGAAAGATTATACTGAAATTTAGCTGCGCATTTCTTCATTTTATGACATTTTTTGCTGAAATTTAGCTGCGTAGTTCTTTGCAATATGACAACTTTTGCTGAAATTTAGCTACTCTTTTCTTTGCCTCATGACGGGATTTACTGTAACAGTATTACACTGTTAGAAATTCGGAAATGAGTTTTTCCGAATTTTCCGCCTTTTGCGCAATACCAATCACAGTTTTAGAATCATACTGTTGGTCACGAAATAGTGGAGCCTTTACCTTCGCGACCCCCTGGCGTATAATGGACTGTTGCAGGAATGCTTTATTTTTAAACCTGTTCCAGGAATTCTTTATTTTCAAAGAATACTAAAGTATTTCCATTGAATACAAATCCTATTTATACAAGGTGCTCCGTTATCAACATTAAGATATATTTTTAGAATTTGTTTAAGAAATGTAGTTGCAAATTGATATTTAGCTAGAAAAAAGAAACATGATTTTAAAATCTGATCAAACACTGTTGAGAAAGGAAAGTTTAAACACATCAAAACCAGTTTAGTTACATGAAAGAGAAAAAAAATGGTAATAAGAAGATGGCTATTTGAAACGTCACCAAATTTTAACTCCCATTTTACCTGGTTTTGATAACATTTTGCACTTAAAAACAATTAATGAATTCCAGTAGGACCAACGGCATGATGGTGAACATATTAACTCACCGGGCACTAACCACCTTAATTTCCTAGACAAGTTAGTACTCATCAATCTTATTTTGCTTGGGCTACAAACCGCAACCGGAAATAGAACCCCAGTTCCATATAGTGACAGGTATTAAGTACTTTAATCCCTGCGTCATTCAACTTTCCTCCCCAAATAATGATTTTGAAAAGATTTTTTTAACTTCACTTAAATACTAATTTCCAACACCACATGTGTATACTTTTTAAGCATCATTTACAACAAGGATTCTAAAAATATATATTAAAGGTTATAAGCAAAGCTACGCCACGTATAAGAACAAAAAGAAATTAGAAAGCTGATTTAGATTATTCAATCCCACTTATAAAAATCTATATTTATTTCAATTCCATCAATTGGGGAATATTTTTATTCCAAATATCTAAAAAACATTCGAATCTGATAGAACCTGACTCGAGGGAGAACATCTTAATGCATCTCATTGTACAAATCGATGTCATTTTGTGAAGGGAAAAAGAAAAAAAAAAATCTAGAACATCCAGGGAATCGTCAGTAATTACTTGTTTTGGCCTTCACCTGCTTCTGGCCATCAGAGCCTTCCTCCAGAGTACACCCTCCAAACCTCGGGGAGCAAAAACCCTTATTAAACGAAATGCCCCCTCGGGGATTTCTGGCCACATCCCTTCCCACTACCCACACCTTTGGAATGACTCTGCCTTCCTGAATCGTGCAAGAAAACCTTCTTCTAAAGAAGAAGGGGCAAGAGGGAGTCGGATATTTACGTTCTTTTTGCATCACAATTTAGTGGTACAATCTTAAGAGCTATGCAATTTGTTTTGCTGAATTTATCTGGACAATGAAAAAAGTTGTTCTATACTAATGGACTTTGAAGTAAAAGATTTTGCAGGCGTTAATTTTTTGCAAAGTGTTAAAAGAAGATTTATTTATATGGAATTTACAAACGTGGAATTTTTTTAAATTGATTTGTAAATTTTTAATGACAAGCAAAATTCTTATCTTTGATTAAAATACTTTCTGAGGAGTCACAGTCACTTTATGTATGACTCACATATAAAGTGACTGCGGTAGAGCCTTACAGCCTTAAGAGCCACCAATTATTTTGCTGAACGGCCTTACTTTTTATGCCTGTTACCGGGTATAGCCTTAAGAGCAGCGCAATTAGTTTTGCTGAATTTATCAGGACAATGAAAAGAGTTGTTGTATACAAGAAGGATTTTGAAATAAAAGATAATGCAGGAGTTAATTATTTTTTGCAAAGTGATAAAAAAAAGAATTAAAAAAAAGGAATAAAAAAATAAAAAAATTGTCCATTATTAAGAAAACGCAATTGTAATTAGTTCTTTTATATATATATATATATATATATATATATATATATATATATATATATATATATATATATATATATATATATATATATATATATATAATTTATTTACGGAATTTACTGACCTGGATTGTTTTTTTAATTGATTTGTAAATGAAAAACCAAAACTCATATATTTGATTAAAATATTTTCTGAGGACTCACAGTTACTTTATGTATGGTTCATACAACAAGATAGAACAATTTTAAAATCAAAAAAATTACCTATACAAATTTTAAATATTCATACAAATACAAAAGTTCCTTTACGAAAGTAATATATTTTTAAAATTTACAATCGCGATATATTTTTAATTTTATTTCCAAGCTCACTTTTCCCAAAGTAAGCAAAACTCACTTTTCTTTTCGTAATTTTTCTTTTCTTTTTTTTCTTTATAGTTCTGTAGGCAAGATTTCCCATTAAATTGATTTACATCTTTTTAAGGACAAGCTAAACCTCATATCTCAATTTAAAAAATATTTTTAAGTGACTCGGAGTTTCTTTATACGTCACAAGATGTTACTGTTGCAAATTTCAAAGTTCATTTATATCAGACCAATTTTAGCAAGGTTTTTCTTTTCTTAAAGTATTCAGGAAAATTTCAATGCAAGGTTTAAATGCTCATACAAAATATTATCCTTAATTGAAAAACTAGTATTATTCGCGCTGTTACGCTTTCTAAGCATAATAAATAAATAAATAAGCTCGAAGAACGGAAGAAAGAAGAGATAGACACAGCATTGAAAGAATGTGTAGAAGGCGTGCCTTCATACATGTTTTTTTTTAAAGCATAATTATTGTTTAGTTTCTGAAAGTTTTACAATTGTATGTTATTTATTTCAATAACTTATTGACGAAAACTTTTCATTTTTCAAAGAGAAATTAGTTTTAAAATTTTTTAATAATGAATTTAAATTCTTAAAATTTTTCTGTAGAATACATTTAAAATGGGCTAACTTAGTACTGAGCGAAGTAAGGATGCTTATCAAAGCGAGACATATATTTTATTTTATAACCGTCGTTGAACAGCTGACCCAATTTCATGGGTTTACGACTACTTGCGTTCAACTCCGTAGCCTTGTAATTTTGAACCAATCCAGAAGACAAGGAAGCTCCTGGATCAGTACCCCCAGAGGTATTGATTTGTTGTGGGAACATGGAAAGCGAGACATATAAGATTGTATAACAATCATAGGGGTATGTGGGGCGTAAGTTAACCCCTTCCATCTCGCTACCGTGAAAATGACGGAGTGAGATTTCGCCCGCGATTTCTCGCTCCCGTGATATTGACGGGCTGAAGTGTTCAGTAGTAACACGCCAATAAGAATAAAACTAATTCATTTCTTTTGCCCGGAAAACATTTTATTTCTCATTTTACACACTTGATGGCTGTACCAGGATATTTTTTTAGTAATTGTAGATAGTTTATTTTAAACTAGTTGCAGCACTAATCAAATACGCAATACAAATACAAAAGCCAAAAATAGGCACTTTTATGACCGTTATCTTGAAAATTAACCGATCGTTAAGGCGATAACAAGGGGTGAAGCCTACTATTATATACTATAATAATTAAAAAATATACATATATGTACTATGAAAAGATCTAATTAAAATTACTGTGCACTGTTTTATTCAAAAACATGAATCTATTTAATATTTAGATTCTATATATTCATTTTCTAAATCGAGTCCTTTGTAATTTTATAACCACCCCACCAAAATTGAGGGTTCAATAAAACAAACAAATAAAATAAATGTAGAAAGGTTTATCAGGAAAAAGGGTAGGTGTTCGGGTGAAGAGGACGAACGAATAATTCTGTACCCCTTTTTTAGCTCCCACGGGTGTCGACCTAATAAACATATCTCGGGGTAAAATGAACGGGTGGCGGCTAGGGATGCGTTACTATGGCGACCGAACCTCTTTTGCATCCATGTAAATTACAAACTCGACAATTGGCACCATCGCCTTGGCGACGAAATTTTTTTACTTCTTATGGCTTTTCTGTCCCCAGGCACTAAACGATAAAATCCCTAAATTTTGGGGACTTTTTCCCTACAATCTGTCTGGAATGTGACGGCGATAGTCTAAATAACAACACAGTCCAACACAGGAGACTTCGATTTTCAGAATTGTTATTCTAAACTAATTTTTCGGATTGTCACTACTAACTTGAAAGTAATTATTTAAGTATTGGAAACAATGTTTATTTGGTAATTCGTACGGCAATTTAATTTAGACTTTTGCAAGTGAATCGTTTTCTGTTTATTGATTTTCATTAAAATACCGGAAGGTACCAGGTATTTTAGAAGTAACTGTTTTTAAAGACTGTAATTAACAGTAATTGAGAATAACTAAAAATAAGATAAGGGAAAATAAACTAGAAAAGGGGATAATAATGTAGGGAAAAGTTTGTGTTATAATCAACACGCTTTTTTTTCCTATTGTTCTTTTTTTAACTTAGTAATTTTACATTTTATTGGTACATCTGAAATCGTTTTCACAAAGAAAATTTAAGTCGTTGATAATGTGAGCAATTATAAACTATGATTTGCAAAGATTTAGTTTAATTATTTCATGTCGCTATTTAATTTTGACAATTTTACCTCGTCAACATAATTTACATTAGCAGTAAAATAACATATGCACGAGATGTTTTATTTTTAATGGTGTTCATATAATAATGATCATATTATTTCAGCTTTTCGTAATTATGAAAATATCTGTTGTTGACTTAATAATTTAAGCAAACTATCTTTTTCTTCTATCAAAATTGTTAAATTCAGTTTTTGATTATATCAAATTTGTTTAGCTCAAATCATACTCCATTTATATCTTATTAAAAGTGATAAACGTAATTTTTCTTCTTATTTTGGTTTATAATAAAAAATTGTTATGCAGGCTTTTCCGAAATAACCTCCCTTAATGTATATTTTTAGAATGCTTCTCAAAAATGAAGTCAAAAGAGTATATCTATTAAGGTCGCAAATTAATATTTCAGCAAAGAAGAACAAATAAAAATACCTAAATTTAGCTAAACCACTACTGAAAGCTCGAGCTGAGAGCATCAGAGCTTGATCGACTACGAAGAAACTTGTATTATAATTACAAATATTTTTTTTTCTTACAGCAATCAGGGGATTTATTAGATTTCGATAAAACTTTTGTTTTTCCTCGCTTGAATATTATTTTTTGACCCCAAATGTGTCAACTGGTTTTAAACTAGAGTTCTGAAAATATACATATTAGAAGGTTACTACGGAACACCCGGTTTACAAAAGACTTCTATAGGACTTGAACCTGCGTTATCTTGAAGTTTAATGTATTATGCACATAATTTTTGGAAATAATGCTTATTTTTTTAATGCTTATTTAAAATTGTAACTTACCTGTAGCACAGTCTTGATCCATATGTTCCAGCAATTCCGATATACTTTCGAACTGAAGTTTACATGTATCACAGATGTGAGATTCTTCAGTATTATCTCCATCCTCTAAAGAATGATGATCATCTGATACTAAAAAAAGGAGAAAATGGCATATGCAGCTCTTTATGACATTAAGATGTTATGTATTAAGTAATTAAGCCCCAATTTTATGGTACTTTAATATTTCCTTTCAAGGTAAGATCGATTAGCAGAAAGGTTTTGTTTTAAATTAAGGTGACATAAAATTGGGGCTTAATTAAAGTGCCTGGCAATGAAAATGAATAAAATACACTCATTAATATAACAATTATTAAATCACTGTACATATTACATCCTAAATATTCCCTGCAATTGAATGTATTATGAATTAATTATGTATTATGTATGCATTAATTACTGAACACATTATACATTTAAATCTGAAACTCATAGTAATGTTTTTTTTTTTTTTTACCACGAAATTGAAAATTAAAAAATGAATAAAAAAATGCCTTTGTCTTTAAAAATATAAATAATTTAAAACTGCAATTTGCAAAAAAAAGAAGTGTTTGATTATTTGTATCGCTTTTTTTAAGATTTAAAGCTAATTAAAAAGATGAGAAATTTCGTCATGCTTAGAAATGGGTTTATTGAATTGAATTAGTTAATTCGGGGAAGCGCTTACTCCTTAATTATTTTTTTAATAAAGTTAAACAACTCTAAGGGCCCATTTTTTTTTGTTTTCTGTTGCCTGATATTTTATAACAAATTTTAAATACTTTTGCATCTCTGATATCAAATCAAAGTTCCTCTCTCAAAGCTACAGGTCTTTTTCAAGAGAATTTTTGGCCTATTTTTCGTCGAAATGTACAGGTTTTAAAACGTTATGTACTTATATAAACATGAATGCTGTGAAAAACTTCTGAGGGAGTTAGGGCCCCTCATGGGGCTTAAAATTTCATACGAAATCAAGTATTTGCATAAATGCAACAAAAAATTTGTCCAGAGTGTAATTTATAAAAGACGAAGAATTTACAAAAAAAGTTAGCGAAGTGTAGTTCTAAGTATTTTTTATCGAAAAGAGAAAAACTTAAAATATTATTAGTTATATACCTATATGCCATAAAGGCTATAATTTATTTTACACATTATCCAATTGACCTAATAAGTTTATTATCCTTAATACGTATTCTTAATTTGTACTTTCGCTTTATTTATCGCATTTTTAAATATCTCCTCCACTGATATTTACACAAAATCTTTTTGTTTTTTACTTTTTACTATGCTGAAAAATTGAAAGTGGCATGCATAATTTTATTTTTTCTTCATATAACGCTATTTTTAAGGTTGACCATTATTATGATAAGACGTCTTGTATTTCAATATTATGTTTTGTATTGTATTTTAATGAAGTTTTTCTAAAATAATTACTCGCATTTTATAATTTTGCTCGCAATTTGTAATTTTGTATGTTTATTTTCGTAAGTTCGTCTTGGTTTTTCCAATTTGGTAGTATTAGTTATATACTACCAAAGGTTTATTGAATTAAGTATATTATTAAATTAAGATACACTATTTTATTTAAGTTGTATGTAACAAAACAGTTTTTTATATTAAATGAAAATTTGGAGCAGCAGTATTCCAGCGAACATTAATTAAACTATTGTTTCTAACAACAACAAAAACCTTAACTTCTGCACTATGTAGGGTCATTCACTTTAGTTATTCAGAAACAATTACTCCATAGTTTTTCAACTATACACACGACTCCATTTAAGAACAATATTAATGAACTAACTCGCATCTACAACCATTATTTACTAAAAATTTTAATTATTGCTCGCTTCACTGTTTTAAACAATTACTTATCGGTGTCGTGTGCAATTTTCACAAAAACTCGCATGAAGAAACAATGAATTTTGTGCCCTTCCTCGTGAACCACCAGAGAGAAAAACGAAAAAAAATCGCACCAGTTCGATTCTTTCCCGTAAATAATAAAAAACGGCCAATAAGGAAGCGCTTCAGTAGCTTGCGCGCGCATGGTAGAGTTATTACTGCCTGGAAACGGAGAATCGGAAGACTGATTAAAAAGACGCCAAAACCTGTGAAATTCATTCCAAGGTTCGTGACAGATTCATTAAGGCGTTTAGATAACATCTCCAGGGGAAAAAGGAAGAGGGTTTTGTTCAAGCACCCTACCACATCTTATACGGCTATCAGCGCTAAACAATAGGATGATTCGTCTTGTTCAACTCGTTGCTTTGGAGTAAATAATGGATATAACAACACGCCTTTATGTTTTATGATTATCATTTGTGACTAATACTTTTTTTTTATTCTTAAAACCATCTTTGATTTTTTGATTTCCCCTAAAGCTGATATTGTGTAGACTCAAAGCATGATTATTTTAATAATTGACTGCCTATCATTTTAATTGTCTATATTTTAGACAAAAAAATTAGAAGTTTGAAGATAAAAAGTCGAAATGATGGAATGCGGTAATTAATTGCGCGATTAAATTTTAATTTGGTTAAAATATTCAACAATTATTTATGTTTTCATTTTTTCAAAAATGCAATTAATCAGATTTAAAAAAAAACTCGATTCGGTAGAGGATAGAGAATTTGAATTTTTGATTTTAAAAAAAAGATTAAAAAAATTGTCTTTGAAGTCGCATCTTCCAAGATATATGATTAGAAGGTTCAAAGGCTGTGATATTTATGTGTGAGTTATAGAACGAAGCAATGTAAATTCCGTGATAAATGAATCCCTGAAATTCGTTCATTATTTTCCAGCAACTTTTCAATTTTTAAAACCTTCGAGTTAAAATTTTTACTTTCTCTGATTATACAGATACTTTACTGTTTCTAAAAATACTAATATTTCGAACATTCTACTTAAAAAAAAAATAAAGCACTTCATCAAGACTGATAATTACATAGCAACCTACGACCGGAATGTTATTGTACGGCACTAGGTGGTATTCTAAATCCGACTACTATTATGCTCCTGTGAATTAACAGTATTGCGTAGGATAAATACAGCAAGATAATTACAATAGTATGCGTGCGAGTCTTACGGGATAGAGCTCTCGCCTCCTAATGAAGTGAACCGGGTTCGAATCCCTGCGATGGCTGATTGATGCGAATACCTCACCCGGCTCGCACTAGCCACACTGCTGACGTAAAATATCCTCAATGGTTGGCGGAACTTGGGATGAAGTCCCCTTTCCATCATGCTAACCGAGGGGGATTTTCGTGGTTTTCTTCTTCATGTAACGCAAACGTGGGTTAGTTCCATTAAGAAGTTCTTCACGAAGGCAAATTTCCCCCAATACTTGATCCAGGAGTTCCCGTGTCTTCTAGATTAAGCTCAAACTTATAAGGCTACGGAGTTGAACATTGGCAGCTCTAAACCTAGAATTGGGTCAGCTGTTCAACTAAGGTTATAAAATAGTATACGGGTAGCTGCATTTCGGTTCCGGTCATGGGTTATCATGTAGTGTTCATGATGCACCATTTACTTGCTTTAAAAG
Organism: Parasteatoda tepidariorum; assembly: GCF_982258835.1. Taxonomy (NCBI): domain Eukaryota; kingdom Metazoa; phylum Arthropoda; class Arachnida; order Araneae; family Theridiidae; genus Parasteatoda; species Parasteatoda tepidariorum. The sequence goes on from NC_141763.1 coordinate 68,426,282, forward strand.
TTTGTCGAAAAATTGTTTAAATACTTTCCATAACCGATGCAATCAATAATAATCAGCAAGCAAGTATAGAACAAGTATAGAATTTTACATTAAGTTAAATTTACCGTAAAAAATTTTAACATATGAAGTAGATTCTTCTGTACCATGCGAGATGTTTATAAATTTAATATAATTAAGCGTAGCATTCATTTTATAAATGCAAAATGCCCCAAGCGGTCACCAATAACCCATTAATGTAGCTCTATTGTGATGCCAATAACTAAACCAATAAATACAGAATATTTTTCCCTTTATTAAACTAAATTTATAAAATACCCCATTGAAATATATTTTCAAACTCAACTTCATCTCCATCGTTAATCACCCCGAAATTCTAGAGCTTATAAATTACACTGTAACCGTAACGAATAGCTTAAATATGCACGCTTGCTGCCAGATTAGCCAGCATACATCAATAACAAATCATGCCATCCAAAGAGAATTTAACGTCTCAACTGGATCTAGCAGATACGATTACACGATCAATAAGGTATCCAGTTTAATAATTCTATGCACTGTTGACCGAGAGCTGACCTTACCCAATCAGGGGTGGCTGGAAAACTAGATTCCCATGGGCGCTGGGCTCCCCATTCATCACCCGCAAACTGTCCGAAATCTCCCATGCGACGTCATGGACTTCTGAGTGACGATCACAAAGGGATCTGAAACTCCATAAAGAAGAAGGTTTTTCCGGGATCCTACGGGATTGGAGAACCTCAAGGGTTACGGTATTGACTTAATGATAGAAAAAAAATGGAGTTTCATACTAAGCAGAGTAGGAAAGTTTCTAGAAGATACGTGACAGATTCTTGTGTCAGATTCTTATATATATTTTTTGTTGCGATCTATGTAACTGTAATTGATCCAAGTATTCGTTTTATAGTTTATTTTACGAACAACTTTTATTGTTTAAAAGAAGATTTTGAATAATAGAATAGTTGAAGGTTTCAACTTTAGATTCGAATGATAGAGGGGACATCAACATATAATAGTGGCAGGAACTAACGAAAACACGTCTGATATAAAATTATTAGTGCTTATTAAACTAAAACATAGCATAAACATATCACAACTAAATTAAAAATATAACATGAAAACACCATAACCTATAACGCACTCCCAAATATTCAAAATGACAACGTTTGGCCTAAATTCGGGAACATGTTATGGGCGTTTATACATATGGTCTCAACTCATCTATTGATATTTTGTTCCATTCTTTCTTTAGGATATCAACATCCTTTACATCCAAGTTGGACTAAATGCTAAAATCTATTAGATTCAAGTTAGTCGAATAAAACGGCTATTCTTGTGCTACAAGAAAAGGCAGGGAAATGTGCAGTTGCACTATTATTGTGTGTCTTTACCTATGTGTATAAGGATATAAATCATACTGTAAGGTTAACTTTTAATTTATATGGTGCTTTTGTCTCCGAGGAGGCATAGCGGCTTCCAAAATATGTTTCGAACGTTCTACGATAAAAATGTTTTTCTTTTTATGCCAAGTATGATATACTTTTTGATACCTTGTTTATAGCCGGGAATTTAGGTCAAGGATTACTTATATTTTATTGTTTGGATTTCCGTTTTCAAAAATTTTATTTGTCAAATTCACTATTGTGAAATGTATACCTTATTTAACGATGGTATGTGTCGCCGTTCGGCCTGTGTGAACTGACCTTGAACTGACTTTGCATCAGAAAGGCTCTGGGTTCGAATCCCAGTCAAAACATGGATATTATTTCATTCTGTGTATTATCTGTCCTTACTGTAAGAGCAGCGTTGGCCCACCTAATATGTCGCCCATGAAAAGAAAAAAAAAGTGGCCAACAGCTGTGCCCTTCAGATGCCCCTATGACGGAAGTTCTTTTCCCCAGGAGGAGGGCATTGGAAAAAAAGGTGGTTTGTAAGACTTGGATTTGCTTACAATGAAATGAACAAGGGAACTCCTGGATCTAGCATTGGGATAAACCAACCTTCTTAAAGGACTTTTTGATTGAAAAAACCCGGATTTACGCAACGTGAAGAGGAAAACTACGAAAACGTCTCCCGATTAGCCCCCGATTAGATAAATGGGATTTTAACCCGTAATCCGTTTACCACTGAGGATATTTTTGCGTCAGCACTATGGTCGGTGCGAGCCCGGTGAAGAATTCATATTAACGAGGCCCCGTTGGGATTCGAACCTGGGTTAAACCTCATATTGAGGTGAAAGCTCTATCCTCGGGGGCACCACGGCAACAAATCAATTATTAGATAAAATGGGACGTTTTCTGAAGAGATAGTCATTTAAATTTCCGGTAGTAAATCCTTACTATCTCTAATCTTATATTAGAGATAGTAAGGATTTTTCCAAAAAAGGCTTTAAATCATAAGATCTCATTTTTGCCAATTATTGTGGTACAATTTTTTCCAATACAAGTTCAAACTTACACAACTAATTTAATATATAAAGCACACTTAAATTTCTCTCCTTGTTACTGAAAAGAGAAAAAAAAAGCGAAAGTAATCTATTTAAAATCCTTGTTCATACTTCATACAATGTTAAAACAGTTTAACAAAACTAATTTATCGCAAGTAGATTCAGATTATTTACATTATAACTAGGTACGACGTATTACATTCGACTTCAAAGTCTCAAACACTTATAATGTATCAAACTAAGCTTAACAAAATAGATGATTTTAAGAAGGGGAATCATTAATTCTTTTCGACAAGTCTAAGAACACGGTATCAACAAAGCATTCTTGGAATGACGATAAAACTTATAATCCAGGTTTTTCGTAAATAAATCTTTTACAGGACACCAAATATAAAACTTAAATTTACAATTTAATTTTTTGCTCCTTTTTTTTTTTAAACAAAATTGTATAGATAATATTAGTGAAAGAAAAGAAGCTCACAATTAAGAAATTGTTTAGCACTAAAGAATGACAGAACTACTTCCATTTTGTACCCCGTGATCAAATAAGATTTAAATGAAATCGTGTAAAAAATTCAAACCAAAAATACCCCATAAAAAGCGGTGTAAAAAATATGGAAATTGTGAGATATCTCGAGGAACTTGAATCAGATCAAAAATATAAAAATAGAAGTGCAAAATATTTTCAAAAGATCTATTTATTGATATCAAAAATCAACGCCCAGTTTTAACTCGTTTGAGTCAAAATCTTAAATAAGTATCTCGATTTTTTATTGCGGATTTAGGGTCTCTAGGAAAAATGTCCCAATTTGACTAATAGGTCTTCGCACTTTGATTTACAAATGACGGTGTAAACGTAAAATGAAAAGACAGTTAAAATTGGTTAAAATGGCGATATCATAAGAAATAAGTGCCACGTCGCAAAAAAAAGGTGTTTAATATTTTGGGAAATAGCCGATCGCTGGTCTAATAGTTACTCTACTGGACTACGGGGCAAGTGGTTGTGGGTTCGAATCCCACCGTAGGCATGGATGCAACTTTCTCTCTCTTTGTTCTATGTACATTCTTCTGTGTGATTGTGTGAATATAACCCGCTTTATAAATGGGTTTGTGGTTGTATGATGTGGGCAACGCTACTCCATCGCCGTGGCTTAGCCATAAGTGCCCTCTGAGTAACAATAAGGGAGTAAGTAGCAATTCTGGTACTTCTGGGGCCTATGGGGAAATAGACACCAGTGCCCCACCATTAAAAAATATATATATATACACTCATGGACAAAAAAATTAGCGCACCAAGAAGGAGTCGTCAAAATGAAAGAAAATTTACATACATAATGACTACGTTGATATATGTAAATGATTAGAAAATCAAAGATTATCGTTTTTCTTGGATTTTCTAATCATTTACTTATATCAAAGTAATCATTACGTATGTAATTTGTTTCATTTGACGACTCCTTCCTTGTGCCCTAATTTGTTTGTCCATGAGTGTATTTTGGGTAACTCAATTAATTTCACCAAATTCCATGCCCACCTTAACTGGAGTAACTCATTGCGTGAGACGACTATTCTTATTTATTATTTTTTTCATCTGGCGTAAATAACTAGAGGTAATATTACGAACAATTGAAACATTTGTTGATTTAATAATTTAATGTTAAAAAATAATTAATAAAATAATCATCCCTTTTTTCTTTTGCGATTACAACGACATTTTTGAACTAAAAATACATTAAATTGCAGTTTAAAATCGGGATATTGTTTACTTTAAAATCCAAATCTGTGTTAAAAAGAAATGAAAGCTTCTGCTTAAGATGTTCTTTTTTACTTACTTTTGAAAGTATTCTAAGCATAAATAGATTAATAATTAAATATAACTCATACTGTCTTTTTATATAGAGAGTTTAAAAAAATTTTGCCACATGCTAGGATTAATTTGAAGGAAAAAAATATGCATCTAATATAAAAAATTGCATTTAAACATAAACCATTTAAAACGGTACTAAGTATTATTATCCATTTGTAAAGAATACAAATGGAGTAATGAATTAAGAACAAAGTCATCACAAATATAATTTCTCTGTTGGAATCACCATTTTAAATCTAATTTGAATTACTGGTTCGAATATTCCTCATTGAATTAGTGATTCAAACATTCAGATTTGAATTAGTTACTCGAATTTTCAGAATTTGATCATTGATTTAAATATTCTAATTTAAATGGGTGATTCAAATATTCAGATTTAAATTAGTGATTCGACTATTTAGATTGGAATCAATTATTCCATTATTTAAATTTGAATTAGTGATTCGAATATTCAGATCAAAATTGGTGGTTCAAATATTTACATTTAAATTAATGATTCGAGCATTCAGAATTGTATTAAAGATTTTAATTAGTAGTAATTACCAATTTGAATTAGTTGATTCGCACTAGTAACATAATTGATAAAAATTTGCTGCCTAGTATAATCTCATGAAGATTCTTGGAATTTTTAAATTGGTTTAAATCAGCTCTTCGAACCTAGTTTGTTGATTTAAATCAATAATTCAAACATGTTGATTTGAATTTGGTTCAAATTACTTATTTAGAAACAGTCATTCGATTTGTTTGAAATCCATTACCTAAATCTGAATAAAGAATCAGAATAAATGTTAAGTAAATTGAATAATTTAATTTGAATTAATTCCACACAGAGGCTTTAGACTACACATACAACAACCTTTTAAAATTGTTTTAGTATTGTATTTTTTTTAATAACAGTTGTTGAACAGACGACCCAATTTTATGGGTTTACGACTACTAATAACAAGCTTAACCCCGTCGTTGAGGCTTTGCTTTCGTGGAGGACTTTTTGATGGAGCTAACCCGCATTTACGTTACGTGAAGAGGAAGACCACGAGAACCTCCCACGGTTAGCCTGACGGCAAGGGGACTCTAACCCATGATCTGTCGACCACTGAGAATATTTCACATCAGCACTGTGGTTGGTGAAGCCGGATGCGGAATTCGTATCGACTGGGATTCGAACCCGGTTCGCCTCATTGGAAGACGAACGTTATATCCCCTGAGCCATCGCGGCTCAGTATTGTATATTTTATAATAAATCGAGACGGCTCAGAGGTTAAAGCACTAAACTGTCATTGTGAAGAACTAAGGTTCGATTCCCAGTGGCAGCTTGAAGCCCATCCAGTTTCAAATCGATTGGCACCATCTTACCTGGAAAGTAAGAGATCCCCTTAATCAGTACTGACCACATCGCCACAATTATGCTGTTGGTCAGGAAATTGTGCAGCTTTAATCTACATAACCCACCTGATCTACAACTGACTTCTGCGGGAATGCTGTATTTTTTTTTTTAAATATTTTATTAAAAATACTTTTACTTCTTAATATTTTATTAATATTTTATTATTATATTAATATTATAATGAAATAATAAATTTTATTATAATATATATAATACTAGGAGGCTTCGCCCCCTGCTCGCTGGCGCTCACCAACCCCCGGAACTGCTTTCGCAGTTCATTTGGGATTGCTTCGCAATCCGATGCTCGCTTTGCTCGCTCATTGGATACGTTCTTAACGTCTAGCTTTTGTATACTTTTTTGAACACTGAAGTTCCGAAAACCTTTCACTGTAGAAAATTCTAAACCTGTGCATTTCAATATTAATTTGAAATTGCAAACAGTTCACATATTTTTCTTAATCACACTATTCTAAATTTCAGTTGTTGAGAAAAGTAACTGTTGTAAGTTTTGTTTTAAAGTCTTTCCCACCAGAGGGCTAAAACCATGTGTTGTAAAACAATATGAAATAGTACTGAACGCCGGATGTAAAGCATCGGCTTCGATGAAGATAATTTTGTGAGAATTTTTTTGATAATTCGGTGAGAATTCAACCGATTAGACATATGATGCTCACTACGTGCTCTTGAGCGCCGAAGCCTATCAATTAAAACGTATTAGCGTTTCATATAATATAGATCAGCCATATGATGCTCACTACGTGCTCTTGCGCGCCGAATCCAATCATTTAAAAATGAAAACTGTTGCCAGCGCGAGAAAAGAAATATCATCGGTTTTATTGATACATACGTACGTATTAGCGTTTTATATAATAAAGATTATAATAAAAAATATTATAATTTTATTATTACATTCATATTATATTAAAATATATTATAATAATATAAATAAAATAATAAATTTTATTTTAATATTATAATAAGAAATATTATAATTTTATTATTATATTAATATTATACTAAAATATATTATAATATTATATTAAAATAATAAATTTTATTATAATATATATAATATGATAAAAAATATTATAATTTTTTTATTATATTAATATTATAATATTAATATTTTATTAATATGTTTATAAATACTTTTAAATATTTTATAACAAATTTCACTAAAATTATTTATGCTTTATAAAAAAAAATCTTTCTACTGAAAGACATGCATAAACTCTTGACATAAAATATTTAATGGGAATCATTACATTACCTTTGACCAAACATGGCGTCGAAAAATGCAGCTTGGCTTAATAGTTTTTAACATGTGTCACGCAATTTCTAAGTAGTGATTAATAATTATTAAGAAAAGATGGAAAGATGAATATAATAATATCCATTCAGTGCAATTTTAATAGAAAATTCTGTTATTTTTTATGCAAGACTCACTTTTCAGATTATAAGCATTAATCGTGGTAATAGTTATTTCATAATATGGAGGAGATTAAGAGGCGTTAATTATTTCTTCGTACTTAATAGATTTTCTTCTTATTTGATAGATAGAAAACAGTTTATGTATCAGATGACTTATTAATCGTAATTCAGAAATAAATGGGGAAACTTGTATGGCTTTATTATTTCAAAAAATTAAATTTGAGGTGAAGTTGTTATCGTTAGTTATCATTTTAATTTAAAGTAAAAAAAGACTTATACATATATTTACTGCATTTGTGTGATTCAGGGTCGTGATATTTTTTTGAATGTGTTTTTTATTACTTACATAAGCATTTTTTATTATAGAATGATTTAAAATTCAGAAAACTATATAAGTTTAGAGCAGGGGTGGCGAACCTTTATACACCAACGTGCCATTTTCTCTAAAAAATTGCTTAATGAGGTCATAGACGTGACGTCAAATAATTTTGACTTCGTGATTATTGGGAAAATAATAATATTAATACTATCAACTCAAAACTCTTTATTTACATTGAAAAAAAAATACATTTTGCGATGTCTCATCAGTCATGCACGTAATTCAACTTAAAGTAACATCAGTGTGACTTCTGTTGTTGCAGATTAGATGACCAATAACTTATATTAGGTTGTAAGATGTTAGTTTAAGCAGGACTGTTGATTTGGTTTGCTAGTTATTTATTGTTAGCTTGTTTTTTACGGTTATTAATTGTTTTTTTAGCATTAATTTGTAATTTTTTTGTTAATAATTGTATATTATTTTGCTTGTTTTTGTGAATTTTAATTTATTTGTTACATATGCTTCATAGCGTAATAACATTTGTGTAATAACAATTCATAGTGTAACAACAATTGTGATCGGTGGAGTGCCCAAAATATTGCGTCGCGTGCCATAAATAGCACGCGTGCCATTGGTTCGCCATCCCTGGTTTAGAGTATAATTTATATTGTACCAAAAAAACGAGTGAATTATAAATTTAAATAAAAATACTTCCCTAATCCATAAAATATGTTCCTTATTATCGACATATTTATGCATAAAATTGAAATATTAAAATAAATTGTACACACTTTTTAAGCACAATTGGAATTTTCAAAGTATATATAAAAGAATGAGGAACAATGGTGTATTATTATTGTATGCTATTTCATAAATCTTACTTTTATAAGAAAAAAGTTGCGAAGAGTTTTTTTCCTTTGTAAATGTTTTATCGTGATTAGGAAAGTATTAGGTATTTATCGATATTATAACCGTAAAACTTTATTTTATAAACGGATAACTAAATAATATTATTTGCCTAATCTCTATGAATTGAAAGTCATAAAGGTTTTATCGTGAATTAGGTGTTCATCGATATTATAACCATAATAATTTATTTTATAAATGGATGACTAAATAATATTATTTGCCCAATCTCTATGTATTGAAAGTCATATCGTGAATAGGAAAGTATCAGGTATTTGTTGATATTATATTAACAATCATTGCATGTTGTCTACTTAAACTATAATATTACAAACAATGTCTAACAGTAGGTTAGCGAAAATTTAACAGGTTTAGGGTTTTAAAAGTGCAATACAACAGTACTTATTATGACATATTTAATTAGAATAATGAGAACTTCTTATTTAATTAGAATAGGTGAACTTCCTAAAATATTGTTTTGCGTAGCGTGTTTCTTTATTTACTTCTATAATTGCTTCCCATCTAATATATATTAGAAAAAAATAATATTAAATGACATTCTATATTGTAAAAAATAAGTGATAGTGAACTTCTTAATATATTTCTTCGCGCAACGTATACTTTCATTGAGCTATTGAATTTCACAATAAAACGTAACTATTAAAACGTAGCAGTTAAGAAGAATTGATACATTTAATGCTGTTATTTTGTTTAGTTTTAGCTATCTTTAAGTTAATGGGATAGTAATTTTCTCCAAATGTATATTGCAATTATCAAACAACAAATTATAAAAATTAAAATAATAGTAAGTCAAATAAAACACAGAAAATGCTTCAAATTCGTCAAAACAATTGTTTGAAAAAATAGATAATATTAAAGACAAAAGCTTTGCCATCTTTTAGCAGTTGCTCGTTTTTCGCAATCGCTCTTCTGCATTGATTGACCCAACTGACCCACCACGTTTAAAGCGTGACTAACTTCGTGATACTGATGGCAGGGCAGTTGAAGTTAAATAGAAGAACGCCTCGCATCTTGAGCTTCCGTATTTATGAGCATCCCACCACCCCCTATTGAAAAAGAAAGGGTTTGCACTGAGGGACCGTATATGAAGTAAAATTAAAATTAGGTGATCGTGTTGCATTAAAATAAATGATTGCTATTACAAAAAATATCTATTAAAAATACTATAAAATATTTACAAAAATATCCATTAATTATTATTTTATTAGACACGATAATCTACAAAACGGCATTACATGTGCAATTTTCTGCACAAAACTGAAAGGCATTTACCAACGCAATTCCAAATTTGTTTATATTTTTTTTTTGTCCTTCTCGGTAACTCAACGTTATTAGATTTTTATTTTATATCCGGCGTAGAACAGATGACTTTATTCTGAATTTACAACTGTCAATGTTCAACTCCGCAGCCTTGCAATTTTAAACCCAACTCAGAGAACAAGGGAACTCCTGGATCAAAATAACCTTTTAATGGAGCTAACCCACATTTGCGACACATGGAGAGGAAAAACACGAAAACCTCTCGTGGTTAGCCAGATGGTTAAGGGATTCTAACTCATCAGTCAACTACTAAGGATATTTTACGCCAGCACTGTAGTCTGTGCGAGCTAGAAGCAGAATTCGTATCAACCAGCCACCACTGGGGATCGGGCCTTTGCTCTTTTCTTTGGGAGACGAGCGCTCTATTCCTTGAGCCACAGCGACTCATTTCATTAGATCAAGTAAAACATGTTTTTTAAATGTCAACCCATTGAAATAAAGAATAACTAGATTCAGTATCATTTGGCATGATGCTATTGCTCAAGGTCAACTCATAATAGTTAAAATTTACCACAATACATTTTTTTCGATAGTCATTCTTTTACGAAAGTATAGAAAATCTATTGTCTCTGTACTTATATTACATACCTCGGTACTTTTATTCAAAATTATTATTCGTACCTTTATACTAACATCCCCACTTATACTAATTTTTTACTAACATAAACTGTTTAAATGTTAACAAAATATAATAACCACAACTAAGAATATTCTAGAATTCATGCGTTATACAAAAATGTATGTATGCAGTCAAAATAAATATCGTAATTGAATAAATGAAGATTTTTGCCTAAAAGATATTCAGCTTTAAAATTCTAAATATTCTAATAATTAATCTAACAAATCTGAAATGAATATCCCTATCCCTCAATCTCTATTCTATTCTATTCAATAATAAATAATTAATATAACTGATGGGGAAAAAAACTTAAAAATTGGCAATAATTAAATCATTTTAAGTACTTGATAAAAAATAAACAATAAATGGTACTATAAAAAGTTCTTTCGTTTTTTTTAACATTTATAACAATGATTTTTTAAATGATATGATTAAAATTAACGCTAATGAAATACCTTAATTTTATATTATTTTTCTAAATTATATTTTTTAATTATAATTTTTCAAAATTAATTTCATGAAAGTTTTTTTAAAGATCTTATTTAAAACAAAATATTTGTGCAAAATATTATTTTTATTTGTTTCTAAATAAAATTCGAATAAGAATTATTCTACTACACTTAAACATGCTTATATTAAACGCTAAGCATTCACCTCCTCGCCGACTGCGATAAAATCGCAAATTTGGCGAATAAAATAGTGTTTTGGCAAAAGTATTGGCGAATGATTTTTTTTTCCACTGGTAAAAAAAACATATTAACTCGATCATCAAAATTACGTCAAAATGAATTTTTCTAAGCAAATCAGTATTTTTAATTAGATTACGGTAATTTTTGGAAGATGCGCCGCATAACCAATTAGAATTGGGTTCAAATAATGTAAGCCTGAAACCAACTACCGTAAAATAGTTTTCTACAGGGAAAAATTAATCATAAAAAATTGTTAAGATTTGCATTTGGCGAAAACTTTCGAAAATTGGCGAATACTTTTGATGCTTGTCTAATTTACTGACTAATAATTTAATATCCATAGTGCATATTTGCGCACAGTCCATATTGTTAGTTTTTAGTATAAACACATTTGAGTGTAATAGTAAGCTATGTAATAATATTGTGGGGGGTGAAATAAAATATTGTGAAAAATATAAAATTAAGTTTACCTGCTCTTAAGCTCTTGTTTCGTTTAAAAAAGAAAATTAAAAAAATTGCATTCATTTTTTTTATAAATATTTTAAATGACTTGAGGAAGGATTTTTCTTTCAAAAAAATATTTATTAAAATAAAACTTGTGTAATACCTTACACAATATTATTTATAATTGTTAAAAAATACAAAACTCAAATATGCTCGATCTATGTTAAAATAATTTTGCGGGGGTGAAAATACAACATTGTGAAAATGAATATTTGTGCACAGTCCCCAAATTCAATTTGAAGAGCACGCTCAATTCACCCAATAGAGTAAAGATTTTTTTGAAAGATCGAGTTCTAATTGTCTCGCTCTACACAATTTTTGCGAACGTGCTTTTCCATTACCCATCATTCATCTGTCTCGATTGGCCAGTGACGGTTGCAGTTATGAATGACGCTTATTTACCCCTCTGCACAATGCCCTCGTAATTTTTAACAGTTGAGTTTCAAAGAAAAGTGACTTAAGGAATATTTTATATTGAACAAGGATAAACATGGATTTAAATGAAACTTTTAATGAATCGAGCAAGAAAAAATTACTTTTTAAGCAACATGAATTGCAATTTTAAATGGGGAGAGAAATATCCTATGTATGCGTCAATTTTAAATTTTTATTTAGAAGAAACTACTTTTTATGCAACATGAATTGCAATTTTAAATGGGGAGTGAAGCTTCCTATGTAATAAGCGTCAATTTTAAATTTTCATTTAGAAAAAATTACTTTTTTTGCAACATGAATTGCAATTTTAAATGGGGAGTGAAGTTTCCTATGCAAGCGTCAATTTTAAATTTTCATTTAGAAAAAATTGCTTCTTATGCAACATGAATTGCAATTTTAAATTTGAAGAGAAGTTTCCTATGTATGCGTCAATTTAAAATTTTCATTTATTTTTAATTTTTTTTTATAAGAAATATTTAGATTGAACGTGAATAACTAACTAATAAAATAAATAAGTAAAGTAAAAGCAAATTTAAATGTATTATACAATATAATTAAGTTTTCTGAAACATAAATTACAATTTCAAAAGCGAGAGAAAGTTTGGATTCTGAAAGCAAATTTGTTATTATTAATAGCCGCTTTTGGTGACCAGCTTTGTCACCTTTCAAAATTATCTCCTACAAAGTATACACTTTATATGTATTGCATTAATTTCTTCTAACCATTTCAGTAACGATAATAATATTTAAAAAAATTAAAAGCATTAAAAATTTACTCGAATTATGTGTTTCCAAAAATCTTGGCCGCGCCGATCACCGGTGTCTCCCGTGGCGCTACGAACAAACTCAGTGTCGGTCACCGGTGACCCCATGGCATTTAACGTGTTAATGGTAATCTTGCCGAATGTGCAGCACAACTGTATTTGAATATTCAAATTCTTAAACTCCTCCTCCTATCCTAACACCTTTTATTAGTTTAAAAAATACATTAATAATATTTTTTTAGTATATAAAAAATATTGAAAATATATTTAGCAATATTATTAAATAGATTTAACACCGAGTAGCTGTTTCCGGTGGCTTTGTCTTTGTGCATGTACTGTAAAAGGTAAACTCCATAACAATGAATTGGTATACAGCATGCTGCATAATAGAACTGTTTCTATAGCCATTAATAATCACTTCACAACTAAGCTTTTATTTCTATAAAAATACAAAATTATTCTAAATAAATTCTAAACTGATAACTAACTACTTAACCCTACTTAAACTATAACTGAATACAAAATAAAAATGAATATATATAAATACTTCACTTATAATTTATTTTTTAACACAACTTAAATTATTACTTGAGATAACCGAACACGAGCAATAATAACTATAGTGCTGAGGATAGTTAGACACCAGAGTTTATGGAGCCACTTAAGAGAAATATACATATAGTTAAATTATTATTTTAAATTTACGTTTATTTTCAGCATTTTAGTTGAAGAATTATTTATATAGAATTGTAACATTGATTTAAAAAATAAATTTGTGAGTCAAAAGAAGCTTTAAATTAATTAAACAGTAAATTTTTTTTTTCTGAAGAAAACTATATATTTAAGAACAGAAAAAATTTCTTTATTTATGTATATTTATATAGTTTTATATGGTTATAGTTTTATATTCATTTATATAGTTTTTTTATTTCCGTTTATTTTAATTTTAAATATTTATGTTACCGACATATGAGCAAAATGTGAACATTTTCAGAACGCAACTCTAAAAAATTATGTATATTTATAAATTATAAAATCTTTGAGTAAAAATGAAGAAGTATAGACGTAAAATCCTTATGCTTGAATTAAAAATGGTCATTATATTAGATATAAGTTTTAGACAATAATTGGATTTAAAATTGAATATAAACAAACTAAATGAAATAATTGGTGTTTTTCAAACATTCTGTAATCATTAACATAAAAGAAATTGCAGTCCCTATATCATTATCTTGAATTAAAAAGAATTCATTAGTGTAAGTACTTAACGAGCGAATATATACTTAACGAACCTTTTTTTTAATTGATTCGCCTTTTTAAGGGTCTAAGAAGTAAAATTTATTCGATGTTCTTACAACTTTTGACATTTGAGCAGCATAATTGGTTTAATTAAAGTAATATCCGTACAATTGAAAATATGTATTCGTTTTAAAAATTACTTATATTTCTTTTGTTTAAAAAGGGGGTCTTAGTATAGTATACAATAATTTTGTAAATTATGTTATCAGTATTTCAACTTCGTTTATAACTGCTTACATCATTAAAAAAAAAGCAATTATTCTAGTAGAAAAAAATATATAAAAATTAAGCAATTTAGGTATCTTAATGTTATTATTATGTTTTTAGTACAGCTTTAATCAATTTTATTGCATTATTGAATGAATGCCAACATTTGAAGAATTACAGCAGTTAGTTCTAGTTCATCAACTAAAAAATAACAAATAAAATTATTATGATGTTTCAAAAAAATTTATTTTAGCTTATTTAATTTATGAGCACAAAATCATCACATAAAAACAAAACTTTAATCACATTAAATATTTTTTTTCTGATAAAGACAACAAAATAATAATAATAAATATAATTGCAATATAAATCTCAGATATAAAAAACACCCCGAAACGTATAATTTTAAATATTTGCAACAACTCTCTTACAATATTTTGAGTTTTAGATATTTTTCCATCTTTCTTTCCTTAAAAAGTTCTATTAAAACTGAAATCAAAGCTTAAAATTTACAACTTTTTTCCCCAAATACAGTCCAGATTCTAACAAACATTTTCCATAAAAGTGAAAATTAATAAAATCAGTAAAACTTGTTAAGCAATAATTACATTAATTTGAAAAATAAATTTTGATGCAATTTAGGCAGTTTACGTAAACACAAAATGTATGTGCATATCAATATATAATAATGAATCTCTCAAACCTGCACAAATATTGAGTTATTTCTGCTTCAAGTTTTGGATTATATTCTTCAGAGACTTATTTAATACGGTAAATTTATTATGATGTGATAAATCAAAAACTGGTTTTCTGTTTTTAATAAGTAAATGAATAAATAAAAACACAATAGTTCCCAGTATAATGCTGTAACAAGAACATTCCTAAACATCTTTATGCAGTTCATTCACAATATAACATACATAAATATTTTTTTTTTGGTTAGGGATAAAAAAACTTCTTCCTTTAAATATAATTAACAGCGACTTTAAATTTAGATAAGTTAATAAGGTCTCACGAAATTAAAAAAAAAATAACGCTAATCAACTTTCGAGAATACGGGTTGAAATTATTTCAAAATTATTAAACATAAGTAAATGTCCTCGGAAAAAAATAACATGATGCATAAAATGATAAAAAATGCATTAAATCTTCATGACTGAGGGAATGATAAAAGCAAACAAGTTTAATTCGGTCATTTAGATGCAAAATACAGAATGCATAATTATTCAATACATACGCCGCTTTACTTCGAAATAAAATACAGGAAGGCAGAAGTGTGATTTTATTAGAATACTTTTTTTTCCAAGTCTGCTTAAGTACTTCTCATTGATATTAACTCACGATTTTCAGATCGTTATTAGAACCTTTTTACAATAACAATTGAGATTCCGAAATGAGGAAAGTAAAAAAAAAAAGTTCACGATTTTCTGGTTGTGGCTAACAGCAAGTAAATTTTTTTTCTTGTGAATATTTTTCGATTCTATATCTGAAAGTATTAGTTATTAAGCTTGGTGTTTATTTGAGCACTTGATCTTTTCTTTTGATAGCATTTCAATCGCCTTTTTAAACGCTTTTGGCGATTGCGTCGCCAACTTACGTTCAGGAATTTGAAAAGAGTTCCAATTGGTGAGATAGTAATTAATGAAACTATTAAAATAACAATGAAGTTGTTTTTACTTATTTCGTGGCGAGCTTTTATGGTTGATATAAACTGAATTTCGATTATTTTTTGCAATTACGCGAAAGAAAATTATCGAGAACAATTATTGTGTATTTGTTATTGACTGTATAAGCAACATCTGCTGTTAATAAACAATGGTTGTAGAAAAAATTGCTCTAGATGTAACTTTTCTGAAATTGTTTAATGCAAGTTTTTTTTATATATTTACAACGAGATTAAAGTTTCAACGACTTCTGAGTAATTCGTTAATCGTTCATTTAAAAAATATTTAATAAAATAACACATTACATCAAACATAAGAGCGTCGTAATATTTTTTTTAAAAATTGCTTGTTGTAGTGAATACTTCATTTACAAAGTATTAAGTCCACTTTCATAAACCACACTGTAAAAAATTCCAGATCAAATTCCGGTAAAAAGTACCCTGGTTGCATCATCCGTAAAATTAACTTTACCGTAAAATCCATTTTTACCAGAATTTGATCCAGAATTTTTTACAGTGCAGTGTCTATGTTGTATTTTTACATCTCGGTAAACTTGCAAGTTCCTCATTTACAAAGAAGTTAAAAGCATTTCAACGACTGCAACGTTTATTAACCACTAATTATTCCCCTTAACCATTAACTAATTCCCTTAAACCATTAATTATTCCCCTTAAATCACGCTGAGACATTAAGCATTGCTTTGGTGGCATTCTTATTCTCAGATTTTCATTTACAAAGCAATTAAACTGACAACGACTGCAGCGTAATCAATTAATTATTCCTCAAAAAAGCATGTTGTACTTTTTAATATTATTTTGAAGGCATTCTTTTTCTACAATTATCATTTACAAAACAGTTAAAATTTCAATGAGTTATTAGAATTATCTATCAATTGTTTATCTTGATGTTAAGCCAATACCAGCAAAATTGTGATTTGTTAGAATTGCTTATTACACTTGCTTATTTTGACAGAGAAAGAGGTTAAAATTGCTATAAATCTACAGTAATCCATTATATTTCTGATCTTAAAGTATACTCCACAATGGAGCATTAGTATCTTTTAAAAAGTTTTGTTTTTTAAAGAGGTTAAAACTTCAACAAATCCAGATTAATCTATCACTTATATAACTTGCAAATCGCTAAACTGACAAGTATAGGCTATTTTTAAATCATTCATTCACAATTCTCAAAAAATTTAACATTTCGACAAATCCAGACTGATCCATTGATTGTTTACCTTAAAATACGATCCCTTATCGAATAGCAGTACCTTTGGAGCATTTCAAAATTGCTCGTTTTAAGCTTTTAAATTAAAATTAAATTAAGCTATAAAAGTTAAAATTTCAACGAATTCAGAATAATTCACTGAAGTATTTTTGAAGTTCATCGAGTCTATCGAGTATTAGCAACAATGTAGCATTTTGAAATTGCTTTTCGTAAAGATTTCATTTACAAAGAGGTCAGGTCAAAGTTTCCTCGTCATCTGAGCAATCCATTAGCTGTTCGTTTCAAAGTGTGTTTCACTGTCAAACGTTCGGATCTTCTGTGAGCAATTAAAAATCTTGATGCAGAAGGTACATAAGTGCTCATTGACGTCATGTGCTTTTTGTGCTTTTTGCAAGCGTTAAATTAAGTGTAGAAAAATTTATTGTTTATTTCTTTAATAATAGCACCTATAAATAAAGAAACTATTTAAAATGAAAAAACGGATATTTTTAAAGTTTGAAACGGAAACGAATTAACTGTTGGGTGTGAATAATTTTTCCTTGATGGAACATCTAAATGTAAACTATTCAGGGACATAAAAAAATATAAAGTTAAAAAAATTACTACATTTTCACGCATGTTTTGAACAATAATAAAATTAAATGAAAATTCATTTTCTATGACATGAATGCTTAAGTTTGAAAACTTAAGATACATTTCTGGTAATATTTGACAATAGCGAGTTTATTTTTTTAAAATTTTTACTGGATATTTGGACAACAATCCTGTTACATGTACGATTTTTCATTAAGAAACTTAATATCCAACTAAACAACGGTGAGTTAAATTAGAAATATTCTTAAATTCAAGATCTACCATTTAATTAATAAAGAATCATCAAATGCTATTTAAAAATTTGTAAAAGCTGCAGAAGTTTCATTAACAATGCACTACCAGATTGATAAATTTAAAAGCAGAAAAGCTTTTAAATTCAGGTTTCATCATTAAAAATAAAAACATTTAAAACGTTATTTAAAAATTCATAAGAACTACATAACTATAAATTTAAAAATATATCGGATGAAAATCGAGAATATTATCAAGTCCACGAGCATTAAAACACTATAATGAAAATATCTTCATTTAAAGCTGTGGAGTGCTTATTTTATTTGTCGTGTTAGTGACAAAACTGTGAAATCAGTTGTTGAAATCTTCTATCTACCAAATCCGATTTTTCCTGATAACTCTAATCCGTGCGTGATAATCTCATAAAATATATTTTTATCATTTTGAGCGTGATTAAAGCAAAAAGCCTTCTATTTAAAAGAAAATTTTGTATTCTAGCATAACTGTTGAAGAAAATTTTTTTTACAAATTATTGAAATTGACAAAATGAGAAAAGATGTATTACGCACTAATGTATCTCGCAGGCATAGTTGTTCATCTATTAATTCTTATGGTGAAAGATTAAGTGAATGTTCAGGAATATTCAGGTGAATATTTAGTGAATATTCAGGCATAAAATTCCCTTGCAGATTTTTTTAATTAACTTAGCAATTTAGCTAAATTAATTTTTTTATAAATTTGTATTTTATAAGCTAACCTTATAATATCATTTATTAATCTCGATTTTCAACAGTTTCAATGATAATTTGTTTTTTTTTTAAATAATTAGGTTAATCATAGGATCAAAAACATTTATGTGATTAATTAAAATTATGATAAGTAATAATTTAAATAATTGACATAATTTTCTTTCCATTAATGACTTTGCATCTAATAAGTATATATCTAAAATATTTTCATAAGATAATTTTAAAATGATAATTTTTTTCGCTTTAAATCTACGAGAGATCATTTTTAATTAACAGGAATCACCCAAATTTTTCTGTCTCGTGCAATATTATCTTCAACACTATGCTCTATTTAGTGTTATTATAGTTGTGATTGATGAGTACAAAGTAGGGTGTACTCAAAGTAAGCTGCATACAAAGTAGGCTGTAATCTCTTTTGTAGGGATTTTCGTAAATATATTTGACTAATAACACACTTAAACGTGCATACTGACAAACTTTGTAAAGCTGCATTTTTTATTATTATTTTTTTTATTTTTAGTTATTTTATAATTTATTTATAGAAATTTCATTGCTGCATCTTACCTTTTAAAGTTCAAACTAAAATATTAAACAAAATATTTTATCATTTTTTAAGCGGCTTTTTAAAAATGTTATTCTTTTACTGTTGCTTGATTAGAAGCCGATAGTATAGACGCTGATTCATTGATAGGAGCAGCTGATTCATTATTGGAAGAACACATTATTCCTAAAAAAAAACAGTTTAAATATTATACGAAATATTGGGTCAAAAAGCAATTCCGTTTTAATTTAGGAAATTGAAAGACAATTTTCTTATAGTGAATAAATATTTTACTGGATTATACAAAGTCTATTTTGGTCCAATACCTTTTGCCATCTTTCTGGCAGCAGCATGATATTCCCAAAATATTGATTTTTACTTTCTATATTTGAAAAGGCGCCAACCAAAAACTATACAGAGTAGAATCAATAGAACTTTGTGGTTAATTAACACAAGTAAACTTGCCTGTATCAGCTTCCAAAATTTATAATTATTATACAACTAAAGTGCGATGTTGGCTGCTTAAAAATGCAATTCCTAGTAACAATTTTACCTCGGCCGCAGTTGGGTTCTAAATTAGCTCCACATGGGTGTCCATATGGGCTCCATATTAGCTCCATATGGGTCCATGTACCTAGGGACCAATATTAGGATGTCTAAATTTTTGAATATTGGTTCTAGAATGGCCTATATTGGGCCTACATTGGCCAATATGGAACCTTTATCGGCTAAATAATGCATATAAAATATCGAGTGAATCTGAGAATTTTATATAGGACCGATATTGGTTGCAAAGTGGCTGTAAAATATCGGTTGACTCGAAAATTCTATATAGGGCCAATATCGGAAAAAAATAAAGGCCCTTTGAACCCTTACTGCGCCAAGATTCATGAATATTGGCCTAATGATGGCTCAGGTTATTTTGCAGCTAGGGATCTGTTGGGTAAAAACGACACTACTTTCCGAACAACCCAATAGAATCATTAGCTGGGTTATGAATAATGGCTATGAATAGTGATGAATAATATCAACCCAATATGAATAATTAGCTAGGTTAATAGGATGTTCATTAACTTCGGAGAAACAATTTGAAAATAAGGTTTATCGCAAAAAAAAAAATTATTTCTTAAATTTTAGAAAATAATTTTTTTTGTAAAATAGTAGATTCTGAAAATTAAAAAAAATTAACGAACAAAAGAAAAATTATTACCTTCATATTTTTTTAAGTTATTTGGCATTGCTTGACTTAATTAAGACCTTTTATGTTTTTTATGCAAGAAAAATTGCCAATTTTAATCTACGATTTAAAAAAAAGAAGTTAAAAATGTTTTGAATATTCGAACGTTGTCTTTTATCTACAAAACAAAACTTACAGCTTACAGTAAGCGTTTTAAAATATTAATTCAGCTTTTGTTATAACTGTACAATAAAAGTACTTTCGATGCGGGTAACCTTTTTGAAAGGCATAAAATATTAATTCAAAACAATATATAATATTTATATATTTTACTTTGTAAAGTGCTTGGCTAAACGTAAAAATGAATGCATTTAAAATTTAAACCGTAACAGTCGCGCAAAGAGACAAGAAAATGGCATAAAATATTGAAAAGTAAGATATAAAAAAAAGCATATTGGTGTTCTAATTAGGCAGATTTTGTCCTTTGTGGAAAAAACATAAAAGTAAATATTAAAAAAGTGCTTTCACATCTCTGCGGCTCATTTCTCTTTCAAAAGAAAAGAAAAAAAAGGTAAGCAAAAACCTAAATGTCATTATTATTTTATTTTCAGTGAAATTGCCAAGCAAAAAGCGGCGCACTTGCATAAAAAAGGGGGAAACGAAATGGGAAAAAAGTTGCGATAATACTTTCTTTTCTGCTTTCCTTTATATACCTGGCATTACTTTGGACAGCGAATTGCAAGGTGAGCAACCACCTAGGGAATTCGAGAGGGAAAATTAAACAGACTCGCAATGAAATTCCCTAAGGAATAGGAACCGGGAAATAGCAGACTCGTCAAGAAATTAAAACGGTGAAGAAATAAATTATTCACAAGGACCCCCAATGGGACCTTCCTGGTACTCTCTTCCAAAAATGCCGAAAAAGGACTTTTGCATGCGTTAAGACAGGCGAAAAAATCCCCAGGGAGTTTTGTATTTTTCCCTGTCGCTCTTTTAGAACATTCTTTTCGAGCAAGGGATGGTGCAGAAAATTAAATATGCATACTGCCGCGCGTTCAGTTTTGTAATTCCGTTTGCTTTTGGAGTTCGCAATTGATAATTGAATCTGTTTGCTTTTCGCTGTTAATGGAATTAAAAAGGTATAAAGTTTTGATTAGATTCCAGAACAAAATATATCCAAAAGAGAAATGGGATCTGATATGGCGTTGTCGTCTGATCTTCATACTTTACGTCAAGAGGAATATTAATATAATAATTTCAAAACTTCTTATTCCGTTGGGATAAAATTCGTGCTTTGTCAAATATTTCAATCAAAAGAAATATCCTTTCTCCGCTTTTTATTTTTCGAGGAAATATATCATTATTAATTATTCTTGAGTAGGCTTTTTGAAGGTTTCGTATTTGTATGTCTCATCATACAAATTTAAAATAGGAAACGCTTAGAATGCTTAAATTGTAAGCCCTAGGGGGATAGTTTACCTATACAATAAAATACATAATATAATGTTTTTCATTAAGAACAATAGATATGAAATTATTAATTAAATAAAGTTAAGGGTCGCTGTCTAAATAAATACAATAGGGTAAAAAGGGGTAGATAATTTTGAACGTCTACTGGGGACAAACTATTCAACTTGAGTTTGTGAAGATGAATAACACTGTTTATAAAGCATCTGAATAAAATATAATTCTAGGAAGTTATTGAGCTACTCTTTTTTTTATAGATATTTAATTTTGTTATTTTATTTATTAATCAAATTATTTTGTGGGTATACTGTCAAAACCGACGAGTAATTGTAGAAAATGCATGGACTATATTAAAAAAAAAATTTATTGTTTAAGAAGAAAAGAAAAACTCTAGCTAATGTACAGTGCGTAAAATAGAAAAGGACCACCCAGAATTACTTATGATCCAATGATCGGATCTTCACGTTCTAAGACTCGATATTGATGATTCGACGGGGTGACCTGAAATATGCTAATTAATTAGTACAGACGATATTTTAAGTTACAAAATCAGACACGAAAACGTACTTTCTCTGAATAAGCATACCTTCATTTTATTTTTTGCGGGGAAACTGCAACCTGGGAAATATGGTCCCTATAGTTTGGTCAGGAGAGCTGTCCAAAGTGTGGACTCTTTAATGTTAATTTTATTTTTTTGCGTATTTTGCCATATCTCGAAAACATTTTAAGCTAATTTTAAAAAAAATTGCTCACAATTATAACATTCGTTTATTCAAAGATAATTCAATGAAAAGTAGAACTTTTAGTATATATTATTATTACTTTTAGTTATTTTATTTAATAATAGTCGAAAGAACTTTGAATTGTAAAGTATATAATTTTTGCATTTTAAAGAATGTAATTTTATATTTAGCAAAATTCAAAATTTGAGCGAAATCGGTGGAATAGTACCTGAGAAATCGAATTTTAAAGAAGCAGTATTTTTAAAATTGCATTGATTCTCGAGATATAGCGAAATACACAAAAAGTAAAATTAACATTATATGGTCTAAATTGTGGATCGCTGTTACCATATTATTGCAGCTTCCCCCTGATATTCTGGGGTCAAAAATCTGAATCTGTTTAAAAAAAACAGTGATGTTTTTTGAAATAGAGTACGTTTTCATGCTTGATTTCATAACTTAAAATATAGTCTGCACTAATTAATTAGCATATTTCAAGCCATCATCTAAGCCACCACCCCAAATCATTAAGATTGTGTCCTAGAACGTAAAGATCCGATCATTAGATCAAAAGTTATTCAGGGTGGTCCTTTTCTTTTGGGCGCACTTTTCATTGTGAAGGTATATTGTCCTAATACATATATTAACTTAAACTTTTTTTTCTTTGCAAAAAGGTACATTTTACTCACCTCAAGCGCGCCTAGATTTTAGTGATGTAACGGTTACAAAAACCTAGGATAATATTGCTTAATATCGAAAACAAAACGAAAAATTCAAATTAAATGTAAAATTAAACTTGATTAAAAAAGTATTTTAATTAAAGAAGCGGTTAAATTTAAAAAAATTGGTTTAAGTAATAGAAAATGGTTTAAATAATTCAGAAGGGTAGGATGTACACTGAAAAAATTTCAGATTTAATTACGGTAAATAGTACCAACATTTAGGATGTCTATATTTTTTTCCTGCAAAATTCATTTTTACCAGAACAAGTTACGGAACAAAAAGAGTACGATGCACCGTAATTTTTACAGTAAAATCTTCGAATCACTCTAATTAAATTAATATTACTGAAAAAATTACGGTACAATATTTTACGGGAAAAAAGGATTTTACGGATGATGATCCCAAAGTGCCGGTATTTTATACGAAATTTTTTACAGTGTTGAAGTTAACTTTAATATCTACTGGATAAAGATTTAACCTCCTTCAAGAAAAGTCCCGAAATTCTGGTGGTAAAGTTTTTAAGATTTTCCATAGAAGAGCTTCCTGACCCGTTTCTAGCCGTAACTGTGGCTAAATATTTAGAATTACGGTAGAAGAGGAGGAGTTAGAAGGTGAAATCTGTGGAAATCAGTCAAAACATTAAAATTTTATGACTTATTTTTACTGATAAGTATACATTTTTTTTAATTATAATTAATTTATTGTTAATAATAGGTTAATTTGTAAATATATTTACTTATTTTCGAACTTATGAGTTAAATTTTTTTAATTATTTATTGCAATTTAAGTGCAATCCTCCTTCCAATCTTCCTTGTTCTTACAAACATGTTCATGTTTTAGAATTTATTATTTCTCTAGCCCTTCAGAAAATATGTCAGCATCACATCATTATCAATTACATCAAAATACATCATTATCAATTGTACGGAGCGCAAAAAAAACGGACCACCCTGAACAACTTTTAATCTTAATTTTTTCGACTTTTATAAAATAAAATAATAAAAAACAATATCCATTTACTAAAATTTATTTTTTGCATGGAATTATCTTATGAGAAACGAATTTTATAATAGTGTTTGAAACCTTTCAATTCAAACTGGTTGCCCATTGGCAAAATTATTTGTTGTCTAATTTTCTTTTCTGTAATAATTTAAAGGGATGTCTAATTCAATTAAAAAAATTTTTTTTGTTGAATTCTAAAATAAATTAAAAAGCAACTGCGGTTGCCATAGTAACGCATGCAATGACGATGTATGCACACTGTTTACTATTATTCTTGAACACAGTTGAAAAGTGTGATGACGTCCAAATAAGGTGTTCCTGCCATCAAACCCAAAACAACAGCCATTTTACCAATGGGTTTAAAAAAAAAATGTCGGCGAGAAACGCGGGTCAAGTTCAATTTTAGATGATCTCTTTAAGTAATGACCGTTATGGAACCATGATTATGAAAACGCATTGCAATCGTATGAGTGGTGATTTTATGACCAGTGGTGATTTGAGGCCCATACATCTGCAGATCTATAAATATCAGCTAATATTGGAAATAAAGGCAGTCGATGAGCGATTTTGCCAACATTGCATCACGCCGTTTTGGAGTCTTAAATTCCAAGATTCCCTAGTGAACCACGTTGCTGCGGGAACGCTTTAGTTTTTTTACATAAAAATCAGCAAAAATAGTGATAGGGCAAAACTTTTTCATTTATATTTATTTTGAAAGGCAATGTAATTAAACAGGATTATCTTTTTTACGAGTAGGACTCAAAATTACGAAGTTAGAAAGGTAGATAGTTATAAAATTTTCTGCCAATACAAAACTTTCCCCAAGTAGTAAAATGGGTTATTTTTTTATATTTGGTTTTTTTTTTCTTAGTCGCTTACAAATTTTTAGGTTTAAAAGTCTTCAATCACGTTTTTAAAAAGCATTTTGTTTGACCAAATTTTTATCCGACAATGAAAGTTACTAAGAAATTTTTTTTCCTTCTTGTTTGCACATTGTTTTTCATAAGTCAAATGAAATACTCGCACCATGTTTTCTTCCAATGAAAACCTCAAGCTAATTATTAAAATACTAGCTTGAGATTTGCACAGCAACTTTTTTTGCCATAGCTTATTAAAGTGTGTAAAATTATTTTTGCTTAAAGACGAATTTTATGCAGCATAAAATGAATTAATAATTTTTTACTTGAAAATAAAGATATATTTTTAAGCTTTTCAAACGTGAAACTCTAAGAAAACAAAGTATGGTGGAAATGAAGTTTAATTTTTCTCTTTGAAATATGTGTAAAACAAAAAGTTCTCGTTTTTGAAGCATTTTTAAGACTCGAAAAACATTTTGATTCCTTTCTCGCATACAATTCTTTTATTTTAGATTTTAAATTTCAATTAAAATATTTTTGTACTAGGCGACTATTTTCGGTAAGAAAAACAAATTTTTCAAAACTCACCGGCGAAATAACAAATTATTTTTGACAATTTTCTCAAATAGTTGAACCATTCCGTTTTCCTATCCTTTTAGCAATGAACAAACAAAAAAGTATATTTTTTAAAATTCAAATTTATTTCTCTCTTTTTGATATAATTTAAAGCACCCTCAAAATGTTATTATATTTGGAAACACTAGAAAAATCTGTATAAAAGGCCGAGGAAAACTAATTGCAAAAATTCATGAAAAAAACTACGTTTTTCATTTAAAAAAATAAGTAAATTTTTCATTAATTCCAAAGGTATTCTAAGAAGAACAAAATTATAAAATCTAAATGTATAAGAACTGCGAAACAAGAAAAAGATATATTTATACCATCTAAAAATTCCAACTACTCATGGGATTTGAGAGATATTTAGAAAGTTTATCAGCCAGGATTGTTGGGTTTGTTTTGCGGCCTTTTTCTTGTTATTTGCGGTACTTTACAAAAGCATATTCTTTAAATCAAGAGAGACCTGAATTAAAGCTTAATACAACTAAGAGAACAGAAGAAAAACTTGGCGAAAAAAAAAACACGCTCGGATAAAGAATGCATTTATTATTTCTGTCTCATCTATTTCATCTCTGGTGGAATTGAGATTATTTGAAGTTTGTATGTTCATTTAAAAATAAGATTTTAACTATTTTGCCTATGGGTATACCAAAAACAGTCTTTTCTTTATGTCGCCAGTTTTTGGCATAAAAAAGGGAGTATTCGCAAAGTGAAATCCCAGAGGTAATTATTTTAGAATTCATAACAAAAAAAGAGCGCCAAGATTTTGCTTTTGAATACATTATTTTGATAAAGACTGAAATGACAGAGAGGAAAGAAAACCGCCAGGGAATACCTCTAACGTCGCCAAACAAATTTTTTCATGCCGTCCCGCTATTAAAAGCTTTGCTACAATTTGATAGAAAATATCCTTTTTTTTTATTCCTGATCTTTTTGATACTAAATGCTTGTTAAAAAAATTGATTAGGAAAAATAGGAAAAGCTATTCATAGAGAAGATTTGTAACTGTACCTGTATGATTTCATAATGAATAGAATACTTTATTTTGATTAGAAGTTTTCGAATAAAATAATGTCTCTAAGGAATTAAGTCCGCCTTTTTAGTTTTATAATTTGTATCCTTTGAGAATTTTATATACTTTGTAATCTTATATGTTGGCTTTTCTAAATCCCCGGATGTAATCCGGAAATTTCGTTTTAATTGCGGTACCATTTTTTATGAATTGAAGAGAATAATTTGATGAATTATTTGTATTATCAAAAACAATATTTTTTTTCACAAATTTAAAGTATAGTTTTATTATAAATAATTAGTTAGTAAAGTTAGAAATCAAAATGAGCATTTTTACACGATGAAAATTTCTTCACCATCTCTTGTGACTTGAGTTTTTATATTTAGAATTTGAATGCTTCGAAGGTGATAAAAGAAACAAAAATACACATAGATAAATATTATTTTCATAAAAGTTTATTTTTGAAAATAAAAAAGGCAAGATACGTAACATGTTAGAGGTTAAACTTAAATAATACCATTTTTGAAAATAATTTATGTTTAGTATGGTTTATAAATACATGATTGACTTGGGACAAAATGATAAAATTCGCTATTCGCAAAAGCGACATAGCTAGTCCCTTGTATTGTTTCCAATTAGGTATTTAATGATTTCTAGAATTTACTTTAAATATAAATAAAATACATAGAAACATATAATTGCTACAAGTATGGTGTTTTCTATCAAAATTGCTCCTAAGAAACGATTTGATGGCTAATTGGGTATACTATAGCCTACGTCACAGGTTGTGTTATTCCTACTAAATTTAACCCATGAACGGCATTTTCTGCGAGCCTAACTTCAAGCCACAAATAAACAAACGAAGTGTTTGATCGTTTAAATAGCTGCTCGCCAGATTTTATTGCATTATAAAGAAAAGTAATTGATATTCGATTTTTGAGTAATAATTGATTTATGTGGATAATGGCATTTATGTGGATAGTGGCATAGAATTTAGCATTGCGTCAGGATAAATGTTATTCCTACTAAGTGGAAGTAGTTGTGTTTTTTTTAATATTATACCCAATTTTAAAGTGCACAGTATGGAAAATGTTCTTTAGATGGAAATATGTGTTTTTTGTATAATTTTTGTTCAATTGCACACTTTGGAAAATATTCTTTAGATGGAAATATGTGTTTCTTGTACAATTTAAGCTGAAAACAACGAATATGTAATTATTTTTATTTGTTTATCACGTGTCGTTTTCCTAAAATTCCATATTTTAGCTTGGTGTATTTAATGCATTTTAAAAGTACACTGCAACAACTTACAAGCCAAACAAATGGTCTTTCATGGCTAGAGAGAACCTCGCCATTTAGAGGAAAATTTTGGCGATCTATTAGACTTATGCAACAAAAGCATTATCTACCTGCACAAAGTTTCGAGGCACTAGATGCATTAGACTGCCATAGATCTGTGAATCCACGAGAAACTTGATGACTTTTCTCCTACAAAAACAATACTTGTTGGATCGTTTTGATTTTCATTTATAAATCAAGCACCTCGCCAGTGAGCTGCGGATTTTGGACATAGATTAAAATACGTGTTTAAAAAATGGATATAATTTTAAAAATTATTGTTCCATTAATGGACCTATTTTTAATTTGGCTTTCAATTTCTTCGCATCTCAACTGTAATGTTAGCTTAATTGGGCTTCGAGCTTTTTTCGTCAGAAGAATATTATTTTTGGAATCAAAATTCAGTCTGACATAATAAAGAATATAATTCAAATAATAAGTCTGTAAAAAATATAATTCCAATAATGATTAGCAAATAAATAAAAATTTAAACTAGATTGAAAAAAGGCTTGTATTGAGTCCGAGACAATTAGAAATAGTTACGTTACATTTCATGCAATTACCTTTAAATTTGCAAATTAAAATTTTGCCCTTAAATTTTTGAGAATTTTTTTTTAAATTTGAAAAAAGGGTGTTGTATAGAATTCTGGACACATTTTAGAAATACGTATATTGCATAGATTATTTAATACATTTGTATTTAAATGCATACTTTTATTTTGTTTTTAATGTATTGACAAAAATTTCATAACATTAAAATTTCAAAAATTCCTTTTTACTTACATCAAAGCAAATGTTATTTAAGCATTAAAACAAGTGAAATGTAAAATAACAGCTTTTGGGAAAAGCAGAACCTAATCTAAATAAGGTGACAATTGTCTCCTACAAGAGCTTTTTCTCAATAGTGA
Source organism: Parasteatoda tepidariorum (assembly GCF_982258835.1). NCBI lineage: Eukaryota > Metazoa > Arthropoda > Arachnida > Araneae > Theridiidae > Parasteatoda > Parasteatoda tepidariorum. The sequence goes on from NC_141763.1 coordinate 68,455,338, forward strand.
GCGGAATTCTTAACTGCAGTTCTCTGCCTTGATTTACTGTATTTATTTTTTAATTTCATTTAAGTGGATTAGAAACAGCAGTTGATTTTTTTTTAGTTCCCAAAATTTTATGCTCCATTTTTTTCTTTCAAAATTAATATAATTGCAATCTTAAAGTTTATTAATGTATTAATTAATATATTTTTTTGTAATATCAAAAGTTTGACATTTTACTTCTTCCCCTAAAATTATCCATCTGACAGTAAAGAAAAAAAACTGACCTTTACGTATTAATACGCTTGATTAATTCAATCTGCCACTATTAGTTTGAGAAAAGAATTTGAAAAAGAAAAAATAGAAACTGAGCAGCAAAAATACGGCATCACATTCCTTCGCTAATTATCTACGCTCTAAATATTTCTTTAGAACACTTTTCTGGAGAAATTTTAACTCAAATTAACAGTTTTCCACTACAATGGTTCAAAATTTTATGGATGCCCTTAAAAATTTAATAGTTTTATTATAAATATGAACGAAGTTTGCAAAAATTAATATTTTTAATTGTAGTTTAAGGATCACTAAGATTAAAAGAGTATACGATTTTGCTCTCGATTTGAGCTTTTTTTCCTTAATCTTAAAATACTTTTAAAAAATATTTGTAAATAAAAAAATTTACAATTAGTTGAAAATAAGTATATCATCTAATTATCCTCGGCCCAATAGAATCATTTTATCACTTTAGAAATAATGTTTTAGGATTTGTTCTTTTGTTTGTATACCATCACAAAACAGTTATCTATGTAAGAATATAATTGGTTCTGCTCTTTTTAGTTGGAATTTTTAATTAAAATGAAAAATTATAAGAAAGATAAGAAATTTGATACAAATAACCAAGGAGATACATTTATGGCTCACGCGGAGAAAAAACTTCAGGTAAAATTATCGCACTAAATGGTAATAAAAATGGCAAAAAAAGGATATCTGGTTCATAAAACCATTCAGTTGGTTATTTTTCCGTTCACATGGTATTGGTTTACGGGAAATTCTGGTTTTCAAAATTATAGTTCGTATTACCACACAGTTAGTTAAAAATACAAAACTAAAAAGTAAATTTAGCCGAATAAATGGCTTTAATGCCATGTTCTAATGAATTATCCTAAAATTACCAAATTAAGACATTTATCAAATTTTATCAATTATTATAAAACCATACTTAATTGGTAATTTTACCAAAATCATAAAGAAAGCGCTTCGGTAAATATTAACCAAGCTTTTTTGTGCTCATACAGAGCCAGAGGTAAATGTTAACTTTAGGTAATTTTTACCAGAGCGGTAAATTTTACCATAATCTGATAGTTTTGATCATACTTTTTTTTCGGTTTCATAAGTATTATATTACTTGGGTCATTTTTATTTAGTTTCACAGCAAAGGTATGAAGAAATACTCTAAAAATATAATACAATGTACAAAAAATTCTTCCAAATAAAATTTATTATTTTTTAAATAATATGGAAACTAAATACAATTAAGTTTAAATTAATTTATTATTTTTAAAAAATACTTTTGTCGTATTTCAGAGTTAACTTTGTTTTTCTAAGCTACATATTTCTAAGTGAAATTGCATTTTCTGTAATTATTTATATCTTGGCTCTCAGAAAGCTATTGAGATTAATAACAGAAAATAAGTAGCATGAAGTTGCTGTTTTACATTTCATAAATCTTTTGAGCTCATAGATTATAGCTTTAAAAATAATAATCTTTCTTGCTAATTTTAAATAAATAACACCAGAGAACAATTTTTTCCCGTTGAATGAGATTTTTTAAATAGATCTTAGGCATTTTCTTATCGCTGATTTCAAATCTGCAATTAGTCTTTTTCTCCAAGCTACAATTTACTAACTGACATTTTCAGTCTATTTTCTGTCAAAATGTATAAGGTTGAAAGCGTTATATATAACAGGGGGTCACATGTAAGTTATGGCGAACTTCTAGGGGAGTTAGCACACACCTGGTTTGAAATTGCATAGGACCTTATGCCTGGTAATGTTGTCGTACGCCACTAAAGGCACTTCCTAATTATGAACTGTTTGTTTGTGTGCTTCTGAACAAGTCATGATAGGAAAGCACTGGAAGCGGCTTTCGACGACAATTCAAACGAATAGTTTGTTGCAATATTTATGCTACACCCTGTCATATATAATGTTTTTAAAATTGTACATTTCAACCGAAAATAGAATAAAAATGTCAAAATTATAAAAAAAAATTTCTCTAAAGATAATTCTATGCAATAAAATTGTTTTTAGTAGACATTATTATTTTATTTTATAATAGTCGAAAAAATTTTTAATTGAAAGGTGCTTCTTACTTAATTTTAAAGAATGTAAATAACAAAAATACAACAGGTAAAATACAACATTTGAAAGAAATCGGTTGAATAGTACCTGAGAAATCGATTTTCAAAAATACGTTTTTTTCAGAGTCCTAGAAACGATCTTAAGTTCCTAAGAAGAGTAAACATGGGAAAAATTACAGAACAATGAAAAAAAGGGGGGGAAATGATAATAATAAAAATCCCGAAATCCAAAAAAAAAAAAAAATTTAAAAAATTTATAAAATTGCGGAAAATAAAAGATATGTATAACCTTTTCATCAGCTCACACGATTAAAAGGAGTGCTAAAGGAGATACATAAAAGAATATGATTTGATATGTTAAGGTTGTCAATTATCGTCTTAGTAGACTGTCTTATGAAAACAATATTAATTCTGTACATCTTTGAACGTTAAAATCTCACGTAAATGAATATTTTATTTATTTTTTTGACATAAATTGACTAGCAAAGAAATGTCATATCATATTTAATAAAATCAGGAAGTGATTGGAAATAATAAAAAAAAAATAGAGTCATCAACCCGTACGATTTTATTTAAGATAAAAATAACGAAAGTAATATTCTATCGAATCTAATACTAGTGGTGAACGTAATTACATATCGGATGAAATGTTAAAGTAAAATTAGTGTTCCCACTCAATTATTAAAAAAAGAAAATATATGATTTGATTTGAACTCGTTCAAAAACATTCATATTCTTTTTTGCGCATTAGTAAGCAAATGACTGTAGTAAAGTTTGATAACTAAATTATAATACCATTAAATTTTTAATAAACGATCCAACGGACAATAAAATCCAACGGCATTTAACGGCGAGTAATTACATGTTAGCATTAATAATATCTGCAATTAATGGCTTATTAAAAGAATGGATGATTTGTTTATCTTACTAAATATGATTTATACCACTTGACGTAAGTTGTTACGAATTCACGTTTGATCGATTTTAAACATTAAAAAAAAATTTGAGCCAAATTACACGGGGAAACAAATTTTTTGTTGCATTATTGCAAATGCCTGATTTGCCTAATCTTGTGTGGAGATTTAAAATTCAAAATTACGTTTTCTGCTAAAGTTACAGATTTTTTCAAGACATTTTCAGTGTTTTTTTTGTTTGTTTTTTGTTAAAATGTAGAAGTTTTAAAAGGTTATATACAACAGCAGTCAAGTTAATCTTATCATTTATGAAATCGGATATCAATACGTCTGGGGGTACTGGATTGGAGATTGATCGTTCTCTGATTCAGGTCAAAATTACGATCTGTGGATGAATTAATGGATGTATGAATGGGTCCGCCCTATAAACGGGTGCGACATATGGTGTGACAGAAGTCGAATTCTTGGCCATAGATGGCGCCACTGGAAAACAAGAACAATCGCACCCCTCTGCCTAAACAGGCATACGGTCAACAACAATAACAACACGAAATCGGATTACTGCATCATCATTATGCGGAAAGAAAAAAAATTAAAAATGAATTCAGTTATAAGTAACTTACCATTACTAGATATTTCATATTGCTCTGTTGGAGTGGATGGGGAGTTAGGTTTTGTGTCTGTCAGTGATAAAGTATCCTGACTGCTATCATCGTCAAAAACAAGGGAATGTAAATTATCCCCTGAAAAGAAAAAAAGGAAATCTGATAACAGATTGCGAGTTATCAAAATTTAAATGTAAATGGATAAACGTACATTCGATTACGTCTTCTCACATGTCAAGAACTCATAAAAATGGTTACAACAAACACAGCGTGTTCTACAATCACGTATCTCAATAACGTGCGACGTAGTTGGTGTGGTGGGTACGTATAATTTGTCTACGGTAAGAACTACCCCCGCCACAAAGTCTGAGGCCGTCTGCTGTTGTGGAGACAAGAATAGCCCATTTTAGGGAGGGTAGCTTCTCTTCACCCTTGAGTTAACACAATAGACTGAAGAAAAAGATTCCCATTCTCTCGCCGACCTGAGCCAAAACCTGTCCTGAACAGTAACCCCACACCCCTACCTGAAATAGTTATACCACGTTACCATAGTCACCGCCATGAGTCCAGACGAATGGCTAGAGGAGTTTTTACTTTGGACAAACTATACCACGGCCTTGAGCCTGAACTGGAGATACCCACTCATGGTTAAGCGGTTGGGAAACTTGATGCGGAGACTGGGTGATTGCTTTTACCATCTGCCCTCTTACTTAAAATGAGAGTATGCGCATGCTGCCAGTACTATATTCGGATCAACACTAAGGATAACTTCTAAACTGCCATAAAGAGCCCCTTTGGTTAGCTCTAGTGTGATGTTAACAACCGAAATCAAACCTTAATGTATACTTTTAGAATTTTTGTTATAAAAGAAGGTAAAAAAAGTATGCATATTAAAGATTTCAAATTAAATGTCTCATCGAAGTAAAATGTTAATCCCCATTCTTGAAGATAACGGATTTAAAAACAAAATCATTTTCGTTTCTGGGATATTTTTACAAACTTTTGATGTATTTAATCTAGTACTCCTCATAATTGCTTATCAAGCTTTGGTATCACTTTTTCAATTTTCGTCGGGTAAATATCGATTTACATTTAATTGTAATCATTATTTTACAATTAATTGTAATCATTATTTACAATTAATTGTAATCATTATTTACAATTAATAGTAATTTATAATTAATTGAAATTTACAATTAATTGTAATTTACAATTAGTTTAGTTAATTAATTGTAAATTTGATTCAATATTGTGCATTTGAAACAAAGTTTCCATTTTTTTCTGAATGAATTTTTGTTTTGGGAATTGTATTTTCTTAGAAAAAATAATAACATAGAATAAATAGCTGAAGCGCTTATTATAATAAGCATTACCACTGATTTAACCAAATATACAATCAAAATTAAAATATGCATAGCTATCTATAATGTCAAACTAAAATAAAAAATTTTAAAACAATTTTTCACGTTAGAATAATAAACAAAATTGTTGTTCTGATATTGTAGTCCATAACAAAAGCAAAATTTATTTTTATTATAACGCAGAATAGGAAACAAAGAAATCAAAACAGCGCAGAATAATACATCAAAATCCTTCATAAAACTATATTTAAATTTCTATGCTACACTGCTTATGAGAATATTTTCTAATGATAGCTGTTTTCCTTATATATCACAAATTTCTGGAAGTAATTCATCCATAACATTCAAAAAAGAAAATTTCTATACAAGCTAAAAGAATATTTTTTTAATGCTTGAATATACTTTGAATAATACAGAAACCAGTTTCTTTGAAGCATGTAGCACCTGCTAATAATGATTTTGAAACTAGGAAAATTTGTTGTCCTATGTCAGATGTGGAATATATCATTATTTTGTCTCAAAGACATAACAATTGATTTCATAGAAATGCTATCCATTAACTATATAATAAGCTCACATTACTGATAAAAATGAAAACAGAATTGGACAGACCGCTAAAAAGTATTTTACAAGAATTTGAATGATTTAAAACAACTTATAAAGCTTAAGATATTACTTTCTCGCACCAGATTACTTTTATTTTCTGCTTATTAAAATTAAAAAAGCAGAACCATAGTTATATTCGTTAAAATAGCGGAGAAGTTTTTAAACTTTTATTTAAAAATTATTTATTGTAAGTTAAAAAGTGTGTGAAAAAAATTGTGGACTTGTGACAGAAATGATAAGTTAATAAAACTAGGAAACTTGTGTAATCTTTGAAAACAACTTGAATGGCAATTTTTACTTCGTTTTTTCATATCGCTGTTTACCCAAATCAAAGTTTATCCTTATTTTAAACAAATATTTTACTATCTAATTTTTTTTCTAATACAGTGATGAAGCTCGCACTCAACTTCGGAATAGTATGAAGCAAATACATTATTATAATTCCATTTTTATGCAATAACAATAATAAATAATTAGAAATCATATTTTAATCATGTATTTTAGGATTTATGGACAGGATAAGAACACAAACCCTTCATATAAAGATTTCAACGCTGTACTTAAGTAATGGATTGATTTCAGTACCCTATGTGATTTTTTACACTAGGCTATTTATGAAACACCTACTTTATTCAAATAAAAAATATAGATAATTCTTTTGATTAACAGGTTCTTTTTCAAATGCTTTAGCAAGTTATAAAGGTATTATTACCTTTCCTAACATCTCCTCTTTCAATTTTTATTTTCAAACTCTTTCTTCAAATGAAATAAAAGTGTTATATGTTTTATTTTATAATCGGCGTTAAACAACTGACCCAATTCGGAGTTTACGTTTATCAATGTTTAACTCCGCAGCCTTGTAAGTTGAGCCCAACCCAGCCCAGAAGACAAGGGAACTCCAGGAATAAAGGAATTTTCATAATATAACCACCAAGGAGTCGTTTTAATTTCGAGTTTAATTTTGACTTCCAATTTTCAAATTCGTAGCCTTATACTTTTGAACACAACCCTGAAGACCAAGGGAACTTTTAGATAAAAAACCGGTCAAACTAGCCTTCGTCTAGGACTTTTTGATGAAAGTAATCCGAATTTGAGTTACATGGAGAAGAAAACCACAAAAAACCTCCCCACGGTTAGCCCAACGTCAAGGAGATTCTAATCCATGATCCGTCTACGACCGATATTTTGTGTCAGTACTGTGGCCGGGTGCAGAATTCGTATCGACCAGCCAACGCTGGGATTCGACCCTGGATCATCTCATTGGAAGCCGAGTGCTTAGCCACCGCAGCTCAAAATAAATAAATAAAATAAATAAAAATAAAATGAGAATGATTCGCGAATATTACTCTATTTTAAAAATTATTGTGATTTCTGTACAGTTATTCACGATTGTTAATTTTTATTATTGTAATATTGGTGTCAAATTTCAGCATCAAAAAATTATAATTTTTAATATAAAATACTTTTTTATTCTAAATTTCTTAATATTTTAAAAGTTTATCCATTACTGCGTTGCATTAAGGCTCATGAAAATTGCCGAAACTATGAATCATTCATCGATTTCAATGATTTTCATCTAGATAAGAAAAATGTCACCATATGTTAGATTGCTTAACATAATATTTTTTAGATACTTTAAACTTCGGTCTATTGAAGTCTAGTTAATTTTTCTGTAAAATAAATTGCAAAGAATAAAATACATAGAATAAAATTCAAATCTTATTTCGCGATTAAGTAACAGAGACTGAGATTCTTTTTCTCTTCAATCTCCAGTCAGGACTTTAGAAACTGCCTTCCTGTTTCTTAAAATTGACAAAACAATTTCTGAAAGATGCTTAAAGAACATAACATTTTTAGCAGTATTATTTTATTAAACCTATTATTTCATTAGTGCCTTCTATTTCACCCAATCCTGCGTATTTATTTGTTTATATTCTTTTTTCCTTTATTTTGAAATTTTGAACGTTTGTTTTATCATTTAAAATACATGACAAAGCAACGTAAGTTTCAAAACATATCCAGGAATCGAGAAAGTGGTTGATTTTGAGTTAGAATTGAAAATTGCTAAAAAATTTTAAATCACAAAACGTTAAAGCTGTATTAAACTCAAAAACGTGCTGATGTGCTTTATTTTTCAAAATAATTAAATAGGTAAATAGAATTCAAACATAATATTTAACAATACACTTGAAAAAAAATTTATTAAAAATTTCTAGCCTTTAGATACATTTTTTAGAAAAGTTTTTTTTTTTTTTTTTTTGCTAATAAGAGAGATGCAATCAGTAGGCAATAAAAGAGAGTTTTTTGAATGTATAGCTTTTACACAATTTTATAGATGATTCAACTAATGAGATGAGATGAAACAACATACAATAAAAAATATCGTTACAAATATGTATTTCTTAGATATATTTTGTATAGGTGGTTCAACTAACAATAAAAAAGGTTCGACTAAAAGACGAAAAGAGTCAGCAAAAGGACAAAATTTCTAGGGAAAAGAACTAATTAACAGAGCAAGAAATATTTGGTAGGTAGTTTTTGCTTTAATGTTAAATTTTACTAGCATATTAGGTGCCCAGTTGCGAAATTTTAGATGATAAGGCTCCTTGGAATTGTAGATCCCAAATTTGAAGCATATACATTATAAATCAGTCTACTAATAACAAGAAAAACGAACCAATAAACAATATCTATAGAAAAAAAAAATCTTTTCTTTCAATACATTCCTCTTAGACACTGTTTTATATAATTCTACTAATAATAAGAAACACGAACCAATATATAATATAAAGAAATATATCTGTTTAAACATATACCTTTTAGTTCCAGTTTTTTTTCAATGATGATTCCATTAAATATATTAGATAGACAAATCAATATATAATATTAAAAGAAAAAAAAACTCAACTGATCATTTAACTAATACTAACATAAATACATAAAAATATGCCGTGTAAACTATAAGCAATAGCGAAAAAAATCTACCTTTTAAATCCGCTTTTTTATAGTTTATTCTACAAACAAGCGAGACAAAATCCAAAAAGTGAAAAAACTTACTTTTAAGTGATCGCGGTTTAGCCTGCTTACGACGAGACATTCCGTTATATAATCCTAAGATCCAACTCCCACACCTCAGTACAAATAGTTCACACAAATAAACAAATCGCTCTTACGACACACGAGGTTTCTCTTTTTCCGTTAAAACCGGCAACGACACAGAACGACGCGGAAAAACATCGTGTGCACCATCCTGCGAAATAGTCATCTATACGTAGCCTACTGGTTTTGGATTCTCTTCCGTTAAAATCATCTTCTCTACGTCACTGTCTCTCCCAACGGGACATAGGGACCTTACAGTCCTTTGCCACGGCGCAGGGCACCCATTGTGGAGTGGGGGAGGCTGTGTAAGGGATTGCTGTGCGCCTGCGCTGGGTTATGGGTGGATGGAGAACTCAGAGCATCGTTGATCCTCCGCATCTTGGGATGAGGATGCTACGGATGAGGAGCGGAGCGTTAGTGTAATAGAACAACAGGTGTTTCTGTTTGCTTGAGGTGGAAAGAGAGGGTGTTAGATTTTGGTTGAAGGGAGTGTTTTATTTCAGGATATTTTTTTTTTTTTAAGTTATAAAATAAAATTAATGTATTAGAAATCGTTTATGTTTTTTAAAGATTTTGTTTAATTTTTTTTTGTGTTAAACTGTAGTTTGAATTAAATTCAATAGAGTGATAAGTAATTTTTAAATTTGTATTAGCATTAACTATTATTTTGTGCAGATGAAAAAATTTATTTTCCTTTTTACCTTTCCTACAAAAAATTTTTCTCAGAAATATGGTTTTCTAAGTTATGAAGGCATAAGGTATTTTTTTAAATAATAGTCGTTATGTATTATTTTTCTCTCATTTTGCTTAATTTTATTTTATAGCTTATTTACTATTTCATTAAACTCTCATTAATTTTTTTTTTTATTTTTCCCTTTCTTTTCAAAAATAATTATTTTTATGTTTATTCACATAATGTTCTTTAATTTTACACTATTTTATTTAATTACATATTTTGTGCTTCATTAAATTCTTGTAATTTTTTCCTTTTTTTGTTTCGTTTCTCTTTAGAAATAATTCCAAACAGTATTTTTATTTTCATAGTGTGTATTATCAAAAAAAATGAATTTAAATTAATTAATTAATATAATATTTTGATGCATAACTGATATTTTTTCTAATATGGACACGGCAAATTTGCTATTTTTTAAATGACACATTGACTTAAAGGCAAATTTTTCTATCAAATTGCGGGTGTTTTAGATTTTTTTCCTTTTTGTTTTTATTTTAATTATTTTTCTCTGAAAGTAGGGTTGGATTAAAGAATGATGGGCCATGTAGCTTATATGTAGCACTACTGGGGCCTCACCTATGCCAAACTAGTCAAAATTTATCGATATTCAAAAATATTGAAACTTTTTATGAAATGAAACTTTAGTTAAGCTTGTTTAAGAGAGATTTGGAAAGAAAGAAATTAATATTTTGCAAAATGGATTACATTAACAATACAATTAAGTGCTTATGCTAGCTAAACATCATGTGTTAGCTTAATTATAAATTCATTAACTTTAAGTAATAGAAGTTATAAATTTTAAAAATTACGTAAGATAAATTTACAATTTTTTTAAAATAAATAGTTTAAAAATAAATAGCTAATAAATTATAAATTGCATGTAGTTGAAGTGAAAATTATCAAATATACATATTTAAAAAAAATTGAAAGAAACAAATTAGAATTTTCAGTTTTTACTCGTTATTGCTTCGATAACCTCTGCTTGCTATTTAAAACCGGGTACTATTCGCTTCGGCTTTTCCCATTCCCCCTCCTATTTGATGTGTGTCTATGCTGGAGCCACGAAAGCTGCAGTGCAGCGGAGTGCAAACAAGCCTGAACAATTTTACAAACTCCAAGACAAAATTTATTGAGGCCCCCCAAGTACAAAAAGTCTAATTTTCATATTTTATAAAAAATTTTGTTGTTGCAGATTTTGAACAAAAACTTCAAATTTTCACCTTTTATGCAAATCTGTAGTTTTTGTATAGTTATGAAGAATTTTGGTCGGGACCTCAGGCGTCCGGGACAGTTATTTCCAATTCCTTCCCTTCAGTCCAACCTTTAGTAAATTGCATGTAAATTACACGCATAATTTTCTTAAATTGTCATACGAAATAGAAAAGTTCGCTACTTTTTATTTGAAATTCTAGTAATTTTAAATTTCCCATAGAGTTAACATGCGTACCCGGTATTACCCCACCATATTATAAATATATATATATACATGAAAAAAATTACAGAATAATGAAAAGAAAAATGGAGGAAGAAAATTATTTAAATAAAATAAAACAGTGTAATTATAAAAATTTCATTAAAGAACCAGGGGAAAAAAGATATCTCTTCATCAGCTTGCACGATTATATCCACAAAAAGCTGCTATATTGATACAATAGAAAGCACTCTTTTTGTGGATCTAATCGTGTGAGCTGATGAACAGATGATATCGCTTTTTTTCTGAATTATTATTGAAATTTTTAAATATTTTTTTAATTATTTTTTTAAAAATAATTTTCTCCTTTTTTCATAATACTGCAATTTTTTTCCATGTTTTCTCTATATTTTGAGATTATATTTATATGGGAGTGGTAGTAAATGTCACTAAAAAACATTGTCAAGGATTTGCGCCCGGATTACCGAAAAGTGTCTAAAAACGATTAGCTGTGGAGTAAAGGGGGGAGGCGTAATATTACCCCAAAAATTACAGACCACCCAAGTAAATTAACGAACACCTCATTTTCTGTTTCACCTTACAGAGACAAAATTTTGACAGATAAGATTCATCGCCAAATAATTCCAATTTGTTACATTCTTTGACAAATTTATGAGTTTCATCATTTAATTACTGCTCTTAATTTTGTCCTTGTGTCCGTTGCACACACTGTGTCAACTAAACAAGGCACCACCCATTTTATTGGTAAGCGTTATACGAAACATTAATTTATGTTCTTTTTGACATAGATACATCGAGAGGAGATATGAAGATTTTATTTAGAATCTAATAGAAAATAATTGCAGCGAATATCACACCTGTCAGTATAATGTTACTAAGGCTGTAATCAATATGCAGGTATATTTAATATATGATAATTACTTGATAACATTGACTGGTATTTAAAATTAAAATGGTAATATACTTCATAAAAGGAAAATATTATTAAAAAGATTTTTATTACAGTCTTTAATTTCTTTTTTATTAGCTTGGTTAACGGTTGACTGAACCATTACATACCATTCAATTTGTTTTGCATCAGCTGGTTTATGGTATCGCCGTATCAACATTGATTGGATCGTTTTGCATCAGCATTCTGATCGTTTTTTAATGCGCTATACAGTGTCGCAGAATTATAAAGTTTTGCGCATGTATGTACTTAAGAGTACAATGTTACTTTACTATTGTGTTTAAATTTTAAAAACTTTCATTAAAATCATAAATTGTATGCATTTTACGAACTGTTTAGATCAAACAGATTCTGATAACGTCCAAAATTCGATTGTTTTAAAAAGTATGAACTTTTCCCCTGAACACCACTAAATGTTTTAAAGAATTCCAATTTGTTTCAAAGATACTGCAACTTAAAGTGACTTTTCTCAAAAAGTTTCTTTTTTATATTGAATTATTGCATCTTATTCAATTCATTGGTTATGTTAGATTTTTTATGCAATAATATTCAATTAAAGTAGAAGTATTAGACTTATGATTGAATACAAAGGAAAATACTTAAAATAAGTAATGAATTAGGGAAACCCACATTTTGTTTTCCAGTTTCACAGTGGCTAGTTCGTATTTCATTTTTAAATCTTCTTCATTCGAGTGCAAGATTTCAGTAATCAGCATCATTAAAAGTTTTATACATTCGAGTTCAAGATTTCAGTTTTCGGCATTATTAAAAGTTTTATACATTCGAGTTCAAGATTTCAGTTATCGACATTATTAAAAGTTTTATACATTTGAGTTCAAGATTTCAGTTATCGGCATTATTCAAAAGTGCATACAGTAGTTAAATTTATCCAAGAATATATTTTATTATTATTAGATAAATATTTCATTAATATATTTCTTTTAAAAATGCCAATAGTACGTCTTTAATATTTCATTCAAAGTAAGTGTAATTAAAATTGTTTTATAATTTCCTACGCATTTTCTCTCCAACTTATACTTACAGATCTTCGTATTTTATGCAGACATATCATTATTGTTCACTAAAACCAGCATAAAAAAAGAGATGTAAAAGTGTAAAATAATGACTGGCAGTCACTCAACAATCACTAAAAAGATACGAAGAAAATAAATATTTTACATGAATTAATCTAAAGTGAAGAATGAATGTGGGTGTAATGAAAGATTTTCGCCTTTTTTTTTATTGAAAATGCATAAACGTGAATTGAATTTATTTTTATTCACTCCTACAACTTTCAACAATTACAGCTTTATTAACAATTCAAGAGTCCTCCTCGACTTCTTCACATAAATGGGAATTCCAACAAAGTATCTAAGATTCATCACGTGGTCAGGTGTCAAGAAACGATAAACGTCATTTACGCCACCTCGTGTGAGTTTTTTCATGAATGCTTCTACAAGACAGACCTACTCATCCGCCATATTGGATTTATTCCATATTTTTCGCTATAAGAAATAAAGGTCACGGTTTGAATGACTTAAAATTGAGCCTATGCTCTTATTTTAAACTTCTTAGACTAATTTGAGATAAATAATGAACTGGAAATTTGAATAATTCAAAAATAGTTAAACTTATTTTAAAAAAATAAAATCACCAATTTTATTTCATATTTTTCACTTAGATGTGTGATTCTTAAAACATTCGAGCACACTCACTAAGGTGGTGGGATGTAACTAAATAGGAGCCCCAAATCCGCAAAATTGTTTAAATATTTTAATTATTTCTTTTGGGGAAAATGCTTTAAATTCTCGCATTAGTTTAACTGAAATTTAAATAATTCTGTTTAAGATTTTATCACACGTTCTTTAATGTTTAATTCTTTTTTACAAGTTGAGTTATCAACGTGATTGGCACGAGGATCGGTTGATACATCACCAAATAAGTATTTCTTAAGATATTTGAAACTACGTGTTCATTTTGTTTATAGTTGATGCTTCAAAAGCGAGTTTATGGTATAAAAAATACGAAGTAGAGTTTTTAAAGAAATAATGAATCCAGTGACGAAACAGTATAAAGTAAATAATTTTTTAAAAAAAACAACATTTTTATAGGTTTTTACAAAAAGATAATATATCAAGAATTTTTTGTAAAATTGTTAAAGAAAGCAGATGAAAAAAAGGTGGTTTTCGAATAACAACAGTAACACCATACAAACCATTGGCTTTTCATCTGCTTTTCTTTAAAAATTTTACGAGAAACTATTGCTACACACTTTAAGACAAACTTTATGAAAATGAACACAATACCTGGAAAATTAGTTAAGACTATTGTTTAGTTACTCCCAATATTTTATTACTTTTTCGTGTCGAACTGTAAAAGTTTTTGTTTTTAAAAAGAAATTTAATTTTATTGCGAAATTTTTATTTTTATGAATCAAATTATCGTGAAAATTTAATAACCCCATTTTTGCTTTTTTCTTCTAAATTTCAAAAATAAAATTTTTATTTGAAAAAGTTGTAACCGATTCAGCATTGCAGCTTTTGAAATTCAACAAAAAGTTTTAGCTTTCTACAGACTTTAACTTTGAACTTTATGGAGGAAATAGACCTCTGTGCAAGGCACTTTTACACTAGTTTAGGGGACCGAACTAACTCTGCTCGTAATGCTTGATCAATTAAGTAAAAATTAAAGTAGTAACTGTTGAGATAAGTTAAAACTGAAAATACTGAGTTTTTAAAGATTAAAAAACACATAATTATATTAAATATCTATAACTCTATAAAATTAATATAAGGCTGGAGTATATAAAAACGAACGCAAAAAGATATGTAAGAATATTGTATATTAAATTGCTGATAATTTTTCTTATGAATGCATAAAAAATCAAATTAATGGTTTTTGATATCTCCACTGAAAGTGGTTAAACACACAGTTTTCTAAAAAATGCATTTGAAGAATAAATTACGCGGGTTCTGCTTTGCATCAGATGGTAAAACATTTTCGAAATTTCAAATTTCTGAAAAAATAATTTTTCAAATCAGTCACAAAATAGTTAAGAAGGAAATTTTTTTAAAATTTTATTGTATAATTTGGTTCTCGAACACAATAAATTCCTACGGGTCGATTTTTTTAACGGTAACAGGAAATCTAGCCTTTTTCTTAAAAAAAATTAAATAAATAAAAAAAAACTAGACAGAATTTTGAAACTTTTATTAGAACCTAATTTTGATTTAAATTACGTCATTCCACACCAATGTTCTATTTCTATTATTATTATAAGAATATTTATGAGACGTTCGATCGTCTTCAGACTTTCGCGTGAAAATTAATTTCGAGTACAGATTTTATTTGGCAAATAACATAGTAAATGACACTACCACGTCATTGTTACCTTTGTTTTTGGTCTATTAATTATTGTGAGAATATTTATCAAATAGTCGATCGTCTTCAGACTTCCTCGTGAAAATTAATTTCGAAAACAGATTTTATTTGGTAAGTAACATAGTAAATGACACCGTAGCACCATTGTTACCTTTGTTTTTGGTCTTAATTATTGTGAGAATATCTATCAAATTGTCGATCGTCTACAGACTTCCACGTGAAAATGAATTTCGAAAATAAATTTTATCTGGCAAGTAACATAGTAAATGACACTACAACGCCATTGTTACCTTTGTTTTTGGTCTATTAATTATTGTGAGAATATCTATCAAATAGTCGATTGTCTTCAGATTTGTACGTGAAAATTAATTTCGAAAACAGATTTTATTTGGCAGGTAACATAGAAAATGACACTACAATGCCAATGTTACCTTTGTGTTTGGTCTATTAATTATTGTGAGAATATCTATCACATAGTCGATCGTCTTCAGACATCCACTTGAAAATTAATTCCGAAAAAAGATTTTATTTGGCAAGTAGCATAGTAAATGACACTAAAACGCCAGTGTTACCTTTGTTTTTGGTCTATTAATTATTGTAAGAATATCTATCACATAGTCGATCGTCTTCCGATTTGCACATGAAAATTACTTTCAAAAATAGATTTTGTTTGGCAAGTAACATAATAAATGTCACTGCAACTGTTATATATTGATTACGAAAAATGTGATATAAAATATATTTCCCCAGATGTTAGTTTCTTACAGGATGTCATTATCTTTCTTTCTATTTAAATTGCGCTAGCAGTTCAACTTTATGAAATAAACATTTTGTTGCTTTATTAAATAAAATGCATAATTTTTACAATAAAACATGTATTTAGTTTCTTCGTGAGTAATGTATAAATGTACTTGACAACCCATGCTGCTGCTCTGTGACCTTCAAGAACTTATGCTCAGTACTCACCTTAAGTGCTGCCATGCGCTTTCCACCAAGAGATTGTGGTAACTTGGGACCGAATAAGTACTTATTTATAAGTACTAGGTATTTATATCCATAGGTACCTAGAAATAAGTACCTATATCTATGTACTATTATGCGAATAAGTACTTATATATCTTTATTTGCATGCACTCTTTTAGTCAAAATTTTCTCAATTTGGAAATACCAGCCCATAAAAATGGACTTAAAATGGCGGAAGGGTCAGTTTTCAACTATTAAAGGGGTCACGACCTTCTCAACCCACATTCAACCTCTGTCATGTGTGAAAAGTTGAGACGTTATGATTTTTTTTCTTCCGTTTTGCATTTTGGCACGGCTCAATCAAAAGTCACCCAAGCCTAGGTGTAGAGATTTATTGCATTTTTGAAAATGCCTGATGAGCAAAAGTGACAGCATCCACCTATGCTTCAACAGGATTAAACAGTCAAGGGTTGAGGTTAATGCCTAATATATATTCAACGGAAAAAAGATCTTTATCAAAACTGAAATGGACTTACGCCATACTTATATATTATTTTTGTCCATATATGAATATTAGCTTTGGTGTTAAGATTAAGTCGATAAACATTTTTTAAAAAAAATAAAGTGTAATTTTAAGGAAATTATAAATCAAATTTTAGTCTCTATGGTACTGCAAAGTGTATTGTGCAAGAACACAAAAATTTGCAAAACTACATTGCCTTCTAATAAACAAAAAACATAACAAATAAAATAACTAAAAACATATTTCTATACAACATGAAAAGTTTAGTGGTTTCAAGACGTTGTCCAGAAAATCAGGAATCCTTAAATAAAATAAGCGATTCATAATCCAAATTTCTAGCGAAACTAAAGTGAAAGAAAAAGTGAAATTCGTTGTTATCAGAAATTTGTATAAAATTGAGTACTTGCAACTCGAGAAGAAGTGAAGCGATTATGCCTAACCATGTGATTTAAATCAGATTTAATTGAATACTCGTAAATGTCGCTGCGCGCGTGTGTCGAACCTGATTGGCTTTTAAATGCCATGATTTATGTACGATGACGTCACTTTCAGGTATTCATTTAAAGAACGTTAAAAAGTCTGTTTTACTTTTCTAAAATGTATCTTAATATTTCGTGATCTCTTATTTAACAGTATTAACTTTATTTCTTATAATACTATTATTAATGTAATATTTATTTATACTTTTTTCTTGCATTTTTCTCTACCATTCTTATGTTCTTGAATTTGATAATTATTCTAAATTAAACGCTTAAAACTTCAAATCAAAAGTTGCATTGCTTTATTATAAAGTTATCTTATGGTGTCAACTATGTAATTGCATAAAATTTTATGATAAACATGTTTCAAACAGTATCTACCTTATTGACTATTTTACAATCATTAAAAGGCATTATATTTAATTTAAAATAAGCCTTATGTAAAACTGTGTTCATTCAATCTATACAATTTTAATAAAAAATACATAAAAAAATATTTTCCCCCGTACTATTACTAAAAACTTAAAACATTTATCAAATTTTTTGATTATCTAAAAATTAAATTGGAGTTTAAAAAACTAAACTGTAGAGAAAGTTGCATTAAAAACTGAATGAATGATTAAGCCTAAGTTTTGTTCCAATAGAATCGAAATCAAAATTTTTAAAAATAAATTCATGTTAAAACAATAAAACATTTTCGGAACTAATAATTTTTGAAGTAATAATCTGTTTCTCGTGGAAAAAAAAACCAAAAAATTTATATCATCTATCAGAACCTCCCTGTTTGTTAATAAAAGTACATTAACAGGCATTCTTTTTTAAGTTTTTTTTAAGATCAGTTATTCTTTAATTTTTGATTTTTAACTCTTTTGTCACAGCAACCCGCTCCTCTAAAGTGACACCACTGAATTGCGTAAACCACCACGAAATGTGCACATTGCATGCTAAGATTCGAATTCTAAATTACTTTTGTACCTAGAAAATACTTCACTCCTAAAGACTCATATTAAACGCATTCAAAATATAATTTTAAATATATTAATTCAATATAAATCAATAAAATATAAACCAATGGCAGTTAGAAGTAAATTGGGTCTGTTATCAAATGGTAATATGCTTACGCCGACTAAATATGGCGCTTGTACCCACAGGACATCGCATAGATGTGGGCAAAATATGGCACTTGTGCACACAGGCCATCGCATGGATGTGGGCTAAATAATGCTCTTGTACACACACGAAATCACATGGATGTGGGCTGAATATAGCGCTTGTACACACAGGACATCGCACGGATGTCGGCTCGTAACGAAAGGGCTAACTATTAATTTGTGGCAAGTTCTTAAGAAAAAACATATTTTGGGCAATATCTAAATAGAGAAAATTAATTGGCTTATTGTTTATTTTCATTTATTTATTATTATTAAGTTTCTTTTAACGGTAAAGGAGCTACAGGATTACTAAAAGATACATTTTTACCAACATATTTTGTTTTTATTTTCGAACAGCCGACCCATTTTTGGGTTTACGACTATCAATGTTCAGCTCCAAAGTTTAGCGAATTTAAACCCAATTCAAAAGACAAAAGAGCTTCTGAATAATCATTGGGCCAACTAACCTTATTGGTGTGTTTCTTAGATTAAGCAAACCTGCATCAAAAACCACAAATGCCTTCCAGAATCAGTCCGACGACAAGGGAATTCTTTCCCATAATCCATCTACTACAGCAGAATTTTTACGTTAGCACCGTGGCCGGTGCAAGCCAAAACCTAAATTCGTATCGACCAAACATCGCCGAGTAATCTCATTAAGACGTAATCGTTTTATTCCATGAGCCATAATATTAAAAATTTAACCCAATGAAAGACGTAGTATTATCTTAAAGTAGAGCAAGCTTCAATATGCGTCCCATGAGCCAATAGCAGTATTACTGCTCAACTAAATTACCTCGTTCAGTTTAAAATTTTCACTAAGGATTTTTTTAATTGAGTTATTTCATACGATAAATAGTTATATAAAACTTGCATCTGATATTTTTATAAAAATTTACGAACAAATCAGTCTATTATTTTATTATTTCTGTTTTTAAAACACTAGGCAGACTAATTTGGACAAAAAACACTAAATAGAAAACCAGAACATATTTGATAAATAAGTATTTAGTGGAGAGTTGTAATTAAATATACTTCAGCATGATATTAATGCATTCGGTATAGATTTGAAGGCGGGGTTCAGAATCTGAAATGGTTTTTTCATTCATTTGCAAAACTAAGATTTTAGTTTTCTCCTGTAGGTATTATTATCATTTAGGTATAATTATATTTTGTATGCTTCAGAAAATGACGCAAAATGAATAAAATAAATCGACTCTAATTTTATTTAAATTTGTAACAATATGCTAACATTACTTGATTAAACAACTTCATTTGCTTTAAAAATAAACAGAACGGAAATAACAATCGACTTGTTGTAAGAGTTAAAAAATTGACACCCATTTTCTGGAACTTGCCAGACCTAAATGAAAACAAACAAAAGTGATTTGAAATATAAAATGTAAAGCTGCGAGCAAAAAATGGAAAACTAAAGTGATAAAAAAAGCTAGGGAACGAGAGTGAATAAAAATCGAAACAGGACAAGAAAAACCAATGTGGCTGAGAGAGGTAAATCAGAGTAAAATGCATTTCCATGCTCACTGAAGAGGTGAGGAACTAATGTTGTTAACATATTCATCAGCATTCATATGAATAAAATAAGATTCTAGGGCAGGGATGGCAAACCAATGGCACGAGACACAATATTTTGGGCACGCCACCGATCACAATTGTTATTGCACTATGAATTGTTATTACACAAATGTCACACACTATGAAGCATATGTAACAATTAAATTAAAATTCACAAAAAACAAACAAAATAATAAACAATTATTAATAAAAAATTTAACAATTAATGCTAAAAGAACAATTAATAACCATAAAAAACAAGCTAACAATAAATAACTAGCAAAAAAGTCAACAGTCCTGCTTAAACTAATATCTTACAACCTAATATAAGTTATTTGTAATTTAATCTGCAAAAACACAAGTCCCACTGATGCTACTTTAAGTTGAATTACGCGTATAACTGAGACATTGCAAAATGTATTTTCTTTTCAATGTAAATAAAGAGTTTTGAGTTGATAGTATTTAGTATTATTATTTTCCCAATAATCATGAAGTCAAAATTATTTGACGGCACGTCTGTGATTTCATTAAAATTTTTTTTAGAAAAAATGGCACGTTGGTGTATAAAGGTTCGACACCCCTGTTCTAAGGCAACTTTATATTTTAAATCACTTTGGTTTTTACTCATTCACGTACTACAATTCTTTAAAATGGGCTCCTATTTCTGAGCTCTTGAATTTTATTATGACTGTTATTTCTATTATATTTTTAAAGCAAATAAAGTATTTAAATCAAGTAATAGCCTCCTACTACAGTTTTTAAGAATCATTTATTTAATATGCTAACATGTCGGAAAATACTTAAAACATAATAACCTAAACAGTTATAACCTTTTTTCTAATGAACTTCAGCAACTATAGTACATTTTCTATAAAATGTTGGACCCATGGGTATATTAATTTAATAGAGAGGGATTTATTAAAGTGTCCCTCTGTCGCATAAAGTTTGGAAGACCTTTAATTTTAACCTCATTATATTTTTGAAAGTAAGGAATAACAATGATTATTATAACATTTTCATTCAATTTAGCATATCAATAATAATTAATATTTTATTTAAAGCATAACAATTTACTTCTTAACTACTTTTGTATCTCTGAATAAAATAGGTATTGCATATATTTAAGCGGATTAATCTTTTCAAGCAATAAATAAAACAAAAAAATGTTTCATTTACAGACCTTAATAGTAAATAAGAGTTTAGAATCAGGTCAAAAAACAAAGAACCGCGTGTTTGCACAAAACCCATTAATCCTTACGGGCAAAACCCCTGTCACTCTCAAAACTCGAAAAAAAAATAACAAAAGTCCATCACAAAACCGACAATCCAGCTCTTATCAAAGCGCTAAAAGCTTTCAAGATTAAGAAGGATTCATTAATCATGGTATGACATTACAATACCTTGCTCAGAGGGTTTTGGGCCAAAGATTTAAAAAAAGAACGGTTTTGAGCGATCACCAGTTACAGATTTTTGATACATTAAACAAAAAAAACTGTGGCGTTCGTATATTAGAAATTTTAACACAGCTTTCTTTATAATTAAAATAAATATGTGACACTGACAGAAGATAAAAAAAGAGAAAGGGTTTTCAAAGAAGGAAAAGGTATAAGATGTATAATTAAGTCCATCAACTATGTCATTATTGTACGGGCGTTAAGTTTTATTAACGAAGGTATCATTTCAGCAACATAAAATGCTTTTGCAACTAAATCTATCAATTCGTAATTACACTTTTCACTTCACATAGTAATAGTATGTATCAAAATCTTTAAGCATTCTCTTTCCATACATTGATATAGAAATAATATTTTAATACTTTTTTCTTTAAGAGATTTTTTTATGTTTTATTTCATATTTTGTAATAAAGTTTGGTTTTCTATAAAAAATAGTTTCAGGTCGTAAATATAATATTTTTAACTTATATTTAATTCAATATATATTTAATCAATATATTTAATATTTATTTTAATCAATCTATTTAATTCAATACTATTTTTAACTTATCGTATTTCGTAATAGGCACTAAACAAACCTCAAGAGAGAATTTAAGATTTCTTAACCCCTTCCTTCTCGCGCCCGTGAAAATGACGGGGTGAGTTTTCGCCCACTATTTCTCGTTCCCGTGATATTGACGGGCTGGAGTGTTCAGTAGTAACGCGCCAATAAGAATATAACTAATTCACTTCTTTTGCCCGGAAAACATTTTATTTCTCATTTTACACACCTGGTGGCAGTACCTGAATATTTTTAAGGTAATTGTAGATAGTTAATTTTAAACTAGTTGCAGCACTAATCAAATACCTATTGCAAATACAAAAGCAAAAAGAAATAGGCACTTTTATGACCGTTTTCTTGAAAATTAACCGATCGTTAAGGGTTAAAGTCGCTTTTTATGTGATCAGAAATCCGAATCTGTCAAAAAGGCGTATTTTCATTCAAAGAAAGTACGTTTTTGCGTCTGATTTCGAATCTCTAAATATAGTCTGCACTAGTTAAGTAACATATTTATTGTTAATCCCACAAACCATTTCCATCCGTGTCCTAGAACGTGAAAATCCATCCATTACATCAAAAGTTATTCAAAGTGGGTTTTTTTCTGCACAGTATCACGTAGCTTTAATTATTTTTCTATTCCTACTATTAGTTCATACTTTCATACTCTCCCCATATATATTTACATATCTTGTTCAAATTTTGAATTGCTAATAATTGAATTCCACTCCAGTTCAAATACATTTTTTTAAACTTGTAGCTGATGAAACTTGATGTTAATGCTGTTTTTTTCCAAATATTAATTCATTAATTAAATTTAATTAACTAATTTTCGTTTTATATGGGAAATATATATGGTTGAATAAAAAGTAACTAAAATAAAATGTTTCTTCGTTGATTTAAGTAGGAATTGTATTTAATTTTTTTTTATATTACTTGTAAGAATATTTCAAAACATGCAGATTATTAAAAAAAATGGACGTTTTTATTTATAATACCGTCGATTAGTTCGAAATAGCAGGTCTTTTTACAGTCAATCATTCAAGTGTTTCCGTTTAATTGCTAAACACCTCATGAATTAATTACTTTCATACAATAGATCTTCAAATCATGTTATCCATTTTCTCATCCATAAAACTAAAGACACGCGATAAAGGGCCCACGAGAGAATTTTTTAATTAAAACATAACAGAAAAAAATGTGGGATGTTTAAAGTAGCTTTTTAATGAGTATTCTGATTTTTAAAACATGATTGATGGCAACAGACATATCTTAAGTGGGTGTGACACGAAACCTGATACGCTGACAAGTATCTTCGAATTTTTTATATTGTTATCGCGAATGCAGATTAAATTGCCGATATATAATCCGACAAAAAATACACCCACTCAAAGAGATTTCAACGCACTCCCACACTGCTAAGCCACTTAGGAAATTATTTCCTTAAGTCGGTGTCTAACAGGTAAATCGTGCGACTAACGTCAAGTGATTTTGATTCAATTGGAGAGATCGTACGTGAAGCAATTGAAATCATAGTTTTATCTTATTGGAATTATAGACATAGAATTGTTGAGTCAAGACGTTATTTTATCTCTGATTTAAAGAATTTGTTCTAATCAGTTGGCTGTAATATTTTTTTGTAATTCAACCAATTAATCCCAATCTATTTTAACTATCAATAATCAATTTACTTTAATCAGTTGATTATGATCATTGCCTAAAAACAGTAGCCTAAAATCAGTAAGTATCTGAAAACAATATAATAAAATCAGCAACTTGAATCAGTGAGTTTTTAGCGGAGTCGGCATAAATCAATCGATTAATAGAATTTCTAATCAATCTTGCCATTTAGTCCAGAGACTGCGTCTCATAGGTGAGATTTTAATTTTGGACACAGCTCAAATTGCGTGCTGAAAAAAAATGAGCATAGCTCAAAAAGCATGTTTACGTAAATGTATACAGCTGAAAATGAGTGTTTACGAAAATTTACACGGCTGAAAATGAGTGCTTAAGAAAATTTACACAGCCTAAAATGAGTGTTTATGAAACTTTACTCAGCTGAAAATGAGTGTCTACGAAAATTTACACAGATTAAAATGAGTGTTTATGAAACTTTACTCAGCTGAAAATTAGTGTTTACGAAAATGTATACAACTGAAAATGAGTGTTAACAAAAATTTACACAGCTGAAAATGAGCGTTTACGAAAGTTTACACTGCTTAAAATGAGTGTTTATGAAAATTTACACAGCTGAAAATTAATGTTTACGAAAATTTACACAGCTTAAAATGAGTGTTTACGAATATTAACACAGCTGAAAAGGAGTGTTTAAGATGGTATTTTAAAAAAATGAGCAGCATTTGATTCCATTTTTCAAGTTTTTCTATCAAAATTGTTCTTTCATTAAAGAAAAAACTAATGGATCAATACATTCAAGACTGTTATTCAGACTCAAGACTGTTTGCAGGTCAAGTTTAGCCTATTTTTAGACAGTGCTAATTCTCAAAATTACGTAAAACGGTTATATGAAGAAAAGCCACAGTTTAATGGAAAAAAAGTGTTAATGGTCTAATTTTTTAATTTTTAAAAAGTTACTCTGATGCTGCATTATCTAGACTCATAAAATTTGCAAAAATTAAACATTAATTATAGATTTTAGTTATTTTCATCTAGGTAAGAAAAATCTCGTTAATTTTTAAATACCTTATAATATTTAAATCATTTATCGTTTTTTAAGTCCAGTTAATTCTTCATGGCAGAGATGGCATTTATATTGCTTAAAAGTATAACTTTGCCCCTAAGTGTAAGGTACTTATATGGTGACTTTCTATTTATTCTCTTTCAAGAAAGCGATTCGATGAATACTTAAATGGAAATAATAACTAATATGTTGATTCATTAAATAATTCACTTTCTTTAAATGCAATTTTTTATACAGTTTGACACTGATTAAAATCAGTTGATGAGTCAATGATTTGATCACAATAATTATTAATTTTTAATCAATTATTCTAATCAATAATTTAGTTGATTTCAATATGAAGATTTGAGTACAATTTAGGGGTTTGTTTTGACAATGATTCAAATCAGCCATTCTAATCTGTTGGTTTTAATAGGTTTTTTTTACAATGAACAGCGTAGATTTTAAACAGTGATTTTCAAATATACTGCTTTCAATCAATTAACTGGTTTGCATAATATCCATATCCCAGTTTGTAGATAGTTGGTATTCATTTATTTTAATCCATGAATTCGAAGAAAATTCGCTAAAATACTTTATACTGATTTAAATTGGTAGTTTATTTTAATGAATCAATTAATTGAAAAGAGTTATATGAATACGCATAGATCATACCTATATAAACACGAGCTCCGCTATCTCGAAACAGCCCAGTTATATTCCCTCCTTTATTACCTTTTATTTTCTCGCGTCGCTACATTAATCCAAACGCCAAACGTTTGCTTAATGTGCGCAGAGTACGAAACGCCATTTA
Source organism: Parasteatoda tepidariorum (assembly GCF_982258835.1). Lineage (NCBI taxonomy): Eukaryota > Metazoa > Arthropoda > Arachnida > Araneae > Theridiidae > Parasteatoda > Parasteatoda tepidariorum. The sequence continues at coordinate 68,480,925 of NC_141763.1, forward strand.
ATTGTTGCAGTATAGCAGATTCCGGCTTCTGTACCAATGCATCGGCTCTACTGCTCAAAAAAAAAAAAAAAAAAAAAAAAAAAACATTTTATCCGTTTATGTTTTTTTTCTTAGGGACTAGAAATAATTATTTAAATAAAATCCTTTGATTTAGTTTGCCACCAATTTGAATAAGTCATTCAGATCCATATACTCATATTTTCACTTTTGCATCACATTGATTATGCATATAACCATACCCTATTCGGTAGCAAGCGTTTAATTCCATCCAAATTACAAGCGATTACAGTCACGTGGTAGGTGAATTAATATCGGCTCTAAATAGTTTTAATTACTACCTGTTGGAACAATAATGATACCATGTAATTAAAACAACCTTCTGACTGGCAAAGGTCATATAGGGTCACGTGGGCGGAGTAAACTCATTCATCATAATAGGACTTAAATTGGAGTTATTTAGTTAGATAGGTGGGTAAAAGTATGTCACAAGTGTGAGATAATTGTTGAATTGTTGCAGATGTTTTGTTTTCTTCAATTGCAGTAATGGTCTTAAATATTAATATATATATACTACATCAAAACTTAAATCAAATACACGTTGGTCATTGCTAATCTACAAAGACTAACTGTAATTCTATTTTTAAACGAAGTAAATTATCAAGTTAATGGTAGACAATTAACAAATATTTAAAATAAGTTTAAAAGGAAACGATGTCACGGGAGAATCTCTTCATGGTAAATTCTGTTTCAGAAACATTAGTAATTCAACATTACATTAACTATATAAAAAAGTAGGGACAGTTTGAAAAGTTTGGGTAGCAGTATGAAAAAGTTGGGGAAGTTCTATAATTAACCATTAAGTTTCAAATGCTGATAATTTTTTTACAAAAGGACAAAATATAAATAAATTATTCCAGGATTATTCATGATTACGCAGTGAGGAAGTAATCCTGCAATTAGAAAATAATGGTTTAAATAGGTTTAGTTGGATTTATAATTTTTTATTCTTTAAATTTTAAATTACTAATGAAAGTAAAAGTTTTCGTAAAAGTAAGAAGTTCTCTCAAGGTACAGCATCCTCTTCGAATCCTACAGTACCACCAGTATCAGTACTATCTTAGAAAAATTATCGATCTATAAATGTTTTGCATTTTTTAATATTCCACAAACATTTCAATTTACAATGGCATATATTTGTATACTCGAATGTGAATACCCTCATCAAATTAGCGTCATAATACAATTTTATTTTAAAATTTTTTACTCTATGCATTTCATGCTGTTTCATTAAAGTTTGTAGTTGCGTATCATGTTCGTGAATGCAACAATGCAGAATACGTAGTATCTTTGTGCATACTGTCTTAAAAACTAACATTGTCCAAATACATTTTTGTTAACTTAACTTTTACTGAATGCTTTTAATGTCATTTGTTTCTTTCAAGTTTGTGGTTACGTATAACATCCATGAATTCAACAATACAGAATACGATGTAGTCCTGTGCATACTGCCATATAAATTAACATCATAATACGTTTTTAGTGTCTAAACTTTTGCTGAATGATTTTTACGTCAATTAAAATTTGCTTTTATGCACTTCATCGATGTTAGCAACAATTCAAAACAACTGGCATCTTAGCCATAACTTTGACTTCGATCTTCAGGAAGAAGAAAAATTCTCAATTGTTTAAACTTGCATAAAAATTATGCTTTTTTATTCACTACCAGTTTCAATGTTTTTTTTTATCTTATTTGACTTTACAACGAACCCCCATGAGGAAAAACTGAAAGAAAAAAAATTAAAATTCAGTACAATTTTATTTTGAACATAAACATGAAAAAGGTCGACAACGGTTGCGCTAGTTGAAAAAAATAATAAACATCTAAAAATGTCATAGTACCTATTCAGGTAAAAGAAATTAATAACAAAGTTGGAATGCTTATTCATACACTATAACGTAGGGGAATCTTGAAAAACAAAACATATATTTTTTAAAACTACATTGAAAAAAATAATGAATGATTCAAACAGCCAATAACTTTTATTTAAAATTTTATAAAATTCCAATACTATAATTAAATGCACTGAATAGTTTTTTAAAACTTTCACCATAATTATACCAAATAAATGTTAATTACCACGCAGAACAAGGAATGATTTTCCCTGAAAAATATGAATCATGAAAAATCCCCATCTCAGTCTTAAAAAAATTAAATAACAAATTAATATAAATAAAAACATTTTCGTTCAATGCCTATAATTGTATCGCTGATGCAATTACTTTTTTAATGAAACAAAACTTTTATTTATAAAAAAAATTAAAGAATAAAAAACAAAATCTAATAATTACGAATTAGAATTTGATGAAAGATAGAATAAAGAATTGATTTGTCAGATGCAATTTTAAATGATTATTATAAAATGTTGATACTGTAGAAATATCAAACCAGTGCCTGATGAGATTTGACAAAAAAAAAAATTTTGACCTGCAGAAATATCAAGATAATTCAAACTGTAATTATTGAGTTTAGCAATATAGGACTCTCGCTATATCCGCCACGCTCTGCATATAGGCAACCATTTAACAACAAGCATATCTTAGACACTGTTTCCATATAGGTACTTCACACGTTTTTGACTTGATAACAGCAAAATACTCAGAAATAAATTACTAATTACATGAAATTATACGTTTTTTTCGTATAATAAATGTTGTCCCTAACAATTTGAAGATGTGACTTATCATCATAATGCTTTAAAGATTAAATTAAGTTCTAAGTGAACTCTAAGTTTAAAAAAAGTTATTCTAAGTTCTAAAAAAAATTATCAGTTTAGATTACATTAACGAAATAAAATCCCTTAAGCATGCTAAAAAATTTTCTTTAACCTTTAAGGCGAGTTTAACAATTACTTTTTTCACGATTTGACAATAAAATTAGGATGATAAATTGGATATGCATTCTAAAACACCGGACATTAATATAAAACATTAAAACTCCAAGGTTAAAAGTATTTCTAAAAATGATGTATTGAAAACAGATCATTTTTAAATAATGTTTACCAATTACTTTTCAACAATAATTACATTTAATAAAATATTCTAAACGCTGATTTAAATCGAGCAAATCATTTTTATTGATTGGTCAGTAGTCAGTCATTCAAACTAACAATTATGGAGAAAACCTTATTTACATATTTGTCTACTTAATCCGAGACGGTAGCACATTTTATTTCCCAACTCCGGTAACTAAACAATAAAAAATAATTCTATTTATTGTTCGGCGCACAGGTAACTAATGCTGTATTTCTTCTTTATTCAGAACCATTTAGGAATTCAGTAAACGCGAACATAGCTTGCAAAATACATTATCTCTTTATCACCTCATTACAACCTTCATTAGATTGCCTTTTATTGTACCCCTTTTTATGGAAAACGTGATGGATTCCATTTGACACTAATTGTTAGAGGCTAACAGCGCCGTCTGGTGCCATGACTAATAAACAAAAAGGGCGTGTAATAAAGAATGAAATGGAGGCAATATGTAAAAACTGATCATTTGGAGACTTATTAAAATAATTCTACGTTACTCTTTTATTAACATCATTGTATCTTTTATTATTTTCGTGATTGATTTTACATTGATATATAAGTAAACACAGCTATTAAAATAAATAATTATTAACGAAGTAACAAAAAAGTAATTATTTTAAAATTTTGTTTTGAGTGAAATCGGATGTTCTATCCTAGCCTTTAATAAAATGGCTAACAAATTTATTTTATTTTATAACCGTCGTTGAATGCCGACCCAACTTTCTGGGTTTACGACTGCTAATGTTTTACTCCATAGCCTTGTAATTTTGAACTCAATCCAGAGGACAAGGGAACTTCTGAATCTAGTATTGGGAGAAATTTTTCATCGTGAACTTTTGCGTGGAATTAACCCGCATTTGCATTACATGGAGAGAAAAACCACTAAAACATCCCACGGTTTGCCTGACGGTAAGGGGATTCCAACCCATGATCCGTCAAACACTGCGAATATTTTAAGTCAGCACTGTGTTCGTTATAATCCGGATGCGGAATTCGTTTCGACAGCTATTTTTTTCAAGCCGATAATTATTTTAGCCACAATTAATTTTGGAGCATTTCGGACATGGTCTTGACTTAGCATATCAAATGAAAGTCATTTTTCAAACTTTTTTAACAATCTATTCTCTTCATAGCAGTTAATAGGTGTTTTTTATCATTATTATTACAACAATTACAATTTTCGAAACTTACGTATGGTAGTCATAGCCGTTATTGTTTTTGGAACACTCGAGATATGGTTTTGAATTAATATGCAAATTAAAAACCATTACTTGATTTTTTTTGTCAATTCATTATCTTTCTAAGCGATATTGTAATTATTTTAGCCAATATTTTTTTTGGGGGGCACTCGGATATAGTATTGACTATGCCAACTCAATGCAATTATTTGACCTGTTTACAATCCATTATCTTTTAAGCTACTATTTGTTTAGACATTTATAATTTTTTGGTCATTTGGTATACGATCCTGAAATAATGTCTCAACTAAAAGTCGTTGTTTGATCTTTTCTTACAATTCATTATCAACTTAACCATTATTAAATGTCATTATTGTTATAATTATCATTATCAATTTACGATTACGTATTTTTACAATTCATTATCAACTTAACCGTTATTAAATGTCATTAATATTGTTATAATTATCATTATCAATTTACGATTACGTATTTTTACAATTCATTATCAACTTATCCGTTATTAAATGTCATTAATATTGTTATAATTATCATTATCAATTTACGATTACGTATTTTTACAATTCATTATCAACTTAACCGTTATTAAATGTCATTAATGTTGTTATAATTATCATTATCAATTTACGATTACGTATTTTTACAATTCATTATCAACGTAACCGTTATTAAATGTCATTAATATTGTTATAATTATCATTATCAATTTACGATTACGTATTTTTACAATTCATTATCAACGTAACCGTTATTAAATGTCATTAATATTGTTATAATTATCATTATCAATTTACGATTATGTATTTTTGCAATTCATTATCAACTTAACCGTTATTAAATGTCATTAATATTGTTATAATCATCATTATCAATTTACGATTACGTATTTTTTTTCTATTGGCTATTTTTTGCAGAGTTAACAGTTAATAATTAGTAGTCTTAACAGCCAGTTGTGATTTTTAACTTTTGCGCAATTTTTTTTATCAGAGCAAAAACAATATCATCCTTCTCACTAATGCAAATAAACTTATTAACAAAACTTAGTACCAAAAAAGGAAAATAAACATATTTTTGAAAAAATACATTCATTTTTTTATTAGTGGTGCACAGCGTTACGAAAAAGTTAAAAAGGGTGCACAAAACTCATAAGTTTAGGAAACACTGCATTAAACTATAGATATTCATTAAAAACATAAAATTTAATGAATACCCCCTGCTGAAAACTAACATCAAATGTTATCCATATTTCCAGCCTTTTTCATGTCCAAACTATTCTTACTTAACACATTTTTCTCCATGCTCGGCATTAATTAGATAGCTTTTTCGACGACAGAGAATAGCAACGTTAAGATCCGAAAAAGAAAAAAAAATCTTATTTAGAGCCAATAAGGAGTGATGTTACCACACCCAAAAGTAGGCTGCTAAGATTTTCGACCATTAGACATCCCCACTCCCTTCCTTAAGGGAATTATTTATTCAACTCAAAATCTGAATAAAAATATAAATACATCCACTTACGGCTTTCGGCCACTTATTCTTCTCATTCATTCAAATTGGATTATAGGGGTAATTAAGATATTTTGATACATTGCCTCCTATCTGCATAGATGGCGTTTAACAAACGTTTAATTCAGAGCAAAACTGTGACAGTTGGGTGCCACTAAAAATTCTGACCATCATATATGTTTTTTTTAAAACGTAGGGAAATTTTTTATACATGCACAATAAAATTAAAAAAATATTTTTGTTTAAAAAAAAAACTTCAGGCTTTTTTTTTTAAGCTTTTTTCAAAGCTAATAAGTATGAACTATTTTAAATTACTTGGTAGAAAAAAAATAGGTGATTACTTATTTATTTGAATGGTCAAACCACGTTTATTTCTTAATTAAAAAAATTTTATTGTTATTTATATTAATTATTTGACCATAATGTTTAACAACAACAGGTTTTTTTTATAAACTTCATTGAACAACTGACGCTTATTTGAGTTCACGAGCTACCAATCCAGAAGACAAGGTAACTCTTGGGGGGAGTATTGATAGAAATGTGCCTTCGTAGAGGTCTTTTTGATGGAACTTGCCCGCATTTGCGTTACATGGAGAGGAAAATCGCGAAAGTCTTTCACGGTTAGTCTGACGACAATGGAGCTATAATCTACAATCCATTTGCTACTTCCATTTGCTATTTGATATTTCACGTCAGTACTCTGGTCAGGGCCGGACTACCCATTAGCCCAGACTAGGCGATGGGCCTGGGGCCCCCAATGATTAGGGCCCCCTTAAAAAAAATTTGAAAATAAATTTTAAAAAATTAAGAAAAACAATGATTTTTTCAAAAAAAATTTATTTTAAATGTATATTAATAAAATACGATAATTTTTTCAGTTCTAATTTAACAAAATAAAGTAAAATTTAATTTATTATTATTTATTTTTATATTAAATTCGCTTTCTTAAATGAAAAGATATATAAATACTTTTATATTTGAATAAATAAAAAAATATACGAGAAAAAAAATGTAATCTAAGGGCCCAAAAAATTTGAATGGCCTAGGGCCCCGCTTACGCTTAATCAGGCCCTGGCTCTGATCTGTGTGAGCAGGTGCGGAATTCGTATCGACCAGCTATCGTTGGGATTCGAACTTGGGCCACCTCATTGGGAGGTGAAAGCTCTATTCCTGATATTCAATAACTACAATTTCAAAAAATAATTGAACTTACAGGAAAAAAAAGCATTTCAGCCAACAATTCCCTTAGAAACTCTTTATATTTCTGGTGGATATACATATTAAGGCCGAAAATTAATATTATTTAATCAAGGGAAAAAACGCTATCAAACTATTAATAAATCAGTATCGAGGCGGATGATATCTAAGAAATCAGAATCTGTGTTTCAAGTTTAGAAGTGAAATTTAAAAACGATAATTAAAATTATCTATAAGATATAAGACAATCAAACCAGTTTAAGTATTTCAAACCCGCTATCCTCGCTAGATAATCGACAGGTTTCAGTATTTTACCTCACTTGAATATTATTTTGAAAAAATAATGCGTGTATTTTTTCTTTACTTCATTTATGACAAAGATTCTAAAAATATGCATTAAAACTGTGGAGCGCCCCTGGTACGTTGTCCCAATAGTAATGGAATGGTTAAAACTGTGAAAGTTAATTGAACCGCAATGTCTCAGTGGTTAATGCATTGAGCTGTTATTGTAAGGAACAATGGATTGGTTTCAATAAAAATTATCGTACACTAATCATCCAATAAATCAGTATATCTTAAACATTGCAATGTGCGAGAGAATTTTCTCAATTCCCATTAAGATTATTGTACTCAAATCATCTTTATCATCCAATGAATCCGTACCTATATTCTTAAGCAGGCAAATATGTAAAGGGATTTGCTTAGTTCTAATTAGAAGTATCGTGCACAAACCATCCAATGAATTTACAATATATCGAATTTCCTTTGGGCATTAATTTTTTATCTTCAAATATTTCGTCAGGTCAATTTATTAAAATACTGCATCGCTTCTAGACCACCCGAGAAGACAGAACCCACCCACATAAAAGAAAGTGCGCAAAAAAATATTATTAATATTTTTATATTCAAAGATGGCAGAAACTCAGTGAACCAGAAAAGAAATTGTATCAAGAAGGAAATCTAATATATAGCTTTTACGCTTCCCGTTTGTTGATATCTTCTATCCTCCCATATAATTTCCATGTAACCTAAAGTTGGGGGTGGCGCGATTAATTAATATCATATTTCGTTTATATTTTGTTATTGTAGCTTAAGTTATGGTTAAAGTAGATTTCATATTATGATATTGCCAGCGACTCAGTGATTTATACAAAATATAATTTCATTAAAATATAATGCATGATTTGAGTAGAAAAAATAACAAACGTAAAATTTATGTATATATTTTAGAGCTGAAGAGAAAATTATATACTTGATGGAGAGTTACTGAAATATGCTTTTGTGAAATTTTAAAAATGTTAAAATATGTATTTGATAAATAACGGAGTTTGTAGAAGGCATCGTTCAAATTTACAATGATTTTTCATTTTTTATTTTCGATGGACCTTACATTTTGCGTAAATAAAGAAAACATTGAGATATATATCCCAACAAACCCAAAATCATCTGCTTTTAGTTTATTTTATAAAAAAAAATTTTTTGTTCATCCAGAGCTCACGTATTCTACCAGCCATTATTTTTTATTCTTCCAGAGCCCACGTTTTCTACTGGATATTATTTTTTATTCTTCCAGAAACCACCTTTTCTACTAGGCATTATTTTTTATTCTTCCAGAGCCACGTTTTCTACTGGATATTATTTTTTATTCTTCCAGAAACCACCTTTTCTACTAGGCATTATTTTTTATTCTTCCAGAGCCACGTTTTCTACTGGATATTATTTTTTATTCTTCCAGAAACCACCTTTTCTACTGGATATTATTTTTCTTTCTTCCAGAAACCACCTTTTCTACTAGCAATTATTTTTTATTCTTCCAGAGCCACGTTTTCTACTGGATATTATTTTTTATTCTTCCTCAAACCATGTTTTCTACAATGCATTTTTTTTTATTCTTCCAGAAACCATCTTTTCTACCAGCCATTATTTTTTATTATTCCAGAGCCCACGTTTTCTACTAACTATTATTTTTTACCATATTTAATAAATTAAGAACACTTAACAAAAATTTTATATTATTAAAAGAAGACAAAATTTTTGAAAATATCAAACAATGCAACTAAATTACATCAATTTTTTTATATACATTTTTGATAAATATTTCAAAAAGCATTATAGAAAACCAGAGTAATTTTTTATGGTATTTTGATTACATGCAACAACTGGATTAAAATGGCATAAAAAGAAATAAAAGGTGTAAACAAAATTATAATTTTCATCTTCGATGCATACGATACGGTACATACGATAAAAATAAAATACAGAAAATGAAACCTCGAACTAATTTACTTTCAAGTTTTATTTTGTCAGGATTACGTTATGACTCTGAGTTTACAAATGTTTAGATAAAGGCAATCATTAATTTGACATATGTATACCTTAAAAATATTGCAATACGCTATTAACTTTTTCATATCGTGTTGTTGCATTCGCTGAGATATACTCTTCATGCACAGCTGAAATTGACGACGTAACACTATCAGTCAGAAAAATTTCTTTTTTCTTTCCTTTTGGTACTAACGTATTATGTCGTCGACCATTTCCGCCAACACTGCGTTTAAGTGATTTTGATATCTTCCAAATTTATTTTTACGTAGTAATTAATCACAAAGAAATAGGCAAAATATAAATATGACTTATTACAAGCAAAAAATGAGAAAATATTTAAATTTGAACTACTTCCAAATTTATTTTCAGATTTGGTGATAATGGTGGATACAAGAATAATGCACAAGTACCTTTTTTTAGAATAGTCCATTGTTTGAAAATAATTTAATTAAATTCTTCTGTAATGATGAGCAATTTTTAACGATGCAATTACTTCGAATTCTCATTAATTATCGTGAGGTATCACGGCACCAGTTATCCTAAATCTCATTATTTTCTTCAAATTTAGAAACAAGATATTCCAAGTAGAATGAATTATTTTTGGATTTGAATTATTTGACTCTCAAAACATAAGGGAGTAGCCGCAATCTGTGAAATATTGTTCCAAAAATTTAGACAGCTGAGAGTCTGAAATCTCGGGTCTTTAATGTTAACTTGAATTTTGGTGTATTTCACCATGCCTTTGAAGCTATTTAAAACAATAAAATTAGTTGAATGAGAAAAAATTTATTAAATTATTTATAACTTTTTAAAATTATTTCATTTAATAACTAACAAAATTATTTGATCTGTAAAATACACAAATAATTACACAAGTTTAAAGAGCGTAATTTAACTGACGAAAAACAAATTTCAATATATTTGAACAGTTCTTCAGAAATAAACATTTAAAAATACGACTCCTTTTGAAATTGTCTTACTCAGAAACTGATCGGCAGATTTCGCTCAATTTTTTCATTGTCTTATTTTTTAAAAAAAAAAATTTCTGAAATTTTTTTTCTCAATTCTTTTGTTATTAATTATTTTCTCTTATTCTGTTATTAATTAAAAAATTATTTTCTCAATTCTCTTATTATTAATTAATTATACTTAATTATTTTCTCTTATTATTACCTGTCAAAAAATTATTCAATTCTCTTATTATTAATTCTAACTATTCAATTCTCTTATTATTAATTTAAAAAAATATTTTCTCAACTCTCTTATTATTAATTAATTATACTTATTTATTTTCTCTTATTATTACCAGTCAAAAAAATTTTTTTCTCAAAATGTAACAGACTATAACGTGTCTTTAAACCCAAAATTTTAAATACCACTTATTACATTCTTCTACTAAGCTCTTTAAATCTCTCAATTTTAAAAACATCGAAAAATATTTTTTTTCAATCTATTTATATTATCTACCTATAAATGAAATGAACACATCACATTTGAATCATGACACATGACAGGTTTCTTATGTTATACCTCATTAAAGATTATTCAGCAACGTGCAAATCATGCTGAATTAGTAACTTATACCTTTAAAGGGCGGAATTACAACCGGAATCAACTTATAACGAACACACACACAACCATTTATTAAATTTCACTTTATCTTCGTTCAATGCCAACTATCTGCCAATACATTAGGAATTTGTAAAGATATAAACCATAACAAATGAGTTTTGTTCTTACCTTTGCTCGCCAAAAACATCCGCTACACCACCAACATTCGAAAAAGTCAATTAATTAAACTACTTCATTACTTAAATTCTGTATCTGATGAGATTAGTATCTTAGCGGAAGTTGATGATATATATATATTTTTTTATTTTGAAAAGTTTTATAGCTGATTTTGTTTTGTAGAGCATTTTATTAGGTTAGATTAATTCAACTTGTAGGTGTGCCTGCTTAAAACTTTTATTTATTAAAAATGTTGATTAATTTTTGCGTCAAATGTTTTTTTTATACCCGTTTTGCACAACAATCCCAGTCGGTAAACTATTTTTGCTACTCTAAATACTTCGATAGATTAAAATTATTAACTATTATACAATTAAAATTCCAAAATGTTTTATTGCATTAATACAGAAATGGCACTATAGGTTCAATATAATAACTGCAAGTGACGTCATCGTAGGCAAATCATGGCATTTGTCAATTCAGAAGCCAATCAGATTCGACACACACGCGTGACGTCACATACAGGTATCGAAGCAAATCTGATTTTGTTAAAGAGGTTATTTATGACAATGGTGTGAAAAGTTAATTCTTAATACTGCTTTAGAATCAAAGTTGTTTTTTGCGTTAATTATTATAATTTCATAGATTGACTGAACACTATTAAGTGTATATAATATTAGGGGGACCGGAAAGTAATGTAGTTTGGTGCATTTGATATTTGTTAAGACTAATGATTATTTAATGCGCCGAAACATTACTTTCCGATCCCCATAATATTTACTTAAAAGCCAGTATAACTCATTGAGAAGGAAATATTACTACTTACAATTTAATAAATGTAAAACAGTAACTAAATATTTTCATCATAAAAAGCTGTGATGAAAGATTGCATTTCAGAATTATAAATAAACGCCATTCATTTTACTTTTAAGTTTATTAAAAATATCAATGATCGAAATTGAATAAAATAAAATATACCTCGAAAAAAACGATAAATATTTCACTAGCAAACAACTCTTTCGAATTTCATGCTGATGATAACCAAATAAATCGGATACGAGTTCATATCATATGATATTTTGATTCAATGAAATTCCGATGCTGATCATCATTTACTGACTGATCATCATTTACTTTTAAATTATGTTTGTCTACTACAAATCTATAGAATAAGTAAGATACTTATTTTTGTTTCAGCGCTATTGCTATCATATTTAAAGTTAATGATTTCTGATTTTAAACGGTCGCACACCTTCGATAGCATTTTTTGAGAATTTTATATAAATCTCCCTTTATGCTGATTTTATTGATAATCTGCTGCATGTTTTCGAGCAGATAAAAAAATATTTAATCTTTTCTCGGAATTATAGTAAGTATTTAAGTAAAAATGGGAGCAAAAAACACCATTTATACAAAATATGAATTGTAGCGAAATAATAGATATTTTTACTTAATTTACAGCATAACAAATTAAGTAAACAGCAATGAGAGCTTCGAATAAAATTACAGTTAAACAGATGTTCTTAAAAGGAACATAGTCAAAAATGCTGAGTATATATAAAGAATTTAAGACAAAACTAAGCTAAAAAGAATATTAATCTTAACTTCTTCCTCTTTCCCTATTTTTTTTTCCTTTTTTAATCTTGATTCAATTTACGTTTTATATAAACATAATTAATCTGATCAAGTTTTAAAATAATAGTACCAAAAAAAAATTATCTCAAAATTGCAGAAATTAAAAATTTTAACTAACTTTCCCCACCAACGCTATAAAGATACTTTTATTTTAATTTCCGCAAATTAATTAAAAGTAGTATAGATATTCTATTTAAAAAATTAAGGAATTTCGGATTAAGGGCTTGCGTCAATTACTACAATCTGAGAAATATAATAGATAATTTTAAAACAGCCGATGAGGATAGTCAAAACACAGTACGTCACTGTAACACATCAGTGTCTTAACTTTTTAACTTAAATATTTTTAATTTAGCTGCCAAAGAAGTTCCTTTTTTTAAGTTTGGAGCTGTCAAATTTCTTCTGGCTTATGTGTCTGTAATGTCTTCTACTACATTAAATCCAGTTTGAGCAATATCATTTTATTATCATAAGCAGTTGCTACGCAGAATCGCGAGCAATCTAATTTACTTTTAAGGATTTTGCCTTATTTTGCTAACCACGAATTCCAAGACCCTGAAATATTCCAATAACTTTTCCTCCTACTTAGACACCAAACCTACTTATTCTTCTTACTTATACGTCAAACCTACTGATTCCTCCTATTTATACGCCAAACTTAAACTTAGTTTACAATATTGGTCAACTTACCTAGAGTACGTAATGTTTGTTTCATTTGGAGTTGAGTAGTAAACTTTACATTGTAAAAAAATTGCTGTAAATTCTACAGAAGAAAAACATATTTTTCACAGAAAGACAATTTGTCTTCTTTTTTTTACTGTTTTCCTCGAAATATAATTGTTTTACAGACTTTCTCTGTATATTTGACGGTTAGAAACTGTTTGTTGATTAAACTGTTTCTCTTTGTTTTTTACTCAAATCATATATCAGCTCAAATTCTAATTTGTGCCATACAGTTTCGCTTATCATATGATAACTTAAACCTTTTTCAAATCATTTTATGATTATTTTTTAATACTTGCTCTTACTTTTCAGCAATTATTTTATGGGTTTGAAAATTGTATAAATAAAACTGCGAATAGATTTTATTGTCAAAATGATAAGCTACCGGATTATTATGCTTCTTTAGATAAAATGTTTTTGTAAGTAAATTTGCCCGACAATTTTAAAAGGATCGGTCACTATAGTTTTAAGAGTTTTTACACTTAAATATTGTTTCAATAAGACTTTTAAGATAAAGACAGCTTAAGATTTTTCTTTTTCATATTGAGAGATAGAGCTTCGGTCGGTAAGCTCAGGGGACAGAGCACTCGTCTCCTAATGAGGTGTCCCAGATTCGAATCCTAGCGTTGACTGGTAGCACGAATTCTGATAGAAGAACTCACTGACCACAATGCTGAAATAGTTTCTTTTAAAGAGTTTTTCAGTTCCTACTATTAGTTCATACTCGCCCTTTATCTTTTGACTTTAATTTTTTTTTTTTATATTACTTGTTTTGTGGTTAAAATAACAAGAGTTTTTTTTGTTGTTGAAATAAGAGTATCTACTTAACCCCTTGGGGACGGGTGATTCAAAAAAGCATTCGTACAAAATCAGAATCAAGGTGTAATTAAATAGAAAACGGTAACTTAAATGTAGTCGTTGCTAATTTGACAGACTTACTTTTCTTTTACTTTATTTATTGTTAGTTTAATCATATATATAATCAATGTTAATTCAAAGTATAACTAAATAGCTTTACTTTAAACAAAGTAATGGTGAATTAAATAAATCAAACAATTATAACTCCGCCCACAAATAAACTGCTGAAAAAATACTTTGATTACCAGTTTTATCTTTTTACCCTGATTGATACGGTTTTATGCTGGCACGTATTTGTGACAGTCGGCGCGAAAGGGTTAAAAACAGGTATCTGTTTTTCAATAACAGTATTTGTCGGTGAAATAAGCGATTTTATACTGGCACACCAGCTGACAGTATTTTTTTTCGTAAATTTAGAAGATTTTTAATGGTGTATATTCAATCCAACTAATAAATTAATTGTTTTAAAAATTATTTAATAAATTTACGAGAAAAAAAACTGATTAGACGCGCAAACCACACACACCGCTGCTACAATCACATGGAATCCAACAAGTCTGAAAATGCCATTGCCAACAAAATTTAAAAAACTTTATTCATTATGTTTTTTTCCTTACAAAACCGGAGTCTCAAATCATTTTAGCTACAATGACAAGGAAAATTGCAGGGCGTGTCTAAAATATTGTTTTTTTAAAGCCATTCAATTTTCATTGTAATGCTAATATCTCTTTACGGAATAATTGTACGGACTCCTAAATTACTACAGCTTAACTAATTTTGTGCCGTAATCAATCAAAAACGAAACTTGATAACCATTTGCACAGACAACTGACTTTAAAATAGAAAACCGGAAAGGTCAAAATTTAAGCTTGACCTGAGCAGCTAATATAGTACATCAATAAACAGTAGCCGCTTTAATGACATTCAGAAAGATAATAGCAGGTGCTCTTCATATTTTTCCTCCCGCGAACTCCTCCACATTCCACAACCCTTTGAGTCCGTTGACCACAAACAAAACCTAAATCGACTCTACCCCTTTATTTTATTTGCTCAGACGACAGGAATTTTTTCAGCCACCTGTGATGGAGTTTCGAATAACATGCTGCTAAAATGTCGGCAGCTGATATCGTTCGAAAAAAAGAAGGAAAAAAACAAATGGAAAACTATTTTCCCACCCTCGTAATCCTTATAGCTTCTGTTACTCCACTCGTTGAGCGGTTTTTTCAGTTTTTATTTTTCGATCGACCTCTTTTACCTTATACACCCACAGATTGAAATAGTCGAGGGGAGACATAAATATTGCGAAAGTTCGATTCTTAATTCGAATTTTACTATATAATTACCATAGCCGGTCAATATAAGGGTTATCGTACATTGCGTTATATTGCAAAGTGTTAAGTGTTTAATTTTACTTTTCTCCCCTTTTATTTATTTATTTATTTATTTATTTTTGCTTATATTAAAGTTTTTACCTTTTTAATAGTTTTAAATCTATCGCGTTTCTGATAAATAGATTTATAATACTGCTTTTGCTTTTATATGCAAGTCTTGTGTATAAAATAAAATTAAAAAATATGCTAGAAGTTAATTTAAAATTAAAGAATATGTAAAAATATGTAAGTAAGAACATTTTTTGAAAACTAAAAAATATTTCAGAAGTAATATTTTGTCAAGCATTATTTTTTGTTTCATCCCTTCGCCGAGATAGAAGGCTCGTGAAGTACGTTCATGTATCTAATTCCTTTAATTTAATAGTAGCAATAGCTAATTTGTATATTAGAATCCGATTATTAAAAATGTATTGCAAAATATTATCTATATCTTTAGGCGAACTGTACAGAGTGAGCTTAAAAAAATATAGATCTCCTGAGGGAAAAACAATTTTTCTTCAACAATGGATAATTGGTCAATTTTATGGCATAAAAGCTGAAAAAATGCATACACAAAAAACCCACTTAAATTTGCAATAAATTTTGAACAAATAGGAATTTCGAAAAAAAAAATTCTCGTTAAAATTATTATAAAAAATCAGCTCTCTACCAGTCTGAAGTTGCATTTCAGTGGATAGCAGGTCCCCAACATATTTTTTTAACTACGAGTTTAACAGATAATAATTCTCGAATAATTGTCAAATCTGCAATAATTTTTAACAGAATAATTCTCGAACTAATGTCAAATCTGCAATATCTTTTCATTCCATAGTACATCCTTTACTTTTTCAAGTTTCTATCTTATAGTTTTTGTGCAGCAAAGCAAAGTGTAAAATAAAAGAAAGACGAGAAAAATTCGCAAAATAGCTTTCAAACAAATTGTAGTTTGAAAAAAAAAAAACCTCTATTACTTTCATAAGCAAATGTGGCTATTTCAGTATGCCAATTTTAACTCTATAGTTGCATCCCGTATAGTATTTTTTTTCAATAAGTTCAACGGTTAATAATTCTCGAACATAAGATTGAATGTTGAATTGTTTTATTTCATGGCATTCGATGTACACTTTTCTACATAGTAAGTTCAAGTTTCTAACATTTAAAGTTTTTTTTTCACAACAGATCAAATATGTAACGTTAATTGTTTTTCCAATGCCTGCCTGGGGAATGACCTACGTCATACAGGCATTTGAAGGGTAGATTTGTTGGCCACTTTTCCAGGGGCACCATATTGGGTGGCCCAACTTTGCTCTCACAGTAAAGACGGATAGTAAAGAGAATGAAAGATCATCCATGCCATGCCCGGGATTCGAACCCGGAACCTTTCAGATGGAAAGCTAGTTCCCTGACCTCTACACAGACCGGTCGGCATGCAACGTTAAATTAAGCACCCCAAACAGCAGTGGCTCTTATGATTTTTTAATATGTAGAAATTAAAAACATAAGAGGTTATAAATAAATCTATATACTTTAAAATATTATAGAAGATTACTAGTTATCATTGTATTTCTGTCATATTCCACTTTTTCCTTCGACTATTCATATCCTTTTTTTGCCTGATAAAAAGTTTAAAAATTGAAGAAAGGCCAATAGAGACACCGCCAGTAGTTTCAAATTATTTTCACACAAGGGGTGATTTTGTAGGAATTCAATCTTAATAATTAATTTCATTTTTCTCGAACGATGTACGTAAACATACCATATACCAAATATCCCAGTGTAATTATAATGAATATCGGATTTATAAATATTCAAGAAAGCTTATTTGGTACTCATATCTTAAATCTTATTTTGAGTGACGATAAAGTGTCACAATATCTTATTTTTTAAGTGTCTTTTTCTAACTTGACACTGAGTGACCACTGAATTATAAAGGCAAGTACAGTGCTGGCACTCACGAATTTTGAATAAGACCTCGTACGTAAATAACGTAGACCAAAAACATCCTGTAATACTGATGTTTTAACTCAGCGGCAAAGGATTCTTTCAACTCAATGCTAGAATCCTAAAGCACTGGTACAAGAAACATGATGGAAAATGTACTGGAAAATATACTATGTTGCTTTGGCTCCCACAGTAGTCAGTCACATATCAATTCTATTGAGAATGTGCGGAGCCGGGATAGCCTGGTTGGCAACGAGCTGGACTCACTTTCGTGAGCACCGGAGTTCGAACCTAGACGACCGAAGACTCCTTGTGTAGTAAATTGTGATTGGTGCACGTAAAATCACTCGGGTCACTCATTTAACGTTTCCAGTGGGCACCTGTGAACCTAAGTTACGGTAGCGAGCAACATTACCCACGTCACAGATACCGTTTATAAGGTGGGCCACATTTGCACATCACACAATAGAGAACAACACACAATGAGAAACATCCATTCCCTGAGCGGGATTCGAACCCACAGCCATTGGCTTCGCAGTCAGGCACGCTAACCGCTCGACCGTCTCATAACAAATTATACCTTTGGGGTACTGAATTGGAGATTGATCATTCTCTGGTTCAGGCCAAAATTACTATCAGTGAAAGAATAGATAGACGTATGGGTGTGGCAGAAGTCGAATTCTTGGCTATAGATGGCGCCACTGGAAAACAAGAACAATCGCACCCCTTTCATTAATGGCTTATAACAACATTGAGAATGTGCGGTATAAGTTCAAAAGTAACATCAGTCACTACAAAACAGTCTCTTACTATAAAGAAACTGCTACAAAAATGTTTCATAAACGACACATCAACATCTTGTATTCAACCCATGCTAACGTAAATCAAGACTGCGTTTAAAGAAAATAAATAATCAAACGAAACACTGCAGGGTGTTCACAATAAAACGGCCACTCTGTATGCAGTAATTACACTTTTTCACCCGTTCTTTTTTTTATTTATTACCCATTACTCAGTTTAGTACTTTAGCTTCCGTTTTTAATTTAGTTTCGACTTAAACTTCTAAGGCTACCAGCTGGGTAAAACTTTTCAATTTCCACAAAAAAAAGTTTCTTTTGCTATCCATATTTGAACTTGATTTCATTAGTTTTCCAAAACTCTTTAAATTTTTGATCTCCAATTTTAAGAAACGAAGTTATAGTACTTTTTTCATATGCTGACGGACAAAACCAAAACCGGAAGTAAACTCTCGTACACGGAACTAAAATGTTTTTTGTTTTGCTTTGAGTATTTAAACCTTTTTTTTTATTTATTTGAATAAATATTTTTAAGACGAGTAAAATCCATTTTCAGAAATTAATTTTCGAGTTATTAATTTTTTCGTAAACAGAATTTTTATGCACTTTAAAGTCATTTCCTAACGAAGAGTAATTTTGAGAAATTTTCTTACGCTGACACACGTAACAATACAAGTTTATTACAGAGTTCTTTGAAATTATGTATGTAGATTTTGCATAAAATTACTAACTGAACTGAAAGTTAAGGTCTAAATGTGAATTTGTTATTTTTATCCAGTTTTACGTAAGAATATTTAGAAATTTTCTTTAAAAATTCAATATTAAACAATAAATTTAGTTCTATTGCATTGTCGTTTTGAAGCCTTTTTAAGAATTTAGTTCAAAACACATGTAATCACATTATTGATCTAGAAAAAACATTATTTTGAAATGTACGCATTACAATTGCTGTTTGCTTCACAATAAAAATTTGTAGTTGAGTCAAATTTGCCTTAATTTTGAAAAATATTTTAGAAATTTTTAAACTTTATTTTAGATTTATAACTTTAGAACCCCTGTTTACCAAAAATGAAATCAAGATTTTTATTGCTCCTTTTTTTTAAAAAAAAAATTGCCTACTGAACCAATCAGATACCTCAAATTAATTTCTCATTTGTTCCTCTATGCAAGTTGCAAACTAATCTCCTCATCTTGATACATTCTGGTAGTAAGCTCTAAGTTCTTTCCGAACTTTCCATTTGTTAACAAAATAAAATGAACGATAGTAAAAATTCGAATAATTTCTTTCAAGAATTTTCTGAATTTCATCTGTATA
Source organism: Parasteatoda tepidariorum (assembly GCF_982258835.1). Classification (NCBI taxonomy): domain Eukaryota; kingdom Metazoa; phylum Arthropoda; class Arachnida; order Araneae; family Theridiidae; genus Parasteatoda; species Parasteatoda tepidariorum. Next base: position 68,500,609 of record NC_141763.1, read on the forward strand.
TACAAGTGTGAGTTGTAGATTTTTTTTAAGATATCGATATTTTTTATATATAGATATAAAGAGATGCGATTACAAGATTTCGGATGAAATAACGGATCTTTTATACGAATGCGGTTTCTACTTGTTTAAAATTTCCGACCTACACTTCAGTCATTTCATTTCTTATTGTGAGAAAACAAAATAGAAAACAAAACAAATAAAATGAAATGCCTCTAAATTATTGATAATGGGTTTTTACACTTTAGATTTTTTTAGATTTGTAAAATGAGGCAATACATGACAGTGAATATCAAAATCATTAATCCTCTATTCTAAATAAATCCCCCCCCCCAACATAAGAGTAATTTCGCTAGCCACTTTTAAACTTAAGCTATTATTTTATATGCAGTCTTCATATCTGATCATATTTCACTTAATGCTATGCAATAGAAACCTTAAAATATGAATAATAAATTAATCATTGTATTTTGACACGCTATTGAATCTATTATGAATAAATGAACCAAGCAGCCCTTGGAAAATTAAGTAAATTAGCTCTAAGTTACACGACAGAGAAATACAAATGGGTACTAAACCCGAAGACAAATTGTTTTTGCCGAGCCCTTCCGCCACAATCAAATACAACTCAACTGCGCCATTATATAATCATACCATTGCAACTGAAACCACCGAGTTTTTTGAAGTATGCAATAAATCTCATTTAGCAATTCAATGACAGTGTAATAATCATACTAATATCTCGATGCATAACAAGTACTATTGCAGCCAGCTATATTCTATATTCTTTGACACCAATCCTATTTGTTATGATGGGACTTGGACATTTACCTGAAGGTAAACGATTCGCTTAGTCGTAAACACAACAATCTGTCCAATGCAAAAGAACCCGGATATCGAGTAGCCATTTTCTTTTATACTGATCGAATATGATTTACTTCTAAAAAAAGAAAATTCGAAGCTTGAAATATGCAAGAAGTTAGCGTTCTGTTCTGAAAACGTATCCATCGTTCAGGGTGGGGTCGGAAAAGGTGAATTAGGTGTCTGTTTAGTGAATGCTTTTCGTTCGACATCTGGCGTTCCATTTGGTGTTCGATTCTGGCTGTATCTGGTGTCGAAAAGAATGGTAACTTAACCCTTTGTATGCTAATTTACTTGCCTTTCGGAATTATGCTTTTCCAAGTGGTTGGAATTTTAGGTTGAATAAGTTGGGTATTTTATTCCCGTTTGAATATCTAATTCTTTAGAAGAGTGTCAGTCCTAATTTAAAAAATAAATAGAAAATAAAACATTTTAAAAATTATTTGTCAAAATGTGACTAAGTATTCATTAAAATGTACAATATATTGAAGTGTGAAACATTATTTAATTTTGAAGAATCAATGAGGTTCAACGAAATTGTTTACAAGCATTACGTATGCACTTACGTGAACTTATTTAAATTGCTGAAATTTCATGCTGTGTCAAATAGAAAATTTTTGTTGCGTCCGTCTACTGATTAACTTCAGTGTTATTTCTCACTTTATATAACAAATATTCACAAAGCACCACTTTAAGTTATCATAACTAAATAAATATAGAAAAATCTACACATAGTATCCCACAATTACAGGGTGTTCTTGGAAAATTTTATAGAAAACACTATTCATAATATATATATATTTAAGTTTCAATGTACTTCAGTGTTTCAAGAAAGCAAACAGAAAATTTGAATTATAGATATATTTAACTTTATTTTACATATGACGAGAATATGGTTAAAACTATTTAGTACAAAATACTGAAGCTTAAAGATGAAACTATTAAACTCATATATTTGAGAGGAAAAAAATATGCGTATGATTATTTTCAAAATTGAAAAATTATTTCATTTGGGAAAAATGCATGTATTACTATTTATATATATATTTTTTATATAAAGTTTTTAAAAGGCATGTAATTTTTACTCATTGGAGAAAATTATCAGAGAACTAAATATTTAGTTTAATAGCATAACAGCCAAAATCGATTAAAGGGTATTATAAACGGCACATAAGGAAATGGTATATAAGGAAAGTAAAGGGTATTATAAACTATGTCTGAAACACAAAACGTATCGCTATCTTTGGTACACGCTTTTAAGTTTCTAGAAGTAGGCGGAAACTTTAAAACGCGTTGTTTGCTTACTTGTTTAAACACTCTTATTTACCATTGAGTCGTCGAAATATTTATTTAAAAACGAAAGAAATATGAACATTTTACAAACAATTTAACCTTACCAAAAAAAAAACATAACATAGCGATTAAATTGCTCCATCTCTTGTCGAGCCTACCTTTAAAGATTGCGAACGAACTTTATGATTTCCTCAACCAAAAAGATTCACTGTCTTTACCAATACCACGGCACAGTGGGCAGCATCCAATGTTTCGTGGCCAAAATTAGTATTTCCATAAAATTTGTTTCAAAATTTGGGGTTTTTTGTGTGCAGGTAAATTGAATTCATAGTTGAAATTTTAAAATACACTAAAAATACCAAAAAACAAACAAAATGGCGGCTGAAATATGACGAGCAAAAATAGAAATAATAATATAGTACGCTTAAAAAATTAAATATAGCAATGAAAATATAATAATTTTCGTAATTTTTTATTAAAAATGAAAAGCAAGTTATATTTCCGAAGTAATATTACAAAATAACGCGAAAACTTTAAAAAAAACATAATTTTTGTTTTTCGGTATATTTAATCCACCTTTGCAATACGGGCAAAATGGGGCAGGGTTTTTCGAAACAAGAAACATCAAACGCAACAAAAAAAAAGTTAAGCTAATTGCCTCGTGGAACTTATTGGAAATAAGTTTCGAAAGTCATTCAAACATTGTAAAATGTCAAATGATAAGATTGCCAAGAGTACTAACTAATCCAACAAATTTAAAAATTGTACTATAATTTCAGACTAATTACTCTGATAAAAATGTAACAGTAAGGTGAAATTCCTATATATATTCCTGAAATAAAAATTTAAAAGTTACATTTGAAAAAAAAATTTTAACGTATTTTTCATTACTTTGTACTCTCGTCGGCCCAAAAAGTAAATTATAATGTTTGGAATGATTATGAATACTTGATTTGGGCTATATAAAAACTGCCTACATATATATTTTAGTTGAAAATTTAATTTTTGACTTCTGGCCCACAGTGCACGGACAAGATTTTGTGATAATTAGTGATAGACTGAAAATACTGACTGAAATTTTCTAAAATAAAAGAGAACATAGCATAAAAACTAATTTTTATTAGCATTGCATAACTAACCCATTTCATTGCATATTTTTGTCGTAATATTACGCGATATAGTGTTTTGTGTTGCTTGTTTCTGACAGAATATTACGTTTCGATTTAGACCTTCCATTCCCTTTTGTTTTTAAAGTACCATTTAGTTCTCTGCTCCTTCCTGCTTGCTAGCAAATAGCTAACATTACCTACATGCTAGCAAAGGGAGATAGAAATCATAGACTTAACAGAGCCCAAATAATTTCGGATAAAAATTTCAAGCATATTCCAAATTTACAAACTAAAGAAAATCTTAATTATTTTAAAGGAATCATGTCCATAATAAATATATCCAAAACTTGGAACTCGTTGGTTGAATAACCTTGATAAAAACTGCGAAAATCCCAATTATGAAACATGCAGTTTGCAAACTTCTGCGTACTCTTAGTCACAGTTTGTTTTCATAACACTTTTGACTTTAAATAAACCCAACAAACATAAACATTTCCACAACCTATTTTGCCTAATCTTCAAAATCAAAAGAGGCCTAAGATGGCGATTAAATCTTTTCGGGTCTTGGCGAGCGTCCGTTTAAGAGATCAAGCACGAACTCTAAACGTCCCCCAAGGTCTCTATGTCTTTATCTACCCACTGATGAGACTGCGTGATAATCAGGGATTGTCTGGAACTATAAATTCGGGAAGAGAATTCTCCAATGCCGAACTTCACACACAAAACTGACGAGGTGTGGCAACAGCACACCGTATGATTAGAGTGTCTGCTTGTAGCTCTGTACCTCCAGTGGCTGGCTTCTGACAAAGATATAGAGACTATTTTGGGTTTTGTTTATTATGGTTTTCTCTTTCCCCTCCTCACTTTGCAGTGAAAATTAAAAATAAAAATCTTGACCATTGAGATAAACCGATTGATATATTTCCAGATTGTTACTTCAAGTTCTTTAACCTTTAAAGTTCCGCATAGCTAAGGCAAGACATTGGGTCCAGCAAAGATAGAGTTACTAACGCAATTGATAACTTGTAATTTAGTTTTATTTGAAGTACAACTCTGTTTGATTAAAGTCGAGTGGGTTTATTGTTTGTATTTCTGAATTGTTTTTGCTGTATTGGTATTTTCTCATGTCTGAGGGTGAATAAGTCCCGGATGCGAATGGAAGACTTAATATTAGATAAAACTCGAAGTGTTCAAACAAAAGGACATATATAAGAGCCATAACTTTTTTTTAAATTTAGAACCTCATTTAATGATTAATTAGTAATACCTTACTAATTTCCTCATTCGTTTACCACACAGTTCCTGTTTTGAGTTTTGTTCAATTTCCTTTTGATTGATGCTTGAATATTTATTGAATATTGTGTTTTCTAGTATTTTTAATTTTTAAAAGTAGCTTACATACTTAAAAAAAATAGGACAAATAATAGGAATAGGACTAAAAGGTAATTGACATTCTAATTTTCATTCAAAAAAATTAAAGTTAAATGCATTCTAATTTTCGGGTTAAAAAATGTAATATGTTGTTTTCTCATTAATATGTTATATGTTACATGTAATATGTTACATTAATATGTTACATGAAATATGTTGTTATCTAACTGATTTATGAAAGTACAGAAATAATATTAGGTTACAGACAGGTTTCTTTTTCATAACTTTGAGAAATTTACCAGGAAGGTTGATGAACGCAACAGAAAATTAATTTTAATTCTGCATTTACTTACACTTTCTTCTTTAAAAAAAATTAAGTCAAACTTTTGCTAACTGATTGCTTTAGGGAAACTTAAATTTATTGACTCTATGAGCAAAATTGAGGTGACCAGACATCTTCAAATCTTGACAGTAAAAAACTTTCTGCAAAAAAAACTTTCATACTCTTTGAGGGTAAAAAATGTTCCCAAAATCAAATATTCGTCCTCAAAACTCTTCGGGAACATATAATTTTTTTATATAAAAAATTTTTTTTGTTACCTAAATTTAACAATAAACAAAGAAAAAGAGAAAGAATATTTTTAGAGTTCTTCGTGATCGTAGAAACTATATATCCAAAAAAAGGTACACCAGTTAGGTTGCATTCGAACGAAGGAGAACTCTCAAGACGGTTTGGAAATTCTCGCGAAGGATTTACTCATTCCATTAATAGTGGAGTAAAAACCATTCGTCAAAAATATAGACGTAAGAATAATTTGCTATTAATTTAGGCATAAAAAATAGTTTCGAAGTTTTAGCCATGATACGCATAAGAAAGTAATACTGTCTTTACAGCAATGAAATGCATAAAAAATTAACAATGTTTTTTTCCAGCAATAAAGTTTTTTATGGTCTATCATTCCAACAATAGTGGAATAAGATGAAGTTTGAGTTTTCTGAAAAATAATTCATGAAAAATAAAGATGAAACAATGACTTTTCGGTAAAAATCGGAGCAAAAAATAGTAATAATAACCCTCTCCATAAGGGGCCGTTCAAAAAGTACGTACACAAAAATGGAGAAAATTTAACCCCCTCCCCCCCTTCGTATATTACCGTACATAAGTTCTTACTCCCCCCCCCTTAGAGTACGTACATTTTATAAGTCTACCCCCCTTTTTCATAAAAATTAAAATAATTATGTTTTAAATAAAATTAAATATTTATTCAAGGAGTGTGTAGGAAAAAACCAAATTTAAATTTGGTATATGCTTACAATGTACGTACTTTGTATAATATCTCCACCCCTCCCCATCGTACAAAACCGAATAAAATAGCAAATCCCCTCCCCCCCTTCGGGATGTACGTACTTTTTGAACGGCCCCTAAGTACAAAAAGCAACAATAACTTTCCAACAATGACTATTACAATAATATTCAAAAATTAGCACTGATATGTAAAAAATACAATGAATTTCCAACAATGACGTACAATGCATCGAAATAGTAGTAATAGTGATTTCCAGGGGATAATATGCTCAGAAAGTGATAAAAATCAGATTTTAGCAGTGTGTTTTATTTAAGTAATTAAAGATAATTTATTCAATTCTACAAACACTAAACAAAATACCTAAAACCCTGATAAACAAAAAACACGTGTAACCTAAGTATGTATTCAAATATTAGCTATATTGACTTACCCAATTTATCCTTATTACGACATTAGATAGTATTAAAAACTTTCCTTAAACTCTGGCTGAAAGGAAATGATTTGCAAATAAGTAATTCATTTTTGACATTATTTATTTATATTTTATTGTTTCCCTGTCATTTGAGAAGGTTAAAATCCCTAGCACAAACCCAAACTTCTGAGAATTTGACAACATCACAAACAAAGAAGACATCAACTTTAAATATGTATTTTCTTGCAAGTTCAATTTATAAAGAAATTGAAGTTAAAGCGGCCTAACATTCAAATCGTACGAGTTTTATTTAATTTGCTGTCAACAAACAAAAGGCCGACCAGGAAATAAAACAGCACCCAAAATCTTCATCTTTATGGCTCATGTCTGAGATTTTGGCAGCGAATAATTGCACTCTGAGCTTTAATTTTATTTTTCTGTTCTTTTTCAAAACAAAATCAGTCTAAAGCCCTCTGGTGGGAAAAAAACCCATCTTCATTATTTTATTTTCTTTAAATTCTTTTTAAACTGAAGACAGAAATAAAATGAAAAGGGGAAAAAAAAAAGAATCCACCTTTCACCCTGGTTCTTGGGTCGTTTTGAACAAACCTTCTCAGAAAATCAACAGACAATGAAAACTTCTTTTGTTCGTTCATCGTTCTTCTGAAATAACACGCGCGAACTGAATGATGCCAAAAAATAAAAGAAATATTTTGCCGAGTTAAAAAGAGAAATGTAGTAGCCTTAAGGAGAGATCATTGGTTGAAGAAGAAAAATCGTTTGTTAAAATGTTTGCTTCGCCAATACTCTCGATAAAGTTAGCCAATTTCAGGAAAAGTGGTGCAATTTTAGGAAATGGAAAGGTAAAATTAACCATCTATTAACTTCATTGCTTTGTTAAGATTTTAATGGAATAAAATTTATTTAGTTAAATATAAAACATCGCCTCTTTTTTTGCTGTAAGAAAATGTGATATACAATTTGTTCCCTGAGTTGTATTATGACATCCGTAAAAATGTCGCATTTTTTGCATATCCACCTGAAAATTTTTATTATTACCAGAAAATGCGAATTTTACATAAAAAAAATATGTATTTCAGAAGAAAAAAACTCATAAATGAGAAGAAAAAAAATTTCAAGAAATACATTAAAATTAATTAACTTTTTTTACTTTAATTATTACATAAAAAATATTACATAAAATAAAAATAAATAAAAATATAACATTTTGATTTTTTTTAATAATTTTAAGATAGTTTTACAGTGTATTTCTTGATATTTTGGTCATGAAACAGAATCCATTAGACTCGAATAATAAGCTCTTTGCACGCCATTAAACTGTTCAAAATGCTACGTGACTCAAATTTTTGCATTTCTTATAATCCATGATAATAGAATAAAAAGTTTTTTTTAGTGTGTCTCTTTTATTAACTTCAGAACCCTTTGATCTATAGTCCTGAAATTTGGACAGTGCGTAAAAAAGGTAATTTTAGTAAAAAAATTCAAAAATTTTAATTATATCGTTCAGTAGTGACATTAAGAAAATTGAATTTTTTCATTGGTCTAGAGCTAACGCCATTGATTTAAATGAAACTGCAAACGATTTTAACGATAGCATCAGCGATATCTACTTGCTTATAGCTCTCAGCTATCAAAAAAGGAGTTTATTGCACATTCTTAAATATTTCATTATTTTTTACTCGTTAACTCAATGATCAACGTAAGTGTGGTGTCACAGACTACGTCACCAAATCAACATTTCTTAAGTAATATGAAACCACTTGCTAATTTTTTTTCATATTTAATTATGCTTTTAAATTTATTTAAACGTATTTCTATATAACTAAATAATTTAAAGTCGATGGTATTTAAAATTAAAACTAAGTTATTTACTGAGAAGCAAATTCAATAGAGAAATAGTACTAAATCGTTTAGAAGAAAAGTTACAAAATCGCCATGCTAATATTGACGCCAATAATGCTTGATCAATTTTGATAAAAGGTACTAGAAATAAAAAAAAAGCTACGTACTAAAGAGAAAAATTAATGGAGAAATGTTACTAATTTATTACAATTACTCGCCATAGTATATTTGAGGCCTATAATCCCTAACTAGTTTTGGCAGAGGTACTAATTTAAATAAAAAAATAAACTATGTTCTAAATATCAAAATTAATGCAGAAATGGTACCAATTTGTTAAGGAGAATAGTAAAAAATAGCCATGATATTATAGAAAACAGTGATGCTTAATTAAGCATGGTAATCCTTACTAATTAAACAATAACAATAAGTTATTTACTAAAATGCAAAACTGATGAAGTAATTTTTCTAATTCATTTAGGTAAAACAAAAAAAATTGCCAGTGATGGTGAATGATGAACTATTGAAATCAATGATGCTTAATTCGTTTTAGTAATAGGTAACTAACAGAAGTAAAAATTATGATATGTACTGATAAGCAAAATTAATGGAGAAATGGTGCTCATTTGGAGAACAATAAGAAAGTGGTGCTTAATTTGCAGGCTTTTTGTTCATGGTAATTATATGTACTAAATGATATACACCAAACATACTAATTTAGGTAAAATTAGTATATTCGTTACCAATTAAAATTGCAGTAATACTCTGCAGTTATAGCATAGATAATGTGGAAAGATTTGTTTTACCGGTTTCCGAAAAGGCTTAATACTTGAGAAAATCGCTTAACTTTGGTAAATTTTAACCATAGTGAGTAGGCTTCGAGCAATAATATAATTTCGAAAGATACTGAATACAGGAAATCGTTATTTCGATGGGATGGACAAATAAAAACGTGCTTTGCTTTATCTAATAACGTAAAGTCACAGGCAAGAACAAAAAATAATACAAATATTAGAATTATTCTAGCTTGATCAATAATTGTGTCTGTGCATGCCTTCCAATTTCGTACATGATTTCGTACTGTTGTTCAGTACTAATTTATTGATAGTTTTAATTTTTCTCACTCCTTACGGAGAATGGGTATTCAGCTAGTTTTTAAGTAAAATTATGATTTACGAAAAACGAGAGTAAATTTAAATATACATCTTTATTTAGACAATCACTTTTAGGCACATAAATAGAAAAACAAACCTTATAATATTTTTTAGTGATAAACTTGTCAAACCACATATTGTCCAGCGTATTGGACGCTGGGTCTTGGATGGATAGATTAATTCGAATAACTGAGTATTTTTTATTACTTTTTTATTAACTCTATCCAATTTTGATGCTTGGTGCAATACATTCATTTTATTTTTTCATTTTATTACCATTTTTTTCCCTTCAAAATAGTTGAATCGATTATTGCTAGAAGTGTTGTTGTTGTTGTTGATTTACGTCGCACTAGAGCTGCACCATGGGCTATTGGCGACGGTCTGGGAAACATCCCTGAGGATGATCCGAAGACATGCCATCACAATTTTGATCCTCTGCAGAGGGGATGGCACCCCCGCTTCGGTAGCCCAACGACCTACACGCGAAGTCGAGCACTTTACGGTAGCACAGTTTAACGAGGACCAATACCGCACACCCTCGGTCCCTACGCAGACTGATCCAAGTGGGTCACCCACCCGCACACTGACCGCAGCCAGTGATGCTTGACTTCGGTGATCTGATGAGAACCGTGTCTTAACGATCAGTCCACTGCGGGACTGCTAGAAGTGAGTATGACTGTAAAATCGGTAAATACAACCGACCGGACTGTATAGGGGTCAAGGAACTGGCCTTTCATCAGAAAGGTTCTGGGTTTGAATCCCGGGGAAAGCATGGATGTTCTTTCATTTTCTGTACTATCTGTCCTTACTGTGGGAGCAACGTTGGTCCACCTAATATGGTGCCTCCGAAAGAGTGGCCAACAAATCTGCCGTTCAGGTGGCTGTATTAATGAAAAATTAACACAGGTGGGTATTGGAAATAAAAAAAATGTGTAGTAAATAGTGTGTGTGCGGGGGTGCGTTGAGGGGAAGAACAATGCGAACTTTGTGATTTAATAAACTTAAGTTGTTCCTCGCCAAACTATGATATTTGAGTATCATTACTTGCATTGTTATTGCCTGGAACCTTTCAATTTTCTTATCATTTATGCCAATTTTTAGTCTCTTTTTTAGCATGAAAATGTAAGAAAAGTAAGAGAGAAAAACATTTAGATGATTTGAAATGAATATTTTAGCCAAAAGAGATCACTAAATACAGATTTGTAAAAAGGAAGCAAAAGAATCATGTCTTCAAGTTATGAAGATTAAATCATGTCAGATGACCAGAAATACGATAGCATCCAAAATGAAAATAATTTTCAGATTTTTCACAATAATCTGCAAATTTGATAAAAATTTGTCAGATAATTACGGACCATCTGTAAATTTGATAAAAGCAGTTTTTTTCCATATCCATTGAATGATAAATGGGATAGCTTACTATACTACTATACTAGGACACTTTTATGTTAGATTTAATAATCGGACAAAACTTACCAGACAATATCTATTTCAAGTAAAAAAAACACAAAATTCTCCAAACAATATCCATTCGATGCAACAAGCAACAAATTCAACAAACAATTTGCCTATATCCGTTGGACGTAATAAGCGTAATATTTACATCTACCAAACAATTTGCCTTTCCCCGTTAGACATAATAAATAGGGAGATCTACCAAACAATTTGTATGCATTTGCTGCTATGTACAGGAATATTTACCTAACGATTCGACATTCATCAGATTCTCATCGGTTGCCCGATAAAGTTTATCATATTCCTTGCACCACTTTAGTTTAAAAGAACGATGCCTCACTCTTTGGGTTTTTTTAGAACGTGAATGATGACAAGTAGACTTCCTCTTGTCCTTGTGTACGTATGTTGCCGTATATTATTTCAATGATCAGCAGGGTTCTAATGAGCTGGCTACCATTTGTTACAGACGTCTTGAATTCTGAAAAGAAGTTTCCCCGTCGATTGTTTTCATGTTCAATTGGAATTTATGATCAAACGCAACGTGTATGGACAACAGAAGATTCGTGAGATGGCGGCTGTTTGCTGTCAATGGTTATATTGTTGATTGGAAAAACAACGCCATAAATATCATCAATGTTAGCTTTGCGCTATTGTTTACCTGAAAATATCTTGAAATCACGCTAATGAACTGATCCTTGATGCTCTAAATTGTTTCTGCTTTTATTAGTTTTTTAGCTGAGCAGATCATTGTTTTTGTAGAAAATAATTATACTTAAAAAACAATTTAATTAACTTTCAAAAACCCGCCTAAATATTTATTTGTTTAATTGTAATATTTTGTGCTATGTCAAGCAGTTTAAAAGAGACTAATCAAAATTTTAATTTATTTCATAAAAACATTAGCTTCGATGGCGTAATTAGAGTATTTTTCATTTTATAATTACGTTTTAAAAGATTTTAGAGTGATTTAGCAAATCATGGACGGCCAACCTGTAACTTGAGTGCCATGATTGGCTGGCGAAGACTTATTGAAAATTTAAAAAAAAATAACTTTGTTAGCTTCAGAGATTTTGCCGAAATCTAAAAACGCCATACTACTCAAACTATATTGAATTTTGGAAATCGTATCAATAAGAAATTTTCTCAATTTAGGCTATTAAAAAGTCGGATGTTGTTGTAGATTTGGATGAACATATGTTTTAAAAGAAATGTTTTATATTATGAGAACAAAATAACAAAATATATAAATTCCAGAATAACAAAACCCGCATATCACTGGAGATTAAACCCTATTCATTCAATACACCTGATTTTTGTTATAATTTTATTATAGAATTATAATTTTATTATATATATTAAAAAGCCACATCAATAAATTAATCTCCCTATGAGAATTCGAATTCCAGCGATGGCTGATTGATACGAATTCTGCTTCCAGCTCGCACAGACCACAGTGCTGGCGCAAAGTATCGTCAGTTGTAGAAAGATCATAGATTAGAATCTCCTTGCCATCGGGCTAACTGTGGAAGATTTTCGTGATTTTCCTCTTCGTGTAACGTAAATGCTGGTTAGCTCCATCAAAAAGTCACTAACGAGGGCTAGTTTGTCCCAATACACTTAAGATAAATATCTTACTGTTTGCACAAATAAATTATTTTCAACTAATAATAATAATAAATCATAATCATACAAATTAGAAATGTGATATAACCATAATTCTTACTTTGCCTGTTAATCAATGCCTAGTCTGAGTTAGCAAAATTAAACAATTTCTTGCTTTGCAGGTGGATTTAGGATATTGCATACAAGATGGGTTTCCTTTTCTGCCAGTAGCATATTTAATAAATTTTATAACGTTATTGAGCTATTTATAACTTTAAAGAACGTTAACTATTATAATTTGGATGTAAATTTATTATAGAAAATGTGCTTGTTTGGTTTTCCATATTTAAACATTTTTAACCCATCTCACATTTTTAAGACATGAAATTCCTTAATGGTAATCTAACTTTTGAAAACTGTTCCACAAATTGCATTAGTAAAATTATTATAAAATTCATTTCTGATATTGTCTTTAGGCTATGCTCTTACAAAAACTCTCCAGAGTTCGAATCATTTCCCAGAAAATGTACTCATCTAACCCATACACCAATTTATCTTCTCCAATGAAGAAAAATCGATCAAAAAGTTACCCATTTCGAAATCCCTAATCATAATGATGTTACCGCCTCCGGTCACTTATGTATAACGCATCAGAAACGGCACCCATTTTAAAAGAACAGAAAAATCAAGAAAAAAAATTTTTTTGCGCCAAATATTGGCATTATGAAGCAGAATTTTCCCCTCTTACATCAGTTTTAGACCGGAACTATCTTCCTTTGCCGCCTGGGGAGCCAAGACTGAGATTTTTCACCGCTATTTCAGAAATCGCTATATCTCATGAAATATGTATGACTCTTAAACGCTTTCTCTTGTGGTTGAAGAGAAGTGAAGAGGGTTTTTTTTTTCTTTTCCTTTTAGGGTATACAGCCAAATACGGTTTTTCATTTGGTAAGAAACTGAAAATTTATTTACAGCGCTTTGAAAAAAAGTTTTTTTTTTCATAGTTGTATTTCTTTATCGTTCTTTCCAAATTAAAATAAAGATTTAATGCAAAATACTAAAAATGGAATTAAATTTCGCGTTTATTGAAAATTTAAGAAATCGCTTAAAAAATTTAATTCAAGCAAAATATTATCTTCAATTATTTATTTTTTTATACTTCTAATGTATTCTTACACATTAGAAATATATTTTGATACATTCATAATACAGAACGTATCCTAATTATTTTCACTGAGTACGAGGGGTGAGAGAATCAATTTATAATTTCTATCCAACAATCTATCCAGTTTATTCGTCTACAATCTATCAAAATATGAAAATTGTTTAGTCATTTTTCTTCACTCTTTTAACCAAAACAACCAATTTCATTAAAATGTTAAATTATAGAACTCGTGTTGAATCTGTTGCATCATAGTAAATATTTTAAATCTTCTCTTTAGTGTTACAACTTTACAAAAGATCTGGATTATTATTCATCTTTGTTAAAATTGATGAAGAAAATCATGCTTCAGTTCCTCAAATTTTAAAAAAAAAGTATATGTTAAAAATTAAGAAATTAATTTCTAGAAATTATTTTCAGTTATTCTCCCGAAGGAAACAATAATTTTCATATTGCATTAGGATTAACGAAGATCAGGTGAAAGTCTTTTCGCAACGAGCAATAAATCTTAAGAGTTTATGTACTATCTATAAATACCAGATTATTAAATCCAGTTAATACAATTTCTCACGAATTATCAAAATATAAAAATTGTTCAGACATGTTTTTTTCAATCTTTTAACCAATGCAATAATTCTTATTAAAATGTTGAACTACTAATGTGTGTTAAGGCTGTTACATCAAAGTAAACATTTTATATCGTTTCCTTTTTAGCAAGTGACAACTTTACAAAAAAAAACTTGATTATTAATCATCCTGGTTAGAATTGATGGAAAAACTAGTATTTGACGCAACAAATTTAAGAAATGTTTTAAATTCTATGACATAACCTTCTAGAAAATCTAATTTTTCTCAAATCTTCTCCCAAAAGAAAAAATTATCTCCATGTTGTAATAAGAGTTTTCACTAACGAAGCTCGTGCGATTGTTCTTTTTCAACAAACAATAACACATAAAAGAATTATGAACAATCTATAAATAGCAGGTTATTAAATCCGATCGATTAAATAATTTCTTAAGATCTATAAAGATATAAAAATCTTTAAGATATTTTTTCACTTGTTTAATCAAATCAATAAAATTTATTAAAATGTTAAAATTACTCAACATGAGTTAAATGCTGCTACATCAAAATAAACATTTCATATCTTTTCCGCTTTAGCGTGTTATAACTTTACAAAAAGTAAAACATCTTGATTGTTAATCATCTTGGTTACAATTGATGGAGAAACTCGTATTTTGATTCGACAACTTTTAAATACATGTTAAAACTATGACATCTAGGAATTCCAATTTTTTTTTCAATTCTCCCGGAAGCTACAATCATCTTCATATTGTATGACTAACGAAGATCATGCAAATCTCCTTTTGCAATAAACAATAAATCATAAAAACAGTTATGAGCTATCTATAAATTCCAGATTATCAAATCCAATCAATGTAAAATTTCTAAAAATCTATCAGGATAAAAAAAATCTTTCATACTTGTTTTCGCTTATTTAACCAAAACAATCAATTTCATTAAAAATGTCAAATAACTCAGCCCGTGTTAAATCTGTGGCATCAAAGTAAACATTCTATATCTTTTCCTCTTTAGCATGTTACAACTTTTCAAATAGCGTTCCCATTGTTATTCATCTCAGGTACAATTGATGAAGCCATTAAATATTTAAATTCGACAAATTTAGAAAAGTATGTTAAAAACTATGACATAACCTTCTATAAATTCTAATTTTTTAATCCCGGAAGCTACAATCTTTCAATTGTGATTGTGTTATGGCTAATGAAGAACATGTGAATGTCCTTTTACAACCAACAAAGTGCAAAAGAAATACCAGGCAATCTACCTTTGTCCCCTGTCAAATCTTTATATCCAATTTGTAATTTCTCATGATGTATCAAGTCCCTGTCTTCGGTTGAAGAGGTCTGCTGTGGCAGTGAATTTTTCACCCATGGGACAGCTGGTGACTTAATGAATATTTATAACAAATTGACTTATCAATTCATTCAGGAGCTTTGATGTTAAGAATCGCAATCATTCATCAAGCATTTCAAAAAGTTCAAATGATGCGCCTATGATACATCAATGCTCGATGGGGGGAGAAAAAAAATCTTTAAGAAGCGAGACAGGATGACAGGTACGATGTTACTAAATGCTTACATGCTGAAGGAAGAGTATAGACTAATTATGGGGTCAATTCTAACCAGGCGACATTTTTTTTATTCATTTATTAAATTCTACTGGTCAATGCTTCTAATGGAACTGTGCACCCATAGCTTTAACAAAATGGTTTCGTTAGAAATAATCTTGAAATGAGTATTGTAAGTAAATTTAGACCGAACTAATCTGTCAGGTGATCTAAATGAAATTTATTGCTTCACTTTTTTAGTTACTCATATCAGTTTATCAAACTGGAAGTGCTATTGCACTGATCCGAAATGCTGATAATCCGAAATGCATAAAAAACGCCAATAGTGAACACTGATCTTTCCACTTTTTCGGTTTCATCCTTTCTAAATTAATATGTTGTGCTTTAATGTTTACAAATAGAGAGTTTAAACAGTATAGAGTACACACCAGTGGCACTTATTTTTCAGGAACGGCTGTTTTTTTAAAAATGAGTGATCTCCAAAAAACAGTGATTCAAAGTAAGAGTTTGGCTTAAGTTTGAATCTTAATACGAGTGCTCATTACCTTATATCGGTACTTCATGTTTCTTGCTTACTTAGTGAACTGTTACTTATAACTAAGTTATAAGTTCAAATTGTGATCACGTAATCACATCTATTAAATGGATTTAACTACGTTCATTTTGAAAAATACCGCTATTGCCAATTTTATAAGCAAAATGTAAACTTCTTGTAAATATCACAGAAAGTTGTTTCAAAATATATATATCTACCATTTTTTATTGCACTATTGAATTTAGGACTAAACAAAAAATACTAGATTTTTGGAATATTTAATAGATGAATTACAAAATTTTATTTCTTTTTTCCCAAATTAAATGGTTTATAATTAAATCAAATGAAAAATCGTTTTCACAATTTCTTGAGATAATTGTCTCAAAAATTTTCCTATTTCCCATAGAGTCAGCTCTAGTAACAGAATTCCTTCAGGATGGTACAGCAGATAATACAACCTTTGCAAATTATTTTTCAAAGTTTTCTTCGATTTTTAAAATTAAACAAATACATTGACATACAAAATTGGTGAGACTTGTATTTAAAACATAGCCTTAAAACATAACTTATTTTCTATAAAAAGTCAAATCTTAATTTCGAAAAGAACGAAAGGTAATTTTTTTTCCTTCTTTTACTTGATAGCAGGCATAACTGTAGAGGGATTTATTTCATTTTTCAGTACCATTGTGTGAAATTTAACTTAAATTTAAACAACAAAAAGTTTTTACGCATAAATTTTAAATACCTTATGTCTGCAAATTTTGTCACGCATGTTAGATTAATCTGAATTTTCACAATTATAATCTCTGATTGTGTTAAGGTCGCAAATTTTGATTTATAAAGTTAGTGTTGCAGCTTTACTCCGTTGCGAGAACTTAACATTTCCAGTTAAATTACAAAATTGTTGCTTTATAAAAATCTGGACGTGTCTATTCAAGCAAACTCAGTTTAAAGAAATCTATCGGTGTAATAATCTTGTCCAGGTTCCAAAATAAAAGAGAAATAAAAAAGAATTGTGAAAGGATGGGGTTTTAATTTACATTAACATTTCGCTTTGTCGGAAAAAAAATCGTGGAATTTCTGAACGATAACGTAAATCAAATCTAATATTTTAATCCTAGAAATACCAAATACAAGTGCAACTAAATACAGGTGTTACAAAATAGCTTGACGGTTTTTAAAAAATTGAATAAGGGAAAGGGTTAAAACAAAAACAATTCCTTTAACAAATTCAGTGAAAAGCCAGAACTTTTTCTTCTTAGCGATTCTGGTTTTAGTTCAAAATATAATCAGCTGATGTCTTGGTAACTGGTAAATCAAAGTAAAATAATTGAAAGTATTTTAACTGTCCACCATCAGGCAAAATCACGTGTTATCGGAAAAAATAATTTGAATACATCTAAACAAGAAAAAAGCAGTTAAAAGAGCTTAAACGTCACTTGGTGGGATACATCTGAACTAAAACTCTGGGAGGAAAGTTTTATGCCTACTGCAATGAATTTGCATCACTTTTTTTTTTACACAAATGTTTCATTTTTGAAAACCGTCAACTTCACTTGGAACGTGAAGTTGATATTTGCTCTAAGTTTTGTGTACGAGTATGTAGATAGAAAATTTTGAAGTACCCAAGATTTTACTGAGATCTAATCTCAATTTATACCAGATTTTTTATAACACAACATTTGATTACCTGAACTATCAAAAATTTTAAGCAAGTAATTTTTTTAGGTTTTCAAGTGTTACATATTACAACTTGCTGTTGCAGCAAATGTGGAAACGACTTGCTACAACAAGCGTTGCTACAAAGTTACAAAAAATATAGAAGAGTTCACCATTTTTAAGCTTACAAATATTTCGCGAAAACAAAAGTTCTATCAATCACCATCAACGTTACATTTAACGTTTATTATAAGTTTCACAAAATGTTAGTTTTGTTAAAATGTACTTTAGTTAGTACTTTACTTTTTAAGTAAATATTACTTTAGTTTTATTAAAATGTACTTTAAATAATTACGAGCTAGCATTAAAGTTTCTAAGATGAAAAAACTTTAGTTTTCTTTTAAGTTTCAAATATTTAGATAAGCTTCCTTAAAATAATTTAAAAATAATATAGTAATTATAAGACCTCACTCAATTTTTATTCATCTTAAAATGCTATAATTACCATGTGATAAAATTCGTTGTTATGACTAGATAATTATAGTTTATGAAATTTTTAAAATAACATTGTTATAGAATACATTATTAATATCTTAAAAGTAGGAATAACTAAATTTTAACATTTTCAAATATGATTCTGAATTTTTATATTCCTTGCACTTAATATAAATTCCATTTTGTTTTTCAATAGATATTGTTTAGAACAAAATTTCATTCCAATAGCTTATCAGTTTTCTCTATATTTCATGATTGTTAGTACAATAAGTACTTAAAAAATCACATTATTTAAACTCTTTGATTCCTTCGATGATAATAGTTGAATAATATTTAAAGCTTACCTGTCATAGCAAAACATAATTCAAGATGTCGGCGATAAATAAAAAAATGTCTTCTTTTTTTAACTCAATTACAGCTTAAAATTTCCATGATGATTCACACACAAGCATCCATCAATATAATCATACACCTGAGATAGTCCCGCAGTGGACTGATCGTTAAGACACGGTTCCCATCACATCACCGAAGTCAAGCATCACCAGCTGCGGTCAGTGTGCGGGTGGGTGTCCACTTGGATCAGTCTGCGTAGGCACCGAGGGTGTGCGGTATTTGTCCTCGTTAAACTGTGCTACCGTAAAGTGCTCGACTTCGCGTGCAGATCGTTGGGCTACCGAAGCGGGGGCGCCATCCCCTCTGCAGAGGATCAAAATTGTGATGGCATGTCTTCGGATCATCCTCAGGGATGTTTCCCAGACCGTCGCCAATAGCCCATTGTGCAGCTCTAGTGCGACGTAAATCAACAACAACAACACCTGAAATAAGTAATTAACTAAATGTTTTGAGTGAAGCTATGCTAGTGATGCAAAATTTTCAACTTGACCAAATATTTTCAACTTGATAATTTATTCTTTATTATTTGATTATGCTTTTGCAAATCTTTACGAACAATGTCGGGTTTAAGTTTTTGCTGCAAACGGCGATTAGCATTTGTTCATTTCATGACTGTTTATTAAATTGATTGATTCAATTCGTTCTCTGATTGATTCTATTTTTACATGACGTCATTATTCTTTATTTAATAATAGTTCCTTTATAAATATTTTAACTGTTTCTTTCAGAGAAATACACTACAATAAGAATTTAAGACTTCAAAGAATAATAGCGATTCACAAAGTTTTGAAACTAAGGAAACATTTCAACTAGATGTGATTTGATTGTTCTACTTTAAATGCACCAATCAAAATCTCAATTTCTAAATGTATATCTTATCTAAATTTTTATTTTGATAAAAAAAGTGACAAAAAATATTGTCGCGTTGGAAAATTTGTTATATTAAAAGGAAGAATTCGTTTCGAAAATATTTGAATTCTTTGAAAAATCGTTTATATAACAAAAAGACCAGAGGATATCTCCATTTTTCTCTTTCGGTACACGAACCAATGACCTTTTTCTGTCTTAACCCAATACCGTAATCGCTCCGGTTTACACAGACCACTCCGGTTTACCGTCAGTGTTTGCAAGCAAGCTGGGTACAGGCACTTTGTTGTGGAACTGGAGCTTGGAACATTTTTATCACCGGCTGAAAGCCTTACAATAAGGCGAACCGGGTTCGAATCCCAGTCGATTCGAATTCCGCATCCGGCTTGCACCGAATACAGTGTTGACGTGAAATATCCTCAGTGGTAGACGGATCATGGGTTAGAGTCCCCTTGCCGTCAGGCTAACCATGGGAGGTTCTCGTGGTTTTCCTCTCCATGTAACGCAAATGCAGGTTAGCTGTATCAAAAAGTCTTCCACGAAGGCAAATTTCTCCCTATACTTGATCCAGGAGTTTCCTTGTCTTCTAGATTGGGTTCAAAATTACAAGGCTACGGAGTTGAACATTAGATGTCGTAAACCCATAAAATTGGGTCAACTGTTCAACGACGGTTGTAAAATAAAATATAAAAACTAGGCCTAGCTCGAAATTGTTTAAGAAAATGGACATCTCTTGTCTTCTGGATTGGGTACAAAATCACAAGGTTACTGGGTCGGCTGTTCAACGACGGTTATAAAATAAAATAAAATTTTGTAGAGATATAAGATTATATGGCTACAAGTTAAATAATTCATCACATAGCTCGGCATGATTTTAAATTAAGCGGTGTATTATCTGTGCTTAAGAAAAACTTAATAGAACTGGAAACATAAGGTTAAACTTGAGACTGATTATTTTTATTGAACTTACATTATTTATCAGGAATTACAGAAGTTAAATTAAGGTTATGCATTCACTGTACGGGTCACAAAATAAAAAGTAAAACACCTTATTAAATTTTGATCTATTGACCTGATTCTTGACCCTCAAAATACGAGAGAAACCGCAATCGGTAAAATAAGGTCCCAATAGTTTAAATAAGAGAGTGGTCGAATGTTTGAGACCCTGAATTTTAATTTCCCTTTTTGCATATTTTGCCTCATCAATGGAGCTTTTTAAGCGAATCTAAAGAATATTGCATTCAATTGCATAACTCGTATTATTTGCATTACGCGCAAAAAATTAATATTTATAAGGATTAATTATTTTCATTATTTCGATTGATTTTGGTCAAAAAACTTTGAATAGTTAAGAACACCAATTTCTTTCGTCGTTTTAAACTATAAACTATGTACTTTAAATAACAAATTCAAAAATTCGCACGTAACTAATCAAAAAGTTCTTGAAAAATGCAAATTCAAAAATGCGACTTTTTTTAAATTTTATGAAAGTGGAGCTGTTTGTTCGATTTCTAATGAATTTTTAATGCCATAGAATTATAAGAATCTTAACAAATAATAAATTAATTAACAAAATACAATAAATAATCATGAAAATATGCCATGAAATTACTTTCTAACAAATGGGCTTTTAAGACTGTGCCAAGATAGCCTTGTCGGTAGCGCGGTCAGTCAATGTCCGAGAGATGGTGGGTTCAAACCCCGCCGTCCGAAGACTCCCCGTTTAGTAAAATAGTGACTGACTGATGCACATTAAATCTGTTGAGTCGCAGAATCCTCCATGTTCCCATAACAAATCAACACCTCTAGGGGTACTGGATTGGAGATCGATTGTTCTCTGATTCAGGTCAAAATTACGTTCTGTGGATGAATGAGTGGATGTATGAATGGGTCCGCCCTGTAAACTGGTGTGACGTATGGGTGTGGCAGAAGTCGAATTCTTGACCATAGATGGCACCACTGGAAAAAAAAGAACAATCTCAACCCTCTACCGAAACAGGCATACGAGAGAGAAAGAATAGTTTTAAACATAATTATGAGTATTTTGTCATACTCAGGAAATCGGCAGCTTTCCCAACTAAACTGTTAATACAATATTTCTTTTGATTATAGTTTTCTTCCATGTACCAAGAAAAGAAAATTACACTTATTAGGGTCATGTTTATTTTAAACTTTTTTCTCATAACTTAAAATATCGTTTGCACAAATAAACTGGCGCATTTAAAGTTATACCTTCGAACTATTCCGATTTCATCATAGTACATCAAAACCCGTTGATTAGATTAAGAGTTTTTTAGGTCAGCAGGCTTTATATCGATGCGAGAAGAGGTGAGAGTCGACTTTCTTTACATTCTTTAGCCGTAAGATCCCAATAGCCCTCTTCTTATTTCTAAAAGGCTTGGTTTCTTAGGACAGGACGCCGTCAGCTGGAAATCAGCGCTAACCTCTGATTGGTCCATTTGTGAGTTTGATAGTATGCGTCATCGAGCGCTCATCTTGAACTACAATTGCCGTCCAACTCAACTGCAGTTGGATTACAACGTGACGTTAACCACAGAAGCAATGGCGGACAACATCCAACAGCACATTGAAATCAGCCAAGATTTTGATTTCGACATTAAACATAGCTTCTTCATTAAACATAGCACTCTTCATTTAACTCAGCTATAATGTGTTTTTTCTTGGACAAAGTCATTATTTGTTCTCTAAAACACTGGTCGACAATAACAAAATCAATACAAATTCAAAATAAATCTTTGTTTACGTTATTAACGCATGCGCAATGAGAGATAATGTCTGCGTAGGACAGACTGCTCACGCTGAGCTAACAAAAAAGTATTTTTTTGGCGTCAGCTCTACGTCAACTTTCCGCTGACGCCCAGATAAGGCGCTAGTTCTAAGAAACCAGGCCTTGAGCTAACAAACCAGTATTTTGTTGGCGTCAGCGGGACGTTGACGTCCCGCTGACGCTGAGATAAGGCGCTTGTCCTAAGAAACCAGACCTTTAGCCGTTGCCATACACTATCTTCAATTACCATCAAAACTACCATACTGGATATCATATCTGGCAAACTTTTCCTCCTAAAACAATCTTTCACAGAAGCAACTAAGTCTTAAACTTCGAATCGTGTAAGTTCCAGTTTGTCCTCATATTCTTATAAGAGAGTTTGAGTCAGGTAGAAAATGAAACTTGGATTTAAAATTTTGCTGATGGTGCGTCCCCAATTATTTTTCATTATTCTTCTTCTCTCCGCGTTAATCAAATTTATAACTATACAGAACCTAGATTACTGCTGATTTCCTTTTTCGTGCAGTACCGCAGTAGAGTGGTCGTAAAGACACGGTTCCCAGTAGAGCACCAAAGTCATACATCACTAGTTGCGTTCAGTAAACGGGATGGGTTGGAGACCACTTTGATCAGCCTGCGTAGCGATCGAGGGTACACAGTATTGGTCCTCGTTAAACTGCTCTATCATAGAGAGCTCGACTTTCCGCACAGATCGTTGAGCTACCAAAGAAGGGGAGCTATTCCCTCTACAGAGAATCCAAATTGTGAGGCCATGTCTTCAAATCATTCTCAGGGATGTTATGTTTCCCAGACCGTCTCCAATTGCCCATAATGCAGCTCTAGTGTGACGTAAATAAAGCACATACTTTTCCTTATGTGCGTCTTTCATGTACGTCAACGTTCATTAATAATTTTCATAAAAAAGCACCGCTGTGAAACTAAAAAATATTAGAAGTAAAATGTAATTAGAAATGCAAATCTCCTGATTTTATAATAATTTTTCATGAAAGAAAAACTTAGTGAAGGTGTAAAAACAATTTGAAAAGAGGCACTGGATTTTCTGAAACCCAAACTTTAAATGTTGCTGAAAATGAGATTTTTTCTTAGAAATATATAACTTAAAGGAAATAAAATTAATAAATTTCAACAACTTAAACTTAATTGGAGTTTTTTTAATTAGTGCATACAAATTATAAATTTTAATTTTTAGCATTATTGCATGTTGTAGGATATTTTTATAATGTATTTCTTTCGCATTCCGATCACGAAATAAAATTTACTAGACTTAACAAATAGATATTTGAAAACTGTTCAAATAGTAACTTGAATTGAATTCCTCACCTTTCTTTGTTATCGAAACCGAATCTTTTTCCATTGTAATCTAAAATTCCGACCAACAAGAGTAAAAACAATTACATTTTTACATAGACAATATCTTTATAAAGACATACAAACAAAAAGATCCTAAAGTACCAATTCTTAAGAGATAAAATTGTACAAAATATTGTTGGTCGCAGGCTTTTAAAAGGATACCAATACACATTTACCTCATTAATTCCTAGCGTCCATTGTGCATCCACAATGCACACTGGAAGCTAGTTTCATTTACAATATGTTAATTTCATTTTTAAACTGGTGCATTGGAATAGTATCAAATCTATCTGTATGAAACATAATTATTTAGTTTAATGATTTTATAACTATACTTTTCTTGTAAGATATGAATAACGAATTGAACTTCTGAGACTTCGGGACTTAAATTTTGCTTATAAGAACATAAATAACAAAAAGCAAATGCATGTTTTCACGATGTTTCCTCGTAAGTTCAAGAAAAAAAAACTATTTAATCTCTTTCCAGTTAAAACCAACCGATCATTATTCTCCAGTTGAAATGTTCACGAACTACATCTGCTTAAACTTTTACCCAGCATTCATCAGTGTTCAGAGGAAATCATCATCCAATTTATCAAAGGCCCCTTCTTAATTGATGTCACAAGTACTCGCTACAACAGTTCAACTATTGAAACATGTAAATGCCATTAGTACAAAGATGCTGATAAGGAACAAAAATGGTGGAAAAACAAGAAATGGGTTAAACGAAGAAATTAAGACAAGGGAAACCGTCCTTATCAATCATTTCAAATGTAATAGCACGTTGGCGACTTCAGTATGATTTGTTTCTTCAATTGGCGCTTTCTGCGAAGACCAATTGCGATATCCCTCTAATTAAACTGTCCGATTCGCTGATATCAAGAAAGTTGTTGGGGCGCTACTTCAGGGTGCTTTAGAAGTCAAATCTCCAGATCAAACTGAAAAACCAGTTTCAATGATTTAACTGTAAATAACAGGAAGGAGAAATGATTTAAAATTTCAATTTATATGTATTAGGTAGTTAAAATATCCACATTTTTTTAACAAGTGTTATGCCTTTTCTTTAACTACCTAAAATTATTTTAATGAAATAAATGGCACAGTCCTGGTTTTATTCATTTATAAGTAGTTGAAGTGCTACTTCAGTGTGAAAAGTTAAAAATCTCGGGGAAAAAACAGAAGAACCAGTTTCAATGATTTAAACTTAAAATAACACGAAGAAAAACTTATGCGAGTTTGGTAGTTAAAGTATGCATTTTTTTTTTTATTCGGCAAGTTTTAAGCCTATTTTTTAACTATCAAACATTATTCTTATATAATAAAACATTATACTAATATAGTATAAAGCATTATACTAATATTATATAAGAATAATAACAATTCTTCTTATATAATAAAACATTAATAACATTCTGATTAAATTGAAAAACTGACAACTCAAATAATTGAAAAAATGACAACTTACAAAACAAAAAATATTAAATCTGAGCTAGACTGTTTGATTTGTGATTAACAGATAAAAGTCAGTTTCTATCAAAATTAACTCCATCTGAAATGGTTTTGTTTTTAAACCTGTTGGACGTAAACCCTTTTTTTAACTTGGTTTTGTTCTTTCAAAAAATACAAATTTTTTAGCTGTTTTGAAACTAAATGTTTAAATTCAGATTTCCTTTAAAGAAATACAATATATAGATTTTTTCTTTTTTACGTAGTAGATAATTTTAGATTCCTGTAGCATCTGTTAAAAGGATTAAAGAGAAACAATACCTTAAATCTCCTAATTAATCTATGTCTGAAATCATAGTTGCAAAACACCATTACAACAATATTAAGAGTAACAACGCATTAGAGATTAATAAATTCTTTTTGAAAAAAAAAATAATGCTTAAAGCAGACACTGGTTAAAATTCATTTCTGTAAATCCCCAGCATGATTTAAAACATGGGTGCTTACATGGTTAATTTAATGACCCAACAGACCAATAACGCAGACGACAACGGAATGAATTGCACCCAAAACACAAATATTTCGATCTGGTTAATGGGTGTTGGTTCTTTAATTCCAAGAAAACTTACTAATCCAAGGGGGCGATAAAATTTTTACTTTCTCTCTTTCTTTTTGTGGAAAGTTCGGAAAATGCAAACCAAAGGGGGATTAAAAAGTAAATTAGAACTTTCGCTGGGATCAGTGCTAATGCAATCGTAGAAAAGCTCCTGTAGTAGCATTAAAAGGAGGGGGTCGTGTCCGGGAAAAGAGTTTTCTGGAAAACAAGCACACGATCAATCCAAGAAGGACTGTCTAGGGAACAAGAAATTCTGGCCCTGGTGTAATCCCTAGACAGTCTTTGGAGTGGAGGGGGTATAGGGAGGCATTTTAATTTCGCCGTTTGGTTCTCTATTCCAATGATGTATCAGCAAATAGGGACGTTAGGGCGGCGGGTGGGTCCAACTTTGCATATTTCTTGGCTACTTGCCCTCGTACACTCCTTTACCCCCTACTCAAATTTCCCTGAGGTTTAAAGGTGTAGGTAAGGGGGTAGAAGACATTCAAGAATTTTCTTTCTTCAATAATAGATGAACACAATAAATAGTGGAATAGCAAATTCGGCGCTATTTTAGCGCTTAATGGGCGGATGGGCGCAGAAGGATAAGCCCCACGGGAGCTGTGCCGGGGCGGCTCCTATCTTCCTTTTTGACGACCCCTTACCCCGTCCCTTCTTATTCAATTTCTTGTCACAGCGCATGCGCGTCCTCCGGGGGTTCCCCCAGGGATCCGATTTAATTAGAAAAGCGAAAGGTAGAGTTTGGTTTTGAGATAGAGTTCTGGAGAAATTTCTTTTTCCCGTTTTGGAAAAGAGAAAAGTTCAACTGGAGTCGGGGGTCCACCCCCCTCCTTTTATTGGTGACGGAGGAAGTGTATAACTACATTAGGGGCACCCATCAATACTCCTCAAGCCAAAGACGAATGTGATACTTCCATACTAAGAATTTATTTCGGAAGAAATACCGGTGTATTGTTCATTAAAGCGTCCTTCGGGACGCAACTTTGACGCTTAAAGGGATGCAAGAGGAGATGGGACGAGGAAAAAAAACGCTGTCATATTTATTTCGCGTTCTAATTAAAATTGTTGATTGAATTTTTATGTGTCGGTAAATTGCTAATGAGTTAGTAAAAATAAGAAAGAGTTTAATACCACAGTAAATGAACTGAGTGAAAAATTTGTTTATGGTAAATGCAAGAAAAGCTGCCAATGAATTTCATGAACATTATTTTGATATATTTTCAATATTCTTCATGTATTATTTCAGAACACCATTCGTTATTGACATTAATCAAAAACTTAAGAGGAAAGGACACCGAATGCAGCGCGCAATTTTTTTCTCTGTCTTAAAATCCACGTTAGCTCGAAACTCATTTTCGTTCGCATTCATCCATTTTTTTTTCTGTTATTTTATCGCTCAAAACAATCCGGATCAGATTTGATCAAGAATTTTACCCACTTAATTACAAGTGTATTTGCCAAACGAGACAAAATGTATCCTTTATCACGCATCACCCTCGTTGCAACACATGACACGTGAAATTTAAAATTTTCTTAAAATTTTAATTTTCTGCAGTTGGCTTCTCCTTCACATCAATAATTTTAATACTTCTGCTACCTTCTATGTAGAAGTGTACCGAACTCATACTTTAGGTGGTTTGTGTGATTTAATGACTGGGGGACAATGTATAATTAAATGTGTACATGGTTCTTTATATATATATCCCACCTTACTTTTTCCAAATTACTTTCCTGCAACATTCTAGCGTCCTGCGATGGACTGATCATAAGGACACAGTTCCCAGTAGAACACCGAAGTCAAGCATCACTGGTTGCGGTCAGTAAGCGGATGGGTGACCACTTTGATCAGCCTGCGGAGGGACCGAGGGTGTCGGTCCTCGTTAAACTTTTCTACCGTAAAGTGCTCGACTTCGAGGGAAGGTCGTCGAACTACCGAGGCAGGGGAGGCATCCTCTCTGCAGAGGATCAAAATTGCGATGGCATGTCATCGGATCGTCTTCAAGGTAGTTTCCCAGACCGTCTCCAATAGCCCATTGTGCAGCTCTAGTGCGACGTAAATAAAGTACATAGGAGAGAGTTGGATAAAACGGGATAGTCGGACAAAACGGGATACGTCGCCTAGGGACTAGACTATTGCAGCTATCTAGTGGACAACGACAGAAACGTGTTATTCGACCGTGATTGTATCATTCTCGGTGCGTACCGTCACGAGATCACTATTTGATAGAAATTTGTAGGTCTCAGAACTTTTTTATTCTATTTTCTTGCCATTTTCTACATTTACGAGCGTTGTTTTCTACATTGTACTGCCTACATATATGGGAATAAAATTCCGGTGAGTATTAAATTTTATAAACCATTTATTTACCAATATTTTTATGTGCAGTCTATCTAATTTTCTTTTCACATTTAGGCAGCAGTTATGTTTATTTCAAAAAGTGTCGGAGTCGGACAAAACGGGACACTTATGAGTTGGATAAAACGGGATAGAGTTTTTTATGTCCCGTTTCATCCACCTATTTATGTGTAGGATTATTACCTTTTAAAATAGCCATATATTAATGTAGGCTTAGGCATTTTGAACAACTTATTTATATTAGCTATATATATTTTTGAAAAATTTAGTCTCTTTACATAGTAATGCAAAATTTGTTTATTAGCGTTCATTATTAAGCATTTTATTTTTGACTATAGGATTTCACATTTTCTTTAGAACTAATTTTAATGTATTTCTCTGATGAAGACTTAAGCTTTTTTATATATAAACTTCTCAATTTTCTGGATTGCTCAACTCTATCTACATTCAATTCTAAAAAGAATTCTTCTCATTGTTTACTGAAGAATTTAAATACTTGATTATTAAAGAGTCTTTCAGGGATGTTGCGACAACAATGGAGTGAATTAGAAATAAAAGTGAATTAGAAATGGAAGAAAAGGAAAGGAGGATTAAATTACAAAAAAGAACCAAGAGAATTGAAGAAAAAGCTGCTAAGAAATCTCTCTTAAGAGCACAAGGCACATCTCGACAACGAAAATTGTGGAAATAAGCCTTTATGTTTGAAAACTCATAGTCTTTAAAAACAAATGTAGCATCATATTTTTTTGTGTACTTACTTATAAAACAACAATCTATATAAAAGTGTTTGAACAGTAAAATCCCATGAATATAGTTTATAGAAATATTGCTTTGCAGTTCTCTCTCAGTTAATTATGCTTTTCACTTAGTTTTATGCAAAAAATTAAACATTGTAAATCCTATCCCGTTTTATCCAACCCAGGCATGATAAAACGGGATATGTAAGAGTTTGCAAATTAATTTTTTTTTCTATTTCACAGACAGTAAAATTAGTTTAAAATATGTTTTTTGTGTGCTTCCATAAATGTTATAGCTCCAAAAAATAATAATGTATGGTTTTCCTTAACAGATATTCCGTAGTAAATAAAAACAATAATGGTATCCCGTTTTGTCCAACTCTCCCCTACCTACCAATATTCTAACTTGAGACACTGTTCTAAGCAAATTTGATCATTAAAACAGTGGCATATTCTTATAAAACCTAGCAAACTGCACACCAACTAAGATAGCAGTGCACATTGGATTAATGAATAGTTTGCTTCGTTTCGCGAAATATTGATATTAAAAATATTGTTAGCATATTTCTAAGATGAAATAAAACAATGACTTAGTCGTCAATTTACCGAGATGGCCGAGTAATTTCCTACAAAAAGTTATAATCTGTTTTTCTTTAAAGAAAAGCACAAGACTGAAAGAGCTTTAGCTGGCTTTAATAATAAATAATTTGAAAATATCAGCAATAATTACTATCACAGCCAAAGTAAGATGAGGTCCATCAATTTCTTTGAACAAAAACTATTGGAAAAACACTAACTTTAACATCAACTAAAATTGCGTAAAAAACAAATCAATCTAAAATAAATTTCTAATTAATACGAAACTAATGTGTTTTGATTATGAAGCCTTTTAAAAATGTATTCAAATTATCCACCGAAACCATTCATCCCAATTTTGATTCCTTTAGGAGAAATTTATGCAACGTTTACTTCAATTCATCGTTAAGAGGAAGCCATAACACGAGAGAAACTTTTCATCTCAAATTCTTTATCACCCCATTACTAATTTGAAACAATGAAAAAATTAGTTCAAGCAAACTTAGAGTAAGCCACAAAGTTTTAATTGCTGGAAAAAAAATTTCTTCCGAAATATCAAAAGGAAAGCGAATTATTGAAAGAAACCTTCTCGATTACGCAATCCTAAGTTATCTTCTCATAATTTCTTTTCCTTTGAATATTTAAAAAAAATTCTTCAGTATTTTAAACTTCATGGCTTATTCCAGGTTTTCCCGAACTCAATTTTTCTATAGTTTAAATTAAGTGAAAGAGAATTTCCGAAAAAAAGTTTCTCTCGTGATATAATATCCTCTGATCACACAATTCATTGAGAAAACGCAACATAAAGGACACATATCTTTAAATGCACAATTAGTCGATGGCTTAATTTTATTGTATGTTCAATCAGCCGCCGAGTTAGATTAATTTCAAAATTACTAAGTTAAATTAAAATATACTTCATTTTTTTAAAAAAATCATTTAATGATAATAATTTTGCGTATTTCTACGCTTGAATAGTAGTTGCCTAAAATTTTAATTTTTTATTTATCGGTCGCATTTGAACATATTATGAATAGTGAACACAGTTAAGTGTATGCAACGAAATCCACTATGTATCCACTATGAACTCTGTCCGTGACAAAACGTAACAAAATAAAAAATCATGAATAAACAAGTTTCAAAGACTGACTTCGAATTCAATTCTAGTAAAAAGAACCATCATCAATATCGAGACTAGATGCCATTTGTTTTCAAATATATACCATTATCTGTGAATGAAGGGGACGATCACTTGTTCTCATTAGTGCTTTTTAAATTGTTTCTATCTTGAACCACGTCTCTATCTCTGATCTCGTTACCAAACGAACAGAAAGATAGCCTACATATTTTGCATACGCATTAGCGAAGAACTAGTACCACGCCGAAAGGTCATCTACTCGAATTTTAAGGTAACCAAAAACAACTTAAATTTTTCTACCACAAATTGATGGATTCTGAAGGATCAAAATTTTGAATGGAGACACCGAACATCTCAGTGAAAATTATGTTTTCCAGAATCTCTTTCCACATTAAAGTGCTTTTATTATTAAATGTTTTTAAAAAATAATGACAGGAATTAGTGGCTGGTTGTTTATTTAATTTCAAGTCGCCCCTCTTTTTTGTTGACTCGCCGCGTGGCGAGTGGTTATTTTCAAGTGTAATTTGGACCACGGAAAAATGTAATCTTCTTTCATCATCATTCGAATTTTAAGGTAACACAAAAACAACGTAAAAAGCATAAACAGATAAGTTCGAAAAATTGAATTCGAATTCAACCCTGGAAGCTAGTATCATCAGTGACAAAAAAGCCATCATTCGTTATCAATCAAGAGCTCTATATTATTGTAAGACGTCCTTTCAAGTATTCTCATTCATGCTTTTTGGGTTGTTTCTATCTCGGACCACGTCTCTATCTCGTATCCTGAAAACAAAATGACAGAAAAAAAATCTAAATATTTCGGATACATGGAATTGAAGAATTAGGACCACGTCGAAATGCCATCTTATTGAATTTTAAAGTAATATGAAAACAACGTAAAAAGCATAAACAGACAAGTTCGAAAAATTGAATTCGAATTCATCACTGGAAGCTAGTATCATCGGTGACAAGAAGAGCCATCATTCGCTTTCAATCAAGAACTCTTTATTTGTTGTAAGGCGAAAGTTCAAGTGTTCTCATTAGTGCTTTTTGCGTTGTTTCTATTTAGGACCACTTCTCTATCTCGTATCCTGAAAACAAAACAACAGGGCAAAAAAACTAAATATTTTGGATACATGGAATTGTATTAACGGAGAATTAGGACCACGTCGAAATGTCATATTTTCGAATTTTAAAGTTATATAAAAACAACGTAAGAGGCATAGACGAATCCGGAAGACATATTCACATATCAGTCCTAGTAGTAAGTACCATAATCAAAACACACACTCATGAATGGGACTTGTTCACGTATGCGCATTATCATGTACGTTCAATGGTAATTTGTTATACCAACATAAAGGAAACCTTAATTCGTTTAATTACGTCGAATCGTACCCGTAATGAACTGTCGCTATGAAAAAAAATTAAGAGTAATCAAACAAAATATCTCATGGAAAACAACACTGGTATGAAAACAACTTTGCAGTATGAATTAACATTTAAAAAACCAAACCAATAGCTCCAGGAAGTTATATCATCGTTTATTATCTTTTAACCCACAATATATTATATTTAAATAGGCAGGCCCTGAAAAATATAAATACAAATATACCTGTCATTTGCACAAGTAGATATGTCTATCTTTTTATTGAAAAAGTCTACCTAGAAACAATAGCGAGATGACATCACAGTGACAACTCGAAAAGCAATCCGTCATCTCCAAAGTTGAGATCCTTCTCATCGTTGGTGGGCTGGATATAAAATATGAAATTTTGTTCCAATTGTAACTTTCTGGCGAAAGGGGTGGCAGAATTAATTTCTGAATAGTTGGGTGGAACTATTCTAGAAAAGGAGCAACAAATTTAGTTGGCACAATGCAGAAACTTGATCATTTTTGATAGGTCGAAGAGTCAACAAGTTCATGTCCCCAGATAGGTTGAGTATGACGGATTGTGGTGGCAGGAATTAAATTCTGGTACATAGTCTCAACTGTTTGCTTAGATTAGATCTATAATTAAATCTGTATTACCATTATTTTCGCTGTGCTTTTATCGTTCAACTTGTCCCGAAATGAATTAAAGATAATTGATTTGCAATAATTGAGTCATTCGTTTTCTGTGAAAGGATTTTTGCAAAGCTATCAGACGTAGGCGTAATTTATTTTTCGTGTTGTTTTTGAATTAATGAACAAGATTGACCTAAGCCACAATAACATCTTAATTTAGAAGACTAACGAGATGCAATTGCTATGCATAAATATGTCTTATAATTAGTTTACATCTTGGTTGTTGTTAAATCTCATAGCAGCTTGTTGTAAAATAACTGCAACCAGCTGCTAAAACAATGATTAATAACTGTGACATAACTTAACCTATTCAATTTTACTTTTTCAAAATAATTAAATAGGTTTAATTGATGTTTTTGTTTGTAGAAAGATTTTTGATCCTAGTTTTTATTTTTCAAAAATATGACTGCATATTTCTTTTTACAGGAAATAGGGGGAGCTTGAACATATGAGAAGTTTTGTTAATCCCTTTTAAGCAAACTTCGAATTTTTCATACTTTTTTCATTATCTTGTATTAATTTAAGTCAAAATAAGTGAAAAACATTATATTTAGCATTTTAATAGTTTAGGGTTATGAAACACAGCATGAAACACGGCTGTCCTTTTCGGCGTTGAAAGTAAAATGTTTCAAACATGGAGCATTTCCAAACAAGAATTTATCAAATTTGTACTTATTTGCAGTTATTTAGATCTAAGAGAAACAGTTATTTATAGAGAAAATTTCGTCAATTTACAAAATCAATTTTTAATAAGTTCTTGAATCTGAATGAAATTTTTTCCAAACTACTTCTTTTTGGATTTTATATTTCAGTGCAAATGTAATAACAATAATCTAACAGATCTTTTTAGTAACTATTAGACTGTTTTTGATAATTAAAAGATACCAGAATCTATTTTTGCTCATAACTAGAACTTCAGAAAGAAATTATATATAAAAGGAACACCGGTGTCCCATCTTCGTCAAAGATATAAATCCCACATTTTTCAATATTTCTTATATAACATTCATTTTTCTGATTAGCTTCAGTATTCAGTATGGTATCAAGCATCATAGTATTGTTTCTATATACAAGTCATTTGCAAATAAAGCCAAAGAAAAATATGATGATACATCATTTTTCAGTTTTTTGAAAAGCTTTTTTTAAAAATTACTTTCGTGTCCATTTGCATCAATATTATATAGAAAAAGTTACTTTTTTGTGTACATAGTTTTATATAAAAAGCCGTATATTTATTATTTACTTTTACTTTCTAATTTAATATTTTAATTTTTTCAAAAAGTTTATGTTAAATGTGGGTTTAACCAATTATACCAAATAAAAGATTTTGACATATAAAACGCTCAAAGAGGAAATTGTGAAGCACACACGCAAAATTTCACAAAATATTTGAAAAAAAAGTAAATTTTACATTTGCTTTCAGATGATTCAGTTTACTGATACAAATTAAATTCATGCAATAACTCTAGCTCAGTAAATAAATATTTGATATTTCTTCACACGATTACCTGCAAGATTTTTAAGATTATTACTGCACACGTTTCAATATTTCTCTTAATTCATATGCGTTAAACCTCTTTTATAGTGGGTCATATTTTCCTTAAATAGGGAAGCTTTAGCCAGTTTTTACACTCTTGGAAAAAAATTAATAAAAAAGGGTTAAGTATAATTTAATTTTAAAAAAATAAAGTTAAGTAAAATGATGCCAAATTTTAAAAGCTATCAAATAAGTTTTACTAGAAAATTTTACTATCATAAATTAAAATTAAGGATTAAACCCTTAATGTTTTTCCTAATTATAGCTTCTATGTTCTGGAAAAAGTAGTATGAGTTTACGTAGCATAACTTTCCCCTCCAAAACGTATGAGAGATACATTAAATAAATAAAAGTGAATGCAGTTATAAAATATTTAAGAAATGTACTCCACACGCAAGATTACAAAACAGCAAGAGTGCATGGTCTTGAATTCTTTTTGCCAGGTTTAGTTGGCATAGAAATGCATCGTATTCGTGTCATTGATGTTTTTAAAAGTAAAGAGCCATCACCCAGTATTCCATTCAATAATATTTATTTCTAAGTAAAAGGGCCATTTCCCTTATAGTATTTATATTAATTGTAGTGAAGGATTAAAAAAAATGCAGAATATAATTAAGTGACCAACATTTTAAGACACTAACCCTTGGACTAGCAAGCATAAAAATAAATAAATGAGAAACGATCACATCACAGAACTTGACATTCGACTAAAGCAGACGAAATGAATCGTTTGACCATTTCCCTTAATCGAAACATCTTTCAAACCATCAATTTTTCATTAAGATAAATGGAAAAAAACCTCAAAATTCCACTGAAACATCCACAAACACTCTTTAAAGTGACCCTATGTGTGTGGTGACCTTTGAGACAAATGTCAGCAAATCAAAAGGAAGGAAATACTAGTAAAATTGATCGTCTTTTTACTTAAAAGTAGAATTAATGGTAGTAATCAATGAATGACAGATAAGAATTGCTCTGTTGAAAATAGTTTGTATATTGTATTATTTACAAACTGTTGACACCAAGTTACTAACAACAATAAGAAGGGTATCACTCTTTATATTAAAAAATCGTTAGCTATTCCAACGTCATTGTTTAGGGTGTTAATTTTTTACAACAAATCTGGGGGGGGATTTAGCGCAGCTTTACATGAAATGCTTTGCTACGCAAAAACCATAAGATTTAAAACTTGCAAGTACAAAAGTGTATAGAAAAGTGTACAGAAAATACGATGTAATCAAAAAATTTAAAACTCGATTATATTATTTTAAGAATTATTCGATAATAAAAAAATACAATGCGGTCGTTCTGCAGAAATGCAATTGCAGATTTGAAATTCCAAGCAAACTTACTGAATTTTCTAAGCATTTTTTGATATTCCAACTATTCAA
This sequence comes from Parasteatoda tepidariorum, assembly GCF_982258835.1. Classification (NCBI taxonomy): domain Eukaryota; kingdom Metazoa; phylum Arthropoda; class Arachnida; order Araneae; family Theridiidae; genus Parasteatoda; species Parasteatoda tepidariorum. Next base: position 68,536,314 of record NC_141763.1, read on the forward strand.
AAAGTTTTGCAGAAGTACTAATTTCTCAAATTTTTCTCACTTTCTTTGCTTTAAATAATACCTTGCTGACGGAAAACTTAGTTACTTTTTAAAAGATCTTCATTTTATGTAATCTAGCGTTTGAGATGATGTTAAAAATAATAAAAAGAGCGAGATTGTTGCCAAATGTAAATCTCAACATTCAAATTTAAATTTTTTAAAATATTTAAACCTTGAAGAGAACTGCAAACTGTTTCCAATTTGGTCTGTTTAATAAATAAGTTAGCTTTATAACATTCGTTGAACAGTCGATTCAATTTTTTGGGTTTACGACTACTAATGTTCAACTCCATAGTCTTGTAATTTTGAACCCAATCCAGAAGACAAGAGAACTCCTGGATCAAGTATTGGGAGACATTTGCCTTCGTGGACGACTTTTTAATGGAACTGACCTGCATTTGAGATACATGGAGAGGAAAATCGCGAGAACCTCGCAAGTTAGTCTGACCGCAAGAGGACTCTAACGCATGATCCGGCTACCAATGAGAATATTTAATACCAGCACTGTGGTTGTTGGGAGCCGAGTGCGGAATTTGTATTGATCTCAAGGATCCGAACTCGGTTCACCTCATTGGGAGGCAAACGCTCTGTCCCCTGAGTCACCAAGACTCTGGCATTATGCTTTATTTTATTTTATAACCGTTGTTGAACAGCCGACCCAATTCTTGGGTTTACGTCTACTTATATTCAACTCCGTAGCCTTGTAATTTTGAACCCAATTTCAGAAGACAAGGGAACTACTGGATCAAGTATTGGGAGAAATTTGCCATCGTGGGAGACTTTTTGATGAAACTAAACTGCATTTGCGCTACATGGAGAGAAAAACACCCACGGTTAGCCTAACGGTAAGGGGACTCTAACCCATGATTCGTCTGCCACTGAGGATATTTCACGTCTGCATTGTGGTCGGTACAATTCATATCGACTGGGATTCGAACCCGGTTCATCTCATTGGAAGGGAAACGCTCTATCCCCTGAGTCACCATGGCCCAGGGGATAATGGTCTGTTGTAATGATATAAGATTGTCGTTATGTATCGTAAACGTCTGAAATTTTTTCCCGTTTATAGTTTGTCTACTGCAAGAACTCCTCCCGTCACAAAGTTTGATGCCGTCTGCTGCTATGGAAACAGGAATAGCGCATTTCAGGGAGCGTTAGCTTTTCTTCACTCTAGAGCTAGCACAATAGATCAAAGAAAAAGATTCCCTTTCTCTCGCCCACCCTAGCCGAAACCTGTTCTACACAGTGACCCCACACCCCTACTTAAAATAGTTATACCTCGTTTTATGGTCACCGCCACGGGTCAAGACGAATGGCTAGAGGAGTTCTTACTTCAGACAAAACATATTCGTCTTACTATACCACGCATTTTGCGTTCCTGTGTTAATTTTTCTTATCTTAATGTAATAGATAATTTTTCAATTCCAGGCAATCGTTAATTTCGGTATGATTAGATAATTATTCCTACACAAAATTAAAATAACTATATTTTATTTAAAAAATTAAACTTTTTTCAGAAAAAAAAGATTTGTAAGAAAATAAATAATGACAACTGAGAAATAATCACGGGAGCAAGGGGGGTTGGTGGGAAGAGCGTGCAGGGGAGGAGCCTCCATACCTTTTGAAAACAAATTATCATTTGATGAGTGAATTGGAAGAGGGTTTTAGACGGCATTTAAGAACATCAGGTTTAGAAAATAACGTAACAACAGTATATTCTCGATTCAAACCTAGTGTAAGCATAAAGGCTGTATCCAAACTCGGTTTACCTGCAGGATTTGAAAATAAATAGAACCTTAAGAAAGTTAAACTTCCAGGAGGTGCTATAGAAAGTAAAATATCGTATCGAAGACTATGTCTTTATCATCACATTATATTATAATTTATAGTTTTGCAAGAAAAAGTAATGACTTTTATACTTGCATAATTAGTTTATTTCATTTATTTATTTATGTAAGTCAACCGGCCTGGGAAGGGATCAGGGAACTAGCCTTGCATCAGAAAGGTTCTGGGTTTGAATCCCGGGCAAAGGTATGGATGCTCTTTCATTCTCTGTACTATCTGTCCCTACTATGGGAGCAACGTTGGCCCACCTAATATGGTGCCCCTGACAGAGTGGCCAACAAATCTCCCTTCAGATGCCTGTATGATGAAAGGTCACTCTCTTGGTGGGCATTGGAAAAATAATTATTTATTTTTATTTATTTTATAAATATTTACTTATATTTATGTATATTTATTAATTAATGCATTTTTTGACATGAAATAATAATAACCAAAAACTGATAAAACATTTTTAAATTATAAAATGTTTTAAAAATAATTAAAAGTCATTTAAAGAATATTTATGCTATCGAAAAGTTATTTTGATAGCACTATAAGCTTCCACAAAAAACTTCCTTTCTGACCGATTGCGCTGTAAGACCGCACATAAGAGCCGCCACCCCCCTTACGCAAAAAGAAGAAAAGGTCAGTTTAGTAGGACAAATTACTGCGGTAAGTGCGGATTCGAACGATCTTCAGGCCGTTACTGGACGACCGAATTTTATATGGAAAACATCGTTTTCTGTTCTATCTGCAACTTTGTCCACCCCTTGGGAACACTAAAATCGATATAAAATGTAGAACGATACAGGTAGAATAGAATCTCGTGGGTGGCAAGGTACTCTCTTGAGATTGGTGCTTGCACCATGAAATTATCGTCTTCATTTCCCATGGGTGACTTTTGGTGCGTGCCATCATCGAACGAGAAGGAACTAGAGGAAGACAAAATTATAAAAAATGAGGAAATATCGTTTGGTATGGGCCCTGTTAGGTGGAGGGTGGGGCACCGCCACCTGATGTGAAAGAGGACCCACCCATCTATCATATTGTACAGGGCCTTGAGGGAGGTATCAGCAATGGAAGTTTCGAGGCCCCATGGGATTCGAAGACAATGTCGATGAGGAAAGTGCATACTCGTTCTTGGCGGCCATTTTTGTGAACATGATTGGTGATTACTTTGTCTTGTTTGTAAGACAATGAACTTTTTTTTAAATAAAAGCTAATAAAATAATGTTTTTTATTTTTGCTTAGATGAAATCTATTCTTTAAAAGTAAAAGAAATGCAATACATGTATTTAATGAGATTTATGAAAATTTTGAAGAATAAAAAATGATCAGATAATGCAGACTGTTGGCTGAGCAAGACATCATGAATAATGATAAACAAAAAATTGAAATCTGAAATTTTGGTACGAATTCAAAAATTCTGAATAAAAATGTTAACATGTATCTCTTTTTTTCCAAGAAAGCTGTTTTAAAAAATGGACGAAAAGTTTTTTATTTTTAAAATATTAAAAGCGACGTAATTTTTTTTATTTCTTATTGATTATGTATTTCTATCTACTCCTAATTATTATTCCTCTGCGTTCACAAAAAGTCAAAAAAGGGAGAAAAACGATTCTAAATAACTTTTAATCTAATGATCGGATTTTCGCATACTCAATGAAATATTTACGGTTAAAAAGACACACCTTAAACAGGGTAATTAATTAGTAATACAGGGTAATTAATCAACTATCTGTTTTTTAAGATAGGAAGTAAGACTCAAAAATATTTTTTCTCAGATCAAACATACTTTTTTTTCTACAAAATCACTTTCGTGATTCTCAAAATAGTAACACTTCAAGAAATATAAAGGATATGATATCTCCAGAATATTTTAATATCGTGCATTCATGTTTGGGTAAAGAAAATTAATTACTTGGCCTAAAATCTGAAATCTTAAGCTTAGTCAAGCAAATTTGCTTGAATAGATTTAAAATTTATAAAAAAAAATCTGTATCAGGGGACTAGTTATACTGCGCCAAACCCTATTTAAAAACTTTGCGAAACAAAGTAAATTAAACAGTGTTATAAACGATGTCTGACACAAAAACTAGGAAAAAAATAAATAACGTGGAAACCAAGGATTTTTTTAAAGCCCTCCTACATATCGACCTTGACTCATTCGGGTAGTAGAAGGACAGATGTGTTGACCACTCTTTTAGGGGAGACCATATTAGGTGAGCCAACGTTTTCTCCACAGTTAGGATGACAGATAGTACAGAGAGAAGAGGGAATGAACGTCTATGCATCTGACCAAGATTTGAACCCATGTAGAGGTTCCCTCATTAACATGAAGTCAGTTTCTTGATCACCATGCTCTGATCGGCGTGTAAACAAAAGTAAAAAAAAAAAAAAAAAAAAAAAAAAAAAATTATATTTATCTGAAGATAAGAAGTACATAATTTATAGGATATTTATCAAAAATACCAAGAAATAAATGTTACAAAATATTACACTAAAAAATAGATAAAATAAACTAATTCCTTTTTTTCCTTTATTTATTCGTTTATGTAAATTTATTTATTTACTGCGATTATGTTATATTTCGTATTACAAAATCTTTTATTTTGAGAGCTGTACATGTTTCTAAATATAAGGTGTCGACAGAATTTCCAATTATATCTGTAACATACTGAATACGATTTGTCGAGTGTAATTCTGCTTTAGAAAATAAAAGTAAATCATGATGTAATATTTACCGTTTCTCTAGTTTTCTGTAAAGATATAAAATAAGAACTGCATAAATGAAGATCTAAGCCTTAATTCCAGGTCAAAATCAAAGCCTCAATCCATGTCTTCCCCATAAAATAAAAGAAAATTAGGATAGTGTATTTTCCATTTCTCTAATTTCCTGCATAAATATAAATTAAGAACTGTATAAATGAAGATCTAACCCTAGATTCCTGATCAAAATCAAAGCCTTAATTCCAGGTCAAAATCGAAACGCAAATCCATGTATGCCCTAGAAAATGAAAGTAAATTATGATAGAGTACTTCCCATTTCTCTAATTTTCTAAATAAATAAAAAATAGAACTTCGTAAATGAAGATCTAAGCCTTAATTCCAGGTCAAAATCAAAGCCTCAATCCATGTCTGCTTTAAAAATAAAAGTAAATTATGATAGAATATTTTCCATTTCTCTAATTTTCAGAATAAGTTAAAAAAAATAAGAACTGCATAAGTGTAGATCTAAGCCAAAGGTCAAAATCAAAGGGTATTCCAGGTCAAAATCAAGGCCTTAATCCATGTCTTCTCCATAAAATAAAAGAAAATTAGGATAGTGTATTTTCCATTTCTCTAACTTCCTGCATAAATATACATTAAGAACTGTATAAATGAAGATCTAACCCTAGATTCCTGATCAAAATCAAAGCCTTAATTCCAGGTCAAAATCAAAACGCAAATCCATGTATGCCCTAGAAAATGAAAGTAAATTATGATAGAGTACTTCCCATTTCTCTAATTTTCTAAATAAATAAAAAATAGAACTTCGTAAATGAAGATCTAAGCCTTAATTCCAGGTCAAAATCAAAACCTCAATCCATGTCTGCTTTAAAAAATAAAAGTAAATTATGATAGAATATTTTCCATTTCTCTAATTTTCAGAATAAGTTAAAAAAAATAAGAACTGCGTAAGTGTAGATCTAAGCCAAAGGTCAAAATCAAAGGGTATTCCAGGTCAAAATCAAGGCCTTAATCCATGTCTTCTCCATAAAATAAAAGAAAATTAGGATAGTGTATTTTCAATTTCTCTAACTTCCTGCATAAATATAAACTAAGAACTGTATAAATGAAGATCTAACCCTTGATTCCTGATCAAAATCAAAGCCTTAATTCCAGGTCAAAATCAAACGCAAATCTATGTATGTCCTAGAAAATAAAAGTAAATTATGATAGAGTATTTCCCATTTCTCTAATTTTCTAAAAAAATAAAAAAAAGAACTTCGTAAATGAAGATCTAAGCCTCAATTCCAGGTCAAAATCAAAGCCTTAATCCACGTCCGCTTTAAAAAAATAAAAGTAAATTATGATAGAATATTTTCCATTTCTCTAATTTTCTGAATAAGTAAAAAAATAAGAACTTCGTGAATGAAGATGTAAGCCTTAATTCCAGGTCAAAATCAAAGCTTTGATCCATGATGTCGAGTTGAATCAATGCTTTCATCTATCAGGCAGTAGATCCCACCAAATTATAAACTATCATCAAGAAATGTTCATAAAATATGATAAATAAAAATAATTCTTTTGTTTTAATCTTATTACCAATTAACTAATATAAAAATATTGCAATAATCTGACTTGTACTGCAGGTCCACGAGGCAATTTTAAATTAATAGTTATTATTCCGTTCCAAACATTGTTGACTGAAGGGCTTTCTGAAATAATTAGAGCTCCAAGTTTAAATTTGTTCTTAAACTTTTCAACGATTTTTTATATATATAATTAAAAAGAGCAATCCATCTTACTTAGATAAATTGCTTCAGAAAAATTCCTTTTTATCAATAAAAAAAATTCCTATGTCACAATTTTTCTTCCAAATTACATATATAAAACCTAAAATCGAGCAAACCGTAAGATTTAACAGATACTTACCTGTTAGTTTAATAGATACTTACCGGTTAAAATCCAAGTTCCAAAGGGCTACCAACTGCAACACCTACTGTATTACCAAACCCAAAAAGAACAACGAAATTCTTATGACCGTAACCCTAGTTTTGTTCTTTTATACATAATTACCACTTAATAGGCACGATCTTCGTGAAGATAGCAAAGAAGAACGAAACGGGTGTTTACTATAAACCCATAATGATTGGCTATTGATGCCTACTGCGTGGTTATTTAACTCACTGTTCTTATGTTATAAGATCACGAGAACGAATTTAGAACCCCCAGTCAAAGAAAAGAATATTATTTCTGATCTGTTGTAATAGCATTAATGGTTTGGTGAGAAGGTTCGATAGCTCCCATTTTTCTTGCTGTCGAATGTTCCCTTCCTCGGACGCCAATGGGAATTTGGCGATGCAAATCGAGTTCGTGGTTAAGTGTCGATTTTTTTGTGGTATCAATATTGAAGTGCTATGAACACTTCCTTGATTGCAAAAATCGTGATTGAATGTGTGATATTGTTGCCAGAAAATGAGAAATGAATTTATAATACCATCATCGTAAGGTTTTGCGTCTTAGGAAAATATGTATCATTAAAGCTTAAAGAAAATATAATCTGTTAGTTATTGAAGAGAAAAACAATGAAAATAATCATTATTGATTTACATAATCATTGTTGATTGCAGCGAGCTGAAATTTGATCTTGAATTGTTTTGAAATCTTATTTACAAATGCAAAAACCAACAGACATCACGCGTTATTCTTATTTTTAGAAACAAAGGATGGCGTTACATTTTTAATTGAAAGTTAAAAAAGAAAAACTGTATTTGAGCAGTTCTCGAAATGCGGCAATATAACACCGATCTAAACTGGAAAGTATGACAAGAATTAAGTTTAAATTTAATTAACAATAAAAATTTCGGATTAAAATTATGATTACTAGTGGGTCGCGCCCTCTGCTCGCTAACGCTCTCCAACCCCCGAAAATTGCTACGCAATCTTACATGGTTTTCTTCACAAACTAAGTTCGCTTCGCTCGCTACTAACTTAGGTACATTGCAAATGCACAAAATTCTAAGAATTCAAAACAATCATTCAAATCCATATAACAACTTTTTTTTAAAAAAAAAATTACATCTTTTTAGTAAATACTGAGTCATTAAAATAAATTTGAATTCAAATAAAGACTCATTGACTGAGACTCATTTTTCAATGAATAACTAATAACCATAATAAAACAAATAAATTCGTGATATAAATCAAAAATTGCCAAATAAATTCGCAATATATAAATTCGTGAAAAAAGCGCTCTCGACAAAATACTAAAATAGAGATCTATCGACAAAGACTACTCACTTCTGCCTAGCTTAATAGTATGAGATTGCTGCAGCTGAATTGTTATTTCAGTTTCCGTTTATAAAAGCGCTATATGTTGAGCCACCTCGCCTAGATTTGACATGTGACATTTTTAGCGGCATTTATCATTGGTCGATTTTCTAGCGTTGCCATTCGGGGAGTTGTAATGAGGCTTTTTTTTTGTCGCCGTGTAAGAGAAATATATATAGAGATGTTTAATGAAATGAATTGACATCAATTATTGCACTTTTTTTCCTATAAGTACATTTAAAAAAAATTTCCAACCTAAAGGGCCAATTTCGGACATATATACTGTTAACTGAGCTATTGTGACAACAAAAATAATTATTTATAGTGTCTAGAGGTTATATATAAAAATAAGAAAATAAAATTTAAATAGTATGATTACTTAACGAAAAAGAGCAACAGATAAATTATAGTATTAGGTGAAAGATTTTAGAAAAAAGCAATTTAGAATTATGATGCATGCCCAAAAAAATAACATATGAAAGCTTGCAATTATTTTAACAAATAAAAAAAAAATAAAACTTAAAGTAAATACTTTAAGCTTTTATTATCCATTCTTAAAGTAATTTTCTGATTATTGAAGTGTTTTCTCATGTTTATAAACAATTTTTGAAACAGAATGCCATTTTTTACACGCAAAATATAATATTGCTTAAGAAATATAACGCACGGAGCGAAGATTTTACTTCAATTAAATTTGTTGTTAAAAATAGTCAATTTTCTAAAAATTTGATGAAAAAAATTATTATAAAGTTAATTTATTTAAATTGAAAAGTATATGGTATGAGTAGTTAATATTTAGAGCATATAACATAAATATTAATAGAAGTCAGAATCAGCTGTTAGCATTATTATTCAGAAGTGTCCGTTAAGTTAAGCACATTTTGAGGGATGTTGTTACTTAATCTCTATTTTTTTAAAAAAGAAAACAGCATAATTGCATTAAATTGAAACTAGATTAAATTATATTAAAATCAGATCAGCACAATGCTATTAATATTTCAGAACACAAATTTGCCGCCACTTTAATAACGTTCACAGTCGATCCATATTACCGTGCAAATTAATCCTTGCTGAATTTCAAAAAACGATCATATGAATCAGCTTAAACGAAAACCTGGTTCAATTCAACCCCTATTATACACTTTAAATCTCAGATTTAAAAACCGTCCGAATTTAGTGATAAATAACACAAAAAAAATGCGTAAAGGAAGACTTTATTTCAAATCAAATCGATGAACTATCAAATTGAGCGTTCGTGTGAAGTGCGCAGAAAGAAAAAAGAACGAAAAGGACCATCCTGAATGACTTTTGATCTAATGATCGGATCTTTAAGTTCTAGGAATTAATCTTAATCTTTCGATTGTGTAGCTTCAAATATTCTAATTAATTAGTTCAGACGATATTTTAAATTATGAAATCAGACACAAAAACATTCTTTCGCTGAATAAATATACCTTTTTATCAGTGGATTCGGATTTCTGTAAAAGAAAGAATACCAATCTTAAAAAAGTGGTATAGTTAAAATTTGATTTCTCAGGAACTATTCGACCGATTTTGCTCAAATTTTGTGCTTTGCCATGTAAAATTACATACTTTAAAATTATGTAAAAAATGCATACCTTACCATTCAAAATTGATTCGACTATTTTTAAATAAAATAATAAAAATTAATAAATATTTACTAATATTCATTTTTTACGCGGAATTATCTTTGGACAAATAAATTTTATAGTTGTGTGCAAGAATCTTTATATTCGCTTAAAAAGTTCTCGAGATATGGCGAAATATGCAAAAAGTTTTTTAAAAAAATACAACGTTCCATTTTACTTCTTTTAATGTAAATTGGTCAGCACCATTTTTGGTGAGCAAAATAACCAGAGACACGACCCAGAGCGAGCATTAAAACAGTTTCGAATTAAACGTAATAGAACAGAAACGAGTAGAACTTAAATCTCATAAAATTATTTAATATAATTGATAAATATATCAAAATTATCGCATGAGAACTTAATTATTTTCATTACGCAAATTAAAAAGATGCATGCATTTTGTATCATTTAACTTCTATTCAAGTGGTTATGGAGTGCAAGACAACAAAATTGCATCTTCAATAATGAATACAATTAAATTTCGTTCCAAACGATATACGAAGCACACATAATTATTACTAACAGGTAAAATTAAAAAAAATTTGAAGTCCATTCCTACTTAGGTTAACAAAGAAAAATTTTATTTCAGTTAATTTTTATTAAATAAATACAATTTTTCCTTCCATATGAAACTAAAATTGATTAATTAAATTTAATTAATGAATTAATATTTTAAAAAACTGCATTAACATCAAGTGTCATCCACTGCAAGTTTTAAAAAAATTTATTTGAAATTGAGTGGATGAATAAAAAGTATTTTATTAACGATTGAAAATTTGAACAAGATATATAAATATATATAGAGTGTGAACTAATAGTAGGAATTGAAGAAAAGATGCGTGGTATCAGACAATAAAAGTATAATCTCTGTGACGTTCTTCAGAAGTAGTATCCACTCTTTCAGGACCATCACAATGGGTGAGATACCGTTGGCCATGTTAATATGGACGTCTAGTTTCTGACACACTAGATGGCAGCACAGAGATTCTATTTGGATGCTAAAGTGCAATAGGAATTTAATTTTGCCAGAAATGCCAAGAGCCAATAAGGCATTCCAGGGATCAATCTGTCTTCCCGAGCAGACCTAGTGCGTTCTTCAGAAGTGGTATCCACTCTTTCAGGACCACCACAATGGGTGAGATACCGTTGGTCATGTTAACTTGGATTTCTAGTTTCTGTAACACTAGATGGCAGCAGCGAGACTCTATTTGGATGCTAAAGTTCAATAGGAATTTAATTTTGCCAGAAATGCCAAGAGCCAATAAGGCACTCCAGGGATCTTTTACATGTCGCTGAGGATTTTCTGCATCCCGAAAATCCGGTGTCTGAGCCAGGGATCGAACCCGCAGATTTGGGCTCAGAAGGCCGACGACAAAGCAACTGCGTCACCCAGTCACTACCCCGTAATGTTCTTTATTGAATTTATCTAGCACAGCGAATATAAAATTATTAAATATTTAAATGTGCGCAATTAACTAATTTTTTGTTCCAATAGTTTTGTTCAAATAGTCAGAAATTATCACTGATGTTTTCTTTAAAATATGTAAAAAAAACTGAATCATTTATAGTAAAATTTAAAACAATGACTAAAGCTTAACCAATCAGAAAATTCCATTTCGTTTTTCGCTCATCCCTACTTAATTACTGAGTTAATATTTGAGAAAACTGTATTGACATCAAGTGTCATCCACGACAAGTTTAAAAACATATCTTTGAACTCGAGTGGATGAATAAAAAGTATTTAACGATTGAAAATTTAAACAAGATATAGGGAGTGCGTGAACTAATTAGTAGGAATTTAAAAATAAAAAATTTAAATAATGAAACTTAATTATTTAACTTTTAATCTATATCTACACTATCTGGCCATTAATGACCGGACACCTCTCATTTCGGATACATGAGGTGCTAGTATCAAGTCAGTAGGGCGTAGGGTTGCCACGCACCCGAATCACAGCTTTAACCCTTCTAGGAAGGCTATCCACTAGGTGTTGGTACACGGCGGCAGGTATTGCCCGCCATTCCTCCTGTAACATGGCGAAGAGTTGAGTGGTGGTTTTGGGGCGTTGTGGTCTGGCCCTCAACCGGCGCTCCAACTCATCCCAGAGATGCTCAATTGGATTGATGTCGGGTCTTTGGGATGGCCAGTCAAGTTCTTGCACCCCCATTTCATCAAACCAGTCCGTGATGGCATGTGCTTTATGAATGGCAGCGTTATCGTGTTGAAACACAAACGGGCCATTACCGAACTGTTGCCACAGGGTGGGATGCGCCGAATTGTCCAGGGTGTCTCTATACCCTTCTGCGTTCAGGGTTCCACACACTAACACCAAGGATTCAAGGCCAAACCATGAGAAACAGGACCACACCATAATTCCTCCACCGCCTACCTTAACAGTGGGGACAATGCACTCCGGTAGGTACCGTTCTGCGGGCATTCGCCAGGTCCACACCCGTCTATCAGAGTGCCACAACATGTAGCGTGACTCATCACTCCACATAACGCTTTTCCATTGCTCTTCTGTCCACTGAGGACGTCCTCTGCAACACTGAAATCGGTGGCGGGAGTTTGATGGAGAGATGTTTGGCTTATGTGCTGCTGCTCGTCCATGGAATCCTTGTGCAATCAGCTCCCGCCGAATGGTACGTGTATTGGCAACACTGCCAGATGCAGCCCGGATGCTGGTAGCGACAGTGTCCAACGACATTTGTCGGTTTGCCTTCACTGCACGTCGAAGAGATCGTCGATCCCTGTCGGACATTATTTTGGGCTTGCCGGGTCGGGACTGCGGTTTTATCACTCCCTCTCGTTCCCATTTCAACACGACGTCACCAACTGTTGACCGATGTATCTGAAACTTGTCGGAGATGGCACGTATGGAATGACCAAATCGGTGGGAGCCTATGATCATGCCCTTTTCCGCCTCATTCAGCTCTCACCGTCCACTCATTTTCACTGTTAACGCTCGTATGGCCGTCGCCTGCTTGCGAATGGTCTTCCCCCCACCACAGGTTGCGTATTTATTCCGCCAGGACGAGTCCACCTGCCTTTCAAGGGGTGTCCGGTCATTAATGGATAGATAGTGTATATCTCTTATGTGAAACCACAAACTCTGGTATCTCTCTACCCAATTGACAACACTACAGTTATTATTCATTTTGGTAAGTTGTAATAGGTAATAATTTAAATAGTGTTATATATTTATTTATACGTTAAACAGTTATTTAAATTCATTTTTAGGTTGTTTTAAGTTATAATCAAAGTAGTGTTAAATCGTTAGTTATGTGTTAAATATTTCTTTAGAATAATTTAGTATTTTTAAAGAAAAAAACTTAATTACAATTAGTTGGATAGGAATTATTTAGATATATTTTTGATCATTTCTAAAATGGCTATAGAAATTTTAGTTAGAGATGCTATGGTTTCTCATATGGTCATAACAATTATTGATGGCGGAGCTAGCCATTTTAGAGCAATAGCATATACGATACTCAAGCTATGGATCGAGAGGTGCGTGAGGAAGTAGTTAGTACAACACGTAATGGAGCATTGGGATGAGTTTTCCATCTTATCTCACTGCAGAAATACAAATATTTTTTATGCTTCTACTGTCAACTATGCAGAAATGTCCTGAACTAATACATATGGTGACTTGTGTGATTTGATGGCTGCCAGACAGATTTTAAATTATTAATTGACAATTATTTAGACAATATCACGGAAATATCCAGAAAACAGTTAAAAGTGAAATAAAAGTATTTCTGAGCTGGCAGAGCCATGGAAAATAGCTAGACGTTAAAAAAATCTGGTTAATACAGTCGGACCTCTATTTTACGAAATCGCTAAATCCCGATAGTAAGTTCGTTATTGACTCAGGGAATAGAGCGTTCGCCTTCCAATGCGGCAAATCGGGTTCGAATCCCAGTCGATACGAATTCCGCATCCGGCTTGCACCGACCACAGTGCTGACATGAAATATCCTCAGTGGTAGACGCATCATGGGTTAGAGTCTCCTTGTCGTCAGGTTAACCGTGGGAGGTTCTCGTGGTCTTCCTCTCCATGTAACGCAAATGCGGGTTAGCTCCATCAAAAAGTCCTCCACGAAGGCAAAATTTCTCCCAATACTCGATCCAGGAGTTCCCTTGTCTTCTGGATTGCTTTCAAAATTACAAGGCTACGGAGTTGAACATTAGTAGTCGTAAACCCATAAATCTGTGTCGGCTGTTCACCGACGATTATAAAAACAAAATAAAATAAGTTCGTTATATGAAAAATTTGTTAAGTAGAAAATCACCTTTTGAAGTACTTAAACAACACAAAACAGGTTTTAAATTCACAAGCACTAAACATAATTTAAATAGCATTTAATACACCTTTATCTTGTGCACTAGTATTAACTATTTATTATATAAATCTTAACCATAAAAGAAATCTGCATGGAAAGTAAAATCGAGCAAAACATTATCAAGCGTACACTATCATACTACATACACTTTCAACTAAAAAAAAAAGCTAAATTTGTGTATAAAATTATAGCTGCATTTATTGTAAGAGTCATTTTAAACATACATTACCACGTGCGTTCTTAAGTTTAATTGCTACGGACAAAATCCGTTTTTCGCTTGAAGTGCGAGCAAAAACGAAAAAGGATTTTACCGCTTTCTCTAAAAGTTAAGTGACTTCGAAAATCAATTCAAGATTATTTCCCCCATAAAATGAGTTAACAAGTTTGAAATATTTTGGGAAATAAGAGAAAGTGGATCTCAAAGAAAAGTTAGTTAAATAGTAAATTCACTTCGCTATTTGGAAGTTATTTTACGAGGAAATTTCCAAAATGTTCTTGGTCCCTTAAAATAAAAATCTCAAAATAGAGAAATTCTCGAAATGGAAGTTCGTTAAATAGAAATCCAATTGTATATTGTTTAAAACTAATTAAGGTGTTATTATTGGAGGAGGGGTAGAAGAATTAGAACATTTAAATACATTTTTGCTTTACATTCTGGTTGATTACCATTGAAGTTTATGTTTTGTACACAATAACTTTGAAAGAGACCAAGTTGGTTGCCAAAGGCGGCTAGTTTTTTAATTATCTTTTTAGTATCTTTTATAATAACCTTTGTGTACCTTTAATAATAGTAATTAATAACCTTTTTATGCAGTTTAATTACATGTTATATATAATTTGAGAAATATCTATGATTACTATGCTTATAAAAATGTTTTACAAGTTTAATCTTTACATTTATTTAAGCCTTGATTCTAATTTAGTAATTTTATGTCGTAAAACGCTCAATTAAAGTTACATCACGCTATAATCCTTCAAAATATTAAATTTCAACTTATTTAAAAAACATTCGAAAATATCCATGCAATTACTTCGACCACAACAGATCAATTAAAATCACAATCACTATATGACAAAAGTATGAGCCTTGGCGATCTATCAAAGTCTAATTTTCAGTGTTTAAACAAACAACCGCCAACCTCTAAAATAGTACTAGAAGAGAAAGTTGAACGGAAAAAAAAATGATTGTGAAAATAATTTTTCAAGTAAACAGAGTAGAGCAGAAAAATAAACTCAACAATCACGATTTCCATGATAAAAAAAATAAAAAAATTTCGCACGAAATTAATTTTTTGAAACAACACCCATCGTTCAAGACAACCGAGACTAATCTCAGTTGGTTATCGAAAAATAACCAGTTTATTGGGAAGGATTGAGAAGTTTGGCTATTTATTGGCAGTTTTACCGATGGAATATTAAGTCGCTAATGTAGCCAGAAGACATACATAACAATGTGAAAAAATGGTATTTAAGATATGGACTATAAAGACCATAGTTATTGACTTTAGAAAGTAGTTTCGCGTCTTAAATCCTCCTATATTTTGTAGTTCATTCAGTGATTGTTATCGATTAAGAGGAAATACATGGAATGAATTTTAATCGAGTCAAATTTTGTTCGAACAATGAATAAAACTCTTTTATTTTTTAAAATAGTTTCGATAACAGAAGGTTTTTTTCTTGTTTAAATACCTTATTTATTTATTTTTTTGGTAGATAAATACTGTTGCCACGATCCCGAGATGCTCTAGCATTCCTTACCTCTTTATGCGTTTATTTTTTTCATCAGGCCTAGTTTATAAGACTGTTTGATTAGCCTATCTAGAGTTTTTCCTGTCATTAGCATTTGGCGCAGTACAGCTACTTCCGACTCTTTGTTAAGTTTAATGAGCATTCTCTTTCATCAACTTACTCAACAACTCTAAAGCTTCTTTAAACACAGTTACTGCGATCAATAAATGCTTTGTTGCTCTTTATACATTTTCTTAGAGTCAGACTTAGTTTAAGCACGATTCGATCAATTTACTTGTAATGACTGTCACGTTTTACGTGTTCTAAAGGTCTTGAAAGAGTGTTCTTCTGTGTGCTGTGACAATAAAATTATGTATTATTCTGTAACTTTAACGTCCCATAGGCGGTCTGTTATTTTCTATAATCGTAGAAACAACCTCGAGGTGCACTTGTAATATCTCCTTCTCACATTTATTTTTGAGTTAGTCTTAATTTACAGCTATATTTGATATGTTGTTGTTTCTAATGCAATTTGCCAATTAACCAGTAAGCCTGCTTGGTGCAACCAAGCAAATTTAAGGCAGAGGGTGCGTTCCTTGTTTTTCAGTAGCTCCACCTATGGCCAATAATGCGCCTTCAGCCACAGATATATATCACAGCCTAATTTTAAGGGCAGACCCATTCAAACATCCATCCATGCATTCATCCACAGATCATACATTTTACGTGAACCAGAGAACGATCAGTCTCCAATTCAGTACCCTCCGAGATATTGATTTGTTATGGGAAATTGGAGGACTTTGTAGCCGGATAATTTTAACGTGCACCAGTCCCCATTTACTACACGGAATTTCTTCGGTCGGCGGGGATCGAACTCACTACCATTTGGACAAGGGCTCACCTCCCTAAAAACCAGACTATCCCGGCCACTTTATTTGATCTGCTAGCCTTAATTTCGTAACAGTTTGACGCACTATAGCTGCTATAAACTTTTGTGCCAGTACAATCTGCATTCTATCTTGCTCTAATTACATACAGAGGGGTGTATTCTATACATACAAACTAAATGTATACATACATAATTGTAGCGACCTCGAGTTACAATCGTGTTTTCCCCCTTTTTGTTTCTTTTCGTGCCAGACTTAGTTTATAGCACTATTACATTTTAGTCACATTGCGGTTTGGGGTATGTGATTTGTCGTATGGTTGCGTCAAATTTAACTCTATAGTTTTGGCACCATAATTGCTTACAGCTAATTGATCCAATAAATTGTTTGATATTACAGCTGTCATAGACCGACTAGTTCGATAAATAGACACTAATTTCGATAAATTTCAACTTCAAGTTTTGCTGGGTAAAAAATTCGAAAACGCTGCAAAAAAAAATATGCTGGGTTCAAATTGTATAAAATTTTAAAAAAACTGCAATTTACAAAACAAATACACTGGTTTTTAAAATTATTATGTCGCTATTATGGGAATACACTAAAATAATTGTAAAGTTTGAACAAGAAAAGAGATTATTTGATTTTCATGAAACTGGATCTATGATTTCTTTAAATTTGAAAATAAGAAATTTTAGAACATTCAGTTTTCATTTTATTTTATTTCATAACCGGCGTTAAACAGCCGACCCAATTCTGAGTTTACAGCTATCAATATTCAACTCCATAGACTAGTAATTTTGAACCCAATTCAGAAGACAAGGGATCTCTTCTAGGTCATGCATTGGGACTTCGTGGAGAACTCTTTGATGAAACTATCCCACAATTTCATATCGAGTTACCACAAAAGCCTCCCATAGTTAGCTCGACCACAAGAAGATTCCAACACGTGATCCGTCTATCCCTGAGAATATTTTGCGCCAGCACTATGGCCGGTGCAAACCATGACCAGAATTCCACAACCAGCCACCGCTGAGATTCGAATTTGGGTCACCTCATTGGGAAGCTATACCGCGAGTCAACACGGCTCTAATGCAGAATTCATTTTACTTTATTGTATAATTTTTAACTATCGTTGTCCAGCCGACCAATTCTGAATTTAAGACTATCAAACTTCAACTCCATATCCTCCAACCTAATAAAGAAAACAAGGGAACTCCTAAATCAAGCATTGAGACAAACTAGTCCTTGTGGAGGACTTTTGTATGGAACTGACCCACATTCGCCTTAAAAGGAGAGGAAAACCACAAAATCCTTCCACGGTTAGCCCAATGGCAAGGAGATTCTAGCCTATAATCCATCTACCTCTGAGGCTATTTTACGTCTGCTCTGTGGTCGGTGCGAGACGGGAGCAGAATTCTTCAAGCAGTTACCGCTGAAATTCTATTCTGGGTCACTTCATTGGGAGATGAACGCTCAACCCCCTAAGCCACCACGACAAGAGTCATTGTGAAGGACCAAGTTTTTATTCTCGATGGCATTTTGAAGCACGCCCAGCTTTAAATCTGTGGTACCAGTTCGTTTGAGAGGTAGAGAGGGTCGGTTAAAAATTCTGGTAAATTGTTGCCATTATGCCGTTGCATGGTCCCGAAATTATAAAGTCTTTACTTCTTAACTGACTTTTCTGAGCGTGCTTTGCTTTTTAATATTAAAAAAACTTATTTATGTACTGAAAAAAATTAAAAAGGTAAGTTAGTATTATTTTATAATGCATTTACAAAAACAATAATTTTGAAAGCAATTTCTAATTTAGTAGCAATCACGACAAATTCCAAGTATAAATCCCCAATATTTTTCTTTGATTGTTCGCAGCTTAGCGTTTGGACGATTGGTGTTTTAATACTCTGCCAAAAAAACGGTTTTTCTAAAGATTTCGTTGGCTGGTTGTTGCAAATGCTTTTGAAATCTTTCTGCTAAGATAACACTCAAGATCAAAGATTTCTGAAATTTAAGGATTTGATCAAATAAGTTTATGTTGCATTGTTAAACAAGACTAAAATAAAGTCTTTCTTCTAGAATTTTTCTTTTTTTTTCATAAATATGAATGTTCTAACCTGCTTCCACCATGTTTATCTACTATTTGTTGCTCTCATTCCTTTGCGATCTCACCGAACAATTAAAAACACTTTTTTATTGCAATTTAGATCAAACATAAACTTTTACAAGCACCTGATACATTATATATAATTTATGCACCGTTTCATAATTTCAAAATCTTACTTTTTTTTACAATCTAAGAAAAAAAATCAATGTGAGCTAAAAGCAGCAAAATTAGGAAGAAATAATGCATGGTACAAGCCTAAAAGCGTGACCGGACTCACAAGATGAGTCATTAAAATGTTTATGTCGATAAGGGGCAAGCCTCACACACAGAATTAAGTGCATTTTAGCACTTGGAGTGTCATAGTCTTTATCACTTGCTTAAATCGCCTCAATTCTGATCAAAACAAAAGAGAAAAAAAATTATGAAAATTGAGAGAAATGATTTTGTCTTATCGGCCTCATTATGCTTAGGTCGCACCCATCTCAATGTGTAAAGCCTTGAGGTGAAAACTTTTCATCGGCTTTTATGTTTGTAAATAATTATGAGAGTAATCTCATCGTCATTTTGTTTCGGAATGTTTTATTTCTTCTGTTATTTTTTCCTCTTTGAATTTGAGAGTAATCAATTAAGTTTGATAAGGTTGATTGATATTTTTACTAGTATTGGTTTTAAATAGTTAATAAAGATTAGCAGTACAGTATTAATAGGGTTTCGATCTAAAATCCAAAAAAAAAACACCCAGTGTTAAACTTTTAAGTATCCACTTATTAGTAAGTGGTAAAAAAGTCAGGATCTCACATGTCGATTTCTGACATTGAAGAAAAAAGGTGTAAATAGAAGTAGAAATTTAAAGACTGCTAATGAGATAAATTAGGTATGATTCTTGATGCTTTGTTTTGTTTTTAGCCCATATGCGTTTAACCCATATGTGTCCTGTATGTGTTTTAGACTTACATCAAAAAAATTCTACCCGAAGTCAAATTGTAAGGAACTATCCTATTAGTAAATGGTCAAAAGATGCACTATCTAGTTCCTCGAGGAGAAAAAGGGTTTAAATAGAGACCTTTGTACTACGTATAGCTTAAAAGAACATGAATAAATCATAAATAAAGTATAGAAATTGACAGTTGTTGTTTTTTTTTTGCTTTAAAATGAGGTTTTGTTTAACATGTTTTCTATGATAAATCGATTGAGATAATAGGATTAATAGCTTTGAAAGCTATAATGATTACCATACCTCACATAGCTATTCAGCCGAGTAATGTATTGTCTAGTAACTTTTTTTTTCTCTGAATTAAACGAAAAGTTAATTTTATTAATAAAATAGCATTTAAATGCATAGTAATTAATACTTTTATATTTTTTCACGAAAAGCATTTTTAAATTTTATTTACGCAATGCAATTCACCAAGAAACCCCTTGTTACTCAATCATTGATACATTTTTGAATATAAATTAAGATTCATAAAACGATTTTTATTGAATTTTATATTTTAGCACAAGAATAATTCTGATAATCTAACACATATTTTTAGTAACCATTAGATTGCTTTTTTATAATTAAACAATACCGAAATAAATTTTTCTTGTAGTGAGAGCGTCAGAAAATAATCAATAAGGTTTACTCCGTTGTCCCATCGGCTTCAAAAGGTTAAGAAATAACAAGAATAAAGCATAGAAAATATAACATAGATTGTGATATTAAAAATATACTATAAAAATGTGAATATAAAAAATATAATATGATAATATAGATTAAATTATTTCTTAGATTTAAATTGTTTCCCCTTTCTTCAAAAAAACACTAAAAATGATTTTGGAAACTGAAACCAAATTTATGGTATATTTACGAGGGATTTTATGGCTACTAACTTATCTGCAAGTGTCAAATATTTCCCAAAAATGCCCATAAGTTTTTTATTACCGTCAGATGGGGTGACTTTGTGCAAACTGTAATAACTAACATTGTAATAACTAAAAAAAAAAATTATGCATGATTTGTTATCTCAATTGATAAGACTTTTAAAGTATAACCTACCTTCCTGGCCAGGATAACAAGAACTTCCTCAACCGAGCAGACTTTCCAGCCTCCGATTTTGCGACGTTAAAAAATTTGAAACTGTTTGTAACTTGAGCTCACAATTTTCCAAGAACGATGATGTTTACATTGCTAGTTCTTGCTAAACCATTTGTACGTTATGTTGACAACTCAAATCAGTTGATACCGAGCTTTAAAAATACCCCTAGAAGATAGCACGACGCAAAAATTAAAAGAATGACAGACAAAGTCACCCCATCTGACGGGTAACTAGTGTTGTACAGATTGCCGAACTTACTTAACAATTTGTGGGTACTAATTTTAAGATTAATCCATCTATAGTTGAAAATAGTAGTTTGAGCAAAGCTTTGAAAATACCATTTTAGCAAATATAAGTTACTATGCCATATAAAGGGTAGGATGGTTTAGGACACTAAGTTCAAATTGAACTTTCAGCGTCAAACCGTGAGACGTGATATAAATCGGAAAGTGAAGGATTAAAAACTAATTTTATAAAGGGCATAAAGTACCCAAAGCAGATGAGATATACATTTAAAGAGTCGTTAAGGCTCAGGGATAGAGCGATCGTCTCCAAAGGAGGTACCTCGAGTTCGAATCCCAGCGATGGCCGGTCGATACAAATTCTGCATCCGGCTCGCCCCGGACACAGTGCTGAATTAAAATATCTTCAGTGGTAGGCGGATCGTGGGTTATTATCTCCTTGGAGATGACAGAGACAAAAAATTGGTCCAAGATTCATTGAACAACACTGTCATAACGTTGAAAGAAAACCAGATGAAACTTGTTTCTGTTATTCTTCTTAACACCCCTATTGATTATACAGTAGAAGAAGTGGCAGTTATTCTTAAAACGGCATCCCTGCAAGAAAAATTCGATGCCATCAATTTTTAAAGCCTATTAAACACAGAACCGATTGTAGAAAACGCCATCTAGTGATTAAGATGTGTTATTGGTTTGCTAAAGAAATGCTAAGTACACAACAGGTTTTAACAAATCATCAGAAGAAGGATTTTTGTTCTACACTATAGAAACTGTCAAAGACACCACCAAGCGTCGTCTTTCAAAAAACTTACAAGATGCCAAAAATGTGGTGAATGCCACTCATTCGAAAAATCTGAATCTCCAAGCAAAAAATTTTTCAATTGTGCTCAATCAAACAATAATTTTATCTCAAATTTTGACTTAAATCATGAAACAACAGACCCAAACTGCTCATCATCATATATTTGCGAATATAATATGCTCAAGAATAAGTTTTCTTACAAAACTCCTAATGCTCTAAATAATCAGTAATTGGTGTAAAAATATATATAGATAATAGAAAAACTCTAACACAAACTCTTCATTAAGCTTCAAGACAATTTTTTTTTCCTTCTTATTTTGCATTTTTAATAACGTTTTTATTATTCTTAACTTTGTTACAATGAGATAATAAGGTGAGATTACAAGACCTCCTTATTAAAGTAACTAACTTACACAATCTTTAATTAGTTCAGTTGTGAAAATGTGTTGTGACGTTACTTTGAGTTTTTGATTATTTTCTAAATGTGCTGTGTAAAATATGCTCTATTTTAGCTAAACTGTGCTGTAAAAATTTTGTTGGTATTTCTGGAGATTTTTTAAAGACAATCCACCAAAATTTTTACAAATCAGTTTTTGCTCAAATTGAATTAACGTACAAAAACCTACCGTAAGGCATAAAATTGAAATAATAACAACTATGATTAGTATTGTCTAATTAAGATTCGTTGCATAGATTAATGTTTTTATTTAATTTATTTTTTGTTCTTTGGACAATTCATAAATTTTTCTATAATGAGGTTACTCAATTATTTCAATAATGAGATAATATTACGTAGTATGAGATGCATATTTATGTAAAATAACTAAGTCACACAATTTGTAACTAGTGTAGTTCTGAAAATGTGTTATAATGTGATTTTGTGTTTAAGATAATTCAAAAATAGCGTTTATATTTTTATCTAACTAGCATATTATCTATAAAAACTTTATAATCCTCAACCTCTCTTAAACTGCTCGTTTAAAAAAAATGAAATGAAAACTCCTTTTAACTTAATTTTAGAAAGGAATGAAAATAAATCTCTGTAACTAAGTTTTTATTTCAATAAAAAAGCAAAGCCATTCTAAATAAATACTTAAGATGTAACTAACTATTCAACACAGCTTAAATTATTACTCAAGAAAACCTAAAAAAATGAATTGAAATAAATGCTTAACATGTAACTAATTATTTAACACTACTTAAATTATTACTTAAGGCAACCTAAGAAAATAAATAATAATAATAAATAATGTTGCCAGTGGATTGAGAAATGCCAGAGTTAGTGGCGTCGCAAAAAATATACAGATAGATAAGCAAATGAACCGTAAACAATATGGTGATCAAAACGTTCTGTAAACTCTCACTCAGCACTTTTTCCTTTTCTGTAAACCTCTTTCATATGTCCTTAATTCTCCTTAAGTACAAGGAACAGAAAGCAAGCCTTAATCTATACAGATTTTTCAGCCACCAAATAAACTTATTCCTTCAAGATAGCGAACTTAATTAAGCATTCATACAATGTATTATTACAACAAAACTTCAGATAAAAACGTTATTACATTAAAAAAGAAAACAAATTGACATTCCAGCTTCCAGATTGCTAATTTGTTTATCATGATTAATGAATATTGTGTCATTCTTTAAGTAATTACATCTGGAATATTATTAGATTGCAATGTATCAAAAACTATAAGTTTAATATTTGGTGAAATTACATCAATATCCTTTCCTCATAAATGTGATTAGTAATATCCCTTTTATTATCATTCCGAAACTCTTTTCAACACATCACCAAATCTCACTTATCTCTAAGTAATCATTGAAGAGACATGATGCCACCTTTAATAGATAAAGTCCTGAATACTAAACGCACCAATAAGCAGTCTTTGGCGATTAAAGATAACATCGACAGATCGTTTCAACATAGCATATCACTTCAACGGACCCGCCAATTATCGTCTCACTTTGGAAGTTGATGATTTCTCTTGACTTCAAATAGTTTTACCATGTCACTTTTTACCTTCTGATTAACATTAAAATGAACGTTTATTTTAAAAAATGCTTCAGAAAGCTATGCATCTCTGGCGAGAACCTTGTCTTGAATGACAGCCTGAGAAAGTAAATGTCGCCAAACTTGCACCTTTCTGTTCAGCATACGCTAAATCGGCATATTCTAACCGGTTAAGAAATAAATATACTTCTCTGGAGATTTAATGTGTTTACAGTTTGAGGTGAAGAGTTATTTGCGGTGTTTGAAATTAATTGAAATGGTTAACCACGAATATATTATAGTGGTAAAATATACAAATAGATAGGTGTGGTATTTCATTTGCGAACGTACTGATTTGCATTATGCAAATGAAAAGACCTCGGGAAACTATCATTTAAGGTTTCTTTGTCAAATAAATTCTTCCTTTTTTTAGTATTCTAATATTTATGATTTTTGACAACTGTTGATATTAAGAAGATATAGCACGTTGCCGTGATAGCTTTATAAAAGTTCACCAAAAAATAATAAATTTAAAGTGGTGTTTTATAAATAGAAAAATTAAATAGAATTTTTACGGTTTGATATTTGAGTCAAACATGCATCACTAAAGGCTATATATCAGTTGAAAGACGTAAAAAAAGTAATTTTCGCTCTTGCTTATAAAAAAATAAGCCATCACTGTCATTTCACTGTAGATAATAAAGACGATTATTTGCCGTAAGAAAAATATTGTGAAAAATAATATTGAGCATAACTGAAAATATCCTGGTTTTCATGAGTTCAAATTTAAAATTGAGTTCAATGCTTTATAGATTAAATAGAGTTTAAAGCTGAATGAATGAGTTATTTAGGTTTCTATAGTGATAAAAATGAGATAAAAATTGTGAACAAATCGTGTGGATTTCTAAGGTCATCATCAGCATAAATTAAATAATAGATAAAACGGTATTCGCGATCACAACGAACTATAGGGGGCGTTGTTGTATGTGACGAATTTCTGCGATTTCCATAAGAACAGTCATTCAGTTGCTCTGGAAATGTCTTCAGTGTAGCATTGTAACGTTCCTTCTTTATTGCGGCTTATTAAATTTAGAAAAGAAACTTTTTTGATATTCTTTCTTATGCAAGCGAAAACAAAATGGTATCTCTTTTTTCAGGGAAGGAACATCCGAAGCACACCGGAAAAATATTTGTAAAAAAACAGAAAAAAAAAGAGTTAAAACCTAATGCCTGCGAAATAGTTTTACTAAATTTTAAGATGTAACATGAAAGGCCTATTTAAATTTTACATTCCACAATTTTAAGAATCATATTACTTCGAACATTAAAATATGCAAAAAGTATACATAAGCTCATAAGTTTATATTATATAATTTTTCAAAACAAAACTTTTTTGGAACAATTTTTATCAAAAAATTTTGAGTTGCAATAAAAATCATTATTTAGAAACTAAAAAACGTAAAATAAAGAATGCTTACGAAACAAAAAATACGATTCTAAAAATTCCTCACATTAAAATAAAAAACTTTCATGTTTTCTTTTAATATTAATCGGACGTAGAAAACCATTCTATAGAAAATTATCATCAAATAAGAAAAAAAATTATTCCCAAGTAAAATTTTTTATTATTAAAATTATAACACTTACCTGCTTTATAAATACGGAGAATTCCAAAATTATATGCTCTTCATTTGAAAACTTTATTCTCAAATAATATATACATAGATTATCACTTCATTACTTTAAGATGATATACCACGCAATACAATTTTATAATTGCAAGATCTCGATTTGAATTTCAAAATGTAACTTAAAAACAGAATAGGTGAATTCTAGTTGAAATTTATTCTTCAAAATTAAAAAATACTTACCAAGAAAACCATAAAAATTTATTAATAATCAACATAAATGATATTATTTCAAGTAATTCGGATGATTCTTTATTGTGGTTTTCCGAATTATATAGATTCAGAAATATACACTACTCTATAACTATTACAGTTCTGCGCATTCTGAAATCATCTATATTATATAAAACGCTAATACGTACGTATGTATGTATGTATCAATAAAACCGATGATATTTCTTTTCTCGCGCTGGCAACAGTTTTCATTTTTAATTGATTGGATTCGGCGCGCAAGAGCACGTAGTGAGCAACCAGATAACAATAACCAGAGTGAGCATTATCAGGTTGTTCAATTCAGATTCATGCACTAAAAACATGACAATATTTAATTTAAACTCAATTAGGAATTAATTAATTAATTAAAGTGAGAATGCTTTAAAAGGCCGCAGTTGAATTGATATTTTTCTACTGGGAGCTACCTTAACGTCTAAAAAACGTTTAAGTGTTTGTATTGAATGCATTGAATTTTTTTATATTTCGCGTTTATTTATGCATTGAATTTTCACGCTTTAAAATGCAGAATATTAGTGAGGCAATATTTGATAATTTATTTTGCTAATATGTTTCTTATTTAGCTAATGTTTTGATTTTTTCACCATGTACAATCTAAATAGCTAATATACTTTTTTAAAAGCCAATAAGAACATTGGTAGAATTCTTCTACATAAGTACAATACTGTGTCTTTGATGATAAAATACTATGTCTTTGATGATAATATATTATGTCTTTGTGCTAGAACATTGTGTTCATTGGCGAGCGAGTGCAGTGAACCATTGTTCACGACGTGAACCACATAGGATTGCGTAGCAATTCTCGGGGGTTGGCGAGCGTTAGCGAGCAGGGGGCGGAGCCTCCTAGTACTTATTTATTAGAATAAGCTAAGCAATGCTAACTTCACTTTAATTTGTAATGAATTGAAGACAAAAAGAAATGTATTTTTTCGTAATGCACAAATCTGTAACAGTATGCGATCACGAAATCGGAAGTTATCAGTTGCAAGCTTGTTAATAATAGAAAGGTAAAAATTAATGAGAAATAGTTCTTCAAATGTGTTCTGTTTCAAAAAGATTTGCCAATGCTCTGGATATTCTCTTTGCCAATGCTCTTCTGCCTTTTCCTTACGGAAATTTTACTACTTATTCGCTACTAAGAAAATGGCGTCCGACTCTGCCAATGATTATGGTAGAACTAAATGAAAACTTAATAAATTCTTTATGTAAAATTGTGCCCAGTCAACATATTCAACTAAAATAATAAATTCAAAATATTAAAACGCTATTTAGGATTAACTTTTCATGCTATTGCGATATTATCTCTTTGATAATTTACGTTAAACGAATTTTTTGTAACTAAAATTTAAATAATTAAAAAAAAAACAAATTTGTGAATAAAAGGATCGATGATGATCGAACAATATAATTATGTTTAAATTTTTCCCCAAATGAATGTAAGCCCAATTCTGTTTCAATTCAAAACAAATTTGCAGAATACTTCAGTTGAATAATTTTAAATTTTCATGAAAAATCAGTTTACGGTATAAAACCAAAAATAACTGCGCAGCAATCGTGGGGAGCGAAGTCAGCAAGGAAGTTCCAGCCTAGGAAAGTTTGTGGATTTAAGTTTGATTGGGAAGTTCTAAGTAGATAGAACTTCCTTATAAAACTTAAAGCCATGAACGAATTACACTTCAAGTCGTTCTACCGTGACGTCATCGCAACGCATTTTTTAAAGATTTTCTTTCACTCTAGTACATAACCATCCTGAGGCAAGGTCTCTCAGTAAATTTGTGACGTCATCCACGAAAGTTCTATGGAACACGGTAGCTTAAATTTGTATTAAATTCATATCTCGTATTAATAGTTTGAATCTCTTTTGATTGAAGAAAAATATTTCTGCTTTAGCTAATTTATTAGCACTTAAATATTTCTAAGTGGTTAATTTTCAGTTTTTTATTAGAACTAATCAATGTTCTTTACCCAATTATAAATCAAAATGGACCTCCAAGACTATTTCTTAAATAATATTATTTGAATTTCATAACAGAAAATAATTTATGAAGAAAAATTTTTCTTTCCCTTTTGAAACATGATTCATCAAAACTATTTTTAATACCTAAAAAATGAACCTCATTCAAATGTATGCTTCTTATTTACCATTTTATAACAAAATGTTGGATTAATCATATATAATAAGAAATGATAGATTTGAATCAAGTATAATAAGAAATGATAGATTTGATATAGAAATTGAAAAATGATAGATTTTAATGAAGTAGAGACTTAGAAAAATATTATTTCATATTATGAAAAAAAAGTGACAAAGAAATTGCTTTTTTTTTGTTGCATTCCTAAATTGTTATTTTAAAATAGGTTGAGAAGAGTTATTTCAGATAGTAAACACTTAAATTCTTAGACACTTAAATTCTGTTGAAAATATTTAAAGAAAGCGATAAGCATCGTCTAATTAGTTAAGCTTAGTACCACATGAGAGTGCTGTATACGTTAAGTCGACATTGCTAAGCTGTGGACTGCATACGTTGAGTTTCCTTTTGCCGTGTTTTGGAGAAAAATAAATTACACCGCTTTTTTTCTTAGTTTAGCCTTAAAATTTCAACTGAATATTTTTTGTTTTCAAACCAACTTTTAAAGACCTATGTATTTCTTAGAATTTCGTTCCTCTTTACAAAGATTTATGACGTTATTTTACCGTCGTGAAAAATTTAACTTTAAAAGCTTTTAAAAATACTCAATTTTTTTTTAAATTTTTTAATTAACGTCAGAAACGATAACCCCTCAAACAAATCTAAATCGTTTTTAGTGTCAATTTTTGGTACTTATGTAATATCACTTCGACCATTTTCGGGTCACCATTTTTGTTTTTTAAATTTTTAACTATTTGTTTTAATTCCAATTAACTGTGCACTGGCTTAAATAGGAAACGTTTGGCGAAATTGTTGCTAACTTTTCTGTTTTGCAGGATTTCACACAAGACTTTCTCGAACTTAATGAAAAACGCAGCTCACATTTTCAAAAACCTTTCACCAGAGAAATTCTTTCCCACTTCCCCCACACACATTTTTCGTTTAAGGTGTAACAAAAATAAAAAATTAAAATTTTCATTTTGCTGAACTTGAAAACCGAAGCTTTTTCCTTAAATTTTTTTTTATTATTATTATTTAAAGATATTCTCATTCCATACTTCTTTGTTAATTACAAATACCAAACACAAACTAAATTTCACTGAAATATTTCGAGTTCACTACTAGCTTAATAAAAAAACAAGTGTCATGTTTTATGACATATTGACAGACTGTTTAAAATGCCAAGCAAACCGTGGCAATATTGACACTAGATAAGCATCAACGAATATTTCACTAGTCATAAATAATTATCCATTCATTTTAGCGCTCTTTTATTGACTGCAAATGAGATTCACGGTTGAAGTTTAGGAAGTTACAAGACATTTAAATTGTCAAATTGATTTTTAATTTCCATAGCCTATCTGATTTTTTAATCTAACTCGTGCTTTAAGAAGGGCTGCATCAATAAGCTGTTATGAATTTACTGTTTTCAAAACAAGACATCTTTTTTTTAAATTACGGAACAGGAAAATTACTATTAATGAAATAGCTTTTTATCTAATGATCCGATTTTCTCCCGACCAAATTGCTGGCTGATTGATTTCAACACATTCTTTATAATTCAAAGTACCGACAAAATTTCGTTAAAAAAATAATAAAAACTGGAATTAAACACAATTTCGGAAACAATGGAATTGTTCCACGGCATGGAACTTTATAGCCCATTCCAAATTTATTCAACTTTTGAGAAATTTATTGACGATTGTCAATCATTTAACGGTTAAATTTTCGACTGATTGAACTCATAATTTTTATAAGACGTTATAATTCTTCATTTAATAATGATTATTTTAACAATATTTTAAAGATTTCTTTCAGAAAATTAAACTGTAAAAAAATTAAAATTTTAAAAAATAATAAAATGCAATTGACGATACTTTCAAACTTAGGGAACATTCCTAATGAATTTGGTTTGATCTTAATCAAATTCTTAATTTCTAATTGTATACACTTTATAAAAATATCGTATTTTGATTACAAAAAAAGTGACAAAAAATATTGTCGGTGCAGCATTAGGAAATATTTGTATTAAAATGAAAAGTTGGAATTCAATACAAATTTGTTTATTTTTAGCCAAAAAAAACAATGACAGAATATCTCCAACTGCTCTCGTAAGATGAAAACCAATGAGACGTTATCAAACTCAGACAAAAAATAAATAAATAAAAACTCGAACAAATGGGTTACATCGAATAAATTTATCGACAACTATCAGTAAAGTGGATTAAATTAAATAAGCTATCTAGGAAAAAAGATTCATAACTTTCATTGAAAACGCTTCCTTTGATTCCTATAGTCATGATTATATTTGCCACAGTCAACTTAAATCAAACAACTAAGCGACTATGAAAAAGTCCTTTTAATACGCGCAAATACACTCATCAAATCAAAAGTTATCCTGAGTGTTTCGAGTTCTAACTGATTTATCAGTTACCTTAATATTTAATATAAAGTAACTGAAAAAATTGCTCGCAAATTTTGCTCCCCTAGCATGAATTTGTCTGCTAAGATATGCATGATTTTGTGAACGACCTAAATTACGCAATAGTCTAATTTGAATATATATAATCACGTACGACGTATCGAAGCTCAACTGTCAGTAAAGTGGATTGAAATAAATAAGCAATCTGGGAAAAAAGATTCATAACTTTTTTCCTAGATGGCTTATTTTGATGCCCATAGCCATGATTATATTTGCCACAGTTTTCAAATTACATCAAACAACTAAACGATTACGTAAAAGGTCTCTTCAATACGTGAAAATACACTCATTGAATCAAAAGTTATTCTGAGTTTTTCGTTCTCTGCTTTATCAGTTACTTAAATATCTAATAAGGTAACTGCGAAAATTGCAGGCGAATTTTGCACTTCTAGTATTAATTAATCTGCTCAGATCATAGATATACATGATTATGGGAACGACCCAAATTTCGCTAAAGTCCAATTTGAATATATTTTCTCAAATTATGGCTCTGACAGAAGAACCTTAAGTTAAGCAAAGTTAAAGCAAGTTAAGTTCGTTTGTCCTAGATATCTGCAAAATGAAGTCTAAATACATAAATGAGAAAATAATTTTAAAAGACTAAATATAAAGCTACCACTTAAAGATTCACACCATGTTCTGGTATGTGATATCAAAAATACCATCTACCATCATATAATTTAATGTGACTCATCCCTACAGAATGGATTTTTTTTAAAGATCAAATCAACCTTATTTTTTTTTCTCTTTCACCCATTCAAATTCGACCTTATCTTATTCAGACATCAAAAAACTCGAACACATTGGGTTGCCAATGAAATTATCGAAGCTCATTTATCAGTAGAGTGGATTAAAGTAAATAAGCCAGCATGGAGAAAAAAAATGGATTCATATTTTTCATGGCATCCTCAGGGTTTGATATCTATAATCATGATGATGGCGACAATAATTTTCAACTTATATCAAACAACTTAGCGATTAAAAAATATCACAGATTAGCCAGGGTGCAATTTTTCACAACTTCTGGATACGCCTATTATTAAGGAAAAGACAGCCAACTACTTTTGAGGTATATAATTAAATAAAGCTACTGCGTAAACATTGGTGTCGCTATCTGGCTCCTTTTTTTTTTTTTTTTTTTTTTTGAATTCTTGGACACACAATTTGGTGAAAACCTAAGGTGTGACGAAGCAGCTGTTGAAGGAATTATAACCGATTAAGGGGAGCGTATAATCAGAGGCAAGCGATTAACTTTTTGAACTGCACCTCTTTGATTATTGTTCTTAGTTGGTTGTGTGAATAATTCTTTTTTTTCATTGAATGAAATTGTGAATAAACGCCAAGACCCATCCTGATGCTGTTGATAAGCATAGAGCGAAAATGGTTTTTCGCCAACCCTTTCGAAGATGAGCATTTTTGTCAGTCATGACTCAAATAATATCACGAGAAGAGCTTATCTAATTGCTGAAATAATCGAAACCACCATTAATTCTGTGGCGTTTGACTTAGGTGGTTTATATCGCATTATTATCTGCGACTACTTTTTTGACGCGTTACAGAAACCGATTATATTCTCTGGGAATACCCACTATCATTATTTAATTAATTTGAGAATGTCCATTCGTAGTATAATGTGAATGTAACGTGTTAATCATTAAATGAAATTGAAAAGCGTAAATAAATCATGGAGAATAACTCCACGCTCTTCTAAATAAACAAAAGATTGTGATCAGTCGGAAAAAATATTCACCATACTTTTGTTTTGTGATGGGGAGTTTACAAAAATGCAAAATTTATAGGAGCTGACAAGTTGAAAGAATGGAAACAAGCGCAACAGTTTTTGTTATTATGTTAAAATTTACCGAAATACAATGCACTAGCTTCAACTTCTTATGGATTGCTGTTGTTGGTCATTTACGTCGCACTAGAGCTGCACAATGGGCTATTGGCGACGGTCTGGGAAACATCCCTGAGGATGATCCGAAGACATGCCATCACAATTTTGATCCTCTGCGGAGGGGATGGCACCACCGCTTCGGTAGCCCGACGACCTGCACACGAAGTCGAGCACTTTACGGTGGAACAGTTTAACGAGGACCAATACCGCACACCATCGATCCCTACGCAGGCTGATCCAAGTGGTCACCCACCCGCACACTGACCGCAGCCAATGATGCTTTACATCGGTGATCTGCTGGGAACCGTGTCTTAACGATCAGTTCACTGCGGGAACTCTTATGGATTGCGGTGAAATGGTATCTGGTATTTGTAAAAAAAACTGATTGAAGGTAAAATGTTTAGCAAATTTTTACACATAAAAAATGTGACCAAAATGACCAAATGATGAGCGTTTCTAGCCTTCTTATTGAACGAACAAATCACACTATGTTATCATTAAGCAAATCAACTATATATACAGTCAAACCCCCGCTATAGTGAACTTTCAAGGGACCGAAATTTTGGTTCACTATATTCGTTCCGCAAACAATTTTAGCTAATGTTTCCGAACTCCTTCCCTTTACTATACATTATTTAAATCAATGAGCAATAAAATGGAATACAAAAATGACTGAAAAATAATTTTTGAGAACAAAAAAATTTGTTAACTTATTTTTATTTTTATTACTCTTCGTCTTGTGTACAAAAAAAAAATTAGTAATCTTTAGCTGATGCGAAGATTCTGGAAAAATTTTGTCCATACATCTGGTTTGACCTTTATTTAGGTATGGGAAAGTGAGATAAAAGAAGAAAACAGGAAAAGATGCTTATCGCTACATTCCCCTCTATAGATGGTTTTATTTATTTTGAAGTAGACATTTCAAAATTATTACAAAAAAATGAAGAAAAGAATCTGTCGAAGACTGAAAAAGTTCATAATATCCAACTTCCTCAATTTTTTGGTTCACTACATCCACAAAAAATAACATTATACGTGTGTAGCAAGGCACGGGACCGAACATTTCGTTCACTATATCCGGGAGTTCACAATTAACCGTGTTCACTATAGCGGGGTTTGACTGGGTTAGACATTCATTCGCAGAAAATAAAAGTTAATACTAAAGTTATAATCACTTGATCTTCTTTTGAGTTAATAAATTTGTGCTAGTAATATTATTTTCGGATATTTTTAAATTTTGCTTATAAGGGAAAATTAATGCTGGTTATTCTTTCCTTAGATTAGAAATATTATCCTTTTGTAAAGATGGCATTCAATAATAAACACAATAATGTAAAAGCGTATTAAACGAAATTTTCAACAAAAATCAAATTTGCTGACTTTGCAACAAAGCAGCATAAGTGGGCATTAATTTTAAATTCCGTAATTATTATTTTATTCATTTAACTATTCCAATTTGTTATTAATATTTTTAATTTTCGTTACAAACATTTTGGAATAAAACATGTTGTCTTTTAGAGAAACCCGAAAATGTTTAAGTGGAAAAAGAACAACGCCGTATTTTGAAAATCGTGTTAACCATAAATTTTTGCTTAGACAAAGCAACGTTGTTTTAAAATTTTATTCAATGGTCAGAAATAGTGTAACTCCTGTAGTCGTTATTTTTTTTTCGTCATTTGTAGTGTAATGAGCAAATTTTTAAGGGAAATAGTGTAGTAAGTGGTGCAATTAAAGGAAAGTAATTTGTAGCGATTCCTGGCTACTACTTTTAACGTTAGTTGGCAAAGAAACAAAGGTCCAAACGCAGCTAAGGCTTCGAATTTAATTGGTATTCATCTTTACGGGTGCATCACTGGACACAATGAGTATGTCCCTGGGACTATGAGAGTTAATAAGAATTATATATTTAATTTCAAACATTACTAATATTTAAACCAGTCATTACGAACAATAGCTAATTTAACACTTTTGCTACACCTTCAAATACGAAAATGTACACTCACAAAGCATTGTTATTTCAACAGAAGAAAACATATTTTCTTTAAACTTTATTTCTTAGAAAATTTTTTAAAAAACCAGTAAACATTTAACAAAATTTGAAATACTTAATCATTTTCTAGCATTTTTTAATTAAATATTCGGTGTCAAGAAAGGCATAAAAAATTGAAAATTAAAAGAATATATTCGTAAAAAAATGATTTAAGAAAACGGCTCGTTTAAGCACGAATGAATATTTCTTAATCATTCGTTATGCTTAAACAAGCTAATTTTTTATTCTAAACCATTTTGAACAGGGTTGAAAATTAAGCTCCCTAGCCAAGTTTGACTTCTAAAATTAGTAAAGTAATGACTGTATCTCGAAAATAGTTTGCAGTCACTACTTGTAAAGGAAAAGTAGTTTTAGTTAAACTACATAGTTAACTAGATTTGTAGAAAAGTATTGTTGTTGTTGCTGTTTCTAATGTCACTTGCCATACTAGCAAGCCTGCTTGGTGAAACCGAGCAAATTTAAAGCAGAGTGCGCGGTTCTTGTTTTTCAGTGGTGCCATCTATGGCCAAGAATTCCACTTCTGCCACACCATACGTCGCACCCGTTTATAGGGCGGACCCAATCATACATCCATTCACTCATCTACAGATCGTAATTTTGACCTGAGTCAGAAAACGATCGATCTCCAATCCAATACCCCCAGAGGTATTGATTTGTGATGGGAACATGGAGGACTTTTGGGACTCGACAGATTTAACGTGCATCAGTCACTTTACTACACGAGGAGTCTTCGGTCGGTGGGGTTTGAACCCATGAACTCTCGGACATGGGTCCAGCGCCCTGCCGACCAGGCTATCCCGGCCTAGAAAAGTAGTTGTGGTAAATTGTAAAAATAATATAGTTCTTCCAACCACCGAGATCGAGAATAATATCGAGAAAAATTATTTGAATTTTCAAACAGAATACTTGGAATTTTCGTGTAAGATGGGCTTTTGGTTATTTGCGCATAATTAACTTAACATTTGGAAAAACAAAAATAATTATAAGGGAATCATGGGACCTCGACATAATGAGCAAAGTAGGGGATTGAAAAAAAATTAAATAAAATAGTTATTTAATTTTATTTATATCTATCTTAAAAATTCCATATCAAAACGTATTAAATATGTATTTAGAGTAAATTTATATTATTAAAGAATAAATCCATTATGATCTAAAGATAGTTATTAAATAATTTAGTGATTAACTGTTGCACAAAATTATATAAACTGTATTCAATTGAGCAATACTGTTTGGTAACCGAAACTATCAAATTACATTTCTGAATTCATCAAATACGTTATGACATTATGCGCGGAATAGAGGCTCTGCTCCAATTACATAATAGTTCTGATCCCAATAGAATCAGAAACTAAATCTGTGGAATTAAATATCTGTGTTTGTATTTTTACAATATCAAAGTTTGCGATCTCTTAGTTAAATATTTTTAACTATGTAATAGTCTGTTTATGGAAATAAAAAGGATAACGAAGCAATCGTAGATGATGGTAAGCGAAGTGAGCATAACAGAACGCTTGCTAACATATTCATAAAATAAAAAACGTATTCATACTAGCATATTCATAAAATAAAATTAACATATTCGTGCTAGCATATTCATAAAATGTTAAAGTTTAGTAATGTTTCTAATTTTAATATGACTCATACTATTTTGCTATATTATTTTACATATTAATACGACCTATACTATATTTGGGGAGGGGGGGGGACATAAAATAGTCCTCCCCTTGGCGATTTTTTTAAACCTCGCCAAGCAAATTTTTGAAATCTCGCCAAACTAGGTTTCCGGATGATATTTCTGGGAGATAATTTTGAACGTCCGATCACTCCACGATCACACCACCAAAATTCTTGAACTTGATTGGTTATTTGATATGTATACCTACGCGAAAGTTGGATTTCATTAGAAAAGAGGTAAAAGGTTTTATTTTTTCGTCATTTATGCTTCTAATCGCTTGCTGTTAGATTCATCGTTATTAATTCATTTTTTTAACCGTTATTTCATTTATTACCGTTGTTATTATTATTATTATTTTTGTGCAATACTGGTTGAAAATGGCGAGCGAAAGGAAGAGGAAATTTTTAACTGTATTAAATGTAAAAGGTGAGAGATCGATGATTGATTGGTTTATGAATCAAAAGTTAATTTGATGAATTAAATAGGAGGATTTGATGAATTTAATTAAAAATTTAATTTGATTTAAAAGATGAGCCATCTGAGCAAGGGTAAGTTATTTTTTATTCTATTAAAAAAATATTTTAATGTTATAGTTTAATTTTTTTTTTAATAATCAAGAAGCAACGTTGATCCCAGTAATAATCGCCAGCTTGGCGAGAGTTCAAAAAGTCGCCAAGAGGTGGGCTACTCAAGGATTTTACCCATGTTTGAAGTAAAAACAAACCGTTGCATAAAATAAGATATACTTTTCATCATCAGAAAGTCTTTTCAATAAAAAATAAATATTTGAATAAACAAAATACAAGATACATTCAAGGAATAATTGTATCTCTTACCATAGATAGCTAAACAGAGGTTTAAACTCGTAGTTACCAGCAAAAATGCAAGGTGTGTAGGAGCATCCATAATTTTGCGTTTTTACGACGGAAGATCCAAAGTGAAATTTTAATAAGGCTATTTACTGCAACCTCTTATCATAGATAGCCAAACAGAGGTTTAAACTCGTAGTTACCAGCAAAAGTGCAAGGTGTGTAGGAGCAACCATAATTTTGCGTTTTTGCGACGGAAGATCCAAAGGGAAATTTTAATAAGACTATTTACTGCAACCTTCAGGTAGATACTTAATTTATGTCGTACTAGAGCTGCACAATGGGCTTGTAGCAACGGTCTAGAAAACATCTCTGAGGATGAGTTGAAGACGTACCATCACAAACTAATTTTAAACACTTTTGGCTAAACTAATTTTAGTACACTTTTTACAACTATAATCTTATGATATTTTTTATTAATGAATACAATTCAATATGTTCTACTGAAACTGTACCAGTCACTTACTAATTTTAAGCAGAAATTCAACCAAAATATTCCGCAATGAATTTATGCATTCTTACAATTACCTAACACAGTTATCATCGGCTTATCCCCAGAGAGGAAAATCCACTAATACTCTAAAATCATGCCTATACTACAAATCCCCCAAAGAGGTTGTAAAATTTAAAACTCGCCAAATCCTCTTAAGTATTCTTCAAAATTCCTGTTGGGTTTCCTGGGTTGGAAGTTAGTCGAGTCAAATTTAATTACTTACTTGCAAATCGAGGTGTTGTTTTAATCTGGGAAGTAGCGCAGATTCTTCAGAAAATTTTTAGAATAGAATGACTTCGAAGAGTTGGTTGCATAAGTTGGTGGCATTGAATTTGAAACCCATCTTTGGCGACATTTCCCCCCATCGTGGTTGGCACTTAGGGGAAAATGGGAGCTGTTATATTCCTCCAAATCAATCAGAGATTATTGAAATGTGGTGATTAAGTTTCCTACGAAGAACTTATGAGAGCGTGTTTAATTTAATAATTTGAAGGAAATTGAGTGCTTCTCCCACGGGGGTGTGAAGATGTATTTTAAAGTTGAGTAAGATCTTAAAAATTCATAATTATGGATTTTCTGATTGAGTGATAAAATTCAAAACTTCTCTTTGGGGAATCGTTTATTTCTAAAAGGTATTAGAATCTAAAATATGTATAAATTCCAAGAAAACTTTCAGTATATTGGGTAAATAATGTAAAAGTTCAAATGAAATCTTCAAATAATTGATATTGTATCAACGTTTCTTAAGAAACTTCGCTTTTTATGCGTCATTCGCTTTATATTGTTATAGTTAGTATTATACACATTACGTTTATGAATATTTTGTTTTCCAAAAATAGAAATATTGTACTTTACTTTTATGTTCTGTTCCCAATACAATCTAAAACTTATTTTTTTATTTATTGTTAAACATGCATTACAAGCTAGTGTACTCATTACAAAATACGGCGTAAAAACCTAATTAAAGGGCAGACATTACACATTAATGAAGGATATCACAAAGATGCATTCATGGTTAGAGCGGTATTCGAACCTGCTACTGCCAAATTTCATAGGGTTTGCCAGCATTTGGCAGAAGCAGAATTCAGTCCCACCAAACACTCCATTGCATAGAGGTAGCGGGTTAGACTCCCGCCTTAATACTGAATGTACGTTTATGATGTTCTTCGATAACTTGTAATCCCGCATTGGATTGATCGTTAAGACGCGGCGCAGTAGATCACCGATGTCAAGCATAACTGCCAGGTGTCAGTGAGCTGATTGGTGACCACTTTGATCAGCCTGCGAAAGGACAAAACATGTGTGGTATCGGTACTCGTAAAATTGTTCTACCGTAAAGTGCTCAACCTCGTGCGCAAGTCATCAGCAGCGAAGCCATCTCTCTGCAGAGAATCAAAATTGTGATGTCATGCCTCTGGAACAACCCGTCAGGGATGTTTGCCAGACCGTTAATGATAGCCAATCGTGAGAGCCGTTGACTTAGGCAGCTCTCGCCTCCCAATGAGGTGACCCGGGGTTCGAATCCCAGCAATGGCTGGTCGATACGAATATCACACCCGGGTCGTACTGACAACAATTCTGGCGAAAAATATCCTCAGTGATATACGGATCATGGGTAAGAGTCCCCTTGCCATCAGTCTTCCTATGGGAGATTTTCGTGGTTTTCCTCTCCATGTAACACAAATGAGACTTATTTTCTTCAAGAAAGTTCAATTTCTCCCAGTACTTGAACCAGGAGTTCCCTTGTCTTCTGGATTGGGTTCAAAATTACAAGGCTACGGAGTTGAACATTGGTAGTCGCTAATTCAAAAATTGGGGAAACAACGGTTATAAAATGAAATAAAAGCAACTCAGCGTGCATCTCTAGTGCAATCTAATTAAAATACTACTATAACTTGTGCTCTCTGTTTTTCAACTTGACAAGGGCTTGCAAACCTTACTTTGTAGTTAATGAGTATACAAGCCTGTATATGTATGCATAAAAATAAATAAATGAATGTGGGCAATACATCCACTGTTATAGAGAAGTTCAGCTTAAACTGTTGCATTTGCCAATATTCACAAATCTGCTCATCTGAAAGTCTAATAAATAAAAAACTAATGACATTGCTTTTTAATAAATATGAGAATTGCAGTAGTTTTGATTATTTAATTTCATTTTTTTAAGAACTAGAACCATGCATTGAAACCAAGAAATTTCTGCATTCTATTCGCAATGTCAGGATATAAAGCAAGAAACATTTAATAACTACCCAAAGCCATATCACATAGACTTGAAAGCGATGAGTGAAGGTATACGCGATAAACCTTGAACGCAACCAAGAGTCTAATTCTCTATTTTGGGCAGTAAGTTATTCAACTTGACAATGGTTTATGAGTCGTTATTTGAATTGAACTCAACAATAAATAAATATTAATTGAAGATGATAAAAGAAAGATGCTAGGGCCACCCTGGTCGAGTCATCTTGCCGTTCCGACAAACATTCTGCAGCGGGGACGGGGAAGGTTCGAGTCCTGTCGGATGTATGTTAGTGATGTCTTTCTTTTTCTTGTGCTATTTGCTCTTCAATCTGATAAAAGCTTGTAAGCCAGAATACTTTGTAATGAGCATATGTATGTTTAAAAATAAATAAATAAAAATCTGTAGTTGCCTAGAGAATAAGGTCCATAATTTCAATCTTAACTAAAATCATAACGAGGTAGTCAACAGAATATGTCTCTGCGGCAACAAAGAAAGCCGTAGGTTCGTAGCTCCGAAGGTAGTAAGTTTGATTTTCATCTCAATTTTTCGATCCTCACTTAGTGACCTTTTTCTATATGCTGTGCCATAAGAACTTACAATTTTATCTTGATTCTTGTATAAACTGTTGTTGTTGTTGCTCATTTATGTCACACTAGAGCTGCACAATGGGCTATTTGGCAACGATCTGGGAAACATCCTTGAGGATGATCCAAAGACATGCCAGCACAATTTTGATCCTCTGCAGAGGGGATGGCTGCCCCGCTTTGGTAGCCCGACGACCTGCTCGCGAAGTCGAGCACTTTATGATAGAACAGTTTAACGAGGACCAATACCGCACACTCTCGGTCCCTACGCAGGCTGATCCAAGAGGTCACCCACCTGCACACTGACCGCAGCCAGTGATGCTTGACTTCGGTGATCTGCTGGGAACCGTGTCTTAACTATCAGTCGACAGCGGGACCAATTTTATCTTGATTCTTGTATAAACTGAAATGGCACCAATTCAAAATACGCATACATTAAAAATTACTACAAAATTCATCGGAAGCTCTTCTAACTCCTCAATGTAACCTTGCTAAACTCCGAAATGTAACCTATTTTACTAAAAAAAATTAAAAATATGGTGGAGTATACGAACGATATCAAAAACTACTACAGAGGCTATCAGAAACTCTATATTTACTAGTGAGGAAATGTAACCTTTTTTACGAAAATCATTAAAAATATGATGGAATATACGAACGGTACTAAAAACTACCACCAGGGCCAACGGAAATTCTTTAATTACTAGTGGGAAAAACTGTATGAAAAGTATCACAACTATTTTGATTGTGCATTAAACTTGGAATTAGTTTCTATTTATTCCTTTAAAACTTAAACAGGTTTTGATGTTTTGGTCCCACCATTCTCTGTAGTGGTTTTTTAAAGTTCAATATTGTTTTTTTATTCTTTTTCGCTTCAATGTTAAAAGTGTTCTTCACGACCCTTTCATCAACGAAAATAAAATAGTTAAAGTTCCTTATACTCGAAGCAAAGCTGTAACTTTAAACTATAAATGTCTTGCAGTGCTGGACTATCTGAGCTATAGAACGGACAAATAATTTAGACTTTAAAATCAACTTTTTTTTTCAAAATCACCAATCTGGCGAGATTTTTCTCTTGGATGAAAATTAGAAAAATCAATGAATAGTTCTCAATTTTCCAAATTTTTATGAACCTACAGATAATAACTTTTACTTTTAAATATTAAAAACTTAAATCATAAAAAGTTTCTCATTTTCTTCATATTGACGCTTTGTATGATTTTTGGAAGTAGCTTAGAGGGAGCTGGTTACAGATAAAAGAAATTTGACAGTCTTGAATAACTGTTAACCATAGAGCTAAATTAGTGGTCGCCACCGGCCGCAGAGAGAGAAAATTATAACAAGTGGCGACAAAAAGTTACCCGCCAGTTGCCACCCGATCACCACTTTCTCTATTGAAAATTCACTCTGTGTTCATTTAATTAAATATGGAATTAGTACAGATATTTCCTCATGATCTGAAAACTACTTTGTTTCACTTGATTTTTAAAATTTTTCTGTAGAAATGAACCATGCTATGTTTACTATATTTTAATAAACATTTCAAAAGAGATGCCTTACTTTATTAACCATTTGACGTAGATGGGCACCGGTGATTTTTTTATAAATATCTTCTTCTGACAATCTATTTACAAGCAAAAGTATAAGTTGGTACTTTTTAATTATAAAAAACCTGTTTAATAGTTATTTAGAATATCTGTTAGATTATAGGAATTACATTCGTACTAAAATATAAAATCCAAAAGAGAAGTTTGAAAAAAAATTTCATTCATATTCAAAAATCTTATATATATAATTCTCTTACGTGGCTCCCAGATTTCGGCTGTATTTCTTTTCCGCCGGTGACAACGTTTGCTTTATTTTGTTTCGACCAATGATTGCCGGTAAAAATGTCACATGCCAAATCTAGCTGAGGTGGCTTAACATATAGAGCTTTTAAAAACGGAAACTGAAATAACCAGAGAGCATCAGCTGCGGCAATCTCATACTATTTAGCTAGGCAGAAGTGAGTTAGCCCGGCAGAACCTTCAAAAACAGCTTTAATTTGCAACGCCTGATGTGCTACTTATTTGTCTTTGTTTTTGATAGATTCTTTTAATAACATATTCTGAGTCCCTATAGACTTAGAATCAAAATTAATTTAGGTTTTTAATTAGTTATGAAAAATAAGCAGGTTACAACAGATTATTTAAGCATATTTTTATTTCATGATCACTGTATGCTTATAGTGCAAATACAATACAATACAATACCAACGATTCATGAGTCATAGCAAGGGATTAACAAATAAGGTGCAAATTATTTAAGTTTCTCACCAAAAAGGAATGTTGTTTCAAGGGGTCAAACACAAAATATGAATCCACGATACAATAGAACAGTGCGCGAAGAGACATTCAAATATTTTGCTAGAACACTTAACTGTTCAGTACATTCAACAATCTTTCAGATTATTTTTAATAAGTTTCAACCACATGATGCAATCAAATCAGAAAAGTATAGACACAATTTTTATGAAACAATTTCTAAATTACAAAGAAAACAGAAAACTTATTAATATTCATGTTACCATATAACAATATACAAATGTGTATAATAGTTAAATTAATATTAAATAAAGTGCTTTTGTTGCATATTAATTAACGAAACTGTGAACTTTAGAGGTCTTTTGCCCTCTAATTGCCTCTTTTATTTAATTCTAATTATTCTTTATTTAATTTTCAAAAATAAATTAATGGTGTACATTTACTTGATTCTTCAGTGTCTTTTCATACTTGCAAAATACAAGGCTGATACCAAATCAGAACTTGAGGTATAAAACTTGCAGTAATTTAGATTGTCTTTTAATTTTTTCTGACAAAATTATACCATTACAGTTTTGCAATCAGTAGTTTTTGAAAGGTAGTTAAATAGTATACATTTGTCTGTTTCTAAATTTTTGATACATATCTTTGGTTTTGTGCAATTAACGTTATAAGAATCGGATTGGTTTTCATCAGTTTAAACTGAAATAAAATGAAATTTTAAAATATCTAAAAACTGACAAACGTGTGGTTTTAAATTACTGATTCGAAATCACAAATCGCAGATTTTTACTGCTTTAAAATTTTGAGGAAAATTTCATGGAGATTTCTGAAAATTAAGCTCTACTTCTTTCTTAATCTAATAAAATGACCTCTTTATTTTCCACCTTTTTTTGAAGATAGTGAGAAGCCTATATATCGTCAGAAGTTTTAACAAAAAAAAAATATATCGAGCGAGCGAGATTCAAAAATTTAAACTAAAATCCAAGATGGCGTAGGAAGAGGTCTAATCACAAAGAAAGCGTATGATAGAATAATATAAGCTTCAATTGATATTGAAGTTCGCTCAATAAATTAATATTATTATGTTCAAGGTTTTGAACCTGTACCTGACGATCTAGATTTGAGATATTAGAATTTTCGCAAAGAAAGAGCTAAAAAAATATTTCTTTTTCTTAATGTTCGAAGTTATGAGTTATAATAAGTGCTTTAATTTTGAAAATTAAACAAGGCTATTATTTAGAATTATCGCTCATATCTTTATAGTGAATAATTGTAATGTAGAATTACTTCAGAAGAGAGTTAAAATTCTCTTTTTTTTTTTACTAATATTTGAATTTAGTTTTTTAGAAAGTTTGATTTTTCTCTTACTCGTATTTGAATTTGTTTCTGCTTTTTTAAAATTTTCTCGTATTTAAATTTGTTTTTTAAAAAGTTTCCATTTTCTCTAATACTTATTTGAATATGTTTATTTTTTAAAAAAGTTACATTTTATCTTATTTATATTTGAATTTACTTTTTTTTTGGAAATCTCAATTTTATTCTACTTGTACTTGAATTTATTTTTTCAAATTTCCTCTCGTCTTACTCGCATATAGAAAAAAAATTTTCTTTAATGTTTTATTTTTCTTACTTGCGTAGTCTAATTCGTCTGTTAAAAAAGTTTCAATTTTATCTTACTCGTGCTTGCATTTTTTTATCGAAAGATTCAATTCTCTTCTATTCTTATTTGAATTTGTTTTATAAAGAATTAAACTTACTTTTATTTGATTTTTTTTTTAAAAGAAGCTTCATATTTAGCCCTTTCGTTACTTGAATTTATTTTTTTCACATTTTAAGTTTACTTACTCGTATACTTTAATTTTTTCTTTTAAAAAAGTTTACATTTTATTTTTCTTGTGCTTGAATTTTTTTTTAAATTCAATTTTGTCTTACTCGCGCTTAATCTTTTTCATTAAAGTTTTACTTTTCTTCTACTAGTACATTAATTCTACTAGTACATAATTTTTTTAATGAAGTTCTAGTTTTCATTTTGTCATGATTGTCTCCCAGTATGATGTTTTTATTCATGCTTCTCCCATACTACTAGAAATAGCCAATCGTTAACTACTTTCACTAACTTCGAAATTTGAAATTGTATTTATTTTTACCCAATTATTATATTTTTTAAGAATATTTATTTTTAAAGACCATCATTAGCACTCAGGAATCTAGTTGTTTTCGGGTCTCGATCAGGTTAAAAAACCTTTGATTATACTTTTAAAAAAAATAATTAAATTTTTAAGAAAAGATTGCACATAAATTATCA
The DNA here is from genome assembly GCF_982258835.1 of Parasteatoda tepidariorum. Classification (NCBI taxonomy): domain Eukaryota; kingdom Metazoa; phylum Arthropoda; class Arachnida; order Araneae; family Theridiidae; genus Parasteatoda; species Parasteatoda tepidariorum. Next base: position 68,580,987 of record NC_141763.1, read on the forward strand.
CTTAAATACATTATTCTCAGAAATTATAAAATTAGTATGTTTTTTTAAAACAAAATAGAGCATTTTTTGTACAATATTTGCTTTGCAACTCCACCTTAATAAATCTAAAAACATCAATGAAAACTTTTAAATAAATTCAGTTATTAATAAATAGCAACAACTGATCTTGACTTGTGATATGTAGTTAAGGTCTATTTCATTCAACGATCTTCATTTATAACGTATCATCACATATTACATATTTCAATAATCAACTCGTAATACCTTAATAATTCACATATATATCCAAATACATCTAATATCCAAATGAATCATTTTTTTCCAATATTTTTTACATGGTGACAAAGCAAACGCTAGTAATGCATAGCTTATTTCAATAATCATTACATATTAATAAATAGAGTATAAATTTTATCAAATTTCCATAAAAATCATTTTCATCCATTTTAACTAATAAGTATTTTTTTTTCTTACAGGGTGACAAATCAAACGCTGCAGATGCATAATATATTTCAATAATTATCACAAAACTCAATGATAATTAGCATTTTAATGTGTCTCATAACCAAATAAATCATATTTATCAGTTAAATAATATTTAAAAATATTTCTTACTTTTTTTCTTTTACAAAGTGACAAAGCAAAAGCATGGATCCTCAACATATTTCAATAGTTATTATATAATATTACATCATAAACCCTCATTTAAATATTTAATTTTTTTTCATTTACGTTGTAAAAAAACCAACTCTGGAGGTCAATAACATATTTCAATAATTAGCACATATGTATTTTACCTAATCTCCAAATAAATCATTTTTTTCTTTTTTACCATAGTTTATCAAATCTTTTATTTTGCGTTTTTCGATCGTAAAGAAGTAAATGTTGCGAATGAATAACATGTTTCAGTAATCATGATGAACTGATTTAATTTTATTTAATGTCCAAATAAAGAATTTTAATCCTTCATATCCAATGCCTATATTTAATTTATGAACTGATGAACTGATTTAATTTTATTTAATGTCCAAATAAAGAATTTTAATCCTTCATATCCAATACCTATATTTAATTTATGAACTGATGAACTGATTTAATTTTATTTAATGTCCAAATAAAGAATTTTAATCCTTCATATACAATACCTATATTTAATTTATTTCAAATTCCTATATTTAAGTCTAATATTTCTTTCTTTTTTGTGGCAAAAGCAAACACTGGGACTCTATTGATGTTAAGTTAAAAGAACACTGTACAATAAATATTTTAAAATTATAATTTATTATTAGTTACATCAATTTAATAGTCGTATAAATGACATCAATTACAGATTGATTAAAAAAAGTCTGTAATTCAATTTCAATGAAAAGTTTCAAATATTAAAACTAAAATTTATGTTAGAAATTTTAAATCAGAAAATAAGCATAAGCCTACGTTTTAAAAGTTATTGAAAAAATTTATAACAGTTTTTAAGTGATAAATAATGATATATTATTCACAATTTCGTTCATTGCTTTTCACATATAATTGAATTGATTTATTATAGAACAAATTCAGAAGTGCTCAATTCTAAAAATCTCATTCAGATTAAATATAATAGCAAAAAAAAAAAAAAAAAAGGAAACTGAGAGTGAATAGAAAAATTAAAATAATCAACAAATTTATTTACTGCATTATAAATTATATCCTTAATTATAAACATAAGTTTTTTTCAATAGTTTTTTGTTCAAATAATTAATTAAAAATTCGTTAAGGGTGACCCATAAAAGTTCAAGAGAGATTACTTTTACCCCAATAAAAATCCAAAAATTTAAAAAATATAAGTAAATGTTTGGTTAGGTAAGCCTGCCATTTTAAATAAAAATCTAAAATTTAAATAAAATAATAATTTCAAAAGAAATCCAAAAACTTAAAGAATATATAATTAAATGTTTAATTATTTAATTTTTTGAATCTTTTAATCTTAAATGCTTTAAATCTTCTAACGTAGCTCATAACTAATATGTTAGAAGTATTCAGACGAAAAGTTAATGAATTTGAATTTTTAAAATTATAAGACAATGAAAAAAAATTAATGCTAAAAGCAGATTGCTTAAATAAATACACAGCATAGACTGTGGATAGCATGTTAATTTAGAGATAACAAATAAAAAAGTAAATTTTTTATTTTACCTTTTCTTGTGTGTAGTTTAAATTTGATATTTAAAAGACTGATTTAGAATTAAGTGGCATTCAATATATTTAAACTAACTTTGAACAGTGAAAATATTTACATATGCACACAAATTTATTTATTTTTATTTATAAAATTTATTTTATAATTTTATTTGTTTATTTATTTCTTAAAAATTTATACTTCCCTTACTTTAATGATTTAAATTAAAATATTTCAAGGAAATCAAGCAAAAATCGAAATCTTTTCCTACAGAAGTTTTATGTAGCAATAATTGTTTAATGAAATGTGTTCTCTTTCTTAAACAAAATCTTATTAATTAAAAAAAGAGCATTCTTGCAGCAACGTAAACAACATTTAAAACTCACAAAACTATAAAATTAACATCCAAGCCAACAACTATCATCCAGATAAATTATAACAGACGATAAGCACATTTTTTTTTTCAGAAAAAAAAATTCTCTAACATTTAAATAAAACTGGGCAAAAGTTTTCTAATGATACATATGATCCAAAAATGCTAGATGAGGTGGCTTCCTGTATTAAAAAAGCGTGAGTTTGCAAATCCCCTCCCCCCCGTAAAGAGTTTTTTTGTCGTTCTTTTTAATCATCTCATATGATATACTGCTTGCACATCTTCATTAGCTGTGCTTAGGTGGTGGATTTCCATCAAAACTTTATCCCTACAGCAAGAATCCTAGATTCCAAGATCATTTACTGTTCGGAACCTGTGGCGCCATCTAGTATAGTGAAGTTAAAATAAATGTTTCGGAAGAATTTTCCTACCTTAGATATATACATAAGTGTATATATATTTATATTATGTATCACACAACAATATGAGATAGTGGAACACATTCTTGTTTCACATATGAGCACCCACGAGATTTTTTTTTTTTTTTAAATTGGCAAAAAAGCTCGTATATAAAGTTTAGGAAGAACAAATTCCTCAAAATCCCCAAGCTTCTGTATAACGAATATCCACTTCCTGCAAAACTGGAATATTTTTCTGAAATGATAATAAACATAGGTAATTATTTCCTAGAATTAGTTTCCAAATGATAATAATTTCTGTACAATAAATTTTGTAATTACAATAAATTTTGAAAAATTTAACATATTTACTAGATATGTATGAAAAAGTAAATATTATAAATTATGCAGATTATTTTAATAAAAATTAATTTGTGTAAATTAAAAGTTGATCATATTTTTTATGTTATTCATGTTTAAAATATAATATTAGACTTCCCTATTTGTTGGTAGCATATTTATTTTTAATGATGTTAATAAATTATGTATAAACTATTTTCTCGGTGGTTATATTTTTCAATATGTTTCTTTAGATATGTAATCTTTAATTTTCTCGGTGGTTATATTCTTCAATATGTTTCTTTAGAAATGTAGTCTTTAATTTATCTTCGACTTTCTCCAAGAATCATTACTCAGTTTCATCATTTGTTAAATATAATACAATTGATTATAATGTAATTTTGTATAATAATAATTTTTATCTAATTCTATAAATTATTAAATAATACGATAATACAATAGTAATACTTTATTTTATAATTATAAAAATTATTTATAATCGTTTAATTATATAATATATAATCATTTATTTTATAATATATAATCATTTTATTTTTATAACAATTATTTTATTTTTAACAAATTCTACAGTTTAATAATATCATTCCTAACTTTATTAATAATTGCATAATTCTAAAATCTTCTCTATACATCTATCACTCAGAATATAATTTTATAATTTAAAATTAGTTTCAAATAGTTAAATATTTCTATAATGTTTACCTTTATCTCTTCAAATGTTTCTGGACTCAGCCCTGTACTATTTAAATTCAATTTTCTTAAGCTCTTCATAGCTGTAACAACAAACAAAATAAATATATAATTGTTGATTTAAAGAATGCTGTAAAAATGGTACAATGCAAGACAATACTTTAACAAAATCCAATAAAAAAATTTAATCTAATACAAAAATTTAATGAATAGTCCCAAGATGCTGATGCTGGAAAGCATGCTCAGAGCCTGACTTTATAATACATCTATTTATATCTAAGACAGGAGCATACGCGGCGGTTGCCACCACATCAGAGGAGGCCCCCAAATCGAATATAAAATTGATTTTACGTTTCCTTTTTTCTTGGACTTTTTTAAGAAAAATATCAGTATAGTGAAAAATCCGTCAAATTTACGTTGGATTCTTCATTAATTTATCGTATGAACACGAAAAATTTATATTTCGTAAATTTATGACTTTCTAGGGGGGGGGATTGAGCTAAATGTTCGCAATTACGATAGATAAATTTGGCCAATCAAAAGCCTGTATTTTTGCATATCGCAATGCTGTTGTTGTTGTAGTTAATTTACGTCGCACTAGAGCTGCACGATGGGCTATTGGCGACGGTCTGGGAAACACCCCTGAGGATGATCCGAAGACATGCCATCACAATTTTGATCCTCTGCAGAGGGGATGGCACCCCGCTTCGGTAGCCCGACGACCTGCACGCGAAATCGAGCACTTTACGGTAGAACAGTTTAACGAGGACCAATACCGCACACCCTCTGTCCATACGCAAACTGATCAAAGTGGTCATCCACCCGCACACTGACCGTAGCCAGTGATGCTTGACTTCGGTGATCTGCTGAGAACCGTGTCTTAACGATCAGTCCACTGCGGGACTATATATTTATAGTCCCGCATATAGGGGTACCCGTTATATGCCAATGCTATATATTTACAAAAATAGAGGCTAGTGATTGGCTTATTTGAGCTATCGTAATTGTGAAAATTTAGCTAAATTCTGCCCTAATGTCAGCAAGGATATGAATTTTTTTTACAGCTAGATTACTAAGTTAACAATCAGAAAACTGCATATCGGACACTGCCTTCGTATAATGGACATAGAATCGTCAGAAAATCAATAAAATGAACAGAACGATATTTCGTCTGGCGATTGGAGGTGGGGAGGGGGGGGACTTTATAGCTATTTTAGTACCAGTCAATTTTCTTGTTATGTATCTATAATGAGGGGAAAAATTCAAATACCTCCATAAAGTTCGGTTCTTCATTACTGAAGTAGTAAAATCTTAGAGGAAATATTAGGGCTAAATTACTCCTCTGGGAGTGAAGCAGTGGGGGGGGGGGGATTTTTCCCCCGGGTCCCAATTAGGCTAAGTCGGGTCTTGGCATGCTCGATAATGCATACACTTCTTTCGCTGAACGAATTACATAAGTGGAAAAATTTGACATGTTTCAAGCGCTTAAGAACAGGCACCAATTCTCTAGACCAGTGTTTCCCAAAGTGTGGGAACAGTTTAGAGGGGGTACGCGTTCTTATGCGAAATATCTTGCAACAAAAGAAAATTTCAAAAAATTTTATTTAAAAACAAAGTTAGCCATGAAAATTTATGATTACTATATCTATTTTTTGCAGAGTTAACAGTTAATAATTAGGGGTGTCAACAGCCAGTTGTGATTTTTAACTCTTGTCTGATTTTTATAGTAAAAAGTACATTCATTTTTTTATTAGCGGTACACAGCGTTACGAAAAATTTAGAGAGGGTACACAAAAGTCATAAGTTTGGGAAACACTGCTCTAGACTCAGCAGAAGTGAATGTAGAAGCTAAAACAGATTTGATTTTTTTTTAAAAATTAAAAATTGCTAACAAAAAAATTGAAAATAAATAAAAATAAGAAAAAAAGCTTTAAAATAACCGCGGTAGCCAAGAGGCAAATCAGTGCAGATAGAATTTCGAAGTGTACATTACCTAAGTTAACTGTAGGTCAAAATATACGTTTAAAAAATGCATAGAGGTTGAAATGCGAGTTTGAAGAATGGATATAGCTTGAAATGCTTTTTGTAGAATCTGGGCATCATACAAAAAAATATGCTTTATTAATGCTAAACAATGAATTTGTCATCACCCTTTCTCTTGAAAAGGTGTTTATTAAACCAATGTATGCAAATTTGTCTAGTTTTTGATCATTACGAATAAAAATTATTTGCTTGTTACTTCAAATGCCAAGGACATAAGTTTAAAGAACGGAATGAAATGCTATCTTCATTCTCCAAATTAAATTATTTTTTCTTACTCAAATTTCTAGCTAAGTCCAGTTTCTTCAACGCTGGTTTCGAGTCTGTTTGTTCATTTTCATAAACACTATTTGTATATTTTCTCAAACGTACATGCTAAGTTAACACCGTGATAAAAAAAAAAAAATGCGGACTTAATGCCTATTTTGAGCTCTGCCCTGGCGAAACTTTTGACTGGCATTGACTGTACTCTGTGTCGATAGAGAAAGAAAATTCTGCTATTCCAAAATGAAATCCCGTCACTGAGGAGTAGATGGAAATAAAGAATAAATAAATAAATAAAAACGCTTTGAGTCAGTTTTCCTTAAAAAAAAAATTCAGAAATAAGAATTAATCGTTTATCTCGTTTTGCTATGCATGATTTTTACCTTTCAGTATGTGTCCAAAAATAGATTTGAAGTTCAAAGATTCTTTTTTTTTTAAAATAATTAAGATTATATATATATATATATATATATATATATATATATATATATATATATATAAGTAAAATGTGTATATTTTGAGTGACTGGAGGGAAAAAAAATTCTCAGAGTTTTTGCTTTTAGTTCAAAAACTTTTAAGCAGATAGCTCTTTAGTGAACCACTGAGTCAAAGACATACTTTATAAAATTGCATCACGTTTTTTTGAAATCTTTCAATATAGGAAAGTCGCATTGATATTTTTGATTCCTCCATCAAAATCAGAAAAATCCATCAATCAAAGAAAGAGCACAAAATTTGCATGAACAAAACCGCTATAAAAAATACGTTGAAGGTACATATCATATAAGACCAAGAATACTGGAACGAAAAAAATATACTTTGTGGCATGAATATGCGGCAAGTATTGTTCTCTTAATATTATTTTTTTTTTCAATTATTAGTTTTTGGAAAAGGTCTAACTAAACTAGTCAGTTTAATTTAGAACACGCTGTAGTTTAAAACACAGGAATTAATTCTGTTTATTTCATATTTGTTCGGTCTTAAGTGAAACTTTCATTAGATATTTTCTTTAATTTCAACAACGCCCTCTCCTCTTGTTAGTTGAACATCGAATTTCGAGCTAGCCGATCATGGTTGCAATATTGCTAACATGAGCTTAAAAATACTGTAAATATATACATGCTTCTTAATTAAAGCTTTCATAACAATCATTTACTTCAATTGTCATCATTTTAAAAAAAACTAACTGTCGTGGATATATATAAGCAATATTAATTCATAATATGTTTATATTAAGGGATGCAAAAATTATTTTTAAGGATTCCTGTTTAAGTGCTTAAAATCGTTCGTATTATACAAACAATTACTCAATTAAGTTTTTTTCCCCGACCACACAAACGTATAAAAACAATATTAAACGTCATACCATTGACCATTGAAATCGAGCTCATATTGTTCAAAACCACGATTGAAAATTTAATCATAAGAACTTTTATAAAGCCAAGTCGAGGTGAGTAATTAACATCTGACTATTTCATACATAATTGCAACTACATTTTCACTTTATGGTTAAATAAAAATATTAATATTAATTCAATATTAAATTTTAACATTTGTAATAGGAATATTTTGCCTTTGAAATGACCCACTGTAAATAATTAACATCTGACTATTTCATACACAATTGCAACTACATTTTGACTTTATGGTTAAATAAAAATATTAATATTAATTCCATATTAAAATTCAACATTTAGAATAGGAATATTTTGCCTTTGATATGACCCACTGTAAATAATTAACATCTGACTATTTCATACATAATTGCAACCAAATTTTGACTTTATGGTTAAATAAAGATATTAATATTAATTCCATATTAAAATTCAACATTTAGAATAGGAATATTTTGCCTTTGAAATGACCCACTGTAAATAATTAACATCTGACTATTTCCTACATAATTGCAACTACATTTTGACTTTATGGTTAAATAAAAATATTAATATTAATTCAATATTAAAATTCAACATTTGGAATAGGAATATTCTGTTTTTGAAATGACTCACTATAAATACTTAATATCTGACTATTTCATACATAATTGCAACTACATTTTCCCTTTATGGTTAAATAAAAATATTAATATTAATTCAATATTAAAATTCAACATTTGGAATAGGAATATTCTGTTTTTGAAATGACTCACTATAAATAATTAACATCTGACTATTTCATACATAATTGCAACTACATTTTCACTTTATGGTTAAATAAAAATATTAATATTAATTCAATATTAAAATTCAACATTTGTAATAGGAATTTCTTGCTTTCGAAATGACCCACTGTAAATAATTAACATCTGACTATTTCACACATAATTGCAACTACATTTTGACTTTATGGTTAAATAAAGATATTAATATTAATTCCATATTAAAATTCAACATTTAGAATAGGAATATTTTGCCTTTGAAATGACCCACTGTAAATAATTAACATCTGACTATTTCATACATAATTGCAACTACATCTTAACCTTATAGTAAAAAAAAATATTAATAAAAATTCAATATTAAAATTCAACAATTGGAATAGGAATATTCTGCTTTTGAAATGACTTACTATATATAATAAAAAGAATAGGTGAGTATTATACATATTATATATATATACTCATGCAAAATATCATTACATCAAAAAATATCAAAATTATAGCTTATAAAGGATCTAAATTGGAAAACGTTTTAATTATGGTGAGTCCCTGAAATCATATAAATAAAATAAATACCAAAGATAAAACTGGAAATAAAGTAATAGTACATCTAGTACAGTAACTAAATTGATAGTATATGATTAGCAAGAAAAAGCTTAAAAAAATTTAAAGTTATGATGTATAGAGTATGAAAGCAACCAAATCAAAAAGAGTGTAAAAATAGGTAGAATAAAACAGTAAAAAATTGAAAATATGTTGTATTCTATAAAAAGAAACAAGAAAGGCTAAGAAACACATTGCAGAACAACAAGAATAAAAATTTCAGTAACCTGCAAGTGTAGCCAATCCTCCATCTGTAACCCTTGTTTCGCAGAGGTTGAGCACTTGTAAATTGGGAAGATGTTCTGAAAGTAGACGCAATCCCGTATCGTCGAACTAAAATAAATAAAATAATTTTAACAAAATGAACTAGGGTGCATTAATTTAAAAGTGATTTAAAATTTCATTATTTCCTTATTTTTTTATTCAAGGACATTAAAAAATTAAAAACATGTTCTGAATGTGGGCGCGATACTACATACTCGAATTAAAATGAATAAAATAATTTAAGCAAATTGAACTGGGAACCCTCTTAATTTGAAACTCATATTCTTTTTCATTTGTATTCATATGAAATTATTAAAAAATTAGAATTTAAAATTGTAAGAAGATTGATTCATATATATTTTTCTAATGACCTTAAAGTCGTATGATGGGCCCTATCAAAAATTCGATTATTTGCCTTTTTTATTTTTATTTTATTTTTTTTACTTTATTTATTTATTTTTTTAATTTCATTTATTTATTTGCATTTTGAACACTAAGCTGGTGGCTAAAACAAAATTATTATCATTTCCTTGAAAGTTTGATCTCAAAATAATGAGAAAAACAAACTATAATTTAAAAATCTTTTTAAATATTAAATGAATAAAATAAAATCAAAAATTTTTTGAGGAAATAATACTTTTTTAAAATTTAAATTAAAGAAAACTGAAAATGTAAATTAAAAAAATTGCTGAATTAAATAATTTAATAATGCAAGATATATTTGAAACTTAGCTTAAAAGTTTCAACTATTTAAACATGTCAGAGACTGGTGTGTTGAAAGTATGAAATACCAATTTCGTTAATTATAATTAACTTATTTTTCTTTCCATTTAGTCATCCACCTTCGAAAAATTATTTTCAAGATTATGCTTGGCAATAAATACATATTTAAAATTATTGAAATTATAGGCAATTCCTAATAACTCTACTCTGACCATTAAATACATTACTATAAATATCATAAGTATTTGGTTGAAAAATAATTTAATTTTAATTAATAAAAATACATTATATTATTAGAAAAATATCATAAAAATAAGACACAAATTAAATCTTAATAATTAAAATCAAAATATAAATGTGTGTTTGCAGAACAGTATTTCATCAGGGGACTATGATTAATGATTTAATTTTTCAATCCTTTTATGTATCAAAATTGACTTAGAAAATTGAATTTATTATATGGTTAGAAAAATATCCTTTCAGTTTTTCTTCGATATAATTTCTAAAATCAAGATAATAATAACACAATTATTTCATTTAAATCAATCTTCAAGAGAAGGCAAGCTTAGAATTTAGTTTATAATTTCTTCGCTTTTTTTTATAATTTTAGTTTATAATTTTAATAGATGCAATGCTGAGATAAAAATTGTAAAACAAAATTTAAAGTTTTAAAGATAAAAACCTACAAATTTTTACCTGTTTGATCTTAGCCAGAATTCAAAACAATTATAATAATAATAATTCGGTAATCTATTTTATTTTGTCTATGGATAAAAAAAAAATTTAATATATCCTTACCTTAAAATACTAAACTATATCGTTCAAAAAGGATTGATTTGCACGACATGATTCAACTTAGCAGCCTATTTAATTATTTGATACCAATTTATATTATTGATTCCAATTTATAAATTATAATAATAATTCGGTAATCTATTTTATTTCGTCAATGAGTAAAACAAATTTAATTTATCCGCACCTTAAAATGCTGAACTATATAGTTCAAAAAGGATTGATTTGGAAGACAAGAGTCAACTTGGATGCCTATTTAATTATTTGATACCAATTTACATTATTGATGCTAATTCATGTGCCAATTTATATTATTTATATTATTAGTAGAATCTCACGATAATATAGTTCAATTGGAACTCTATCAAGTGTTATTATTGTGCAATAACGTAACTATCTCAATTGTCGTTATGAAGGATAAAATTTACCTGCGTCGACCACAGGTTGAGGTAACGAAGTGATTCAAGTTTAATGAGCTCTTCTGCGCATGCGCTAGTCACTTGGGTGAACGCTAGAGATAAACATTCCAAATCTCCAAAAGAACCACTGCTCAACAGGCGGGATACGTCTGCATCCTAAAATCACAGCAATTAGTAATTAAAGTATTTCTAATTCAATCTATGTAAAAAAAAATTAAATTAAAAAAATTTTAAAAAAATCTTACAGTAGATTTGGAAGGCAAAGCGAGTTTTTTCGGACCACCCTTTTGTTGCTAAAATAGAAAAGAAAAAAATTCTATAGAACATTATAATTATAATATAGATCATTTATTAGCAAAACATTGTTTCAAAAAAATACTCTTTTGTGTATAACTGTATAGAAAAATGCATATAAATTCGCTTTCTTCAATAGTAACCTATTAATGCCCAACGATTAAGTAAAACAATCGAAAATATCGATTTAAGAAAAACATTATATAAAAAATATTCGCCTAATAGATCTTTTTTTACCTTACCTAAAAACACTTCGTTTGACTTTAAATCCAAATAGAAATATGCTGCATAAAAGAATTACTTTTATGTGAGTTAAAAATGCATTGTAAAAAACTAATCGTATTTTTTAAAATCTTTGGAAACTGTTTATAACTTTGTGAAAATTATTTTTATGAGAGCTAATCACGCATAATACTTGTTGTCCATTAATGTAGATATAAAATTTCACAAAAAAATTTTACTTTTCAATAAGTGTCAACATTTCTGGTAGAACTAATCACACCACAATAAGTTTAAAATAAATAAATGTTTTTATACTCTTTTAATAAAAAAACTCTTTAATACGAACGAGAAAAGTATTTTTATGTTGCGTTTCATTGTAACAGTAGCTCTCATTAAAGAAAATTATCAAATTAATGTGCATGCGTTCCTTGTTATATTGATAGAGCTGCAAGATTTTCTAAGTAAATGATTTTAAAGCTTTTCAATAGCTTCAAGAATATCAATCAAACATCCGTAATAATAAATAATTTCCCCATTTAAAATGTATTTCTAAAAATAGCAATTTTATAAATTTTAATTATAAGAATCACTCGTCGTGTTGCAAAATGATAAGAATATTGGAAATTAATCTACTTTTTAGTTATAGTTACTTTTTAGTATACTTTTTAGTTACTTTTTAGATAGTTTTTTTAATAAGATTTTCAAACGTCCTAAATCTCCCTTATAAACAATTTACTTCGGTCTGTTACCAAAGTTGAAATATTCAGTTAGTTTAATATAGTATTTTAATATATTTATAATAAAGAGGAATAACATTCTACAGAAGAAGCGCGAATCAAATCTTCAAACAAGCTGCGTTATAAAGTTACTTTTCATAGCTCTATGTTAAAGTGAAACCTTAACTTGAAAGTGTTTCTTTATAATTTAAAAAATGGAGCTCTTTATGTGGTCATGCGTTGCACCCATTTTTCCTGCTGGTCCTCATTTAATTACAGATCTGATTTTTTATTAATGAGAATATGGATAGAATTAATTAAAAGTTATAAGACACTACCGTACTTTAGATGGGGGATACACAATAATCAGCTATTTATTGAGTCAAGTACCATCTGTTGGATGGACCTGCACCTGAGGAACGACTTGCGTAGCGATGCATGCGACAGAACCCAAAATCAACCAGTCTATAGTTTGTCTACTGTGAGAACTCCCCGCGCCGCAAAGTCTGAGGCTGCTGCTATGGAAACAAGAATAGCGCATTTAAGGGAGGGTAGCTTCTTTTCACTTTAGGGCTAACACCGAAGACTGAAGAAAAATATTCCCTTTCTCTCACTGAAACCTATCCTAAGCAGTTATCCCACATCCCTACTTGAAATAGTTATACCTCGTTACCATAGTCACCGCCACGGGTCCAGACGGCTAGGAGAGTTCTTACTTTAGACAAACTATATAAAATGGCGTGTTATCGCTCTAACATAAAGTGATCACCCATTTCCGAACAGCTCAGATATGATCATGATATATTCAGTGTTGCGCTATGAGTTTTATAATATCAGTCATAAGTGAGATGTATTCTAAGCAAGTGACATTACTACGAGGGTACTCAATATTTTCATTCGACTGAACCTACCAGCTGTCTCAAATGCATCTGCTTCTCGCACAGAGTAGCATAGTGTCTCTTTCCAATGGAGGTACTCTGAAGGGTGGTGATGATTTGCAGCTGGAGGTCTTTGTTGTCCACTACATTCATCTCCAGCAAGGCACACAACGTTTTTTGGCACGTTTCGTCTTCCCTTAAGGCGCGCAGCAGACACGGACCCAGTTGCTGTTTGGCTAGTGATTGCAAGAACTTCCGCCTCTTGAAGCAGCAAGTGATCAATCGATCCAGCTGAAAATCGCCAACAATAAAACAGTGATCGTGAAATCAACATTATAATTACTACATTTAACAAGAGGCCTAATCAAGTCATGCGCCATCTACTTTCTGTAGTCACATAAATAATTATGACGCTCGCTTCTATTGTCTAGATAAAGCTAACCTTTAAGTTTTACATAGACTACAACGACCATTTCGAGCCTTAAGATCGTTCGAATACTCTACAACCTTAATGTGGTGCTCATTTAAATCATATCATATTCATCATGATGTATCATGATCATAAATATGATATATCATTTCACTCAAACACATTGCTATAATCTAAAGTAGGGAAAATAGTTTTGAATTTTATTAAGGTAAATACATGTTTAAGTTGCAGCGAATTCGTACCGTATTATGCAACAAGTATATTGTTGCGTCAGTTTTTTCTGAGATTGTATTTAAGTATCTAAGCTCTAGTACGCGATACTCTTGGTGCTATTTAATTTCAAGTATTTTATTAGATTTATACTTTAGAGTCTATGCAGAATGCGATACACTAGAAAGTTAATAGTGACATTTTGAAAATTATTAAAATGTTTAAACTGGAGAAAGGTAGATAGCTAAATGAAATAGCTTGAAAAAAAGCTATTTTATTTAGCAATCATAGCTTACATAATTTTTGTTCAAATAGAATAATGTCGAAAGACTGAATTTATTTTAAATTGATATAGGCTATAACTGCAAGCAATAGCTTCCAACAACGACGAGCTTATCTTATCTTTTATTTAATTTACGCTATCACTTGTAGTTATTAAGACTTAGATTATCACTTAAAATTATTTTACAATTATGGTGGATTAATTTTCAATTTCTCTCTTATTTTATTGGAGTAATATTTTCCCCAATTCCTGTTAAATTTTTGAATGCGCTAATTTGAAACGTAAGACGTATTTAATATAATTAAAACAGTCAACGATATATTATGTTTGAGGTATTAAAAAAGTTAAGAAGTGTATAATGTTTGAACTATCGGAATTAGAGACTTATAATCCAAATAAAGATAGAGCATACTTAGTGCTACACGTGAATAAAGCTGAAAAATGTGAACAACGCGCAGGTAATCAGTTTTTTTTATTAATCTCATTATTTGTTTAATTTTTTGTCCTTGATTTACATTGTTTAACTTTATTCAAAAACAATTAATATAAAAATTATTGTAACCGGTAAGATGCACAATATTTGATGTGATGAAGTAAAGACATACAATACTATCATTCAATTTTTAAATATTGTATCCTAGACAACTAAATATTGACTAAAAGTGTCAGATATTCCAGACATGTAATATTTAAAACAGTATAAACGAATAATATTTGAATTATAGAAGCATTAAAGAAATGCAATATTTGAGCTATTGAAGTAGTAAAGACGTATAATATTAGACATGTCGAAGTGTTGAATTATTAAGTATAATAGGTGAAAGAATTGTTTCGTGTAATAGGTGAACTCTCGGGACAGTATAGACATACATCTTTAATGCTCGCTTAACTTGCTTTCATAAGCTGCTTACTATACGTTACTCCTACTTTATAATATTTGAATTATCGAAACAGTAAAGACGTATATTTGAACTACCAAAATAGAAACGACGTACATCATTTTGAAATATCAAAGAAATTGAGAAAACTATCAAAAGATCTATTGAGAGAACTATCAAAAACAATTGTAAAATAATTGAGTCATTAAAACAGTAAAGGCATATAATATTTCAATAACGAAAGCAGTAAAGACGTATGATTTTTAAACTATGGAAACAATAAAAATGTAAAATTAGTTGCTAAAACAGAAAGAATAAAGTATTTTTTAATATGATATATGTAAAGTGTAAAAAAAGGTTTGGAAACAGTCAATTATCTCGAGAAACATACATTGCTTCGAAAAGTGAAACTAGATACATTCAATATTTTTAAAAACTATCCTAACTCGATATTTAACCCTCATCCCCCCAGGTATGGGGTGGAGGACAAATGTGAAATCTTAAATATGAACCTTTATTTTCCATTGCAGATTTGGATTCTTCAGAAAAAGCAATTCTATTTGAGTTATAGGTTTCTGCATTTCGCTTCACAGATAGTACTGTGACCGAGGAAACTTAAATGAGATACAAGCTACTTAAAACGACTAATTTCGAGACCCATCAAATAAAGAAGATAAAAATAGACACGTTATAAACAACAACAAAAATTTCGAAAAAAATACCAAGAGGTTTTTAGTTATATTTATTTTTATTTTAGATTAATAAGCTACAAATAAATACGTTAAAAAACATGTAACGATTTTTTTACCCTTAAAAAAATACCGAAGCCTTTTTAGTTTTATTTATTTTTATTTTCGATGGGTCTCTAGTTAATTTTTAACAGTTTAAAAAATTTAATTAACATTTTGAAAAACTTAATTTTTTCTGTTACAGCGCCATGTGTGAAAAAATACCTAAACCTGTTACTCAAAAAGGGTTACTTTTTTCTAGAGAATCCGAGCCTACAATAAAAAATAGGATTCATATTCAAGATTCCAAAATTGCCCCCCACTTCACAAGGTTGGGGGTGAAAGATAGAGTTTAGTATCGTTAGATGTCTCTTAAAAATATTGAATGGGGCTTCCTTCTCTTTTTCGATCCGATGTATTTTTCTCGAAATATTTAACAGTTTCCAAACTTTTTTAAAGAACAAGATAACAAGAACTTAATTAACTTAAATAATGAGAAAAGTATAATTCTTTATCTATTTATTTTAATTATTAAGAACTGAAAGTAATGAAACCAAATGAAATAGTTGAAGAGCCGGAACTCTTCTGACCAACTGCTACTGTTTCTCAAAGATGGCAACATTGTTTAAATTAATTAATTATTCAAATTTAGTTACCATCAAACTCCAGAGGTCACCTTCATCATCGCAGGCAACGTTTCCCAGGCAATATATATCAAGCCAACCAACTTTTTCATCTCTTACAGTAACTAGATTCTGATGCACCTGGCATCTGTCATCTTGAACGAATGATCGCATCACTTCTTTCATTTTTCTAAAAAGAAAGGATCGAATGATTTAAAATAATTTATCACATTACCACAACGGTGAGATATAATTAATCTATGAATGAATTTGTGTACTTACGATGTAAAATTCACGCAAGCCAGAGCACTGAAATAAAAATAATTATTGTTATTAATATTTTAAACATAAAACTTTAAACCGTGACAACTTTGTCATGTTTTTAAAACTAATATTTAAAAACTACCCATAAAAAATTTTTTAATAAATTTAAAAAGCTTAGATTATTTTGAAGACTATCAGAAATTTGAAATTAAAAATTAAATTGAAATTAAAAATTCGAAGAAAAAATCAAAATTCTTAGAGAATTATCTTATTTTCTTTGAGATTTATCATATTTTTTTTTAAGTTTTCCAGATAGTACTAATATAATGTGAATAAAATTATTAAGAGGTAGTGTTTGAGTGCTCTTGTAATGGAGGAAAAGGCCTGTTTCTACGTTCCAAGTTCTTGAATCCAATGATTTGGAAGAATGTCTCTGTCCAAAAAATTGAATGATTCGCTGACACTATTCAAGTTCTTAAATGTTACTCGTTGGTCGTATTAATAAACTACTCATGCGCATTGTTCATATTCGAAGTTATAAAACTCAAACTTACATGAAGGCAACACAAATGGATCCTAATGGATCAATTTATTTAGATTAGAATGTATGAAAACTGATAATAAAATATAATTATTATTTGCCCACTCGCTTACTTCATGAAGTTTTAGAAGCTATTTGGTTATGAAAGAAAAAATTTGCATGGAAAGTAGAACACGCTCAACTATCATCCATGGATTTAGACCAGGAATTCGACTGATCGTTTAAACTCGATCCAAGCAAAGCAAGTTTTCAATCAATATTGGTACAAGAATTAAAACTGCATAAACAGGCCTAAAGACTCCTATTTCGGAATAAACAGTTAACAACATTTAACATAATAATAACAGTTAGCAAAGCATATTACCAACACATTAGTGAGATTTTGCTTAGAGTTAGTCTTACTTTAACCATAAAGCAAACCTTATTTTGTACTCTTCAGCGATACTGAAATTGTGGAGAAATTTTCACGTATAAGCTAAGAAGCTTTAATAGCGAGACGTTAGTGTTAGAGAGAACAGTAACGCTTTGCAAAACCACTCTATTAAAACGCCAAAAACAAGAACGCTAAGAAGTAATGATAGTTTTAGATCTACAGATTCCATCAATTGAAAACTTGCGGGGGAAAAATAAAATACATAAACTTTATTTTATTCTTCCAAAGTATGAACTTTAAAGCTATTTTACTCAAATGCAATAAAATGTCACTCAGAACTTAAATCTTTAATTGTTTTCCCTTCCTAAATTCCTGTTCTAAAACGTTCTTCTTATTAGTTTGATAAAATTAAAAATTGGTTTGAGTTGATGCAGGTGATAGATAAAGAACTGAATAATTTGAAAAGTCAGCCCAACTTCAGATTGGTATATACAAGTTATACGAAAGAAATAATTGCTGCAACACAGCTCTCAGCATGCTTAATATGAAATATAAAATATTAATTTTTTCCATTGTTGCCAGAATAATATTTTATAAAAATGTCAGAAGGTGCTTTTTTTAACATTTCATAAATATACTTACTCATCATGAAAGGGAATAGGTTGTAATAACTCAGCTATATGCACTCGCCAATCGTCGAACGTTGTTCTGAAATAATACAAACATTATAAATAAATAAATCACAACAGTACACAATGTAATATGTTGCACAAAGTGCTGAAAAGATCGTGCCACTCTAAATAACTTTTGACCGGATCCAACGGATCAAATCTATCAATCCTTTAAAAAAGTCGTATTTTTTAAATTTGATTTCTAAGAAACTCTTCAACCAATTTCACTGAAATTTGTATTTTTTTCCATCTAACATTACATTCTTTAAAATGGTGTAAAAGATTTTTACCTTACACTTCAAAATTTTTCCGATTATTATTAAATAAAATAATGAAAAATGAAAATTATTTTCCCAAAAGTTTTTTTTGCACGGAAATATCTTTGAATAAAGGAATTTAATAACTGCGTGTGAAAATTTTTCAATTCACTTAAAAATTTCTCGAGAAATGGTGAAAGACGTGAAAAATAAAACTAATATTAAAAGTTCAAAGCTTTGAACCGTTCTCCTGACCAAACTAATAGGACCATGTTTCCCAGAATGCGGCTACCCCCCATATTTCTTGGATCAAGAATCCAAATCCGTCTAAAAAAAGGTACATTTATTCAGAACAAGTAAGGTTTTGAGCTTGATTTCGCAACTTAAGACATCGTCTTCTCTAATTAATTAGCATATTGGAAGTCAACTCCTCGAGCCATTAAGATTGAGTCCTAGAACGTGAAAATCCGGCAATTAGATCAAAAGTTATTGAAGGCGGTTCTTTTTCATGATTGCGTACTGTACTAAGTTCAATACATTACTTTTAAGTAATGTAATGTATACATCAAAAGCAATGATCGTAACTTGAACCGGTAGAATAACAAGTTGCAATTGCAATCTGAAAAATCATTATCCAGCCAATCTTACTCAAAATTTGTCTGTATGCAAAAATTAATAAACTACATATTAATGTTGTGACTGGTTGAGAGAAATTAATTATATACCATAATAAGTAGTTAATTATGCCCCATAATAATTATATACCATAAATGGTGACAGGTGAATAATTTTATGAAATACCTACAAAAATTGTTCTTACCTAAGTAATCAGATATTATCTGACGTATTATATCTGAAGTCGATGGTTTTTAGATAAAATTGGATTTTGTAGTGTTTTATTAAGTTAAATTAAATATATTCTATTCAATTATACTCTTTAAAACGATTAAAGTGTTTACTTAAACAAAATAAGTGCAAAGTATATATTTAAATTGTGTTATCAATATTTACTTAATTAATAAATATTTATGCAAATACAGATAAGCCACCACCATAAATATATATTTTTAGAATACTTGTCAAAAAGTAAAATACACATGTTAGTAGAAAACGCTAATTAATATTAAAAAAAGCATTATTGATATCGGTCAAATTTCCAAGGAACTAATGAGCTTAAAAACGTCAAAACCAGTTTGATTGCCGAATGAAATTTTGAAGTACTTCCAACAGTCATCTTTCAACTCTTCTGTTTCTCCTGTCAATCAAGCAAATTTTGATGCTTTCAACCCAGCTTCCTAAGTGGTTATTCATTGTAATTCTTTAGAGTTTTTATTCCTTTTACTGTTAAATATTATTTCGCAACCCCTAATGTCTATCTTTTACATAGATTTTGAAACTTTTTATAAAAGTTAAAGATTACAAAGTACTATATATAATGAAATAGTTTAATATTGAAATTATATTTAAATTTTTACGTATTATTTTTTTTGAATTACTCTTTATATACATACCTGCCTTTTTTTTTATCTTGTTAGCGAAATTGAGGAATAAATTTTGGCAGGCAATTTATTTTTCGTTAAATAATTGAAGTCATGTTTTAAGAAAGGAATAATGCTAGCAAATGAAACGAATCATTTTGCCCATTTGCTAACCTTTTTGCTCATTTGCTAACATATTAGCCATTATCTTATGTCCATATTATGTTTTTTAACCTTTTATTCTGTAATATCCATAAATCATCTTTTCTTAGCATTATTCTTTTGCTATTATAATATTTATCTTTTCAGATATTATTCAAAATTAAAGGATCAAAACTAAAAGCCATTTTCTTATCATTGTTGAGACATTTTCATTATCATTGCTTATCTTTCATTTATTGAGTAATCTTATGATAGTAGTCAGCAGAGGACAGAGCCCACTAGTCCCATTAATTGCTTCTATCTTCTAATTTACTTCTTTTTTCCTTCGAAAACCTCAAATATTTTTTATTAAACAAAAGGTTATTTTTAAATGAAACGATTTTCTTATGACGCACTTAAAGACACTAAATTCAATCAATTAAGTCGAACAAGCGTGAAAAAATGATCTCATTCTAAAGATATATTCCTTAAGAAGCCATAAGACCTCTTAAATGTTTCAGATACATTAGTGCCAAGGCTGAATTTATAAGAACCAGAACTGATGAAATTAAAACTTAACAACAGGAAATTGCTTTGGACAGTGAAAAATGATATAAATGTATTATTCTGTTTAGTCTATTTTTAGTCCATTTTTTTCTGCCTCTATAAAAACATATCATTCAAAAAGTTTTAAATAAGTTTTAATAATTATAATCAGGTAACAATAGTTATGGATTTCTAATGTCTATATGTTTAACATTGTAATGTGCCATATAGTCAAAGCATAGAGCCACACGGCCTTCTTGAAT
This sequence comes from Parasteatoda tepidariorum, assembly GCF_982258835.1. NCBI lineage: Eukaryota > Metazoa > Arthropoda > Arachnida > Araneae > Theridiidae > Parasteatoda > Parasteatoda tepidariorum. The sequence continues at coordinate 68,602,022 of NC_141763.1, forward strand.
TTATGAGCTGAAGCATTTATCGATGCCACGCGGAGCCCAATGTGTTAAAATAAAAATAAAAAGTAAAAGTTCTAAGATTTGTGTACATATTTTTTCTAACTTATTACAAAATTCGGTCAGAGATAGCTCTGTGTGCTATATGGAACTGCAAACGTATACAAATGTTTACAGCAGCATGCTTGAATGCTTACATCCATATGCTCTGATGGCGGGCTAAGCTTTGCAAATAAACAAAAATTCTCAATTGATGGCGTTCTAAGCTTTAAAAATAAACAAAAATTGCCCACTGATGGAGCTCCAAGCTTTAAAAATAAACAAAAATGAGTAAAAATTACCAAAGCATTTTGTTGTAAGCTTTTATTGGAAAACAAGATCCATGTTGGGTGTTCTGAACGGTGATTTTTACAGCCATTTATGTTTACAGCGCCACTTTTTTGTCGACTTTTGTAAGTAATTTTGAAAATGATTTCTATAAATTTCGCATTAATATAGCATTCATTTCCACCTCTAATCTCCGATTTTTTTTCTCACGAAAACGTAAATTAGAAAACTTTAAAAAAAATAAAAATCATTTTTTTTTTATTTAACAAAGCTGAATAAAATCTTTTTATGCTTTAAATTGAAATACTTCGGTATGCACACATGCTATTTTGATATCTTGAAATCGCATAACCCTTTGCTGGCCCATCATGAACAAGTCGAAACTTCTTTTAAATACAAATTAGCATTTTGTCTTGCATATTTAGAATTAATTCTTAGAATAAATTTTTTAACAAAATTAAAAATTTACATCAAAAACTTTTCAACATTTCCACAATTATTTATTCCAGGAATTTGTAGTGCTTTATAAGTTGGCCATGTGATATATTTTTCCCTGAACACTTTTTAAGCTCTTCTTACTTCACGATTTCAATTTTTAGGTTTATTTTTTTTCCTGGTATATACCTTTCAATTAGAGGTAAGGAATTATTTTATAAGCAAACAATACCGTTGAAACTTTAATAAATTACAACTGTTCCTTTTAATAAATTACAACTTTAATAAATTTTATGTCGATGTCATTCTAAGGAGTGTGGAACTTCATATGGGAAAAATGAACTGTACCATATGATTTATCTGACCAATGATAATGCAGATCAGTCATCATTTTCATCAGATTTAATGTATATGTTAGGGGGACTGGAAAGTAATGCCGTTTCGGCGCATTAAATATTCGTTAGTCTTAACCAATTCCTTTTTTTCGATTTATCTTCGATCCGGCATTGAAAGGTTGTTGCTAACGAGGGTGAATATATTATTGATTAAAAATAAAATCTCGATAACAAATATCAAATTCATCGAAACGACATTACTTTCATATCCCCCAACTAGAAATACAGCATTTTCATACATCATATTTTATGTCTTCTAAGAAATAAAATCACTCCTTTATTCAGATAATTCAATATTTTTTTTTATATTAAACACGACCTTATATGTTTCAGTCGAACACAAATGACATGGAAATATATGAATAAAGAGTGATTTTTTATCACACTTAATGCAGATAACTTCATACCTATAAACTGAATTCCAAGCGATCCAACTATTTCAGACGATCAACTCTACCATGATAAACAGGATCGCATATAGAGTTGGGGAAAACGAATCATAAGATAGATTCGAATCAATAAAATTAGTTCACTTTGGGGATTCGAATCAGTTATTTTTATCGGAATTTATTTAAATTACTATGAATTATTGTTTCTTAAATTTCAGCTGATTTTGTTTCACATTGATACTAAGTAATGCATAGTTAAAAATTTCTTATTAAATAGAGATTATTGCGCAACCATTATTGAGAAATCAAGATATTCTATTCAAGGAATTCGATGATAAATCCGCATTAAAAAAATAAATGAGAAAAAATAGTAATGCATCTCCTTAATTGCTTTTTAATTGCCACAATAAAAAGTATTTACAGCATTTAGCACAATTCATAAATATAAAATTATACAAAAATTATGATAAATATATTTAATGATTTATTTATTATTATTATTTATAATTATTTAAAGAATTCTGAAGTTTTAATGCATTTGTTTCTCTATCGACATTTGGTAAAGGGAAAAAAAAGAGTACTAGGCAAGTGTACTGTAATTAGAATCTAGGCTGAATAGTGTTTTGAATCATTTGATTTGAATCACAGGATTCGTGATCGATTTGTTAAGTTACGTTATTCGAATCAGTGATGCGAATTACTCTATATAAAGCATCACTTAATTCTAATCACTCGATTCAAATCATTAATCAGATTCACATGATTTGAATCTCTAATTCAAATCCTGTTGTACGAATCACTGGATTTGAATAATGATCTGAATCACTTGATTCGAATTTCTGATCCGATTCTCTAGATTCGAATCACTGATTCGAGTCCTTTGATTCAAATCACTTATTTTGTATTGCAATTTAAATCACTATTCAAATTAGTATTTGAATCTCCTGATTCTCTTGATTCCTAACTAATTCAAATCACCTTAATTCGAATCATTGATCTGAATCACTTAATTTGAAAAGAATGAAGACTTGCTGGACGCGTGACTCGGCCTCTTCGCTCACCGGACCTCAACCCTCTAGATGTTTAAATCTGAGACACATGAAATATTAAGTGTACGAGACGCTTGTGAAATTGACTGAATATCTTATAGCGAGAATCGTTGTTGCTGCAGACTAAACTAACACACCAGAAATCTTTGAGAGAGTGTGCTAGTCATTCCTTTACTGTTGAAAACAGTGAATATGCATGGCCATATCAATATAAAACAGTGTATATCAATATAAAATTGATTATCAGATTGTGCAATAAATTAGATTATACACTTATTTGTATTGTTCATTCGTACGGCTCTTGAAAGTACGAGTAAGTTCATGGATACATCTAATTTCAGGTTTGCTGCTTCTTGAAGTAGAATGCCACCCTCTGCTTCATGGCAAACATTGCTGGTCATTATGGGTACAACCTCATGCATGTATTTTGTAAAAAAAACAGACTTACCCCCCATAATATTGGGCTTATACATATTAAAATGATGTTATAATCCAAGAAAAACATTTTAATTGAATTATTACTTTGAAGTAATTCTGTTTTACAATGACACCACACTTTAAAATCCATTTCTACCGAAACATATTACGGAGCAAAAAAGTCTGATAAATCGTAATTTTTACAATAATAATTACCGTAAAATCAATGAGCCACTTTTTTCAAATAATTACTGTAAAAAAACTACGGTATAGTATTTTACGGTGAAAATTGATTTTACAGAGTGCCGGTACTTTATATCGTAATTTAATCCGGAATTTTATACAGTGCACTTAAAAACTGTTTAAAATAATGACAAATTATATGAATAATTGTTTTTTCGATATAAATCATATAAGTCAAAATTGTTTTTTGTATAATAAACAAAGGTTAATCAAGGCTTTTTATAACAGGTTCTGTTTTTGCGAAATTGTTAAAAATGTATTGAAATTTTTAGGAAAGTAGGGTTGTGTTTTTGTGATTATGTGAAAAATCTTCTTAAAAGAAAATCTTATAAACGGTATATTTTCAAAAGAAAAAAATTTATAAAGAGCCTTTTTTTATGTTAAAATAATTTTTAAAAGATTTATTTTAACAATAAAATAATTTGTGAAAGATTAGTTTCGAGGATTCGAACCCAATTTTGATTTAATCTTTGGTCAATCAACAAAATTATGATTTTATTTATTTAATTTTACGCTATTGATACCCTACTTAGTTTCAAAGTGTGATCAAACATTTTTATTGAAACATCAGGTATGAAAGCATATAGATAGCTAATAAAAACTTTTATCAAAGGGTTTAGGTATTGACTGGCTTAGGTATTTACTCTCATCAAAGGTTTTAGGTATTGTATTCCTAAAATTCGGATACAGTGATGCCAAAACATGGATCAGAAATTCGCTTAAAAAAATTTGAAGCAAAGTTGAAAAACAGAATTTTATGATGAGTGGTTTCAACTCTATATTTAAAAAAAAATTCCAAATAAATATTTTTCAAAACTTCCTTTTATTTGGGCACCTTTAAGCAGATTGATTTAAATTTAGAAACATATAAATGCATGAATTAGAAAATATAATACTTACAGTAAAGAAAAAATGTAAGTAAAACAATCTAATTTTGTCTCCCAGTTAATGTATTCTAAATCACTTTTAGTCTGGTTAGCTTCTTCCAAGAATTCACTGAAATATTTAAGGAAAAAAATCATTACATATTTATTAAAATAAAAACACATTTTCATTTAATCGAATAAAAATATCAAAAAGTTTCAAATTCTTAAATTATATATTTTTAAGAACGGCAAACTCTAATTGTGATTTTAAAAAAAATTAATGAAATCTATACTTCTATTTAAATTTTTAAAAAAAAGAACACAGAGAATTTATTTAACGTCCATTACAGCAATAATATTGAGACATAAATAAAAGTATAGAAACAAAATGAAAACTACAGTCCTGTCATTACGAGGTTGTTAATATCTCTTATTGAGAACCATAATGACATAAAGATATATATGTGTTAAAGATTTAGCCATAATGAGTTAAAGATATATATATGTGTCAAAGAGTGTTAGCCATAATAAGATAAAGATATATATGCGTTAAAGTTTTAGCTATAATAAGTTAAAGATATAAAAGTGTTTAAGTGTTAGTCACAATGAGTTAAAGATATAAAAGCGTTAGTCATAATGAGTTAAAGCCGTAATGCAAAAATACAAAATAGAGCTATTTATTATGATTTATAATCATTTATCAGAAATGATTTGAAATTGAATTAATAACTTACAAAATAAATGCACAGTTGATTAGGTGAACAATTGAACTGACTTTTCAGAAAATGGGAATAAATCAACTTTAACGTTTATACGTTGAGAATAGGAAATAAAGATTACACTTTGTCTATATTTTTTAAATCCCCATTTCCAATAGATGAAATGCCAAACAGTCATTTGAACTGTTCGCGTCGTAGCGTTCTTACAATTAGCATTTTTATTTGTCTTCAAGATAAGATAGGCTCTCTATAGTTTTTTTTTTCTTGTTCATTCCCAAATTTACTTGAAACCTTCTTCTCTGAAAACACTTTAAAAATGTCAATACTTTCCTCAACCGATATTTGAGTAATTTAATGACTTAGCAAAATAACTGTTGAATGATTAAATAAGACTAAAATAAAATAATATTTCTGTGAAAACGCAATTTTTTTTCAAAAATGTCACTCAGAACTTTTTGTTTCATAGTTTATTCATCATTCGCTTAGTCTTAATATAATTTTTAAGGGGGAAGTGTTTTGCATTGTATTTAATTCTGTATACAGTAAAAAATACCATATCAAATTACGGTATAAAGCATCGGCACTTCAGGTGCATCATCGGTAAAATCCATACTTACCATGAAATATCATACCGAAATTTTTACAGTTATATTTAATTAGAGAGATTCACTGGTTTTATGGTAAATATTACTGTAAAAATTATGGTACAGATTTTTTTTGTTCCTTAACATGTTTCGGTAAAAATGGATTTTAAAGTAAGGATTTAAAAGTACCGGCACACAGAGTGCTGCTAATTTTCACCGTAATTTGAACCTCTATTTTTTACAGTGTACGCAAAACAATTTGTGGGTTTTTTTTTAATTAAAAAAACTTATTATACGAAAATTAATTTCATAAAGAAAAGGCGACATTTAGGCAATTGAATTGCTAAACCTTTGTCCTCCTTTTTTCCATTCAAAATCATTAAATTAGCAACTATGTTCCTGCCGTTTTTTAAATTTTTAAATCTTCTGTGCCATTAAGTGCTGCTGCCACTATGCGTGACAATATTTTGAGTTAACTTGTTATAGTTTTCAGAACATTAAAATGGAATGTCAAGTTGAGAAAAATGAGAATTTTTGACCATTTCTTCCTTTTGCTTTTAGTCAGAATTCTTAAGGCCGTAAAGGCTACTAGTGACATTTTTGACGCAAATAGAGTGGTGCTATAGCTCGAAAAACCACTCGAGCTTGGTATGCTAAGTATAAAAATTAAAATTTTTGCCTCAAAGAGGCATCTTGTTCTAATAATTCAGTTCAGATCGATGAAGAACGATTAAGCCATGTTTTGCTAGAAAGTTCACGTCAAACAAGAAGCTAACAGACAAAAAAAATAGAATACTCCAATACTTTAAATATATTTTTTTTAAAAAGCAGGAACTTAGTTGCCAGTCCAATATTTAGATTGTACATCCACGTTTTATTTAAAAATATAATACTTCAACAAAACTTACGCTCTTTTGTTTGAAAAAATAGTTTGAATTGCTGCTACGCAAATGGCTACAATATTAAAGACCACTCGAGGATGAGGACAAATACTAGCAGGACCATGGATGCTGAAGAAAAAAATATTATAAATCAATTAACGATTAAAATTTACTTTATATACGCTAAAAATATAGAGAAAACACGGGGAAAATATAAAGATTAAGGAAAAGAGAAGAACAAAATTATTAAAATAAAATATTTTTAAAAATATTTTAAAAAATTTATTAAAAATATATTGAAAAGTCAGAAAACAAAGTAAAGAAAAGATATAATCTCTTCATCAACTCACACAGTTATATCCGTAAAATAAAGTGCTTTCTAATATTGTATTAATTTAACCAACAATACAATAGTGTGAGGAGCACTCAAAAAAGCTTCCGAACTCAATTTAAGGGGTCACACCCTTTTCCAAGGTAATTACAGTATCAAGTTGCAGACAAAAAGTACCAGTTTCTGTACCAGCCTGCGCCAAAGAACAACTTCCAATTCTCTCACTCGTCGAGAGATGGCAGCACTACACCACTTCTCGTTCTTACAGGTCACTTTAATTTGATCAAGCGATTGACAAATCGCTTGAGTCACTAATAATGTCAAGGACCAAACTGAAGCGAGCATACTATTAATTTACGTTTAGTGCCTTTGCAATTTACAAGAAATAATTTACAGGCAAACCTGTATTTAGACATTTATTAGATCATGATAGTTTTAGGAGCATAAACTTACAGGCAGTTACAGGCAGTGACTGAAATACTTTCACAGATAACTGACAGCAATCTAGCGGAAAAACTTTTCAAAGTGTAGCCTAATAATTATTTTTGAAATATTTTTATCGATATTGATATTTTAGAAATATTGTTACAAAATATCAGGAAAACCAAGAAAATTATTATAAATAATTTTTAAAATGCATTTCTTTTTTATTTAGTAAATATTTTTAATAATTATTCAACTGATGTTATATGAAACTATCAATGACGTAGAAAGTTATACTTACCCATCAATGAATTCTTTAATTATACGATCTCCACGGTTTTGGCAGTTAACTGCTAGAATATATTCTTGAACAAATAGCCGGGTCTTTAAATGTTTACCAAAATCCTGAAAATAATAACACAAAGAGAAATTTATAGAATATTATTAAAAACAAAAAAAAAACGAATATTAAAATAAACAAATATGCGAGTTGTAGATAAAACGTAATTTTTTTATCCCAAAATACTTTTTTAAACCTTACACTGTGCAAGTTTTGAATACTGTGCTCAAACCGTTTTTATTTTAAATGTATTTTACACAAGCTAATTTCAAATATTTATTTAAACCTGTAAAAAAATCAATGATTTCAGAATTCTCTAGCTCTTTTGTTTCAAAATTTTTCTTCCAAAATTTTAATTTTCTGATAGCATTTTTTTTTAATTGTAAGTTTGAAAAATCAAAAAAATTTTTCTGAAAAGCATGAATGTCTAAAATTAAGTACCATAACAAATTTGACGACTGCATAGACCATAACGAAATTCCTCATCTCTTTTTGGCGGGAAAGCATAAATGTTATCAATTCAATTTTTTTTTTCGTTGTATAAAGTGGTTTGATAAAGTAATAGCTATTAAGATAAATTAAAACTAAAAATTCCACGTACAAGAAAAGAAGAAAATATGATACTTGTAACGTTAAAACTTTAGTTTCGAAATTAAGTATTATGTAAATATTCAATGTAAAACCAATATTTTTTAACACAAATAGAAGAATATCATACTGTAAAATGGTGCTTTAAACTCAGATTTTTTTAATATTGCGATAAGATTCAAAAGAACTATTATTACTCACCATGTTATGTTTCAGAATTTTTTCTACAATGGGCGTAAATATATCAAGGATAACAACAGATCTAGGGTTTTCCCGGCAATGCTGAAACAAGCAAATGAAAATTGATTAATTACCACTAAATGATCTATATAGTCTTATAAAATGCATCTGTAGGAAGCACAAACCCCATTATAATATATTGGCCTTTGCTATTTATTATAACGATAGGAACTTTAATTCCGTGGCTGGGTGGCGCAGTTGGTTTGTCGTCGGCCTTCTGAGCCCAAGTCTGCGGGTTCGATCCACTGCCCAGACACCGGATTTTCGGGATGCAGAAAATCTCTAGCGGCCATGTCGTATGATTATGCGGAGTGTAAAAGATCCCTGGAGTGCCTAATTGGCGTCAGAAACTAGACATCCAAATTAACATGACCGACCAACGGTATCTCACCCATTGTGGTGGTCCTGAAAGAGTGGATACCACCTCTGGAGAACGCACTAGGTCTGCTCATCGGCAAGACCGATTGTGCAGCTCATTGGAAATAAAAAAATTAAAAAAACTTTAATTCCCGTTTAAGTCTTGTGCTACTATTATGATCTGTGCTTAGCCAGTGTGAGATAACCTATGCCAAATATGATTTCCGACTGTATTCATTCAATTTTGTGCATAGATTTTGTGCATACCAAGCTTCTCATCTTTTCATTGCTCAAAATCACCACTAAATTTCTTTTTTCAACGTACCTGTAAGCTTGGAAAATAAAATATATTGCGTATTCTATGTTTTAAACGCAATTTAAAAACTTTAGATATAAAATACCCTGCATGTTTTTTAGCTCAAAAAACACATAAATTGCGATCCAATTTTATTTAGTTCTGACATTTTGTAGTTCATAACTAAAAAAAAAAAAATTTATATTTCTGTATTTATCCTTCTATTACTATTGCACTTATGTAGGTATGTGTTAAATAACTATTACCGCAACATCTATTACTTATTATCACAATACCAGTAGTATCTAGTACCGCGAATATTTAAGCAACAATGGGGACAATAATAAATTGGAGATATTTTTTTTACAGCCCATCTAACTGATAAGTACGGAACTAACAGAATATATCAACAGCATATAAGTTTAAAATAGAAAATTTATTAAAAAGTGTTATTAAATTATTTTTATAAGCTACCTTTCTATAATACAAAATTGTAGAGTTTATAGTTGAGAAATATTTTGAGATTTACGAAATTGTTGAATTCAGTTTAAAAATATGTTATTTTAAACAAAATGAAAGAGTTTATTAATGAAAAACATATCACATTTTATAGAACTAAAACACTTAGAGTTGGTAAAAAAACATGTCAAATTTTACAAAATTATATGAATTTATATCTGAAAAACAAGTACTTTAACTTATAAGGAAAGTAGCCGGTTTGTATGTAACGCAATAATCGGGTTAATTTTTTCAGATCTAAACATTTTCCAGATTAATATAATTAAGTTGCTTTGTTTTTTTAAGTTTGCAAAAAATACTATTTCCTACTTGCTTTAATCATATAGATATTTGTCATTTAATCAGATTCTTTTCGCTACATCTAGAAAATTCTCAAGATCTAATTTTATTTCAAAAAGATAAAATTTCATTTATTAAATAATTATGTAGCAAGCATGATTTGGAACATAGTATATTCAGACTAATTCTGCCACCAATACATTAAACTAAATATTTCGAAGTTGGCAAGAATGAAATGAAACATTTTTATCAAATTTTTTATTTTAATTAGAATGTCCTTAATTAAAGAAAAATTGACAGAATAGATGTAGAGGTTTGATAGTTTCTTCAAAACTTTGATAGTTTCATTAAAAATTCTTCAAATAATAAAATGAAATGCAAGTATAAAATCTATATTTGAAAAGGTAATCTGATATTAATTACTTGGTAATAAAATTACAGAAAAATAAGCTCTAATAAAAGAAATAAATAATATTGAGTATTAATTTTAACAAAAAAAATATTTGATATTTGAAGCTAATACTAGGAATAGAAATGAATAATATTTATAGTGAATTCTAACAAATCAAATATACCATATTTATTGATAATTCTAACAAAAAAGGTATATCATATTCTATATTAAAGCCAGCAAAAGAGATTTATATTCCATGTTAATTCTAACAAAAGAAATATATGATATTCCGTGTTAATTCTAACAAAAGAACTATATAATATTCAATGCTAATTCTAGCAAAATAAATGTTAATACTAACAAAAGAAACAGGCAAAACTAAACAAAACAATAGACAAAAAATATATGATATTCTATGTTAATTCTAACAAAAGAAATATATGATATTCTATATTAATTCTAACAAAAGAAATACATAATATTCAAAGTTTATTCCAAGCAAAAAAATATATATAATGTTCAATGTCTAGTGTATCAATAAAAATACGAATATAATTATCCTATTCTTACCCAACAGAAAAAATCACAAATCTCTGATGTAGGTGTGGAATATTCAAAAATTGTAGCAACAGTAATTATCACTTCTTCTGCTATACTACGTGTCATCCACGAAGAACCCTGTCATAAAGTAATAAGAAATATAGTTGAAACAAAATATTGCATTATATAATATTTTAAGTAACAGAACAACATAATTAGACTACAACTAGAATAAAAAAGTAACTATATTTTTTTATTGGTTTTAATCTTTAAATTTTAATTGAATTAGGAACAATGTAATTCTATTTGAAAAATAATAAGTGAGCAAGAACATTTTTTTAATTTTTTAAAGCTGCTAATAACATAGATTAAAGATTAAACACTTTCAAAATATTAAGAAATAGTGATTAAATAGCTATTGCGACCATTCTTTTATAAAAGCAGACTCTAACTAGCATTGAAATTACAGTAGAGTCCCGATTATCCGATTTTCCGTTTTAACCGAGCTTTCAAATATATCAGGGATTTTTTTGTTGTAGTTTATTTTTAATTTTTAAATATAACCACCGAAAAATAAATCTGAATTTTATCTTCTAAACCAGTGGTTTCCAACTGGCGGCCCGGGGGCCGCATCCGGCCAGCGAAACCTTTTTTTGTTATCCGCAAACTAAAATATATTAGTTGTTATTTTTTTGCGGACAATTTTCGTACAAAATCTATGTGGGTTTAAAATACTTTTCTCGTAAATAAAAACCTAATTTCTCCGTTTCTGTGAAATTTATCATACCAACGGTGCGAAAAAAATTATTTCTCAGGTTTTGCATCCAAGAAAATATTTATTCAAATACAAAAATAATCGTGTATGTTGCTCTTTTTTATTTCATTTTTTTGTATTTTGTGAATATAATTTAGCATGTGTGTATCAGAAATTTTCTCGAAGAAATTCTCCGATTTAACTTTTTGAAACCACTCATTTTGGACGAAAATATTTACACACATTTGTAAATTTTAAATTTGAAATGTAAATATCTATTCTCTGGTGGTTGCAGCAGACAAACCTCAATTTTGTCATTGAACATTTTGAGTGCTACTATGTAAGTTTTAATACCAATCTTTTTAAAGTTTTATATCTTAACAATTAGATATCTGTTGCACATTAAATGTTTAATACAGGGGTGCACATTAAAGTTATTGTAGCCCAATTCTTTTAATATGCAATTAAATATTTTTAAAAATCTATTTCTTATTTTAATTTGTAATTCAATACTTTTGTTTTGTACAACTTGGTAAAAATCTGACAGTAATATTTAATGTTTCTTCAAACATAAAAGCATCCTACATAAAATTTTGCTAAAGTTGCGGCCCATCATTTGATTTGTGCTTTTAATTGTGGCCCCCGGCCTCATGTAAGTTGGAAACCCCTGTTCTAAACACTCAAGAAAACGAAATCCAACAACTTGATCCGATGAAATAATCGTTAATATCGTCAATAATGAAAATGAATCTAGCGAAGATGATGCAGACAGTGACGATGAAAATCAACATACAATAATCTCTCATACAGATGGACTTAAAGCTATCGAAAATGCTATTGAATATATAGAACAACAAAAAGAAGCAACACACCAGTCTTCCTGTTGTCCCTAAAAAATGGCGAAACATTGCTGCAGAAAAGCGCCAAAGTTATGTAAAACAAAAAACGATTAAGGACTTTTTTTAAGTAAAAACTCTTTAATTCTCGCAAAGTATACTTTTTAAGTTTTTTCAAGTAAGCTTTTAAATAATAATAGGAATTGTATGTGGTATACTCGTATAAATTTCATATTTCTTAAATGTATTACATTTATACCAACTCTTTTACTTTCTTTTTTTATACTCTTCGTTTTAACCGAGTTTTTCAGTTATCCGAGTTAGTCGTGGTCCACATTAACTCGGATAATCGGGACTCTACTGTATTTATTAAAGAAAGAGAGTACATCATTTTGAAAAATAAAATACCAAAAACGAAAAAGAATGTATAGCATTTAAAGCTAATATTCACCAGTGTGTAATTAACATTCATCAGCGTTATTAATTTTAATTTGCCTTTCGTAAATAAACTCCTCCTTGTATGATTCTGTGAGATTGCTTAGTTTGAAATTAGTACTTTTGTATTTTCGAAAATTTCATGATGAATAGTGTTCAATATTTTGGACAAACATAATTTGTGAAAATATGAATAGCAACCGTTTCCCACAATTAAACTTTAAGTAATGCTACAGTGCATCTTTTACAATATACGTTATATATATTTTATGGTTATTAAATTTTTATCTTTACTAAATATACTATTTGTCCAAAACTGCCTAAGAAAAATGGTAAACAGTCAAAAATGTTAGAAAAGTTCGATTATTGCTCATTACTGTAGAGAACAATGCTTAGTGAGACGAAACGACATTTGACGAAACGTAGTTTAGGAATGACGAAAGCTTTTTTATTTATTCTAAATGTGTGAAAATGTAGAAAAATAGTGGGAAAAAATAAGAATATTAACAATTTCAAATGAATTTGTAATTAGTTTAATAGGGAAAACTACAAACAAACAACAAACACTAAAAATACTATCACCTATAAATACATATATATATTATTTACACATACTAGACTTATAATTAAATATGAAAATTAGAAACTGTTAAAAATATTTATAAACATCTTAACATTTTTTAAGCAAAGCAATCAAATATTTTCTTCTAAAAAGGAACATCAAAACAATTTATTTTAAAGCATTTCAGACCAAGTTAAAATTCTTCAAAGAATGTAACTTAAAATATATTTTACCTTTGATAAAACGTCAGATATGATATTTAAAGCTGAACTAATTAAACATTCATCTTGTAAAGGGGTAGAAAGAGTCATGTCAACTAAAAACTATAAGTAAAAAATATAACAATTTATTGTTACGCTGAAGTTTTAAAATGCAATATCAACTAAAATCATGAAATTTACACGGTCCAGTCACATTAATGTGACCACCTATCCAAAGCTAGAATAACAGCCATTCGCAAAGCGGACAGCTGCGAGACTTGCACGAAGAGTGTAAATTAGGTTACTGAAATGTTGAGACCTGCCGACTCCAGTGCTGTTACGTAGCTAAGCTAGGTTACATGGATAAAGATTCATGACACAAACAACCCGATCGAGATGGTCACACATATTCTAGATTGGGTTTAAGTCCAGGGAGTTTGGTGGCCAGGGGAGCACAGAAATCCTGCTTGTAGCTGGCGCATTATCCTGTTGATAGTTTCCATCATCCTGAAGAAAAATAGTTTGCATGTAAGGGTGGGCAATGTCTACAAAGACAGATGCTTACTTGCGTTGGATCCATCGTGCCTTCTACAGCGATGGGTGCACCCAGAGAATGCCACAGAAATATTCACCAGATCATAATGTTCACTCCTACAGCTTAAACCCTTCTAGCAATTGTTAAAGGTTGTTTGATGCCAGACGTTTCACATCGTATACGCCATCGCAACGCCGATGGAGCATAAATCGTGATTCATGGGGGAAAAAAAGCCACTTGTTGCTATTTAATGGACATCCGAATGCAGTACTAGTGTGCAAACATGAACACCGATGAACGATCGCCAATGAACGGATGTCATCATAGGTACATTCACAAACGTTTGCTATAGAGGCCCATGCGCAGTAACGTTAGAACTGTCATTGAAGAGACACTGATGATAGTCACTTGGTTCATCTGTGTGGTCAGTTCCTCAATGGTTGCTCGTTTATTTGTCCGAACATTTCTTCGCAGCCGTCGCTCACCTCTGTCATTTATGGCTCGTGGTGCACCCCATTTGAGACGTCACTGATTTTGCCATGCACAATATACGGCAGCACGCGAACAGTTTACAATATTAGCTGCTTCGCAAATGCTTCCACTCTTGGCCAGAAAGCTAATGATCACACCCTTTAGGACGTCAGATAATTCTTTCCATTTCTGCTAAGCTCTTGCGATTGCAATGCTTTTCGATTAACTTGAACGCTTTTATATATGTTCCACTGCAATGTGCTGCCATCTGCCTTCTTTTATTGGTTATTTCACATTGGCATCGAAATTAGGTGGGGGTCACATTAATGGCACTGAACAGTGTATAATCTATATGCAGTAGGTTAAAATATAATATAATAATGTAAAACATAACTTTATATGTAAAACATAAGCTTCATAATAATCAATGTATTTCTTATTAAGAATAAAACAACATATTTCGAATCAATATAAATCAATATAATTCAAATTTAATAATAAGCAATATTTTAATTCTACTTTTCCAAATCTCATATTACAATACTAGTAAAATTCCAAATCAGATAACCATTACGGTACAAATGAAAAAAACCAAATAGCGAAAGTATTAAGGTACGCACAACAATGAAAAAAAGTCTTTAAGATGCACTAAAAAAGTACCAAAATAAGACACTTATTACAATACTTATTTGAAAAAAATCTAGATAAACATATAATAAATTTAAAAGAATAGGAAAATCATTTCTGTAAAAAGGAAAAATACGTTTTACAAAAATGGGCAGTACATATATAACGTATTTAAAATGTACAATTCAGTCTAATGTTAGAACAGAATGTAATATGCAGCGATTAACAAAAAATAATTAGATATAATATATAATAATGCATAATATTATAATATTTTCTAGATGATAAATCATTTCAATTTTCCCATTTTGAAAAATGAATCATTTAATTAAACATTCTAATGCAGTGGACTTGAATCTAGTCTGACCCGTACCTTTTTTTTTTCTTTATTGTTACTAGAAGCTCATGACCCTCTTTTGAAAGCTCATAACATATTTACGCTATATTTACTCAGATCATTTTTAACGAGTTTTATAAATAACACAACAAAATCATAAATAATATACCAATGGCTTCAGCGTTTTATTCTATCAAAAGGCTATACTCTTTGAAAATGGAATAGGTGTCTCAAAGTTTCCCCACTATCCATACTTTTTTCCCTTTTTGCTACCATATTTTGACAAATATTTCTTTTTTCCCTCGCTAGTATATTCCAACTTCTTAACAACACGTATTGTAAAAGAAAGATTTGCCGAAACCATGGAAACGAAGAGAGGAAAGTGTGGAGAGTGGAGAAAATATGTAACCTTGATAATTTATTTACAAAGAGTATAGTTATTTAAATGAAATGAAATTAATAAATATCTCAGTTACGTATAACTAAATTAATATTAGTAAAAGAATTAGTATAAGCGTACCAGAGTCCTGTTAGTATATTTTTCACAAATTTTTGGATACACGAAGTTGCGTTTGCTAAGACAAAGCGTAAGTCACCTTCAATTCCCCATATATTACTTTAAGTCGCTTTCATTTGTAACATAAATGAGAAACCTGACTCACAAAGATAAATTGATACAAATAGAAACATTGCATAGTTTTTTCTGTCTTTAAGGTCAAGGTTTGAACATAAAACACCGAATTTCGGTGAATGATTTCTCTTCAAATATTGTTTTAGCTTGAAAATCTTTTTTTAAAACCAAGAATTTCATCTTGAAATTCTCAATAAATTTCTCAACTGATAAACTAAATCGATTTCAAAATAAATTTAACTTCTCATCAAAGAGTTCGGGAATGCATACCCTCAATAAGAAGGCGTTTGATTTAGAAACCAAGTGTAGTCTGACTGATGTCGTTCACCAGTTGAAGCTATGAAAATTCATCAAGGGAGAATTCTCCCTGGTTGGGAACCATTCTTCTAATGATAATAGAGTAAGGCTTATCAATTTATCTTGAATTATCAGAATAATTTAGTCCAAAAAAGTTTTTGTGATGAATAATTCAAGTACTTAAACGTTTTACTTTTTTTTTGTGTTTCGTTATTACATTAAGAGCTAATTTTATCATGAACATACTTCGTGAAACAACATTGCGGCAGATTCAAGTAATTAATTTGTATATTTTATATTAATTCCCAATGCAATTTATTTTTTCCAAGTCTAACTATATAACATAATGTTCTATGATGATTTATTGTAGACAAACACCCATCACCCACAACGTATTTTAGTACTTAAACTTTTTTGCGATAAAGATTATAAATGATGAACTACATTCACTATAATGATAAGCCACATTTCGAATTGTTCAGAAGAGCTTTTATGATGGAACAAAAATTATACTACACTTTTGAAAACACTATCAGTTCATTTACGAAATAAATTTCTCCTATGAATTGTGCTGTTAGATGAATTTTCAAAAATTTTAAAATACCTATCTGAAAGCAACATATAAAGAAATTACAATAATAATACAATTCGAAGTAAATATGTCACCTTTGGAACAGGTGTTGCTGTACTCCTCAAAACAATATCACTATTGGAAAAATGCTACCATTAAAACAAGTGCATAACTGCAAAAGTATACTGCGTAAAATAATGTCACCATTAGAAAAATGCCACCGCTTGAACAAGTGTCAATATGTACTAAAAGTAATTTCACCATTGGAAAAATTTTACCATTAAAAAGGATGTCACTATACTGCCCAAAGCAATGTCACCATTAGAACAGGTGTCACCATGCTGCCCAAGGCAATATCACTATTAGAAGAACATCAGTGGTACAGATGTCACTATTCAATTGATGTCACCAACTACTTCAATCGATGAAAAATTTCGCCATTAGAAAATTAATACTGCTCAAAGCAATGTCACAAGGGATATCAGCTGCTTCGCTTTCTGCTAAAGATTTAATAAATTGGTTACAAATTAAATGGTGAAACTTGTTAAATAAGGATAATTATGGGGGGAAAAGTCTAAAAGTGCCAGCATGTTCACAAAACGTGTCACCAATTTTGCAATTACCTAACTGCAAAAATTTACATTTCATATGATACTTTGAATTTTTGATTTGCACTGGTGGGAAAATTACATAAAATGAAAAATACTAAATTAAAAATAATTTAAATTTCGTTACCACTGGAAAATATTTTTTTACAAAGTGAAGCAAGTTGGCCATTGTGGCACCATTGAGAAAATGTAACCATTAGAACATGTATCACTGTACTGCCCAAAGAAATGTCACCAGTGGAAAAATTTCCCATTGGGTATACTGCTCAAATCCCGTTCACATAAAGAAAAAATTTCAAAGCTTCGTTGAAGCTCTTCATAAGTTTTCTTTTTACTGCTAATGTTTAATACGAGTTTTAATTATATTATTAAAAAAATTTCAAATACTTTTTTTAACTCAGATTACATAATTAAATAAAAGAATTTTCAAAAAAAATGAATGCGGCTATATTTTATTAATCGTTTATTTCATAAAATAAATTATCATTAAAATTGATTCTTAATTTTTTCAGATTGCTACGATAGTAAGTAATTAATGATCAGTTTCAAAAGCCAAGAAATTCAAACTCATTAAATTCAATTTTTTTTAGAAAATTCTTACATATATGCATGTATCTAAAATTTACAAAAAGCACAATATATATCTTAAAAAATTTATTTATATAAATTAAAATATTATAGAAATATAAAGTTTACCTACCCTTAATTCTGATACTAAAATTTCTGGTCTGTTACAGGAAATTAATGTTCTTCCAACTTTAAAAACATTTCTCTGAAAATATAATAAAGTATTTTCACATCAGAGACAAGGTGGTATTGAAATGAAATAAATTTTAAATATATTTACAAACAAATTTATAAGTATATTTTAAATATACTTACAAGTAACAAAATGTGACAAATTTTAAACGAAATTAGATAAAAAATATCAATATAAAAAAATTATATATCAAAGCTATGGAATGGTCTCTCAAAAAACATAATATAAATTGCATAATTGCACTGTAAAGCATTATATAAATTGTATCAAAAACATATTTTTTTTAAAAAAAAAACTGTGGTTTAAACTTAGAAATGTAACATTTTGATAATATTTGAAAGATTTTCCTAAATAATTTCTTTGAAATAATTTCAAAAAAAAAACATTTTATTTTGATTGTAAATTAATGCTTTTGCTGGTCAAATGTTTTTCGCGAAGTTTTCAGAATCAAAAAATATGAATCAAACAGCGATGAGAAAAATCTGTATGATAAACATTTATATCTTATTTTCCGGTCCCAAAGGCGAATATGTCTACGATTAATAACTCATTAAACAAATTTAATTAAAAACAAATTCAACCATTGTTTCTCTATACAATTACATTTGCAGACAAAAGTTGTTGTTGTTGTTGCTAATTCCCATCTGGTCTGACGGGGTCAGACCAGATCAATGAATTCGTTAACATTGAGAAAATCCGAAACCAGAATGGGAGAGGAATGAATATCGTTCCAGTCCAGCCCTAAACAGATCAAGATGTGCTCAGGTGATGCCTGGTTTTGTTGGCATTTAGGGCAAAGAGGAAAGATCTTTTGATTTGCAGAAAATGTGAGACTTTTCAGGTGTCCACTGGCCAGTCGGGATAGGCAGGTGTTGGTTTGCCTGTCACCAGGGAGAGGCAGACAAAAGTAATAATATTGAGCTTTTTGAAATAGTTTTCACATCATTGATGTTTTAAATTGTTTTGCTATATTTTCAAATTATTTAGTAACATTACTGTCCTTAATCTCCTAGTCTTTCAAAGTATCAGAGTAAATTAATGATTTCAGAAAATAATATAATAATAGTGAAATAAACTAAAACAATAGTTGCATAAAAACACATATTTCGACTTAACAGTAAGTTAGTGTACTATTTATATGAAATTTTGAAAATAACTTTTAAAATAATAAAAATTCTAGTGAAGGTTTTATAATGTATTTATAAATATTAATAATATGTTTTAATTATCCACATAATTTTAATCATATTATATAAATAATATGTTTAAAAATTAATAAATAGTTTTAATAAATGAATAATAAAATTCAATTCATAATATTTAAGTTAAAATAAAAGTTAGGGAGTATATTTGATTGCATATTTGTAGAATGTGATTCTAAATGATTATCCTTAAATGTAAATCCTTAATTATGACTTTAATTATGCTTTTAAAATCAATAATAAATTTCATATATTTCAATATTAAATATCAATATTAAATTAAATTTAATTATGCTCTTAATAGCAATAAAAATATGTATCAAAAATAAAAGTTTGACACGTGCTAAAAAAAAAGTTTATTTTAAACGTCTTACAATGTTATTAAAATTGATATTATTAACGGTTGACTTGATTCTATATCAACTAAGCAATGAAATATAAGTTGGCACAATTGTATAAATTTTTTCCTTATGTTTCTAATTGAACCTATATCATCATTATATTGTACAAAAACAAACCATTAAAGTTGTCTATTAGATTGAAATAGAAAATACATTACATTTACATAATGTTTAAAACACTAGATGCATTTGTAATAATAAAAAATAAAAAAACACTTCATTTACGTAACATTTGAGATACAAATAGTGACCATTAGAATTCAATGAAAACAAAAAAATTACAGTTGAATAAAAAAAGAAAATATTATAAAAGACTAAACTTAAAGTATATACTTTTTAAACTACATAGTACCCACTGCAAAAATTCCGGATCAAATTACGCTAAGAAATACTGAAATGTAGAGAGAAGCATCCCTAAAATTCAGTTTTACCGCAAAACTTTATACTGTAAATTTTTACAGTAATATATTTATTTAATTGCAGGGATTCACTGATTTGACTGTATACATTACCGTAAAAATTACAGCACATTAGAATTTTTGTTCCGTAAAACTTAACGGTAAAAAAAAACTGGCACCCTCAGTGCCGGGAACTTTCTACCGTAATTTGATCTGGACTTTTTTACAGTGCAAATAGCAGAAAAATTTAACAACAACGTAAAACATACTCTTAAACAGCTCATATTTTTCATATTAAACTTTATTAAAAAAAATAAGTATTATTCATAAGTTAAAAATAAAAAAAATTCTTATTTAAATAACAATAGAAAACAAAGTAATTATGAAAACCTAATGAAAACAACAACAAAAAAATGCTTATGTAAACAACATTATACAATACACAAACAGAATACTTGAGAACTTAATACTTGAAGAATACTTGTACAGAATACTTGAGAACTGAGAAATATTTTTTCTACAAAGAGCATTGCAATCAGTATTTAAAAGAATGCTTAATTTTCGAAATAAAATAATTACCTTCCACATCAAGGAATGTAACCACTGATCTCGTACATAAGAATTAGAAACCTATAATAAATAAAGTAAGTTAACATATTTAGCGTAAATAATTTGTAAGTCTCTAAGTGTTAATAAAACTACTGACATATTACTCTGATTAAAATGACTTCGTCAATTTTGTTGGAGCTACGATTTTCTGATAAGTGTTTCCAAAAATATAACATTTCTTAGTTTGAAAACATGTATAAGAATCTTTCTTTACATTTTGTGTAATCTCATTCATATATAATGTTGAAAAAGCCGGCCTTTTGCAAACTGCATATGTCATTTGTTAGGCAACTTTCGGGGAGCTTTACAGGCACATTACAAACTGGCGTTGGTAGTTTGCAAACAGCCGGATTTTTCAAGTAGCCTATGACATACATAACCAAGGCAGTTAGCAACATCGTCGCGAACTTGGTTTCTAGTCGATTTTGCTTGACAAATACATAAGTAATAATAATTAATTTGTTTAGACAGCAAACTCGGATTCGTAAATCGGTGCAAATCAAGCATTGTACTTTTTATACATAAAACCACAATGAATTCGAAAGTATAAGTCTTGTTATAGCGTACTTGGACTCATTGGTTTCAGTATAAAATAGACAGCAAACAGTACTTCCTTAATATAGACAGCTACTAGATAGCAATGTAGGTAGGTAGGTACTTTGTTTTAGTCGCACTAGAACTGCACAACGGGCTGTTGGCGGCGGTCTTTGAAACATCCCTGAGGATGAAAACATGCCATCGCCATTTTGATCCTCTGCAGAGGGGATGGCTTCCCTGCTTTGGTAGCCCGACGACCAGTGTGAAGTCGAGCACTTTACGGTCGAACAGTTTAACGAGGAATGATATCACGCACCCTCGGTCCCTACGAAGGCTGATCAAAGCGGTCATCCACCAGCTTATTGACCTCAACTAGTGACGCCTAACTTCGGTGTTCTAATGGGAACCGTGTCTTTACGATCAGTCTACGGCGGGACAGATAGCAACGTCAAAATTGTATAAGTACAAGTCAAAAATATTAATTTTCACACATAAGATCCCAGGCACCAGTTAATAGGGTTAATACTATTAATACCATTGATTCATTCAAATCAGAGAAAGAAATTACGTAAAGAACAATACTTCAATCGTCTAAAGAGCAATGATAGATGCTTACATAAGTACTATTACGAATTTATCTAAACTATCGATCCGTAAGCTTCGTATATATTAACTTTCCTGCATATTTATTCCTTTTCTCGCCCTCCCGTTAAACCCTCTCACGTTGTGCAGGTTCTTACCAATTACTCTTTTAAGAATACTCAGTTTGTCAAACTATGGTAATTTTCGGCAGTTTTTGCTGCACTATAAGACAATTCAAGATCGAAATGGGCTACAGGCAGTGCAAAGCAGAACTTTTTACCTATGGCAACACTTCGCTTCGCATGCTTTCACCTGTAGCGTGTGGAGAGTCATAGAAGAAGGAAGTACGTTAGTATCTGTTTTGAATTTCAAATAGATTGAATTCTTTTAAGTTAGGAAACCATATGGAACTGAAAACTACATTAAACATAGTTCTAAAAGAAAGCGTCGTGGAAAATATTTTTCACAATTAAATACGAAAAATATTAAGAAAGGGAAAAATATATCAGTGCATTCTTATACAACTGAAAAAAGGAGAAGAGGTCAAAGACATGGAACCAGTCTTCTTCCCAGATGGCGTATTCGAGCACTGCGATCACATATAAATGTAAATGAAAATTATATTAATAAATTGAGACTCACCTGCAACAGAATGGATCCATCTGGAATCACTAATCTTATATAAAATCGTCCCACTTTGTCCCATCTTGAAACCGAATATACATCTTGTACTATTCTATATGGAATTGGATCCTCCATAAAACCACCAGGCTATAAACAAAATACATCGATTATAACCAAAATTCATACAAAACATATTGCAATAAAATTTGAACTATAATCTTGTTCAAAATTTCTGCAAAATTAATATCTTATATATTGTAGTTTCAATAAAGTTCAAACCATAATCTTATTCAAAATTTCTGCAAACTTAATATCTTATATATTGTAGTTTCAATAAAGTACGAACCATAATCTTGTCCAAAATTTCTGCAAACTTAATATCTTATATATTGTAGTTTCAATAAAGTACAAACCATAATCTTGTTCAAAATTTCTGCAAACTTAATATCTTATATATCGTAGTTTCAATAAAGTTCAAACCATAATCTTGTTCAAAATTTCTGCAAACTTAATATCTTATATATAGTAGTTTCAATAAAGTACAAACCATAATCTTGTCCAAAATTTCTGCAAACTTAATATCTTATATATTGTAGTTTCAATAAAGTACGAACCATAATCTTGTCCAAAATTTCTGCAAACTTAATATCTTATATATTGTAGTTTCAATAAAGTTCAAACCATAATCTTGTTCAAAATTTCTGCAAAATTAATATCTTATATATTGTAGTTTCAATAAAGTACAAACCATAATCTTGTCCAAAATTTCTGCAAACTTAATATCTTATATATTGTAGTTTCAATAAAGTACGAACCATAATCTTGTCCAAAATTTCTGCAAACTTAATATCTTATATATTGTAGTTTCAATAAAGTACAAACCATAATCTTGTTCAAAATTTCTGCAAACTTAATATCTTATATATTGTAGTTTCAATAAAGTTCAAACCATAATCTTGTTTAAAATTTCTGCAAACTTAATATCTTATATATAGTAGTTTCAATAAAGTACAAACCATAATCTTGTCCAAAATTTCTGCAAACTTAATATCTTATATATTGTAGTTTCAATAAAGTTCAAACCATAATCTTATTCAAAATTTTTGCAAACTTAATATCTTACATAGGTGAATTATATTGTTGTCATAACTTAATTATTTGACAATCCGTTTCAATTTGAACAGAGTTTAAGCGCTTGATGGTTTGAGGGGCTAATCTTATGGCACAACGCTGACTAGATTTTTCAGAGAGTTCAAAAAGGGAGCTAAAAGATAAATAAAATTGGGTCCGGATTTAGATATTTTTTTTATTTCGTCTCACCATATCAATATCAGAAATAAAAATAATAGTTTTTAACTACTGCTTTTAAACACAACGTTTTAAAATTAGATATATACCAATTTAGCCCAGTAAAATTTCTCTTACAAAATAATTTTTATTTTCAGTATAGTTAAAATGATTTTTTTTTCACATTTCGTCATACTTTTTTTTATGTCCATTATGATTCAATTCAGTTTCTTACGCTTAAATTTTGTTACGCAATACTTTGTGCATCTGTTTCTACGTTATTAACGTCTCCATTAGTAACATTACATTAGACGCTATTAACGTCTTTAATTGACTTATTTTTTTCTCTGAGTAATTTAGAAGCGCTGTCTTTCCAAACTTTTTTTTACTTGCTTGGCAAGCCTAGCTTCTCGCTTCAATTATTTAAAATTTATCATAAAAACAAGAAATTTTTGTTGTCAATTAAAAGACGTTATCAACCTATTTAATTGACTTCGGTTTTCTTTGAATAATTGAGAAGCGCTATCTTTCCAAACTTTTTTTTACTTGCTTGGCAAGCCTAGCTTTTCGCTTCAATTATTTAAAATTTATCATAAAAACAAGAAATTTTTGTTGTCAATTAAGAGACGTTATCAGCCTATTTAATTGACTTCGGTTTTCTTTGAATAATTGAGAAGCGCTATCTTTCCAAACTTTTTTTTACTTGCTTGGCAAGCCTAGCTTTTCGCTTCAATTATTTAAAATTTATCATAAAAACAAGAAATTTTTGTTGTCAATTAAAAGACGTTATCAGCCTATTTAATTGACTTCGGTTTTCTTTGAATAATTGAGAAGCGCTATCTTTCCAAACTTTTTTTTACTTGCTTGGCAAGCCTAGCTTCACTCTTCAATTATTTAAAAAATTTCATATAAAAAGAAACAAATTTCATTAGAAGAAAACAAATTTTTAAAAAACATTCTAGCTCATAAAATTAATCTAAAAGATCAAATTGTACGAATAACACTATACAGCATTTACAATATAATTTTTGAAATTTGCAAATCAAAACTTATATTAGAGTGAACGTACTTAGCAAAAGCAGCATTTTATATATTAAAACTTCTGGTTTTTATTCCATCATAGTGTAATTGAACAACCTTACTTTATTTCAACAATATCATGTATAAACTTCAATAAAAACAACAAAAAATTATTGTCGATTTTACGACAATAAACAGAAACTTTCTGTTTCTGCGACCGAGTCTAGACACTATCTTAACTTGGCTCTGTAGTATTAACTATCAAATTTAAGATTATAACATAGTAAATGTAATGTTACATCACAGTAATTGCCAGGTTACATCATGGTAAATGTAAGATTACATTATTACCATGTAATTTTTCAAGATTAAATCATGGCAGTTTAATCAGAAGTTTTTAAAACTTTAAGAGTTCGTGCATTGCGTTGAGTTTTTTTTTTTTTTTTTTTTTTTTGTACATTCGTATAATTTGATAAGTAAAAGAATGTTTTCAAACATTCTATGAGACATCATTAAAAATTCTAAAATAAATTAAAAATATGATGCTTTAAGAAATGATTATTAATTTATTTGGAATAAAAATATCCATACTTCAATTTGCTTTCAGATTTATTTGCTATAAGGTCTTAAGCATTTTCAAAATTAAAAAAGCGAATTTTTCTTTACGGATATTTCTTGAAAGCAATGTATACATCAAAATTTAAAATATATTTTTCAGTTATATGAATTCAACTTAATTATACATAAACAATATATTTCATTCAGATATTTTCTATAGTTTCTGAGACATGAAAGCAATGTATGCATCAAAATCTGAAATATATTTTTCAGTTACATGAATTCAACTTAATTATACATCCACAGTATATTTCATCTAAATTTCATTCAGATATTTTTTATGGTTTCTGAGACATGTTGAAAAAGTTGCTAAGTGTTGAAAACACATGAAAAAAAAATTATCATAATGAAATAAGTGTTCAAAAATTCAGCTGAAAATTTAAATTACGATACAGATTTTTTTCTCTTATTGATATCATCACGATTTGAAATCCAATACAATAAAAAAAAAAATTATTAGATTTATCTCTAGATTTTAATTAAAATAATAAATTTTTCATACTTTGAAAGACAGAGTAGACTATATTTCGCTGCTCCCCTTGGTTTATTACTAAATTGGTCACCAAAATGAACGGAGTTGTTTCAAATATAGCAACCCAGACAAAAACCTTTAAATAATGTAAATCGACATTTTCTTTTTACTGCATTTATCAGATAGCGTACATATCCATTTTTACGTACTTATTTTATTTTTATGTAAAATGCATTTTTTATTATAATTCTTTATGCTTTAATTATGTTTTGTTTTTGGCGTCATTTTATTTAGCAGGGAGCCAATTTCGCCAAGAAATGCTTCTAAACACATTTTTACTGACTTTTTTAATCATGCATTATCTCTCTTTGCCTCTGGACTAACTGTTTAAATTTAAATGCTTGCTTGTTTCATAAAAAAAGTCCTTTACGAAAGCTAGTTTGTCCCAATGCTTGATCAACGAGTTATTTTGTCTTCTGTGTAGGGTTCAAATTACAAAGCTACGAAATTGAACATTGATGATCATAAACGGCCGGATATGAAATAAAAAATTAACGAAATAACACATTATAAGCTATGTCGATTTTTGTCAAATACGCATTTCAAGCTGTTGGAATTTTCATAAACAACTGTAATGCATGATCAAAATGGCGTCTTCTCCAACGAATATAAATTTTAGTTTTAAATAATAAAAAAAGTAATCTCATCTAACACAATAAATTATTGTATATGAAATAACACTCTTTGAATAAGCACATATTATAGTGCTGAATTTCGTATTTTCCAAAATAATCTATTTCGCGTCGCCAAATATGTTTTCGCAAGCCATTTCTAGATCATGTCATTAACTGTAAGAGACCATACCTGAATTATTGATAACTGACCTACTCAACCAAATTGTGTAATTTATTATTGAAGCTTTTTTAACCATATCAATGTCATATTTGCTTTCGTAATTATGATACTGCATGAGATATTTAAACAACTGTTAACAAATATTATCCTCATTTAAACACCAGTTCTTATTTATGGCACATAAATAAACTAGAATGTAAAAACGAAATATTATTATCTAATATATAGAATTCTAGACATTAACTTTTACAAATACATAACCATAGATGGAATTAACATTATTATGAGTATCAAACTTTTTGAGGATGATAATAAATGATAAAAAGCTCTCAGTAATTAAAATTGTATACAAATTATGGTACTGTATAGTTTATTTAAATAGCTATTAATAAATATTATCCTAATTTAAGTATCCTTTCTTATTCATGGCAAATGGGAAAAAACTAAAATATAAAAACCAAACCTAATACCATTATCTAATATATAGATAATGATAGAATTCTTTGCATCAGCTTCTATAAATAGATTAACCATAGATGGAATTAACATATATTAAGAAGAATCAAACTTTGTGAAAATAATTGTAAATGATAAAATAAAAAGATCCAACACAGATAAATATATTTTTGTAATTAAAATTGCATGCAAATTATGGTAATTATGTTACTGCGTGGGATATTTAAATAATTATTAACAAATATTATCTTAAATTAAACATCATTTCTTATTTGTGGTAAATGAATAAACTGGAATCTAAAAACAGAATATTATTATCTAATATATAGATAACGATAGAGTTCTCAACATCAACTTATATAAATACATAACTGCAGATGGAATTAACATTATTATTGGTATCAAAATTTGTGAAGATAAATAAATGAATGATAAAAAGTTATCAGTAATTAAAATTGCATGCAAATTATGGTGTACTTATGGAATACTTATATAAATGGATAACCATAGATGGAATTAACATATATTAAGAAGAATCAAACTTTGGGAAGATAATGATAAATGAACTGCACTGAATTTGATTCTCCGATACAGAATCGGCACTTGTATAACAATTTTAACGTAAAATATTCGAGGTCTCATTCTTTAAAAAATAGTATTAAAAGAACCGCATTACTGTCGACTTAAGAATCTAAATTAATAAAATACTCACTAACAAATGTATATTTTTAAACGGCTAAGTGACTAATTTTAAAAAGTCGTTTTGCGAGAAATATTTTACCAGTTTTCTCAAGTTTCATATTTATTTTAATTATTTAAAATTACTTACTTTAGACTCATGTAGAAATTTGTGTACCTGGCAATTCAACGCTTGCTCAATAAGTAATAAAAAGAAATAAATAATGCTTTTTCTTACATGATAAATTTCTTTTTACAAATTTTACAAAAGTTTTTATTCGCCTGAAAAGTTACTGAATAATACCGAAAAAAGTAACCTCGACTATTAGTACCGTATTTACCACATTGCTACCTCCACCTGTTTTGAGGGTCAAAACTTCACATCCGTCAAAAATAAAGTATGTTTATGCAGAAATAGTAGTACGTTTTTATGCTTGATTTCGTAACTTAAACTGTTGTCTGCTTTAATAAATTAGCATATTTATATTTAGATCTAACAACTATTGAATGAGGCGGATTAAAAATATCAAAACCGGAAGAAATTTGAAGGCATTTCTACCTTTCATCTTTTGCCTCATGTCAATTTTCTCAGGCTATTTAACGAATTATGGTGTTTCTTAGGCATTCAAACTGTTTTGAGTTTTTCGTTTTGAATTTTTCTGATTTAAGTAACTTCTCGGTCTTTTCAAATTTAGGGATATTTTTGACTTCATTTTTGATAAGGACAAGTTATTTTGATATCATTTAAAATTGGTGATTATGCTTAGGCTAATTCAGTAAGTTATTTCATGAAGTAAATAAATGTTCTTTCATAAAGTAAATGCTCTCTTCTTTGCTGTTAAACATTTACGAAAACAAACGTTTTCCGTTTCAAAAGGCATGTACGTTTTAAGTTGCGTATTAAGGTTAATTATAATTTAATTTTTAAATATCTGTCAATTGTAGTTAATAATTTAATAATATTTAATTTCCATTCGCTCCTGATCTGCTGAGCCTAATTCGAATTCATAGCCTAGTTCTGTCTGTGCTATGTGTATGTTTGATTAACAAACTAATTTTATTTTTAAAATCAGTGCAGATGTGCATTCCAAATTAATAACTCTTACAGCTTAGATTATATTGCATTGTGAAAATAACTTAACTGACTCTTATGTGTATCATATCTTACAGTATAAATTTGCATACAATAAATGCTATACAGTAATTACTTTATCTCACAGTAACTACTATAAATTGTTACCGAATGTAAAAATCTTCTCAGCTATTTAACCCTAAGTAATGCAAGAGAAAAATATTTAGAGATTCATTACACTAAGAACTATCCTTAATCTTTAGTGGACTGCTATACCAAGAGCAAAAAGTTATAAGTATTGCTTCACTATTTTGATGTAATTTTGGTGTGAAGATACACTAAAATATTTTGCAGTGTAAAAAACAACAAGTTTTACGTTATTAAGGCAACGTAACAAAATAAAATCCGTTATCAAATATAATATAATACATTTTGTTTTTGAAAAACGCTCACTATAAAACGTTTAGAAAACCATTTAAGTAAATATCACTGTAAAAATATTTGCAGTGCTTTTAAACTTTTACAGTAAATTATACGAAAAAAGTACCTTTCATATGACAGTAAAACTGATTTAATAATATCACTCATAGGTTTTTAAAAATCACTTCAATGTATAACAGTGGGATGGTACAGAGGATAGACTATTTGATTTCCGGTAGCAGCTAAATACATATTTCTTCATGCATTTTACATGTTTTATTTTATGCTACATTTTTAAGATAAATATTGATTTTAAATTAGAATTTATTGTCGCCAGCCTACCAATTTACTTTACCTCAATTTTTTTAACAATGTATGTGATTAAAAACGCTTAGAGCATCTCTAAAAATGTTTAAATATAATCTCAACAATAAAACATTTACTCTTTAGTCGGCCCATTCTTCTCGGATCATTCCTTCTCCCTCAACATTCGTATCCATAGCAACACTATAAACATGATGATCAGAACGTATTCCTGTTGCTATAGTTACTTTCAAGTTGTCCAGGTGTTCTGCAATGTCTTTCGAGATCTCACAAAGATTTATTTTACGACGACTAGGGGAATATTTTAAGACATTATACATATGAAGGCTTTGAAGAAAACCCGCAAGTTGGCAGATTGATTTCATCTGGTTTCTCTCTCTCTCCTATTTGGAAACATAGTTACCTCTTTCTTTTTGTTTCATCCGTGATTTTGATAGCTGTTTGAGGTCGGTTAGGAAAGCTTAAAGAGGATTTGGGTTTTCTGAGGAAATAAATATTTGAAATACAGGATTTTTTAAACCATGAAAAAAATTCACTAAAGTGTTTGTAATTACGAAAGATAGTTTCATTGTTACTCATGAAGTTAGAGTTCTAAAAATATTAAAAATTCAAACCGATAATTGAAAAAAAATATTAAAATAAAAAAGAAAAATTATTTATATCTGGCATGAAAAGGCTAAGAAAAAAATACGCACATAGGCAAATCAATTATTCGAATATATTGAGTTTGATTTCAGTAAGAATATTCATAGTTTAATTTAAATCTTTTGGCAAAATTAATTTTTAATTTGGATCTTTTGAAAAAATTAATATTTAAAATACAAGATTTTTCAAAATATACATCTGAGTTTCCCGAATACTGATTATTGTGCTTATCAATTCAAGGATTCTGTAAGCTGCTTCAGGTTGCTTAGGATAGTTCTTAAAGGATTTGGGTTTCTGGAAAAATAAATATTTAAAATACAGGATTTTTCAAGACCTACTACTGAGACTCACAAATACTAGTAATTTAGTTTATCACTACAAAGATTCTGATAGCTGCTTCAGGTCGATTAGGATAGCTTTAAAAGTATTTAGGGTTTCTGACAAAATAAATATTTATTTAGAAGTTGCTCAGGGGATAGCCGGTGGTAGCTCAGGGGTTAACGATTTGTCTTCCAATGGGGATGAAACGGATTCGAATTCAAACAATGACTAGTCGATACGAATTCCGCACACGGCTCAAACAGACCACACTGCTGACGCGAAATATCCTTAGTGGTAGACGAATCATAGGTTAGAACCCCCTTACCATCAGGCTAACCGTGAGAGGAGTTCGAGGTTTTTTTTCCTCTCCATGTAACCTCCCCGTGTCCTCCACGAAGTCACTTACGGGGCTACGGAGTTGAACATTAGTAGTTGTAAACCCGAAATTGGGTCGGCTGTTCAACGATTTATATAAAAAACATATTTAAAATTCAGGATTTTTCAAAATATACTACAGAGTTTTAATAATACTGATAATTTAGTTTATGAATTCAAAGATTCTTATAGCTGCTTCAGATTGCTTGGGATAGCTTTAAAAGTATTTAGATTTTCTGGCAAAACAAACATTTAAAACGCAGGATTTTTCAAAATATACTACTGAGTTTCACTAATACTGTTAGTTTAGTTAATCAATTCGAAGATTCTGACAGCTGCTTCAGGTGGCTTAGAATAACTCTAAAAGGATTTAGGATTTCTGGTAAAATTAATAGTTTAAATTAAGGATTTTTCAAAAGATATTACTGAGTTACACTAATACTTTTAGTCAAGTTTATCAATTCAAGAATTCTGAGAGCTTGTTCAGGTTGCTTAAGATAGTTCTTAAAGGATTTGTGTTTTCTGGCAAAATTAATTTTTAAAGTCTTACAAATTCTACATAAATTTTTATTATCTTCAAAACTTACTACTGAGAATCACAAATACTAGTAGTTTAGTTTATCAATTCAAGAATTCTAATAACCGCAACAGGTCGATCAGGATAAGTTTAAAACGATTTCAGTTATTAATTTGAGGATTCTAATAGCTGCTTCATGTTGCTTAAGATAGTTGCTGAAGGATTTGTGTTTTCTGGCAAAATAAATATTTTAAATACAGGTTTTTTTAAAACATACTACTGAGTTCCACTAATGCTGAAAGTTTTGTTTATCATTTCGAGAATTCTGACAGCTGCTTCAGGTCTCTTAGGATAGCTTTAAAAGTGTCTGTACTTTCTGGAGAGAAAAATATTTAAACTACAGGATTTTTCAAAATATGAGCTACCGAATTTTGCTTTGCTTACGTAAGTTTTATTGCTATTTATATTTAAGGTATAAAAATATTAAAAATCAAAATGAGCAATTACTAGAAATATTGAAATCGAAAATTTAAAAAAAAAAAAAAGCTGTTTGGCTTTGAATAAAATACGTAGGTAGACCAATTAATTGCTTATCCGTTTTCTCTGTTTAACTTGAATAAATTGAGAATAGTTAGTCTTATCAATTGGATGATTTCAATATTTTTTACAGTTATCTAAAACAGCTTTACGGGAATTAGAGGTTAATTGCAAAAATAAATATTAAAAATTTAGGAAGTTTCATAATATACACTAATGTTTTTTTTGTAAGACACTTTAAATACAAATAATATTTATATTATTAAAAAATTTTACAGTATAAAGGATAATGTCAAAAAATATAAAAAATAACCAAATAATTACAATATAAACACTAATAAAAGACTTTTTTTTCCAAAATAACAGTCTTGCAATTGAAAGCATTGAAATTGAAATCTGAAAAATTTGAGAATTTAGATAATTTTTCATTTAGTCATTTTCGGTTTTCTTGCTAAAAAAAAAAGTTAATATAATTTTTTTTCAATGGTGGGCACTCCAAAAAGTGTCACTCAGTGGGCACTTTTGGCTAAGTCACGGCGGTGGAGTAGCATCGCCCGCGTCATAAAACTACGAACCAGTTTGGAAGGCGATTTACATTCACACAATCACACAGAAGAAAGGACATAGAACAGAGGAAGAGAGAAAGTTACATCCGCGGTGCCTATAGTGAGATTCAAACCCACAACCACTGGCCCTATAGTTCAGTACAGTAACCATTCAGTTAATATAATAAGAGGTTTTAAAATAGGTATACGTATTGAATTTTTTCAATTTTATTTAATTTGTTCTCTTCATTTGAAAAATCAATTTCAATTAAAAAAAATTATATTAAAATTATTATAACAAAACTAAATATGCGGATTAAAAGTATGTATAGACTTAGAGGGCGATATGCTGATTGACAGTTATAGTTCCTCTTGTTTCTCTCTTTTATTCCAATGCATTTTTTTATATATTATTCATTTGAAAACTCTTATAGCTTTTTTTTTTCTCATAAAATAAATATTTAAAATATTTGTTTAAATAATTAATAATTTTAATTGCGAAAAATACTTATATTACAAAGGATATTTATAGAAGATATGAATACAAAATAAAAAGACCTAACGATTAATTAAAAATTTGATGATATGAAAATTATAAAAATAATATTTATTAATATATATAGCAGTTTCTTGTTTAAATAATTTAAATTAGGAAGAATACTTCGATAACAAAAAGTCTTTATTATATAAAAAATATTGATGTCAAAGCATTTATTATATAAACGTTAATATCAACTATAAAACGATAAATTTTGCTAGCAAAACTAACATAATAATTGAAATTATTTGAAAACTTAAAACGTAATCCTATCTTATATACATACTAGTAGGGAACTGATTATCCAGAACGATCAGGACCATCGCTATTCCGAATAACTGATTTTTCCGGTTTTCTGAATCGCTACAAAAAGCCGTTTTTTTTTTATTGTTAAACCCAACTAAAAAGAAAAATATTTGGAAATAATCTTAAAAAGAAGAAAAAACGATGAAGTAATACACTAATGATTATTTCCAAAATGATGGCAAGGTAAACATCTTTCAAAAAAGAAAGAAAAATCCTAAAATCTTAGGAGGAAAAAAAAAATTTTTGTTAAATGGCGGGAAAATTTATCGAATTTCACTCCAGTGTTTTGGTTTTTCGGTTTTCTGATTTCCGGATAACAGGTTCTGTACAGCACTAAATATTTTTTTTCCCAAATATTATTGTACTATACACAAAATATTACAACTAAGCACACACTATTAAAAATATATTGTTTGTTAGAATTATTTTTACATTTATTGTATACATTTTCTTAGAAAAAGAAAGAAATTTTTATATTATATGTCAAAAGTTCTGAAACATGTTGAATCACAATATCGTTCAAATTAGTTGCAACCTTAATAAGATACCAAATTTTAAACACATTATCGTGTAACTCACACCATCTTAAACATAATTACTCGATAAAAAGAATGAAAATTTACACTGCTAGAAATTTCTCGGTAAAAAGGCTAAATAAAAATTTATTTAATTGTTATTTTACCACATTCAAACAAAACAATCAAATAACTATACATAAGATGATATTCAAACTTTTAAC
Organism: Parasteatoda tepidariorum; assembly: GCF_982258835.1. Classification (NCBI taxonomy): domain Eukaryota; kingdom Metazoa; phylum Arthropoda; class Arachnida; order Araneae; family Theridiidae; genus Parasteatoda; species Parasteatoda tepidariorum. Next base: position 68,636,329 of record NC_141763.1, read on the forward strand.
TGTGAGAAAAAGCTTTTATTAACTGCTTTCACCTAATACTGTTAATCAACCAGAATTTTATAACACCAACTGGGCCCATCTAATGAAGCCACTTAGTTCCTTACAGTTAGGTATAGATAGGTATATATTAGGTATATATTAGGTTCCTTACAGTAAGGTACCGAGAGGGCTAATCTGTCAATCTTGTGACAGACAGAGTAGGGATTCGTGACCCAGCGTTAATGTTACAATATTTCCTCCATTCCCTTTAACACATGAACAGTTTTAGCATCCTGCACTTCTTAATTCGTGACTCTGGACTATTGGAATACGATGCTCACATTCACGCATAAATGGCAGCATTATAAGGCCTCTTAACACAAAAAAGCCTAGCAATTCCCGTCTCTTACGATAGAAGAAACAACCAGGTAAACTAATTAAATCACATTCCGCACTATTTGATATAACACAATCCGACCACCACTCCAATGCCCATAACCTAACGAAAAGCCTAGCTCCAATGCCCAGTTAATTTTTTACGGTTTTGAAACCGTGCTTGTTTTAAATGGCAAAAAAACGTATAATTTTGTATTCATGGTTTTTTGACCATAATAGTTGTAAACGGTTTCAAAACCATAATCTGCAAATCAGTAATCAGCAATTAATTTAGAGCTCAAAAAACCAGAAATAAAGACAATTCGTCATTTTTTTAAATTTTATTCAAGGAAAAAGAAATTCCGGAAAAATTTCCATACTTGTATAGTAAGGACATTTCTGGTTAAAAAGAAAATCACGATTCTATTAATAAAACAAAAATATAAAATATTTAAACCATTTATATGGCAATTTTTTTGTTAGATAACGATTTAACGGAAAATCTGTTTCTCAAAACCATAGTTCACACATTTAAGTAAAATTATCAATCATACATTTAGTAGAAAATACAAAACTGAAAAGTAAACTTAAATAAAATAAAAAAGGTTGCTATATTATGCTCTAAGACAGGGGTTTCCAACTGGCGGCCCGCGAAGCCTTTTTTTGTGGCCCGCGAACAAAACTATATAAGTTGTCATTTTTTTGCGGATAATTTTCGAAAAGAATAAATATGGGTTTAAAATACTTTTCTTGTTAATAAAAACCTAATTTCTTCATATCTGAGAAATTTAGCATGCAAAAAAATTTATTTTTCAGGTTTTGCACCCAGGAAAAAATTTATTCGAATGCGAAAATAATAGTCTACGTAGCTCTATTTTATTTAATTTTTTTGTATTTTGTGAATATAATTAAGCATGTGCGTATCAAAAATTTTCTCGAAGAAATTATCCGATTTAACTTTTTGAAACCATTCACTCATTTTGGACGAAAATATTTACACACACATTTGTAAATTTTAAATGTAAATATCTATTCTCTGGTGGTTGTAGCAGACAAATCTCAATTTTCTCATGGAATATTTTGTGTGCTACTATGTAAGTTTTAATACCAACCTTTTCAAAGTTTTATATCTTTACAAATAGATATCTGTTGCACATTATTTGTTAGGTGCACATTATAGTTATTGTAGTCGAATTTTTATTATTTATTTAATATTCTTAAAAATATTATTAATAACAATTAAATATTTTTAAAAATCTACTTCTTATTTTAATTTGTAATTCAATATTTTCGTTTTGTATAACTTATTAAAAATCTGACAGTAATATCTAATGTTCTTTCAAACAAGAAAAAGGCCCTCATGAAATTTTGATAAAGTTGTAGCCCGCCATTTGATTTGCGTTTTTAATTGTGGCCCGCTGCCTCATGTAAGTTGGAAACCCCTGCTCTAAGATATCATGATTAACTTTTCAAATTTTACCAAATTTACTACTAAAATACCCGGTTATAAAACCGTATCTTATTATTAATTTTACCAAAAGTTTTTACCAGAACAAACCGGTAAAAAATACCGTTCTTTTTGTTGTTCAAATAGTCCCAGCCGGTTGTTTTGACTATACTCTTTTCTTCAGTCTGGATTATTTTCTTACTTATAAGTGGGATAAATATCCCATAAAGAGATAAAATAAGAAATTTAAAAAGAAAATTATTTACAAAAGGAAAGATTGAACAGCAAACTATCTTACGCTACAAATAAATAAAACTTAGTTCGTTGCAAAAAAAATAATGCGCATTCTATATTAAAAACTATCAGTATTATTTTTTTTTTAAAAACATCCTGAACCTTTTAGTTATCTGCCTAAAACTATTTAATTCTTTTCAAGCAAAACTGAGACTGTTCTAAATTAAAAATATGCCTTTTTCTAACATAAAATTCAGATACAATAGTTTATTTCACAAAATACATTAAAAAAACTAGAATTTGATTACGACATAACTGCATTTTTCTAAATTATTAAAATAATACATTATTATTATTTATTTGAGAATTTTTTATCACAATTATTTATTGCATTTAAAAATAAAAATAAATTTCTAATATGAATAACTACAAACAACAACAACAATCAATGCAAATCATTAAATTTTAAATTATTAACATAATTGAATTCAACGATAAATAAATAAAAAATTTATAAAGAAGTTCTATGATCATTATATTTATCAAAACAAATGCACTAATTAATTAATGTATTGATAATTTCTGAAACAAAATCTAAATTTTCTATCTTGAGTTTATGATATGAATTTTAATTACAGTTAAAACGACTCACATGTGTAAACAATTTTTGTTATTAAATTCAAAAACGCTAAAATTTAAATCACATTGGAAGTTACGATTTTATTCTATGTTTGTAAAATCACGAAATGCAATTTTATGAATTATAAAACAAATGATACAATGAAATTACATATTCATTCATTCTCCAAAAAAAGAACTAAATGAATTCTAAATTATTTCTTAAATAGAATATCGATTTTTTTTGGACAAAATCTCAGTTTTTAACAAAATCTCAGTTTTCTTTTAAGAGGTCTCACATTCTATATAAAAGGTTTACATTTGAGAAGTCTTATTACTATTGCATTCAATGTAATAGCAATATGGACAACTATAATATGCACCCTACCTGGGCACAAACACCTATATGTATATAAATTTTTATTACATTAAATAATTTAAGCAACTACAGTCAACGATTATTATTGAACATATTTTTATGGTATTTAAATAAAAGTCTAGTTCTAACTTCCTAAAATTATTACACATAACTTGTGGCAAATTACTAGTATATAAAAATTAAAGCAAAAGAACTAAAAACTTTATATAAAATTTAATCATAAACTTAATAAAAATATTGTTTCATTTTAACATAACAAAACTAAACTTTGAAAAAAAAATTAATTTTACAAAATATAAAATAGATAAATGAAAATTACACATTCAATGATTTTATTTATTTAAACAAGCGGATAATTTTAATTCTGACTTCTAAAAAGAGTCTTGATTATCTAATACGTATTTCAAACAGCCAATACATCTAACAGCACAATGAAATATTTCAAAAGTCAATTTGTAAAAATTTTAGAATTCCTAGTAACAAGAGAATTTGTCGGGCGAGCATAACCCAAACATTTTACTCGTCTCTACGGCGTGAAATTGTTTTACATTACTATTGACATCATAAAGATCTTTTCACAAAAGATAGTTGTAAATAATATATTTCCTCATTGTTCGCAAATAAAAAAGCAAATATCAAAGTTCAATCTAGTCAATGGTCAATGTGAAGCTTCAAAATGATTTTTAAAAGCAAATAGTATAAAAAAAATTTAAATCAATTCCTACTAAGGTTAACAAAGAAAAATTTTATTTTAGTTACTTTTTATTAAATAATTACAATTTTTTCTCACCTTTAAAACTAAAATTAATGAATAAAATTTAATTAATGAATTAATATTTGAGAGGTGGTCATATTAATTTGGCCACTCAGTGTATATATATATATATATATATATATATATATATATATATATATATATATATATATATATATATATATATATATATATATATATATATATATATATATATATATATATATATATATATATATATATATATATATATATATATATATATATATATATATATATATATATATATATATATATATATATATATATATATATATATACAAACATATATACAAACAGTTACAAGCTTGCAGCGATAAGCGATAAGATTTCCTTTATATTAAAAAATCAGATGTAAACTATTTAATTATTTCTAACATATGAATACGTGACTGTCAAAAAATCATAATTCCCTTGTTAATAGTTTTTGCTGCACTGTATTATTCGCTACAGAAAACAAATTCTTCGACTTTGGATATAAAATTACTCAAAAACTAATAATCGCATCAACATAATTCTGACATCGGAATGATTTGAAACATTATTCTTTAAAAGTTTTTAAAAAAAACTTATTTTCTTTCATAGAATAACTTTTGAGTTATGAATGTTTGGGCTAGTGAGTTTCATATAATTTTTGAGCTATTATTTTTCTAATTAAAAAAAGTTTAAATGACGGAAAAACTGCTGAATTTGCTAAATTTATGAGAAAAGGGTTAAACTCATTCGCTTCGCTCGTTTGCCAATGGATCTCAACATTATAGTCAATATAATTCAAATGGTACTTTTTAGTCAGCTGGGTGCAAGGAAATTTAACTTTTTTTTCCTTTGACTATTATGCTTTATTTCGTCAGCCTCTTTCACCAAATTTGAAAATAAATTTGAACCAATCAAAATAAATTAGAACAAATCAGAACTCATCTATTTTGTTATGAAATGTGACGAAGCTCCCATTTACTAATTATTTTCTGTTTTATCACATACCTTAATTTTAAAGTAAAAACTGATGTAATAAAAAAATTGGTATAATAAAAATTTATATTATTCTTATTATATCCAACTATATTTAATCCTTTGAACTTTATAAAAACCGACAGCAAAAAAATTCAAAAAGGTTTAAAAAAAAGTTACAGCATATTATGAAATACGAAATGAGAAAGTTTTAACTTATAGATAAGGTATTTTTTTTTCTGAATGAAATAAAAACAAATTGTATGATTTTAGAAAGAAAAAAAAATTATTTAAAAAAAATAATTAATATTTTAGTTATCTTTAAGGGTGGGAAAATATTAATCAATAAAAAGTCACGTTTAAGAAGAGACAGAAGAATAGAAACTCAGTATTTTTACATTGAAAGTTGTGGTCAGAAGAAAGTTGCAGTTACCAAGATGGCGGCATGCCACTACTTTGGCTTAGTATCCGAGGCTTTATGTGACGTCAGTGAAAGCTGAACAAAAATTATCGAAAAACTAAGGAGCCCCCAATTCTACACTAGAGCCTTGTTTAGTTTTTTGCGAACGTTCATTTTCTTCAGTGTGTCAAAAACATACATTAAAAAATTTAGATAGTAAGGAACAAATTTAGCGTAGGTCCATATTTTTGGCTACTTTTCACTTTCAGACAGCTAACCGAAAAGTACCATTCAAATAAACTTTATAAATAAAAAAGAAAAAGAATAATATTTCTTTTTATTATCAAACTTTAGGAATAGAAAACTTCGAAATCGAATAATAATAGCTTAAACGACATTCAAAAACCATTTAAAGATTTCCAGCTGTTGAAAATCAATGTCTTGACAAGGGGATACCTGCAAGTGACGTAGTGTGGGTGTCTCGATCCTGATTGGTTGTGGAAACGCGGCATTTGTTTACGTTAGCAACTGTTCTTTCCATTCTATTCCGAGTAAGCCTCTCCAGTCGAGTATTAATTCTTTTAAATGGCACATTCTAAATATTTTCACAAAAATTCTTTCTCAAAGATTTCAATTCTTTCACTATATATTTACACTGAGACAAGACAGGCAGGAAGCCATGTGGAACATAAACTAATTATTCATCGAAGTTGCCAGGACACAAAACGAAAATATATCATAGTTATAATAAAATATATAAATAAATAATAAATCTTAAGTTAAGTAAGAAAAGTAGACAAGAAAGAATTACATTTCAACTAATTCAATGTGCGATATTTAATTAACTTATCGTTAATTAACACTCTAACTTATGTAGAAGACTGAACTTAACTTTAGTGCACTATTTAGCTGATAAAGATTAGCTGGTACTGACGTCATAGGTCACATGTGTGGGTCTGGGAGGTCTTCTTCATGAAGTGCAAGTATAAAATTCCATCATTCCATTAACAAATATGTTTGCTAGTTAAACTCCTTGTTTGAATTTTAGCTTATGCGAACCATAATAAACTAAATTTTCAACTATTTTAGGTGGAAACTGGACATTTTTCTATACAGGGTATACTGTAATAACTGTCTTTGGAATACATAATTTGAAGAAAAAAAATTAAAAAGTTATCAAATACATAGGTGTCAAAATTAAAATAAAAAAGTATGCTTAGGGAATGGCAAGTTAATATTTAAGTAAAGAGGAAACTAAAATTCTGCGGAATAACTCGAATTCATTAGTAAGGAAGACATAACAAAAACGGTAAAACCAGTTTGATTGCTAGATGAAACATGAAGTATTTCTAGCAATCGATTCTCAATTCCTGTCTAATTTATTTAGCAATCAAATAGATTTTGATACTTTCAGTTCCAATTTCCTCACTTATATTTCGACAAATTTCGATGGTATTATTTTTGTCCTGGCTGCAATATTAATTTACAACTCCAAATGTGCATATTTTTTGTATTTCATTTTTCCCAAGGATTCTACAAATATTATGCTACGGATGGGTATAAAAGAACACCCTGCATATAAGACTTGATTGAAAATAGAATTGATGTGTGTAGAATTGAAAATTTAGAATTGAAGAACCTAGAAATTAGGATTGAATATTCATAGATAATATTTTGACAACTACCATAAAACATTTTGAAGAACATTTTTATGAGCAATAATTTGTAGTATTATGATTAAGTTTGGACTGATTCAGATCGTATAGCCCTCTATCAGGAATGGAGGTTGATTGTAAAACTACAATTACAAAGCGACAGAACTTTATTCAAGTGCACTTATGACTGAACTTGATTAGACTGAACTTACCGATAGTGGTACGTAATTACCATTTAACTGTAATACTGATTGCAAATGATAGTTGCAATTTAAGAACACTATTTTAATTCGAAGTAACCGTAATTTAAAACAAGACATGTAATCACAACTCACAAGTCTATTATAGTAGCAGTCATTACTAATTGAGATTTAAAATACTTATTCTTTAGTATAGTAAATTTTATTAAGACTTAAAAATATATTTTATGTAATATTAAAAGAAACGTAAATAAGTTTTTATTAAATATTTAATTTAAACATCGTAATAAAATCAATTAGAAAATTACAATACTAATAATTGTGTAATTACTTGTAATCACGGTAAATTACAGCCATGATTATTCGTAACCAATATTGCATATAATCATTTGATAACTTGAAATCAATATAACATATAATCATATGATTTGAAATCAATATTACATATAATCACACAACTTATCAATATTGCATGCAATCATATTATTACTAGCAATTATTATTGCCGAAAATAATATGATACTTGTATTCGGGTCTAAAATTCTAATAACAAATATAATTCGCTCGAATCATGACTAAGATTGTAAACAAACGTCTATTACTTGACATTTTTCCTTAACTATGCGAAATTAGCATTTAAAAGTTGTATGCCAACTTAATAATCACTATTAATTGTCGCCATGATTACTTGTAATCAATATCGCGTATCATCACGATTTCTTGCAATCAATATTGCATATAATCATATGATTGCCTGTAATCGTAGCTAAAATTTTAGTTTTAATCACGACTACAATTTAAGCAAAAATTTGATCATTTGACATTTTTGCCTAACTCTGCAAGTTAGAATACCTTCAAAAGCTTAAAACATTATAAACTTTTAATTTTATAAACTAAATGTTGTTATGTTATAATGTTATTGATATAAAAAGAGCTGAACAGCTGGTTTTACAAAGTTCATTTAACTATAGGTACTTTAAAATAACACTATAAAATAACACCTGGTTTAGCTTTGAAAGAAACTTGAGTACAAAGTAAACAGTTCTATTTTATCAACGGCTGCTTCGTGATATGTTAGCATGGTACATTACGTTTCACAAGACTGTGATTGAAATTCAATTTTCCATCAATATGCTTAACATTATATTAACAAATTTACTTAGATTTTATCTTGTACTTTGTCACTATTGACATTATTAAGTAGGAGTAGCATAGCTGAAAGCTCTTGATAACTAAAAGCACTGACTCTTTTTTTAAAAAAGGCACTTGATCTTTGGAAATGGTACTGGGATTCTGGCAAAATACGCCAGCTTTATTAAAAACAACTATCAGGGATATTGCCTTTCTGTGTTAAAATATAATGAGAACCGTGGGGATTCAACTTTAAGTTATGTTTCTTTCTAAGCAAAAAGCTATAGAACTTGGAAGCTAGAAATTACGACAGTGTATTGATAAGTTAACTGAGAAAACAAAAAAGATATGAAAAACTGAGAAAATAAAAAAAATTGACGTTTGATGATCAATTCGAGAATTATTATATGTTAAACTTGTAATAAAAAAATTTAAATCAATATTGATATATCAATAAATCAATTTGATATGCTCAAAAGACCAATTTTATTTATGAACTTACCACAACGTTTTAATTCCTTTTTACCGAAATTCCATTTTTTTTTTATTACGATAGTGTATAAGTACACTGAGAAAACGAAAAAAATATGAAAAACTGAGAAAATTAAAAAAATTTACATTTGATCACCAATTTGAGAATTATTATATGTTAAACTTGAATTAAAAAAATTTAAATCAATATTTATATATCAATAAATCAATTTGATATGCTCAAAAGACCAATTTTATTTATGAACTTACCATAAGTTTTTAATTCCTTTTTTCCAAAATTCCATTTTTTTCTTCAAATTTTATTCCAATTTCGCAAATTTAGTGATTTCTTTAAATAACAATTATTTATCCATGGAAGAAGAAAATTTTATTTATTTATTTCGATATCTTTATTTTAAAAATTCACACATGAATTGATATTGAAAGTAAGAAAAGAGAGAGAGAAAGATAAGATGCTCCCAGGTAAAAACTTTAATTAATTTATGTTTAGAATTTTAAAAATATAAAAATCTTAGCAGTTTTTTTATTTGAACTATTATAATAATAAATTTTTCAACGAATAAAATTACTTCTCATATATTTTATTATTCAGTCAATGATTTGATTTTTACACTGCGTGAGACATTCCACTGTTTATATAATTTTTGGGAACTTAATTATAAATAAGCACTTCTCAAAAGGAATAACGTATGGTAAAAACTACCAGAATATGGTAAAATTTATTGTATTTCTGGCTCTATGGGAACCCCAAAAAGTTCGATAATTTTTACTGAAGCACTTGGTATATGATTTTGGAGAAATAAGCAATAAAATATAGTTCAATAATGCGTGATAAAATTTGGTAAATGTGGTAAAGTTTGGTAATTTTATCATGATACCTTAGAGGATGGCATAGAAAACCATTTATTCGGCTTAACTTTGTTTTCAGTTTTGTACTTTTTACTAAATGTGTGACAATATTGACAATAAAAAAACCGTTATCATATGAGTGGAAAAATTACCAAAATAATGGTTTAAATATCATGTATTTTGCTTTTCAATACCTTAATTATGTTTTTTTTACCAGAAATGTCATTACCATAGATAATGGTAATTTTGTCAGAATTCTTTTCATTCTGTTTTTTTACGTGTATAAAAATTGCAGCTCGTTGCAGAATTTCTTCATAAAAACATAAATATTTGAAAAATTACTTTGATGATGGATAAATTATTTTAAAGTATTTAATTTATTTTCTGTAAAATAATAGTGTGTTTTCGAAAATAATTTTTTCATAAATATGTCAAAACGCTAAATAATTGCTTTAATTTATGTTCTCACAGTAATATAACTTAAAGATTATTATAATTTGTTAAAGATATTATCAAGTAACCTTCTTATTTAAACTTTATACACTTATTTTTATTTGTAAATAACTAGACACATTTAATGAAATTATCTTGGTGCTACATTGACTCAATGTCCAAAATTCAGCCTTTTGAATAGAAAAAAAATATTTTTTATGGTAGAAAACTTTTACAACAATTTAAACTGATTTATGACAATAAACAGAATTACAAAATTTACTCAAAAATTTTGACCAACTGTCACAAACTGTGAATTAAATAACTTAACTGTTGCCTGAGCTTTTAAGTTTTGTTTCCACGGTTTGAAAAATGCCCTATTTAGAAACAATTATTTTAATATAAAGCTACATTTATGTTATAATTCTACTTTATTGCTTAAAAATGTATTTATGTTATAATCTGAAGTATAAAGAAAAAAATGGAAAGATAACTATAACAATAAATCAACTTAAACATCGCAATAACAGGTATTCAATTATATTGTCATCCTAACTTTTGATTGGTGGATTAAACAGATTATTTCAAATCAAGTGATCATAATCCTTTGTAATTGTATATATGTCAAACACATATAATTTCTATTAGTTACAATCATGTATACTCATAAATGGAGATCATGACAATTCGTAATAGTACATTAAGATAGTAATTATCACAACTTATAACCGGAACTACACTGTAACAATTCCTGATCTCCGATATATAGTATCAGCATTTTGGATGCATAATCCGTAAAATCCATTTTACAGCAAAATCCCTTTTTACTGTAAAATATTATACCGCAATTTTTACAGCAATATTTATTTAATTAGAGTGATTTAATGATTTTATGGAAATTATATTATCGTAAAAACTATGGTATATCAGATTTTTTTGTTCCGTATCATGTCCCAAGAGTGCCGGTAATTTGATACGGAATTTTTTACAGTGTGCAATTATAATCATAATTTATGATTGCTTGCAATCATGGTTTCAAATGTAAAATGTAAACTACAATATTGCATTATTACGACTTGTAATCAATTCAAACTGGTATCCAACTCCAGTTTCTAATAAAAAAAATATTTATAAAAAACCTTCGAAAAAGTGTGGCAAAAAAGAAACAATAATAAAAATTAATTGTTTGAAAAATTTTAAAAAATCAGAATTCTTTGATATTTTAGAAATACTATTTTAGAAATGATAATTTAGAATGATAATTTAGAGATGATAATGAAATGATAATTTAGAAATGATAATATTAATTTAAAAGTGGGAGAATAAGAGAAAGATGAAAACACTTAAAAACTTAAATGAAATATACCCAAGGAGATGCTTGTCTATTGTCAAAATACCTATTGTAAAAAGCAAACCTTTGCAATTTCCAATTATCAAGAAAGTTGGGTAGTTACGACATATCTTCATAAACATTCAGAAATTTTAATTTACAATTTGTAAAAAAAATAAATACCAAACTCAAGATAATATTTCTCATTTTTAATTCCACAATCTTGATTAACACGAGTAAATAACTTAACTAATTAATAACTTGAACTGATATATTGTCAAATATAACATTTTATTAAGGTTACAAATAACTGACACGTTATTATGGCAGTATAATTGTACCAGACCCTGGGTTTTGATGATTTAAAAAATCTAGAAATATGTCCTTAAAAAATAGTAAAATAAAGGGCATTAACACTAGAAAGACTGAAATACCTATATTGCCCAAAAGCAGTCAAAATGACTGCATTAAGAAAGAAAAACTAATGTATAAATAAATTTGCTTAAAATTAATTTTTAATATTTTTGATATCATTTTCAGTTACGTAACAAGTTACTAGTAAATACCAACAATAAAAATAATTATAAAAATCACAAAATTCTAAGAAATTGTGTAATTATATACATCATTGTTTTTCTTATTGAAATTAAAAAGCAGTCAAAATTACTTCCTTGCGCAATCTAGTGCAAAAAATTCATTTAAATAATCCCGTATTAAATTTAAAGATTTCTTTAGTAAAGTATCGTATGGCATAAAAATGTAAATTAAGAGAAATTGAAATTTAATTTTCAATTAAGTTTGCAATTAATGCTAAATTCAGAAAAAAAGGCTGAAGAAGATAGGAAAACTGTTTCGATACATTTACATTGATGCATCTACAGAAATATACTTCAAAACTTCTATTTTGTGAAAACACAGAAAATTTTATTAACTTAGAAGAATAACCAAAAATCTCAAAAATGCCCTAAAATAAAAAAATCCAAAAATATTACTTTTTAAAATTTGATTTTTCAGTAACTATACGATCGGTTTCCGTCAAACCCTGTACATTTTTCAAATTTGATGTAAAAAAAATTTACTTCTTGCAATTCAAAAATTTTTTGACTATTATTAAATAAAATATAAGGAATAATAAACATTTACTAAAAGTTTTTTCTTCAATAAATTATTTTTGGATAAACAAATTTCATAACTAAATGCAAAAAATTTTTCATTTCGCTTAAAAAGTTCTCGAGAAATGTTAAAATAAGCAAAAATTAATATTATGGGGTCCAAATTTTGGACAGCTCTCCTGACCAAACTATTCTGACCATATTTCCTAGATTGGGGCTACTCGTTTCATTTTGGGGGGTCAAAAATCTGAATCCGTCCAAAAACAGGTATATTTATTCAGAAAAAAATGCATTTTGTGTCTGATTTCATAACTTGAAACATCGTCTGTACTAATTAATTAGCATATTTGAGGTCATCCCCTCTAACCATTGAGACCTTGACCGTGAAGATTCGATCAAACGTTATTCAGGGAGTATCGGTTCTTTTTTCTTCTTTTTTTGTGCACTATAACAATATATTTAACAGTGTCAAAATTAAAATTTTTTGACATATTGGTATATATGCTGATTTATTACTCAACCCTGTCCCGCCTCCGTCAGGGGGCATCCAGGGAGATATATATACTAATAACGAGCCATAATATTTACTACATTTTCTACTAGAATAGTATGGTGTCATTTTATTCCATAAAACCGTGCAACTTGATCTTTCTCTCACTGCACTGCACGAAATGATAGTTCAATTTAAACAACAAAAATAATTCGGAAACAAACAAACAAACAAAAAATTGGGATCTTAAAAAAGTGCGCTTAATATTACTTAACAAAATGTCAATACTATGGTTCAGTCTGCACTCCTCAAAAATCAGTCCAATGTTGAAACATAATATGTATGAATGCGATGGAACCTTAATAAATTGTTAAATTGAAGCATGTTTCCATTCAAGTGGAAACATAAAAATTAAAATTAGTTAATTTGGCTTATTTACTTGATAATATGGTACAATTCGGTACTTGAATTAGATTGAAGCAAATTTAGACGTTAATCGGGTTTGTCGTGATTCAATAAGTTTAATAGTGTAGAACAAAATGTGTAGAAACATAAAATACTCTCCTTCAGTCTAGCAGTCACGAGATGAGACTCAAACCAAACTGAATGTTTTTCTCATGATTGTCAGACAATACACGTTGTAAAAAAATTCCGGATCAAATTACATTAAAAAGTATCGGCAGTCAAGGTGCCGATACTGTTTACCGTAAAATCTATTTTTACCGAAACATGTTAAGGAACAACAAAAAACTGATATACCATAATTTTTACAGTAATAACTGCCATAAAATCACTGAATCACTCTAATTAAAAAAATATTGTTGCAAAAATTACGATATACTATTCTTCTGTAAATGTACTTTTTTTAAATGATGTAACCAAAGTATCGGTACTTTACGCCGAAATTTAATCCGGAATTTTTTACAGTGCATTTGAGAACTATTTATTTTAACACAATAGCAATTTTTTTTACTTTCCAGTACTCTAATCTTATAAGATTATTTAATTAAATCGTTTTTGTATTAGTTAATTAGTATTGTTGAAACAAGTTGTATTTAATGCCCTAACCAATAAAATAATTTGTTTTATTAAAACTATCAGCTACTGAATAGTAGATGTGTTTCAAGCTTGAAGAAATATGAATCCTGTAATTTAATTTTTTTGCATATGAATTCACGATTGGGTAAACTTAAACTTGGTTCAGCTAAATATCATGTTTATTTTGCAGCAAATTAGCATATCTTAATCCAATTTACAGTCAACCTGTTAAAAGCCAGGTTGGCAAAATTTTGAACACAATGGTTAAATCCTCGATAGGAACTATGGTTTTGCCGATTCGGTCAAAAAACTATCCAAAACACTTCAGTCAACAGTCAAATAGATAGATTTTGTTGAGGCGATGCAAAGTATTGTAATAAAATAATAAAAATTAACAACAAGTTATAAAAAAAATTAACAACTTATTAATTAAACAACTATCAAACATAGATCTATGATGTAAAAATATATGCATTAAAAAGAATTGAATTAAAAGTAACTGGTTCCATCTTCTTTGTATTTTTGAGCAGTTTGATAGTTTTGAATGGTAAGCCCAACGCTCTCTGTCCAAAACTCAAACCCTGATTAAATATAAAGTTTATTAATATAACCTAATATAACCTATAATATTAATATAACCTATGAATTGCGAGTTTTTCAATTGATGTTGAATAAATGTTTAAAATTAATTATGGCTGAAAATGTAGCCTGATATTCATTTTTATGCAATGAGTGTATAGTTATTCATTACATTCGGAGATATTTATTCATTTTTTAACTATTTTCTGCATTCTAGATTTTGGATATTTTTTTTAAATTAAGAGCGGTTAAAAACCGTTTTTGACAACAAGTCACTTGTCCAGCCCAAATCCAATTCAAGACTTTCGAAACTCTAGCCCTGCTAATCAATCAACTTAAAATACAAAATTTAAAAAATGTAAAATAGACATATAAAATAAAACGTGTAAATTAAACAATATGTGAAGTTAAAAAACATGTAAATTAAACTTACATGTCTGGATGTCATGTACGAATCCTCTAATATCAAATGATGTGTCTCCCACCTCCTTAAGAACCTTGAACTCAGTAATTTGCTAATTACTGTTCTAGTATGATTTAGGCGACACAAATGCACTTGTCCCTCGTATATAAGTTTAAATCTGGGACCCTGAGGACTGCTGGGTGGCACAGGAGACCTGCATGGTGTAGAACAGTTTGATCTCCTGCCACCTGAACTGCCGGACGATGAGGAATCTACAGAACAATGTCTTCCCGGACTAATTGTCAGGAACTGTTTAGGTTCCTCCGAGCAACTAGAATACGGACTAGAATCCGCATTTTGGATGCTGGGATGCAATGGCACAACTGTTGCTGAATCGCTATCGTCTGCATCATTGTTACTCACTGTCGGTATCTGCAGCTCAACTGAACTACTTGTGCTGCAGCTGTCGGTGGTATCTTCTGGTATCTTATCCATTCTTAAGAATGTCACTTAAATGTATCAGATGACATTTTTGATTGAATTTTAAGAAATCATAACAAGGATAGCAGACTGGCAATTTAGCAGTCTATGGGTAACCATCTTCTCATGGGTATTAAATAATATTAGAACGATATTACCCATGGTTATTTTTTATTATTCAATAATAATTACGTACTGAAAATTAATAAATGAAATTTATAATTTCAACTAAAGCAATCTTGAGTTTAATTAGTAAGTTTTTGAATATTTAACTAAAATAATAGTATTCCAAGTACATAATTTCATTTATATAATTCATTATTATAGCTTAATTTAATCAGTTCAATCAATCATAGCGTTTATTTTTAATAAAAAAAATAATAAAGCTCAGTAATACTATAACCTTCTTTCACTAACTGGCACTGACCCTTTCTTACGCTACTAACTAGTATAATTAACTGAATACTTATTTCATCTCATAATTCAAGTATCATCTTGCTGTTCATCTTCAAACAATAAGCTGAGAAACATGTTTATCCATAACCGTTCACACCATTAACAGTACTGTTGACACAGTATCAAGCCAATGATCAATAATCGGATACTTTCGTAATTAAAAACGTTATCGATCTGACCGGTTGAGTAGTACTGATAGCTTCATATTTGAACCATTTTTTAAAAGTACTTACAATTAAATAGCACATCAATATGTACTGGGTTCGAAGCTGTTATATTTCACAAACGATAATTCTGGAAATCTGGAACTTTTCTTGCACTGCCTGTGGAAAAAGGAACCCCAACACTTGTAAAGGGAATTGAGAGTTATTAATTCTTGCAATAAGGAATTTGTTAATCCCGGGATTGAAAGGATTAAATTGGAAGCAATCCAAGAATCGGATAAATCCAAAAGATGACAGATATTTTCGATAGGGAGAAACGTGATGAAGACCGAAGAGAACTTCTCATCAGCTGAGCAAAATGGAACCTTGTCCAGGGTTGCATGAATTCTAGCGTTATGCTGATTCCATTTTTGTCGCCAAGTTAAGTTTCGTGTCGCCAGTTTTCAAGGACTGGATGTTTTTTTTTAATAGAAAAACAGAGCGGTTTTTGTGAAGTTATCTTGCTTTGGTATTTGCATGGTTAAAAAACACTTATATTAAGTATCTTTAGTTGAAGTAGTCTTCTTCAGTTGTTTGTTAATATTAAAAATAGTAAAAAAATAAATATACAATTATTAAACCTTTGAACCTGAATTAATTAAACCTTTTAAATGAGAAATATCTAAACATAATTTTTTGATGAAAACCAAAATTAAATACCAAATTACAACTATATAGGGATTTAATAGGAATGATTCTATTAGAATTGACGCAGAATTAAAAAATTTAAAAATTTAAGTTAATAAAAACTAATTTAACGCTTAAAGAGGAATGGAAAATTTAACAATAAAAGCTTGTAAAAGCAAATTTAACATTTTAAACGGAATAAGAAATTTAGTAATATACTTTTGGGAAATAAAGACGTAAGATTAAAAGTTTTAAGCTTGAACGTAGAAAAGGTTGAAAATAATTACAGTCTAAACAGTTAAAATTATATCCTAAAATTACAGTAAAATACCCGGTAGCAGTCTGTTCATCCAATTTACCGTAAAGCTTACAGTTAGAAACATTTCTTTACCTTTACGATTTTGAAACCGTTTAAAACTGGTATGGCTAAAAAAGCGATTACAATTGTATAGGGCTTAAAGCCCTTTACACCTTGCACAGTTTTATTAACGTAAAAAATCAATTTAACTACACTACTCAAAAAAAAATTAGGGGAGCAAGCAAAAAAGTTATGAAATCTCTGCTTGATTGCCATACTCGATCAAAAAATGGAGAATATAAGTTTAACAAAATGCAACATATAAAAAGAGAAGCAAAAAACAATCGCTAGGAAATTTAATTATTTGGAATGCTATAAGGAACATGAAATGATGTTTCAAGGCAACAATTCGATAGCATGTAAATGAGAAAAAACTGTTAGTACGGAAATGATAAAGGATGCTTAATATGGTGCGTGGTCTCCTCGAACCACTAAGATTGACGCACACCTATTTTGCATGGATGCGATGAGGCTATCGATGAGACTTTGAGGAATATTGTTCCCCTCTTGACGAAGTGCGATCTCCAATTCTTGGACTGTAACAAAAGGCCTTGATTTTGCAGCAACGCATCCTAGTGCGAACTCGATCTGATTAACCCCAAGTAAACTCGATCGTATTAAGATCTGGAGAGCATGCTGGCCACTCAATATATGGTTTCTGCTTCAAGGAATTTCTCCACGTGACGAGCTGCATGAGGTCTGACATTATCCTTTATTAAAAGAAAGAAATCACTGATGGCTGGAGCGTAAGATGCTACATGGGATCTGAGAATCTTGTCTGCATACTTTTGAGTCATCAAATTGCCTTTCTGAATGAAATACGGGTCAGTATGTCCATCTATGCTGTTTCCAACTCAGATGATCGAATCATCTCTTCTATAATGTGATCCTTCCTGGACGAATATAGGGTTATTTCGAGTGTCCCTTTTCCGCCATAGCGAAACACGTCTGGTGTCACACGCTAAACTCAATCGGGACTCATCCGTAAATAGCAACTGGAGATATCGGTTATAATTTGCTGAGGTGGGTCGTATCCGATCTCATTTTGGATGACGTCAAACATACCCTGTCTCACGAAATCGATTCCAGTCCTGCAATTATACTTCTTGCAACTTCAACAGCGTCCGCTACACGTCTTTGTGTTTGCCCTGATTCCAGTCTCTCGATATTACGCCTCGCCGTTCATTCTGGTAGATCACGTGGTTTTCTTCTCCATGTTTTCTGCTATACTTAAGACTATGGATATTTTGTTTTGATTTAATTATCGGAAGAAATATTTGCATAATTTCATTAAATCCGTGTGCTCCCCTAATTTTTTTGAGCAATGTAGATATTGGAGTTAGGCTTTTTGTGTTAGATGATAGACATTGGAGTTAGGTTGTGGTAGAGTTGTGTTTTGTCAAATAAATCCCAGAATGTTATTTATCTGTCTGTGGTATAGGTTATATAGATTTGAGGTATCCTCTATCGTTAGAGATGAGAAACACTTTATAATTTAGTGTTAAGCAGGTCAGTGGTGCTGCCATCTATACGACAAAGAAGCTTCGGATTAAAAATCTAGAGAAAAGAATTTCAGTACAATAGAGGAAAATGTAAGAATACCTACGTTCCTCCCAATAAGGCATAACTATAAAAGACTTTTTTTTTGTGAAAGAAAATGTTTTAAAAACGAATGTAAATAGAACGCAGAATTTTTAAATTAAAAGAAATTACATAAATTTATTTGTTAATCTAATTAATCCTTTTAAATTAAAAGAAATTTTAAATTTGTAATCACGGTTTTAAAATTTGAAAAGAATAAGCAGTTTTAACCATGATTAAATTGAACTCCAGAAGATAAGCATCCTTTTTAAAAAAATATAAAATAAAATTTTAAGTTCAGATTTCAAAAAAAAAAAAATTTATAATATTTTTATGCACTAAAATGCTTTTAAATAAATAAAATAAACTTAAAAATAATAACGCGTATTGATTTTAAGAAAAATCTTTTTCAAAAAATTTAAAAATTGATCTGATATAAAATGCATTAACACACATCATAATTAGGACTGGGCTATAAATCGATATATCGCGACATATCGATTTAAAGCCTATATCGGCAAACCGATACAGCAACTTTCATTCCAAGCGATGTATCAGAAATCTGATTTAAGCCGTCGAGTGAAGAAGACGATATAACGATATAGCGATACACGCAAGGACTTTCTCTTACGTTCCGATGCCAACTCGCGCTGTGGAAGACGATATTGTTTCGTTATGTTGAGACGGCCTTGACTGATGAGCGGTAGAATCAGAATCACTTTTGAGACTTTATATCGTTATATCACATGTTCGTTTTCGCACCTTCGCGATTTGAAATCGTTTCTTGTAGATTATTTTCAATGGGATTAACTTCGTGATCGCCGTCGTAACCTTGTTCTGAACGCAATCTATTACTGAAAAGAATTTATAAAGAAAAGTTTCTTCATTAATTAGATAAGTTTTTTATTTATTTTCTGACAAAACTTTTTTTATATTTTTAAATGTGAAAATTATCGGAAATCTAATTTAAGACACCCATAAGGAATTAAATTACAAAGTAAATAAATTTGTTAGGTTATTTTTTTACTTTCTTTTAATTTATTAAAAACCTTTCGGATAAAACTTCTAGTAATTTAATGGGCTTCTATTACTGATTTTAAATTTATAAATCTTGAGTTGTTTTTATTTTTAGAAATAAAGTTAAAACAAAACTTATTTTTTGGACATAAGTCAATAAACTTTATTTGTTCAAAAGAATTTGAAAAGTTTGCGAATTTTATTCATTTCTTGTTTTTTTTTTTATCAATTACTACTTCGTTTTATTAGAGAGTTAAATCATTATTTTTTTTTAATTTTCGTTTTATATTATTAGTTAATTAGCTAAATATATTACCGAATATCACAATTCTTTTGTTTTTATTTTTAAGAATTTAATTAAGAAACTTTGCCTTACTTTGTTTTTCGTTCGTTCATTATTTAATTTAATTTAATTACTTATATGAAATAATAATAAAAATAGTGTTTAAGAAGCATTTTTTTTCTAAAATTTATTTAGCTCTTTGTTTTAAGCATACAAATAATTTTTTAACGAACTTATTTTTTAAATTTTGTTCCTATGCTGTTAGGTAAATATATTGATAAATTTCACTTTTATTTATTTTTTTATTTTTAAACTAAGAAATCTTTTGTTATTTGCGTGATCATTTTTAGAAAATATAACAAAACTTGTGTTTACTTCTTCATTAAGAATTTGAACATTACGATCGAACTTAATAATTCTGTAATTATTTACGCATAATAGTACAAGCAAATATTTATTTGTTAAAAAAAGTTTCTTTTTTAAAAAAAAAAATATATTTTTAACACTTTGTTTTAAGTGTATAATGAATTTCTTAACAAACTTTTTTTTAAATTTTCTCTCAATAATTTCAGCTAGATATCTTTATAAAATTCCCTTTTTATTTTTAAACTGAGAAATCTTTCAGAGAACGAAAATTTTAAGAAATTATTACAATTCTTATGTTTACTTTTTAGTTTAAAATTCGAACATTTTTAATTTTAAACTTCGGCTTTTAGTCAATCTAACTTTTATTTTAATTAAAATATATTTTGAAATTTTAAAATCAGCTTTTGTTTAATAACAATATTTTTTTTTCATTAAGGGTGTTTTAGGGGTTAACTTAAATTAAGACTGCTTATACCTTATAAACGATAAAGAAGTGCAAATATTTCATTCTGTATCTACACACATTTTTTCAATAAATATTTTAAGTAAGATTTGTACATCTTAGTCAATTTATTTCGTATCTTTCTTTAGCAAAACATATATATTTTCAAATTTATAAATTGATTTAAATCAATATGCGTATGAAGTCTTGATAGAAATCTGACTTTCTGAGCCTTAAAGTAAATGAAATTCAAAAATACTATATCGCGATACATCGCTATATCGCGATGCAAAACTGACGATATATCACGATATATAATTTCTAATATCGCCCAGTCCTAATCATAATAAAAGAACGTAGTAATTTACGAACACGGCTTGATATACGGCTTGATTTTAATAAAAACAAAAAGTCAAGTATCCATTCCTAACATATCGCTCATAGGCAGCAATAGCAGCACAACTCAAAAAATCAAGTTTTGAGATAAGTGGGTTTAAAGTTTTCATTGCTAAGCAAAATGCATAAGAAATACTTTAGTATGCTTAAACGAAGATTACCTTCTAGTTGAATTATTAGTTGTGCTAGTATTGCTGCTGAAAAAGATGTGTATTTTCATATTTATACCTGTTCTTAGTCCAAAACGCGTGCTTTTTTTAGTTGTGCCACAATTGCAGCCCTTGAGCAATAGGGCCATTCTCCACTGTAAACACTCTAAACCTCAATTTTTATCTTACTTGTACATATTTTTAATTTATTCAATAATAAAGTACATAGGTTAAATCTTAAAAAATGAGATACAATAATAGTTATATTTAAGTTTTTATTATGGAATCCATTCTTAAAATTTAGCATTGTACTTTTTAAGTTTTCTTGTTATATTCAACATATTTACATTTATTTCCTTAGCTGAAAAAATATTATAGCATTTCAATTTTCTTCTTTTTTTTCCATATATCTATATAATGTTCTTATTTAAAAATAAATTAAAAATTTAAAAATCATATTAAAATTATGTAAAAAATAAAAATTTATTTGAGCGAAAATTGGTTGTCCCGTGCATAACACAAAAACGTGATAATTTTTATTTTTTTCATTTATTTTTAGGGCAAAACAGAAACTGCTTCAATTTTACTTTCTTTCTCTTAGTACTGACTTATATTACAAAGGAAGTTCCTCTAAGTTTAATATAAGATAAAAAAAATTAGCACTTGTTTTCATGTCCCGTGCATAACTTAGATTTCTCTAAAAATCGGGAAAATCAAAAACTCCAAGAACATTTATAACTGTAGGTGGCTGAGTAACTTTAACAACTTCCTCATGTTGTAAAACACTTTATCTTCCCGTTTAGGCCATTTCCAATATTTTCCAGGCTTTACCATGGCAGAAACTTCAATATCATTTCCAAGCACTTGCGTAACTTCTCCAGCATATAAGCTATTATCATATTTCACAACAACCTAATTTCCTCTAACACTTTTTGTGGTGTTAATTGCCCTGGTATTAAGATTTCTTTTTATTGGTGCTACAACATTTTTATAAATTTTAAACCAGAAGGCGAATATGTAATTCCATGCATTTTAGAAATTCCTGGTATTACTCTTGCGCTGGCCCACATATTATTATCTCTGTTTCTTTATCTAAAAATAGCATCACTGTAATAGGTGACATAGCTTCTTTTACAACATTTACAAAATCTTCCGCAGACTGCACAATTGGAACTGTCTTAACTGCCTAAAACTGTCCTAAACTGTTTTAAAGTGTCCAAAACCTTAAACATTGGTAAAAGATAAAAATTCTATATGTGAAACTATTCAACACATAATAATTACATACATTAATAAATATTTTATATTTTTTATACAATTTACTTTAACTTATTAAAGGAAAATAATATAATAGGAAAAGATCAATAACTTTTGAAGCTGCACAATTCATTGAATAAGAAAAGTGAGTACCTTATCCTTTAAATATGCTTTTAGTACTGATAAATTATGTTTTTGCATAAGGATAAATAATGCAATATTTAAAGTAATAATAAATTTTTTTAAGAAAACAAAAACTTGTCTTCATTTTGTTCCTTGTTCAAAAATTAATCTTTTATTTTTCATATTATTTTTTAAAAATTTTAATATAATTTGATCCATAGAGTTTTGGACAGGACAGTTTAAACCGTTGATTAATCCTTTCTTTCTTAAACCTTGCCAACTCTGATGCTTCATTCAGATATGTCACCAAATAATATTTTCTTAATTTAATTTTCTCACCATTCTCCCAAACTGTAACTTCATCTTTCATTCCTGGTGCTGTAAAAAAAATATCTGGACGGAAAAAAATTTATTGTACTAAATTAGGTGACTCTTCATCACTAATAGTATTTTTCTGACTAGCTTGCATGTTTAAGCCAAAATTTGTTGCAATTGCAGAAACCACTGTTGTTGTTTTTTTTTGTTTTTTTTTTTGGTTTGGAGATTTAGGTAAAGATTTTAATGATTTTCTCATTGCTTTTCCGAAAGCTTGATAAATCTTGTAGGCATTTTCAATTTGGCTTCTTGATGGTGTATTATTCCTAAACTCTATTTTCTTTCTTTGGCGATGCTTTCGCTTTTCAACTTAAAGCAATTCTAATAGGGTAAATACACCGAAGATTTATTACTATTATTAGTGAATATATCCTTTTCTCTCGTTTTCTTGATGGCACAGGAAAACTACTCAATAATTACCAAGGGGTAAGTAACAAAAATATATTTAAATAGTTAACATGATTAATACGGTACAATGGTAGACAATGCTACTACTACATTACAATGAAGATGATCTTGCTTTTACAAAATCTTAATTTGCAGTTACGGTTACAATCTAATGATGAACTCCGCCATCTATCGGTGGTTCAATAACATGTATTTCTACAGATGCAGTAGTAATTATCCTTTATAATGATTTATAAAGCTTCTAATCCAGATCAGCAAACTAAATTCAAAGTATGAATTAGTGTTGCCACTTCAAAATATGCATAATTAAATCAAGTGTATGCTTCCGTGTGTAATAAATTGTAGACATGTCCCGTGCATAACATTAGGTATGTCCCGTGCATAACACAAATAAAATAAATTTAGAATTTTATCAAATAAAGTATTTGGAAAACATGTAGCATAATTTAATAGAAGTAATGTTTATCAGCTAAGAAAAAAATATAATGACAATATACAAGTTTTAAATTCACAGAGTTTATGAAAAATAGAAGTCACGGTAGAAATTAATCTTTTTTCTGAGTCCCGTGCATAACGACTATATCAAATCCCTTTTCAAGTATTTAAACTTCAATTTTTTATTTGTTTTCTATGCAGTCTTTAAGAAACAGACTTGTTTTGAATTGAATTGTAAAAAAAAATTTATTACCCCATTATTTTACTATTTTTATAAACTTCAAAGGCCTGCAAATGTCCCGTGCATAACAGGAGAATGGCCCAATACTTGTGCCTGTAAAGATGGAATACTGAAAACAAAACATCAAATAAGCATCTACAGAATATAACAACAATCAACAGGCTTTTTTTTAAATATATATTTTTAGCAAATTCGTTGAAAAGCTTTTACGAAAAAATACCAAGCTAAAAAAATTCTTGGTACTTAAAAATGTTTTCCAGAAAAATTCCTTATTACAAATATACATAACTACTACCTACATTTGGAAACTAGTCCTTTCAAATAAAAACAGATATTTTATTTATCATGAATTTATTTTTACTAATTTATTAAAAGTTTCACCTTATTATTGATTAAAAGAGTCACTTTATTCATCATCTTAATGCCTAACACGTTAAATTCTGTTTTTAGGAACACTAATATTAAGTAATGCTAAGATTGAATAATGCTAAAATTAATAAATGCTAATATATTACTATTTTTTTATATAATATTTATTTATCTTAAGATGAATATACAGGTAAATACAGCCAATAAACGAATTAACAACTCAGAAACTTTAGTTATTCTATATTATTGTTAACAAAAGTCTGTATGATCTAAATTAAAGTAATGTTAAAAATAGAGATTAAAGTGCTAATAGAAAGCATTACTATTTTTGTTACACAAAATATTTCAGAACAAAATTTAAATATTTAAATATCAAATACTTAAAAATTTACATATTTAGAATAAAATTAAAATATTTAAAAAAAACTTAACCAAATTGTCACAATTGATTGCAGAGATTAATTTGACTATCGTTTTTCATTTACGAAAATTTAAAACATTGTTAAAATAAAACATTGTTATAAAATACTTTTGAATGTATTTAATGAAATTATTGATGGTCATGGTTGAATTCTAAGTAACATCATGGATTCTTAAGCAAGTCTTTAGAATAAAATTTAAACCGTAGTATTTTCATAAAACTCAAGCAATAAGTTATCATCTGTTTATATAAATTTACTAAAATTACTTAATCATAAACAAAAATACGAAAAATTTGTTTGAATAATTACACAAATATCAGTTCTTAGAATAAAATTTAAACACTTGAAACATTATTTTTATAAAACTCAAACACTAATAAGTTATTATCAGAGTTTACATAAATTTACTTACTTCATTTCACATACATAAACATCGACAAAAATACAAAAAATTTGCTTATAAAATTATATAAATATAATCGTAAGAAATGTTAAATAAAAATATTAATGATTTTGTTAAACAAAATATTTTAGAATAATAACATGCTAGAAGTTAAAAGAAAATACTTCAAAAACTTTATTCCAATGAAACTCAAACAAATATATTAAGTTAAAAACAATGTTAACATAAATTTACCGAAATTTCACATACATCAATAAAGTAAAAATTCGAAAAAAAATCGTTTTCAAATATATGTTATCAAATATTGTTATAGAGACTTGAGAAATATTAATGTTATAATTGAACAATATGTTTTGGAATCACAATATGTTAAAAATAAAAACAAAATTTTTTAAATAAAATTTAAAACATTCGAAACGTAGTTTTTGTAAAACTCAAATGATATGCAAAGTTATCGTTAATACTTTTATAAATTTACTAACTTCATTTAGCATGTATATTATCGTTTTCAAAAGTACAAAGAAAATCGTTTTAAAGTATGTCATGGAAGTAATATTACTGTTAAAGGCGTTTACTTAAAGTCATTGATATTCTTGTTTAACAATATGTTTCGGAACTGTAACACATTACAATTTTTTGAAACAAAAAATTGAATAAGTTTTTAATTAAACACATTCTTTTAATAAACTCAAACAATGTGTAAAATTATCATTCCTCATGAATGTTTTCACAATTAACTTACTTCAATTAGCAACCAATTAATGTCAATTTATGTGAGCATTTATCATAATTGCAACGGAAAAAAGTATGGTCAAAACTACCAGAAGGTGGTATAATTTACCGTGTTCATGGCTCAATGGAATTTAACGAGGCTCGTTAATTTACACAAAAGCGCTTTGGTAATGATTTTGGTAAAATTAACTACGGTTAGAATAAAGTACGGTTTCATAATAAGTGAGAAAATTTGGTAAATGAGGCAAAATTTGGTAATTTCTTTTACGATATCTTAGAGGTTAATTTTATATTTCATTGGGTTAAATTTACATTTCAGTTTTGTATTTTTTGCTAAATGTGTGGTATTAAGAACTGTAATTTTGAAAACTAGAATTTCGGGTGAACCGTTACCTTATGAACGGAATAATTACCAAATGAATAATTCATATACTATAAATTTTATTTTAAATTTTAAAAAAATCTGGGTTTTTTTTCTTCTTTCTTTTAACCTCAAATTTTATAACCATACATATCTAAGAATTCAAAGATTTCAATCAATAATTTTAAACTTATGATTGCAGTAGTTGTTTATAGTTATCCACATTAGTATGTTTTTTTAATTGCAGTAGATAATTGCAATAGGATTTCTTAGTCAGAAAAAGGCACATTTCTAAATTGGAGATGTCTCAATTTTGCTTAACCATATGACGCAGATAGGACACCCATGTTCCTTTCATATATTTATTTTTTCTGATGCTCTAATTACAAGTAAAAACATATTTTGGATTTTTTATAAGTATCGAAAACAGTCTAATAGTTACTAAAATATAGATTACAGGAATTATAATTGTAGTTGATTATAAAATGCAAAAACAGTAGTTCGTAAATTTTTTTCATTTATATTCAAAAATTTATCAATAATTGACTTTTTAAATAAAAAAAATCTCAAAGATGAACTACTGTTACTCTTAGAACTGAATAACAATCTAAAAACTATTGTTTAGAAGTGTTCGCAAGATCTTACTGAACGTTACGTTACCACAATGTGTGATCTATACAATGATTAAGAAATACAGGTATCCCGTGTTGTATTTAGTTAGCATAAATTATTAAAATGCTGAGTACAATATTTTCCACTTATTTTAACCTTAATTAGTACAAAATGATGAAAAATATGTGAATGAAAATTATGCATCAAAGGATTGAAATTGTTTAAACACCTTTAGACATTTCAAAAAATTCTTTTAGTCATTTTGTTAAAAAAAAAGCTGTCAAGCTGCTTAAGCTGAAGCTATTGTCAAGCTGATATAAATAACGCGTCAATCATTCCTTTCGTCAGTAATTTTCTTTTTAAATTTCCATTTTAATTTTGTTCTTGCCGGGATATTTAGTAATCTTGTAAGAAAATAATATACGAGAAAAAAAAATATAGTCAAAAACTACCAGAATATAGTAAAATTTACCATGTTTCTAGCTCCATGGGAAACTGTTGTTCGATTTTTTCCAGGGAGATTAGGTATTGACTTTTGATAAAAATAACAATAAAATTTATTTATGCATTTTTAAAATAATAATATTGTTAATGTTTGTTTTATAATATGTATTATTTTTTCCGGCCACCCTATTTATATTTAGTTATAACGTGAAATAGACTACGCGTCAATCTTTCGCTATATCAGTAATTTTCTTTTAAATTTCCGTTTCAATTTTTTCTCTTGCCAGGATATTTATTCCTCTTATAAGCAAAAACAAAACACAATCTACATTGAGAAAAAACGCATGGTTAAAACTACTAGAATATGGTAAAATTTACCATATTTCTGGCTCTGTGTGAAGCCGTGGCTCCGGGGAGATTAACGACTTTTGGTAAAATTAACAATAAATATGATTTAATTACCATGCCTTTTGGTAGTAAATGTGGTATTATTTGGTAATTTTATCAAGATATCTTAGAGTATGGAATAGAAACCATTTTTTCGGCAAATTTATTTTTTTCTTTCGTATTTTTCTAAATTTGTGGTAGTAAGTGCTGTAATTTTAGAAAACCTGAGTTTCCGGTAAACCGTTACCATATGAACTGAAAAATTACTAGATAAATGGTTTAAGAACCATACATTTAGGCTTTATCAACCAAAAATATCATTACCATTCAGTACTGTCATTTAACCAAAATGTTTTTTCTCCGTGTACTGTCTATCTTCTATGTTTACATCAGAAACAGTCCAATTTATTAACAAGTGAGCCTTTTCTTTTCTTTTCTTTCTTCTTTTTTTTTTTTTTGGATATTTGTTCTGAATATTTATCTTTTAATTTGTCTTCTATCTGACCGACCTGTGTAGGGGGCAGGGAACTGTCCTTGCATCAGAAAGGTTCTGAGTTCGAATCCCGGGCGATGCATGGATGTACTATCTGTCCCCACTGCGAGAGCGAAGTTGACCCACCTAATATGGTGCCCTTGAAAGAGAGGCCAACAAATTCCCCCTGTAAACGCCTGAATTAACGGATGTTAACACAGTTGGGCATTGGGAAGAAGAAAATAAATTGTCTTCTAAAATCTTTCTTTTTTTTTCTTTTTTTTTTTTTTCTTTTTTTTTTGCTGTCTTAAAGCTTTCTGTCTTCGTCTATACTGTTGAGTTCACCGGTAGGTAAGTAGGTACTTTTTTTACGTCGAACTAGAACTGCACAATGGGCTATTAGCGACGTTCTGGGCAACATCCCTGGGGATGATCCAAAGACATGTCATGGCAATTGTGATCCTCCGCAGAGGGGATGGCTCCCCTGCTTTGGTAGCCCGAAAACCTTCAAGCGAAGTCGAGCACTTTACGGTAGAGCAGTTTAACGAGCGCCGATACCGCGCACCCACGGTCCCTACGCAGATTGATGAAAGTAGTCACCTTTCCGCTTACTACCAGTGATGCTTGACTTCGGTGTTCTACTGGCAACGGTGTCTTTATGATCAGTCCAAAGTAGGAAGTTGAGTTGACTAACAAGAAAACAAAAATTTAGGAACTTTTCTAAGACCTTAAGTTAGGTACTGGAATTTTATTGTATTAATAAAAGAGTATTAAGAGCTAACCTAAACCACTCTGTGATTTGACCTTATAGGAAAATTTATTAAAACACATTATAATGTTAATTATAAATGAAATTCTAGTTTTCCAAATTATAGTTTTACACATGCATTTATTACACATTGTGTAATAAATACAAAACTAAAAAATTTATTTAACCAATTTTTTTTTTTGTCGTATGCCTGTTTAAGCAGTGGGGGTCCGACTGTTCTTGTTTCTCAGTGGCGCCACCTATAGCCAGGAATTCGACTTCTGCCACGCCATTCACACAACCACAACCTGTTGGGTCACATTCACACACAAAGGAGAAAGGACATAGAACACACAGAGAGAAAAAGAAACATCCATGCCTTGCCCGGGATTCGAACCCAAGACCTTTCTGATGCAAGGACAATTCCCTGCCCCCTACACAGGCCGGTCGGCTATTTAACCGAATACATTGTTTTTATGCCATGATCTAAGTTATCATGATAAATTACCAAATTTTACTAAATTTTATCACAACGTTATTTTTCTCAGTGTATAGTTGATGATCTTTAATAAGAATTTTTAAACTACTTTTGTTTCAGTCTACCTGTTTGAGTCTCATTTTTAATTACCTCATGTCTCCCTTCTAAAAAATTTGAAAAAAAATTCCTTTTTTTAAAAAAAATTAGGTAATTTTAATTTAAATACGTGTCTTTTACTAAGATCGCACACATGACTTAGAGATTTTATTTCATTTGCATAATAATTAAGGAATAATTAAGGAAATTCATGGAAATTTTAAAACCTTGAGTAAGTTAATATGATTAGAAGTAAACAACGTAAATTGATAATAAGGCTTCAATGTAAATTAATTCGAAATAATGCCGTCCTGTGATATTAAATTTGAAAAATAAATGGAGCCGTTTCTCTTTCTGTGGTCAACACAGTAGCAGGTGGTAATTATGTATTTAACTGTTAAAAGACATTTTTAATGCGTGTGTCTTAGCATGACTTCATTTGTAAATTGCTATATTACGAGAATCAAGCCTTGAATCAAAAATGAAACGTTGATGACGTCATACGCTACGTCATAGTACACGTCAACGAAGCTCATTATTTGAAAATTGTTCTTTGTAAGAAGCGTGAACATAAATAGTTATCTTTAATCTCTTTTCCTCGAATTGTTTCTTAATTTAACTTTTGTCTGAAAACGGAACTTTATTTTAATAATAATGTTATTGTTTTTTTTACATTTTAGTAAGAAAAAATAGAATAATTTCTTTTTAGAAAAGTCACATTTCAGAGCGGCATTAAAAATATCGTTCGACAATATTATTTTATTTTTGGAAGTAAATAAATAGGCTCATGAACATGATAAATTGTACGTCAGTGTTCTATTTTTATAACACACGCGTGTTTACTCATCATTAAATGTAGTAAATTTACCATTTATAGAAATAAAACCGTGCTTTCATAATACTATCAAAAACTGAGTAATCATTCTTTCTTCCGCTGTTATGCCTGATTATAATTTTTTTTTTTTAATTTTCGGCAATATTTTTATGATATAAAAACGCATATAAGTATCTTTATTTGAGTAAACTTTTTAAATAAGAAAATTAATGCGCTCATGCTTTAAAAAAAATAATTAATCTTCTTAAAATCTAAGCACAAATGGAAAAAAAACTCATTATTTTATCTTTACATTTATGTCATAAGTCACATTTAAAATGTCGTTAAATGATTTACACAAAATAAGTAATTGTTTGAATAAGTTTGTTAAACCATTTAAACTCATTTCATAATTTTAACTTCTTATAATTGGAAATTATCGCTTCAAGAAATTTCCATTTTTTGTTTAAGTACTCTTTACAGCAATGCATTTCCTTTCAGCATTAAATTCATTATAGAAATATATATAGTCCATCAATATATTCATTTCAGCAATGCAACAATTTCATCAATGCATTCATTGAAACAATGTAATCACTTTTCACTCATATAATCATTACATTATCACCTTAATGCAATAATTTATCTTAACTTTGATATATATATATATATATATATATATATATATATATATATATATATATATATATATATATATATATATATATATATATATATATATATATATATATATATATATATATATATATATATGATAAAGAGAAATAGAGCATTTAAATATTTAATCGCGAACCCTAATGAGTATACTTTCTTGACTTCGACTTAATTTCCAAATCTTCTGAAACTTTCTATTACAGGAGGTTTTAAGAAAACACTCTGGTGGTTGGCGCAAAACAGATCTGAGAAAAGAAAAAAATAGCTTTTGATTTTTATTAATATCCTGGTACAGATGCATATCCCAATATCTTAGGGTTTTTTTTTTTCTGTAAAAACTTATGGCTATCAAAATCTTATCATATCAAAATCTTTGCTCAGTTTCACTGCAAACATATTTTTATTATTTTTTTTTATCTCAATAGTTTACCTTTTTCCTGTTCAATCTCATAAAAGTAAAATATAGTCGGAAGGGTTCGTAATGTAATCGATTTATTTAATTATTTATTTGTTTCATTTTCATTCAGCAAGTTTTTCATCGGGAAGGTTACTATTGTACTATAATTAATTTTATAGGTTACATAACTTTAGAATGATGGTAACTATTATATTTTATAACATAACTCTTGTTTTTTAATTATTAATGTTTTGCAAAATTATTATGTTTTGTTAATAGAAAACGTATGTTCTTTATTTATTAGATTTTAAATATTATTTTTTGACAAAATTATTTTTTTTCTCAATTGTATTGTTTTTTAGTAAAATTATTATATCAACCTTGTTTTATAATTTTATTAATTAATATTTTTAATCTAATTTTTTTCTGAATTATTTTTCCAAACCGTTTAAATTCAATTTTTTCAAAACTAATTATTTTTAGTTATTAATTTCGAGCAACAGCGCTATCCTTATAAAATAACAAACGTATTTCTTTCTAGATTTTTTTTTCGACAAATTCCTTAATTTTTTGCATTTTTTAAGAAAAATTTTCATGTTTTTTTTTTTTTTTAATTACCGAATTAATTGTTCTTTTTATTGTTTAAATTCGTTACTTGTAATATTTTCTAACGAATAATGCAATTTTATTTATTTTTTTAAATAATAGTTTTAGTTTTAAATCACTTGTATTTGATAAATAAGCGTCACATTTTAAATGCATGGCGCCAAAGGGTAGGGAAAAAGGGAAAATTCTGGAAACCCTTCCCTAAAAAGGTCCTCCCCGGGATTCCTATTCTTCGGCTCTTGGGGTTCACCGCGCAGTCTGACACGCATTGACGTAACAATTTTGCTCTTCGAATAGCTCTTTCCTGTTCCCACCTCTGGCACACGTGGTTTGAATAGGAACTATCGGCCTCATATTTTAAGGAAAGCTATTATTTTTGAATAAAAAATTCCTTTTTTCTTTGTGTAGAAACAAAAACACTATTTTACAATTTTGTCATTTCAAACTATTTTCTTAACACGAGTTAAACAGGAGGAAATATTATTGTTCCATATTCTCAAATCGAATGTAAATAACTTTTTTAATGTTAATACAGTATTATATATTAAACTGTTACAAATAAGACATATTAAATAAAATATTTTTTTTAATTAGTATACAATCTAAAGTGATTAAAAAAAATAGCTTCTTCCAAAACTTTAGTTTTTATTCGTGTTAGTTTTAAGAGCTTTTAAATTTAAGTAAAAACACTCGTTTTTTGAAAATTATTCGTTTCTCTAAGAATGAGGAAAACTATTATTTTTGAATAAAAGTTCTTTTCTTCTGAAGTACAATGCAGAAATAAAAAAAATAACCTGATAACTTAGTAACTTTAAACTGTTCTAAACAAGAAAAAGCATTATTTTTTTAAATAAACTATAAATGACTTGTACAGTGTGTATGCAGTATTGCATTTCATTAAGTTATTGCAAACAAAATATCCGCTCTAAAAGATTTAAATAGGACTTTTTTTTTAATTAACAAACAATCTGAATAAGTTAGAAACAAATATTATCTATCTCAAAAAGCCTTATCTTTTTCCTGTTAGTTTTAAAATTTTCAAAATTGACACTAGTTTTTTGCAAAGTTAGATTTTAAACATTTAATTATTTAGAAATATCCGTTTATCTAAAAATTAAGAAAGTTATTATATTTTAATTAAAGTTCTTTTCCTTTACAGTTAAAACACAGAAGAAAAAAAAACTTGTAGCTCATTCATTTTAAATTGTTTTTTTGAATCGAGTAAAACAGGAGAAAATATTGCTTTTTTTTTAGTTTACTGTAAATAACTTGTACAGTGTACATACAGTATTGCATTTTATTAAGTTATTGCAAATAAAATATTCACTCAGCAAGGTTTAAACTGGACTTTTTTGATTGATACAAATCCTGAACGAGTTTGCAAAAACGTTATCTTTTCTTATTGATTTTAAAAATTTTAAAATTAAAATTTTTTTTTGCTAGATTAGAATTTAAACTTCCGTTTATTTAAGAATCACAGTAAAGTTTTGAACAAAAACATACAAACCTAACGTTTGAAACATTAATTATAGGAGGTATTCTGAGTTCAATAACCATAAGGGAACCTTGTAATTAAAAAAAATTACTTTTCACTTGAACAAAAATGTCCTCTAAACCAGCCAGTTATTCTTAAATTTTTCAAGATCCCGTATCTCTTCGAAATAGTATAACTATTTTTTAAAACACCAATGTAAATGAAGTAACATATTCATTTCATATATCAAAGGCTTGGATCTATAGAATGATAAGCCACATCTTCAAATTTTTCAGGAGAGTGGTTTTGAAGAAACTCATCTTGGTTTCGATTTCCATGCGGGCAATGCGTACTGAAGAAATTTCGGAAAATTATAAAGTACCTACCAGGAAACAACACTCTAGCCAAGAATAGTTTAAATAAATTCTGACTTATGAAGGCATTTTCTCAAGACAGTGTCATGAAGATGCGTGTGCATGCCCTGGGCAAACTCTTCGATTATATGCCTTTAAAAAGAAGAATGCGCTTATTACAGGGGAAAAACCTCAATTTAATGTTTAGAAAAAATATTGGAAAGAAAAGTCTTAACTATTATTTTGAATTCTTATTATGTCATTCAAGTGGACAAAAATGTAAGACAAAAATATTTGTTTTGTTTTTTAATCAAAATACTCTTAATTTTTTTTTTCCTTAAATGTCTACCACTAATAATATTTGAATAAAATGATCTAAAACTTCATTTTTAAATTTACTTGAAAATCATACGTTTTATTTTTCAAAGAAATATTTTTTTTCACTTAAATATTTACCTGTTGAGAAAGTCAATTTTTATGATTTAAATAGTCATAAGTTTGGAGCTTTAGGATACTTAACTGTCGATTGAATATCTCAGGTGGATGCTGCTGGAAGCAAAGGGATGGAGGGCTTTACCCCTTCCATCTCTCTGCATGCCACTACCTCAAGTCCCTCATGTATAATTGAGAAGAAATCTTAGCATGATATATTTATTTTATATAGCTTTCTAAAATCTTGTAATGCGCCATTAATAATTTCATGGTCTAATTTAGCGGAAAAATTTTTTTAAGCTAAAAATGTTGCTTGCTCAAAATTAATTGTAACGAATATGGACAATGGGATACTCAAAGTTGACCATCTATGGAAGTATTCTATGGAAGATTTAGCAAAGGATATCATTTGACATCACTTGCAAAATCTATTTCCTATTTTTCTTTGTATTATATCTGTTACCGGCAAAGTATGAAACGCCGGCATTCTATAAAATGCCTAGGCATTGTATATAATGCCGGATGTTTTTAGGCAAGGTATGAAATATGAGAAGTATTAGATACTTTCCCTAGGCATTGTATATAATACCTAGGCATTCTATAGAATGACAAATGCTATTTAGGCAAAGTATGAAAAAACGACCTGATGGCGCATTTCTCAAAAATAAGAATATTATACTGAAAAATTAATGAGAGTGCCATTAAAAAAAGTTATTCAAAATGCGTAAAGAAAAATGAAAGTTGTACAAAACATAATTTATGCCTTTCTTATTAAGGGAAACAAAATTTTCGTATAAAAAATTCACATTTAAGTCACAATTATTTTCAGTTTAGAAACAAATATTGCACAAAATATCCATTTCATCACCTTTACTAGCATGGTCACAGAAGATTTTATACTTCGCCGATTTCTCATTTGGCATTCTATAGAATGCCTAGGAAATGCGTGAAATATAAATTATTTTACACATTGCCGGCTAGTTTTACGCATTATATACAATGCCTAGGCATTCTATAGAATGCCGGATTTCAAACTTTGCCGGTAACATATCCATGATATCGTTTGATATCAAAAATGTTGGAGGGGATACAAATTTATCAAAAATAAAAAATCGATAACGATACCATGAAGATAACCTCTTGCGATTACAAAGTTAAAAAAATCTTTCAATGAAGCCAAAGCTTATTACAAAGTTTCAATCAGGTACATAATACGTTAAGAAGAAAAAAATAGGGCTAGGGCTCAGACCCTTCCACGCTTTGCTCCAAGGTATTTTTATAAATTTAAAAGTTAATAATTCTCAAGTTAGCTATTAAATGTTAATTTCGTTTTAATATCCCCTGTACACTCCCTGTACATTTTCACACATCTACTTAATTTTAGTTTTCTAAGTCTAATAGTTTGTGCCCAGTAATATAAAATGTAACGTACAGTTGAACACCCAAAACAGCGGAGCTTACGTTTTTCATTTTGAGAAAAAATCACATAAACATCTGTTTTAAACTTTTTGATATACTGTAAACGGATTTCGATGAACGTTGCAAATTTCTTCAACATTTTAGTCTCCTAAATATAACATTATAGGCAGATTCAAGCTTAAATGAAAACACTGTTTATGAATTCCTCAAAAGTTTGACTAAATATGTTTTTAAAAAAGAAAAAAACTTTTTACGTATGTTTAAAATAAAACAGACTCACATACTTTTTAAATATGCTTTAGCAGCGATTAAAACCAAACAATTTTGTCCCCTACATTTCAGATTGCCTAAATTTGATAAATCTTTTGAGTGATCCAACTGATTTATAGCTAAATAAATACGATTGTAAAGGCTCGAATCTAAAACTGGTTTGTATTTTCGGAATTTATGAGGCTCTTCAAGCGCGTTTTATGTATTTCTTGCATTTCGTAGATATTTGCGTTCAATAAGTTTTATTTTCTTCTTCTTCCGAAAGAATTCTATATTTTTTTCATAATATTGACTATAAATCTTGTATTTACAATCTTGAAATGAATCGAGAAAAAAACAACCTCGATAAACAAAATCTTACACTAAACAGTAATTTTTTTCACAGTATTTTTTATTTTATTTTGCAAGATCCACACAAAAAGGATCACATAGAAAAATACCGAGCTCCGTACCACGACATTTTCAGGCATGGGAATTCATGCAATTTTAATACTGACGATATGCCATAACTTCCTTAGAAGTTTGTCACAACATTTACGTTCTCCCTCCTGTTATATATAACGCTTTTAAACTTGTATATTTCGTCAAATAATAGACTAAAAATATCAATTAAAAAAATATGTAGCTTCAGGAGTAAAAGTAATTTCAGTTTTGAAATCCCCTCTCCCGAATTAGACAAGATGAAGTATTTGTGTAAATACAACAAAAACCATGCTTCCCAGTGTAATTGAACAGATGAAACTTACGCGCAGAATAAAACGCATAACACTAAGTTTAGTTCAAAACAAAAAAAAATTTAAATCTTTAATTGCCTAGTTTCCAATTGATACATATGAGGATCATCATTGCTGTTCCTTACTCGTTAGATAATTTCTAAATTTTAGAATTGTATCAGTTTTATAACAGATAAATGAAAATTCGCGTAGCGTTATCGACATTCTCGCGTAAAATAAAACGGAAGGTCAGAAATAATACGTTTAGTTCGAAACAGAAGTTACGGTGGCAGTTGATTAGTCACGATCTCTTTTGGCAAATATTGCTTTTGACTTCTTTCCAACGCATAACCCCTTCTTCCAGTCCTAACAAGACAGCTAGACGGATTGCTTCCAAAACATTTGTTTGAAACAAAAAATGTCTTTCATATTTGCCTAGTTACCACTGGATGTATTTTTACTCTGATGGATTAGTGCCATTTTTTTATATATATTCTGCAAATATATATACACTGTTAAAAATTTCTCAGAAAAAACGGTTGAATAACAATTTATTTGATTGTTATTTTACTTATTATTCGTTCTTTAATTAATAGATAGCCGAGAGGACAATGCATCAATCTCGTGATCGACAAAACTGGGGGTTAGAGTCTCAGCGCCAATACTGCTATATTTTCTCTATTCTCTTTACACATGAATCAACCTGTGTCCTGTACTCCCAATTTGTTACCCTGGACTAATAGAATACGATACTCTCATTCCCCCATAGATGGCACCACCATAAAGCTACTTATTACAAAAGAAGTCTAGTATTTCTCATCTCTTACGATAGGGGAAACAACTAAATAAACTAATTAAACCACATTCTATGGTTTATTTGATAAAACACAACTCAACCACAACCTGACAAAAACCCTTGGTCCAATGTCCAGTTAAATTTCTTCTTTACGGCTATGAAACCTTGCCAGTTGTAAATGGTTAAAAAGCCATATAGTTTTGCCTACATATTTTTTTTTTTTTTTTTTTTTTTAAGAATTGGCTATCGAAATGAACTACAGGTGGCGTAGAGCTGAACTCTCTACCTACGGCAACACTTCGCATGCTTTCACCATTAGCATGTGGAGGACCCATTCATACATCCATTCAGTCATCCACCGATCGTAATTTTGACCTGAATCAGAGAACGATCG
The DNA here is from genome assembly GCF_982258835.1 of Parasteatoda tepidariorum. NCBI lineage: Eukaryota > Metazoa > Arthropoda > Arachnida > Araneae > Theridiidae > Parasteatoda > Parasteatoda tepidariorum. The sequence goes on from NC_141763.1 coordinate 68,674,277, forward strand.
ATCTCCAATCCAGTACTTTTGCGACTCGACAGATTTAACGTGCGTCAGTCACTTTACTACACGGGGAGTCTTCGGCCGGCGGGGTTCGAACCCACGAACTCTCGGACATGGGCCCAGCACCCTACTGACCAGGCTATCCCGGCCTTAAAAATAGATATTAAAGTGCTAGTAGAAAGCATTACTTTTTTTTATACAAAATATTTTAAAATAAAATTTAAATATTAAATTCTTAAAAATTTACACATTTAGAATAAAATTAAAATATTTAAAAAAAAACTTAACCAAATTGTCACAATTGATTGCTATGTGGCAACATAAACTCGTTTATTTCTCTATCGATTGGCAACACTAAAATCATTCATTTTTGTTAGGTTGTCTTAAGTAATAATATAAGTAGTGTTTAGTATTTATAATAATTTCGAATTTTTTCCAAAATAAAAACTTAGTGACGTCCTTAGACTTAGTGATTAAAGACTTAGTTTGATCCTTTCCAAAATGGGTGCAGAGATTTTAAATATAACGGTGCTATGGTGTCGCATACCAATTATTAGAATGGGAGCTTGCCTCTTTCGAGGGATAGCGTATACGATACTCAAGTCATGACTCGAAAGCTATTAAATCAATACCAAAATTTAATACATAAAGAACTTTGACAATATCACGGACGTATTTTGAAATGAGTTAAGATTGAAGAAATAGAATATTTAAATCAATTGCATTTGGCCTGGTTACCATTAAAGCTTGTATGTTGAACAAGGTAATTTTAAAAGGTCGACAAATGTGGTTAGTAATCAAATAATATTTTCAGAAAAAACAATTCGATTGATACTAATTTTCTTTTGTAAACTAAGGAAGTTTATTATTATTATAATATTTTCCTGTATAAGAGCCATACATGAAGAAAACATATTATACGATTAAATTGATATTCTATATAAATAAAAAAAAAACATGCTATATAAATACAATATAATTAATAAAAAAAGATAATAAAAATACATAAGTAGCAATAGTACTTCATTTTATGTTCTCACTAGAACTGCTCAATGGGCTATTGGCAATGGTCTGGGAAACATCTCAGGGAATGCATCCCGATTCCAGTAAACATTCTAAGGCATGCCATCACAATTTTGTTCCTCTGCGGAAGGGATGGCTTCCAACTTTAGTAACCCAACTGCGTTCGCAGTCGAGCACTTTACGATCGAATAGTTTGTGGAGTACCAATACCGGTCCTTTCGCAAGCAGATCAAAGGGGTCACCCATCTGCTCACTGACCGAAGCCAGTGATGCCTAACAATGGTGATCTACTGGGAAACGTATCTTTGTGGGACACAATGCATAAGTAAAAAGTGTGGAATAAAGTTTGATGCTGCTATTCACATTTCTTTTTCGATTTTTATTTTTGAGTGGTAGATATTTTGATTTACGTCGCACTAGAGCTGCTCAATGGGCTTTTGTTCGACCGTGTGGGAAACATCCCTGAGGATGATCCGAAGACATGTCACTGCAATTTTAATCCTCTTGCAGAGGGGATGGCTCATATGCTTTGGTAGACCGACGACATGAGCGCGATGTCAAGCACTTTACGGTAGAACTGTTTAACGTGGACCGATACCGCGCACCCTCGGTCCCCACGCAGGCTGATCAAAGTGGTCACCCACCCGCTTACTGACCGCTGCCAGTGATGCTTGATTTCGGTGTTCTACTGGGAACCGTGTCTTTACGATTAGTCCACCGCAGGACTATTTTTGAGTGATATTTCCCCTCTAGAACAACATTTGTGGAATACCTAACTTCTCACATACACTGTAAAAAATTCCAGATCAAATTACCGTAAAAAAGTACTGGCTCCCTGAAGTCATGGTACTTCTTACCGTGAAATCCATTGTTATAAAAACTTGTGTGACAAAAAATCTGATAAATCGTAATTTTTAGTGATATTCACTGTAAAATCATTGAATTTGTATTTAAATAAATATTACAGTCGAATATTTATTGTAAAATCACTAGATCATTATAATTAAATATATATTACTGTGAAAATCACGGTATAAAATTTTAAGGCAAGAACTGATTTTACTCAGAATGTCAGTACTTTTACCGGAATTTTTTTACTGTACATGTGAAGTAACAAAAGAAATGACAACTCTTAGAACATTTTCTCTTAGGATAAGAAAGAAAGATATTTTATTACTGCAAGACTTGCAATTTACAGTATAATCGTAAAACATCTGCATAATTGTTATTTCTCAACAAAATGTTTTCTTTTACCAAATAAACTTGACTTTGGGACCATCCATAAATTATATCACACATTATTTTCGACCCCTCCACACTTCATCATTACCCACGATCCCCTTAGTCATAGCCACCGAGAAACAGTCAGTCTCGGTGGCTATGCCTTATCACATGTCACTACGTTAAATGCACATCTACTAGCAGTTTAGAAACAAAACACATGCTACAGATCATATTTCAAATTTTATTTTTAATTTTCAACTATATTTTTAGCAATATTTGTAAACATAACTAATTTGGCAGGAAAATACGAAAAATAATTAGGTCCATAATTTTTATATGATTTTATCTTAGCGAAACTGTGTTGACACACTTCTTGTTAACTCATCACTCCCCCCCCCCCCCTGCCGTTGGAAACTGTCACAATTACACGAACTTAACAGAAGATTCTTAATGGCTAATGTTTCCCCAAAGCAAAGTTGATTTATTTATTTTTAAAAAATCTGTAATGACTTTTAAAATTTCTGCATCATTTTTGAACACAGTAGTTCTTGAAAATTTTATTCATTACTTCATTTAGCTCAAAAATTGTCACTCTTATAATATATATATAAATAAATCAGTAAATAAAATTTAAGACATCAAGATCTTCAATTTCCTTTAGTCCCACTTTAAAAAATGAATCCTATTTAAATAATGGTGTTTTTTTTTTTTTTGTAGTGGTGTCTTTAGCAAAGTTGTCGATACACAAAATCATATACATCTCATTTATATAAAAAAAAATTTTAGAGTTTTATGATACATAGTAATGAGTTCTGTTTAATTACTCCTTGCTACTAGAGATGAGACCAGACTCACATTTGGAGGTCCTAGCCTACACATTATTTTAATACGAGAAGAATTTTAATCCAAGCAATTATTGGAATCAGAAGAAATTCCGATTCCAGTAATTTCGCCATAGTCATACATGTAGTGTGTGATTTGGCAACGAAATGCAATAAGACAGATTATCTGTTGATGAATCTAGACTATTTTTTGAAGTTTTTGCATAATTTCAATTAAGTAAGTAGGTACTTTATACGCTGCTATAATGGGCTATTGGCAACGACATTTCATTTAGTTAGTTGCAGTATATTAATATTGAGAGTGATGAAGAGTCATATTTCTTAACATTATCATGGATTACATCACCTTTTTTTCATGAATATCATGATTCAGAGTGTGTTTTAGTGATTCATCTTTGTTCACCACTTAAATTTTCTAAAAAAGGGGAAAGAAAAAAATCAATAAAATATTTAAAATAAGTGAATAATCGGAATAAGCTTTTAATGCTGTCATAGTCAATCTACAAATTTCACCCTTAATAACCTAATAGTAAGAAATCCATCAAATACTATTTCTGTCTGAAAAGTTCTGCATGGTTTACAAGTGAATTTTTTGAACTTGAAATGAATTTTTAAGCTACAGACATAATCCAACAGTCACAAACGTTTAGTCTTCAATGAATAAATTTCATGCAAAAGTTGCAGAACTGTTTTCATTCATGTTGATTTATGTTTAAAATTGGACTTCTCAGGTCTGGAATGTTGAAAGTAAGTTCCATTGAAAAGTTTCAGTACAACTCCAAAATTAGCAGGGGAAAAAAATCACTTCTACCACTTAAAACAAAACTTAACACACACTAGTTTGTTGTAATACTAAGACTTTTTTCTATTAGTTTATCCATAAACTTATTTTGCTGAAATTACTTTATGATCATAAAAAGAAAAAAAATTAAATTTTATCAAGAATTTATATATGCTTTCTTGAATACATTTTAGGAATTAGGATATATATACACATACAAACAGCGGGGGGAAAAATATAATTTCCAATTGATAGTCCAAAATGATTCATGTTTAAGGATTTACAAATAACAGTTTTAAATATTTCAGAAAATCTAAATCAATATTATACTTAAAATAACTGACCTTTCAGATATTTTTATATATGAAGTTTAGAGAAGTTTGACTCTCCTGTTTTCCTCAAAAGTTTTAATAAAAAACCTTCTCCAAGACACTATGATAAAATTGCATAACAGCGAATGTCTTGAGGCAAATTAATTGTAGCCAGAATTAGGACTTTCTCGTACAGATAATTAATATACATTAAATCATAAATTGGGCATTTTTTGAATTTTCTCAGCAAATATTTTAAGACCCAGTCTCCTGTTGCAAATCACTCAGAATATGAAAAAGGGCAAAATGAATTAAAAAATTAGAGTAATGATTATTTAGAGCACCAAATACTTACATAGATTTAAAAAAAGCAATTTATTAAGTACTAAAGTTTCCTTTACCCAACTTTATATTACAATGCAATAATATTATATGCAACTTTATATTACAATTTCTTTTGAAAAAAAATTCTTTAAATAAAACCATTATACATTTAAAAGTAAAACAGTAAACTACAAATCCAAAGCTAATAAACAATAATTTTTTAAACATAATGAAAAACAAGGTAAAAGTACTCAAGTAAAAAAATTTATTATACATTTCCTGTACAATAAGTAATGATAAATATTGTATTAAATAAACCTAATGTATTTACAAATTAGAAAAATCAGTAATTATGTTGGCATAATTTGCAGTTAGAAAAAACCAAACTTATTGTTTTGAATAGATTTAAATGAAAAAATTTTGTACAATGTCACATTGTAAATGATATACATTTGTACAGTTCGTGATTGAAGAAGGTGAATAAAATAAGTCAGCTTTTTATGAAACACTACGTGGCAGTTGGTGGACTTAGCACATTTACTTTTCCTCTGCAAGGCCTCAAAATTTTAAAAATCATCATCAGAGTCAACAGCAGCTCGTCGTCGATCAAACTAAATGCATGAAAAAATTTATTAGTCTTACATGAATATTTATGGCTAAATTATTAAAAGCTTATGAACTTACATAACAAAAAAAAATTCAAATTACAAGGAAATATGAAGATTGACAGACAAATTAATGCAGAGTGATTACAAGATTAAAAAAAAAAAAAAAAATACGGACTGGAAAATAGACACTAAGATGTGTTTTTGATGAAACTTGATAATGCTTAGAATAATCATCTAATAACTTTTTTATTCTAAAAAATGTAACAGATTTTGATATTTTTAATTTCTCCTTCATTGATAGTAATTCCTATAGTTTGTTTTTCTAGGGATCGATACGGCTAGTTTTCTGCGTATAAATACTAATTGACAACATCTACTGTAATATATATACTTTTGTCAGTTTAGTTATTTAGATGACTTCAAAATTCTAGAAAATGGTTAAGTTTTAAATATTCGGGCAAGACAACACTGTTTTTCACTTTTTTAAAAATACGTTCTACAAATGTTTGATTTCACAAAATTAAAGGATGATTAATCGATTATTTCAGCATGGTTTGATATTATTATAATTCTGTTCTTGAAGATTTGATTTAAAAAAGTGGTTGGCTGCTTTTATGATCCGGTGATTTTATTAGCATAAATAACAATATTTTTACTTTCGTTATTTGAAATGAAAGTAAAAAGTATGAACTTTTACTTATACTTCGTTATTTTTAAATTAAATACAGTGCCCGCCGCTAATAAAATCACCGGATAATAAAATCAGCCGCTTTATAAAATAAAATCGGCAAGAACCGAATCGTTACAATATTAATACATGTTAAAAACATCCTTTAATAAAATCAATGCCGCCGCTTTTTAAAATCAAAATTTTGACTACATAATAAATCAAAGGTGCAATATTTCAGCTTTTATTATTCTTATTTATAAAATTTTATTTTTTTGAAGTTAAAGATTGTTTTAGAAGAAACAACAGTTACTCACAAACCTGTGATATACATAGATGGATGGTAAGCGGCGAGTTCATAGAAATCAATGTTAATTCCTTGACTTGAATGAAGTTTGGAGAAACCTATCTCACTCAACAGGGGGTCGAATTCTTATCTTACTTTTTATTGAATGAACCATAGAAGGGAGAGAAGTTTCTTTTGTTATCTATCTTAACAGAGAACATGAATAGATTTCCAAAAACTGTCTGTGCACATGTTCCATATTATTTAAGTCGTTTGAGTAAATTATAATTAGAGCACATATCATTTTTAAGTTCGTTTGGTATTAAATTTTATTAGCATGCCGAAAAGGCAGGTTTTGAGTCTTAAAGATAAATTTGCAGTGTTGCAAAACTATGATAAGCTTCCTAAATGTGCAATGGGAATGGAGATGGGGCTCATAACTGTTTCGAAGAAATGATCAGCAATGAAGAAAATGAAATGGACGAGAATTTTTCACGTTACGTAGCTATTGACGATAACCTGCAAACATCAGGAGAAAAATCTGATTCTAAAATAGTTACAGACATCAAAAATTGCAAAGTTATTTCCCATCAAGAAATGGAGGAATCAAACTCAGAAAATGAAATAAACTCATCAGTGCCATCTTCAATGGAAGTCAGAAAAGCACTTAATGTATTGCGGCAAGCTTTAGAACAAAGAGAAGGGATATCGAAAACTATAAAAACTTCTATAAACTCTCAAATGATGTTGAAAAGTTAATTTTAAATACTGCAACTCAAGCAACCATTGATCGGTGTTTTGCAAAACTTTTGTAAATTTAATTTTATGTAGGGTTTTACTTTATTAAAATAATTAAATTAGTTAAAATAAAGCATTAATGTGGTCATTATTTCAGCTTTTAAAGTGCTTGCATTTTGAATATATCGTAAAATTTGTTTTTTGTTTCAAATGTTGAACCGCCTCTTAATAAAATCAGCCGCTTAATAAAATCAAAAGAGCATAAAACGAAAGCGATTTTAATAAACGGCGGGCACTGTACTTTTAATTATTTTTTTTGTTACTATTTTTTTTAAAAAAAATTTCAATATTAAAGTCACCAAAATTCTTTCTCTCTTTATTACAAGATGAGCCTTGTATTAAAAATAATCATATAACTGGGGGGAGGGAACATGAAACTCCTTAACTGGTCGGAAAAAATAACAATTTTGGAACGAAACCGGAATCTAAAGGTGCAAAGGTCATGGATTGTTCCCTAGCCCAATGTCCAGTTGTCTCCAGACTTAACTTTGGATATGCCTGTTTAACTTCCATTTAATCAGTTAACCTTCATTGTAAATTGGAGAGAAAGATAACACACACATCCTTCCACAGAGGATGCCACCCACTGTGAAAAATCCCTTTAATAAAAACTAACAATAAAAAAAAAAATTTAAAAAGGGAGATGCCTCTGCTTTACTTGACAACTAATTCAAACCAATCAAACAATTTAAGATTGAATACACTCCCTCTGTTCTGAAAATAAAAACTAATAAAAGATGTGCTTTTAAAGATGTATGTTGTTCTTGTCTTAACACTTTAGAAAGTAAAAAAAAAAATTGAGGTGTTAAAATTTGTACAATTATAGTATAGCATCAATGGAAGGATCAAAAAGAAGCATTCACATACCTGTCCCTTAAAATAAGATAAATTAGAAAAATTATTTTGCAATTTTTAAATGTTACTTTATTTTTAAATTTTCATTGGTAATTGCTTTTTTTTTTTTTTTTTTTTGTAATAATTTTTAAAAATTTATCCTATGAAAATTTTTTATTTTCAAATTTAATGCCGTTAACAACTTATTGATTTGTGTTTCATTAAATATTAAAACAGTAAAACAATTTTTTTTTTCAATTCTATATACTGGAATTAGTTACAAGCATAATAATTTTAATTTACTTATTTTTTTTATTATTAAACTGAAATAATATCAAAAACTGAACTTCAAAAACCTTAGGAATATTAGGACAAGAAACCCTGCAATCCTTAAGACCACATATTGTTTACACAATTTTTGAGACTATCTTCACCTAGCACATAGGAAAATAGCTTTTTTTTTTTTTTTAAAAGTCATTTAAAAGTAATTTCTTTATAATCATCAGTAAAAGTCATTACACAAACTCTCAAGATAAAAAAATATACATGCTAAACATTTAATTTTAAAGATTTCACTCATAAAATCTAAAATAGATAATTTTGACATAGATAACTCAGACCAGTGGACCACGAACTAAGAATTTTTATATTTATAATAATCACATTTATATTATTATGAATAATAATTACATTTATATCCAATCACTAATTCATAATTTATTTAATATATGACTTATGCTAAATTATTTCAAAAAATTATAATGAAAAAAATAGCAAATTAAAGATAAATTAATTAATAACTATATATTAAATTATACAAAATGATACGCAATTATAAAAAAATCTATCTATATTTCACATTGAAATTTTCAATTCAAAATATGATAACAGAAGTCAAGAATAAAGAATTATGTTCCACTGATAAACAGACATTTATTCTCAACATTTAAAACAGCTCTCAATATTTCTAACAGCAGTTTCTCAACATTTATAACAGCTCTTTTTTGAAAACCACAATTTAATTTATAATTATCTTCAACTTATGCGTAAATCAACAATAAATTCAAATGATTTAAAAAATTAGATTCAAAAAATTACAATTTCAGATCTGTGAATTTAACTGTCTAGCACCTGATTTTATGACTATGATTCATAAAATGATGAAAATATTTCATTACTATTCACCTTAAATATTTTAAAAACAGTTTATCATCTTGTTTTGGTAAATATAGTCCTAGCTGCTCATGAACTATATTTATAAAGTGGGGTTCCGCCAAAAGATAACTCCATAATTTAGGGTTATAAAGCAGGAAAAAAAAGTTGAATAACAGATAAAGAAAGTGTTACCTTCACTGTTGGAGTGTTTTGTTTAACTTGACGATTCACTTCCTCTAACAGATGAACAAATTCTTTGTCATCAAGCTAAACAAACAAATTAATATATTAGCAATAAGCATGAAATTCAAACTAAACACAGAACAAAGAGCAGAAAATTAATCATGATATTCAAAACATACAAAAAAGATTATTATAGCAATATTTTTAATTTGTGAATTCATTCCCAAAATCAAAATTTTTTTTAGAGAATGACATAAATTATAAATTTACATTAAAGGCAAGAAATATTTTTGGGAATAAAAGTAATATTTTTGATCTAAATTTATTATGTCATAGCTAAAATTTTCCTATTAGGCAAATAAGCAATAATTTAAATAAAAATAGTTTTAATAATTTAAATAAAAATAGCAAATAAAAATAGTTTAAATAAAACATTAAAATTCATAAATATTAAACAAATTAAAAATATTGCTATAATAATCTTTTTAATTTGTGAATTCATTCCCAAAATCAAAATTTTTTTTAGAGAATGACATAAATTATAAATTTACATTAAAGGCAAGAAATATTTTTGGGAATAAAAGTAATATTTTTGATCTAAATTTATTATGTCATAGCTAAAATTTTCCTATTAGGCAAATAAGCAATAATTTAAATAAAAATAGTTTTAATAATTTAAATAAAAATAGCAAATAAAAATAGTTTAAATAAAACATTAAAATTCATAAATATTAAACAAATTAAAATTATAATTTTTGTTTAATAAATTTATTATTACTTTTTATTAGAAATTCAAAATAATTTCCTGTTTCAAAGAATAAAGTTACAAAAAAATTTTAAAAATGCTCATCATAAAAAAAAGGTTCTAGTACTGTTGGCTCTATTTAAACAAACATCATCGGTTCTAAACATAGTACCAGATATGGGATAACTTTATCCTCAGTACCAAATTGATTATGCTTCTCAAAACGTAATAATTAATCAGTAGAGTAACTCAAAATAAGTCATGTTATTCATAATTTTTAGTTAAAACTACAAAATAAAATAATAATTAAATATATATATTACAGTACTACACTGGTTATCATAAATTAAGGAAAATTCACAAAAATCGCGATAACTCAAGAAATTACACATGGAATTTTATGAAACTTACCCACAATATACAACACATAGTAAGGTATTAAACAACATAAAAAGAAATTATCAGACATTAATAGTAGTATAGAAATTAGCACATGTATAAAATAAACAAATTGGAAGTATCGGTTTGCAATAGAAAAAGTACCTTTAATATGGAATATGATTGCCTCTAGAAGCAATACAGCACAAACAGCGATGTGTGATGCTTTCAATTATGCGGTCTATCTGTTCAATAGGAAGTGAGAGCCATTGCTCTTGTAAAGCAGTTGCAAGCGTGGCAAGGGTCTGAGGGGGCGGATTGATGGCAGATACACGCCTCCCTAGAGCATCCCAAACGTGCTCGATAGGATTCAAGTCCGGGGATCGAGCTGGCCACTCCATGCGAGTAATTGTTTCCTGTTGAAGATAATCATCAACAATGCGAGCTCTGTGTGGTCTTGCATTATCGTCCTGTAACAGGAAGCAATCACCAATTGCCCCGGCATATGGGCGCACATAAGCATCAAGGATGTTGTCTCGATAAACCTGAGCATTCACGGTTCCCCTTGGAAAGACATGGAGGTATGTGCGCCCTCCTAAGGATATGCCTCCCCAAACACAGACACTGCCTCTTCCGTATGCATCTCTTTCACGGATGTTTGATGGATGATAACGGGTCCCAGGTTCTCTCCATATCAAATAACGTCTACTGTCACTTTCTAGACTAAACCTGGACTCATCCGTAAAGAGAACAGGCCTCCATTGATCTGACGTCCAGTGGACATGTTGTCGGGCCCACTGCAAACGGTCTCTCCTATGGCGTGATGTGAGCGGCACGCAAATGGCTGGTCGTCTCGCATACAGACCACCTTCGTGGAGCCTTCTGCGCACAGTTGACGTTGACACCAACCTTCCGGTGGCTGCAGCAAGAGAGGATCTAAGATGTGTCGGAGTAGCGGTTCTATTCCTGCGTGCACTTAATGTCAAATATCGGTCATCGGCACTGGTCGTAACAGTTGGCCGTCCTTGACTGAACCTCCTAGATGCCGAATCTGTGGTTTGAAATTGCCTCCAAAGTCTATGAACCACAGATGGACTCACATTTAGCCATCTGGCCACTTCTGATTGACTCTGCCCTGCCTCTAGTCTCCCGATGGCTCTCCATCGTAGTTCTTCAGGCAAATGATGCCTAGAGGTCATTATTACGAATTGGCTATCTCAGATTTTCAATGTCGCAATCACAGTAAAATTTGTGTGCTTTCTCTCAAACTTGGACTTTTATGCTCCAGGCAGATGACGTAAGCCGAGTGCAGCGCCACTAATTTGCATATTGCAATTTTACTCAGCTACTCTTAGTGGACAACATATGCAAATTTTGCACGGTTTGGCTTACTTTTGAAAGAGTTATCGCTATTTTTGTGATTTTTCCTTAATTTATGATAACCAGTGTATATACATTTCAAAACATGTATATACAGATTTTTTGTGTGAGGCACTTTCCTCACATTACTTTTTGAACAAGTTCCTGATTGTAGATTGCTTGTTCATACTGTATTGAAATGATTTTTGTAGTATCTTGTCTTATTACATTATCTTGGCAAAATATTTAACTAGGATTGTATATTATATTACTGTATTATATTATATTATATATTATATTACTGTATATTATATTACTGTATTGCTCTATAAGATTGTATCAATGGGAAAATTTCTGATTAAAGGTTTTATTTTTATAAACATAATATTTGTTAATAGGTTACCAGATTAAGACAGGACATAAAATTTTATTAAAAAACGTAAACTAACTTAAATTAATGTAAAATAACTTATTTAATAAATATCTAATAAATATAACTACTTGAAAAATATGAAATAACATTTTAAAAATACAGTTATTTTTCATACGGTAATTAAGTCCTTTACCTGTGTTCTGATTTGGCCAGTACGGGCCATGTTGATTATCATATTTTCTAGCATTCTTCCATTTTCTGGTTTAGCAACAGATATAGTACTTACTAACAGAAGAAAAAACAAGATAAGCATAAATAGCAAATCAAAATATTATTTACAAACTTGAGACTCACTAAACTATATATTTATAATCTATAATATGTAATAATTATAATTATTATATAATATAACTATTATATCATATAAATTATTATCTCCATAGATTACTCCATCACTATAATCTCCATAGATTTTTTTTTCTTACATGAAGTTGGCAATATTTTTATCATAGGTATATTTATTGGAGCTATAAATGTGGTTTAATAATATCTAAATATACTTCAAAATATTACCATATTTTTTATTAGAAACTTACACACAACTAGAAAATTGCAATTCCCTTTGTTCCCCCCCCCCCCACAAATTATTTAAACAAATATATATTATATATATATATATATATATATATATATATATATATATATAATAAATAAGTAAATACAAGAAAACACGAAGAAAGTTAAGAAAAACAATAAGTTTCATCAAATCGATAAACTATTTCAAAATTTGATAAAAAACAATGAATACCCAACTAAAATAATAAAATTTTATATAAAATCACTGAATTAATCATATATTTTTGTGGATATATTTAATAAACATTTTTTTTTTTTGGTTATTAATTTTCATAATTTTCCCATGTGCAAATCCATTTCAGGTAAATCCATTGCCAAAATTATTTACTAAATAATTTCTTTGTTAATTTGTATAATTTTTCCATGTGCAAATCCATTTCGGGCAAATCCGTGTTAAAATTATCTATTAAAAAAAATTTTTCTTTGATAATTTAAATAATTTTTCTATGTGCTAATCCATATTGTGCAAATCCGCGGCTAAAATTATTTGCAAAACAGGCAATTTATGTTTCTCTTTTCTATTTTATATTTTTCTTAAATAAACATCTTTTAAAACTATTTATGATCAATTTTTAAAATTATCCAGTATAATATTACCTTGCGCACATCCATTTCAGGCCCATCCTTGGTAACTAACAAATCAAAGCTCAGAATAACAAATCACTTCAGCAGTGCAGTAAGAACGACACTTTAAAACCCTCTTGTTACGCTCAATTTGCACTTTTGTTTTCATATTTTGTAATCTGGCAATCTTTCTGCAAAAACATTTTTAAATCATTCTTGAAAAATTTTCTGTCCTTGTAAGTTGATCTGATTCTGCTACTCGCTTTATAGTCCCTTTTAAATGTTTTTATTTTATTTTATTTTCTGTTTTTACATGCTATTTTTACTTTTTGTGATCTATTTTATTTGTTGTTATTTTTATAAAAAAATTTTTTGAGTGCTCCTCACACTATTGTATTAATATATTTTGCTTTGGCTTTATTGATACAATATCAGAAAACACTCTGTTTTGCGGATATAATCGTGTGGGCTGAAGAAAAGATTATATCTTTTTTTTTCTTTCCCGGTTTTATTTTTCTGGTTTTTTAAATAAAATTTCTTCCTTTCTTTTTTTTTTCTTTTTTAATATAAACTGTTGTCTGTTATTTTTTACTTATTATTCCCCCCCCCCTTTTTTTCATATGTCTATAATTTTTCTTTGTTTTATTCTTCATTTTGAACTATATATATATATATATATATATATATATATATATATATGGGTGATTCGTTTTAAACATGACAATTCGGACCAAAAAATTTCTTCAAATTTAAAGTCTTCAAAATAATCTAAAATTTCTTTTGTATACTTCTCTAGTTACACTTATTAATATCTCACAGACAGCAGTGTAGTTTATTGACATTTGCTTGAGGAAAAAAAAATAGAAATTCACCAAATCTTGAATGCCAGGAAAATTACATATTAGCTTAGAAGTTTAAAAAACAGTCATTTTAGCTCAATAGTAAGTAACTCAACTTAAAACTTTATGTTAGATGGACCATAAATTGTTTAAATTAATTATTTTTATCCACTGTAGAAAGAATCAAAAAAATTTTTTTTGCTGATTTGTACAGAATAAAATTGTGTATAATAATCAATCATTAAATGAATAAATAACTTTGATTATATCCAAGCATATTACAATCATACATAAACTTGGTATTAGGTTAATATTTGCTTTCCCTCTTTACAGTTTTAGCAGTTAAAAAAAAATTCTGGCAACACTTCAATGTCCTGGCATTCATAAGCCAGGATAATGACAAATTCGCCATTTTATAGCATATAACTTTACTTTAATTTCATATTTTGGCCTAAGACGTTTATAATTTGCAGAAAACAACAGGATTTCTTAAAATAACTCAGATAAATCTATGTAGTTTATGTTATTAATGATATCAAGAAGCCAGGAAAATGACAACACAAAAACCTACTCACCTTGAAAAAAATTTTTTAAATAGATTTTGAACCAGAAAATTGGTTCTTTATTCATGCAACAAGACATGTTCATATAGGAGGGTATCTAATATAGGAGGGTATCTAATCAATCTATTAACATAAGATATTGATTGCTGGCTCTATCTATTTTGGTTATAAAACACTAAATAAAAGTAGCCAGGAAAATGACAGATTTTCTTGGGACAAACAAGATATTGACAGAAAAAATTAATTTAAATGAAGTTTTTGTAAATAATACCCTCTGCGTATATTCTAGAAATGCTTACGGTTCAGATTTTAAAAAAATTAGATATTGAAAAATGTATGGGAAGTTTTGAAGCTAGTTATTATTGGAAACATTGTTTGAGACATGCCACAAACATTAAATTTTGAAATTAAATTAAATATTTTAGCTATACAAAACAATCAATGCTAGTGCAAAGTCATTTTAAAATGCTAACACCAATGTTATTTATAAATTTTTTTTTTAAAAAGTTCTTTTAGTATTAGATCTTGGAGCAAGGGACAGTGAATCGTCATATTTCATGAGAATCACTCATATATATATCCATAAGATATTTTTAAAGAAAAATAAGTGTTATAAACAATGCATTGCCATCACTAAATTAACAATACAATGATTTTAAATTTGTAGAGGTGAGCTGAAATTGATTTGTAAAGTATTAAACAAATTTGAGATGTGAAATATTAAAAACTTTCAATGTGAATATCAATAGATGTGAAATATCTTATCAACTATATTGTTGCTTTCGGAATTTATTTTGCTGTCCAATTGAAAATCAAAATTCGGATATCTACTTTATTATAATTTGTTTTAGCACATAGATATATAAGATTTATAAACTATTTTTATTTATATTTTTAATATTTCTACAAAATAAATCAAATTATTTTTTTGAAAATTAGGCACTTAAAATATTTATTTGAATTAGGTTAATAACATTCAATATACTATAAAATTGTTTCTGCTTCCTTGATTGTTTCACTTTGGAAACTGAGTTTAATCTAAGGCTTATGCTTTCAAACATTTCACTTTTATTAGAGGTTTACTCAATATGTTAACAGTCAGACACCAAATGCATAAAAAGACTAAAGTATAATTACAAAAAAAAACTATAAAAAAAACTTTTTATAAATATAACTGGCAAACTAGCAAATATGTTCTTTAAGAGTCAAAATTTAAACTCCCCGCAATTATTTTTTTATGTTTTCATGTGCTATCATACGTAAAATATTGAGAGATATTTCTGATATCATCAAGCATATTACATAAAATGTCAATTAAGCTTGATTTTTTTCAATAATAATAAGAATCAAAAGACAATTTAAACAAAGCATTTTAATAAATATGATACAGTAGACAGAACTTATATTTAAATACTATCAGTAGAATTTTATTTAAACAATTTAAATATTAAACTACGGAATGAAAGAAAACAAATTTATATTAATTTACACATTATATTGTAACTATCACTATTTTTCTTTCTTTTTTTTTTTAAATTTAAGAACATTTGAAAACAAGAAACACACTACAAATATATACACTAGTAATATATATACACTAGTAAAACAAAATACAAATATATTAACAAAATAATATATACTAAAATAGGAAAAATAGAATATACTTAATTTAAAAAGAGATTGATTGATAATAAATAATTATTATAAAATGTGTACATATTTTGCAAATAAGGCTAAGAAAATATAAATCAGTCAAGAAAATTAAAACATAAATAAGGAAAAATAACTATTATTTCATTAATATAAATAGATCTTGTACAAAATAGGAACAATTCAAAGAAGCTTATGTGAATCTCTCATATCATCACAAATCATAGCTTTAAAATACAATTTAATGTCAAACTATAGAATAACCCATTAGGCAAACAAAATTTTCACCAAACAGTTTCCTAAGAACATATTTCACATGCAATATAATGAACTGATTAGTAAATAAGACAAAAATATACACTCACATCTACCACGAGCTTCTTTTGATAACACTTGGTTTAAAATATGATTTTTGAATTCTTCTTCTTTCGCTTTTTGTTCTTCTGCTGCAGCTTGATTTCCTTGAGGACCCTGAAAATATTCATTGAAATTAACAATCATTAACTTTTAAGCTAAATTTTAAACTTTCATTTTGCACATCAAATATTAATACATGTATGAACAAAAAATATTCGGATGTCCTAGTTTGTCATTTATCTGCAACGTTATTCTTAAAACCTTACAATTCTAAAACTATCGTAATTAATTTCTATAACTCATAGTATTTTTTATTTAGTAAATTTTATTCTACAATATTTCTTACTCATATAAAATTCTCTTCCACAACATTTATTGTACTATTGGTGTATTGTATCGGGTATATATATATATATATAATTTATTATTTGAGTACCATAGAAATAATATCCAAATACAATTTCAATCTAAATATTTCTATTTGAATAAATACAAGTTTTAATCTGAATTTTCTGTTTTTATTTCTGTTCTGAATTTTCTGTTTTCTGTTCTGCATCAAATATTTATACAGTCAATATTTTATTTTGCTTTCATCTGCAATATGGCTTCAGAACAAACTCTTGCATACACAAAGTTTTATTTCTAACATCTAGTCTTTTGTCTTTTTCTACTTTTTACAGTTCTTTTTCTAGGATAGCACTGGAAATTCTGTTCCCTGATATGTCACTCCTAAAAAATCTGTCTCATGATATTACATGTTCTTGCGAAAGTTTACATCAGAATAGATCCTCAGAATACAGCAGTTTAACAATTGCATCAGAATAGATCTTCTTCTGGTTACATCATGGCCATGAATATTTTATTCATCTAATATTTTGCCCGCACAAGATTCAGTATACCATTTTGTACAAATTCGTAACATAAGTCAAACATTTTTCAAACTGAACGTGCTGAATTTGGGCAATAACGGGCTTATTATCAGCACTTTATATGTATCAGTGTATATTTTAAACATGGCTATAACTTATTCAACGTCAAATTTGAGAGTGTGCCTCTCTTGACTAGGGGCATGTATGAGCTAAAAGAATTATACTAAAAAGAATTTAAAGCAAAAGAAAGGAGTTTAGAATATTTTCAACAAATAACCAGTTAAGATAACAACATTGAAAAAGAAAGAAAACAATTAACCCATTATGGTAATTCTAAATATCAACCAAGACAAATATATTTTAAACACTGAATGCGACTACTTTGACATTATAATGCTACTTTTAAATTAAAATTAGAATTGTTGTCTTATTAACAAAACTTTTGTCTTTTTCTGACATTGCCTATGAAGAAAAAATACAGATACATTAAAAACGTTCATTTTTTTCTTCAGTTTCACGAAATTTTAACACAACTATTGTCCAGCTTTCAGGAAACTGCTACAACAGACACAAGAGTAATACCATTTCTAATGGTCGAGAATTGAAGAAATGGCACATCTATATTATAATTGACCTATCTAAGTACAGTAACCTTGAGCCTAAAAGTTGGGTGTCAGGAGTAACACTTGGGGAGATATTTCCTTATCATCATCTGTTACAGCAACTACAACCGCCAAAGCACCAAATGGATTTTAGACTTTACAAATTTTTTTTTTTAAAAAAAACATGTAGAGATTTGCTGGGAAGTGGCTACAAGTTATAACCTGTAAGTTTTATCCACTACAGTGATTTATTTTCTTGTTAATTCCTGTACGGAAGTTGCTAAGACTGGGGAGATTTTTGTATCATAATCTGTGGCAGAATAATCGCCAAGTCTTGGGAACTTCCGTGCAGTGGCCCACGAAAAACTAAAAAAAAAAAACATCACAGAAAGGGACCAACTCGAAAGGTATATCTTGTAGCCATCCCCGGGAAAACATCAACATGTTTTTTAATAAAAATTTTGAGAGCTTAAAACCTATTTGGCACCTTGGCAAATCTAGTTGGCGGCACAGATCACAATACAGAAATATTCCCCTAAGACTTGGCAATTATTTACGATACGAGAATCTTCCCGTGCTAATTAAAGATGGAGAGTACTTTCATTATTCATATATTTATTATACTGCTGCACATCTTGAGCTTAAAAATTATATTATTAAGCAAACCTAAATAATTAAGCAAAGAGATAAAATAATTGATAACAATAAGACATGAAAGCTAAATATGTTGTAATCTAAATTGTCAATTTAAATATCTTTAACATAAAAAATAAAAACAGGTGAAGATATCGAAATATTTCCAGAAAAGCTCAATTTTTAAAATAAAAATGTGAATGATTAGCTTTCAATCAGAAAATTGATCTATTATTAGATTACAATTATAAAAAGTTGTGTAGAAAAAGCTTGTAAAACAAGTTTTAAATTCTAATTAACCAACAGAAAATATTTATCACAGCATTTGTCGCATCATACATACGGCATTTCTCTGTCCTTGTAGCTCAGCCATCCGTTTGGCTCTTAACATTTGCAATTCCTCGTCTTCCATTTTCTTATTAGCAACCTATTAACTATTGTAATCAAGTAAAATTATTTAATAAACACAACGAATTTGTCGAAAACTAAAATTTAGTAGCAATTTTTCTGTGCAGCAGACAAATCCAAATATGGAGTGTGAGTTGAAGTTTAATTTCCGAACTTTAATGAATAAATTATTTATGAGGTTATAAATTTATTTTTTACATGTTATTTGTAAATTAATATATTTTTCCTAATGATAAACTTTTTCTTATTTTATAAAATATTAAAAATGTCTTTAAGTATTAAAGTATGACTCCTCACTGTTTTTTAACTGTAACTTTACTGGGTAAATTGTTTATTTACATTTTCATCAAGTACCGACTGCTCTGGCACTGAAAATCAGGACCCTAACTATTTAAATTAAATAATTATCAATAATTTTATGACATAAATAAATTGCAGATATTTTAAACAATGGGAGTATTAGGACTCTGGCAATTATTAGCTCCCGTTGGCCAGCCAGTTACTCTAGAGTCATTAGAAAATAAAATCTTTGCTGTGGATATAAGTATATGGCTAAATCAAGCTTTAAAGGGTTATAGAGACTCCCAAGGAGGATCTGTACCAAATGCTCATCTTCTTAGTTTATTTAGTAGGTTATGCAAATTGCTTTTTTATAAAATAAGACCTGTAATAGTTTTTGATGGGGGTTTTCCTGAGCTAAAACGACAAACCATTATAAACCGTCAACAGCGAAGAGCAGAAAGTAAAGCAAAGAATAGAGACAGAGGTTTAAAAATTTTAACTAATTATTTAGCGTCTCAAAATCTGGCTGTTGCAGGCGGAAGTGGCTCATCATCTCAGCAAATTATTAAACCTAAAGAAAAGGCACGAGATGAAATTTTTAAATTGCCACCAATACCCGAACCAGCATTAGATGGAGGCTACGAAACATCCGATACTGATTTGATAGAATGGAAATTTACTAATTTTAGTAAAGAGGATATAAAATACTTGAATCAAATCGACATAAATTCTGAAGATTTTGATAATCTTCCTCCTGATGTTAAACAAGAAATTTTGAGTACGTTAAAAGAAAGCAGGAAACATCGAACATGGGAACAATATGTCGAACTTCCTGAAGAATCCAATGAATTTTCAAAGTATCAGATGCAGTGTTTACTTAAAAAGCGAAACTTGTCTAAGAAATTAGAAGAAGTTCAAAAAGATTTGAGAAAAGTCAATTCTGCTGATTTTATTGCTCAGTACACAAATGATCATGTGGTTGGTGAAACTAATAAAATCATGTCTGATGATACTTCACATTATGTCCTATTGAAAAAAATCATACACAAAAAAGAAAAGTCAGCTGATCAAGAATTAAATGAAGATACTTTAAATGACTCAATGGCTGAAACAAAAAACACTTTCATTAAAGATATGGAAAATATTGATGTAGATAATTTAGGTGAATATGAAACCATAACTATTAAACAGAAACAAGATAATAAAATAAGTGCTACTAGAAATGAGATTGAAGTGAAACAAGAAAGTTGTTTCTTTGATAATTATAGTGAAGAAGATGTTGATGATCCAAAAGAAATCCAACTTCTAAATACTGAAGATTTGTCATCTGTAACAGCTTCATTGCCTCTGAAACCAAAGAATGTAGAAAAGCAAAGTTATGAAACCATTGAAGATATAGAGTCATTTTTATCTAACCCTAATTGGGAAACAACTTTAAAGTCTGATAATATAACTGAGCAAAATAACATTCCTGGTGATATTACTGAAAAACATAACATTTCTAGTGATGTCACTGAACAAAATATTTTTGACGATGCAACACAGAATGTCAAAGTATTTAGTGATAATCATGTTTTGAATTCAAACTCTCAAAAAGAAACTTCTAATTCTAAAGCAACTACACTATCTGCTATGCAGAACATTATATTGGAAAATAACAAAGATTTAAATTCTATTCCTCATCAGGAAGTCTCAAAAGAGTCTGATTGCAGCAATATTTTTGGTGATTCAATAACTTCTGAAAGCAAACTGAAATCACCATTGAAAAGTATTCCTTCAAACTTGAAAAATAATACTATTGATATTTGTTCCAGTGAGGATGAATTGATACCTTGTGATGAAGATCAAGAATCGGTTGCAAGCAATGTTCCCGCAAGAAACACGTTCATAAATGAAAAATTGATTGATATTTCTAGTAGAGAGCAACATATCTCAGATAAAACTTCTGTTGAAGAATCTCTTCGTGGCACTGAAAGTAAAAGTTCTATATTAGATGATCCTGAAAACTATTCATATGATGAAAATGTTTTACCATCCACATCCAAAAATAATTCTCTTTCAAAAGAAGAAAGAGAAGCTGCCTTAATGCAATTGCAAAATGATCTAGAAACTGCCACTGCAGTTCTAGAAGCTGATCAGGCAAAAACAGACAGGCAGAACAGAACAGTTCAAGAACATATGGTAGAAGAATGTAAAGAACTTCTTCAACTGTTTGGAATCCCGTACATTGTGAGTCCCACTGAAGCAGAAGCTCAGTGTGCCTTTTTCGATTCTGCGAACATGACTCATGGAACAATTACTGATGATAGTGATGTGTGGCTCTTTGGTGGCAAAAGAGTGTACAAAAACTTTTTCACTCAACAGAAATATGTTGAATTTTATAAGGACATTGAAGTGTTCAACCATTTCAACTTAAGTCGCAAAAAGCTAATAAATTTTGCAATGCTAACTGGCAGTGACTATACTGAGGGCATTGATGGAGTTGGTCCAGTGACTGCGATGGAAATTTTGAGTGAGTTTCATGGAGAGGATATTGAGGTATTGCGTGATTTCAAAGAATGGTGGACAAATGCCAATAAAAATATTACCACTCCTGACAATAAAGTTCGCTCAAAGCTGAAAAAACTAGTTCTTGATTGGAATTTTCCTGATGAAAAAGTGTTTGATGCTTATCTAAATCCAGCTATTGATCAATCTACTGATAAGTTTACTTGGGGTCGACCTGATTTGGACGCTCTGCGGGAGTATACTAGAGAGCGATTTGGATGGAATAAAAGTAAAGTCGATGATGCTTTGCTCCCTGTTATTAAAAAACTTAATGAAAGGGAGTCCCAGACTCATTTGGATAGTTTTTTTACTGTTAATTTACAAAAACAGACTAATTTATTTCCAAGCAAACGTATAATGTCTGCTTTAAAGAAGATGACATCACCAGAAAGCAAAGAACTTGATAAAAAAGAAACAAAATGCACCAAAAGAAAATCTAATGCTTCCAAAAATACTACAACTAAGAAACTAAAAAAAAAATCGACAGCTAAGGAAATAAAGAAAAAGCCTAAAGTTCAAATTCAGGGACCTGTTTTAAGTGAAGAAAGTTCAGATGATGAATAAAAGTTTAAAAACTTTTCTTACTGTTACAGATGGGGTGTAAAATAAAGTCAAATAAAAAAATGCTAAAATTCAATCTGATCTATATTGACTATTGCAAGATCATTATATTTATTAAAATTGTGTATATTTGTTTATTTATTGTTTTTCAAGCAGAAAGTAGTTTTTAAAAATTTTTATTTTTTTTATATAAATTATGCTTGTAACACTGAAATTTGTTGTTCAATGAAAATGTCTCTACAAAAATGTATGTTCCATTTTTTAAGGGGGAAAAAGTTTTAAGTTTTCTAGCTTAAAAAAAAAACACAAATACTTTTTATTCTGACATATTTATTCAATAATAGATCTGCATCTAATATATTTCATTATATTTGATACACTGTCTAATAAATTTTATATTCTTATTAATTTATTTTATATTTCTAACAAATTTCTAATATTTTGGATTATTTATAGACATTATTCTATTAAAAATTATCATAGTTATATTTTTAATAATAGTTATATTTTTTAATATAACTTTAAATTTGGTCCAATAGTTTTATATTTGTAAACAATAGTCCCTAAAGTGTATAAATAGTTTATTTTATTTATTCTCTATTGTTTGCATGTTTCATTTATTTTAAATATTTAAAAGTTTATATTGGGGAAATATGTTATGGCGAAATACAATTTTGTTGCCCTTTGAATTTTTTTCAAATTTTTTCAATCACTATTCTTCTAATAATTTAATTATTAATTCCTTCTATAAATGAACAAATAATTAATTTTTGATTGGACATTTGGCGTATGATTTCTCTGATACATTCCTTGTAATCAAAATTTTAAGCTCAGTGGTCGGATAGATTTAATTTTGATTTTTTGTACAAACCTGACGAATTAAAATTGACTTGTTTCTCGGCTGCATTGTTTGTAAATTATAAATTCAATGTTAAAGTTAAAAATTAATTTTGCTAGCTGATTAATCTTTAGTTCAAACTATTTTTTAAACCTTGTTATTATTTTAACAGCCAACATGTTTCAAACACCCAAAAAAAAAAAAAAACTTTTTTTTTTTTTTTTTTGAGCACTTGAAACATGTTGTTATTTCCAATTGGAATTTTGGGGAGTAAATGACGTTTTTAATCAAGTAATAAGTTGTGAATTTGTTATTACTATGAGATATTTATACAAACTGTAAGAAAATAGCTTCAGTTTGCTAATTTAAATCAGCAAGTAAAATTACTCATTTTTGCCTGCTTTCATCATTTACAAGTCAACAGTGCAATCCAGTTTATCTGTAATTCTTTTATTTAAATTTTCAATTATATCTATATCAGCAGACTGTGCCCAATGATATGAATTCTCTTAAAAAAATTTAAAATATGCATTTCAGAAAATTTAATTACTTTTAATGTGTAAAAATGACTGTATTACATATTTTTTTTAAGATGTATTTTAAATATTCATTGAGAAATTAAACTTTGTACAAATCTTCACCATATGTTTAATATAGATGTTCTTATATGACTGTGCCTTAATAATATTTATACATCAAATATATACTTTAATTTATTTGCTACTTAGATCATTTTTTATATATATAATGTAAGAATCATTTATTGTAAAATATTGATTTTCTTGTTTTTTTTAGAAGTAAATGTTATATTAATTTATTTTAAAATTTTATATTTGCCTGCTTAAAGTATATTATAACTTATTATTATGTTATATTTACATACTTTAATCATCTTATAAATAATCATCTTATAAATTTTTATTTTGTTTTGTGTTGTTAATGTTCTTTTGTACTGTTTACACTTATTTTCAACTATTCAGAAATGAAGTTTGGTTTTTACACAGGGGAATCAACGAAAACTGTAAAATACAATATCTGTATTCTTTTATCATTTGTTCTTGTACGTATTATATGTTTGTTAAAGTTTTTTTTTTTTTAACTCATACTTAGAGGAATTAGACCAACCCTTTTGACCATTTATATAAAATTTTGTTTTGAAAATACGTGGAACTTATTGTGAGACAGCTTCTGTAGTGTATTATAACTGTAATTCCTGTTTTTATTTATTTTTTTTTTTTTCTCTTTTGAAAAGTTGAATGGATGATGGTTCTGAATGACATTTCAGTGAATTTAAATAAATTAGCTTTAAAGTTTAACAGCGATAGGAAATTTTTATTGAATTTATTTATTATTCACAATCTTTCAATTGGCAAAATTTCTCTTACACTCTTTTAAATTTTTTACATCCTAGAGTTCTCAGTCTTTGTGTTTCAATTTGCTGCCAAAAGAGAGGCTTTCTAAGATTACTCATTGACTGTTTGTTTCTGAATGCACTTGGAACTTTCTTTCACTGAGATTTGTAGATTTTAAAAACCTGAGAAAATAAATGTTGTATAATTAAATTTGATTAAAATAAGATTTTTTTCCGAGAAATCTCAAATTTTTCAAAAATGTTACTACCCCACTAAGCTCTTCAATAATACCTACTGGGTTTAAAGAATATCATACTTGTAAGAAACACTAAATATTTGATGTATCCATACTAGTTATAAAATTCTAATTTTACACTTGTTAATTTATTTAATTATCTGTTTATAAATTTTTGAATTTCCTATTAACAATACAATTATAGTTTGAAAATTGTATCAAACAATATATGTATGCTTCCCATTATTGCAAATTTTTTTAAAAGTTTCAATAAATAGTTTTATTTTTTACCTTGTTTTATAGATTTTTTTCCCACAGTACTTTTTAATTTCTAGGGTGTCTACAAAAACTGCCAAATTATTATTGACTACATTGATGCTCGATTAATTGTGAAAATCCTGGTATTGTAGTAATTGGTACTACTCCATTAATTAATTAAGTATCACAAGGAACAATTATATGTTGCCAATTTTTAATGACTCTTGCAAATTGAATAGTATTTAAAATAGTAATTTTTATTTACAGTTTTTTAATATTATATTTTTAGGGTAAATGGGAAGGAAAAAAATACATGTTTGTGTTTTAAAATTTTATTTTTCCTATTTATGTTTAAATTTTAATGTTCAAAGTAAAATGATTTTGCATTATCTCTGTTTTTATTTCATTTTAGGCTTATTCTTAAACATTTCAAAAATGTTTAATGTAGGGAACATGTAACATTATATTTATTATGGTTAGCTCTTTTGTTTTATTCTTTTATTTGAGTTTTTTTTTTTTAAATTTAAAAGCCATAGGTTTCAAACTAGTTTAATCTTGTGCTTGCTGAACCCTTTTATGCAGAATTTCTATTAAACATATTTTTCGTGTATTTTCATTATTTATATTAATCTCGGAAAAAATAATTGAAAAATATTGTATTTAGCAGTTTAATAATTTATGGTTATAAAATACAGTAAGAAACACTGGTGTGTGTGTGTGTTTTTTTTTGTTTTTTTTTTCCTGCATTAAAGGTAAAATTTTCCGAAAACGGTTCAGTTCCAAGCAGTAATTTTTAAAATGTGCACTTATTTACATCTAAGAGAAAGCATTTTTCATCATTAAAATTTCTTTAATTTACACAATCAATTATTGATAAATTATTAAATATGAATGGAAAAAAAAATTTCAACCTACTTTTTCTAGGATTTTATAATTTAGTACAAATGTATTTCCAATTATTTAACAATATTTTTTTATTAACTGTTGGACTGTTTTTTTATGATAAAAAAAAATACCAAAATATATTTTTGCTTGTCATTCGGACATCAGAAAAAAATATATATATAAAGGGGATACTGGTGTGCCATCTGCATAACAGAGTTAAGCTTAATAAATATATAACCTTTTATTGACTTTTTTTTTACTTCTATAGAAAGCCAAGCTGATAAAAGAAAAGTATTTGCCTTTTATTTATTATGCTATATTCTTTCTCTGAAAGTTAACTTGCTATTTAATTGAAAAGAGAAAGCTTTCATACTTACCTCTTTATTTTTCTTTTGAGAGAAATGGGATGTTTCCAAAACTATATAATTAAAGCAGTTATAAAAGAAATTTCCAGTGTGGTGATGCCCGACCATTTGGAAAGGAGGACCCTTAGTTAAATATTTATGCTTTTGAGGTCGGCAATGTGAGAACTTGTTTTGTCAATTAAAAGCAATTTAATTTCTCCTATGAAAACAAACCAAACTTGTTCAATTTTCTAAAAAAGCACAATCCCGCAGTGGACTGATCGTTAAGACGCGGTTCCCAGCAGATCACCGAAGTCAAGCATCACTGGCTACGGTCAGTGTGCGGGTGGGTGACCACTTGGATCAGTCTGCGTAAGGACCGAGGGTGTGCGGTATGGGTCCTCGTTAAACTGTTCTACTGTAAAGTGCTCGATTTCGCGTGCAGGTCGTTGGGCTACCGAAGCGGGGGTGCCATTCCCTCTGCAGAGGATCAAAATTGTGATGGCATGTCTTCGGATCATCCTCAGGGATGTTTCCCAGACCGTCGCCAATAGCCCATTGTGCAGATCTAGTACGACGTAAATGAACTACAACAACAATAAAAAAGCACAGATTTATTATTCTACTTAATTTTTTAAAAAAAAATTTAATTAATATTTATAAAACATTAGCATGTAAAAATAATGAAAGAGCTTGCACGCATTATTATTTTTTTTAATGAAATTAGACATTTCTCTTTGTGAAATAATTTTAATGTTTTGGACTAAAAAGTTTCTGTTACACCTACCTTTTGTTCGCAAAAATCTTTGAACATTATTTGTTTTCATGCCTAAAAAAGTTTTCTTTAAATGATTAAAATATGGTTTGTAAATTATAATTTTTTTTTCTTTCATTTTGGACAGTTGGTCAGATTACACAAAAGATTTAAAAAAAAATTATAAAATTTTTTTAAGCCACTTTAATTTTTTTTTTTCATTCATAAGGCTAGGGCAACCATTCGTGGGTCATATGTGACCCCTGAGTTTGAAGCTAGATCAAAGGTTGCCACCATATCAGAGGTTTTGTTGTCACAATTTATATGAAGACCCCAGAAGAAGAACAGTTAGTGTCCATAAAAGCTGATTCGGAAAATAAAGGATATTCCACAGCGCGGCTCAACTTCACTGCATCATAACTTGCGGAGAGTCAGTTTTTTCACTGATTTGACGCAATTTAGCAATTCTCAAAATGCACAGATAATAATGCAATTATCATTTTTGTGAAAATGGACATAAACTGTTCTTCCTTCATCTTCATATTCCAGCATAATGCTGGAATTTTTTTAAGCATTATACAGCAGTATATCTTCAGATCTGAAAATTAACATTTTAATTTAAAACATTTCTACGTTCTCATTCATTGGTTTTAGGAAAACAAAGTAACAAAATAAATGAATCATTTTAAAATAATAAGGTTCATATCAATGTTTACAGTGATTGCATTTATACTTAGAAATGATTTTGAAAAGGAGAAAAAATAAATAAAGATAAAAATATAGAAAAAGTGCAATTTTAGAGTTATTCCAAGATGGTAAGCAGAAATGTCAGATTTCATTTAAATTTCAATTTCAGGCTAAAAGTGAACACAATGTTTAGGAATACACACATAAATTTGAAAGTTAATGTCTTTACCACGTGCCAGAATAACTCCATAACTTATATCCACACCAACAGAGGTCGAAAGAAAACTTCTATAGGTGACAAAGATGCCCCAGCCAGTGACAGATGAAATTTGAGAGAGTTTTATCACTTTTACAAAGATAGGCATATAGAATGGTGTTTTTCAAATCCTTGAAAGATTTGGTTTTTTCTTATTGGTTTATTAATCTTCATGCTAGTTCTTCATACAATTTTAACCCCTTAAGGCACAGATTTTTTGAAAAAAACCGGCCAAAAAATTCTGCTCAAAGGTTTCCATTTGTTGCCGCTTCTGATTCAACTTTTCTTTTGGTGGACAAATTTGATATACTGCGTTTTTGTTCCATAGAAAAAGACTTATATTTTATTCTTAAATAAATAAGTTATAGCTTACAATCCTATGTAAATGATAAATATCAATAAAACGATTTTTTTTCTTCTAACTTTCACATTGTTATTTTCAATTCTCGATTATATTCGAGTGTGAAAAATTATAGCAGTATAAAATACAACGCTGCTCGAATTATCTCGAGTGTGCACAGTTTGGTCTGTTTAGCGTGCTCGAATTAACCCAAGCGCACAACTTAAGGGGGTAATGTAAATTATATGTGTATTAAACAAATATTGTTTTCAAATGTATTATACTAGAACAACTTCATAACTAATAACCACTCCAGTAGAAGCCAAAAAATACTTCTATCGATGACAAAGATGCCCCAACCAGAGATGGAAGTAATTTGAGAAAGATGCACATTTTCACAAAGTTAAGCATAATTTCTAGAATATTGTTTTTTACAGCACTTCTTATGGTTAAGATAATCGTTGTTTTTAACTATATTGTGCCAGAATAACTCCATAACTAATAACCACACCAGCTGAAGCCAAAACAAAACTTCTATCAATGACAAAGATGCCCCAGCCAGTGATGGATGCATTTTGAGAGAGCTCTTTCACTTTCACAAAAAGAGCTGTTGTTTGTGAATCTGACAGATTTGACTTGATTGCAAAATGTAAGATAGTACTTCGCAGCTGCATCATTAATTCGTGAATCCTGGCAACATTAATACTTAGTATAAGATAAAACACAATGAGAACAGAAAAAGAAACCACAATGTATGTTTTTTTAACATCATCTAATCCTCTGTTTACTCCTAAAAGAGAAAATATGTTTTTAGATTCACTGCAAAATTCAAATGTGATGTAACACTTTTTCATGCAGATATATTTAATATTTACTATATATCTATAGTATACTATATATCTATACCAGGGATGGGCAAACTATTTTTGGTCGAGGGCCAAAGATCGAGAAAAAAAAGTTTGGTGGGTTGAGTAAAAACTTCTAAAATAAAAATTCTAACTTCTAAAATAAAATGATGTCAACTCATCAGTGAACGCATGGCACTTTAAATCAACTTTGCGTTTTTTAGTTGCCATTTTGGTGTGAAAAATTTTTGCAAATAACTCAAAAAAACAGTAGCCATTTTATACATTTAATAATTTTTCCATTATTTACTTTGACGTTGTATGTACGCAATTTTTCCATACGCAGTAAATAATGTAAGAACTCGTGCCGGCAGAAAAATCCGTTCGCTGGAGCTTAAAATGCAGTCTGTTACACGTGATGTATTCACCTATATTAAATTCCGTGTGTTTGCTCCTCGAGAAAAACAAACCCTCGTTTGGAGCCATTCTATAGCTATTCTATAAAGAACTTCTGCTTACAACATTTTATCAATTGAAGCTGACTGTGCTAACCATTTCCATCAATTTACGTTTAGTAGAAAAAAATTGAGAAATTAAAAAGGTCATCAGTACTTTGTTGAAAAAGAAGGAACAAAAATAGCTTTGAACAAAGTAGACACGAAAATGGATATATATTGTTTATATTCGGCACGGATCGGCAAGTTAAAATTCTGTCCGCGGGCCGGATAAAATCTTCCGGCGGGCCACAGTTGGCCCGCGGGCCGTAGTTTGCCCATCCCTGATCTATAGTATAGTATACTATATACTAAGTATACTATATATCAATAGTATAGTATACTATATACTATTATCATATATGATAATAGTATACTTATATGATAATAGTAGTTTTCTATAAGTATACTTATAGAAAATAGGTATTCTATTGCATGACTTAATACACTTGTTTAACTTTCTTTTGCATGTAACCGTTTTTTATATGGATTGTTTTTATGCAGTCTGTTTGAATTTACTTTTAATGTGATTATATTTTAATTGAATATGCTTATTTTTTTCAGCTAATAATGTTATATTTAAATATGTTTTGTATTTCAACTTGGAATTCTAAAAATATTGGTTTATGGTAGAGGGGGAAAAAAGGGAAATATTTATAAATTTTTAATCTACTAATCATAGTATCGTGCGTGCACTTACATGCAATAAAAATGATACAAGAAGCTTTCATTAAATATGATAATTAATTAAAGTGTGAAAAATATGATAATTAATTAAAGTATGAAATTCGATACAAAAGAATTAGGCATAAAAAATGGCAGAAGATGTGAAAAACCAATTCAAGAGAAAGAGATAGAAATGTACAGTTTGCTGCTTACTGTTTGGAAAACAAGATTTATTGTTACTAAGTATCAAAATTTATAATAAAGTTTATCAACAGAAGGCGCTGCTAACTGGACATATACTGTATTCTTCTTCTCACTTGAATTAGTTAAGGTTTGCGATTTCTATATCTTTACTGACTAAGGTGAAAGGGGAGGAATATGAATGATGCTTTGCTTACATTAGACACTGAATTCAGGGATAAAAATAACAACTTTCAATGGGGAGAAAATTTTAAAATTTGTAAAGCAAATTGCATTATGAATAATAAATTAATTCTTACATAAGTGTGACGAAGTTGGAAAATTGGTATATTTTTGCTAACAAAGGGGCAGACGTCCAAAATCACATAAAATTTACTTCTATTTGAACGACTTTTGATTTAGTTATGAATAAATATTTGATTGTTTACTCACTAATTGTGAGGCTCACAATGTAAAACAAGCTGCAGAGTAAGTATCCATAAAGAAAAAAGAGAGTGGGAGACAATACGTGTTGCACTTCAATTATCAATGAATTCAATTTTGCCATGTGTAAAATACAGCATTTCAACAGAAAGGATCTCAACTCTGCATTCACATCACAATCCCTAACTTTGGAATCTAAATTGTTTTGCAAAAAACACACATACTTGCAGACGATGCAGATCAGAATTAAGCATAGCCCAGGCACCCCATACAAATTCAAAATGTACAAGATGTGAGTAATAAACACAAAACCATTGGCTTCATTATAAAATTTGGAGTCATTATTTACTTTTAAAGTAAATAAATATGCTTTCTTGAAGATTTCGAAACCGTTGGTTGATGTTAATTCAGAAACAGCTTTTGCTTCTGAAAGAAGCAAAATAAATACCAAACCAACAATGCCAAAAATAAAAA
The DNA here is from genome assembly GCF_982258835.1 of Parasteatoda tepidariorum. Lineage (NCBI taxonomy): Eukaryota > Metazoa > Arthropoda > Arachnida > Araneae > Theridiidae > Parasteatoda > Parasteatoda tepidariorum. The sequence continues at coordinate 68,705,725 of NC_141763.1, forward strand.
ATATTTTTCCATTGTTCCGCTGAGTTTTTGAATGTTTCAATGACAGTATTGGTACCTTTTTTAAGGTACTTATTAGTTTTGATAAAGCAGATTTATATGCTAGGAGGACAAATCTTAATGCAAAACTGCAAGCTGTTGCTGATGTCTCGGAAAAGGATAGCATTAGTGGCACGTTTGGTTGTGATGCTTTATATATCCTAGCTAGTAAAGTGTAAAGAACAAATATGCTTACAATCCAGCAATAAATCATGAAAGATAGATCAAGTAACAATATTTTTCGATTGTTCTTAGATCGAGGAATATAAATTCCTAAAACTGAAAAGAATCTTAGAAGTACATGAATTTGAGAAAGATATGGATATGAATGAACGTGTTTGTGTCTGAAGGAGGATTCTCCATCCTTAAAATCAAAATGTATCCAATTATTATCTTTTGGAATCGGATTCATATCAGTTCATAGAGTAATATTTTTAAATTACCAGTATTGGGTACTAAATTTATAAAAACATTCTACTTTTCTTTGTACATCTGTTAGTTTGATAAACTGTCATTTTTAAGATAGTAAAAAATCTTTTGCTAATAGCGAGTATTTGGTATTGAATTACAAGTAATATTCTAGATATCTCTATGTTGCTTTTGGTTTGACGAGTAACAACTGCTGAAACTGCAAAATAAAATCATATAGAAGTCGGGAATTTGAGAAATGGAAAAATGAATTCGTTATTGAATTTTGATTCGAAAGACGTGTATCTAATTATTAATTCCTTAAAAATTAAAATGTATCCAATGAAAAAGAAAATGCAAATGATTCATAGAATCAAGTCTTTCGGACTCGATTTTGATCTAGTTTCATAATGACATAAAGATGATCTAGTTTCAGTTTGAATGCTGTATCTTCATCTTCAGAATCAAAATATATTCAATTTAGTATATCTTTTGGAATTGAATTCAAATATAATATTTTTAACAACAGTAAATTGAAAATATTTTGAATGTAAATTTCTTCCTTTTATCATCAATACCAATTTCTAAATTATAACTGCGATTTTAGAAATAAATTGTATTTGAAAAGTATATTTGTGAACTGAATTCAAAATCAAAGACCTTTCCATAATCTTCCAAACTTTTTAGTTATTATCTTTTGGAATCAATTTAATGCCAGTTCATAGATTTATATTTTTCGTATAAATAAGTAATGTTTCTGACAAGTATAATTTAGAGACGTTTCTCATTCTTTCAAATTTACCCAATTATTTTCTTTCGGAATAAATTTCATTCATTCATATTTTTGACAAATAATTGACTTTAAATGTCGTGTAAAATTTCAGATATTTTTCGTTCTTTTCCGGCACTTAAGAGCACAAAGAAATATTAGTAAACCAGTTTAAAAAATATATTCTTTGACAGGTTTCAAATTGAATTTCTACAAATTTGGAAACTACAAGGACAGAATGGGAAAAGCTTCTGAGGAAGGCCCAGGCTCACAAAGGGCTGTCGTGCCAATGCTGATGATGATGACAAATTTTACTAATTATTTGATTTTTAATTTTCTACAAATTGAAAACTTTGTTTCGATTTTCAAAATATATTTATTTATTCCATTTTGCGATCTTCTCAATCAAATTAATTATTAATAACGAATAGCTGTATCAAAAATTATCAATTCCTTTAAGGAAATGTTTTAGAAATGCGTACTCCTAGAACAAAAGTTCACAGAAACGAGAATTTGAAACAGGCTACAAATTGAACATAAATTATTTCTATCACTTTCCTAAGTCAAATTCACTTTTAATTTATTTTATAAAATTAAATCTTTAAAATACACTTAGAACAAGATTAAATTTCAGCATGATTTGATTTTTCCGACTTTGATATTCGAGAGAAAATGTTATCGTTTGCAAAAATATTTTTAATGATAGAAATAAGCCTAGCGTGCACATAGCTATCTGTAAAACAATAGAATTATTTTATTCATGTTATGAAGTGTAACAATGTCAGATCATTAATTTTTCATCAGCGCATGTAGTTATTTGTATGGAAATTAACTACCCACGCAAAACTTGTTCATCTTGTTTCGTTTGTTATCTAGGTTTTTCTTTCGTGTTTCAGACGTTAAAATCGAATAAGTTGTCAAAATTAAAATATTATTAGCATTATTTCTTGCATACTCCAGGGGGCTGGTCTCTTAGAAATTGATTGCCACACTATTCATTTAATAAAAAAATGCATTTGTCGTTTGGTTTCATTTGTTATTCCTAAAAATAAAGTTATTTTCGTGGAATACTTTATTAGTTTACTAATTTTTCGCATTGAATCATAAAATTAAATCAATGGATATTATGTAAAATTTGTTTCGATTTTTCTCTTTATTTAGATAATATAGTTTTGTAAAGATAGCCAAGTAATAAAAACAATCCGTTTTTATTTTTAATACATATTTTTTATATTTTATTTAATTCAAATAAAACATATGTGGTGTTAGTTTTTAAAAAATTTTCAAGTTTTGAATTATTGAAAGCATATTGTAACGTACTTTTTATGCAAACGTGAATCTTTATTGTTATTTAAATATTAGAGAAGAGATGTATTTTGCTAAAGTATGGCACTACACTGTACTATTACAATTATTGTATTTTTATTTATTAACTTTTCCGAAGTTTTATAATCTGAAAAATAATGTATTATGTTGGTTCTTATCATAAAACTACTTTTTCCGATTTAGACGTTTTTAATAAACTAATAGATAATCGTAATCTCCGTATAGTAGAAGTATTTAATCTGTCTATTTTTGAATTTTCTATAATCTCAGAAGATTAAATTTTCGAAAGAGGGAATATTTTCTCTTAATTTCTTCTATTATTGTAATTTTTCCTATTATAAAACCAAACTTATGTTTATTTTTTAATATAATTTTAAAACTTTTTAATAGGACCACAGTACTTGTTTATTTAGAGCCGTAATACATACTTAAAATTTCGTTTTCTCTATAAAAGTAATAATTCATTTCTAATAATTATTCCGTAAAATTTAATTTCGATTTACAAGTTTCATGTAGGATAATTAATATAGATAGGATAATTTTGCTTACCAAAAATACGTCTCTAAATACATATAAAATAAATAAAAAATTTAAACGGTTTGCAAGGAAAAAAAACGATATTTTATGTGAAAATAATTTTTTGTTTTGTACAGTAACTAATGAATAAACATGCAAAAATCAGTGCAATTGTTGATATAAATAGTGTGAACAAAATGTATCTTTCATCCAGTTGCTTTATTCGATTTCTGAGCATATTTCTCCTCCTTTGGAACTCTTCCTAAGAAGAAAAAAGAAGAAAAGAAAAAAAAGAAAGCAATATCATTTTCTTTGAATCAAATAAAACATACCAATAATACAATTATTTCGTTCTTTATTATTTTATTTAAATTAAAACACAATCAAAAGAGAAAAATGTTCAAAAATTTAACATTAGCTATTATTTAATTTAAAATTATTCTTCCTACGTCTTTAAAATGGTTTTGAAGAATCTAAGTATATCGTAAAATGTTCATGAACTTATTATACAACACACTAAATGTGTCTTTTTAGAATCATGGTTTCTAAACTGGAATCAAACTTGTACACACATGAGGGATCATATATTAATATTTAAATGACGAAAAATTAAAATTCTATCAAAATCTTACTAATCACTACTTAAGAAGGCAGCGTTGAAAATGATAGAAGAAAACAGGAGTTAAAAGGCAAATACTCGGAACATCTCTAAGCTTAATCAAGCAATCAAACTAGTTATGACTTTTTTATTATTTTATATCCTGTCTTATTCGAGAGATTTCGATAGTGATTTTGTTTCATCCTTGCTTAAATACTTATTTGCTATTCCCAACTAAGAATACTTTTTTTTTATTTCAATTTTGACTCGAAATCTAAATTAAGGGGAACATCATGTGTAACTATCCGATATTCTTGTACTTAGTTCCTATATTAAACTGATTTAATACTGATTATTTTAAATAATATGATTAATTAGTGTTAAATGTTAATTAAATTTTGAAAAATCTGACATATTATCGCCATTTTTTTTCCGGATCAACATATTTTTGTTGATGGATTTAGACCAGTGATTCTCAACCTTTTTTTTGTTGCCGCACACTTTTAACGATTTCGAAATTTGACGGCAAAAAATTAGATTAAAAGTTGTTTACTTAACTATAATACACTGTGTTCTGTGTTAAATAGTTTGTGATAATAATTTTGAATGTGAAATAAAATAATATGTACTACAAAAGCGCATTTATTAAGGGATTAATTATTTCTTTCGACCAATTTTTTATTAGTTAGTAACAGTTATTTATTTTTTTGTTAGTTATTAATTGTTAGCTTGTTTTCTATAGTTATTGACTGTTAGTTTTTTTTACATTAACTGTAATTTTTTTGTGATTTCTTGTTAACAATTTTTTTTGCTAATTATTAATTGTTAGCTTAATTTTTGTTAGTTGTCCTTTGTTAATTTGTTTATTAATTGCATAGCTTACTTTAATGATTAGCTCTTACAACAATTTTTTAAAATTTTGTGTCATATACAATTTAAACACTTCCATCTTATTTTAAGATTGTTAGAGACAAGACAATCGCTGACAGAGATGTTCACGCGGGCATATATATATATATATATATATATATATATATATATATATATATATATATATATATATATATATATATATACACACACTTTTCTTCAATTTAAACATTACTCATAATAAAAAAAAAGCATTATAATTTTTATTGCATCATTTCTAATATTTGGCGGCACATTTTAAGAATTTGGCGGCACACATAAGTGCCGCGGCACAGTGGTTGAGAATCCCTGATTTAGACTTTTAGTCTTCGAAAGCTAGTTTTAAAGTTCAAGTTGAAAGAAACATAGAAAATTTGATGGAATCAGAACGTAAAAAAATATTAAAATATACTTGCCTTGATTCGGGAAATCGGTAAATCTGTTAGTTCAGACAATTTCAGAAGCTCAACACCATTTGGATATGGGCACAATTTAAAACTTAAATCAATTTCCGGATATTCAAAATGCGCATCATGCTGCTTCGGCTCTAAATTTGCGAGTGTATCTGAAAAAATAAGCAAATCTAAATAAGATTTTATTTTTTATTATTCTTAGTCAATGTGGGGAGAGTAGATATCGACAATGTCAACCTTACAGTACTTCCCCGCCAGAATTTTATCTGTGATCGAATTCGATGAACGGATACCACTAGTTGATTCATTGCTGTTTTTGTGAGAAGCCGGGAGAGCTGTATGAAGATCACCGGACTTTTTAAATGCTGATACAGAGGGAGGAGGTGGACAATGTCGCAGTCACAAGTAGCAAGTCAACTCTTTAATGGAGAACTCATCGAAGTAGGCGTGTTAAAATCGAAGTGGGTGTTTTTGTCAAGGTAGGCGTGTGCACATCACGCCCGGGTCGTTAAATGTGGGGAGAGTAGACATCGACAATGTCAACCTTATTTTAGGAAAAAGGTACCCCATCATAGAATCGGGTTAACATGTCTTATATACTAGTGAATGGGAATTATATTTTTGTAGTGGTTCTTACATTACAGTCAGCATAACACAGGATATTTATGAAATACAAATATAAAGCCTGTTTTTCTAATAGGGAAGTGCTTAAAATTCCAACATTTAATGGAGGAAAGAGTAGGGTGAGGCCAACTCGATCGAGTAGAAATTAGTTATATTTCTTAGCGGACACTTTACTAATCACGAAGATGGACCTACCATATTTGCGTGTTGTTGTTGAATAGTTCAAGGCGCCAGGGTAGATATGTTTGTTTAACTACCTATGTGATGTCAGCTGTTCTGTATGTTGATGTTCTTAACTAATGTTCTTAACTACCGAGGTATGACTCGGTTAGTTTGAAATACCACACTAAGTACCCTAGTTCAGTGGTCGGCAAAGTGCGGCTCCGGAGCCGCATGTGGCTCTTTGGCTCCTTAAGTGCGGCTCTGGCACAAATGTCTACGGAAGGCGCAATAATATTTTCATTTAAAAAAAAACTTGTTAAGAAAAAAGATTACATCTTATTTTGATAAATTAAAATTCTTCTATGAATCGAGAACATGTATAATTTTTTGTTTAAATTAAAAGATAGATAGGTAATTAAAATTTTATATTGTAGTAAAAATTGGTAACGAACATCGAGTTAAAGTTTATTAGTTTTCGTAAACGTAAACACAAACCATGTACAAGCTACAGGCTGAAATTGTTCGTATGTTTTCGGGGTACTCCGGTGTGATACAAAGGTACCACAAGCATGCGCGCATACTTTTTCTAAAGGAGTGGGGGTACAAATTGGCATCACAATACAAGTGGTCTGCTTTGAATGACCTGGAGAAGGAAGACATGATCATATTCAACGCTTGGAATAATATTCCTGACTCTTACGATCAGCTGAAAAAGCTCGCGTTTGCTGTTCTTTACCTTTTCGGTTCTACATATATATGCGAACAATCTTTTTCACGCATGAACATTATCAAGAGTAAACTGAGAAGTCCTCTTATTGATGAGAACTTGGAATCATGCCTAAAATTGAAAACAACAGCATACAAACCTGACTTACTCAAACTTTCCAAGGAGATGCAAGCACATTGTTCGCATTAATAAATATTTATTAAGTATGAAATTTAGTTTTATTTAGTGTACTACTTATTTAGTGTAATAAAAGTTTACTAAACAAGCCGATTTGGCTCCCAATTTGTTTTAAAAATTGTTGTAATGTTCATATTTGGCTCTTTGGCTAAAAACTTTGCCGACCACTGCCCTAGTTGACCGAGTAATTTGACTATTTTCTAGAAAAAAATAATTTATAAAAAAAAAAGTAGTACATCTATGACTTTTCAGGAATTATATATTATACACAACTAAACAATGAATATCTTGATTAAATATGACAATTTATAGATCGAACAGTTAAGTTCCAACAGGCCTTCGAATCTTAACTAATCGGTCTTACCCCTCTTTTCCCACTACATTTTTTTTATTTTGTCGCAGTAACTGATTGTTTCTCATTACATTATTTTAAATGTCTCTTAATTAGAACGGCTTTTAAGTAAGGTATTTCCCATTTAACCTTAAGTCATCACATAGTTTTGCACTAAATAAAAAAAAAACTTATTATAAAATGCAGAAAGACTTAAAAGAATGCATACTGAACATAGAACTTTTATTTTTTAACAAACTTTTTAAAAGAAGTGGCAATATGTAAAAAATGGCAGAAATAAATTGCAATTAATAAAACTTGAAAAATTTTCAAAAAAACAAAAAACAAAATAGAGATTTTATTGGAAAACCAGTGAAACTCCGTTTTCCTAGGAACCTCCTTTAGTCCAGGCTATCGAGCTCAAAAATGAATATTACTTGGAAAAATTGCAGGGCCTTTTATTTTTTGTATACTTATGTTCTTTTTTTTTCTTTTTTTGTGCGCTCGAACACGAATCAGCATTTTGTGACCAAAATATTTTTCGAAAATACGATTTTTTCCAGGAAAAATCCAGTTTTTTTTTGGCATATAATTTTTTTATGGTTTAAAATAGAAAATTTCTGATGGCATATTTGAAAACTAGAGAAAAGTTTATGCCAATTCTATCGCTACAATGTGCTCCTAAGGTAATAAATTAAAGAGCTATAAGTATGGCTATAGTATATAATGACTATAGTATATAGTGCTATATGATATATAATCTTGTATGGCTTATTATACAGTATATAATGCTATATGGCTATAGTATATAATGACTATAGTATTGGATTGATAATTTTCTCTCTCTACTACAACGCCGAAAACTAGAGGAGAGTTTTGAAATTTACAAAAATTATCGTTTGAGACCTAATAATATACAAAAAAAAATTACTGCCAGAGGGGAATACTCCTCAGGCAATTTACTTCAGTACTTCACTTCCCTCAATCCCTGACAACACCAAAAATTTTTCTTAAACCTTTCCCAAAATTATAATTTTAAAAGATTCTTTTTCATTTTTAATTTTTTGGTTTTCTTCCTGAATTTTTACTCAATTTAGACTTCTAACAACACCCTTGTTTGTTTTCACATCTCCATCATTAATATCGCTCATTTGGTGAAACAATGACGTATATATTATACATAAAACTGCAAAATGAACTTAAATAGAGTAATTATCAGTTACGTCATTGCAAAATCAACCTAAATAGAGTAATTATCAGTTACGTCATTGTTTCACCAAATGAGCGATATATTCTCTTGAGAAGAGGGTTTACTCCCTAACACCCGAAAACCATTTTCAGCATAACTATGATTTTCCTAAAAACTTTCTGAAAATCATGATTGATTTGGGTTTTTTTTTTAAATTTTCATGAACATAAGTTTGTAATATTAGTTTTTCTTCAAATTTATATTTGTTCTAAGTAACAAAGATTGTGCCCCTCCTCATCCCATAAAATCAAAATTCTTAAGGCATTCCTCATTTAATAATGATTTTTTTTTTTTTTTTTTTTTTTTAAGCATTCAAAATGACTCCGAACATTTTGATGCGAATAAAGTTACATAAACAAAAATAACTATCTAACAAAGTGAGAAATGCATTCTGGCAATATTATATGACAATGTATTCTATGAAGTGTATATTTTAACAGTATATAATAAACATGAATTCTAAAACAATATTTCAATACTGTTAATTTATTATCTCCCCTTTTTTGGAAGCGTGCAAAACTTCTCTCACAGAAAACAATATCGTATGAAAATCCCAGAACGTAATATCATATGAAATTGCGTTCTGGAAGTTTCTATATTTTTTTGCATTCATTACATTTTTTCAGTATAAAAAACATAAATTCTAAACTGATATTTTAAATTCTAAACTAATTTTTCTTTTATTACTTCACTTTTTCTGTACCATACAAAACTCTTCTCCTAAACCTTAGTAGACAAACATAAATTCTAAAATGATATTTTTAATACAATAAATAATTTTTATTTCATCAGTTTGTTTTTTCTGTCCTGCGCACAACATCCTTCCTTTAACGTTAAGGTGAGTAATTTTTGCTTATATATTCTTATAGTATGAAAAACATAAATTCTAAAATAATTTTTTTAAATACCATGAACAATTTTATTACCTCTCTTTCTCTGTCCTGAACAGAACTTCCTTCCCAGAACGAAAGATCGTTTTGGCAACTTATTACAATGGGAAGATTTCATTTTTCTTTAATTTTAATTCGTCATTTGAAACTCGAACTCCAACCACGTCAAAGCACTCTTTGTAAACATTCAAAGAAAAAATAAGGTGTGAGCAGCTACGACTGTGTGATGACGCGAACATGTGCATTTGAATTTCGTTCATCGTATTCTAAACTCGCAATGGAGCGCTCGTCAACTAGCGAAAATTTATAAATTATCGTTTGCTATTTTTAATGCATCATAATTGGGTAAAGGTTGCCGTTTCTATTGTCTAATTTGCAATGACACATTTATCTGTGAGATAAAGAAATCGACAATGATAAGAATGTTCTTGAACTAAATGCAAACAAGACTCAAAGTTTCGATTTTCAAAGCAAAAAACTACTTAAAAAAACACTCAATATATAGTAAAGTTGTTGAAACAATATTCCACCTATCAGCGCTACAAATTCAAAACGCGGGACAAACTTATGATAATTTTATTTGGAATGGTAAATGAATGCTAATTTATAATTACTATTATTTTTAAATATTATGCTTTTTTTAATTGAGCGGTTTTAAATTAAAACTTAATATTCCTTACTTTTACTAAGCAGTAACTAGTAGATAAATAAAATTTTAATTACTGCGGTTTTTATAAAATTATTTTATAATTATACTTATAAATGATTATAAAATTCTCAGATTGCAAAATTTAAATAGATAGTGTTATTTGTTCTTCATAATTTTTCTTTAAAATTTAAATGTGTTCTTTAAACACTATCCTTGACTTGGTGAAAGACAGTATCAAAACCTCCCTTTGGAATCCTTATCAAAATAGCATTGGGCAGAGATCATAAGCGAATATTGAAACTAAATAAAAATAGTGATGACCCTTGGAACAGAAGTTAGTTTTATACTAGTAAGCAAATATCTAAAGTCTGAGCAGAAAGCGCACATTCTGAAGTACTGGAACCATACACGTACCGTCGGGGGGGGGGGGGGGAGTGCCCCCTCAATAATTTTTCAAAGCTTCAGAACTTTTTCCTTTTTCTTAAAAAAACCCCACAAAAACTGTTATTAGCTTAAAAAATAATTATTTAGTTAATTTATCAATAATTTAACAAAATAATTCTATGTTTAGCACTTTTATGTAAATGGTATCTTAAAAGTCATTTAATGAGTTTTTTTTTTAATATTTCTATTATTATACTTAATGATTTCAGAATTATTTTATAATAGTGGTTTCTAGTTAGTTATTTATGCTACATCAAATTTTTTAAACATATCTAGTAACATAGTGTTGTAGCAACCGCAATGCCATCTGAACGGGTAGTAGATGCGCTGACTTTGGACAGAGCGGACATTCCTTTTCCTCCCTTCTCGTAATTATTCAAATTTATGTTTGTCCGTGTGCTATTTGTTATTAATAAAAATATTTGGCTCTAAGATTTTCTTTATTTCAACCTCCCGAGCTCTAGCCAGGGCCACAGTGTAATAATTTTTAGATATGCTACTTACTTTTTGTAACTGTCGAAAGTTTTTAGTATCATTTTAACTTATTTTTGTCTTATAGCATTAAACAACTTCTAGCTAGTTTGGAACTCTGAATTTACATTCTAATTTGCTCCAAACATTAATTTCTAGGTATAATTTAATAGAATACATTTGTTTCATATTGATATAATTTTTATCCAATAAGTTCTATTGCATACGAAAAATTCTTTTTTCATAACTGATGAATTTTAAATTTAGCGAGTTCGAATTTTTGGTATGTTTCAGTAGAAAGCGTTCTAAATTATTTTATTTGATTAGCAAACAACTTTTGAAAACCTAGCACTGGAGTTGAAAAAACGGTTTGCAATAAATGCTTAAAAATATTTTTAAAAAAAATGGCATGTTGCGCATTGTAAAAACGCTATACTTTTGGAATATAAGCGAATCTCATATCTAGGAATAACACTGTCAAATTTTTAATAAAGTACATTATGGTGGATCTGATTTTCTCATAATCTTCCGGGTAATAGTTAAAAACGAACTAAATCTGTAAAAACTTTTTTACGTTTAAAGCAATCTGGGTAAAGCGAACATCAATCTAATTACAAGCCTAGACCAATTTTATTTTTACAACTCTCTTATTAAAAATATATTTTGTGACAATTAGGTTTGGATTGTCTTAAATTTTGTACTATTTTCCTATAGCAACTGTACGTTTCAAAATTAAAATGGAACATAGTTCTTTTAGGAACAATTACATAATATTTACTTAGGGTAAATAAAATAAAAAAGTCTGGGAATAAAAAGCTTAAATAACTAATATATCAAAATGAATTTATAATTATTTAAAAGTACATTTAGGAACCGAAAAAAATCGAGTTTTTATGTTATCATCCCTTGAAATGGAAATGTGGTGCGAAAAAAAAAAAAATAACGAACTACCCTGAATAATTTGATAATAAAGTAATAACTAATAACTAGCGGTGTAATTGAATTCGAATGATCCGACCTTCACGTACTAGGACTCAATCTAAACATAGAAAAAATAAAACTGATGTTAAGGGGTCCTAACTTCGGATCTCTCTCCTGATCAAAACATAGGGATTATATCTCTCCGATTGCAACTGTCCCCTATATTCTGAGAGTCAGAAACCCAACCTTTTTTTCTTTCTTTTTTTTTTTTAAACTCTGAACTAAATCTTTATTTTATGTTTTTGAGATTTAACCACTTGTAATTTACGCCCATAAATAGTTACATTTCATCTTGCAGTTATTCCACTTCATAAAACCAGTTTTTCAATGGTATTAAGATATTAAAATATTGCTTTTCAGAGAAGAGAACTTTTAATAAGTATTTTTTTTAAATTCAAGGTTGGGGGTTTAATTATATCCATCATAAAAAAATATTTGTTTAAGAAAATAAGCATAAATTGCTGCTTATTTTAGAATAAACATCACACATAATCTAAAAAGTCATTTTAATCGTAACGACTTCTAACTAGCACAGAAATTTGCAGTGGAAAGCAGGAGCATCGTATGTTAGATAGAGAACTTGGCTTCTAACCAAGGGGGCATGAGTTTTGATTTCAAAATTTTATACTGATAATTATTGTCATATATTTCCGGCACTGTTATTATTGTCATCAATTCAATGTTACAAAAAGTGAAAATTATTATTTTAAGTAAGGTAACCAGACACTCTCAGATCTTGAGGACAGTTCTCGAATTTCATTGATAGTTCTCAAAATTTTAATAACACATTGAGGATAGAAAATGTGCCCAAATTTTAACACCTATTCTCAAATGTTCTCGAATTTCTCCTAAAAAAATAATCTTTTTTTATATGCAGATTTGTAACTTATTACATATGACGAGTAAGAGAAATGATGTAAATTACATATTTTTTTAAATATAACCATGTCACATCAATTGTATCAGATTGTGTCAACGTTCAACGTCACCAATGGAACTGAGCAACTATGGAACCACGGCATAGCCAGAATACGCTTCAAAAAGCAAAATATTTTAATAAATTCTAAAACACAAACGCTCAAAAAAGGAAAAAAAAATTTTTTTGAGCACACTCGTGTATTTTCCTCCTGTAAGATAATTAAGTATGTGAAAAAATCTTAATGAGCCATCATTTTGCGAATATATAGTATAACATATAATTCTTCTTTCTACAAGCGCGAAACGAATATCTCCTACGGAGAGTACGTTCTATGTAAAGTTTACTACTTTTGTTCGGGGTATAGATCCTATACCATGGTAAATGGCTACTTCCCCACTGGTCCTTGGTTCGGTCCCTGCTAGTTAAATTTTAAGAAACATTCACATTGAATGATATTCTTCTTTTTTACATGAGAACTAGAACATGATTGGCGAGTTTTTCGCGGATAAATATTTTCTCCCAATCAAGCTCTTGTTCATATTCGGGGTGAATGTTCCTTTCGGTAAGTTGATTGAAAAGTTTATCACTTTCGGAATCAGATTGGCCGAAAAAGTCAATCTTCCTGGTTTACGGAAACTGTAATCCTCGAGCCTGAAATTTGTTGTTGTTGTCGTTCATTTTACGTCGCAATAGAGCTGCAAAATGGGCTATAAGCGACCGTTTGGGAAACGAGGACCAATATCGCTCACTCCCTACATAGACTGATTCAAGTGGTTACCCACCCGCACCGTGTCTATGTTACGAGCCGTGTCTTAATGATCAATCCACGGCGGGACCCACCGAAGTCAAGCACCACTGATTGCGGTCAGTGTGCGGGTGGGTGACTACTTGGATCACTCCGCTTAGGGACCGAGGGTGTGCGGCATCGGTTCTCGTTAAACTGTTCTACAGTAAAGTGCTCTACTTCAAGAGCAGGTCATCGGGCTACCAAGTCCGTCCATCTGTATAGCCATCCAGACCGTCACCAATAGCCCATTGAGCAGCTCTAGCGACGTAACTGAACTACTAGAACAAGAACCACTGCGAGACAAGAAAATTTCAACTTACGGCAAAATATTGCATACAATCATCTCTTACTTTGCAGAGGATTTAACTTGCAACTCACACGTAGTTTTATTTCAATGTTGCCACTAAATTTGATAATTTTTGATTTCCGGTATTTTTCTTCATAGAAATTTTTGTTTTAAGTTATAAGTAAATTCTGAAGCTCATTTCGATTATCCTTTTACTATCACAAGGAAGTTAAAATTGTAATAAATCTGAATAACTTTTAATTCCCATTTTTTTTAGTAGTAAAAGTTGTTTTTCCTTCTTGGATGTTTCCACCGGAAACGGAAAATGTTATGATGTCACAATAGTTTGTCAACGCCCAGTTATCATCACTGTCTCTTGTTAGGGACAGCAATAAATCTAAGTCAAAGTTGTGGAAGTTCCAAAGGAATCTCTTCGGTAACATATAATTTGCAAATTATAGTTTATTTATCAAAACATTAGCTATTTTTTTGTCAATATATATTTGAAAATGTACACCTTTTTTTATAGCAAAACACCGATGTCGGTGTTGTAATATCCAATATGGCGGTGTAACGAAATAAAACAAGCAGATAGCTGTAAACATTGCAATATTAATTCGTACAATCCATAAACATTTACAATTCAGAATTACATGTTTCCCATTTATCTCATCAGTAATTTTTTCTTTGGATAAGTTGTGTCCTTATTATAAACTATCTCTGAACAGCCTTCGTTAATAACACTAAGAAGGAAATGAGCTTCCGATCATATGTTATTAATGTTTGCTTTTCCTTAACAAATACTGTAACTGTACTAAATTTCATAAGGCTCTTCACTGTAGACTTCAAGTTATACATTGCTTTAATTAACATGTTGCAAGAATTGATGCTTTTATGTATTTACGCACTTAATGCTCAGTACATCTGCGTTGCATTGAATGTTTGATAGTGTATTGAAACATTTTGACATGATTTTCTTTTAATGCCGTTATACATTTATTCATTATCCTACATATTTTAATATCAAAGCCTAGTTATATATGATACATTAGTAACATTTTGAGTTCCATCATATAGGATTATAAGTTATTTCTACGTAAATTTTACTATATTTAAAGTATTGGTATCTAACCTAAGGTCTTAGTTTTTTTTTGTTCTAATAGTTAAAATATTATGTGAAAATAAGATTTTCTACTGCTAACGCATTCTTTTAATTATTAGTTTCATAAGGGCAATGTAAAATGATTTCCTTTAAGGTTTGTAAGAATTAAGATAAATAAAACTTCGTGTAACACAATTTTTTGTATTGCTCTAATAAAACTGATAAATATAGGTTATTTGGACATTTTTAGCATGTAGGTATATGATGTGCTAAGTTCTCACTTAATACATACACAAGATGATTAAAAAGAATTACAAAGTTTAATGCTCTATCAAACTTTTATGTTAAATTATAATTGTTTAGACCGTTAAACATCTAGTTGATTTCGTTTTCAAGGTCAAATATCAGTATTCCTCCCATAGCTGAAAACTAAACAAAAAATTATGTGTTTAACCACATAAAAATTTATAAGTTTGAAAGTTGTAAAAAGATTTGATCCTCAGGAAGTTTTTTTATTACAAATAAGTCATAGCTTTCAATTTAAACATATATAGAAAACTTATAACATAATCACTGTTTACATAAACGAAAACAGAGCTCTGCCTAGGAACGATAAAGGGCAGGACACTTCATGGCAGAATAGGACATTTTGAGTTTTAAAAGGGCATTCACTTAACACCTTAAATTTTTTTTTCTAAAAAGTAAACTAAAAACGAAATTGATAAACAACTGGAAAGCTTTTTCTTGCAATTTAAATGGAAAATGTTGACAAAATAAATATTTAAAGATTCCTTTTTTTTTTCTTTAAAAAGAAGGTATTTAAAATCACTTAAAAAAAGTTATTAATATACTATAAAAAAAAAGTGACAGTTATAAAAATTTGTCCAGTTGAGAATTATCCTGACAAAATAAATAGCTATAATCAGAGTTGAACCTATAAGCAGAGAAAATTTTACCAGAGTGTAGTTATTTAAATAGTGAATAATTTTTTTTAAAAATGGAATACAAATAAATAAGCTATGTTTTTTAGGAATGGCTGTTTATTTTTACAAAAAGATCTAAGAGGATACATGAAAGGGCAGGTAGGATGGGCCGCCATTCTAAAAATAGTTAGTACACTAACTAAAACCTATCTGGCTATGGCGAAAATGTGTAGCCTGTAGTTTTAGTGTTGGTATAATAACTGTGGAGCTAAATTTTAAACATGTTAATACACTGTAGTTCAGTAATGAGATAAACAAGAACAGATGTTTTTTCTAAATTGATTATATATTTTATTTATTGTACCATAATAAGGATTTATAATAAATGTTGTGTAGAATAATTTTTCTTGCATGCTAAATGTATCTTTCTATGCTGTTTATGTAATATTTCATTATCAACATTATTGATTGATTGATTTTAATCAGGCAGCCACGCTGGTCCTGGCACATTGTCCTGAAGAGAATCTGAATTATGCAGACCATAAAGTGTGTAGTTGTGGGTGATGGAGCAGTTGGTAAAACTTGTTTGTTGATATCCTATACTACAAACAAGTTCCCTTCAGAATATGTTCCCACTGTAAGTTCTATTTTCACACTTATTTTTATGTTCATCAGTCAATAATTTTTCTCTTGAAATCATCAGTTTCCTTTTATCTATTGTGTAATAATAAAATTAATGCTTTTTGTAATGATAATAAATGCTTTTGTAAGGGACTTAGAACAATAAAATACTATTGTGAAAATTGCTGGCTTACAATTTTCTGTATGGACAAAACTTTTGCTGTGAAGTAATCAGGGTTGGGTTTTTGACGTCAAAGTGGTTTTTGACATGACAAGGGTATAATACTGGTTTAAACTGTCAAAAACCCGTCAAAAATGTCAAAAACTGAAGTTCGCCAAGAAAATATATAAACTTCAAAACTACCAACAGTTGCCATGCATTATATTGAAATTTAATTATACTATAGGTAATCAGCAGGTTTTAAAATATTTTTTAATTAAAATTAAGGTAAAATAACAGATTTAAAATCTCAGAAATTTATATTCAAATGCATGTGCACAAAATATTGCACAAAAATTGTTTAAATATTTATATTTAAAAAAAAAATTTTTTTTTTTTTTTTGATACTTAAGAAAATTAAAAGTTTATTACTATGCATTTTTGACATATAAGGAACATATAACTAATATTTATAAGGAACTTACAAGTTATGTTGTATAAATACAAACTTGATACAATTGTATAAAAAAATTTTTTTAATGTTTTATCGAATATCTTTATTATCCAGTATGTTAATTTGAATTTAAAAGTAGTTATATTTATGAATAATGATAAATATAATTCATATTGTTTATTATATTTATTTATAATTATTACACTTATCATTTTAAAACAATTTTTATCTCTTAATTTTTTTTTCTCCACTTGTATTAAGAATACAAATAATGCATATCTTGAAAGCAAGAAGTAATTATTCAACAGCTGAATATTTAGATATTCAACAAAACTATATCGTATTCAGCAAAATGAAATTCACAAGTATTTGGATAAACTAAATTTTCAGCATAGTAAATGAATAGGCTGAATATACTGTAAATCGACACTAACTACTCTGTGTATTTAACAGAAAGCATTTAAATTTGTATTGTCTTATGTTAAAAAGATTATTAAGAAGATTTAAAGGAATATTAAAAAGATTTTTCTTTAAAAGAAGATGTCTAATGTACAAAACTGCTAATGTTTATCTTTATAAATGTCTAATTTTTAGTATAATCTATACTATACACTAAATTTGGTTATAAATAAATTTCTTAATAATATCACTGCAAATTTTCAATAACACATGAAAATGAATACATAATATTACAAAAGATGTGAGCTTTCAAAAGTACAAGATTTTGGTTACTATTCAAAATATAAGTGTTTCTTCAAAATTTTAAATTTATTTTTTCTAGAACATTTAGAAACACTATCCTTTATAAAAAATATATAAATTTTATGTATTAATTAAATTTCACATATGAATATAGGTTTTTGACATTTTTGACAGTGAGGTTTTTGACGTGACGGTTTAAACTATGGTTTAAACTGTCAAAAACTGTCACATGTCAAAAACCTGCCAGCCCTGGAAGTAATAATATTGAAACAGATAATTTAAAAATTACTTCTTTTTAGTCACAATTTTTCTAATTAAAATATTTTAGAATGTTATAAATTTTTTTTTTAATAATATATTTATCAGATATTTTTTCTTTTATAACATATTTAACGACAACATTGTGTGTTTGTGTTTAGTAGATCAATATTTAATGATATTTAGCTTAATTTTATTGAATATTATTACTTATATAAAATTTTAAAATTTCGCTGGTGATTATACCTAACATACATGTTAACTTTAATGTTAAAAACTGTGACATGTGTTTCTGAACGATAAAAGTCCTTGCAGAATTATTTACATGTTTTTGGAGGAAAACTATTTGTGATTACCTCCTGGTAATGCTATTTGTGTCCAATTTACGATGAAAATTTTATATGCTGATAATAATTTTTGTCACGTAATTGAAAATATGTTTTCCAATTTTAAATTGTATTGCAAACTTTATTTTTTTGTTTAAAAAAAATGGTAATCATTAAATTAGAGAGATTTATTTCTTTAAACTAGTAATTGTTGTTGGTGTTATCAATCTGAAAACATTAAATGTTATTTGGTTATTAATTTGCATGTACATGCTATTTGTCTTTCTATCTGCATTTTGCAACTTATGTTTATAGTTGTGGCAGTTAACTGGAATATATTGTTTAGATTCCTTTTAAATTTTCATAATTTTTTGGCTCAGCTATAATTTATTTTTAAAAATATTGGATATCCCCACCCTCTCAGCATTACTTTTTGTACCACAATGAAATCATATTTCAAACGAATTACAAATTTTCAGTATTTTGTGGAATACTTATGTGTCATATAATTTAGTTTTGTTTTCCTAAAATGGAATATTTTATAAAAACTTAAATCAATTTATGTTCTTATAATTATGACCAAAAAAATTTAGCCAACTTCAAGAAGATTAATTCTTAAAAGAATATCAAAGTTTGTGTGAAATTAAAAACTTAAATTCTTCAAATGTTTTTGAATATTTTTTACTTTAATGGTTTTATTTTACAGATTTTATTTTGTAACTCTTATTAATCTGTAATTTAATATTTAGTAATTCATTTGATATTTTTAGATTAACCATAATTTACTGATAAGGAATTGTAGTTATTATCTCAGTTGAATAATGATATTAGTTCAATTTGTAAAATCTTTATGTAGATAAGCATATTTTAATCAACAGTTTTGTTATTTTGAGCATATTTTTTACCATTTAAATTGTTTAAGAACAGTTAAAGATTAAAGCAGAATGTTTGGCATATATATCTAAAGTTTAATTTTATTGTTAGAGCATAAGTATCGATTGTCAAAAAATGCTTTATTCTAAAACACTGTAATTTATAATATTTAAAGATAAAAATACAAGTATTGAAGTGGTTATGAAATAAAAAACAGTATTTATCTATAACTAACTAAAGAGTGGAATTATGTCTTAAGCTCTTGAACAAGCTTTATAATAAAATGTTTTGAGGCTATCATCAACGATAAACTAACATCTCTCACTATTTTAATTATAACTATTCTTTTCAATGATTGCAAAAAAAAAAAAAAAAAATCAAAAATATGCCTGCATAATGAAAAGAAAAAATTCTTAATGCATATTTTTTCTTTTGCAACTGTAAATTAGACATAAATTGTTCTGCAATGTACAGTGGATGCATAGGGTGTCCACGGGTTATGAAGGACGCAGAGTTGAAAGGGGAGCAGGAAAATCGCGATAACTTTTTTAGATTAAGTCATAAAATTTTTTCTTTTCAGAAACTTCCGATTGTGACAACTCAATTCTAAATTTGCTTGCCTAATAAGCTTGCATTTATAATATTTCACAGCTGCCAAGTCTCCTATTTTTTAATGAAGACCTCCGTTTTTGAGGACTATCTCCCGTTTACCCACATGTTCTTAAACATCTCCGTATTTTTTGAAGAAATAAAAAAAAATTAATTTTTTAGCAATAATTATGCGCTAATAGTAAAAATACTTCTCTTATTCCTCAACAGTGTTGCAGTTCTTGCACAGCCGCTCTGAATAATTTATTCAGTAAATTGTTTTTTTCTCCGATAACAAACTTTGTTATTTATCTATGGGAATCTGGCAATAACTTTGTTTGTGTTGGTATTTTTACCAATCGTCCAAACAGGAAAGTATTTATTTTTTTCCGAATCATTTATTGGTAGTCAAGCAACTAGAAAATGAATTGTATAAGGAAAGAAAAAAAACAGTTCGAAAGTATAGCAGATGTTATGTTAGGTACCCTATACATTCTGCTGAGCAATGCAGACCCCTAGAAAACTTTATTTAAGGTTTTAAAAAAATTGCTCCAAACTTCACTCATCACTCTCTGATGGAAAGCTTGTGAACTTGCTTTTGAGGAAGAGTAATTTCTCCTGGTAACTGTTATGAACAGAACTTTGATGAAAAATTTCCTGTGCTTATTCAAATTGGCTTACGTTCGAAATGTGAGCATGTAATAATTCTGTAATATAAAGCTAATTACTTAAAATTATGAAAATTATTTTGATGTTGAGTGTTTATGGTTTAAGTAATTATAAATAATAGTTTAGAAATTTTTTTAGATTAAGATTTTTGTAGATATTTTCAACTTTGCTAAATGTAAGTACTTTTATTTCCAATTTCGAATTTCTCTTTTTGACATCCATGCTTTTGCATCAGATATCAGAATCGTACATGTAGCCCAAAAATGTCGCAAGTAAAATCTCCGTTATTTTATTTTTCTAATGTTGGCAGGTATGATATTTAAATTTGGCACAAGAATGGCCAAAAAAAAAAAAAAAAATAACTACTAACACAATCGGACTACAATGTGAATTTATGATTGAATCATTACAAACTGAGGTGTTAAAAGCAGGGTTGGGTTTTTGATGTCAAAAACTGGTTTGTGACATGACATATCAAAAAACTGTCAAAAACATGGGGCACTTGCCCCATGTTTTTGACAGTTAACTACTGACCAATACAATCTGACACTGATGACTACTGACCAACACAATCGGACAACAATGTGAATTTATGATAGAATTACTACAAACTGAGGGGATAAAAACAGGGTTGGGCTTTTGATGTCAAAAGCTGATTTGTGACATGGCACATCAAAAAACTGTGAAAAACATGGGGCAAGTTTCCTTTTTTTTTTTTTTTTTTTTTGTTGAAGACATTTTATTAGATACTAAGTCATGATCAATACTTGCATTATATATTACTATAATTATGATTAAATATTATGTATGACATATGAAAAATGTAGCCAAAATTATTAAACTATTAATTGGTTTTTCTAATGGTAGTCTTAATACTTTAAGACCCATATTATAACTATTACAGCTAATGACTAAGAGTTGTTATTTATTATCAATCTAAATATTGAATTTAATTTTTTTGTGTTACAATTTAGGAAAATTTTTTAGATTAAGTAAAATAAAAGTGCTTGCCAATAATTGTCTAAATGTTTTTATTGATTTTCAATATTTGTTCTAATTAATTATATTCAGGTGAGCAGAATATTTCTGACTGCACAAACAAGACTTTAGAGGAAATTCAAGCAGCCATGGGGAAATTTTTGGGTTAAAAAAATTCTAACAAAATTTCTTGTTAAAAAAATGAGTCAATTTTTCTATTTATTAGTTTGAATTCTTTAACTTTATAAATGGAGCTTTAAATTTAATTTAATAAATTGTTACTATTTTCGTATATTTCGTTTCCTATTATTTTATAACACATATGCTCCTTTATTCGAGAATTGTGTAAAACCAAATATATATGAGGTGTGATCAAAAAGTATCCGACTTTTGTTCATAAAATAAACGTTTATTATGATATAATTATTTAATACAAATCCTCTTCAAAGTAGTCCCCTTGGGCTGCCACACACTTCTCCCAACGCTTCTGCCACTGTTGAAAGCATCGCTGGAAGTCCTCCTTCGGTATTGCTCTCAGATGGTCTGTCGCATTCTGCATAATGTCTTCTCTGGTCTGAAATCTGGTCCCTTTTAGTGGCATTTTCAGCTTTGGGAAAAGCCAAAAATCGCAGGGAGCCATGTCAGGAGAGTAGGGAGGTTGACGAACCACTGGTGTGCTGTGTTTTGTCAAGAAGTTCTGAATTAAATGGGAAGAATGTGCGGGAGCGTTATCATGATGGAGCTTCCAACTGCCTGTTGCCCACAGATCCGGGCGCTTGCGCCTCACTGCGTCACGAAGGCGACGCAGAACCTCTTGGTAGTACTCCTTGGTGATTGTAGTACCGTGTGGTGCGTACTCGTGATGTACTAAGCCACTGGAGTAAAAAAAGGCAGTTAGCATGACCTTGACATTGCTGCGAACTTGCCTTGCTTTTTTGGGCCTCGGGGATGAAGGATGCTTCCACTGTGTTGACTGGCGCTTGGTTTCTGGGTCATATCCATAAACCCATGACTCGTCACCTGTAATCACTGTGTTCATAAAGTCGGGATCACCGTTCACAGTTTCGGCATGTCTTGTGCGATCTCCAGGCGAAGGTTTTTTTGCTCAAATGTTAGCAGCTTTGGTACAATCTTTGCTGAGACTCTCCTGAGGCCCAAGTCGTCAGTCAAAATTGATTGAATGGAACCAAAACTAATACTCACCTCGTCTACAAGCTCTCTGATCGTGATTCGGCGGTTCTGCATCACCAGATTCCTCACTTGATCAATGATGGCATAATTTTTCGATGTTGAGGGCCTCCCTGAGCGTGGTTCACTTTCAACTGATAAGCAGCCATCTTTGAAGCGGTTGTACCACTCCTTTATCTGTGTGGTGCCCATCGCTTCATTTCCAAACACTTGTTTAATCTTGCGAATTGTTTCCACTTGCGAATCACCAAGATTAAAACAAAATTTTATGCAATAACGCTGTTCGACTTTTTCTGACATTTAAAAAAAAATAAAATCCGACGACACTCACTTGCACCTGTTCAATCATGAATGGCCTGACGCCGACTGACTTGTATTGGAGCTGTAGAAAAAAATGAGCATGCGCACTAGGCATGCTCACAACCACACATCGAGCCCCGCCCCCATAGCTGCGTTTGTTTGACCAATAAAAATTAAGGTCGGATACTTTTTGATCATACCTTGTATTTTTTTCTTTAGCTTTATTTTCCAAAAATATTTTGTAAAGTTATTGTACCAAAAAAATGCCCTACTTATATTCTCATCGTGCCAAAAAAAGGACCACACGGAATAACTCTTGATATAATTATCAGATCTTCATGTTCTAAGACTCAATCTTAATGGCTCAAAGGAGTGACCAAATATGCTTATTAATAAGTGCAGATGATTTTTTAAGTAACGAAATCAGACAAAATTATGCTTTTTCTGAATAAATATGCCTTTACTTTTCATCAGATTCAGATTTCTGACACCCAAAATATAGGTGGTAGCTCCAATCTGGGAAATATATAATATGTATCAATAGTTTGTTCAGAAGTGAGCTTCAAAGTTTGGACCCCTTAATGTTAATTTTGTGCATTTCCCTATATTTCGAGAACTTTTTAAGTGAATTGAAGCATTTTTGCACACAGATTTAAAATTTGTTTATCCAAAGAAAATTCCATGCAAATAATAACTTTTAGTAAACATTTATTTTTTTTAATTTTATTTAACACTGGTTGGAATAATTTGGAATTATAAGATTAAAGAACTTTTTGCATCATTTTAAAGAATGTTATTTTGTATAGCAAAATACAAACTTCAAGCAAAATAGGTTGAATAGTTCCTGAGAAATTGAATTTCAAAAAAGTCAGTTGCTTAAATTGCTTCTATGTTTTTTTTTCTTTTGTAGATAATTATAAATGGTTAGTTGTGTATTTGTATTATTCTTTTTTTAACCTAAGTTTTAAATAATAGCCTGCTGTTCATTAAATTAATATTTAATTAATACCAATTAATAGTGGAACCTGTAAATGTGACCACCTGGGTAAAGTGAGCATCTGAGTAAGGTGACCATTTTATACAAGTTTTATTTAAAGAGTTCTTTTTAAAGAGTCTGCATAAAGTGACCACCTCTATATAGTGACCATTTGACTTGGTCCCGAGGGTGGTCAATTTAGACAGGTTCCACTGTATTTCATTTTTCAGTTAGTAAGCTAAAAAAATTTTTACATCAATGTTTTAACAATTCGATTTAATCTTATTCTCAATAATAGGTATCAATGATTTAATTTTTTTCTTTTTAGGTATTTGACAATTATGCAGTGACTGTTATGATTGGTGGGGAACCATACACGCTTGGTCTATTTGATACTGCAGGTCAAGAAGATTATGATCGTTTGAGACCTCTAAGTTATCCTCAAACAGATGTTTTCCTTGTCTGCTTCTCTGTAGTTTCTCCTTCTTCGTTTGAAAATGTTAAAGAAAAGGTAATTCAACCTGGTATTTTTACTAATATTTTTTAATTGTTTAATTTCTGTAGTATTTAATTCAAATTGCGAAATAAACGTAGCATGATGGAAAGCTCTTGTTAGCTATCTAATGTGACTTTATTACTCTAAATCTACTAAGTTGTATTTTCTTCAGTGCATGACTAAGCATTTAAATGTGAAAAGATTGTTATTTATTCTTAGCAAATAGAAACAATTTATGTTTTATCGTATAAGATCCTTGTTTTAGAGGAGTTTTGAAATTAAAATAATGAATCGTAAATTAACAACTTAATTCTTTAGTTTAATAGGAATCATTGACTAGGAGGTCTATAGGTATTAGGTTGACTCTAAAAATGCAGGAAACTTTCTTAAAAAAATGTAAAATACTTTGAGAGTTAGTTAATAATAATGCATTATAATAGTAGAATTTTAAAGTTTGTACCTAATTTTATTTTTAAAAAGGGATGTAAATAAAACTACAAAAACTCAATGCAACCTCAAACACTTAAACTGCAAAGCAAAATATGCAATTATTCACACTCTTTTCTGTACCTAGTTCTATATCTTTGTGTATTTATCATATTTGTGATAAAATTAACACTATCATTCAAATAGCCCTTAAATTTTCCATGTTTTATCCAGACTAATGGATGATGTGAGAAAATGGGCTTGCAGATGAAATATCAGAATTTTTGTGTTCCTAACAAGCTTTAAATACTTGTTAACTATCAGAAACTTTGCTTTGTTTGATTTTGTGAAAACGAGTAACAAGGAATCAGAGTATTCATTGGTCACAAATAGTCATGAAAAGTCATTAATTTTTATCTTTTTAAGTTATTAAAGTAGGGATCATTCAAACATTGAATTGGCTGGAAAGAACTATAAATACCGACCAAAAAGGTTATCACCATTCAAGGGGGTGTATGAAGAAGTTTTCAATTCTGATAAGAAAATTGTGCGCTGTCATAATGTTGAATTTGAAAACTACCTGGAAATCACCTTATGGCGATCATCAGATGACATGAATTTATGCCGAAACCGAATTGTTGTGAACATAGAACGGCAGACAGTGATAACTCAAATTTTAAATTCGTGTCATCATAACATATTAAAAATTTCAAAATTTGAAAAAATTATTAACTCAAACTCGCTTAATGAAAATATTGGATTTCGAAAACATTAAAAAAAAAAAAAAAAAAAAAAAAAAAAAAACTAAACAAAAAGGTCTGAGAAAATGATCCAAAAAACTATGTGGCTTTATCATGAAATCGCCGTGAATCAAGTTCATAAAAGGTGATAATTCAAATTCACCTATCCTATCAGTAAGACATTAAAATGAGCAAAATTTGAAATAAAGCAAAAAATAACAGGAAAATAACCCTGAATAACCTCCCAAAAAAATTTTGCAATCACTTCAAATTTAGCACTGAAAAAAGTTTTCACTCAAATTCAAAATTGGCGTGTCATAACAGTACAGTATTTAATATATCTTTTTAACCAAGCAGGTTAATTAATAACCAAGCAGATTTTTTAAAAAATAGGCTTAAGCAGACCTGTTTTTATACTTATTTTGTAGTATATTTGATGATTTCTCTGGATTGAAGGGCATGTGGAATGTAAATTTTTAATCCGAAGTGCTAACTGGTGGTGTTCTCTACAAACCCTTTCTAGCATGCATTCTTAACATAGCAAGTTGAAAAAGTAGCTCTTATAAAATATTCAGCAAGTTAAGAAATTGAATCCTTCGAATAATATTGGCAGAAACTAGAATTTTCAGATTAATTTGAGAGACTAGATTAATTGAGAAAGACTAGAAACTTTTAAATGAAGCTTAAAGTTTCCGCATGGAAAATCCTAACCAACAAACAGAAAATGTCTCATAGAAAGAGCAGAGTGGAAAAAATTGAACTTTTTCCAAACTTTTAAGTTGAAGAAGCAGAAATTGTTGAAGTACAGATTAATTTGAGAAACAGTGGGAATGAAAATACTAATTTAAATGAAACTAAATGTTCTGTGTGTAGTTCCAATGCACAATCAGAAATGATAACAGCTGATAAACAAAAAGAAAAATTGGCACTGTTTTTTTTCTTCAGTCTTTTAAACAAAATCGAAAATTCTTATAATGTAATATGTACACTATCTAGCCATTAATGACTGGGCACCCCTTGAACGGCAGGTGGACTCATTCTGGCCGAATAAATACGGAACCTGTGGTGGGGAAAATACCGACGAAATACCGGCCCTACTGACTTGATTCTAGCACCTCATGTATTCGAAATGAGGGGGAACCGGTCAATAATGGCCAGATAGTGTATCTTTATTATGAGAAAAGCTAAAAAAGTGGTAATTATTTAAAACTGTTATGTAATATTCTAAAATGAACTGCTTTTGTACTTAATGAAATGCTTTTGTACTTAAATGAAATTTTTATTGCTGAATTGCCCTGTTATTTTAATAGTTAAGTCCTACAGGATCGGATGACTCAATACAAAGATCTAGATCCAGCCAAAAAATTGTAATTCCTTAAGATTGAGGCTACAAGAAGAGGCACCAGTGCCTTTGACTGTAGCGCAGATTAAGAAAATTGCCCTGTGTAGAAAATCAGTGTATATATAAATAAAAAAACCAACTTTAAAACATTTTAGAAAAGTATTTTCTTTAAATCTAATTGAATAATTTATAATGCTTCAGAAAAGCACTTGTTATCCTCATTTCAGTAAAACAGCAGTATATCTGGTTAATAGTCCATTAAAAAGTTTCCACTTTTTTTAAATTTGGTTAATCATAAATGTATGTAGAATGCATTAACATTAACATGAATTGTAAAATATTTATTAATAAAGAAGTATAAGAAGAAAAAAAAGGCCTAAATGTTTCAAAAAAAGTCATGAAAATTAATTTAGGTGGTATGAATTTTTTTCTTAAGACTTAGTTGACACCCTAATTTCAAAAAAAGTCATAAAAATTTGTGTAGGGGGGCATTGTTTCCCCTCCCCCCTCCCTTGGGACCTGGTGGACACTCTGATGTGGATTAAAAACACTTAAAATTGGTATTTAATGGAACATGCCAATCTCATACTGATTGTAAATGTTAATGGATATTTATTAGATGGACCATGTCACGAAATTTATGTTTAAAATTTTTTTACAAAATTAGTGTTTTTCTTTTTTTGAGAAGACAAAAAAGAAAAATTACTTTTCAAAAAATGCTTTCATTTTATTCGTATCAAGAGAAAAAAAAAACAAATATATGCTATTGTTATAGTTAATGAAATTTTCCTACTTTCATTAGTTATTCATAGCTGTTAAGTTTTCAGTTCCAGGCAGTTCCATCTGCTCATTATGAAAAACATGTAAAATTTCAATATGAAGAATTTTTTATTTTTAATAAGAACAAACGTAATATTTATCTATAAATTGTGTGTTTTGTGCACACAGATATACTTTTTTATAACTAAATAAATTTTAATTCTTTAAATTTGTTATTTTTTAAAATTATCTTTATTTCAATTTAAATTAACAAGAACAGCTTTGAATGGTGTTAAATTATTCTCTTAATGTAGCTTATACAACAGCAAAGTTACATAGTTATGATTTTTTCAAAAATTTGTTGGAACTTAATGGCTGCTATATCTATTCTAATTGAGCTTATATCTTGTTAAAAAATACCTCCAAGTAGAGTAAAAATATATTGTCCGTTTTTTGTGATAATTAAATGTTCCTAATTTAATCATGTTCAATAATCTTCCCTCTCTCTGCATCCTTCAGCTGTAAGAAACTAGCGCTCTTCATTTTTGAGTATTTTTTTTCAATAGTCATTGAGTTTGTGTAGATTAAAGTGTTTTTATGCTGCAAAGAAAAGCCAAAAAATCTGCATCGAACGATCTAATGTAGAATGTGTAGAATGGTCTAATGAAATCTAATCATAGTATGATCTTTGTCAATTAAAGGGTTTTTAATACTACTGAGAAAAAGGATGGATAATTTGATTAATTGTTTTCTGCATTCTTGCCTTTGGAAACATGTTTTCACAGGGTGTCGAAATAAGTTAGTTTTTTATAATATTAAAACAGAACGCACTAGTAATTAGGGGGAAATGCAAAACCATCTGCATACAATGATCTAATGCAAAATGCGTAGAATGATCTAATGCAGAATGTATAGAATTAGAATGATCTAATACAGAATGTATAGAATTAGAATGATCTAATGCAGAATGCATCGAAGGATCTAATCAAACTGCGTAGAATAATCTTATACGGCAGCAATGTTTTCTGCATTAGATCATTCTAACCAAAAATAAAAAATAGTAGACATTTGTTAATTTCGTTCTCAGGCTGTGCCATGTTTCTAAAAATCAATTTTTATGAATTAGCACTAGCAATGCCATTTGTTCATGAACTTAATTTCACACAAGTTAAAAAGTTAAAATCTAAAATTTATCTAATAAGCTAAATGAATTTCTTTCTGATATCAATTTCAATTCCCAAAATATTTCAGTCTATTCTCTCTGGAAATAAAAGATCAATTAAAAGGTTGAATTTTTAAATTGTAGGTTGTTTTACTTTTATTGCCAATTTTTTGTATTTTATTTCTCCAAAAAGTTCTTATCCATGTAATCTAAAGTGTTACATTTATTGATTTTAAATATGTGTTTCAGTGGGTACCAGAAATTACTCATCACTGCCAGAAAACACCGTTTCTTTTAGTGGGTACTCAGATTGATCTTAGAGATGATGGAATAACAGTAGAAAAATTAGCAAAAAATAAACAGAAGCCTATCACATATGAACAAGGGGAAAAATTGGCTAAAGAATTGAAAGCTGTCAAGTATGTTGAATGTTCAGCCTTAACTCAGGTAATTTTAATTTTCTTTTATTTAGTAGTAATTATATAAAAGATCCTTTATTGCGCTATAATAAATAAATTTTTCTTCAATAATTAGACTTTAAATGTAAAATATTTAATAAATAGTGATAAATATTTTTATGTATGTAAAAATAAGAATACTATTTTCTCTTTTTCTAAATTTTATATATTTTGATACAAAAATAAAGTTTCTGCTTTGGCTTCAATGAAAAATTTTTTACAAAAATATGGAGAAAATTATACCAGCTTTTAAAATTAGTCCTTTTTTTATTATTCATTTAAAGCATTTGCTAAAAGATTTCAGGAGATTGATGGATAAAGACTCTCTACCCTCGTTATTTACACGTAAATTTATTTAGGTTTCTTTGCATTTTAGTTGATAAAATAAGTCTTTTTTAAATTTTATTTCAAAATTAGTTAGTCGGTTTAAATTTTTAAATGTGACATATAAATATTTATATTTTTTATTTATATAAATAACTTTTTTATTTATGTGTCATTTGTGACTGATTATTTTGTTTCAAACTGTGTTTATCTGCTCGACCATTATACGACAATATTACAGAGACTCCAACGGATACAGAATTTTTAAAGTTTTCATGCAAATTTTGATTGTTACCATGGACTGTAAGGATTAGAACCCATTTTATGAAAGAATATGATATTGATAGGTTCCTATGGTTTTTCAAAATCTGTATTAAAATAGAAGCTATTACTTTTTGATGTGCACCAGATTCATGACAGTTGCTTTGTAAATCCATACGGTTTTTACGATCATTTATCAACAGCTAGTGATCTATTAAACCATTTATCCAAAATATATGGAATTCCAATGCTTGTGAATTCCAATATTTTTAATACACTATTTTTACATCTGAATTTGTATTTTCACTTTGGGGTGTGTCCAATTTACAATGATTGACATTGGTAAATCTAAGCGGTTTTCTGATCTGTTTTAATTCAATTTCACTTAGTATTTTGAATTCCGATATTTTTTATACAACATAATTACACTAATTTGAATCAACGTTTTCACACTTAATTCAACTCCAATCTATTTCGGTGTATTGCCAGTCTGTAGGGAATGAAAACTCCATTCGTTTTGTACATGATTCAAAATTTAATGATTTTTGACAGTTGTTAAAAACAATGCTAAATTTTTTTTTGATGTGACGGTTAAAACAAGATAAAACCGTCAATTGTCAAAAACTTTCCAATCCTACCAAATTAGGATATTTTTTTAAAGTGCTTAAAAATATTTTTTGAATGCTTGAAAGGTGCTTAATTTTTGTTGAGTAATTTGGCTACGCACCCTGACTACTGTAAGAGCTTGAAGAATGCTAAAAATTTTCATAATCACCACTAAAAACTGAATTGTGGTTGAGGTCTCTAATATAAGTTTATTAATTGCAAGCATTCCTCAAATTTTCTATTTAAAAAGAAAAATTTATACATTACAGATAGCAACATTAAGCTTTTTCATATTTATCTCTGCATAATTCCACCAATGTATTATATATATTTAAACATTGACCTATTAATTGTAAAAAATTGGATTTCTTTGAGTAAAGAAAAGAAATGCAGGCACGAAAAATAATTTCATTATTTGATAGAAAGTTTGATCAAAAATAGTGTAATTTTATCAAATGTTCATATGTTATTTAGATTTTGTGTTAACTTTTTTTTTCGTCATGCAAACTTCAGATCAGTTAAGAGGATGTAAAATCATCCTAAATAAATTAGTAAATTAACTTTATTTCCTCAATAAGATTAAAACTGCAAATGTTTGAAAGGGAAAATTATTGTCAAGGACGCTTCGAGCTTTCTTTATAAGATTAAAATAATAGAAAATTTGAGATGTTTATATATTTTTATTTTTAATGACATTTTTTTCTCACGTCTTTTGGGGAAGAAGAAATTTGGTTTTGGGACCATCTGCATCTTGATCAAATCTATTCATGTGCCGATAATTTTGAGAAAAATGTAGCTCATGCATAACCTATATATGGCCTGTAGGTACTTTTTGACTCTTAAATATTTATAAATAGTCCTGATTAAGAGAGGTCATAGTCTTTTGCTGACTATTTATTAGCTTTCATATTATTTTCTATTTGTAGTGGCCAACTATCTAAGTTTGGTTGTGCTTCTATTGTAGTCAAACATTTCACCTACCAATTTTTCAAACAACCTGCTTAGTAATAGGTTATTAATGTGTGTATTGTGAAAATGATTTAGGACATCTCCTTTATCATCTCAATCTGTCACTAATGATGCAATATTTGTGTTTATCTTTTTATCAGTTTAACCTAGGAGAAAGAATCTGAAAGAAATTCTCCAATGCTATAAAAATGTGTCATGCTTTTTGTGTCTGTTTCTTGATCACTGTTGCATTATAGCTTTGCATACACTAACATTATATTTATTGCTACGTGAATAATGCTAAATAATATTTATAAGAAAAAAAGAAAAATCTGCTTAGCCTTTTAGGCCCTTTTATAATTTTTCAACAGGCACATATATATCTAATCAGTTAATTTAATACCATTAGAGTAGAAATTTTAAATTAATACCATTTTCCAGGTAGTAATCTAATTTTATATATATTTTATTAATATAATTAAAGATATTATAATGGAAAAGTTGAATGGGTAAATGTTTTAAATGTCATTTTAGTGAATATTAAAAGAGCTACTTTATAGTTTGCAAGTTGTCAAAAGTAAAAAAAAAGAAAATATAGTCTTGCCTGCATACCTCCAATTGGTTGAATCTACGATAATAAATCAAAAAGTTCACACTTGTAGTGTAGTTTCTATTTCTTGCCCTAAAAGAGATGCTTTTTATGGTTTTTTGTAGGCTTATTTATTTATATTTTTGTTCAAATGCTCTTAAAACCTAGTAGTTATGGTGGTTCTTATCTCATAAATTTACTTCTAAAAAGACTTAATAAACATAAAATTATAAAAGAAACAAACAATAACATCTTTTAAAAATTACCTTGTCTTTTTTTAAGAACTATATCATCAATGATAATGGTGTTGGTTGTGCCATCTCTTGATTAAGTAAATAATGAATGAGGAAATAATAAATTCCAATTATACAAAATTTTTCTACTCTTAAAGATTGCAAGTACCTTTATCCAAATAAATGTTTATAATTAAATAAAGTATTTTTTTTAAAAAATCTCAGCTATTTCTAAAATAAAATAAGAATCTTCTTCTGTTTCTATAAAATTGCAATTATTAAAAATAATAATAAAAAAAAAAAAAAA
Source organism: Parasteatoda tepidariorum (assembly GCF_982258835.1). Taxonomy (NCBI): domain Eukaryota; kingdom Metazoa; phylum Arthropoda; class Arachnida; order Araneae; family Theridiidae; genus Parasteatoda; species Parasteatoda tepidariorum. The sequence continues at coordinate 68,738,166 of NC_141763.1, forward strand.
CTCCTATAGTCTCAATTCTAAATTTGTCAATATTTTAGAATTTCTTTTTTTAAAATATTAATTTTTAAATTTATCCTTTTCAACAGAAAGGCTTGAAGAATGTTTTTGATGAAGCAATATTGGCAGCCTTGGAGCCACCAGAACCCAAACCTAGACGAAAGTGCAGGCTTTTATAAAGATTGGATGACCTTAATATATCGCCATCAAGACGTTTACCCTAATCTACAAATAAAAAAAAACTCTTGGCTTTTCTCCTTTTCTGAACATTATATTCCGCGAAACATCATAAATAATATAAAACACATTGCTCTTTTTGTAATCCAGAAATTCATTAGCGAATCCCTGCGCTAATCATGTACCACTGTTCTGTGGAATACTGATACATTCTGTATTCTGATACATATGTTATACGCATTTACCATTCTGAACATCTTAAGTGTGTTTCAGGGGTTTTTGAGTGAAAAGGACCAAGACTGATTTATATATATATATAAAGTGCCACTTTATTTAATTTTTTTCTCAGAATTAGTGAGTAAGGAGTTGAGAACACTTAATCCTTGACTTAGGATGTGTGGCTGCAAGTTTGCGGGGATTTCTTGAGATGGATAATGATTTGACGTTGAGTTTTTAACGTATGAGTTTAAGAACGAGAAACTATTTCTTTTGCAGATGCAATACTTTAGTGTTGTGTAACAATGTCTTTTTTGTAGTTTAAATTATTTTTCTAGTTTTACCAAATTTGTCTTTTTTAGGCATGTTTTATTATAATTTAATCTGGATATATATATTTTCTATATTATTTCAATTATGTTGAATCACGACTCATTAATAAATTTGCTGGCTGGCATAAAGTAATTCCGTTTTAAAATCCTAAAAAGTGCCTCTGAACAATAAGAAAGTATGTTGTTGCAAATAGTAAGGGCTTTTTACATTGTTGGATTGTCATGTCTTCATGCTCAATAAGAATTTAATGTGCAGGTCTTAGTAAACACAACTATATTAAGCTTACTAACATTAAACGTGATTTTTTTATAACTTGTTTCTTATTTCGGCATTGCACCTTGTGGCTTTGCTTTTCTGTGTTATTATAGTCAGCATAATCCTTTTATGTATTTATATTGTGTGTCCAGTACTGATAAAAATAACTATTATGGGTATACAATATAACTTCAAATATATAAAATGAAAAGCCTATCAAAGTTTTATATTTAGGGTGCTTGTGATTTAAAAATCTTTTTATTTAATATAAAAACATGTCATCCTTTTTTTTTCTATTACTTTTTTAAGTATCGATTATGTACAATGTAACATTTTTCAAGTCCAAATGTGATTGTTTCATTCTGATGATTATTTTGTGAATTCTTTTTTTTCTTCTCCCATTTGTTTGTGGCTTTTAATTGTTTTTTTGTAATGTATAAATCAAAAATAAGAGCACTGTTCAGCACAATGTGTCTTCCTAATAGTATGCTGTTCAGTATTTAAAGAAAACAAAAATGCTAAAAAAAAACTGGCTTACTGCCCATTTGTGTTACAAAAAGAGACAGTCTGTGCCACATGTTAATATACACTTCGTGTACTGGATGAAGCAATTTTTAATAAAAAAAAATTGATAAGATATTGGCATTTTCTTTATTATCTTTACCTATGACTCTCATCCAGAGTTAAGGCTCTGGGCATAACATTTGGAATAGGGTAATTCTATGATAGATGGCCATAGTTTCTTCAAATGGAAATAAAAGTAATTAGAAATGAGATACAAGAAATGTATATGCATATTTTAAATCCAGATACTAGTACTCAACACATTTTGAGTAAAAAATTATTGGAATATTAAGAACAGAATGTGAAGAAAAAAAATAATTTGAATTTAAATCTATCCTAGATTTTCCTTATATTATTTTAAATCGCCCAAAAGTGTATTACCGAAGTATCCAAAACTCATAATTCTGAAAGTAGTTAACCCAATTACACTTTCAAATTTATATATTGAATATGAAAAATATTTAATTTTGAATATAAGTGCCATTAAAATCCTACTATTAATAGTGTTTTTTGAAATTTTAAGTATATAAAAAGTTTATATTTTATAAACTTATATAGTGTTTTGTAAAATTTTGTACTTAAATTTTGAAATTTATATTAAAACAAAAGCTATTTCTTTTTTGAATATTTGTCGGGAAAGTAGAAGTATTATTTTTTTGAAATTATTATTTATTTCCCATGTTTTAGTTTTTACCATTATGTTAACTGTTAAGTATTTTTTCATATAAAAATTACGATAACTAATTTGGATAATAAGAGATTGAAGGGTTAGAATCAGCTATCTTTACGTCAGTGTTTTCTTAATCCTATGTTTACCAAATTATCAAAAATGTCAAACTTTTTTGTTTTATTAAATGTCTTTTACACTTTAATATTTTCATAAAATTTTTCAAGTTAAACATTTAATACTTTGTTTTTATAACTAATTGAAAATGCTAATGAATCAATAAGAAGGTATGAAAGACTTTCTTTCAAAACTGATCCATACAGAAAACTGAGAATTGAGGAATCATAAAATAACGATATAATATAATTCCACAGGTGATTTTCTTGTGGAACTACAAATATTTGTGTGTTGTGAACTAGTAACAATAAATGGAAATTACAGGGACAAACAAGTTCCGATGGGATATTTTGTTCCATTTCAATGATATATGGAAATAATGTTAGTGGGACTTAAAAGCTCCGTCAGTACATAAAGAGTTAAATGTATTTCAATAACAAGAATTTATATTTAATACATTTTTTATTAATAAGTTGTTAGTTTTGTTTAAGTTATATAAATTCTAAAAATGAAACATCTACAATAAGTCATTGTAATGAAAATAAAATCAATCAAATGAAACATAGCCAAAAAGCATATTTTTCAAGTTAAACATTTAATACTTTGTTTTTATAACTAATTGAAAATGTTAATGAATCAATAAGAAAGTATCATAAATACCGTCAATAAATTTTAAATTTGTTATTAAGAACTGAATAATTTTCATATTTCAATAAATGGTATGGTATTATAAATTTAAAAAACACTTAAAGAAAAAAGAATTTTTTTATACTTTTTTAATAAATTAATATTTATTACTTTTATTTCTAATTTGGTAATTATCTCTTAATTCTAGCTCTAAAATTTACCAAACAGATTTTTGAATTAAATATTGTATATAACTTCAGAAATTTTTTTTTAATTTGTAAACCTGAAAATTTTCTTAATTATTAGTATGGTTGCATAAAACAATTCATTGAGTATTATGTAGGAATTATTTGGACTGTGATTAAAAGAGGAGTTTTTAGGGTCTCTTTCTTAACATGTTGGCAAAATACTGTAGAGGTAAACTGTAATTTATTAATAGGGGATCTTTTCTTTGAATAATAGGGGATCTTTTGAACAACCATCAATGAGATCAAGGGTGTTTTTGTGCTAGAGTGGGTGCGGTTGCCACTGAGCTTGATAAGGACCCTGGTAAAAAGTATGAAGCGCCAATATCTCCTATTATTTTATATTTTATAACCGTGATTGAACAGCCGACCCAATTTTCGGTTTTACGACAACTAATGTTCAACCCTGTAGCCTTGTAATTTTGAACCCAATCCAGAAGATAAGGGTACATCTGTATCAAGTATTGGGAGAAATTTGCCTTCCTGGTGGACTTTTTGATGGAACTAACCCACATTTGAGTTACATGGAGAGGAAGCCCACGAGAACCTCCCACGGTAAGCCTGACGGCAAAGGGACTCTAACCCATGATCCGTCTGCCACTGAGGATATTTCACGTCAGCATTGTGGTTGGTGCAAGCCGGATGCGGACTCGTATCGACCGTCCATCGCTGGAATTCGAACCCGTTCACCTCATTGGAAGGCGAACGCCCTGAGCCATCGCGATTCCATCCCTCTATTAGACATGTTTTTCTCTTATTTGCTTTGTTAATTTTTTATTGCAAAAAAAATCCCCCCTTTAATTGTTTTAGCAAGCATATTTTAATACACGCTCATTATTCGAATGTTATAACAGATCAAAACTGAGGTTTCTACAACTGGGGTATATTGACACAAATTGAGGTTTCAACAACTGGGATATGGCAAAATGACATTAAACGTTTGAAATTACATGGAGAAAAAGTTATTCAACCGAAATTTCTAATCTAATCAAGCATTACGTCAAAAAAGGTGAACATGGATATCTAATAAGATATAAGAATATGTATATATAGGGTATTCTGTAATCACCTTATGGCTTATTCCAAGCGAAATCGACCATTGCTGTTATGTCACAGATTTCCATGAAAATTTTTTATAGAAAAGTTCTTGATGAAATATGACTAAAATAATTTGCTCGAAAATTTTAGACCAAAACTGTGATTAGGGGATGATTTTGAAATATGTCTCAATTTAAGAAAATACCGTAACTGCAGATGGTGCCTCGTAGGTTTAAAATGTCTATATCTTTAATGTCTTTATTTAATTAATATTTTTTATTTAATAAAGGATCTTTAATGTGTTTATATATTAATTTAGTCTAATGTAATTTATGAACCAATTTTCTTATTTCTGGTGTCGTTAGAAAGAAGAAAGTTATCACTTTTTTTAAATGTTGATATTTTCATTTAAAAAATAGATAGTTATATAATTTTGTTTAACAAAATTTATTGAAATAATTTTTGGGGAATGTTTTTTTTGTTGCTAACTTTAAAATATTTTCACAGCACAGTAACAATCATCACTAACTTATTTTTTTTTCTGATAATGTTAAATATCATACTAAAATTAAAAAAAAGGTTTTTTTTTGCCTTTAAAAAAATAAAAAATGTTTTTAGCCAAAATACTTCAAGATTTTTTTTTTACAGCATGAAGAAAAAGTTTCTTGATCTTAATTTTTTCCCTCATAATGTTAAATGTCACGTTTTTAAATATAAATAAAATCAAAAGAGTATTTTTATCATTTTGTTTTGCTTGGTCAATAAACAAAATAAAAAATGGTTTTTAGCCAAAATATTTCAAGATTATTTTATAGCAGAGAAACTTTTTTTGACTTTTTTTCTTTGTATAATGACAACGAAATTAAGAAAGCTGGCTCATAAAAAATAGACATTCTTAACCTACGTTTTCCTAACCAACATCTGTAATTACTCAATTTTCTTAAATTGAGTCAAACTTTAAAATGATCCTCAATCGTAGTTTTTGTCCAAAAATTTTGAAAAAAAGTATTTAAGCCATTTTTCATCAAGAACTTTCTTGCAAAACATTTTCATAAAAATCTGTGACAGGCATTGAGAAATATTTTTTTTTTTATTTTGGTTTTATTTCACTTCAAAACATATTGATATCCTTTATTTTCTGCCCCCCCCCCCTCTCCCCAAAAAGGACCACGTTTTGAGAAGTGTTAAACTTTTCGATAAATGACGAAAACTTTTGCAATAATTTATGCGAATTTCTTTCACTAGAATATACTATAAAAGTTTTGCTGTGAATTAAATTTAATTGTTGTCAGAGCTTGAAATTTAAATGCGTCATGCATCCACCTTTTTTTTTTTTTAAACAGCCCATATACAAATGAATCAGAAGGAAATATCCACACTATTCAAGTAAGTTCTTCATAAACAAATTACATATTCATACATCATTATATATGTTACCGTTAAAGTATGAAATCCGTTATTTTATAGAATACCTAGTTATAGAATAGTTTATAGAATACCATGAAATAACTGATCGTGTCCGTTAAAGTGTAAAATTCTCTTGTATTTCATGGTTTAACTAGTTATTTCATAGAATAACGATCTGCAGCCCGTTAAAGTGTATAATAATTTATATCATATATCTCGCTCGGTTCGCACTGGTCAGGGATTTAAGAAATGTTCGTGTAAAACCCAGTGCGTCACCAAAAATTTTTTTTGTTTCAGAAATAATGTTCTTTGTAATTCCAAGTGTCATTTTAGTAATCCTTGTTGTGTAACAAATGATTTTATGGTACGTTTCTATAAATACCATTTATACGCTGCATAAATGAGATAAATAGCTTCTTTTTCATTTTAATTGTCTATCATTAGTTTATTTATAGAATACCTAGTCATTTCATTTTAGATAAATTGTTTATTTTACACTTAAACTGTCTCTCATTAGTTAATTTATAGAATACCTAGTTATTTCATAGAATAACTAGTTAAAGTGTCAGATTAATAACATATTACACACTTTAACGGACACGATCAGTTATTTCATGGAATAACTAGGTATTCTATGAAATAACTGCATTATATACTTTAACGGTTACATATATATATTTAAAAAGAAATCAAGTTATTTATTGCAGTTAAAATAACAGTTTTTTGTTTAAAAATTATATCTGAATAAAAAATGTCATAATGTCTGAAAATTTCATAGATACCTGAGCTGTTTAAGTTGAACATTTTTTTAAAATTTATTAATAATTGTTTTTTTTTTTTTACATTTATTTAGTGTAAAGCAACCAGTTAATCCCCTAGGGATGCGTGAAATTCGAAATACGTTACATAATTTTTTCTAATCATGAACATGAAAAACTGGCTTAATACACGAATATGAATAAGGTCGTTTTCACGCTAAATGTAATAACTGCGCGTTACATAGCAGCACATGTTACAGTGATTCCTATTAATTTATTACTAATTTACCCATTTGATTACTAATTAACCAATGATTGATTTCTTATTAACCCATTTTCAGCAAAATGTGCATAAACGCACCAAATATTTTTTTATAAACAGTGTGATGTATATTTTTCTCTAATTTTATTTCTTGACTATTTTCAAGGGTACTGAAGACGTGTATAAAATTATAGCAATTCAATTGAAGTAAATACTTTCTGTTGAAAAAGTTTCTAACTACACTATTTTTAAAAATCTTAAACAGTTATTGATTAATTCGACTTATTGGAAATGTATAATTATCAAATTTTTGATTAATCATATGTTTTTTTTTATTTTTTATTGTGGATTAAAGTTGCTGTCATTGATTAATGTCATAAAATCTAGTGTTCAACTATAAGATTTGTCCATTGATTTGGACAAATGTATAATTATTACATTTTAGATTAAATATATGTTTTTTCATCATGGATAAAGGTTGCTATCATTGATTAATGTCATAAAAAATATAGTAGTCAATTATATAATTTGTCCGTTGATTTGGAAAAATGTATAACTGTAAATCTATAATTATTGAATTTTAAACTAATCATATATATCATGGATTAAAGTCGCTATTCTTGATTAATGTCATTAAAGAAACTAGTGTTCAACTATATGATTTGTCCATTGCTTTGAACAATGGCTCATATAGGCATTTTAATTCTTAAATAAAATATTATGTTTCATGCGCGAATTTTTTTTTGTATCTTAATCAATATAACTGAAGCATATTTTAATAAAAGTAATGCCATATTTTATAAAATTTCTATGCTTAGCCTAAAATAGGTTAAAAGTTATTCAAGATATCGCATTTCCAAATAAAGAGACTGAATATTTTCAAAGTAATTTTTATGTCGCATGAAGATCAAAGATAAGAAAGAAAATTTAATTGATGACAATGATTAATTAAAGTTTACTTAATAACTACAATAAAAGTAACGATATTTAATCAATGCGACTTCATATCAGGAAATTTGACTAACGCAACAAGAGCAAAAATTTTCGTTCCTTAATAATTCTTTCGCGGGCATAAACAATTCTTTTATGGACCATCACTTGTTCGCGGACCACCGTTTGATGACCGCTGTTGTAAATGAACAGCTAAGAAATTAAATTTGCCCACGGGTGTCAAACATAGACAAAAACCAGCAGTTCCTTTTTTCTTATTATTATTACAGATCAAGATATAAGAAAAGCATTTGATAGGAAATTAAATATATATTCATTTTTCAGTTCCTCACAATTTATTTCGTACCTTTTTTTAGACAAATAGTTTAGCTTTCGATACCTTTTCCTAAAACCATCTTATCACGTAGATTCGTTTTTATCGAGGTCTTTTAGATAAAAAGGACAATGAATATTGTCTCAGCGCTTTGTTTCTTTTTGATATGATGATAATGCTTGCAGTGGGAAGAGTCTTAAACAGATGTTTCAGTTCAACTTCCTTATAATTATTTAGAATATCGAAACAAAAATTGATAAAAATTTGAATATCGACCTGAACCGTCTACCACGGTAGTTTCAGTTGAAAATCGTTCGAATTTTACAATGCAGTTTGCTACTGAAGACGATTCAGTATTTAAATTAACATGGAAAATCCATAATTTCACGATGATCCCTTTTAAAGCCGATAAACCACTCTGGAGCCCTACGATAGTGATAGATACTTTTGCTGGTACAGAATGGAATATTGGATTATACGTGAGGGGTTATAAAAACGAAAGTTATGTCACAGGTGTTATTTATCGAGGTAAATCCGAAGAAGGAGCAGAAACTATACCTGTTAGCTTTGCGATTTCCATCAAAAAAACTGATGGATCATCTTCTTTGATATGTGAGAAAAACTATGATTTCGATGGCGATAAGGGATATGGATTTCAATTAATTCCTCAGTGCGAAGTATTTCAAAAGAAGAAATACCTTTTTCCTGGTAATACTTTTATATTGGAATGCCAAATGCAGAAATGTAACGTTGAGAATAATTTTTCTCCTGCATCTGCTTTTCGCAATTATGCTTTCGATTCGAAATTCGCTTCTAAACAAGCCTTTGATGGCATGAAGAAGGCTTTTAAACCTAAGGTCAGCAAATGTTTAATTCGTACTCGCATCAACGTTGAAGAACTTAGATTTGTTTGGGCTATTCCTAGGTTTTGTACTGTCGCATTGAATCAGAAACTTACCACGTCAATTTGTTTTGCAGGCAAAAATTCCCCAAAATTTGTTCTGTCAATTGTTCCCAATGTGTCGACAAGACAGCCTGAAGAAAGTATGCAGATTGAGTTATTGGCTGAAAGTAAAGAATCGTTTTATTGTTTATATGAAATACTGTTAGTTGACTGCGACTTGGTCTCGAGAATTCACATGAAAGGAGAACATTTATTCGAAATTGGTTCATCTATGTCAATTAATGTTCGAAATTCTCTCAAGTTGAGCGAACTTCAGCGTAACAAAGATTTACGCCTTGTGGATGAAACCTTAACACTATATTACAAATTCGAAATTGCAAGTCCATCTTCTGTGAAGTCTTTTGTCGAACAGACTACATATTTCCCTCCGAAATTTGGTGTTTATGGTTTGACAAGAGCTGGCGACGACGATGAACATCCAAGTGATAAGATAATGGAAAGTAACAAAGAGAGAAAGTTCTGCGATGTCTCACTGCAAGTCGAAGATAAATTGTTTCAAACCCACAAAGTAATCTTGTGCACCTGGTCTTCTGTGTTTAAGACTATTCTAGAGCAAGATTTGAGCGAAGATTGCATTATCCTGGAGATCGATGATATTGATGCTGGGACCGTTGATAGAATGCTTATTTTCATGTACACACAAACTGTTGAAGATTTAGAGTGGAAAGAAACAGCAAAGTTGTATCTTGCTGCCAATAAATATGAAATAAAGTCACTATTAGAGAACTGCTTAGCGAAATTGGAATCTAAAATATCTGTTTCAAATGTGAGTGATTTGTTATTTCTTGCTGATATGCACACAAACGAAAAACTAGTTAAATTTGCTACAGATTTTATTAAAACACACAAAGACGAAGTGCTTCGCACTGAAGAATGGAAAAAATTTATGAAAGATAAGGGGGCATTAGCTGCAAAACTAATGCATGAAATGTTTGTTGAAGTTTGAGGTAAGTATATTCAATCATTATTACAAACTTTCAACTCCGTAGAACAAATGCAAAAATAAGTCCGAGATCGTTTGGTAGTGATCTTTTTCCCCTTCCTTTTTTTTTCTTTCGATTTTTTTCTTGTTCAAAAATAGTAACTTCTTCAGCACGACAGCCCCTTACAGGCCTTGGCTGCCTCAACCACGCGTAGCCTCCAACGCCTCCTATCCATGGCGACTTTTTTCCAGTTGTTAATCTTTATTACTTTGAGATCTTTAGTAGTGTCATCCAGCCATCTAGTTGGAGGTCTTCCTCTGGCCCGAGATTCAGAAGGATTTTTAAAGGTGGCGATTCGTACTGCATTGTTTTCTGGACCTCTCCAGATATGGCCAAGCCATCTTAATCTATTGCTTCGTATGACCTGCACTATCTGTGGCTGTCCATAGAGTCTATATAAATCAAATATTAGTAACTATTTGAATGTTTTATTAAATTCACGAATCAGACGCTGAAGTTCTCAGATTATTTTTTTAAAAAATCAGATGCCTTATTTTCATAAAAAAATTTCTCCTGACTGTAAAATATGGACAAAAAGCTACAGTTGATTTAATTTCTGCAAAAATTTATTAAATTTTTTTTCCCTCTAGTTTTTGCTTTAAAACATTTCATTATTTAAAAATGATGGAAATTTTTAAAGCAAAGGAAAGAGAAAAAATAGAAAAAGAAACATAAATTTTAAAAAATTGTTTTAATATTTGATGTGTCTTTCTGAAAAAAGAGTTTTTTCCATTTCTTCCACTTGGGTAAAAAGAAGCCTATTTCTTCCAGGGACGGTTTTTTCCATTTTTCCCCACTGATTTTTCACTGAGGAAGTAACTTTTCCAACCTGTTTATTAATTTAGTTAGATATATTTATTTATTTAGTTAGTTACAGACATTTATTGAAAGTCTGATCATGAAATGCTATTCATAATTATTAGGCATGTCCCGAGTACCCGGCTAGATAATTTCAATACACGGTACCGGGTAGCATATCCGAACCCGGTTTTTAGTCTCAAGACCTGACTCGGCCTGTTTTTCCAGATATCCAGAGCCGAATTATTAAATCGACACAATCATATTCAGATTTTTAGTAACCTTAATACTGTTCATTAAACTAACTGTAGTCTTAGAAATCCATGTAGTATTATTATCAATTTCTTTTGAGCATGTATTATTTTAAGCTGAATTACCAGTTAAGGTACAACATATTACATGTTTTATATAGCTGGTGCAATATAAAATTTCTGGTGCGAAATTGGTTGGTGTAAAATTGCTAGTGCAAAATTGTTGGGGCGAAATTTCAATTCAAGGAAAGCTTAGTAAAATAGACACCTTTGGAACAGAAAAATATGTTCGTTAAAACTAGGTGTCTGCTTAGGAGAAGGACATGTAAATTCATAAATCTTATGCTGAAAACTATTTTAACTAAATTGATATCTGATAGTTAAATAAATACAAGATTAGAAATAGGGAATTATATTGATATTTATTTAAAGTAAATTAAAAATTCAAAGTCTATTCGTACTACATTTGCTTTCAGCTAATGAGCAATAATATGTTATTGTTTAGATTTGCAAGCTTAGGATTTTTTACCTGTTTTATGGAAGATAACAGTTGGAATAAAAACGTAAACTATTTTCTTACAAATGGCATATTAGTATAATATTCTAATTCTGTATTTATTTTAGACATTCAAGTTAAATTTCCTAGTAAATAAAAACAACAGTTAAAACCGAGCCAATTGAAATAAAAAAATGCTTATAATAAAAATTTTTTGAATATACTTTTTACTTTATAAATAAAGATAAAAAAATATTACTTTACATAACTCGACAAAAAGCAAAAAGCTTAAGAGTTTTCAGAATAATTTAATTTATGTTTATATTGAAAATAAGCATGTATGAAAGCTATTGGCTAACTTTAAACTGAAGTTTTAATATCTTCTGCTATCCTACTAACCGTAAGAGATTTTCATTTTTTTCCCCTCCGTGTAACGCAAATACGCTTTGTTTTTGCATAAAAAGTTATCCATGAAAGTTAATTTTCACCTTGTTTGTTGCTTAACCAAGGAGTTTATCTTTTTGTAGTTCTAAATTACTAGGATACGGAAATTGAATCTTAACTTCAAGAACAGCAAAACTGCTACGTGAATCTTCCGTTTAACATTTTTTTAAGATAAAATTTCTACTGAGTAACTGAAAAGTTTAACAGATTGTACTAAAATACATTGTATATTGACGTAAATTACATTTATAGTTATTGGATGATTTAAAATTAAACCTGATAGTTAAAGCATTTTTCATTTAACGGACAGTTACTTTGTTAAAATATTTAGAAATTATTCATCATTTAACATTATAAATGTAATGCTATATTAATAAATGTGATTGAATATTTGAGTAAGTTAAATGAAAAGATAATTAATTATAAAGTCCACTTTTAGCAAATGTTCGCGAAGTTTTACGTTAATCATTCTGCATCCGAGCAATTATCCAAAAAACTTTTTGTTTTTAAATCGAGTTTAAAAAAAAATCTAAAAATAAAAACATGTTTTTATATATAGAGGCGTGCAGTAATTTTCCTTGAAACTATATCTTGCAAATTATTTGTTAGATAGAAAATTATACGATTTTGAAGTTGTTTTGTAGAAATGTTATAATATCAGGCCGGGTATTATATCCGAATTTTACCGGGTACCCGTAACCAGTCGTAGAAGATTCAGTTTTTTTCGGGTACCCGGACCCGGTATATCTCTAATAATTATATTCTCATTAAGCATGTTTTATACATAAAAATAGCTATTAAACGAGAAATTTTTTGATTTTCGATTTGAAGTACACTTATTGAAATAACTAGAGGATGCGTTTTTTTTAACGCTTCGATTTGAAATACACTTATTGAAATAATTAGAGGATGCGTTTTTTCAACGCAACTTGTTTGAGTACTTTTTTTTTTTTTAATAAATATTTGTATTTTACTCGCTATTCAAAAACGTTGGTCCAATTCTGCTCTTTTTTTCCCCTGTACTAAACACATTTTTCTTATTATGGTACTAAAAATAGATAAATGGAGAAATTTAGTTTTATTTTATTTTATAGCCGTCGTTGAACAGCCGATTTAATTTTTCCGTTTACGACTACCAATGTTCAACTCCGTATCCTTGTAATTTTGAACCCAATCCAGAAGACAAAGGAACTTATGGATCAAGTGTTGGGAGAAATTTGCCTTCATGGAGGACTTTTTGATGGAACTAACCCGCATTTGCTCTACATGGAGAGGAAAATCACGAAAACCTCCCACAGTTAGCCTGACGGCAAGAGGACTCTAATCTATGATCCGTCTACCACTGAGGATATTTTATGTCAGTACTGTGATCGGTGTGAGCCGGGTGTGGAATTCAAATCAACCAGCCATCGACGGGATTCGAACCCTGTTCACCTGAGGAATTTAGTTTGTTGTTTAATAGAGTTTTAGAACATACAAAATTATTCCAGTCTGACGTAAGTTTTGAACCAATGATCTCGTGGAATTTAGTCGCTCATCTCTTCATTGCGGACTACTGGGACTTCTAGTTTCTTACAACATCTTTTTTTAAAGTTTGACAAACATTTTTTTTTAAAACTTAGGATTTATTCTGAAGGCATGAAAATAAATAAAATATTAAAGTTCAACACTTAAGATCTATGGAAAAAAATCTTAATAGCCCTCACTGCTGGTTTGCCAGATGTTTTGTTTGATTCATAAACGACTAATATTTCACAACGATCCACTGCAATGCCATCATAACTTATTTTTCAAAGTTTCTTTTCCCGCTTCTTAACCAACAGCGCCCTCTAGCAACATTGAAACGAAGTGGCTAGTTCATGCTGTCGATTTGAAAAATCGACATTCTACAGCTTATAATTTAGTGTCTTGGCAATATTTTTGATGACTTCTGTTTACTTTCCATAAATGCTACGATTATATTTTTTGTTTTGAAGTTGAGATTTTCTTAACGTTTCATTTCATTTAAAATTATCGAAACAAAATAGAACTGCGTGAGTTTATAATAGTGTTTTTAAATTTGCTTTTAGATCTTGCATAATAGTGTAGAACATACTTTTTGAACGATTCCACATATTTATTTTAATTGTTTTTATTTTGACTTTAGATTTTAGAATTTTTATTCAACTATTCGTAAAAAGTGTTTCGTTCATATTTTTATTTACTCTTATTTATTTTATTTTTGTTTATGATAAATTCTGATCTAAGTAAAGAAAAGAAAAAATTAACATTTATAATTTATCGAAAAGTATTTATGTATTTATTATCTGTAAGTAAAAGCACTTATCCGTAATTATTCTTAATTTATTTTTTAATGATTAATGGTGTATGCCTTTCATATAAATAAAAAATTTATTCTACTTAGATATAAATTTAAAAAGAAGAAAAATATAGATAAATTAAAATGCTTATATAAGTCGTATTTTACTCTTGTACTAAGATATTATTTTCTTTTTCTTCACTAACACTCGATATTCTTAAAATTAAAATAAATAAGTAACCAATGATTAAAATAAATTTATAAATTTTTGAAAAAAAAAACGATGAAATTACCTTTTAATTAGTAATTAAGATTATCACCGCAGCGGGGCGCTATAATTATTTGGTCAGAAAGCGTTGTAATTTTACTATATCGTTTTTAACATTCTCTAGCATTAGAGTGGAAATTCTTTACATGCTTCTTTGGGGTTTAATCATGACTTAATTTCAAAAAATTAAAAAAAAGGTCAAATACCTTATTTTTTTTAAAAACTGAAAATGCAATCATGTATTAAATAAATTAATTTAAAATTAAAATTTAATTTTTTATTTAATTGCTGATGATTCTAAATTATTTTGTTTTTGTGTTTTTTTCCTTGTCTTTAGAAAAACTTGAAAAACGTCTTCGACGAGGCTATTTTGGCTGCTCTGATGCCACCCAAAAAAAAGAAAAGAGGCAGTAAACATGGAAAATGTGTATTGTTTTAGTTTTAACTCAATCAGAAATATTATTTTGATATTATAAACTATGATATATAAATATATATATGTATATTTTGAAACAATTTTAAATGTATTTAACCATATATCCAGAATGTAAGTAATATTTGGAGATTTATTTTATGAAATAAATTTTTCTTGTAAATTCTTATGCGTTTATATGATGATTACTCATTATTATAGATAACATAATAATTTATATAATAGTATAATAATTTATATATTGTATTAGTGGGGAAACAAATTGCATTGTATTTATCTTTATATATATTTTTTAATTACAAATTATGCTTTTGTATAATAATTCTGAAATTAATTTGTTTAAATCTATTTTGAATGTTAAGAATCATGCATTAATAAAATAATTATATATTATTATGATAATTTATTTATTATATTAGTGAAGCAAATTAAAGTGAACTCATCAATGAATACTTTATACTTACAAACTACTCTTAAATAACAATTATTTAGAAATTTATTTCTTAAATCCCTTTTGCATCTAAATTATCGTGTAGCATGATAATTACAAACTAGTGGGCTGTGCCCCCTGCTCGTTAACGCTCGCCAACCCCCGAAAATTGCTACGCAATCTTATATGGTTTGCTTAGCTCGCTACTATCTTAGGTATACATTGCAAATGCACAAAATTCTAAGAATTCAAAACAATCATTTACAACTTTTTTTTCAAAAAAAAAAAAAAAAAAAAAATTACATCTTTTTAGTAAATACTAAGTCATTAAAATAAATTTGAATTAAAATAAATGGCATGTAATTCGTTAAACCTTTTAGAAATATGCTATAGTATAAAATCTTAAAGCGTAACATCACGACTGAGACTCATTTTTCAATGAATAACTAATAACAATAATAAAACAAATAAATTCGTGATACAAATCAAAAATCGTCAAATAAATTCGTATTATATAAATTCGTGAAAAAAAGCGCTTTCGACAAAATACTGAAATAAAGATCTATCGACAAAGACTACTCACTTCTGCCTAGCTTAATAGTATGAGATTGCCGCAGCTGATAGGCTGAATTTCGGAAGAGATCGCATTTGATGAGAATGCTCTCAATGGTTATTTCAGTTACCGTTTTTGAAAGTGCTATATGTTGAGCCACCTCAGCTAGATTTGGCATGTGACATTTTTAGCGGCAATCATTGGTCGATTTTCTAGAGTTGCCATTCGGGGAGTTGTAATGAGGCTTTTTTTGTCGCCGTGTAAGAGAAATATATATATAGATTATTATAAAAATTTTCACATTTTGTTAATAGGAATTCAACCTGAGTGCCTTTGAATTATCTCGAATGATTTTCCTTCGGTTATATAGGCATGTTGAGTGTCCCAAGCTAATTGGGACAAACTTTTCGGGGAGGTAAGGTCCATCACAAGAATTAAGAATTGCATAGCTACCCATGATGTAGGAAAATAGTTATATGACAGGTACAAGAAACAAAGACACACAAGACTGAGATAACCTTAAATATTTATTGGTCAAAGATATTACATGTGCTGTTGTAGACGATAGGTAAAAATGTCACAAAAGACGTTAAGAGTTTCCATCATTGTTGGTGATGCATGCGTTTACATAGTGTGTGTGTGGATTGGCGGATTCGCTCAAATACACCTGAATTTTGTTGCATTTCCGCTGCAGTAAAGATGATTCTTGATACCAGATTTATTACGGAAACCACAGGTGTTGCGTACACAGCACTTTTCAGTGCATCCTAAAGAAAGAAATCAGTTTAAATCAGGAGAGCGGGGTAACCAAGGAACCGGTTCACCATCTTGTGAACAACAACACCTAGCGGCGTACGAAGACGTTTCCGACCATGGATTGCTATGCAAATCTGATTCCGCTTAATGTCCCCTACCTCTCCTTAAAGTTTGTCCCTACATATTTTGTCTTCGATTGAGATGCTAATTTCAAGTTTATGTCGATTCTTTTCCTAATTATGATGAAATAATTAATGAATAAATGATTATCAACCTTTTATCGAATAATCTGTAGACCATGAAAATTTTTTAAAAGTGTAATCCACGTGATTACATGTGGCCAACACATGCACAAGTGCATATGCGCATACTTATGCAACAATTTTTGAAATTATTTACAAGCATTTCTTAATGTATAAAGTAAATAATTTCGTGATACTTTACTACGGATAAAAAAATTTTATGAAAATTCACATTTTTCAAGTGAACTTAAAAAAAAGAGAAAATAATTTCATTTTTGTCATTTCTAAAATGGAAAAACGTGAAGTTCAGGTGATGTTAAAAGTTTTTCACAAAATTATATTTACTCCTATATTTCTCGTTTTCGGTATGACAAAAACAAAATGATTGTGTCCGTCTTAACTGAGATTTTTAATGAATTGAGATTTTAAAAACTTTATCTTATTATTTTCCCTTTTCTTTTTTTTTAGATTTTTCTCTAAAGCGAGGAATGTTTTGTTAAAACGAAAAATTTAGTCTGTTTATTCTGTTATTTCTTTATATCGGAAAATTGCCAAAATCACGATTGTTGATAAATTCTGTTTGACGAGGGGAAAAAAAGCAATAATTTTTTGTAATAATCAGAAAAAGATTGAGAATTATATTTTCATGTGCACTGTAAAAAATTCCGGATCAAGATACGGTATAACGCATTGGCCCTGAGGGTGCCGCAACTTTTTACCGGAGCAAAATATCTGATATACCGTAATTTTTACAGTATTAAATACCATAAAATTACTGTATCACACTTACGTTAAATAAATTTTACTATTAAATGCTACTATTAACTATCTATTAAATGAATATTACTCAAAAATATGCAGCATAATATTTTACGGATGATGCATCCCAAGTGCCGATACTTTATACTTGCATTTGATCCGGAAAATTTTACAGTGTGGTGCAAAGCTCTTACTGAAGTTTGAGTACTTTAGCTAGTCGGAAAATGGTCGAATTTCAAATGGCAATACATTTCATTTGACAAAAAATGTAAATTTTTTTTTTTAATTGAGGTAAAGAAATTGATATTTGTATTCATGAACTTCAACTGAAATATCAGCAATCTAACAATTACGAAAGTATTGTTAGTAATTAAAGTTAAAGTATTGTTGATATTGAAAGTATTGTCCCTATATTGATTGGCCAAACATCCTGCTTGTATATTTTGATACGCCAAACATCCTGCTTGTATCGGCGAGTAAATTCGGGAAATTTTTATTGTTATCAGGTTCAGAGTCTTCAGTTGACATTTGAGCTCTCTAGCTAATTCGAATATAAAACTCCGATTGGTGATAAAAATGGCGATGAATTCTGCTTGAAACGGCTAGAAAGAAAGTAAAATAATAATTTATTTTTAATACAACTTACAAAGTTAATTTTATTGAGATATAACTCTAAACTTTCAATAATATGCAAAACGTTTCAAGATTTTTTTTTAATGATGCTAAAATTGTAATTGCGATGTCTTAGAATTGAAGTAGTACACGCTATCACAATGTTTACTAAAAAAATAAGCAAAAAATATGCACTTCTGGGTGTTTATAAGTTTTGTTTAAATGTTTCTTCAGATGGAAATAATTATTTCATTGCATATAAAATTTTGCAATATTGTCTGTATTATAATTTATAACATAGTATTAAATTATAGCTTTGTAATATATCAGATTATAACAGTCTTTTTTAAGAGTATTAATTACGACATTTAAAGGGGATAATTCAGTGGTAATTTCAAATAAATACTGATTAATAATGATTCAGGTATTTTGCAACTTTCCTTTTCTTTCTATCAAACTAATTTAATGGTTTACTGATAAATTCCTCAAAATTGCCCAATCTAATTATAATAATGAGTTTATAAGACACTTACAAATCCTTTTCTGAAAAAATATTCTACCTTAAAAATAATTATTCGTCTGTCTCATCATAAGAATTAACAAATGTCTCTGTTTATTTGCTGGCCCTCATATTGCGTTTTCATAAAAACAACATAAAAGAGAGAAAAAACTAAATATAATTTGTTATTAATGAAATTGATTTTTGTAATTGTTATGACGTCAAATAAAGTCGAACTAATTTTGACAGTTAGCGTTCATAAACTGTGTTGTTTTCTATTGTTTACTTGGATGTTTAGCATTTTCAGTAACGGATCATTTATTGTTAATGCATGACATGATCTGGCGAGTTCGTTCAGAAAAGCGTGAAGATAGTTAAAAATATCTTAGTCGGTTTTTGCATTACAACTTTTTTTCCTCTCTCATATCAATCTTAAGTTATGTTGGAAGCACGCATTTAAATTGTGTAAACAGTTTTAACGCAAATTTATTTATTGGTGAAATAATCTCATTCGTCGTGTTACTTCTGGAATTAATTATACGAACGATGTTTTGCCTTTATCAGTATAACTGATCGCCAGAAATCTCTCAACAAGCCATGTCAGTATATGCTTTTCTTATTATTATCTAAGTTTTTATAATCCCTGTTGATAGCCTTTTACCCATGCATATTAGTAGCAGGCTAATTGTCAGCTAAAAATGGTTCCAATAATTTTCTATAATTATTTACTTCTATCCATAACTTATTTATTGTTGAACAATAACTTAAGAATTTTAGAAGTGAACCATGTATTCCCAATCACATTTATTGAAGAAAATTATTTTATAAATTATTATCAAATATATTAAAAGAGATATCAGCGAATTCTTGATTATTAGTAGCACGCTAATTGTCAGCTAAAAATGGTCCCAATAATTTGCTATAATTTTTTACTTCTATCTATAACTTATTTATTATCTAACCATAATTTAAGAGTTTTATAAGTGATCCATGTATTCACAATCACATTTATTGAAGAAAATTATTTTATAAATTATTGTCAAATATTATAAAAGAGATAACAGAGAATTCTTGATTTTAGCCACTATTTTTGTCTTTTAAACGTAGCAAATTGGTTCAAAACAAATTGCTTTATAAATTATACCAGTGTATCGTAAGAGAGTTATTTTGAATTAATTGGTTTTAGCCATTATTCGACTATCAGAAGTATAGTTTTTCCCCGTGTATTTCAGCAATGAGAAACGAAATAATTTTTTTCTTAGCAGACATATATTTTAAGACTATGAAAAAGATATTTTATGATACAATAAATAAAAAAAATTTGCTTCGCTAAAAGTAAAAAAATAACTTGATAAATTTGAAAATGGTCAGGAACTTATGAAATGGTTTGGTGTAAGATTAAATAAATGCAATATACGTATTTCTCGAAGTACTTTTTTTTTTAAAGTCAGGAAACCTGAAATATTTTTGTCAGTTTGATTTACAAAGAAAGGTGAATGAAGTTTATTTTTATTGATTAAAATTTTTATTTAAGAAATGCACTTTTGCAATTTCAAATATTAATTAAAAATATTTATGAAATTAATTTATCAAAGTGGATTAATACAACAATACAAAATACAACACGGATTGAAATATTACGAAATAAAGTTGTAAATACTAAAATATAGCCACTATGTTTATTTAAATGAAATTAATAAAAAAAAGAAGAGGATAAACTTTGAGGAATCAAATAATTTTCGTGAATTTTATTCAATTAATACAGATAGAATAATTATTTCCTTATTATTAAGATATTCTTCGCATAATGATTGTACTTCTTAAGAGTGTATTCGTTATTGTGAACTAGTTCGGGAGTTTTCCAATAAGTTTTTGACAGTTGTCCATTCCTTCTGTAATGATGACTGATATCCAACTTCGAAACACTTTCGAAAAAAAAGTTCTTACATTAAAAATAAATCTTTAGTTGCATAATTTTAAGAACTTGAAACTGATGTTAACATTCCCAAGTGTCTTTGTCCATCTGTTGGTCATCACCATACCACGTTTTCGGTACTAATACCTATAAAAAAATAATAAAAATAATAAAAATATACTTCGTGTAGAATTCTTTATGAAATCGGCTGGTCGTTACTGTTACGTCATAGACTCGTTAACGTGGAATATAAAATGGAATCAATTTTGACAGTTGGAGTTCATAAACGAAGAAAACGATGCAATGTTTACTTTTTTTATGGTTTATTTAGATGCTTTGCGTTTTCAAAAACATATCATTTGACATTAATACATTAGTAGGGTTTGTTTAATGCATACTTAAAAACATGGAGATAGTTATAAAAGTTTTTTATTCGTTATTCTACCATCACTTTTTGCCTACCGACCCGTATCATTAGTGGTGAAGGAAGCGTTAAGTGAAGTTGTCCGAAAAGTTATAATGAGGATTTCGTTTTCGCTTTTTTTATTGGGTTTATTATTTTTATCTTCAATTCAATTTTCAAGAAGAACCTTTTGATGTCCTCCTACTTAAAACTTCTTACCTTATACTTCACTTACGATGAAACTTCTTTATAAATAACCTCCTGCTACTAATTAAGTTATTTTTACGAATGCTTTATTAACTTGAACACGTTATCAAAATCAACCTTTAAACAACTAATGTAAGTATTATATATTTTCTTTGTTTACATGGAATCCAAAAATAGTTATTTCCCCTCCTCAGTATATTGATAGCTTATTGTTAACCAGAAGCTCCTTGATTCTCTAACGAATCGCACTCCAATTATCTCCCCCCCCCCCCCGCAAAAAAAAAATAATAATTCATCTGAAACTCAATAGATTTGCACAGAGTTCACCTTTAATAAGTATTTTTGGAATAATCAAAAATGAAAACAAAGCATACATTGGTATTTACAAACAATAAGCAAAAACGCTATAGAAATCTGACTACTTAAAGTAAATGAAGGCAAATGTAATAAACATCAAAACAGGTTTTATTGGATGTTGAAATTCGAAGGTGCTTCTGATAATTCTCTTTCAAATCGTCAATGTTTCCCCTGCAATCAAATCTGTCTTGTTGTTTATTACTCTCACCTTCCTGTACCTGAAAGAATTAAATAGAGTTTTTGTGTTTTCCTCGTTTAAATATTAATTTTTGTATACTTTCTTGTTTTCCATTTTTGATAAGGATTCTAAAAATATATATTAAGGGCGGCTTTTACTGAACACTCTATAGATATTTAACAAAGCATATGAGCAGCATATTAACAGCAAGTAAAAAATCACTTTATGGATTTCAGCTATTTATTTGTATCAATAACTGATTAATGCGTGCCGACAATTTACAATCATATTTAATGATAAAAAATGCTTAGATAAATTATCGTCAAATATCATGAAATCATTGATATCTAATCATTGTATAGATATTTAACAAAGCATATGAGCAGCATATTAATAGTCAGTAAAAAATCACTTTATGGATTACAGTTATTATAAAAAATGCTTGGATAAATTATTGTCAAATATCGTGAAATCATTGATATCTAATCAGTGTATAGATATTTAACAAAGCATACGAGCAGCATATTAATAGTCAGTAAAAAATCACTTTATGGATTAGTGTTATTTATTTGTATCAATAACTGATTAATGCGTGCCAACAATTTACAGTCATATTCAATGATAAAAAATGCTTTGATAAATTATGGTCAAATATCATGAAATCGTTGATATCTTTCAGAAGCTTGGATTGCTAATTAAAAACTTCCAGCTTGAAGATTGTTTTGATGGAAAACTGAACCGTTTTGAATCATCATTTAGGCAGCATAGGGTATCTATAATTCTAGTATTATGACCGCTTTTAAGAACGATTACTTACCTTTTAATTCTTGGAGATAATCTATCTATATTATATAAAACGCTAATACGTACGTATGTATGTATCAATAAAACCGCGCTCTCTTTTCTCGCGCTCTCGCGCGCTAAATTCTTTTCTCGCGCTGGCAACAGTTTTCATTTTTAATTGATTGGATTCGGCGCGCAAGAGCACGTAGTGAGCAACCAGATAACAATAACCAGAGTGAGCATTATCAGGTTGTTCAATTCAGATTCATGCACTAAAAACATGACAATATTTAATTTAAACTCAATTGGGAATTAATTAATTAATTGAAGTGAGAATGCATTAAAAGGCCGCTGTTGAATTGATATTTTTCTACTGGGAGCTACCTAAACGTCTAAAAAACGTTTAAGTGTTTGTATTGAATGCATTGAATTTTTTTTATATTTCGCGTTTATTTATGCAATGAATTTTCACGCTTTAAAATGCAGAATATTAGTGAAGCAATATTTGATAATTTATTTTGCTAATATGTTTCTTATTTAGCTAATGCTTTGATTTTTTCACCATGTACAATCTAAATAGCTAATACACTTTTTTAAAAGCCAATAAGAACATTGGTAGAATTCTTCTACATAAGTACAATACTGTGTCTTTGATGATAAAATACTATGTCTTTAATGATAATATATTATGTCTTTGTGCTAGAACATTGTGTTCATTGGCGAGCGAGCGCAGCGAGCCATGGTTCACGGCGTGAACCACATAGGATTGCGTAGCAATTCTCGGGGGTTGGCGAGCGTTAGCGAGCAAGGGGCGGAGCCTCCTAGTATTATATAAAACACTAATACGTATGTATCAATAAAACCGATGATATTTCTTTTCTCGCGTTGGCAACAGTTTTCGTTTTTAATTGATAGACTTCGGCGCGCAAGAGCACGTAGTGAGCATCATATGGCTGATCTATATTATATAAAACGCTAATACGTTTTAATTGAGAGGCTTCGGCGCGCAAGAGCACGTAGTGAGCATATCATATGTCTAATCTGGTGAATTCTCACCGAATTATCTTCATCGAAGCCGATGCTTTACATCCGGTTTTCCGTACTATTTCATATTGTTTTACAACGCATGGTTTTAGCCCTCGGGAAGGAAAGACTTTAAAACAAAACTTACAAAAGTTACTTTTCTCAACAACTCAAATTTAGAATAGTGTGATTAAGAAAAATATGTGAACTGTTTGCAATTTCAAATTAATATTAAAATGCACAGGTTTAGAATTTTCTACATTTAAAGTTTTCGGAACTTCAGTGTTCAAAAAAATATACAAAAGCTAGACGTTAAGAACGTATCCAATGCGCGAGCATCGGATTGTGAAGCAATCCGAAATGAACTGCGAACGCAGTTCCGGGGGTTGGCGAGCGCCAGCGAGCAGAGGGCGAAGCCTCCTAGTTATAAAGAAAAATGGCAAAATTTGATCTCTTGTATTTAACAGATGAATGTATAATCATGACTTTGTTTACTGGTTTAAATATGTGAGAATCTGATTAAAAAAAAAAGTTATCTTAAGACTTGTTGCTTTTAAAAAAACTTTTTAGGAATGCAATTATACTCTTAGACTGTTCTAAAAGTATCAGCCAAACTTTTACGTATTCTTTTCGATGGAGAAACTGAACTGTGTTGTTTTATTGATTAATTTTCATTCATTTTTTATGTATAAAAATGAGAAAAAAAAAGATGTTGAATTTTCATAAATATCACTACATTTAATCGCGAGGTGTGAAAGCCTCTATACAAAGAAAAAAAAATTCTGGTAGAACTATTGTATTGCATTTCATTGACATTTCTGGTAAAGAAAAACAACCATAATTCTTGTTAATAAAATAAAATCATACAGTATTTTTCCGTTAAATTGGTAACGGTTTACCAGTAATTTTGGTTTACAAATCTATAGTTCTTGTTGCTGCACATTTAGTAAATACAGAACTAAAAAGTGAATTTAACTAAACAATTGGTTTTAATGCCATGCTAAAATTACCACATTTTACCACATTTACCAAGTTTTATCACAGACTATAAACCGACATTTTATTTTTAACGGTTAACGGTTATTGATAACGGTTTACCAGTAATTTTGGTTTGCAAATCTATAGTTTTTGTTGCTGCACATTTAGTAAATACAGAACTAAAAAGTAAATTTAACTAAACAAATTGTTTTAATGCCATGCTAAAATTACCACATTTTACCACATTTACCAAGTTTTATCACAGACTATAAACCGACATTTTATTTTTAACGGTTAGCGGTTATTGATAACGGTTTACCAGTAATTTTGGTTTGCAAATCTATAGTTTTTGTTGCTGCACATTTAGTAAATACAGAACTAAAAAGTAAATTTAACTAAACAAATGGTTTTAATGCCATGCTAAAATTACCACATTTTACCACATTTACCAAGTTTTATCACAGACTATAAACCGACATTTTAGTTTTAACGGTTATTGATAACGGCTTACCAGTAATTTTGGTTTGCAAATCTATAGTTTTTGTTGCTGCACATTTAGTAAATACAGAACTAAAATGTAAATTTAACTGAAATGGCTTTAATGCCGCGCTCTAAGCTACCATGCTAAAATTACCACATTTACCAAGTTTTATCACAGATTATAAACCCAAATTTTATTTTTAATTTTACCAAATACATTAACAAATCACCTAGGTAAAAATAATCGAGATTTTGGTTGTTCTCAAGGAGCCAGAAGCACGGTAAATTTTACCATATTCTGGTAGTTTTGACCACGTTTGTTTTTCTCAGTATGGAAATCAGAGCACGAAACTTTGACTAACTGGGATACAGTTTCCCTATCTAATGAATGTCAGAACCCATTTCTCCATCTTGTTTAATGTCGCTTATCAAAAACTAAAAATTCCTAACGTGAGAAACCACTTTACTATTTTATTCGATATTACCAATGGTTTTATAAATTATGGCCATTTATCCTGAAATGGATTAATTGAGACAGTTTTTTTCATTATTACTAAGAGGTTCGTTCCGTTCGCTAAACTCCGTAATTGATTCTCATTCATTATTGTTTATTTTCTTCTTAAACATCAATATTTTCCAGAAAACGCAGAATATTTTAGTTTTCAAATATGCAATTTTTGTAATAACATTTTGTTAATGGGTTAATCGTAATGAAATAGATGATTATTTAGATCTGAAAAATAATCATCTGTACAAGGGAAAAAAATTAACCTAAGGAATACAGATTGCGAAGAAATAAATGCGAGGTAATTTTACTTCTTTAATCTCTCTCTCTCTCTCTTATTTTTGCTACTTTTTATTGACATCTATGCAAGAGTGATCTTATAAAATAAAGATCTCGGGAGGGAAAAATAAATTTCCAACTAAAGTGGAAAAATAGTCAATATTTTAAGCAAAAAAGGTGGAAACAGAGATCACGAAAAAGAGCTTAAATCTGCACTAACTTTCGAACATTTTTGAAAAAATAAATAAATAAATAGTGCGTGGAGTCCCTCCGCGAGGAAGAAGTTAAACTTCGCAACCTGCGACGTTAATTGTAGAAGAATCAGCAGTCGTAGAAGGATCACTGGTTCTATTCAACGACTCTTTTTCCTGCTCCGCTCGCTTCCGTGCTCTGTAATCACGGTAATATTGTGCATTTTTCCCTCGTGGACCTCTTGAACCAGTGAAAGTGCTTGTGATTGCCTCATCGTCTCGCCCTGGAAAATGTATTTGTATTCATAATGTTTGTGAATGCGTCATAATGTAATTTCAGAAGAGAAAACCTAACAATTGATATTCACAAGAGACGTACCTTGACATAACCTTAAATCTGTCGCATTGTCCGTGGGATTGTTTTCACTCATTTTTTACGATTGTTATCCACTAAATTTGAAAATAAAAAATACTACCCCATTAAATTATGTGTGTATCAAATCAAACTAAAAAAATATTTATAGGAAAACAATACTTTTATGACTTTTATTATTTTTATGCTAGTGAGAACCAAAACAATATGGAAATGAATGAGGGAAAACTGGATCCTACCACGTGATTTCCCGGCCAATAAAAATGTAGCATTAAACGTTTAACGCAACCTTGTTGGAAGTCGCATAAGAAGTATAACTTCAAAAAAAACTCTGTAGTTACGTTCCAGTGGACAATAGATCAACCAACATGTTTTTTTTTTTTTTTTTTTTTTTTTTTTTTTTTTTTTTTTACTTCTAGTTTAACAGTTATTAATTCGCGAACTAATAATCGAATCATATTTTTTTTTTGTATTTCATCTAACTCTTTTTACATTCTGCTACACACCTTCGTAATGTCAAGTTTCAAAGCCTTATAAATTTTGAGCAAGAAAGAATAATGCAACTTAAAGCAAAGAAAAAAAATGATAATAAATTCCCGAAAAGCAATAAAAATTTCAATAACTTTCAAACAAATTGGAACTACGAAAAAAAAAATTTTTTTTTCATAATCAAATGTGACTCTGTCATCATGCCAAATTTCAACTCTGTAGTTGCATTCCTGCCGCCTGTAGAGCGGTCCGTATGATATTTTTTCTAACAAGCTTAACAGCTAATAATTGTTAAACAAAGCTATCGAATGCTACTTTATTTTATTCCATCGCAACTTTTCTACAAATTGAATATTTTATATATATTTTTATAAACTTTTCTAGGGATCTTAGAAATTTCAAGTTTCTAAGTCTCATAATTTTTGCGCAACAAAACAAAATTTAACTTTGAGGTGAACACCCAAAACTGCAGAGGCTCCGGCGTCAGCGATTCTTACGATGTCGAATTATGGGAATAAAATAAAAGTGTCAAAAATTCATGTCTCATCAACCGTTCAGTGTCCAAATTTTGTCTTAATCAGGAAATTGGCTACCAAAATTTATGTTTGTTCGTGCTGTCTGAATTGGGTACTTGCAATTCGAAAAATAAAGAGATTATGCCTAACCATGTAATTTAAACTAGATTTAAGTGGATAACTTTGAGCAACGTTACGCCTGTGGGCCAAACCTGATCAGTTTCTGAATTGACAAATGCTACGATTTATGGGAAATGATGCATGTGTGAATCACTTCTCTAACAGTTAGAACAGATGAAGACGAACATTTTATTTTATATTTTACTCAAACATTTTTATTAGATTTTTAAAATATCACAGTATTTTAAGACATTTAAAGCTCAGAAGATCTAACCCTGGCTTGACTAGCGGTGCCCGGATGATCTTGATCCGTTCCAACTACATTCATTATCGTAAATTATCCTTAGAAGTAGATAGATCATTGACAAGAGTAGGTTTCACTACCATATAAGCAATTGGTTGTTAGCTTAAAAAGCTAAAAGCTTGTTAGTCTTAACATTTTTTACAGCCTACCCAATTTTTTTGTGTTTACGACCTTTAATGGTCAATTCCCGTAGCCTTGTAGTTTTGAATCCAACCCAGAAAACAAGGGAATTCCTGGGTTAAGTATTGGCGTAAACTAGCTTCCCATGGAGGAGTTTTTCATGGAACTAATCCACACTTGCGTTACATAGGGAGGAAAACTATGTAAATCTCCCTCAGTTTGTTCGACGGAAAGGGATTCTAATTCATGACCAATCTTTCAATTGTTGCAAAATTTCGGGAAACCCCGATAATGCAGCGTTAAAATATATCTATATTTTTCAAATATTAAAAAATTAAAATAGAGATGTTTCAGCTGATGTCACATCACTTACACAATTGGAAATCCGTCAATGATCAGTCAGTTTCAGATGCAACCAATAGGACTACGTTTTTATTGGGAACGGAATACGAATTGTCCAATAGAAATAACGCAAGCGGAAATTGATTAAATGGTTGTGGAACACTGATCCAGTTCAGCCTCTTGTGTGAAAATCTTTCTAAAATTGAAGCTTAATTTTCGCAAATATGGCTTTTTTTCAGAACGACCTTTTACGCCATTTTGATAATTAGCATAGAGGGTACTGGCTAAACTCGACCTTACAGTTATGAGTAACTACAGACACTCGATGCAGTTATGAAAGTAGCATGTTAATTAATTGAAAAAAAATATTATTTTATGTGACGACAGAGCCTTCGAAAAACTGCCTGAACCACTTAGTTATCACGGGGCCTGCTATCTTGGACATTTAAGTTAAGGAATAGCTACTACTTCCTTAGTTTGATATCGAGAAAAGATAAAGTAAGACATATAAAAAATATCCATCTGTAATTTTAGAACACCTACTTCAAGGTGATTTCGGTCACTAATTATTTAGCTCTATTTTTAAATTTTTATTTCCTAATTTTATAATTATTTATTGATGTGTAATTTTCAGAGTTAATGCAATAATTGTCTAAAATTAGCAACTGCAGTTTTCTGATGGAAAATTAAAGTTTTCTCGTAGTTTCCTGACCATACTTTGGAAATGTCACCAAACAGAACTCCAACACCCTATCCCGTTTTCAGAAGACCGAAAAGCAACACTAAAGACGAAAAAAATGTCGAGAAAGAAGATTTAAAAGATTACTGCAAGGATATGTTGGCGAATTCCATGCTCACTGGAGTTCCTCAAATTGTATCTGCTCCCACTACAAGAAGCAGAGTTTTCAAAACCTTTGTCGTACTTGGCAGCTTTACTGGGTTCGTATAAACAATAACTCTCTTTTTGTTGTATTTTTCAGGACTAAGTTTTCTAAATATTTGAACACTCAAATAAAGACATAAACAGTGTAACATTTACAAGAGTCAAACTATTCATGTACAGGGAGCAAGAAAAAAAATTTTTTTTTTGTACATAACCTTCTGAGACACATCTTCCGATATATTAGGCAACATTTGTTAGAATTTTACTACTTAAAAAACTTTACAGGGTAATTAAAAATGAATAAAGTGATTACAAACTATTTAATGAAAAAGGACATATTCATAAAATTTACACAGAATGTAGAAGGAACTTCAAAATTTTGTATACATGCGTCAGAGACTTTCCATGTGACTTCCCTTGGTCACATGGACGGCATCTAGGCAGTCGTCGCTCGTAGCATCATCGCTCGTAGGATGTCAAGTCCGGAGATCTTGGTGGCCAAAGCAGAAGACATCATCGGCATCTCCACTTCGACCGATCCAACGGTTTCAAAGATGTTGATTTAAAAATGTGTGGACCATCGTACCCTGGTGTGAGGGTGCTCTATCTTGTTGCGAAATGCAATCCGTAGAATCAGTATCTAGCTGTGACATCAACCGTACCTCAGGCATGTCAAGATAAACATTTGACGTAATACTTCGCTCACAGAAGTAAAAGGACCGTACAATTTACGTGATGAGATCTTGCAGAACGCATTAACTTTCGCTGAGTCACGTTCATGTTAAATTGCAGTGAAAGGCTTTTCCGTACCCCATATTCGACTGTTGTGTCGCTTAACCTTCCCACTTATGTGGCAGGTAACTTCATCGCTAAAAATGAGACGATCAGCCATTGTTTCATCCTCCATGCTTTCCAGCATAAACGTAAAGTAGTTCATACGTTTGCCGTAGTCTTCCTGTTTCAATTGCTGCACAAGTTGAATTCTGTACGGCTTCAGTTGCAGCCCGTGTCTGTTTGTGCCATTTGTAACTCCTTACTGCCTTCGTGGATTTCGTTCATACGTGCTGCGAATTCTTTTAACGTTTTCCGCTGAAACACGTGACCTTCCGCTACTTTTCCCTTTGCACAAACATCCCGTTTCTTCAAACATCCTATGCCATCTGCGTATGTTGTTCCCATTTGGAGGTTCTGTAACGCTGACGAAATCTTCTCAGCACTTACTTTATGCAAATCAATTAAGATATCCTAATTCTCTTGTTCCACTCGTTTAAGAGGTATTTAACTACACATTTGAGATAATTTTCCTGGAGATATAAATAAGATAGATACTAAGTATCATAGGTATATACTTTTCCCTCATAAACTACAAATAGAGCCATGAATAATTTCTGCTTATTTTACATTTAATTTTATAGATTTTTGTATCAGACGTCAGCCTTTTTAGTCATCTACTTCTCGTACCCAACGTTAGTAGATCTTCAAGTTACCACTCCACCTATGATTGATCTACCTGCTCTAACAATATGCAATAGAAATGGGTATGATTTCAACGTATTTTATTTTTTGTTTCACCTGTAATATGCAATAGAAATGGGTATGATTTCAAAGTAATTTATATTTTGATCTACCATTTTTCAACAAACTGCAATAAAAATGGGTATAATTTCAAAGTAATTTATTTTTCGATCTATGTGCTCTAACATTATGCGATGAACACGGGTATGATTTCAAAGTACTTTATATTTGATCAATCAGCTTTAACAAAATGCAATAAAAATAGGTATGATTTCAAATCACTTTATTTTTTAATCTATCTGCTCTAACAATATGAAATAGAAATAGGTATGATTTCAAATCACTTTATTTTTTAATCTATCTGCTCTAACAATATGAAATAGAAATGGGTAAGATTTCAAAATAATTCCTTTTTTGATCTATCTGCTCTAACAATACGAAATAGAAATGGTTATGATTTCAAATCACTTAATTTTTTTATCTATCTGCTCTAACAATACGAAATAGAAATGGGTATGATTTCAAATCACTTCATTTTTTGATCTACCTGCTCTAGCAATATGTGATAGAAATGGGTTTGATTTCAAATCACTTTATTTTTTTTATCTATCTGCTCTAACAATACGAAATAAAAATAGGTATGATTTCAAATCACTTTATTTTTTAATCTATCTGCTCTAACAATATGAAATAGAAATAGGTATGATTTCAAATCACTTTATTTTTTAATCTATCTGCTCTAACAATATGAAATAGAAATGGGTATGATTTCAAATCACTTTATTTTTTGATTTACCTGCTCTAAAAATATACATAAGGAATAGGTAAGATTTCAAAGTACTTTATTTTTTTTACCTATCTGCTCTAACAATATGCAATATAAATGGGTAAGATTTCAAAATAATTCCTTTTTTGATCTATCTGCTCTAACAATACGAAATAGAAATGGTTATGATTTCAAATCACTTTATTTTTTTATCTATCTGCTCTAACAATACGAAATAGAAATGGGTATGATTTCAAATCACTTCATTTTTTGATCTACCTGCTCTAGCAATATGTGATAGAAATGGGTTTGATTTCAAAGTACATTATTTTTTGATCTATGAACTCTAACAATATGCAATATAAATGGGTATGATTTCACAATACTTTACTTTTTAATCTATCTGCTCTAATAATATACAATAGAAATGGGTATGATTTAAAAATATTTTATTTTTAAGATGAACAATCAAAAAATAATTATGTTAAAAAGATAATCAGTGTAGGGTGATTCATGAGGATTTCTTCTCTAAACGCATATCGTATTCATATATTTCACGATTTTTGTCCACGATGAGTACGAATTAGGATTCATTAATATAGGCAGTATTTGAAACGAATATCATCAAGAACGTGCCATCACCTTCTCCTTGCTTGTAAAGGTGTGGTTTGCTTTCTTATCCTTCTACTATTTCGTTTGAAACTTCGTCATTTCTAGTTTTTAACCTGTTCTGTTTTCATCATTCATATGGCGTCGTTCTGATGCTGCGTATTTGAGTAATCAAAACAAGTCGACTTTTCATATTCAATTACTAAGTTCAAAAATAATTTTTACTTTTAAATATGCACAACTTATTAACCACAGTTTGTAACTTTCACTCATAACTTAGTGTTAATAAATATTATTCACTTATTACACACACTATCATTTATGGGTAATAACTACGAGTTATTAATTGCAGCTAATAATACTAATATTTTATTAGAATTGACAACAACAAATCATCATCTAGAGTTAATAAATGCTAATAATTAATAAAAAAAAATTTATTAATTAATTCTACACTCTGAATAACTTTATTATAATAATGGGACTTTCGTGTACAAGAAGTCTTAGAACTTTTTGTTACGAGTTTAACACTTGAAATATATTTGTCTATTAGTTATCACCAATTATTAATGAAAAAATCAGGAAAAAAACTTAATATTAAAATTAGTATTTTTCTTCTCTTTACTTATAAATTTCATTGTTGAAAAAAAAAATCGCTTGAATAGTTTCCAAAAAATAAGAATTTAAAAAAAATTTTAAAAAAAATTGAAAATAAATTTAGTAAATAGGTTAAATCAACCAGTGAAGGAACATTTCATATATATAGATTAAAAATAAGAATTTTAAAGTTTTTCTTTAGATTGATTGGTAACAATAGCTTACTGCCAAACAATAGGAAGTCATCTAGCAATGTTTTGGATTACTTGGTCACATAGACTTCTCTGGAAAATTTTTGAATTTGTTATTATCTCTGCAACACCTTGTTTCTTCGAAAAAATTATAAGTTGAGTGTTTGTTTTTATATGTTTGAAGTGGAATTAATTAATTAATTGCATGTAATAGTTTTATTTTTCCCACTGTGAAAAAGAGAATTCAAAATATAGTTATTGAAGTTGCGTTTTATTTTTTTAAGCACCATAGCAATGTAAAGTACTGAGATAAGGGGACGTTTATTCACTGGATCACCAAACGATGAGAAAGCAGTGAAGGAACAAGTGTTCCTTTACTGTTTTTTTTTCTAAGTTAATGAAAATAAAAGATAAACTTTAATTTTCTTGTACCTTTAGTGATGTTCCGCATCAAAAGTATGTTAAAAATACGAAAAACAACTTCTAACCAGTGAGGGAACAGGCATGTTCCTTTACTGGGCATGGATTTCCCAGTGAATGAACAGTATGTGTTAATATGTTTACCCTTTAAATTTCAATTCATGATTACAAAACAATGTTAAAATTTTTCAAGTATTTATATGTTATAATTTCAAGAACAAGCTTGTTTTTAAATATTTGTAGGGCTTATAAATTCATAAAGAGCATTAAAAAATAACCAAAATTAAGTGTTCCTTTACTGGGTGCTCATTCAATGGTAAGAGCTGTTCCTTCACTTGGTCTTCTTAATACTTGTTATTTGAACCTCCAAAACTTTAAAACAATATTATGTAAGTTCTCTAAATTTTTTTTACATAATTTGTAATTAGTAACAAATATGTTGACACAGTCATTTAACTAAAATTACGAATTTTGAAATTAATATGATTTTTTTTAAAAGGCAAGCGAAGCTTAAGTGTTCCTTCACTGGTTAGTTTACCTTACACTCTATAAATATGAAAATAAAAAAACGTGTGTTTCCAATTGTCAAGCTACATGCTTTTCTATATACTAAATTCCTCAAACAGAATTCGTTTTAGTAAATAAAAATAAATAAAAGAATAAATAAATGAAATCAAAATATAAAAATCAATGAATAGATCAAAATAAATGAATAAAATAAGTAATAAAAATTAAATAAATAAAAAATTATTGTAATTTCCTAGGTTTCAATAGTATTTTAAATTTCATTAATATTTTTTAATTACAAAAAGAAGCCTTATTTTATATCTTTGAAATCTTACTCTATATTTAAATCAAACAAAATCATAACAATCATATAATAATCATAACAAAATTAAAAATCCAGTTACTTTAAGAATGAGGATATTAAAAGAAAAAAGAAACCAAAAATATCTAAGTGAAAATAGTTGCCCTGAAATGAAAAATGAGACTAATTTTGAGTGATAGAAATAGAGTAGAAAAGTCAATAAAACAAGTACAACCTGATAGAAATGCAATTAAGGTAAAGAGTTTGCAAAGAAATTTGAAGGTTATTTAAAAAAAAAAATGTCAAAAGCACTGAAAACAAGGACCAAAACGAACGTCAAAGAAAATTAGTACTAAAACTTTTATAATATGAATTAGGCCAGCTGAAGAGTTGATGTTGAGAAAAATAAGATTTCGAAACCTGGAATTGTCCATATTTATTACCAATAAAAGAATGTGAAAATTTAAAATCTATTTTCATTATTCACCTAAAAGATTTTCCCAATAATTATTATTACAAACAGTGTAATAGAAATTGTAATTAATAAAATAGTTTTCATTAAATGCGCTGTGACATTTTGTAACATGATTAAAATAAATGAAACAAGATTCAAGGGCAATCAGGAGAGCTGAAGCGTCAGGAGTGGGTTGTCTTTACAGAATTTAAATTTTCGCCCAAGGTCCTAACAATGTGCAGTGTTTTAGAATTGTCGATCTCTTCATGACGAACATATTGATCGCATTCTTTTATTCTATATTTCAGAGGGCATTTGTTTTTCATAATCATCTTGATCATTCATGTGAACATAGATTATTTAGTGAATGATCTTATTTCTACCCAACCTCTGCGGAAAACGCATTCCGCCCTGATTTGCCTCCTTAGGCCGGCAGCGATCTCTTGGTTATCATGGTTTCTTTTCCATTTTTATTCCCACAAAATTTCCTTGAGCTATATTGTTTGCAACAGTGCCATTTCTTGTGTTTAATCACACCTGTTTCTGTTTTCGCCCATCACGTGGTGTCATTATGATGAGTGTCATGTTTCAACAGTTTGAAGTATATCGACCTTACTTCTCTTTCAGCTATGAAGAAAAGAGATTTTTTTTAAAAAAATTTCTAATACATTATAGTCTTTAATCGCAAATTCAGAGAGGAAAACATTTCCTATATTGACTGAATTTAAAATTTTCAGAAATGTAAGTTTTTTTTTAAAATAAATGTTGTTATTGACTTTAAAAAAAAAAAGGTGAAATATGAATTTTTAAATTTGATGTAATTTGTTTTAGACTCAAACGTACAAACTATTGTAAAATGAAACCAGAGAACTGCGAACCAGTCGAATACGCTGATTTTTTTTGTCAGCGGTATCCAGAAGCGTGTGAAAATGGTCGTATTAAAGGCAATTCTTATGTAAGTAGTGCTCTTTGAAACTGTTTCGTTAAACACTTATGTCAGTAATCAATTATCCATTACGCCTTTTCTCAGAAAGTTAAAATAACTAAGCTTTTCCTAGGGGCCAGTCACTGCCTTGGAAAATTATCAGAAACATAATGTGCTTCATAAATTTAATGTACCTCGAAATTAAATTTTAAGTTGAGAAACTACTTTTTTGCCATTCATTTCTTAACATTTTATTATAAAAGAGATAGGCAAACTTTTTAATTAAAATTTCTACTATTTTTGGCATAAACAAATCAAGAAACACATAATTAATGTAAACATAAAAAAATAAATAAAATTTAACCAAACAAATTGTGATCGCCGCAAGGCCATCACAGGTTACCCATTGGCATCGTTTTTATTCTTGCTTCAATTCTAACCTTTGGTCAATCAGTTTGGGACTCTCTTTAATTGTAATATTCCACTGAATTGCTATTCAAAACGATACAGTATGAACTGTAGATTAGAATTTCTGCCTTAGAGTCCCCATCTGATGTAGCTCACGTAGCCAGAAAAAGAACATTCTTACTGCTAGTACTCACTTCAGTTGTGATGAACTCTTGAGCATCAGTAGACAATTAATCAAATTTTCATTTTCGGACGTTGCCAAGTTAACTGTTAACCAATCAAAGCTTGTGCTTTGGTTAAAGCTTCTTTGTACGCTTACTTTCTTCATAAAGTCTTCTTTTTTGCTCTGAATTTTAAAAAAAAACGGTTCTGAAGTGAGGGAAGAAGTTTTCCCTTTCACAAACATACACAAAACAGAGCTTGTTAATTGAACCGGTTGAGTCCAAATCCTTGCTTGCTGAGATCACTTTACTTATGAGGGTAACATAAACATTCAAACATAAACATTCAAACATAAACAGTTAAGAGAGTCTCCCCAGCTGTGCGTAGGCTGCCATCGATGCAAAAAAATGAATCAAAGTGGTATTAATATATGCCTTAGGACTGACCGTACCACTGACCGTATACATTATCGAATGCTTTTGACTTGATTGTTTATCAACAAATAAAATTGCTGTACTTGAAATTAGAACGCTACAAAAACTATACTTATTTTCCCTTTTTTAGAACTTTTTTTTTCCATTTATTTTCTGGATTTTGCTAGTAATATTTACAAACGACACTAGTAATTACCAATTATCGATAAATACTTTGAAAATTATTATATAAGGGTGGTATATAAAGAGCACCACATATTTTAAAATGCAATCTTGTGGTTTTTTTAAAATTTTAAGTTAAACTGTAGTATTTTTATGATTTTTATGATTTTAATTGTTACTCTTAAAAATCTCACAGCGTGCCGAACCACAATATTGTTCAAACTCGTTGCTATCTTAATACGGCACTAAGTTGAATAACATTAGAGAGATTTTGCATAACGTTTGTTTGGCATTAACCGTGACGACAACCTTGCGTTCTCTTCCTCAGCGATGCTTTAATTTGTAAGGAAATATTTGCGCATGAGCTGTGAAGCTCAAGAATGTTAGAGTTGGAGACAGCCGTAATGCTATACAAATTATCTATGTTATCGAACTTTTTGAACTTGATTACATGATGCAACTTGAGTGGTTTAACACCTTATTGAGGTTGCATCAAAGTTGCAAAGTATTAATTATAGTTAAGGGTTCTGACATTAGGGTTTAATGTTAAACCATATTTCCTTTGAGAGAAATAGTTTGGACAGCGATGGAAGCTTTGTGATAAGTGCATATCATACGTTAATATTGATGATTATTACATTTGAATTTCCTTTCCAGTTTCCGACGCTTGAAGCTCAGTCTGAGGAAGTGACGGCCACACAAGATATGATACAAAAGGCAGGACATACATCGTATCCTCTCATATCTTCGTGCCATTTTGAAGGACTGAATCGCACGCATGACTTTTGCAAGTACGTTTTTCAGTAATAAATATCACTATTTATCCGAGCAACTAATTTGTGATTTGTGGTGGCTGGGTGGCGCAGTTAGTTTGTCGTCGGCCTTCTGAGCCTAAGTCTGCGGGTTCGATCCCCGGCCCAGACATGATTATGCGGCATGTAAAAGATCCCTGGAGTGCCTTATTGGCTCTCGGCATTTCCGGCAAATTACATTCCTAGTGCACTTTAGCATCCAAATAGAGTTTCGGTGCTGCCATCTAGTGTGGCAGAAACTAGACGTTCAAATTAACATGGCCAACGGTATCTCACCCATTGTGGTCGTTCTGAAAGAGTGGATACCACTTCTGGAGAACACACTAGGTCTGCTCATCGGGAATACTGATTGTGCAGCTCATTGGAAATAAAATTAAAAAAAATTATGATTTGTATGTCATGTGAATTTACCATTCGCACTCCGCCAATTGATTAAAAAAATGTATAATGTCCAGAAAAAAACAAAAGCACTCAAAAAACAATAACATTTGATCTAACGATTAGATTTTCATGTGTTAGGAGTGAATCTTAAATGTGAGGGTGAGGGTGACCTCCAATATGCTAAATTGGAGGTAAATAGGCTAAATTGGAAGTCCAATATGCTGAATTGGTGCAGACGATATTTTAAGTTACGAAATAAGACACAAAATTGAATTTTCTTTGAGAAAACATACTTTTTTTCGATGGGTTTTGATTTCTGACCCCCGAAATATAAGGGGGGTCACAATCCGGGAAATATGGTTGCAAGAGTTTGGTCAGGAGAGCAGTAAAAAAATCTGACTCATTAATGATCTTTTTACTTTTTGCGCCTTTCATATTTCGAGAACTTTTTAAGTGAATTGAAAGAATTTTACTCACATTTTTTAAAAATTCCTTTGTCCAAAGATAATTTCACGTAAAAATTTCTTTTAAATAATTATTTATTATTTTTTGCTTATTTATTTAATAATAGTCGAAAATTCGCATTCAAATCTTTACATCTTTTTACAGTTTTTATAAAAACTTCTGAATCTGTAATTTCAGAAATACAACGTTTAAAAGTTTCGTCTTTCAAGACCTGTATGGCAGAATGAAGAAATGCTACATAATTAATGCCTTGTGGCAGGAAGCTCGCCTAAATCTACCCCAAGTACCAACAAGAGCAGGTATGATATTATTAAAATTTTACACCTATAAAAATTTAAATAAGTTCCTCTATTCTTCAATGTAAACTATTTCCTTTATTGTAAACTGCTATTTCTCCATATACTATAAATAAGATAATTAGCCTCTAAGACTTTCGTACATTATTACTGGGCAGAAAAATCACGAAATAGTTAGCTGATATCATTAATAAAAGTCGACGCCTGGTGGCTGAGCGGTAGCACTTCGCGCTGTCGTGCCACAGGTCTCTGATTCGTGGGTCGATAAAATGAGTACCAAGCTAAACACTTGGGGTTCCACATTGGGTTGACTACCCAACCGGAACATCTGATCTTGCACCTCAGAGCCCAAAGGTCAAGAAAACTGAGATGGGCACAGTAAGCCTTGGTCCTCTATGGGCTGTCGCGCCATTGAATTTAGATTCGTCAATAAAAGTCACGTTGGTATTGATCAGTTAAGGGAGAAAAAAATTTTTTGCATGAGATTTTTATTTAATAGATCTTAAATACTTTTGTATCTCTGATTTCAAATCTGCAATCGGTTTTTCCCTCCAAGCGGCAGATTTGTTTAAAAATTACAATTTTGTGTATTTCTTTTATCTAAATGTACAAGTTTATAAAACGTTATATATAACAGGGGTCGCGTTAATGTAGGGGAGTTAAATGCACATCACTATACTCCGTTTCACCTGAAGCTGGCTCTGGAGAGAAAGGCAGGTAGACCGTATTGCAGCCGTTATCATGGTAACTGGGTTGTTCTAAGATAGTTGGGAGCATGAGGTGGCAAGGAAAAAAAAGAAAAAGAAGTGGCTAATATGGTTCATTGTAGACCTCGCCCAAAGTTAAGCTGTCAAGATAAGGATAATTGCTTTCAGGTGCGTTAAAAAGCCCCCCTAGAACGGGCTTGGCTTAATACTCCCTTGGCATGATAGAGTTTATTTCTCTTGGCGCTTTTCTTATAACAAGGTTACTATTTCTCCTGGTATGAAGAAGGATTTTTCCTGTCCGCAAGTGTGTAATCGAAGTCTTAGTCATGAGAGGGAAAAGTCTTAGCTATCAGAGGGAAAATTTTCTAAGAATGAAAGAAGCTTGACCTTGACTTACCACCATTTCATGAATAGCTTATCTTATCTAGCGAAGTGAAATAGATTTATGTAGTGTTTCTGAAATTTTAAATAAACTATAAAATTTCAATTATCAGAACATTTTTTTCTAAGCATTGGAAGTCGTTATTAACAATCGCATTAAATAAATATTTGAAATCTTTAAGAATTTTTTTAATTTTAGTTCAAATCTAATTTTTCATTGAGTACAATTATTACGTCAATTAAATTTAATGAAATCGATCATAATGTTATTACTATTATGATTAATAATTTTAAACCATAAAATTTATCGTCTGTATGAATGAGGTTTGAAAATGCAACACATATAAGAATTTAATATAATATAGTAACTGCACCGTAAAAACATAATTGGGTATACTATAGCCTACGTCACAGGTTGTGTTATTCCTACTAAATTTAACCCATGAACGGCATTTTCTGCGAGCCTAACTTCAAGCCCCAAATAAACAAACGAAGTGTTTGATCGTTTAAATAGCTGCTCGCCAGATTTTATTGCATTATAAAGAAAAGTAATTGATATTCGATTTTTGATTAATAACTGATTTATGTGGATAGTGGCATTTATGTGGATAGTGGCATAGAATTTAGCATTGCGTCATGGTAAATCTTATTCTTACTAAGTGGAAGTAGTTGTGTTTTTTTTATATTATACCCAATTAGAAATAATAATTTTTTTTCAAGATTTTATGGGATAATGATTGAAATTATTTCTATGTATTGATATTCAAGCCGTGATACAGACTTGCGAACTAAAGAACTAAATTAAATTCATGTTCAGTACTTAGGAATCATGTCAGAACTGAGAAATCATTCAATAGTCTTTAATGGTATTAACAAAATATTTTCACTACAATTTTATTTATTATTATTAAGCACAACATTGTTAAATGCGGTTTTATAATTCACTCTTTTTTTTTCCACAAACACAAAGTTTTTTTCTTACTTTTTCAAAAATCTTGATCCTGAAGATTTTCTTTTTAAAACTTAATTGTTCTTTTTCGCAAATAAATTTTTCGACAATTTATTAGCTTTCAGAAAAATCACCTTTAAAATAAATTAAATATAGTTAGTTGGTTTTTGTCATACGAAATGAAGGAATGTAAATCAATTTGATCAATCCAAAAAATTTTTAAAATTGAAATGAAATTATATTTTATACAAAAAGAAAAAAAAATGTACAGAACACTTTTTTTACACATAGAATATCCCAATAAACAACGCCTGTAAACTACATTTTTAAAATTCTTTTAAAAGTAAAGTTGAACTTTTAGTTTTTATTAGATGTCACAAAATAACGTTGAATCATGGAAAAATCTACTAAAAACTAGACCAATAATTTATGAGGTAGGAGACATTGAAAAAAGTTTGAATAGCAGAATTAAAAGAAAGTAGTTTAAATCCAATTATAATTATTTCTCAAGAAATACTTTAGTCGTGTTTAGGTCATGAAATTTCTTATACTTAAAAAAATGTTTCAAAGCTTTCAAAGAACAGCAATGAATTACAAACGAAAACAAGTATTTTTGAGCACCCTATGCCAAAAAATAAAGCAATTAATTTGAATGAAAGATTAAAAAAAGATTGATGATGGATAGATGAAGTAAAAGATTTTGCATTGATTACTTTTGTTGTTGTTTGCAAACCCCTCCATACTTAAAATTTTAATAAAATAGTAATTTTTTTCTTGCATCTTTTTGGGCTATAACTCTGTAGATAATCAACGACATTTTCGGAACTATTTTCAATTACTATTGAAATTGCTATTTTAAAGTTTATATAAAAAATTGTTCACAATTTCTCAAGATATGAGCTTTTAAAATAGTTTCTTCACTCTATGCATGTGCGGAATAATTTTAGAAATGTTTTTAGAAATGTAACATTTTCATCCATTTATAATTTTTATATATTTATTATATATTAAACAGGTGATTAAGAATTTAATGCATTCTTTAAAAAGTAATGAAAATCACGTCTCCACTCCAAACTAATCATCATGTAGATTAGGGAAAAGATATACCATGTGATTGCTATTTTATCAAGGAAGCCAACTCAGAAGACAAGGAAACCCTTAATTTCAGAACTAATTTTTGTGTGAAAGGCCTTTAAGAACTGAGTTTGCGTTACTTGAGTGATAATTTTATTGATATTATACTACTAATTCTATTAATATTATTTTGTTAATTTTTCATGTGTACTATAAGAAAATGTACAATTGTAAAGTTCAATTTTTTTAAAATTTGTCTACCATATTAAATTTAATGACAAATAAATAAATACCAAGGTGGCCCTTGGACGACTAAATTTTTATTGCTAAATTAAACCCTACGAATGACTTAAGTATCTCTAAAGTTATAAAATAATCTTCTTAGTATTTCTTGAGAAATTAATGAAAATGTCAAAATCTGAAAGTTTCTCGCCCATCATTGTAGGGCAGTATGTATTATTGTTACTCAATAGTTGTATTCTCTGTTAAATAATTACTCTCACAAACATGTGGAAGTAGAGCGTCTATCAATAATCCACAGTAAATCATTCCTATCTGTGAGAATATTTTAAAGTCACACCAAATTAATTTTGATAGACTATAATCAAACGATCACTGACAAAGAGTCCATCCTAAAGGTTTAAAAGACCTCAAAAATTAATAATTTCTGAATTTTTTTTTTTTTTTAATTTAACTTTTATCTATTGAGAGATATTTAGAGATTATTCTAGTGCACAAAATATTCTAATGCGCAAAATATTCGTAAAGGTTCGTGAGCATTAAAAATAGTCTTAAATGTATGCACAAACTGTAATTTGTTTCAATTTTTGAATTTTTATCTGATTGACTTGTATAATCAATAATTTGAAGAATATGTAAACTACTATTAATTCCATTTCACATAGGATCAATATTTTTTTTTCCCTTTAAGTTTAGAATATTTGGTAAATTTGGCTTGACGACTTTCATTGTACGATTAAAAAAATAATGGCCTATCGGGGAATACTCATGGGTTTCGCTGTTGTTGTTCATTTACGTCGCACTAGAGCTGCACAATGGGCTACATCTTTTTTTCAGTTCATTGTAAAAACTTTTTCTTACAATTTTACCCTTATCAGGAGCATGGGTATGCTGAGCTTTATGACTTACTGTATGATCATTTTCTAGAATTGAGGAAGCTTTACAATCATCTGAAATACACTTGTAATAGATTTTCGTTCTGTGTTTCATCCTTATTCTAAATAAAACCAATTTACCACCTCGAATTGATTCGACATACTCAAACTGAGCCATTTTGTTTGCATGTAAATCTTGGAGCCTACCTTAAATAGTTATAAAGATAGTGGTGTTATCTCTTCCCTCTTTTACAAACAAAACTGGAAATTCAACTCCTTATCAACCCATACCCAATATAACAGGTCCTCATAAAAGAAAATTTTTTTGTTTTGTTAATTTTTAATACTTTTTATTCCTGTACTGATTCACTCTTACTCTTTCACTTATTTTACACTACAACATTTTAAATCGTTAATTTTTTAACTGGAATTTTTAAATTTTTCTCATTATTTTAGAATAATTTAAGTCAAAATAAGTGAAAATATTATATTTAGCATTTTATAATTTATGATTGCGAAGTACAAAATGAAACACCGTTGTTTTTCCTGCACTAAAATTTTCTAAACATGACGCTTCCAACCAATCTTCAAATGTGCACTTATTTAGAGTTAAATTAAGAAAAACAATTATTCATTATTGAAATTACAAAATTAATTATTGATGTACTTTTGAGTAAGAATTATTGATACAATTTTATAAAAAAAACTTTCGAATAACGCTTTTAAAAAAATGCACAAGTTTTTTCCTGATAATCTAAACAAATTTTTAGTAACTATTCGAGTATTTTTTAAAGTTAAAAAATACCTAAATATATTTTTGCTTATAATTAGAGTGTCAGGAAAAAAAAAAAATTTAAAACGGACACCACTCTCCAATCTACGTCAAAAGATTATTAATATGCTACCTTTGTAATTTTTCGCCTACACTTTACGACGACGACAAATGAATCAACAGCAACAAAAGCATTCATTAAAAAAAAAAAAAAAATTGAAAGCATTACTTTATGAAACTGAAGTGCCACTATTAGCTCTTTTTTTATTAATTTGTAAAAAAAAAAATTTAATCGAGTCTTTTAATGTTTATGAGTTTTTTGAATATTACATAGTAAGAAAATTTTAATCATAAAGCATCTTTTATGGTAATATCATGTTACTATTCATAAAGCACCTTTTTATGAACGGTAGCATCTTCACTTGAATTCCATAAATAACTATCATTGTGGCATACTGATTATTTTTTACTATCATTTTGAGGTTTCAAAAAAAATAAAATAAAAAAGCAAATGCTACAGTTTGATTATTCCCAGCATTTTCAATCGGATAATGCAATGCAGTATGCCCTTCAAATTTAAGTATAAAAAATGCACGAAGACACACGATATGTATAGATAATCTTCAAAAAGTTAGCATCGGAGTACCTCCCCCCCTTGTCATTTGAATGGTACCCATAAAAAAACACTCGGAAATGTCGTGTAATGTTTTAACTCAAATCCCTAAAAATCCCTTGCGCATCCGAAAAATTTCGCAAGTTTCACTCTCCCACTAAAGGAAGAA
The DNA here is from genome assembly GCF_982258835.1 of Parasteatoda tepidariorum. Taxonomy (NCBI): domain Eukaryota; kingdom Metazoa; phylum Arthropoda; class Arachnida; order Araneae; family Theridiidae; genus Parasteatoda; species Parasteatoda tepidariorum. Next base: position 68,782,510 of record NC_141763.1, read on the forward strand.
TTAATCAACTATGTCTCTCAAAACGGAGGGAAATCGGTTTTCCATTTGAGACCCTTTATCGTCATTGGCATCATAAAGATTTGGCGAGTAATCTTCTACGGGAACAGGTGCGGTTTTTCAATAGAGCTCCTCCGCCCACCTCATCAATCATTCAGGTAGGGGAGAAACTTTTAGGCGAGATCTATAAGACAGCGCTAATATTGGCGTTAAAGAAAACGAAGTGACGATTTCTTTTTTCTTTTTTTTTTACCAAGAATCTTACTAAAATTTAGAACAAAATACAGAAGAGAACAAGACAAGATCAAGAACGCTCCTCTATTGTAAACTGTTTCGGAAGAGATGAAAATAAATAAGCGCGTGGTAACATTTCCGGACAGAGGTTTCTATGTAGTTTTAATCCTGATGATGTGCCCTAACTTCCCTGGAAGATAAAATTTTTAAATTTGTACATTTAGAGAAAAACATACACTAAAAATGTCCTTTTTAAAGAAATCTGTAGCTTTAGGAGCAAAACCAATTTCATATTTGAAATCCCTACGCCTGAATTAGGCAAGATTTATGTAAATGCAACAAAAAATTTGTTTCCCAGTGTTATTTATAGATTCATTGTTTAACGGTATTACCTGCAGTAATTGTTTTATATCCATTCTCGACGCTATTCTCTTCTATTATTAAGATTTTGATTATTTTTCAAAATTAAATTCTTAAGACTAAAAGCGTTGTTGCTTGCGTTATAAAGCAACTTTTACCGTACAGTGAAATATTTCATGATAAACAACTTTATTTACCGTTCTACAATCATTAAAATGTAAAGTCATACTATTTACTATTTAAGTTATACTATTAGTTATATTTATTTTTATAATTAATTTTATGTAGAACTGCGACCAGTTAATTATTACAAATGAAACGAATACAGATAAATATTTAAAACTTCAAAATAATATTGAAAATCTACTTTCTGCACCATTGCAAAATATTCTTAAGTGCGAAATTAAAAAAGTAATTAAAAAAGAATTTTAAAAAAATTGTGGATGAAGTTGAAAAGTTAGAGGTTTCAATTTTATTCTAAAATAATCCAGAAATTAACTCAGGATGCCAAATTTGTGTCAATTTTTGTACATGACAATCGTCGTATTTTCCCTCAAAACAGCTCTCTGATTTATCCTTATTATTTTCCTTAACCTTTCATTCCGTATCCAGGGTGACAAAACAGATATCTTTCTTCGTAAGAGATTTATTTTACTTTGTTTCATTTTCAGTCCTTAAGATGGTAATAGACTTGGAGCCGGATGAATATTTCAGAATTGATGAGACGGTGACTGGTCAAGTAGCCATTCACTCTCCTTGGAATATCCTCAACCCTTTCAGCGAAGGATTCTTACTGAAGCCAAGAAAAACATACGTCATACATCTCAAAGAGGCAATTATTTGATATTTATTTAAATTTATTTATTAAATTCATTCATTAAATTTACTCCACAATGAACTTTTGTCTTATTTTGATTGTTTATTTGAATTTGAGAAAAATCTTTTAATAACTAGATTCCCTTATATTAAGTAGTGAAATTTTTTACTGTGTTGCCATCTGGAACTTTATTTAAAATCTAGCAGGTGATACCAGCTTTTCTCGAGTAATATACTTAAATAGCGTGGAATTTTAAATCACACGCAATATTTTATTTCTTACTTTTTTGTGCAAATCTATAGAAAAGTTGCTGTTTCTCGATATTTTTTAAAATCATTATATTTAACTAGTGGGCTGCGCCCCCCAACGCTCGCCAACCCCCGAAAATTGCAACGCAATCTTGTATGGTTTGATTTGCAAATCAAGCTCGCTTCGCTCGCTACTAACTTAGGTACGCGAATGCACAAAATTCTAAGAATTCAAAACAATCATTCAAATCCATATAAAAACTTTTTTTTTTTAAAAAATTACATCTTTTTAGTAAATACTAAGTCATTAAAATAAATTTGAAATCAAATAAATGACATGTAATTCGTTAAACCTATTAGAAATGTGCTATAGTATAATTCGTGATATAAATCAAAAATCGTCGAATAAATTCGTAATATATAAATTCGCGAAAAAAAGCGCTTTCGACAAAATACTAAAATAGAGTACTATCGACAAAGACTACTCACTTCTGCCTAGCTTAATAGTACGAGATTGCTGCAGCTGATGCTCTCTGGTTATTTCAGTTTCCGTTTTTAAAAGCGCTATATGTTGAGTCACCTCAGCTAGATTTTTCATGTGACATTTTTAGCGGCAATCATTGGTCGATTCGCCGTGTAAGAGAAATAGTAACGTAAACAAAACAAAGCAAACGTTGCCACCTGCGGAAAAGAAATACAGCCAAAACTTGGGAGCCACGTAAGAGAATTATATATATTAGATTTGCTTTGTTTTGAGGGAATTTGATTTTCAACCTTCAAAATATGAGAATTTGACTCATATTGAAACTTATGACCACATCAAAGTAGTCAAAATCGACGTCAAAAGTTTACCTCCTTCCATGGTCTTTTTTTTCTTGACGTCAATCAATCTTATTTACCAAAAAATAACTTACCGCAAAATAATTATTATATACTATTATTATTGCAATATATATTTTATATACTATTCTTATAATAATTTTTAAGACTGAAGACCAAGGAATTTTATATTTATTCGTAATGTTAGATGGCAAAGTTTAAAAGTAAAACGAATTCAATTTTTTATTTGAATAGTTTTCCAGAAAGATAAGCTCTTCTCTCTTTACTTCATGTTTCTGGCAAGCCATATGATTCTTCTTCTTTTTCTTACAGGACATAAAAAATCTTTTACCATATCCATATCAGACGAATTGTACAGATTATATAAAGACATGGCAGATTAGAGGTGGGAATGGACCACTATCAAAAGAAGTAATATATTACGAACTATTTATGATTATAAATGATGTGTCAGGCGTTACACTGATAAAAATTTTGGAGAAAATTATGCTAAGACATAGTTTGAGTTTGCAGAAGCCTTGTGGTACAAGTTGGAACATCGCAAAAATAATAAAATAATACTCAGTAAAACTGTTTGTTGAACGATATTATCTAAGCAATAAAAATGGCGGCAACTACTTTGCACCAAATGTGGTGAAGTGAAACATCGCAAATAATTCTTTGGTGTTTGGTGTAGTGAAGTATTTGAAATTTTGCTTTTCTTTTGATGTTAAGTGGTCGGGCCATCGTGGATTTTCAATAACGCTAACATTTTTATAACAGATATGTGCATGTACATATTAATATTATTAACAATAAGACAGATTCTTAGACTCATATGTGTATACAAAAGAGTTAATTATTTTCCCGTAACAATTTAGAGTATGAACGGTTAGTTTAGAATGCATACATAAACGCTAATTCTTGAAATTAAATTAGTTAATAAATCAAACATGCACATCGTACTGAGAGAATACAAAAGACAAATTCGAATTAGGCTTAATGGAACATTAACTGATAGAAATAAAATATTATAAAATTATACAATTGACAGAATAAAGGAAAATAAAAGTGTCTTTAAAAAAAAAAAAAAAAAAAGAATAGTGGTATAGTTTACATGCAGTCGACATTTTTACGTCGCCTCCGGTGAGGCTTTTAAAACATAATCATGTTAATTGCGCATTAAATTTATGATTTTTGTTTAAACAGATGTGCATTGAAGAGTGTATTTTAAATCAAACGATGGACAATTGCCAGTGTGTCTTAACTGAAAACTTGTATCCACACAATTTCAAGTTTTGTGGTGAAGGTAAGCATTATTTTAAAAACCAAAATTAAGTTCAATTTAAAGATGCTTCGCAATTAGAGCTATATCATCAAATACTTATGTATTTTAGTCAAGCTTTGCATGTATGCTGGGTTTAAAATGAAATTATAATGTTTATGCAATGTAATTGTTATGTTAATGAAGTTGGATGCTAATGATTATTATATGAATGATAATGTTTTAAAATAAAGTTATAAAAATATGCAACCTATACAACCTGTGAAACTTTTTATTTACACTCATTTTATACATTTTTTATTTATATACATTTCCATGAAATTATTTATTTATATATATATGCTCAATGCTGCAATGCGTTAATAAGAACATTGTTACGTTTTAAGCTCCATTATGTTTAAACAAATGGCTCAAAGTAAGTCTTTTTTTTATTTATTAGTTATTTTTATTTATTGCTTTTAGTTATTATTTTATTTAATAATAAGCGAAAAAACTTTGAATTGTTAGTTATTCGAATTTTACATCATTTTAAAAATTTAACTTTACAAAGCAAAACTAAAATTTGTGCAAAATCGGCAGAATAATTCCTGAGAAATCGAATTTTAAAAAAGTCGTATTTTTATTTTATTATTCTTTAATATTCTTCAGCCAATTTCTGTTATTCACGCACCAAACTTCTAACCATTGTTGAACAGCCGACCCAATTTTTTTGGATTTATGACTACCAATGTTCAACTCCGTAGCCTTGTAATTTTGAACCTATCCAAAAAAAAAGGAAACTCCTGGATCAGTACCCCCAGAGGTATTGTTTTGTTATGGGAACATGGAGGACTTAGAAACTCGACACGTTTAATCTGCATCAGTCACCATTTACTACACGGGGAGTCTTCAGCCAGGTCGGTTCGAACCCACGAACTCTTGAACATGGGCCCAGTGCCCTACCAATCGGACTATCCCAGCTTACTTGCCAAATTTGTTATTCTAGAGTTAAACTCTGTTACATACTCGACAGCCCTAAATATTTGGTCGTCAATTGCGAGCTGCGGAGTAAAATTTCACTCCCCTCAAATGGTAAATAATTATCCGATAGACAGGGTGATAGTAAAATAAATCCAGACATTTAATTAAGTACTATGAAACTACTGGACATTAATAGACTTTTGTTTCTGGAAAACAGGTTGATACTGCTAAACATTTTTTACCAGAAATCTACTGGATGCTAGTATTATCTCTTGATGTTAGATACTATTAAATGCTAGTTAATCTTGTAGTTAAAATCTATTGAATGCTAATAAACCTTTGTTTTTTGAAACCTTTGTTCAATATAACTAAACATTTTTTGCAGGAAATCTACTGGGTACTACTATGTCTTTGTTACTAGAAAACTATTGTTGTTAGACAATTACTGTTTACAATTGCATCAATCGTCTGAAATATATATATATCAAACGCTGGAAAGAAATGTTTGGAATAATTACAAAATAAGATTTAGAAACATTTCAATTCAAGAACTTTAAAATAATCTAAAGAAAGTTTGTTTATTTAAAAAAAAATTAATAAAAAAATTAATTTAAATAAAATAAAGCAAAAAATAGTGCAAAATTTCTTTTGAAATAAATAATATTTTAAATCACGGTATACGTTCCATCCAAAATCTACGCCTCAATGTTAAAATAGTTCCGTTTAATGTAATAAAATTTATTATATAACAAAACATTTGACAGCACCTTCTATCTAATACGCTTAGCTATTAAATTTAAAAATTTTGATTTAATAATATTTTAGTAATGAAAGCCCCACACAGTTGGTATTATTTTAAGATCTCCCCATAAGTTTTCACGAATCGAGTGCTATTAATACAAATATTATAGTTCGGCTTCTTATCGCTTGGAACACATTTATTTTTGAATTAATACACTGTAAAAAGTGCGGACTAATATCTCTACGAATTTGATGTTCAACAGCCCAAAAAATTGCGATACGGAACGCTTTTTTATCTTAACCCAAAATTGAGCTTTCATGTATAATTTAAAGGGTGTTTGAAAGCTTTAAACACCAAGAATGCAAAAACTTACACCAAGATCAGGCGCCTTTACACCATACTTTAAATATTTGACTTTACAAAAATTCCAATGTTGGCGCGTTTCGATATCGTCTGAAAATACTTACAATCGATATCGAATTGGCGACCATTTGCGGTCATCTTCAATGTTGCTTTTCATCTACAGAAACTATGAATCACCACTAAATATATGTATGTATGTTTTTAATTGTGTAATAAGGCTATTTATATTTTAATTTTAAGTCTCTGTAAACTGCATTAAATAATTTTATAATGTGTAATTTCTATACACTACTGCTCTGCTAAGCCTAGATCGAATCCGTCTTAATATTTCTCCTGTATTACCCGTGCTTTTGATTTACAAACTAATTTTATTTTTAAAAATTAGTATATTTATGCAACCTAAATTAACGACTTTTATTTTGTATTGTCTCGTAAAAATAACTTTACTGATTCTTATGTGTATCATATCTTACTGTAATTATAAATTGCAGCGTTACTGAATGATAAACATGGGGGTTGGTGGCGAATACTTTACACCAAGTAGTGTAAAAGAACATTCCAGGTGTTTCATTGCATCAGGAACTATCCTTGGATTTTGATGCAGTCGAACCTTTAGTGGAACACTATTTTGATGCAAAGTAGTTATCAGCATTTTAGTATTCAGATTCACGAAAATTTTTTACAATATTAACTAATCAATTTTTTTTAAGGCAGCGTCACATAAAACATTTTAAAATTTAGCAATTAAAATATGATATAATTAAAAAAAAATTTTACATTTTTTTACCCCAAACCAAATGCAATAACTATTTTTTTTCTTTTTTTGCAGAAATGGACGATTGTCTTAACAGTATTAATTACACATTTTGTTATGTTAGATGCGCTCCTGCCTGTCAGTAAGTTTTAAATATTCTACTTTCCTCACATGTTTTAAAATAATCATAATAATTTTAAAATAATCATAATAGTTTAAAATACTCATACATATTTTAAAATAATGTTATATCTTAAAACCGAATTCTGTTCGTGCAAATTGACTAAAAAACAATTTTTCTAGTTCTTTTTTTTATATAAATTATTGATCAGCTTATCTAAAGGCCGTTACTTAACTATAATGGGGATTTCATGTTGGTTTGCAGGACCAAAAATTATTTAGGCAAAAAAAAAAAAAAAAAAAATCATGAAAAGTATAATCTAATATCATAAAAGTATCATAAAAGTATAATCTAATGCCTTTCAAATATGCTGGAAAATGAGACCGTAAGATTTGCTGGTGCTTCGTTGCCCGTTTAATTCATTCGCTCAAGATTTGATCTACAGAATTGAGATGATGAGTGTTTCAGCATTTTATTCACTGTCACCCTTACATTATTAATATTCTTTTGCATATGGTTATTTTGCATGACAATCGAGACAGTCTACGTATTCTCCCAGCGCAATGAAATTTGTTGCCATCTTTTGAGAAATAAGGGTATTAATAGCATACTCATCATGAAGATGTTGTCTGTTAGGCAATCTCTGATCTTCTAAAACAATGGTTGTTAATATTTTTTCGGCAATGGACGTAATCAGCATTCTTCTAGCAAAATCTTTACTTTATAATTAAAGTTCATAGCGAGCATGTTAACAAAAAAAACTAATAAGTATTCCAAAATTATAAAAATAGACATACTGATTCCTGGTAGTGTACACCTTAGGGCAGTGTTTCTTAACCTTTTTGATATAATGGACCCCTTTTAAAATTTTTTAAGAAGTCATGGACCACCCCCCTGTGAAAAAAATAATTGCAATAAACATCAATTATTAGAAAACAACATTTAATTTTATTATTTTAATAGTATAAAAAATTTTTTAAATTAAAATTTTTAATGTGAAGGTTGCTGCTGCTTTTCCTTAACTAATAAATTGAATTGGGGGATGGTTTTCGACAAAGCAACGTGCATATCATGTTCAACATTCAATCGATTTCGATGTTATGTTTTTATTGTCACTATGGTGGAAAATCCCGCTTCGCAAAGATATACTGTGGCAAACGGAATTATAGCTGCCATAGCTCGCTTTACAAGCAATGGGTAGGCTTTCAAACGTTTTAAAAATTAGTAGTCAGCGGACCCCCAAATTATAACTCATGGACCCCTTAGGAGTTCATGAGCCACAGGTTAAGAAATCCTCCCTTAGGGTGAGGGTTTAATCCATACTAAAAAAATATCATAAAATAGCAATAATGAAATAATGATAGAAAAATAATAATATTGTTTTTCTTTCAGTGATAGGAATTTTGATTACGATATAAAAGAGGAAGACGTAATGAAAGTAAGTTTTTTTTGTATTGGTTTTAAAAATTTTTTTACCTAGGAAGAGGAAATCTCGATATCGCTAACTTCACGCCAACAATACGAACATTTCAATAGTCAAATTGGCAGATTAGCTGTTTTGGCGAGGTATCGATAATATTAGCCATAGCGTGAATCATTAAATTTTTCCATAACTATAATGACCGATAACATTTTTTTAAAAAAAATTCCTCCAAGATCATTTTCACATTTTTTAAAACATTTTTTTGCATATTTTGAGTTAGTTTATTTTACACGTAGTTATTTAGTTAGTTTATTTAAACATAGTTAGTTGCACCCTCTGTCTTACCTGGTATCATCTTTGAGTGTTTATCCTTTTTAGAGAAACTTTGGTATACCTTAGAACATTTTTAATCTTAGAAGCCTTGAAAGGGGGACACTTGAACTTTTAGTCGACTATTTTAATTATTCTATTCTTATTTTAGTCTTATTTGTATTTAATGTGATTTTTCATATTTTTACCATTTGATGTTTTACCTGACCTTACTTTTATGTGTTTTTACCTGTATTTTTGACACTTTTACTGTTGGTTAATTTTATTCACTTAGATGTTTTAAGCACTTTTAATTTTTATTCTGTTTTATTTTTACCATCTTTTCCTTTTTGGGATTTTTCCTATGTGTATCAATCTTTTCAGTTTTGATTTTACTTTTCTGTAGTTTTGTTGTGTTTAGTTCACGTGACAACGGGTGAAATCCTTATCCGCAAACTCCTTCGGGGGTAGGTCGGTTGTTATTAGTCTTTCACATAGTTATTTTATAGATAGTTTGCTTTTAATGAATAAACGTATTAGATTTACACTATGGAAACCTTTACAGTCACTATGGAAACCTTTACAGTGAATAATAATTTACATAAAGAGGATATTATTCAAGAAGTAAATATCGAGGTACAAAAGGTTATATGCCAATCAGAATTGTAAAATATCTAAAAGTCCTTTTAAACAATAAAATATTATTTCAATTCAAAAATTTAAAGAAAATATATAGAGATATCACAAACGGGTTGGTCGCTATGGCCTCCCGCCACGCGCCAACCAACCAAAATCACCCTAGTGATATTTTTCCTCCATTTGTTGCTGAGGGTGGCAACGGGTGACTGAGATTGGGCCATGTGTTTTAAAAATGTAACCAAGTTGTGTTTTTTTAGAAGGGAGATTAAACAAACTATCTCCTATAATTGTACGATGTATAAATTGTGTTTTAATATTTTTAATAAAGTCTTATAACTGAAGCTTTTAAAAGTGTTATAGAGAGAGAATTATTGATTGTTACGATTCTTATAAGCTAACTTTGCAAATTTTATTCTTAAAAGTTCATTTAAAGTGGTATTGGAGAACTTCAGAAAGTTTTATCACGATCTTTTTCATATTTGTTGCAATCTTTTTAAAACCATAAGTATAGTGCGCAAAATAAAATTAAAAAAAACCTGACCACTCAGATCTTCACGCTTTAGGACTCGATCTTGCAGGTTCGAGAGGGGAACCTCAAATATGCTAATTAATTAATCAGACCATATTTAAAATTGCGAAATCAAACGTAAAAACATACTCTTTCTGAACAAATTACATACCGATTTTTTTGACGGTTTCGTATTTCTGATCTCCAAAATATAGGAGGAATCAAGTAAACTGGGAAATATGATTCCAACAGTTAAAGGGCTGCGAATCCACAGTTTGAACCTCTTAATGTTAATTTTACTTTCTCCGCATTTCTCCATAACTTTTTAAGCAAATCAAAAAATTTTGTACATAATTATAAAATTCGTTTATTCAAATACAAATTACGTTTATTCAATACGAATTTTATCCAATTTTCTTTGCATTCACTATTTTTTTCCACACACAAAAAATAACTTTTAGTGAATGTTTATTATTTTATTTAATAATAATCGAGCTGAATTTTAAATATATTACTTTTTTTCAAATTTCTTTCTCTCACAGGAACTATTCGACCTATTTGGCTCAAATGTCGTATTTTGTCATTTAAAATTGCATTCATTAAAATGATGTAAAAAAGTGCAGACTTTATACATCAAAAATTATTCGACTATTATTAATTAAAATAATAAACATTTATTATATTTTTTTAGCGTAAATATCTTCAGATAAGCGAATTTTATAATTGAGTGCAAAAATGTTTCGATTCATTTAAGAAGTTCTTGAGATACAGAGAATACGCAAAAAATAATAATGACATTGAGACGTCCAAACTCTCCTGACCAAACGTTTTTAACCTTTTTCCCAGACTTCAGCTACCCCCTATATTTCATAGATCAGAAATACGAACACATCGAAAAAAAATGGAATGTTCATTCAGAAAAAATTCCTTTTTGTGTCTGATTTCGTAACTTGAAGCATCGTCTGCTCTAATTAATTAGTATATTTGAGGTCACTCCCTGGAACCAATATGATTAAGTCCTAAAACATGAAGATCCGATCATTTGATCAAAAGTTATTCTTCAGAATGTTATTTTTTTTTTATTTTGCGCATTTTGTACACACTAATTTAATTTAAAAAAAATAAATTAAAAATATTTTAAAAAAAAGACGTTTTCACTTCGAGAAAGATTTGGAAATAATGCGTCCGTTAAGGGTGAATTTTTTAATTATTTTTTATTTTTTTATTTTCAGGATACGAGGGTCGGGCATGCCGTTACGCATAACTGGTAAAATAATTTTCTTGCAAGCTCATGTAGGAATTATCAAATTTCTTTTATAAATTCTATTGTTAACTTTTGTGTTTCAGGAACAGAACAGCAATTCTTCTAATAATTTTCAAGAGAACAAATGTCAATGTATTCAGATACAGAGCGAAGTATGATGTAAGTTATTGAGTAGCGTGTTATTATTTTAAAGGACGTTTTTATTTTTATCGCTGCATGTTTAAACAAATTAGATTGTCGGTTTATTCAGCGAAATTCGTCACGAGATCATTTATAGAATGTTTCATATTTATAACTCTTAATATACATTTTTTAAAGTCCCTGTTTAAAATAAAGTCAAAGGAGTATCAGAAATACATATTAGAAGTTGAAAATTAACATTTAAGTAAGAAAAAATATATTCGCAATATCTGAATAATAATTATAGAGGATGACTGCTTTAGAGGCATCAAAATTTGTCAGCTTTTGATGTTTCATATGTTTTCATATGTTCATTTAGATTTTTCATGCGTTTTTATTTTTTCCACGCCTAAGTAATTTTCGTAACCTATAGGTTTATTTTTTTACTTCCTTTTGAAAAAGATACTAAAAATATAGGATAAGGGTGACAACTACAAATAATTCTTCAAACTTATGACATTTATATTTTAGTCCTTCATAAGTTGTTTAAGTCGTTGCATTTTTCTTCCTGTTTCTGGAATGATATACTCTAATCAAATCCACTTTGAATTTCTTTTTAAAGCTCATAATCTTACGAGAAATAATCTCAACCAAAAAATAATGTTTAATTCAGAAATAATCTTCCTTTTTTGTTTAATTATTAAATTATGTTTATACAAACGTATTTTTTTTAATGTTGAAACATTATTTATTTTCCTTTTATGGAAAACTACCTAACTATGAATGGCGAAATCTAAAATGAAATCGGTTAAATAATGAAAAAAATAGAAAATGAGGAAAAATATATAATTTTTTTTAAAAGTTTTTAATTTTTGAGAACTATTAAATCTACTATGAGGAAAAAAAGTGTACAATAAGAACTAAAAGAATAAGGGGACATTTAGATTGCATGTTTCTAGATTTTTGGGAACACTAAAATACTCGGTAATTTTTACCGAATTGCTTTTTTATTGATTTTACAAAATTAACAATGTAATATGTTTTAATAATATGGGATAAAATTTAGTAATTTTACCATGATACCACAGAGCATGGCAATATTCAGTTAAATTTACTTTTCAGTTTTGTATTTTTTACTAAATGTGTGATACTATAATTATACATACATATATAAACTATAATTGTGATTACCAGAATTTCAGGTAAACCATTACCATATGAACGATAAAATTACCAATATCGTATATTTTTGTTTTAAAAAGCATTCCCGCAACAGCCCATTGTGAGTCAGGGAGCCACAGAGATTAAGACTCCACGATTTCGTAACCAACGGTATGATTGTGGCAATGTGGTTAGCACTGCATACTGACCACCTTTACTTCCCAGAAAGGCTGGTTTCCATTTATCTGAAGTTGGGTAGGGTTCAAGCAGTCACTAGGAATCAATCGAATCCTAGCTCTTCACACTGACAGTTCAATGCTTAAATCACTGAGTCATTGCTGCTCTTAAATACGAAATAAGGAAAATACGTTTTGTTTCTAATTTTATAATTTGCCTATCGTGTTTCTTTTAAATATTATTGTATCTGACTGCATCAAAGTTGATCAGATTCTGAATGTAATAAAAATATTCAACCTTATTTTAATGCAGATATTCAAACGTGATAAGATGCAGTTATTATACCTTTTATAGTGCAGATATTCTAAATGATATATTGTAAATACTCCTTTAGGATATTTATATAAATTGCAGTAAATTGTAATAATTGCAGATATTTACTCCGTAAATTGCAGATATTTTGCCTGCTATAGTGCCAATATCCAATCCTGGTTACATGCACAGATTAAATCTTCTTATAATGCAAATGCTCAGCCGTGGGGAGCTGTTGAAATATTACATTTAAATATTACGGGTTTGTGTTTTGCTTATTTTGGTGACAATTGAGAAAAGGGGTATGTACAATGCCTTGTGTAAAACATTAAAATCCCCTTATTTCCATTTTTTTTAAAAAAAAACTTAATAAAAAATATACAAATACAAAATTTTAAAATTTTTTATGAAAATTGAATTCGGACGGATTCGGTGTTTCAGAAGTTAAAAATTTTGAACGCGGAAAGAAAACAAAAAAGTTTATAAACTGATAAAGCGTAAATTTTGCTACATCTTTTATTTAAATTTAAACATAAATTGCACTATGATAGAAAACTTTTTTACGTAAACATTGATTGGGTTTGGTTTGTGATTCGCTTATTTTTTGCTGACAATAGGCGAGTTTAAAATTACCAAACGATTTTAACCAGGATATTAAATCCGGTCGTAAGGCAGATATTGAATAATTTTGTATCGCAGACATTGAATCCTTGTCTAGTGCAAACATTCAATCCTATTTTAATGCAGATGTCATACGCTGTAACAATGTAGATATTTAATATTCTTGATATTCATTTAGCTTTTCTTAATCTTTCTAGAGCATTGAGTTATTCAGTTTTCTAGGAGGTTTCATCGGGATATGGCTCGGAGTTTCGTTAATTGCTCTGCTGGACTTCTTAGAATCATTAAGTACTCTCATTGTGTATGTGTTTGATCGTTTCAAAAACAAGCACAAGATAACGAACATTCAATCAGCAATAGGTTCTAGAATTCGCAGCAATTCTACATTCTCTACTGATTCCATGCCATGGGCTAAGGATGCTAAAGAGCACCCTCGCCATCTCGGCGTAAATGTTCGTAAGGTTACTAATGGACACTACTGAAGAATGTCATAAATGGGTGATTCTCATGAAACATGACATTCACTGCCCCTTGCTCCAAGATCTAATACTATAATACTAAAAGAACATTTTTTTAAAAAAATTAATAAATAGCATTGCTGTTAGCATTTTAAAATGACTTTGCACTAGCTTTGACTGCTTTGTATACTTAAAAAATTTAATTGAATATCAAAATGTCATTTTCCTGGCATGTCCCAAACAATATTTCCAATAATAACTAGCTTCAAAACTTCCCATACATTTTTCAAAATCTAATTTTTTTTATCTTATCCTATGTAAGCATTTCTAGAATATACGCAAAGGGTATTGTTTACTAAAACTTCGTTTAAAATAATTTTTTCAGTCAATAATTTGTTTGTCCCATGAAAATCTGTCATTTTCCTGGCTACTTTTATTTGGTGATTTATATCCAAAATAGATAGAGATTCAATATCTTATGTTAATAGATTGATTAGATATCCTTCTATCTGAACATGTCTTGTTGCATGAATAAAGAACATATTTTCTGGATCAAAATCTATTTCGAAAAATTTTTCAAGGTGAGTAGGTTTTCATGCTGTCATTTTCCTGGCTTCTTGAAATCATTAATAACAAAAACGACATAGATTTATCTGAGTTATTTTAAGAAATCCTGTTGTTTTCTGCAGAATATAAACGTCTTCGGCCAAAATATTAAATACAAGTAAAGTTATATGCTATAAAATGGCGAATTTGTCATTATCCTGGCTTATGAATGCCAGGACATTGAAGTGTTACCAGAAATTCTTTTTAACTGCTAATACTGTAAAGGGGGAAAGCAAATATTAACCTAATACCAAGTTTATGTATGATTGTAATATGCTTGGATGTAATCAAAGTTATTTATTTATTTAATGATTGATTATTATACGCAATTTTATTCTGCACATATCAGCAACAAAAATGTTTTTGCTTCTTTCTACAGTGGATAAAAAGAATTAATTTAAGCAATTTATGGTCCATCTAGCATAAAGGCTTAAATTGAGTTGCTCACTATTAACTTAAAATTACTGTTTTTTAAACTTCTAAGGTAATATGTCATTTTTCTGGCATTCAAGATTTGGTGAATTTCTATTTTATTTTTTTTCTCGAGCTTCTAAACTACACTGCTGTTTATAAGACATTAATAAGTGAAGATAAAGAAGTATACAAAAAAATTTTTAGATTATTTTGAAGACTTTAAATTTGAAGAAATTGTTTGGTCCAAATTGTCATGTTTCGTGAGAATCACCTAAATATCAACTCATTTTATTGGTTTCTTGTAGATTATCATTGTATGTATTAACCCTTTGATGCAGATGGGACACCGGAATCCCTTTTATTTAATTTTTTTTAACGCTCTAATTAAAAGCGAAAAAATATTTTTGGTATTATTTAATTATAAAAAATTGTCTATTAGTTACTAAAAAAGTTTGTTAGATTATCTGAATTATATTTGTACTAAACTATAAAGTTTAAAAAAAGTAGTAGTCAAATAAATATTCTGCGACTAAGGGTTTTAGTATATGTAATTGTTTTTAATCTATAAAGAAAAAAAATGCTTTTAAAATCGTTGAATAAAAGTTTTGTTTTCGTAAATATCTATATCTATTTATATAATTTAATAAGGTAACTTTTAAGTAAAATATTTTTAAAAATACTTGAAAATATAATTTTCTATTTAGCAAGAGCATTTCAAAAATATTATCAGAGCAATTAGAAATGATACTACACACATAGCTTCTTTAATGAAATAAAAAGTATTCAGTAGATTACACAATACATTAAAATTTGTATGCAATGCAATTTGTATCAATTGTAAAATTTGTATTAGGCAAGAGTTTTTCAAACTGGTGAAATTCAGAAACTTTTGTAATGTAAAAAATGAAATAAACTATAAAATATTTATTACGCTATTCTTGTCTGCTGATTCAATACTTCGATATTTTCATTTAATGATTTTTAAATTTATTATATACTTTGAATTTTTAATTGTTATGCACTTGTTGTTATACAACACTTGTACTTGTGATA
This sequence comes from Parasteatoda tepidariorum, assembly GCF_982258835.1. Lineage (NCBI taxonomy): Eukaryota > Metazoa > Arthropoda > Arachnida > Araneae > Theridiidae > Parasteatoda > Parasteatoda tepidariorum. The sequence goes on from NC_141763.1 coordinate 68,798,275, forward strand.
TTTCAATTACTTTAATATAAAAAGTCCCTTAAAAAAACTACTTTCAAATTAAACGTCAACTGACAGAAAATTTGCATGCTGTGATTTTTCTTAAAAATTAACCAATTTTTTGAACAGTGTAGTATATTGTTTATTGTAAATAGAATTTATAAAAAACATGCAATCAAGAATTTTTAAAATTTTTTTTTTTTGCAGTAAGAAACTGAAATATATTTTATTACATGTTAGGAAATGCCTGTGTAAGGGTCAAGGAAGTGGCCTGGATGTTCTTTCATTCTCTGTGCTATCTGTCCTTACTGTGGGAGCAATGTTGGCCCACCTAATATGGTTCCCCCGAAAAAGTGGCCAACAAATCTGCACTTCAGATGCCTGTATGATGAGAGGTCATTCCCCAAGTGGACATTGGAGAAAAAAAAACATGGGAGGAAATTAAAAATTTATTTATTAAGTAACTGACCATTGAAAAAGGGGGAAGGAAAAAAAAAAAACAAGATACTTTTTTCCTGTTTTAACAAACAGAAATTTATGTTTAATTAGAAAACTATGAAGCAACAATAAATGAAATAGTCAAGGGACTAGTATTGTGGAATTGTTAAATTTAATTCTAACCGTAATGTTTAATTGCAAAAATAATTTATTGTTAAAAATAAAAAACAAAAACGATGGTACCATACTCTCAGAAGGAAAAAATGAATTAATGTCGCACCTTAATATCGGCATATTGAACCATAGTATTATGTAATATTTTTGCAACCTTACGTTAACTCAAAAAATTTTACGATTAAGTAGTTGAATTAACATTGCGTAACTAAATTTAGGTTGATTAAAAAAAATTTAAAATTTATAAAATGAAATTTTCAATTGTAATTTAACTACCTAAGCATCCCACGCAAGAAGGAAGAAAAAAAAAGATAAATGTCGAGGGGGGGGGGGGAGTGGAAACTTGAAATTATATCATCGATTATAAAGGCCATATGTTTTATACGAAAAACATAAAAAACTGTATTAAATATTACAATCCATAAATACAGCACAATAAAAAGTTCAAAACAGATTAAATAGATACAATTTAATATTCACAACATACACATATTATATACATAATAGGAAAAATACAAATACATAACAGATAAAAATGTACCCATATCAGGAATATAAAAAGGACATATATCAATGTGTATATACACAGATACCTATATGAGATATAAAATGTTGTATAGATTAGAATGTATTTAATTGATGGAAAAAAATAATGTACAAAGAGAAAGGAAAAAAGAAGCTTTTTTTGGCAAAAACTTACTGGAATAATATGCTACAACCAGAATAATAATTCATTGTAGTAATTCATTGCAGTAAAGGAAAGAATAAATTTTTTTTAACATTTCGATTAAGAAAAGTACATAGCAAACATTATAAATAGCAACCGTATTACAACGCAAAACTCTTAGATATAGGTGTTGTAACACTTTTATTGAGATAAGAACTTTTGCCTAAATTTCGTTCTTGTTTCAAGTTTATTAGTTTAGTGATATCTTCAGCACTTAAGAATCCTTCAAGACACTGGTATCGAAGTTTTGTGCTTTTTAACCAATTTCTTATATGATGTTTTCATAAACAAAATCTTCATTTCCTTTAAAAATTTGAGCGATTTTTTTTTCAGATGGAAATATGTCATTTATTTTCCATGTAAATCAAATTTTGTCTTTGTAATAGGGCGTTGATAAAAATTATGCATGAGAATAGTATCTGTCTTCATTGATTTAATATGAGTGTTCATCATCTTCAGATATATGAAAAGACTTTATCATTATCTCAACTATTTCACTCTAATAAAGCATATTAAAGCTAAAACCGATACCCCGTATAGTTTGTTTTTCTGTAATATCAATAGCATCATGAACCACAGATCGATAAAGTTTGTGTCCATATATATTTATATCGGCTATTTCTGTCCATAGAAGATTTTCAAACACCTGGTTCTAATATCCAAAAAATAGCCCTTTCATAAAAATGAGATGAAATGTTTGATTAAACAATTGCATCAGAAAACTAATGTAATTAATTGCTATTGTATTGTATGAATTTTGTAATCTTTGTTTCCTTGAGATCAAATTCCCACTAAATAACCACTGAACTGTGAACCATCCAGGAAAGTGAGATCAGAATTTGAAGCGTTGTCCACAAATACAGAAACGTACTGATTTACCTGAAAACAAATAAGAACGTTTTCAATTAAGAGAAACATTCATAGAACAAATATTATTTACAGAATGTTCCGTAAATATTACCCTTTATACAGGAATATTTTCAGATTCCTTATCAAAATTGAAATCCATACAGTATACAGATTGAGGATTGCTAATCAATATTTAAGTGAAGAAAAGACAAAATTACTATCGATGTAAGTTGATTCCGTAGAAAGGACTGAAAGCCAAAACATCAAAATCCGTTCCATTGTCAAATGAAACTTGGTGTTATATTTCTAATTTCTCATCTTTCTATTCATCTCTATTTCCTCAGTAGTGATTCGTTAAATTTTAAAACTTTTTTTCCTCGTTTAAATATTGATTAAGGACCAGTAATATGCATACGATTTCGGTTTGCGCAGAGCCCACGTACTTGAGCATGCTGCATGTAACCCGAGATAGCAAAATCTTTCTAATAAGGGCAGTAAGTACGGAACACCCTGTATGTGTGTTTATTAATTATCAATGCAATTTATTTTGCAAAACTCACTTTTAAGTGTAATAGACCATTCACCGTAACCGTCATCATACTACCTGGACCGAGACCCGAAACAGTTTCTAAAGATCTGTAATTGAAAAAGAAAAAAATTGTATTCGTTAGACTTACATTAAGTAAAATAAAATAAAAATAAAAACTGTTTTTGTAACAGAAAACTATTTTCAGCTTACGTCTTCTCCTGCAAGGAGGAATCAATGCATATCTGTACAGAGAACAAGTCGCTTCTGACAACTTTTGTTTCTGGCAAACGGATATGCATCCTTGCGTTAAATGTGTAGAATCCGGTCCTGGGAGCGAAAAATCTACCACTATCAGCATCCGACTTACCAGAATCTCTGCCATATGCTCCTGGTTTAGATGCCTGTAAAGATCATGAATTAATTTTTGGAAACACTTAGGGGCAGTTCAAGTGTTACGTAAGCATGTTTTTAGCAATTTTGAAATCCCCTTCCCATTGTCAAAAAAGTAAGCAGATAACAAACACCACTCCAAACTGCAATACGCTGCAAAAAATTTTAGATCAAATTAGAGTAAAAAGTGCCGCCACTCGGGATGCAGGCACTTTTTACTGCAGAACCCATTTTCACCATACAATTTTACAGATCAGAAAAACCTGATGTATCGTAATTTTTACAGATGTGCATATTGTAAAATCACTGGTTCACTGTAATTAAAAAGATTCCTGTGAAAATTACGGTATGAAATTTTACGGTAAAAATGGATTTTGCGGTGAAATGTTTTTAATATATGAGGCGCACAGGATGGCAGTGCTTTTTATCGTAATTTGATCCGGAATTTTTTACAGTGAATTTTTTTTTTTTTCTTCCAGGGCCGAATGTAAGACGGAAAAAAACTGGTGATAGTGCGATTTTATTTATAGATGGTTTGCGTCAGGTTCAATTTAAGCTCTTACTATTATAAAGTATATAGTATTCATCGTTATTCGCTTTTTCTCTAACAAAGAAAAAAAAAAAAACAGTTTATATTTGTTACGACTGTTAAAAAATTCTTAGTAGTCATGAATGTTTTAGTAAGCCATCTCGAAAACAATCTATAATAAAATGATTTTTGCTTGTTTCCGTCTATGAATATATAAGCTTTCAACGCTGTAGCCCCTTATTTCTGTTTTAACTCTGACTTTGAACGTAGTAATCTAATTTTAAGACTGAAATCAAATAAACTAACTTTGCCTGAAACAAAATATATAAGTCTCTTGCCTGTGAAACTCTTAGAATTACCTAAATTTTTTTCCGGTTACGGTTTCCTTACATTTAAAAATAATGTGATTTTTATGTTTTATGTGAGCATTACTAATATTCTTCCTCCCTCTTGTCAGCAAAAATAAGCAAATTCAAACTCCCCCTTCGCTGTTTGGTACTGACATAATATTTGAACTTCAAAGTAAAGAATTTTGGAAAATTTGAAAGTAAATAATACTGTAAAATGTTGACTGTAACATACTACTATGTCTTTACTACAAATAAGATTGCAATAAATTAGAAAAATAGTCCAGATTAATGGAGGACCATGGCTAGCATTCAAGTTATCCCTTACTACGACGTCACTGCAATGAGGGATGATACAGGGATTAGCTCCCTACATTTGTTAACAAGGTCTTCTACCCTATGAAAATTTTCGAATTAAATTTACGTAAAAAAGTACTGGCACCTTCAGTGTGGCAATCGTAAAATTCACTTTACAACAAAATCCATTTTTACCGTAGAATTATGTACCATAATTTTTACAGAAATATTTATTTAGTTATGGTGATTGTTGTTGTTGTAGTCAGCCATTTAGGCAGAGGGGGTGCGATTGTTCTTGCTTTCCAGTGGCGCCATCTATGGTCAAGAATTCGACTTCTGCCACACCCATGCGTCACACTCGCTTATAGGGTGGTTCCATTCATTCACATATCGTAATTTTGACCTGAACCAGAGAACAATCAATCTCCAAGTCAGTACCCTCAGAGGTATTGAATTGTAGTGGGAACATTGAGGACTTTGTGACTTTCCAGATTTAACGTGCACCAGAGTCACCACTTACTACACTGGGAGTACAGTAAAATAGTGGTTGATGGAGGTTGGTCGTTCTCAGGGGTTATCTCCATAATATTATCAGTGGTACATGATCAGTGTCCTTTCATGATCAGTGTCCCAGTTAGTCAGTGTCCTTTCCCATGGTGCGGAAATGGCACTTGTGTTGTCATCATGAAAACCGGATCGTTGAATAAAACTTAGAGCCAATAGAAATGATCCCTACTGATATAATTATGAGTAAAAACAAATTTACCAATTATGAATGATAGAACTATTTCAAATAAATGCACAATTATGTTTTTTGTTTAAGTGTACAATTAATTTTATATCATAAAAACGAGTTAGCTTTTAAAAAATGAAAATAATTTTTTTTTTTGAGATGCTTAGTTTCTTCTTTAAAATAACTTTTTTTTCCCTTTAACTTTCAGCTCTAAAAATAAATCATTGATAGAATCGTCTGTATTGCACTTTGACTGCAATATGAGATAGGAGATCTCTTTCAGAGATTGTCAAAAAGAGCACAAATCTCTAATAAATTAATAATAATCTAACTAAGAATCTCACACAAATATTTTGAATGCATTTTAACCAACTTATTTGTTTTGTTAATATTTTTTGTTTTGATATTTTTTAATGCCTCCTTATCAGACCTTAACCGCATTTCGTCCAGAGGTTCGCTTGGATGCTGGGAGAGGAAGTTGCTATAGTAAATAGAGGAAGTTGCTATAGTTTGTCTAAAGTAAGAACTCCCCTATCCATTCGTCTGGACCGGCGGCTATGACTATGATAACGAGGTATAACTATTTCAAGTAGGAATGCGGGATCATTGTTTGGGACAGATTTTGGCTTGGGTCGGCGAGAAAAAGAGAATATATTTTTCTTTGGTCTGTTGTGTTTGCCTTGAAATGTACTATTCTTGTTTCCATAGCAGCAGACGGTTTCAGACTTTATGGCAGGGAGTGTTCTTACAGTAGACAAACTATGCATATAAGTGAGCTTTCCTACATGTATAGTTTCACTATATATAGCTTTATTTGAGCTCTTTTCATTAAATATTATTTATTTACATAATTTACGAAGTTAACAACTTTAAAATGTCACAATTGAGAGAAAAAAGGTAATAATTCTTACTGATTTAAACATATCCAGTTCTACTTTAGCATGTTTTGGTACAAGAATGTATCGTTTCAAATCCCACATGAAAGAACTGATGACTTTCGGCAAAAATAAATCATTTTCTTCCTTTAATAAAGCCCACCTGTCGACAGGTTCACTGTCATTTGCTCCCAAGGTGGACACACACAACTCTGTACACTGCAAAATGAATTTTTTTTTAGAAAAATTACTGAAATAAATTGGGCAATACCAATAAAGTTTAGAAGTATAGGGTGATCATAACCAAAGGCGAAACTTTAATTATGTACCCCATCAATTTAATGATAAAAGTTAAGTTTTAATTGTAAGGAAAACTATTAAATAAACTATCTAGTAGTTCTTATATCAAAAAAAGTATTGCAGGAAATTTTAAACATCCACTTATAACATTTTTCATGCATCAGTTTCATAAACTGAAATTTATTGGATATTAAAATTTACCAGACAAAAATGAAAAGAAATAAAATTGTATTAGATTTCTATATTTTGCAAAAACGAAACTTTTTTTTTATATGATGTATTCAGGTACTTGATAAACATTCCTGTAAATGCTTGTAATCATTATATTTGTCAACCACAAACCACACATTTACAACCGAATTTACAGTTGATGCAAACGAGCGATTTAACAAACAATGGATCCAGGATAGATATTAGAGCATTAGTCACTCATTTAGATATAGGAGCTGAATATTAATCTTGTTGCGGTACACTTTTAATATAATACTCATTAAACATGTAGCAACTACAATTCATCATTTGGTGAACTAAATTTCGGATTCATAATTTTTTCCACACAATGATGCCGACGCTCGGTATAACGGCCCCTGACGTCGAATACAGACGTTAAATCATGAAATCATTTTATCGTACTAGACTAATTTTAAGTCATATTATAGTCTGAATGATTCATAGAATTCTATTATTCTTATTAATAAAATAAAATTTCAAGTTCAATTCTCGTTAATAAAACCAAAATGGACGGTACTTAATTATTTAATAATTTTTCATTTAATTAATAATTTTTCCATTAATATTTATGACGTTCAAAATAATTTAATAACTTTTACGTTCGTAAGAGGATGATTTACCGGAAAATCTGGTTTTAAAAATTATAGTTCTTGTTACCCCACAATTATCGAAAATTGCGAAACTGAAAAGTAAGTTAAATAATTTTAATACCATGCTTTCAGGTATCATTTATCAAATTTTACCATATATTATAAAAACATATTTTATTGTTAATTTTACCAAAGCTTATTATTTATTGTTAATTTTACAATTATCAAAGCGTTTCGGTGAAAATTACCGAGCTTCTTGGTGTTCCCAGGAGGTCAGAAACACGGTAAAATTTACCATATTTAGGTAATCTTGATTTGATCATACTTTTTTATTCAGTGCGGAACTGGTTTATCAAAGGGATGTCTGCTGAATGACCAAGGATTGTACACAGTATGCACAAAAAATGTAGTGAATGCGTGCATTATTAAATATGTTAATCGCCTTAGCACACTGCGCAAAAAAAAGGAGAGATTAGCATGAATAATTCTCAATTTTAATGGTTCGAGGGCTTGAATTCTAGTATAGTTTTAACAATAAGAATAAATTACAACAAGAATTAATTATAACAATAATTAATTATAATAAGAATAAATTATAATTGTTTTAATATTTAATAATTAAAAATATTTTTTTTCTCATATCATACCCTAGGATCAGCTGCACGAAGAATTTTCTGCTTAGTCATATCTAGAAAAAAGAAAGAAAAAAAAAACACTGTAATATGATTTTATAAAATATTTCAATAATCACAAAAACTGTAAACTTAGAAAATGCCGTTAATTTTTTAAAAAAAAATTAAATGTATGTTTAATAAATTAGAAATTAATTATATTTACCATTTATTAGCGATCGGAACTCTTCAAACATTTCTTCTGCTGTTACATTAGCACCTTTAGGACCTCGTGGCCCCATTGGCCCTCTAGGTCCTGGCAAGCCTACAGATGGTCTCTAAAATTATAAAGTTGTAATATATTGTGAATTGTTTGCTTTGGACATGTTTCAAAAACGTGTTTCATGAAAACGTGTTTCATAAATATTTTATAAAAATAAGATTCTTAAATAATTCATAAAAGAGGAAACTAGTGGGAAAATTTTTTCTTAAAAATGAAAGTTCATTATTCCCTCAAAATGATAAATAAAAATAATAATAAATATGAATAAATAAATGAAAACAATTACTTTGAAAATGTTTTACAGTTCATTTTCATGAAATTGTATTTCCTGATCCATTTGAGCAGCTGACCAATATCAAGTTTAAATCATCATTCATTTCAATAATCATTTAAATCATTGCTCATGATTTAAACATACTGTTTTAGCTTTAATTCTTCAGAAAAATTCAAGAAAATAATAATAAAGAAAAAAAAACGGAGCAAAAAAAATACTACCGAAGGTCATAGTTGATTAAATTTTCCTCATCTTTATTTTGCATTTCAATCAATCTGTTTCTAATGTTCATGAAGATAAAATTAAAACCTCAAGAAAAGCGCCTAATTTATACTTTTTACTATCCATTCTGTCCCCAATGTGAAGTTAATGTCCTTTTTTATACCAAGAGGAAAAATTATTTCATCTTGAATATGTTCGAAGCATTAATTATTTTACTTTTTATGTAATTTAATTTTTAGTCTCGTGATAGTACACAAATGTTTCAAATATCAATTTTTATTTTCTTTAAATTTATTCAAAGCAATTTTAAGTATGAATGTTTTTTTTTTAAAAAAATACTACATACACATGCAATAACAAGTTTAACCAGCTTGCAGGATTTTATTAGTGTATCAGTGTGCTATTATTAACCTCAAATTGCTTGCAAAACACCGATCTTATCGCGAAGAAACTTTTCATTTCCCACTGTCCGATAGTCTGAGTTGTAAGTAATTATTTTCGGCTGGCTCAGAGTTGATATAATTCGAAACAACGTAGTGAATTTCTTGGAGAAGAATGCACAATCTCCGTAATTTCTAACATCTGACTTGTATTTTGTACTTTTCTCCTCTTTGTTTCCTGAGGTTTTAGTTTTTATTAGATCAACGCTAGTTTTGCATGGTAAGTTATTATTTTACTTTCTTATACTCCTCTGCTTGACCAAATTATTAGACGCACTGTAAGATTCTATGTAAAATCTTAATTATCAGATGATACTATACAGCATTACTGTTTTTACGCAACTGAAACCGGTTTGCACTTATTTACGTTTGGGTATCAATTGGTTAAATTAGACGATATATAATATAAATTCGACGATTCGATAAATTAGACGATACATTATATAAATATTGAATATTTATTATACAAGGTACTATATTAGTATATTATAATAATTAGTTCAAATTATTAGACTCACTGTAGTGATTTAATAATTACATGTTTTGCATGATTTTATATGCAATACTTTTATCTTTAAATATACATGTAACGGGCTTTTATTTAGGATATTTTTTATACTCTTCTTATTTGTATTTATTTTTGACCCATTGCGTTACTATGATAACCAATTAAAACACGAACGTAAACAAGTGTAAACAAACCGGTTTCAGCCACGGAAAAACACTAATGCTGTATAGTAACAACTGATAATTAAGATTTTACATAGAATCTTATAGTGCGTCTAATAATTTGGCTAGGGACTGTAGTGGTGACCAAATATGATTCCGTCAAGTGTAGTGTTTTTGGAATGGGAGGAGGGCAAAATTTCGGCAATTCGTAAAATGCTTCCCTTTCCGTTCACCTCTCAATGCCTTTTTGCATAACTAGATCAACGTTGCACCAATGCATCGCAGATATGAATGTCTTTGTTTTTCATATAAATGCTTTTTAATGGCAAAACTTATATAGCCTAGCGCTAATACAGCCATTTCTTTATTACCTGCATATTGAAAGTTCTAGTCATCATTTTTCGTTGCGCTTTCTTCTCTCTTCTTACTTTCCGTTCGTTTTCTTGGACTGCATTCTGGAAATATTTCCATGTATCCTTAGAACTTAATGAGGTAATTCCTTCCTATAATATCAATAAGAAGCATTATGGCAACATCAATGTGTATTTGTGTAAAATTATTTCATTAATCAAGACGAAAATAAGTTAAACTGTTTTAAATTGATTTTATTGTAAGAATTTAAATAACTATTAAAAATTTCAGTTTGGTTCAAATTAATGGTGTTAGTTTTATTTCCACGGAAAAAAAATGCAAGTCAACAATGCATACATATACAATAACAAATGCATATATTGATCTGCTTGCATTTTTTTCTGTATCAGTGTGCATCATTTCATTATTAACCTCAAATTGTGTCTGTTCCAGGACAGGAAGCTTTTGGAGTTCGCTTGAAGCTGTTTTGATAATGTCGTTCGAAAACAAACTGAAAAGTTCAATCGGTTTTCACCTTAAGAGAAAAATGGTGATATTCTTTCCGTCTTCGAAAATATGAACTGAATCAATCGAAAAAGTAACAGTTAAACGAATAACAACCATTAAACGATAAACTTCTCAAAAGTTGAAGAAATTCGGAGTGGGCTCCAAAAGCTCAGGCTTGTGGACCCATTGTTTACAACAACAAGTTGTCGGGACAAATGCGCTGTTGAACTTAATAAAGGGGTAAATGTGTTATTTAAATTTTCCTTATAGTTCTTTTATAATTCAAATTGTTCCTAATTTTCTTGAAAATGAAATAAAAAATTCCTTGATTTAATGTGTAACAAACGATCTACAGTTAATTTTATTAAAGAAAGATTGTAATTTTAACAAAAAATCAATTGTAAAATTTGCATAAATGACAGCATTCTTAAGAGTAGTTGTGGAGACGGATAATGCATAGTAGTTCGAGTAGTACTTCACAAAAGCAGATTTTACGAATAAAAGCATTCAAAACTATAATTAATAGTTTAAATTAGAACAATCAAGAGAATTAGTTCAAATTTGACGTTGTAATCGGATGCACTACGATATTTTATCTATAGATAGATAGATACAGTCGTGAAATATTTTGAAGTATTAAATCTTATAAGCTTTATAATTTTTTTTTTTTTTTACATGACATAAAAATTCTTATTAAATGAAAAATGTTTAGTAATGCAAATAAACCAGCATAACTTAAACTTCTGTTGAGTACTTGCAACTCGTGAAGTGATAGTGCCTGACGTTGTGATTTTAATTAGATTTCATTGGACTTCTGCAAGCGACGTCACGCATGTTTGTCGAACCTGATTGGCTTCTGAATCGCAAATGCCATGATTTATCTACGATGACGTTACTTGCAAATATCCAATTTGTTACATATCGCTTGCAAAAGTAAAATGAGTCTGTTATTATTCTGAAAAGAAATAGGAATATTTTCTTTTAGATAAAATGTCAAGGTGGCATCAATTTGCCTCAAACATCGAATTCCATTATTTCGACAATCGAAATGTTTAATCTGAAAAATCGTTTGCCCAATTACAATATTAATAGCAGATAAACTTAAACTACTTAAATAAATGTACCCAAACGACTTTTTAAAATTCTTTGAGCTATAAGAAAAAAATAATTTGTTTTTCTTTAAATGTAGCATAATAGGTTTGTCTAGACAGATATACACAATAATAGTGTTCTCTTCTTAATTTTATTCAATTATATCTTGTGAAATAAATGATCAAGTTAGACTACGTTTCTAAAAATTATTTGTAGCAGGTAAGTCTTCCATGCTTTGATTTTTTTTCGATTTTAAATTTCCTTCATGTAATGATTGGTTTAATCACAATTGTAACTATACTTTTTTCCGAATGCTGTCTACGTTTTTATGATTATTTCCTGCTTCTGTTTAAAAAGAACTAAGTTTAAGGAATAGTTTGTTCCTTTTAATTTTAAACAATAATCGACCTACGTATCACAGTTTAAATGTATCGTATTAAGAATGGTTGCTTTAAATTAAAATTAACATCTGAAATTTTAAAAAGTATAAAAAACAGTAACTTAAAAAAGAATTCATTCATCATTGGGATGCGATTGTGTATTATTATAAATCATGACGTCAATTATATGAAATTTTTTGATTATTTATTTCGTGTTTTTGTCACTTATGAAACTTTTCCTTATGAATATTGTCTTATTATTTTCTGTGTTTCTCGCTTAATGTCAATATTTTTGTCTTTTTTTTAACACTTATTGTGTGAATCAGTGTATAAAATATTTTACAATAATTGTTTTAAATTAACAACGACAATCAGTATATAAAATTTTTTAATCATTAGTAACAATGCAAATAAATAAATTTATCGCAATTAAAAGATTTTTTTTTATCGGATATGAATAGTATCGGGCATATAAAAAAATTATTCTTTTCCGCCACAGGAAAGTTATAATTTTCTTTCTTTTCTTTTTTTTTTTTTTTTTTTAATTTGGATTTTCAACCAAACTGAATAATGCTTTCGCTTTCGGCCACATGATTAAGAGCTTACTATAATGCATGAAAAACCTTAATTTTTATATTACGTCAAAATTTAGCCGCCGTTACCGTCATTTTCAAAAGCAATTTTTGCAACTTGCTACTTTGCAAGTTGCAGAAATTACTTTTTGATAAGTTATAATAATAATTTTTTTTGGGGGGGGGGGGATTTTTCACTTTTGGAGCCTCAATTCCAATAGGCCCCCGAACCCCCAAGCGCTGTAAATCTGACTAGTGTAAGTAAAAGAACATAACAGAAATATGTTACTGTAATAATCAGTTTCGTTTTTACAACAATAATTAGATTTCGAGTTACGAAACTACGTCAATGAGCCGTAGTAATAGCAATAGGAGTATGTCATGTCATCATGACCAAGATTTATCTAACACCTTCCTTTCTCTTTCAAAATCTCAACTTTACTTGCGAAACTCTTAGGTAGTTTGATGATTATAAAATTTCAACGTTCCTCAATTCGATAAATATCAGATCTCGATGTCGCTATCGCCCAACTTTATCGACAGCATATAACACTGTCTCTTAGTTAAATACAGTATATTTTCTTATACTGTGCCTAATATATGAACTGGTGTGATCTCTGACAGCATATAGTGTTTGCATGAAAATACACTACCCTACAATAATGGAAGAATCAGTTACAGTTTTTGACATTTTTTGAAATTTCTCAAGAAATACTTAGAGTATTATTTTGCAACTTTGGAGATGTTTCAAGATCATGCAAATTTTCATACTTTGTAATAAGATTTAAAGCTTTCAGAGGTGTGGGAGACCTGCAATAAATTACGAAGAAAAATAAGTATTTTTGAATACCTTATGCAAGAAAAAAAAATCAAGCAATAAGCTTGTAACTTGTATCGATTAAGTTGTTATTTACATAAAAGAAAATTAGCTATGGGGTGTTCCAAATATTGCGTTATCACCTACTGAAGGCGGGTTTAGTTGTTTATATTTGTTGACAAGGAGAGAGGAGGGATACCAGCAATGCTTCAAAAGTCATGGTGGCTCAGAGAATAGAGTGTTCGCCTTTTAATACGGTGAACTGTGTTTTGAATGCCAGCGATGGCTGGTCGGTATGAATTCCGCACCCGGCTCGCACCGACCACAGTGGTAACGTAAAATATCCTCAGTGGTAGAAAGATTATGTATTAGTCTCTTTGCCCTCAGGCTAACCATAAGCAGTTTTCGCGGTTTTTGTCTCCATGTTACGCAAAATGCGAGTTTTTTCCATCAAAAATATCTCCACGTAAGCAAATTTTTCCTAATACTTGTGTTAGGAGAAATCCAGGTGCTCCCTTGTTTTTCGGTTGGGTTCAAAATTATCAGGCAATGGAGTTGAACATTGGCAGTCGTAAACTCAAAATTAGGTCGGCTGTTAAACGACGCATATGAAGTAAAATAAAATTGCTGCACATTGTTGAAACATAGGGCATAAATTCAATTTCAACAATCCAATTTTTTTTCCATCCTTGTTATATAACCTCATCTTGACGCCCTGGAATCTTGTTTTTTTTTAAGTGAATGCTGATTCTCTTGTTAACAATATCAGTTCTTCACCACCTCTCCATGGCACGTGGAAATACATTATACCCTGAGTTACCCCCTTCCGGCCACTGTGGTTTTCATGTGGTTACATACATAATTAGTAGACTGAAATATATATTCATAAAATGACTAAAATGCTTTTTTATCTTGAATTTTGGCAATTCTAGTGAGAAAAAGAAATTTTTTGTAAATTTGATATGTGCTAAAGTTGAGCTAAAAGTTATTATGAATAACAAAAGTTATGTATTCCTCGTAAATTGCGTTTTTTTTAAAAAACTTTTATGGATATGTGTAACTTGGAGGGGGGGGAACATATTTTATATTTCTTATGATAAAAATACTTGCTAAATTTCTGGAAAAAAAATTTCTTTTTTTAATGGCAAAACTGATTTTTTTAACTCTTATTAGTTACATCAATTTTGATTTCCGATGCTAATTTATATTTTTGCGAGACGTTAGAATTGGACGTCTAAGCTTTTTTTACAACTCTTTGGTGGAAGACAAAAAGTTCGTCAACTATTGCCGCTATTATTCGTGGCAATTGTTGTTCTCTTCTGATTTTTTTTTTTTTTTACTCGGCTAGTTTGATTAAGTATTTTCCAAATATATAAATTTAAAAAATATTTATAGAAGAAAAATGTTAGGCAAAATTTTCGTGCAATTAAAAGATTTCCTACTTTTAAAATGCTACAAAAATGCAGTTGCTTTGCACTTATTTGTTTATAAAAGTTTAAAATCACTTAATGAAATAAATGAAAATAAATGCAGTTGCTTTACACTTGTTTGTTTTACACTTATTTGTTTATAAAAGTTTAAAATTACTTAATCAAATAAATGAAAATTTAAAAAAAAAAAAAATGAAAACAGCCAAAATGGAATTGTTTTTTATGATCTCTTCAATAGAATGGGCTAAAAATGAAATAATAATAAAAAAAATAGAGAAGGGGAGCACAAAAATGCTAGACACTGAAGCTAATGCCTTTTAGTAAAATAATTTTACTAATAAAGGATCAAAAATCACAGCAAAAAGTAATGTTACCTAAGATTTATTTCATATAACTAATATAAATAGCATAGTAAATCATTTATAGTAAAAAACATTGCATTAATTTTTCATTCTTGCAGGAAAGTAACTTTTTTAAATCGTTTCAATTTTTTTTGAATTGAACCTTTAAAATTAAACAGGCTCAGGCCTTCTAAAATCTTAAAATCGGCCTGTGAATTACTTAGTAATATTTAGGAGTAGTACTATTAATTATTTAATTAATAATGTAGTTTCTTGTTTATACATCAGCTTAGTTCTATGTATTGTTTGAAAGTATCACCAAGATTGTATGATTAAGAGTATCACTTTCAATCAATATGATACAAATAAAAAATCGAGTTGAACAAACTTTAAACAGAAATTGAATAATGATATTTTTTGCCTTTATCATAAATAACATTAGAATAAAAAAAAATTATAATTAGAATGAAAAATGTGAAAATTAAATTCCAAAGAAACTGTAAAAATCATACAAATATTACGGTACAAAAAAAAAAATCAATTAATATAAATAGTACATAATGTTTTTAGTCCCTCCTCTCATTTCAAATAATACTCTAATTTTTAAATAACACAATTACAGCGGATTATATATATTAAATTCTTTATCAATGCTTAAAGTTAAGTATTATATTAAGTATTTTATAAAAAAAATATTAAGTATTTTTTAAATGTAATTATTTTATAAAATACTTACATTTTTCTTTGGCGCCGTAGATCTCTGCAAAGATGGATTCAATGGCCATTTTCGCTCTCCAGCTTCTATCCGAAACCTCTTTTTAGCTGCCGAAGTTTGGCAAATAATGGATACCAGGAAAGTCACAAACACAATAAAATGTAGATTACAAATCATGTTAATAGTTCTAAGCAAAAAAAGCGCAGTTCGGGGCAAAAAGAACAACACAAATCGCCAATTAAACAACCACAAAACACCAAATAATCCCAGAATCAATTTGAAATCAATCCACTAGACATAATTACTCGATAAACAAATGTTCCATTTCCGATTAATCAACAATGACGCAACATACAAAGACTTCTTTGATTATCCTACGTTCCTAATTGACTACCACCGACGAACCGCGCGAACTGAAGACCTCAGAACTGAAAATGGCAAAACCGACTGCCTTCCACAGGAAATTCTTAAAAATCTTTTCCTAAAGGTGATTCGTTTCTGAAAATAAAGGCAAAGAGTGGGCAAGTAAACTGGACAAAAGCTCCAAGTGATATTTTCCGTCTGACCCCACCCCCTTACCTGTAAATCACGTGCAAATTTTGCTTCAGGTATTTTAGGGGGGCAGCTTTTAGAACACGTGTGTATTGTCACAGCCTTTTTTTCTATAGAAAAGACACTCAGGTGCCAGTGTAGGATGGATGGTGCAAATCTCTTGCTTGGAGGTAAGGAAGACACGCTTTGATCTTTTCCTCTTGCAAAAAGTGGACAATATAAGTCAAAGCTCAGAAATTGAAAGCCAGTTTCCATAGAAGTTAATGGCAAATTTTCTTTTCTTTTTTTTTCTTTCTAAAAGGGAATAAACGTTACCGATTTGTGGCTATAATAGTTGGCTGATTGTCTGGTTTTGTTGCCTAACATTTCGAGTTCCTAAATCTGTAAAGAGAAAAGAGACTCTTCGTGTGGTAGACATTTTAAATAATAAGAAATGAAAGAAATAATTTCCAACAAAATTTTTAAACATTATTCAACATAGTGTACATAAACTCTAGAAATCTAGAAATAATTATAAACAAATGATTGGAAAATGACGATTTGATTCAAATAAGATTAAAATCTGGATTATGTTGCACGAAAATACTGAAAAAGTTCCATTTTATCTAAAAATGGAACGAAAATAGCAGGGGTTTCAATAACAAGGACATATAAGAGCCGGGCGCTATAGCAAAAAGATTTAATCACGTAAAATAATAGTACATCATAATACTACTTACAATTAAGAGATGTTACGAAAGTAAACCTTTTATCAATTTAGCATAAATTTATGTGTGCATATCTTCGTATTTTACTGTAAAAAGTGTTTTAACAACAGAAATTGTAATACATTTAGATTTAAAATAGGTGGACATTTTCTTTTAATAGCCCTCAACTTGGTTTAAAAAAAGAAACAGTAGTATTTTTTCACAGAATTTTATTAAGTAATTTGCAAAGAATAAATGGTATTCGACAAAGTGTTTTAAGTGAATTGAAAAATATTTCGGCACAGTTATAAAACTCGTTTACTCTGAGATAATTCCATGCAAAATATAACTTTTAGTAAATATTTATTATTTTGTTTTATAACAGTCGAAATATTTTAAATTCTAATGTATACAATTTTTTACATCATTTTAAAGAATGTAATTGTATATAACAAAATACGAAATTTGAGCGAAATCAGTCGAATAGTTATTGAGAAATTGAATTTTAAGAACATGACTTTTTCAAAATTGGAAAAAGATAATTTAATTTAACAAAGAACCTCGAGGGCTGAAAATTTGTATTTTTTTCCCCTACAGAATATAAAAATTTTTCAAAAGGATTTTACTAATTATCGGAGTCGATAACTAGTAAAGTAACATACAGGTGAAATAGCCAAAGCACTTAACTACTGGGACAAAAAAAAAAAAAAAAAAAAAGAAGAGCACTATTTATAATTTGGAACATTGAGAACAACCTCCTATTAATTATAAATATAACTTGAAATCTTCAAAGTGCAGAAAGAAGAAAATTTTTCAATAAAAAAAAAATTATATCATATCTAATTATAAATTAAGTGGATGTTTTCTTCTAACATACAGGGTAAGAAAATACGAAAAACATTGTTTACAATCTGGGGCATTGCGACATCAAACTCTTATTAATTATTGAATTAGCTTTAATCCTTTAATGTTCGACTTCGTATTTTATAGAAAAAAGTACTCAAGTTAAAAATTAAAAAAATGGTCACACATTTGAGTTTAAATTAAGTGAATATCTTCTTCTAACATTCAGGTTAAGAAAATATCAAGCAGCCTTTCAAAAATTACGTCAGCCTATTTTTGGCAATATTGAAGTTTCCCTTCCCTCTTGTCAGAAAAAACAACAAAATCAAAAACCCTTCATGATTACGTAAAAAAAAATTGCTATGCCTTCCTTTTTTTTTACTTGAGCTTTAAATTTTATTGTAGCAATCAAATTTAAAGATTAAATTCAAGCCAGGATTTTTACTTTAAACGTAACAAAATTAACGTTTTTGTTCATTTTATAAAATTTTAAGTGGAATACTTTCTTAGGAATCTTTTCTTCTAACCCAAAACACTCGACCTCTGATTCTTATTTAATCTTTTCAACTCATTACTCCGAATTTAATTAAAAATTTTCTAATTGTGATTCTTTATTGCATTTTTTCAATTAAAAAAAAATTGAAAATTAAGGAATTTTAATACCCCTTTCGTAAGCGTTACTTACATTCCTCCTCCCTTCTTGTCAACAGCAAAAATAAAAAAAGCATAAACCCCATCCTCCCGATAAGTGCTTACGGAATAATTGAAGTGTCCCTAAGGACACTGGTTACAATTTAGGGCAATGCGAACATGAATCTCTTATTAATTATTAATTTAACTGAAACCCTTTACTATGTCCTATTTTGCAAACGAAAAGTGCTCCAATAATGAAAAAAAGGAATCTATTAAAGTTTTAATTGGGTAGATATTTTCTTCTAATGTCTACCAATTTAATTTAAGTGATAAGACCATTGCAAAATTCTCTGTTTTATTTTTGAATGATTTCTACAAGCGTATTAATCAAAACTCATATAAAATCAAGAAGTAGCTCTTGTTACTTATTGAAATTCTATATGATTTAAGACATCCACCTCAAAACTCCAGATTCACATTGCCTGGGCATAATTTCGTGTTCCCTCAAAATGCTACGAAGAGACCTTGAAATAGGATGGATGTAGACTCCAGAATGTCCGGTGGGCGCAGTGCAGTTCTACTTACTTTTCTAAGTTTTCAACCCATTTATCAAAAAACATAATAGCCTGTAAGATCTGAAGTCTAATATATCTTTGCCGCCCAAAAAGCATTGTTATGAGACTTTATCGTTGCCCAGCGCACCATATATTTTCTTTTTGCATGGTAGTGTCTCAAGTACTTATGTCATGTAGCTTATTCCCAATTACCTAAACGAAATAAGGAACACCTCATAAAAAATAATTATATAACTAAAGAGGAACTGAAGCAGATGTTTTCTTCTTCTTTTTTTGAAATTTCTTTTTCGTAAACAGATATGCGGTTGGTGCAGACAGCAGGTTTCTCTTATGGTAATGACGAAGCTAGGATTTGATTTGTCATCAGTTTGTAAGGCTTTATTGAAATTTAGTCGGATTATTATAATTTTATAAATTAAGCTAATACTGTGTATCGGAGAGAAAAAAAGTTATGAAAGATTAGGTGCACATCACATTTAGGTTATATTAGGTTAGGTTAGATTAGGTTATATCACATTTTCAAATTGTTCACGAGATATTTTTGTTTACCACCACAATTTCCTGGCGGGTAATAAGATTATTTTAATTTTGTGCTTTTATCTGGCTGAAATTCTGGAAAATTTAAAGTGCTTATTTAAAAATAATACTAAGGAACAGTTTGATGCAAGAATGTTAAATTTAGAAAACGTTTAATACGCTCAACTGACTAGTCTATAGTGTAAAAAAATCTATTTTCAAAAAAAGTTTTCTGATGTGTTTCGTCATAATCATTTTAAATACTAATAACATAATTTTAAATTGATTTAAAAAAGGGACCATATTTTTCATATTGCAACCTTTTTTTTACCAAATTGAAATGAAATTGGAAAATTGAAAATTAGTATGTCATGATATGTAATTACGGCGCAGCTATATAAAGTTTCCTATCTCTTAATGATGATGGTTAGAGCCTCTTGCTTGTCCTTGGTTCAAATCCCACCGGTAGTCAACGAACTTTTTCATATATTTCTCCGACCAAACAACTTTTGAGACTATGTATTTTGCTAAAAACTGATTATATGCTTTCGTAAATTTAAATACATGTGGTTTTCAAATCATTCTTTAACTTTCTTTCTCAGAATCATGTTTCTGTATAAAAAATGACACGTCAACAATTTTCTGGTGGAGAGGACACAAATTGTAGCGAATGGATTATTTATAATAATCAGTGAAGTTAAAATTACCACGAAATAACTTTCAAACCAAACAGTATTTTGATATATTTTATTGTTAGTATTTTAAGCAATAAAACTTTAAATTGAAGATTAAATTACGTTTTCTCCTTAATTTAAAAACAAACTCATAATAATATATTTTGATTTTGTTTAAGAAAAATGTCTAAAATTCATTATTTTAGAACTTAATGAAGTATTTAAATTTTGGTTCAGTTTCTTCGTTATTCCAGGTCATTTTATAAAGAAGTTTGAATATATCTTTAAGTTAATTTATTTGTATAATTTATGTGTTACCTTCGTTGTATAACAATTCAAAGGGATTTTATCAAAATATAATTATTATCGAAATTTTTATTTTTAACTTATTAAATATAACTCTCTGAGTTTGTTTCTAAATAAATTTTATTTAGTATTAGCTGAACTAAAAAACTTAGACGATAGACTGCAGAATCGAGAAAGATTGCATTCATAAACGACATTCTCGTTTCTTATGACATATAGCAGAAATAATGCTTTATTAAATGTAAAATGTAAACTTCAAAGTAATATGGTAAATTGACTTTTATACAAAAAGTAAAAAACATTTCCACCGTAAATACGTTGCTCTGTAGGATAATTTATAATTATTAAAACCTATGATTACAGAACAGCATCGGAGCAAAATTTGGTACTTTTCGGTTAGCTGGAAAGAAGAAAATTCAACAACTTTCTTATTTTATTTTTAAATTTTTTTTTAACTTATAAAATTTTTATTCTATTTAATTTTTATGTATTTTAAAAATAAATAAAATAAAAAAATAACTAGTAAAGGCCTGCTTTTCCCCCCGTGATTTTTTGCTTGAAGAACAACAGAACTAACAGAAAAGTACCCTATATTTTTAAGACTCTAACAATATGGGACAAATTTTTGCTTTTATTTTTCATTATTCATTATTATTTTTCTTTATTTATTGCTTTTCTTTTTAAATGAAAGGAAGCGATGAAAAGTTTTCGCCTTGCAAAGTTGTTAGGTATCCAAAAAAGAAATAAATAAATAAAATAAATAAAATAAATAAAATAAATAAAATAAATAAAATAAATAAAATAAATAAAATAAATAAAAAAATATTGGGAAGTTATGTGGTATTTTTGATAAGTAGTTCGAATAATTTTTGTGTGTATATGAGAAAAAGAGTGAGAGAGAAATAATATATGATAAAAATTATTATAAAAATATGATAAAAAAGGATGATAATATATAAAATACGATTTAAATTATCCATCAATTCAATTAATTCAAATCTTCTGCAAAAAATTTTTTTGGAATACTTTCATTTTAGAAGTCATGCATGACTTTGAAAACTTATCCAATTGACGTGCATGTACGGTATAAAAATCGAACAATCTTTCAAATTCTTCAGGAAGATGGCAAAATTTCAAAACTATTTTTTTAACATAACGTGTTACGAAAAATGTGAGCGACAAAAAGTCTAAGTGTAAAATATATTCATTGTACTCTACTTTCAAGACATTCATCATGTGGTAGTTGTACAATTCTATAGTGACAGTCTGGGTGAGACCCCAGAACAGTGGGAGATAAAATCCTGAAGACAGGTCCTGGCGCCTGATTTTGAAGGCAGCCATGGGAGGTACTTTCGGCTTTCTTACCATTTCTCCAAATGTTGCCGGGCTTTCATTCGAAAAAGACCTCCCCGAAAGTTGAAACTGCAACTCTTCCTGGAGTCTCCACTTCCTGGTCGACTAATAAGTTGAGTTTTAAATTATCTGGTTGTCAAAAAGTTCTTTTAAAGCTTTGTGAGTAAACAATTTTGAAGGTGAATTGAAGATCTTGGAAATTTTCTCATGAATTCTATATCATAGCATATTGGTCTAAAAACCATTTTCATTGTTCTCTGCGCATTCTTTATCAGCAAAAATTGCACTTAATTGGGGGAAAAAACACATTCCATTGATTGTTATCAGCATAAAATTATGTAACCTGTAAAATATTTCTCTATCCCTCATTTAACGATATATATCTGCAATAGCTATTTATCGTTCGTTCTTCGTATTATTCTCCGCTACTATTAATTTTTTTTTATTAATTGTAACACAAAATTAAAACTAATGCAGTTTTCCTTTATATTTTCCTTATTACGCGTTCTACAATTATCAAAGAGAAAATAAATAAATAACTCTTAATTTAAGCTTTATGCAAAACTGTGGCCAATTAACATATGCAATCGAAATGAGGAATGCAAAATTATAAAACTTAATGAGGAATTAATCACTCGCAATGGCTAAGTCATTTCTTTGGTGAAAAAAATTTACGGGTTTTTATAGTAGCCAAAAATTAAATAGGAATTTAGAAAGTAAAATTTTACATTAAGTTGCGATGCTGACCAAACAAAACGAGTATTTTTAAATTCTACGAATAGTTGATACACATTAATTTTTAAAAATTTAGTGTTCATCATTTAAATTATTTATGTTGATTGCTTACAATTTTATACAAAATGATTGGATACAAAAACTAAATATAACTTATTTACTATTTAAAGGTTGTAAAAAATTTGAAATAGCTACTGATTTAAACATGCTTATCATAATGTATTGGGTAATAAGATATATCATAAGACAGATTTTTAATGAAGAAACACTGTTTTCGATTTTAATCATTTAATTTGAAATTAAAATCAAAACCATAAACATACTAATAACAAAGAATGCTAAGAAAAAGACTATAACTACAAGTAAATATCACTTTTAAATACCTTAAATTAGGGGTAAATAAATTTTATATTTTACAGGTAAATAATATTTTTATAACTTTTATTCTGATGACACGAAAAAAATGTGGATATTTACGTGAGAAAACTGGATCTTGCCATGTGATTTATCTATTCAAGGCGAATGCATGGACCAGTTATCATTTTATCTGATTTTTATGAGTATAGATTTATTTTAGACGATTTTATATACTTAGGGATTTGAAAAAGTTTCTGTGTTATATTGGTATTTATTGTATACCAATATAATAAAAATGCTGCTCTAAAATTCTTGAATTATGTTGGTAATTTTAATTTTTGTATTATATGACGATATGCAGATTTCAGTATAAATTGAAGCTCATATAAGTACAAAATAAAGAGTTTTTGTTTTATTACTATTGTTATCAAGTTTTGTCAAAAAGTACAGCATTATTCAAAACAATTTTTTCAATTTTTGTTTCGGACACTAACTGTTTGCATTTTTATCGACCGTTCAAAGATTGGCTTAGCATGTTTTTAGCAAATTTGGACTCAATCTCCTCCCTATCAGAAAAATCAAAAAATCATAAATGGCCTCACGTGCTTACGTAAGAAGGTCGAAATTTTCCCTTTCCATGTTTTTGCTTTCACTTACGCTGAAGTAATCTAATTTAAATAAGCGATGTAGTTTTGAAAAAATAAATAAATAAAAAACAAAATGAATGTTTTAATTCATTTTGTAAAATTTTGAGTCGAATATTTATCAATCTTTTCCGTTTCCCTAAGAGGCCTCTACCTTCGCCATCTTGAATTTTACGTTAAATCTTTAATTTGTGTTTCCTTGAATTTTTTTGTATTGTAATTTTTTTGTATCAATAAAGCGACTTCTTTATTTTATACCTTTATATAATGCTATCCAATAATACTACATCATCAAAAGTTTGATGATGTAGTATTATTGGATAGCATTATATAAAGGTATAAAATAAAGAAGTCGCTTTATTATATTAGGAGAAATAGCGTTTTATCATTTTTAGTATTCTATGAAATTTTTCTCCAAACCTTAAAGCAATAAAACGATGCGATTTGCGGTTCTGAGTTTAAAACAAATCAGTTCTTAGTTTTCAGATTTTTTTTTTTAAATCTAATTTTATTACAGCTTAAACAAAAGAAAACCAATTTAGATAGCGTTAAAAAATTCTTTTAACGTTAATTACATAAAAGAAAGATAATTATCACGAATCTAAAATTGCGCAACAGTATACCATTTAGCTACTGATCAAAAAACTGTTAATTTAAAAATTGTATTGGCATAATTTTGTCAGAAAAAATGGACAGAGTACGTAAAATAATACACGCTTTATTTCACAAATTGTGATCGGATTACGGCCTTGTATCGAAAAAATACTGTTAAATAAGGTTAAATAATTTCATCATCAGTTTGTGAAAATTAAATAAAGATGATTAAAAACAAATTTAAAATTGCCCCTCCCTTCTCCACCTTTTTGATAGTTAGTTGTGTTCAGTCGGGAAAGGAACCCAAGTCAAAATTCTTGATGGGCTCATCAAAAAAGTTTGATGGTTTATGTTGGTTTCAGTGCGATTCAAGATGGTCCAACATCATTTGATGGTCACCATCATCCAACATTTTCCATTACGTGCTCATAGCTTTTGATATGCCAACAAACTTTCATTATTCCCTGATGGAAAATGCTACTTTAATACTATGATCGATAATCATCAATAAAAGTTTGATTTTCATAGACCAACAATCCATGATGATCTGTGATTGTTTATGGTGGTTCCAACTATACATTTACATGATTTTAACGAGAATTTTTGTTGGTTCTATGGAACCATCAGAACAATTTTTTTTTTATTGGACCATCATAAATCAGTCTGAATTCCTAGATTGGAATGGTGGTTGTTCATGATCATTCCAACATTTGATTTCTAAGATACTATGGAAATTCAAGATGGTTTAACGTGAAAAAACCACCAAAACAAGTTGCTATTCTTATGTTGGACTGTCATAAATCAGTCCGAATTCATACATTGAGGTTATGGTAACTTATATTGGTTACCATCAAAAAATATAATGGTTCGTGATGGAATTATTGATAGTTACCATCAAGATTATGTTGGTCCATCAATAGAAAATTATCAGAAATTTTAACTTGGGAATTGCCTTTTGTGGCTATATCTTTTGACCTTTTAAAAGCTAAGATGAAATCTTCGTGCAATTTTTTCATCCCCCAAACTTAAAACTTTTATTTCAAATTTGGAATTTTTTTAAGTGCAATACTTTTCCAGTTTTGTTTTAAGATTTGTTTTGTGCGTATTTCAGGAATAAAAATTAATAAAATAGTGCAGCTTTAATGTCTTACGTAAGCACTTCTTATAACCTCTTCCTTGTCCACAAAAATAAGCAAATTACTGTTCCCCTTTCCTCGTTGGGTGCTTCTTACGTAACATTTGAATGGCCTCTTAGTTTTGATCATGATGATCCAGAAAAATATTTTGTACTCGAAGCAATTACACTTCACCGGAAAAATAATATTTAAAGTAAAGTAAAATTATATATTCCTCTTTTTTAACGTCTCGTGTTTATATTTTAATCATTTTTTAGTTCATATGATGAAAGAAATAACAAAAAACAGTTCAATTTAAAATGTAAAATCATTTCAATAAATGAGTTTCTTTTTTTCAAATGCATTTTTTTTTTATTTTAAAAGAAAAATATAAAAAATTAAATTTCTTCAAAACTTTCTATAATATTATTTTCACTCTTTTTCATTTATTTATTTAATTTTCTTTTAAAAAAGATATTTTGGTTTTCTTGTAAATTTATAATAACTCTATTCATTACATTTTCATTTTCGGAAAAGTTTAAAAAATTATTTTACGATTAAAACTAGTTTAAAAAAATAAAATTTTTTTACTTTTCCAGAAAAAAAAGAAGAAAAAAAAGAGGCAAAATAAAATATTGCATCAATTTAAATATTAAGAATTTTCTCACCTTCGTAAATTTTCTAAAAATTCATCCATTTGATTTCACAATTTATGGCTAAAAGATTAAAAATTATGCAACAATTCAACCGAAAGTTTTACCCGAAATCATTATCGGCAATTTATATAATTCCGAATTGCCGAAATCCAAAAATATTTCCGTGGTTTAGAGCCAACAATTTCAAAGGTTTATTTTTCATCCATTTGACATCATACATGCCAAAAATGTCATTTTTTTAATAATAAATGTACACAAACAATTTTAAATCAATATATAAGCAGCTTAGCCTCTAGAAAACTTAGAGGAAATTTTTTCTCTCATACAAATTTAAACATTTTCTATGCTCGAAGTCACGCAGATCTGACACCTGCATTTTTACTGCTCCCCAGAATCTTCGAGATATGTACGCAATGTTTAATGTTGGTACATAAACCAATGAAAATACCACTATTACCTTTTATTAAATGGCCGAAATGGGCTAACTTAAAATACTGCCCCACCCACTTATTTGAGGGGAAAGGGAGGAATAAACATCCCAAATTCGGACACCTGGGCTCACAAATACAGGTGACCCCCTAGTTCCCCAAAAAAGGTTCTTTGTTTATTAGGGGGAGGGATGGTCATTTTATTTCTTCTGGACTGGTTTTCTAACCTTTTGTGTGATTTTCTAAACTCTTTCCAGCAGTTTTAAGATTGTATCTTTTATCCTATGGAATATCTTTTGATGCCAATCATCTTATCAGAAAACAATGTCTGGATGATTTTATAAAGGATTTATCCTTTAGAGATAAGGCTGGCTTTATCTTTTGGACAAGTGTTTGTATCACATTTATCGACAATTTTCACACCTCGATGGAGAATAAAGAGACTAGGTTTTATTAGAGCTAAATGTGATGAAGATGTGTGTTGTTGAAAAAAAAGAGTTAGAAATTTTTTCCCCTCTATCTTTCTTTCATCTCTTATCCTCTATCCATCAAGAGTTTAAGACTATTTTCACCTAAGTTAAAAATATATATAAAAGAAACAGCTCAGTATTTATAATTATGAAACGAGAATTGCTAAAAGAATATTTCAAATTTTATCTGCAAATTTAAGTGTGAAATAACTTGTTAACAATATTTGTCGCATTGTTTACATGGAGAAAATTGAAAAACATGGAAATTTCCAGGATATACTATACTGAAATACTGTTCATCCTCTAAATTACTGTTTTGTCATCCTCTAAATTACTGTCTTACTAGAAATATTCGTAGCATCTGCTTAATTGAATTAATTTTCATTACTGTTATAAAAATCAACACGTTAAAATGTATAGCGTAATAAATAATCAAAGGACTTTTTTGAAATTTTTTTACTCCGCATTTTTAACATAAAAAGTAGAAAGTTTCCATAAAAAAGTATAAAGAAAGAAGCCTTGAAATTTTTCAGCTTTACTGCCAAAAAAATTAGCTCAGTGCACTTTCATTTATTTAGAAGAAAAAAAACTCACAAATCATCAAAATCTATATTTTGTGGGGCAAAGTTTGAAACAAAGGATTCACAGATTATCTAAAGCTATATTTTGAGGGTTGTGAAAAGTGAAGCTAGAAACAAAAAAGACTCCCAAATTACCTGAAGATGTATTTTGTGGGTTGTGAAAAGTGTTAAAGTCAATTTTAACATACTTCTTATAAACAGCCTTATCAGGTGACAACATTTTTTAATTTAATGGATTGTATAATAATAATATTAACGTTTTAAACTTGTAAGAAAAATACACACACACAATATGATTATTGCTTCATATATTTTTTATTTAAAGAGCTCTATTTGTCGAAGAAATGGATATAACACAATAAGCAGTAATATACTGTACATATATGTGTATATATATATGTATATTTTCAGGGGGCAGCGGTTACAAAAAGTATGGTCAATTGTGCAAGAAGTCTAAGATAACAAGAAATATTTATGACATTGGTATGTGAAGCAAAAGCAAAGTCTACGTTGTTTAATTACCACCAGAAATTGGCGTATATAAGTCAGTAAATTAACGTTGATTTTGTTCTCCCTGAGACTCAACCATTAACAAAAAGAAATGCATTGTAGAATTAAAAAATTATTTTTACTAAACTAAGTAGAGTTTTCAGGCTGTTTTTAAAAAACGTAGAATCAGCTTAGTTTCATACAATATGAAATGGTATGAAAACGAGTGTAATTAATGTGGTAACAACAAAAATTAAATAACGCATACATATAAGTTGTAAAATCTAAAAGTCTATAAAGTTTATAAATTTTTAACATAAATTATATAAAACAACACATAAATAAAATAAAACTATTCAAAAACACACAGTAAAATAGTGTGAACAGAGAATTTGGCGGTCCTTCTAAAAAAAAGAAATTTAGGGTATGTTAGGGTTAGAATAAAAATTATGCAGAGTGCCAAGATTAAATTTTTCCAGATTTTTACGAAATCAATCCTGAATTTTCTTTTCAGTTTTGAGAAATGATTTTTGTCAGTGTTCATCGTCTATACAGCTCATTCTGATAACTAGCAGTGGGGTAGAAATTGTTTTTGACGAGTTAGATTTAATTTTCAAATAAATCTATTTCTCAACTAGTGTTAAATCTAGCTTGATAGTTTGAAGATGGTATTGTACCTTATTTTTAATATTTTTCACTAAAATCATGAAAAGTAGTCATAGATTATCTAAATAATAAAGAATTTATAAAAATTTCAAATGCTACATAAGAAATACACTTATTCTTATATTTGTATCCTGGAAAAATTATTCGGTGTTACAATTCTATAAGGAAAGAAAAAGAAAAGAAAAAAATTGAAAAATAAATAAACAAAAAGAACCAAACATCCATCGAAGTCATGGACTTAACTTTTTTATGAATATTTAAAAAAGAAAGCACATATAAATTACAAAATTATGTAAAATCTTAAATATTTCAGTTTATTTTTATTCACATACTGTAAGCCAAATCACATCTAGTTTTATAATAAATTATAAAATTGGCGAAAAATATAATATTTAAATTACACAAGAAAACATTTGCATGAAGAGTTTATTATTCTAATCATTCAATCATAAATCTACTTCAATATTTTGAATTATTCTCCATTTTGTTACTAATCTGTCCCACTGTTAGTTAATAACACTTCTCATTCTCTCAGATGGCGCTCTGCGCTGCGCCGTGATGTATAGTGCATAGATGCGCGGTGATGTTTAATTAATATTCTGATTCCAATCAGGCACTGCAACTTTAACTTCACTCTTCTTTATTGTTATTAAATATATTTTTCTGTTAAGTAGCGTTTTGTTACAACTTATGTAACCGAACCATCTTTTATGGAATTACGGTTTCACGAATGAATGAATAATCAATTACACAGAGATGATCGTATTTTACACTGTTTGACGTTTTCAAAAAACAAAAAAATGACCTTACACTCAAAGCTACTCACTTAAAATATAAGAAAAGAAAAAGGAGAGATGCTTAAGCAAGTTTAATTAATGTTAAACATGAAGGACTCCAGAAACATTTAACATGTAAACATTAAATACTTACAAAGGGCAAATAAGCAATTACAAATAACGATAAAATAAATCAAAACAAAAACATCAAATATGAAAAGTAAATTCTAATGTAAGACATACAAGTTTTGCATGCTTTTTTACACAATACAATACTGATAATAATTTCAATAACACTAGTTAAATTAATTTTATAATTTCTATTAAGAAGGGGTTATAGATTTTTAATGAACGACAAAAATATACTTTTTCGTAATATTTACATTTTGGTAAAGAATTTACAATTGCAATTACAAGTGTTAATAATAAACAACACAAATTACATTCAATTAATTGATTTCAATTTCTGACAAGTAAAAAAAATATATAGCTTTTAAACGCGAAATTTTGCCATGGCATTCGGGTGACAGCAAACCTCTTCTAAATTTCTTGTGAATGAAGGAATTTATTAAGAAAACTCATTTGATGCAGTATACTGAAAATCTAAAAATTTTAGGCCACGAAAACGAGTTTCAATTATTAATTTAATATTTAATAACACATAAATTTCTTAGTTTAGGTGAAAAGTTATATTATTAAGAGCTTCCTGATATTTTCATATTAACTTAATAAAATGTCACTTAGCGTTCCCCCATTAAGCTCTTGATTATCATTATAAAATTAGATTAATGTCATAAAATTAAGAACTTCCATTTTTGTTGAGAATTTTTTTGATCTGAAATCTAGATATAGCTTAAGTTATATCTAGATTAACTTAAGTTAATGTAGATAAGATTTTAAAGTGTTAAAAAGAAAACACAAGGAAAAATACAGTCTTAAGATTATTTCAATAAAAAAAATTATCATTGACTAATTTCTAAGTATGTTCCTATGTTATATGCGATTAAAATTTCTATCCCGACTTTAGCAGATGCAGTTTGAATTATAACTTGTTTCTCAAAAATATATTTTTTATTATATTAATATTTCTTTTATTAATGAATTGATTGTTGTTTTATTTTAGCACCGACGTTTTTTTCTTCTTTTCTTTTTCGTTCTGCAAAAATATTTATCTGCTAGCTCGCTATTTTTCTTTATTACTTTAAATTAGTTTTCACTGTCAATCATTATCTAAAATGAAAATGCAGTGAATAAAATTATTATAAATTTGGGCAAAAATCTTTTTAAAAAATGATGAAAATAATTTTATAATAGAAAAGAGAATGTTCTGAAGGAATTGAATTCGATTTTTATATTTCTCTTTAAAATAAAAAATTCGGTTTGAGAGAAGGAGGCTTACTTGTTGAAGTGGTTTTAAAATTTAAAGCGAACTGCTTCGAATTTATTATTATTTTTATTATATTGGCTAAAGAAGATTAGAAAATAAGCACGAGACGTTAAAAAAAGGAGGAATATTTATAATTTTACTTTAGCTTATAGATTTTAATACTTAATACAAAGATTAAGGTTTTGGACGCCTTAAAATGATTATCCACACGGCCAATCAATGCAAATTGTAATTTTCTCTTCAAAACCATTCGAAATTGTGAACTTTAAAATCTATATATTTATTAATTTAAAGCAAAACTAGGTCAGCAGACAGAAAGTTTTCAAAAATACATCATCCATTACTTGTGTTACAAAATTAATGAGAAAAAGGATTGTTAAACGTTTTTAAAATAAGGACTAAAAAATTGAGCTAGAGGTCCTGAATCTAATGTAGTTTGAAAGTTATATCATTTAGTGATTTTTAAGATAGTGATTTATGACAGGTTGATTGTGAGAAGTATAAATTGCAGTAAAAACTTACCATTATCCCGTAAACATAACATAGGGTCATCAATAAGATATTTTATTCAATGAAATCTCGAAATTATGTAATTTTTCTTCTTGCTTTTTAAATTAATTTTAACAATTCAAAGTATCTACTATATACAAAAGTAATACTAACACAAACGTTCTTTTTGAAAAAATAATTATATACATTAAAAAATAATATATATTAAAAACTATGATAACTGTACTAGGCATTTTTATCAAGTTGTTTATTCTATTACATAATAATTAAACAGCTTGTTTTTTTGACTAAATGCTAGTTTTCAAAAGTTACATCAGTTACCATGTTAGTTATATCAATTACCATGATTATACTTAGGCGAATGTTTGAGTAAAATTGTAAAGATAGGTTGAGAAAATCTTTTACTTTCGCACAATTTTGAAACTGCTTTCTAATTACGTTAGATTCAGTGACTCTAAGGGAAACTCAAAATTGTGAGCTGTTAAAAAACATTAAAATTTTTTTTAACAACATGCGTAAATCATGGATGATATCAGCCTGTCTACATCAAAATTATCAAATCAAAAGTATTAAGTGCTTACGGTAAAAAGAAGGATAGCCCGGTAGGCAAATTTGGCAATAGTCAGAGGCTAATCAGTCATTAAAAAAATATCAGCGAGTTTTCTTTAAATTAAAACCATAACATGCATCAAAAATTTTAAAAATAAATATGCTTTCTATGAAATTTTTATTTTTCCTTAATTATTTTTTAAGAGTAATTAAATTGAAGACAATCTTTCAAATGCTCATCATTAGAAGTGCAGTAGGGAAATACACTCTATAACAAAAAAATCGTCGCACCAAGAAGCAATTATCCGATTGCTTTGAAATTTCATATGCATGAATGTTTTGAACAGATATGGCTGGAATGATGCCGACTGGGGACGTATAGTCTTTAGCGACGAATCCCGCTTCTAACTGTGTCCTGACGATTATCGAAGCCGTGTTTGGAGACGCACAGGGCAGAGGGGGGATCCTACCTTCACTATTGCACGCCACACCGGCCCTCAACAAGGCATTATGGTCTGGGGTGCCATTTCCTTTGACAGCCGGACCCCTTTGATCGTCATTAGAGGTACACTTACTGCACAGCGGTACGTCGACGACATCCTAAGACCTATTTTGCTACCGTTCCTTTTGCAGCGCCCTGGGATGGTTTTTCAGCAGGACAATGCCAGACCACATACGGCACGTGTTGGTATGAACTGTCTGCAAGCTTGTCAAACTCTTCCTTGGCCTGCCAGATCACCAGATCTATCTCCCATCGAGCATGTCTGGGATATGATGGGAAGGCGATGGCATCTGGCACGTAATGTTGATGACCTCGTTCGACAATTGGATCGAATTTGGCATGAAATACCGCAAGAGACCATCCGGGAGCTTTATCAGTCTATGCCACGCCGTGTGGCAGCTTGTATCCAGGCTAGAGGCGGATCAACACCTTATTGAACTTGTTACTGTAACTCTGCAGTAAATTATTCAATTGTTCTGAAATTTTAAGCATTTACTATTCTGTACATTGTCTTCCTATCCACCAATTTTTGTTTTAATCGGACAACTCCCTTATGGTGCGTCGATTTTTTTTTTATAGAGTGTATTTGTTCTTAGTATCATAAATAGAAAATGGAAAATTATATACATTTTGACATTTATAAGCATGCTTAGAAATAAAAAAAGAAGACTATATTTCAGTAGTTTTGTTAGAAAAATATGTTTTAAATATATGTATTTAACCACTTATGTAAAATTAGGAAGCATATTTTTTTAGTTGAATTTTAGTCTTAATGTTTTCTAATTTTTTGTGGTATAAAAAATGTTCTCCTAATATTTATTTCTCAAGTATAAGTTCAATATTTTCTATATGTAATATATATTAAAATCTAATATACATTTTAAAACTGTTGCTTAAGATTATATTAAAATGTGATTAAAAATTAAATTGTATAAGATAGGATTGAATAGTACATTGTTTAATAAACGATTAAATATTAAATAGTTTTATATATTTAACCACATGTGAGAAAATTGAATTAATTGAATCCCAATTCTTTTAATTTTTTCTTAAGTAAAAATATAATAATATCTATGTGCAACTAATATCAAAATCTAATTTGCATTTTAAAAGAATTGCTATAATATTTATTTTTCCAAAACTGTTAAATGAACTTTTTTTTTTTTAAATGTTTTCGAATTATAATGTCATTGCTTAAAACTTCCAGTATAAATTTTCATGCAAACACTATATGCAGTCAGCGATCACACCAGTGAATATATGAGGTACAGTATAAGAGAATATACTGTATTTACTTAAGAGACAGTGTTATATGCTGTCTATAAAGTTGGTTGATAACGATATCGAGATCTGATATTCGTCGAATTGAAGAACTTTGAAATTTTATAATCATCAGAACTACCAAAGAGTTTCACAAGTCAAGTTTTTGAAGGAGAAAGGAAGGTGTTAGATAATCATAGTCATGATCAATATCATTGGTCATTATGGTTTAAATCATGGTCATGATCACATGATATGCTCCTATTACTATGACTACGCTCATTGACATAATTTCGTTATTCGAAATCTAATTTTTGTTGTAAAAACGAAACCGATTATTGAACATAATACTCCATTTACCATTATGTATAAATTAGTCATCCTTATATTTTAAATTAAAAATAATTAGAACGATGATAAAATCTATGGATTTGTTTTTGGTTAAGTCAAGTTAAGTGTGATTGGATGCTTAACATAAAAAAAAATGAACAATCTGTTAAACAGCATCAAATACATATTAGCAAATCTGAAAGATCGAAAGTTGTGGAAATTAGAAGTAGCCACACTTAGAAACTATAAAAAGCATACCTGCCAACTTTCACTCTTTCCGAGAATGGATTTTCAGAGTAACAATAAGTGTAAAACAATAAACAAAAAACAAACTGACTCAAAAATATATTTATATTTTGATCCCGTTGAAATTCGCTTGCGCAAGGATTATTATGCTTTCATATATTTATTGTAATTATTTATATGTAGTGGTGGTCAAACTCATTTATAATTATCATTATAATTCAAAAAGTTAATTGGAATAACCTGAGTATTGCTACCACTTTAAATATGAAAATAAAATCTTCCGGAAAATCCGGAAGAGTTGGCAAGTATGAAAAAGCTATTATGTTCAATCCCTTTAATCCTATCACTCTCACATGTTTTAAATTCGGACAGTTATACTTTGCATTTATCCCAGTCTAATGTAATGTGTTGGTAGCATAAAAACAACAACAAAAGAGTTGGGGATTTTATTTGATTTTATAACCGGCATTGAAAAGCTGACCCGATTCTGAGTTTACGACTATTAATGCACTATAAAACTACTAAACTATAACTACTCCGTTGTCTTTTAATTTTAAATCCAACCCCAAAAACAAGGGAACTCCTGAATCAAACCAGCCTTTTTGATGAAACTAACCCACATTTGAGTTACATGGAAAGGAATCACGAAAACCTCCCACTATTATTGTTAGCTCGACGGAAAAGATATTCTAACCCATGATCCGTCTACCACTGAGGATATTGTATGTCAGTACTGTGGTAAGTGCGAGCCGGGAGCAGAATGCGTATCAACCAGCCACCGCTGGGATTCGAACCAGGGTCACTACATTGAGTGGTAAACGCTCAATTCCCAGAGCCACCGCGGCTCAAGAATAGTTGATTTTTTTTATTTTATATCCGTCGTTGAACAGCCGACCCAATTTTATGGGTTTACGACTACTAATGTTCAACTCCGTAGCCTTGTAATTTTGAACCCGATCCAGAAGACAAGGGAACTCGTGTATCAAGTATTGGGTGGAATTTACCTTCGTGGAGGACTTTTTAATCGAGCTAATCCGCATTTGCGTTTCATGGAGAGGAAGACCACGGGAACATCCCATGGTTAGCCTGACGGCAAGGGGACTCAAACCCATGATCCGTCTACCACTGAGGATATTTCACGTCAGCACTGTGGTTGGTGCAAGCCGGATGCGGAATTCGTATCAATTGTGATTCGAACCCGGTTCGCCTCGATGGAAGGCGAACGCTCTATCCCCTGAGCCATCGAGGCTCAAGAGTAGATGATTTTATTTTATTTTATGACCGCCGTTGAACAGTCGACCCAATTTTTGGTTTTACGACTACAAATGTTCAACGCCGTAGCCTTGTAATTTTGAACCAATCCAGAAGACAAGGAAACTCCTGGATCGGTACCCCCAGAGGTATTGATTTGTTATGGGAACATGGAGGACTTTGAGACTCGACAGATTTAACGTGCATCAGTCACCATTTACTACACGGGGAGTCTTCGACCAGCAGGGACCGAACCCACGAACTCTTGGACATGGGCCCGGCACCCCACTGACCAGGCTATCCCGGCCTAAGAGTAGATGATTATCATGTCCTTCCGAAATACTGTGTGACTGTTTTTATTAAAATTCCATCAGCATTCTAAAATAGATTTCGACCGTTATTACCAGTGCCTGGTTTTGAATTTTGCTGAGACGTGCAGGCCTGAGGTCCTCTAGTTTTTAGGGCTCTAGTTTAAATTCAAAATAACTTTTTACCCTTAAAAATCGCCAATTCGAATAATTCTACGAAAATCGAAATAAACATAAACTTAAATTTACTTAACGTATCATAATTCGCTCTAGCGAAATCGGTATTGAATATTTTCTGAGACATTGAATTTCAAAAAAATCGTATTTTTATTCGACCGATTACTCTCAAATTTTGGGTTTTGTTATGTAAAATTACATTTTTTGAAACGTCTTAGAAAAGTTTACGTTTTACAATTTAAGCTTTTTTGATTATTATAAAATAAAATAACAAGAAATAATAAATATTTAATATAAATTATCTTTTGCACGGAATTATCTTTGAACAAACGGATTTGATAATTGTGTGCAAAAAATGATCAATTTGCTTAAAAAGCTCTCGAGATAAAGCAAAATACGCAAAAAGTAAAAATAACATTAAGAGGTCCTAACTTTGAACCGCTCTCTTGACTGAACTATTGAGATTACATTTCCCAGATTGTGGCTACCCCCTATACCTTGGGAGTCAGAAATCATAATTCGAAGGGAAAAAAAGTTTCCTTATTTTGGAAAAGTACGTTTTGGGATCTGATTTTGTAACTTAAAATATACACTGCAGTAATTAATTAACATATTTTAGGTCCCACCGTGTCCTGAATGTGAAGATCCGATCATTAGATCAAAAAATTATTCCGAATAATACGTTTTTTTTTTTTTTTTTTTCGCACTGTACATTTGGCTCTAAGTTACGATTAATAGAGTCTTCTACGATTAATAGTAATTAATCTACGATTAATAGTTCTCTACTAACATAGTTTTCATTTTCATTTGTTGTATTTCTATTTATTATATTTTATGCCCTGATTATTATATTTAGAGCCAGTTTGGACATTTGATCGTTAGAAATGAGGGGTAGAAAGTTCAAAGACGATTCCAATCGAAATTCTATAGTTGTCGTCTGTGAGGAGCACTTTTAAATCAAAAGTGTGTCTTAATGAGTGCACCAATCGTATCATCTGACAATGATTAAAATTTAGCGTATTTTAAACGAATAAAAATAGGCAAACAGAAGTGCGTCGAAAAGTATTAATGTCATAAATTTTAAGTAAAAATTTAAGGGTCTTTCTCTCATACCATACCTCTTCTTAATAATTAATTTTTCAAGTTGTGCAGTTTTTGTTGGATATTGTTGGTCTCTAGCTTAATTAAATTTAAAGAAATTATTTAATTTTTATTGCTTGTTTTAATTTTTATTGCCTGATTTAATTAAATAACACCTGACATTTCAATAAGTGTAATTACGTTTGTGTTTCTAGGAAGTTGAAGGTATTTGAATAAACGCCAAATCAACAGTTTGGAAAATAATGCAAACAGATGAAGCTAAACGACAAAGTTGAACGCTTAAAGCACATATTTTACACCAGAGAAAAATAAAGATTAAACAGTTATACTTTGAATAAGCATTTTGAAAGACGCGAAGGAAAATTTAAGTTGGATATTCTCATAAAAATATCCCAACTCGAAGTTAGCTCATATTAAATTGCAGAAGTATTTCAAACAACAGTCATAAACACACACACACGAATCAAAAGCAGGAGTTGCTTTACTATTTCAAGATGAGTGGCATCACAGGATAATTTGAGAAACTGGAACACAAAGGTCAGCAGCGGTATCACAGGGGTTAATAGAACCAGAGAAAATCTGTTTTGTCAAGACTCACAGACGTGAAGTATTTCATCGCCAATCTTCTTCTACTATCATTTTGTGAGGATAAATAGGTGAGATTTCCTCGCCATCTTCTCTTCAGACAAAAGATTCCACGTTCAAGGAATGTCTTATAGGTAGGCTATCAAGTTTGAAAACTGGACTGATCATTTTGGCCAAATGATGCGGTGCCCTGTCTCAAAGCTTCCTCGTCATCTTCCTCGTCTTCGTCGTCTCGTCTCTGAGCAACCTGTATCGAAAAAAAAAAAAAATCTTATTTTGTAGAAATAAAGCGATAAAAACATAAATGTTTGCATTTTAGTACAAAATTGTCTTTATGGTGCTACAAAAGTTCCACAAGTGACAAATAAAGCTAGTTTCGTCTAAAAATTGCTCTTATGGAACATTTTTATATCTATTATATATCCGTTTAACTCCGCCCTTGTGTTCAGATTCAGGATAGGGATGCAGGGAAAAAGTGACTCGAGGCTTTAATGTACCAGCTGGCGGGAAAAGGATAAGGTAGTAGGTAGTTAGAAGTATATATCTGCTTTTTCATTCACACTGCAACCTATTATAAGGAAATAAAAATATCCCTTCACCGGTTTTTCGTTTTGTTCGACAAATCAGGATTTTTAAATATCGCAATGAAGAAAATCTCTATTATCGTTTAATCTCTATTTCACAATTCTCTTTTTAAGCCTAAAACCAGCTATTAGATAACCACAACTCAAGGACCTTTTGAAATTCATGAATATATTTAGGAGAACCAAGAGCTTAAGTTTTTAGTATTTTAGTAAGTATGCACAGACAATGGGCGTAAGCATTGGAGCTTAAATATAATGGGCAAGGATATGGGGACCAAAATACAATGATTAGCATGCAACCATTGAAAAATTTTCATAAATTTTTGAAAGTTCTTTTTTTTCATTTAATAAAAAATTTTCTTATTTCTGATTTTAAGAAGCTTTCTAAAATTATCTTACTTACTGTGAAGTCAAAAGGCATAATTCTCTGATCAAGCTATTATAAACAATAAGTTGCGTCAAAAAATTCATTAAACAAAATTGTATGATACGTCGTTGTGATATATTTTATCATTGAAACTTCTTACACCAAGTCTAAGAACATGCTTTCAAGAGACATTTACTGAACAAAAATTTTTAAAAAATTTGGGAAGAAGTAAACTGCTTATTTAAAACTGTTCGCGATAGATCTTCACTGTTTGATTTGAGCAGAAAAAATATCCTAAGCTTTGTTCATTTCAGTAATCTATAAAAATACAAAATAGAGCTTATTAAACAAATGTTTACAATTGAATTTTTTTGAAATAGCATTATGCCTTTAATTTGTTTTTAAATATTTAAAGAAACAAATGATAGCAAAATAAAAGCAAATGTGTCAGAAAAATCCCGTGCATGTAACAAACTTAATTTGAACATGTTACCCAACTTATACTGAGAAGAAGAAGTACGGTCAAATCTACCAGGGTATGGTGAAATTTACCGTGTTTCGGTCTCTATGATAACAATAAGTTCAGTAATGTTAACCGAAAAGCTTTCGTAATGATTTTGGTAAACTTAACAATAAAATATGTTTTTATAATATGTGATAAAATTTGGTAATTTTACATGATACCTTGGAGCATGGCATAAAAGCATGAATTTTTTTTTCGAAATGTGTAGTAATTAGAACTATAATTTTGAAAACCAGAACTTCCGGCAATCCATTACCATATGATAGGAAGTATAACTAAATGAATGGTTTATTTTTGTTTTATTAACCAAAACTATGTTTTTTTCTAAACCAATGTTATTACTATACAGTACGGTAGTTTTCCCAGAATTTGTTTCCTCCGTTTAATATGTATATGGTATATGACATTATAGCTAAAACTGTGGCACCTACTTTCATGATGGTATCGGAATCGGCTAAAGCTTGTTTTGCGAGATATCTTTCTCGCTTGATCTTCAGTTCAAGGGCCTCTGGAATATCTGGCACTAGCATGTCGATTAAACGGCACACTGTAAAAACGATGTGCTGAAAGAAAAGTGAACTAATTTTCAGCATTAAAATACAAAAATTTTTTGACAAGGCAAATAATGTAGCAAAGCGATAAAAAATGTTTAAAATAAAAATGTATAAATTGTGATTTACCTCAAAAAGTATCACGAAGCCAAAACGTAGGGCTAATAATCTCCAGTAAAATGTTGTTAAATTTCCGTTTTCATCTCTAAAATCTGAGTATCTGAAAAAAAGAAATAGTAAGTAAAAATAGTTTAAAAAATAATTAATTAAATGAGCAAAAGAATTTCAAAGAGAACAATTTATGTATTTTTTAATTATTAATTTGTTAAAATGTATCTAACTCATTGTCACTAACAAAAAGACTTAATGTAATTTTTTCAAAACATAAATGCAATAGGTTATGCACATTATTTTTCAGGAAATATACTTTTTAAGAATAAAATTTACTTTATAAAATTTTTTTTAGTATCTTTGTCTTTTATCAACATCTTTTTTGAACTGAGAAAAAAGTATGGTCGAAACTACCAGAATACGGTGAAATTTAGTGTATTTCCGGTTAAGTAGGAACGCCAAAAGCCTAAGTAATTAATTTACTGATGCACTTTGGCAATGATTTTTGTAAAATTAGTAATAAAATGGTATTTTAATAATATGTGAAGGAATTTGGTTAATAAGGTAAAATTTGGTAATTTTATCAAGAATACTTTGAGCATGCCATAAGAAACCTTTTTTTGGTTAAATTTACTTTTCAGTTTTGCATTTTTTTTTTAACCAAATGTATGGTAATGAACACTCTAAACTTTAAAACCAGAATTTCAGGTAAACCATTACCATACGAAATGTAAAGTCACCAAATGAATGGTTTAAATAAAATGCGTTTCAGATATTATTACCAGAATCATAATTTCTTTTTGACCAGAAATGCTATTACCATACAGTATGATAATTTTACTTCGTATGCTAATTTTAATTCGTTAGATTTCGATATTTTTTTCTCTTTCTGGCTTAAATTATAACTTGAGATATTTAATGCGTGTACTTTTTTGACTTTATTTTTGACAAGGATACTAAAAATATGTTTTTGGGTGGCCCTTAAAAATCAATATTCATCCAGATTTCTGAAGCAAAAAGAGATTTTAAAATTCAGTGAAATCTGTTTAAGTTGACTTTTTATGGTCCTTTGTTTAAAAAGTCAACTTATAGAGGAAGATGACTCATTATTTTTTATTATTTAAATCACAATACTTTTATATACAAGATGTTGTTGATGTTATTAATATGTAACCAATCAAAAATATAATTAATATATTTTATATATAACCAATCAAAATAGATATATATTTCAGTAATTTTGACAAGAATTTAAAAATTCTATTTATTAGGTACACATGTATGAATTTGCAAAACTTAACATTTTCTCATTTTAGCGATTAACAATTCAGTTCATTTGTACTTTCAAACCCACTTTTTTTTCCAAAAACCCTCACCCTTTTCACTTTCTCTTTGTCATTCTCAGCGTTTACCATAGAAGAATATTTTTGCAGTATGTAAAGATGAAGTAAAGAAAGTTTATGGCAAAAATATTCGATCTAGTGATGGACATCACAAAAATATGTTATAAATAAACTTTAAAATGAGTATTAATAATTAAATTCTATTAATAATTTTTAATAATTAAAACAACAAATGACAATATGCATAAATAAAAACCCCAGACTCTTTCTAAAAATTGTGAATTTCGGTAGCTAATCATATATTTTAAATCCAAAAATTTGAAACTAAAATGAAAAATTACCTGCATGCTTGAGTAAGAGTGCCATTTGGAGCCCATGCTAAAGTAAAGTTGACATATCCTTTAAGATCCCAACTATATTCATACTCGTATAATAACTTCGGAAGAAACTCTGAAGTAAATGCTATGAGAAATGCCTGCAAATATTTATTTTCGAATTAGCTGTCATCGGAAACTATAAGTAGTACTACATTGTATGTAATAATAATGCAATAGACATTTTACTTGCGAGATATATGCTTTAATGAATCACTTTTAACTTAAATTGGAATAAATTATAACACAGTAATAAGTTGTTTCATAAGAGTGAGTTGGAAAAGAAAAAAAATTTCTAATTATAAATATCTGGAAAAAATGTAGCACATAAGTGAGGAGAAATTTCTTTTATTTATAGGTTTGTCGGAAGCATAATATTTATTTTAATTTAAATTAATGGTAATATATCACGTAATTCTATCCTGTCAGAATTTTTGTTGCATAATAAATCATAATATCGTTTTGTACCATAATGTAGGATGCCAATATGAGCCGTAAATAACATGTGAAAGTTATTCAGGGTTCATATTGGCTTATATGGTTATATATCATTGTTCTTCTTATACTTAAATGCCCGAGATTATGCTTCAACTTAAAAAAAATCTTTCAGTTAAACACATTTTAAAGGTTGCAGGCAATTTGGACATCATTATGGTTCAATGATTATACTGTATCATGGTATTAATATTATTGTTCACGGCATGTATATTATGGTTTGCATTGAATCAACAACTCTGGGAGGGTATAGATAGAATGTAAAGTCAAGCTTATATGTAGTTAAATAATTTTAGTTAGACAACAATTATAATTGTAAAAAAATGGTGCTTAAGTACATTACATTAAAGTGATTTTTATCTACTTGATAGAATCACATGCATTTTTTGGTCGAGATAGCTTGATTTTTAGGGCGTTGGGCCAACACCTCCTAGAATGAAGGCCTCAGCACGACACACCCCTCTCAATCCTTAGTAGTCCAACGAGAATCCTTACCGCGTCTTTTCAGAAAAGCTTCGATCGGATACTTTATATGAGTTTGTTTTTAATTAGAAACTTACCTTTCTGAAAATAAAATTTTTTAAGCACTTTTCGTCTCTACTGAAAAGAATGAAATTTATCGAACATATACTAACATTCTGAGAAAAATTATTTTAATTGCATTATCAATTGAAATAAAGATATTAAAAAAAAAATTGCACTCTGATATACCTTTTGTAATTTATTTAAAGGAATGAGACAATATTATTTGGCAATTTATCTATGTAAGCATTTATTATTATTCTTTCATTTAAATATATACATAAAACAAGCTATATATAATAAATAATTTTATCATTGAGTAAAATTTTTTACGAAAACAAATTTTCATTTTTAAGACAGCTGATATAAAGTTATATCCTTAACTTTATTGAAATTTGAACACAATTTTAAATTAGTGTAGTATAGTAAAATTATTTACAAGTTACTAGCTTTTCACAGCTTTCAAAAATGAAAAGTGATGAAACAAGTAACAAAACTGTTTATTTCAAATACAAATATAGAAACAATGTAAGATTTCATTTTAAATCTCTTCAGCTTATTAAAAATATGACCACTTAAACATTAATTTATTAGTCTAGTCATACAAAATATTTTTCAAATAAACTCAAAAAGTATTATAATGCTA
The DNA here is from genome assembly GCF_982258835.1 of Parasteatoda tepidariorum. Classification (NCBI taxonomy): domain Eukaryota; kingdom Metazoa; phylum Arthropoda; class Arachnida; order Araneae; family Theridiidae; genus Parasteatoda; species Parasteatoda tepidariorum. The sequence goes on from NC_141763.1 coordinate 68,841,347, forward strand.
CTTGTCTTAAAAGTTACAAATAAAAAACAGAAGCTGTATCAAAAATTGATTCTATATTTTAATGTTGAAAAAAACAAACCGCTCCTTTATTTTAATGTTTGTAGTTTTCTTTTCTTAGTTTCTGGTTCAATTTTAGATTGAGTTACTTTTAAGTTTAAGTTAGCTTTCTTTTTATTAAATCGTTCAGTTAAAATTGAATCATTTAGCTTTTTACAATAATTGCTTAAAAAGGTGTTAATGGCTCGAGTTACCAAAAATTTAACAATGAAACTGGAATCATGAGCAGAGCATTGATTGTCATTTAAGAATATTTCCTTTCTTTCCAAAACATTAATAGTAGTTTCAATAGCCAAAACTTTATGATTATGCATTTGTAGAAATGAGCTTTCAAACTCTTCAGAAACTAATTTTTGAACTACCACATATGCGTGCAAGATTATGTCAACAATTTCTTGCTTAGGGTAAACCAAACAACCTCTGTCTAATGTTTGAATGTAAGAGTTTTCAACATCATCTATCACATTAAATTTCTCTTCGATATCCGTTAATGCGATAGATTTCTCACAAAATGAACAATATTTATTTTATTTCACCAGTCTTTGGGTCAGTTTTCACCGTTTCTTTAACTATGACATCCGACGAAAAATGCTTCTCACACACCTAAAAACAAGTATACATTTTAAGTATTTTGTTTTTATTTTTAACTATTTCTTCAAAAAATATTATACTTAATACTTTATAGTTTTGATGTCATAAGCTTTTTTACATATTTGATGTAAAAAAAAAAATTATGTTCTTACATTTAGTTCTCACTCTTAAAATGTTCTCATATTTTTAAACTCAACGAAAAAAAATTTCAGAAAAATCAAAATATTTGTTGAAAGTCATATTTTACTCAATGAAATATGAGATTCAAATTAAATTTTCAATTACAATTTCTATTTTTTCTTCACAAAACCAAGACTTCTAATGCACAATACCTAATGAAATAAGAGACGCAAATTAAAATTTAAGTAAAACTTTTAATTTCTGGTAAAATTTTAAATTATCACTCTAGGAAAAACAATATTAAAATACTTATAGAACTGTTGTAATAGAGGTTTGTGATTTTTTTTTTTTTTGAATGATTTAAATTTTCGGTTTCATATTGTTTGAATTTTATAGCCTGCATTATGTTTTCACATTTTGTCAAACTTTCTCACACAAAAATGCAATTAAAACAAATTTTAAAACTATGAAAATCATGAAAAATTTGTACTATCTCATTTAAAATGCCTTCTAAATTTAATATATATTTTTCTCCAAAATAAAAAAATGAATATAATTTGATTTAACTACCTGAATGATTATTTTAAAAAAGAAAGTGTTGATTTAAATCAACGAACCCCGATTTCAACAGAAATAAACAATAAGTGAGAAAACGAGAATTCTTAGTGATGATAAAATCCTTCCGTGAGAGTGCTTGTAGCCAACGTCTTTGTTGAGCTTCATCTTTGGGAAAATTAAATACGGCAACTTTTGGACCGTTAGCATAATTTCCTTTGCAGTTTACTGCACAGCAATGGTAAGGCATGACACATTAATATATATTGCAAATATGTAATCCAACAGTAGCTATCATAACTTAAAACTTCACGAAAACGAATTAAAAATAACAAAACACGTGGAAGGGGAAGAACCGGCGCCAAAGGGAATGACTGTTATGGTCACCGGAATTCCATTTCGCCAAAATCAAAGCTATGAATGACGCCAATGCTAATGGAAGAATGTGGCAGCCATTCAGGTCTACTTCGTTGGACTACCAACGGATCGGATTTTTCATTTATGTTAACCCGTGCTGAGGCCTTCCTTATTCTAGGAGGTATTGGTTGGGCCCAGGTCCAAGAGGTCATGAGTTCGATTCCAGCCAGCCAAAGACTTCCCGTGTAGTAAATGGTGACTGGTGCACGATAAATCTGTCAGGTCAAAAAGTCCTCCAAGTTCCCATAATAAATCGATATCTTTGGGGATACTGAATCGGAGATTGATCGTTTTCTGGTTCAGGTCAAAATTACGATCTATGGATGAATGAATGTATGTATGAATGGGTCCACCTTCTAAACCAGGTTGTGACATTTGCATGGCTGAATGCGTATTTTTGGCCATGGCACCACTGAAAAACAGGAAACGCAACCTCTGCCATAAATTCACTGAGTTTCACCAAGCAGGCTTGCTAGTATTGCCACGTGGCATAAGAAACAGCAATATACATTTTCAAAGGATATTTGAATCTTTGTACACAGCTTTCCCTTCAACATTCATGTAAAATGTCGTAAGCTAATTGAAAAATCCGGCTCTTTTCAAACTTCCGACGTGGTTTGTTAGGCTTATTGCAGTGTGACTTCTGGGAGCATCACAAAGAGATGTCGGCAGTTCGCAAAAGAACCAGAGCTTCCAATAATCCAACGACATATATAATAGTTTCGTCTGCATGAATTATGCTCTACAACGTCGTGAATGGCAATTTTGTTTCTTATTTTATCAATTACCATATCAGAACATTATAACTTAATTACCATATCAGAATCTTTAATATCATAATCTTTTTTGTTATATGCTACTCTTATTTATTCAAGACATTAAAAGAGAAATAATACGGGGCACGTGTAATTTTTTGAATTTAAAATGTTGTGTTCAAAAACTTCTCGATACTTACATTACTTATAACAGCTAGGTGAGCTAAAAGCTCTAGAATGCTGAACCAAATTCCAATGTTTTGTGCTCGTTCAGCAACCACTCTACGGGTCTCGCATACAAATTTCTGCGCATCCAGTCGAATCTCTACCCAGTTATTCAATAAGGCGAAAAGAGGAGCTATAGGAAATGCTGCCACAAATATGGTGATGAAACCAAATTGAAGAACTGAAAGAAAAGCGATCATTTTACTTCAAAAAACTAATATATTAATATTAATGATATTAAATAAAGAATCATAATATTATTTCATGTAACTTATATAACAATCGCTATTTTGTATATGTGTTTAGAAAATATCCGTTATGTTCGCATACAGAGTTTCCTGTGTTTAAGGGGGGGGGGGGAGACTATCTAGGTGTGTGTCTCTTTTTTGTTTGTTTATCTCAAGTAGATTCCAGAGCTGACATAACATTTTCTATCAGGGAGTTGGTGGCCCATGAATTTATGAAAATATGCTTTTAAAATAAACAATGAAAATAAATAATTGCACTGAAGAGTTTTAGTTATAGAAATATCATCCATTAAAAAAACGTACATTTTGTAAGGTTGTAAAATCTTAAATATAATTTAATTTATTGCTTACTTGAAAAGCTTTTGTTTATTCTTTGTGTTCATTTTAATTTTTTTTTAAAAATTTAAAAATCACAAAAAATTCAAATTAAGCATCTAATTTGCTAGTCTCACTGTAATTTGTAAGTTGTAATTTATTAGTCTCACTGGGCCGCATCGCTTGCTTAAAAGATATATCGATCAAGCATGCATATGAACGAATACCGATAAGCAATACTTAATAATAATTCTTCGTGATGAACTTTTAGTCTTCGTGTAAAATAAACATTTTCATTTGAGTCACAAAACAAAAGAGAAATGTAGTTAAACAACTAACAAAGCATTACTGAGGACAGCGGCACTAAAAATGTCAAGACTTGATTTCCATAAAAAACGAATCGGAGTAGAAACCCGTTCAAGTTTCGTTAAACAATCAAACTGAATATAACCACCTCCCTCAACAACGATTAGATTTCGATGGCCTTTTCTATCTCATTCGCTTAAATATTATTTCGCGGCAGCAATGTGTGTATACTTTTTTGATTTAATTTTTTACAAGGGTTCTTAAAAATACATATATTAAGAGTGATTATTACGGAACATCCTGTTTACAGAAATTGCTTTACTTTTATGTAGAAAAAAAGATAAGCACAAGCTAAATATATATTTCACGTGATGCGTACCCATTTCTAGATATTCTTGGAACAGCCCTTCATTTTCAATCAGCTGATAATCTTCTTCCCATCTTGCTAGCTTTATGGCTGAACCCAGCTTTGTCCTTTTTCTATGGAACCATGCTTTCATTTTTCTAATGAGCATTCAAAATAAATCACAATTATTAAGTATTAAACTGAATAAAAAATAAAATTTGTTATAGAAATCAATCAATTGCTTTTAAGCAGCACTTTCACTAGCATGAAAAAGAAATAATAATAAAGGCTTAGAGTGATAAATTAAGCCAAGCAATAAGAATTCAAGATGCGGCTTACGTTAGATAGCAGAATATATCATAAATTTAAAATTTGGAGCTCTTTGACTGATTTCGATCAAATTTTGCTTTTAACCTTATCAAATTACATTTTTCTAAATGGTATAAAACTTTTATACATTCAAATTTAAAAAAAAAAAAAAATTAGTCGGTTATTAAATAAAATAACAAATAATTATCAAAAGTTTATTTCTTGTATAGAATTATCTTTGACTAAATAAATATTATAATCATCTGTAGAAACTTTTCGCTTAGCTTAAAAAAGTTCTCGAGATATGGCTATGCACACAATAAGTAAAATTAATATTAAAAGGGGCAAACTTTGGACTGATCTCTTGATCAAACATTTGGAACCATATTTACCAGATTGCGGCTACTCGCTATATTTTGAGATTGAAAAATCTGAATATTGTCTGATTTCGCAACCTAAAATATCGCCGTTTCAACTAATAAGCATATTTAAGGTCACTCCCTTTAACCTTCAAGATTGAGCACTAGTACGTGAATTCCGACCATTAGATCAAAAGTTATTCAGAGCGATTCGTTTTTATTTTCGCGCACAGAAATCATGATGCTTAAAATATTTATTAGTAAGAATAAAAATTAAAAAAAAATTATTTTTTTATTTTTAATAATTTAGATATTTTATTTGCACTGATGTTTCATTAAAAGTTTGTCCAGTATTTAAAAGATTGTCACAAATTCAAATATAAAGGTAAAGCGTCCTCCATTGGTCATTATAAGCGGTGCAGTTACAAAAATGTCCACAATATTCTTATTCCTAGTTCCGAGGAAAAAGCTTAAAAGCTTTTTTGACCAGACGCAGAAAATAATAATAAATATAAAAATATGGAAAAAAATAAGAAATAGATAATTTTGCTTGAAACAACCGTAAAAAAGTACTCCTTGAGATTATGCTTAAAAGTATGTGTAAGAAACTCTACATATAATTGATTTAAGTTTTGAAAAGTAGAATATTATGATGAAATTATCTTAATTAAGTGCTTATAGAATTACCTTTAAAACGCAAAAAGTATTAAAATATATAACATAAAATTTCACTTAAACAAGAACTCAAAACTGTGTTGTTAAAATCATTGTTCGAAATTTACCCAACAAAGTGACTTAAGTTACCCCCACTGGCTTAAGTAACCGCGGATCATAGTACATACTTGACAATGAGGAATCTTACTTACGGTAGCAAAATTTCTTGAGCATTGTTTATTACTTGTTTTCCAATCATGATGATCGCCAACTGCTGAGCCAGTTCCATTAAACAGCCGCTGTTACCACACTGAAAACAATGCAAAAAATCGAGTTCACGAAGAATAAAACGTGAATAAGATAATGCATTTTGCTTTCAATTATACAATTTCTTTATTTTACTAGAAATACAAAGTTTTGATAGACAAGATTTGTAATAATTTAAATTAACTACGCTTGAATTTTCTTCTAAAAAAGTCTTGAAACAGTCTATTGTCGTTTTCATTTTGTTATTATTATACTATGTACGAATTTTTGTTAAACTCAAAACTTTTTTGTTATAAAATAGTTTGTAAACTTTCAAAAAACAGCAACTTATCATAGTATTTTTTCCCCAGAAGCACATTGTTGAAGCACAACTATATCTTAAGTAAACACGTGGTTAAAAACTGCTAATTTGGTGACGTAGCACTAAATGCTAATTTGGTGACGTAGCACTGATCTGCGTGTCATTCACGTTGATGACTGAGATTGTTAAATATAATTAAACATCAAAGGACGTGCTACAAAGTCTTAAACAGGATTCGTTAAAAATTTTCTTTATAATGATAATGTTAAGCTAATGCTACAAAAATAATTTTTCAAACACTTCTCCCGAACGGGAAAATTGAAATTTTTAAAGGAGTTTTTGGAACGGGAGCTAAAATTGGTTCCTGTAGTCGATGTCCAAATTTCAGAGCCCTAGCACCAATAATTCAGGAATTATAAGAAATTCAAAATAGCGTTCCGCAACAAAAACCGACAAAAATTTGAGTAAAAACAGAAGAAAAAAAATTAAAAAGTCTTAAGTCTAACTTAAGAAACACGAAATCCATCTAACTGTAGAGCTATTCATTCGATAATCAATTAATTATTTAATGTGTATAAATTCACTTTTATTAAGTGAATCATTGTGAAAGGTTTATTCTAAAATCTTTTTGTCGGAAAATAATGAAAAATAAAATTATATACTTCATTTTTGTTGACTCTTAGAATGTTTAAAAGTAGAAAAAAATTACTATAACAAACGGAGAAAAATATTCTGAAAACCGTAATAATAATTTAATCCTATTCAAAACTTAAATTACACTGTAGTCTACGTTTTGAATTCAAAAGAATAGATGTGTTACAAACAACCAAATAGCAATAAATGAAACAGATTTGAAGAATTCTGTCTACAAACATCTTGAAATATAAGATATAAATGCATCTACTTTATTATGTCTAAATCCCAATTGCATCCATAAGTACCAAGTGCAATGTAAAACGAATAATTTTTTAATGCTTGTTGAATAATAAAATTTAAAATCTACGTCTGAATTTGAATGTCAGAGCTAAACTTAAATTTAGATTTAAACTTAATCTTAAAACCACGTCTAAATTTAAATGGAAGAAAAGCCCAAAATGTTCATATTGGAAACATGTTATGTTTAGATGTAAGTATAGATATTGTTTTTTTTTCAGGCTCTTAAATAAGATGATTTTTAATGAGAAAATGTGCTTTTCTCATTAATGTTTTTCCAACTCCAAAGCTGACATTCATTAAATTCACTGAAATGTCGTTCGGAATCTTCTTTAAATAAGCTTCTCAAATTTATATAATTTTAACTATTAGCAAGTTATATGCTATTTATGAATCTCTTAGTATTCTAGAGATAAAAGAATAATACTAACTCAACCCCTACATTTCCTTCTCTTTTAATGTAGTGTTCTAGTTAAAAATATTCCAGTTTGTGGAAAATAACTGAATATTAGGAAATTTTATTAAAATTATGTGATGAGTTATATTTATAAATAAAATATATACTCTAAACAATGTTTCAAATTTAAATTTTTTTTATCGCAAATACATTAGCAAACTAGGGAATGTTTTTGTAAAACTTTTCAATTCTATTTCCGTCAATAAATTTTAAAAAAATATGTATGGTTGCAAAGCGCCTATATTTTACCTCCTCACTCCTAAGTCCTAACATCTTCTTATAATTTCCAGGATATCCAACAAATCTGTAAGTAGAAAATGATAATGAATGCTAACTTCATCAAAGACAATTTTTTTGGATACGCTTGTTATATCTTATAAAGTATATACGAAACTCTTTAAAAACTCTAGAGTACAAATGCATAGTTAAGCGTAGTAGGTCATGAGCATTGTCGAAGAACGTAAAGATATAAGAAATTGTTTTACAATATGTAACATATTATTTTACACATTGATACAAAACTTACATAGTTAATAGTAGTAGGTCATAAGAATTGACAAAGGAGGTGAAATCATAAGAAATTATTTTACAATATGCAGAAAATTCTTTTGCATGTTAATACAATGCATATATAGTTGAGAGTAGCAAGTCATAAGCATTGTCAAAGGACGTAAACACATAAGGAATTATTTTACAATACATAACATATTCTTTTACACATTAATGTAATACATTCAAAGTTAAGATTCATAAGCATTGTCAAAGGACGTAAACACACAAGAAATTATTTTACAATATGTAGCATATTATTTTACATGTTACTGCAAAAGTTTCAAAAATAATACTATTGATTTACAATTACAACTTTACAGCTTTTACATAAGTTTACAACTTTTGTATTACTTTAGAATTAAAGAAAAATATTTTAGTTAAATGTTGAAAGTATTACTATTTATTATATATTATATATTTTTATTTTGAAATACATTGGTTAAAAAAAATTCTAACATACCTTCCCTTAAAAAATGCAATGTAAAATATTGAAGAGTAGAAGTTGATAAACTGAAAGATGAATACTTTGAATGTCAAGTTGTCATCAAAATCAGTTTGAGTTCTGTGCATTTCTGAAACACATAAAAAATATTAAAATTTATTGTTTTCATAAATTGGAAAAAAATACTGCAGTAAAATAATGCAATGAAAAAAATTTAAATTATCTAAAGCAAAGAGTTTCCAATCTAAACTCAAAAACCGGGGTGGTTTCGCAACAAAAGAATCTATTTCAAAATTAATTTCCTTAATTAGTCATTAAAAATATCGTGACTAAAATAAGAGTATTTTAAATTGACTCCTGAAATAATGAGAATTTAGAGAAAGAAAAATCGAATCATTATTATTATTTTAGTACTACACATCAAAGGCAGTAAAATTAATGAATAAAAAATATCAAACTAAAATAAAATAAGAAAACAATTAAAAACCCTGAATAACTTTTGACCTAATAATCTGAGTTTTAATGCGATGTAATTTGTATTAATTATTCAATAAATAATTTTACTTATTTTATAAGTTCAGTAAAATAAATAAAAAATAAATAAACTAAAATTAAATAATAAAAAATTTAAACACTCTGAATAACTTTTGACCTAATAATCTGTGTTTTATTTAAATTTATTTTGATTATTCGAGAAGTTAAGCTTAAAAATGCTCATTAGTTAATGGCCCGTGGCAGAATGGCAGCGCTTTGGACCCCCGTGCCACTGGTCTGGGGCTCACTCCTTGGTTCACGCAAGTTTTACTCCGCCTTTTATTCCTACAGTGGGTAGATAAGATGAGTACGGAGCATGCTTGGGGACTGAACATTGCTTTGCTGCATCCAAACCGGAGCAGAGCATATGCTCCTTCACCTCAGAACACAAGGTCAAGAAAACTGGGAGGGACATAGAAGGCATTGGCCCTCCTTGAGCTGTCGTGCACCAGAGTTTAATTTATTAATGTAGACGGCATTTTAAGTAGCGAAATGGGTAGCAAAACTTCACTTTCTATAAATAAAAATGCTTTTTTATTTTCAAATTATACAGGGAACAACTTTTTTTTGCTTAATTTTTCGTGAGACTTTCTGAATTGATTTTCCATACTTTCACGTCATTGATTTTAAATCTGTAATCGATTTCTCTCTCCAAGCTCAAGTTTTCTTTTTAAATGATATGTTTAGTCTAATTTTTCGAACACTATATATAACTGGTGATTGCATAGATGTGACAACAATCTGCTAGGGGAGTTCGGACATATCATCAGGATTAAAAATCCATAAAAACCCATGCCCGGAACTGTCGTCATATACCACTAGGAGAACTCTACCATGTTTCTTTGTGTGCTTCTGAACAGGTCATTATAGGAAAGCGCCCCTAGCGGCGTGTGATTACATTTTCATGAATGGGTTCCGGTGCAATTTTAATTCTGTAGATGTTCCCTAACTCCCCCAGAAGTTTATCGTAGCATTTATGCGACTACGTGTTATATATAATGTTTTTAAACTTGTAAATTTCATTTCATTTGTTAGCATGACCTACCCCACTGAGTCAACGTCAGAGCTAATTTTTCGTAGACTCTCCCAAGAGCCATAATCAGAAGTAGATTGACAACAGCTCCGGTGGAACTCGCTATCAGTGATGCTGCTCCCCTAAAAGTGTCCGTTCTAAATAGAAATATGGACACCAAAATTCGGTAAATGATAACAGCAACGATGAATATCATAACTAAGGCCATCTGCAAAAGACCAACAGAATTACAAATTAATTTCATTTCATTCATCAAATCTTAAATACTAATGTAATCGATTGTCTTACCATCACGAGTATAGCACCTGACCCAATCGCTATTCTCTTGTATCTGATAGATGTGGGAAAAGATGGCTCTTTAATTCCTGTAATTGGATTTCGTTCAACACAGGGAGCCTTAGCTGCAAATTCTGGACGAGGCCTCTCCTACACAGATGAGAGAAATAAATAAATAAAAATTAGAACATTGTACCGTTGCGTATAGGGATAAAGTAGAAAGAAACTTAGTACATAAAGGTTAGAAAATTACTACTTAAGAGAGAAAAAACGAAGCCTGACAAAGGCAAGGGCACATGGGGCAGTTGCCCTGGGCGGGCCCCCCTTCAGAAGGGGCTCCCAAATCGAATGAAAAATTTATTTTAGATTTCCTTCTTTAATGCACTTTTTTTAAACAAAATATCAGTATAGTGTAAAATCCGTCTGTTTTGTGTTAGCTTCTTCATTAATCTATTGTATGAACACAATAAATCTATATTTCGTAAATCCATGGCTTTCTAGTGCGGAATTCAGCTGAATTTTTGCAATTACAATTGACAAATTTGGTCAATCAAAACCCTGTATTTTTATATATCGCAAAATGTGATATTTTACAAAAATACAGGCTTCTGATTAGCTTAAGTGAGCCATCATAACTGCGAAAATTTCGCTGAATTCTGCCCTAATGTCAGCAAGGATATGAATTTTTCGCAGCTAGACGACAAAGTTAAGAATCAGAAAACTGCATTCGACATGATGGACATAGAATTGTCAGAAAATGAATAAAATGGACAGAACGATACCATTAGAGGAAGGGGGATGACTTTACATCTATTTTAGGTTCTAGTCAATTCTCTTGTTATATATGGATAATAAAGTGAAAAATTTAATACCTCCATATAGTTCAGAGGGAGAAGTTTTGCCCCCGGTCCCAAATAGGCAAAATCGGGCCCTGAGAAAAAGCGGTTTCAAACTCATATCGTTATAGTAGCTGATCAGAGTATGAAATAAATTGAAGTAATAAATTGTTCACAACTCCGAAAAAGAAAATGCATTTCAATTTAGGTTTTCATATTATTTTTAGAAGTTTTACCTCTTCTTCTTCAAAATCCATGCAATCCCAATGGTGTGCAAGACTGGCGCTTTTCCTCTTCCAATATTCCAAAAAAGAAACAGCTGCAATTAATGAAATTATTTAATGTTTTGCAGAGGAAATAATGTTTTGAGACGTCATATAAATTTATGCATTAAATATATAAACCTGCATAAATTTATAAAAGCTCCACCCCTTGTTATAATAAAAGTCAATTGTATTCCAAATTAATGCTTTTAAATCAATTTTATAGAATTAAATGAGGCAAGAGAAGTGTTTCCTGTTTTTTTTTTATTGGTTATGAGCTCTTATTAGGATTTGTGTTAGGTATGATAATAGATCATGCTTCAAATAAGGTACATGAAACAATAACAATTTTTCACTACAGTTAAAAGGAGAGAAAAAAAAAACGTGGCACAATAACACTTGTTTGCCTTATTCAATTTTGGCACCATTGCCTTAGTGGAAGATGACATCATAATATTTCACGAAAAGCCATTAATAGATGGGTTGTGCAAAGGAAAGTGAACATGAGGGATAGTTATATGTTATGAATATGTGTTATATTCATTATATGAATATGCGTTAAAAATATGAAAAACAATATCAGTTCTATCGTAAAGGTTAAAAGAACGACATGAGATAACATAAAGGCATTTAAAGTGAATATGAAACTCAAACAAAAAAAGATGTTTAAAGAAAAAGAAAACAAATAGTAGAATTTTTAGCAGTAAAAAATGGTTCTATATTTTCGTTAAATAAGCCTTGCAAAAAGCTGTACCAATACGCATACAAAAAAAAAAAATGGACTACCCCGAATAACTTTTGTTAACTAATAATGATCGGATCTTCACGTTCTAGGACTCAACGTTAATGATTAGGGGGGGGGGGTATCCGAAATATCTTAGTAGAAAGTGCATGTATAATGCAGACTAATTAATAAAATCAGACACAAAAACGTAGTTTTTCTGAATAAAGATACCTTTTTTCAACGGATTCGGATTTCTGACCTACAAAACATAAGGGAAATCTGGGAAGTATGGTCCTAATAGTTTGGTCATGAGAACACTCCAAAGTTTGGACAGCTTAATGTTAATTTTACTTTTTGCGTGTTTCGCTATATCTCGAGAACTTTTTAAGCGAATTGAAAAATTTTTGCCCACAATTATAAATTTTATCCGTAGCAAAAGAAAAAAAAACTTTCAGTGAAAGGTTATTATTTTTTATTATTTTATTTAATAATGGTCGAAAAAATTTTGAAATGTAAGGCATACAATTTTTTCCATCATTTTAAAGAAAATAACTCTACATGGCAAAATACAAAATTTGCGCAAAATCGGTTGCATAGTTCCGAAGAAATTGAATTTGAAAAAAGTCGCATATTTAAAATTCGATTTCTCAGGAAAAAGTTGCTCGATTTTGCTCAAATTTTGTATTTTCTCCTGACCAAGCTATTGGGTCCATACTTCCCAAATTGCTGCTATTATCCTCTATATTTTGGGGGTCAGAAATCTAAACCCGTCAGAAAAAGGTATGTTTATGCAGAGAAAGTATGTTTTCATATTTGATTTCGAAGCTTAAATTATCGTCCACACCAATTAATTGGCATATTTGAGGCCACCCTCTCGAACTATTAAGTTTCAGTCATAGTATGTGAAGATCCAATCATTAGATCAAAATTAACTCTGGGTGGTTCATTTTTTGCTCACTGTACGCGTCAAGAATCATAACGCTTTCATTATTTCCTCGAATTGCTTCATCAACAGCAGCGATGGATTCATGGGAGCTCCGGACTTTCGCCAACCCCCCGGAAACAGATCGGATGTTGATGCACGCTTTTCCAAAATCCGGACACAGAGTTGCCATAAAAGCAATCATTACTCTGTAAACGTTTTCTCTGCCATTAAAAATCCCACTACTGAGTGTTATTCTATTACACACTCAGCACGACCTTACATTCACTCTAATTACTCTTATGTGCGAGGTGGTTAATTAGTTATAAGAAATATTTGGTTTGTTATTTTTACTTCAAGTTATCTGAATGATATTAAAATATATTCTCACCCCAGAAAGAGACAAAGACGGCGTAGAAAACGGTTCCGGGATGATCGAACAGGTATGAGAGTTTACTAAACATGCATATATCACTGAGATACCAGTAAGCACAGCCATAGCTCTCTTCGCATCTTGGGCACATCAAGAATGTATTCTTGCTGTCACATACTTCATTCCTGAAATCAAAATCATTACCTGTTATGTTGAACGAACACATTATGCATAAATTGATTTCCAAAACAAACAGTTGCATGTGTCATAAAGTACAGGAAATAATTACCGTACGCACTTACGATGGTGTGTCATTATGCATCGTCAGTACGCCGTAGAGGAAAACAGCAAACCCCACGACAGCAGCAGGAAAAAGCCATCCAGTGTAGAAACCTGAAAGAATAAATGTATTCAGTTTATGCACAGTTATAAAAATAACACGTAGCCTTAAAGAGTGTATGAACTTTGTTAATTTGCATTTATTAAACTAAAATGAATTTTGGAAGTAGAAATTCATAGAGTTTCTGCCCAAGTATCAAAATCTCGTGAGACCTGAAAGAATGAATGAATTCTTCTTATGTTTAATTATAACGTTAGCCCGAAATGAGAAAATATAAGTAAACCAGTATCTATGCTCTTCTCATTGTGGGTATAATGACCATTAGCGGAAATTGGGGACTGATGAGCTCCCATACTACACCAAAAGCTTGAACTACAAAAATGTGGAAATTCAATTTCTAAACTTGAGGTCTCCAATTTAGCTGAGTATTTTTTACAAGGAATATATAAAATTTTAGGTTAGTATTTCCATCTTGCTTACCATTATTGCTAAAAAAAATATCGAAGGAACCAAGGACTATATTACGAATATTTATTACTGAAGTTTTTATTTTTAATCTCATAGCTCTTGTTTCTGGTATAGACACAACATTATTATTATAATTTTTTTTTTTTTTTTTTTTTGGTTTCAAAATTAGAATCGGTATAGCTGACATGGTAACATTTTAAGTACCATAAGAAGCTTAGATATAAACTAAAAGCGCACCTAAAGTACAAAAAATATCATAAACTTATATAAAAGAGTTCTTAAATTTGTTCTTAAAATGGCAAAAATTCAAACAAGAGTGTGTATTAAAGCATAAAAATATGATAATAAAAAATTTCTCTTGATATAATTTTAAAATATTGAGAAACTTAGCTTGCTAATTAAATACTCACCCAACCAAGCAAAATATATTCCTATTTTTTCACCAAAATATTCTCTAATGTGGTCCAGTGGTTGGTATTTGTACCACTTTCCCCATCTTGCCCAGTAATTGTAAAGGATTTGGCGCTTATTCAGATTTTCTGGTGCAACAGGCCGATCAGGAAGATGATAGGGGCCCTGAAACAAGATTAAATATTAGTAAAAAGAATAAAACATTTTAAAATAAAATATCAATTATACATTTATAATGTTTGAGGTCTAGAATATCACTAACAAAACCACTTCTTAGAATATATATATTTTAAAGAAGAGTTGGTTTATTAAAAGATTTCAATGTTTGTAAGTAAGGCTAGGACAAAATCTAAATCAATTGGTCTGAAGCGAAATGCTTTTAGTTTGTGTGGCTATAGTGCTCACCCATCCCAGAAAAAATATATTATTTTCGTGGTTGCAAAACATATATCGTGCTTACCTACGGATAGCTTAACGATAACTTAACCATTTCGACTAAAATACATACTTAACCTAGAAAACTCGCTTCATTAAGCGTACAGCCCCCATTAGAGAACTGTATGAATAAAAGGAATAACTGACAGGCAATGAGTATTTCCCGAAGAATATAGATGGCAGCACTTTATTAGAATTTTTAAACGTTAAATGTTTTTGCTCTATTTTTCAAGTTTTTCAAAAGGGCACTATAAATATTTATAAAGAATTTTTTAATAGTTTGGCAATATATGTTTTATTTTGATTCGGCCATTCTAACTGAAACTTTATCGTTGTTTTTCTTACATGTAGGCCTTTCATTTTTAGTTTTATCTCTGTTTGTTAGTTTTTTTAGTTTGTTTGTTAGTTTTTTTAGTTTGTTTGTTAGTTTTGTTAGTTTGTTTAGTTTTATCTATTTGACTTGTGTTTGTGCATCATTGATTTTTCATTGCATTTACATTTCAATTTTTTAAAATTTTTTATTGCTTTTTCTTATTTAGCTTATCCATTATGGGCGAATCGGGACGCGACTTTACACATTGTCGACTCCCGGGCACTTCTTTGGCACCGTATTTTGAAATTCGCCAATGTTGCATTCGCCAAGTCGGGTTTCAAATTTTCTCGTGAAAATCTTCGAATATTAATTCGCGCATGTTTCACTTGCGACATACGATTTGAAAAACGCATGAGTGAACATGAGGTGTGAATAAATTTAGCTGCTTTAAAAGTTTTTGTGTATTATTATTCTCTTTTTATTCGGACTTCCTGAAACACATATTTATTTCTTACTTTTTTATATCCTTTTTAAGATAAAGTTCTGTTGTGGGTGTAGGATATATGAGTAGAATATAGCTTTATAATTATTTTTATAAATTTATTGCAAATATTTTATGGTGCCTTTATCAAGCATGTGGACGCAATATTCAATAATGCAGCAGGGTTTTGTACCTTATTGTTTAGTTTTTAAAACCTTTAATTTAAGTAACTACACAATTTATGAGTTTAAGCATTTTCATTTTATATACGTGTAATGATGAGGAGATTGTTGCTGTCAGCTTTATACATGAATTTATTCTTTTTTACTTTTCTGACATTGATATCTATGATTAAATTTGATATAATGATTCCCATTTGCAGTGCGAATAATATTTGCTTCCAAACAAGTGTACTTAGATTTGACACTTTTTTGCAAATGTTATGTCCCAAACGATAAATTCCTTCATACGTATTAGCCAACTCCACAGCTTTGGTAGCCAGGACTTAAAAATTTGTAGCAGTTAAAGTATATTTATGAGGTGAACACAATTTTGATTAAAGAAAATTTTTTATGATTTGTAAAATAAAAATATAATGTAAACAGTAAGCATCAACTTTGACATTCTCATATCATAACTCATATCATATAAGGACAATCTGTTTATTTATTTCTGATTCATTAAAGACAAGATATTGAGTCAAATAAGAGAATCTTAATAATTTTTAAATTTAATAATTTACTTTAAATAAAGAAAGTAGTTTTAAAGCAATATGGTTGAAAGGCTGAGGACTTACACTTTTCTCAAAAAAATTAATCGATGTTATGATAATAAAACAAAACCCTTGCGATCAGTTATCTCAGCAAAAGTAAGATTTTTATTACCAAATAAGAAACAATTATTACCATTCTGCAAGGAACAAATAAAATAAAATAGGTCATACAGTTTTCAGACACGCAGACGGCATGACAATCTAAGAATAAATGTTTGAACTTTTAAAGCAAATTACATACAATAAAAGCTATTGAGTGAAAAAAAATTAAAAAACAAGTTGTTACAAATGAGACTATTATATGATTCCAGCAACTTAAAAATTCTTTTGGAATTTTAAAGACTAATGAATACTATTAAATAATAACAGAAAAGTTTTCTGTGTCTCTTTTGTCTCATTTTTGAAGCAGACTATAAATTAAAATACACATTTCACTTTTACTGGTTCTGCTTTTCTCTGAATCGTTCTTATTAAAATAGATGAATCGTGTTAAATTACGTTACATTAAGTTAGTAAATGTGTTTTCGCACTTAGGAGGAAAAAAAGGCATAATTTTAGATTGACAATAAATGTAATAATTTTCATAGTATTTTTTCCATATCTTATTTAGAAGCCCAAAAATTGAATAAAGAAATTATAAAATATATAGACCAATTGTTGAGTTATAGAATCTAATAAGCTAAAGTTGTTATAAAATTATGAATAAAAAGTTACAAGATGGATAAGTTATGAAATTAATGAAGCATAGAATGAAGGGATAAATATATATAGCAAAATATATGATAAAATTAATTAGGAAACAATTAAAACGAAGGTGAGTAATTTCAGATATATACAAATAATAGTGATAGAAACAAGAAAAATGGAAAATATCGGAATTTTCCCTGACAAATTTAAGAAACATTAAAAAAAGTTGAGCAGCCACAACTTTAAGTTTTAATAAATATGATTTGATGTTATAAAAAATAAATTAACTATACGAAAATAGTAGTGAATATGTCATAGATTTGTTTCTTTATGTCATGGCTTTACTAGAAATATTTTTTCTCCTTGTTTTCATAATAGCACGCATTTTACAGAAAATATTTGAACAAATTTAATGAAAATATTTTCAAATTTTCTTAAGGACTCTCTTATGAAGAAAATAATGTCAATCAAAAGTTGTTCAGTATAAAATATATGCAATTTTTTTTAAGATATTGTAAGCATTTTGAAGAATACATATTTTTTCCAAAATAGAAACAATTGAAAAAACCTGGTAAAAATGAAGGAAATAAAAATAATTATTTTTCAAACTGTGTAATTTTTTTTTTAATACTTTTATCTTCAAAAATATGTACACTTAATAATGTGATGATTTATATAGGGGATTATTTTTTTAGACTTTGTTTATTAATTAAGATATTCAAAAGAAATTGATTATTCTGAAGATATAAATATTTTATTACTCCAGATTTTCATTTAATTTACAAGAATAGTTTCTATTTGAAATTTTTTTTAACCGAAATATGTATGTAATTAACTGAAATAATTGTGTGTATGTAACTTTTTCTTTATAGAAGGACGAAGTATTTTGATCTCGTTATTTGAATTTTTCTAGTCTTAAACGAGGATAAATTTAACTTAATTCAACAAGTAACTTTTAAAAATAACCATGAGCGCGAAGATTCGTTTATGACTTTTGCGAGTGCTGTATTGCGGCGAGCGTAGGGTTGCCTCTGAGTGAGGGTTACTAGATAAGGCGGTGAAACAGTTGACAAATAAAACCGCGGCGAGTGGAGGTGCCCGGGAGTCGACAATGTGTAAAGTCGCAATCGGGACACAGTCAGTTTTTGGTATTACCACTAACGACAGAAAGGCTCTTGTGTTAGCAGACAGTATGTCCCCTGCTGAATGCTGTTTTTACTAACATGCATATCTTCAGAAATTCTTTTTTTCTTCTTGATTTCTGTTTCTAACTTTCTAAATTGTTAAAATTAAGACAAATTTGGCTTTAGTGCTTTTCCATTTTGACCTATTGTTATTTTAAATCTTATTTCGCTTTTTTCTGAATTTGTTGGCTCTTTAGTTGGCACACTCTGCTGATTTTGTAGTCAAAATGGGGCTGTCATCTTATGGTTAAGATAAAAAGCACAAGAATTTATCGAATGAGTAAGATGCAAAGAACCAAGAATTTACCATAGAAGCAGTAAGATTCAGAACACTATAGAATTTGTCATCTAGCGAGTCGAATGCAGATGAAAGGTATTGCAGAGAGAGATATGGTAGTGCTACCCCTTTCAGGTCACCAATTAGGTAACTGCATGACACTAGTAAGCAAAGACAAGGCCTTAACTCTGAACAGGCCAATCTGTAGATAAATACACTGCTAAAGTGATATCTCAGTCTTAAAAACTAAATTGCTTTCAAAGGCATTTATTACAACTACCAGATAAAAGTATTAAGAGGAGAGACAGTTTAAAATCTACTATCTACTTCAATTGAAAAAAAATTAAATACAAAACTACCAATTCCAAGAAAAATCTAAATTAAAATTTGTGACATGCAATAATGGTGGTTCCCTGTTTGAAATTATGGATTATATAGAACCGTAATAACATTCAAATTTTCTACAGCGTTAATACGATTGCCAACTTGAATCGTGAAAAAGGAATCCTTCCTAAAGTTTATTTTACGATAGTATGGTTCGATTTGGATGGAATTATGCTTCAATTTAGCGTGTTATTAAAGTTGTGGTTGCATGAAATTTGAAAAACATTATAATTAAAGTTGATTGCAGCTGATCTGATTTTATCGAAAGGTGTAGTTATCAGTTGCTGAAGAAAAGATCATTGCTTGCTGCCATTTTTTTTCTTAAAAATCCATTTTATTTTTTCTAATTTATCTAGAATATAAGAAAATGAAATAGGCATACGTCATGAAGTGGAAAGGCTGCAGCGTATGCTCCTTCTTCTGTTAGCCTGTCTATTCCTATTTGTGCTCTTCTTCTTTTCCCGTAGACAGCTGTTTGTAAAATGGCATAAACAATACGAATTCTCTGTGTACGACTAAAATAGTCATCTTGGTTATCACTACCTAAAAATCTAAAATGAAAAAAAAAAATTATCATAATACATTTCGAAAAATTTTTGAATCATAAGAACAACATGCTGATTTATTAAAAAGTAAACTATTTAACCATTTTCCTGATTATCCCGAGTTAACCGGGTATGTATACATTGCAAATATTTATTAGCCCGAAAAAACTCGGGGCGCAACAGAATTTATCAGTGCGTTTTGTTTGATCAGATTTTTACTCGGCCGGAAGCAATAATAATAATAATCCACCGTGATGGCTCAGGGGATAGAGCATTCTCCTTCCAATGAGGTGAACAGTGTTCGAATCCTAGCGATGACTGGTCGATACGAATTCCACAATCGGCTTGCACCGACCACAGTACTGAAGTAAAATATACCCAGTGGTAGACGGATCATGGGTTAGAGTACCTTTGCCGTCAAGCAAACAGTCGGAGGATTTCGTGGTTTTCCTTTCCATGTAACGCAAATTCCAGTTAGCTCTATCAAAAAGTCTTCTAGGAAGGCAAATTTGTCCCAATACTTTATCCAAGAGTTCCCTTGTCTTCTGGATTGGGTTCAAATTTACAAGGCAACGGCGTTGATTATTAGTAGTTGTAAGCCCAAATATTGGGTCGGTTTTTCAACGACGGTTATAAAACAATCTGCTGTGATTGGAAGTTTACCAAGTCTTATTTGGTAGTTATGCTGCTGGATTGTGGGAATGTACACGTGTTTTGTGTATACGATGGTTGCTGAATTTACATTAAAAGGAAAGTGTTACAAAAGTGGCGTATCACTTTGTGTTCTCCCTTTATTTCAAAAATTATTATACAAAGACTTATATTTAACTGTTTTCATTTGCCTGAGATAGCTCGGGATAGTAAACTGATGGTAAATTAAATGTTTTTTACTCATAAAAAAATTAAAATTTCAGCTTAAAACCTGTGTATTATGCTTTGTTTTAAATAATTGTATTTATTAATGAAATTTCAAAAAAAATATGTTGATTTTCAAATTTTCTTTTTCAAAAAAAGAAAAAAAAATGGCAAAGGAAGCGGTTAATTTTATTTGTGAAAAGATAAAATCTGAAATATATTTAGCAGAACGAAAGTAGGTTGAGTTTGGTTTCTATTTAATATACATATTAATAATCTTTATTGCAACATGAGACAAATCATCAAGCAGAAGAATAAGTGATTATTTATTATGAATAAAATCGGAAACTTACTTGTCAAGTTTTGATTTCTTGAAGGCGCACGTGTAGTAATCTAATGGTTTGTTAGGAACGTCTTCTTTCATTATATTTGGAATGTAAAGAAATCGAAGAATATGTTCGGACCAGTTGTGACTAGGATTCGGATGTGCCTACAGAAAATGACGGGAGATTAGAAATCATTCCATTAATAAAAATATTATAGTATTTAAGCATGCTTAAAATGTTATGAATGATTTTCTAACTCAGTGTATTGCTAATCCAGTGTTCTTATTTTTGTGATAATCTTTAAGAATATCGCAATAAAGTTAGTCACATGAAAACATTAACGAAATTTTTCTTTGCTGTAATGGCCTAAAATATTTATATTTTGGACACTCCAACTGCGAAATTAGACAGAAATTTGGCTTCAAGGAAGATTGGTGTACCAGGGGAAAAGCAACAATTTTATAATACTCATACATTCATGCATGTTCTCATGCGTAACACCCATAAGAATCTGAAAGCATAAAACATGAATTAAAAAGTAAAAAAAAAAAAAAATGCTAACAGGAGAAATGGACAACTCTCTGTCAATTTCTCCATAAGACAGTTTAGATGTTTCTGTGGCAAGATGTCATGTGACATTCTGTGTGTCTTCTTGATCGGGAATGCTGATTTCATGCTCTGTACAGGTTGTCGAAGGGCATAGTGAAACTATCCTTCCCAGAATCTTCCAGATATTCTTTACTGACTTCAGGTCAGGATATCTGACTGGCCAATCCATTTGGTGAATATTCCAATTTCCAGAGATACGATGAAGATGAGGTGTATAGCCTTAAATCTTATTATCAATGCGTAGTTTTTTAATACTTTGTAAGGAATCTGACTAATCCGTTTGCGAAAAGTTAACAACAGCAGAAGAGAGCCGAAAGAGACTGGAAGCGACGGAAGAACGATGAAAAAAAATGTAGAACATGTAGAAAAAAATGTAGTGATCGGAAATTGGAGACAAAGCGTGGATTTGGCCTGAGAACAATGTGACTTTGTAAAATAAGTCACTGTTTAGAAGTTTAGTATAAATTAATTTTTTTTTCAAAATACATGTGCCATCAATAAATTATTTAGTTGTTTTTATTTATTTATTTGAGTACTTTTTTATAATTAATAGTCAAATCAATCTTCGTAAAGCATTCAATATTGAAAGTGTTTTTTCATTCCTTTCGCGAAGAAAGATTTAAAAAAAATGCAGTTTAAGTTTCTTACAGTTGAGGCGAAGCTATAATTTTATGCTAAATACAACATCGATCCGTAAAGAATCTTATGGGTTTTAGAAAGAAAATATTTAATTTTTTTCCTCGCAATTAGGCATTTTTTTTCCTTAGAAAGAAATAAATCAAAACCGACAAATAATTTTAAATTCTTGTAAATTTTTAGGCAGCGTTGAATTAGTACCTTTTCAATCTAAAAACTTATATCACAAAGTTTTTCTTTTTTCCTAATTGTAGCCTTTTTTCTTATCGACGTTTTCAACCATTTTCATTATTAGAACAGAGATCACTGGCTTAAAAATAGGAAAAACTTGACCTAATCATCATTTCTAACACTATTGCTGTTGCAAATTCGCAGCAATTATGAAAATAGCATATTATTCACAAAAAATCGTTATTTCGTGTTTCCACAGAGCTTTCGAAAAACAGCATTAATGACATCTATCTACACAGTCTTTCTGCTGTGTAACAATTAAAGATCACTCTTACATAATTGAACACTTTTCATTTATTTATTTTGTAAGTAATAAAGCATACTTGAAGGGGTGCACGCATGCACAGTTGTTCAGCGTAGAGAACCAGAACTGGCCATGGTGCTGACAATTTAATGAAGTGAATTACGCTGCTTTCACTTTCCACAGTTTCCTGCAAAAGAAAATAAAAGTTATCAATCTATAATGAAATTAAAATTTAGAATTTTATTGTAATGTGTTTTATTGAATTCTTTTGTAATGTGAACTGCCAGTGTCGAGACAAAAAAACTTTAGGTAAATCGAAGGGAAAAAAGGATTTATAATCCGGAACTGATTTAAGTTTCTCTCTACCCTGGGAAAAGTACCAAATTTCAGTATCAAGACAAAAGGTAAAGAAATATTGACAAAATGGCATTTTCTGTACTCTCTTCCCCTTGTGCTTTTCTTCTCATTATGAAAAGCGCTGTCACCAATGTTAATACAAAAAATGTAGTAAAAATATAATGAAAACCAATTTTCTATAGTCATCAACTTAAAGCTCCTTTTTGAACTGCGAGAAGTACCAAACTTCAGTGCCCCGATAAACAACGAAAAAAAAAATTTTTTTTTTAAATCATAATTTTTTTTGCCCTTTAGAATAGTATTAAGCTTCTTTCCACATTGTGAAAAATACCAGCGTCAATTTCGAGCCTTAAAATAAAGATAATACAGAAGAAAAAAAACATTTTTACTAACACATTTTCTGAATAGCAGTGAACCAATCTCCGTATCATGAGAATTGTTGTCATGACTGTCGTTCAGACACAGAATGAAGACTATAAAAAAGGAAAAAATTACTTCCTTTTCTCACTTTTCTTCATGATAACACCGACTATATCTTCATGCTGCAAGAAGGACCGTCTTCAGTGTCGAGTCATAAAACGAAAGAAACTTTTTCAGTTTTTTCTTTTTAAAATAGCATTCAGCCTCTCTACTCTCTACATATTGCAAGACGTACTAAACCTCTGTAGCAAGAAACAGAATGAAGAAATATACAGAAAAATGTATTTTTCAGTATTTCTCTCTAAAACATTATTGAGCTACTCCCATACTATGAAAAACACCATTTATCTGTGAGATTACAAAGAATGAAGAAAAAATATTAATATTGAAAAAAATAGAATTAAAATATTGAAAAAAAATGTACGGCTTTATTTCGGGATAGCAATGAGCCTCTTACCGTACACTGAAATGCACCATCATCAGTATCGCAAAATATAAAGATATACAGAGAAAAATAAATTTTTCTGTATTTCTCGGCGGAATAGCAAAAAGCTTTTACAGCCTTCAAACGAATCGACGTTTCGTTCTTTTTTTTTCTCTTTTTTTTCTGTTCATAAATACATTATTTATGCTTTTATTCGCTGAGTTACGCTTTTTGGATTACGTAATTTAGTTTCACTATCGAGCAAAAATAAAAAAGACACTTTTTTCAAACGGCAAAGATGTCTCACAAGAATGCAATTAAATGATAATGTTAAAAAAAAACAGCATTCATATATTTCAAGGGATTTCTTTTTCTGTTGGTCCTAATTCACACTTACTTCTTCCATGTGAAGTCCTGCTTTCACTAAATTTGCCATAAATTTTTTCCTCCATGCTTCATGCTTATGCGTTTTCTGTGCAAAACCTTTTGGTAAAGGTTTGTCATCGGTAGATTCTTCGTACACGAGCACATAATCTGTAAAGAGAATGCATAATGAGAAGGGTGGAATGACTGGTTTTAGGTTACTCTAACAATTAAAGATCAGTTTACAAACCTATTTTTCGTTTTCCATCTCTAAAATATGTATATTTGTCACATTTTGGCACACTTGGTATTATAATACCGCAGTCATTACTCAAGGATTCAGTTTCTTCTTCCTAAGAAAGAAGAAGCATTTCAATAATCACTCTACAGTAACAATGATAAAAATTTAAATAGAGTGCAAAAAATTTGCAAAATTTTCAAACATTACAAGAAATTTGTATTCAGTGTTGTAAAAAATTAAATAAAGCATCTAAATGTCTTTTGATCTAGTAATCGGAATTTCTTATACTAATATGTAATCATAATGCTTCGATGACAAAAATTAAAATAATTTTAAATTGAGTACAATACGCAAAACAAGAAAAAAAATGAACTACTCTAAATAAATTTTGATTTAATGAGCTAACAATCAAGGACTCAATCTTAATGGTTCGAAAGGGTGATCTCAAATGACTATATTTTAAATTACGAATTCAGACACAAAAACGCACTTTTTTAGATTAAGCATACCTTTTTTCCACAGAATCGGATTTCAGGCCCTCCAAAAATAAGAAGAGGTTACAATCGGGGAAATATGGTTCCCATAGTGTGGTCAAGAGAGCTGTCCAAAGTTTGGAAACTTTAATGTTATTTTTACTTTTTTCATGTTTCGCCCACAGCGTAAGCTTTTCAAGCGAATTGAAAAACTTTTGCACACAATTATAAAATACATTTATCCAAGAATAGTTCCATGTAAAAAATAACTTTTAGTAAATATTTATAAATTTTTATTATTATAACTTAATAATAATCGAAAAATTTTGAATTGTAAGGTAAACAATTTTTTTTTTTTTTACATTTTAAAGAATGTAATTTTACGTGGCAAAATACAAAAATTGACGGAAATCAATCCAACAGTTCCTGAGAATTTGAACTTTAAACAAATGAATTTTTTAAAATTTGATTTCACAGTAATTATGCGGTTAATTTCTCTCAAATATTATGTATAAAGTTGCGTACATTACAATTCAAAGGTTTTCGGTTATTATTTAAATAAAAACAGAAAATAATTAATATTTACTAAAAGTTACTTTTGAATGGAATTATCTTTGGATAAACGAACTTAATTGAGTTCAAAAATGTTTTAATTCCCTTAAAAAGTTCTTGAGATGTGGTGAAACCACGCAAAAAGTAAAATTAACATTAAAGAGTCCTAACTTTGAACCGCTCTCTTGACGAAACTATTGGAACCATATTTCCCCGATTGCGGCTGCCCCTATATTTTGAGAGTCAGAAATCATTATCTATCGAAAAAAAAAAGTATGTTTATTTAGAGAAGTGCGTTTTTGTGTCTGATTTCATAACTTAAAATATCGTTTGCCCTAATTAATTAGAATATCTAGGTTGCTCCCAAATTGGGTAGACATCGAATCAGAATATCAGAATATACAAATCACTTTATTTGCCGACAAGTAAGAATATGTACGAACAATGACGAACAGACGATAGACACTTAACAAAAATAATTTCGTGAAAATAACTAAAATAAATTATATATTAGCTCAAATAATTCTTCTCAAATGAATTATAATAGTTCATTACTCATTTATCACATTAAACTCGAAAAATACTTGGACTCAGTAATATAATAAACTACTTTTAGAGGACCAAAAATCAACAGTTGCTATTATGCTTCCCAAACTTATTATTACTTATAATTACTATTATTGCTTAGGCAACCCTTTCTATAGATAATATACATATCCTCCCTGCAGAAACTGCCTGGATATCATGTTAACACGGAGACAAATTTTCGAGTGGGCAGCAATTACACCTGATGTTCTGAAATTGGGAATGGTGCCATTTGAGGACAACCAAAGACCTGTTATCTGCAGTCTATCTGCAATCGTATAGAGTTTCAATGTTCTTTGAAAATCCATGGACACGAAAACAACAAGAATAACTTATTTGTCACATTGAATTCGAAAATTCCATGGACTCAGTAGCATAATAAACTACTCTCAACGTTGACGCGTTTAGAACTCCTAAAAAAGAACTGTTGCCATGATGCTTCTCAAATAAATTATGGTAATAAATTACAAATTTATCTCAATAAACTCGAAAAATGCTTTTACTGAGTAAGATAATAACCTACTTTCATCTTTGAAGCTTTTAGAAAGACAAAAAACAATCGCTACTATGGGAACAAAAAATAAATAATAAATAAAATAAAGCGAGTCGTTTGCAGTTACGTGAAAAGGAAATATTGCTTATGTGAACCTTAAAAAAAGGATTGCAATTTCCAACAGAGCCATTAAAATTGAATCCAAGAGTATGGAGATCCCGTGATTAGATAAAAAATCAATTCAGGATAGTCTGTTTGTTTTCCTCGCATTGATCATTGAAATTCGCAGTGTATTAAAAAAAATTAACAGATAAATTAATTTTGATCATGTGATCGGATCTTCACGAAATAAGTTGCAATATCAATGCTAAGAGGGAAAAAACTGATTTCACTAATTAAAATGCGCAAACGATACATTAAAGTATGAAATCAGAAAAGAAAAAAAAATGAGTTCTTTCTTTTAATTCGCACACCTTTTTCTGACCGGATTAGGATTCCAGACCTTTAGTGAAGAAAGTGGTAAAAAGTTCGGATCCAAAATCCTAATTCCAGGTTTAGTGCATTTAGATTGATAAAAATTTGAACAAAAGTAATTGAACAGTTCCTTTTTTTTGTTGTTGTTACTTTGAAATTCTATTATTGATAAACTATTCGCTCTACTCTATTCAAATTTAATATTTAGTCAAATAAAGAAAACGTAGTTTCAAGTGGTGTAAAAAATTTTATGCCTCGCACATCAATTTCTTTTTTTTTTTAATAAATATTAAAATAAAATTATTTTTTTCTTACAATTACCCTTAGATAAACTTTTAAATAGTTTCCAAAATACAGTGAAAATTATATTAAAGAGCAAAATTTTCGACCGCTGTTTTAAATATTGTTGTTCTTTCTAATCCCCAAGAGGTCCATCCCAATTAGACCAATTCCATAAGTCCAAAAATTAATGCTGTTTCAAATAAATTATATTAACCATACCCCTCATATTTTCAGGATAAAAGTTACAAATCCCATCGAGAAAAAAAACATGTTTATTTGTAGAAATAAACTGCATTTGAATTTGCAACTTAAGAAAGACATCGTCAGCAAAACTTAAACACTCCTGAGTGCTTAGTTTTGCTGACAAAAACTTCCAAACCAGTTTATTGCATCTTAGTATTTTTCGCATTATGCATGTAGTGATGACGCATATTCCGTATGCCTACAGAAAAAAAAATAACAATAAATAAATATAGGTAGTTCATTTTTAGAAAACCCAGTTTGTAAGCATCTAACAATTTTTTTTGCTTTTATTTATTTATTTTTTTCAATTTAAATCTTAATAAAATAGCCCGTCATAAAGTTGGTTCTTGCACACATGAAAACATTTTTAGATCCTTTGATCCTTCGATCTCTAACCTTTGAGCTGGAATTAAGCTAGAGAAAACTTCATAGTCACTGACTTATTTTATTCTGCCGGTACGGATAATAATCATTTTAATTATCATAATGATTTAAATAGTTTAACAAAAATGATCGATATTGTTTCGCTAAGAAATTGCACTATTTTCCACTATTTTTAGCATATTATTTATGAATAATATAGAGCATGAAGATAGTTTTCAACATAAAAATTTTCTAAGGCAATAGATCCAAAATTAAATAGGTAAAAGGTAAAAAATATTTTTTGTAAGTATTTATAAAAATCACGAATGTAGAGCTTTTTAATACATTAAGAAACATCAGCGGTAACGAACTTTAAACTCAAATACATTTTTGAGTAAATGTAATTATTTTTGGCACTTTAATTTTGATCAATTATTGTTATTTTGTTTACTAATCTATAAAAATTATTCGACTGGGTTCGACAAATTTTTTTTAAACAGTTTTAATTGAAATTTTAATTTATTTTTGGTAAGCATGGGTGTTAAATTTATAAATATAAGGTAAACTTTAAAAATTTATAATTTTTTTTTTCATAAAAGGAAATTTGGAGCATAAAAATTACAAATCTTTCACGTCCTGATACCAGATCTACAACAAATTGTAATTCATAAATATCAAAAAGATTTTTACATGCATCAATAATATAATTACCTGTATATTTAAAAAATATTTAAAAAATATTAAATATAAAATGAAAAACATTGTTTAATATTGATTTTTGAATGAAAAATCTAAACATTCTTACATTTGCAGCATTATACAAAAAATAAATTCCCACTTAGAGCTTAGCTTAAACTGAGCTTTTAGTTCAAAACAAAGCTAACAATACGCAAAATCTTCATACAAAGTTTCAGAGAATTTTAAATAAATATTTTTTGTAATATGTATTAATGTAAATGAATTTTTTTTTTTTTTTTTTGAGAATTCATTCTGAGAATTCATTTAAAGTATGTAATTGCCAAAATATGATAAAACTATTTATTTTATATGGATAAAATAATTATAAATCATAACAATCATTCTCAATTTAAGAGATTTAGAAAACTAATGAATAAAATTCAACAATAGGCAGTAAAAAAATACAAATTTCCGTCAAAATTGCCTATTTTTACCAAGTAAGAAGCTTAAACTCAAACTACCATTTTATGCCAACATCATTTCATATTTAAATAAATCGAATTAGAAATAATAATTGACATAAGACTCAGAATTATTTGTCTTTAAATTCTCTGTGAGCAATTGGCTACCTGGTTTAAAAGTGTTAAATACATAGATAAGATGTAAGATAATGTATAAACTTGCAACTCTTCGTATGAAACGGAGTTTGATTGTTTGATGAGCGAATGATGTGATAAAAATTCATATGTCAGAAAAGATAAGTATTTTCGACGTAACGATCACCATAAGAAAGATACCATAGATATTTTGCAGTGAATTCACATAAAAAATAATTCAATATTAAATAAATAGTTTGGATATATTTGGGAACTTTGATCTTCAAATAATAAGGTAAGTGGCTGTAACTTTAGTTTCTTTAATTATTACAGTTTTTTCGTTATTCTGTGTCGAACTTTCCAATACGCTAAGAATGGGAGTCACTGGAGATACTGTAAAAAAAAAAAAACGAAAAATAAAAAAATAAAAAATTAAAAAAACTGCATTATTACTAGAAAACATCTATGAAGCTGTGATTTTATAAACTTTTCTAGTAACTTTATTGCTTTAAACATAGTAAATGTACTATGTTTACTTAGTAAATATAGATACTGACTCAGCAAACATAATATTTACTATAGTTAATGCATTAATATTACTAGAGAAGTTTATGGAATCTCAGGTTTCTTGAGATTTTCTAGTTATAATACTGATTTTCATATAATTTATTATGTTAGTTTAATTGTGTAAGCCTATATAAATTATTTAGCTAAAAATATTAAAATAACTGAAAGTAGTAGTCAGAAATAAAATTGACCAAAAGGAAGTCTAATTTGGTGGAGAAAGGGAAGAAAAAATTGAATTATAACAATTAGAATATGGCAAATTATTCATAAATATTTATAGATGAAGTTAATTTAATTTTTGGAGTTGAACTTACGCAGACTTGCAGTAGGCTTTAAGTAAATTAGTGAGGAGTGTGTGAAATTAGAAGTGTGGAAATGAATTGAATGAATATAATAATATAAGAATTTAGTGGAAAAATATAAAAATGGCCTACAAATGTGTGAAATTTAATAGGAATACAATATAGTTGTAATCCCCTCAAATATCTTAATCTTAATTTCTTAATTGTTGATTAATAAATAAATTGCAACTGCTTAACATACTTGAATGTATTGCGAATTAGTTTATTGCGATGGAAGAGCTTGTTTCTCAATGAATAACTTTAAAAATTGTTTTACAAGGTGTTCCAAACTAATAGTACATACGTTAGGAGTTATAGAGAACAACTAGACAAGCACTAGTTCACTAGACTAGACAAGCACTAGTTCACTAGACTAGACAAGCACTAGTTCACTAGACTAGACAAGCACTAGTTCTTTGAACTAGCTCAATCTTGTCACCGTAGTCACCGACCAAGCAACAGACGACTGACGCGGAAAGTTCTTTGTATAAACCAGTATAAACTAACTACTCTCATCAATGAATTTGACAAAGTTCCTATTACAGCATGGTACTGATGCAATCGCCACCTACCAGCACAGTTATGATGGTCCGTGATTTTCTTTCTTTGGGGGCATTTTTGTCCTCCTCTCCTAGTAGATTTAAAATACTTGAAATAGCGTATTACATCCAATATCTACACCAGGAACTAATAAAAGGGCTCTGCCTTTATATCTGTGATCTACACAACTGATTCTGATACTCTCTTATTTGGGGAAAATTTATTACCGGTTCGATGTGCACTGTGATACCAAGAGTTCATTCATAGAACCTATTGTTTTAAAAAAAAATTTAAAACATGCACCCAGACTTCTGTAACAGGCTACGTTAAATATCTTAGATCGTCACCGTTAGAAAAGGCATTTAAGTTGAATATTTACATATAGATCACCCACTGTATAATTTAGTAGAATTTATCTGAAAATATGTTATCATTACAAATGTATATTCCTTCCACTCTCTCTTAAATGATTGCCTGATACCCCGATCCACCCCAGCTGATTCCGATAACAACTTATCTTTATATTGCACTAGTATTTCGTTAGATTGTTTTTTTGTTTTCTTTTCAGGTTTCAGACTCTACTAAAAATGAATCATTGAGCGCAGCTATTAATAAATTAAGGAACATTTCGCTATCTTCTTTTCGTAGTTTTATACGATGGAAAAAACAAATTACAGAAATAGCGGTTGTGTCGTAACATGGAAAATAAAAAACATTCACTGCTTGGAGAAGATGGCCAACGTGCATAGCCCATATTTCTTTATCGGAACTACACACAAAATCAAATGGCAGATTGCGACGATGCCAGGAAAGGAAAAATATCATTTCATTTTGGTTAAAAATAATGAAAATACGTGCATTTCTAAAAACTTAAGTGTTAGTTATGATTGCAAGGTGACATGGAAGGCTGGAGATATTCCTGAAGAGGTAGGAGTAATATCTTTTCCGAAATATAAAGAGCGTGATAAACTATGTATTATATCCTATGATTCAAAAGATATCGATACTTCTACCACAACTGTAATATTTCTGTGCTATTTTCGTATTATTTCAGATGATTATAACTCAGTTATAAATCAGTATAAATTTCAGACCGTTGTGGAAGCAGAACACCAAAGAATTCAGTATACAATTCCGAAAATCAGCATTTTAGGTGGTCAACAATTATTCATTCCCGCTCCTTTGGCGTGCAGATTGACTGTGCCATTTGAAATGGCATTGCGCTTACTCGGAACCGATGTTCTCGCTTTTTTTGTCGCAAAGATTTCAGAAAATGGAAACAGAAAAGTGCTTCTTATTTGCAAATTTTCTATTGCTGATGAAAAAGGAAACAATTTGTATACCGAAACTGGCAGTAAAGAATTTATTGATGGTCCTGAACATTTGAAAATACCCAATACTTGGTGTTTACAGATTCCTATTAATACAAAGGTTTTAACGTCAAACAAATCACATACTTTATCTTTAGATATTGAGTTTCTGATATCAGAACATAACACTAACACTTGGAGGGAGACGTTTTCATCCGTAGCGATTGACCAATCAAAAGAGCTTTCATCCAAAAAAATCCGATCATTCAGGCTTGAGGGAAAATACCTTCTTACTGCCCTTTGTGTATGTGGGCTTATGAAACCAGAGCTATTTATTCTATTAGCCCCAATTTTACTTTTCTTGTACTATTATTTCAACTAGAAGCCTTATCTTTAATTTATCTTTTTATTTTGTTTTTCAAAGAAAAAAACTTTAACCATGACAATGTCTTTCAACATGAATTTTTATAATTTTAGTGATGTTTAAAAACATTATTAAAAGAAAGACAGAGGCAACTTTTTTCAAGAATCGTGTGATTCGCTAATTCTATAGCTCAGTGTGAAGTTATGATTTATAGAACTAAAACTATTGCATGCCTGTTGTGGGGGTTTTATTTGTGCTTTATTTACATTGTCTAACTTCATTTATCTATTTTGGAGTATCAACCATCAGTATTTTTTGTAAGTTTCAAAATCCTCAGAGATGAAACAATGTTAAAAAGAAACAATGTTTAAAAAAAATTAGAATTAAACAATGTTAAAATCAATAATATGAAAGTAAAAGAAGGAGGTACATAGACTCAGGCATCCAACCTAAAACATCTAATCGACGATTAAGGACATTAAATCTAGGCTGTAATTTTTATAATGAAATTAAATATTTTAACAGATAAATAATTGGGTAAAGCAAAAGAATGTAATGATTACGAAAAAAAATTTTTTTAAAAATAAATTTAATAAATTAGTTTTTATTAACTATTAAATGGTAAAGTTTAATAATTAATTAAAATTTAAATATTTCTTTTTCTTTACATTTAAGATAAATTAAGAATAATCTGTTCTATATAATTTTTTCCATAGAATAATTCCAGCTCAGCGTAAAATAAAATTTTTAAATGTAAATTTAGATTTATTATAATTGTATATACTTTCATTTTTAATTTAAATATTATTTTCTTAAACTGTGGGTCCCAATCCCGATTGGGGGGGGGGTGAGACCTGCAGCAGGGTTCACTAAAAATTACAGAAATTTTGATATTTCTTTATTGTATTGTAATAATATTATAATTACCAAATGTTTTTACACAATGTAACTGAAAATAAAGATAAGACAATAATACAAGAAAGAAGAAATTAAAACGTTTTGACGCATTTTTGTCTTCGTATTATATTTTGAAGTTTGTTATTTAATAAAAATTTTTTATTGTTCTACGCTTTAAAATTAAAAATTAACCACTTGCGCTAGAAAGACGTGCCACGCACGTCATAATGCTTTTGTCACAGAATCGCCGACGACATGGTGTTTACGTCATCATGGAATTGTTACAGAAACAAGAACGACATGCGTGTCACGTCAGGTGGAACTGTTGTCAGAGTACAGATCATCAGTGCACTGCATAGCGTACAGTTATAAATATTTAACCAACATTCTAAAATGGAAAGCATAACGACATCATTTCCTCAAATAGGAAAAGCAAACACGATGGTAGTGATAGTGACTTTGATAAAAAAAAAAAAAAAAAAATATTGCGTGGAGTCCCTCCGCGCGGAAGAAGTTAAACTTCGCAACCTGCGACGTTAATTGTAGAAGAATCAACAACCGACTAGGGGAAGGACGATTCCATAATGTTAAAAACTTAAAGAGTTTCGTCGGAAGAGTGAAAATAGGGAAAGAAGGAAATTACATTGAGAATATTGGGGATTTTTTTGTTCGCTTCCTTGGCGTACTGGCTAAATTTCAAAGGTTTACCGTCGCCGTTCGCATTTGTTTTTATGTTTATTTTTTGCGACGTTTGCTGTCATTTTCGAACTCGTATAAAATATGTTATTTGTTGAATTTCTTCGTTATGTCTTTATTTTTATTATTGTTATCTGTTTTGCTTTTGTTTTTAATTTTTTTTACTTTAAAGTTAGTTAGATCTTAATATATGTATGTTGCCGGCATTGTATAGAATACTGGATGTTTTTAGGCAAAGTATAAAATGTGAGAATTATACCGGGCAATGGTAGTTGACCTTAAAAAAACATCAGTGTAGGATATACCGGGCAAATACATACCGGGTAATGGCACTGAACCTTAAAAAAACATCAGTGTAGGGTATACCGGGCAGTGGCCCTTAACTAGACCTTGTATATATTTCAGACATTTACCAAAAGTCTAGTCAACTAGACCTAGTATAAGTGTCACTGCCCGGTATACCCTACACTGGTGTTTTTTTAAGGTCAAGTGCCACTCCCCGGTTTATACACGGGGAGTGGCACTTGACCTTAAAAAAACACCAGTGTAGGGTATATACACTGGGGTATAACACCAGTGTAGGGTATATACACGGAATTCTTTTCACGATCCCCCCCCCCTCACGCTCCTCCAACATGTACAGAATTGTTGGAACAGCGACCGATAATTGTCAACAGTACTGAGGTACGTACCTCTCTGCATCAAAAACGT
The DNA here is from genome assembly GCF_982258835.1 of Parasteatoda tepidariorum. Taxonomy (NCBI): domain Eukaryota; kingdom Metazoa; phylum Arthropoda; class Arachnida; order Araneae; family Theridiidae; genus Parasteatoda; species Parasteatoda tepidariorum. The sequence goes on from NC_141763.1 coordinate 68,875,685, forward strand.
TCTTTGAAGATTAAAAAAAAAAAAAAAATCATATCTGAATGTCTTCTCTGTAAAGCCTAATAATCAATTCTTTCTTTGTTGATGACTCGAGTTAAGTTTTTGTTTTTGTTTCAGAAAATCCCGCCAAAATTTGACTTCCAATGTTTGCGCTAAAATGAGGCGATATTTTGCTAAGCTAAAGCTCTCACCAGCAACCTTTTCTCGATATCGAGCTCATTTTCCCCTTTCTAAATTTTTTAAGTCTGTTTGTATTATGGAATCGTTCTGTCCCTAGTCGCTTGTGAAGAACCAGCAGTCGTAGAAGGATCACTTCTATGCAACGACTCTTTTTCCTGCTCCGCTCGCTTCCTAGCTCTATAATCACGGTAATATTGTGCATTTTTCCCTCTTGAACCAGTGGAAGTGCTTGTGGTTGCCTCATCGTCTCGTCCTGGAAAATGTATTTGCATAAAAATGTATGTGAATGAGTCATAATGTAATTTCAGAAGAGAAACAATCAATTGATATTCACAAGAGACGTACCTTGACATAACCTTAAATCCGTCGCCTTGTCCGTGGGATTGTTTTCACTCATTTTTTACAATTGTTATCCACTAAATTTGAAAATAAAAAATACTATCCTATTAAATTATATGTGTATCAAATCAAAGTAAAAAAATATTTATAGAAAAATAATACTTTTATGACTTTTATTATTTTTATGCTGGTGAGAACCAAAACAATATGGAAGTGAATGAGGGAAAACTGGATCCTACCACGTGATTTCCCGGCCAATAAAAATGTAGCGTTAAACGTTTAACGCAACCTTGTTGGAAGTCGCATAAGAAGTATAACTTCAATAATTTTTCCACTCCGAAATTGGTGAGGAATTTTTTCTGATGACGAGGAACAATACATAAATGAAGATTGTAAAATTGATCTTATTCCTAAGGAATGGGTGTGGAAACACGCATCGCACAGTGCCCACTGCAGTCTGAGGCATCGCACACTGCCATCCCAGCGAATTATACTGGACCGTTCTGGTACACGCGTCAGAGATTTTTTTTTTTTTTGCCAGCGCAAGTGGTTAAAGCCCTAAAACTTCAATAGTTATACTACAGTATAAGTAAAAAAACTGATAATTTTGGATTTGTGAAATGCTTATGGGGTCCCCTAATATTTTTGTAAATATTATGGGAACCACCACACGATGTTGTAGTTCATTTACGTTGCACTAGAGCTGCACAATGGGCTATTGGCGACGGTCTGAGAGACATCCCTGAGGATGATCCGAAGACAAGCCATCACAATTTTGATCTTTTGCAGAGAGGATGGCACCCCCGTTTCGGTAGCCCGACGACCTGCACGTGAAGTCGAGCACTTTACTGTAGAACAGTTTCAAACCGCACACCCTCGGTCCCTACGCAGGCTGATTCAAGTGGTCACCCACCCGCACACTGACCGCAGCCAGTGATGCTTGACTTCGGTGATCTGCTGGGAACCGTGTCTTAACGATCAGTCCACTGCGGAACCACCACACGAAAAAGTCTAAGAAACTCTGTTTTAAATTATATTGATTCCTCTCCCCTCCCTCCAGTGATTACTGTTCTTTTTTCAGTGGCATCGAATGGAGAAGTTAGCCTCGGGTATGAACACTAGTGTGGTTTTTATTACCATGGGATAAACTTTTTTTCATTAAATCTTTTACTGCACTCTGTTAGGTACCATTTGGTATAAAATTAATATTTGGAAAGTTTCTGCTCAATAAAATAATATTAAGACCCCTGATTTTAACATTAAAAAAAATATTTTTTCCTCCTAACGTTTATTTATTTTATAAGTGGTGACACATATAATGGAGTCATTTTTATAGATAATATTTTTAACTTCATTTTTTATGACAGAAACCTATTTGTAAAACAATAATGGTTTATTAAATCTACGGCTTTTTTAAAATTTGATTTCTAAGAAACTATGCAACCGATATCGCTCAGATTTTGTATATTGGGATGTAAAATTAAGTTCTTTAAAATGATGTAAAAAATTGTATACCGTACAATTCAAAATGTTTTCTATTAATTTTAAATAAAATAATAAAAAATAATGCATATTTACTGGAATTTACTTTTTGTCTTGAATTATTTTAGGATAAATGAAATTTATAATTGTGGGCAAAATTTTTTCAATCTGCTTAAAAAGTTCTCAAGATATGGAGAAATACGATCCTGAGCAAACTATAGGGACCATATTTCTCAGATTGCGATTACTGCCTATATTTTATGGATCAGAAATCCGAATCCGTTGAGAAAAAGGTATGTTTATTCAGAGAAAGTACGTTTTTGTGTCTGATATATATTATAACTAAAAATATCTTCTGCACTAATTAATTAGCATAGTCGAGGTTACCCTCTCGAACCATTAAGATTGAGTCCTAGAACGTGAAGATCCAATCCTTAGATCAAAAGTTATTCAGGATGGTCTGTTTTTTTATTTATTTATTTGCTTATATTTATTTTTTTGGCCCACTGTACAAAACGTGCAAAAGAAATTCCCATTGCTACAATTCGCCACTATATTACATCAAATCTACCTCAATAGTCATCATCACATATTAATTTTGTTGTTGTTATTGTTGTTGTTCATTTACGTCGCACTAGAGCTGCACAATGGGCTATTGGCGACGATCTGGGAAACATCCCTGAGGATGATCCGAAGACATTCCATCACAGTGTTGATCCTCTGCGGAGGGGATGGCTCCTCTGCTTCGGTAGCCCGACGATCTGAGCTCGAAGTCGAGCACTTTACGGTAGAAGAGTTTAACGAGGACCAATACCGCACACCCTCGGTCCCTACGCAGGTTAATCCAAGTGGTCACCCACCCGCACACTGACCGCAGCCAGTGATGCTTGACTTCGGTGATCTGCTGGGAACCGTGTCTTAACGATCAATCCACTGCGGGACACATATTAATTTTGAGATCAGTTTTTAGTTTGAAAGATCAATTTCTAGTTTGATCTATTATAATCCCTCAATTTGAAATTTTTTATAGTTTAGGGTAACGTTTATCAATAAAAATCATGGAAAAAAAAGTACAGATTGATGATGAGCAAGCCAAATAAAAAAATTAATGACATCGAAGATGTTGTTGGACAACTGTTTCTAAGCAATTGCAAAACCCAAAATATATCCTCCAGGGCGAGATTATAAATAATTCTTTTAAATGTGTTAGATATTTCATTTTGTTATATAATTGTTGTTAAACGACTGACCCTTTACTGAGTTTACGACTAGCAATGTTCAACTCCGCAGCCTTGTAATTTTGAACCTTGTAGCCTTGTAATCCAAAAGGGTCTGGAACACTTTTATCAAGTATGAGAAGACATTTGAAGGGTTTTTTGCGGGAACTATCTCGCACTTGCGTTAAATGGAGTAGAAAACCACGCAAACTTAGCATGTTTATCCTGATGGCAAGGGGACTCTAACCAATGATCCGTCTACCACTGAGGATATTTTACGTCAGCACTACAATCGATGCGAGCCAGATGAGGAATTCGTATCAACTAGCCATTACTGGGATTCGTACCCGGGTTACCTCATTGGGAGGCGAGCACTTTACCCCCTCAGCCACCACGGCTCTAAGCTTGATATGTTTTATTTCCGTCATTGAACAGCCGAAACAATTTTGGGTTTACGACTACTAATGTTCAACTCCTTAGTTTTGTAATTTTGAGTTAATCCAGACGACAATGAAACTCCTAGATCAGTAGCCCAGAAGTATGATTAGTAATGGGAACATGAAGGACTTTGACACTCAACAGATTTAACGTGCATCAGTCACCATTTACTACACAGGGAGTCTTCGGAAGGTGAGGATCGAACCCACGACCGGTTGAACGTGGGCCCAGTGCCATACCAAACAGGCTTTCGCTGGCCTATGCTCAATATTTCTTTTTCATATCCGTCGTTGAACAGCCTACCCAATTTTGGGTTTACTACTATTAATGTTCAACTTAGTGGCCTTGTAATTTTGAACCGATCCAGAAGACAAGGAAACTCCTGGATCTAGAGGTATTGATTTGTTATGAAAACATGGGGGATTTTGCGACTCGACAGATTTAACTTGCTACTTTATAATACTATAACACGGGGAATCTTCGATCGGTGGGGATCGAACCCACGAGCTCTTGGACTTAAGCCCAGTGCTGTGCCAACCAGGCTATCTCGGCCTTATGCTTGATATTTAAGAAATTTGTCACAGCGAAGAAGATGTTCTTCAAAGGTCAAACAAAATATTTTTCAAGTGTCATATGCAATGCTAAATGGACGGTAAAAGTCCTCTACTGTTTAAGAATTTTTGTTTATAGATTCGAGTTTCCAAAGATTTGCCATTAGAAGTAAGTGTCTTTTTCTTATAAACATCTATAAAAATTTAGTACCAAATGCTGTACTAAACCTAAAAGACTTGATACAGACCTAAAACTTTGATTTATCGGATGCAGAAATAGTAAAATTAGCGAGAGAAAAGTTTTTTAAACCATTTGTGGTGTATGGATTCTCAATTGACTATGTAGAAAGTCCTGAAAGGGACTTGATAATGCTTTCAACATGATGAACATGAAATAAATTAGTTTTCAGAACAGAGAATAGTTCTCAGAGACTTTTGGAAGTATTATATTTGTTATTTCACATTGTATTATAAATTTTAAATCTGTAATGTAAGCAAGAATTTTGAATAACCTTTTGCTCCCATCAGATGTAAGTTTAAAGAGGAACGGCTCACACACGGAACTAGTGTAGACTCAAAATGTCTCTTCATATTTCGGAAGACTGACAAAAACTTCTGTACAATTTCATAAGATAAATTTAATTGTTAAATATCAAGTTACAAAAATAAGTTTTCACTGTGGAAAGTTTATTTCAAAGTAGGAAGAAAAAAACACCCCGAAAGAAAGAAATTTTTTTTAATCTAACAAAAATAAATAAAAAACTCTTACTCAAAAAGAAATATAAAATATTCAAACTGTTTTTTTCAATAGTTTATAATTGCAATCTATTTTAAATAATAGTGTTGATTATCAAGCTATTTAAAATATCATTTTTAATTGACCAAAAACTGAAAAGCAATAATTTAATTTTTTAAGAAATTGAAGTAACTGAAATTTTACAATATCTAATGTAAATGAGTATAGTTAACCTAAATTTATAATTATTTTAAGAACTCTTAAAATATCATATCCAAGTTTATTTAATACTACTTATAATTACTTTATTTAATAACGCATCCAAACGCATGTTAAAATGTGAGATGTGTGTATAAAAATATGTGAATATTTCTTATAAAACTAATAAGAACAAAACTCTTTTTGAACCAAGCATGCAATACTTAAAAAGAATAAATAAAGCTCTACTATAATAATTGATAATAGCACATGATTTTTTAATTTAGTTGAGATGGTTATTTTACATTAAAATATTTTTTCAAATGATATATTATAAAAGGAAAAGAAGGGGCTACATTAAAAGCAGTTTATAAAATCATGTGAATACAACAGGTTTTAACTTGATAACAAACCACTCGAAGAAGATGATTTCACAAAAAAAGAAAGATAGAATCTTCCAAACAAAATTAATATGATTCGTAATCTTGTTATATTCGTCAAAAGAAATTTTCAGATTTTGATTACGTCTACTCAATGAATGCATAAAAGATAGTAGAACTGCTTGCAATTGCCTAAAAACAGGTATAAAATGCTTTATAATTTATGAAAATTTAAAAAGACATTCATTGCTGAGAAAGATACAGATGCTAATGAAGATGATTACGATAATTTAGAGAATCTCGAAGAAAGTGCAAGCAACAATCATTTTAATTTTATAACGATGGTTGAACAGCCCACCCAATTTTCTGTTTACGATTACTAACGTTCAACTCCGTATCCTTGTAATTTTGAACCTAATCTAGAAGACAAGAGAACTCCTAAATCAAATATTGGGAGAAATTTGCTTCTTGGAAACCATTCTGAATGAACTAATGCGCATTTGCGTTACATGCAGACGAAAACCACGAAATCCTCCGACAGTTCGCCTGACTGCAAAGGGAGTCGAACCTATGATCCGTCCACTACTGAGGATATTTCACGTAAGCACTATGGCCGATGTAAGCCGGGTACGGGATTCGTATCGACCAGCCAAAACGAATCATAACAGTGGCTTTTAAATCGAGGTGAATGCGAAACGCGATATTTGATTTTAAAAAAATCGTTAAAATACGAAACAGGATACGTTATTTCAACACGAGGAAATATAAATCGCGATGTGTGATTTTAAATCATATAACTTTATGAATATAACTTTAAATCGAGTTTGCAATGGTAGGAAAAAGGGTAAAAATGATTTTTTTTAACTCCACTCCCTCTCAAGTGATATTTAATGCTAGTTTGTTTATGAAACCTCTTTATAAAATGAAAATCTAATTTGACTTAATAAATTAAATATTTTTTTTCTACTAAATAAATTTTCCGACTATACTTTTAATATAGTTGGCGAACTGAATTTTTACGAAATAGTAGCATTGTTCGATTGCTATTTATAAATTAAATATTTATTAGACTTGAGTATTAATTTTAAAAAAAAGTTTTGTTTAGATTGTTTACTCAAGGCTGTTTTTTTAAGGAATCGGACGTTTGTAAGAAGGATTTGTTTTTCTAATTTGTCTAATTTCTAATTTTGAAGGATTTGTCTGACTAATTTTTAACACCGTAGCATTGTCATTTTGAACCCAATCTGAACAAGAAAACTCCTTGATCAAGTATTGGGAGAATTTCGCTTCGTGGAAACCTTTTTGAATGAACTAACCGGCATTTGCGTTACATAGAGAGGAAAACTACGAAATCCTCTCGAAGTTCGCTTGACGACAAGGGGACTCTAATCCAGGATCCGTCTACTACTGAGGATATTTTACGTAAGCACTGTGGTCGGTGGAAACCGGGTACGGAATTGCTATCGACCAGCCAACACGAATCATAACAGCGACGTTTAAATCGAGGTGAATGCGAAACGCGATGTTTTATACAAAATCGTTAAAATACGAAACAGGATGCGCTTTTTCGAAACGAGTAAATAGAAATAGCGATGTGTGATTTTAAGTCATGTGAATATAATTTTAAATCCTGTTTTTAATGGTAGGAATAAGCGTAAAAATTATTATTTATTTATTACTATTATTTTTTAATACCCTTCCCTTCCAAGTAATATTCAATGCTAGTTTGTTTATGAAACCACTTTATAAAATAAAAACCTAATTCGGCATAATAAATAAAATAATTTTTTTCGACGAAATAAATATTAAGAATATACTTCTAATATAGTTTGTGAACAGAATGCTTGCAAAATAGGAGCATTGCTCAATTGTTATTTATAAATTAAATATTTATTAGACTTGAGTATTAATTTAAAAAAAAAACATTGTTTAGATTGTTTAATCAAGACTGTTTTTTAAAATTAAGAATCAGACGTTTTTAAGAAGGATTTGTTTTTCCTTTTTCGATTACTCTGTTTATAATTCTTAGAATTACCAATATTTAATTATGAATGCGAGTCAGCCCAATTCAAAATTCTTGATGGTCCCATCAGAGCATTTTGTTGGTTTATGTGCGATTCATGATGGTCAAACATCGTTTGATGGTCACCATCATCTAGCATTTTTCATTATGCGTTGATGGTTTTGGAGATTCCAACAAATAATAATATTTAAATTTTAATGACTGAAAACATCAGTAATAAATTTGTCAGAAAATCATAGCTTATTTCTCATTAAATATTATTGTATTGTCAAATATATGTCAAATAACCGCCGTTGAACAGCTGACCCAATTTTATGAGTTTATGACTACTAATGTTCAACTCCGTAGTCTGGTGAGTTTGTACCCAATCCAGAAGACAAGGGGACTCCTGGATTGAGTATTGGGAAAAATTTGCCTTCGTGGAGGACTTCTTGATGTAGCTAACTTGCATTTGCCATTTGCGTTACATGGAGAGGAAGATCACGAGAACCTCCGACGGTTAGCCTGACGGCAAAGGTTCTCTAATCTATGATCCGTCTACCGCTGAGGATATTTCACGTCAGCACTGTGGTCGGTGCAAACCGGATGCGGAATTCGTATCAACTGGGATTCGAACCCGGTCCACTTCATTGGAAGGCGAACCCTCTATCCCCTCAGCCATCACGGCAAATAAAAAATTTTATTTCCTTATAAAAATAATACAAATAGATTTAAAGTTAGTGGTCAAATATATGTCTCCCTTATAGCTGTATGCCTGTTGACGCACTCTCAGCACTTTTAGCGATTTTAATAATTTTTAACAGAGCGATTTTAATAAACTGCTGCAATAAAATCATTAGGGAAAAATTTCTGCGCATGAGTATTTTCGAAAAATATGCATGGAAACTCTTTTAACATGAAAATGTTCAGCCTCAGAATGGAAATCTATTCAAGAATCAATTAAATTCACTAAAGTTTTCGTTTTAAAGAATGAAAAGAATTTAAGAACAACAAATGAAAAATATTGATTTTTCAAAGGTGTGTACAAAAAACAATGATATTGTGTTTTCCTTTAAAAATTTATAACTAAAATTGTAACTTCATTGATGTGTTACTCATTTTGAATAAATTTGTTAATTGAATGTTTGTTTCCTGTTTAAGCTTATTACAGCATTAAATTTTTTTTGATAACAGCAGGCACTGAATGTTCATTCCTCGCATTAGAACATTCCGGAAGTGTTGCTCATTTATTGTTATATCCGGTGGGCACCTGTGAATCAAAGTCACAGAGGCGAGTAACATTAACCACTCCATACTGCCACAAATACCCGTTCATATGGTGGGTCACATTCACATATTACACAACTGCCAGAGAAACATTCATGCCGTGAACGGGATTCGAACTCTCAGTCAGACACGCTAACCACTCGGCCACCTCGGTATTAAGCAATATAGCCGCATGAAATATTAAATAAAAATTATTTTTAAAAAATATAATCAAGTTGTTTTAAACTAAATTTTCTAATCTGTGTTTCGTTTTTAACATCATCTCTTGGTTACAAATCACTTACATTAGTGTTACACAGAGGGGTAAAAAAAGAAAATCACCTGGAAAAAAAAATTATAGGAAGGCGTTATAACCGCAATTTTACCATTATATATTGAATTTTTTACTCATTATTAAAACAGCATTTGTCGTAATGTCATAGATTTAGGGCAATTCTTATTATTCCATAGATAAATTTTTAAAAAAAAATCAATTTCTGACCATAGTTTTGTAGTGGAATTATTTGTCAACTTACCTGGAAATTGTCTTTGGGTTTTAATCATTAAAAATCACATATTTAAAATCAGAACACGATTACGAGATCGAAAGTTTAGTGAAGCATTTTCTTTAAGGAAAAAAAAATATGCTTTATTTCCCTCTTAATTTTATTTCTCTTTAACAAAATAAGGCATATCAAGAATTATTTTAGTTTCAGATTATTCAACAGCTACAAACAAAATGAATTTTAAAATTAAATTTAAATTACTTGGCGATGATAGTTATAGAAGAGTTGTGCCAAAAAAGAATGTATGCGATAGCGAAAGTGAAAGTATATTGAAAATATACTGGGTGATAAGAGCGTGACGTAATAGGAAGTCACGTGACTTACCGAGACAAAAATTAAAACAGAAGAGTTTCAAAAGTTTTGTTCGTATCTTTACCCCAGAAAATAGCCTGTAAGGACCTCGATTTGTTCGTTTACTCAATTAAAAAGGTAAGTAGATTTAAGAAACTTATATTTACAATGTTTAACTGATATTTACAATAATTTTCTTATACGTAATGTAGTATGTTGAACACGTACAATAATTTCTGTATAATTTAAAAGACAATGTTGCTAATATAAAAGACAAGAGTTAGTTCGTAACGCTGTTGGCGCCACGGCACTAAATATTTTACCGGAAATTTATACGATCATGTTATGAAATGATGTGTATATTTAATTATAATAAATAGTTCTATAATTGAATAATAATTATTCAATTGTATATTAAAGGAGTGAGTAACGCTTGACGCTATCCAAATAATATTTATTTGTTAAATATTATGCTTGTTTAAATGTATTGAGACGTATAAAATAAATAAATAGTTACATAATAGTTTATTTAATTGTATATCAAAGGAGAAAGGAACACTTAAATAAGCAACCAAATAATTTCTATCTTTTAAATATTGTTTTTGTTTTTACTTATATTGAGACTTAAAAAAATAAGACATCTTAGGAACTTTTATGTAAAAAAAAATATTTTTGAACATTTTAAAGTAAATAAAAGATTTTTACTATCATTATTTCAATGTTGAATAATTAAATTCCAAAAAGAACACTGGATAACAACAAAGCTAATCCATTAAAACTGAAAGTAATCAAATTAGGCTATTTTAATTGTTTATTGTTCATAATGAGTTTTGCTCCGTTTTTAAATAAGATAATAGTGTACGTAAATCTATTTTGAGTTTTCTAAATTCAAGCATTTTAGAATTAAATTCTGAAAACTTGTCTTAACTCAATCTCGCTTTAGATATACGAAGTTAACTGATGACAGTAGTCAAAACTTAAACCTTTATTCAGGGTACTTTGTTCTGATATTCCTGATAATACAAAAAATATTTTGTCCAGATTTTTAGTTTTTCGTCTGATATTTCTGATTTTTGTGCGCGTTCAGAATAATTTCTAAGAATGCAATTTATGGATTTTTAAGAAAAAGATTTGAAAGATCGGAAAATTTGATATTTTTAAAATTTTATCAATACTTGTAAAAACAACTATATTCAAGTGTTGGAATTTAGGGACCGTCTACAAATTATATATAATCCACATAATTTTTATCTTTCCAAATAATTTTTATCTTTCCATCCAAATAATTTTTATCTTTTAAATATTGTTTTTGTTTTACATATATTGAGACGTAAAAAATAAGACGTCATAGGAACATCCTTTATGTAAAAAAAAAAAAAAAAGGTTTTTACTATCATTATTTTATAATTAAATTCCAAAAAGAACACTGAATAACAACAGAGCTAAGCCATTAAAACTAAAAGTGCTATTTTAAGTGTTTATTGGTCATAATGAGTTTTGCTCCGTGGTTAAATAAGATAATAGTGTACGTAAATCTGTTTTGAGTTTTCTAAATTCAAGCATTTTAGAATTAAATTCGGAAAACTTGTCGTAACTCAATTTCGCTTTAGATCATGGGTCACCAAACTTTTTTGACCATCGACCCTTACATAATTTTTCGAAGTCTCCATCGACCCCCATAAAAGTAGTTTTCTGTTAATTAAAATAAAACTCTATTAGATACTGTGTTTGTAAATTTATTTCATGATTTTAAACACTTATTAAAGTAATAGTACATTGTGTAACAATATTTTCATGAAAAATATATTAATGTTGAAATTTAAATACCTTAATATTTATTAAATAATAAGTAATAATAAAAAAGTAGAAATAGTAAGTAAAGTAACTACAGGTTTATTGCTTCTTAATCAATGAGATGGGTGTGCCTGGTGTTTTTTTGCAAGGTTCCCTATAATGGGTTCAAAATTGGTCAATTTTATGGCACATATGCATATGACTTATAAACCAGAAGTGCAGAGTTCATGCCACTGCGCACTGGTACATAATTACTTGTTTCACCCGAATAAATATACGTTTATTAATTTATGTTCTATAAAGAAACTGATATTAAGTCAATTAGTCAATTATAAAAAAATTCACAAATTTTACATACTTAATTAGGTATGTGTGATTTGCGTATTAAGAACTGTTTTTTCATAGACCCCCAATCGACCCTTCCGATTCGGATAGACCCCCATTCGACCCCCTGGCTCAGATCGACCCCAGCCTTTGTTAAATAGACCCTTGGGAGTCTATATAGACCACTTTGGCGACCTCTGCTTTAGATAAACAAAGTTAACTGATAACAATAGTCAAAACTGAAACCTATATTCAGGGTACGTAGTCCTGATATTCCTGATAATACAAAAATATTTTGCCCAGATTTTTAGTTTTTCGTCTGATATTCTTGATTTTTGTGCGTGCTCTGAATAATTTCTAAGAATGCAAATGTGGATATTTAAGAAATAGGTTTGAAAAAAATACTGTTTAATTTTTAATTTTAGCAATACTTGTGAAAATAACATTTAATCCAGTTCCAATTTAGGGACCATCTATTAATTATATATACTGCATAGGCATATAGCCTTACTGCATTTTGTCAACCTTTTTTCAGTCATTTTATAGAAAAAATAGCTCATTGCCAATTTTTCATAATCGAATTTTAATGCTGAGGAATTCAGGGGACGTATATTTATTTATTATTTTACGCAAATGCAGAAACAAATCTTGTAGTATGGTGTAATGTAGTTTCGCAATAATTAATTTACATTTTTTTCATCTGATTTTAAGAACTTTAGATTTCAATCAACATAATCATATCATATAATGTTTATATGTTGAATTGAGGGATCTTTTAAATTAATTTTGTACAAAAATGTAAAGCAGTTGTTCATTGTCCTTTCATTTCGAAGTTATTGAAACCCCACTTCAAAATGACTTAAGTAAGAAAATATTAAATATTGATTCGAAAGTATAATTGTTCAGTATTCATAAAATTATACTGTAAACTTTTAAAAATTTCTGTTTCAAACAAAGTAATTCTGAAATTAAAAAAACACTTACTTAAATTTATAATTATTTAAAGAACTCTTAAAATATCATAACCGAGTTTATTTAATACCACAAAGTTACTAATTCACACATTAAACATAATCACTACCAAAAAACTTATTAAATTTACGAATTCAAATAGCATAACATTTTTTTAAATAAATGCTATTAAGTATGAATATTGCAAATCGATTCTTAAATAATATGATATATAGATTTTTAAAATTCTGCATTAAAAATGGTTTTTTTTTTACTAATAATTTTTATTGTTTATAATTTCTTTCATCAAAACCTTTGAACTTCTTGCTGCTATATTAATTTAAATTTACGTAAATTTAAGCAGGTTTTCTACGAGTTTGTATTGGTCTATTGCAACTTCTTCCGTTTCTTCCAGTGCCCTGTAAAAAATAGGTTCCTTCCGGATGAGATGCCATTCCTGATTGAATTTTTTCTACGGTTTATGATTGAAAACTCTTGTTAATGTGATGATTTTTTCTAATTTGATGATCTAAATTTGATGATTTTTGCAGTTGAAAAAAAAAGCATTCGATTAAAATAAATAAAGCAGTTCGTACAGAAAATTTAAGCGACAAAGCAAACAAACTTTTCAGAGTTTTGCTTTCAGTTCACAATTGTTTGGACGGATGGCGCTGTAAATCACTTAACCGTTCTTTGCTTTTGAACAAACATAATTTTTGATTTTGAAATAAATAAATTTAGAAAGCTAAAACTTTGAATATATGTTATTTATCAGAAAAATGGAAAAACTAAAAAAGTTTCACTACGATATTTTGTAATTATTGGAGTACTTAGCCTAATTAATCCAATAATACTAAATAACAAGTTTTTGCAAAGGTAGAATTCTCAAATTTGGAATCGGTGTTCCTAATAAGATAAAACAAATATTAAAAAACTAAATAAATAAAAAACTGAAGTTGCATTTCGATATTTTGCAAAAACGACTGAATGCATTTTGATACTTGCCGTCGCGAATGCGTTAAAGCGCTCTGTAAATTTTGTATGAAATGAAAACCAATGTGTTATATTTTGTTTCAAGTATGCTTACTTGACATATGGTGAGAGCTGACCAAAAGTACCCATCGCTTAAAAAGATTTTCTTATTTTTATGTCCAATTGCAATTTCATCTAAATATCTCGCTAACAAGGCGTAGTGTTGAAAAACGGAACTGTACTTCAGATTCGAATAAGATGTGTACCAATATGAAATATTTTGTTTCGAAAATGGTTACTTGACCTATTGTGAAAAATGACCTAAATTGCCAATTTTTAAAACAAATTGCACGTTTTGCCAAATTTAAATGCTGGAATGAAGAAAAATAATTTGGTAACATTATTGTTTGAATAACGACTGCTTTCTTGACGTTTTGGAGACCTTTTTTTTTTTACTAATAGGATTTGCAATGATTTAACTATATTCAATTTCAATCCCCCCCCCCCTTTTAGCCGAGGTCAGCGTAAGTCAAAAAATGTGACGTGGATTTTTTTTAAGTTGGTTACAGAAGTTAGTTTTAATTGGTGTTTTTAATGAAGCAGAATTTATGCTTCATTTTTTGACCTATAGCAACTTCTTTCATGCCTTTACATTTACGTGTTATTCTACTTCAATAAATAGCTTTAATTCAAATGAAAATAAGATGAAGACAAACTAATTTTAAAGGAAGTTTTGATTTTTAATTTTAAATAATACAACTAATAGTCGTAATGTGTGTCATCAATATATTGAAAGCTCGATGTAACGGCCCCGCACATCCAAACGCATGTTATAATGTGAGATGTGCATACAAAAATATGCAAATATTTTCATAAAACTAATAAGAACGGAACTCATTTCAAACTGAACATGTAATACTTAAAAAAATAAATAAGGTACTGTTAGAATCACTGGTATTAACAATTGATTTTTTATTTATTTGAGGTGATAATAATTTTACAATAAATTTTTTTTTTCAAATACTATTTTATAAAAGGAAAAGAAGATGATACATTAAAAGCAGTCTACTAAATTACAGCAAATACTACAGGATCGAAAAGAAATGGAAAAAAAAATTCTGCTTGTGAATGCGTCTACGCAATGATTGCATAAAAGATAGTAGAACAGCTTGCAATTGCCGAAAAACTGGTAAAAAATGCATTACAATTTATGAAAATTGTAAAGAATATTCATTTATCAATGCTCTTGCTGAGGAAGATACAGATGCTGAAGATGATTACGATAATTTAGAGAGAATCTTGAAGAAAATGCAAAAAACAATAATTTTAATTTTATAACCGTCGTTGAACAGCCGACCCAATTTTGGGTTTACGACTTCTAATGTTCAAATCCGTAGCCTCTCAATTTTGAACCTAATCCAGAAGACAAGAGAACTCCTGAATCAAGTATTGGGAGAAATTTGCTTCGTGGAAACCTTTTTGAATGAACTAATTCGCACTTGTGTTACATGTAGAGAAAAACCACGAAATCTTCCCACGGTTCGCCTGACGGCAAGGGGAGCCTAACCCATAATCCGTCTACTACTGAAGATATTTTGCGTCAGCACTGTGGTCGGTGCGAGCCGGGTACGGGATTCGCATTGACCAGCCAATACGAATCATAACAGTGGTTTTTAAATCGAGGTGAATGCGGAAAGCGATATTTGATAAAAAAAAAATAGTTAAAATACGAAACAGGATGCGCTTTTTCAAAGCGAGTAAATAGACATCGCGATGTGTGATTTTTAAGTCATGTGAATATAATTTAAATCGTGTTTTAAATGGTAGGAAAAAGCGTATAATTTTTTTCTTTTTTTTTGTTTTTTTGAATACCCTTCCCTCCCAAGTGATATTCAATGCTAGTTTGTTTAGGAAACCACATTATAAAATAAAAACCTAATTAACTTAATAAATAAAATTATTTTTTCTGGGAAATAAATATTAAGAATATACTTCTAATAAAGTTTGTGAACAGAACTTTTGCAAAATAGGAGTATTGCTCGATTGTTATTTATAAATTAAATATTTATTAGACTTGAGTATTAGTTTAAACAAAAAAACATTGTTTAGATTGTTTGAACCAGACTGTTTTTTAAATTAAGAATCAGACGCTTTTAGGAAGGATTTGATTTTCATTTTTCAATTACTATGTGTATAGTTCTTAGAATTGCCAATATTTAATTACGAATGTGAGTCAGACCAAGTTAAAATTCCTGATGGTCCCCTCAGAGCATTTTGATGGTATATGTTGGTTTCTGTGCGATTCATGATGGTCAAACATCATTTGATGGTCACCATCATCCAACATTTTTCATTATGCCATGTTGAAGGTTTTTGAGATTCCAACAAACATCCGTGATTGAAAATGCTACTTTAATACTATGATGGTTAACCATCAAGAGAAATTTGGTTTTCATGAACCAGCAATCCATGGTGATCCATGACATAGGGGTGATTGATTGCTACTTATGTTGGTTGTCATCAAGAATATAATGGTTCCTGATGAAATTATTGATGGTTACCATCAAGATTATGTTGTTCCATCAATGGAAATCCATCAGAGATTTTGACTTGGGAGACCAGACGCTTTCAAGAATGAATCATTTTTAGATAATACTGAGTATAGATCTTAGAATTACCATTATTTAATCATGAATGTGAGTTAGAACAGAAGTTTATAATGAGCGATCAGTTTTTCATTTTCTGGCTGTTCTGTTTAGTTCCTCAAAGTACTAACATTCAATATAATGTCTGATTTTCTTATAACTGATGCAATTTTGCCCTTATTTTTTTCCAGATTTAAGTTCTAGATTGAGGGAAATCTCTACCATTTGGAACAATTCCCTGGCCCAGGTTATATTTAAACACTTTTTCTAAGATTCATTTATGCTCATTAATGGAGAAGACACTTTATGAAAACGGTGGTTGTATTGTTACATGGAAAATAGAAAATTTTCATTGCCTAGAGAGGTCCAGTTTTTTGGATAGCCCTTATTTCCTTATCGGGACCACACACAAATATAGGTTACGATTTTATAATAACTCTTTCGGTCTTAGAAACTGCATCTTGGCCCCTTCAAATGTAAGTTTCAGTTGTTCTATCTCAATAACGATAGATGGTTCTACAGTTCTTCAAGACAAAAATGAAAGAACACTTTCAGGTTTTTGGCCTAATATCGGTAGTTTTAAAGAAATAGATATTGAAACTTTTCCTAACACTGTAGTACTTCGATGCTACCTACGTATAATTTCGGACAACAATTTGATTGTAAATCAATATTCATTTCGAACTGTGGTGGAAGCTGAATATCGAAGGATTCAATATACCAATCTGACCATCAAAACTTTTGATCAAAATCAAAATTTATTATTTCCATCGCCGTTGGCATGCAGTTTGACAATGCCATTTGATATAAAATTTTGCGCATCTGAAAGTAAAGATTCCTTAAAAATGGACATTACTAACACTTCGGAAAGCAAAAGTGACGCCATTTTAATTTGTAAATTATCCATTACTGATGAAAAAGGAAAGCACCTGTTCAGAGCAACTCATTTCAACGTGTTTAAAAAAGAAGAAACAAATGTCTGGTGTTTTCCAACCCCTATTAGCATAAAAGATTTACAGTCAAGTGATTCTCTAATTGATATTTTATCATTAGATTTTGAATTTTCATTATCAGAACGCAAATCAAATACTTGGATCGAAGAATTTTCTGAAATGCCAGTATCTCAAACAAAGATAGTGTCCGAAAGCTACGAGAAAAATAAAGTTAATTTACGAGATGATTTTATGTGTCTTTACATTGAACGAAAGTTTACAGACATGGAAATCATTGTGGGAGGAAAAAAGTTCCCAGCTCACAAGACTGTGCTATGTGCTCGATCTCCTGTATTCAGTGCTATGTTCGAAAGTAACATGCTAGAAAAGGAGAAAAATGTAGTTGAAATATCTGATTTAGATCCAGAAACTGTGGATAAAATGTTGTTTTTTATGTATTCCGAAGTTTTGGAAGACAGGAATTGGGACAGCGTTACTAAACTGTATGTCGCTTCAGATAAATATCAGATTATGACTCTAAAAGATAAGTGTGCTTCGATTTTGTTTGATCAACTGTCATCGAAAAGTGCTTGTGAAGTCTTACATCTCGCCGATATGCATTGTGATTCAGACTTTCTGGATGCAGTTCAGGATTTCATAATCACCCATGACGAAGAGATTTTGCAGTCTGAAGAATGGAAAGAGTTTATGGACTCCAATTCGAAAATTGCTTGTCAGACTATGCACAAGGCGTGGATACATCGTACTACTGTAAGAAGAAAAGAACTGTAAAGAAGATAGATTGACTCTTTTCGTTTAGGATACTTATGAAGAACTTATAGTGTGCAAAAAATTTAATAAGGAAATAAGCGAGCCGCCCAAAATAGCTTTAGATCTAATAATAAGATTTTCACGTTCTAAGACATAATCTTAATGGTTCGAAGGGGTGACCTCAAGCATTCTAATTAATTAGTGCAAAAGATATTATAAATTGCAAAACCAGACTCAAAAACGTACATTCTCTGAATAAACATACCTTTGCTTCGACGGATTTGGATTTGTGATCTCCAAATTATAGGGGGTGGCCACAATATGATCTCCATAGTTTGATCAGGACAGCAATCCAAATTTCGGACCCCTTAATGCTAATATTAGTTTTTGCGTATATTGCCATATCTTAGGCGAATCGAAAAAGTTTTTGCATACAATTTAAAAAAATTCGTTTGTCCGAAGATAATTCCGTGCAAAAAATATTATTTTCTAATATTTCATTTAATAATAGTCGAAAAATTTTTGCATTGTAAGATTTAAATTTTTTTTACATCAATTTTAAAGAATGCAATTTTACATAAGGCAAAACTTGAGCGAAATCGTTCACACTGTTCTGGAGAAATCGAATTTAGATAGCGATTGCTCCTTATATATTGGGGGTTAGAAATCTGTACCTGTCGAAAAAATGGGATGTTTATTCAGAAAATGTGGACTTTTATGCCTGATTTCGCAATTTAAAATATCGTATACACTTATAAATTTGCACATTTGAGTTCATCCACACGATCTATTAAGATTGTGTCTTAGAATGGGAAGATCTGTTCATTAGATCAAAAGTTTTTCATGGTGTTCCGTTTTTTTCTCCGCACTGTACAAAATTTAAAAAAAAAAAAAAAAAAACTAACGAATTTTAAATAAATTTGTTGTTTTAAAACTCTGAAGTTTCCAATTTCTCCTGTTTGTCTGTTTGTTTTTTTTTATAAATAAAGGAAGTAATTAGAAATTAAAATCACCTTCATATGTACTCATCATTTTTAAAAGTGCGAGCCACTACTCCGCGACTATTCTACTTTTTTAGTATTCGAAGTTCTAAGGATTATTGACGTGGTGCATTAGTAAGTAACTAACTATCTTTTTCTCTAATCCGACTCCATTTTGATGAAATCGGAGCAGAACAGCATATTCTAAAAATTCTATTTGATTTGACGTACTTATTTCAGGTCAAAGTAACAATATGTAAGGTGCTTTATCTGTACGGTATGCCATTATACATTAAAAAAAAGCTATTATAGGTTTTTAAACGAAATTAGAAATAGTAAACATGGTCATTAATCTTTCCCTTGTTTTGGGAGATAGCTGAAAACAGCTGGTGTCAATTATTGTCAATTTTCGTTTAATTAAACGTTTAAATTATCGTATAATTACAGTCGTCCGCATCTTTTAAGAAGAATTTGTTTTTGCAAAATTGCTTTTCAGTTCACAAAAAATATTTTAAGAGTCTATAGTGTACAGTGCGCATAATAAAAAAGGTATAAACCTGAATAACTTTCGCTCTAATGATCGAATGCTCAAGTACTGTTAAATGTCATGAATCTAAATTTGTTGTTGTCGCCACGTAAAAGATAATTCGATAATTTGGCAACTGTTTGTTAATGTTTTGTTTTTTAATTTAATTGTTAGTTCTTCGATGAGTATGCTCTATGGTGAGAGTCCTATAATAAAAATATGGATGTCAATTAAAAATATATCGCTCTTCGTTAAGGACATTCTATGGTGAACTTCTTGTGTTGAGATATTTGTTAAATTTACAGTTCACTCTTTAATCGTCATAAGCATTTTTGGTTATCTTAAACGGAAACTTTTAATAATTTTGATTTCGTATCATGGATTATTTGCGAAATATTTGACTTTATAAGAACAAATTTGACATATGGAAAAACTTAAAAAAAAAGGGGGACTTAATACGAGTAACTTAATAATAAAAAAGGGAAGCATTAAAGCTACAATAACTCGTCTCGAAATTTTTTTGAATAAACCAGATGAAAAAATATAATGAACTTGACTAAGACACAAAAATAAATAATATTGAAAAAATTCAATCATCCGTTTGCATATTACGTGACAACTACTGTGACACTGTTGAGAATGAAGCTGCAATGGATAAAGTAGAAGAGGATTTGTTGGATATCGATTCGTGAATAGAAAAGTTAGAGGTAAGAATTAAAAATCTCATTAAAAATTTTAAAACAACTAATGCTATTGTGGGGGGAGGAGTATTAGGCCATGTCAACCTTCATCTATGAAGAGGTACCCCGACATAGAGTCGAGTTAACATGTCTTATATACTAGTGAATTGTAGTTGTAATTTTTGTAGTGGTAGATACGCCACAGCACTCCCCCACTAGAATTATATCTGTGATAGAATTCGATGAACAAATACCACTAGTTGATTCATTGCTGTTTTTGTGAGAAGCCGGGAGAGCTTTATTAAGATCACCTTATTATTTTTTAAGTGCTGAATGTGAGAGGTGTATTAACTTCACGGTCGTAGTCGCTCCTCTGTTGCCGTTAGCAGTCGAGTAATCACAAGTATGCAAGCCGACGTTATGCGTGATCGAGACGAGACTGAGTGGCAACAGTGCGAGGAGGTGGATAATGTCGCCGTCACAAGTAGCAAGTCAACTGTTCAATGTGGATCATCCATCGAAGTAGGCGTTACCGTCTAGGTAGGCGTGCCCATATCGAAGTGGGCATTACTGCCGAGGTAGGTGTGTTCACATCACGTCCGAAGGTCACCAATGTGGGGGCGGAGCTAATCGCTGGGCCCATATCCAAGAGGTCGTGGGTTCGATCCTCGCCGGCCGAAGACTCCCCGTGTAGTAAATGGTGACTGATGCACGTTAAATCTGTCGAGTCTCAAAGTCCTCCATGTTCCCACAACAAATCAATACCTCTGGGGGTACTGATCCAGGAGTTTCCTTGTCTTCTGGATTGGTTCAAAATTACAAGGCTACGGAGTTGAACGTAAGTAGTCGTAAACCCATGAAATTGGGTCGGCTGTTCAACGATGGTTATAAAATATAAAATACCAACCGTCATCTATCAAAAGGTACCTCGTGATAGAATCAAGTTAGCATGCTTTATATACTAGTGAATGATGTTAAACTTTCATAGTGGTAGTTACGCCACAGTACTCCCCCACCAGAATTTTATCAGAGATATAATTCGATGAACAGATCTCACTAGTTGATTGTACTTGTGAAAGACCGGGAGAGAGTCGCCGGATTTTTTGAGTGCTGAATGTGAGAGGTGTATTAACATCACAGTCGAAGTCGCTCCTGTGTTGCCATTAGCAGTCGAGAGTATGCAGGCGTTGAGAGTGTAGGCGGTGTGTGAATGTTCGAGACGAGACTGAAAAGCAACAGCGCAGGAGGTGAATGATGCATTCACAAATAGCAAGTCAACTGTTCAATGTGGACTATCCATCGAAGTAGGCGTAACCGTCAAGAGATTGCGAAGTGGGCGTTACTTGCGTGAGCAAATCACGTTCGAAGGTCACCAATGTGGGGGCGGAGCTAATCGACAATACCAACCGTCATCTATCAAAAGGTACCTCATGATAGAATCAAGTTAGCATGCTTTATATACTAGTGAATGATGTTAAACTTTCATAGTGGTAGTTACCTTAGAGGAGATATTAGGGTAGAGAGAGCTAGTCTATTGTTTGGGCTCTGAAAACTTGTTCCAAGATGGGGGTTTCCATTTTGGCGAAAAATTCATAGCTGGCGGTTGCATCGTACAGAAATATTTTCAAGAGTACTAAAGATTTTTTTTCTCTTTTATTTTATTTTGAATGCTTTCCCAATTTTATTCGTGATTGTAAAAGATAAGCTTTCAAATAAAAATACATTATAGTATGTGTGCTACATTTAATTATTTACTTTTAATTTCTTAATCATAAAAAGCTAATAACATATAATTTAAGTATGACTTTGCCAGACAATGAAATAAAAATAATGATTTTTTGAATCGAACATACATTTGAAAGCATTTAAAATATAAAGAACTAATTGCAAATGATTATAGGTATTAATTATTTTTGTCAAAGCGTCATAAGAGTTAAATAAATAAAAAAAAACTAGTTCCTTCAATAGAATTTAAAGAACAGCAAGAAAATAATTGGATATCAATATTTTATTTTAAATAGTTAAAAAAATACATTATCATTCTGTTTTATATTACATTACGGCTTGAAATAAGAAATATATTTTCATTGTCAATCTTTGTTTAAAGAAAATCATCTTATCCATTTGATGCAACAATCTGGCTTGATATGCAAATATTTTCTAAGTCATTACTTTACAATCTGTAAATTTTAATAAGGAAAAAGAAATAAAACGTAATTTGCAAAGTTAGGAAATACATTTAATTTTTAAAAATACATCATGTCTTTTTTATATTACATTCTGACATGAATTATAAAATATGTTATCAGTGTTATCAGCGATAATAATTTATTTCAACCAATGCATACAATTAAAATTTTAGTGAGTTAACATAACATGATGAAAGTATTTAAATTAAAATACCAAATTTTTGTCTTGTTATTTGTCCCTTTATCTTATTTTTAAAAAAAAGTATTGCGAAATTCCATATAAGAACATACTGTCTACCAGTTGTTTGAAACATTGATAGCTCTCGACAGCTACTTGTAATTTTATATTAAAAAAATTAATTGATATTCAAAAAAAGAATGATTCCCTTTTTATTTCTCGAAATCAAAATTAAATACATATAATGATAATAATAAATAGCCACACCTTTTATAATCCTATAACAATTATTTAATAATATGACCTATTATTAATAATAGAACCTATAATAACCTAGTTAATATTTTCTTCAATAATAAATGTACAGTAATAAATATAAAGCTTCCTAAGTAAATATGAATATCCAAACAATTTTTCCTATATAATAAAATAATAAGAAATATATTCTTCGGCTTATAAATTTTATTTAATAACGGAATTTCTAAAAGATAATTTTAGTTTTGATCCAAAAAATTATTTTTTGCATGAAATGTATTAAATATATAATTAAATCATTTAATATATATAATTAAATTCGCTTGAAATTATTACAAAAATTTTTTTTAATGCATCAATAAAAGTTACAGAGCGAAAATTAAAGCGATCTGTTTGCAAACATTGGCGTGAAAGAAATGCGCCAAACCCGATGCACGCGCTTTATCAGAAAAGGAGTAAAAATATCAGAATATTTGTATCAATATGAAATTTAATTGTAATGAAAATGCCTATCAATGTTAACTACATTATAATCTATTAATTTAAATAAAAATATAAAAAAATAATTGCTATTTTGCTAGTTAAAAACCAATTAAATTCATTCCATAACTTGACGTGCTAACATATAAATAGAAAATAAATGTTTATAATTGAATATAAAAGAATAAAAATCTTTCTAGTGAAATGTAAAAGGTCCTCCTTTAATGAATTTTTCGTTGCATCCAAATGCACAGCAGTATACCACCAATTTTTTAAAATTTTATAGTTAAAAACACAGCTCATCAATTCACCTCCATAGGAAAAGAATGGGGAGAGGGTTTACTGGAGGGAAAATCGTCCAGGAATCACGTGACGATGTTCTTTGCAACGAGGGATGGGGGACTGGTTCTCTCTACCTAAATTACTCCTCTAAGGTAGTTACGCCACAGTACTCCCCCACCAGAATTTTATCAGAGATATAATTCGATGAACAGATCTCACTAGTTGATTGTACTTGTGAAAGACCGGGAGAGAGTCGCCGGATTTTTTGAGTGCTGAATGTGAGAGGTGTATTAACATCACAATCGAAGTCGCTCCTGTGTTGCCATTAGCAGTCGAGAGTATGCAGGCGTTGAGAGTGTAGGCGGTGTGTGAATGTTCGAGACGAGACTGAAAAGCAACAGCGCAGGAGGTGAATGATGCATTCACAAATAGCAAGTCAACTGTTCAATGTGGACTATCCATCGAAGTAGGCGTAACCGTCAAGAGATTGCGAAGTGGGCGTTACTTGCGTGAGCAAATCACGTTCGAAGGTCACCAATGTGGGGGCGGAGCTAATCGACAATACCAACCGTCATCTATCAAAAGGTACCTCATGATAGAATCAAGTTAGCATGCTTTATATACTAGTGAATGATGTTAAACTTTCATAGTGGTAGTTACGCCACACTATAAATAATACTAAAGGTCTGGTTTCTTAGGACAAGCGCCTTATCTGAGCGTCAGCGGGACGTTAACGTCCCACTGACGCCAACAAAATACTGGTTTGTTAGCTCAAGGCCTGGTTTCTTAGAACTAGCGCTTTATCTGGGCGTCAGCGGAAAGTTGACGTAGAGCTGACGCCAAAAAAAATACTTTTTTGTTAGCTCAGCGTGAGCAGTCGGTCCAACGCAGACATTATCTCTCATTGCGCATGCGTTAATAACGTAAACAAATATTTATTTTGAATTCGTATTGATTTTGTTATTGTCGACCAGTGTCTTAGAGAACAAATAATGAAGTTCTGCCGTCCAAGAAAAAACACATTATAGCTGAGCTAAATGAAGAGTGCTATGTTTAATGAAGAAGCTATGTTTAATGTCAAAATCGAAATCTTGGCTGATTTCAATGTGCTGTTGGATGTTGTCCGCCATTGCTTCTGTGGTTACGTTACGTTGTAATTCAACTGCAGTTGAGTTGGACGGCAATTGTAGTTCAAGATGAGCGTTCGATGACGTATACTATCAAACTCACAAATGGACCAATCAGAGGTTAGCGCTGATTTCCAGCCGACGGCGTCTTGTCCTAAGAAACCAGGCCTTAACGATGATAAACAATCTTCTATGTCAAATTGCATTAATTATCGTATTTTTGAAGTGCTTATTCTAACATTTTCAATACCGCAGTGGACTGATCGTAAAGACACGGTTCCCAGTAGAACAGCGAAGTCAAGCATCACCGGCTGCTGTCTGTAAGCGGGTGGGTGACCACTTTGATCAGCCAGTCTAGGAACCGAGGGTGTGTAGTATAGGTAAACTGTTCTACCTCCCGCTGAACTGTTCTACCGTAAAGTGCTCGACATCACGCGCAGATCGTCGGGCTACCAAAGCAGGGGAACCGGCCCCTCTGCAGAGGATCAAAATTGCGATGGCATGCCTTCGGATCATCCACAGGGATGTTTCCCAAACCGTCACTAATAGCCCATTATGCAGCTCGAGTGCGACGCTAGTAAAGTACCTACCTCCAACGTTCAACTTTTATTCTATTTCATTTCTTTAAATTAAATAAAGTATCTAAAACTCACATGGTCTATTTTTCAAAAGTCACGAGACAAATGTGTACGCGTTCGTTTATTTATTTTATCTGTGCTTGATTTGCGCATTTGATATTATTTTATAACCCACACTGAACAGCTGCTCATGTTGGAACTGTGGCACCCTAAGTTCAAACCCATAGCATTGTAATTTTGAACACAAATGGAGATGATAAGAGAAATCTTAGATCAAGCATTGGGACAAATATACGATACGTACATTAAAGGGTAATATACATTAAAGGGTGCCAAAAAAAGGAAAAAGAAACATGGATCAAAGAAAATATTCGAAGTTTTTTTTACCGACTTCAATTCAGACCTTACATCTACGGCATTATTTTTTTGGCACTGCGTCCTTTTTCAAAATGATTCCTAGGAAAAACGCTCAGAAAATTGGTTCATCATTATCTACCACTTCAGGGAAGCATTGCTATGTAATTTTAAGTCATCAGGATGCACTTAGGAATAGAATTTCTGAAATGTTTAACTGCGGCACCCTGCATAAATATATATTTTTAATACTTGGTAGTCTAGCCTAAGTTGCTATTTCAAAGACAGCAAAATAACCCATGGTTATCCGAAAGTTAGAGAGTAGTGACTTGTCAGATTTTTTTCTCCAATAAATTCTAACAAAATATAGCAAGTAAAATAAAAACAAGAAACAATAAAGACAAGTCATCGTCTCATTCAGCTTCGGTATTGCTGAACCAAGATAGTCCAAGAAAGTGCTCTGGTGGCTATAATAACGTGTTCCCCGCAAAAGATATGAGGGAGATCCGGAGAGACAGCAATTATTGGATTTCAATAGTGCTTTTAACGTAACCTCTTAACGTACAGATTGTTTGATAAAAAAAACAGCCGAGAAAATTAATTTTTTTTTATGTAAAAAAATCCATTTCCTCAAAGGTTTCTATTTGTTGCCACTTCCGGTTCAACTTTCCTTTTGGTGGACAATTTTGATATACTGTGCTTTTGTTCCATAGAAAAAGACTTATATTTTATCCTTGAATAAATAAGTGTTATCGTTTACAATCCTATGTAAATAATAAATATCAATAAAATGATTTTTTTCTTAGCTTTCACATTGTTATTTTCAATTCTCGATTATATTCGAGTGTGAAAAATTATAGCAGTATAAAATACAGCACCGATCGAGTTATATCGAGTGTGCACAGTTTGGCCTGTTTAGCGCGCTCGAATTAACTCGAGCGCACAAGTTTTAAGGGGTTAACATAATTTTGAAATTTCAGTCTTTACATGGAGGAAGTATTCCAAGTTAAACGGGGGAAAATCTATCAAATTTATGATGTACAATTTATGTAATTATTTTCAAAATAAAAGGTTCAGTGGTAAATTGTATGCAATTTACATAGTTTTTTTTTTGACGAAAAGATAAGGAAATTAAATTAGTTGTTTCTTATAAAATATGCAGTCGCACAAAAATACTTACTAATGTACTTTTCTCTCCGATGCATCTATAATTTTTCATTGATTCATTTAAAAGTTACTCACCAATTCGTCTCTTGACAAAATGAAATCTTCATCGTCCCCTGATTTTTTACAAGATCCGTAAGTCTCTCGGTTTCTTTCAGACGGATTTAGCTCATACTTTTCACTCTTGTTTTTACCAAAATGAGGCATCTCTATCCTTCAGTTACTAGTTACCTGAAAAAGGCATAAAACATTTTTAATTCAGACTTGAAAATTATTTAATAATATTATTATTATTGTTGCACAAAATTTCCAAGTCTTTTGCAAGCGATTACGTATTTTTTATTTTATTTCCAATTAAAATCTTTCTTTTAACAACTATGCAGCATTCCATAAATAGAGTTAAAACTTAGCTGAAGTTATAGTTAAGAACCATCATTTTGAATATCAGACAATTTGAATATTTGCTAGCATATATAATCTGCTATTCTATTGATTAACAGCTAAAAAAATATACAAAGCATAGATTTTAATGTGAAGTATATATTTTTATATGTAATATAATATTATTAATGTATATTTTATATTTTAATTGGCGCCTGGTGGCTGAGTGGTAGCACTTCGCGCTGTCGTGCCACAGGTCTCTGGTTCGATTCTTCGACCGGGGCAAGGTTCACCCAGCCTTCAGTGGGTCGGTAAAATGAGTACCAAGCATGCTTGGGATCCAAACACTGGGGGTTCCAGGTTGGGCTGATCACCCAACCGAAACAATTGCTCGTGCTCCTCAGAGCCCAAAGATCAGGAAAACTGAGACAGGAACAGTAGGCATTGGCCCTCTATGGGCTGTCGTGCCACTGAGCTTAGAGTTTATATATTTTAATTTATATTAAAGAATACAAGATAAAGTACATATTTTTAGATTAAGTTCAGTAAAATGTAGTGGGATATTGGATCGGAGTTAAATCTGGCTCAGGTCAAAATTACGATCTGCGCTGGGATGAAAGATGTGTGAATAAATCCTCCCAGTGAAACGGGATGTGACGTGCACGTGGCAATTTCGTAGTCTTGCTCATAGATGGCACCACTAAAAAACAAGAAGCGCACCCCCCTGCTTCGCTCGATTCTACTGAAGCAAAGTGGCATATGTAATAACAACAATATTCATTCATAGAATTTTCAATTTAAATATTCATTTGGAATTTGATGTCCTGTTGATTCCCTACGAATTGCATACATTAATGTTTAAACTATATTGTTTACTGTTATAAAATGCTTCTGTGATTATTCGATAAAATTATCATTCGTTGCAAATTGCGTGAACTGATAACCCTTATTTGAACAGGGTAGTCAGAACCTGTTATCGTGATTATTTAAGACGAATTTAGTATGCTATCAGCTTTAGATTGGACTGCTTATTCATATTATTTACAGATTCATTTAGAATGTGCTGATCTGTCTATTTGCTAGGAATTTAGTTAGCTAATGCTGGTTTATTAGCCATGCTAATATTGTTTGAATTACTTTTTTACAATTTGGTTGCAACTGTTCGCGAAGAATTGCTCACACTGACTGCCGTAGCTTGAACTAGTAATTCAGAATGACTTAGCATTTGTATTTGCTAATTAACGTTTATTTCCAGCAAATTATCTTTAATTTCTTTCATCTCTACATTTGTAGTTTATTTACTCAATTTGGGACACGAGTAACTCTATAAATTCCCTGGCGACGTTACTTATTCCATTTTACCTGTGAAGAGGAGGACAAAAACTTTTACTTTGAAATGTAAATGATTAGAAATTTTGTCTCGTTCGCAGACGGAAGACGAGAAATTTAAGCAGCATTCTTTGAAACGGGAAAATCGAATTTAGAATTTCTGAAAAGGAATCGTTCGTTATATTTTCTTTGAAATATCTTAAAAAAAGAAATAAAATTCGGGTTATCAATAATGTATGAAAGAAATGATTGAAACCCCACGTATCATAAATCTCTCAAGTTACTTGAAATATATATTTTTATGTCGTTTTCTCCTGTATTTAAACTTTTTCTCGTTCTAACGTTACAGGGATTAAGAAGAACTTATAGTGGGTTTATTACAAAAATTTTAACTTAAAAAATATACGAAGAAAAGCTCATAACACTTTTCTTCAAGTACATTGTATATATAAGTCAAAAAATAGAATCCTTGTAAAAATTTAATCCGTGTAAAAAAGAATTCAAAAGAGAATTGATCTTTCTCTTCTTTTTTCCTTTTCATCTCCTCTTCTTGTTCCGCAATGTGATCGTAAGACACGCTGTCCAACGGACTGACCAAAGTCAAGAATCGCTGGCACCGGTCAGTGAGGGGGTGGGTGACCATTTTGATCAGTCTACGAAGGGTTCGAGTGTGTGCAATAGAGGTCCTCGTTAAACTATTTTAACGTAAAGTGCTCGACTTCACGAGCAAGTAGTCGGGCTACCAAAACGGGGAAGCCATACACTCTGATCAGGTATGTACTTTATTATCTGTTTTTATCAGGTTATTTATCAGGGAGATATTATACACAATGGTCTGTTAGCGACACTCTTGCACCTCAGAGCCCAAAGGTCAAGAAAACTGAGATGGGCACAGTATGCAATGGCCCTCTATGGGCTGTCGTGCCACTGAGTTTAGTTTTAGGTCTATTAGCGACGTTCTAGGGAACATCTCTAAGGATGATCTGAAGACATGCCATCACAATTTTTGACCATAGGGGTTCTCATTTGTGAGGCCACCTCCTCACATTAGATATAAACCAGAAGGAGAAGGGAATTTTCTCCATGGGTATACCACTTATGGTACCACTCTGCGTTAGTCCGTCCTCTTTCAGTCAAGCTAAACGTTAGAGGTTTTCGTAGTTTTCCTCTTCATGCAACTCAAAATGCGGGTTAGTTCCATCAAAAGATCCTTCGCGAAAGCAAATGCCCTCCATAATTTCACCAAGGAGTTCGATACTCTTCTGAATTGGTTTCAAAATTACAAAGCTACGGATTTAAACGTTGGTAGCTGTAAACTCAAAATTGGATCTGCTGTTCAACAGCGATTATAAAATGAAATGAAAACTATAAATTGTTATTCATCCTACAGCATTTATAGACCGACACTATAGCTCGTTCACCAGGAGTTGGCACTTGGCCAAAGAATATATAAGTATATATTAGAAAGAATATATAAGTATATATATTCTTTGACTTGGCTCCGCCTTCATCACGTGGTATGCGACAATACTATTTCGCTATTTTTGGGAGAAGGTTGTGAGAGCCTGAACAATGTTGCTACTTGGCAATCGTTTGGCAAAAATATTTATTTCGCAAACTTTATGTTCATTTTTTTAACAATAAATATATCATAAATTTGATGATATTTTGCACCATTTTTTATGATATTTCTTTCTTTTGAGTGAATAGTTTGTCCTTTATGAAACATTTTGCTGGGAGAACAGCAGTTCTTAAATTAAAACTATATTTAATTAGCTAGAGTAACAAAAGGTATAATAGCAGATGATAAAGCGAAGTAAGTGACTGAAAAAGAATTCACTGCTTGTGTTTGGCGCAAATTAAGGGCTGTCTAAATTTCAGGCACGGAGATGTTTCTCTTCTAACTATCGCGCTGTGGAAACTCCTGGTGAACGAACTATATCAACACATCATTGCATTTGACATATCCATTATTATGCTTTACAATGCTAAGTTTAATACCGTCATTATTCTCTAATATAAATACGAGTAAAATCGAACAATAAAATTAGAAATACTGTTTTCAACCCTTTTAGTGAATTATTAATTATCATCTTAATCATAATTGACAATTAAGAAAAGATATACGAAAAGTAATTATCTAAACCTAGACGAATAACTAGATTCTGATTCGCCTCGAAACCATTATAGAGATCGAAAACGTCAAACAAATTTGGATTAAACTGTAAATACGCTCCGTTTAAAATCATTTCTGACAGTTAAGTTCTAAATAAAGCATGCAAGTTAATTTTGTTGGACTTCGGATTTAAGGAAAACTTAATGCATTTTTGGCGCCCGAACAGGAAATCTAATTCCGTTTTGAGAATATCGCTTAAATAACAACATGGTGCCGTTTCCTTTAATGATAAAAGCTTCCGGTCATTTTGAAACTTTATGATCATTAATAAAACAATAAGTTTTTTGTATAATTAATAGGTGTTTTTGAAACTACATCGTTCGATTATTACTTTTTTTATTAGTATATAGTAGTCTTGAATTTTAATTTTTCCATTTATTCTTGAGTAACCGTAGATAACTCACGCCTTGATTGACTTATGGAATTTGTCAGTTTCGTAGGAACGAAAACGAAATATTACCTTAAAGTTTAATATCCACCACGAATGCTATCCATAAAACGGTCGTGGCAAACATCCAAGATAGCAATTGTTATTAAAAAAAATGAGCATTAACGATTAAAGTTTTATGTAGATTTTAAAAATGTTTTGTCTTTCGTTAAAAAAAAATAAACTTTTTGTTCCTTTTTTTTAAATGGCAATTAAGGTCAAATTTTTTTTATTTGTACTCTGATTTACTTCGCCCATAGAAGCTAACACAAATTGCTTTTCGCTTTACCGTAAACAATTTAACATTTGCCTTAATTGATTTCACCGCCCCTTTTTTTCCAGTTTCATGAAAACTGAGTGTAATAGTAACTTTGTAATATCGTCAGATTGCAAACAGTGTAACCCTGAGAAAAAAATATGGTCCAGAATATGGCAAAATTTACCATGTTTCGGGTTCTATGGGAACATTAAGAAACTCTGTAATTTTAGCGCTTAGATAATGACTTTGGTAAAACTAACACAGGGTGGCCACTCAAAACAGATTTCAAATTTCCCTGATTTTTCCAGGTTTTCCAGGTAAAAATCTTAAAATTTCCAGGTTTGTGTTTTTTAACTTTTTTCTTATAAAGTGTAGGATGTGTACAAGGAAAGTGTCTGTATTATAAAATATCTTATTCAAAATGTCATTTTTTTTAAACATATCTTGAAAAAAATCTATTTTTTTACAAGATATTTTTTTATTATTTTTTAATGTTCTGGTACAACATTAATTTTTAAAAAATTAAGACGTGGAGAAAATATGCTTAGCTTGCAGAATATATTGTTTTTATTGAATAATTTTAATTGCTTTTATTGAATTTAATGTGATACTTTAAGTAGTATTTGCTCAAAGTGTACCTACAAAATGACAAAATCAGAATAACCAATAAAACCTTGGACAAGTATTGTTTAATATATTTTCATTAAGGAAAAGAAAACCGTTTCAGGTGATTATATATCAATAATTTTTAATAATTACAGTGACTCCCAAAAGTGCTCACTCACTTATAACTTATATTGAAATAGGAAATAAAAATTCAATAATTAAAATGAATATTTCACAATGGGTATTTGATAATAAGATGTATAATCTATTCTTAGCAAAACTGCACAGAATATTTTAAAAACAAAGCAAAAGTTAATTTTTTAATCAAATAGTAACAAAAATTCTACCCCACGAAAGTCATCGTACATTTAAATGTTTTGGATCTCAGAATTAAAATTATCGTCAATTGCTTTTTTTATTTAATTATTTTTCATTTAATTTCTTATTTCTTTATTAGCAATTTAGTGTCAAACCTATAATAGCAAAATTATATTTTAACTTCGGCTTGCTAACTCCGTAATATTTTATTTTATCATTTAAAAATGACTTGTGGTCGTAATAAAATAGACCAAATTTGATTATTTGTCTTCATAAGAGGTAAATCAGTGATGAATATGTTAAATTAGTTTACTGTATTCAATTGAACTGTGCAATATGTGATAAAATGCTTAAAAGAAGGACTTCATATCAGAGATTAAAATTATAAATTTTGTGGAAAAATTAATAAATTTGCAATTGAGTGTTGTAAAAGTTTCTGTAAAAATTTTAAAAAAATATTCTGCACGAATTTCACCTGACAAAAAAAAAACTAGTTTCACGTATTTTCAACCTTTAAAAGCTATTGTAGATGCTAAAGGAAACTCCACTAAATGTTAATTTAACGAAAAATTAGATTTACTAATAGACTAAGTTTTTTCTTTAAAAGTGTATGATGACTTTTGTGGGATAAAGTTTTTGCCACTTTTTGATGATTGATTCTTAAAAATAAACTTTTCTTTTGTTTTTAAAACATTTCATATTGTCATTTAAAATATTTCAGTTTTGTTACGATTCGAACACATTTTTTATCATTAAATATACATTCTGAAATATTCATTTTAATTAATGGATAGTCTTATTTCATTGAAAGTCATAAAGTGTATCAACAGTTTTGTGAATCACTGTAATTACATTTCAATATAAAGCTGTACTTTATACTGCATTATATTGTATTTCATCTTACCAGTGCTTTTTATAAAATTCACGGATCATATTTTCCTTAAACCAATATCTCAAGTCAAATTTTTAAATAACGGTATTTTGAAATAGAATTTTTATTTTAAAAGATTCAGTATAAAAAAATAAATGTCAGAAATGTAAAATTGTCTAATTTTTAGTTCTATACTCTATAGAAGAAAAAAAATAGATAAAATTCCTTAAAATTGATACTTTTTTGATTTTTTTTCTTATTTGAAATTAAAACATTTAAAGAATTCCAATCTAAACGCACAGTTTTTTAGTTTAGCATAGTTAATTGTTTTTGTTTGAACAACTGGAATCTTGTACAGTGCAGAACTAAAACACTAAGTTTCGTTTTCCTTCTCCTGACTAAACACATATGAATAAAAAAAAATATATTTTATGTATATATATCATTTAATATGTTTCCTATACATTCCTTATTCATTGTCAGCTTTTTGAGGTAAAAAGAGGAATAGTTTTAAAAGATCATCTCAGGAATGCAAGCAACATTTACGAGCTTTCGATATTGTGATAACTATACAATTCGAATTTTTAATCAAAAAACTAATATTTACCAGCAAAACCGTAAAATTTGATATCAATATATAGTTAGTTCTAAAAAAAACTTTTTTTAAAATAAAAATATACTATAAAAGGTTAAAATGAAATAGAAAAAATTAGCATTAATGCAAGAATTGTAACAATTTGTCGAGAAACATTGCTGTTAGTGATGGGGGGAAATGCGTGATTGGTTGGCTTGCTGAGAAAAAATAATTTATAGATTTCTTTGAATGGGAATTCAAAAGCTTTCAGAAAAATAGTGCAATATAAGAGTGCAATATTATCATTAAATTATAACCAACTAACTTTTAGAGAATTTAATAAAGTTAAAAATACAAAAACATTTTCTCATTTTGCCAAAATAGAAAAAAATTACCACTCTCAATTGCAAATAAACTTGAATCATTGTGTGAACAAACCCACGGACAGAATTTAAAAACCGAATCCACCATAATCTTTGCTTTTCCTAAATTGCACAGTCCCATAGTCTGCATACTACATTTTCATGGGAGAATTTTATGTTGGTTATAATGGAGCAAATTTTGAAGAAAGCAAAGTAAGTAGATGATATTATAACTGTTTGGAGATACATTTCTGTCTAAAAAATGTGGGTGTAATGGATGAAACAATTTAAATTAAGAAAATTAGCAAATAATTTAAATTAGTGAAATTAAAAAAATATATAAGAAAAAATTTCCAGCTTTTCTTTAAAATTTCCAGGTTTTCCAGGTTTTTATCCATATTTCCCTGATTTTTCCAGGTTTTTTCCAGTATAAAAAAAATTCCCTGATAATTCCAGGTTTTCAAGGTTTTCCAGGTGGGTGGCCACCCTGCTAACAATAAGATATGGTCTTATAATCTATGATAAAATTAGGTAACTATGGAAATTTTATTATGATAGGTAAGAGCATGTCATAAAAACCCTTTATTTGGTTAAATTTCCTTTTCAATTTCGTATTTTTTACCAAATTTGCGGAAATAAGAATTATAGTTTTGAAAACTAGAATTTTCGATTAACCATTACCATAATAAAATTATCAAATGAATGGTTTAAATATTATATATTTGTTTTTTTAGATAGAATTATGTTTTTTTATTTTTTTATCAGAAATGTTATCATACAGTACTGTAATTTTACCAGAAGTTTTTCCTCTGTGCATAAAACAGCCATTTCAATTATCCAAGATTGTATATTCATAATATAAATATGATCCATTCTTTTATTAATAAAAACTTTCAATCATATTAAAAGCTCATGATGTTTAATAAAACAGTGAGTTTTTTAATATATTTAAATAAATGTTTTTTTTTAATTACACTGTTATTAATTTAAAATGTTATTTTTTATAAGTGTTCAAATTCTTTTCTTCATAATCTTGAACCATAATACTGCGTAAATCTGCTACAACCTTAAAAAGGTATGTACGGTAAATTGTTCAGTTTCACCCTATTAAGATTGCTGCAAATTTAAACGATATAATAGTTCAAACCCTCTGAAAGTTTCAACAGATAAGCTTGCAAATGTTTTGGTTAGATAATGTAATTCGAGAAGAAATAGATAAATAATTATTTCTTAAATGCTTGAGTCAAAAGTAGAGAAAATAATATTTATGTCATATAGTTTCTTTATTCAACCTTCCCCAACAGGTGTGTTTTCCTTTTTTGCTGTCATCGATATTGTATCGATATTGTGTCACTGTCAAAAGAAGAAAAGAAATGAAGAATCGCAGACGAAAGACAAAATACACACCATTATCTAAATAAAATTACTAGATTTAAGCCTTCTGACGAATAAAGCTTAAGCATTGGTTGAATTCTCATCCTATGTACAGGGTAATAAAAATGCGCAAAACTGAAATCCGTGAATGGAACAATTAAATCAGTTAAAATAATTCCAGTTTATTTTTACTGTTAATCGTGGCCTTTCTCGGTCGCTTCAAGCTATTATATTAAACTCAGCACGCTTTTAGAAACAAAACTGGTCGATATAAAGATTTGCTATAGTCAGTATATTATTCGGCATGGAAATTGAAATTATTGGTTATTGATAGCGACCAATACATAAAAATCTAGATTTAGCACAAACGAGCAGTCTTTCTTATGGATTTCCACTTTAGTAAATAACTTGATATTTTTTTCAAAATTTCATTCACCAATGATTTCTTTAATTGATCAGTTTTACAGAATCATGCTTCAAAAGCTGCTACAAAGAAAACAATCACGTTACTTCACATAGTTTTCAAACCATTAATTTTGTGTATGTCATCTCACTTTTGCTTTGCTTAAGCCTGTTTGACTTAAAGATTTTTTTTAAAAAAAAATAATGAAAGAGAATGTAACAATATCCATTTTATTTACTGAATATAGCTATAAACTAGCAAACGTCACCGATATTATCTTTTAACACGTTCACGCCGGGATGACTCACCGGTGGGTCACGCTAGATTGTCTCATCTTTGCGGCGCACCAGAGTAAAAACTGGTAACAAATAAATTTGATTTTTTAGTTTTTTTCCGGAAATAATAAAAATCCATAACTACCAATTGTTTTTAACGGATGCAATTTTTATATTGAAACGCTTCTTCGCCGTGATAAATTTCTAAACCACTTCTTTCAACCCTCCCAGACGAACAATATGGTTTCCGCCAAAACTTGAGCACAACAAAACAGCTTATACGAATAATAGATTATGCTGGAAGGGCCTTAGCAAAC
This sequence comes from Parasteatoda tepidariorum, assembly GCF_982258835.1. Taxonomy (NCBI): domain Eukaryota; kingdom Metazoa; phylum Arthropoda; class Arachnida; order Araneae; family Theridiidae; genus Parasteatoda; species Parasteatoda tepidariorum. Next base: position 68,912,182 of record NC_141763.1, read on the forward strand.
AAGGAAACAATAGCCATATTAATGATTGACATAGCCAAAGCGTTTGACAAAGTTTGGCATACAGGAGCAATTTTCAAGCTAATACAACTAAACTTTCCTCCTGGACTTATTAAACTTCTTTCATGCTACCTTACAAACAGAACCTTCCATGTCACCATTCAAAACAGTAAATCTTCCAAACGAATCATAACTGCTGGTGTACCTCAGGGCAGCATACTTGGACCGATACTTTATATTCTCTATACATATGACTTCCCAATAAATAAAACAGACTTCAACAGTATTACAGCCTATTACGCAGACGATACTAGTATTATTATAAAATCCAGAAACCCAAACCTTGCTCTCATGAAACTACAAGAACACATTTATGAAATAGAAGAATGGTGCAGAAATTAGAAAACAGCCGTCAATGCCGAAAAATCTGAGATCATAGTCATACAAAAAAGAAGAATCACAATACTTCCTCAATGCAAACCAAAGCTTTTTGATATTCAAATTCCAATCTATACATAATAATAAACGCGGCTGTGTGTGTGTGTCTGTAATCACAATATATCGCCCCAGAAGCCTCGCCCGGGCACGAAACTCGGCCCATAATTGTGTTTTGACATAATGAAGAAGTATTTTTTTTCTTTTTCAAAAATTTTGATTAGTTATTTAGTTATCAGTCATTTTGTAAGTCTATGCTTTTCGTCTTCAAAGAGCCATATTCAAAAAACTATTAAAAAATGCATATACTTTTCCCCACTCTTATAAATGTATGCTAATGCGAACCTCACAATTGAAATATTAATTTTCGACAACTTAAACCAATAATATACGAAGGAATTAATAATTTAATTGTAAAGTTCGCATTAGTTTACATTTATTAAAGTGGAGAAAAGTTTAACTTTTGTATTAAAAATGTGGCAACATATTCGATACGTAAATAGAACGCTTCGCTTTGATATATTTGTCGCTGTTCATAATTGTTATAATAAGTTTTTCTTCTTCTTTCCACGCTCTATTTTTTTTCTTAAACGAAGACGATAATTTTTATAGCGATATTGTAGTACTTTGTACAACTAAAAATTCTTTTCACACTTTTCACTTTATTTTCTTTATATATACAGAGAACAGTCGGCAAAGAATTCGATTAGGCTGAAAAACATTTCGCTAAAAAGGAACGAATTCCAAAAGAAAAAATAAACAACTTAAAGAATAAAAATGCTGATACCAGCCATTTTTTTGAAAGTTAACTTAGAAATAACAAACCAAACGATGTTAAATAACAAACCAAACAATGCTAACAAAATGACGTAGAAAGCGCAACTAGATCAAAATTATACAAGCACAACTAGATCAAATTATAATACCTGAGTGCTTGACGTAACAGATATAGAAATAGAAATTGATACCATAAAAAATTTATTCGTTTTCGTGTTCTTTTCATGTATTTAGCATTTTAGTTTTTTTTTCTTAAGCGTTGTAGCTATATAATTTCAAACATCCTCAAGAGCTATAACACATCTGCAGCAGTACTGGATATGAAGACAAAATTGCTGGACAGGAACACTTTAATTGTCCACTAATCTTCAGACTTCCTGCTATGTTTTGAAAAACTTTTTTTTGTGAAAACCTTCAGCTTGGCGGACAGCTGGCCGCCTTAGGCGGCTAGTACATAATAATAAACGCGGCTGTGTGTGTCTGTTTGTCTGTAATCACAATATATCGCCCCAGAAGCCTCGCCCAGGCACGAAACTCGCCACATAATTGTGTTTTGACATAATGAAGAAGTATTTTTTTTTTTCAAAAATTTGGATTAGTTTTTTAGTTATCAGTCATTTTGTAAGAAAATCTATGCTTTTTCGTCTTCAAAGAGCCATATTCAAAAACTATTAAAAAATGCATATACTTTTCTCTCCACTCTTATAAATGTATGCTAATGCGAACCTCACAATTGAAATATTAATTTTCGACAACTTAAGCCAATAATATACGAAGGAATTAATAAATTAATTGTAAGGTTAGCTTTAGTTTACATTTATCAAAGTGGAGAAAGGTTTAACTTTTGTCTGCAGCAGAACTGGATATGAAGACAAAATTGCAGGACAGGAACACTTTAATTGTCCACTACTTGTCAGATTTCCTGCTATGTTTTAAAAAACTTTATTTGTGAAAAACTTTAGCGTGGCGGCCAGCTGGCCGCCTTAGGCGGCTAGTAGTAAATAAAACAAAGTACCTCGGACTCACCATTAACAGCAAATTCACCTGGACCGACCACATAAAAAATGCCATAGACAAAGCCAATACAGCAATAAATGCAATTCAACCTCTCATCTACAACCGGAATATTTCACTTAAAAACAAGAAACTGCTATACACTTCCATGATCCGACCCATTCTAACATATGCTTCTCCTGCTTGGGCCACAATTCCAGACCATCTAATGAAGAAACTGAACCAGTGTCAAAACAAAATACTCCGTAAAATCACCTGTGCCAGATGGTTCATTAGAAACTCAAACATCCACAAAGATCTCAAAATCCCGACTCTCTCTCAGCATATTTACAAATTTAATGCAGATTCTTATGACAAAGCTATCAACTGCAATACAGCTAACTTCAATGAAATATTTAAATTTGAAAACTTTAAAAAAGACAAAAACCTTAGACCAATAGCTGCACACTTCACCTCTGACGCCTCGTACCGAAACTATCAACATAAGTAAAAATCTCCAATTCTAACATCAATAGTTCATAGCAATAGTTCAAAACATCAACAGATTACAATCTCAACTGCTTCAACTACAATACCAAACTTGAAATCTGAACCTAGTACCTAATGTTGACAATAGATTCACAGCCATCTTTTCTATAGCCTTGAAATTCAAACCTGTTACCTCATGTGGACAATACATACACAGCCATCTTTACTATAGCAAGTTGCTTAGAATTATTTTCACTTTCTTTTCAGTTAAACAAGCAAGGTGCTTGCTTTACAATATCAGTCACCCCAGAGACTCTGTATACAAACTGCTTTCATTTTCTAATTTTACTGTAATTTCACGATGAATGGGATATGGGTCTTCTGCGCGGCCCAGGTGCCCAGCTTTTGTTAAATAAAGTAAGTAAGTAAGTAAGTGATAAATTTCCTTACAGTGAATTGTTATTGTTGAGAATAGATTAACTTTTTAACTTTCCTTTTGTGTCCAAAACACTTGATACATGAAGAGTTTCTATTTCCCCCCCCCCCAGATTTCAACTTTTATTCAAAATTTGAACGAATTGCACGTGTAACTTTTATTTTTAATATTTTCTAATTTTGATTTTTAAAAAATTTAAATTTTCGAAAATATAGGATTTCATTGTCTTGCGTAATCATTACTCATATCCCTCCAACCCCTTTTCGAAGACTGTATTTTCACAGGAAGCAAGTTCTTTTTCTGCAGAAAATAAATTAAATTACTTTTAAAATGCAAATTTTTTGATGCCTTAAAAATGGTTGTAAAATTAAGAATACTAATAATATTTTCCAATGCTTTTAGCAATCGTCTCCCCACCCTAAGAAAAAAAGTATGGAAAAAACTACCAGAATATGGTAAAATTTACCATGTCTCTGGTTAAATGGGAACCCCAAAAACCTATGAAATTTGCACCAAAGCGCTTTGGCAATGATTTTTGTCAAATTATTCATAAAATATACTGTAATGTCTGATAAAATTTCAAAAATGCGTAATTTTATCATGATTCATTACAACGTGGTATGAAAACCATTTATTTGGTTGAACTTATATTTCAATCCAGTATTTTTAACTAAAAATTTGATAATAGGAACTGCAATTTTGAAAACAAGAATTTCTGATAAACCGTGCCATAATAAGGGGAAAATTACCAAATGAATGGTTTAAAAATACCATATATTTTAATTTTTACCAAACTTATGTTTTTTTCAAAAAAAAAAAAAAAAATTAGAAATGGAAATATTATACTGTATGGAAATTTCACCAGAATTTTTTCTCTGTGCCTGTTACATAAAGCACAAACAACAAGTATATTAATACATTCCATATAAAACAATTCTTAAATTTAATTTCAAACCTAATATTTATGTTGGAAAGGGAAATTTGAATTTACGAAAGTGCTAAAAATGTACTTAAAATCATTTATCAACGAACGAAAGATCTTTCTTTTATCCTTTTTTTAAAAAATAACATTTATTACAAAATGAGGTCGGCAAAAAATTTTTCATTTATTTCTCTGAAAATATTTAAATTTATAAAATAACTGCAAAAATGTATATAAACAATAAAACAAATTCATTTACAGAAAAACTAACTTTGGGAAAAATCATTTGGTGAGAAAGCAACGCTTGCAAAATATTAAAACACTTTTAATATTGTCTTATTTTTTTTTCTCCATGGAAGCGCGAAAATAACTTAGATCATAAAAGGTGCTGTTATTTTTATTGATTGTAAAGTACAGTTCTCAAATGTAGAACTATACCTCTTTAGTTTTTTTTTTTTATTTTTATTTTCATGAAATAACATAAAATTGTATTTCAGTTCTCTCTCCCATTTCAATTCAACTAAATTACTTTTTATTTCTTTTTTGGAAGGAATGGAAACAAAAATTTCTTTATATAAAATCCTCGAAGTTTATTTTCTGTAAAACGCGAAAATGTATCGGTCATAAAACATATACCAATTTTTATTAACAAAAAATATTTATTTCTTCCTCAAATAAAATCCAATTAAGGTAATTGAAAAAGTTATAAGAGAATTACATATAATTTTTCGTCGATGCAAATTTTATGTTTATCCTACAAAATTTCTAAAACATATATATATTGTATTTAAAAAATAATCAGGCACAATTTCTTTGCAAAATGAATAACAATGACTCTAAAACTAAAACTACAATATCAAATTGTTATTAAAAAAAATTCTCTAATCTTGAGTACTGCTTAAAAATAATTCTTTTATTAGACAAATATTTTAAGCATCTAAGGTCATGTTAAGATGGTATCTGTTGTTTAGTAACAGAACACCAGAGTGTTTGTACCGGAGTTTTATGACAATGCTTGCACAATATAAGATTTCGAAATTTTTCTGTCATGTTCGTAATTTATTGAAAAAGGTTTATTAAGCGTAATTCTGTTCGAGAAATTAAAGTTAATAAAAGACGGGGGAATTTCCTTAAACGTTAATTTTCTGTCAGAATATAACTCTATTTCACCAAATTTCTAAATAACCCTATTTCTAAATAATCGCTTTGACGAAAGGCATTTAACGAGTTTTTAAAGTAACCAAAGATTAAGAACAATTTTGAAAAAGAAAGTTGCAATTTCTAAATAATTTCCTTGACGAAAAATATTTAACGAGTTTTTAAAGTAGCCAAAGATTAAGTACAGTTCGCAAAAAAAAAAAAGATATCAGCCTGAATAACTTTCGTTCTAATAATCGGATTTTCACGAACTAAAAGTCAATCTTAATGGTTCCTGGGGGTGATCTCAAATATGCTAATTAATTAGTGCTAACTATTAATTAAGTTACGAAATCAGACACAAAAACGTACTTTCTCTGAATAAACATACATTTTTTTTACATATTCGGATTTTTCATCTTCAAAATATAGGAGGTAGCCGCAATCTGGGAAATGTGGTCCCCATAGTTTGGTCAGGAAAGCGATTCAAAGTTCGGGCCCCTTAATGTTAATTTCGCTTTTTGCGTTTTCAGTCATATTTTAAAAACTAATGAAGCAATTAGAAAAAAAATTGCACCCACTCATAAAACTCATTTACCGAAAGATAATTTCATAAAAAAATAATTTTTAATAATTATTTATTATTTTTTATTATTTAATTAAAGTGAGGATGAAAAAAAGTTGAATGGTATGAATTTTTTTATACCATTTTAATCAACATATTTTCCAACTGTTTTTATTTATTAGAAGATGAGAAAAATTAAAATTAATTATTTAAAAAAAAATAACTTGGCGACAATGAAGAAATGATTAAGTGAGGCGATAAATATTAAAATATGATAAACTTGCGAGGAACTTAACTTAGCGCGCGTAGCGAAAATTTCATTCATTTTTTTTTTTTTCGCTATTAATCGTTTGCAAATCTCTTTATTTTTATTTTGTTCAAAGCTATAAAATACAATGTTTCTTTTTTAATAGTCTAAAATTCTATTTGCAATTCAGCAAAGAAATTTGAATAAAACATCTTATTGAATAAAAAACATTTTATTCAACGAATGTCGAGTTTTATAAAAGCATGCTTCTGATAGAATATGATTATACACCAGATTGTGCTTCTTTAATGTGATTATTTTTTAGATTTTACTTCTCAATAACTAATACAATTTCAATAGTATACATACGTATGAATAGATTTGGAATAAAATATTTATCAATTTCTTGAATACATTTTTTATAAATATTAGTAAAAATACGTAGTAAACGTATTTAAGCATACCTCACATCATCGCAAATTTCTCAACATCTTATCTATCGTCTTAATGTTAGAAGTAATTTTTTAATCACCTGTCCGGAAGTGTTTCGCAGAACTATTTTACCAACTACTTAATTAAATTTTAACATTTTTAAAAATCTTATTCTTTACCCTACTACGTTTATTATTTCTTCATTAATATACTAATCAATTTTTTAGTACTTTAATTTAGGTTTTCTTTAAAGTGAAGTTCCTTTTTAAATTATAGTCAAGTTTTTTTAAAAAGAATTATTGTCTGCTAGCTAAAAATAAAACCTTGTTAAGAAATTAAAAACATTCCACTGCTTAGAATTATTTAATGCAAAAACAGCTGATTATTTACTAAGCATACTATTTTTTTCGAAAAAGGAACATAAATCATTGATAGCCTTTTTTTTGTTTTGTTTCTTGTGACTTCAACATAGATTATCTAAAATAGTGTTGATGCTTTAGAAGTCACTACAAAGAGTCTAAAGATACCGAACATAAAAAGCTGTCGAATACGTAGCCAAAATTTTTAAGCGTCTTAAAATATCTCAGTATCTTAAATGTCGTCCTAACATCTTAGTTGCGAAATTAAATTTTTAATTATCTGACCACGCGTGATTCAATAACTATTTCATTATATCTTTTACTCTTTCTTTATGATTACATGTAGATTTTTTTCCGGATAATATGCTAAACTATTTCGCTTAATTTTTTTCTTTAGCACGATTCCCAAGATATTATTGTAGTATAATTTGTTATCAGGAGAAATGCCTTATTTTGTTAAGCAGGAAATAATAAAAATTGAAATTTGTAAGAATATTCCGAAGCCGTTCCAATTTTGAAACCATCTGATTTTTTAAAAAAAATGCAATAAAAAATACGCAATTTCCGATCTTATTTTGATTAAAAATAAAAAAAAATTAAAATAAAAAAAAACGGGGCAAGAAGGCTAACATACTTTTTTCAGAAATTGTGAAAACCAATTTTTCCTATATTTCGTCAAAAGAGGATAAGAATGATATTGCTCCAAGGGACCTACTCAATAATTTCGCTATTTCCAGAATGAAATCTGTTTGATCAAAACATATTATTCCTTGAAAATTAAAATGAGGGAAAAATTAACTTTCATTATTTATCTAAGCTTATTCCATTTATTTAATGATAGAGGTATCAAGGTTAAGGATATGCGATGGAAGCCCCGTTTACTATTATACTATAAATGCATTAAATCAGGTAGCTTGAATATTTTATTTTAAGCAAATTATTTAATAATTTTAAGCAAAAAAGGGTGTAAAAATAAACTCGATCAAAACACTCCGAAAGTATACCCTAAAATATATGTAGAATAATCTTTGGAATCGATATATAAAAAATACCTTTTCAAACAACTTCGAGTAGGACGGAAACGCTAACTTGTTTGAAAAAGTTGTCCTTGTAACTATTTAATTTCGATTCCTGGTACTAGGGGACATTCCATTTTCACATTCGACTTTTGAAATTTAAGGCTTGCAGCAAAAAAAAAAAAAAAGAAAAGAAAAATGCATTGATTTTTTTAGAAAGTAGTGAATTATTATTTTTTTCAATCAAAGAACCAGTGCCTATAGCTTATGTAAAACTTATTTTAATATCGAGTGAAATAATTTAATATGTTGTGTAACTAAATAGATAATCCTAAGAAACTGAATCGAAAATATAAAAACTTCATTGATTTAAAAAATAATAGATGATAATAAAAATAGACATGTTTTGAGTGTCCAATAATAAAAGTCACAAGTTATTCAAGCTTGACAAGTTTTGAGAATGGGCGATTATGTTTGAACGCTCGAAACATGTCGACTTTTACTTCCCTCTTCATATTTTTTGAGGCCAGATGAGTTTTTATCATCAATTATACCGTTTTGCATTTGAGTCTTGATCATTATTTTGACAAGGATTTTACACTTGTTAAAGTAAACATAAGCATTTCTATATTTTAACAGGATTTATGTGGTCTTTAAAAACGTAATAGCATCAATATTGTAAAAGTTATATTTAACTTAAAAATTAAAATTTTGAGACCAGATATTTTGAGTTAATGAAATTAAATATTTTATCTTTTAAGTTTTTGTGCCCCCATTTCAGTATCTTAAGGATCTTACGAGCTCTGCTTAAAAAGAGAGTATCAGATATATATAAGAAAGCAAAAATAATCATAGTAGCAGCATTTGGGGGTAAATGTAGCTTATCGTAATTGAAGAATATGCTGTGCGACATTTTATGGTGAATTTGCGAACGTAAGTTTCAGAATGTATCGAAACATAAGGATGCTATTTGTTAATCATCTTAATCCAAAGAAAACCATGTAACCTAAATATCTAGCAGAATGAAGCGATTTTTTAAACAATGAATCATACAATATGCAACATATTATTTCAATATCTTATTCTTAAATATAACATGTTTCAATGTTTTTAAAATGCCACTAAACATTCAGAAATTCCTTGAGTTATAGAAAAAAGAAATATCGTAAATTATAGAAAACCTTGTGAATGTGTATTAGAATTACTACACAATCTACATTTTATTTTTCAAGCACTTTTTGTTTCTTCAAACTTTCTTGCCTAGAAGACTCGATTAAATCTGTAAAAATGATTATCCCTAAAATTTTGTATATAGCTATAATAAGTTATGTCAATTTGATTTTAGTAAGAAATCCTCGAATAAATATAGCAAAAACAACATATCTAAATAATATCAGATAAAAAGTTCATGTATTTAAATTCTAAAAACTTAAAAAATCATAAATAATTTATAAATCAAATCAAATTTTCTTTTCAAAGGAGATTTTAAAAAAAATTTTCTTTTTGCTTTTTGGACAGAAATCAGCTTAAAAATTGTCTATTGCCTTGAAACTTCGAGATATTTTCTATTAACAATTAATTAAACCTCTCCCAGCAATCACAGAACATTATTTCATTTTTTTTACATTCAGAGTTCTTTTACTAGGTTGCCTAGCAACCTAGTAAAATTAAGCATTAAGCTTTTGAATTAGTCAATGGGTTATCTTAAAATGTTCATTTGCACTGGCGACTTTTTTTTGCGGTTTTCTGGACTGTCGCCAAATATATAAACCTTTTTTCAAAATTTTGTCTACCCCCCCTAATTTAAGTGGCTAGATTCCAAATATGTAAAAAAAAATATATGTTTTATCAGAGAAAGCACGTTTTTGTGTCTGATTTTGTAACTTAATTAATAGTTAGCACTAATTAATTAGCATATTTGAGGTCACCCCCGGGAACCATTAAGATTGACTTTTAGTTCGTAAAAATCCGATCATTAGAACGAAAGTTATTCAGGGTGATATCTTTCTTTTTTTTGCGGACTGTACAAATATTAAAGAAAATGTCAATTTTCAAATAATCTCTTTGGCGAAAAAATATTTAAAGAGTTTTTAAAGTGACCAAAGATTTAGTACAAATTTAAGAAAGGAATTTTCAATTTCTACATAATAACCCGTTTGGCGAAAAACATTTAACAAGTTTTTTAAAAATACAAAAGATTAAATACAAATTTGAAAAAAAAAGGAAATTTCCTAGTTCTAATGCTGTTGTAATAATTACCGATGCAAATTGTTTCCCTGTAGAATCGGGAGATTAACACGTGGAACCAAATTTCTGCTAATGCAATAAAAATGTGAAGCTTTTAAATCAAATAATTTTTATTTGTGATGCATCGTGTTTATACTCAATAAGGAAAAATATTTGCTCGGCAATTTTGTGAGTCGATGAATAATGCGAGATGGAAGCGTAACCTAATATCGCCCATAACTACCATTTATGTTGTACTACATATAATTAATTATGAGAAAGAAAATGTTTTCAACGATATCCACATTTGAACCACGATAAATTTTTACTTTAACTAAACATCTTTCCTTATGTGTTCCCGCGCAGGTCGTCGGGCTACCGAAGCGGAGGTGCCATCCCCTCCGCAGAGGATCAAAATTGTGATGGCATGTCTTCGGATCATCCTCCGGGATGTTTCCCAGACCGTCGCCAATAGCCCATTGTGCAGCCCTAGTGCGACGTAAATTAACAACAACAACAACAACTTTCCTTATGTTTATAAAATGGCGTATATCGATTAGATTTCGACAGTTATAATTTCCACCAATTCGTTACTTGGCAATATTGAGGCTCATCAGGCGTTTGTTCCACAACAAAAGATATTGAACACCTACAAAAGCATTTTTGTTTAAAATCTAGAAATATTTTTGTTAATTGGACAAAAATCGAAATAAAAGTCTGACGATTACATAATAAATTGAATCGTTTAGAAATCTTTGAAACACATACGCTAGTGACTTAAGCATTTTATTATTATTTAGATGTTTTTGTGTTAATGCGTGTAACGTAAAAAGCTGAACTAAAAATTTAATACGAAATGTTTCAGACGCATTTTTAAATATTAACATTTTCAAAGATTTTCCACATTTTAATTTTTTATCTTAATTTTAGTTTAAATGTTTATTTTTAACACAATTTATTTTTTTTCAACTTATCGATTGATAGTGTATTTTACATTGTATTACCTAAGCAATTAAAACATTCAAACTTATTGAGATTTAAAGCATTGAAACTTAAAAAAAGAACAATTGAAATGTTTATAATGATTCACTGAAAGGGATACATTTGTTAATGAACTTAAAATAGAATTTTTTTGGATTTTGTTTTTGAAAATTGCAATTTTTTTTAAAGTAATTAAGAGCAGATGGGGCTTAGCGGATAGAGTACTCGCCTCCCAATGAGGTGAACCGGGTTCGAATCCCAGCGATGGCTGGTCGATAACAATTCCTCCCCCGGCTCGCACCGACCGCATTGGTAAAATATCCTCAGGGTAAGCGGATCATAGGTTAGAGTCCCTTTACCGTTAGATTAACCGTGGGTAGTTTTCGTGGTTTTCCTCCCCATGTAACGCAAATGAGGGTTGGTTCCATCAAAAAGTGCTCCTGGAAGACAAAATTTCTCCCAATACTTGATCCAGGAGTTCGCTTTTCTTCTGGATTTGGTTCAAAATTACTAGGCTACGGAGTTGAACATTGGTAGTCGTAAGCCCTTAATTGTTCAACGACGTTTATAAAATAAAATAAAAAAGAAGCAATTTCAAGTGCTTTTCGCGAATTTTTTCACTTTTTTTTTTTGCTGCTTTATGCTAAATTTTCCTTTTCTGATTAAAACTTTATGACTTAAAAACGTGAAATTATGAAGAAGTTCAATAGAAGGAACAAGAAGTTCGATAGAATGATAAGGGAAAAAAAAATACAGTTAAATTATTAGTTTAAAAACTGAGAAACTTGTAGTAAAAAACATGTTTGTCGATCTACTGCCCACTGAAATCAGACTATAGTTGAAATATGATAAAAAAAAACATTTTGTATTAATTTTTTTCGAAAATTCCATGTTTCGTAAATTATTGCAAATTAAATCGTTTTTTCATGGCATTTTTTATCTTTTCTGCGCTAGAGTAGATGTCAATCAATAAAGAGAAAAAGAGAAAGAGAGAGCGAGATTACATGTTAACATTCGTAAGGAAATTAAAAAAAAAATAATAATAAATAATGAGCGATAAAAGCTATTCCCTGTTTGAATTGTTATAAGTCTCGTCAGCAAGTAAAATTCCCTCTCACTTATTACTTGAATCACGCAATCTGCTTTCCTTATTATATTTTTTTCAAGTACAGATGATTATTTTTCAAATCTAGGTAATCGTCTATTTCGTTACAATCAACAAAATTTTCTTACATAAAGCTAATATAATTGTATATTTTGGAACCAAAATGTTCTGCATTTTTGTGAAAAATATTGACCGCTTAAGAAGAAATAAATAATAATGCATGATATTTAATTGCGAGGTAGACGAACGGAGTGATAGGTGGACAGAGCTTCTTATTTACATAAATTAACATAAACGTTATTTTAAGAACTAAGAGGGAAAATCAAATCGATAGCGGTAACAATTTATTTAAGTGTGAAATCATTACAATGTGAACAAATTCTATTTACGAACAATGGAGAAAATTTAAAATGGGAGCAAGATTGCGAAGACTTTCTCAATTACTTTTTAAACTGACACAGACAGGAAATAACGTGCTGTTACTATGGTTACAATAGATTCGTGTATTTCCTCAGGCCGGAATAGCAATCAATGTTTATCCAAATAAAAGGTCGTTTAAATCGCCCAAAGAGAAAATATTTAACAACTCTGTTTAAGACGTGAAACAACTATAAAATATAGGGAAGAAGAAAATTTGCACACAAAGGGAAAGTTTATTTTACAAGGCTCAATAAAAAAGTATAATTTTTTAAGAGTGTCGATGGATTTTCTATTCATTCTCATAAAACACTCATATTTCTCATATTTAAATGACTTAAATCAATATAGTTTATTTTAAATACACTTCTTAAATTGTCCATAATTTGTTTCTTAATTACTAACCATAATTTATGTTTTTAGAACCCTTTTCAAAGATAATCATCAAGGATTGCAAGAAAAAACATGCACTCTAAGTCCTGCAGATCATTATTGAGGTTACGTACAGCGGATGCGGGATTAAAACCATCAAAATCCGTATTTTTTTAACAAGATGATATTGAAAGTTGGCTAAAAATAATTACTAGAAACGCTTTTTAACTTCAACGACCTATCAAATTATTTCAATTATTTTTTGTATTGTCTTCACTACAACTATTAGCTATAATGATTCGTCAAATTTATGTAATACATATGTTTTTCTCATATAAACATTTATTTTCGACCTTGAATGCGCATATTTGCTTACTTCATTTTTGGATAGATTTCTAAAACTATTTTTTCATGGCTGTGAACATGAATAAAAATATTTTGTCATGTCGGTATTACGGTGAAGGCGGGTTTAAAATCCATCAAAACTAATAAAATGTGAAACGACAGCGGTTGACCGGTGTTTTAATTATGTTTTATAACTTCATTTGGTGACATAAAAGGCAATAACTTTGCAGACTAGCATCGAAATAAAATTATTATTCCCCTAACTTCATGAACGATATGAGTATATGGCTGATTCTCACGAAATACGACAATTGACAGTCCTTTGCTCCAAGATATAATATTATACTACTAAAAAAACTTTTTTTAAAAAAAGAAATTAATAAATAGCATTGCTGTTTTCATTTTAAAATGACTTTGCATTAACATTGACTGTTTTGTATAGTTAAAAAATTTAATTGAATTTCAAAATGTCATTTTCTGGCATGTGACAAACAGTATATCCAATAACAACTAGCTTCAAAACTTTCCATAAATTTTTCAATATCTAATTTTTTTATTTCTCCCATTGGTCACCCATTTCTAAAATACATGCAGAGCAGAGGGTATTATTTTCAAAAAATTTATTGAAAGTAATTTCGAAATCGAACAGGGAAGATAACTTATTGTTGAATTAATTCTCTTTGAAAGAAAGAACCTTTTGAAATTGAGAACTAACTTTCAACGTTATAAAACAGTAAACCAATGTGTAAAAAACTATCTATTTTCTTTATTGCATCTCGATGTTTAAGAATTCCATCGCAAACAGTTTTAAATAAAGTGTTTACTTCTTTCCAAGTTTTTTTACAATTATTGTTCGGTAAATCTCTCTCGAAAGTTTGTTCTCAGACTATGAGTAAAAAGTTTCAGTGATAAAACATACCACAATAACGGATCATACAAAATATTTTACGGAACAAAAAAATTTGATGTACTGTAATTTTCACTGTAATAATTTCCTTAAAAATCACTGAATGACTCTAATTAAATAAACATTACTTCAAAAATTACAGTATTCTATTTTATGGTAAAAATTGATTTTACTGATGATACAGCCAAAGTACCGGTACTTTATACCGTAATTCGATCAAGAATCTTTTACATTGCGCATCTCTTTACAAACGATAAAAGATTTGTACAAATCAACCTTTTCAACTTACATGAATTCAGTCAATCAAAAATAAGGTTAATTTGTACTTAATACACAATTTCTCCAATAAATCTTTTAACAAAATGAAATATGCACTTTTGAATCATTCTAATTAAATAAACTTTATATTAAAAATTAGAGTATAATATTTTATGGTAAAAATGGATTTTACGGATGATGCACTCAAAGTGGTGGTACTTTAATTTAATCTGAAATTTTTAACAGTTTACAACTCTTTCCCATTAATAGAAGATAGGTGTAAACCAATCTTTTTGACCTATACGAAATCAGTCAATCAAAATAAAGGTCGCTTTATACCCAAACCAATATTTCTCCAATAAATCAGTTTTACAAAATGAAGTATGCGATTTCGGATTTATGAAACAAATTTTACATAGAAGCATCTGGCATCAACAGCCCTCAGCAAAACAGCGTCGTCTATATGACGTCAGTGTAGAACACAAATCAATCTTCTTTCCTTCCGATACATAATTCGATATCCACGTACTTGATTTCAGTATTTTTGTCACGTGGTATTCAAAAAGAGCTGAAGAAAAATGATGAATACGAAAAAATGGATCTATATTTGTCCTAACAGGCATACAAAAGTTTCTCTTTCCGGCTATTCCATCTAAAATATACACAAACAGATGGTATTAAAAAGGGATGCTGCGTTCGAAGAATGAGTTTATTCTTATTAGTTTGTCCCTTGTAAATTGATTTTTTTATTCTTATTAGTTTGTCCCACGTAAATTGATTTTTTTAATACATGTATTCACTTTTTCAAAGATCCCAACTACAAACTTTTTGTTAACATATTCCAACCTAATAAACAGCATTCATATAAAAAGTTTCTGCTTTCGATTGCAAAATATTTGTATGTCAATTACTCAAAATAATTTTCAGTATTTCAATGTTGTCACTCTAACCGAGAAAAATTTCGTGGTTTTCTGACTGAGAAAAAAATATTGTCATAACTACCAGAATATGGTAAAATTTACCGTGTTTCTGACTCAATGGGAACACCAAAAATTTCAATAATTTTTACCGAAGTGCTTTGGTAATGATTTTGATAAAATTAGCAGTAAATCTTATCTTATAATGTATATTAAAATTTGCAAATGTGGTAAAATTTAGTAATTTTACCACAAAAAGAAAAATAAATGAGAAGCGTATTAGTGTTTGCTTTCTATCTGCTTTATCGCCTTTTTAGCTAGATTCATAATTGTAGAAACACGAGAGTAAATGTCATTGCCTTAAATTCGATACACAAATAGTCTATTCCTCAACCATAGTAAAATAAATAAAATGAAGTAAATAAAATAAATGATAATAAAATAAAATGAAGCTTTCAGCATTTCTTTATCTATCAAAAGATCAAACAGATTTGATCAATTTCCCCGAATAAATGGATAAAAACAGGATAAAAAACGATGTAAATCAGTAGCGTGCTCGTTTGTTTTGTGACAATTTATTCGTTCTCTGAGTTGCGTGCATAACGGCAAGGATATAGGTGTGAAAAAAATTTGCCTCCAATTCAATACATGGTAATATCAATCAGTGGTGATAAAAAATTGATTTTTTTAAAAATATATACATCTCTAAAAATCACAAAAAGGTAAAAGTCGTCTTACCGTTTCGCACATTTACACCAAACCGAAAATTCGCATAATAGGATCGATAATTAACTTGGAAGACACGGATACATTTAGTTGTCATCGACAAAAAATGAATAAAAGATATAATGTATTTTACCTGTGAATTATTGATTTATCCCTTACTTAACGTAACAAAATCTAAACCAAAACATTTACCACCATTTTTAATAACTGATATTATTATACTTATACGGATATTATGATTTTGATATTGAGCATAAATCCAATTTTGAGTTTTGAAACTAAAAGTTGGTCCCTTTGAAGCAGATGGGTCACTGATGTCCCTTTTATATATGTTTTTCTAACGTTCTTATTGCAGAACAAAAATATATTTCTTTATTTTTTAATGATAAAAAATAGTCTAATGGTTGCTAAAAAAAGCTGTATAATTATCGGAATATATTTGTACGAAAATATAACATCGAAAAAAATTTGTTTGAAAAATTCTTTTTTATTCGTATTCAAAATTTATTTTATAACTTAAAGAGATTTCAATGATGAATAAGTTTTTCTCTTAGATCTAAATAACTGCAAAATAAGTGCAAATTTGAAAAAGAATACTGTTCGAAAGTGAGCCGTTTTTGAAGATTTTACCATTAAAGCAGAAAGTGGCACTGGTGCTTCATGCTGTATTTCATAACCATAAATTATTAAAATGCTAAATATAATATGTTTCACTTATTTTGACCTAAATTAATGCAAAATAATACAAAAAAAGCATGAAAAATATGTTTAGAAAAAATCTGCGTCAAAGGGTTGTATAAATTAATTATATGATCTCTTATTACGTAGATCTTATTACGTTGATTATAACTACTAAACGGTGGGTAAAGTTGCAATTAAAACCAAGCAAAATGATTAGATTTAAACTTCATTCCGTTAGAATTGGAAACTCAATCTCAGCAACGAAATCCGTGTAAATACAATAATAAAAAGTTGAATAAATTTTAGCTTTGATGTAACAATCTGTTTATCAATCATTGAAACAAAATTATTTGTAAAAAAATAAAAGAAAACATGGAGCGTAATTCCCTAGTATAAAATAAAAAAAGAAAGCATATAGTTCCCACCAGTTCCTTAGATTGAAAATATGAGTAAGAGATAAGAAACTATAACGTAAATGAGTTTTTTCTATTCATTTGTAACGAGTAATACTCGTTCGTTAAATCAATCTCCACAAAGCAAAAATAGATCCCACTCCGGTTGTTGATGAGCCAAAGTAATTTCTTTTGATCCCCGTGTCTTTGGTAACAACATCCTCTATCAACACAACATGTGCCATTGACGTCACGAGTATTGCAACAAATCCTGCTGACACACAATTCCAGTGGAGATACTCTCACGTAGAATATTTTTTTATGGTTTCAGCATTTGAAAGAAGATATAAAGAATAAGAACGTGTGGGAGAGATGGATCAATATTTTTTTCGCTAAACTCATGAAATTGTTCTTAGCTTTTATTTTCAAATGTGTACTTTAATTAATTGCTTTATATAGAATAGCTTTTAAGAGTAAATGTTTTGTGCTATTTTTAATAGCTTTTTTATAATGCTACTATTACATAATATAATGTATGTAATAGCTTTTTTACATTACATGCATTGTTTTACATCAATTTTATATTATTTTCATAAGTTATTACTTACTCAATTTTTTTCCCTTTCATATGTCATTAATCATCATACAAATACTGAAATTTAATGCAATATTCACGTATTTTTTGGCTTCTTTCATCACTGTTAGAATGAGAAGGCTTCAACTTTGCAAATTGTTGATAAACATTTTTTACTACTTTTAAACAAATATTTAGTTTAGTTATATAGTACAAAAAATTTTAGAATTTATTATGTATTAAAAATTACAGTGATTTGCTACTTTTGTTCGGTGTTTTTGCCTTGTGGTGCTAACACTAGTTGTCAAATGATTTTTATTTAACTCAGGCTCTTGTATTCTTCTGTATCTTGGGCTCGAATTTAAATTCTTAGGGCTCGGTCCTCCGAAAGCGAGCCCTAACTCATCGGTAATTACTATATTAAGCATTTCTTGTAAGAAAGGGTACAAGTATTTTTATAGTCCAAAGACAAAAATTTTCGTCACCACAATCAGATTATGCAACGGTAAAATACACGTGACTTATGAGGAACGAAATATTTTGTTTCAATTTTCGCCATTTATTCCAAAATTAAGCATTCTTAGCCTTTTTTGCTTATGGTCCAAAAATGAAAATTTGAAAGCAAATTTTTTAACACTGCAACATATTAGATTATGTCTAAATACACATCGTACAGATTATGTATAAATACATTGGAATAATATTGGATCCAGAACTCAAAACTTCCAAAATCAAACATTCATCGTCTTTTTCGCTTATGGTCCAAAAATGAAAATACCTCACATTTGGGAAGTGTTTGACAGTTAATTGCTTCTGAGGGTCTAAAGAAGGATGTTTTTTCAATAAACACATATATAACACATATATAACACAAAATTCTGCTGCGAATTCTAGCTTATGCAATGAAATATAATTCTAAGTTTAAGTGAAAAATTATACTGATGCAAAAGATCAGTACTTTATGCATTTCTTCAAAAAACTGTGAAAAAAGGAAAGCTGTAAGTGTATTGAAATCAATGAGTGGTAGTGCCTATTTTATTGATTTTTAATTTTGATTAAAACATGAGCAATTACTTTTGAAATTTAAAACTATCACTGTAAATTAGTACAATGTGCAAAAAGTACATTTAAATTAAAATTTTAAAGCCTTCGTTATTAATTTAATAAAAGGTAAATACAAATGAGCAAATATTTGAAGGCAAAACTTTCAGTTTAATAAAATTACTACATTATGTATCTGAAGTTTTCCCCCTTCCAATAAAACTAAATCATTTGCGGAAAAATTATATAATTAATGTGAATAATAAGCGAAAATGTTTAAATACATGAAGGATTTTTTTTCTATTCATTTCTATAATTAGCAACTTCTGCAATTTTTGAAAAAAATGATAACAAAAAAAGAGTAAAACATTTGTAAAAATTAAATCCAGCAAAGTCGATAAAAAACGAATTACACACAAAAAAAAGTATTTAAAAAAGTCTTTTTTGTGCACGGATTTTAAGGATTTTTACTAATGATTTTTTTACATCTTTATAATGTAATTAAAATAGCCCCTAAGCAAATTACAAGCTCATTAAAAAGCGAAATTTTTTGAAATTATATTAACATTTCTTATGGGCCTATTTGCTCTCTAGGTAAAAAAAATTTGTGATAAGTAACGTCAAAATTATGTAACCCCCCTAAAATTTTTCACAAATTCTCTGTTTGTCATAAAATTCAGAAGCAACTTCATCACTGAATGTACTGATACGCACAAACTCAGTTAAATAATTTTGAATTTTGGAATATTTATAAAGCTTCATAACATATTTATTTATATATTATGTTTTAAGAACACAAGATTTTAAAAAAAGAGGGATTTTTTTTCTCTTCCTTTTCTTAAGGCTAAAGACGATATATATAGAGAAGAGCAAGAACGGCGAGCACAGTATAGATATTTGCGTCTTCTGGGAAAGATTTTCTGCATTTTGGATCTGTAACCATTTCCAGTTTCATGGGCATGTCTTAAACTTTTCTTTATTTTCTTGTAGCAGAGTAATTAGTTTTCAATGGGATTGTTTTGTAATTTTGGACCCAATCCAGAAGACAAGGGAACTTTTAGATCAAGTATTGGGAGAAAATTGCCTTGGTGGACTTCTTGATGGAACTAATCTACATTTTCTTTACATTGAAAGGAAAACAGCGAAAATCTCCTAAGGCTAGCCTGATGGCAAGGCCATGACTCTAAACCATAATTCGTCTACCACTGAGTCGTACACTCAAAATTCGTTCAAAATTCCGTTCAACGGTGGTTGGAAATAAAATAAAATCGGTTCGTTTTGGAAACACAGCAATCTAGTACTTGCACTTTAAAATGGAACTGGGGCACATAAGTACTAAAATGTCATTATCTGTTGGATAAAATACCTATTTTAAAAGAAAAATAACTCATTTTTTTATGCTTTTCGAAATAAAATAAAAATGTATTCTCGTTGTTCCTTGGACCGACCTGAAGTAAGTGCAACAAGTCCAGTTAGTAAAAATATGTTTCCTTGCGAATTTCACCACTTTTTCATGTAAAAAAATTCTATTTTGAATAAAATAGTCTTTGATATAATGGTTATGATGCACAAAAATTTATCTTTGATTGTGCGGATAGTCAAACTCAATCATCAAATTTAGAAGGGAAAAAAAACTTAAAATGAATGATTTAAGAAAAATCTTTCGTTCTTTACTAAATCTTGCGAGAGAGCCACGATGGCTCAGGAGATAGAGCATTTGCTTTCCAATGAGGTGAACCGGGTTCGAATCCCAGTCGATACGAACTCCGTATCCGGCTTGCACAAACCACAGTGCTGGCGTGAAATATCCTCAGTGGTAGACGTATCATGGGTTGGAGTTCCCTTGCCGTTAGGCTAATCGTGGGAGGATCTCTTGGTCTTCCTCTCCATGTAACGCAATGCGGGTTAGCTCAATCAAAAAGTCCTCCGCGAAGGCAAATTTCTCCCAATACTCGATCCGGGAGTTCCCTTGTCTTCTGGATTGGGTTCAAAATGACAAGGCTACGGAGCTGAACATTAGTAGTCGTAAACCCATGAAATTGGGTCTGATATTCAACTACGGTTATAAAATAAAATAAAATAAATCTTGCGAGAGGCTATTCTGAATGATTTTCAGTACATTTTTAGCTCTTTTGTAACAACAAATTTCGCTTTCCAACAACGCAATTGGGTTTGAAATGGAACTTAAGAAAGGTTTCATATAGAATATATTGATATACTGTTTGGCTATGCATTATGTCAGGACTTTTTAGAACAAATTGGAACAAGAACTAAACTGGCTTTTGTTAGAATAGATTGTAAATTGTTTTGGATGTACTTTATAAGGTTTAATAAATGAATATATTTTTAATTACCTTTAATATTTTTCCAAATTGTACTAAATTACATTTTCAATTAAATAACTGATGATTCTATCAGTTTAGATCCAGTCCGCTCAGATAATTCCCTGACAACTGGTGTCTTACGAATCATGATAAAAATGAATATTAGTGCTCTTGGAAAAAGGAGCGTGAAAAAATAATTGTCTTTTCTGTTGAAAGAACATGGACGTGATTTATTGACATTGGAGAAGAAATTTAAATTTAATCATGGATTGGACACAGAAGAAGAAAAAGTTAAGTTGCTAACAAAAAGAATAGCAAGAGAAATAATAGAAAAAGAAGCAGAAGACCCGAAACGAATTTTGCCATATTCTGGTAGTTTTTACCATACTTTTTTCTCATTAAAGGAGTAAAATCCAATGATCAATAGTGTTTTACGTTAGACTAGCTTCTTATAGTTTAATAACTATGTTTTTCTAAAGTGTATTATGTAATTCATTCACAAAAATTTTATTAATAGACAAGTATATATTGTATTTCTCAAAAAGTGTTTAAGTTATTAGTATCTTTTCGCACAAAAAAATAGTTCAAACTACAACACTCTTTCCCTGCAATGATAGTAAATTTTAAAATAAATCCTATGAAAATAAAATTAATACATCTAAAACAAATCGATTTTAATCAAACGTGTCCCTATTGAAAAATTCATTAAAATAAGTTCGAGTTTCTCCATATATTATTTTAACCTTCTACAAGACCAGCAAATGAAAAAAAAACATAAAACAGGAAATATTTTTTAAATGACTCTCGCTTAGAGAAATAAATTTAAATGCACAAATACTCGGAACCTCATTTTATTGTGCCGGAAAAATCGATTCGGGAATAATATAGCAAGTTAAATATTTGTTAAGCATGCATGAAGGATTTTTGTTTATCGAACATAATATTCATAACATCGTGAATAAATTACAATATAAATAGAAATAAATCGAGGATTTAATAATTCGTTTTTTCAAGGAAGTGAAACTATTTTCAAGCTACATTAATCTTTATACTCTGATATTATTATTTTTTACTTTTTAACCGAGTACTTTTGTTTAAGACGGCTTCTTACTTTGAAATAACATCATACCACAATGTTCAAAATAAAAAAACGGAACACCTTAATGACTTAAGAACTAATGATAATTATTAAGTTATAAGATAGAACCTAAATTGTTCGAGAGGTTAGCATGATGATTAATTGCTAAGAAATCAAACACAAAGCATACTTTTTCTGAATAAACATATAATTTTTTTTCGAAAGAAATTTGGATTCTTACCCTCAAACTTTGGTGATTAATGTCTGAGAAATTGTGTTTCAATAGTTTAGGGAAGAGAATGATCGAAACTTTGGTGTCGGAAAGAAATCCTGGTCTTTAAAAGACCTAATTTTGTAATAGCACTTAATTGAAAGGAAGAAAACTTGGATCAGGTAAATAATTTAGTTCTTTAAAAAAAACTAAAGGTTTTGCCTTCAGATAAGTTTTCATCTGTATTTACTTGTACAATGTACAAAATTTTGTACATTGAGATTAATTCCAAAACTATCAGCTTAATATGCTTTATTATTTCCTAAAAATGAAAATCTTTATATAACTCAGTTCAATGAAACTATTAAGATAGTCTGTAAATAATTATATTCACGAAAATATAATTGATGACACATTTAAATTAATGACTAAAAGAACTTATGAAAAGAATTGAAAGCTACGAATGTAAATTTTAAACTTTTCAGTAATTAATTCATTCAGATCAGAAAGACTCGATTTATTTATTAATGTAGAAGATGTAAAAAATCTTAGTATTTTAAAATTACTTTTTTGTTGACTGTACGTTAAATTATATCCCTTGATTGTTGGAGAATGTGTTACGAAACAGTATATAATATACGGATTTTTTAAGCAAATTTGCCGCAATATTTCTTAGTATTATTTTATAAGATGACTAAAATGGTACTTAGAAAGCAACCATTCATTATACTTAATCATCTTAGTTATACAGCTAATAATTATTTTTTTGTATATACTGAATTATACAAAATTTATATAATTTTTTCTTTCTGTCGCATTTTGTTTATGACTATTTCACGATAAAGTCTTCAATCACCTAATTAACTTTGACTCGCAATAATGTCTAAAGAGAATAAAAAAGAAGTTCACCGTATAAAACAATTCCAGATCAAACCACGGTAAAAAGTACTGTCACCCTGAGTGCAGCACCCGTAAAATCCATTTTTACCGTAAAAATGGATTTCACGGTAAAAAAGTTCCGACACTCAGGGTGCCAGAACTTCTTGCAATGCTCCTAATACATGCAACAGTAATACATGAACTTTCATACATATTTTCTTCATTTGTGTAGGTAAATTTTCATTTTTCGTTCAATACTCTTAAGATTTTTGAAAAATATTGTTTAAAATGTTACCAGTTATCATTTTAATAATAAAACTAAAGCATTTCTTTAAAAAAAAACTTATCATTTCAGTTAAACATCTAATTATTCTTTATTCCTTTTTGTGACATTTTATTTATGACTATTTCACAATAAGGTCTTCAGTCATTTGACTAACTTTGACATGGATAAATTCTTAAAAGAATTAAGATAGCTAGTTGAAAATACACGCAACAGTAACACAAACTTTTATTTAAATATTGTCCTTTCTTTCGTGTTCATAAATTTTCATTTGTTTTGATGTTTCTTAAGTCTTTGAAAGATACTGTTTAAAATGTTTCTAATTATTATTTTCCAAGAAAACTAATGTGGTACTAAAAAACACTAAACACTACACTTAACATTTCATTCATACACGTGCTAATTTCTTTTCTTTTTTGTGACATTTTATTTATGACTATTTCACAATAAGGTCTTCAGTTATTTGTCTAACTTTGACACACAATTATGCCTAAAATAAATAAGTTAGTTGCAAGAGTTAGCAACAGCAGCGCATGAACTTTTATTTTTGCATACTCCTTTCTTTTGTGTTAGTGAATTTTAATTTTATTCACTGATTTTTTTATGGCCATTGAAAGATATTATTTACAATGATTCAATGCATTATTTTACAAACAAATAAATAAATAAACTAAAGAAGTACTCATAGAAAAAAAACTATTCATTTAACTTAATCATCTTATTCAAATATTTACTACTTCTTTTTTTTCCTTTTGTGAAATTTTTTCGCTCAACAACTTTCGCACGCAATGATGTCTAAAGAAATAACTATATAAGTAGCTAACAAATGCAACAGCAACACATGAACTTTTATTTGTACATATTTTCATTTGTGTTCTGACTTTTAAATTTTTTCTTAAAAAGATAAAAGGATTTAGTTATTATTTGCAATGATTCCATGTATCATTTTTTAAAAAAAAATCGAAATGGAAGGGGGGGGATTTAAACTATTCGTTATATTTAATCATTTTACTCGAATTCACTACTTCTTTTGTAGCTGACGGATTTTGCCATGCAATATTGCTTTAAACATAGACATACAATAAGATAGACAGTTGCTAGTACAAGCAGCAACAGCACATAAATTTTTATATTATTTATTTATTATTTTTTTGTACTTTTAAGAGTTAGGTAATTTCTATATTTTATGTGTTGCTTTATTTACAATATGTATTCTTACTCGCATGCTTTCAGGCAATTTTTAACATCTTTATTGTTACGTTGATTTATGGTTTTCATGAGAGAAGGGTACTTTTGTGTATATTTTCTTACGCTCTTATGCGATGTAGTGAGTTGTAATAAGCGAATACAGTAGGTAGCAAATTGTAGTAAGTAACGACATAAATATCTTATTTTTTAGGAGCTATAGTGTTTTAAATTTAATCAAAAAAATTCATACGTACGATATAATTAATTTTAAAATTTTACCTCTGTATTAAAATTTTAACATCTCTTTTATGTACGCAGAACTAACTTTTATTTTTGTAATACATCAATTTTATTATCGGTGTCAATATCATTTACCTGAAAAGAAGTGAAATATTGTTGCTAGACTATTAGATGCAGCTATTTTTAACTACCTATTAAATCACGATCAATAAATGTTCTTTCCCTGTAACTTTAACCATGAAAAATACATATCATTAAAAACATGATGGGAAAACTCTGGTCGTTACTTGAATAGATTTAATAAAATAACATTTTCAACAAGTTTAGACTTTAAAAACGGAAAATATCATGTTTATCGAACTTTTTTTTGCGATTGTTACATTTTTGTTAAAAGTAAGAAATAAAATATCATTTAAGTCCTCGTCCTTATAAGCACTTCCCTTATAAAAGTATTTACTAGCAATTAGAGTTTCAAATACAAATTCTTTAATAACATTTCCCCACAATATTTTGACAGATAATAATAAAAAATTTAGTTTAATAGTTCTTTATAAGAGAATTTGGTAATAAATTGAAAATGCTCAGCTTTATATATATTTTCTGTTAAAAGTTACTTACTCTGCAATAAAATTCAATATTACGCTTACAAATATTTCCTCAAAAAAATATTTATTTAGCAAATATAGCTCAAGATAAAAGCATTTATAAATATTTCTTGTTAAAAGTAATTACTAATAAATGATGTTTAAACTACAAAAACTAAAAATATTTACTATTAAACAGAAAGTATTTACTATTAAAGGCACAAATCTTAGAATACACATTTTGTTGACCTTTTTTTCTTAATTTTATTAATCTAAGAAAATAATTTATGAAAATTTCAACTCACAGGAATAAAAAACATTATTGTGGTCAAAAGTAAATATGAGAGACAAAGAGGATTTATGTTATTCATGATGAAGAAGTTATGATTATCCATACTTGGTATCCTGATAAATAAGTTCTAATAAAATTCAGTTTGGAAAATCAAATTTCTAAGTAATGATGCAAGCGGATTTTTCCTAAAAGATTAGTTTTGTAAAAATTATATATTTCAAATAAGAAATCATTTAAAGGTGCAATAAGATCAATTCTTATGGAAGCTCAGGGAGAAAAAAATTATGGTAAATTTACCGTACTGAATGGTAATGACATTTCTGATAAAAAGATACCATAATTCTGCGTAATAAAACCAAATTATACCTTATTTTAAACATAAATTTGGTAATGTTTCTGTTAATATTGTCTGAAATTCTTGTTTTCGAAACAATAGTTCTTATTACCACACATTTACTAAAAAAATACAAAACTGAAAAGGTAAATTTTCAGTATAAATGGTTTTATTTCATGCTCTAAGGTATCATGATAAAATTACCAAATTTTAGCACATTTATCTTATTATAAAACTACATTTTGTTGTTAATTTTTTCGAATTGGTTACAAAAGCTCTTCGGAAAAACTACCGAGCTTTTCGGCATTCCCATAGAGTCAGAAACACGGAAAATTGTACCATATCCGGGTAGTTTTTATCATACTTTCCTTCTCAGTGCAAGTAACACATATTCTACAATCAATCACATTTTATAATTAGTCATTTTTTTTCAGTTAGTAATAAGAATTATTAATTATTATTATATTATAATCATGCTGAAATAATCTGTGATTATTGTGAAACGAGAAAATTTTGTGTTAGAGATCAACACATTTTAATGTTTTAATTCACCATAAATAATTTTCATTAAATATATATTACCATTCAAAAAATCTAAAGAAAAATATATTATTTTCCTACTTAATATAAACGCATTCCAAACAAGTTTTGCAGATTTTATTTTTGATATAAAAAATCCACTTTTTAACAAAAAAAACTGGCAACTAAATTAAACTTCTCTACCCGTTTTAAATTTCACTATAACTTTTATTGCTATTATATTGCTTAACGTTTCAGAAACTGATGGAAAATTCTTAAAAATAATATTTTAAAGAAATTTTAAGTGAATTCCTACCTGGGCCAACAAATAAAATTTTTATTTTAGTTACTTTTTATTAATTAATTACAATTGATATAAATGTGTATATGGATATGAAATAATCATACATAGAGCCTCGCCACTGAAGTTATTTATTCCTTAATTTATATCCTACTAAATATCTAATATATCCTACTAATAATCTCAAAACTTTTTATGCATGAAGATTTGAATTGACATTATTTCTTGCTAGAACTTAACTGAAAATATTGAAGTGTCTTATTTATAATACTTCACCTAATTGAATGTTTCCTTCGCTTTGTTAATATGCAGACACCAAACGAAAAATATTTTAAAGTGAAGCCATAATTCATCCTATAAGGTTACTTTAACAAATGCATATTTTGAATTATGAGACTTGCGAAATATATAATAACTTATTCTTCTTGATTTAATGATATTAGATTGTCTCGTATCCATAGAAACAGATATAAATGAATTTGGTTCTAGTTAAGTATAGTGTGTCCGTATATTACTATCATAAAAGATACATTACTAAATTTGACGGGTTTTTTTTCCATCAATATGTAATCTGAGTTAGTGATTCGAATATCCCAGCATGCTTTTTACTTGTGCAATACATAATACATAAATTTATGCTGTTGATCTTTTTTAATATCAATCACCGATTCCTATGACCATAAATTGCCTAAGACATTAATTTTTCTTCTTCTCCAACAAAATTTGCTAAGATTCATTTTTAGTTTTGTCATAGGAAGCTTAAGTTATTTTAAAATTATAATAAAATACAGATGATTTGAAAAATGCTTAAAGGTAAAATAAATTACGTCAATGCTTTAAAAAATAAATTGAAATTCTCATCCCTCTGAAAAAGGGAGAAAATATATTGAGAGTGAAAATGGAAAATTAATGGAAAAACAGAAAATTCGAGAACCATCTTGAGTGAATTTATGCAAACAATAAAGCATATTAAGAAGCTGGTTTTTTTAAACTACACAGAATGTGGTATAGAAATAGTTATAGAAAAGATCAGTTTCAATTTTACTCCAGTATTTTGCAAAATTAATCGAAGACTGGGTAATACTTAGTAATCCGGAAATCACAGGTGCTCTAACCATTGTTTCAATTAAGCTGCCGAACAAATCAGATAAAATTTATTATACGAGATCATCTTCAAAAATGTCAATAAATTTTAATTTAATTTCTTATAAATAATTTTTAACCAACTACAATGATAATCAACTTTACGTATTCATACGTAATTTTTTTTTAAGAAAATAGAAAAGATATGAAGTTAAAAAGAAAACTTTAAAACAAATAGTAGTTGTATAAATTCAAAAAAGATTTTTTATTGTATTTTATGTTTACAAACAATTATTACAAAAATCTCAAACACTTTTTTCTTCAAAAAATATTGTTCGTTCATTTTTTTTAAAGGTTTACAACCAAACATCAGTCGAGGGAAAAAGGTTGTGGACTATTGGTTATGGATCTTTATTACTATTTAATAAAGAATGCTATTTATTTCTTTTCGGATAACGCTTTGCTAAGCTATAAAAACTGATGTAATATCTCTCCGAATTTAATGTTTAACAACCCAAAAAAATTGTGTGAAAGAACAGTTTGAACAGTTTTCACCAAATCAAACTTTTATATACAATTTAAAGGCTGTGTGAAATCTCTAAACACCTTCACACCATACGTTAAATATTTTTGCCTCCGGAAACTCTAATGCTGATGTGTTTTGGACACAACGTCTGTAATTTTTTATAATCGATAACAAGTTAGCAAATGCTTGTGGTTATTTTCAATGATGCTAATCGTTTACAGAAACTGAAGTTCGCCGGTAAAATATGCAGCAAACTGCCCAGCAAACTGCGTTAAATAATTTTAAAATGTATAATTTTTATCCACTGCTGCTGTGTTAAGCCTATTTCGAATTCTTCCTCATATTCTCACAGCGATACGCGTTTGCTTGTTTTACGAGCTAATTTTATTCAAAAAACCTAAAATAATTATAATTGCTTTATATTTTTGAGTAAAAAATAACTTTGCTGATTTTGATAAGTCTCATATTTACTTTAATTATAAATTTTAATACAACTAATAACAGGCATAGTGACAGCTACTTTAGACAAATGGGGCAAAAAAACTTTTTAGGTGTTTCACTGCTCCATGAACTATCCCTGTCTCTTGGTTCAGTTAAACACTTCATGGAACACTTCGTGGTAAAATTGTTACCACCATTTTTGGTGTACAGATACATGAAATTTTTTTGCAGTGTTTATTGCAAGACATTTTTGATTTAGTGAGTAAATTAAAGCAATTAAGGCTTTTATTTAAAAAATAACCTTTTGATATTTTTTTTAATTTACTTTTTCGAAAGTCACATTAGCAATAGTCCCATAACATTTAAATTATTAATTACATCTTAATTTCGTGTATCTGTTATGCAAAAGACTTTCTCTTCAATATTTTTTCGGGCTTTAATGAAAGGTATTTAATTTAAATGCAAAGTAAAAGACAAAAAATCTATCGGCGAAGATCTATTAAAAATAAAATGAAATGTCTTAACGTATCAAAAATGTAACGTTACCCGTGGAGATAATTGATAGTTTTTGTTTTCAAATTCTTATGTTCTTTAAAACATTAATTTTATGTAAAACAATAAATATAAATCAGTTTTAAATCGGATAACTTGTACCTTACAAAAAGAAAATTCAGAAAAAGCTTTTCATGACTAAACTAGATCTTTTTAGGTCGTGT
This sequence comes from Parasteatoda tepidariorum, assembly GCF_982258835.1. NCBI lineage: Eukaryota > Metazoa > Arthropoda > Arachnida > Araneae > Theridiidae > Parasteatoda > Parasteatoda tepidariorum. Next base: position 68,941,928 of record NC_141763.1, read on the forward strand.
GCTTTTACGATCTCCATCTCATCTAATCCGATGAGTGCTTGCCAAGTCAGTAGTTTTCATTAATTATTAATAACTCGTGGAGGTTTTGTAGACCAACGACTGATTTAAGTAAGGAGATTTATTGCCAAATAGGGACTTACTCTTTACTGCAGATTCTTTTTTCTTTCTTTTAGTTACGGCATAATCTCGTAAAGAATCTAAAAGAATAAGAGCTTTTCCTGTATCGCAAATGATGCATGTTACTTGGTTGTAACATTTTTTTCTTATTTTACTATTCACGCCATAATGTCAGGACATGTTATAAAAACTGCAGCTCTAAATTTGTTATAAAAACAAATGCTTGGAATCTTAGTTAAAAAAAATTACTTATTAAGAGAATCACTGTTATTCCAAATGCAAACGAAACTTTAAAATAGTACTTATTAATAGAATATAGAAATAAGACTTATATGTTGGATTTCTGAAATAAATATCGAAAACTTCATTAAAAATCTCCCTGCATTAAATGTTCATGTTTTGAAATATAAGTTAATTAATTAAACATATTAATTGTTATATATTGTGAGATAAAGTCACAAAATTATAATTAATATTTTTTTTTATATTTTATATGCAAGATATTATGTAATTAGCGCTTTAATGTATCCGTTAAAATACTTTTCCAAAATAAAGCATGCGAAATCTACTTATTAGAGGTCACAAACTAGTATCCAAGCGAGGAGGCAACAAAAACGTTAATTAAATTTGAATATTCAATAATGATAACGGTGGGATTAAGAACATCCCTAACTGATAAATCATTAATGAGAAAAATGGGATTAAAAAAATAAAAACCAGTTTGGTTGCTGAAAGAAACTTAACATTGTTTCGTCTTTTCGGTGCCATTAATCTCACTGATTATTTATGTCTGGTTTAATCCCATTAATTATTAATGATAATAGCGAATTATTAATCTTGCTTTCTTTGTTAATTATTCATCAAGATTTTAAACCATTTTTTTCACCTCCACTTAAATATTAATATCTATCATTTTCTTGTACATTATTTTGTCACCTAAGGCTTATAATTTTTTTACCTCATTTCCGACAAGTATTCTAAAAAGACTAAAAACAAACTATTCCTGTCAGATAGCATTAAAGTTAAAAGCTCAAAAATTTAAAAACTCATATTATGTTATGAATATTTTAATATAATTTATGGAAAAAATTGTTTGTAAACTTTCTATCGGTGCTTTTTAAATTTACATAAATCTAAAAATATTGATTTTTTTACTTAAGCTGGCACCTTTTAATACACGGCAAACCAAACAAGGAAATGGTAAACCAAATTTGTGATTTATTTTAATTATTAATGAATAATTTTTATTTGGTTTGTCCCTTTTTGATAGATTTTAAGGATTTTTATTTTTAAACTACTGCTCACCCTTTTTAGACCGTTGAATAATATGAATCACTTTATTTTCGCATAATTTATCAACAAAATAGTATTAAAAACAGTAAAATGACTCACCTTTAATTCATATAATCTAGACAGTTTTTCATTTTCATTGGTGCACATTGCATTTCAAAAATAGCTTGAAATTAATGTCGGAAATTTTTTTAGAAAATTACTGTCCGTTTTTCGAGTATGCCAATTTTAATAATTAATCCACAGCAATCAATAATAAACTAAAAAGCTTTTCCCTTTTTTCTAATAAAATTACAAAATTTTTAAACCTTACGATATATGGAAAACAAAAGCTTGGAATAATTTTCTAATTTATTGTTTGAAACACTCTTTGGAATAAAAAAATTCTTTGCGATAAAAAAAAAAAAATTATTTACTATCTTATCAGGGAAATTATCATCTCATCGGAAGTTAACACTAAATAAAAGTGTTTCCGCATGCTGAGTAAAAAACACTGTAAAACAGTTTCACGGCAATAGCATAGGGAATGCGGAAAAGATAAATAGATCAAGTGATAGTCTAAAAGCGTTTTCTCTCCTACCTCCCCTACTTTTCTAGCATTAATATAGCTGCAAAAATCATATTTATAATCATTTAATAATATACGAGATTTATTCATATCAATGAATATGTAATCAGTAATGTGAAAATATTTCTTTGCTATAAATCAAGCAAAGAGTTTTGCAATTTAAATTAAAATTAATTTTGACATCGCGTAAAATTTACAAGGTTCTAAGGATTTGCAATTTACGCCTTACCCCAAGAGATCATATTTCAATTTTTTATTTAATGAAGCTACATTTAAAAAAAATACATAAAATTAATACCTTACATCTAAAATAATTAATACTTTATTCTGAACAAAAACTATCTTTAAATAATATACTGCAAAGCAATGGTTTATTAGTTGCATGAATCTATTGAGGTATTTATTTAAGTATTTATGTTATGAAGAAATGTTTATTATTATAAAATTATCATTAAACATGTATAAAATTTATTTATAATTATGCATGTAATATTTATTTATTAAATAATAAATTTGTTATTATTTATAAATTTTATATTATTTGTTATCATTAATTTAATCCAAAGTGTGTTAAAGCGTACCCCAAAGGAAATTTCAAATCTGTCAAAATATTAAAATCTTTTACCATGCAAGCGTTCTTAACTTTTTAATACACGTGAGCTTCAAGATTTGATAGTCAAAGTCTTTGTAAATTGTTATAATTTGCTATTTAGAAATATATAATCAAATTCAAAATAATAAATAAGTTCCAATTTGTTATGCGAATTTGTCATTACTCCATGCCATTGTACAAAGTTAGCTCATATTTGTTTTTATTTCTTAAAATTGAAACAAATAAAATACTTTCTGTTGTCAAATTTAAACGTTCATGATATGCGTTTATTTATACACTGAGAAAAAAGGTATAGTCAAAACTACCAGAATATAGAAAAAATTTACGTGTTCCTGTATGTGAACATCGAAAAGGTCGGTAATTTTTATGGAAGTGTTTTGTTTATGATTTTGAAAAAAAAATTAACAATGAAATGTAGTTTTATAATATGTGATAAAATTTACGTAATTGCGGTAAAATTTGAAAATTTTATCATGATATCTTAGGGGACTTAGGGCATAAAAACCATTTATTTTATTAAACTTACTTTTGAGTTTTCATTTTCATTTTGAGTTTACAAAATTCATTGTTATAAAAACAATAATTTTGAAACTATAGTATTTCCTGTAAACCTTTACAATATGAACGGAAAAAATACCAAATTCATGGTTTAAGTATACAGTATATTTTGGTTTTATTAACCATAATAATGTCGTTGGTCTTTTTTTACCAGAAATACCATTACCATACAGTACGATCATTTCAGAAAAATGTTTTTCTCTGAGTAGAAGCATGTCACGGAAATGATTTCAAAATTATTATTTCCTGCCATTTTATTAATATAATGGCTATCTTAAAATTCTCATTATATATTTGCTTTATTATTTAAAAATTTTACTCAAACTCAAAAGGCGCAATGAACTCGTTTTAAATAATAATGATCTAAATAATAATCATCTAAATAATCAACATCTTAAATAATAATCTACAGTAAAAAGCACTTTTTCTTACATCTTTTTATTTCTTTGCTCAAAAAACCTTGTTAAGAAAATGAAAAATGATTGATTCCTTTTCCATTTGCTACAAATACCGTGTAAATTGAGGCGTGATGGCTCAGGGGATAGAGCGTTCGCCTTCCAATGAGGTGAACAGAGGGTTCGATCCCGGCAATGGCTGGTCGATACGAATTCCGCATCCGGCTTACACCGACCATAGTGCTGACGTGAAATATCCTCAGTTTTAGACGGATCAGGGGTTAGAGTCCCCTTGCCGTCAGGCTAACCATGGGAGGCTCTCGTGGTCTTCCTCTCCATGCAATGCAAATGCGCGTTAGTTCCATCAAAAAGTCCTCCACGAAGACAAATTTCTCCCAATACTTGATCGAGGAGATCCCTTGTCTTCTGGATTGGATTCAAAATTACAAGGCTACGAAGTTGAGCCTTAATAGTCGTAAACCTAGGTCGGCCGTTCGATGATGGTTATAAAATATAAAATAAAATACCTTGTAAAGAGGTCTGAAATTTTAGATTGTTTTTTCTTTTGTCCGAAAATCTGTGCGAAGCAATCATAATTTGTTAGATGTTTTAGGAACAAAATGTCATCTGAGAATTGAAATTCGACCGTTTTCGCTTAATTACAGCATAAAATAAATTTATAAATTATTACCTTCTCTATTATTTGAAATGAACCGTTTAATTCATCATAAGATGTTGAATTATAAATTCACTAAAATTGATTTTTTTTCTCAATTTGTCAAAATTTTTGATTGCTTTTTCTTTTGCCCAACATTTTGTGTGAAGTTATCATTAATTGATTTATGCTTTAGAAACAAAATACCTTGTAAGAAATCAAAACACCACTGTTTTTGCTTTATTACAGAGTAAAATAAAGCTTAATTTATAAATTATTAACTTCCTTTTAGTTTGAAATGAAATCATTTAATTCATTGGGAGGTGCTGAACCAGAAATGCACTAAAATTGCTGCTATAATCTCTTATTTTTTCAAACATATTTCAATTCTTTATAATTAACATACTAACCTAAATAGAATATCATTCCAATACACTGAATTGTTTTATTATGTTACATTATTCTCAATGAGCGTAAAAGGAAAAAGGGAACATGAACTGAACTGTATAATAATCAGATACTAAAAATGCATAAGCTTTCCATTTCAACATTATTAAGTACATTTTAATTAACATATTATTCTAAATAAATAATTATTTTAAACTATTTGAAAGTTTCCTATTATTCTAAAAAAGCTGATAGTGCATTGAAATTTTACTTTAATGATAAATATTTACTTTATGCGGATTCCAATGCAGAGCTGAAAATTACCTCTTTGTTTTTCCTTTTTTAACGAACTTGAATAAATTTTCCTACTGTTTGAAATTGTTCTAATGATCTAAATTTTATTATTTTGCCACATTATTAATAACAACAGAAGTTTATAATACTTATAAAAAGAAAATAACGTAACCCAAAACTCTAATGTAGGCTGGAGCTATATTTTTTTTCAAGAGCTATATATTTTTTTTCCGAACACTTTAAAGCCATAAGTGATAAAAAATTATTATAGTAAATAGAGTAGGTACAACTGTGTTGAATAATTATATGTTTTTAATGAAAACAAATATTAGTTTTAAATATACTTCTACGTTAAAGAAACTTATTTTCAAAACTAATTTTTTTTTAAAATTACTTAAATAAATCACAAGTCGATTTTAATTCATTAAAGAAAAACATCAAAGAAAATGTAATATTACTCACCTGTACTTAAAAATCTTTTCCTAACTCTATGCAAATTAAATAAAGAACCATGTATAAAAATGTTCCATAGTTAGCAGCTTTTCAGTTTTTTTTTCACGCTAAAAACATACGTTTAACAGTTGATAATCGAGCATCTGTTAGTTTATTTTCTTCCCATCTTTCCAAATTCAGAGTGCTGCATTACTGCACATGCATAAGTAAAAACACAACAATGCATCATCAATGCTTTCATTTGTTGATATTAAGTGCAAAATTCTTCATGAGAAAGCTTAAATTAAATGGAACAAATTCAACAATCTACCCAAGCAGACGACATCTCAGACTCTTTCTGAAAATCCTCTTCGATTTCTCGATACATTGCGACTGAGGCGACAAAAGCGCCCTCTGTCGCTTTTGAGTAGGTACTCTCATTAATTCACGTAAAGCCCTGATAAAAGTAGAATAAAATGAAGGGGAAACAATTAGAACAATATTCTCTCGCTATGCCGGAAAAAGCACTTGAACGTAAAATCATATTTAGGTTACTGGATTATCTATTAGCAGAATCTGTTTGGTAATTACACGCTCCTGCGATTTCCGTACAAATGAGAATGTTTATACAACCATTTGTATGAAAACTTGGTATAATCCCTTTTTTTCTTGACAGTTTCTTATTAAACTAGTTATTCTAAATCGTTTTGATAATTACACGCTTTTTCGATTTCCGTACAAATGAGAATGTTTATACAACCATTTGTGTGAAAACTTGGTACAATCCTCTTTTTTTCTTGACAGATTCTTTTTAAACTAGTTATTCTAAATCGTAAAAATTTGTGGTTAAAATCATTTATTACGAAAATTACTGAAATAAATGCAAATAAAATAGCATGAGAAAACAAAAACCAATTAAAAATCATAATGTTGTTTATCTTCAATAATTTTTTTGACATTTATTTTAAAGGGTAATATAGCAGAGGAATGAGCAAGTTAAAAAAAGCCTGTTATTTTAAAAAATGCATGGATCCTAACATAAGTTAAATTATATATTATCAGTGTTCTCATTTGATAGAAAAATCAAGAGATAATAAATAGGATTCATATAAATTTGGCTGTTGTCATCATAAAATTAATAAAGTTATAACAGTATTTTCCAGTAAAAGGTTTATTTATTCGTTATTTAACGGTATTTACTTGCGTAATATTCATCAATCCTAACTTTTTTTCACCAGTTGCTAATCTATTAAGCGAAAAATATTTAAATTCTTATAATTCTTAGATTTTCATAAATAAAATATTAAAATTAACATAGAAATAAAAAATAAATAAAAATTTTATTGGTGAAGTTATAACGGTTATTGAGAAAAAGGATTTAGATTTAAATGTTATCGTAATACACATCGGAAGTAAATTTGTGTTAATACAATGATTGATAATTAACGATCCCCCGGTCGCTTTGATCTGTTCGGAATGTTCTGCGCGTCCCCGTGACATCAGCCACCCCCATCTCGTAAACACCAAGCGATGCGGACTCATCGGTACAAGATCTCGAGTGACGCATTATCATGAGTCGATGCATTGAAAAAGAGCCTGTGACCAAGGGGGAGACTGAAATCTAAATCCATAGTGGGTCCAGTCAAAACCGTTTACCGCATTTCAGACTAGAAAGTAACCGAACAGTCTTTATCTACATATTTACTGTCACAAATTCCAACAAAAAATAAGAATTACACAGAAAAAGTTCGTTTCAAAAAATGGGATCTATCTTATAATTTAACTATTTTTTTAATTTTAATGTAAAAAACATTCAATCATCGATAACGCTACGAAACAAAAATGATCTCAAGCAATACGAGCAGGAAGCAGAACCTCTAAGTAATAATAACAAACTAAGTAATTAAACAACAGATTTCAAAAATCAAGTAGGTTTTTATGTAGTCATTTTCCTGCCTTCTCCCCTTAGGATTAATAAAATAATTCAGTCTAAACTCTTTTAAAAGGCATTGTAACTAATAACACAAAATACAAGTTTGAGGCCTGAAAGTAAAAGAACACTGTGGTTAAAAGCTATAGAATTATAACATGCATTGATCGAACTGTCATTTTCCTTGTACTTGAATGCCAGGAAATATTATATATATATATATATATATATATATATATATATATATATATATATATATATATATATATATATATATATATATATATATATATATATATATATATATATATATATATAAAATATATATATATATATATAACATATATATATATATATATATATATATATATATATATATATATATATATATATATATATATATATATATATATATATATATATATATATATATGTTATAAATAAGTTAAAAATACGAAGAAGGAGACAAGGAAAAAATATATAAATTTCTTTTAACGAGAAGAAGAAAAATTATAAATAAATAAAATATTTTTTAAACTATATTTAAAATTTAAAAAAAAATAATAACAGAAAATCAGAAAACAAAAAAAAAAAAAAAAAAAGAAAAAGATATAATCTCGTCCTCAGCTCACACGATTTAATTTTAAATTTAATTAATTAAATTACTTTTTAATTTTTTTAATTTTTAAATATATTTTTATTTTCTTCTTCTCCTTTTTAAAAAATGTATATATTATTTTCCATGTTTAACTTACTTTATGGGTTCTATGTACTTGCAGCTTACGACAGTAAATAAAACTTCTATAACTTTTCTTAATTTGTTTCTTTAATCTCTCTTTTCTTTTCTTTTTTGCTTTTATTGTGTTATATATATATATATATATATATATATATATATATATATATATATATATATATATATATATATATATATATATATATATATATATATATATATATATATATATATATACAATAAATAAATACACGGGCTGAACAAAATAATGGAAAAACCTCTATACTAACATACTAACACATTTTTTCGATTATTCTCAAAAAATACTTAGAGAATCATTTTATAAACTTAAAAAATAGTTCAGGTTATACGCTTATATATTATCAATAAAGTTTAAAGTTTCTGGAGTTTTGAGGGACCGACAATAAATTACAAATGGAAAATAGTGTTTTTGAGCACCCTTTGCCAAACAATGTAGCAATAAATTTTTAACTTATAACAATTTTCTTGGTTATTGTATGCAATAATTGCACAAATCGCAAAGCTAGCTTAAATTATTTATAGAGATATGAACATTTTTATAAAAGACTAATTTTTTTTGTCCCTTTTTTTTGCTATAAATTTAAAAATATTCAATAAAATTGAATAATCAATAACAAGAAATACTTTAACTATTTATTTTTCGCACAGTTTTCATCAATTTTTTTTAAATATTTTAATACAATAACTTTATAATTAGTTTCAAATTGCTCCAATTTTTTTTTTTTAATTTTATTGAATATTTTTAAAGTTACAGTAAGAAAACGTAAAACAAAAAAATTATCATTATCTCCATAGATACAGATTTACGAAATTTTGAGCAATTATTGCATGTAATAACCAAAATAATTTTTACAAGTTACAAACTTATTGCAACAATTTTTGGCACAGGGGTTCAATAACGTTATTTTCCGTTTGCAATTTATTGTCAGTCCCTCAAACTCTTAAAAGCTTCAAACGTCATTGATATGTATGAGAAATCGCACGATCGGAAGATTTCTGAAGTTATAAAAAGATTCTTTAAATATTTCTTGCAAAATATAAAAAAAAGGTGTAAGTATCGAATTTTTTTTAAATATTTTGTCCCCCTCCCCTGTATACATACATACATATTGTAAAGCTAATGAAACAACTAAGGAAGGAGGTAATTTTTTATATTATAAGATGAATTTGGGGTGAATATATCCATTCAAGAATCTGTGCTATTTCCTCGCAGAAGAATGTTCTTGAAAGAAATTCGCAAAACAAAGTTGCAAGTCTGAGCCAGGTTCAGCCTCTATGCGCTTTCGAAACTCTTCAATATTTTCTAGGTCCCGCAGTGGACTGATCGTTAAGACACGGTTCCCAGCAGATCACCGAAGTCAAGCATCACTGGCTACGGTCAGTGTGCGGGTGGGTGACCACTTGGATCAGTCTGCGTAGGGACCGAGGGAGTGCGGTATCGGTCCTCGTTAAACTGTGCTACCGTAAAGTGCTCGACTTCGCGCAGGTCGTCGGGCTACCGAAGCGGGGGTGCCATCCCTTCCGCAGAGGATCAAAATTGTGATGGCATGTCTTCGGATCATCCTCCGAGATGTTTCCCAGACCGTCGCCAATAGCCCATTGTGCAGCTCTAGTGCGACGTAAAGTAACAACAACAACAACAATATTTTCTAGCGAACCCTGGTGACTCAGGGGAGGAGAAACGTCTCCACGCTTGAAATTGAGACAACCCTTAGGTAAAGTACACATGAGGGCGTTAGACGCCGCGTTGAGCGCGCGTTGGCAAATTGTGAAACCGTACACATGAGGGCGTTGGACGCCGAGTCGAGTGCACGTTGGCTGACAGCGCAAGACACGGCATCCGGCAGTTGGATTAGCGTACTCAGTGCGAACACATGGAGTTAGAGGAGTTTACCTGTTTTTGGTTATTGTACCGTAGATACAAGGCTCGGCAAAGAAGACAAAGACGATGGTGGGTTCATCCCCTAATAGATGACCGGTTAACCATGGGTTCATTTGTGACGCTATACCCAAAATTAAGGGAATACCCCAACAAGTTTTTCAACTACTTCCGTATGAGTATAAGTATAAGTATGAGTTTCAACTGTTCTTCTGGCAGTGTGTGATGCAAACTATTGCTTTCTTTATGTTAATGTAGGGTCTTATGGCAAAAGTAATGACTCCACAATTTTCCAAGAATCATTGTTTTACAAACACTTATCTGAAGAAACGTTAAACGTCCCAGCACCTAAACCAATAACAGCATTAGATAACACTAGTTTATCTTACGTATTTCTTGGGGATGATGCTTTTGGTCTACCTAAAAACATCATGTGTCCTTACATAGGAAAGCAGCTTCCCCATGTTAAGAAAATCTTTAACTATAGACTTTCAAGGGCTCGCCGCTACATAGAATGCACTTTTGGAATAATGGCTAACAAGTGGCGAGTATTCCATAGAGCTCTGAATGTTAACATCGATTTTGCTGAGTCAATTGTATTGGCGTGCTGCGTTCTACACAATTACGTTAGACGCAAAGATGGCTTCAGGGAGGAAGAAACTTATTATCAAGCACCATTTGAAAGTGTTGATGGCACATGGCAAGTTCCTCGGGCATATAACTACGCAAGAACTGTGAGGGACAAGTTTACGCAGTACTTCGTTACGGACGGGAAACTCCCTTGGCAAGACCGCATGGTGTAAGCGTTTATGTGAAATATACACTGCTGATAACATTAGTGTATAAGATGTTGTGAACACAAAACACTGACTTATTTCATAAGTGCACTCTAGTGCATTTGTACTACAAATATGTGGTACTTGTATAAAGACATACTGCCTTAATTTTATTAATTTAACGTATTACAATTTGAATAAATGTATCATTAATTAATACTAATTATGCTTTGTGTATTTACCTAAAAGTGTCTTCTCTTCCTTTGTCATGTTTTCTTCTTCAAACACATCCACAATCTCCTGCCAAGCAGACTTTTTCAAGACTCTATTTTTATAATCTGGACACTCCATGTCCCAGATGCATCTTCTTTTTTCGACTTCATCAATAAACAATTCTGTGTCAAACGTTTCCGCATCCATTGTACATACACAAACAGATCAAAACAATGGTAAGATCACTCACAGATCACACAATTCACGTCAAAACCGAGCAAAAGCGCGCGCTCGACTGAGCACATGTGTACGTTCTAATGCCCAGTATAGTAACTCGAAGCGCGCTGCAAACGTAGTGGTTGACGTGAAAACTACAAGCGTCGCGTTTTGGCGACGTTGATTCAAAGCGCGCGTTTGCATGTGTACGATCCCATTTGTTTCTATGTATTTGGCTAACGCGCGTTTGACAAACGAGCGCTCAACGCGGCGTCTAACGCCCTCATGTGTACCAGAGTTGGCCAAAAATGTAATCGATTACATTTTTTGATTACAGTAATCAATTACTTGTAATCATGATTACAATTTTCAAAAATTTTGATTACAGCTGTAATCATGATTACAATATTGATTACAGTAATCAATTACTTGTAATCGTGATTACAAAGTTTGATTACAGCTGTAATCATGATTACATAGTCGATTACAGTAATCAATTACTTGTAATCATGATTACAAGTAATTGCGATTACAAGTAATCACAACAAAAACGATTACAAGTAATTATGATTACAAGTAATCAAAATATATGATTACATGTAATTTGATTACATGTAATTTGATTACATGTAATCATGATTACATGTAATCTAATTACACGATTACAAGACTATTGTATTCTCATAAATGATTATATTTTACAGTAGATAGCAGAGTTGGCCGTTGATTACAGTAATCGATTACAACTGTAATTGATTACAGATAATTACAGCTATGTAATCAATTACTTGTAATCACGATTACAAGTAATCAATTACTTGTAATCGTGATTACAATTTTCAAAAAATTTTGATTACAGCTGTAATCATGATTACAATTTTGATTACAGTAATCAATTACTTGTAATCACGATTACAAGTAATCAATTACTTGTAATCGTGATTACAACTTTCAAAAAATTTTGATTACAGCTGTAATCATGATTACAATTTTGATTACAGTAATCAATTACTTGTAATCATGATTACAAGTAATTGCGATTACAAGTAATCACAACAAAAACGATTACAAGTAATTATGATTACAAGTAATCAAAATATATGATTACATGTAATCATGATTACATGTAATTTGATTACATGTAATTGTGATTACTTGTAATCAAACTATACGATTACAAGTTATTACGATTGTATACTATAGTCAAATTTTTTATGTAAGTATTCATGTGTTTACTTATTTTTATGTACATAGAATGTACGCACGCATGAACGTACAATTTGCGATTCCTATACATACAATGTATGCACAAACGTTGTTTGTACGTACAATATTCATAATTATATTGTAATATACTTAATGCAATGCGCATATGCTTAGTACATATAATTATGCATTTATGATACATGTACGCATGTATGTTAGTTTGTACAAAAAGGCAATGTTTTGTATCTTTGTATACATAGACAATGTATGTATGAACGTACATGAAAATAATGTTTATGCGTTTGCATGCTTTTATGTACTTAAGTGCATATATTGTATAAATTTACGATAATAGCACGTATATACAATGTACGTTTGTATATAAAATTGCCCGTATTTGCGTACAATATGTAAAAATGTTATTTAAAGGTACAATATATGCACATAGTTGCGTAAATAAAATGCGTACATGTATACATGCATATTTATATGTACATACGATATATGTGCACGCAAAGTATGTACTTATGTACAACTTACGTATGTACTTGTATAACTACATACTTTGTTAATACTTATGCGCATGTAATGCATGGATGTACAAAAAAATAGTTATATGCACAATGTATGCATGTGCATACAACGTATACATGTACATAATTACAAGTAATGTACAAATACGTGCGTACATTTAAATATATATAATTACAATATACACATACATTGTGCATACATTAAAAAAATTTATATGAGTAAAGTTATTAAAATTTGTTTTAAAATTATTCTAAGGTATATGAAACTCGACCTCATATTTTTTAGAAAGCAAACGATAATTTTATTTGGAATTTCTAAATATTAATTCTACACATAAAATTTGCCGTTTTTCTTACCATTTAAAAAATTTCTATGAATCATGCATTATGTTATAAAAAAAATAAATCTGTATTGTCAAACATTTCATGAAAATACCTGAAAAAATTTTTTTATTCAGAGAATTTCAAAATGATATAGAACAATTAAAGCTGAAAACTAAATTTAAATATCGTTTGATTTTGTCATTTAACTTGCTGTATACGTGTATACGTGTAATGTATGTAACATATGTATACGTGTAATGTATGTACGCATGTACAATGTATGTACATACATTCATGTATTGTACGTGCATATATAGTACATATGGATATGCATACATGGAACATACGTGTATTGTACATGTGTGGATACATTCATTGTACATATATGCATTGCACCATATGCATAGATAGGGATAGCATGCATGTACACATGTAAAATTTGTACGCAAGAATTATGCCCAATATATTTATGCACATACGTACTGTATATGTACACACATATGTACATTATATGAACATTATATGTTCATTTCATCATATGTACATTATATGAATATACATCTGTACGCTATATGTATATACATCTGTACGCTATATGTATATACATCTGTACAATATATGCATTTCAAATGTGTGTACGTACGTTATGCATGTCGAATACATGTATAAATATATGTGAAATATAAATACGCCCAATGTACGTACAATAGTTCAAAAATGTATTATGCATATTTGGATACTTACATTGAGCATGAACATATTATGTACATGTACATAAATACACTGGACATGCATATCATGTACATGTATACATACATATATTGTACATCCTACAGATATACCTATATTGTACATGCATACATATATTGTACTGCTCATAAATAAATTGCACATACATGCATGGGACATACATTGTACAGACAATGTATGTATGTTCGTACAAACACAAGTACTTGTATATACATGCGTACATGAACATAGATATACATTTTACATACACAAATATTTGCATAAAATGCATATATTCATTGTGTATAAATGTACATGCCTACATTGTTTGCACATACATACGTAATTATTATCTATATACATACGTACATATATTTTATACCTACAATATAAGTGTATGTACATGTGTGTGATACTAAAATGTCTGAATATATGCACGAGATAAAATCATATGTACATACATTTCAGTTACATTCATTTGTACGTATACAAATACGTACAAAATGCAGTACATGTTAATACGTGCAAAATGTATCATTATAAAATACATTCTACTATCTACTGTAAAATATAATCATTTATGAGAATACAATAGTCTTGTAATCGTGTAATTAGATTACATGTAATCATGATTACATGTAATCAAATTACATGTAATCAAATTACATGTAATCATATATTTTGATTACTTGTAATCATAATTACTTGTAATCGTTTTTGTTGTGATTACTTGTAATCGCAATTACTTGTAATCATGATTACAAGTAATTGATTACTGTAATCAAAATTGTAATCATGATTACAGCTGTAATCAAAATTTTTTGAAAATTGTAATCATGATTACAAGTAATTGATTACTGTAATCGACTATGTAATCATGATTACAGCTGTAATCAAACTTTGTAATCACGATTACAAGTAATTGATTACTGTAATCAATATTGTAATCATGATTACAGCTGTAATCAAAATTTTTGAAAATTGTAATCATGATTACAAGTAATTGATTACTGTAATCAAAAAATGTAATCGATTACATTTTTGGCCAACTCTGGTAGATAGTAGAATGTATTTTATAATGATACATTTTGCACGTATTAACATGTACTGCATTTTGTACGTATTTGTATACGTACAAATGAATGTAACTGAAATGTATGTACATATGATTTTATCTCGTGCATATGTTCAGACATTTTAGTATCACACACATGTACATACACTTATATTGTAGGTATAAAATATATGTACGTATGTATATAGATAATAATTACGTATGTATGTGCAAACAATGTAGGCATGTACATTTATACACAATGAATATATGCATTTTATGCAAATATTTGTGTATGTAAAATGTATATCTATGTTCATGTACGCATGTATATACAAGTACTTGTGTTTGTACGAACATACATACATTGTCTGTACAATGTATGTCCCATGCATGTATGTGCAATTTATTTATGAGCAGTACAATATATGTATGCATGTACAATATAGGTATATCTGTAGGATGTACAATATATGTATGTATACATGTACATGATATGCATGTCCAGTGTATTTATGTACATGTACATAATATGTTCATGCTCAATGTAAGTATCCAAATATGCATAATACATTTTTGAACTATTGTACGTACATTGGGCGTATTTATATTTCACATATATTTATACATGTATTCGACATGCATAACGTACGTACACACATTTGAGATGCATATATTGTACAGATGTATATACATATAGCGTACAGATGTATATACATATAGCGTACAGATGTATATTCATATAATGTACATATGATGAAATGAACATATAATGTTCATATAATGTACATATGTGTGTACATATACAGTACGTATGTGCATAAATATATTGGGCATAATTCTTGCGTACAAATTTTACATGTGTACATGCATGCTATCCCTATCTATGCATATGGTGCAATGCATATATGTACAATGAATGTATCCACACATGTACAATACACGTATGTTCCATGTATGCATATCCATATGTACTATATATGCACGTACAATACATGAATGTATGTACATACATTGTACATGCGTACATACATTACACGTATACATATGTTACATACATTACACGTATACACGTATACAGCAAGTTAAATGACAAAATCAAACGATATTTAAATTTAGTTTTCAGCTTTAATTGTTCTATATCATTTTGAAATTCTCTGAATAAAAAAATTTTTTCAGGTATTTTCATGAAATGTTTGACAATACAGATTTATTTTTTTTATAACATAATGCATGATTCATAGAAATTTTTTAAATGGTAAGAAAAACGGCAAATTTTATGTGTAGAATTAATATTTAGAAATTCCAAATAAAATTATCGTTTGCTTTCTAAAAAATATGAGGTCGAGTTTCATATACCTTAGAATAATTTTAAAACAAATTTTAATAACTTTACTCATATAAATTTTTTTAATGTATGCACAATGTATGTGTATATTGTAATTATATATATTTAAATGTACGCACGTATTTGTACATTACTTGTAATTATGTACATGTATACGTTGTATACGTTGTATGCACATGCATACATTGTGCATATAACTATTTTTTTGTACATCCATGCATTACATGCGCATAAGTATTAACAAAGTATGTAGTTATACAAGTACATACGTAAGTTGTACATAAGTACATACTTTGCGTGCACATATATCGTATGTACATATAAATATGCATGTATACATGTACGCATTTTATTTACGCAACTATGTGCATATATTGTACCTTTAAATAACATTTTTACATATTGTACGCAAATACGGGCAATTTTATATACAAACGTACATTGTATATACGTGCTATTATCGTAAATTTATACAATATATGCACTTAAGTACATAAAAGCATGCAAACGCATAAACATTATTTTCATGTACGTTCATACATACATTGTCTATGTATACAAAGATACAAAACATTGCCTTTTTGTACAAACTAACATACATGCGTACATGTATCATAAATGCATAATTATATGTACTAAGCATATGCGCATTGCATTAAGTATATTACAATATAATTATGAATATTGTACGTACAAACAACGTTTGTGCATACATTGTATGTATAGGAATCGCAAATTGTACGTTCATGCGTGCGTACATTCTATGTACATAAAAATAAGTAAACACATGAATACTTACATAAAAAATTTGACTATAGTATACAATCGTAATAACTTGTAATCGTATAGTTTGATTACAAGTAATCACAATTACATGTAATCAAATTACATGTAATCATGATTACATGTAATCATATATTTTGATTACTTGTAATCATAATTACTTGTAATCGTTTTTGTTGTGATTACTTGTAATCGCAATTACTTGTAATCATGATTACAAGTAATTGATTACTGTAATCAAAATTGTAATCATGATTACAGCTGTAATCAAAATTTTTTGAAAGTTGTAATCACGATTACAAGTAATTGATTACTTGTAATCGTGATTACAAGTAATTGATTACTGTAATCAAAATTGTAATCATGATTACAGCTGTAATCAAAATTTTTTGAAAATTGTAATCACGATTACAAGTAATTGATTACTTGTAATCGTGATTACAAGTAATTGATTACATAGCTGTAATTATCTGTAATCAATTACAGTTGTAATCGATTACTGTAATCAACGGCCAACTCTGATGTGTACAAGGCCTTAATGCACGTCAAACGCAAATAGTGAATTCTTTTTCAGTCTCTTACTTCGCTTTATCACCTGCTATTATACCTTTCCTTACTCTAGATAATTAAATATATTACAGCAGAGCCGTGTTGGCTCAGGGGATAGAGCATTCACCTTAAAATGAAGTGAACCAGATTCGAATCCCAGCTATGGCTGGTCGATTCAAACTCCGCACCCAGCTAGCACTGACCACAATGCTGACGTAAAATATCCTCAATGGCACTCGAAATAAGAGGTTAAAGTCCCCTTGCCGTCAGGTTTTTCTCTCTATGTAACATAAATGCTGGGTAGTTTCATAAAAAAATCCTCCACGAAGGCAAATTTCTCCTAGCGCTTGATCCAGGAGTTCCTTTGTCTTCTGGACTGGGTTAAAAATTACAAGGCCACGGAGTTGAACATTAGTAGTCGTAAATCCAAACAATTGTTATAAAATAATATAAAATGAAATATTTTCTACCGACTAAATTTGTATCCGTGTAAAGCAGAATAATATCAGCCATAATAGCTTCGATTTTTTTTTTCTTGTTTCAATTAAGCGTTTCCGATTCTTCGGAACTTTAACATTTTTGAAATATTAATTTAGAAATTTTTTACCCTGATCAAATATTTTTTTTTTAATTTTTGGTAACTATTGAAATTCGACTAATATTTCTCGCCAAAGAGTATGCTTAGCAACTGTGCGGAAAGTTTCTATGTATTGAATTAGACTGTTAAATTACTATTTTGTATTCATAATTTTAATCATACATATTGACTAAATTAGTTTAAAATTTATTATAAAAGTAAATATAATTTATTAAAAAGAAAATACTACCTATTCATCGTTTGATAACTCTAAGACAGTTATCAAATATGTTTATTAAAAAAATGTTGCATAATAAAAAAATATCATGCGATTACTTTATTATGTAAAGAAAAAAAAAAGCAGTTTTAGTTTTAAGAACCTGATTTGAAAACCAAGGTAAATCAATAAAGAGGGGACATATTAATAACAATGATCAATAAGAATCACTGGTAGATACCATTTTATAAATTATAAAAGAATAACTTTACCCATTTTCGGTCAATAAATATTCAATAAATAACACCGTGAGCTATATTTTTCACTTATTTTATCTTTCTACTATTGTGAAGAGTTCTGAAGACATCCATAAATTATTAGTAATTCAATTGGAATAAACACTTACTGATGAGAAATTTTTTAACTGTTCAAGTTTTTTAATTTAAAACGAATATTGACAGAGGAATTTTTTTTAATGTATAATTAGTCCATATCATGTGCTTTTATGATGGATAAAGTCAGTAAATAAAAAAAAAAGAATGAAACAAATTTCATAGGAAACTAGCCTTCAATTAAATGGTTAGTTCATTGATTGCATATACGCACCATTTTATTTCTTAAATAAAATATTATTTTTCATATACGAAATTTTTTCTCGTCTTAATAAATGCAATGCAAGTATATTTCAATACAAACGATATCACATTTTATGAAACTTCCATGTCTGGCCTAAAATGAGTTAATACCGTTGAAAGTTTCATTAGTTTTATGTTAAATACAGCTAAGTTGCTTTGATCTTTTTTTTTTATTTATTAATGACCATATCACGTGATTTTCCTGCAAAATGTGATTGTAGGAAGCAGTAAGACGTCAATTTACTTTTTATAATATGTGTAAACAACACACTTTTCAGAATGCAATTTAACTCCTTTAGCACTTTTTTTTTATAATTTTCTTTTATTTAATAATCCTAACAAGGGAAAATTCTTTTTTGCAAATGATTACGATTCACGCATTTATTTACTTTTTTTTTAATCCAAATTCTTAAGCTTTCTCAGGCTATGACTTCAAAAAAGCAAAGGTTAACCTCATTCAATAATTAATCGTAGAAAAAAACTCAGGATATTAATCAAAGCAGGAATTATTCATCAAAATGCCGCAATTTATTAAAATTTGAAATATTAGCGCATAGTTGAAAAAAATATATTTACACAATTTAGAATTTAAAAGAAGAATTAGTATTATATAACACTCTATGAAAAAGATAAATTCAGATCTAAATCTTTAAGTCGCAGTTTTCTTGACTCTTTTTAAACATATAAAAACAGGGTAAGTTTTCTTTTCATAAATAAAGATACAGTTTCCATCAGCTACAAATTTTTTGTGGCCTTAAAAAGTGCAACATCTTTTTAAAAATATCCTAAGCTATACTTAGAAAATTGATTTAACAATACTTCCAGCATAAAAATTGGATGGAAAATATTGAAGTGTATTATGAAAGACTTACAAATAATGTTTATCCAGCTACATTTGCATTTCACGAAATCCCATTATGACATCCTTTCAAGTTTCAGATATCGCTAATCTTATACATTTTGTGCCGGAACTCTTCTTAAATACTAGAATGAAAGATGAAGAGTTTCGAAAAAAAAAGGTGACCTTTCAGGAAAGGATCATTTTATTTGTATAAACACGGGTTCAGGCATTATTTAATTTCAAAAGGTAAGATATTTAATATTCGATTTCTCAATAACTATTCGATCGATTTTGCTCAAATTTTGTATTTTGCCATATAAAGTTATATTCTTTATAATGATGCAAAAAACTGTATACCTTAATAAATAAAATAATTATAAATGATAGATATTAACTAAAAATTATTTTTTGGGTGGAATTACCTTTGAACAAACGAATTTCATGATTGATAGCAAAATCGTTTCAATTTGCTTATAAAATTTTTGTGGTATAGCAATATATGCAAAAAGTAATATTAACATTAAGGGTGTCCAAACTTTGGAGCACTCTTCTGACTAAACTATTGGGACCATATTTCCCAGATTGCGGCTACTTCCCATATCTTAGGGGTCAGATATCCGAATCAATAAAAAAAAGGAAAGTTTATTCAGAGAAAGTACGTTTATGCGTCTGATTTTGTAAGTTAAAATATTATCTACACTAATTAATTAACAATATTTAAGGTCACCCAGTCGAAACTTTAAGGTTGAGTCCTAAAACGTGAGGATCCGATCATTAGATCAAAAGTTATTCAGAATAATCAGGTTTTTTTTTCTTTTTTGAGCTCTGTACCATGTCTAAACGAGATTTCTGGAAATAAAAATCTTATGCCAAAAAAAAAATAATAATAATAATTCATCGTAAACAACCTTTATAGACCTGAAAGAAATTTCATCAATTACCTCTCTACCGAGAATTACACGAATTAAACAACAATTTTAAAAAAATTAAATTCATTTTATTCATTGAATAGTATTCTATTAAACAAAGCTACAAAATTTGAAATTTTAAAGCTAATAAGTATTTTAAGAAATTCAATTCTAAGAAAAGTTTTAAAAATACTACTAAGATTAAAATTTAAAATTCAGTATTAATAAAACACATTTCAATGAATAAAATGTTATAGAAGTTATTCAAAAAAATATTAGTTAGTAGCGGAATAAATAAGGAGATTATGGACATATAAACTCCGTAACATGGAGGGAATAAAATCTCTTCTCTGTCTCAAAGGGACCCTATACCGCGAGAAAAACTTTTTATCACAAATTCTGTTTCGCCTCCATAGCTAATACAAAATTTCCCTTTGCACAAGGAGGGTATGGAGCGTTTGCCTCCCAGTGACACAGATTCTAATCCGAGCAATAACCGGTTGATAAAAACTCTACTCCCTGCTCGCACCAACCACAATGCTGATGTAAAATAATACTCCTTCAGAGGTTATACGGTTCATTGGATATAATCCCCTGGCCGTCGGGCTAACCGTGGGACGTTTTTCTCTCCATGTAACGGAAATGTGGATTAGTTACATAGAAAAATTCCTCCACGAAGGCTAGCTTGTTCCAATGCTTGATCCAGGAATTCCCTCGTCTTCTCGGTTTGGTTCAAAATAACAAGGCTATTTAATTGAACATTGATAATCGTAAACTCAAAATTGGGTTATCTGTTCTCAGAACTGGTAGTTATAAAATAAAATAAAAGTTTGTTAAAAGCAAAAATTATAAATTTAACCTAAAATCCAAGATGGCGGGCGTAGAGGCCTCTTAAATTGACAAACTTGCAGCAGGCAGCTATCGAAACGCAGCATCGTTTTTTATTAAATGATTCTACTAGTCTTTGTCTTTACTGTCTTAATCAGTTACTCTTATCTCCAGTGATTAAAATAGCAAGGTACCATTTTGACACATTGCCTTTTTAAATATGAATAACGGTACTCGAAAATTTCGCCAAGAAAATAAATTAGTTTCCTAACAATTACGAAAATGGAATTTTCTCCTTGTGAATTGTAACTTGTGATTATGTAAAAAATACTACCGAGCTAATTAACGGGAAGCTGTCTCGCGAAAGGCAGTAGTTTTTTTTTAATATTTTTTTAACCGTCGTTGAACAGCCGAAGCAATTTGGGGTTTACGACGGAGATATTTCTGTATCGTGATCTGTTGCGCCAACTACAATCGCCAAGGTGCCAAATAGATTTTAAACTTGTAAATATTTAAAAAAAAAAAAAAAAAAACATGTAGATGTTTGCTAAGGGGGAAATTACGAGTTGGTCCCTTTCTGTGATGTTTTTTTTTTTTTTAGTTTCTCGCGGACCACTGCCCGGAAGTTACCAAGACTTGGCGATTATTCTGCTACAGATCAGGATACGGAAATCTACAGATCTTTACGACTACTAATGTTCAACTCCGTAGCCTTGTAATTTTGAAACCAACCCAGAAGACAAGGGAACTCCTGTATTGGGAGAAATTTGCCTTCGTGGAGAGAGGACTTTTTTGATGAAACTAACCAACATTTGCGTAACATGGAGAGGAAAACCACGAAATCTTCCCACGATTAGCCTGACGGGACTCTAATCCATCTACTATTCAGGATATTTTACGTCAGCACTATGGACGGTGGAAGTCGGGTGCAGAGATCGTATCGACCAGCCATCACTAGAATTCGAACCAGGTTCACCTCATTGATAGGCGAGCCATCACGGGCACAAAACATTAATCAATACCATCAATACCTGGTTTAAATTAAAAATATAGTACAAAAAGAACGTAACCAAACTGTCTATGCCTTGATTTTCAATTTAAAAAAAATTATCTTAAATATTATTTAATTTAGATAGAAATGTTGTTTACCGTAGATTGAAACATTAATCTTAAGATATTTAATAATTATTTCAACATCTTGTTTATTTTACAAGGAGCTAAATATGACATTAAGTGTATAAGAGAATGCAACAATAAAAATTAATTCATATAACTAATAAGTTATCTATTTTTCTTGCAATTTTCACATTTACTATTACTGCAAAAGTTTCCTATTGCATATTTCATAGTTTCTTGTGTAAGCCATTAAGGCAAGGGGTGTTTCGATTTTTCAGTGGCGCCATCTATGGCCAAGAATTCTACTTTTGCCACATCAGTTTATAGGGCAGACACATTCATACATCCACCGATAGTAACTTTGGCCTGAACCAGAGAATGATCAATCTCCAATTCAGTACCCTCAGAAGTATCATTTGTTATGGGAACATGGAGGAGTTTGTGACCCGACGCATTTAGCGTGCACCATTCACCTTTTACTACACTAGGAGTCTTCGGCAAGCCGTGAAGGGAAAAAATAATCTCTCAAACTCTACAAGTCGAAGAAGAGACAACAGACTAAAAAGAACAACTTGGTCTTCTAGGCTGGAAGATGAGTAAACAATTCTATACAGTAAAATACATTGTTAAGAAATCTCAAACATTTCCTAGACTGATTTTTAGGAGATGATCAGGCAAGGTTTTTAGGATTCTGAAATTTGATCTTTATCTTGTATGGAAATAAAGGTCTTCAACTTTTAAGTGAACAAATGGATAGTTATCATTGCTATAGATTTGCTTTACAAGGAACAGGAATGAAATCCTTGTGGGAAAGAATAGTATTGAATATAGACAACCATAGAAACTGTATTACTGATTATCCTTTTAGTTGCGGCTAGTCAGGTGAAAAAATTCTCCTCTCGTTACGGCGCCTTTTTGCAAAAATTCTTCCCCCACTCAGTCAGTGGGTGGTAACTACTTTAACCAGCTATGAATAGGAAACGTTTTGTTGTAATTTGTGTGTTACTTTTCGAGGAGGCAAAAGTAGTAGGGTTGTTATGTATATCGTTATCGTAGACGTTTTGGCATAGTTATGCAAACTTTGGCATTTTTTTATTTGTGACGTTTAACACATTATGAGAATAAATTGAAATATAGCTTTAAATTAATTTTACTTAATAAAGTGATGTTTTTTCTAATGCAAAGAAAGCATTCATTTAAAAATGATTTAAATATGTTGCTAATTTAATATAAAATATGAATTTTTTTTGCACCTGAAAGATTGTTAATAATCTATTATGAACAAATCTCTTTTAATTTTTTAAAAGAGAATAAAAAAAAATATTTTAATAAAATGTGCATGTGCTCTTATAAAACGTGCGTTTTATTGCATCTGAAAGATTGTTATTAATCTGTTATAAACAAATCTCTTTTAATTTTTTCGAATATATAAAGTATTATTTGAAGTTCTATTCTTATCCTAAACTCTTAAACACACTAATTAGCTTTTATAATTTTGTAAAGCAAATTATTAGAATTTTAAACGATGAACGTTGTATCTCTTATACATTTCCGAAAGTACTTTTATCTGTGAAAAAGAATAGCAAATGCAGATTTTGTTTTGTGAAACATTTTTTACTTATTTAACTTGTTAGTTTCCCCTTAGAGTAGCGTCTATAACATTCAAACAAAATTAAAATATAAATATTCTTTGATTAAAAATTTTCCGAGAACGTTTCGCCTTCATTTCTGTTTTGAAAACAGAAATGTTACACGCGTATATTAAATAGAAATTCATTAAGATCTTGCAAGAATATTTTATAGAAACCTTATTAGAAATATAAAAGATAATTATAAAGACACTGAAAATAAAGAATATGTTTGAAGTAAGTTCAAAGAATGAAAAAACTCCATTGTTAAATCTTTTTACAGCAAAAATATTGAGGAATAAAAAATTTGCCACGTTTCCATTTACCTTACATTTGACCCACATATTGAAAGAGTAAAGATATTATTCAATTTTGAAATTTTGCAATTATAGATTATTGGTTTTCTTTATACTTTCCTTATTCCCTTCTTTTTCTAATACAAAAAGGAATATTCCTCTTAATTTCTTATATATTTTTATCTTTAGTAGGAAAGGTTTTGTTCAAAAAAAGTATCCCCTGAGTTATTTCACTTCGTCATTACTCTGAGAAGTATTTCACGATTTCCATGTCCATATGAAATTTTTAAGTCATCAATTGTTATAAGACACATCTATACAAGTTCTATTGACACAATGATGGTAAGACATGCATTTCCTTTAGTCATGGTGTGGTCTTTCTGCAGGTGTTTGAAATAACTATTGTCAAGAATTTTAAAAATGACAGTAACCAAAATAAATAATAAGAGCCCTCCCAAAACGCATTCTGACCGATAACGCAACAATAAGCAGGAAATGCCACCTCGCCTGTGGAAGAGGCAGGAATGATTTCGTTTTCCTTTATCTTTTAGAGAAGGAGTAACAATTTATTTTGTGCCCAGCAAGTTAAATTATGACAAACTGTAAAACTCTCAATAGAAAAACTTCGTCGGAACTTGAAAGAATAATTTGTCCTTGAGAACTTCAGCAAGAGGCGAGAAAGATACCTTTTTAAAATGGTTCAGTAGTTAATCACATATAAATGTTTGAAAAGCAGAGATAGTTTCATTGTGACTAAACTTCCTGTTCAAGGTCACGCATTGAAAAACTTTCCATAGATGCTCCATCATCTTTCCACAAATATTTAATTTTTTTTCTTTTCGGTTTTTAACAGTATTTTTTCACAATAAATTAATATTATAAATGTGTTTTTTTTCTTCCTTTGTTTTAAAAAAGAAAGAAATCTGAAACATTTTCTAAGCGGTTTCAAAAGTTAGATTCCATAAAATTACCAATGAAAAAATTTACACATGCATTAATTTTTTTGTGCACGTTAGATTCAGAGTTTCAAACGGTTGATTAGATTTTCCCTTTAACCCTATGAAACAGCATATTACTCATGTAAAAAAATATACAGTACTTTGTTTCCATAATAATTTTGTGCTATTTTAGTACAAACATAATTTAAATGCTTAGAAGATAATTATTGAACAATTTATCACTAAAGAAAAGTTCAAAGAATTCGACTTCTCTTTTCAAATCTTTATGTTTTTCATTTAATCCAACGTTTCCAGTAAACGGCAAAACATTTACTTTATCATCAAAAGATGGTTCCTTCCATTGAAATACTCTTTCTACTGCTTTTAAATTGGAAGTTGCAGAATTTGATTGACAATTATCCATAGATTCATCCTCACTATCAATTTCATCCACTTCATTTTTTTCTTCTTCCTCCTCACACTCAGATTCTGAATCAGCGTATGTTTCATCATCAAAATCATTCATTATCTTATGGATTTCATCTTGAGTGAGTGGTCTCCCTCTACGTGGCATCTTAAAGATGCGAAAAATTCTTTTAATGTAAAAAGAATAAAAAAATGCAAAACGAAAGTAACAAATTAAAAAATAAAGCGTAAATAAAAATTTAATTAGAACATTAAAGGAAAAGCGTAAAAAAATTAACAAAAACGTAAACAAAAAATAAACGTAACTAACAAAGAAATTAATCGAAAAACAATAAACAAGGATTCGCTATAAATATCGCTGAAAAGATCACGAATAAAATGATACTATACTTTCAAAGGGAATGAAAGAAATTCTCATAGCTCGAAACTCGCCAACTGATAATAACAGAGAAAAATATTTCAGCCAATTCGAATCGAAAGTGAGCACACGTGAAGTCTTTTTTCAACAATAGGAGCAAATTACAGGGGGTTCTTGAAGAAATGACAGGAGCGATGACGGTCTAGTAGAAAAGGGGGAAGAGAACCACCGGTACAACTGTTGATCCAGCGCCGCAATAAAAGAAGTTTTTTCTACCGGTACATATGCTGTACCAGCCGCAACCAAAGGGTTATAGGCCAATTAAAATGAACAAAAATTTTAAAAAATACTGAATAAAGTGTGTTTGTGTAATTTTCTCTGAATGAATACAAAATATTGAGTATACTAAAAAATAAAACGATAAATAAATTTTAACACTATCTAATATTAGAGGCCTAACAAGTCAGAAATATTATACACCACTATTTTTGAGCACTAAAAGTTAGATTGTTTTAACTTAAAAATTAAGATTTTTACTTTTAGCTAGATTTTTTAAATTTTACAACATTCTACTAGAATATTCATGTAATTCTGATAATCATATACATTCATAGGTTATGGTTATTAAATAAATTAGAGTAGACAATTTAAAATAAATTATTCACTACTCTTAAAGTACACTTTTATAACCTTGTAAAAAAATTTGCAATAAATAATTTTTTTAAAAAAATAGAAATATTTGAGATCAGGAAAAGTAACAAAATCTCTTTAAATGGGAAGAGGTAGTTTATTTTCTATACCTTTTTATTCATGTACTATTTTTTATTATTACTCACATACTTAATTATTCATTTACAGTGTGATCGCAAAATTACTTAGCTTAAGTATAACACTCTGAAGAGCATATCACTCGAATGAACGGAATAAAGTTTCGTACATAGGTATTATGATCTATGCACTCAAAAATAATGACAAGACTGTCGAAAATGAATACATAGCTCTCAAGGTTACAGTAATCAGGGGTGATTGTGAGCCCAAGTCAAAATTCTGGAAAATTTCCAGTATTAAAAATAAAATACAAAACAGTTTAAATTTAAAAAAATTTAAACAAGGTTTCTTTTCCTTTTTCTCAATATTTCCTAGTTTACTTAAAACATATTTAAAATTTTACACATACCCGGAGATGCCAACTTGCTGCGGACAGCAAATATATATTTTAAAGTGGTAGTTTAACAACTGTGATTCATGGTTTAATGTATTCAATTTAGTAGATTTTTATCCACCACTATTTCTAAATAATTCGTAGGCTTATATAATTCACCACTTTATGGTACTTAAGTCATATTATACCTATTAAACAGCGAGCACAAATAGTTAAATATTTGCAACATTTACTTAGTAGTTATTTACCGCTTTATTAATTATTTTGTCGTGTCCGGAGCAGTTGGCATCTCTGCATACCTATGGCATTTACACATACCTATGATGACCTGGAGAAGTAATTAAAATTTACAAATATGTCTCTCTGTTTTGAGTTTATGATTATAACAACTATTTACTGATAAAAAATGAATATTAATCATGAATATAAGCTTATAAAGTATCTCTCTGTCTCTCTCTCCCTTACAAACAAATAAAGTAAACTGTGTTTTTAAGTTCCACCTTTGAAAACTTGATTTTCAGAAACTTCTGTGATCAATGATTTTTTTAAACGTTTGGACCTTTTATCTCCGGAAACTTCCGCATCACTGTTAGCGAAAAATCCGGACTTTTTCCGGAGCACAATCAGCCCTGAGTAATACATTTTCAAAATTAACAACACCCATTTTTCTTTATCAAACCACGGATGTTACAGTAAAAAAACTAAAATGGAACTGGAATGATATTTTTAGCTGAGAAGAAAATGTGATGAAAACCTTTAAACATAGAGAAAAAATTACAAAGACAGTTTTTTCTCTGTTTTCAAAGGGTTTTATTACAATCTTCTCATGAGTGGTCATAAAAAATTTTGACACTTGACAAAAAGCTAGATAATTAAGACTAACAAAAATCCATGATTTGACTATTACTAATGATTTTGTTTAACCAGGGCCATTTTTTTTTAAATCGAAACAATAATCTATATTTTATTTACTTATTTCTGTTCTTCTCCGGATAAAATAAAAATTGAATGCCCTAAAAATAAAAAATTACATTTTGTTTCTTTAAAGCCTGATATGCTTTGACAGTCTTATGTCGATAAAATTAAATCCATTCTAAACTTTGACAACTTATTTTAATGAATAGAACATTATCTTAAGTAATTTGGTGCAGGAGGACAATAAGGCATAACCAAGGTATACTGACATTAATTTGTTTAAGCCATGCCTAATGAGAGAAAAAAGTGCTTTAAAATGTACAATTATTAGATTAAAACTTGACAATTGGTGAATACAAGATTTCAACAATGACCAGTGCATCATCCTTACTAGTGAATACTCTCAATAAACTGATAGTAGAACCAAAGATTTACCTTGACTTAAGACTCTCGACCAGCAGCCATGATTCAGTACCACACTGCCCATGCGCTTAGAGCAGCAGCTTATAGAGAAAAATCTCAACGAAAACCTCTGCTTGAATCCTTAATGGAATCGTATACATCAACTCAATCACTATTTTAAGTGCTTGAGTTAATAACGTTTTTATTATAGTTTCTCAAAATAAATGATTTATACAGTTACAGTAGAGCGCCGATTATCCGAACGTCCAATTATACGAACTATGTCATAATTTGTTTTTTTTATTTTAAGTTTAGAATACTTTTTAACTTATCGAAATTTTTTCTAAATTTAGAAAAATAAATAATGTCCACTACATCTGAATACCATATTTAATTTACAACCTTTTTTAGCAGCTTTCTTACAGTAGCCATACATACATGTATTGTTATACAGTTAAACCTACATACCCCTTCAGCCCTCTTCAACTGAAAATTATCTTTCAAGAATGCGAGCTTCATTTTGACGGTCTACAATGGTTGGAATTCAAAAGAAAATAAAGAAAAATGTGCTAAAATCAGTAACTGACAAAAAAAATTATGAAAAGCTGAAATATGATTAAAAAAATTCAAAATGAAAAAAAAGTATAAAAAAATATTTAAAAATTGAAAGAAAAAACTTTTAAATACGCCACAGCTATTTTAGATAGTACTACCAGTCCTAAGCCTGGAAAAAGTGTGAAGGGAAGTTAGTGCATAAATAATAATAATTTAAACTAGATTTTAAACAACTTTCCAATTATCCGAACTTCTCATTATCTGAATCACGTTTGGTCCCGAGCAGTTCGGATAATCAGCGCTCTACTGTATTTGATATTGATTGCAGGCATGAACAGTACTTCAGTTTCTGAAATTTCTGCTAGATGAAAACAAAATGCTCTAATACATCTTATTACATAGATAGAAATCCAGGTAATTTTTTTATTATTTTTAACCAAATAATTATATTGTCCTAAATCCCTTCATTTTTATAGAGATCAGAAAAATTGGTGTTAATGGATCAAACCATATAAATAATAAATGACAAGGATTTATTTTTACAAAAAATTTAATGTCATACAATATTACATTATAATGGCCATCTGTGCTTACTAAGTGGGAACTTACAATTGAAAATCAATTGGAAAACAAAAATAAAATTCATTAGTATCATTGAAAATTCACAAGTCTCTTACTGTCATTAAAAATAATTATTTAAGTACTAATTACAAAATTTACTTTACAGGATCATAATCCAAGACATTTCCAGTTTATTCATCAAGTGTATCACAATCTTCATCCAAATTTCCATTTCCAAATAGCGTAAAATATATCGGGTGAGTTAAAACTATAAAAACTGTCGTAAATACCAAACACACTCGCTTAATGAAGCAGTCTCTTAAAATTCCTATAACCAATATCCTTTAAAAGAAATATTTCATAATTTGATAATGACAATCGGGTTAAAACTGAATTCTCTTAATAGATTACGCTAAAACAAAAAATCTCTATTTTTAAATACTGTAGTCTGGTGGCATACAAAATATTTTACTCAACTGCATTGTGGATGCTGATTAATACAACTATTGGTTAAGCATAATGTTTTTCAGGAATGACATATTTAGGGAGATGGCATGCATTTGAGCCTTTCAAAAGCAGCCTTCTCCAGTGCCTCTCTGTGTTTTGGGTGGGCGACTTGGATAAGGTGATATGCTCGCTGGCGAATACTTTTGCCGAAAAGGTCAGCAATGCCATGTTCAGTCACGAGGTAATGAATATGATTTCGGGATGTAACAACACCGCCACCTAGAAAAAATATATAAGTTTAGTAAAAGACAGAATTTTTTGCCTATTTTAAAGAAAATACTTATAAATTTCAAAAGGCAGTAAAAGTAAGTACAGTAGAGTCCCAATTATTTGACTAAATGTGGACAACGACTAACTCGGATAACCAAAAAACACAGTTAAAGCAAAGATTATAAAAAAAGGAAAGAGTAGGACAGGGTGCATAGCCAAATTATTTAACAAAAAATAAAGACTTTTTAAGCACTCAAATATTTTTAAGCACTTAAAAAAAATATAATTAGGCAGGGGTGGAAAGTTTTTTTTACAATTAACGGTTTTATCTTGTTTTAACCGTCATGTCAAAAAAAAACCTTTTGCCATCGTTTTTTACAGTTGTCAAAAGTCAAATTTTGAATCATGTAAAACGAATGGCACTTTCATACGCTGACAATACGCCGAAATAGGTTGGGGTTGAATTAATTGTGAAAACGTTGAATAGAACAATGTGAACTGTGCCTTTTTGCATAATTCGAAGCAAAAATCAACATAGTAAAAGAAAAATCTCATTTTGAAAAAGGGAAAATTAAGCACTTTTTAAAAACACCCAACGAATAAAAGCACATTTAAGGGCTTTTAAAAAACGAAAATCAAAAATAAGCACCTTTAAGCACTTTTTAAAAACGCTACGCACCCTGGTAGGAATAAATGTCATAATTTACAAATACTAAATTTGTACGAGTACACCACATACAATTCATAATATAATTAAAAAGCTTACTTAAGAATATTTAAAGTGCATACTTTACAATAATTAAAGAGTTTTTACTTTCCGCAATAGTTTTTTGTTTTACATTACTTAGGCGCTTTACGACAGGAGGGCTGGTGTTGCCTCTTCCTGTTGTTCCATATATTCAATAGCACTTTCGATAACTTTTAGTCCATCTGTATGAGAGATTTTTATTTGTTGATTTTCATTGTCACTGTCTTTATCATCTTCTCTAGATTAATTTTCATAATTAATGATCATTTCATTGGATCAAGTTGTTTGATATTTTCAGTGTTAGTTTTAAAAATAAAAAATAAACTAGAACAAAAATAATCCTTGAAATATTTCATAGCTCAGTTAAACCAGAAATTTGGATAATCGGGACTTTACTGTAAGTACTGAAGTGACAGCCACTCATAAAATCACTGGATTATAAAATCAGGCACTTCTTAAAATCATATCTGCAAGAATGAAATCATTACAATATCAAAAAATGGTAAAACAATCTTTAACAAAATCATTATCGCTGGTTTGTAAAATGAAATTTTTATTAGATATACATTTTGATAATGAAAAACTTTACTTTTTCTTGTCAGGATAATTAACTTTTTTGCTTTTTTTAAAATTTCAACTAACAAATTTCATTTTGCACACTGTGAACAAACAGAATGAAGTTACAGAAGTAGATTTAACTTTTTTGTGAAATTAAAGGGTAAGAGTTAAACAGGGTGCGCAGCCAGATTTTTCAACAAAAAATAAGTACCTTTTAAGTACATTTACAGCAATCAAATATTTTTAGTCACTTTCTAAAAAAAAAAGTCATAAATAGGATCTGTGCAATAATAAAATTATTTTTTCTATTGTTGTTTAAAGTTCTTCATTTATAAACATAAAATTCAAAAAAATTTTAAAAACTTTACATATCAGATAAAATAACTGGTTTCTGATAAATATTGCAGCAAAAATTATGAAAAACATGCTTTTTTTGTAATTTTGAACAACAATCAGAACGGCAAAGAAAAAAAACTCAAAAGATAGAAAATTAAGCTCTTTTTACAAACCCTGAATAAAAAAACACCTTTAAGGGCTTTTAAAAAAACTTAAATCAAAAATAAGCACCTTTAAGCATTTTTTTAAAACGCTATTCACCCTGTTAAAAGTTTATGATGAGGGAACACGAGGAAAACTGTTTATGAATGGGGAAAGTTATAAAATGTCTATCGTCAATCAATGTTAATGATCATCACTCACTCGATCATTCAATAAGATAAATCTTTTAATAGATTTCTGAAAAGCCCTAGATATTTTTAAATGAACTTAACAGTAAAGAAAATGAAATATTTGAAAATGCTAAGTTAAGAAAGTCTTCACAAACTTAAAAACAATATTGAATCTTTATTCTTTAATTACGGAACTACCAGAAATATCTTGTATGTTGCCTTAACTTACATGATTGTGTAAAATATTATGGTATTTAAAACTCTGCTAAGAATAAGTTATGGATTTGAAGTAAACTCACTTTTTACTTATTCAACAATTATTTACAGGCTACAACTTTGTACTTTTGGAACTATATCTTATTTTGGGTATAATTAGGATATACTATTGCCAATCATAGAAAACAAACAACTCCATACTTTAGTTAACTGTATACAGTGTTTTCAAATGTAAACGTTCAAATCAAACCAATTCAGTTATAACTACTTGCAAAAACTGACTTTAAAATGTCATGAAAAAAGTTTTGACTGTTATACATGCATTCATAAGAGTTACTTATGATTGCAACAGAAAAATGTTTAAATTAAGACTTTAAATTACTAAGTTAAATTTGTTAATGAAACTTCCATTTTTTTTTATGATCTATTTATTTATTTGCAAAAATGGTATACATTTCTTTTTTAATTACAGGTTTCATTACAATTCAATTAAAGGGTTCATAATATTAAACAAAATGTTAATTTATGTTATTTACATCACAATTTTTTGATTTTTAATAAATTTAAAACAGTAAATTTCAAATTTTCATAGAATCCTATAATAAATAAAATTATCACAGTGATACTTCAATATTTATGGTATTGTTAACATTACCATAGGAAAAATGTTAATTACCTTGCTTAATAAATGGTACAATTTTAGATTCTCCTTTGCTAGTGAGAGAAGGCATAGCTAAGATAGGTTTGCCTTTTCCATCTTTACCCATGGCAGCTCCACGTAAAAAGTCAATTTGGCCTCCAACACCTACACAATAAACCAAACATAACATTAGCTTACCTAATTAGAAAAAATAAAAGAATTACAGCAGGAAAAAAGAAAAGGTAATTTTTGAAATTTTGTTATTTTATGAAAATGCAAAATAATCCTGATACACAGCTAAGAGACAATTAAATTCCACATCTACATTTTAAGAGATGAAAACTTTAATACATTGCGTTAACATGTAAAACTGGTCAAGCTTTGTTTAAATAAAAATCAAAATGTTCCTAATACAGACAAATTACTGCACATTAAAAAAAATTAAGTATTTGAATATTGTTATATGTATATGCTGCTCAGATAATCAATTTATATAAATTATTTTATTTAAAAATACCTAATACTATAATAAGTGTATTGAGCATGCAGTTCTATTTTTGACATTCTTGAGATCATTTTTAAATATTACACTTTTCCTGCTGAATACAAAAAAAAAAAAAAATTTACTAATTTCAACCATTAGCATTTCCATTTAATACTCTTGGTGATTTAACATGCTGTCAAAAAAAAAAAAAACTTTTGATTATAGAAAACAGCCTGAAGCTAAATGCACTTAGCATATTCTTCCACTCCAAAACAGTCAGGGACAGAACTTTTATTCACTAAGATTGCCAAAATTTTATAACCCTGTTAATGTTGAATTCTTAAATAAGATATGTTTTCAGGAAAATCTAAAATTTATTACTTTAAACTATCATCCAATAAATTTCTAATATATAGAATTGTTTTTAATCAAAATATGCCGTACTAGTATATAAATAGTTTCCAAGCAAATATCAATCAACTACAATATATAAACAATAATAGTGCAAATTAAAAAAACACTCTTATAATTCATAATATCATTATAAATAAACAGAATGTAACTATTTAAATGAGTAACACATCACCTGAATAAATTCTTGTTCCAATGGAATCGGAACATACTTGACCAGTTAGATCAACTTCAATGCAGGAATTAATGGCAGTCATTTTAGGATTCACGGCAATGTTGTCGGTATGATTAACATAGTCTACTTCAAGCATCACTAGAGGAAACATTTAAAAGAATATACTATGTTTTAACAATTTGATGTATATATTTTATACTTCATTTTTACTATACATAATTATTCACAAATTATATAACTATAAATGATCATTTGTTGGGATATGTTGAGACATAATTTTCCATACAAGATAAATTTAGGAATATATTTTAAAACAGAGTTGAGTTTGAAAACACCTCTCCTCAGTTAAATTTTCAAATAAACTTTAAAAGTTCCAGTAGAATATCATGTACACAAATTATATTATATAATAAATGTATGTATTTGAATATTATATGCAAAATTATTTGGAGTACATTTATTTGGCAAAATTATTTGGAGTAGGTACTTCATAAAATTTATGTACATATTAATAATGAAATAACTAAAAATAATTTATGTACAAATTCAACTGCAAATTACTGCAATTTTAATATTTTTTATAATTAATTTTATAATTTATTGCAATGAGATAGAAACATTCTATCATACGAGTTTTTTTTTAAAAAGATATTAGTGAAGTTTAAAGGTTTAAAATATTCTTTATTAAATCTTTAAGCATTCTATTTTAGAAGATTTATAACTTATTTCAGACCATTTATTAATTTAAAAAAACTTACATTTAAATGAATTATTTTACCATTAGGCCAATTCCAGTTATTATTTGAAAATACATTTGAAGAAATAAAATACATACCAACAAATGGATTGTTGTGCATAAAGTCAAATAATTTCCTAGTTCCAATTGTGAAACTGCCAACAATTTTCCCAGCATATAAAGCTTTATATTTATTATTTATGCAGCCAAGATTAACAAGATCTACTACACCATCGCTAAACATTTCAGAATGAATTCCTAAATCCTTATGGCCTTTTAAACTAGCTAATACAGCATCTGGTATAGATCCAATACCTATTTTTTAAAAAAAGTAAATCTTTTTAATTAAATCGACTGATTAAAAACAGAAACTTAAAACATGATATTATCTATCAATTTCAATTTCTTAAAAATCATGAATTTAAATCATTAATGAAAGAACACAATGATTAAGAAAATTAAAAATGGAAACTTTGATTACAAAAATAATTTTAAATTTTTTAACTAAGTTTCTGCAAACCATTTCTTTTAACATTACTTACTAGTAAAAAAAAAAAAAAAAAAAAAAAAAAAAAACCTTTATATTTTATTGATTAGTGAAAGAGTTGAGATGAAAATATATAGATTACTGATACTATGCACCTATAGTTTGAATTTATAGCCAGAATACTTATGTAAAAAGTATACAGCTAATGCTTGATTATAATCAAACAATTGATCATAATTTAGCATTGATTGTGATCAATTTGAATAGGGTCTGAAAATTTTTTTAATTATTAAAAAAAAATTACAATTTGTTACAAAAATTTCATAGTGAACTGATTAGGAAAAAAAAAAATTCATATTTTGTTAGTGATGTATGCCAGATATTTATTATAAATGATTTCTAAAAAGTATGCAAGTATAGTAGCAGTATGCAAGTAACTTACTTAAAATAATATTTTAACATTTTAATACTTAATATTACATATACTTATAACTCAATTTTTACAAAGTGTTAAATGGTTTTTTTTCCATCTGGTCAACTTACAAACCTATTCATGTCAGCTCCCAATGCCATTTTAATAATTTAATGAAATTCTAGTACATAATATAGCATAAAAAAATTTCTAGTAAGTTCTCTTTTTTTGTCAGCATTCAGTAACACTTCTAAATATTTCAAAAATCAACTTATAAGATAAACAGGTGGTCAGAACACAAAGCTCTTGCTCTTATAATTATGTAAAATAAATTGGGTTCTTAGTAATGGATGTCAACCTAGACATTTGGTCAAGTTGATAAATTTTAGTGAATCTTTTAACAGAAATAAAACCTTACCCATTTGCATAGTGGCTCCATCTTCAACTAAATTTTCAGCTATCTGTTTACCAATACTAAGTTCAACTTCAGTCAGAACATCAGGCTTGTGCTCAGGCAATTCCGCTTTTCCTTCAACTAAAGCATCGAAATGAGAAGTGTGCACGGTTGCATCTCCAAATGTTCGAGGCAAGCGAGGATTAACTTGGCCTAGAGTTTTCAAAATTAATGAGATCAGAAAAAAATTTACACAATTAAAAAAAAAGAACTACAAAATAGACTATTTAGTTCAAAATACAACTTTTTTCTATTATAATAATTTTTCCAAGTGTTGATACTGTTTTTGAAACTGAAAAGTTCATTTAGTACGTGTAAAGGGCACAGCAATGAAAATAGTTAACAACTAAAATAAAAAGATGTATATTTCAACACTTTGAATTATTACTCTTTAATATGACAAACAAACTTTTAAGAATAAAACTCAATAAAATGCTGCTGAAGTATATTTCAAGATATTATAAACAGGCGAACGATGACGAGAAAAAAAATGATGAGAAAAAAAGATTTAAATATGTCATTTGGAATGTCTTCAACTTTATTGTTGATAAGTCCACAAAATTTTTTTTTTAAAAGCTGTATTTTTACTTTCCATGCCACCTTCTTCAATTCTTATAGTGCCCCTAAAACTTTGTTGTCGTTCATTTTCAGATTTTGTAGTAAACAATGGAAAAATATTTACAAAAAAGATATTATGAAAAGAAGTTTATGCCAATAGTTTATTTATATTCGGCAAATCTTTATTGATATTTAATCCAAATTTATGATTTTGAAAAAAAATAAGATTAGCAATTTTCTTGAAAACAAATGACTAAAACTTTTGCAAAAAAAAACGAAAAAAAAAGGCGGATCTCATAACAAGAAAAGAACAATAAATAACAAGGGAAAAAAAGATCGAACTTACAGGCATTAATCATGAACTTAAATCTTTTCATTCTAATGGGGGAAAAACATTAAGAATGTATTTTATGATGCTAAAAATGTTAAAAAATTAAAATACAGTACAGAACCCGTTATCCGGAAATCAGAAAACCGGAAAACCAAAAAACCGGAACAAAATTCGATAAATTTTCCCGCAATTTTTTAAAAAAAAATTTTTTTTCCGTATAAGATTTTAGGATTTTTCCTTCTTTTTTGAAAGATGTTTACCTTACCATCATTTCAAAAATAATCATTAGTGTAGTACCTCATCGTTTTTTCTTATTTTTAAGATTATTTCCAATTTTTTTTTTTTTTAGTTGGGTTTAACACTAAAAAAACGGCTTTTTGTAGCGATTCAGAAAACCGGAAAAATCAGTTATCCGGAACAGCGATAGTCCCGATCGTTCCGGATAATCGGTTCTCTACTGTATTTCAATTTGAATGACGAATTGACTTGAATTGATCAACTTCAAAAAACACATAAAAGCTAATTTAAAAAATAAAAAAAATACTATACCAGCTATATAATACTATACTAGCCAATTTAAAATATAAAAAATACTATACCAGCAATATATAATTGCATTAGTTAGCATTTTTAGAATTACAATTTTGGCATCCTTTAATTTCCAAATTCATAAAAAGTTTAAACGAAAACACGTCACTTCATTTTAAAAAAGGTTAAATTATGTTCTACATCCTATGTCAAAAGTAATTAAACCATTAAAAAAATACTTGTTACAAAATTTTCTAACTAATAATTTTTTTTTTTCATTAAATAATTTAAAATTATCCACTTTTGCTCCATAAATATGCCAAAGAGGTTGAAAAAAAAAAACTGAAGATTTTTAATATGCTTTAACATTAATTTACAGCTCCACTTAACATAAAAAAAAAAAAAAGAAATGTAACATATAAATAATGTATTAGTAATGCATGCAAAAGAGTAAGTTTCCTTTTGCTTATCAGTATACAAAAAAACTGTCATATTTTAGCATTATTTAATATTATTTAGCATTATGCAACTTTATAAAGTGAATATTTTCAGTTGAATCAATACAAATTTTAATATAATTAAAGAACTATAAAAATTTAATGTAATATATTTCTTCAATTAAAAAAGTATTCAAAAAAATGGAATGATGAAAAGGACTAAAAATATATAGTGAGCTTCATACTTATTCTAATAAATAAAATAAGCCCAGTAGCAGAATTTAAAGCATGAATCTGCTGCATTATCTTCATAAATCTAAATTTGCCAGCAACCTTAACACAGTTAGATATTTTTATAGTAAAAAATCATTTTAACCAAGCCATACATGTAGAAAAATCTACAAATAAAAAGTGATTACACATACAAAAATAATATATTTTAAAGATTGAAAATTATATTTTGATTTTAAAGATTAATTCCATATTTGCATAAAAAACATTGACTTAACTTCAAAAATCAATAAAAACAAAATAGCGGTAAGTTAATAAAAACTCAACTGAAGTATTTTAAACATAATTATGCACAGAAACAATTTTAATATAAACAGAATTACCAATAATATATTTTGCATGCATCAGAGCTGCTCGTGTGCAATCAACACTTGTTCCTAAACTGCAAAAACCATGTTCATCTGCAGGTGTTACTTGAACCAGGGCTACATCAACAGGAAGAATTTTTTTGTGGAAGATCAGTGGAATTTCACTCAAGAAAACTGGAATGAAATCTCCTCTTCCCGAGTTAATGGCTTCTCGTGAATTGGCCCCAGTAAAGAAGGAAGCACTTCTAAAGATTCCTAAAATTCATTAAATAAGAGTAATGCATTCATCACAAAAATTAATAGCCTATGATAGAGATTAGTTAGCAATAACAAACAAAACGCAAAATAACACACCACACTTTATTTATTATTTCAACATTTAAAAAACATCCTGCAATAGTGCAAATTTTACTCAATAAGCAAGGTATTTGACGTTCGAGAGAAATGGACAATTTAAAACCAATACTGATATCATTGGTCATATTTTTTCAAAGGATTTTGAGATATAGAATGTCCAAAAAGTATCGAAACCATCAGTTATCATAAATATGCAACACTTAAAAAACCTAAGAATATGTGAAATATTTTCAAAAGATGCATTGAATGATAAACAATTCTCAAAACTCATTTCAAACTGCAAAATCTAAAATAAGAACTTTTATTTATTACAGATATGGATTTTTCAGAAAAAAAAGTACCAAAATTCAACTTATAGATTTTTGTATATTGATTCACAGATGGTGGTGAAATTGCAACATGAAATCAAGGTAGTTGCCATTTTAAAACAATAAAAATTGACATTTTTTATTCTTTGAAAAAAATCTATCTAATGACTAAAACTTATTCCCCCCCCCCCACTTTGATTGATTGAGGGTACAGTTTGGTGTAACAGATTGTCTCTTTTGAAAATGTTTCAAACTTTTGATCCATTTTGTATTTTTGACATTGTGTCCATATTTCTTGAAAACAATGTATATATTACCCTATATACCTTAAACAGTCGTTTGTTATTGTAATCATGCAAGAAACAAGTAAAAAATAACATCCTCAGATACATTTACATTCATATTAAGAATGGAAGGTACCTAACTTATTAGCAATAAATAATATTGAGAAAGTAAATGAATAAATGTAATGCAATAATAATTTGAAAAAATTTAATAAGGCAATAAATGCTGTAAGTAACATACACTGAGTGGCCATTTCATTATGATTACCTGACAGTTTTACGCAAATTAACTATTGCATTACAGTGTTGCCCTTTAGATATCTTTGTTAAAGATTTATCCAAATGCTAAAAAGAATTTAAAAAAAAAAAAAAAAAAAAAAAAAACAGTGTATCCCACTATACAATTAGTATTGTAATAGATTTTAGGAACACAAAGATTTATCATTGGTGTGTGAGCCACCACAATAGCCAGACATCAATTTTATTGGGCATTTGCATGATTGCATTAGAGTCATCCATCATCTAGACCAGGGATGGGGAAACTTTCTTGGTGGATGGTAAAAAAAAGGTTGAGGGGCTAAGTAAAAACCTCTGGGCATGAAATATTGAATTTGGTAATGATTTGTAAAACCTAAACTTTGGCATATTTAGAAACAACTGCTTCAGATGTACTAATCTACGGCGATTTTATAAAGAACTTCTGCTTTCAACATTTTACCAGTTGAAGCTATCAGTGCTAGTTATTTCCATCAATTTATGTTTTGTAGAACAAAAATAGAGTAAGTAAAAGGGTCATCAGTAATTCGTTAAAAAAGAAAGAACAAATATAGCTTTAAACAAAGTAGACAAGAAAATGGATGTATATTGTTCATATTCTCTATGGATCGGAAAGTTAAAATTCTATCCGCGGGCCAGATAAAACCTTCCAACGTTGGCCCGCAGTTTGTCCATCCCTTATCTAGATGCATAACCACCTATTCTCACACAAATAAAAAGTGCAATAAACTTGCCACAAATGACTTATCAACATCTGGTAGAAGAATCAAAGCTATATCAAAGGTAAAAGGTGGTCAAATGCAATATTGTGGGAGTGTTCATAATATAGAAGCCACTCAGTGTAAATACTAGCAAATACCTTCATATTCCGGGCGATTGTATTCTGCTGCTCCCTCAGTATGTATGTGGCATACAGTCACATTTTTCAGACTAGCTTTTTTACCATGTTCTGCTAATGCTGGTACTAGAACTCTAGGAGTAGCAGCAGCACCCTGTACAAATACTGTATCACCTGCGGAAGAATTAAAATAAAAATTCAGTTATAAATATATACTTAAACTTTAGATAAAATAATATACAATGTAACTACATAATTAGTTAACACTAAAAAATTTTATTTGAAAAAATAGTTTTTTAATTAGCTAAATAAGTAATAAGTTAATTAATTCTAAGTACATCTACGTACAACACTGATTTACTGGCATGTCTAATTATCCTGATCCGTTAAGGTTCCTGTGCTTTTCCCCCGCCTTCTCCAAATAGGAAAAAAAAACAAAAACATTTTTTTGCAAAAATGCTTTATCATTTTCAGAATCCAAGAATTAGAAAGAGGAGGTGAAACATTTTTTTGAAATGCTTTCTCTCAGTTTTAAAACACATTTTGTTGGTTGATTTTGCAAAAAAAAAAAATAATAAATAAAATAAATATTTTGAGCACTTAATTTTCAGTACGCTGGTCACTACAACAATTGCCAGTCCTAAGCCTGGAAAAAGCATAAAGAAAAATTACTTAATAACATTCACATAAAGCAGCTTTTAAAAAAAGTTGTCCAACTTTCCAAATCCATAT
Source organism: Parasteatoda tepidariorum (assembly GCF_982258835.1). NCBI lineage: Eukaryota > Metazoa > Arthropoda > Arachnida > Araneae > Theridiidae > Parasteatoda > Parasteatoda tepidariorum. Next base: position 68,983,872 of record NC_141763.1, read on the forward strand.
CAGTACTGTACTATAAAAAGTACTGTAACAAGGAAAATTTTAAGCACTTTCTGAGAAAGATTTTTTCTTCTTTGATATATCATATTAATTGCAATGTAGAGTTCTGAATATTTTACAACATAAATGAATAAATATCTAAACTCATTTTTAAAACAATAAGCAAAACTTTATTTTGAGTGGTAAAGAAAATTTTAAAATAAAAAAAAGTTTTGTGTTACAGAGGTAATACAGAAAAGACATCTATTTAATCAGCCTAAAATCAATAAAAACATTCTATCACAGTTCTGGTATTGAATATAGAATATAGGCACAATTTTTAAAATATATTTACGAATTTTGAATATCTAACTGTTAAAAAAAATTTCTTTGAAGAAAATTAAAAAAAATCTTAAATAAAATTACTTTTTTTTCTTCATAGTTATAACAAGTAATTTATATTATTATTCATTCTATCAGGTGCAGTATTGCCCTAAGGGTAATATGCACTATAATATATATATATATATATATATATATATATATATATATATATATATATATATATATTATATAAGTGAAAAGATAAGAAAAAAATACCTAATTGGTGTGAGGCCTTAATTATGCTGGAAAAAAAATAAGGGAACAATAACTTATTTATCTAGATCAGCTGTCACTACTTTTTTAATTTTTACCGACCACCTACAAAAACATATTAAATCTCGTGAACCACTACTTTTTTTGGAGGAAGAAAGTTGACCAACTGATTTTCGAGGGTCTTTAATTGTCTCCCTAAAAAAATTTTCAAAAAGTTTCAGATATCTTTAAAATGTATATTAATTAAATAAAAACTCATTTGAGATAGCACGTTTTTATCTCTCTCCGTGGATATTTTCAATAAAATTTATTTAACATAATGATCTAAGGTAAATCTAGCTCTAAGTCTTTCTCAATTAGCTGCCTCTTAAAACTTATTACCACTTGCTATGAGGAGTGCAATTTGCATTTTTCCAAAGGTTTGAATTTCTTGTTTTGGATTATATTAATTTTTGTGCTATCTTTAATTTTCAATGCGAAACAAAAAAATCCTTCGCAAAAATTTCGAAACGGACCTATTTGCTTCGATCATAAAATGCGGTAGAAAATTTTCATTTTATTCAACTCTAATTACACTACTTTAAAATAAAAGAAAGTTATGAGTTATTTAAATGACAAAGCTCAAAAATTAATCTTCTACACTTTCTGAAAGAAAAATCAAAATTATTATTTTTGATTTTCGATAATAAAATTACAAACAATGATAAATTGAATAAATTCTTTTCTACGATACTTGAATTCACACAAAAAAAAAAAAAACGAAAAACGAAATCTCTACAAAAGTTCAGACATTTTACCGACGTAACGACAGCTGTTTACTCTTAACTCGAGTAAGTTCTAAAAACAACACAATTAAGGGTTAAACCAATAATATTTCTTTTGTTATCGTTCGTATCACACTAAAAAGTTAAAACGCCTGGAAGAAAATTGGGAGATTTAGACTTCAATAAATATCGCATTCTCAACAATAAACTTAATGAATCTAGATTAAAACGCCTAATGCCTTTCTCATAATAGAAAAGATACATAGTGAATGAGTTTGTTTGCGTTCAATGAGGAAAAAGTTTTTGTTTTTGACTTTACGCGAAAAAAATAAAATGCTTTATGGTATGCTTTTCTAACGGTAGAAGACTTCAATAGTAATACATAATTGAGAAACTTCGATTTTTTTTTTTTAATATACTAGCTGTATAATAATATACTTCTTTTTAATATACTTCCGTCTTCTAGACCGTCTTCCCACGTTTGAGGTAAAGATGTTGGAAAAAATTTGTAAAGAGAGAATTATAAACTATTAGTTCTTATTGAAAACAATAGAAAAGCTATTTTAATTACTTTTTTTAAAAAAAACTTGAATTTCATTTAAATAACCTTTTGGCATTGATATTCGAAATCCTCGTCAATGCCGTTGACCCTCCGGTCGAGGGGAGGGGGAGAAAAGGAATAAAATGTTTATAAATACGATAAAAATAGAAATACCAATTTTTACCCCCTTTTTTTAACTCAGGGGTCTGTCCAGACATCTTGTAAAAGGTCATATTTTCGTAAAATTGTGAAAAAATTATTCACATTCCTTCAACCAGGGTCCTGCTTTTATGAATTCGTGCAAATAGGGTCCGGTTATTGCAAAAAACTTTTTCAAGGAGTTTTTAAGTAGTAAATCTAAACAAGATTATGCTCAGCATTCTAAAATTATAAATAAAAAAATTAAATTTTTAAAAATAAACAGCAATTGCTGCTTCCAAATTAGAGATGCAACATGCAAATATTTGGTATTTAGCCTATACTGCTGAACGCAAAATATTCATTTCGGACGATTAATGGAAGAATCGTCTGCCGAAGACAAAACTTAATTTTTTTACATCCATCTTTCTTGTTTTCTGCCATGGGAAGGGTTTATTCAATTAACAAAACAATAATGAAGATAAAAAAATTTGTGAAGAGTCCGATTAATAGAAAAATCATTTTGTGAAGGTTCCGTTTTTAAGTTTAAATATTTTGCGAAGGGTCCATTTTTATGAAAAGATATTTTGTGAAGGGTCCGTTAACGGACCCAAATTTCTTCTAAACAGACCCCTGTAACTATATAACAAATATAAAGCAAATCGATGTTTACTTCTTACAACAGAGATTTCAAAGATCAGTCATGATAATACAACTGTTATCAACACAAATATTTAAAAGATAGAGGCTTATCTATGGGTGGGCATCATGAAACTAATTCAACTCTTATTCTTTTCGGTTCAACACATTTCGTAATCGGAAAATGACAAAATACATCATTTTTTACTTAACTTAATACTAATGTACTTTTTTTTGTTGAGAAATTGAAGAAGTCGTGGTTAAAAAGTTCAACCATTACATTTAAATACCACAAATTTTGTAATAAATTAAATAAAAGTAATTATAAATTATACTTAATTACAGCTTTATTAAAAAATTGTCAGTTAATTGTAAGCAAACACAGACATAATCACTAAATTATGGCAGTATGTTTAAGAAGGATATACGCAGGAAATTTTCAAAAAAATATTTTTTTATTGCGTTTTCATACATGTAGCATGTGACGGTTGTGTAATGGCCATTACAGTTTCTCAATTAGGTATATCTAAAAACCAACTTAAAATATAATTTGAGAAAGAATTCTAACGTGGAAGCTATGGTAAAAATGGGTCCAGAATCTGAATTTCGTTTAGTGCACGCTTTAAATTTCAAAGCCAACTAAAAAAAACTTTCACTTTTAAAAAGAATTCACCAATGTTAGCAAAAGCTGCAGAAATTTTTAAAATATTACCTCTTTCTGCAATAAATACATACTAAATTATGAAAATTATACAGAATACTAATAGTATTCTTTTAAAATCCTTAAGAACATCGAATTTTTTTTATTCACATAAATGTAATGCTCATAAAAGTAATTGATAATAAATTAATAACGCTTTACTAAAAAGTGTAAAAGTATTCATATCAAATATTGATAAATCAATAGAGAAAGAATTTTAAAAAAATACTAATAAAAATAAATAAAATCAGAATTTTAACGTCTGTTTAGACAATGTGACCCTTCGTGAAGCATATTACACAACTCTATCTTGGTTTAACACATCCAAAACTTGGAAATTTCGGTTAATAAATTATTTGATATAAAAAATGCTAAAAAAATTTGAGGAAAAAACCAGTGCGTAAAATTAATAAAGTAAAAACTTGGTTTAAACAAAACCCTGTTCCAGTATGCATTCAGTTAATATTTCTTTAAAAACTTGTTAAATCAGCCTTACTGATGCTAAAATTGTGAGTCATGAAGGCGTAGCGTAGCAATATGCTTATAATGTGAAGAACTGATTTTTATTCCCGATGGCGGTAAAGGCGGTCAATGCACACTGCCGACCACACTGAAACGATCACGTGGGTGGCATCTCGAAATTGTAGAGTCTTAATCTCCCTGGCTGTTGCGAGAGTGTTTTCCATTTTTAAGTTAAATATTAACCTAATGTAAGCATCAAAAATATTAACCTAAACTCAAGTTAAGATCACAATATTTAAAAAAACTAACAAAAAATCTATTCAATATCACCATTTTTAAAGAAATGAAAAAGAAAATTGAAAAATATTTTTTTTATATTTCTCATAGTTTAATTCAATAATTTCTTTAATAGGAAAAATAAACTTATATTGACGTTATTTTAAGAATAAAACTGTTTGCAAAAAATGCAAGTGGGATTCGCGATAACTGATTAGTAAACACAGACACACTGATTTAGATATCCAGAGTATAAAAATAAACGAAAGGGTAAACTTTAAAGAATAACCTCTTGTGACATACTGATAAAGACAAACTTTAACAAAAGACAATAAAAATTAAGACTAAAACTATTATTAAATAGCCAAAATTAGTGGTACAAAAATAACAGAAAGTACATTATACGTATTAGATATATTTTTTCAAAAGCTAACTACTATAACGAGTGCTACCATTTTAGTTAAAATGTTTTTATCAAATTTAGAAAGCGAACGCAATCTCTCAAACAATAAAAGGGGCAATGGACTTCGGCATAACAGTTATGCAATGACTATTCAGAGTTCAAGACTGATAGCAACGGTGAAAGAATAACTCGTAAGTATGAGAATAATAGTTATGAATAATGTCACTTAAAAGAGGATAGTGTAATGTCAACTGCATTAATCCTAACTTCTATAACCGTTCAGCCAAGGGCAAATATTTATAGATTACGCAACCTGACATGACGCAGGCAGAATGCCATCACGGAGAATAGAAGTTTTGCGTCACCGGAAGAAAAATTAAAAGCTGCAAGTACACTGTCCCATATTTCAAATAGATCTATCTATAAATCAAACTAATTATCTATCTAATTAAAGTCAATTTAGGTACATTTCTAATTACAACAATATGTGGAAATAAAAGAGATTCAACTTTATATTAACAATTCCTCGCAGATAAATTATCTAATTTTTTTTCCTTCCTCCTTTTTTTTTCCTTCAAATTTTTACTTATTTATTTATTTTTTTTGAACTAAAATATCCAATAAATAGGTTTCAAATTGAATATTGAAAGTAATAAGAAAAGTTCTAAGTTTCATTTCTATCTAAAAGTAATACATTTAAATCACTTTTTTTTATTGCTGTTTGAATGAAAAAAAAAAACGGATTCCGATTACAATTCGACACTGAATCTGAAAAATTGTGTCTAAATATTTCCGAAGACGAAAATCGATTGTCCGAAAACTGTATTATTCTATCACCTCGTGACCTGTTAACACCACTTACTTAGGTGTCAGAATCTTTAAAAAATCTAAGAGCGACTTTGCTTTGTCAATCCCTGTTTTAATATCATTCAATATTCTGAATAAATGAACACATGTGTAACTGAATAATTGTCATACAAAAACTTCGTATTATAGTATTTTCTATATTGAGGTTTTTTAATCAATCACACAATGTATGATATAGAATAGAATTTAATAATATAGCATTTAAGGAATTGTCTATGTTAAAGTATCAATCAATAAAAAGTCAATACTAATACCGTCACTTTGAATCATAAATTAATACACATTAAGAGGCAATTAAATACCAATAATAATAATATACAACAATGAAGTGACTCATTACAATAAAAGGAGCATTTACTCTAACGCACTATACTTAAATTCTTGAATAAGATATTTTTTTGTTTTTCATATACATCTCTATTAAGAAAATAGAAGGAAACATCGATCTACATAATATAAGATGATTCACGAACAATTAAGGATGTAAACGTAGAAGCACAGGAAATGGAGAAGGAATATCCAATAAAATAGGAATTTCGCGATCCCTATGATTTGGGCAGAGCAATATTCCCTCAAAAACAAAACAAAAAAAAGACAGCATCTGTATTTTCTTTGTTCAACTAAACAATTTAAACGCGAATATAGAAAAATAATGCATATAAACTTTATAAAAATTGTAGTCTGGCTAACAAATAAAGTCATCAAAAAGTGAGAGAAGCCATAAATGATATGAAACCAGCTTTCAACATCTCTATTTATAAATCAATCAAAACATAAAAACAAATTTATTTGGTGATTACACATAACCTTTAAAGGAAAAGAGAAAAAACTTTTTCCTCGAGTCTGATAAAATAGGGAGGAGAAAAAATAGCACTATATTAAATGCAAGCAAAGGTTATTTATTATTGCTATGTTACGGAACATAGACGAATTTGACAGGGAAAGAAAAATCCCAGACACGCCTGTGTGTCTTCGCTACATTGTGTGATATATTTTTTCCCTCTTCCTAAAAGCGTGAACTGATGGATAAAACGAGAGCGTAATTTAGTTATATACAATTAGAAAACAAATTTCAAACAAAAAATTTTATTTGTTTTTTTTTTTAATATAATGTTCGAACATTGTAAAATACAACTAATTAACGATCAACAAAAGTATAATAAAAAATATTAATTATTCAGCTAAAAATAATTCTAGAATTAAATAAACAAAATACTCGTGTATACATAGAATGATTTTAGAAGGAGTTAAAAAAATTACAAGACCACTTGAGAAACGAATGTTATAATTAAATTCAAAACACCCAGTTTCATTCTCTTACACTGGAGTGAACAATTTAAGCAACAAAAAAAAAATATATATATATATATATATATTTGTATTGTTTTTCTAAAGCAGGGTTTGCTTTTTGTAGTCAAATACGGGTTCTTGACAGGGCAAGCATCAGAAGCAGGTTTAAACTATTAAGAACACAAATTTAAGAGCTAGGCTGGTGTTTGAGGATGCGATAAACTTGAAATAAAATATAAAAGATGTACTTATTTATTTTAAGTTCACATTAAACTGTAATATATAAGAAATATTAAAATCAATTTAATTTAAACATAAGATAACATACCATCTTCTTAAATGACTTAATTCTTAGTTCATTTAAAATATTTAAATTTTAACTATAGTTGGTAGTTAGTAAATTTAGTAATATAATTTTGAAAATAGCATTTTTTTCTTCGATTTTATTCAACAACAAAAAAAAATAGCACATTAAAAATAAAGAAATATATGTGAATTGATGATGTGTGCATACAAAAAATAAGTACTAAATGAACTGCTGGATTCATAAATGGTCATGAGCAGCCTAAATAAATGCAATTTTGCAGTTAAAATTTTAAAAAATTATTCCGTAAAAAAAAATACATATGTAGCAGAGTTTAAAAACAAACCTGAAAACACTAACTGTGTCTAATTCTTTCCTAAAAACTAAAGAAAAACATTTTTAAAGAATGACTTAAATTTAGTTCATAAATCCCTTCCCCCCTATGTGGCCTAACAGATTTGAATATGTTAATAGCAATTAATCAGTTCATTGTATTTAATGCTTCGAAAAATGTAAGCACCTTAACTTTCCATGAAACAGGACACTAATCAATAGATGCCTTTCTATAACAGCTCTTTCAACAGCTCCAACCTTTCGGTTTTATTTAATAAAATATAATTGGAAATATTTATGGATGCAAGAGTTTAAATAGTTCTGACATTTACAAAGCCACACTTTATTAATTTTATATTTTACAGTAAACAGGGTATATGGGTATATTAAAATTAAAAAGTTCTTTAAGGTAGTCTAATTTTTTTTTCCTAATCATGAAAAAATCTACAGTGATTAAATAATATTTCCAGAGTTAATTAACATATTTATAAATAAATCTCAGTAAAGCTGCCTATTCTTCATGAATATGTTGCTTCGAGTGGAGAGAAAAAAAATACTCAATAAATTGGAAAATAAACATATATAATCTGCTTACAATCCTCAGCATAAGCTCATAGCTCTTTCATACTTGTATTAGCTAAGGATTAAGATGGTACTGTAATAGAAATACTGCATTTTATATTTTTAATTTATAATTTCAACAGAGAAATTTGATTTTAGTGAGAGTTAGAGACAGTGTTCAGTGACCAATACAGATGAATTTAATCGTTGTTTATTGGCATCTTCATAAAAATTAATTTTGTTAAATTTCAGTTTGCCAAAAATTAATAATTTACTTCAACTGAAAAATAATTTAATACAATACTAATGTAAATCATTTCCATGATGTTTTATATTTTCCAAAAGTTAAAGTAGTATATTATAAGATTGTAATTTTTTGGAAATTAACAATTTTTATCGTGCAATTTTTCTGGCTATTTTAATTGAAATTATACCTTTTTCACAAATACAGTAGAACCTTGATTATCCGAGCTAATTGGGACCGCTGGTACCTCAGATATCAGAAATCTCAGTTAATAGAAACCAGGGTTCATGATTTTTTTTTTAAACCGAGTTTTTTTTCTATTCAAATACACTGCAAAAACTTTGATTTAAAAACTTTATAAATGTTTAATCAAAATTAAATTAATATTAAAACTATATTATAAGAATATTTTAGAAGCTCTAACTACCTAATAAAATTTTTCATTATAATGCATATCTTTGAATGCATAGCAACTATTTTGAAACAAATCCATGGTTGAAATTTGAAGACTAGATGAAATAGAGAATTTAAAGAATACTTTAACTATTAAAACAAATTTTTAATCACCAATCCATATTTTTATTTAAAATCGTGATTTCTTTTTTCTCTCCTGATTTTCAAAATGACAAAATAAATATAACAGATTGTGTTTATAAATGTACTCATTCATTATAAAATAAATCAATATTTAATCTATATATTTATATATTAAAATATTCATTTTTAATCCTATATCAAAATCGATTCCAAAAAAAAATTAGTTTAAAAAATCTATGTACTGATTGAAATTGTTTTTCACAAAATTTCTTTACAGAAAATCTGATGTCAGATACTGTAAACATATGAGAAAGAAAACACATACCAAGAGAGAAAGTAATTTCATTAACTAAAATTAATTAATGCAGCAATAATAAATTTTAAAACTAAGAAAAAAAATAATAAGAGTACCTATCAATAATTTAAAACACTGTTTTTTAACTTTTTAAATCAATATATATATAAAAAAAAATAAGTTGATTTAAATCAATGATTTTTTTTAAAAAATCATTTGATTTAAATCAAGCTGATTTAAATAACAAACTCTGATAGAAACTGTATGTAAAAACTGACCTCTCACAAATTTAACATCTTTTGAAATTAAAAAACGGAACATTTTTTAAATGATAAAAATAAACGCATAAAGTTAAGTTTCACAACTCAACAAGTTTAAAAAACGAAATCAACTACTAGTAGTAAATTTTAAAAAGCAATAGAAATTTTCTTTTAACTGTACTAAGTTAAGAGATGCATTTTCAAAGATATAACAAATCTAAAGGAATTGTAGCCCTACTCTTGGCAGTCAAGAAGGGGATGAAATTGCACCTGCACCTGCTGTTTATTATGAATACACAGCCACTGGAAACAATATTGTTCGCTGCTGTTGACTTTTCAGGGTGGAAGTTGAATGCTTTCACAGGCAGTAAAAACAGACAGTGAATTAAAAAGTGTAATCTTTTTCAGAGCTCATTCGGGAAAAAAAGAGAAATATACAGCTCAGTTAACAGAAATCTCTGTTAATCGAGGTTCTACTGAACTAAACAGTGATCTAACTGAATCTTGGGTACCCAGATGTCTAAAGAATCACAACTAGCACTCAATATTATAATTAAAACTTTTAAAAAAATATTTTTAAAAAGTAAAAAGATTTCGTGAACATTCTTTGCCTCCTCTTCACTTTAATCAAAAAAAAAAAAAAAATTTGTTCAGAATAAATGTTTATATTTAAAAAATAAAAGGCATGTGCAAATATTGTGCAGATATGCAATACAGCTTCAATAATAGATTTAGTTTTTATGAATTGCAAAAAGATAAATAACTAGCCCTTTTTCTATTACAATATATGTAGATCACAGATTCTGACATTTTTGACGGCTACGGTTCAATAAATTTTTTCACAAAAATAGTCTCCTGGTTAAATACTTTTGAACAACCATGTTAACACCTACCAATTCTATAAGAGAAATAAAAAAATATTTAAATATTAAGACACTTTTGCATATTAAAGAACTTTTAGTTTTACTATTCACTCAATAAATTTAAGTTTTGTAGGAACGTAACATGATCTGGCATGCCAACAGATTTGCTAAGGTACCAAACAGATTTTAAACTTATAAATTTAAAAAGAAAAAAAATATGAAGAGGTTTATACTCGGAATAGCTACAAGTTATACCTTACAAATTGGTCTTTTCTGCAAATTTTATTTCTCACGTTTCACACTGGCAGTTACCAAAAGTTTGTAATTATTTTGACGTGGATCACATATGGAAATCTTCCCCAATATTTTACAAATTTCCCATTGAATCACTAATCTATTAAGTTGGATAATTCAGCCAATTAGAAGATTATTTAGGAAGAGTAAATTACTATGAATATTTTTCCTTACTTAACAGCTTTCTTGGAAACATTTCGGTACTCGTGATGTGCTGCAAATAATTGCCAAGTCTTGGCAATTATTTGCAAGTCTTGAAAAAAGAAGTCTTGAAAAAAAAATCATAGAAAAGAGAAGGGGGCAACTTACATGTTACTTTTATTTTTTAATTTGCAATTTTAAAATCTATTTGGTGCCTTGGCGATTGTAATTCACAAGACAGATCCCCGCACGAAAATATCTCCATTTTCTTCACTGAATTTATAAAGATTAACACACTTCAAAGGTAGTCAAAATTCAATACTCTTGGTAAGAGTTTTAAACCCTGGAGAAATTCTACAAAATTTCAACAACACTTACAGCTTTTACTGGTAAATACATTCAAATGCTAATATAAATAATAATAAGGATAATTGTGTCAGTTTCAAGCTTTTTGACCAAATCATTTTATACTTTTAAACCAATAAAACAATTTTTTTAAATATAAAAAATAGTAAAATTTTTTCTTCAAATTCTTTCGAGTTTACCAACGAGTTATTAATTTAGTTATACAATTTAGACACTAAGAATATAATATTGAAAAAAAAGAATTCTGTTTTACCAGATTTAACAATTTTGACAGCCTCTTCAGCAGACATCCATTTTGGAGTTTTATTTCCTACTGGCTGAGATGGTTCTCTTAGGTTAGTAGTGAATTTTCTTAAATTATTAGAACGAAGAAATTTAGAGATTTGACGGGATGTCAAAAGATTAAAGTAATTTCGTGAAGCCATATCCAGAAAAAATAAATTGATACAGTTGATACCGGTTTCTAATACCAGAACCAGACGAATTCCTCGCACCGAAAAAGTTAATTCAACACTCAGCAGCGGCAAGGAAAGAGGAGAGGAAGCGAAGGGCAGAAAAGATTCAATATTGTGCGCTTTAACCTAAACTAGTAGATTTCCATTATTCTTATTTATTATTAACTGTAACTTTGTGCTTGTTAAGTTTTTTTTTTCTTTTTCTTGTTTTCGTCTGGTCAAAAAAAATGTAAACATTTCGAATTTTGTTTTCGCAGTTTCAAAGTATTTAAATAGCGAGGGAGATATTTAAATAGTTTAATTTTATAATTAGTTATAATCAATATGTTAAGATCGTCTGTTCCAGGGAAAGTTAGCAAGGTTTTAATTTGTGGTTACCGTAGTAGTGGTAAAACGTCAATACTTGAACAACTGATTTATGGAAATTTCCCTTGTAATGCTGTAAGTGTTATTTATACAAATGTTTCTGTTTATTTCCCTCTTACATAATTTCATTGAGATATAATTTCCGTTAAAAATAAATTTTCTACTTTTTTCTTTTTTGATAGAATTAAAAAATTTCTGCCTTGTTCATAAGCAATTTAATCATTCGTGATTTATTAAGTAATTTAAAGTAAAAATTTACAATTGAGTGTCCCCTATTTTTAAATAAACTAAACCACATTTAAACATTTGATATTGATGTTAATTTATCAAACAGAATTGTAATTTTCTTTCATGATATTAATCCAATGAGCACCGAACTCTGCACTCTTTCCTATCTTAATAATTATTGTTATTAGTTCTAGTTTAATATCACTTTATCATTATATGCTGTTAATATCATGCTTTAGCTAACTTATTGATAATTATTACTTTGAAATTTCAGTGGTATTTTGTTTGTATTTTCATTTGCACTAGTAGTTACAAAATAATTTTATTTTAAATGCAGTACCCAACGATTGAAGATACATACTGTGCACTGGTAAATACTGATAGAGGAGTGAAAGAAAGACTCAGATTTTATGACACTGCTGGCACAGTAAGTGTTTGATTTTATTTTTAAAGGTTGCAGATTAAATTGGGGAGATTTCCATATCGTGATCTGTGACAGAATAATCTCCAAGTCTTAGCAATTTCTGGGCAGCGGTCCAAGAGAAACTAACAAGAGAACATCACATAAATGGACTAACTCGAAAGGTATAACTCATAGCCATCCTTGTGTAAACATCAACTTTTTTTTTTTTTAAACAAAAATTTGGCACCTTGGCGATAGCAAATGGTGTGACAGATCTCAATACGGAAATATCCTCATTAAATTTATATTTTATTATAAAACAATTTCAATTTGTTAATCTAAGCCTTTTTTATTATAATGATCTTCAAAAAAGTTTTTTATTCCATCTTTGTGTAGAATAGTATTGTTCAATAATTATTGGAATAATCAATCTATTGATGAAATTATGCAACTTTATTTTTGACAGTCTTCAAATAATGCTACTAACAGTATGTTTTTTAAATGTTTAACTATTAAACATTTTAAAATTTTATCATTGATTATAAATACATACTATTCATTGCATTATAATTAGTAATCTATGTTAATATTTCAAAAATGGAAATTTTATGAATTCAAGTTATTTAAATAATAGCATAAAGAAATTAAATGCAACAGCTAGTTTCTACTCTGATATACAAAAACTTGTTGCACCTCCATAATAACTGTTATAGGATATAAATTTTTGTTTCTTTTAGCAGTGTTTTATTGCACTTAAATTTAAAAGTAGGTAGTTTACTTGTATTAAACTAAATTTTTAGTTTTCTTTAGTAATTTTTATTAAATTTTCAAAATAGTATATTACATTTTTATGTATGTACTTTTTTTAATATCTTTTTTTTCTTTGTAAATCTTAACATTCCACAATTGAGCATATATTTTTTTACTTTTATTTATAAGGTACCTGGTCAATCTACAGACTTTCTGAGAAACTATATGACTTATGCTGAGGTAAATTTTGTGATATTTACAAATATTTATAAGTAAAAATTTGTCAACTGTGCTTTGAAGTATAGTATATTCAATTTTGTATAATTTATATTTTTAAACTGGTCCACTTATACACAGTTTTTATATAAGAAACATTCTTAAACAATGTGTAGATATCTTTTAAGATCTAAATATAAACTATTGTAAATTTTGATTTATTGAAAGACATATTTAAAGTCTTTTTTTTATTCACTGCTTGTATTAATTACATATTTTTATATATTGTGATTAAAATAATGCTGTTTCATTGCAGGGTGTTGTTTTAGTTTATGCTATCAACAGTAGGGAATCATTCTCATTATTAGATCAAGTAAAAAAAGACTACGACAAAATAAAAGAAAAAAAGGAAGTAAGATGACCTGCCATCTTTTCTAAAACTTGTTTATCATATTAAATTTTTATTAAATCTTTAATTAAACTCTTCATATTACATTTTGTTTGTTTAACCCTCCAAGCATTAAGCTCCTGAACAAAATCAAAGCGAAATTTCTCTACTACCTCATAAGAAAACCCTATGTTATTCTGTGAGACAGTACATGGTTTTCTGATGCAGTCATTTGCCTGAAATTCAGAAAAATTTATGAATTAATGCACAGAGAGTTAGATATTATAATATTCAGAAGCTAGCTTTATTTTATCTATCTAAACAATTTATTTGTACAAGAGGATTTAATAAGTACCTTTAGATTAAAAAATTATTTTTTTCAAAATTATATAATGTAAGAGTTCCAAAAGTGTGTATGTCGTACCATATAGGATGTTGTGGGATGCCACTGGTGTTGAGTTTCAAATGTTTGGAATATATTTTAATTATGAGTTTCAATTTCCAAATGTAAGTTTCTCATCTCACAAAAATCAATATGTTTTAGCTATGTAAAAAGATTTTGAACACAGTATGCGTGAACTTAATTCTTAACATAATTTGAAATATTTTCAATTATTGAGTATCCTATTATAATTTGTGTCTCAACATCCATAAAGCTCGATTTTAAGCTGTTGTCATAAATATACATCATCTGATAATTATAGTGCAATAAATAGTGAGTTTATAGGCATTTCAAGACTTATTCTCAGCTTCTTCATCATAGTCCTTAAAAATAAGAAGTATATTTTTGTATTTTAAATTATAAAATACTGCAAATAAATATTACATAAATAATGTACCATGAAATATTTTAATTATTTTCTGATACCTCTGTTACATTATGCAACATTTTTTTTTTCTTGCTTAATATTTACAATATTTGATTTGTATTAAAATAAGTGTAAATTTGTTGCAGCATTTTGAGATTAGAAAAAAGTTTTAAATTAAATTCTTATGATGATAGCAATTTTTTTTTTCAATTCAACAAAAATTTGATGTTTGGAGGCTCACTCTAACGTAAACCCATGGTAAGGCATTAGGTTACAAGGCTTTTTTTTTTTAAAAAAAAGTTTTCCTTTGTTTAGTTGTATTTGATTACAAGAGGTTTGACTGTATTTGTGTATTTTTCATTTGAAAATAATGTTTATTATATTTTAATCAGATATCTGTAAAAACAATAATTGGTTTATATTTAATAATAATTATGTATAGCATTTTTGGAAAATAAAATAAAAATGGCAAAACATTTCAATCTTACAGGTCCCAATTATTGTGCTTGGTAATAAAATGGATCTCCAAAATGAGAGACAAGTTGATACTGGTTTAGCACAGGCTTGGGCACAAAAAGAGAAAGGTATTTATTATATTTAAACTCTGCATATTATAAAAATATCTCTACAAGAACTTTATTAAAGTGTTACCTCAGGAAAAAGAGATTAAATTCTCTATGATAGTTCGATAGTAAAATCTGTTATTTTACAAAAATATCAATTTTAAGTATCAATATTTTAATGATAATTACAGCACTTCCGAAGATCTGGAAAAAAATTTTAAAGTGGAAGCAAAATTTAAAGTATGCATCCTGTTTTTTAGAGACATGAAAACTTTTCAAACTGCTTGTCAGGTATAATAGAATCACAAGGAAATAATAGAAATAGCGCAACAAATCGTAATTAATACTAGTTGGGTTATACAGTTCACAAATAGTGAATACTGAACGTAAAACTATTAATTTATACAACAAAAAAAGTACGAAGTTAAAATATTAACTAATTATTCATTGAAAGATAATAAAATAATTAACTTGGTTAAAAAAAAAGCAAAAATACTTCTTTAAAAACAAGACCATTATGTTCTGGGCAAATTTTCCCTCATTATTTTTCAGATAGTAAAACTTAACATAAAATTTTTATTTCATACAAGAAAACAGAAAATAACACACCTTAAAAATAAAATAATTTTTTATTAAATGATAATAAAATAACTAATTTCCTTAAAATAAAACAGCTCAAAACAATTACAGCTCAAAACAAATGATAAGGCTGTTGCCTTTTTTGCTTTTGCCATTTCATTTTCAGTAAACTGCCTTTAATGGCAAACAATGTTCTTAGCAGTTAATTTTTATTTATTTTCTACTATGATACTCTAATGTGTGTTCAAATTAATATTATTTCTAAAGTCAGTTTTATTCTTCCACACTGTGTAAAAAAAAAAAAAACTCTCACATGAGGCACTATCAGTAATTTTTTGGTGAATTCAGATAAGATTTTATTTCTTATTTCCCGTATTATCGGTTATATCTTTTATCATGTTACATTCACTCTTTCACATTTTAGTACTTCATCAGCGAAATTTTCAATTTCATACAATGAAAATTTGATTTCTATGAGATCCTATTTTTCGTCATTGTATTCTTCCCCAAGGAGATTAAGAAAATATTCAACAGATTTAAACGATTTATTACTTCTTAAGTTTATATCCTGCATGTAGCAAAACTTCCTCACTGAGAGGAAATTTTCTATGTACAATAACACAAACAGTAACATAAAGTAACATTAATTTATCTAAAGAATATGGAATGATGGTGAAATATTTTTTATAGAGTACCTATCTTCCTTTTAATGTGTTTTTCTAAAATCAATTTTATATTTCAGTGAAACTCTATGAAGTATCCACTTTAGACCGAAGAACGTTAATTGAGCCATTTGTATATATAGCTTCAAGAATGAATCCACCTCCAAGTAAGTACAAATCTTCTTACACACTAACAAGGAAACTATCGACATGTTAAAGGAAATTTTAAGCTCATACAAGTATATATTCTGTTGAAAAAATTAAATAAACAAGCTAAGCAACTATAGAAGAGAAGAAAAAAAATCAAAGAATTCTTAGTTGCCTAGCAACAGATGACAACATTTCTTAAGAACAGTTGATATTTTAATAATTTTTTGTTGTTGCAAGCTTGATTTTCGATTTTAATTTGCATTTTGACAATACTAGCATTTTATTTGATATGGAGATTTTTAAATTTTTTACCTTTAGAACCTTAAAATTTCAAGTCCACTTTCCCTAATTGATACTTTTAGATTATTTAAGAATTAATAAAATATAGCTTTCATTATTACTACTGGCTTGCAATCACAAGATGAGCCCTCAATTTCATTGAAATATCTCCCACCAAACAAGTAATTTTTTTTTTTTTTTAAATTTATCTCTACTTGAATACATTAATAGATTGGGGAAAAAACATCTTGTTTCATATATTAAATTTTTTTATAATATTTGTTAATAGGTATTACCCTTAAAATAGTATTTTTGCAAAAATATGATCTATCCATTAGCATGAAATTGTTTGAAAGAACTCTACTAAACCTATTTAGGGAAGAATATTATATTATGTTAAAAACAGTGACAAATAATAATTAAAACAAATTGCCAATCTTGGATTTAGTCAGGATTAACAATTTAATAAATAGACACCTCTATAAAAAAAAAAATTATATTTTGTGGTGAAAGAAAAAGTGTAAAAATACCCATAATTTTTAAGCAGTTTTCTTTTTCTCAGAAATATCAGTTGTTGTAATGCAGTAGTCCTCAATGGAAATGAAAAATCTTAAGAATGAAAAGCATTTGTAAAAAAAATGAAAGAAAAAGAGACTTGGCGAACATATGACTAAATTCATTTGATAATAGATTATACTTTCAATTTTAAAATATTTATTAGAAATTCAATTAACATTTTTTTTTACTTTAAATTTTTTTGTAGTTATTGCTCCCTTGAGGGTCAAGACCCAAAGTTTCAGAGAATTTCAAAATAAATGAAATTATCCACAAAATTCAAATAGTTAAAATGTCATAAATATTCAACACTATTTTACGAATTAAGTTTCAATACCCAGTAGCTGCTTAAAGTCCACCCAGCCTCAGATTGATGGGGACTAGCCTGTCTCCGAAATAAAGACTGCCTGCGTGCAGTACATTGCCACAATAAAGCTCTTGATCATAAAATTGTGGAGCTATAACCTCCTTGATCCACAACAGGCTATTGTGGAATGGTTTACTATTTTATGTCTAGAAATACTTTTTTTATAAGTAATGCTTAAAAAAAATCACACTTGTAGAAACTCATGTAGTCATTTTTCAGTAAAAGTCAATCCTAAACCTGCTTAATATAATTTTTTCAATTTCAAATTAACTTTATTGGGTATAAAAACATTATTAAGGTTTTATCATTTATAATTTTACATTCTTCTCTTATAAGAATGAATAGAGTGTAATTTAAAGACATAAGCGAATACTTTTTAAAGTAAATCAATAGATATAAATTTTTAAATTTCATATTTTGCACCCGTTTATTTAAAAATTTTAGTTTAAATTTTTTTTATATAGTTTATAAAATATTATTAAATTGAGCAAATTTAAAAAGTTGAACAATATTATTATTATAGAAATGTTTCTCTTGTTTAGGTAAATCATCATTTCCACAATTAGGAAAGAAAGGAAAAGCTGGCAGCATTACTATGGAACTTTAAAATCAAAACAAGTTTATGTATAAATTCTTCATGAATGGAAAAAGTTTTGTTATATTTATTTACTTGTACAGAAAATATTAAATAAATTTTTGTATGATGTTTGTTGTTTTTGTCAGATTTTTCATTTAAATAAATAAACTATAAAAAGAATAAGTGAAAAGAAACATAGTATTCCAGATATTGTACATTTTTCTGAGAAATAAAAAGCAGATAAATAATTCCCTTAAAAATTTGTCATCTTATTTTTATATGCTAAGTTGCAATTATTGTGCTTTATAATAAATATGGTAATAATTTTTTTGTGATCACTCATATCAAGCTACAAAACCAGACTAGGATTTTTTTTTCTTTCTAAAAATAACATACCTTAGGGTTAACATCTTTTTTTGAATTTAAAAACATAACTCTACTTTAAACTATTTGACCCCATATAGTTTAGCTATGTTACGTAAGAGGAACACAAAAATATATTTACATATTTTTTATTTATAAATGTATAAAATCAACATCTATACATACAATTGTCAACTTATAACAGCATTATCAGCTCTTTTGATTACATTTTTAGTGTCTGAATCACAATCTAATAGTTCATCAGATATTATTTCATTGTTTTCAGATTCTTCAAGCATTTCTTCATCTACATTTTCTCCACTCTCATCCTTAATTTTAAATTTCTTTTTCTCTCTCATTTCTGAAAAAGAAAAATACAGATTCAGTGGCAACAATACACATGGGCAATAAGATCTAGCAATTGTTGTGGATTAAAAACAATCAATACGCTATTTTTTTATTTATTTTTTTTAATTTATCTGCATAATTTTATCACATAGTGTTTTCTATCATCCCCTTTTTTAAAAAAAATGCATATTAAGGATGGAAAATAAATATTTAGCAAAAATTAAACGAAATCTGTTGAGTCACAACTGAGAAAGGCAGGTTTGCAAAACATGAAAACGGGTTAAGGTTGCCCGATGAAACTTGATGTTTTAGGTAAGGTTAACGAAAGTTCATGAGTTATAATACATTAGTTTTATTCAATGCAACAATCCCCAAAAATATGTTTTAATTGTGCTGATTACTTTTTAATGTATTTTATTGTTTTGTTTGATTTGAATCTTAAATTTAGCCAAGAAACTTTACAGTATTAATTATCTAAAAAACAATTTTAACTGAAGTTCTTAAAATTATACAGGGTGTACTATAGCCATAATGTGTGTCCTTCATATAGATATTTAGAATCCTTCCCAAAAATGAAGTAAGAAAAGGTTTACACATTTGGAATCAATATTGAAGAGAGAGAGAGAAATCTATATTTTAAAGAAAAAATGAATTACTACTGATGAAAGCTGAAATGAAAACATAATGTTTTTGTTTGCCAAAGTAAAAGTTTAATTATAAACATCATAGAAAACAAACTAACCTATAAATTTTGCTCATCAAGTATATAGTAAAAGTAACCATAAAATTATTAGATGATTAAAATGTAATTTTTTCTCAGTTGCTATAAAAATAAAGATTTTGGAAAATACATCAGATGCTATAAACTTAAACCATTACAAAAGCTAGAATTGTATTTCATGTGTCTACTAAAGTCTTTTTACAAAAAAAGTTTTCAATTGTTTAATATTGTCAATATATTTTATTTTTTTCCCCTTGAAATCTTTTTATTTTAATATATTTTTTTTTTTTCGAAAAATTCTTACATAAATTCCAGATTTTAGCATTTAATAATATTTTTATTTATTTTGTCTAATATCTGTAGACATAGAAAAACTGCAACAAAAAAAATCACAAAGCAAAGTATAACAAGTGTGAATATGAATACGAAAAAAAAATTTATTTATTAACGTTTAAGTTGAGTATTTTTTTTAGGAAACAAAATTTGTTACTAATACAGCACCAAATAAATGAGGTGAATGGTATTGGTTAAAACCTGAAATACACTTGAGAAAGGCTAAACTAGTCTAGTAACTTGCTTCTGCAAAACATGGTTAAAAAAAATTTTTCCTTGTCAAAAGACTTTGTGGGGCAAACCCCTGAATCATAAGTTGTACAAGTCTGGCTCAGGCAATGTCAAACTTACCATATTCAGATACATCAACTCCACATATTCTTAGATAGTGTGCTCGGCCTACTTTAGGAACATAACACCGGAGAGTCTGATTTCCTTTCCAACCACATAGCTCAACTTTGAATTCATCATCTTTTCTAAAGGATTAAAATTAGGTTCAAAAAAGCAATAGATGTAAATTGTAATGTTTAAAATTTCAGAATTATGAGCAAACTGCCAAATATCTTTTAAATCAATAATTACAAAAACAAAAAAAAATACCTCACTCTTTAGCATGACCCCTATAAACAGTATACAAATATTTTTTTCTATCAGTGGAACTGAAAACTGTCATGTGTACAATGAGCAAAAAAGGGATCACTCCAAACCAAATAGACCCTAAAGTATAGGGGGTAGCCACAATCTGAGAAATATGGTCAAAATAGTTTAGTCAGGAGAGCACTCTAAAGTTTGGACCCCTTAATGTTAATTTTACTTTTCATTATATCTTGAGAACTTTTTAAGCGAATTGAAACATTTTTACACACAATTATAAAATTCATTTATCTAAAGATAATCCCATGAAAAAATAACTTTTAGTAAATATTTTTTTTTAATTTTATTTAAGAATTTTTAAATTGTAAGGCATAAAATTTTTTGCTTCATTTTAAAGGATGTAATTTTATATAGCAAAATAAAAAATTTGGGCAAAATCAGTCAAATTGTTCTTGAGAAATTGAATTTCAAAAAAGTCAGATACTTAAAATTTGATTTCTCATGAACTATTAGACTGATTTTGCTATATAAAATTACACTCTTTAGTTTTATTTTCAGAATTAAAAGTTGCAGCCTGAATAAGAAAAGGTCATAGATAATGAGTCTTTGTATAGACAAAATAAATGTTAGTAAAAACTAAGGTTATTATTGTGTAGCAATATGATAAAATAGAACATATAAAATACAAAGAACTTAAAATTTAACAAATGGCATAATTAACTTTATATACTTTGTTGAGCTTTTAAAAGAAGTGTTCTTGTTTATTTCTTTCAGAAATATTACTAATAATTAAAATTAAAAAAAAGAACTTTCATCATTACTTTTATTTTATATTCCTTTTCAAAAGAAAAATCTTTAAAAAAAATCCTTTAAAATTACATTTTATGAATTTTTTCAAAATTGCTGATTTTAATTACAATGAGGCTTTAAATCTATTAACAAACTACCAGATATATTTGTTTTTCATAAAAAAGGCCTTAATGAAATGTATCAATGCAAATTTTATATGCTCTACCTTTTAAATTGAGCACTTACATTTCTTAAAGGCAATACATAAATTATTAAATATCAAGATATGAAAAGACCTTGTGAAGTTTCTTTAACTAATACATACAACAAAAAAAAACACATTTAAAATGAAAAAAGAAAGCAGAGAAACTTTTAAAATAATTACCCAACATTCCCAGTGTAACAAAGAACAACACAGCCAGACACTAGAAGAAAATTGTTGGATCAATAAATATATTCTTTATTTCCTTCACATTATTTAATACATACACACAAAAAACTAAATTATTCATTTTATACCTATGCTTGGTAGCTTGGCCTGCATGCTTTCTGTAAACAAAGAATGGGCAGGATATTCATTAGTGAGACACGTTATCAAGTCCTCTTTTTCAATGGTCACTTTTCTTTCTTCTCCCATAAAAGGCAAAACTGTTGATATACCCTGAAATATAATGTTAACACTCAATGCTTCATAAAAAATTTTAAAAAGAGTTATGGACTCTAAGAGATTTGTTTAATTTATTGAATAAACAACTTATACAAGTAGTGTTTGAAGTCTTAAGCAAATAAATGTTATTTTGGACCAATAAAACTTAATTGAAAACACAGTGGCACCTAGTTAATGTTACTGATCTGATTATAGTTTTTCACTAAAATAAGTTTATATCTAAGCTTTTCAGCTCACAATTTTTTCAGATAAAATTTGTTTAATGTAGTAAATTAACTTCAGGTAGCTCAATTCTTGAGATAGTTGACCAAGTATAAAAATTTCTGAATTTTGAACACGAAAGCAATAGATAATATAAAGCACAGAGCTTTTTTATAAAATTAAATTTAGAATAATTTTTTAAAAAATTATTTTTTCAGAATGCATGTCTACTATAAGTTCATACTAAGTCAGAGCATAGACTTATTCAAACCAATTCAAAAAAAAAAAAAAAAATTCTTGCATCTCCTGACTTAAATTATTGAACATTTATAACAAATACAGACTAAAATCATCACTCAATCTCAAGAAAAATAGACAAACTTTCTTATCAGTAACTAGTAAAACAAAGAAAGAAATACAAAAGTATAAAAATTATTTTAATTTTAAAAAAAATTATATCATGAATCACTGAATTGGTCCAATTTTTTATGTCTTTTAAAAAAGACTGCTAAACAAAGTCAGAAGCAGAATTAAAATTAAACTAGGATATTGTCATTACCAAATTAAAATGTATTATTGAAGCATTTAAAATAATTTTGCCATTAACATAGAAAACTGATATCAAAACTAATAGATTCTTACTTCTTGAGTAAATCGATAAATGCACACTGTATCTTTGTTTTCACTTCTGCTCAAAATGCGTAATCCAGTGTTAATAATCTATTGGTAAAAAAAAAATATATACATATAACTTTTTAAAAAACAATTTAAAAAAAAAATAATAATTTAAATACAATTATAAATTATCAGTGTAAATAAAAATATTGATACAAAACCTTAAAAGTGTCCAAGTTGTTTTCCATGATGTTTTTAACTATCTTTGATGTTAAATACAAATTCCTTTTCTTTCCTTCTTTGCATCGGCTAAGCAACTGTGATGATGGAAAGTCTTTTAAATTGTAAAATTCTCTAAAATTCATTTTAAAAAATAAATATATACTAGTTTACACAAATTTTTAAATACATAAATATTGTATAGAAAATGTTGAAGATTAAATTGGCTTAAGCATATGTTTCTGTTGTAAAGATAATTAATTACTTGAGTAGTTTTCTACTCGCTGCACTCTAATACTACCTACAGTTTACTGAATAATACAGTATTAGATACTTTAAAATTTTATTCTAGCTTAATACAAATGACTTTCAAATTAAGCTCTAACGATATTTATCATGCATATTCTGTGAAACCTTAGATTTACATATCCTCCAATTCTAACAATTTGAACAAATAATTCCTAGAATTGTTCGATACACACAAATTTAAGTTCTAGCTTTTGGTGTTAGAAAATACAAAAGTTTTAAGCCATTTATTCCACCAAAAGAAAAAAAAAAAAAAAAAAAAAAAAGAGTGAGAGAGAGAGAGAGAATGTAAAAAAGAAAAGAAATATAGTAGCAGATTAAGAAAGAAAAAAAAAATAGAAATATAGTAGCAAATTAAGAAAAAAAAATAGAATTCCAGGGTTAAAAGAAAAAATTAGATTACATCAATGGGTATTAAAACACAAGTAGCATAAAAATGGGCTAACTTGAAAATCTAAAAAAAAAATTATGTACATATTCCATAAATTATTAAGCAACCAACATAAACTAATAAGCAAAACTAAGAAAAAAATATTCACAGCACAGATTGTTTGTCTACATAAACAGTTGGATTTTAACTTCTCATTTCTGCACAACTTATAACTTAGTTTCTCTGAATTTTTTTTATTGAACATTAGAATAGAAATTCCATCTATTATGAAACCACATAAAAGCATCTTGTACAAAATCAATAATTCAATTGTTCAAACAATTCATTGTTGTATAAAATAGATAATTTTAACATTCTAAATTCAGATAACATTCAGATTTGAAACAAATAATCTTATAATTATGTTCAAGATAATTTATCAAGCAAATCTTTTTTAAGATTTCTTAATATCAATAATTTCAAAATTAAATCTTAAATGCATACATATTGTAATTCAAAATTAATTGTAAAATGCATACATGTTGTTGCTTCATTCATGTTGTAATTAGATTTTAGTTCATACAGAAATAATTAAAATTTTATGAAATCGAAACTAAAATAATTTTAACTTTTTACGATGATTAAACTTTTAAATTATTTTTGGCTTGTGAAAAAAAAATTATAAAGCTTTTATATAAGAAATAATTAAGTAAAAAAGAGGGGGGGGAAGAAAAATAAATTTTAAAAATGTAACAAAATGCAATATTTAGCAAATAAAATGAGGCACATGTTAAAACAAATAATCTTATAATTATGTTCCAGATAAATTATCAAGCAAATATTCTTTTTTAACAATTCTCAATATCAATAATTTCAAAATTAAATATATAAAATACATACTTAATCTTGGGAAAAATTTCATCATTTTCATCTAAAAATACAAAAGGATCTTCTTTATACCCCCATACTTTTCTTTTCTTTTGAGGTGGACTTCTAAATTTGGAAGAAGAAAAAAATTATATACAAAAAAATTAAGTTAAATTCAACTTTTCTTCAGAGAAACTATAACACAAATCAATACTTTGATTAGTAAAAACATAAGTGAAAATATACCAGGGCTGACTATTTGATGTGTAGACACTCTGAAAAAGTAATACAATTAGCCGAAAAAGCAACAAAAAAAAGTCAATAAATTTTCAAAAATCAAAAAATCAGAAAGATTAATCAGGGATCTGTCTAGTTTTTCTGAGAGGTACCTATTTTGAGAAAATTTAGTCATAATTAGTGAAAATTAAAAATAGTATCTTGTGAAACTACCGTTTTCCCTAGACTTGAATTTGTGAAGGTACTGCTAAATGGTAGTAAATTTGGCATGAACAGATTCCTGTTAATAAAAATCTAAATCTCAATTTCAACCAACTTTGTAAGTGCATGAAAAAAATTCATTTATGATAAAATATTTGTTACTTATCACCAAGCATTTAGAAACTTTTTTAAAATACAAAGAATATTTAAATTTTAATAAACGCTGAAATTCATTATTAATATCTTTGCAAAATCAATTTATTCTTTATGACATATTTTGCTTCAGCAAAATATTTAACTGTTAAAAATTGTAAATTTACAATATAAATAATGGAAAATACGTTCTAAGTTTTTGTGTTCTTAGCATAAAATTAATACTGCTTTGATCCTGCTTTCCATGCTACTGATTGAGATTTAATAAATTTTGCATTCTGTTAAATTCTATGTTTGATAATATAACTTCAAAACTCAACTTTTACAAATATTTCTATACAACACTCATTTTGATTATTCTACAAGCTTGCCTGGAAGCTAAATAATTCAATGATTTGTGAATATACAAAATTTTAGTATAATTAAAAACAATGGAATCTCTATAATCTCTGATCTAAAAATTATACTCTTGTGTCTCATGAACTCTTTGTGACCACACTTTAAATGACAAATACAAAAATAACATTCTGTATTGTTGTTGACAGTTTAGTACAATTTAAAATGTTGCATTAAAAGTTGAACTTAATGAGTTTTGCTAGTACATTAGCAATATGCAAGTATTTATCATTTCATCGTATAAATATCAATATAATGTTTTACACATTAATTGTATTACAACAAAGAGAAAAATTAAATAAATAATTTAAACATACTTTTCTTCACAGGAGACACCGTTTTCTAAAATAAAAAACATAAATTTAAAAAATAGAATTTAAACTTAAAAGTTCAAAGAAATTTGGAATTGAAATGAACTACTGACCAGATGACTTTTCCCATGGAAGTTTGTCCTTCTTTTCAAGTACAGCTACAAAAAAACCACCAGTGTCCTGATGATGAGGTAGGATTCTTATGCTAAAAAAATAAATAATCTATCAATAATAAATAATAACAATACACCAATCATTAAATTATACACCACATTTAGCCACAGAACTTTTGTAACATTAGAATATAAAACCTACATAATATATGTCTTATATTCTAATACATATTTTATTGCTATCATATTGAGTATATATAAATGCTGCAAGAAATGGTTGATATATTAATATAAATGCTGATTTATAATTGTTGATATTGTTAGCCAATAAAAATTAAGAATGCTATATAGATTGACACAGATTTAATCCAGGTAGTACAAATGTTATGATTCTCTTTTTTTTACAATGTTTCTTTATGTTTCATCATATTTAACAATATAGCAAAAGAAAAAAAAATACATGCTAAAATAAACCATAATAGATGAAAAATAAAATTTTAATAAATCAGTCTTGGCTAGGAAGGTTGTCTAGTAACATATACAACCTAGAAAATTTAAACACAATAGTTTTATACACAGGTTTTAAGCAATTATCATTTTGTATATTAAAATCTGCAATACATACAATTAAAACTACATCACCTTGTTTGCAATTAACATAAAACTAAGAAAAAAAAATTGACAAATCTATAATAAAAAACTTGAATTTTTAATGCATCTATTAGTATAACTGGCTTTGAGGCAGCTTTTTCCATTAAATGTGAAAAAATAAAAACCAAATAATATAAAAATAAACTAAAATATTGCTAGATAAGTAATTATAAAGTAATTTTCTATGACTGTTTAGTAGGAAAGAATGTAACATATAGGCATTCTTCTAATAATTCAATCAAAGTGATTACTATTACTCTTAGACACTATTACTCATCTTTAGTAGTTTAAGTTTCAGTGTAGTAGCCAGAATATTTTCAAGATTTGTTTTTCTGTGAAAGACTAAAATTAAATGAAACATTTTCAATAGGCAATTATGACTGTTTTATGTGCGGAAATGTTTAAAGGAACTCTTGTGAAACAGTGAGGTTTATCTTTCAGCGAAACAGTCATATTAGGGAAAATTTGAATTATTGCTGAGCAACCTAGTACAGGTATCAATAAAATTTTGAAATGATTTTGTTTCAGATAAAGTCAACAATTTGATTGCCTGGCGAACCACCTTCACTGAATTGGGATTTTCACAAGTCCTAATTGCCCACTTTGTGGAAGAGACGAAATCATGGACAGGAACATGGCTCTGCGTGGGATGCACGGCTCTGCGTGGGGGCTCTCAGGTGAAGCGATACTAAGGCGCTTAACATCTGTTGATGGGACGTTGACTTTTTTCTCTTTTTGTGTTTTTTTATTCCTGTTCTTTGCTAACTTTACAAGAGTTTGTCATTTTAGTTTGCCATTAGAAATAAAAAATTAACAATTTATATTTTACAAATGATGAAGTTTAATTTATTATACTTATTTAAATTTTCTGTTTATTTATACCTATTTAAAATTTTAATTCAAATAACTGACTTTTCTTTTGATATGTTTAATAATATATATAAAATACTAGCTTAATTTGTAAATAATAAGTACTTGTTCTAAATCAAGTTTGTCTTTTTCAACTTGTGTATTATATTACTGATAATATTCACACAAAAGCTATGTAGACATACATCTGGGAACTAGTAAGCTAACTTATCCATACATGTGGCAAGATGACTAAGTTGGAACAGTTTTGAAATAATATATCTATAAAATGAACATTAAATTTTAAATACCTTTTATCATTAATTTGATATCAAGCAGTTTGCCAAACAGCAACAAAAGTTTTAATATACTTTTAAGAAGACATCAAATTTTTTTTAAAGAGATTACAACCTAGAATTGTAATAAAATTAAGTCCCCGAAAATTCTCAATTCAAACAAACAGATTCAAAATGGCTATCCCAAAATAACAGTAGTAATATAACTTACCAGTGTTCAAGATGCAAGTCTTTTATTACTTCTGCAGATGGAGGGAACATATGTGGACGGATATGAGTCAAGTTCTTTTCTGGTACATCCTCAAACTTATCAAATACTTCCATTTCCTTATTAGCAACTTTCCATTCAGTCCGACCAGGACAAGATTTTAAACCGGGCAATAAAGATCTAACATCCACTATCTCAACAGATCCTACAAGTTATCATATAATTGCACATCAAAATATTTAAAAAAATATATATTCAGTAAATCATAAAATAATAAATTTTATTGGATTGGCATAATTTAACACTCTTGACAGATTTTTCATTTAGCATAATTTATAAATATATTCTTAAGGAACTGATTTTTCAAAAATTTTATATCTTTGATATAAAAAAGTTTTATTGTGAATAATGCAGGGTACAGCACATAATCAGAGGCTAATGAATGTAAATTAATGTTCAAAATAGGCTTAAAAAAAGAGTAAATGTGCATTAAAATTATGTGAAACTTTTAAATTACATCCATTTGCTGTCTGCATAGTTTGCTATATCATACCTTCCATCAAATACAGAATTCCTGTATTCTTAGAAAATATCTTTTTCAGTCCTAGCTAAGATTTTGTATCATCGTATTTAATAAACTAGATTTAAAAGAAATTAAGCCCCAGTCATATAAATTATTTAAACTAACATATAAAAGGTAAGATTACCTAATGCAGCTACTCAAACTGTGTTAAGTATTAAAGTAAAATCTGTTTCAGAATTTTTGCTTTAGTTAGTTACCTTTCCTAAAGCCCAAATTCACCCGAATATCACATGTTGGAGGATATGTTATATAATTAGCATTTCAATTACATACCCAATTTAGTTTTATGCCTAAAATGCAAATACTTTTAAAACTTATTAAAACACGTAGTTTGAGCACATAAATAATAAAGAAATACTACTACCGTTCAGCCAAGAGTAATTTAAGATAATTGATTTTTATTATAATAATTGATCTAAATTAGATTATTCTAACTGAGAAATTGAGTTTCTTTCTTTTGCAAATTCATGAAAGTAATGAGATTAAAATGATTTTATTTATTTAAGGACTAATTAGAAATTATATAATTATTTTAATAATTTTCATTAGAAATATTAAGCATTTCTAAAATATTGTTTTTAAATAATATTGAGCTCAGATATTGAATTCAGATATTTTTCAGCACTTTGATAAATATAGGTAAAAAAAAAAATATTTCTTTAAAAATCCAATTTTTATTCATTTTTTACAATAAGATTTTTTGCCAACTATGCCTTTATATCTTCTAGCAGTCATTAGCCATTTATTCATCATCATTGCCTAATATTTAAAGGGAAAAAAATTTAATAGAATCTAGAAATAATATTAATATTTTAACACAAGTAAGCATAATAAAACAAACATAGATTACTCCCTTCTATTGAAACTGGAAATAACAAACACAAATGAAAAACTAGTTTCTCTTAAGACTTCAAAAGCAAAATGGAATTTGCATTCTTTTTTGCATTAATGCAAGGCAAAAATGCATGGTCCTTGATTAATTCAGCTAATTGGACAATTCTGCTAAATCAATGGTATTCTACAATATAAAAATTATTATAAATCACTAGCCTTTTGTTTCTTGTAAAATAGTACAAATGACAGCTTCATTTTCAACAGGATTTAAGGAACATGTTGAGTATACAATGCGACCACCAACAGCAAGAAGTTCTAGCCCACGCCTGAGGATACGCAGCTGCAGTCTAAAAAATGAATATAAATCATACATTTTAAAAGACTTTACTCACATACTTCCTGTTTTATTTATGTATGAACTCTATACAAGACCTACCCATGCATGTTGTTGCCATTGGCAGTATGCCATTTAGTCCATATTTCAGCTGTTTTACGCATTGTACCATCACCACTGAAATGTAAATTATTATATTGATGATCAATTAAGTCTTGGAACTTCTAAAAATTCAAAAGAACTGAATTTTTCAAATATTCTAAAGTTAATTGGAATTTTAAATATGCTATCAAATCTTTATAAATCATACCTTCATGTATAGAGTTTATAAGTAAAAATGGAACAAAATTAAAAAAAAAAATTTAAACTTCTCATTTAAACAACGTTAACACCATGCCAGGACAAGCATTTTTGCTTTTGTCACGAATTCCAATTTTTTCTACCTTAATATGGTTTTACATGATTATTTTAATTTTTAAACTATAAATTTGAAACTTATTACATTTTGAGACCAGTGAGTTTATGCAAAAATGGAAGAATTGAGACTTGGGATCAGGAGTAACATTGATGACATATTATTGCAAGTAAATAGTCATTATGCTTTGTCAGGAAAAGAGATGGAAATTAAAATCAATAATATACAATCAGAAATTATAACTGAGAGAAGAATCTTACCAGATGTGTATATTTTATATCAAAACTATCAGTCTTTATTCAATCATAACATTTAAGATCAATATTTCACAATTATGAATTGTCATAGTTAAATTATAAGACTTGTAATTTCAAAACACATTGAATTCATTGAAGTAAAAATCATTTAAGTATAATAATTCTAAAATAACTGATCTGTGAAACATATTTAAACTAAGTTTTACATTCAATAGTACAGAAAATGAAACAGAATTATCTGAAAATCAATTTACAAAATGCACTTTTTAAAACTTTGCATAACTTATTTTCACAGTGTATTTAAAAAATAAAACTTGATAAAATTACAGATTACATATAATTATTTAAAATTAAACACATTTTAAATTTTTAAAAAAATGTAAACATAAATACAAACCTGCAAGGCACATCACACAATATTCTATCGAACTTTAAATTAAATTTCTTGCCATCCTGCAAATTACAACAAAAAATATTAAAATGACATATCAAAAGGTATCAATTAGAGACACAAGGACATTTTCCTTGAATTTTTATCACAAAATGCTCCTTAAAAGTTTAATTTTTCAAAACAATTTTACCAAAAAAAAAAAAAAAAAAAACTGTTTACCAATTATTAGCTTCCTAATTAAAAATTTAATTACTCAATCTTTACTACTTAAATGCTCTTTGTAAATTTAAGGAACAAAATATTTTTCAATGTTTGCAATTGTATTAATATTTTATATTCCGAAAGAGTTCTTAAAATTTAAAAAACATTGCTGATTTTAAATTTTTTTTTTTTAACTTTTATTTACACATTTGTATGAATTTTAATCAAGAAATAATAATATATTAAATAATAATTATAAAAGTACATGAGATAATTTTTGTGATTGAAACTTATGGGTAAAGACTACATTCATTTTGCAAATTTTAAACATATTAATGATTTTTATATTTGATTATTTGCAGCAAAATAATTAGATGAACTAAAATTAAAATGAATTTTATAATTTTCGACATAATTATAAATGTTTCTCCTACTATAAACAACTGTTTGTAGTATGTAAAGTAGTTCTATACTCAGAGAAATCATCTTATGGTAAGCAGCAGATGGTGAACAATTCTTTAATTATAAGTGTTTCTCCAATTATAAGCAACTAGTAGAGTAGTTTTATACTCAAATTCTATAGTAAGAGAACTTATCATGTGATAAGCAGATAGTGAATTACTCTTTAGTTATAAATGCCTCCCCCATTAAAAGTAATTATTTCTGCAGTGCTTATCTATAGAACCTAGTCTACAATTAAAAAACAAAATTCTATTGCTTTAAAAAATTTACACATAGCAAACTTACTTCAGTGATTTTAAAGTTGGGATAGATGCCAGCATCATTATTGGTGATTAACAGACATGGACTATTTAAACGCTTGGCTTGATGCACAAGCATATAACATCGTTTATTATCAACATCATTTGCAACTATCAAACCCTCTAAAAAAGATAAATCATATTGAAATGGAAAAATTATGTAGCAAAAGCATAAATTAAACATGGAATAATTAATATAGAAAAATCTTATTTTCAAATGAAGGGGTATTTAATGATATAGTTTTATAAAATAGAATACAACCTGGCATTTTGCCTTCATCTCTATGCAAAAATTCAATCAGTTGAGCGGTTTTTGAACCAGGAGCTGCACACATGTCCAAAACCTAAAATATTTAAATTAAAAAACAGATTTAATAAATACATACTCATAGAAACATTTACACACATTTTCATGTTGTAATCAAAAATAAAAAATACTTGGAATAATTCAATATTAAAGGAATCTGAAGAAAAAAATAAAATGCCAAAAATTTGAATAAAATATAATCTCTTGAACAGACTAGCTAAATAAAAGACTTAACTCCTCAATTGAAAATTTAACTTCATCCTAAGAATAATACAGTAGTTTCTTTTTCTTTTCATTATTCATTTTATTCAGAGCAATGCTTACTTATATATCACTTTTAAATTGCCATGGTAATCTTAATTCCTTCCAAGAGACGATTTCTTTTTTAAAAAAACGTCTATCACTACTGTAATCCAACACCTTTTTCAGCTAACGATAACGACTTATACAGAGTAATGCCTTTGTAAGGGAATAAAAGCTATACTTCAAATAGAAGCAAGCAAAAACTTAAAATGCTAAAACTATAACAATAGCCACATTTAGTAACATTTTCGGAGAATTCCTACTTCACCTTACCAGTTGAGAATGAGCCCCTTACCAACATATCAAGTTTTTTAAACACAGCACTTTTTTTTTTCTTTGGATCTTTGTGATATTTTACTTTAAGCCTGAAAGAGGAGGAAAGAAAACAGGTTGGGGTGATGATATGATGCCTATCGGCACTACAAATCTGAAATGCTTGTGGAGTGGATAATGGGTACATTATATTTCCAAACATATCGTGCCTTTTTTTACGTTAAGGCTTATATACAAGTTTTGAATTTAGGGTGAATTTCTAAACAAGTGTACTCTTAGGCTTTTAGATGGATCGGCTTATTAATTGGAAATATATGGTAACTATGATGTACTCCATTTTTTTTTAATAAAAAGCAACATAAAAAAAATTTATAGCGACTAAATATTTCATGAAATAATAAATCTTATATATAATGAACTAGTCTGAATGAACTCATAATCATTCAGACTACTTTTTAGATACATCCTTTGATCTTTACCATAATAACAGAAAAAAATTAATAAATATAAATTAGTTTAAAAATTTTCATTTACTTTGTGATGAGGTTCAACTTGAAGAAGTAAGGGAGGAATCATGCTGACTGTTTCCTGCCTGCTAATATCTCCCTGAAATAAACAGATAAAAGCTATGGTAAAATCCTTAAAAATTTAAGATTAATAAAAACAGTAATTTTTAACTTGTAAGCAGTAATACTAATACCAACCGTTTGAGTCTCTGAAACTAAAAAATTGTGCAACTGCCGTAAGCTCTCGGAGGATCTAATAGCAACACGAGATAACTTCATTTGCCAAGCAAGTTCACCTGGATACCTAGATTTAAAATAACTAAACTAGTTACTAAATTTATAGCATTCATATCAAAAGTTTGAACCTGGAAATATTTATTTAAGCAAGTTTAAGCTCATTCATATATTTGATGTACCATGAAGTTAATATTTAAGTTATATTTAAGAATCACAATAAAATATTATTTTAAAAATATATAACTGGAATGAATAGATAGTAGCATCATGAGATAATAATTCAATTGTAACTAAAGATGCATCTGGCATATAGCTGTACACCTTACAATATAAAAAATTAAGTTTTTAATATTTAAAGTTTTTGAAGTTTTGAAATAAAAATGAATTTAGACAGGTTTTGCTTAAAGTGCATATTTAATGCTATTTATGCCAAAATTTTTTTTAAAAAACAAATAAGGGAATAAGCATTATGTTGGATAATAATCTATGTAGTAATATGAGATAAAAATTTAAGTTGTAATATGAGTTTATAATTTAAATTGTAACAGATAATAATCTAAATTGTTACACAAAATTACTTTAATTGGCTTAAAAGTTTATTTGGATGATTGTAAACTAAATTACGCCAACAAAAGCTTAAAGCATTCAGATTAGCAGCTTTGTAATTATTTAGATGATGGGTTGAAGTTTATTTGAAAAACTATGAGATGGCTATTTAAAATTCTGCAATAAGTGCATTGCAAAAATTGATTTCAAAAATATAAATAAAGACTGGAGTGACTGTTGCAACAGTAATGAAACTAATAATGTAATGATGTAAATAAAAAAAAAATGAAAATCAATGAAGAAATAAGAATAGAAAGATATATCTAAACATTTTTACATAAAAAAAAAACTTTTCATAACATAGGTAGATATGAAATGTTTTTATAAATTTAACTTAAAAGACTTAGTTTAATAAAGAATTTGCTTCCTAGAAATTAAAACACATAAAAAGAACAATGAAAGAATTAAAACACCAATTAAGAGCAAAATTTGTACAGAAATTATCCTGAAACACAGTGTACAATATATAAGTGAAGAAATTACCTAGTGCGATGTATAAAGCTAAGTGTAAAAAAAAGAACTAGTTGGAGCTTGCTTGCAATTTCTTTTCTGCCTTTGAGTTTCTTTTATCATTATAGAATCAAAACAAGTGCATGTCTATGCGACATTATTTCCCCTTTATCAAATTGTTTATCTTTACTTCATTTTAATACAATACTTTCTTATTAAATATTACCAGGAAACAACTAGCCTGAGTTAGTAGTAGAGGTAATTGTGACACGCAAGGAAAGATCTTGAAAATTGTATGGGCAAAAAACTTAATACCAAACAATCAATTTAAATACCATACAAGTTTAATATAATTTTCTCAACTAAAATTTATAGTTAGTTACCAAATAATGAAGTATATCACACCTTTATACAGTAACAAATTTAAGATATACAGGGGTAGCAGCAAAGTTTTTTAAAATTTTAGGGTAATTTTAGGAACTTTTTTGAAAAAATTTTAGGTAAATTTTAGGGGTAATATATGATTTTGCTAGGATAAAAACAAATCACACGGTAGTTTATTACATAACAGAAGATTATTACAATTCATCCACACATATCATAAATAATTGCAAGCCATAAAATAAAGCTCTGAAATTTATTAAGTCAAGAATGAAATCTCTAAAGTGTAAAAATGAAATTTCAACTTTACATATTACCTATCAGAAATTAAGTGCATAATTCAGGAACTGGCAAAAGTGAGAATAAATCAAGAGAAAAATAAATTAACACCAACTTGGATTTATTTAATTTTTACCTTCTTAATCAAAACTTTATTATTACCCTTTACCTTACTTTATTAAGAAAAACTATTGTGTGATATTATTAGATTTCAAATCAGCAATTTATATTAGAAGTTAGAGAAAAACAATTTAATCATGATCATTTTTCTAATATATTCTTGATATGATTTGTGAGATTCTTTTACTGCCTGCCCTCAATAGTGTTGTGGTGATCTTCAACACTCCTCCATAATTTCGAATGGTATCTTTGATTAGTCTAAGAGACATAATAGTATTCTCATGGTGACTCACATTAAGCATTGCTTTATTTATCGAAAAACCTCTCTCAGGATCAGAATTCCCATGTGGCAAAATTAAAACAGTTTTAATTAATGTAGTTAAATTCTTATATTTTAGATTATTGCTTTTTTATTAATATTCTAATTTTTTAGGAACACCAACAAAATTTTGTCAGATTTTTAGGAATTTTAGGGTTTGCACATAGTTTTAGGAATTTTATGAATTTTAGGGGAAATGCGACCCCTGGATATAATTTAGTTATTACAAGAATCACAATATTTGATTTTAAAATGATGTGAATAGGAATCGCCGCAAAAAATTTTTAAATAGCGTAAATACGAATCATATTACAGTTTTTCGTCGGGGGAATACAAATCGTGAAATCGAATTTTAAAAGTGCAAGTATACAAGATGCAATGTAAAATTTTTTCTGTAAATAAAGTGAATAGGAATTTCAACAAGTAGCTTTTACGTCAGGTAAATATAAAAATTGATGTTTGATATCAAAATTGCATGAAAATGAATGTTGATATTAGTGGATTCAAGCAGTTTCAAATGACAAAAATCCACCAAATCAAAAGAATCTAACTAGTGGACATCCACCAATTGGCAGAAGAATCACATACATGTAAATGCCTTTATCACAGGACTTAGCAAAAGCTTCAAAATTTGAATTTTACATTGCAGCATTCCGTCAAATTTCATCGGATAAGTTTTCGATTCAAAGCTAAGATTTTAGACCCAGAGGGATGATAAAAAAAACCTGGAATACAATCGCTTCTGTCATACTCAAGAGTATTGATTCAAAGATAAATGGTGTAAAACCATAAACTTGAACAAAGTAAAGCCAAAAAATTCTGATTAAAAATAAATTTTTTACCATGGTAAATTGAATGGCTTGTAAAAATCAGGTCCTTCATCTTTAATCTTTAACAAATCCTCAAAGTATTTTCCCTTTATGATATTTAATAGAGCCTTTGCTTGCCTGAAATTAAAATACATTGTCAATTTGTGAATAAATAAATTTTTATGGAGTGTCACTAATTATCTTCACAACTTTAACATGCAAAAACATATGAACTAAATAAGTTGGTTAAATTATGTAACTTATATATGGCACAACAAATAGATTTTTTTAATTGCATTTGCACTTAAAATCTTAAACTGATCATCCAAGCAGTCTCTCAGACATGTTAGCATTCGACAATGAGCTAAAATATGTGAAAACCCTCATGCAAGTTTAGTTGAGATGTTAGAAAATTACTATTCAAACTGTTTTTCTCACTCAATGAAATAAGGCATAAAACTTGTTCTTCACACATTAAACTTAAATGTTTTCACACTTATCTGAAGATAACAGAATTTTGTAAGCACAGTCTGACACATGTAACAATGACATTATATACTAGAAAAAAACTGTATTGTTCAGATCAACACCAGATGGATAAGATTTATAAACACCAAATGGATTGATTCTGCAGGAAAGGATCTTAAAACCATGGGAATCAATCGATGGAAAAACCTGTCTGATCGAGCTAGAGGGAAATGACTAGTTAAGACTGCCCTGGCCTGTACTAGGCTGTCATGCTGATGTAAGAAATATTTTACAGCAAAATGGAACTCAGTCAAGATCAGGTAATTTATCATATAATCAATATGAATATAATACATTCATTATTTTCTTTAAATTAAAATAACAAAAAATAGCAAGACTTAATTTGCCATGTTTAAGCAATGTATTACTATGAATTAAAACTAATATGCACACTTTATAACCAGGAATGCCAACTGCTCTGCTTTGAACCAACAAAAATTAATAAAATAGTAAAGAATTAAAAACCAAAATTTGTAGAATTTCAATTAATTATATGATGTAGAGGTGAGAAAATTAACTTTATAATGAGTTAGCAGCCAAATTAGGAATGGTACATTAAAACATGAATTTTGTTGCCATCAGAAAAAAAGTTCCCACAAAGCAGTGCAAGTTGACTTCCTTGTATAACATATAAAATAAAAAATATAAGATAACAGTGTTGATTATGCACTAAGTTATTAAAGAGTTGATATTTTGCCTCACTCAATAAAGAAAAACTTAGCTTAAGAACACATATATGAGGAAATGCTAAGAACATAAATTCTTCTTACAAAATAAAAATGTCAAAAATTCGTAGCGTTTGAAATACACTTTCTATTTTAATGAAATCTTGGTATTAATGAAAAGAAAGAGACCATGAATCATTCAGCAAAACAATCAACTTAATTAAGTAGACATAATTTTAAGCATCACATTGTAAATTTTAACTTTTACAAAGATTCTTTAGTGAATAAAAAGAAAATTGCTAAACTATACCCCCTGTATCCTGTGATGCGAAAAGTGGTAGGTAAGCATTCTCTCAATGAATTCATAAAACTCTCCCACTCTTCTGGAGGCACAATACCTTGAACCTAAATGAAGAATAAAAGTACATAAATTATTTGCTTAATAAGAAAAGTTGACGTGCAAATTAAAAAATGCATTCTGGAACTGCAAATGTGACAAAAGATTTTGAAACTGAAAGTGTGACACTGGATCTAGACCTTCAAAGTATGAGTAGCCTTAAAATAGAAAATATAGTTCCTACAGAAAAGCGGCCAATGTTTTAAGCCTTTTCATGTTAAATTTCTTTTGCTTTTTTTTTGTGTGTATTTCTTTATATCTTCGGAACTAATGAAGATAATTAAAAAAACCTTTTGCACAAAATTATCAACATTAAGGTTTCAAAAGTTATGACCAATCTTATACCTAAATTATAATTTTCAGATTTTACAGACTCATGCGGCCTTAGACCTCATGATTTTGAGAGTCAAGAATTCAAATATGTAGAGAAAAAAAAAACATACTTCTTCAGAGAAAGCCTGTTTTTTTTTTTTTTTTTTTTCTTTTTTTTGTCTGATTTCATTACTAAAAATATCATCTGCACAAATATTTTAGCATATTTGATGTAAGTCCTTCAAATCATTAAGACTGAATAAATGAAAATTCAATCATTAGATTAAAAGTTATTTTAAGGTGTTCTATGTTTTATTTAGTGCATTATGCACTAAGTAAAATATAGAACATCTTAATAACTTTTAATCTAATGATTGAATTTTCATCAGCACTAAGCATGGTGATTGAAAAAAAAAGAAATAAAAAAGGCATTTAATTAATACAGAGATTAACTTACTTTATAATACTTCACAAAGTTTTCATTATCTTTGACAATGTCTTTGTAAGCTTGTCTCTGACCACCATCCTGAAAAACAATTTTTTTTTATAAATAATATTCTAGACTAATATTGAGACATATTTATTTAGAAAAAAGTGCATTATCCAAATTTTTTTTTTTTTAATTAAAATTCATTATTCAGTGTTTTCATTGCAGAAAAAAAATGGGTGAGAATTTCTCACCCTTTCTCAAAAACAGGGTGAGATTTCAAAAAGTTAAGTGAGATATCTTAAAATTAAAAAAAAAAAAAAAACTCAAAGAGACTTGGAAAAAAAATCATTTCTTTAATTATAATACATTTTTAACATCTTCTAATTTTTAAAGCATCGAATATTTTTTTTGCATCATCATATGGAAAATGTTCTAAATCTACTTTTTCATCAGCTATTCTCATTAGGTTGCTCAAATGCGTGTTTGTTTCGTTTTGATCGTTTCTACCCACATTTGTTTCATTTTCATTTGTCCATTTCGGAGTCGAAGATATTGTCTTTACAAGGTATTTGTCCATCTTACATTACTGAGCAAAAAATTTGAACTTCTTACATGGAGAAACTTACCTACGGTAAACACGTGGTTGCATAGAAATGCGTTCTAAAAGAGGTTCCGTGGGATGGTGTTCTGTTGTTCTTAAAGGTTCTGAACAATATTGGTAAATAGGGAAGCTAGATAATGGGGCAGATGTTGAAAATAATGAAAGATCCAGGAAAAAAACTGAAACGGATTTCATTCTTAATGGCGCAATGAGAAATTTTTGTTCAAAATGCCAGAAATTCGCGAATTTTGAAATTGGTTTACAGAATGTGCAAATTTCCCGCGGTAATCATTTTTTAATGCGAGAAAAGAAAAAAATATGCGAGATTCTCGTGCTGTAGTGAAAACACTGTCATTATTTCATATTTACAGAATGATGATAACCAGTATCTGCACCAGTAATTAAAAACTATATGAACTAAATATAGCTATCTGGAATCAATAACCACGGGCAAGGTAATTATATGAAATCACCAATCAAAATTTAGAGATTGCATAGGTGATTTAGAAAGAGAGTAAAATTGGACATTTGTAACAGAAGTAAATTTTTGAATTGGCGAAATAAAGTTTTTTTTTTTTTTTTTTTAATGGAATAAAGGACTTCTGACTATTGAATGCGTTAGGAGGACGAAAAGCTTTCATAATAAATTTGAGTTTAAAGGATGGTTACAAAATTAAAGTGCATCAACTTTAATAATTCCACGTTAGTTTTTGGATGACTAATGTTTCACTTTTAACACAAGAGGCATCTTTCCATAATATTTCAATCAGACGATAGCGAATAATTAATCAGTCACCAAATTTTTTTTTTTTTCGATTTTATTTTGGAATTTGATTTTTATCACTCAGTCTGTTACAGAAAAATTTCTACAATGGTTCAGTAAAGATTCTAAAATTAAAATAAATGAAAAACTAGAACTGTGAGCCCTTCTAGCATTTTAACCCTAGTAAAACCTAAGTATAGATAGATTGTCTACAAAAATGTAGGAAATTAAACTACAATGTAGGTAGGCAGTAAGTTTTTCAACCTGTTTTAAAGCTAATAAAAAGTTTTAAATGAAAAAAAAAAGTTTTAATGGACCAGCAAATTTTCTATTGGATCATTTTAGATTTATTTATTCCTAACTATTTTGAAGGCCATGTTGATTTTCTATGAAATTGCTTAAATAACAAGAAATGAAAATTATAATGCTTGAATTCATTTAGTTTTAGAGTTAAGTAAACTATATAAAGAAAAAGAGTAAATTTAATAAAAATAAAAAGAATACAATGGCTCGGATATTGTAATCGGATGTTAGAGCTCATTCTAGGCAGAAAAAAGGGCAGGGTGCAAAAGTTTAAAAAAAGGGTATTATTATTCTAAAAAGGCAATAATTTCTTTCTATGGGCTTAACACGTTCAATTAAAAAACATTGTCAATTAGAAAAAGAAATTTTTTTTTTCTTTACTAAAAGTAGCAAAGCAATCATATGAATTACTAATTTTTATTAATAAATTAACATATATATCGAGTTAATGAGCCAATTAACTTAGTAATTTATTTAAAATGCATGCATATATTAATAAAATAATAAATGTACGTTTTTAAGTGTCTGTAGTTATGATTTAATAATTAAAATGATTAATAATAATTATGATTTAATGATAGTGGAAGTAACTGCAAACTTTCAAATACAAGTGCAACAAGGGGGTGTGATGGCTATTTTTCCTTTCCTATATAAATCTATGTATTGACAGCAATGACAAACTAAATAAAAAGAGTTAAAAATAACAAAAGTTTAAGAAATCCATTGTAGAGTTTGGGGAAAAAATAAAGGGTTAAGGAAAGAAAGGGCAAAAAGGTATGGAGTCTATTACATCAGGGCACTAATTTACTTCAGGGGCAACATTGTGGATTCTTTTGCAGGGTGCTGCACCCTGTTTACCCTGCCCAGAATGAGCTCTGCGGATGTGGTAAAAGAAGTCAAGGTCCTTCATGGACTGTAGAGCCAATGATTAGTAAA
Source organism: Parasteatoda tepidariorum (assembly GCF_982258835.1). NCBI lineage: Eukaryota > Metazoa > Arthropoda > Arachnida > Araneae > Theridiidae > Parasteatoda > Parasteatoda tepidariorum. The sequence continues at coordinate 69,025,179 of NC_141763.1, forward strand.
ATTCATTCAGCTATTTTCGCTTTAGAAGTCATATGGGCGACTTCATAGAGCCCATTTAAATATTACAAAAGTACCTAATAATGGGAGATTTGTAATTTACTTATTTTTGCTGACAAGGGGAGAGAGAGGGTAAGAGCAATGCTTGCATAAGACTTTAAAATCACCTTATTTTCAAAATTTCTTAAAAACCAAATAAAAATTGTTTAAAAAATAAATAAATAAAACATGGAAAAATTTCAAATATGAAACAAAAGTTGAAATCGAGGAATGCAAAAATTGAAGAAGAAAAATTATTCCTTCAAAGAGTTTGAAACATTTACTCAAAATATTATATATTGGATTAAAACATAAATCACATATTTTTATTTGAATTAATCCCATAACTAGATTATTTCAGTAAATGCAAAAATTAAAGCAAAAAAATATGCTTATGTAACACTTGAACAATCCCTTTCTACCCAAAAAATAATTAATCACTTGAACCTAAAAAATAATAAATGGCAGCTTAGAACTTCAAGCATCAAATATTTTGGCAATCTTCTACGGAATTTTTCTTTCTACTAAAAATTAAACACATTTAAGTCCATTCAAAATAAGGGGTTTTTTGTAAAATAAAGGTTAAGTTTAAAAAAACATTTAAATTAAGTAGATATTTCTACACTTTTACAGCCTTATTCAAAACTGATTTCAATTCCCAACTCTTGATCTCCATCATCATGAAAATATTAAGAAAAACTTATTTTCTGAGAAAAACAATGAATACACAGAAAATAAAAGAACTGTTCAAAATCAACTCTTTTATTAAAAAAAAAAAAATAACATTCATAAGTACAGTTTATAAGAGTCCAAATTTCAAAAAGGCACAAAAATTATTTACAAGTAGATCACATGAAGCATGTCAGCTTTAAATCTTATTTTTGGTCTTGTCCAAATTTCACTTACAACAGTCAATAGTTTAACCAAGTAACTTACAATAGTCAATAAGTTAGATGCATTTTGCAATTATTTAAAATCAGTGTTTAAAAAGAATTTGAATGCTACAAAAAAAAAAAGTCAACGCACAAGCTTAAATTTTATATCTGCACATATTTTTGAAACATCTAAATGCTTTAGAAAAAGCAATCAAATTCTATATCAACAATTTGAGAAAAGATGTCTAAAAATATATTGCTAAAATGCAGCAGGCTTCTGGCTATTTGGTCATTTATTAAGCTCATTATAAGAGTATTAAGCTCACATAAGAGTTGGAGGAGAAAAAAATTTATTCTACTAATGTGGTTGTTGGGTCTGAACTTTTCACACCTGTGTAGTAAATTAATAAACAGTAGTGATTAGGTAGTAATATTCTTTTGCAGTAATTATCTATCTTAAAATGTGTATCATGCATTTAAATGGATTTTGTCATACAGCACACTTTTACACCACATTAGACCGAACTGTCAGGAGCTTACTTGTTTGACATTTTCTATGTATAATTCAAAGTTTTCAATAAAATTACTAGATGAACATTACATAGTAATATGAATTAAATTAAAAATACCTAAAAATAATTTTGTTGCATAACTGATGCATTAAATATCAGATACAATTTTAAGAATAGAGCAAACCAGAGTAAAGCTCCGAAATTTGACATTTTAATTTTTATAATTTCTAGATGTTTGTGAAAAGAAACAAAAACTCAAACTTTTGTCCATGCATAACTTTCCTTTTTACTCCTACAAATGTATAATAATTTTACACAACTAACCTAAAACATTTAACTAATTTTTAATCAGCATTATTAACATTTTTTTTCCCATTTACAAAAATATGAATCCAAATACTGTTAACTTTAGAATTATTTGTTACTTAAACACTTTACTTAATAAAGCAAACATGTATATGTCTTTTAAAAATAGCACTAACTCACACAAAAGTTTAAAAAGTAATGACTAGGGTCACAAAATTATGAAGAAACTAAAAATTATACAATTAATAGTTAAATGACGAATACCAAATGAACAATATTTCTAATGTTGGGGATACAATTGAAAAAATATGGAACGAAAGAAACAGGATAGACATGATTTAAATCTTTTCTTTTTTTTTTTAAATAGATTTGAATCACCTGCTTGTTTTTTAAGCTATTAGGTGAGAAATATTTTTATAAATATATTCTTTAGGGTGGGACTCTTTTTAAAGTTTGTTTTCATTGATAATGAAAGTTTTATCCAAGAAATAATGAAAGGATAAATTATTATATTTTAAAAAAGACTAAAAAATAAATAAAATTAAGAGGCTAAAAGTGGTGAAGATTAACATTAATACTGATAAATCATAATCTTACATTAGCTGTATATAAAATAATTTGATGGCAATTAACATACTACAATGACACCTATTTCATTTTATGTTTATATGAATACTTCCAAGTATTTTTAAAACATATTAAATATGTAGTTAATGTTCATTAAAATTGAAATAAGACTTGCTTTGCCCAGAAAAACTTGCAACAATTTTGTTTTCTTTATTTCTATCCTGATCTACATTAATTTTAACTCTTCAAAGGATATCCAACTGTGCCTTTCAAAAATTTCAAGATATTTAATTAGAATAAAAATAAAATAACCATGATTTTTTTATTCCATAAGTAGTAAGTAACAAATAATAATTTTTGAAAAATTTTAGTTAGTATTACAGATATATTTTTGTTTTTAAATAATTTAAGCAGTGTTAATACATTTTATCAGATGTTTCAACTGGTAAATATAAAATATATGATTTAAATTAAGAAAAATCTATTTCAAATCAAATCTGTTTTTTTCTTTTTCTTTTATTCATTAAAAAAAGAAAATCCTGAAATTTGCCAACCTTGGTGAGAAACAGCACCTATTAACACCCCAAAGAAGGTTTAATAAAATTTGTATAAAACATTGCAAAGTTAAACTTATAAATTTTATTAAGATAACAAATGTGAAGTATTAAAAACTCAATATGTGAACTCAGAAAGGTTAGTAATAAAGGTTAGTCAGAGCATTGTGAAATAAAGACATTGAAAAGAATTCTATATCATGATATAGCAAAATAATCACCACACCATAATTTCCGGGTAGCGAAAAGCCAAAAAAACATCACAGAATAGGACCAACTCGAAGAGGGTTTCTACGGGCTGACAGCCTACAACCTCAACATGGTCATTTGAAAAAATTTTTAAACATAAAATACATATAATGCTTTGTCAATTAAAATTACGGTACCAGATCACAATTCAGAAATATACCACATAAAAATATTATATAACTTTAAAATAGATACTTTTTAAATCTCTTATAAACACAATGAGTACTTCAATAAAATGAAAAACAATTAAAATTTGATATTAAATAACATTTTCAAGTCATCAATTGATATGCCTTTTTTAATTTTTCCAGCATTATTTAAGGCACTAGAAGCCATGTTGCTCTTTGTATTTTGCAAGGTTAAAATCTTTTCTTCAATAGTATTTTTACACACAAATTTATGAATAAATACTTCGTTCTTTTGTCCCACTCTGTGTATACGGTCACAAGCCTGCATTTCCAAAGCTGGATTCCAATGCAAATCCAACAAAAACAAGTGGTTAGCTCCAACCAAATTCAATCCAACTCCACCAGCTTTCAATGAAAGCAACAAAATTTTAGGGCTGTCAGAGTTAAAATTAAAATCCTCAGACATTTTCTGTCTTTCCTCTGACTTAGTATTACCAGCTATCATATGATAAATTTTATTTTTCTTCTTAAGGTGCAGCTCCACTAATTTAAGCATGGAGACCCATTGCGAAACAATCACACTTTTTGCACTATTATTTGACTCCTCAGCTATTTTATCCAGTTCCTCGAACAGTTTGAGCAATTTTGAACTCATTACTGATTTATCATTTATACTATGACTCTCGTATTCACTGAATGTTAAGTCTAAGTTGGAATTAAAGCTAGAGTCAGGACTTGGACTACTAGATATAGACAAAGAAGTTAATGCATTTGATATATCATTTAGTGAGTCATCCACCGATTCTTCGGCTTCTTGATTGAGAAGACTAACGTGACAACAACATTGTTGAACTCGAAGTAACAAAACTAAAAGAGATGAAGTATTGTTGAACTTTTTTGATGAGCTATCACATACTCTTCTCATTATTACATCAGTCACTTTCTTGTGCAGCTCATCATATACTTTTCTTTCCTCGGGAGATAATTCTATATACTTAGTCAAAATACTTTTTTTAACCATTTTAACCAGCGGTTTACCAGAGTCATCAACTTCTGACTTGGTTCTCCTCAATAACATGCTCTTCACCAGCATATTTCTACGTTCCGAATAATCTTCAGTCTTGTCATCAGTTAGCTTTTTAAATTTCTTATAATCATCGAATGGATGAAATTGCAAAAACTTCACCAAAGAGTACAAATCTTTAAAATCATTATGAATAGGCGTGCCAGTCACACACCACTTCTTTAAACCTCTAAGACTAAAGACAGCTGCAGCCGTCTTAGACGAATGGTTCTTAATGGTATGCGCCTCATCTAAAACAATTCTTTCCCATTCCAGCTGAAACAGACCAGATTCTTTAGATTTACTTTCAGACAACAAAATCTGATATGTTGTTACGACAACGTCGAAATTTCTCATATATCGAACATCCCTACTCCGTTGTGCTCCATGATAAACAAGAACATTAACCGAGTCCTTTTTACAGTACTTTTTAATTTCTGCTTCCCACTGACGAATTATAGAAGCTAAGCAAACAACTAATGTTCCTTTCGTGACGTCATCATCCAATTTTTTTGGAACCGCTTTTAAATATTTTTCTCGTTGCTTTAAAATGAGTGCAATCATACTTAACGTTTTTCCTAAACCCATATCATCCGCTAAAACTCCTCCACTGGGCGTTTGAGTTTCACGCCACATTAACCACGACAATGCCTTAATTTGATGTTTCATCAAGGGCACTAAAAGGTGTCTGGGTTGTTTTTCATCTTCACAATCATTAGGAAAAATTGCAAGAGATCCATGAAGTTGTTTTATGGTTTCTTCATTAGCAAGACATGTCACATGATTAACAGAATAAGCACTGTGAGAGGATTTTTTTAAATTTTCTTTTTCAAATAAGGGCTTAGCTTCGGTTAACTTAGTCTTAGGAATTTCATCGGTTTTCCTATAATTTCTAAAAGCAGGAGATTTTACTACTTCTTTTAATGGGTCGGGGTAACTTTTCTCAATCTTTTTACTCAATTCATGAAAAGAAGTAAATTTTTCAGCTGTTGAGCTTTTTAAAATAGTCAGAGTATCATCTGAGTCTCCATCTTGAAAACCACTGTCACATGTAGAACTAACAGAAATCCATTTTGCGGATGAATCAGATTTTGATTTGACCTCCTTAACTGTTATTGAAGAAACAGACACTGCTTTCTGCTCTTTTACAGCTTTTGTTGGTGACGAGATTGTTTTGGGCTCCCTAGTTGAAAAAACTGAGTTTATTTTGCCATCTTTTATAGTCGATAAGCTATTCGATTTTAGTTCTTTGTTGTTCACTACGTTGGAAGAAACGGTCTCCGAAAGAGAGGATTTAGAACATTCAACAGCTGAAATTGTCAAGTCTTTTAACAAGTTCTCTAAGTCATTGATCTTGTGTTTTAGTTTAGCGCCTTTATCTGGCAGCAATGACAAAGTTACAGAATTGTATACTTTTTTTTGTCGTTCTATAGCGGCTTTAACTTTCGAAATTTCTGTATTCAATTGAGATGGTTTTAAAACAAATCTATCGATGGAACAGTTTTGCATAGTTAGATATATTTTTAAATGGAGAAAGTTGTTAAGAGTTGATAGTATAGTAAATACATAAAAAAAATTTAAGTTTCGGGACAAAGTGAAACTAACGTGCAATCTTGTTGCCAATCACATTGGTCTGAACCAAGATTTAAGAGGGGTGATAGTATCAGATAACGTAGGAAAAAGTTTTTCTTACCTTACTTGAATGTTTACTAGTTGTCTTTCCAGAGTCTCGACCTTTACGAAAATGTTTTTTTCTCCCTCTTCCCATTGAAAATATTAATTGATTTACAAAAAGTAATAATTTGAATTTCGTCAACATGCGCACAAAACAATAACGATATTTATCGATGATATTAATCGATTAAGATAAAATGCCTCAGTTCAGTTTTTTGCTTACATAGATCATAATGAAGATATTAATCGCTTAAGATAAACTACCTAAATTTTTTTGCTTACATAGATCATAAATTAGTTTTACTATTGACAACAACGTTAGAATCATTTAAGAGCTGTTCTCAGCATCTTCGCATACAAAGCTATCAAGTTATCCATGATAGCTAATTTTAGTCTATCTCATCAGTGTTTCCCAAACTTATGATTTTTGCGTACCCTTTCTAAATTTTTCGTAACGCTGTGCACCACTAATAAAAAATGAATTTATTTTTTACTATAAAACAAATCGCACAAAAGTTAAAAATCGCAACTATGGGCCATAACGACCTCAGACGCCCAACAGTTTCATTAAAACGAACGAAAAAAACACAACTGGCTGTTGACACCACTAATTATTAACTAAGAAAAAATAGCCAATAGAAAAGTACGTAATCGTAAATTTTCACGACTATCCTTGTTTTTAAATAAACTTTCTTGAAATTTTCGTTTGTTGCAAGATATTTCGCATAAGAACCCGTACTCCCGTTAAATTGTTCCTGTATCCCTGAAAATACGAGTACCACACTTTGGGAAACACTGGTCTATATGGTCGAGAGAAACGGTGATTGGTGGAACATATTCTCCCTCAAAACATTCGTGAATCAAGTTTTCCATTTCTCTTGATGGTGATCGGAAGTGTGTGTGTCGTTTGCATTGAGAATAGTCTCATAATGACATTGATAGGTAGGTACTTTATTTACGTCGATCTTGAGCTGCACAATGGGCTTTGGTGACGCTATGGGAAACATCCCTGAGGATGATCCGAAAACATGCTATCGCAATTTTGGTACTCTACAGAGAGGATGGCTCTCCTGCTTTAGTAGCCCGACGACCTGCGCACGAAGTTGAGCACTTTACTGTAGAACAGTTTAAATAGGACCGATACCGCGCATCCTCGATCTCTACGCAGGCTGATCAGAGAGGTCACCCACCAGCTCACTGACAGCAGCCAGTGATGCTTGACTTCGTTCTTCCACTGGGAACCGTGTTTTTACGATCAGTTCACTGAGGGACAGAATCACACAGGGACACAAGAAGGAAATGCCGTAAAAATGAAGGAAGCGTAAAGTAATTTCCGAGTTAAAAGAAGTGATCTTCGATGTAAGGATAGAAGATCAACAAAGAAGTTATATTTTGTATCAAAAATCTACTTTGCGTATGTTTGGAAAATATCTTCGCACGCTTCAGAAACGGTTTTTACTTAGATTGAGAGCAAAGACGAGTTCTTTATGAGTAATATATTTACGTTTTGACCGTAAATTCAGTAAATAGCTAACTCAACTACGTCACTAAATGAAAGTATGGACCTGAATCTTTAATTTCTTCTGCAAATGGGGAAAAAAGTAAAAAATGTATACCTGTATTTTCCCCGAGGCAGGCACAACAGATAAAATCTATATTTCTATTTGTGTTTTAGTCAGGTTGCTTTTATTTTATACATATGTAGCCCGAAGAATAATCTCTCCTCATTTACAGAGAAAATCTATTTTCCTTTCACTACTTGGATTTTTTTTCCGTCTAGACGAGGTGATGAATTTTAGGATAAATAATGCCGGTTTAGGCAATACCAGGTTATGATATTTAAAAAAAGTATGAGGTACATTGTAAAAAGCACCGATCAAATACAAATCATGCAAGTGCCCTTTTCTCTAAAATAACAGTCTAGGTATTATCGGCCTGTGGACTGATCATTAAGACACGGTTCCCAGCAGATCACCGAAGTCAAGCATCACGGGCTGCGGTCAGTGTACGTTAAGATGACCATTTGGATCAGACTGAGTAGGGACCGAGGGTGTGAGGTATTGGTGCTCGTTAAACTGTTCGACCGTAAAGTGCTCGATTTCGCGTGCAGGTCGTCGGGCTACCGAAGAGAGGATGCCATCTACTCTGTAGAGAATCAAAATTGTGATGGCATGTCTTCGGATCATCCTCGGGGATGTTTCCCAGACCGTCGCCATTAGTCCATTGTACAGTTCTAGTGCTACGAATGAACTACAACAACAACATCGGCCAATGGCGCACACATTCATACAGGATTATTATCCTGCTTATTATTGTCCATGTTTATTATTATTATACATGGTTATTCTTAAAAATAGTTCTTGTTTATGTAAAATGCTCATTGAATAACATTGCCCAGGATCGGTATTTGTGTTTAAATTTTGCTTTGCGATTTTAAAGGGATCTGCACTGCGATTTTAAAGGGCGAATTGAGCAAAATCTTCTTAATTTTAAACTGTGGGAAATATTGTTAACAGTGAAATGATTTAGAATTGTTCTTCGTTCAGATGTTAATTAAAATATTGTTGTTTAAATGAAAATTATACGTGCAGTTTTGGTGTTTGCTGAAAGGGATTGTAAAAAATATGAGGGGAGTGCTCATATCAGCCTCGGGAGGAATGATCACCGTGTAATCTCATTTCTATCAGGTCTATCACCTCCGAACACGAGGAAGAAAAGAATCATTGAAAAAGTATTAACAATTTTAACAAAAGTATTTATATGTTTGATAAATTTTGAAATTATTTCTTTGAAACTATTTATTGCTCTTCAGTTTTTAATTAAGTTTATTTTTTTTAAATAAATGTGTTAAATAATCATAATTTATTGAGGCATGGGTACATTTGAAAATAAATATTTTTCTGACTTTTTTGCAAGTAAGCGGTAGCTCAATGTAATTTGTACATCGTATCTTTGTCACTTTATCAATTGTCAAGACAATAAGACTGTATAAATGTATAGTAAGGATCACAAACCTGAACTTTACTCCCTGAAGAAATCCCAGTTTCTCAAGGACTGGTTGATTCCAGGGCCGTCTTTAAACTATTTGAGGCCCTGGGCACATTAGGATCATGGGGCCCCTATGACCTTGAGAAAACACTATTTAGTTACAATAGATAAAGAAAGACAAACAAGGTTCTAAATTTATTTTTATTTAGTTACTAGCTATAAAAAAATAGGAAATATAAAAAATAATCTACAAAAGTAACTCGCTTAACTTAAAATCCTTAGATTAATTCTATGTTGATTGCAAAGGTACCCTTCTAGATTTAAGATGAGCAAAATCGTTAATCACTTCTTCAAAATCTATGGTATTGAGAATATCACATTCTATGGACATCAGCGACAAACTATTTAATCTCTCTTGAAGCATTGTACTTCTTAATTCATTTTTTATTCGTTTCAATTTGGAGAAGGAGCGTTCTCCGCTGCAGTTAGTTACCATCATGCTTAAAAATATTCTCAATGCAATTTCTACGTTAGGAAATGTGTCTTCAATTTTGTTTTGCTTTAATAGATTATATACTTCCTGTACACTGTTAGATGCTTCATTTTCACTCTGAACATTTATTAAGTATTCTTTTAAATGTTGACATTCTATTTCTAACTCTTTTTCATTTACATCTTCGTGATAGATTTGAGAAAATTCTTTGCATCCTTGTCGTATCTCTTCGGAATTCAGAGATTTTAAGTGAAAAAATAAACTAAAACGTTGACTGACGATCTCATATGAACTTTGTCGCTGTTTTAGATGAACACTCAAGGTATCGATTATTGGGAGAAAGGTTTCTACGTTGAATCGCTCTTTTCCATTCAATTGGACTGATGGCGCAGAGCCATCAAAAAAACTCTGCCGTGAGCTTCTACGTCTTGTTCTTTGAGATAGATCCTTGTAGTCAGATTCTGGGTTATTTTCTTTGGCAGATGATTCGAAGTTATCAAATTTATCCCTGAGGTTAGTAATAAAATCATAAAGTGAAGTCAACAAATTGGTTGCAACGTCCAGTGTTATTGTTTCTTTCTGAAGATAATTACTTGTTTTGTCTATTCTTTCCAATATAGTGCTCCAGATTTCCGTCAGTATAATAAATTCTAGATTTCCCATTTTTCTAGACAGACTAAGGGCTTCGTCTCTTGTTTCTCGTGCCTGTTCAGTATCGTTTGCGATGGTGATTAAAGCTTCTAATATTCTTTTATAACCCCCATGCAAAGCACTTACTGCATCAGCTCGGGCTGACCATCTGGTTTGTGAAAGACTCTTAACAACTTTTTTTGAACCTAAATGTTCTGTTAACATATTCCATCTGTGGGTAGAGCCCGAAAAAAAGTTGTACACTTTCTGAACTATTTCAAAAAACTGTGATGCCTCCGGTACACACCCAGCAGCATGGACACCTACCAAGTTTAGTGAATGTCCTGCACATGGTATAAAGGTGGCAAATTCACATTTTTCCTTGATTCTTGTTTGTAGACCACTATACTTTCCCGACATATTTGAAGCATTGTCGTAGCTTTGTCCTCTGCAATCTTTTATGGGAATATCATGTATCTCTAAAAAATTTAAGATGGTTTCCGCTAAATACTTAGATTTATGTTCTTTAATAGGTATAAATTTCAAAAACCTTTCAACAGGAACACAGTCTTTTACGTATCGAATGATGAAAGTTAGCTGGTCAATATGAGACAGATCGGGCGTACTGTCAACGCTTATGAAAAAATATTTTGCTGATTTAACTTCATTTATAATTTTTTTTAGAACCTGTTTTCCCATTACTTCAATAAACTCATTACAGATATTTGCTGATAAATAAGAAGTGTTACCCTTTCCAGGATTCCCAAATTTTTTTAAGTGATCTGCAAGAAATGGATCAAATTCACTCAATAATTCCACACAACCCAAATAATTTCCATTGTTTGGAGATCCTAGGATTTCATTGTCGCCGCGAAATGGAAGCCCTCTCGATGCCAAAAATTTTACAACAGCTACAATCCGTTTAAGTACGTTTCTCCAGTAATCCACTTCCTTTTGATGTTGAGATAATAAGTCTATATCTACTCTACCAACCGCTTTACTTCGTGCCAGATAAGTCATCATAGATTGCTTATGCGCTGGGCTATTTTCATGTGTTAAAATTATGTGATTAATATGCTTCCAATCATTACATCCATTCCGAGAGCAAAGATTAACATCATTTGGGTTAAATAAGCAGCATGAAAAACAAAATACAGAGCATTTGGAAGGCGAATACAGCAACCATTTTCTTTCGACGCTTTCATTGTTCTTTAATTTGCGAATAAATAATGCTTTGTTGAAATATCTCGTTACTAATTTATTACCATCTTTGTATGTTCTGGATGCCTCGGAAAAGTCAGAATCTTTATTTTGAAAATATACTGGTCCCTTACGAATGAAAATTTCGCGATTTATTTCAACAAACTTTTCGTGAAAATAATCGGCGGGATCGTGCGATATTAATTATTCTGTGTTGGAAAACTGCTGTTCAATTGACACAGTTGGAGTTGTCGGTTTTAGTGAAGTCACTGAAGTCGTTGCACTTTCGTCGTAGGAATAGTCGCTTTCTGATTCAATCTCTTTTTCAAAATTGGAACATGAAGGTTTAGAAATTCCCGCAATTTGTAATTGAGCTGAGTCATCATGTGGAACATTTATGAGTTGATTGCTACTTACAGAAGTTTCTCCAGTAGTAGTAGTAAAATATGATGTTAATTTTGGTAACTTTTCAATTACTTCTTTCTGATGTAGAGCTTTTTTCATTTTTTCAGATCCACTAGGATATGACCGTTTCGACATTTTATATTATAATTCACTATTTAATTAATTTTATAACGAAAATATTCGCTAACACAAAACAGACAAAACGACGATTTAATCAAACAATACTATTTTTTTTATCAGAGCTCGAGCACAGTCAGTAACAAACTAACAACTACAAACAAAACAAACGCCACAACATCGCAGACAAATACTTGAAGGGAATTCCCGTTCGTCAAGTCAAACGACGATCGGGAATCGGGAATTCCCCTTTTTTGTCTTTGGTATTACGAATGACGTTCGAATAGGTTTCTTTAAGACATAAACCACACCGCATCAAATAATTCTTTTTTTAATTTAATAATTTTTTTTTAAATTGTATTCTTATACTTACATATAGGTATTTAAATTAACCTAAACATACTAATATCGGAAAAACTCATTTTTGAGAGAGAGTGGAGTATTATACCCTGTTTATTTATTAGTTTGATCTTTCTTTTTGACAGATGTCAAATCTGAAATCGATATAACTTTGCAACGACGAACAATATCTTCTTATTTTAATAACCAGCGGGTGACCGAGCTCCGCTCGTAGAAAACAGGTATCGAAGCTAACTCGAAGATTTAAATTTTCAATTGCAATTTATCAAAACAATACATGCCATAAGAAAATTTGTGAAACCATTGGTGAAAAGATAACTGGTTAAAGTGCACCATTGTAAACTATCTAAACAAAGTTTGGAAAGGGAACTATTCTATACAAAGGTAAAGTTTGAAAAGTCACAGGAAATAAAATGTAATTGATAACAAAAAATTATACAATTAAAGACACTGTTCACAACGAATTCGTAAATTTGCTTCCGTTCATCCGCTTCTTGAAAATTCTTGTCCAGGAAAAGGCGTCGATGAGAGAGGTATTGTCGAGCATAAAAGACGATGTAAACTCCGCAGGAAGACGCGTCATCTTGGTGGTTGTAAGCGTTGCGAGGTTTCACGATGCATCCTTTCAGCTTTTCATTCGTAACAACGGTATTCAAAACGTGTCGCAGTATTTTTCTCAAAACAGCATCGATGGGCAACGGGTTGTCGACTGGATCGCAGACTAATAGTTGACGTTCTCCATAGCTTGCTTCGTAAATTCCTAGCATCCAGTGCTCGCCTCTATCCATTTGAGCTCTCTTGTGAATGGGAATGAGTAGCACGTCGAATCCTTGTTGAACGCCGTATAGATAGTTGGAAGCCTTGTTCTGGTCGCTGATATCGTTGAGAAGAGCCATTCCTTCATAAGCGCCATCCGCTGTTGTAACGTAGAAGCGTGCGACAAATTCAGGGTGAAGTACGGCAACTTTGACGGTCGGGTAAGCTTGTTCGGCGTAATGGAGAAGCCTTCTGACAATGACGGTATCTTCTAGTTGTCCATTTGCGGGTAGAATTGAGTTGATCGCTTGTTGTTCCAAAATTCCGGCTCCTTGAAGAATTTCATGTAGAGGTGCGTTCTGCATGTTGAAAATGTAGCTTGAAATCTGATGAATGTTGAAATGTCGGACTTTGTTGACGGTGATTTTAACAAAAAAGTTAAACTTTTCTCCACTTTGATAAATGTAAACTAATGCGAACCTTACAATTAAATTATTAATTCCTTCGTATATTATTGGTTTAAGTTGTCAAAAATTAATATTTCAATTGTAAGGTTCGCATTAGCATACATTTATAAGAGTGGAGAAGAGTATCTATAGCCATTATGGCGAACTAATAAAGTTTGAAAATATCCTATCTGTAACTCCGAACTGCTCGACCGTAGCGCTTCAAAACCGGCGCCGATCGATTCCTCGTGGCCAAAAACCCCAGACCCCCAAGTTTACCGGAGTTTATTAATTCTGGGACGATTTTCGACTTGGCAACCATTCCTCGTATTATAGTATAAGATATTAAAAATTGATAATAATCATAAGAATAGACACACAACATAAAAGTACCTGTTAAGGACTCAAGCATTTTCCGAAAGTCTTAAGTGGTTTTTATTGCTTCGAGGTAAAATTTAAATAGAAAAACTGAAAACAATGGTTTCTTACCTACCCAATGTTTTTATGTCTAGTGCAATAAAATTGATTGACGAATGAATTTATTTATTTTGAATAGTTTAAAACATACATACAGCCACATATTTAGCCAACACATTTTTTACACCAATAGATATTTTCTGTTTCCCATCACTGACCCATCTGTCAAAAAGTTCAAGCTATGTTGTACAAGGTATAGCTATCCGCATGCGGCAAACTAAAGCTAATATAATAAGCGTAGGTATTGTAGTAAGTCATTATCATCAGATTTTTCAAAATTAATGTTTTTCGGTAATAATGTATCGGTTATCATTTGGTAATCTGGCAGGAACTAGGGGGCCCCATTCGATCGCGGGGCCCTGGGCACGTGCCCATAGTGCCCAGTGGGGAAGAGGGGCCTGGTTGATTCCCCCCACCCACCATTGGTACAAAGGAAATAAGCCTGTAGTTTCTTTGACTCTTCCCTAAGAAACGAGAGTCTGCACCGCCCTCTCCCACCTAGTTACCGGCCATCTAAAAGGTTTACTATTTTCTGAAGGAACTAAAACCTACCCCCTCTGCCTTAAATGCCATCTACACCGTCTCATATCCTGGACTGTGTTGGACTTCTCTGGGAAGACATCTACTCTACTCCTCTTTTGGTCTTCGATTTCATTCCTCGTCAACGGGTTCATAGATCTGGTCTGACTTCGTCAGGCCAGATGAGGATAAGCAACAATAACAAGGTCACGAAAAAGTTTGTACGATAAATAAATTTAAGCCCCTTTTCTACTGAATAGCTAAGGCAGAACTGCTCTCGATATATTGTAGCTTGAACCGCACTCAATTAGACTCGAAATTAAAAAGATGCGTTAAATTAGCAGATACGCGTCATGAAAAAGTAGTTATAATACTTTCAAACGGAGACAGTTAGAGACACGGCACCGATCATTGTCAAAATTCGCATTTTTTTTTTTTTTTATCTGAATATTTTTTGGACAGTTTCAAAAATTTTTAAGTAAATTATTTTTGTGTCAAATCCATGCATACCAGAGAAAAGACGGGCTCAGCCTGAGCCTGATGTGGGCTCGAGTTCGTTTCCCGAAAAAAGGTTTCAGGCTCATATGGATAAAAAAATTTCATAAACTTTTTTACTACTTTGTTCAGTTATTGACTATAAAAAATTTAAAATTTATAAGGTCTAGAAACTTACAGCGATTTGCTATTTCTGTTCGGTACTTATGATTTGTGAAGCTAGAGCTAATTATCAATTAATTTAGCTTAATATGTTGATTTTGATTGTTTTTTTATTCATCTTAGAGTTTCATTTGTTTCAGTTATCTCTTCGCCTTTACTTTCACAGTTTAGAGATAGAAAAGGTTTTAATTTACTAATTCCCTTGTGTTTAGACATCAAAGGCAGTGGCGTGCCAGCCGGGGGGGCAGAGGGGGCAGTCGCCCCCTCTGAAATTTTAGTGAGGGGGCAAACAATATATTTCGCCCCTCCTGAAATTTAAACATTCGAGAAAATAAAATCAAGTAAAATTCTCCTAGTTAAAAATAGTCAAAAAGTAAAATTTTAGAAAAAAGTAACTTTTTAGTTGAACTTTGTAGCTATTTTCCAAGTAAAAAATCCTAATTTTCCTCTGAAATTAAAGTAAGAGGTTATAATAAATATGAAGGCAAGAAATAAATTTAGGTAAAATTGGTAATTTTAGGAAAAAACAAATTTTTTTTTGATTATTACCTTATATAAACCTTATTGTCTTCTGAAATTTAATAAAAGGGCCTATATTGCGTTTCGCCCCTTCTGAAATTTAGACATTCACAAAAATAAAGTCAATTTAAATTAGTAAACTTAAAGGAAGAAAAAAACTTTTTTCAACTTTGAAGCGATTTTCTAAGAAAAAAACTTTATTTAATTCTGAAATTTAAATAAAGGGTGAGTAATGTACTTCGCCCCTCTTGAAATTTTGCCATTCGTGATAGTAATGTCAAGTTAAATTGATAACTTCAGAAAAAATTAACCATTTCGTTTTCAACTTTAAGGTTATTTTCGAAATCAAAAATTACTTATTTTACTGTGAATTTAAATTGAGGGGGCGAATAACGTGCTTCGCCTCTTCTGAAATTTAGCCATTCTTGAAAACATAGTTAAGTTCAATTGGTAATTTCAGAAGACGAAAAAGAACTTTTTCTCAACTTTGAAGTTTTTATAAAAAAAAATGTAAGAAAAAAAAACACTATTTTCTTTTGAAATTCAATTGAGGGGGCGAATAGTGTGCTTCGCCCCTTCTAAAATTTAGCCATTCGTGAAAATAAAATTAAGTTGGTAATTTGGAAGAAAAAAAAAGAACTTTAAAAAAAAAAAAAAAAAAAAAAAAAAAAATTGTCTTAAATTTAATTGAAGAGGCGAATAGTGTACTTAGCCATTTATAAAATTTAGATATTCATGAGAATGAAGTCAAGTTCAGTTGGTAACTTTAGACAAAAAGATCCATTTCTTTTTCTACTTTAAAGCTATTTTCGAAATTAAAAACTTTATTTTACTGTGAATTGAAATTGAGGGGGCGAATAATGTGCTTCACCCCTTCTGAAATTTTGCCATTCGTGAAAATAAAGTTAAGTTAAATTGGCAATTTTAGAAAGAAAAAAAAAGAACCCTTTTTAAACTTTAGTTTTTTTTTTTTTTTTTTTTTAAGCACTATTTTCTTCTGAAGTTTAATTGAGTGATATTTAGACATTAGACCCCTTTTGATATTTAGACACTCATGAGAATGAAGTCAAGTTAAATTGATAACTTTAGGAAAAAAGCACTATTTTTTCACCTTTAAAGCTATTTTCTAAGTAAAAAACTTTATTTACCTCTGAAATTTAATTGAAGGGTGAAAAATGTGCTTCGCCCCTTCTGAAATTTAGCCATTCGTGAAAATAATGTCAAGTTAAATTGATAACTTTAGAAAAAAAGCCCTATTTTTTTTTCTACTTTAAAGTTATTTTCGAAATCAAAAACTTTATTTTACTGGGAATTTAAATTAAGGGAGCGAAAAATGTGCTTCGCCCCTTCTGAAATTTAGCCTTTCGTGAAAATAAAGTTAAATTGGTAATTTTAGAGAAAAAAAAATTTCAACTTTAAAGTTTTTTTTTTAAACATTTTTTTCCTCTGAAATTTAATTGAGGGGGCGAATAGTGTTCTTAGCCACTTCTGAAATTCGGAAATTCGTGAGAATGAAGTCAAGTTAAATTGGTAACTTTTGAAAAAAAGTACTGTTTTTTTTTCTACTTTAAAGCTATTTTTGAAATTAAAACTTTTATTTTCCTCTGAAATTTAATTGAAAGGCGAATAATTTGCTTTGCCCTTATTGAAATTTAAACATTCGTGAGAATAAAATTAAGTTAAATTGGTAATTTCAGAAAAGAAAAAAAACTGTCTAAAAAACTTTCTTAAGACAAAGACTTTTTTTCACGTATAACTTTCTATATAATTAAAAGAAAATCTCATCCCAACTTCATCTCTTTTGCCCTTCCCTGGCGGAAAGAGTAATAAAATGCAACCTTCACTGATAAAAATTGGTTTCAAAGCCACCCCTGACTTTCAACAATTTCCTTTCCACCCACTTTGGCATATAATTCTGGTGGCCAAACCCCCCACAAAGACAGTTATTTGACTCCTCAAAAACAGCCACCTCATGTTACACGCAGTGGGTAAAAGTACTTTGCTTCTTAAATTTTCATTTTTATGGCCTTTTGCTCCTTTGTCCTCTTTTTAAAATGTCAGATATCCACAGAAACATATCTTATTTGGATATCTCTTCGTAAATCGTCTCAAGCAAGCAATTATCTAGATTTTCTGAGAAAACAGGTGTTTTAAGCTTTTAAGGGATCTAAACTGGGGAGGACTTGTTGACATTTTCTCTGGTCTGGTCTTTTTGTGATGAGACATTTCTTAGACTAACGTAAATAAACGCTCTCTGCTAAAAAAATTTTTTAGCTCTTTTAATTACATAATTTAAGTTATCAATTTCAAAAGAAAGCATATTTTTTTATTTTGTTTAATTGTTTTAAATTATTTGGTTGTTTTTTTTGTTGTTGTCGTTGTCGTTATTTTTTTTACATCAGTTTGACAGATTAAATAACAAGGAAACGTAAAATAGATATCGAAGGAGGTAAGCAAATGTTTTCATTTCATTAAATTATTTAATGCTTTAATAATTATGCATTTATGTACTATTTGAATTGTTTCAGATAGTTGTTCGTATATCAAATACATTTAAATAGTACATTAGTTCATGATTTTACCGTCTGTTTGTTGGTGTATGGATTAGTTTATGTTACGAATTTAATTTTTTTTAATTGTTAAATAATATTTTGAATTCTTTTTACTTTTAAAAACTTTGTTTTTATTCGAAAATGAAATTCAACCTTTAATTTTTTAAGAAAATCCTAGTCAATAAAAAAATAATAAATAAAGTACCTTGAAATAAAAAATTTATTTTCGTATTTTCGATTATTCTTTCAACTTTTAGGAGGTACATTTTAATATCGGTTCCTTAAGATCATCAATGTCTTTATTTTATTGAAATTAATTTTCTTCTGCTCTTTTGGCACAAAAGTGATATTCATTGAAGATTAATATACTAAAAATAAATAAATAAAAAGGACCGAAAAACTATTGATTGTAAAAACAGGAAAATAACACGATTGAGAATGCATCATATCAGCTCTGAAAGGTGTTTTCCTTTTTCTAATTTTTTAAATTTACTATTTTATTTTTATCTTATATGATAACTATTATTATATTATGTATATCATATGATTACGTAGAGCAGAACTCTAACACCAAATCTGTTATACATTTACTCTCTCTCTCTCTCTCTCATGTGAAATAAACCAATTAAAAAAAAACATTATACACCAACAATAATTTGCATAAATAAGGATAATTCGTTTAAATAATGATAATTTTTATTTTAATACAAACAAATTAACTACCATTTTTATTTTTAACAATAAAAATGTTAAAAAATTATTCTTTAAAAAAGGTTTATTAAAAATTTTCATAATATTTTATTATTCTCAGTAATAAAAACTTTAATTAAACAAAAAACTTATTTTTAAGAATGGGGCAATATTGGAGGGTAAAACACATTCCGTAACATAGGAGGGGAAAAAATTATCCGCGTAATTTTTGTAGTCTTTTTTTTTTTAATCATAATTTCATAGGATGCTAAAATTGTGTTAATTAACTTCGTGAAAGCTTTTTTCATGAATATTTCTTCTGAGTATTAATTTTCAAAAATTTTAATGCTGAAATTATAAATGCTGTTGATGGAGATTAAAAAATTAATGCGATCAATACTATTGTAATTCATCATTTCTTAAAAATGTGAATATTTCTCTTTATCAATTGAATATTTTTATTTTCCATTTTAAACATGACAATTACGACTTAAATCCAGATAAATTAAACTGGAACAATATGAGAAAAATACTACACATAAAACTACTTAAATTTCATTTATTTTTCCGCATTTTGTGTTATATTATATGTCATATATGTATTATGTGTTATATATATGTTATTGTGTTATATTTTTGTTTATTTTATTTTTCTCTTCAAAAATCCGAAGCAAATAAAATTCATTGTCAAGACAAGCCATTAAAAAGAATTTTTTATTTAGGAAAAAAGCTGTATAACCTTTTTCTTTGGTATTATATTTGCTCTGGAATTTCAAATAAATAAATAGTTCCCTGTCATGATTGTTTACTCATATATGACGTCGCGAATATATATATTTACATGCCTTTCTGATCAGAAGTTTCAATAGGCAAATTATTCAAAAAAGAATCTTCTTTAAAATATAGCCATATTTTTAGGTCCCTGTGCACACTGGAGTAACGTAACTTTATTTTTAGCTCGATGTCAATTATATAACTGCTGAATATTTTTTTTATAGTGGCTTTTTAAAAGGAGAGCATATGTGATACATAAAACCGTAAAACTCCATCCAATTTCTATAAAACGTGTTGAAAATTTTTAATTTGAAATCAATAAGTAATTTCATTTTTTATAACTATATATTAAACAGATTCAAGAAGTTTTATGAAATTGACACTTCATGACTTGCATTATAATTAGCTTGTTGACTAGGGATACTTTATTTAAGACTTTTTATGATTACTTTATTTATTTAATTTTAAGTTATGAGCTTCCATTGCCCATAAGTGATATATGCGCCAGTTTTATAAACTTAATTTATACAACAATACAGATATTTACCAAAATTGTCTGAAAAATTAAGTTTAAAAATAAAAATAAAGTAATAACTTAGTTAATTAAATTAGCTCCAACTGTTATTATTCTTTTTTTAATTTTACAATATCATTTAATCTAATACGTCATATGGTAACCATATTATATATAGACAGAGCTATACTTTCTTCAAAGTTTACATTTTATATTAAATCCATTTTTTGATTTTATAAAACCTTCGAAATACAATTTTCAGTGTCAGACCTGTTAATTCCATCATACCTGTCTTTCTGTATACCGGATAATAATAATAATCAGAATTAAAAATTAACTTCAGAAATTTTTTTAGAATTTTGAAATTTATGTACAAAAAAAAGTTATTTCTTATAAAATAATTTCAGAAAGCTAAAAATATGCAAAAATGAATATAGAAGTATGCACCAAAGAAAAAAATGGGATAATTTACTTTAAGAGTTCGTCTGAAAGAGAAAAAAGAAGTGCCTGGGCAAAGTAGAAATCGGGAGCCATCACCGATTTTATATTTAATACATTCAATGTCAATTTCTCTTCTACTAATCAATTTTCAGGATCTCTTAAAACGAAAATCTTCGCTTAAGTTCCAATTGTTCATGCGATTTCCTGACAATTTTGAGGAATCTCAACTAAAATTATTAATTGTAGCATTTAGAAGAAGCAAACACATATTCATCGTCGACATTGGCACCCAAATCTTAAAAAAAAGTTTAAAACATTGCTCAATTTTATAAAGAATTATTAAAATAATTGAATAGTAAATTATATTTAGTTTTTTTTTGCATCACATTATTTTTACTAGAAAAGCGATAAAAACAAAGATAAAAGAAAGCTATTGTCTTTTCATATTCTAATTGGTCAGTTAAATGTGAAAATTTACGGAACATGTACAGAAACGGCTAAACCGTGCAAACACAAATTATTATTTTGTTCAAATTTAAAAGTTATTTCGTTACTTGAGTGGTGAGGTTTAGCACTTTCTTGTAATATCTCGCATGCTCACGCACTTTTAATTTTTGATTCTGTGCAGTGCAGGTAATAATTATTTATGTACGTGAACTAGCAAGAGGCTAAAGTTTTCTATTTTGTAGCAAAATCAAACAATGTATTGAGCGTAAATAAATAAATAAACAAAGCGAGCACTCTTAGATCAAACAATCGCATTTTCATAGGACTCAATTCGGATAGTTCGGAAACCTGACTTTAAATATGCGAAATAATTAGTGTAAGGGTAGACGATTTTAAGAGTCAGGAAATTTCCCCCACGAAAACGTACTTGCTTTGAATAAACTTTATTTAATCAACGTATGCAGATTCTTGACCCTTAAAATAATGGGATAGCTGTAATCTGGAAGGAAAAAAAAACAGTTCGACAATTTAGTCAGAGCAGTTCGAGCCTTTTTATGTTTGCGATTTGAATATTTTTGTTATACACAGGGCCGACGATTCTAAGGTTGTTCAGTGATGATCAGTAATCTTTTAATTTATTCCTTTTTTTTTTGTGCGTCAGACATAGTTTAATGCATTTTTTGCAGGTATACCTGGCTCAGTAATTACGATTTTTGTCTGACATTATTTACTTTTTATATTTAGTCATGTATTATTGAAATGCTTTTTCCGAACATTTTAATTTTCAAACTTCGTAGTTTACTTTGATTATTTGTCAGTTATTTTTAAAAATAATTTTTTTTCGGATTTTTATTTTCTCTATAATAATTTCTATTCCTCTGTCCTTGTTATTTTTCAAACATTTTTAAGCTAAATGGGAATTTTTGTGACCAGTAACTCTTTATTCTCATTAATAAAATAATAAGTCTTAATAAAAACTATGTTATAATACAACAAATTTTTAATAAGTACAGCAAATTTTTCAGATTTAGTCTTTAATAATTTTTAGTAATAATTTTTTTAGATTTCATTTTTATCGGATTTTTGCTTTTACGCTTATGTTAATGATATTTTTGTTAATTGTTTTATCTATATTTTGTTAGAACATTTTAACTTCTTTAAATATATTTCATTCAATTTATACTTGAAAATTTTTAAATATTTTAAAAGTATATAACATACTTTCCCAATATCATTTGGTTTTTCGAAAGATTCTTTTAAATTTCCATTAGTCTTTTTCGCTCTACAATTTTGTTTCGAATAGCTATAATTCAAAAAATAATATTGCATTGTTAAGTTAAAAAAGCACGCAGCCTCTAATATACAATAAAATTTTTGGTTATAATTTTATAATGTGTTTAGATTATACTTCTGTAAATAAGAAACATATTTAAATATGGCGAGCTGGAAATTAATTCCTTCATTTGTTTTAATTTTTTCATCCCTAGTCTTTTATCATGAAAACTTAATATGATAAAGTTAATTCTACTTCGTTAAATTACTGCATATTTATATGTTTAAAATAGTTTTTTTTTCTTTGTATACATTTTAAGCTTTACCTTGGAATTAACCAGAAAAATCAGAAGACTTGTTAAAATTCAAAGTCATTTTAAAATAAGATTTAATTTTAGAAATCAATCTCTTTTACTACTTCATTTATTTTAATGTTTTTATATCTTGTGCTTATCATTAAAATTATGATAAAGTTAATTTTCCATTTTTTTGTAAACTGAAAATTTATATTCATGATTAAATTCAAATCTATGCTAGGATCAAAATTTAAATAACAAGTTATTTTTAATTCAATATGTTTTTGAGGAGCGAAAAACCATTGTATGTCATTATGATTAAAATGTATCGACAAAATGTATTGCTCAGCATTAACAAGTTTAAAGGAGTAAAATTACAAAATTCATTAATTAAATTTCTTACATTTTAATACACTTTTTTTCTTTTTAATTAGTTTCTTATTGATAAATCATTTTTTGTTAACTAAATTGGTGTGGATGTAATAGTTAAATCATCGTCGTCATAAACAACGGAAATAGTTTAGATAATTACAATTAGACAAATTACAAAAAATAATACAACTAACTTTAAAATATTAAATCAAGCAAAGCTTATGACTTTGCATTGGCTCGCCCCCCCAGTCAAAAAAAAGTTGGCACGCCACTGATCAAAGGCCAAGTGGAGAGACAGAAAAATTTGGCCTTCATCCGACGTATATCTCGGGCTGGGGCGGACTCAGCCTCTACGTAATCCTATACATCTCGCTCACGGATAAAAATTCTCTGGTATCGAGCTGGCTTGGACCTCCAAAAGTGATGCCCGAGCTCATCTCTAATACACACCTCCTTAAACGGCATAGCCACCAAATGAGACAATTTAATCAAATAATTAATTAGGTGCCCTATGAAGTCTACTAAATCATCATTAAATAATTATTACGATTATTTTTTATTTCGATGTTTAATCATGGTAATTATAATTTTCCATTATATGACGATTACACAATGAATAGAACAACAAATTAAAGTAAATGTGGATTAAATTATGGTTTATAAAAATTTATAATACAAAGTATTTTATTTTCGATATAACTATACAAAAAAATTACAGACTTACAGAATTTTTTTTAAACAGTTTAAAAATAACAACATGCTGTGCCAAAAATGATTTTGAGCTTCCTTCTTTCTACATCAACGAGTCACACAACAGAAATATCATTAATTTTATTTACATATATAATAAGCAACGAATTATTGAATGTTAGATAGATTTTGCACTCCTCTCCATTCTCTCCCTTACATCCTTTTGAAGGGAGATCTCTGTTGCTCCAGCTTCAACCAACAAGCAACTGACGTCATTCAGGATTACTAGAGCCATTTTTCAATTTAAGACAACTTCCAATTCAAGAGCACTAAGAGATTAATTACTCATTGTTAAATAGTTATACTCTATGTTTGCAGGAATACAAAAGTTTTCTAAGATATAATGGCTTCAGTTACCTATTGAAATGGAGAAAGAACTTAGTCTCAGTTACTCAGTTAGTGATGTTACTCAGTTAGTGATGGGGTAATAAAAGATTAGCAACCGTCCGCACGAAGAAAAGCACAAAATCTACTTAAACTCACTCCAGTTTATTGCCATAACAATAGTAGCGCCCTCTATGAGACGGCAATGGGCACTTATATTTGGATAATGCACTTGTATACCAGGAAGATGGATCTGCATTAGTAGAATTTTGTTCGTTTTGCAACGCTGTTTTGTTAAGAGTTTCTAGCTCCTTGGTAAACAACAACTTGTGATTCTGTTCCAACATGAATTCCCAACACCTGTACTTCTCCACTTCTTCTTCAACTGGTACAGAAGAATCTGATTTAAGTAATATAACTGATATGCATTCTCTCCGACCATTAGTTAATGCTGAGTACATTTCTGACAAAGCCTTACTGGCACCGACTGGGGAGGTAGTGCTCTGCACCTGCTTGCACACTTCTTCTGCTGGAAGTGTTTGGGAAAATCCACTGTCTCCAAATACGAGGAACTTATCCTGAGAACTGAGAACCAATTCTCGGACTTCTGGTTCGGGAATTGAAGACCAGATTTCTTTTGGTATCACTTTACTTTGATGACTACTTAGGTGGTTGTTGTAACATATTTCTGTGCCCTAAAATGAAAAACTTTTTTTACTTTGCCATTTAAAAAGTGAAAATAATGCACATTTAAATTGAGGTATTTATTGTTATTACAATTGAATCGATGCGTCCGAAAACCTATTAATCTCCACATTCTTTCGAATTAGAGGTTTTTTGCATTTTTAAGTTTAGCTGACGCAGATACATAGATATGATAAACGATATTAAAAAAAATTCGCGTCCTTATACTAGTTATAGTATATTTTGTGCGTGAAATCTCAATTTAGTTTGAAAATATGCCATATCCAGGAGATGACCGTTGCTTAAGTACCAAGTTCAATAATAAAATGTTTCTATGTGTCCGAAAACCTACTTATCTCCACATTCTTTCAGAATTGAGTTTTTTTGCATTTTTAAATTTAGCTGACGTAGATGCATAGTTATAATCTAAAAAAAATTCACGTTTTCATACTAGTTATAGTATATTTTGTGCGTGAAATCTCAATTTAGTTCGAAAATATGCTATATCCTGGAGATGACCTTTGTTTAGGTACAAAGTTCAATAATAAAATGTTTCTAGATTTGTCAGAAGGTATAAAGTTATAAACATGTTTTAGAGAGATCTTACAATAAGTGTTCCGTCAATCGTTTTTTAAAATTAGACATTTTGCTTTTATCAGTGATTTGCCTCCTTTTCCCCATGTTTTTTTTCTCCAATCATTGACTCGTTCACTATATCACGGAATAAAATGTCATTCTGTAAATTAATTAAAAAAGACCGGTTGTCATAGAAATGAAAAATATTCAATGACATTACATAAAAAAAATCACTATGTAGGAAGATATTTAACGAACTAAATAAAATATTTATGACCGTGTGGGTAATGAAAACTAAATATTGTTTGATAACGTCAATATCCTTTCTTCCTATCCCGTTAACAAAGATGTATAAAAATATTAAAAAGATATATACTTGTATAGCAGACACCCATTCTTCAATTTCGAAAGGAGCAGTATCTTGCCTCTGTGCTAGAACAATGATATTTCCAGATCTTCCCAAGATGCAAGAGGATGGTCTGCCAACGGTACCCAGCCTGAGGGTGACTGGGCTACCATGAGATGAAGAGAGGTGACACATTGTTATACCGAAGTCTTTTTCATACCCTCTGCTTCGCAAGTACCTAAAAGTACCAATTTTAATTGTTTGTTGTCAGTAGGAAAAAATGCAGCAAAAGCTCAGAAGATCTAACTTTTTATTGTCTTGAAAATTATTAATTGAAACAAAACCTTAATCAGATAAATTTTGTTAATTGAATTTAAGGTTGTTAAAAGTTCAGATAGTATCACAATAAAAAATATTTAATAAAAAGTTTCATTCAATATTTTTTACTGATACTTATATACTCTGACACTTGTATATATACTCTGGCATTTTTTTTGCTTATCAATAATTTTAAGGCCCAATATTAGAATAAATTTTAGTGTAACATAAATATTTACGATAACTCCTTTTATTATTTTTATTATAAATCAAGAGTGCATAGCTCTTGAAATTTTATACTGCAGACATTTCCAGTTTTATGTCGGATCTAAAAACACAATTATTTCAAAATATTTTAGTACAAGTTTGTGCTTTAATTGTTTGCTATGAAGCATGGATGTTAGTTACCAGTTAAGTATTTTTCAATTCTAAGACGTTTAAAATCCCTTCATCCCTAACAAGAAAGGGTTCATCCCAGCTATTAAAGCTTTATTAACGGTATATAATCTCCCCCTCCCTTCCAAAAAAAAAAAAAAAAAAAAAAAAAAGACCAAGG
Organism: Parasteatoda tepidariorum; assembly: GCF_982258835.1. Taxonomy (NCBI): domain Eukaryota; kingdom Metazoa; phylum Arthropoda; class Arachnida; order Araneae; family Theridiidae; genus Parasteatoda; species Parasteatoda tepidariorum. The sequence goes on from NC_141763.1 coordinate 69,051,622, forward strand.
ATCTTTCAGCTACTCTTTTCTATAAAGAGAATCACTTTGGATTATATAGTCTAACGTTCTTTAGTAAGATCCTATTAAAGTGATCATTCCATTATAACAGCAGATGCATAAAGCCTCATTTGCTGTTCCTTAAACGCAATGTTAATTTAACGTCCATTGAAAGTTCTGCACTAGCACTGAACTGTTCATTCCAATATAGCAACCAAAATTTATTCTTTTGATTTAGAATAAGTTTTAAAGAAATTTTTTAAGCCATCATTTATTTAAATGTTTCGACACAATAAATGTAAAACATCTTTAACCGCTGTCGAATAAAGTTAGAGCTGCATGACCACCCGAATTTTTTTCTTAAGTCCTAGGTGGTCGTAATTTATGGTTATTCATAATCTGTTTAACATTTGTGTAGAAGTGTTATTGACAATGTCAACTTTAATTTATGAAAAGGTACTCCAACATAGAATTGAGTTAACGTGTTTAATATACTAGTGAATTAAAATTGAATAATTGTGTTGATAGACACGTTACAGTACTCCCCCACTAGAATTTTATCGGTGATCGAATTCGATGAATGACCACTAGTTGATACATTGCTGTTTTTTGAGAAGCCGGGAGAGCTGTCTTAATATCACCGGACCTTGAGTGCTGATCGGGAGAGCTGTATTGAGTTCACAGTCGTGGTCGCTCCTGTGTTGCCATTAGCAGTCGGTGTATGCAGACTGACGTTGTGTGTGGTCGAGACTGAGTAGCAACAGCGTGATGTCTTAGTCACAATTATCAAGTTAATTGCTCAATACGGACCATCTATCAAAGTAGGCGTGTTCAAATCAAAATGAGTGTGTCGGGGTAGGCGTGTTCTGATTACGTCCGCAATTCATCAATGACGGGAGAATGTTACCGACTATGACAATCTATCTAAAGGTACTTCAGCATAGAATCGAGTTAACATGTCTTACTAGTGAATTAGATCTATACTAGTGAATTAGATCTATACTAGTGAATTAGATCTGTACTAGTGAATTAGATCTATACTAGTGAATTAGATCTATACTAGTAAATTAGATATATACTAGTGAATTAGATATATACTAGTGAATTAGAATTGAATACATGTAATGATAGAAACGCCACACATTCTTTTCAAAGATTATGATAAGTTCCTCAATCATACTTTTCCTGTTTGGAAATTTTATTCCCTCTTTTTCATCTTTTGTGGTTTATTTTCGAATTAAAACATGGTCTTTGCAGTTATCATTAAGTGTATTATTTAGTAAAATTGGTATCCACTAACTAGCATATAATATTTAGTTCACTTTTTACCCATGAAACATCATTTTAAAGGGTACTTAAACGAATATGTTAGTAGAGAAACAAAATGTCATCAATATTTCTGTTAGTTACGAAATTCTTGTTAAGATGAAGCATTGTTTTGTTAAAAATTTGTAAAATATTTTTTTAGACATGGGTCAATATTTACGTTATTTTTGTGCACTCAAGATATAATGACCTCCCAATATAACGTCCGTTTTTTTTTCGATCACGAGGGTCGTTATATCGAGCTTCAAATTTAATAATAAAGGAGAATCCATTCCTGGAATTCAAATCAGATCTGATTACAAAAATCAATCTCTCTGGCAGTAATTTTGTTGCCAGGGAACCATCCCTGATAACGGAAAATCTATCCCTAATGAAAGATACAAAAAATAATAAAGCTTAAAAATAAAACCTTTTTTTAAAAAAAAGAAGGAGAAAAATATTACCTGACGCATGACATGAGGGAATTTTTTATAAACTGTGGGTATGTTTCCTTTGCTTCTCGTTCAGATCTGAGTAGCTCTGGCAGAACGTTGCGCAATTGTCCCACTTCATTCAAGTCGTCCACTTCCATCAGTGCAATGAGAGCCTCCTGGCGTACATTTGAGGAATCTTTTTGAAATTCTATGTATATTCTATCGAGATGAAACAAAATATGATTTATTAAACAATATTTTTCAAATAGCAATGTATATATTTTTGATAAAATAATAACATTTACCGCGTATTGCCATCGTGTGATTCCGTAAATCCCAAAGTCCATGGACTACTGGATTCCATTTCTTTGGAAATATTGTCTTTGAGTGGCGCTTGTCGGCCGGCACAATTCACATCTACAACGGCCACAGACCTTTGGCAACTACATGTATCAAAAATGACAAGTCAATTATTCAATCAAATAAGCTCATGTTATGTACAATGTGCAAAAATATAGACGGACCACCCTAAATAACTTTTGATATAATGATCGGATCTTCCCGTTCTAGGATTCAATCGTAATGGTTTGGGGGTGACCTCAAATATGCTAATTAATTAATGCAGGCGATATGTTATGTTACGAAATCAGCCACAGCAATGTACTTTCTCTGAATTATTATACGTTTTTTTCCACGGATTCGAATTTCTGACCTCCGAAATATAGGGGGTAGCCGCAATCAGTAGTCCCAATAGATTCGACAGGCGAGCGATAAAAAGTTTGGACCCCTTAATGTTAATTTTAATTTTCCGTACTTTTAGTAAAAAGTTCTTGAGAACTTTTTAAGAGAACTGAAATATTTTTTGCGCACAATTATAAAATTTGAGCATTCAAAGATAATGCTCTGCAAGAAAATAATAATAAATAATAATAATAATAACCTTTAGAAAATATTTGTTATTTATTACTATTTTATTTAATACTAGTTGGAAAAATTTTTGAATTGTGAGGTATACAATTATTGACGTCATTTCAAAGAATTTAACATTACATGGCAAAACACAAAATTTGAGTGAAGTCAGCAAAAGGTTCCTAAGTACCTGAATTTTAAAAAAAAAGTCGCATTTTTAAAATTTGATTTCTCAGGAATTTTGCATGGAATTATTTTTGGATAAAGGAATTTTGAATTAAAAATGTTTATGCCATACAATTTAAATTTTTTGGATTACTTATAAAATAACTTACACTTTTTACTTACAAAATAATAAACAGTTATTACAAATTACTTTTTGCGTGGAATTATCTTTGGATGACCGAGAATTTTATAGCTGCAAGCGAAAATTTTTAAATTCGCTGAAAACAATTCTCGAGATATGGCGAAAGACACGAAAAGTTACATTAAGTGATCCAAAAGCAGTCCTGACTAAGCTATTGGAACAATATTTACTAGATTGCGACTATCCAATATATTTTGATGGTCTGAAATCCAAATTCGTCGTATTTAAGGAATCTTTATTCAGAGAAAGTACGTTTTCGTGTCTGATTTCGTAATTTAAAATATTACCTGCATTAATTAATTAGCATATTTGAGGTCACCTCCTCGAATTATTAGGATTGAGTCCCTAGTACATGACTATCCGATCATTGGATTTTCTTCATGTACTGGATCAAACCGCTTTCTCGTATGCTTTAGACCTGACAATGACGATATTAGGGGTCGGGATAGACTGGTTGGTAGGGTACTGGACTCGTGTTTGTGAGAACGGGAATTCGAATCCAGCTGGTCGAAGAATCTCCGTGTACTAAACGGTGACTGGTGCACGTTAAATCGTTGTCACAAAGTCCTCCAGGTTCCTACAACAAATCAATACCTCTGGGGTACTGATCCAGGAGCTCTCTTGTCTTCTGGATTGGGATCGAAATTACAAGGATACGGAGTTGAACATTGGTAGTCGTAAACCCTGAATTGGGTCAGCTGTTCAACGACGGTTATAAAATAAACTAAAAATGACGTGATTAGTATCAACTTTATATTTTTTCCAAGTTGTTTTTCAAAGATTATATAAATTTTGCCATGATTTTAATAATGTATGGAATATTTAATAATGTACGGAATATAAATAAAATTGGCAAGTCAAGCAATTAGGCTCTACATTTGCAAAAAGAAAATAAATTTGCATTATTCAGCTATAACAGGGAAGTTTCATATTTGGCGATTCTTTGCTCCGCTTTATACTTTTTTCCAGCACTGTACTTTTCAAAACGAAAAACTTCCATCATAAAAAAAAAATGTCCAACTGTTTTTTTTTTTTTTTTTTTTTTTTTTTAATCATCATTTTTGCTGAAATGATTATTAAAGTCTTCAGAATTTTGACTTATTCCGATTTCTAATTTTTAAAAAAATCCCCGAATATGTTTCTTTTTTCCAATTCTTTTTAGCCTAATCACCTAATTTATTTGAGAAAAAAGCTCAGTTTCTAAACATTTTCGAACATTGAACATTAAAAATTTCATAGCTGAAAACAAATTGTGATAAACGAAGGCATTTGTTTGGATAACAAATTATTTTGCGTTATTAGTTTTTATGTTAGGAATCAACCATCTTAATAAAAAAAAAAGTGTAATAAAAACTTTTCTGTTGTGTATGATTTAAGAGAATACTTTTTGCTCTACTTCGTAATATGCTATCCATTTAAAGAAATCCTGTTTATCAAATATTTTATTTCCTTAACTCATTCTTTGAAGAATTGTTGAAATACACTCGAATTATGAACGACAAATGCCCGGATGCACGTGACGGGAGATATTCACATAAGTCGTGAGTTTACGCATTATTGCACTAGAATGTCATATTTTAGATAGTAAGTTTTTAGCACGCGACATATTCTAAAATGCTTAAATTCTTTTCTTTCCGTATATAAGACGACCGATTCATTCGAAATCAACTCATTATCCTCATCTTACTCCAGAAAAATAATTCCAAAAAGATCTAGTAATCGAAATGCTTTTCTTTTCAACATTATTTGTGTTCTTGTCAGCGATCAGCATTTCCATAGCGGGACCAGTTCTGCTACGAGCCAATTCTTTGGCGCAACCCGTGCTTCAGCAATTAGAAATACCACGCCCGTATGAGTTTGGATATGATTTTGGTGACGGACTAGGCATGTCTCAACATCGCCAAGAGAGTTCTGACGCCAATGGTGTGGTGAGAGGCCAGTACGGCTACTTGGATCCATTGGGTGTTTACAGGACTGTCGAGTACACAGCTGGACCTGATGGATATAAGGCTGTAGTTAAAAGTAATGAACCTGGAACTGCAAGCCAACAAGTTGGAGATGCAGTGTATGTTGTGCAAGCTCCTCCCCCTGCTGCAGTTGCTCAAGGATTCAGGCAAAAAGTGGAATTAGTAAATGTATAAACTTCAAATTTAGTATCATGATTTTGTAAATAAAGAATTGGAATTAAACTTGGGTTAGTTTTTCTTTCAACGTAACACTGTCTGAGCACTCAACCTTTTCTCACGGACAATTGCAATCGGCGAATTATTCATTCCATTCTATAAGTTTAAATTTACCATCTTTCATGTATTTTTTTGAACTTTTTTTAATGGAAAAATGGAAAATCAAAATCCTGTTTCATGATCCGAATTCAAAGTTTTATAGTTCTAGTTTATGTTTTATAATTTTAGTTTAATAGCAGCAAATATTTTTTTTTATGTAATAAAAGGTTAATCTGTTTTAATTTATACTTAAAAACAATGTTCGTCAATTCGAAAAAGATAAATGTGTATGAAGAAAGGGCATTTAAAGCATCGCAAAGAAATGCTGCGTAGATTTATAAGGAACTGGTCCATAAAGGCATTATAAAGTAGAGTTTTACTTCGATTATTTGAAAATATATAATTCAGATTACTTAATAAAAAAAATTAAAGAAAAAAACCTAAACTTGACTTTAATATGTATTCAGTTCAAAATATCGCTTAAAACAATTAGTTTACATTATCGCTTTAAAATATTCAGTTCACAAAATCGTCTATCATCAAATCTAAACTAGAATTCAACCAACTTGATAGAAGTATGAATATAATAGATAAGTGTCATTTCATACTTCAGTATTAAACTTAAAAAAAATAAATAAATTCAACTTACCATAAGTGTTGGAAATCTGAAGGATCTATTTGTAAATTGCAGTTAGCAGAGAGATCAAGGTAAGTAAGATTTTTAGGCACAATAGTGGCCAGCTCCAACTGCTGAACTTGATTACAAGCTAAATCAAGAACCTGTAAAGAGGTTTAGATGCATAAATGCTTTTAAAACCAACTGAAAATTACCTGTGATTTAAGAAATCAATTTAAGAACAATGGAAGAACATAGAATTTTAATGTTTGATGTGTATTGCTTAAGAAACCAAACAGTACTTATTCTCCTCAAATTTTAAATTAGTTACTAAGTGTATCTACAGATGGAGCTTCTGACTCAACTTAAGAAATAAGGTTTTCTTCTGTATGTTATACAATTCCAACTTCAATATTTGTATGGGCATCTGTCTTCAGACTGCACCATATTGTAGGCTGCAAGTAGCGCTTACTTAGAAAACATTGTTTTTTAGGTTTTTTCAGAAAGCAGTGTTATAGTTTTTCTCAGTTCTTCCTCTAAACCTGAACTAAATAGAAAAGGTAAAAATTATAATACTTAATTATTAGTTTAGTTGTAAAACGTTGCAAAAAATAATAAATCGGAACTATTTGAAGTTGAAATATACTATAAAGTATTTTTTTATATAAAGAACTATACAAAGTACTTTTTTATTTAAAGTTGAAATTTTTTCTCTGGTTTGAGATTCACAAATGGTGATTAACTGTGAAAATATTAATTAAACGTTTTATTTTATATCTTATTTCATTCAAAATAATTTTAACATATAGTTTTAAGGTTCAGATGCAGCGTCACAAATTGTCAGTTATTTTAATATACGTATATATTTTTAAAATTTATATGTAAGCAAGGGGATCCCCACTTAAATCAAGCGATACATTTTTTAGGATCAATTTCAGAAATGAGTAACATTATGGGCATTCGGAAAGTAAATTAATATTTATGAAAGTAAAAAAGGAAATATTATAAGAACCTGACGAATAATTAACAAGGAAGACAAGATTAAAAACATAAAAATCTGTTTTATTCAAGAAAAGAAACTGAGAGAAAGCTATTATGAAATACACCATCAAATTTCAGCAAGTAATAAAGCCGATTTTTATGTTTTCACTCCCTTTCTTCAATAACAATGCGTCATATTTTGATTAATTTTTTTTTTTTTTCAAATAAATTTGCAACCTGCCTTGATTTCCTTTTTTTTTAATATTAATTTGCTACCTGCAACCTATTAATTTGTTTTGTTTTTTTATTACATTTTCAACAAGGATTCCATGTAATCGTCAAAATCCACGAAATCGTATTTTTTCTGGTTTCCAAAACTTAAATTATTGTTTGCTCGTTGTTGCAAAAAAAGTAAAAGTAAACTAATAAGACTTTAAGTAATGAAACAATTGCGGCAAAACGCTTTTTTTTTAATAAGTTCGCGATTTTTTTAACGTGATATATGTTTTACTCTTACAACTTTGAATTACTAATTCTCCCTAACTCACCTGTAGATTGCTGAATTCAGTCAATTTTTGCACTGAGGTCAGTAGATTTGAGTGTAGATAAAGCTTTTCCAAGTTCGGTATTTTGGTTATTTGACTAGAAATTGTTTCGATTTCATTTCCTGATAATGACAGAGATCGAAGAGCGTGTAGATATTCAAAGAAGCTGAAACAGATTTAACTTAATTAATTATATATATATATATATTAATTATAGAATATTTTCAATGATATAGAAATAATTAAATAATCTATCCACAAGCATATTTTCATCAAACTTAACAAAAAAAAATTTTCTGTACAAAAATAATAAAAGAATACATGAAAAAGTACAATATAAAAACATAATTCTAGATGTAGCTACAGGTAAATGAATATAATTTTCCTATTAACACAAATATGTATTCAAGTTAGTCATATGACACCGAATAGGAGCTTTTAGTTTTAGTCGGTTCCAATTATTAGGTTTGCACCCCCTAGCGAAACCCATCACTTGATAGGAAATGTGTTTAATACCTTCTTGAAAGTAAACCTCCTATACATAAATATTTATTAGAAGTTTTTTTTTGCATAAAATTATTTTTGGTTCAAAATTATTTATTATATAATTGTATGCAAAATTTTTTTAAATTCGCTGACCAACCTACTGGGACCATTTTAACCAGATTGTGGCTACCCTTATATTTTGGGTTTAGAAATCCAAATCCATCGAATAAAAGGTATGCTTTCTCGAAAGTACTTTTTTGTGTCTGATTTCATAACTTAAAAATTAGCATATTTGAGTCCCCCTTTTTAAGCAATTGCGTTTGAGCCCTAGAAAGTGAAGATCCGATCATTAAATCATAAGTCAATCATGGTCCGTTTATTTTTTATTTTTCACACTGTACGAAACTAGTAACCCAACACATAATTATATAACGCATAAATATATGCATCATATAAAGACCTGTATCACAAAATTAATTTTACAAAATATTGATTTTTTTTTCTGAAATTTTGATAAATCCTTGCACTAAACTTAGAGCAGTTATACGATCTGTATTTTTCTCACAAGAAAATATTTTCACTGAAAACTTTAAAACAAAATTCAAAAAGGAAAAAAAATTGATAAATAAGTTCACTATACATCTATACACAATGAAGATCGCAAAATAATATTTCTGTGGAGAAAAAACAAACACACTATCGAAATCTGACAAATCACTATCGAGAAGGAACCAAAATCTGTTTAATGGCCGGTTGAAACTTTAGAATTTTCAAAATGAACATCCTCCAACTCCTCTCTGTTTCTTAAAACACTTTGTACACTCGCCTCCTTATTAGTTTACTATGGATAATTAACCGTTAATATGGATAATTAACCGTTAATACGGATAATTAACCGTTAATATGGATAATTAACCGTTAATATTGATAATTAACCGTTAATATGGATAATTAACACTTTACTATTAATTTATTGATTTTCCTTCTTAATCATTAATTCACGACCCATTATTTGTATTCCTTTTTAGATTTCATTTTTGACCAGGGTTATAAAAATGTGTATTTAGGGCTATCGTAAGGAGCCTGTATACTGTTCTTATGATAGATCTCATCATATACATTCATTATTTCGTACAAGCTTAAACATGGAGTTTCAATGCAGTGAAACCTACGCAAGTTGTCAACTTGCACTGCTTTAGTGGTCATCATAGACAGGTGGTTAACTTATAAATACAGGTGGAATAAGTAACTGTTTTTTTAAATAATGCTTATATCACGTTATGCATTATGTTATTTAATATTAGTATAGATAATTATTAACGCAATTAAATCTTTTTAACATGATTTTAAAGTTTAAGTTAGTAAATATTTATATTTTGAACAAATATTAATATATTTTTTTCAGATATTTTGAGAATATGGTAATTACAGAAATAATTAAAATTCGTTATGCATATTTACTATCAAACTGATTTGTTTACGAAAACAAATATACATAATTTTGTCAGTTAGCGCATGCCAGTTATTTACTATTAAAAACTACTTAAAATACAAACACTGAAGAACATGTTCAGTTGGAATTTTATGTCATTTATATTCTTTCATTTATATTTTAATCATTTTATTTATTTTAGCATTTTAAAATATACTCGTATTTAAAAACTATTAGTCGATAATATTTTCTTATATGGGAAAATTACTAAAGAGGTTTAATTATAATTTTAATATATAACATTAAAGCAAAGAAATTTTTCTGATTAATATTTTGTTTTGGTCAACTAGTGAAGGGTTTTGAATAGAATTCGACTACATATCTAGACAAATTTGATTTATTTTAGGGGTCAACAAACAATATAGACAAGGGGGTGAATTACTAAGTTTTTTCCTCCTTTTGAATTATATAGGGTAAATTCGGTTCTTGGTAATAGAAATCATCTTAGACATATGGTCAACTTACAAAGGTGATCAAAGGTGATCATTATGACTTAAACAATTTTTTTTGAAAAAGTAAATTCATTTACTTGTCTGGTAGAGTTTTCAGCTTGCTATAAGCTAGATGTAAACTGTCTATTCTAGAATTTTGAAGTAGGATTTGCAGGCTCGTTAAATCTTCTAAGGAATTTCCAGATAAGATCAGAGATTTCAAACTGGGAATTGTACCGTAGGATTGAGGTATGGATTTCAAGGAATTATAGGATAAATTAAGAATTTCCAAACTAAAAAAGAAAGAAATAGTTTTAAAATATGTCTCAAGCAAAACAAATAAATAATATAAAGACGTTTTACATATTACGATTTAGAAATTAGTCTGATGCTCTTATTCCTTAGATAAAAAAAAAATTTAGTTTGGTTCTCACAGTTTATTTAATACAGTTTACTTTGATATAGTAAGTCTAAGTATAATTCGCAGTATAATTCAAAGTAATATATAATATAATTCAATAAATAGTTCTTAGTAATTCTAAGAATATTTAAGGCACACACGAATTAGACAATATATGGTGAAATTAGACACTTTATCATCATCAAAATTTATCTGGTCGCCTTAGGCCGTTTACTGCCTTTTCCCCATCCATTTTGAGGTTCTAAATTTAAGGTGGTACTTTCTGGAAACTGAAAGGCAAATTCGTGTGAAATGAAAATTAAATATTTTATATTCTGGATAAAGAGGCGTCGCAACAAAAATAAGCAGCCACTGTCCTGAGGTTTGTGTCCCTCAGTGGACTGATTGTAAAAACACGGTTCCCAGTAGAAAACCAAAGTCAAGCATCACTGGCTGCTGTCAGTAAACGGGTGGATGACCACTTTGATCAGTCTGCGTAGGAACCGAGGAAGCATGGTATCGGCGCTCGTTAAACTATTCTGCCGTAAAGCACTCGACTTTTTGCGCAGGTCGTCAGGCTTCCAAATCAGGGAAGTCATCCTCTCTGCAGAGGATCAAAATTGCGATGGCACGTATTTGGATCATCCTCATGAATCTTTCCCAGAGCGTCGCTAATAGCCCATTGTGCAGTTCTAGTGCGACGTAAATAAAATACCTATCTATCTTTCAGTTATTCAATATTAAAATTTTCATTTAATCCTGTGGTGTAACTTGTAGTTCACTGTTTCTTTTTTAAAAGGAGCATGAATAACTGAACAGGTTAAAAGCAAATTAATTTCTTAGTATCTAATTTAAGCATTTTATAAGCTTTTGTAACACTTTTCAGAACGCGATCCGTCTTTTAATATAAAATAATACAAATTAAGTTTTTCTTATTATTTATTTAATAGTAACTCATGCACGGTGCCCTGTGACGCACTTTGTTAGTGCACGGTACTTATACGTCAGTACTTGTGGGCGATGCCATCGTTGTGAGGTCGATCCTTACCTAGGGAACGTTATTTTATTCTAAGAAGGTGGTAATAACTTCTTTTTGCTTTATTTCTCAATTCGAAAAAGGTAATGGCATTCACTGTTTTCTTTGTAAAAGGCGCGTGAACTTTATCAAAATCAACTTCATTTTTAGTAACTAACTTATACATTGTAAAATTAAATCTTACCAAGGAAATGCCCAAAAGAAGTTTTCTGGTAATTTGCAAAGTTGGTTGAACTGTAAACAAAGGAGCTTAATATGGCACTGTACAGATAAACTGGGAAGATTAGTTAGATAATTATGATTTAATTTTAAATTAACGAGGCTGAAGAACCTAAACAACCTGAAAAAAAAAAACAGTTCTATCAGAATATTCAAATAACTATACAATCAACAAATGATACGTAGTTTCCTTTGATTTTAAGAAATAAATATAATTTTTTTTTTTTTTTTTTTTTTTTTTTTTTTTTTTTTTTACAAAAGAAAAATATTATCGATGCCAAATTATTCGACGAAATTTCGCACAATTTTTTCTTTTTTCGTTTAAAATTACTAAGTTTAAATTTAAGTAAAAATCTGTATACTTTACAATTTAAAGTTGTTTGATCATTATTAAAAAAATAGTAAGTAGTTATTAAAAACTATATATTTTTAAAAAAAATGAATTTTAGGATAAAGGAAGTTTGTAATTGCGTACATAAAGTTTGCAATTCACATCAAATATTACAAAAAAGAAAGAAAAAAGATGTTAAAGGCCTTTAAATGCTCTCCAATGGGCCATAGTCGCTAACTATCGTCGGAATATATTTTCGAGATTGAAATAATGCTATGTCCCTCATAATTTAATAATCAAGAATCAGAATTCGTTACTACAAAAGTCTATTAATAGATATTACTTTATTTTGTCGGATTCCCTAACTTTATTAATTGTTAGCATTAATTAATCAGCTTATTGAAGGTTTCTTGTTTTTACCATTAAGAACGACTCTTAGTTTGTGAATTTCTGATCATTAGAATAAAAGTTCTTTTAAGTGATAACTTTGTACTTTTTTTAGGCTCACTGCACTTCCGTGATAAATAACATAAAACTGATACAATCAGCATACAACTCATTTATAGCATAAAAACTTTCAAACACAAAGTAATGAAAAAAAAGAATATATATATTTAATTGAGTTTTAATTATTTTCTCTCATAACAGTTGAATAGCTTTGTGGAAGAAAAATCCATACGATATTTTTTCAAAAAACAAAAAATGTTCCTGGAAAAAATTTTTCAGTCATACTTAATTATACAATACTCTTTAAATTTCAGTAGTGTAATAAGCCTTTGATGTGTAATTTCTATTAAACATATCTATCACACTTTTTTCATTATTTTGTATTAAATAAAGTCAAAATAATATTCTTAGCACTTTAATAATTTAGGGTAATACAATATGAAACACTGGTGTCTTTTTCTGCGTTAAAGTCTTCCAAACACGGCTCACTTCCAAACAATAATTTCTTAAATTTACAATTATTTGCAAGAGTTTAGATCTAAGAATTAATTATCATTTAGTAATCAGAAATTTCTTAAATTTACAAAATCAATTATTGATAAATTGTTTGATATGATTGAAAAAATAATTTTAAAACTCCTTTTTTCGGATTTTATATTTTCGTACAAATATTGCTTTTATATTTTAGTAGAAAAGAATTCGTATTTCAATACCAATATTGCTTTTATATTTTAGTACAAATATTGATTTTATATTTTAGTACAAATATTGATTTTATATTTTAGCACAAATATTGCTTTTATATTTTAGTACAAATATTGATTTTATATTTCAGTACAAAAGATTTCGCATTTTAATACCAATATTGCTTTTATATTTTAGTACGGATTTTATATTTTATATTTATCCAGATTTTATAATTTAGTGCGAAATTTCTATAAACTAAGAGATTTTTTTAGAAACTATTGGACTTTTTTTTTATGATTAAAAAGTACCAAAATATATTTTTTACTTTTAATGAGAGTGTCAGAAAAAAATATGTAAAAGTGACACCAATGTCCCATTCGTGTCAAAGGGTTAAACGATTATAAAGAGAAAGATATGACGCGAACAGTTTAAATGAGTTTAAGGGTTCCATTGATTTTGTCAATTGAAAGTCATCGAACGGTCTTAGAAAAGCATTATCTTTATTTCCAGGAAAGGCCTTTAAAGGTAATTTATTTAAATTTACTAAAATGTCACTTATACCTTTCATCCACAAAACTATTATATACATTTATCATATTACATGAACATCATATAAGAAATAGAATAGCAATTCAACTTACTCGCCAGGAACGTCTGAAAGCCGATTTTGCTCTGCGAATAGGTTTCGCAAAGATTTAGCTTCGCATATCCACTCCGGCAACAGGCGAAAATTATTTCTACCAAAATAAAGAGTTCGCAATTGTTATGAATAATATATAACTTAATGTTCTAAGTGAAACGAATCCAATAAAATACTCTACTTCATGAACACATCGTTTTATGTAAAAGCTCAATAATTTCAATAATAACATGTTTTAGTTCCTTAAATATTTTATCAAACTGTTTTTCAAGTATTTTTTTACATTGTTTGAAAAATTACTTCATTACAGTACTGTATCAAATATTAATCATAAAAAAAAAGAAAAACAATATCTTTTGGGCACGCTATCAAAAATGAAAATTTTCGAACAATTTTGACACCTGCATTATCATATCATCGTATGATGTTAGGGAAATCATCTGGACAAATTAATCAGAAATGCTGAGTAGCACAGAGAAACTGGAAATTTTGAAATAACGTAAATTGCACCAATAAGTGTAGGAAAAAAACATTTTTTAATGCATATGTATACAGTATGCCATTTATGGCATATGTGTTCTTATGTTTTCTTGTCCTTAACTTTCTACTTCTTAAAGATGACATAGGAAAGATGTTTTCTTTGTCCGCGTCCACATTCTAATAATATGTAATGAAAACTTTGAAATGCTTGGAGTAGCACATCTTTCTTGTGTTTTTTAAGAAGTCAAGAGACAAAACTTGACATTTCATTATGAAAACATAAATGGCATACTGTAAATATGTACATTTTCCCCCAACGTTTATTTGTAAAAAAAATGTATCTTCAAAATTTCTCGTTTTCCTTGGCGACCCTTGTCTGCGCCAAATATTACTAGCCAATTTTATACTTGTTTCGGCAAATTGAATAACATTGGATTCTAAACTAACCTATGAAAGGCCTCGAGTTTTTTGGCACTATGTTGTGAGTTTTTGGACTATTGTTTAAGGAATTATACGACAATAAAGTAAGGGTTGTTTTATAAAAAAAAAGCATTTTACTTTTATTGATAAATATTTAATCTTTTGCTAACAAACATTAATTAATGATTTTTGAATTAATAAGTAAACATGATTCACAGTTCAATATTTAAGAGACAAGAAATTTTAATTGTTATTATTTAGAACAAAAAAAAACTAAATCTTTATTTCGCTTTTTATGTAATTTCACAAGCACATTAACTCGGCATTTTCAAGAAGCAAGTATTTAAAATGCGTTAAAATCTTAAGACTCAATGAATTTAGCTTTTTCATGATCAAATCCAAAACTTTCCCAAGTATTTTCCTTTTATAAAATAGAATAAAATATCACAATACTAGATTGTGATAGAAAGCGCAACTAAAATAACAATACACTCAGCATAAAAAGAATGAAGATTTTATATCCATTAGAACCAACATTTCATAACAACAAATGAAATACAAAGTAAATAACTGAAGCATATTGAATCCCTTTCACAACACTTCTTAATACATCTCAAATGCCATTAAAAAGTAATTACACAAAACAATAATCTTACAAAGTATAAAAGAATCCGAATTGACCTTACAATAGAATGACAATTACATTGTCAAATAATAAGCTGGAATTAAAATGGCAATTGATAACATAAAGTTTATTGGACATTACAATCAAAATTTATGCTCCTTTTTGCAATAAGATAAAAGCTCATATTTCACTGAAGGGATTAAAACTGTCATGTCACAATAAATTCGTGACACAGGAATTAGTAACAGTCAAATAAATGATAAATGTGTAGGCATGCTTAATAAGCAATGAAACATCTGAGGACAGAATCATTAATTATTTGTCGCATAATTTAATAATGGTTTAGATTTAATCACATATTAATATCAACGCATTAGGAAATGAGAAATAATGTTTTAAAGATGTAATTAATTATAATACATTAAAACAATGCTGCTCAAAGACAATAGAAATAAATATATTAATTAATACTTTAACTTTATTATGGGGATTAAGAAATTGTATCTTTTCATTTAACTGTATAGAGATCATATACTTCAAACATAAGTAATTAATAAAAGTTAAATTTAATTCTTAAGTAACTATATTTAGTGTATTAAAAATATCATCTTATAATATCATCTTAAAAATAACTGTAACGAGATCATCTATACCCATCTCAATTTCATTTATTATTTTATTTATAAAATTTTTCTATACATATGTACCCCGATAGCAGAAACTATCCAATATGGCAGATTATTATAGCATCTGTAGATTATTATAAAATTTGAAAGATTACTTTTCATCTAAGTTTTTTTTAAGCAAGCAAACAAATGAGTAAAATTGCTGAATCTCCTTTTTAAAACATTTCTAAATTTGTTTTTAATAAAAATTAAAAATCTGGATTGAGAGAATGCAACAAAGAACAAAATGTAAAGAGTTTTTTTTTCTCTGTTACTTGATTACAGACTTTACTATAAAGAGATTCATTTTTTACCATCAATGTATAAAATTCTACTTTAAACATCATAAAGTTTTTATGTATAATTTTATTATAATTTTCATTTGCAAATTTTGCTGCATGCCTGTCTGATTAAGCTGAAATTTTACAACAATAATCTGACTGCGCTGAGGTTGAAGATAAATTAGGATCTGTGAAGATAGTGCTGCAGATTCACTGCCCTAATTCTGCTCGGATATATGTTTTGAAAGTTTAACCACCAAGTAGAGATCGAAATTTTCAAAGTTTTTGCATGTTTTAGTCTACAAATTACATGATCAAATGAAACTAGTATATGTCCAAACGATTTTTGTTTTATTGCAATCGATTAAAACATGTGAATGTATTATTAGTTCGTCAAAATATACCATTAACAACATTATACCCAAAACTGTTAGAAATTTCTCGGAAAAAATGGTCAAATAACAATTTATTGAATGATTATTTTACCATATTTAATCCAAAACAGTCAAATAACCATAAATTAAATGGCAACCAAACTGTTAATTTTGAGAAAAACTGTTTATTAACTGTTTTCACCTAATAAGGTTAAACAACCAGAATTTCCTCGCTCCAATTAGAACCACCTAATGAAGCTACTTAGTTCTCATGGAATGGCGTACATATCATAGCCGAGCTGGCTTATCTGTCAATCTCATGATCGGCTGAACTGGAGTTCGAGTCCTAGTGTTGACACCACAATATTTCCTCCATTCCCTTCACCACATGAAGAATTTCCAGTGTCCGGCACTCTCTAATGACCATTACCTTACGAAAAACCGAGCTCCTGTGTCTAGTTAGATAATAATTTTTTTTTTTTTTTTTTTTACGTTTTTGAAAAATGCTAGTTGTAAATGGTTAAGAAACCGTATAGTTTTGTATTCATGGTTTTATAACCACACTTTTTGTAAATGGTTTCAAATCCATAAAGGAAAAAAGTGTTCTTTACCGTAAACTTTACGGTTAATCGGATGGACAGACAGCTGCCAGTTATTTAACCATAATTTTAGAATGAAAATTTTAATAGTGTATAATGCATCAAAACTTTTATTTTAGAGTAAAATATTAGTAACAAAGAATTAATACGTATTATTAATAAAGTATTAAGCATGAATCGAATAAATGCACAGCATTATTAACAAAGGATTAATGTTATTAAGCTTAGTGTCGTAATTTAAAAGCTTAATATTAAAAGCTTAGTGCCGTAATTTCTTGTACTAAAAATATCGTCTAAGTATCTAACTTCATTTTAGGTTAACTGTAAGGACTAAGTTTCGATCAATAAGAATGGGTGTTTCTCGAAATTTTGTCACTGTAACTGTGGGAGCTATGCAATCATTTTTAACATCACTCTAGGGAAAAGTGACCACACGTCCCGATTTTGGCAGGACAGTCCCGCTTTTTGGTGGACTGTCCTGCGTCCCGCCGATTTTTAAAAATGTCCCGCTTTTTAGAAAATATCTTCATTTCTTATTTTAAATGTACTGTAAAAATATATTCCTATTATTTATTAAGTATTATGGTGAATATAAAGAAATAAAAAATACATAAAAAACACATAAAATGCGTGCAGAGTAAACTAAATTAGGCAATGTACCAAGTTAGATTTACTCGGTGGTGTGCTATCATTGTCTTTACGTCTCGGCTTAATTCAGATAAGTGCGGACTGCCGTTAGACAGTGCGGTTTGTTGTTCTCAATTTGACGTTCGGTTTGACTCATTATTTGATTGACAAAGGTTGAGCAATAGTCGCCACAAAGTAACGGTCAATAAGGTAAAATTTAATACTCTTTTTTAGCCTTTGTAATAATTTTTTTATTTATTTCCAGTATTTACCCACAAAATAAAAGATGAGTAAAAAAAGAGGATGCAAATTTAATGAAGAGCTAAGCAGAGAATTTCCATTTATTAAAAGTACCAAAATAGACTATATGGTACTGTGTGATAAACGCAATGCTGAATTTTCGGTCTCACATGGTGAAAAAAACGATATTACTAAGCATCTAGCGATAAAGAGGCACAAAAGATTTTTTAATAATGTCGCTTCCTCATATAAAATGGAACAGTTTTTTCGCAGTGCTTAGCTTTAGCAACACGGAAAAACAGCTAGCATTAGCGGAAGGGCTATTTGCTTTCCGCACCATAAACCACAATCAAAGTTTTAGATCAATGGATTGTACGTCGCAAGTGATCAAAACGTTATACGACAAAAAATATGCATGTGCAAGGACAAAAACCGAAGCAATTATTTGTAATGTTTTTTCACCATATTCGTTTTCACAATTGTAGAAAGAATTAGAAAAATGCGCATTTATGTCCATATATTCTGTTGCTTCCAACCACAAAGATTTAAAATTATTTCCCACAGGTGTTAGATTTTTTGATCCAGAAACAGGAATTAAAATTAGAATATTAGATTTTGTTTCATTGCCTGATGAAACTTCACAAATAATTTTTGATTTATTAAGTACTATTTTAAAAAAGAATAATTTAAACAATAAAATTATTGCCCATTGTGCTGATAACACTAACGTAAATTTTGGAGGAAAAGCTAGAAGAGGCATCAATAACGTTTTTACGAAACTTAACGAACATTTGAAGCAAAAAAATATTGGAGTAGGTTGTGCAACGCACATTCTATACCTATACTATTCAAACAGCATCTGACTTACTTCCAGTTGATAGTCCAGTTGATTTTTAAACATTTATTCGTATTTTTATATATATATTGTGCGTGTTGAAAGTTTGACTAAATTGTAATTCTCATTTCATCCCATTTGTCCCGCTTTGTTTCAATAAAAATGTGGTCACTTTACTCTAGAGCGCATTGATCATAATACCTATCTACAAAATTTTATTCCGTTCTCTCCAACGGTATGCTCTGCAGTGTAAGTCGGTTAATTATCGGTATAAGTTATTTATAATCCCCCTGTAGTTTTCTCTATGCATTGTAAGATTAAACTTGCTTCCTATTATACAGTATTTTCCCTAGTGATATTTTTCTGATATTGAGAGAAGAAGTGTCTGTTAACAATGAAAAATTTAATAAATAAAAATGAACTAGTTTTAATTAATTACATAGTTAAAATATGCTATCGCTGTTGTTTCATCTATCAATTTTAGGTTTTAGAAACAAAATTTAAACAATCTATTAAACAAGTACTTACAGAGAAATATCTAAATGCTCTAACTGCAAAGGAGCTAATTTGCAGACTATTTCATCCAATTCTACAAAGGTGAAAAACAATTATAAGTAAGTATTTTTTACAGAAAATCATTACAACACAACACTTAAAATGAAAAAAAAAAAAGCTTTCACAACGATTTATTGATGGCAATATTTAGAAAAAGGTTTATTGTTATAAAAAAAAAAACTACAAATAAATAGGTTTATTAGCACTCGATTGTTTAGGTACCATACAAACCACTAAAGCCTCAGACGGTCAACAAGAATTCAAGATGTTTCTAACGCCTTATACTTTTCAGGACGAAATGGGAGCTCTTTATACGAACTGGTCAGTCATCGTTGGGATTTGAACCAGGATCTTCACATTGGGGTCATTCGAATCCCGCAGTCTACTTGGCTCGGATTTCAATTGACAAAGTTGCCAATGTAGTTTCATGGAAGAAATGATTGAAGGTTCCTGCGAGCTGTCTATGATCTTAGTCAAAAAACTTCGGTTCACGTTTCTCCTCAATCTTAAACTTCGTAAACCCTTCATTTTTGTATTTAATTTCGGAAAATTAAAATCACAAAAATCTTAAATCCAAAATTGCCCACTTACCATCAAAGATATTTGAAGGGCTTGGGGCAATATAGTGATAAACCACATTTTCTTTTCCAAAAGAAACATTTTTACATCAAATTATTCTTTTATATTAACAGGAAAAGTACATGACAAGTTTCTGCAATTTTCACTAGATATCAACAGAAATATATTATTGCCTACATCGTGTTGCTTATTTTCTGATATCAATAATCGTATTGGTTAAAATCTGAAAAAGACACCAGTCTCGCTCACAATGCCGTTTCCGTTGACTTTCAGCAGCTTTCTCTCTTAAAAAAAAAATAATAAAAAAAATAAATAAATAAATAAATAAAAAAAACCTCGAGAATGTGGCTTATCATCATATTACCCCAAATAGTTCATTTCATGTCACGTGATCGAACGGATAGTTTGAAAGAACTCATAAATAACAACAATATCTCAAAAACGATATTAAGTAAAATAAACAAACGCGATATATCCATACAAAATCAATTCGTATTGTTACGTATAAATTAAACTTCTCACAAACTCTTCCGAGGTAATAACTAAATACCTTATCTATTCCAAGACATCGGAAACAAAATGGTCGTATAATCTAAAAAAGACATCACCAAGTCTTGTTCACCATACCGTTTCCGTTGACTTTCAGCAGTCGCAGTTTAGCTCCGTTGAGGTTCAGCGCTTTCAGGGCATTATGGTCAGCTATCAGCGTCTCCAGCTTCTGCAATTTCGATGCATCGATCCCATCCAGATCGTTGTGCGATGCATCTAGATGAGACAGATTCTGCAAATAAGAAAATCGTGATGTATTATTTCATGAAGTATAGGATCGCTGAAACTATTATGTGCAATTTGAATACATATATGTTTGCTGTTTATGTGGTAATTTATGTTATCATAGAGAGAAGTTATAGGGATAAAACAGAGTATAAACATTTCCTGTCTTTTGCTGGGGTTAAAGTTTCCCGTAGTTTATGACTGACAAAAAGGAAAGATATATACTGAGTATCTTAATAGCTCGTGAAGTAGCTTCAGATATTGTCAATCATTTTAATAATTGTTATAATCGTTTTAGTGATGAGGAAGAAAAATGGCTATACAAAGTTGTTATCAGTTGTTTAAGTCAATAATGTTCGGATGACTGACTTTGAATTTTAAACATGGTATTTGAAGAGTGAACTGATTAAAAAAAAATCATAAATTAAAATACAAATTCTGCAAATATCATAAAGAATAAGTATTTACTTTATTGTTTAATAATTACTTAATATACATAATATTTATTATTAATTTGTATTGTCCCGCAGTGGACTGATCGTTAAGACACGGTTCCCAGCAGATCACCGAAGTCAAGCATCACTGGCTACGGTCAGTGTGCGGGTGGGCGACCACTTGGATCAGTCTGCGTAGGGATCGAGGGTGTGCGGTATTGGTCCTCGTTAAACTGTGCTACCGTAAAGTGCTCGGCTTCGCGCGCAGGTCGTCGGGCTACCGAAGCGGGGGTGCCACCCCCTCCGCAGAGGATCAAAATTGTGATGGCATGTCTTCGGATCATCCTCCGGGATGTTTCCCAGACCGTCGCCAATAGCCCATTGTGCAGCTCTAGTGCGACGTAAATTAACGACAACAACAACTTAATTTGTATTATTTTAGCCTCTGTGATTAAATATGCATTTTTAATCGATTCGATATATTTATTTATTTACTTGTATGTGTAACATAAGATGTATAGTTTGTCTAGAGTAAGAATTCCCCTAGTTATTCGTCTGAACTCATGGTGACGACTATGGTAATGAGGTATAACTATTTCAAGTAAGGGTGTGAGGTCATTGCTTAGGGCAGGTCTGACTAGGGTCAGCAAAATAAAGGGAATCTTTTTTTCTTTTCTTTTCTTGTCTGTTGCGTTAGCCTGTAGACAGCCTCAGACTTTGCGACGGGGGGAGTTCTTACTGTAGACAAGTTATAACTCCCTCGTCACCCCCTTCGAGTAAAAATGAATATTCAGGGTAAATTTAGGACTCTTCGCTATGACAGACCTTCAGGAGAGAAGGTGCAGGCACCTACCGGGACAAGGCAGCCAATTGATAAGAAATAAGTATGTTAAACTTACATAGTTAAAAGAGATAAAACAATCTAATAAATAGCTTGAGTTCATGATACCAAAAATTGCTCACATAGTTAATCAAAAGCTGAAAGTTCACAGTTTATATTCTTCGTGAAGTTCAGTAAGTCAATACATTCCTTCATAGGAATTAAAGGTACTAAAAGTCAACATTATATTAAAACCTTGCATTGTTACATAGTATGACTAGCTCATGTGGGTTTTGTTGTCATGTTTAACTTTGCCATGTAGATTTTTATCTTTGTAGCTTTCATCATGCGAATTAATACAAAATTTTTAAAACTACTATAGAAATAAGAACGTTATCAAATGAACTTACTTTTTCTGCGTATTTTAATTACTTTATTTAATAAGGTCTGCAAAAAACTCACTACACCTTAAAGTGATCACTTCTCCATCATATAATATACAGAATGTTCAGTAATCCCATCTCCTATATATTTATTTACTTAAAATCCTTCTTAACTATACATAGTAGGGGACCACAAATTCATTTTTAAGGGAAGATACAAACAATAATGTTATAAGGATAAGGCAAATCACTATTGAGGAAGGGAAATTAAAACAACTCTAAACAGTCAGGTGGCCCGATGAAGTCTGAAAGATTTTAATAATCGCCTTTCATCTTTTCTTAGATCTGCCTAGCAATCAAGCAGATTGTGACGCTTTATTATTAGCTTACTCGTTAAGATTCGTTTTCTAAGCTTAAATATTAATTTGCGTACGTAACATATATAATGCGTTCGTTTTCGACAAGGATCTGAGAATATTAAAAAATGTTCATTACGGAACATTCTGTATTAAGGGCTTATTTTTTCTGGATAAAATATTAATATGTGTTCTATATTCCGCATGTTTTTTTACTTCATTTTTGACAAAGATCTGAGAAAAATATATTAAAAACGTTCATTACGAAACATCCTGTATAAAGGACTTATTTTTTCTAGGCTTAAATATTAATGTACGCCCAATATTCCGTATGTTTTTTTTACTTTATTTGTGACAAAGATCTGAGAAAAATATATTAAAAACGTTCATTACGGAACATCCTGTATAAAGGACTTATTTTTTCTAGGCTTAAATATTAATGTACGCCCAATATTCCGTATGTTTTTTTTTACTTCATTTTTGACAAAGATCTGAGAAAAATATATTAAAAACGTTCATTACGGAACATCCTGTATAAAGGACTTATTTTTTCTAGGCTTAAATATTAATGTTCTTTACTTCATTTTTGACAAAGATCGGAGAAAAATATATTAAAAACGTTCATCACCGAACGTCCTGTATAAAGGGCTTTTTTTTCTAGGCTTAAATATTAATGTGCACCCGCTATTCAGTATGTTTTTTACCTCATTTTATACATGGATCTGAGACACATATATTAAAAGCGTCCAATACGGAACATCCTGTATAAAAGGCTTATTTTTCGTAGGCTTTAAGATTAATTTGTGACCCATATTAGTTACGTTTTTTACTTCCTTTTTGCCAATGATTTTATAAATACACATGAAAAACGTTCATTACAGAACGTCCTGTATTAAGGGCTTTATTCAAATTTTAGATCATGAGTCACCAATGTATGAAATCTCATAGTTTTTTTACAAACGAAATCGTAAATATTAAAATGGGTTTACTATACGTACAAAATGTGTCACATTAAAATAAATAATAATAATAATAATAATAATAACTGGCATTCACATGTAACTGTCAATTTTAAATTAATTTGTGAAATTAAACTATCAAATATTTCATAATAATCGTTCCCTCCATCTGTAATCAAAATGTATGGCGTGTTTCAGAAATATACCCTGTTTTGCAGGATTAGCATCCATCAAATCGTGGTTACACAGTTTAAATTTAGTCATCTAATAGGGCCACAGGTAAAACAAATCAAATTGAACAATGCACGCAAACAGGAAATAAAATTTAGTCGCATAGAGTTCCGCTAAATTAGTCCATGGCGCAGACCATGAAAGTACAACCTCCATAACGTGCAGCACACTTTGTCACTTATGAATTCATAATATGTACCTCCTGGGAGAATTTTTTCGGCATAATTTCGACCTTGAAATTTATATGAAAGAGGCCGAATCTGCAATAAGGAAGTACATCTTTTCAAAGATAACATATTAGATTCGATATTGTCACAGTTGACTAAACAAGTTGCACTTTAAGTCGGTAATTTTTAACAAAAAGCTCGCTTTAAAAGGTTTGTAAATGTCACGATTTTTTTTAATATGTGCCTCATCTTCAAAAGGTTTAAAAGGATTGTTGAAAAATTTTAGATCCTTTTAGCATGACCGAGCAATCAATCGAGAGTTACGATAATCTTGAAAAATTGAAAAAGGAAAAAAAAAGTTTCCAAATGTAAATATTTTTAAATTAGAATTTAGACTAAATAGGTCAGTTTAATTTTATTTAACATCCTAAACCAGTGTTTCACAAAGTGTGGTATGCGTAGCCCCTGGGGTACGGGAACAGTTTAGCGGGTCTACGCTTTCTTATACAAAGTATCTTAAAACAAACGAAAATTTCACAAAATTTTATTTAAAAACAAAGCTAGCCATAAAAGCTAGCCATTACGTATTTTTCTATCGGCTATTTTTTGCAGAGTTAACAGTTAATAATTAGTGGTGTCAACAGCCAATTGTGATTTTTAACTTTAGTGGAATTTTTTTATAGTAAAAATTACATTCATTTTTTTATTAATGGTGCACAGCTTTAACAAAAATTTAGAAAGGGTACACAAAAGTCATAAGTTTGGGAAACACTGATGTAGGGGAATGAAAAATATTAAAAAATCCAAGTCAATTAAGTTTAAAATATTATTAAAAAACTTCCAAAATCAAAATATGATTTCAAAATAAGATATATTTGTGTGCAAATCTATTAAATTTACTGATATATACTAACTTTTGTGCAATTTTTTTTTATAGTAAGCAACACATACATATTTTTATTAGAGGTACACAGCGTTACAAAAAATTTAGAAAGGGTACACAAAAGTAATAAGTTTGGGAAACACTGTCTTAAGCGAATAACATGTTGTACTCAAAACTTTTAAACAGTATAGAGGAATATTTCATGATAATACAATTCATTGCAAATCATACAATTCAGCTCACTAGAAATGTGTTTTGTTTAATCTAATAACGTAAAGTCACCGGGAAGGCCAACAAATAAAAACAAATTTGAGTTATTTTTAGGTTTAATTTCGTCGGTAAAAATCTTCTAGTTTTGTGCCTGTTTGCGTATTGTTGATCAAGACCGGTTTATTGATTACACTGGGGAACAAATGCTTTGTTGCATTTATAGTACTTATAATTAGGGGGACTGGAAAGTAATGTCGTTTCGGGGCATTAAATATTCATTAGTCTTAAAAACCAATTCATTTTTTTTCTATCCATTTCGATTAATTTTCGATCTGTCATTGAAAGGTTGTTTCCAACGAGGGTGAATGCATAACTGATTAAAAATAAAATCTTGATGACAAATATCAAATTCATCAAAACGACATTACTTTCCAGTCCCCCTAATACTTGATCTTGCCAAATTCATGGTTGGGGACTTCGAATCTGAAAATAGTTCTGCAACGAAAGCTACATTTTTGAAGAAAAAAAATAGATTAAAAGTGTCATTAAAAAGAATCTGGAGCTTGAAGAGAGAAAGCGATTGCAGATTTAAAATTATCGGCGTAAAATAATCAAGATTCGTTAAAAAAAATCTCACACACAGGAAAAAAAATATTCCCCAGAGTAATTTATTTTTTTTCGAAGACCAGATATTCAACTAGTTATAATATTTGAAATTTAAAAAGTTTATGTGTATTTCTTTTATTAGACCATTTTGAAAAGAAAAAAAAATGAACAATTAATTTTTTTTATCCAACTCTTTTTCCAGTAATACATTTTAATAAAATAACGAGTGAATAAAAGTTTATCAGAAACACAGTAGAATTTTTTTATTATTATCTTTGAAAAATATTTCATCGGTTAGTTACTGAGAAATAATTTAAACGGCTTAGTGATTGATTTTAAGAGAATATGTATTCTTTTTTCAACGCAGTTCAGAACAAAAACTTAAATAAATAACTTTTGTTGGAGAAATTATCTATGTTCATTTTTATGTAAGCAAGTAAATTGCGTGAAACCGGATGTGTTATGTAATTGAATTTCCGGAAATCTGTCACTTTCGCTGGTGCATACCAATCAAGACCATAGCTATGTAACGGCTTTTGAAATTTCTATTGCACATAAAAGTTACGAAATTCATAAATTAAAGTTGATATTTCCTGTGTATAAAACTCAAAGTCAGTCAATATTTTTGTTCATTTAAATCTCAAGATATCAGATATTAACAAAAATGTTGGCATGAATTACAATAGTAGCATAGAAGTCAAATGAAATAATTATTATTTTGTCATGGCGAGTTAAAAAATTATTTTCTGTTGTCTCTACCTGATTCATTTTCTCAGAAAGTATAGAAGAAAACTGTTTGAAATTTTTTCAGGTTGAGCAATTTGATTTCTCAATTTAGTGGAATTTTAATTAAAATGTTTATTTTAGTAATTATTAGTTAAAATAATTTTTTTCAGTAGCTCTAAGAAACAGTAGTTTTAACATTAGAATATTTTCTGAAATTATTGATTTGCAATTAATCATTCAGTGGTTCAGAAAAATAATTTTTAAACATTAAAATGTTCCTTGACTATATGGATATACAATTTATGCGGTCAATGTTAATAGGGAATATGTAACATTTATTCGAAAAAAAGTTTTTCGTTGGTTTTGAAATATCAATCACCGATTATCTGAGTTTACGACTATCAATGTTTAACTCCATTGCCTAGTAATTTTAAACTCATTCCAGAAGACAAAGGAACTCTTGGATCAAGCAATGCGAAAAACTAGTCTGCCTGGAAGACTTTTTGATGGAACTAACCAGCATTTACGTTACATGGAGAGGAAAACCGCGAAAACCTCGAATGGTTAGTGTTGTAAGGGGATTCTAACCCATGATCCGTAGAACACTGGGGGCATTTTACGTTAGCACTGTGTTCTGTTTGAGAGGAAACAGAATTCGAACCAATCAACCAACGATGGGATTTGAACCTGGGGCACTTTATTGGAATACGAACGCTCCATCGCTTGAGTTACAGCGACTCAATGTCTATAATTTGTTCTTATTTTCCAAAATTTGAATTAAAATATATCGGATGAATTTTTACAAGTTTATTAAATGCGCTATTGTTCAAAACCTGGAAATTTAATTTATAAAGAAACATTTCTAAGACATTTCTATTTGAAACATTTCTAAAAATACCTATCATTAAAAATAATTTTAAAAAAATAAACAATTGAATAAAGTTAGTAACCTAAGAAAAACCTTCACATTCAAAAAAGTATTACTTAAAACTTATAAAAATCAAGCGAAGCAGCGAATTCTTTATATTTTAAATCCGTTATCAGAAGCTTCAATTTAAAAAATTAGATACAGAAATTCACATCTAATGAGAAGTAATTATAATTTAGAATGGGCTCGATTTTTAAATAGCCTGAAAATAATAAAAAATCAAAAACTACTATTTGTCACGAGAAACTTATCAGTTTGTGTATACAATTCTTTAAAGAATATTCTCTACCCCAAATTTATAAAAAAAATCAAAGATCTATTAATTAAAGGAGATTAAAAGCCTTTTATAAATACTTAAGAATAACCTATTATTATATCCTAGACAAGTCTGCTGTTAAAATCCAATTAAAATTTAATCAACAAGATAATAAATTTCAAGCCAACGAACACAATGAATATTATTCTTACTTCAAGTAATCGACATACATTTAGAGTTCGATAGCCTTTTAACATAAAAGATTAAAAAAAGAAGAAACTATTGTTTCTCGCCCGAAATAAAATTGATTTCTTTTTTTTTATATTTTATTTACTTTTTTTTTCATCGAGAGAAACTATTTACGTTCATTATTTCGAGAGCTTCGCTCACGATCAATGTGTTCTGAAACAGTAAGTAAAGTTGAGAAAACAAGCAGCAAACACAATGCATCGTCTTACACCGGATTCATGAATCAGTGGAAAGCAATCGTTTTGAAAAACGGATCGTTTTCTATTTCCTGTTCGCTTTGAAACAAAATAAAAAACACACCTGTTGTTTTTAATTTTTCACTTTTCTGATTTATATTAATGAACATTTGATTCAAGTTCAAGACCATCTATTTCCTAATTGAAAGTTCGAGTTCAGGGCGGCGAACCGATAAAATAGATTGACATATTAGGGCAAAATCGATCAGATTGAAAATTGGATATAATTCAGCTATTGTAAATTCAATCTATGAAAGAATATTTGTTCTAGATTTTGAATACAGCTATAACATAAATCAAATGCATGAAATTATATACGTGAATTATGTGAAACTTTAAACATCGCAAATATTTTACAAAGTATTCTCATGACCTATCGCATGTCTTACAATAAATATCAAACAAACGATAATTATCGTCAGAACAATATCGAAACTATTATCATCTATAAGAAACATCGAATGTTATAATATCGCGAGTATTATCGACAACGATAATCCTGGAATACGATACTATCTGACGTAATTGTTATTGCAATTGTAATTGACGTAATCGTCCAGTGTAAAAGCAATGTAAATTAATTAAATTGAAAAATATCGCTATGCATTATGTAATACCGTTATTTCCTGACGATATATCACAGTATTAAAATTTAGATATCGCTAAAGTAGATCTGGAATGGCTTTCCGCATACAAGCTTGCAGTTGTTGTTCTTGCCAATTAACCAGCAAGTCTGCTTGGTGAAACCAAGCAAATTTAAGGCATAAAAGCACGTTTTTTATTTTTCAGTGGCGCCATGTATGGCTAAGAATACATAAACTTCATAAAATTAAAAATGCTACTACATGTTTGTAAATTTTCTAGTTTTTTAATAGTTTTGACAAAGGGAGAAAACCAAAAGAAACCAGTTTTAAGTAGAACACTTGCCGGAAATAGTTAAATTAATTATTTCATTCTGGAATACATCAGGAAATAAATTTTATATATCACTTGACTTAGCATTTATTGAACATTGTTCTATTAATCTCAACTACTTGAATTCAATCGAATGCAAGATAATAAATAACTGATTTATTGTAATTTAGTTTAGGAAACAAATACAACTAATAAATTACATAACTTATAATAGTAGTCATAAATATAATTTAAAAATTTATAATATAAACATAAAAATTGAATCTTTCTAGTACGTCAAGAGGTGAGGATTCAACAATTTCGTTTTAAATAACATAATGAGCTTTTTAGTAATAGACTAATTATTCATTATCCAACTGAGCTGATTGTCAACAAGAGACTTAATTGTATAGCACACTTGTATCTCCTAAGTGAAATTAAATTCCAATGGTTGTTAAACAATGTTTTTATGTAAAATTGGAATTCGCTTTTGAATGAAATCTTGTTACAAGTTTTATCTCTGTGAAGATCGGGTTAATGACCTATCTTAAATAAATCTCAAGTTTTAAAAGCCAATTTATGTTTCCTAAATAATTCAATCTTACATTATAGATAAGCTTAGTAATAAGTACACTGAGAAGGAAAAATATGGTAAAAGTACCAGATTATGGTAAAATTTAGCGTGTTTCTATCTTTATGAGAGCACCAAAAAGTTTGGTAATTTTAACTGAAGCGCTTTGGTAATGATTTTGGTAAAATTTATGATAAAATATGGTTTTATAATAAGTGATTAAATTTGTTAAAAGGTGTAAAATTTGATAATTTTATTATGATAACATAGAACATGGCATAAAAACCATTTATTTGGTTAAATTTACTTTTCAGTTTTTTATTTTTTACTAAATGTGTGGTAATAAGAACTATAGCACTTTAAAAACTAGAATTTCCGGTAAACCGTTACCATATGAAAGGATAAACTACCAAATAAATATTTTAAATACCGTATACCGTTACAGTACGATACTTTTACCAGGATTTTTTTTTCAAGTAATATTACTCTATGTTGCGAGTATTGAACAATTAATATATTAACAAGATTTGTTAAAGTGCAATAATCGTTAAATGATGATTTACTGATGCTCCATCATGATGTTTTCATAACATTTACTGTACCATTATACTCAAAATGCTTATGGAGGAAATTCTTTTTAATTGATAATTAATTTTTAAAAAAATGCTCTGTTTTAAATAGATAAACTATTAAAACTCATTGCTTTTTAAATCAAAAAATACAGCTCAGTGGTTAAAGGCACTGACTTATTGAGAAAAACTGGGGTTCGATAGTGAAAACTAAAACCCACCCATATTTCAGATCGATGGGTAGTAACTTGTCTTGGAAGTGAAGGCAGCTTGTGCGCAATGCTAACTTCATTGCCATAATCTAAATGAAATGGATTGAATAGAAAAAGTGTGGAATTTTAATTTCCACGACCCCTTGGTTCACAATTGGCAGTCAAAATAAATTTTCACTTTTTTTAGTATATAATATGGAATCTTTAGTTAAACTACCTTTTGAATTTCACTTCATTTTTAAAAATAAAAAAAAATATTATTAATATTACAATTACAATATTACAATTACAAAAAAATATTACAATTAAAATAATAAAATAAACACAAAAATATTAATAGCCTTAAAATTTTTAAAAAAGATGACTTTATTTAAATAATAGTATATAAAATTCAAAAATGTCTTATTATCCTCCATGAATCGGGTACTAATCACGTGGTTGTGCATGGCGTGTTAACTTTACAGCTATAAGGATTGGATTTATTGTCAAGCTGCATCAATATTTTTTTGATCAAATTTAATTGGATACCTCCCGGCGCAGTCACACTTGTGTTTCGAACAAGTACCCAATTGTAGAAATTATGTTGAAATGAGATTCCAAATTCGGTCCATAATGGAAGATCTCACAACGCATTTTGATGCATTTAATCGTAAATGATAAGGAATATAAGAGCAATTTTAACATAATTCGTACAAAAAAGTTCAAAATAGTAAAATAAATTACAACACTTAGATTAATCAAAACATCATACAGAATCAATTAATAAGCTATATATTTATCTCTCTTACATGGCTCGAAAAACACGGGTATTTCTCTATCCAAATTGGCAACGCTATAACCATCTATAACAATTCATTTTGTTATGTTGTCTTAAGTAATAGTTAAAGTAGAGTTAAATAATTATTTATACGTTAAGTATTTCTTTAGAATAATTTTGTATTTTTAACGAAATAAAAACTTAATTACGAAGTAATAATTAAGATTTATTTTTTATCCTTTCTAAAATGAATGAAAAAATTTTAGACATAAAAAGTTTTCTATCTTATCTTACGACCGCACTGTGGGCCAGAAGACCACGATCTTTGGCCAAAAGTCGAAAATTAAATTTTCAACTAAAATATGTGTAGGCAGTTTTAATATAGCCCAAATTAAGTATTCATAATCATTCCAAACATTATAATTTACTTTTTGGGCCGACAAGAGTACAATGTAATGAAAAATATGTTAAAATATTTTTTTTAAATGTAACTTTTAAATTTTGTATTTCAGAAATATACATAGGAATTTCACCTTACTATTACATATTTATCAGAGTAATTAGTCTGAAATTATAGTACAATTTTTCAATTTGTTGGATTAGTTAATTCTCTTGACAAACTTATAATTTATATCTTATCATTTGACATTTTACAATGTTTGAATGACTTTCGAAACTTAGTTCCAAAAAGTTCCACGAGGTAATTAGATAAAAAAAAAATTTTGATGTCTTCTTCGATATTTTTTCTTTCGAAAAAACCTGTAACATTTTACCCGTATTGCACAGGTGGACTAAAAATACCAAAAAACAAAAATTATGTTTTTTTCCTGTTTTCGCTTTATTCTGTAATATTACTTCGGAAATATAATTTGCTTTTCATTTTTAATATAAAATTACGAAAATTATTATACTTCCATTGCTATGTTTAATTATTTAAACGTACTGTATTATTATTTTTATTTTTGCTCGCCATATTTCAGCCGCCATTTTGGGGGGGGGGGTATTTTTAGTGTATTTCAAAAATTCAACTATGAATTCAATTTACCTGCACATAAAAACCTCTAAATAAAAGCCCCCAAATTTTGAAATAAATGTTATTGAAATACTAATTTTGGCCACGAAACCTTGGATGCTAGCCCACTGTGGATCGGAAGGAAAATAATTTTAACATTTTTGCTACCTACTATTCTAAAATTTACCGAATTCATACTTAATGTTGGTTCGTGTGATTTAATGGCTGCCTCACAGATTTAAAATTATTACTAAAATTCAATACACAGAGAACTTTGACGATATCACGGATATCTCTTAAAAATAGTGAAAATTGAAATCAAACTACTTCAGAGCTGGCAACACTAGTAAAAAATAAAATAACCACAAATAGCCTGAAAAAATAATAATTTCTGTATTTAAATTAGACGCATTAATAGGATCAAGAGGTGACTGGCCAATAAAAATATGAACTGGAAAAGGTGCATTAATTGAGGAAACTTTTCAATTTCCAAAAGCTGTCAGAATCACAGATTTATATATACTGTTATTGTTTTGGAAGAAACAAGGAAGCAATTTATATCTCATATTTAAAGCTACTTATAATAAGCGCAGTTTGAGTCTCGTGAAAAAAAAGTAATAAGGAAAAATAACTAATTCAAAACACTTAATCTACTTTTCGATTAGAGAGACCGTGGTTTATTTAAGAAACTGTAAACAAAACCTCACTTATAGTTTTGTTTTTATTTTTTTCATGAGATTTAATATATGTATACATAAAAAAACTTGCCACCCATAAAAAAGGCAACTTCTGATACAAAAGCATTGAAAATCTCAATCCTTCCAAAAACGTTACTAGGAACTTTTTGTCATCGAGCTTTAAAATAAGGTATTTGTATCATTGAAAAAATCTTGCCACAATTTATCGCACTAGTATTAATAACACTAAAAAATTAATAGGTAATAAATTTTAAAACAAGTCTACCCTATAACATTTAAAAACAAATATCTGCAATAAACCAGTCAAAATTTCTCAGAACTTGACTTGTTTGGTGAATCGCATAATTAATAACTTGTATCCAATTAAATCAAAATATTTCTGACCACCATAGTAAAATAATCATTTAAAATTATATATCTGCTATAACCGAGTCAAAATTTCTCAAAACTCGACTTATTTGGTGAATCGTATAATTATTAACTTGTATCTAATTAAATCAAAATATTTCTGACCACCATAATAAAATAATCATATAAAATTATATATCTGCTATAACCGAGTCAAAATTTTTCAAAACTCGACTTATTTGGTGAATCGTATAATTATTAACTTGTATCTAATTAAATCAAAATATTTCTGACCACCATAATAAAATAATCATTTAAAATTATATATCTGCTATAACCGAGTCAAAATTTCTCAAAACTCGACTTATTTGGTGAATCGTATAATTATTTACTTGTATCCAATTAAATCAAAATATTTCTGACCACCATAGTAAAATAATCATTTAAAATTATATATCTGCTATAACCGAGTCAAAATTTCTCAGAACTTGACTTGTTTGGTAAATCGTATAATTAATAACTTGTATCCAATTAAATCAAAATATTTCTGACCACCATAGTAAAATAATCATTTAAAATTATATATCTGCTATAACCGAGTCAAAATTTCTCAGAACTTGACTTCTTGGGTAAATCGTATAATTAATAACTTGTATCCAATTAAATGAAAATATTTCTGACCACCATAGTAAAATAATCATTTAAAATTATATATCTGCAATAACCCAGTCAAAATTTCTCAGAACTTGACTTGTTTGGTAAATCGTATAATTAATGACTTGTATCCAATTAAATCAAAATATTTCTGACCACCATAGTAAAATAATCATTTAAAATTATATATCTGCTACAACCGAGTCAAAATTTCTCAGAACTTGACTTCTTTGGTGAATCGCATAATTAATAACTTGTATCCAATTAAATCAAAATATTTCTGACCACCATAGCAAAATAATCATTTAAAATTATATATCTGCAATAACCCAGTCAAAATTTCTCAGAACTTGACTTATTTGGTAAATCGTATAATTAATAACTTGTATACAATTAAATCAAAATATTTCTGACCACCATAGTAAAATAATCATTTAAAATTATATATCTGCTATAACCGAGTCAAAATTTCTCAAAACTCGACTTATTTGGTGAATCGTATAATTATTAATTTGTATCTACTTAAATCAAAATATTTCTGACCACCATAGCAAAATAATCATTTAAAATTATATATCTGCAATAACCCAGTCAAAATTTCTCAGAACTTGACTTATTTGGTAAATCGTATAATTAATAACTTGTATCCAATTAAATCAAAATATTTCTGACCACCATAGTAAAATAATCATTTAAAATTATATATCTGCTATAACCGAGTCAAAATTTCTCAAAACTCGACTTATTTGGTAAATCGTATAATTAATAACTTGTATCCAATTAAATCAAAATATTTCTGACCACCATAGTAAAATAATCATTTAAAATTATATATCTGCAATATCCCAGTCAAAATTTTTCAGAACTTGACTTACTTGGTAGGTTAAAACATTTTTTTAAAGTATCTCTTACCTCTAAAGGAGATAAATCCAAAGATCCAGACAATCTATTCCATGACAACCTAAGCTCTTTTAAATGACTCGCAGCACCATTTGGCAATGGACCAATATTAGAAATTCTGTTCTTTTGTAAATTCAAAATTTCTAAAGATTGTAAAGTCCATATAGTAACGGGAAGTTCTATTAGATTATTGTTCGAGAGAGTAAGTGTGGAGAGTGATGATGAAGATGACCAATCATAAGGAAGTTGGCTCAAAATATTGAAGTCGCAGTGCAATCTTTTTAGCCTACAGAATAATAAGAATACATTAGTTTAAAATAATACAAAATAAACTACAAGACTCATGATTTTATTAACAAAAGGTAAGGCCGCACATGGTTACTTTTGAACGTAAACATAACGAGATAGAAATATTTGTTGTATCTTTAAACGACCCTCGAAATCTTCTCTATATTTAAACTACCTCTCGCATCTCCTTTTCGAAATACCTTATAACCAGTGATGTAAAATGGTCTTCATTATGGGCCTTAAAACTGATTGGTTTAAAACCTTTAGTTTCCATACTAGATTAATGTAAAGACACCCTCCTGCATTCTGAGTTAAAGTTCTTTTTTTTTTATTTACCAGTACTATAAGATGGATGACCGGAATAGCCTGGTTGTCAGGGTGCTGAACTCACGTTTGGGAAAACGGGAGTTCGAATCCAACCAGCCAAAGACTCCCCGTGTAGTAAATGGCGACTGGTGAACGTTAAACCTGTCAGGTCACAAAGTCCTCCATGTTCCCATAACAAATCAAAACCTCTGGGGGTACTGAATTGGAGATAGATCGTTCTCTGGTTCAGGTCAAAATTACGATCTGTGGATGAATGAATGGATCCACCCTATAAACGGGTTTGACGTATGGGTGCAGAAGAAGTCGAATTCTTGACCATAGATGGAGACACTGGTAAACAAGAACAATCGCACCCCCTCTGCCTTTATGTCCGACGACAACAACGTTTAAGATGGATCTTGATGTTCTTTTGTAGCTTCTTGTTGGCATGAAAATAGCCTTCACGCTTATCCTACATAGCTGATGTATGGATAGCTTTCCAAATTGATCTGGTCTAAAGGCGAAAGCGTGAAGTCTTATGGGTTCATTTCACATCGCTGTAAGCAATTTTTTTTTTTTTTTTTTTGAAGAGGTGGTTTGAAAATTTGTTTATAAATATGAAGGCTGTCAGATTCGACATTACAATTATGTTTAAAAAATAACCAGTTCATGCGCAATTTTTGAGGATAAATTAATTTTGTTATCTATTCTTATCTTCTTTTTTTCAAAGATACATCGAAGTTTGGAAACAAAAATATCAAAGCATGCAATAATTGTAAGAATTATCAGGTTTGTTTTAGCTTTTTCTCATCAATTAAGATCTAGTTCTTGAAGCCCTATAACAAAATTTTTTGAAAATTAGTGATTTTAGTAAATTTATGAAGTACTTCAACCATCACTGCTTCGTTCTTTCAAATGCATCTACTAAGGAGACCTAAATGCGTTCAGCAACATTTCTCCCGCGTGGAATTTGATGGCCCCTTGGAACAACATAGATGTCACTTGGACCTCGACGGCACCTTTCAGCATCATTGCTCCCAAATCATTATATTCATAAACTGCATGTCGTTATTAAATCAACCAACTTACATTCGACTCTATTCATAATAAAGCCAGAGTGAAATAATAATCTCTAATGTCCACTCAGCGGTGGAATCACCCAATAGTACATAGAATTAAGCAGAGAAAGTGGTATTTCATTGAGAAATTGTTCATAAACCCTGGAGAATAATAAGTAAAATATGCGTTTGGTTGGAAACCTAAACTTTGCACAGGATAATATTGAATTGAACAATAATGAACTCGCAATAATGGGTTGAAGATCATTAATAAATCGTTGAAGGAATCCAACTTGGCGAGGGTAGAGGCTGTTTAAGGCAGGGAGCTGTCTCTAACTCAAATGGAGGCTGAAATAGTCTTGCTAGTAGGGCGTTGGGCCCATGTCTGATTTGTCGTGACTTCGATCCCCGCCGACCAAAGACTCCCATGTACAAAATGGTGACTGGTGCACGGTAAATCTGTCGGGGTCGCAAAGTTCTTCAAGTTCTCATAACAAAACGATGTCTCTGGGGGTACTGGATCTGAGATTAATTGTGTTCTGGTTCAGGTTCAAATTACGATCTACGAATGGATGTATGGCGTGATAAGGTGTTTCCCTGAAAAACGGGATGTGACGTATGAATGTTGTCTCCGGATCATCATCAGGAATGTTTCCCTGACAGTCGCCAATAGCCCAGTGTGCAGCTCTAGTGTGACGTGACAAAAAGTATTAAGTACCCAACTCAAGTGGGGTCTAGAAGCTCATCCAGCTTCAGATTGATGGATATAAACTAGACAGGGAGGAAAAAGCGGTAATTGTGTAATACGGACTATATTGTACCGTTGGTCCTGAGAGTGTAGAGCATTATCTCTTATTACCTGATTAATCGATTCCTGATTGTAACCAAAGGATTTTATTTCTTTATGGAATAAAGGTCGAGACGATAATATTTTGTTTTAATAGTTGAAAAAAAAATTAGTAATCAAAACAGAGTAATTTCATTTTTATTCCAGTACAATACTTAACTCAGAATAGACGATAGTTCTAAATGGTTTTTTCTTTTTGTTCTATTTCTTCAAACGAAATGAAGATACTCTCAATTAAAACCGGAAGGTGAGAAATAACTCCATTAAAACAAAGAATGATTTTACAACTGACTATACTTGCTTCGTGGATTTGCCAATCTTTAAAGCCCCGCACACGTCTAAGCCATTCTAGAACAAAAAGGCGAAAAGAAAAAGAGTCAAGACAATTCCACACGGCAATACTAAACAGCTCTAGACACATTTGCATCTGCACCATCATTATCTTCTAAACGCACGCGGATTAATTCCATTCGCAAAAAAGAATAATATTGCATGACGCTCTATTGTTATCCGCCAGTAATGTACCAAAAGACGAATCCTGGCGTTGTGCTATTAAGGTCAATAGCACGTTATATTGCACTCCTTGTGATAGGTGAGGGTGAAATTTCGTGAGTAAGATCGTATGCTAGATCGCTACGAGAGAAAAAAAAACGTAGCAGACACAAAAGAAACACCAATCTTCTTAAACAACGGCGTGAATTAAAGTCTTCTTGCAGATCTGTTCAAAGTTACAGATAATCGTATTAGTGAATCGGATTGGTTAATGATTATCACATGGTGCCCTACGTAATTACAGGTCTTTTGTAACTTTCTGCATAAATCTCCAACTGCTATTATTTGAATCGAATTAAGTCTTGGTTTGAAAATGCATATCTGTCTCAACTTTCTCAAAGAATACTTTTAAAAGAATTTTTAGTATTCTTAATTCTTTCTTCCTACATTACACGAGCAATAGCTTTAGTAATGGCTTTGATTAAGAACATTTGCAAAGAAAGATCGGATTTTCACGTTCTAGGACTCCATCTTAAAGGTTCGAAAGAGTTATTACAAATGGGCTAATTAATTAGTACAGGCGATATTTTAAGTTGCAGAAACGTACTTTCTCTGAATAAACATATCTTTTTTTCGGTGAATTCAGTAGTATAGTTCCCGAGAAAACGAATTTTAAAATTATTACTTTTTCAAAATTCGATTTCTGAGGAACTATCTGACCAAATCACTCAAATTTTGTATTTTGCCATTTAAAATTGCATTCTTTAAAATAATATGGGAAAAAAACTCTATACCTTACAATTTAAATTTTTTTTTCGACAGTTCTTAAATAAAATAACAAAAAATAATAAACATTTACTAAAAGATTCATTTTGTATTTAATTATCTGTAGATAAACGTAATTTTTAATTATGTCCAAAAAATTTTCTATTTGCTTGAAACGTTCTCAAGATATTGCGAAATATGCAAAAAATAAGTTTAAGATGAAGTAGTCCAAACTTTGAAGTTGCTCTCCTGACCAAACTATTGGGACTATATTTCCCAGATTGCGGCTGTTCTGTATATTTTGCTGGTCAGAAATCGAAATCCGTCGAAAAAAAGGTATGTTTATTCAGAGAAAGTATGTTTTAGTGCTTAATTTCACAACTTAAAATATCTGCACTAATTATTTAGCATATTTGAGATCATCCCCTCGAACTATTAAAAGGAAGTCCTAAGCATATAAGAATACTCAAGAATTATTCTGGGTGGTCCATTTATTTATTTATTTGTAGCACTTTTTTCTTCTTTTAAAACTGAGTTACAATGTAAGGAAGCCACATTTTCTTTTCAAGCCGGCACTTTTTTAGGGATATAATAAGTCATAATTTTAAGTATCAAACGTTCAGTTGATAATGTAGATTCTTTTCTTTCCTATTCTATTAAGAAAATAGTTTTTTGCATCCTTACGAAACAAAGTCTTAAGCTTGTCTAATTATTTTGTAATCAATATAGTTATATTTAGAAAATAATTTGGAACAATGCAACCATACTGTTTTTCTAAAGGTTCCGCCGTCATATGAAATAACGTTTTATCAAATGATTATGTTATTTTTATGATTGTTATGAAACTGTAAGAGTTATTCATGACTGTTAGATTGAGTTAACTCCCTCTTAACTCAGCACGATCGGTATTAATTATGAAAATGGCGTTGCTGTTGTCGTAGGCCACAAAGGCAAGTGGTCCGATACTTCTTTTTTCCAGTGGCGCCATCTATGTCCAGGAATTCAACTTCTACCACACCCATAAGTCACACCCGTTTATAGGGCAGACCCATTCATGCACCCATTCATCCACAGATCGTAATTTTGAGCTGAAGCAGAGAACGTTCAGTACCCCCAGAGGTATGGATTCGTTATAAGAACATGGAGGATTTTGTGACCCGACAGATTTAACAGGCACCAGTCACCATTTACTACACGGAGAGTCTTCTCCAGACTGGTTTCGAATTCCTGTTCTCAAGAACGTGCGTCCAGCGCCCTGCCAACCAGGCTACCCAGGTCCTATGAAAGCGGTGTAAAATGCTCTTTTGAAGAAAACACTTTTGGAAAGAGAAAAGCATTTGTGATTATATTTTTTAGTATTTGAAAAGTTGCAACAGCGTAGCGTTGTTTTAGGCTCCTAATATGTAAAAAAATATTATAATAATAATTCATTAATTTAATAGCCGAAAAAAATCTTGCCATTTTGGCAGTGCTCTAAAAAATTAGATAATTTTTTTTTTAAATATTTAATTTATTTATCTGTTTTTGAAATCCAGAAAATGCTTTTTAGCAAGATACAATAAATAGTTTAAAGCTAAAGTTGCACTTCAAATTAAATCACTTAAGCTGAGGCTCTTTGCTTGATATGGCAAAAATCTCCGAGTTTCCCCCCAAAATCGGTTAATTTAAAAACTCAACTGACGATCTTTTTCATGAATTGGAGAAGGTATTCGAGTTTTTCCCCAAAATCGGTTAATTTAAAATCTAAAGCTGAAGCTCCTTTGCTTGAATTGGCGAATATTTTGGAGTTTTTCCTCAAAATCATTTAGTTTAAAACTTTAAGCTGAGGCTCTTTTCGCGAAAAGTTTTGAGTTTTCCTCATAATCTATAAAATGTAATATTTTGTTCAAACTAGCACAGTTTACGTTGAATACTAAAAAATTATTATCATTTATTATCATTTTTTAATTTTTTTATAAATTAGCTAAACAAACACTAAATTTCAAAAAATAATACTTGATAAAATAATATGCTTACTAAATTTTCTAATTTTATTTCAGTATTTAGGTTTCTCTGTTTTAATGTAATAACAAGTAACGAAATGATCATGCTTACGAAACAAAAAGAAGTTACATTTCACCAACTTTTTTGAAGCAAATGCTCATAAATAAATCATATTTAGAAGGAAAGTAATAATGTCGCGATCTGGTTGTCCTAACAGTCCAAAAAAAAGGTTCTTGATGGCCAACCAACGATATCAGAAGGCGATTTTTTAGTGCGTGTCCTTTCCTGCTTTTTGTTGATCTTCGTATTCGTTGTGGTACACTTGACACACACTTCTGTTGGATCTTTAAAGCTTCTTCAAAATATTGATGTCATAAATATTGCAATAAACTTTGTTTGAAACAAGGGAGCAGTTATAAAAATACATTGCAACAAAAAATCTAGGCGGTAGTTGTTAAATAAAGGAACTAATAAACATTTGAAATGTTCCAATAAAATTCTACTACAAAGAGATTAATGTCTCAGTATTTCTAGTGTTATTCTTTATTTGAAATCTCTTGTTTACTACCATTTATTGTTCAAAAGAATAATTCCCTTAATCTAGACTACCTTCATCTTCTTTTAACGTAATTTTTAAAAAAATTATGAATAAATAAATAAATAAAGTAAATAAATAAATAAGTTAATCATAAAAAGAACATAAAAATACTTTAAATTAATCTGTGCAAAAAGCAGTGAAGATGCATGCAAATTAAAATAAAATAAACTCACCAACTTAATGCATAACAAAATTAAAAGTGAAAAAAAGAATTCTAAAAAAATTATCCAACAGCAGCAGTCGCCATAGCAACGAATGCAATGACGACGCATGCGCACTGTTTACTATTACTCTTGAACACAGTTGAAAAGTGTGATGACGTCAAAATAAGATAGGGCCGAAATAGCCTGGTTGGTAGGGCACTGGACCTATGTCCAAGAGTTCGTGGGTTCGATCGTCGCCTGCCGAAAACTCCCCGTGCAGCAAATGTTGACTGATGCATGTTAAATCTGTCGAGTCGCAAAGTCCTCCATGTTCCCATAACAAATCAATACCTCTGGGGATACTGATCCAGGAGTTTCCTTATCTTCTGAATTAGTTCAAAATTACAAGGCTACGGAGTTGAACATTAGTAGTCGTAAACCCAAAATTGGGTCGACTGTTCAATGACGGATATAAAATAAGATGCGCACGCCATCAAACCCAAAACAAAACCCATTTTGTCAATGGATAATAAATGAAATAAAATTTTTAAAAAAATGACTTAAAAACTTTTTTAAATCAACTCTGTTTGCTGTAATATATTTTGTAGAACAAAAACATCTTTAATTTGAAATGCATATTTTTTTTAAAATCTGATTGGCTGAAAACATTTACGTTACTTGTAAATTAATTTTTGTTCGCCAAGTTTTTTTTTTCTAAACAAAAACATTTCCAACTTGCATTGTTCTAATCTTCCTTAACCTAATTTTCTGAAAAAATATTACTTGAAAAGTTTGTAAAACAATTTATTTCATATAATTTATTTTGTGAAACATAAACAACTTTAATTTATACTACTTTCATATTTTTTTAATCTAATTCGCAGGAAACATTTAAGTTTCTTGCAAATCGATTTTCTAGCTTTTTATTGTTTCATAAAACAAAAACACAAATTTGTACTAACTTCGTCTTCTTTAATCTAATTTACAGAAAATGTTATTTCAATATTTTTTAATTCAATTGCAAATTAAATGGTTTACCAATTAAATACTTTGTTACTATTTATATTTCGAGCATGAAACAAATTCATCTTCCATTTTTTAATTTTTCCTTTAACAATAAAAGTTTTTTATTTTATTACTTGTTATTTATTATATTTACGTATCAGGGTTATTTTTTAACTAGTAGTTTTAGAAATTTAATTGCATTTTAAACTGATAAAAATAATGTGTCAAATTATAAATGTTATAAAAACATAATATAATAATTTTAAAATTTATTTTCTCACTTACGATATTAAAGCGCATTGCCTCTTAACATATTTGAAGAACTATAATTTTGGGACTATAATTTTACCTTTCAGTTTTGTATGGTAACGGGAACTAAGATTTCGAAAACTCAAATTTCCGCTAAACCGTTACCATATGAACGAA
Organism: Parasteatoda tepidariorum; assembly: GCF_982258835.1. Taxonomy (NCBI): domain Eukaryota; kingdom Metazoa; phylum Arthropoda; class Arachnida; order Araneae; family Theridiidae; genus Parasteatoda; species Parasteatoda tepidariorum. Next base: position 69,094,182 of record NC_141763.1, read on the forward strand.
AAAATCATGAAATGAATGATTTAAATACATTAAGTTTTCGTTTTATTAACCAGAATTATGGATTTTTATAACAAGAAATGTCATTATCATACAGTACGGTAATTTTACCAGAATTGTTTTTTCAGTGAAGTAATCTATTACCAGTTTACTTGACCCTTATAGACTTATAGAGTTTCGTAATTACTATGACTGTGTTCGCAATAATCGAAATAGTAGAATATATTTTCTATTAATAAACATTTCTTCGCATGATTGGTTCAAAATCTTTTAAATACATCGAAACAATTAAAAGAAGACAATTTTGAAACAAAGTAAGAATAATCGTTGCCCCACATTATCCTTTCTTCTTAATTTATCAAAAGAAAAAAAATCATTGATTTTAGACTGTTGCCAACAAAAAATGAGTAATATTTAACGAAATAAATGGATAATTTGTAACTCAAAAGCAAATTCGGTAATCGTATGATCTATCTACAATGTTAAAACAAAACAATAATCATGCAACTCATTATCCTAATCACCTTATTAAGAAACACACAAGTTATCACTATCACTTAATTGCACAGACTAATTTTTCGAAGATAAAAGAAAGTACAATAAGTAACCTATTTCTAGCTAAGTGACCCTCATAGATAAGAGTTTCTTAATTACTGCGATTATAAAAGAAGGTACATTGGATCCTAATAGGCCTAATCGTTAAAATTGTAAATGAATAGCTCTTCATTCAAATCCCATAGTGAAATGAATCTTTAAAAACTGTCATAGTTTACGAGGTTAGAAAACTGAATTCCAAACAGTAAGTTAATCGTTCTTAAAGATGAGGAATAATGATAAGCTGGCATGCAACTACCAATATTGTGATAAAATGAGTTTTGTTGAACACCTTCAGAAATTATTTTTAAATAAGGTCATGTATTCCATGAATATAATAAGTCTCGGTGATGATAATCATATGATACTGGAACTTCTAATGAGCTTATTATTCTGCTTAAATTAAGAATTTGGGATAATTCAGATATGTTATAGTTATAATTGGAAAAATACTACTAGTAAAAAAAAATTATGCCAGCTCACTCTTCACTCGAGTTGAAGGGAAAAAATTACTAAAATAGATTTATAGAATCATGAAAAATTAACCACACTGAAAATAAATTCTGGTAAAATTAACGTACTGTATGGTAATGACATTTCTCTTTAAAAAAAATAATAATAAATAAAAACGATAATTCATGTAATAAAACCCAAAATATACGGCATTTGAATCATTCATTTCGCCATTTTTTTGTTTATATGGTAACGGTTAACCTCTTGTTCTCAAAATTATAATTTTAATTACCACACATTTGGAAACTAAAAAATAAATTTAACCTAATAAATAAATTCAATCAAATAAATAGTGTTCATTCCATGCGCTAAAATATCATGATGAAATTACTAAATATTGCTACATATACCAAATTTTATCACAAACATTATTTTATTGCTAATTTTCCCAAAGTCATTACCAAAGCATTTCGGTAAAAATTACCAAGGCGTTTGTGGTGTTCCCATAGAATTATAAAAACGGTAAATTTTACCATATCCTGGTAATTTTGACCATACTTTTTCTCTGTGTCTAACAAGTAATTGCGCGGTAGGTTTTCTTATGATATATATAAACACAAATAATAATAATAAAATTATATAAAAATAACATTAAACAGAAAAATATTAATGGGAAAAAACCAAAAGTGTTCCTCAGGACACATCTTTTGGTATAATTTAATGCGATATTTCTGAATAAAGAACAATTATCCTAAGATAAAAATTATTCTTTATATATATATATATATATATATATATATATATATATATATATATATATATATATATATATATATATATATATATATATATATATATATATATATATATATATATATATATATATATATATATATATATATTAGAATTACTTCCGATAACACAATTTCTATAGTTGATGCCTAAGTCATATCGTATCGAGATAAAAGTTAGTTTCACTTATTTGTTCTTCCTTTAAAATTCAAAATACTAATATACAATAATTAATCGGTATCATTGTCATAGCACATATTATTTTCATTAAGCTAAACATACTTTTGTAATCAATTTTTTATTTGTAAAATTTTTTATGAGTAGAAATTCCTTCAAGCTCTTCTCATTTTCCACAAAAGCTTCTCTAACCATGCTAATAATTGTTGCATCTATCTCTTACAATTTTAGTCCATTTTACAGTAGGATTAAAATTAAGTAAATAATAAACTTTTCCAGGATTTAATTTCGAAAGAAAAAATGAAATTAATATCCAAAAATGTACTGTAAAGAAACTGGGTGAAGAAGACAGGTTATTAAATGCTTACATGAATTCTCAACAATAATAGAGACTTCCTTTTCCTGCTCATATAGATCTATTATAAGCATACACTTGTCCGATATTACTTATATTGATATTTTTCAAGGTTAAGGGTCGATGCCCGATATTTCCTATCCTTACTCTAACACTTTTCCTAATTTATTCAAAGTGGGATTTAGGGGGGGGGGGGATAGTTCACTCGTATTGGAAGAGAGCTTGGAATTGAAGGACTAATAAAAAACGCTGTTGATTTATGAATAATTATTAAAATCCCCTTGAAGTGAGCCATGGGGGCTCAAGGGATAGAGCGCGCCTTCCAATGATGTGAACCGGGTTCAAATCCCAGCGATGGCTGATCCATAAGAATTCCGAACCCGGCTTGCACCAACCAGAGTGCTGACGAAATATATCCTCAGTGGTAGATGGATCATAGGTTAGAGTCCCCTTGCAATTTCATAACCTAGGTACATGCTCAGGGCTTGGAGGAAAGAAAAAAAGGAAAGAAAAAAAGGAAAGAAAGTCCCCTTGCCATTAGGCTACGGGGATGAGCATTAGTAGTCACTAAACCAAAAAATTGGATGGGCTGTTCAACGACGATAATAAAATCAAATAAAATCCCTTTGCCAAGAGCTATGGTTTTAGCGCTTGTCTTCCGATGAAGTGAATGAAGAATCTCAGCGATGACTAGTTGATTTGAATTCAGCAACCGGTTCGCACCGACCACAGTGACAACGTAAAATATACTCATGGGTAGACGGATCATGGGTTCGAATCCCCTTGCCTTCAGGTTAACCGTTGGAGGTTTTATTGGTTTTTCTCTCCATGTAAAGCAAATGCTGGTTAGTTCCATCAGAAAGTCCTCCACGAGGGCAAATTTCTCCCAATGCTTGATCCAAGAGTCCCCTTGTCTTCTAGATTGGGTTCAAAGTTAGAAGGTTACGGAGTTGAAAAGTGGTAGTTGTAAACTCAAAATTGGGTCGAATTTGTCCTAATGCTTGATCCAAGAATTCTCCTGTCTTCTGGGTTGGAATAAAATTACGAGACTTCGGAGTTAAACATTAATAGTCGTAAACTCAGAATTAGATCGGCTGTTCAACGCCGGTTATAAAATAAGAGTCGTGGGGGTCAGGAAGTAGAGCGCTCACCTCCCAATGAGGTGAACCAGGTTCGAATCCCAGCGATGCCTGATCGATACGAAATTTGCTCCCTGCAAGCACCGACCAAATTGCAGACGTAAAATATCCTCAGTGATAGACGTATCATGGGTTAAAATCATACAGGTCCTAGTCGTCAAACTAACCATGCAAGGTTTTCATGGTTTTCCTCTCTGTGTAACACAAATAAGGTTAAGTTCTATCAAAAAGTCTTCTAAACGAAGACTATTTAATCTCTATACTTGATTCAGGAATATCCTGTCTTCTCGGTTCAAAATTACCGAACTACGGAGTTGAACATTGATAGTCGTAATCTCAAAAATGCAAATCAACACCTGCCATAAAATTATTATATAATATTAAATTTTTTGGCATTAACGTTATACATATTTTTTTGGATTTAATATCATAAATAAATTCCATATTTTTGTAAGATTTTATCATAAATCCAACAATGTCTAATTTGTCATCGATAATATCTGGAAATGCTTATGCCCACCCTAATGGTTGAGCAAGAGAGTGAGAAGAAAAAGAGTTTGACTTGACCTTTCCATATAATTGATAGTGACCGGCCTAGAAACGCTTCGTGGGAGAATAGATACCATTAACCACGCCCATCCAATTTATGAGGGTGTATCACTATTTTTTTTATTTTTTTATCCCTCTTTCTTTGGCTGATCCCGATTCTTCATTGATGCGGACAGTGGCTTGACCGAGATATCATTACACAATTACCTAAAAGGTGAAATAATAGTGGCATTATTTTTCTTTTTCTCATGACTTCGGTGTCAATTAACACTCTAACTTAAGCCTTTGATAAATATAGAATGACTGATGATTGCCTTTTGATGGAGAGAAAATGCATTAAAAAAACTGTGGAGAATTTAGATCAAATATTACTTTCATGTACAGTGCGGTAAATAAAAAACGAACTATCCTGAATAACCTTTGATCTTCTCGTTTTAGGACTCAATCTTAAAGGTTCGAAAGGCTGATCTCAATATATGCTAATTAATTACTGCAAACGATACTTTAATTTAAGAAATTAGACACAAAAACGTACTTTCTCTGAATAAACATTCCTTTTTCTGACGGATTCCGATTTCTGTCTCCCAAGAAAGAGGGGGTAGCCGCAATCTTAGAAATATGGTTCGAATTATTTGGTCACGGAAACGATTCCAAGTTTGGAACCCCTAATGTTTTATTATTTTTTGCGTATACCGCGATATCTCAAAAACTTTTTAAGCAAACTTAAAAAAAAATTTAATTCGCTTAAGAATTCAATTTTTTTTTCCGTATAAAACTCGTTTAATCCAAAGATAAGTTCATGAAAAATATAACTTTTAGTAAATATTTATTACTTTGTTTAATAACAGTCGAAAAAGTTTTGAATTGCAAGGCACACAATTTTTAACATCACTATAAGCGTTGCAATTTTAAATAGCAAAATACAAAACTTGAACAAAATTGTTGAATAGTTCTTAAGAAACCGAATTTTGAAAGAATCTTATTTTTTAAATTCGATTTCTCAGAAACTATTTGACTAATTTCACTCAAATTTTATATTTTGCCACTTAAAATTCCAAATTAAATTGACAATTACAAATTAAAGTACGTAATTCTCTAAAACACTGTAAAAACTTTTATACCTTACAATTCAAAAAATTTTCGACTGTTATTAAATAAAATAATAAAAAAGAATAAATAGTTACTAAAAGTTATATTTCGCATGAAATTATCCTTAGAGAAACGAGTTGTATAAATGTGAACAATTTTTTTTTAAAATTTAGCTTTAAAAGTTCTTGAGATATTGCGAAATACGCAAAAATTAAAATTTACATTAAAAGTCCAAAATTTGGATAGCTCTCTTGACCAAACTATTGGGATCATATTTCCCAGAGTGCAGCTAACCCGTATGTTTTGAGGATCAGAAATCCAAATCCGACGGGAAAAAAAGTATCTTTATTCAGAAAAAGTACGTATTTTTGTCTGATTTCCTAACTTATATCGTCTGCACTAATTAATTGGCATAATTGAGATCACCCCTACGAATCATTAAGATTGAGTCCTAGAACGGGAAGATCCGATCATTAGATCAAAAGTTATTTAGGGTGGTCTGTTTTTAATTTTTGCGCACTGTGCATCAACTGGATGAATATTCTTTATTACTTTCAGACATCGCCACAGAGACCAGATGTGATATAAGAGAACAAAATTATATGAATTATAGGAAAAGTTTCGAGAATTTTCTTTTTCCATATTCTTCAGAAACGATCATTGAGAAATTTGTAATTAAATACGATGTTGGATATTTTGATGTCAAAGACACTCCTAGTCCAAAAACGTGTTCGTATAATTAACTCTAATAATAATAATAATCGTTAAAATTTACACAATTTTAAATTAACTATGATATTGGACACCTTAAAACCAAGAATTCATCAAACCAATAAATTTTTTTTCTTAGAAAAACGCAAATAATTATAATTATGAAGATTAAAAGTCTATACAGTATTTAAATAAATACGATATTAGTTAAATGCTATCAACGAATCTCCAATTCCAAAAGTCTTCTAGTGAAATAAATGCAAATAATAATAATTATAAAAATTAAAAGTTTTCACAGTATATAAATAGTAAATACGATAATAGTTAGGTGATACCAAGGAATCTTCAAGCCCAAAAGTTAGTTCGTGGAACAAACGCAAATAATAATTAAAAGAATTAAAAATTTACACTATGTTAAATTAATACGATATTAGTTTAAAGATATCAAGGAATACTCTTACCCTAAAGTTTTCTCGAATTATTATAAACGCAAATAATAATATTTATAAAAATTAAAAGTTTACACAGCATTTAAATAAATACAATACCAGGGGTCTGTTTAGAAGAAATTTGGGTCCGTTAACGGACCCTTCACAAAATATCATTTCATAAAAACGGACCCTTCAGAAATTTGTTTATCTTCATTATTGTTTTGTTAATCGAATAAACCCTTCCCAAGGAAAAAAAAAAAGAAAGATGGATGTAAACGAATTAAGTTTTGTCTTTGGCAGACGATTCGATTATTTGTCCGAAATGATTATTCAGCATTCAGCAGTATAGGCTAAATACCAAATATTTGTATGTTGCATCTCTAATTTGCTCAGCAATTGCAGTTTATTTTTGAAAATTTAATTTCCTTAAATTATAACTTTACAGTGTTGAGCATAATCTTGTATCTATTTACAATTTAAAAACTTCTTGAAAAAGTTTCGTGCAATAAGGACCCTATTTGCACAAATTCATAAAAGCTGGACCCTGGTTGAAAGAATGTGAATGACACTTTTACAAAAACGGACCTTTCACAAAATGTCTAGACAGGCCCCTGAGTACTAGCTAGGTGATACCAAGATATGTTCAAGCCCTAAAGTTTTCTCATAGAATAAACACGAATAATAAATAATAATTTTAAAAATTAAAAGTTTGCACGTTATTTAAGTAATTGCGACAACAGTTAGGTTTTACCAAGGATTTATCCAGTCCGAAAGATTCCTTTTGCGATAATAATAATAATAATAATAAGCTAAAAATAATGATATACAAAAAAAAATTTACCCAATTTTGATTAAATACGGTAGATATTTTGATACCAATGATTTTTAGAGTCAAACTTTTCCTCAGAAAATGAGTGGTAATAATAATAATTGAAAGGTTTCGTCCATGAAATAAGCAATCCAAATTGAAGGCATAAATGGGAAAAGAAAGTTATTAAGTTATTAAAAAGCTTTATGGAAGTTATTAAGAAATGGAAGAATTGAAAGGAAGTTATTAAGAAATTTTTTTATGTTGATTGATTTTAACCTGCTATTATTTGTAAAGAAAATAATCACAAATGTACATTAGAAAAAGGGAAAAAAAAACATTTTATTAATCATTACTTTTATTTTTTCGACGGATTGCATAAAGACGATGCCGATCGTTGCAATTGTTGTATGTTCAAAATAACATTTAAATATCTGATTAATTTGAATAAAAATGAGAAACTAGAATTGACTAGTACCCCATAATCGCGTGAAACTTGATTTTGGTGCAGTAATAAAAATTAAGTTTCCGCGGTGTTTTCTTCTCATTCAAAAAAAGCTATCCATGTCGATAACGTTTCCTTCATCGCATATCATGATGCATTGCAGGAAAGCAATGTCGATTACATTTTCTTCAACGAATGTCATGATTATATTGCACAAAAGCAATGCTCATTGATCACACTTTATTATACCCCAGTATGATAGCATATGGCAGGGAAGCAATACTTGCCTATACTTTATTTTGTCTTATAACTAGCGTTAGACAGCCTACCCAATCTTGAGTTTGCGACTATCAATGTTCAACTCCGTAACTCCGTAGCCTTGTAATTTTGATCCAAACCCAGAAGACAAGGGATTCTGGTTTAAGTATTGGGACAAACTAGCCTTCGTGGAAGACTTTCTGATGGAACTAACCCCCATTTTCGTTACATGGGGAGGAAAATCACAGAAGCCTCCCACGACGGCAAAAGGATTAAAATCAGGGCTCGAAAAACAACCCGTCCGCCCGTCCTCGGTGGTCAAAAATTCCCTGCGGACAACGAATTTCTTGAATCCGACATCCGCGCGGACGGCCATTTTCCCGTTAATGTTCGTGTTACATTTCCAATTTTTGTTATCTTACAAGAGTCTAGCGCCTCACTTCTAAAATGACTCTCTAATTTAGAAATATAGCAACATACTGCGCATTGTGGAATTGATGTTTTCTCTGACTGGGAGTATTGCAGCAGTTGAAAGGGGCTTTTCAGCAATGAATTTACAAAAAACACATTACGTACTGGTCTTAAGCAAGAAACGTTAAACGCAATTATAAACATCTACCTAAATGGAAAACCCCTTTCAGACTTCTGTGCAGAAACCTACGTAAATCATTGGCTTAATTGTGGAACTGACTAACGTCATATTTGATTCATTCAAAAAACGCAGTACCCTCGAATAAATTGACATTCCAGATAACTTGACCTTTGTCACTTAAATTATTTCATAAAAGAAATACATACTAGGTTATTATTAGTAACCTAGTATTTCTTTAATTACTGTATAATGTAATCCTAGTATTTGCAATCCTAGTAACTACTAATTCATTGTGCAATTTATATAAATGTTTGTAATAAATAAGCGAAAATTATATTTTATTTATTTAGAAGCTACGGGTTAGGTTCAAAGGAGGACGGGTACATTGTTGGACAAGCCGTCCTCGGGGACGGGTAAAATTTCTGAGTTTTTTCGAGCCCTGATTAAAATCCATGATTCTTCTACTACTGAGGATATTTTATGTCAGCATTGTGGTCAGTGTAAACATAGAGCAGAATTTGTACCACCCAGCCACCGCTGGGATTCGAATATTTAATATTTTTTTATTATTATTTTATTTCACAATAATCGAAAAAAATTTGAATTGTAAGGTATACAAATTTTTTACATCATTTAAAACAATGTAATTATTAATGATAAAATACAAATTTTGAGCTAAATAGTTCGAAAGTTAGATTTCTCAGAAGCTACATTTTGAGGATCAGAAATCCGCATCCGTCGAAAAAAGGTATGTTTATTTAGATATCTGAATTCGTAAAGTAAAATGTCTTCTACACTAATTCATTAGCATATTTGAGATCAACCCTTCGAACCATTTTGCAAATTAGAGAAAATTATATATTTTCATAAAAAAGAAAAAATGAAAATTTTGAAGAAGTGAAAGAAATACTAACCTGGTCAAATTTGCAATTTCTTCCGTCAAGTATTCCAATTCATTTCCAGCCAAACAAAGCACTTCCAAGTAGGGGAACAGAGAAAAATCCAAAGGGATTGTCTTTAGTTCATTCACAGAGAGATTGAGCCTCGTCATGTGACGAAGCTCAGTGAGTTGAGCAATCGTGCCCGGCTCACCTCGACCGAGGAAATTGTGAGATAAATCCAATATTTTAAGGTGAACATTTTTGCGAACGTAATTCGGAAGGGCGAGGAGCTCACGTCCCGTTAATTTCACTTCTTCGGGTCCATTTTGCACATGGTTAATATCCACAGATAAAATCCTGTTGTCGGTAGCAGGGCGGGAACTTCCGCTGGTAAATACAATGGTCATAATACTGATCACTATGTGCGGTCACCACAATAGATCCCTATTTCATTGTCAACACATTTCCCAATAGGGACAGGATATTAGAGGAGAGACACCTGTTAAAAAGAAATGTATTTAAAATCATCTATCTGAGAAAAAGTTTATTTGGAAAATATAATAAATTAATTTTAATGTGTAAATACACTACATAATTTGTTAGATCGTATTAGGATTGCTGTTTCAAAATATTAAAATATAAGATAGTTTTATAAATCATCTTATGTTTCTTAATGAGAAAAAAAATATGCCAAAATAATCTAGCCAAGAATACCAGAATATGGAAAAATTTACCGTGTTTCTGACTCTATGGGCACACCAAAAAGCCCTGCAATTTTCACCGAAGCGTTTAGTAATGATTTTGGTAATATTGACAATGAGATATAGTCGTCTAATATGTGATAAAATTTGGTGATTTTATTATGATACCGTAAAGCTTAGCATAAAATCATTTATTCGGTTAAATTTATTTTTCAGTTTCGTATTTTTTTCAAAATTTGTGGTAAAAAGAACTATATTTTGAAAAACAGAATTTCCGGTAAATCATTACCATGTAAACGGAAAAATTACTAAATGAATGGTTTAAATATCGTATACTTTGTTTAATAACCAAAATTCTGTTTTTTTTTTTTTTTTTTTTTTTTTTTTTTACCAGAAATTTTAATACCGTACAGTACGATAACTTAATCAGAATTTTTTTCCCGAGTAACATAACTATTACGTTTTATAACTATTGTAATTATTATACTCAAAATGGTTATGAAGGAAATTCTTTTTATTGATAATAAATTTTAAAAGAATGCTATTTTAAATATATAAATTATTCAAACTCATTGCTTTTTAAACAAATAAGTTACTAAATTACAGCTCAGTGGTTAAAGCCACTGATCTATCATCGTGAAAAACTGAGGTTCGATCCTCAGTGATAGGTAAATAATCTTTAAAAAATGAAGGTTTAAATACCGCATATTTTGTTTTTATAAACCAGAATTTTGCTTATTTGTTTTGTTTTTTTACCAGAAATTTCGTTATTGTACACTACGGTAAATTTCCATAATTTTTTCCCCGTGTAAATACGTTAGAAAATCATTTCAAATTTTACGAATCATAATAAAGTATTTTTTTTTTTTTTTTTTTTTTTTTTTAGTTTGTAAGCACAGCAGTTTGTTAAATTAGAATAAGGTATGACATTTTTCAATGTTTTTAAATAGCTATAAGATCTGTGTTCGTATTTTCTATATGAAGTATGCTAAAAATTGATTTCAAATCAGTTCACAATACAATTAATTTTAATATGTGGACCCACTAATTTGAAAATTCGATTACAATTGTAGTTTCTGAGTGTTAAAACAAAAGAGAATCCTGAGTTTATATTTTCTATCTCTCAGTGCTTTCAAATCTTAAGCAATAATATAAAATAATTTAACCATAAAAACTTACTAGTTCGTTTAATTTGATAACGGTTGTCATTTCTTAATGCATATGAGAGAATTCTGAATTCAAATTTTTTCTACAATTAATCGGTTGAAATGTGCTTTCAAATGTTATACAATGTAATAAAATAAGCTTACTGTGAAGACACTAGTGATTAAATTTGGTTAAGCTTATTGATTCTTAAGGTTGACATGTTAGAGAACTCCTTATTTCTATTTGCTACAATTGATGTGTTAAAAAGTGACTTTAAATTTTATACAACTTACTGTGTAAAGCATGCTGTGGAGCAATTTTTTTTACTCAAAAAATGTCTTAAGTCTTATTTTAATTAACAACAAAACATAACTAACAACCTAATTAACAACAACACCAAAAAAAAAATTTTTTTCAGATTAGTTTTCGCAATGTTATTTTTATTTTTTATTTTTTTTTGGCAACACATAAGGTTTAGTTTTTTCAAATAGCCTTTCAACAAGTCAAATTTCAAGTCTGTTGCTGCATTCCTGCAGGGTATATTTAACTACAAATTTAGCAGTTAATGATTCTCCAATTTTTAAATTTTTTTATTTTATTGTATTCCTTGTATATTTTCCACACAATTTCATAATTTCGAGTTTCTAAGCTTCAATGTTGTGTATCAAAACATAATGTAACGTTAAGTTGAACTACCAAATCAGAGGTCGAGCTTATGATTTTTTAATACTGAGAGAAATAGATATATCTATGAGGTTATATATACAAACAGTTAAATAGTAATAGATAGTTATTTGTGCAAACTTAACTGGTGACAGACTGGTTAAAAAGTTCCCTTTAACATATTTTTATAAAACAATATCATTATACTGCATTATTAAAATGAATAAAATTACAGCAATTTATGCCATGATTTTGTCTTTATATTGAATATTAAAATCGTAAGAATAAAAAGCTTACTTGATATCAGATAGTTTCCTTTTACAAATAAAGGTTAAGTATAAAGTAATTCGACGAAATCTTTTTGAATAAAATATAAAAAACAAAACTTCTCTTGAGTTATATTCACCCCTTAATAACAATAAATTAGTAAGTTATATTTTAATTTAAAATTGCTATAATTTCATATTTATTAAATAATTACAAATACTTTTAGAAAAGTAAAATTTATTGATCTTAAGTAATTTGCTCACCATAAATAATAGCAAAGCTTCAATCTTTTTTTATAAATAAGTTTGTAAAAGTAATTTAGTAATGTAAACTTTATGAAGCAAATTTTTTGAATCCGTAGTTTTTATTATCTAATTTTACAAAAATGCTTCGTCCATAAATAATGATTAACAAATTATGCACGAAAGTTATTCTATATACATTAATAAATGATTGATAATACATAGCTGAATACATGATTGAAGCCAATATCATACATGTAATATTTAAATTTTAATGCATATAGGAAGAAAAAAAAACTTTCTTTTTCCTGCCACTGTTACTAACCCATAACAATCTTTTCTTTCTTAATCGTGATTTTCTAAATAAATAAAGTAAAAAAATAATAGTAAAAATATGTTCTTAATTTTGTTTAAAGAATTTAACGCTTATGTATAAGTAATTAATTTATCAACTGGCACATATGAAAAAAATAAAATACTTAGAACTTATAGAATAATAATTATACTTATAGAATAATTATATTTATAATTATACTTATAATTGTACTGATAATTATTCTTATTGTACTGATTGCTATACTTATAGTACTAACTTATTATACTGATAATTATGAGGAGTAATAATAGAACTTCGTATGAAAAAAATAGAATATTTTTGATATCTAAAAAATGCTTACCAAACGATTTCTTTGCAGATTTTGTTTTCTTTTAAAAATCACATAATTAGACACTTGTTTAAAACGTACTCTTATGAACCCAAGTTAATCTGTATGAAACAGCGTATAATTAACAACAATGGTGAAGTTCACAGGTGGAAAATGAGAAGAGATTCATTTGTTGTCAACACAAAACAAACTCACTCAAAACTTCTTCACGTGTTCTGGACAACCTTGTTCCCTGAAGACGAGACCAACAAATGATTCCGCCTTCTCTTGGTTTCGCTTGAGCTCTTACCAGTATCGTCTGCTCTGAAAGAAGGGAAACTGGCAACAAAAGACCTACATCGTTATGGGGAAGATTTATTAATAAAAAATTGTTATTCTTTGGTTTATTTTAAAATGAGTTCTTTTATTGAACAAAGAAATTTAACTATTTTCCAATGTTAAAGTATTTTTTCATGGATAATTTTTACTCTTTATATAAAAATAGTAAATTTGATTTTAAAATTTTGTACAAGAATAGAATAGTTAATTATCAGGCATGTTGATGATAAATGAAATTTTTCTTAAATTTTATTTGAATTTTTTTTTTTAATAGAACGGTAAGTTTTTTTTCTTCTTTTTTATCATTTTTTTAATTTTTTTACCTGTTTTAATAATTTTTGTAATGAATTTTAAATGATATTTCTAATTTTAAGAGCATTTTGTTAGTACATAATTTTTTTTTTAATAAATTAGAGTAAATTTTACATTGAATTTAAAGAAATGAAAATTTTCTTATTGGGCAAATAGAAATTTTGAAATTTTAAAACTATCATAAAAAAAAAAATTCTAATACAATGCAACTTTGTTGTTCTTCAAGGTTTTAACTTAAAACTAAGATTTCTCATTTTTATTAGGCATTTAATTTTGATTTTGTTTTATTCATAAATTACATAATTATTTTTAAATTTTATCTTATTTTCATTAAATTGTTTTAAAGAAATTTAAAAATCTACATTAAAATTTGATAAAAAAATATAAAAATATTTTTAATATTGCCTTATTTTTTATTAATTTATTTTATAATAATAATAAATACAAGTTAAGATTCATTATTTTTTTCTAAAAAAAACCTATAGTAAAATATATCATTTATTAGAATATTAGTCATTTTAATGCCAAACAAAATTTATCGTCAATCAGAATTCCGACTAGGTAGAGTAATCAAATCGTAACCTGAACTCTGAGCTGGAGGATAATACAAGTTTAAATAATTTTAACACTTTTGTTTACTGGATTCATTTTAATGATATTTTTTGTTCTTCTATTTTGCTGTTTAAATAAAATTATTCGTCAAGGGGTCGTGTCCTTAATTATCCCATTTTCATAATTCTGTTTAGATTATTTCTTTTCATTTATTTATTTATTCTAGCTGCATTAAAAGTGGACAAATACTAAGTATATATAATTCTAAAATAAAAAAAAATTAATGCATTAGCAATCTCTTTTTGAAAAGTTTGTTCTATCCTTAATTATGAATTCTATTAAGCAATGTTATGTATCTCATTTGTAGCAAAATTTTTTGCTTCCAGAAAGGAAGAAGAAAAAACTACGTTTTTTTTTCCTTCTTAAATTGAGTTAGTGTGATTTTCTTTTTTTTCATTTTTGCAATAATTATTAATGGAGGCGTCATATTTCTAGCTATCCCATTTTTAGAATTCCATTCGGATTATTTCATTTCATTTATTTATGCCAGACTGTATTAAACGAAGGTAAATAAGTTTCAATAATTCTAAAATGAATGAAAATTAAATTCAGAATTAAAAATTTAGTTGCTTTTCAAGTTCTTAATTGAGAAATATTAAAGTGGGAACTCAAGAACTGGTTTTCAAATTCGATGAACTCTCATAAATTACTTCATTGTTGAACCATAATTATGGTGCATTGAATCATAAAGCAGTGCATATTTGTTAAAACTTTATTAAAATGTTAAACTGAACCATGCTTCCATTCAAAGTTCATATCATCCAATGAAGTTTAAGATATGTTCGATAGTATGGTCCTCTTTGGTTCCTTACTAAAGTTGAAAAAAAATTGAATTATATGGTTCAACATCGTTTCTAAAGTTTTAACAGTTTAATTGTATTATTTTATCATAAAAATGGGTAATTTAGCACGTATTGGTTTATTGCGCCTGATTAGTCTTTATATAACAAAACTCAATGGCACAAAACTGTTTTCTATCGTTGTTGAAGCGTTCTAATTGGTCAGGAATTCATATGGTATGACCTAGTTTTGTTACAAAAAGATCCAGATTTTTAGAGTAGTAATCAGCCAAAAATTAATAAAACTTTATAGTACATTATTTACCTGAAAACTATTTCTTTAACCCTAATTTATTTATTTATCATACTTTTTCAATATTCTCTTGTATATTTGATTTTGTTTATTATTCCAAGTCGAAGACATAAAATTAAAGACGGTGTTTTATTTATTATAATGTAGTACTATGATAGTTCCTTAAGCCTTGTGATATTATTTTACATGATTACCTAGTGATAATATTTTATGATTACCTAATGATATTATTTTATGACAAGCATATTTGTAATCGGTAAAATATTAGCCAACCGGTTTACAATTATTAAACTGTCAACAATTTATATTTATTTAAATATTGAGATTTGTGTTAAACTCTGTCCAGTCAACATATGCAATTAAAACAATGAATACAAAATTATAAAACATTATGAGGAATTTACGTTATTAAGACACTATTACTAATAAATCTCTTTGACCAAAAAAAGTTTCTGATTTTTTTAATGACCAAAATATTAAATTGAAATTAAACTTTTTCGGTCCTACCGGGACATATATGTCCCTCAGACGAAAACAGCACTGGAACATATGTGTCCCGTCTAAGATAACCAGTGGGACATATATGCTTCATCCCACCCCCTCTCCCCCCAATTACCCAAATAGTTTTTTTATTTTATTATTTTGGCAGAATATAGTTATTTTTGCATTATTTGATTTGTTAAAGTCTTAATTATAATGTAGTACTGGGATAGTTCTATGTAGCGCTATGACTTTTTATTTAAAAAAAAAACTGGTCTTGAAAGGTTTAAGAAACAAAATAGTAGAGAATTAAGAAGGGTTAGGTTTAAATTTAATTCCCACAAAATCGAAAATCAAATCTATGCTAATACAACTAATACAACAAAACATTATGGAATTGAATGCATTTTTTTTATTTGGAGGAAACAATTTATTTGTTTATAGTAAAGAAACAAATTTTTTTTGTATCAATCGTCGGAATCGGTGAGCGAAGCGAGTAGGAAACTAAATTTTTCAGTTTTATTAAGCGAAAACTGAACTCAACTATTTTTGTCTTATAGCACAGATTAAATTTGTACAAAGTACCTTTACAGGTAATCAGATCTTCCTTTGTGATTCCTTGAAAGTCTAAGCTTCCCTCAACCGAAAAGCACCTGTTGCGTTTTGGAGTTTCTTCAAGTTTGCAGTTGAAAACACCTTTCAGTAGGCCCCCGATAAATAGAGGTTACAATGTATAAGCTCTAGATGTCGGAGAAGTTTTGCACGCAAGTGGCATGGGGTACAATTGCCTTAATATCTCTGCCCATACAATCGGAAAGAAAATAATAAATAAATAAAAAGCATTGCAGGTATAGAATGATGTCAAAGAAAATCACTCTGAGAGCGATTTTGCTCATTCTTTTTAAAAAAAATTTTTGATATATCTCGACTTTAAAATCTAATATCAAAAAGTTATAATAAATAAATAAAAAGTTTCGATACACGTAATTTAAATTTTTGGAAACTTCAAATTTTAAGACTCTCTTCTTATTTAATTCATTTATTATTATTTTTTAAAGATTTTATTTCTTTCTAAGATATCTTTACTTTTTAAGACTTTTTTTTATCTCACTTTCTAAAACCATCTTTTAATATACAAGCTCGAAACAATAAACCGCTATGGAGCTATTTTACAAAGTGCATTATTATTAAAACATTTACATTTTATTAAAAATTCTCAGTAAGAATTTAATTTTTTTTATTGCAAGATATTCTTGTAGCAATAAAAAAATAATTACTCTTGTAATATGAACAATGCTATTCTTTTTTCTAGATTCCATTTCTTTTTTGTCAGTTTATATCCACGACTATGGGATTCGAAAGTAGATAAAATGGATTTTCTTATATTCTATTAATCCTGTGCAAGACAGTTAATCCCCATACCGATTTAGAATTATTAATTTCGTATTATTCTTAAAATTTTACATCTTATTGAGAAAGAGTTTTATTCGTGTGTTTTGAACGTTGTTTCAGGAAAAAAAATTACTAGCAGTTACAATTAGAGCCCTATATTTCATTTAAGAAAATGGTTCAATAAAATTTGGAGAACAATGAATGCATGTTTTTTCTTTTCTTTGTAAAACGCATTTCAAAACACATCTCAAAAATGACTTAATAAAAGTGAGTTAAGATTTAGATCAATCAAGCAATTTCCCGGATAAATCACTACATATAAGCAAATAGCTAATTTTTTTTAATTCCTAGTGGATTATTTAACTTTATAGAAATAAGTTCCAAATAAGTAACTCTAATTTGCAATTTGAAAATCAAAAATGAGTAAAACTAACTTTGTGAGAAATATTCATCTTTTGCATGTAACTACTGAATGGGCAAATCAAAAATTCTGAATAATGTCAAGATTGGATCAGTTCCTAGACACAGAGCTTCAGCACCCCGCACCTTACTATTCTGACGATGGCGTTCGAAAACAAACTGAAAAATTTAATCGGTTTTCAGAGTGAAGATATTCTTTCCTTCTCTCTTTGTTATAAATAAGCGATTTTGAGTAGAATTCAAATGTTTTACAAACAGACTTTTGATTTTAATACAAAATATTTTCCAATGCTGCACCGGCAATATTTTTTTGTTACTTTCTTTAACAAAATAAAAATTTATGTAAAATATACATCTAGAAATTGAGAATTTGATTAGTGCATTTGAAGTAGAATGATCAAACCACATTCAGGGTAAGAATGCTCCCTAAGTTTGTAAAAACCGTGAATCGTAATTTGTTATTCTTTAAGATTTTAACTTTCTTTATTGTTGTTTAATTTTCGGAGAGAAATATTTAAAATATTGATTCACATGAAAATTATAAATTGAAAGAATCGAAAAATCAAGCGTTAATTGATAAAGTTCTTCTAAAGTTGAAGAAATTTGGAGTAGACTCCAAAAGCTCCGTATCGTGGAACAAAGATTGCTCCTTGCAACCGTTGTTCAAACTTCAGGATTCTGAAATTATAAGAGAGACTAACTCTTAACTTTTATTATGATAGTTACAAACTTATTACTTTGCATAATTTTAAAACTACTTTTTTAACAGTATATGAATTGGCTCAACTTATAAATATATTGTACCTTATAAAATTATATGCCGCACGACGAAATAAGCTGTTTTGTATTTTGAACTCGTTGAAAACGAATAACTCAAATACATGAAACTGAAAGGAAATGAATGGATTTTTTTTAGAAGCGGAAGAAAAGTATGTTTTCACTCTTCCCGCGAAAAACGCTCCAAATTATAGGTTTGATCATTATCGCTTGAGTCCATCTTTCAGACACTGCAGACAGGAATAGTCAAGCAGAACGTCACGAGTGACGTCACGTCTAAAACAACCGCAGATGGTTATTACAATTTCCCAATTAAAACGGAGTCTTCGAACATCGGTAACAAAGATAATCGTACCTGGTACCTCCTCGTGGAGTTTGAAAGAGGTCAGGCGTGCGCAGGTTATAAAATAAAAAGAAATAAATGAATAAAATATCTGCAAAAATAGATTAAAAAAATAAATAAATAAAGTACAATACAATGACTGACCTCAAAGATGACTTGATTTTATGACCACCAACTCCGTTTCTGCCGTAATTTGTATGGGCTGGTGTATTTGATTGAAGATTTAGCCGCGTTTTTTTTTAAAGTGATTTATAGAATCCCTTTCACCAAATCAGTGTCACTAATAAGTGGTTCATGTTTCGAAGTGAGATCTTAAAAAAAGAAGTTTTCACTTTTGTGCTAATATGTAAATTTGGTAATCTTTCATTCTCAAGGACTTTTTTCTTTCTTTTTGTCCTCTAATTTTTTTTTATTGAAATAAATAGGTGAAATCTGTTATTGTCGATGAAATTTAAATTTTCTTCGGCATTTAAAATTGTATTTCTTCTAAGCCAAGTTAAATAAGTATAAGTATTTCTTTTATTTCTCATTGTTTTAATTACAGTCGATACTTAATCTAACGACTAATGTAATATGGCAAGAAACGTACTCTATAATGTGTGATCATTATCTTGTAAATGTACAAAAATACCACAATACCTAAAAATATAATTGACCAATAATAGCAAAGCAAAGCTTTACTTTAATAAAAAAAATTGTAAATAACAGAAAAATAGGTAATAATCCAACTTTGTGGAATGTGAAAAGGAATGGACAAGTGATACAACGGAAACTAAAATAAATATTTAAAAAAATAAAAGAATCAGATTAAAAAGGGTATCGATGTATTGACATTAGTTTAAATTAGTGTTACGGTAAATTAGAGTAAGAGTTTAAATTAGCACGAGTAACTCTAAAAGCGAATAAAACCAACTTGTACATTAATAAAAACCTTGTTTTTCTAAAAGTAACTTTACAATGAAAAATAATTTTAGGTATATACTTATTACTTACTTTAATCAATGACCAAAAAATTTTTAAATTCTAAAGTTAATGTGTGCGATTTTATATGTTAAATATTTATATACTATATACGCATCATTAGAAATAAATCGAATGAATACTTTTCCGAGAAAAAATTAAAAATTTTTTTAAACAATTGCAATATTTTAAAATATTTAAATTAATAATTGAACCGATTTATTTTAAGTTTTTGTTTCAAAAATACGTAGTTGAATATGTTTGTGAAATTTTTCATATTTTAAGATTCAAAACATTTCTAACTATTAAATTAGTTTAAAAGCTGTGGGATTTTTCTCAAGATTACGAAAACAAAAATTTATTCCAACTATTGAATCCGCAGCACTATTTTTGTAAAATCCAGATTTATTTGCGACCTCAACGCAGTTATAACAGTTATTATTATCATAAAAATTCAGCTTATATCTAACATACAGGTGGTAAAATTTTTTCTTAAAAATTTTTGCATAAAAATTTTATGCTCAAATTAAAGTTGAATTTTACGATGATAATGGAATAAGTACCTTAACAGTTGAGCCTGTTATCAAGTAAAAGAAAAAATCTTTATATTTTGTTCTTTGCGGTGTTCTCACAATTTTTATTCGAAACAAGTTTAGAGATATTTTAAAGAGGAATCTCAACAATTTTCCCAATTTGTTGGCTTTTTAAAAGTGAAAAGAAAATTTAAATGGAAAATAATCTGCGAATACTGTAATAATCTGCAGCGCCAATTACCGTACTGAATGATTTTTGCTACTGGACGATAGGTAATTAATAAATGCAAAAAAAAGTGATATTTAGAAGAACAAAAATGGCCTTGTAACATTCATTGGATTATGAAACCAAAAATATATACCATTTACTAGAACAGTTTTCATTAGGTTATTATTTATTATTAGCCAATTACTTTAAGCGTAAGGGGGAGGGGGTATTAAAACTGACAAAGAAGAAAACTACGAATAAAGTAGAAATAAAAAATTTTAAATTTTATCTTTAGACTTTTTCTCAAACTCTAAACATGACTACATACTTAGAATGGAATTTATTCTTTCAAAACTAATTTAACATTCCGTACATAAACCTACATATATATTGCAAATCATTAAGTTGTAAGTGTATAAAATATAAATCTTAAAGTGTAAAAAAAAAGTAATAATAACTTAGATAATAAACTAAATTAAAATAAACACATAAAACTGAATTGAAATTACACCCCGTGTTACAAAATCTGTACAATATTAACAGTTATAAACGTTATGTCCACATTTTAAATGCTGATGTACAATCTGTTTCAGCGATGGATCAAGTTTCTGACATTTCTCCTGAAAGTAGCTTACATTAGCAGAAAAAAATAAAGTTCAACCATGAAAACATTATATTTAGCTTTAGTTTTCAAACATCTTGATTCAATTGCAAGCTCTTACTCAAAATTACAAGACTTTTTTAATTATAAAATTATGGCAGTAAATAAATTCTTGCATGTAAATAAACGAAAGCTATAACAGGTTTCTGATAAATTGAGTCATCAATTAAAATATGTGTGAAAAATATATTAAGATTTAGAATCAGACTTTCATGTCAGAGTAGAATTTCTATTAATTACTTAGCATCCGATAGACTTATAATAAAAGAGGAATTAAAAAAAGAAGAAATTAATAAATAAAAATCGACGAAACAATTCACTCTATTTAATTCACGTTATGCTCTTAAACATAAAAACATTATTAACATGATTTAAAAAAATTCCAATAATTTTTTTTGTTTTTTTGCTTACTTTCATTTTGGATTTATTGGACTTACTGATTAAGAGCTAACCACCCCCATAATGATCGCCCTTTGCAGGGGTAACCTCAATGTTCTATAAATTTTAAATTTATTTAATAAAATAGTGGCTTGTTATATATAGCTAGCCACTACGACAAGGGAACGGGCTAGTTAAAATAAATTTCTTAATTGAAAGAAATGTGGTTCATCAATGCATCACATTGAGCACTTCCTATGAACCTCTCCCCCCCTTGAAAAAGTAATTGCCATGGACACACTCGATGCAGTTTGATAATTACTTTAGAAGGTCGTCAAAGTAGTTATCACATTTTTATGGACCCTTTCCCCTTCTATGAAAATTGTCAAAATAAAACTGTCTATCTTGTGAAATTATTCTACCATGACGAAAAATGAAGTTATGTGAAGAAAACATGAAGTGCTATCCCGTATACTTTTAATCGTATAAATTCGCCCAAGGCTTTAAACGGTTTTCTGCAAAAGAAAAAAAGAAGTGAGAGATTAATTTTTATTTCCACCTGTACTACTGCAATTTTTTATTCGTCATCGTCGCTACTTCCTACCGATAGAGGTCCCCACCCGCATCTTTGTGAAACGCTTTGCCAAACGATTCCCAGCTCTTCTTTAGATTAAAATCAGATGACCTGGAGGTCACGGTCGCTGAAGTGAGCCTCACTTTTTGTGCCATCCTTTATGATCTTAACCCCCCTCCCTTTTCAACGTTTAGAGGTGGATGTAGTAGACTCGCCCTTTGTCAAATGGAGAATTTTTTTCTTAAGAGTTATTTATCTAAATAAGCTGTTGGAGAGATAGCAAGATTTAACTTTCCCTATTTCACTTAATCCATCGTATTAACACAATTTAAATCATAATATATGAAGTGAAAATGGAAACGGTGTTATGCCGCACAACTCTTTCCTTCTTTATCACCACTCTTTATTTTTCCCCTATCACCGATCAAAAATATTAAGTTTTCCTCATTTTATTGAACCTTATTTCACAATTTGATTGTATTTACCTCCTGTATCATATCCAAATTAGATATAAATTGAAGCACAATATAACATGCTCATTGAAGGTGTCTTGCCACACAACTCTCTTTTCCATTTTATCACCGATCTAATATCAAAAATATTGCTAAGTTTTCATTTTCATAATTTGATTGTATTTTATTTCATTTCAAAAATTCTAATATTCCAGAAAATATTCATTATTAAACAAAAAAAGAAAAACGTTTAATAATCACAGCACTTATCCTATATATTAAAATTCTTGTCAAAAACGTAGTAGAAAAAAAGCTACACTAGTTATCGTTCAAGTTCAAGAAATTTCGGATGAAAATTTTGGTCAGACAAAAGGTTCTTAGTTTCACCTTATTATTTTAAGTAAAATTATCTTAAGACAAACTAAATTAAGAAAACCTATCTTTTATCTGCTCTTTGGCCTTAACTATTGGGTCTATATTTTCCTGATATTTAAAACCCAAATACGTCGAGAAGAAAAACAGGTTTCCGATTCTGTCAATAGTTAGCAATAATATTAATTAGCATACTTGTGGTCGCCATTTCGTATCATTATGACCGGTATTTAGTTTTGAAAATGTAATCATCCGAATTTAAGTTATTTAAAGGTTAACATATTTTTTATTTTGCACATTGTTCCTTACTTTATTAACACCATTCTTTATTATTAAATATGCAAGAAACGTAGTTTATTTTCAATTGTTAGATTAAAATAAAATAGTTTAACATGAATGTTGACTATTATGCTGTAGATGAAAAAAGTTTGAGCGAAAATTCTTACTTGTAAGAATGTTTAATAACCAAGAACTAAAAATCGAAATAAAAATATTTTTAAAAACCTCGTTTTTGTAGTGGAGAATAATAATTAAAAATAATACATAACAGTACATATACACATTTTCTTACTCATACAATTACAGATATACATACACATATTCTCATGAGCACACATACTGTTATGTATTTAATGCGCCCCACGTTTTTCAAATTTTTGTTTTTTAATTATCATTCTCCACTACAAAAACGTGATTTTTAAAAATATTATTTTAATTTTGTACTCACTTCCAAATTCATGTGACACTAATTTGAAATAATCGAATCGACAACAAAAAACAATCGCGAAAATAATAATTTTTCTTTAATTTTATTTTACTTTGTACGTCTTTTTTTCTCTTCATTTTCATGCATTGTCATCCAATTCTGAACTATGTGCCAAATTTGAAGTCTGTAGCTAGTCAGAGAGTTAGTTTAAAATCGATTACAAAATTCCACCCAAACAGACATACACGAAGGCAAGTTGATATAAACGTGATAATTTGCTGAAAAATTCATTTTATTCCTTAAAAAATAATTCACTTAAACTAATGATTTAAGCAAAAAAAAAAAAAAAAGTACTACCTATTGAGCAACAGGTAAAACTTTTTTTGTAATTAGTTGTTCATCAGATGCTCATTTTGACTCTTGGGCTGTCACCCCCCCCTCCCTCTTTGCACAACACTGGCTCAAAAGTATTTTAAGTTTATTATTTCCCTCCAAATCCAAGCTATTTTCATAGGAATCAGAACTGTGGACTCAACATTTATGTCAGAGGATATTCAATAGCAGCATAATTAAAATGAAATTAATTTTATGTAAATAAATTAAATGAATTTGGGAGGCATGCACATGGCATAGGTAACTTCTTTCATCCCTATTTTACAGCCCAAAATTTTGGATAGCAAATGCCAAAATTCTAAAGAACAAAATAAATTATTTAACTATTATTATTTTGAACAGCCTAAATAAAATAAAAAAATATAAGTGAGGAAAAAATAAGTCAACGAAATTGTAGTTCCAACAAGTTTTAATGAACATGAAACATGATAGGAAGATGGACAATGAAACACGATGAAGAATATTTCAAAATACATGACATATTGTACACATCATCAATGAATACTAATGAATGCTTTGTAAACAACATTATTCAGTTCTTATGAGTTCTTCTTTATATAAACAAAGAGGAAAAAAAAACCCAACTCTTTAACCATAATATCATATCAGGCATCATAGAAAAACGAAACTAATCTTCTAAATTTTAAAGAAATGGACTTACTATATAATACAATTTTTAAAACAACTAAATCCCCTTCATTATCATTTGCTTACAAGAAACATACAGTCAATAAATTTGTTACTGTTAACAAATTATTATTGTGTTTTACAAAATACTCTCAAATTATATATCCTACACAAGCGCACACAAACTGTCATGAAAAGGGTATTTATTACTACATATTATAAAACGCATTAAAATTCTAAATGATTTTGCATTCTGCAGGCTAAACAAATTAAAAGAAATAGGTTCTAGATTATTGTACTACATTAAACACTAGCACTTATTTTTTTAAAAAGTTTTTTCTGTAGAACAGAAATTAAATCTTAAAGCAAAATAAAGTAAAAACTATGCTTTGGCATTTTCACACTATGTGAAAAACAAAATTATCATTGATTAAAATTATCATTATTTTTCACTACATACTAATAGTTTTATAGGCAGCAAATAGAAAATGTTTACTCTTTTAATTAAAGTTACTAGCTGTAAAAATTTGCCTTGTAATGATATTACACACATTTTAAAATATGTGTTAAACTTTAAAATAGAGTTTTTGCTTAAAGTGTTTGCCAAACTTTAAACAAAAGATTGTTATTATAACCACATAAATGTGTCAAATTCGTCTTAATCAATGATACAAATTTTAGCTATCCTATATTTTGGCGAGGAGTTTCATTCGTCCCCTTATTTTAAATTAAATTATATCAAATTGATTAAACTTTCTAAATGCTAAACTATGAAGAATTATATGAACTAAATTTCCCGATTTATTTAATATTTATGAATAGGTTGCTCCATTTCATTCATTAAAATGTGTTTGATTAAACCTAATTGCCAAATTTTTAGGTTGTAAGGAACTTAAAAAGCTGACATAGTAGAAGCCCTTTGCAAGTGAAATGAACAAAATATGAAAAACAGTTGCATAAATAAAACTAAATTATCAATATGTTTTACAACTACTTGAATCTTGATTATTGCCAACATTTTTGGGCAAAAAACATAATCAGATTAAATCCTTTAAATGATTAAAACTTAAAAAATGACTTATTTTTATCATAAACTAGGAAAGAAATTCATGCAGAGTTAAAAAGTAATAAATAGGGGAAAAAATTGAGATAAAAGTTTCTTTACTTAAATCTCAGAACTTTCAAATATTAGTATAAGAAAATAGTAAAATTTTTTTTTTTAAACTTTAGAATGCAACTAGATGTTTATTGTAATTCAATACTGTTTGAAGAACAGAATATAGTAAGCAAAAGCTCTAAACATAATTTCAATTAACCATAAAGATTATTTAATATTCAAATTAAGATCAGTGAACTTAAATGTGTGTCACATGAAATATAATAGTTTAATACATACACTGATCAGCCAGGTGATCATAAGAACTTTTAGAACACTATCACATTAAAACATATGTACAATTTAAACATATATTATTATATGAGTCTTTAAAATATTAGAGATAAATAATAATAATACTCCATAGAGCAGTACAAACATATGGCAAATAGCATAAAATAAAAAGGGGAGGAAAAACCCTAATTACAAATCTTAGATGACAATATTTTTCATTCACTTGATGCATGGTTTAAGGAAAAAAAGACAACTTAGCAGATATGAAATACGTTTGATAATGACAGTTTCTACACATACCCCCAAAACAGGACACACATTACTAAATTATTTACAATTTTTTTTTCTTCCAAAAAATAGTGCATGTTGAAAACTCCATTCAAATCACACTAAATTTACTTTGTCCCTGTGTGAAAATTTGTGCAATACCAGACATAAACATTCTTCCAAGTGTTTAAAAATTTTTTTCATTTAAATGCAAAAATTTAGTAGCAAACATTAAAGACATGTGATTTGCATAGACCATATATGCTTTAGGATCTTTTTTTAACACTAGATGCTGAATTAGAACGATGGTGCTTCTTTTCTTCACGTCTTTCAACGTTGTTTGCATACACTAAAGGAGACTTTTCTTCACGCCGAGATCTCAAATCTCTTTCATTTTCACTAGAACGCTTCGCAGAATCCTCATCTTCCTTGTCAGCTTTTGCTCGCCTTCTTCTCGGTTCCAGATTGCCTTCGTCTGAATGTTCTCTCTTGCGACTTTGCTTCTTTTCTTTAACCTTAGATTTCTCTAAAGGTGATTCAGAATCTTTATGAGGCTTGACTTCCACAAGAACTTTATCACGACCACCATTTCTTTCGTCAGATATTTTATCAGAACTGCGAGATTCTCTCTCTGACCCATCTCGAGGGCTTCTGGACGAGGTACCATCGGCACGACGGCGCTTATGCTCTCTTTCACCATCGACATCTAATAGGACACGATAGTGAGAGTCCCGTGTGGACTCTGAATTTTCTCGCTCACTAGATCTAGCACTAGGCTGTTTTTCGTGCCTGTCTTCTCGGCGATCTCGTTTTTCGTCTTTGATACTGTTTAGGTCAGTCTTTGTTATGGTTATGATTTTTTCTTCTCTTCTCAACGGGCTAGAATTATCACTGCTTGTTTTTTCTTCTTTCACTCGAACAGTTTTAATACGGGGGGCATCAATGCCATTAAGCTCGCCTTCTAATCTGGAAGAGGATGACCGCTTTCCCGTAGACTGAGATGAACTCGATTTTTCGAAAGAATTTCCCTTTGTCTTGGTAGAGTCAGCTTTAGCATCATTTTTTATAACTCTTTCTTTGGATGGTTCATTTAAAGTTTCTCCATCTTTTTTTTCTACCTTAACAGGTAATTCTTTATTCGGCTGAGCATTAGAATTGGCAGGTCGTGGGTCTTTAGTTGGTTCTTTTTGATGAAACTCACTCCCAGGAATTAGAGTTGGTTTCTTTGCCTTCAAAACACCAGAGTAACCAGTAGCAAGGACAAACAAATCTGGCCTCTTATCTTTTTCTTCAGCTTTTATTTTCTCCATTCTTCGTTCGAGTGCAAGGCTCAAGCTAGTGATAACTGGAAAGTGAGGAGCAATTTTCCTCAGAACTAAAAGGCTATTACGAATCTGAATGTAATCTCCAGAATCCAGACATATTAATAGAGCCCGGGTTATTTTAAAATGCCACTTATGGCATATGTGACGGTAGTTTTCATAACCTATACTATCAACAGGAGGATCAGGCTGTGCTACTGCTGGTTGTTGCGGTAGTGGTTGTTGTACTTTGAATTTCGTCATGAAACCAGGAAAATTAGCACATTCTTTTTCAAAAGTGGCTTTGCTGCCATGCCATCGCATAACAGTCTCTAGCATGGAGCACAACAGAAGACCATAACGATTAGCTTCATTTTCAGTGCAAGAAGCAATGGTATTAGTAATATCACAGAAGACTCTGTCATAACAAAGTAGAGTAGAAAAATTGGGTGTCTTTAAACAATGTATAAGGTGTACAAATTTTGCACAATACAAGGCATCTACAGGTGTGAATATGCAGCGAGGAAACAAGCACAACTGCAAAAATTGAGTGATTGTTTCATTTTTAGCAGCTTTTGAAGAGAACCATTCATCCTTTTCATTATTTAATCGTGCTATGACTCTAGCACAATGCTCACTTTGCATTTTCTCTTCCTCAACTAATTTACAAATAAGCGCATCACATCTTTCTCTCTCCTTTTTCTTCTTACCAGCTTCCTTATTATCTTCACTCTGCAGGACAGCTTTTAGTTTATTTATCTCTCGCTCGTAGCTTTCAGTGGGGACAACTAAGTCGTACATACTGAGAGACCAAAAAGTGACATAAAATTCAGGATTCAAATCTTCCCATGTTTTTTTGAGTGTTTGATTAGACCTGACAGATTTCACAATGGGGCTTATGATAGAATCTACTATTTCAAGATATTTTTTCACACTCTGTGAGGTACTGGAGTTTTTCAAGCTCTTATCTAGCTTCTTTTGCTCATCAAGCTTAGAATTTATAGCATGATTTAGAGAGGGCCTTGAAAGGAAAAATGCTACATCAGCATTTATGTTATATTCACTTAGCAACGCAGAGACAGGAGGCAAGCGACTGGCATAATCTTCCATATTTAGATTGCTAGCTAAGAAACTACCATACTGAACTAAGGTGTCTTGGCATTGGTCATAGAGTTTACCAACTAGCTTTATATGGCTGTTTTCTTGCTCATGAAATAAAATACAGTTCCTTTGTTGGGCCATCAAAAGACAAAGAGGAATGGCCAAATCCTGGTCTAGAAGAGCTTCCTTCAGGCGTTGAGAGGACTTTTTAACATTCCTCAATTGATTGAAATATCCACCTTCAGATCTTAAAAGTTCACCACCAGTCATTGCTTCCAATTGCTCAAGGGTCATCTCCTCGCTCGCCTCAATGCCAGCCATTTTCTGAACTATTTCTTTGAGAATCAGCAAGTCAAGACTTTTACCAGCAATAAGCTGGTTAGCAACATGCTGCAAAAGTCCTGAAATGTCAACGGGATATTTTTTGAATACAGCTCCTCCAAAATTAGCTAAACTTTGCAACCAGATTGATATGCTGGTGCCATCATGCTTCATTCTATCTTTTTCTGAGTTTCCTAGAGCTTCAATGACACAACAAGCCAGAACATCATAAGACAAAGAAGTTAAATACTTCAATGAATCAATAACTGGCATTATTAAATTATCCCAAGCTTGAATTTGAGACAAAATATAATCAAATATATACCCAGGATTTGAATGACTTAGTTTTCCAATCTGCCTGCCGGTGGGTTTTACAGTTTCTTTACTCAGCCTCTTCATGATATACTTTACTTTCTTCAAAACATCAGCTTTGACTTTTATCAACATAGGATGGGTTACATTAGCATTTATCTTCCAATTATAGTAAAAAGAATACCTGTTTTGATATGAGAAAAGCTTAAGCAAACTCCACATCTCTTCTGCCATGCAACAGTTACACTCTAATAAGGACAGTGAAGGTAAAAGAGACTGATCTATTATTGCTGAAATTGCAGATACGCCATTTAGTGGTTCACGAGATTTGGTGCATAACCAATATCTCGAAAGGCGGATGATTTTTGCCATCAATACAGGGTCATGATGCAAATAAGGACCAAGAGCAAGTATCATTTCAAAGACATTTGTAAAAAGCTCAGCAAAACTTTTAACAGAGTTCACTTTGACCCTAGAATCAAGTTCCCAACTTTTTGGTTCAGTTATCTTGGGGAAGATATTTACTGACTTATAAAAATCATCAATAAGGACATGAATTAGATTGCAAAGTTTTTTAGTAATAAACAAATGGGATGTAGCATAATGATCAGGAAAGCATCCAATCAATTGCTTAGCATGTTCCCAGTCACCAACATCTAATAAAGCAGCACAGAGTCCTAATTTCTGATTGTCTTCTGAGTCCACTTTAACTGAATCATTTTCAGAGCTATCTTTATTGGAATCATTGTTGGCACTAGTGGATATACTATTTAACTGCTTGATGTAAGCAAGAGCATTAGTTAATTCTTGCTTATGTTCCTCAACAATTTTGCTATCATCAGGCCTGAGCAAAGCATATAATTGGTTCAGTTCAATGACTTTGGACTTCAAAAGAAAAGCAGTAACTTGATACAATGATGAAGGAGTTTCTTTAGAATCACCTTGCTGATAGAATCCAAACTTAAAACCAATAACTTGACTTATTGTTTCAGAATTACAAAAGTATGATTTCAAAAGACGGATAAAAAATTCTGAATGACAGGACTTGCATTCAAAGGATTCCAAAATGACGTCCAAAACACGATTAGGATCTAGATTGAAGCATCCAATCAGTGATTGAATAACTTCTAAAGAGTGCTTCGCATTTGTGTCTTCTCCGTTACCAGGATCCAATTCTGTGATTAGCTTGGCATATCCTTCAATTTCTTCTCGGAATAAATTGAATTTCTGCTGCTTATAAAACAATCTAGTTTTTGTCTTAATGTATTTAGTTTGGATGTTTCTTAAAAGTTTCATAATATCAGCATCACCTAAAGTATCAAATTCTAACCTTTCTTTCAAGATGAATTCAGGAACTATAAGATTATTACAAAGTCTCAACAGACTGAAAAAACGCTCTCTGACTGTATGAGATTCGTTACACAAAGATTCTGTGTCTAAGACTGTTAATATGTCAGCAATAAGCGATGTCATTTCTGGATGAAGAGGTTCTACTTCGCTTAATGCTGCAACAACAGTTTCTGGTGTTAAGTCACTAAAAACACATTCCCTACAAATGCCATACAACAGAAAATTTATGTCACTTTGCTCAGTTCCAGCTGTAAGACTGGATCCTTCCAATTTGTCAACTGCATTTTTGCAGTAATCTTTGAACTCCTTACGTTCTTTCTCTCCCCATGACTTGAGGAGTTCCATTAAACCAATGGTTAGCATTTTTAATCAAGTAGAAAATTATTAGATTAGAATACAGTTCTATAAATAAATCATCATCAGCTGGATGGTTTTATTTCGACTAAGTCATGAAGAAACCTGAAAGAAAATAAGATTTTACTAATTATTTTAACAATAACATCAGCTATTAATGTAATTAGTTGTCAATCATAGCACAAAATAAACAATAAAAATTATAAAAATATAATAGAAGTAAAGATAAATGGTCTTTCTTCAAATAAAATGTAATAACTTTTTAATTATTTAAAAATCAATGTTGGATTTATATCTAAGCTTTCAAAAACTTAAAACAGTGCATATGTACTAATATTTTTAAAATAGCTTCAACCCACCCTAATTACACAAAAACAAGAAGTATTGTCCTTTCTGTTACAAGACAAAATGAATTGATTAAACAAAATAATAAATTAAACACTAAAGCAAAATATACAGTCCAGATAAAAACAAAAGTAAAAACAGCCTAAATAAAAAACAATACATTTTCCCCTAACAATGCAGTCTTAATTTTTTAACCAGAAAAAATACCCCCCCTCCCCGATTTCTCTAGTTAATCCTGATTATTAAGTTAAGACACCCTATTTAGCTTTAAGGTTTACAACCTTAAATAATACAATACTATAAAAAAATAATAACAATGAAAACCCTTTGACTTAAGCACAGTGTTTTACAGTATTCTTAGTTTTGTTATTCTTTAAAGATTATATTCAATAAAATTATGTAAAACTACAGTGAAAACGGCTGGAAAGACCACCTCTGTATTGCTACCTCCTCTAACTACGATCAATTTTGGGAGGCAGAAATTTTTTTATACAGAATTTGCATTGCAGAAATCATTTAGAAGAGACCATCATAATCTTTGCCATGGATTGAGCAACCATCTGCTCCAAATGCGGAAAAGGACAAAAAAAAATTTTTAAATAAAAAGATATTAAAAAACAAATGAGTAGATTCAAACGTGTTAAAAATATTTGTGAGTAGCTCTTTTGAGAGAGTTATGGAATGGAAACGAAAAGATTCCGTTCGCAAACGCAAGCATGCATGAAGTCCGTCCTTCACAAAAGTAACAAAGTGGTTGAGAGAATTGAACCCTACCGAAGAGCGAACGGTTGCTCTTCAAACCCCTTTCCTGAAAAATACAGACGTGCCAACCTAGAAAAATTAACAGCCAGGAGTTTCCCTAATAAGATTTCAGGAGGGGTAAAAAAGGTGTGTGGTATGCGACTTTTACACACTAATAGAGCACAAATTGTGGAAGAATATTAAATGGAAATTATTTAAACACAGATTCAATCCATTAGCTAATTTTTCTTTACATTTCACAAAAATCAAATCTTGCTAAAGTCATTAGTTAGGATTTGTTAAAATTGGTTGCATATTTCCGTTTCGACACCCTTAAAAAAAAAAAAAATTTTTTAAATATGCGAAGACAAAACGAATAACGGAAATCACGTTGCTTTAGTAAACAAATTAGTTTACAACAGTTTGTTGCCAATGGTTGAAAAAAAAAAAAAAAAAAAAGAACGATCCAATTGTTGCCAACCGTTGAAAAATATGCACTCAAAATTAGAAAATCAGCAAGATACAATATCAATTCCAACTATCGAAAGAGTTTCCACACTCCTGTACTGACGTCCCGTACCCTACTGTATTCGACATCGTCATGTGACGTCTTCGCATTCAACTACACACGAAAGGAGAGGAAGATTCCTACGAATCTTAGTATAAGGGGGCGGGTCAAATAGGAGTGTTAAAGATGGCGGGAATGAAGCATGTGGAGTTACGCTTCTGGCAGATAGTAGTTCGATAAAAGGGTATGAAATAATGTAAGGGGGAATGAAATTCATGCGGAAAGAAAAACAAAACTTCCGTACTAGCGGACAAAAAGGCAATTCTGAGTTTGGGTGTCGATTAATGTAAAATTCGGGAGTTTTTCGAATCAATTCCGGAGGGCGGGAAGAGTTGCGGAAGAGTTGGCACATCCGCAAATACAAGAACTGGGTGTTGATCACCAGTTAGGGATTAAAAGATCCACTGTCAACATACCCAATGATTTTCACAATACCATAGACTGTCTTCCACGCAGTATAAATGATTCATTCATTATTCATGTAAAATTGTAAAAAAAAAAAGAAGCCTAGCTTTCAAATCATATTTCATGTAGGAACTTGTGAATCTGAAACAGGTGTATGATGAAGCCTACAATCTCCTTCAAACACCATTGTTGTACCAATCGGAAAATGTTAATATTGAGCTCGATTGACTGTTCAATGTCTATTCAGTCATCAAAAGAATTTACACAGAATGAGTCTGAGTAGCATTCAAATATGTCTGTGAAGTTGTATGCCGAGCAGTTCAGGATTAACAGTTAAAGATGTCCAAGATGAAAGCATAATACAGTTGCTTTTCCAAAAAAAAAATTCGACAACCTTTTTGCCAATGCGTATAGTGATTAATTAGTAAAAAAATATATTTTGCAGAAAAAAATGCATCATAAAAGGTTTTAAAAAAATTCAACTAGAAATTATTACTGTTTGGTCTTGGTGCAAGCCCTGCATCATTATGCGTCAGTGTTAGCATACTGTTCGAGCAGTGAGACTAAGTTCATTTTACATATTATCATATAGGTTTAAATTTCGAAGTTGATATATTGTTAACAAGGTAAGAAATATTTTATAACCATTCTTCTTTTTCAAATCGCAATTCTTACATCTTGGAATGGCAATTCTTATAATAAATCTTATTTTAAACACAAATGAATCAGGTAACAAATATGCATATACAAGAAATACTACTCAAGAGAGTCTATAAACGCCAATGATTATGTTGTGAGCCAAATAACTTCAAAACACAGCAAGAACCCGGAAGTATAGGCAGTCAAGAGCTTGCAGCGTTTCCTGCTGCAACACCATCCATAATTTTATAGCTTAATTTAATGGCAGAACTAATTAATTGCATATGACGGTTGAAACTTTAATAGTGGCAACACTGCCGTAGCAACAGAATTCAATGTAACCAAATAATACCGCCTATACTATGAATTAATTATATACTTATCTTATTTCAGAGCCAATTGACACCCCCTTCCAAAACCACAAACATGCACACTGACCAGAAGTCTCAAGTGAAGTACCAATCAAAGGAACAGCGTCATTATAACTTTCGGAACTGAAGTATTAGAAAGTTACGCTAATTTTTGTGCAAAACTGTAATGGTATTATTCCAATGGTAAAGGCAATCCCCATGTCAACTATTCATTACTGTAGTTTTCTTTAGGATCACAACCAGCAACCAGCTTTGAAAGAGAAGCAACAACATTTTTAGTAAAACATATCCAACGTTTGGCAGGACAATGCTCTAGTGCAAACTATTTGATCAATGGAGCTGGTAAATGTTGCATCATCCACAATGTTTTCTAGACAAAAAATCCTTGCGACTTTGATTTGATTAATTCGGTTAAGAAGTCCTTTCATGGCATTTGCTTCAGATTCTTCAAGCTGTAAACTGCACCATTCTAGGTTTCAACTAAATAGACATTACTAATGATATCCAATAATTTTCACTTTGGTAACACATATGTCACAATGTTGCTGTTAACATTAAATAACAGCCTTTAGGAAGAGATGGATGTAGACCACCTTTGCAGTTGCTCGGCTCTAAAGGACACCTCTTTGTGTGATCGTTACTGGTGCCGAAGGTATTGGGTTCATAGACTTTTTCTCATCATGCTTGTTATGTTTTTTTTCTCTTTATGTTCTAATTTGTTCCTCCCCTCTTGTGGTGTAAGTCTTTTTGTAACTCTGGCCATTCAAAAAAGAAACATTAAACAGCAAAACTTGGTAATACGTATATCTTTTATATCAATTATAAATGTAAAGTAGCCACAATTTAAGTTTCAACCATCATACTTAGAAGTTTACTCTTTGAAATCTTATCATTGGATCAAGCGTGGTATTTATACATATATATTTTATAAGTCAGATTTGCGGAAGTGGTAATAGAGATTAGCAGCCTGGTATCTTATTCACCAATTCTAAAAATTATTTGGTTTTAATGGAAAAAGAGCCCTCTCTATTATGTTTTTAGAAAAATATAACATACTTCAAATGCAGTGGAATACATATACTTATTAGCTTAAACAGATAGCTTAAGTTATTGATTGGTATAAAGTGAAAATTCAAAAATGTCAGTCATTCAGATCCAAGATTTCAGTCAACTCAAAACCTAATTAACTAAGCACAACATTTTCTCACAAATTGATAAGAATTAAAAAAGAGTTCTTTCTTTTTTCCAAAAAAAAAAAAAAATTTATAAATAATAAAAAAAAATTTGGTTTAAACTGGATTTTTTTTTCTTGGCTTACTTAAAAATAAAAGATTAAGTAATAATTTGCATTCAAAATAAAAGGTATTTAAGCTATTATAAAGTAAAATCATGAATTTTCTTCAATTTTTAACTGTTGCAATCAACAAACAATAAAAATTATCCACTCTCCTTCCTTAAATCTAATTGTTAACACTATAAAAAAGAATAACTGAAGAATTTGAATATGATTATACATTATTTTACATTTCAATTTAACTTGCAAATAAAAATTTAGTGGTTTAATTTAATGGTAAAATGCTATATTAGTTATGTGTAAAAGAATGAGTTCTTTGTTTGCTAGTATATGTGAAAAATTGCATACTTTAAGATTAGTTGATGTCACTTAACAGTATTCAATTTACAACATGTGTATCATTTTACATATGTACATGTAAAATGATCATGTCCTTTCTCCCAAATTGCTACAACCAAAAGCATAATTAATAAGATTAAAAAACAAAAGAAACTCTTGATCTCTGTTCTATAATTGCATTTTTTGAATAATTATCAAAATTATCTGAACACGGAAATGATGATGGTCTGTATTATTCAAGAATTTTTATAAACATTATGATTTGACTCTTCTCTTATTATGATTATATTGCTGCAGAAGAAGAATAAATAAGCATTTAATAAATACATACATTCATTTAAAATAATAAAAACTCACATTAGCAATTAAATTTAATATTAAAAAGATTTTTAAGGAAAAATCTACGATTTTTCAATCGGATATAATTAAACTAAAAGTATTTACGCAAAGGATAGAAACTTAAGTAATTTCAAAAACAAGTTTTTTTTTCTTAAGAAAAATAATTGTTTTAAACCAATCAACCCTGCTTGAAAACAATAAAAAATTACACAAATTAGATAGAAATTTTTGCCACTTGGTTGCACTTTTCCCAGTTTTCCATTTTTTTAAAACAATAATAAAATCTTATTCATTATTTTATTTTCTGATGCCCATTAATAAGACGAATAGACAAAAACGAAAAAAATATAAGGTAGACAATAAACAAATTAGAAAATAATGCATTGAAAAGTTTCAATAACTTACACAAAAAGACTTATAATCCATCATTAATTTTTCAAATGCTTTCTTCAGAGCAGACCAAATAATTATTGACTATAAAAAAAAATTTAAAAAAATAGGTATAAAAGCAAAGCACATAAAAGGAAAAAAAAGTTTAAGTACAGAAATTCTAATTAAACTTTTTGCTATAAAAAGTTGAGTAGAAAATCTAGCACAAAATAAACTAACAATTTTAAAAATCATAATTTTCCGTTAATTTTGTCAGAATGACTTTTGAATGGGTTTTATCACATACTATGTTAGCTTAAACTGTACACAGGACATAAGCTTTGGCAAATTTTTTCTCTTTTTTCGGCTGAATTATATTCTAAAGATACTTTTCTGTGTATCGGAGGAAAGAAATACTCCTCATTTTTCTGTTCTCATTTCGGAATAAAAAAATTCGCCAATGACTGGCTTGCTTCAGCTAGAATTTTATATTGATAAATTAAAAAAATAACAAAAATTCTGAATTCACAAGTTTGAAAAATCATGCTTAGAAATGATGTTTTTGGCTCTAGAAATGCTAAAAATTAAAAAAAATTCATTTTTTGAAAGAACACCATAATTTTTAAAGAACATGAAAACATTTTATATTTTAACAAAATATGACTGAGTTAGCATTTTGTTACAAATTCAGATATTCGGTGCACCATGAAATTGGGAGGGGGGTGGTAAATTCCTTTTTGAAAAATTAGAATTTTGGGCAACTAAATCTATGACTTTCCATGACTAATTTTGTTCAATACTGAAATTCATGATTTTCCAGGTGTGCAGATACCCCTTGTTTAACATGTGATTTGATTACATTTTAAAAATTTCTTATGTAATTAAAAAATTAAGTTTTACTATATTTTTTTATTTATTAAATATTGAAGAACTAGAATAATTTTAATCTTTTGAGAAATTAATTTTTCTTTCCAATTGTTGATTTTTCTTAATTTATTTAAAATTGATATATTGAATATATTAAAACTGATGTAAAAATAATAATTTAAACATAACAGTTTAAACATAACAGTTAAAAATAATAATTAAACAGAACTAGATTACAAAACTTTATATCCCTGATTTATGTTTACTAAAATTAAAAAAAAAAAAAATTTACACAACTAGTAACACTTTCAAAATATGACACTTCATATCATTTGGTAATTAAAAAACTTTTGTATTTTTTTGGTAATTAACTTTGAAAACATACAGCATTTTATGCTTGTTTTTTATGTTGTCATGCAAAACTGAAATCATGATAAATCCTACAAGAATGCTATGCTATTATCAGCTCAAGTGGCCACTCTCTAGATAAAACCTTATTTTCCAGGGAAAATTTCCATAAATTTAGCAGGTTTATGTAAGTGCAATTTTAATCGAAAAATAGTGTAACAGACAATTTTTAGAGAAGTAAAATTTCTTAAACTTAAATTTGATATTTAAAAAAAAAAATTAAAATATATTACCAAAATATTATATAAACAAAAAAACTTGATAATTTCTGCTCAACTAAATCAAAATTATTATTTTCTCTTATTTAAAGTACATATGATATAAATTGATTTCAAAAACGTTCATTACCTTAATTTCTCAAAAGAATTCAGTTTAAAATGCTTATTTAATATAAAATGTTATTAACAAAATTATTAATTAGAATTATTTATTAAAATATTAGTTACTTAAAAGATGTAATGACAAATAATGGATCGAAACACACTGAAGTTGCAATTTTGTGATCATTTTATAAATCATAATTTTCAAAGAATTCTCAGTTGATTCAATTTCAGGTTTTTCATCCATGAAGAATTCCAAGCTTTCCCTGTTTTCAGAGAGAGTGGCCAACACACAAGCTGTCTACTTAGTACTGAACCTATATGGTTTCTCTAAAACCATAAATCTAAAGGAGGAAAAAATGCATAGATGAGTTCTTGCAAACTCTTCATAAGAGCATTTTAATATTAGTACTATAATTGTACATTACAATGAATGTACAATATTATTTGTTCGTACTCTGCATATATTTAAAAAAATTTTATAGGAAAAAATAGGATACTTATTTGTTTAAGGGGGAGGGCATTAAAAATCTATATACTATTACTGATACCAATAATGTAATTGTAGTAAATAGGTATCCAATATAGGTACTATGCGGCTTAGAGGAGAACTTCTCTAGACCAGTGTTTCACAAACTTATGACTTTTATGTACCTTTTCTATATTTTTCGTAACACTGTGTACCACTAATAAAGAAGTGAATGTATTTTTAACAGTAAAACAATTGCACAAAAGTTTAAAGTCACAACTGGCTGTTAACACCACTAATTATTAAGTGTCAACTCTGCAAAAAAGAGCCAATAGAAAAATACACAATCGTAAATTTTCATGGCTAGTGTTGTTTTTAAATTAAACATTTTGAAATTTTTGTTTGTTGCAAGATCTTTCGCATAAGAGCGTGTACCCCTGCTAAACTGTTCCTGTACCCCTGGGGGTATGGGTACCACACTTTGAGAAACACTGCTCTAGACAAAGGGTTGCCTGCTGCTATGGTGACAATACACTTCGAATGAGGGTGCAATAGAGGAATGATGGTGTGAATTGGCCGACCTATGGCAAAATTAAGACAAAACTATTCACCCCATACGACTATTCAAAGTTACTTTTTCTCGTAACCATACTCATCACCACAACCCGAGGCTGATGTAAATCGTTTCCCGAAAACTGCACAAAAGGTCACAATATAGGTTTTTTTTTAGCCCCATTCTCTCCGAACAAATAAGTTCCAAAAATGTTTAAACATAATAATCAAGTAATTTATGATTGAATGTAATTTATGAACTCATACTCTTAAAATTTAAAAAATAACATATTTTAAAAGTTCAGCAACTTACAATATCAATACAAAATAATATATAGATACAATACAAAATAATTTAGAAGTTATACTTTTTCAATTTTAATTCTCTCGCTACTGGACAGCTTATACTATTCTTGGTGATGGAATAATTGGAAACATGATACCAGGAAGAGGAGTTACTATGCAGATCGTATTATGCCTTGTAGTTCTAAATATTTATTCTAAGCCTCTAAAGAATGACACCAATAAAAGAATAAATAAAATAATAAATGCACTATGAACAATAAAATATCATTAAACAGTAAAAAACATTGAAAAAATATTTCTATTCAATTTACAGAGTAAAACTATTATAAATCATGATATAAAGTGGTTTATACCCCCCCCCTTTTTTTTACATCACTTCTGCCTGTATCTTTTTTTATATTATTCCTCTTTGACAACTTGGCAATGCATAAAATATGATCCCTTCAAAGTTGTAACAAGGAAGATCAACAGATTCAGCTCAACATCAATACATGTATATGAAAGTATACACATATATAAATATTAAGTTTAATATATGCATATTATAGCTAAGTTTAAAAAATTATTATCTATTTCTCCTTAATTCTAGATTTTGATAAACAAATTATACAAATTTAATAAATGTTTTATTTTTTTAGAGACAGTTTTTAGAAATGCAAAAACTCAAGGCAAAAAAAATCCTTGTTCACCAGAGTAATTAGGTGATTCTTGATTTAGATCTATAAAGATAGTTTGATGATTCCCTTAAAGATAATGGTTTCTTGGTCGATTGTCATTCCTTCACATACAGGGTGAGACAGTCAAACCTGCATTTTTGAAAAGGGAGGGAAAGCCGTGACAGTGGACCTGAGCGAGTTACACAGGTTACCATTGTGTCCCCCCACAACTAAGCATTTCAGTCGGCATGGAGCAGTGGTCTAAACAACAACGTTCGTTCGCTGTGAAAGCGTTTTACTAAAGTGGTAGTTGTGCAGCCGCTCAGCGTTGTTTCCGGACGAATGTTCAAATTAATCGAAATAGGCCAGTGCAGTCTGTTAATTCAATCAAATTTTGGGCAAAAAACTTTGAAGCAATTGGTGATCGAGAGAACTCCTCAGCGTATGCTCTGTGATGTGCAGTTTCAGAAATCGCCTACAAGAATGTCTCGATTGGGAAGGACACCATCTTACTGGCTTTATTTTTAAACAGTAAATGTTGTTTCTTAAATGCTTTTTAATGTAGATTAAGACAGTAACAATAAAATTTTGAAATATACGTCTGTTTATTTTTTACAGTCATTTCAAAAATGCAGGTTTGACAGGCTCACCCTGTATAACTGTTTAATGCAAATTATTTATTATTCTAACGTTTTAAGTACAAGTATTTATTTAATGTTTAAAATAATATGCAATACCTAAAACAAATTTTTTTGAAAAGATCTCTCACAAAATTTAGAGAATTTGGAAGCCATATAAATAAAAAAATTAACTAAAAACTAATAAAAAACAGTTAACAACTTTTTGTAGCCAACAGTGCTCTTTGTTTCCGTTGTTGTCTAGTGAAAATTGCCTTCTAATTATGTATAACTTAACAATAAAATACATTTAAAAAAAATTCCCATAATAAATAATTTAAAAAAAAAAAGATACAACTTATTTTTAGAGTCATGATTATTTTCTTGAAATATCTAGATATAAAAAAACTTAAGATAAGTGGGCTGCATACTAAATTTACCAGATAAAGGAGAGAGAAAAGATGCAAAACTGAGAATGGGCTACTAAATTCTGATGATAAATGTCAATTAAATATTATATTTCTTGAGTATCTTAACATAAGCCTCATTAGCTCAGATTTAAGGTCACCAAGAGATATCAGATTATGTTGATAATATAATGACATTAAATTATTATGAGAATAAATAATAAAAATGGCCAGAAAATTTTTCTTTTTTATGAAATTCAGAGTAGCCAAATTCTTTGAAAATTATAATTACAAAATTAGAAAGAAAAAAAGTTTATCTATTCCAAGTTTTCAGGATTCAATAACTTCTTGAGCAGTTTTACACTTATTTTTAAAAACTTAAAGCAAAGAGCACAAATCATTTGTAGTGTTGTGAAAATGGAGTATTTTACAACTCAGCTCAAAATTCTGTAAAGTAAAATTGGGTAAACGAAAGTTAACTAAAAATAATTTTCTTTGTATTTAAATGTGTAAAAATAAATTATTTTGTATAAACCATTATAGTTATAAATCTGCCCCTAAAAATAATTTTCTTCTTGGAATTTATATGTAATGGACTTCGAATAAAATAGAGTACATGATAGATAGATATTTGTTCATAAAAAAATAATAAATAAAAAACACTATTTAAAACTATTTTAAAGTTTATTTTGAAATTTAAGAATCTAAAGCTTTTGAAAAATCCGAAAGCTGTAGTACCTTATAATTTAACTCACTGCATTTACAATGCCCTCAAAATTATTTAAGATTGCCACCTAACATCATGAAAAAATCCCATTAGATTTGCTAAGCAAACACAGAAATTTTTTTTGTTAATTGAGGGTTCATAAGTGCTAGCAGAATGCAGAAGCATAAGTGCTAGCAGAAGCACTTATGAACCCTCAATTAACAAAAAAAAACTGAATTACTTAACTACTAGCTAGTTACCACATAAGTGATTCTTTATCTGCAGAACTTGGAATTTTCATGTGGAGCATGAAATATTTGTTTTTGCATTTAACTTGAAAAAAAATTTATAAATAAATGAAGAAAAACTACATATTTATTTCATTTAAATAAGACATAACCTTTACCAAGTTTGGTACCTTCAATGGGTTTTGTAAATGTCTATTTACTGTAAATGCTTCATACAATATTTTGAATTGAATATCATTCAAGAGAAAAGAAAAAGAAAATGGAACTTCAAGTGAATTGATACCTATTAATGAGTTTCGTTTGACGTTTTCCAAAATATAATAGAGGAAGTGCGAAATATTTTTAAAAATATTATTCGTCATAATCAGGGACTGACAAAAATTGGAGCTAGAAATTAATCTTAGGAGCCAGGTTCTAGAATATTTGTGATTTTATTGCCTTTTTTGGCGAGTTTAGTGATATGGATCATGTGTATCTTTTCACAGTAAATGAATTAAAAACTCAATTATAAAATCAAATTTAACAAAAGTTTTGAGGAAATCTTTCATTAGAGTATCACTTTTACCTTCTTCATTTACACGTAACATAACTTACATCTATGATCATTTTTTAATGCTTTTATGAAATAAGCCTTTTTCAAACAATTTCAATAATAATAAAAACAGTAAAAATGACTAGCTAAAGTGGAAAAGTCCTAAAGCAATTTAAATTACAAAAAATTCTTAGAAAGAAAGATTTCTTTTTTATTTTAAGTATAGTGTGCATGATTCATTACATAGGTCTCACACTTAATTTACATCCCACATCGCCGTGCAGACAATTGTGGCATATTAGTGGCTCCCATGGCAAAATCGTGAAAATGCCACAGAATGTTAGAGTTTATGCAGAAAATTTTTTTACTTGGGAAAATTATTTTGTTTCGTTTTTCCCCTCTGCCCAAGTTCGGTGCAAACAAAAATTGCTCTGCAAAAACCTTTTCTGCAGAAAGTCTCGAGAAAGTTTTATTTCCTTCCATGCAGATTGCTTTCCGTGCATACCAGAGAGGTAAGAATTGGCGAGAGGGTCCTACATAACCTCCAACTACGATTGGCCATAATCCTGTGCACTTTTTGAATATTCACATAAACAAGATTTTAAAAAAGCTGGTAACTTTCAAAGTAGTAAAGAAAGAGAATACAGGAACCATTCTTCAAATGATTAAGAAAACTGTATTATGTAATTCTACTATCATGAATAATTTATACTACCGATGAATAATTTATTTCAGTTAAAAAGCAGTCATTTTCATTAAAAACTTAAACTTTAGCTTTAAAATTTTAAAAAAAAGTTTATAGTTATATTATGCTTATGTAGGCCATTTATTAAAACATAAGGCCCCTTATTATAAATTAGTAACATATATATTTTTTTGATTATTACCATTTAAAATATCTTGCAGAAAGATATTAGTGCTAGTAAGGTTTGTTGCAGAAAGACTGCAAAAAATTCTGCCAAAATTAACTTTTATGATACTGAAAATCAAAATTATCCTAAGATATGACATGTGTTATTAATATGAGAAGTAACTGAAACATTGCTATATATTTCGTAATGAATCATTCTAGGAAATAAATCTGCATAAATCTTTTCTTTTGGGGGGAGGATAAGGGGTTTATAGAGTATAGGAAACTTTCCTTCCAAGTGACCCTTGCACATAAAGGGAAATCCAATTTGTTTTTAAATAAAAATTTAAAACAAAATTAAAAACTTAGTGTG
Organism: Parasteatoda tepidariorum; assembly: GCF_982258835.1. NCBI lineage: Eukaryota > Metazoa > Arthropoda > Arachnida > Araneae > Theridiidae > Parasteatoda > Parasteatoda tepidariorum. The sequence goes on from NC_141763.1 coordinate 69,137,864, forward strand.
AACAGCTTGAGGGCCATAAAGGTCAATGTATGGCAATAGAAATTGTATTTTATTTTGTGTCAGAACAGGTTATATTTTTGCAAGCAACTTTGGTACTTTTCAACATGCACACAAATATGTCATAAAAAAGAACAGAAATTCTAACCAACTGTTAGTAGATTACAGTATCCTGCTCCCCCACACATTTTCAGAATGCTCAACTCTTCACATGGGATCTCATTCGAAGCAAAAATAATATTTTAATTTAAAGAACCAAGAGCATGCTTCTTCCCTTTGTCAAAAGGCTAGGCTACTCTTCACGTACACACACCCCTTCCTGCCTCTTTAAATGCTGTACTTGTTGTTTTAAACTTTTGTAAGACTAAAAAATTTTTTGAATTAACTAGTGATACTGGAAATTAAGGACTTTAGAAAACTTTGAACCAAAATTAAGTACTTTTAAGGGCCTACTATTGCCTAAATAAAAATTAAGCAGGTTTTAGTAAGGACTAAAGGAAACCTAAATCTTTATATTCTAATATATTTTACATAAGTTTCCAACATATGACAAATAATGGAATTATATGTATTTAGCCTAGCTATACATCAAGGACTTTGCAGAATAGGCCAAACATTCATAAATCTTGGCTGAATATTTGTGGTAGGTCTATTTTTCTTTATCCTACAATTTAGACACGTTTTCTTTATGAATTTTTTGTCTCAATAATCATATATTATTAATTGGTCAAAGATCGAAGTGCACTCATGTCTAGTGGATGTGCATAGTGAGGTTTGTAAATACTTTCACATTTTTACAATTAATTATAAAATTTTGAAAAAGGTTAACGTAAACCTAAAGGACTAATCAGGTTAAAGGTAATCTTCAAACGAGAATCTCATTTAAAAATACTGAGAAATTATAGATTAAATAAACATAAGACTTTTGATTATCCTATTTTTAATTTTGATGAAAATCTAACAAGATTTAGAAATTTAACTTAAGTTTAGAGCTGTGAGACCTAAGTGTTTTGAAATTATAATACACTGTTAGGCTGATAATTAAGTCACTAAGAGACATGGTTAAGCCTAGTACATCTTAAATTAAAGTGTTGATTCAACAAATAGAAAAGAGTTTTTTGGTACTTTTTGGTTAACCTGATGCAAGTTTAAAAACCATTTTTTTAATGCTTTTGGACTATTTCAATAAAAAGAGCAAAACAAAACTAAAAGTCTTTATCAATATACCAAAAGGCAGAAAAAAGGGCATGGTGCAAAAGTTTAAAAAAAGGGCATTATTATTCTAAAAAGGCAATAATTTCTTTCAATGGGCTTTGCACGTTCTATTAAATAACATTGTCAATTAGTAAAAGAATTTTTTTAAACTTTACTAAAAGTAGCAAAGCAATCGTATTAATACTAATTTTTATTAATAAATTAACATATATATTGAGTTAATGAGCTAATCAGCTTAGTAATTTATTTAAAATGCATGTACAGATTAATAAAATAATAAATGTATGTTTTTGAGTGTCTGTAGTTATGATTTAATAATTAATATGATTAATAATAATTATAATTTAATGATAGTGGAAGTAATTGCAAACTTTCAGAGACATGTGCAACAAGGGGGTGTGATGGCTATTTGTACTTTCCCATATAAATCTACGTATTGACAGCAATGACAAACTAAATAAAAATAGTTAAAAATAAAGGTTTAGGAAATCCATTGTAGAGATTGGGGAAAAAATAAAGGGTTAAGGAAAGAAAGGGCAAAAAGGATAAGGAGTCTATTACATCAGGACACTAATTTACTTCAGGGGCAACAGGATGGATTCGTCTGACTAAAAGGGCAGCAGGGTGCTGCACCCTGTTTACCCTACCTAGAATGAGCTCTGCTATATTTTTAGTGATTGTTTGCTTACTATTGGCTAACCAAAATTTTTTCAGGGCATTATGCAACATAGAAAGAAGCACAATACAGTACTTTGAAATCTTTCACATCTTAAGTAATCAAATTACCTTTGTTTTAAATGGCCTAGAATTACATGAACTCCAAATTATATTTTCAAATAATGTTAATTGGATAATAGTGTAATTCACAGTATTTGGGACATAGGTGTGTCTGAAACAAAACTCATAAAAATTTATTGCAGATACAAGCACATTCTACAGGGCATAAATGCCTTTAAAAAAAAATTTCGTTATTTACATGTAATTGTGTTTCAAATATAAAATAAGTCTATTTTTACGGACTACACTGAATTATTTTAATAAGGGTTCCAAAAGATGTTTTAATCAGATATTGTACTTTAAACATGGAATGTTTTAGATATCTTTATTTATGGTTAAACACTCTAATTAAAAAATGCATTCTGTAATAAATAACAAGTTTGTGAAAATGAGGAATGTAGATTTCAAACTAAATTAGAGTGAAATTTTCAATTATGGCATATTTATTGAAGTGTATTTTTTTTATTCCATGTTAAATTTTATTATGTTTTGAAGTAAATTTCATTATTATACAAATCTGTTAATTTTTATAAACTATTTAAATTTGATTTCGGACTCTACATTTGATAATTGTTTCAACACAATTTTGTTCTACTGAAGTAGTTTAACTTCTATTACATAATTGCACTGAGGAGAAAGAAAAACAATTAAACTGTTGCCTGAAAATGAAACTATAACTTTCTTCCAATTCTGCCTCTAATAAAGTTACTTGGGAAGATATGAAGGAGAAACTTAAACACCAGTTAAACGTGAGTATTAGTGGTCTGATGCAGTCAATTAAAAAAAACAAGTATAATCTTGCATGTAAGTAACTTGATAGATCATAACTAAGATCCCAAATGTAATGTCTTAGAACTTTATCTCACAGCCCATTGAAAAGAAGCAGACATAAAAGATTGTTATGCTTCAACAAAAAATTTTGTTAAATGTTTGATTTTTATATAGTAGCTAAATGAGAGACTAAATTAATAAAATATTTTATGCGCCAGAAATTGAGGTAGTAGCAACAGTTGAAAAGTATGTGGTTAATGTAGAACAACATATACAGATGTGTATGTGGTTAAAATATACAGATTACAACATAGCTGCCAACTTAATAAAAACAAAAATAGAAGCAAGGCATGATAAGCCAATAGGGGAAATTGTAACACAAAGTGAATGTGCAAAAAATCAATATCTAGATATTAATTTATATACCATACATTAACCTGTGATCTGCAGGCCACAAAAGGACCGCAAGAGCCTCTGAATGCAATAAAACAATTTATTTTAATTTGGTTTTTCTTAAACATTATAAATTTTCTTTAATTAAAATTTATATTACTCAATATTTTTTGCACTTTCACTCAGTAAGCTTCTTCTTGGTAAGAATTTATATACCCCTCAATTATGTGTATATGCATATATATTTATATAAATTAATTATTGTGAAAAATGGAAAATTTTTTTAAAAAAAGTTAGTTTTTTTAATTTTAAATAAATTCAAATGATTAAAAAAGCTTAATTTTCTGCAAATATGTTATTAAGCCTACTGATAAAAAATATTTAATGCCTAGAACATTAATGTTTCTATAAAAACTATATTTGCCACTACCATGACTTAATATGTGTGCGACCCTTCATTAATCTAACTGCTGTGCAAGTAGCCCTTCACTCAAAAAGGTTGTGCACCCCTACCATACATGTTTCATACAAGAAACGCGATATTGGATTTTAAACTTGCATGAATATGAGTCGCGATTTGGGTTTCTTAAAACATGAAAATACAAATTGTGATTTTGAATTTTTAAATCAAGCAAAATACGAATCAGGATACACAATTGACACAGTCATTGTTAAAAGGGAGTATGTTACGAATCTGTACTTTTGCCCCCCCCCCCCCAGAAAAAAAACAGCTTCATTGATTCAATTTTTAAATTACGGGTTGGATTAGCAGATTCCAGCATAGTTACAAATATTCTAAATCTACTAAACAAGAAGAATCAAATTGGGTGAAGAATCATATATATGTGAATGTTACCATAAGGTTTAAAATTTCGTCAGATAATAAGTTTTTGACACTTGGTAGTCCGCAAATCAATGTTCTAGAGATACACAAAATTAAGCGAAAAACAAAAACATTCGCAGAAAAATTGCATGCACTGCTTCCAGTTTTTATACTCACCCTGGGGTTGAAAAAAAAAAAAAAAAACAGGAAAGGACAAAGTGCCAGAAAATCGAAAAATTAGTACATTTTGACATAAAATCGTATTTTTGGAACAAGGCTAAAAAATCTGAGCAAAAGCAAATTAAGTTGGCAGCTATGTTACTTTATTATGGCACTATGTTTACTAAACAGGAGTTTTTTACTACTACTAATTTTCCTAATTATATTCTGGCAAGCTAAATTCATCATTTATCAACCTTCTCTTTTAAGAATTATGGTTTTCTTTTGTTTCGTTTTTGATATTTTTATTATGGTGCAACATTTTAACAGGGAGATTTTATAACCTTATTCTATTATTGTCAAAGTGAAATTGAGAGATATTGAATTTCTTTTAAAAAATAAGAATGATTTTTTTAATTGGTTTCCATTCAGCCTTTTCTTTTTTTAAAAAATTTCGTTAAGGATTTCAATTAAATATTTTTTTCCCTTGAAAATAAATTAGAGAAGTGAGATGTTCAACTTTAAAACTTTCCTTTGCAGATTAAGATCAATTTTATTTTGTTTCACTTTTGCATTTTAATCTGTAGTTTTTAAGTTAGAGGGACATTTTTAAAATGATCCCTGATAGATTATATATCTATTAACGTTTCATTTATACTTTTCTTGGAAAATATTTTTAACATTCAAGTTTTGTTTTAAGAACTAAGTGGATTTTTTTCTCCATTTTTATTTTTATAACTGTCAGTCAGTTTGTCATTTATCTTAAATATTTCTAATGAATACCTATTAGTTTTTCTCCCTTTACTTTTTCTAATGGATAATGTTTATAATGATAGCATTTGGCCACTGAATATCCGGTATTCGGTCAAATCATTATTCGTTACACTCTTAATAAGAAACACTATCTTTTCTAAGTGTAAAATTTAATCCGCATCAAAATTCTCTAAGCTACTCTACTCTATCAGGTTTGTAAGTCAATCACTGTCAAGATTTTTTTAGTTGTGAAATCTAATTAAAGAATTAGAACTAATTAGAATCAAAGCAAGACTCAAAATACTATTTTTTGCTATTACAGATGAAAGTAAACTACACTTATTATAAAACCAATTTTCTTAGGGGGAAAATTTAAGACTTTAAGGAATCTCAAACTTAATTTATTTTACCTGACATTCTTTATAGTTAAATAATTATAATTCCTTGTTCAGTGATAACTTGCATGCTTATTGAATATGAAAACTTAGTAAAATATAAAATAATAATGAAAAATAGATGTATTACATACAATTCCTAAAATTGAAATTAATCCATAGTCTCTGTACACATGTCTTTTCGTGAGAAGGGTATTTTTTTATGACATAGATTCATTCACAAAGGTGCTATCACCTCAATGAGTGGTGAAAGATGGTGCTAGCAGAGTTTTTGGTTAGGAACTTCAATTTGTGTGATCATTACAAATACCTTTATTAAGCCCATATTATTTGTGGGTAAAACAGTCATCTTAATAAAATTGTTGAGCCTATTTAAGATACTCTAAAAAAATATAGTTTACTATTTCTTTTTATGATTTCATTAAAATTTAGTTTTAATATGTATCTCATTTGTATGGATAAAATATAAGGGCTATAAACAGGTTGTAACAACAATATAATTTGTTGCAATAAATTTTTTGAAATCCTTTGCACCTTTACCAAAACTAAAGTAAAAAAGAAAATGGTCCTTTAATAAAAAAAATCCATCTTTAAAAGACATTTATCTAATGTGATTTGCAATTGATAATTTACTACTAGTATCAATTTTCTGTTAAAAAAATTAGATAATAACAATAAATCAATCTATTAACAATTAAAAAAATTAGATTGTTCCCTCCCACCTATGATAAAAAAAAAATTCAGATGAGTGTTGAAAAGTGAAAAGTAACAAGTTGAAATTTTTTTTATTGCTATTAATTTAACATACAAATTAAAAAATAGGTTATTCTCAGATTTGACATATTGCTGTTAATTTTCATTAACAAGTACATAAAATTTTATACTATAGTTAAAGTTAGTTAAGTTTTAAACAAAATACTTATAAAGAGATAAATGTACATATTTTTTCTTCTTTTTTTGTTTACGAAGCAATAAGAATTGCTTTATATTTTACTAAAAAGGAAAAATACATTATTCGTAGAATCAAAAAGAATTATTTACATTATATTCTGATGCAATTATTAAAATGAGAAAAAGAGTGTGGTTAAAATACATGTCAAATCAATGTTGAATACACAATGCAAATAGAATTGTACAATTTCAACTCCAACTCTTATAATCATGTGAAAGACTAATTCTAAGTTTTATATTTGAGTAAATATTAAACCTTCTAAACTATTAATGCCTTTTCTTAACTTGCAAAGTACATTAACATATATTATAACTATGATGAACATAAGATTGAAAATACCAGAAAAATCAAGTTATAAAATTAAGTTTAAAATAAATTTATAATTTTGTTTTCCTTCATAACTTTTCCCCTTTTCCTAAAAAATATTCCATTACTCACATATTTCTTTTATAATTTGTTTTTTTTTTCTTAATTATATAATTTCTCTCGGTAAAACACAGACGTTCAAATGTATAAGTTTTGAATATTCTAAACAAATAATTTTTCAATATGACATTGTATAATTAATGAGGTAACTAGTTTACCCAAGCAAAATAAAAATACTTTCAACTTTTCATGTGTTAATTCCACTGAACTAAGTGATAAAGTTTATTTTTTATAAGTGATAAAGTTTATTTTTTAAATTGCCTAATTATCAATCTTTAAAACTCCCTTTAAACATATCTGTCATAGAGGGAAAAAAATTCTTTTAAGAATATTATAATTAAAACATTGAAAATAATTTATTAGCATAAACAAATCTTACAAAAAACACAAATTCCTTTCAAAGTGTTTTGTAAAAACATATGCTCTATCAATTGTTTTTTTGTTTTTTTTACTATGTTTCCTTTCTAAATATTTCTTTAATTGAGATATTGCAGCAAGTTACAGCTACAGCATTATATTTTGATCTATTGTCTTATTAATTAACCTTATCTACATTAAATCAGAAAAATAATCAACTTATTTAAGCATAACAGAAAATAAATATTGATAAACAAGGACCAGCAAAAAGCAATTACAGGAGCAAAAATGTGTGGAAAAAATTGTTAATTACGAATACTTGCTCCAGCATGCTTATTTATAATTAATCCTTGAAAAATAACTAAAAAACTGCTATAGTTAAAAGAAAACTCAGTAAACGCATTATTATTACTAAGACATTATCCTAAAATACTGAAACAGTATTTGAAACAACTTTTGCAAAATAATAAAATTAATTGAACATCAAAAGTCTTATAAAATATATACACAAATGAAAAACATAGCATAAATTAGATAAGTAAAATATCATAAAATATTAAAATAGTGTATCGTAATATTTTAACTAAAAATTTATGTTTTTCTTTTCTACCAAGAAAATTTTCTTAATTTTGAAAATATTTAAAATAAGAGAAAGAAATCAAGCAAGAAACTAATTAATAATTGATAAAAGTGTTAGAAATACTATTGTATCTTGAAAAATAAATACTAATAAATTATGTTGAACATAAAAGATAATTTTAAATCTTAATTATTATAAAATGCAACCATTTTATTAAAAATAATAAAAATTTATACCAATCAGCCATGTAATTTTTGAGGGATCAATTTTAACCTTCGTTTTTTAATAAAAACATTTTTAGAAAATCGAAGATGTAAAGACATACGTGGAAAGCAGACATTTCACACGCAGCTGACGGAGAGATCAAACACTAACACCACATTTAAAATAGACGAATCGCATTCAGGAAGTCACTACTATGTATCACACAACACTATCTTGAACGATTTGATGATAAACCAGAGATGGATAACAGTCAATTAATTCTTCCTAAAAAGTTTTTTTCATTTTCCTTAAAACTTCTGTTTTTCATGTATGACTATCTTCCCTTCAATTGTAAGCCAGAATCACCCTGCACAAGATCTTCAACAGGTGGAACAATCATGCATCAGAGAAGCTACCAGGAACCAGGTCAACCATCAACTCCAGGATATTTAATAGCATAGCAGATAAGCCCAAATTTCTTTCAACTTATAACCAACATCTTTATAGAAAGGATCAGCTAATCTTTACAGGTTGGAGAGGATAAGCAACATCTTTATGAATTTGATAAGCAACAACTTTTTAGATTAGGCAAGTAACATTATTATACAACTTGACAAGCATACTTTTAACTCCAAACAAGTTAGATCTTCTTACAAACTGGATTGCATGAATCTGACAAAATAGATCTTCACATGCATTTTAAGAGATACATCAGGCTAGACATAAATCTTCGGTTTGGTTTTCAGCAATCAAATGGAACATGGAGTTTTGCATCATATTCACATGACATCTTGCTCATATAACATACGGACTTTAGCATTACCTTCGCATAAAAAATGCATCTTGATCAATTTTCAATTCTGAAGTAATTTATGATGAAGATTCAATTTTTCAACCTTTAAATTTACTTAAACAAGATAGTTTGTAATGACGATTTAGGGCTAAAACTTCGCAATAGGCCGGACGATCATCCATCAGGCGAAAATCTTTAACAAATGATTCGGACACCTCCAAAAAAGAAATCTGCAAATCGGAGTTGAAAGCTTTTAGGTGGGGCATGGAGATTATATTTGAATACTTTGCTGGGGACTTCAGTAAGGCGTGAATGGTAGTAAAATTGAATTAATGAAGAAAAGTTCAAATGGCACAGTGAGATCAAAGAATTTCCAAAGAAAACTATTTTAGAACATTTCTTGCATACAAAATAACTCGAAAACTTCTTAGATGTAAACAAAAAAAAATTACTTTACGGACAGATATAAAAGAAATAGCATCCAATTTCGTTAATATACCTTTGTAATATAGTTGATAACGAACCCTAAATGTCTATTTCTTCATAGCGCCTTCAGATTTCTTCTCCAGTATGCTTGCAATCACCTCAGACTACTCAAAAATTTATTAGCTCAAGTTTAAAAAGAAAATTTATCGTTTATTATTATTTACAAAACGAATTTAACAACAGTAATATCTGATGTATTAGCTTTGTTCGAAATTTTACGATCCAGCAAGCAAGAATGAATGCGTGCCTGCGTGCAAAGAAGTTGAGAAGTTTATTTAGCTGAAATTTAAAAAAAATATATATACCTATTGATTTTAAGGGTTATTTTCACTGCTTGCAAAAAAAAATCACGAACGCGTTTGCGGAGATTTGAACGAGAACTTAATTCGGGAGTTTGGTACTCTCTCTTCACAGACTATCCGTATTCACACTGCATCCGATTCGAGAAACTATCCAAGTTTTCTGCTAAGAAAAATTCTCACTATATTTGATACACACTCATGCGATTCACACAAGTGTGTGCGCCGCACAAAGAAAATTTTTGAAGAAAGGAAAAAAATTCTGAATGCCAATTCTGTTTTTAATGAAGAAAGTAACGTGTTGTCTATGTTTCGTTGCAAAACTTATATTGGTAGTGTTGGTTTCTTGTGTAGTTAATTTAACACTAATAAATTAACAAAAAAACAAAAACAAATATTTATTGATAGTATAAGCGTACTCGTACCTTGCTATAATGTATATGCGCTCACATTCCACCATTGCGGGACTGCAATGTTAAGACATTGCAGTCCCGCAGTGAACTGGTCGTTAAGACATGGTTCCCAGTAGATCACCGAAGTCAAGCATCACTGGCTACAGTCAGTGTGCGGGTGGGTGACCACTTGGATCAGTCTGCGTAGGGACCGAGAGTGTGCGGTATTGGTCCTCGTTAAACTGTTCTACCGTAAAGTGCTCGAACTCGCGTGCAGGTCGTCGGGCTACCGAATCGGGGTTGTCATACCCTCTGCAGAGGATCAAAATTGTGATGGCATGTCTTCGGATCATCCTCAGGAATATTTCCCAGACCGTCGCCAATAGCCAATTGTGCAGCTCTAGTACGATGTAAATGAACATTTTAATTAACCTCAATTAAATTAAACATAAAATATATCACAATAAAATTAACTAGATTAATAATATGGAATAATGATAATGCAAATTTCTAAAAGCTTATGAAATCATTGTAACGCAGTGGTCTACAAACAGTTTGTTTGGGCCGTTGCTTTTTGGGTTCTTCATCAGAATCTTCGTTGAAATCATCATAATTTTCATTCCAGCTTCTCCAATATTTTACTTGACTAACATGAGCCGTTGGCCATCGCTAGCGTAATTGAGAGATTCTATATGTATCACTAGGAAGTATTTCTGCGATAACCATAGGTCTTCGATACTGTGAACAGTGGTTAAATTTTCGTTGACTCCCCTGTCGCCTTTGAGTGTCTTCTAACTTCAACGATTTCCCCCTTGTCAAACAATAATGAACCAGACTTCTTTTTTAATGTAATGTGCTTTAATTTTCTCTTGCTCTTTTTCGATTGTTTCTCTCTTGTATCGAGTTACAGCTTCCCTGGATCATTTCATATTTTACCCTCTTCATCAGCAAACATCCTCATAATTACATACTTAAATCTTGGTATATATCTATGAAGAATTTCAAAAGGTGCTTTTCCAAGAGTTTTGCAAATGGTGTAATGTTTCTCTATTTTCTCTCTCAACCATTAATTTTCTTGAGGATGGGATGTAGAATTCAGTGTGTACAAGATGCCATTTTCATTGCGAAATCACTGAAAACCACGTGAAGTGAAACAGGAAACTTTAACTGATATGAAGCGGTTTGATAATCCAAAACCTTCAACGAACTTCTCTGATTTCAAAACATTCTTAGACGACGTGTCTTTTTCAGGAGAGACGTATAAATCTTGTCATATTATCTATAATGACAAGTAATTCGTTATTTCTTTTGTAACTGGTTACAAAAGGGCCTAAATTATCAAGATGTACTATTGCAAATGGTCTTTTCCTGGCGGTATAGGATGGAGAAGACTTTTTTTTTTCTCACTTGGACCAAACACCAAACATTCGAAGATGTTTGACGATATATGACGACGAATATATCTCTTCATAGCAGGAAACCAATACAATTTCCTGATTTTAGATACAGTCTTGTCTACAGAAAAGTATCCCATAAGGTCGTGAAATCTTACAACCATGATTTTCCTCATGCTTTTTTGTATGACAAATAAAAACTTTCGTTTTCACCTTCATTAGTGACACGAAACAGTCTGTTTCCTTTCAAAACATAATTCTGGATCTTTTGTTCCTTCCGTCCTGTTTTCTACATCTTTCTTGAGAATTATAATGAATTCCTTCAAGGTATCATCTACATAAGTGCTTGATCTACGATACTCAACGTTAGACAAACTTCTAACTTACTTTCTATCATGGAACCTAGCGTATCCGAAGAGTATGAAATTGGAGCCCTACCGTTTGCATTGATAGGAAGAATTTTACTACCCGGCCTATGACGAATTTCAAAATAAAATTCTTGAATATGGAGACTCCAACGTGCAATTTGAGGGTTATTTGATCTCTAAATAATCTTCCTCGATTTTCGTGTTTATCATTTATTTAAATTCAAGGTTAAAAACAAGAAAGCGATGAAAAAAAAATGATTTTTTTGCTGGTATTTAGCACATATAAGAATTTTTTATCTTAAGCGAAAAATTTAGAGAACTATTAGGAATTTGCAATTTTATTTCGGCACTCTCAAAAATTGAGCCTCCTATGACACCCTTGTTACTTTTGTGTTACAACTTCTGATGATTTTGTCACGAAGTTAATGTGCACACACTTGTTTACATTACAGCAAAAGTTTGTATGTACTTGAATTACGTTTAATTGTCTTTAGTTCAGAGTAGTTAAACATTTATTTGCCGAGTTATTTTTTCGAGTGACCTTACCCTCTAAACCTGAACCACCTGCAGCTCTCTTGGGCGGAACGGAGAAAAACCCGCCAATATAGTCACAATATTTAAATTTATTTTACAATAAATCTATAGTGATTTCCTTTTAAACTTAAAGTGAAAATTAATCGGAGAAACTGTTCACAAAGTTTAAAGTAAATATACTATCACTTTTTACATATTGGTAATATCTTAGCCGTAGTATCTTGCAAGCTCAGTTTTAAAGAATCAGACCTCTTAAAACCCAAACTTAACCGTACTTCAAACTGCATAAAGATTGGGCATATTCATTTTTTTAAGTATTTTCAATAGTTTTATATGCTTTCTTTTAATAAATTCTCCCTTCCACCCCATACTAATTCATACCTGTTGCTAGATGGGGTTCTTCATAGCACTTCTTTTGTTTGAAATCCTTTGCTTTCTTAAAATTTCATTGCGTATTATGTGTTCATAGAAATATTTTCCCTTTTTTTAAAAGAGAAAACAAGATATGTTGCTATATTTAGCTTAATATGGCTATATTAAACTTTTTGAAAAGTGCCTCTTCACTGATTTCAATATTACTAACTGTGATCCATAATCATGATTTCATTTATTCGATGATCATATTTCAGATGTCAACATTGTAGTTATTTTTTTTTAAAAAAAAGCACAAAGACATGATACCTTTCAATTATTTATTTGGTACAAAAGAAAGTATTCAAATTGACATCAGTTAGCACATTTGCAACTTATAAATGATATTTTCAATACAAAAAGCAGGAAAAAAAAACGTTAGAAATCTGTATACCCAATAATTGTTTTAAAAAAAAAACTCAACTAGCTTATTGTTGTTTAACTTACAACCGATGACGACAGGAAGTGAAATTCTCTATAATTTCATAACATATTCCCATATTTGATTCTTATGAATTCTAGTTCAATATTTTATATTTAGTTTATATCTTATTTTGTTAAAAAGAGAGATATCTTATTCTTGGTGAGATATCTTAGTCTTACTTGGAGAGATATCTTATTCTTACTTGGAGAGACATTTTAGTCTTCAATTCTGCTGATATGTGTGGTTTTGTGAGTAGACTATACTGTGTTTGATATTCTATATCCTCAAGCTTTATTAAGCGAATTGTTAGTGTTTTATTTTATTTATTTAATTAGTTATTTTGAAAAAAAATTCCTTTGTGAATTTGCTGTTAATGATTGCTTGAGAGCTCATCGAGTTCACCTTTGACATAAAAGTTCTATTTTAATACAACCAAAGAAAAAAAAGGTTGATTAGATACTTAATATCAATGGGCCACCATTATGCCAATTTATTAAAACATAAACGCAATAGTGTAATACAGAATGCAATGAGAACTATAAATAATTCCTATGTGTACCTAGTGTCTAAGACCCAATTCGATAAGATCACTTTCAGAAGTTTTAGCTGTGAAAATCCAACTTAACGTTAACCCAAGATTTTCCTAACGTAATCAGGATTTACCCGATTTTCAAAATAATTTTCAGCACACAACCATTGGTCTAAATTTTGTTTTACAGCAAAGAGATAGGTTATAATCAATGCATTCATTCAATTCTACATTATTATATTTTGTTCAAAAACAATATGTGTTTTGAATAATCGAAAAAAATTATAATTATGATTTTGCCGATAATTGCGAAAAGCTTTTCCGAAGATGGTCAAGATTTTCCGATTTTCAAAATAACCATTGGTCTAAATTTTGTTTTACAGCAAAGAGATAGGTTATAATCAATGCATTCATTCAATTCTACATTATTATATTTTGTTCAAAAACAATATGTGTTTTGAATAATCGAAAAAAATTATAATTATGATTTTGCCGATAATTGCGAAAAGCTTTTCCGAAGATGGTCAAGATTATCCGATTTTCAAAATAACCATTGGTCTAAATTTTGTTTTACAGCAAAGAGATAGGTTATAATCAATGCATTCATTCAATTCTACATTATTATATTTTGTTCAAAAACAATATGTGTTTTGAATAATCGAAAAAAATTATAATTATGATTTTGCCGATAATTGCGAAAAGCTTTTCCGAAGATGGTCAAGATTATCCGATTTTCAAAATAACCATTGGTCTAAATTTTGTTTTACAGCAACGAGATAGGTTATAATCAATGCATTCATTCAATTCTACATTATTATATTTTGTTCAAAAACAATATGTGTTTTGAATAATCGAAAAAAATTATAATTATGATTTTGCCGATAATTGCGAAAAGCTTTTCCGAAGATGGTCCGGATTATCCGATTTTCAAAATAACCATTGGTCTAAATTTTGTTTTACAGCAAAGAGATAGGTTATAATCAATGCATTTATTCAATTCTACATTATTATATTTTGTTCAAAAACAATATGTGTTTTGAATAATCGAAAAAAATTACAATTATGATTTTGCCGATAATTGCGAAAAGTTTTTTCGAAGATGGTCAGGATTATCCGATTTTCAAAATAACCATTGGTCTAAGTTTTGTTTTACAGCAAAGAGATAGGTTATAATCAATGCATTTATTTAATTCTACATTATTATATTTTGTTAAAAAACAATATGTGTTTTGAATAATCGAAAAAAATTATAATTATGATTTTGCCGATAATTGCGAAAAGTTTTTCCGAAGATGGTCAGGATTATCCGATTTTCAAAATAACCATTGGTCTAAATTTTGTTTTACAGCAAAGAGATAGGTTATAATCAATGCATTTATTTAATTCTACATTATTATATTTTGTTAAAAAACAATATGTGTTTTGAATAATCGAAAAAAATTACAATTATGATTTTGCCGATAATTGCGAAAAGTTTTTTCGAAGATGGTCAGGATTATCCGATTTTCAAAATAACCATTGGTCTAAGTTTTGTTTTACAGCAAAGAGATAGGTTATAATCAATGCATTTATTTAATTCTACATTATTATATTTTGTTCAAAAACAATATGAGTTTTGAATAATCGGAAAAATGATAATTACGATTTTGCCGATAATTGCGACAAGCTTTTCCGAAGATGGTCAGGATTTATCCGATTTTCAAAATAATTTTCAGCACATAGCCATTGGTTTAAATTTTGTTTTACAGCAAAGAGATAGGTTGTAATCAAAGCATTTATTGAATATTACATTATTATATTTTGTTCAACAACAATATGAGTTTTGAATAATCGGAAGAAAAAAATGAAAATTGCGATTTTGTGGAATAATTCGCACAAAATTTACATTTTACTTCTATGACATTGGTTTCGATATTTCCTCACAAAACTCAGAAAAGGGCAGACGAAGAATAGTAGAAGTCTGACCTCCAAAATTCACTTTCCAAGGTGGAGCTAAAAGCAGCTGATCATTAGCTCTCCAACTTATTTGTTTTCATTACAAATAGCCGATAGAATGAGGTTTATATAATTAGCAAAAAGGGATAAAATCCGATAATTTGTTATTTTGTGAACTCATTTACAAAAAAATGCATCTTTGGAATTTTCTCTTTTCGGTTTCGCCATTTTCCCAGGAATGATGACAACCTTCCTTCTTCTATTCTTAAAAATCTTCTTATACGCATATATGATGCTATAATCATGTCATAAATCAC
Organism: Parasteatoda tepidariorum; assembly: GCF_982258835.1. Taxonomy (NCBI): domain Eukaryota; kingdom Metazoa; phylum Arthropoda; class Arachnida; order Araneae; family Theridiidae; genus Parasteatoda; species Parasteatoda tepidariorum. The sequence continues at coordinate 69,153,548 of NC_141763.1, forward strand.
CGTATAGCATTTTGGCAATCACAAGTAGCAAGGCAAGCTTTATATCTTTGACTTTCTTTATCATCACATAGCCATGAATGGAAATTTGCATTTAAATCATCACAATTCACCCAGAAATCGGAATGTGGACAGCTGTTAGCTGTAAATAATTATGAAATCAAAATTAAAGAAACATACAAGCATTTATTATCATAATTACATTGAATAATTGAAAAAAGGATATGTGTTTATTGCTCAATATGGGTATAGGAAGGAATATTTCTGTGTAGCGTTCTACAGTAAATACTATTACATTGCTCTTATACATGCTAAAAATTGTAGCTAGCTATAAAAAAATGAAGCACATATCGTTACATAAAACTGTAACAGTACACATATTTTTCACATTTCTTACACATTTTAAAGCATCTTTCAAAATTTGTTCCTTTGTCTGCCACTGAAGCCGAATTAGATTTATTTTAAACTATTGTTTGAACAGAATCGGTTTTGTATCACAGTGTGCGATACGTTAAAAAAAAAAAAAACGAATAAAGTGATGATCATGTTTGAAGAAATGATGCCTCTCAATTGCTTAAAAAATGATTATAATAGTGAGAAATAAAATAAAGACGCCCCCCCCCCCCCCGAAGAAAAAGCCTGCTACCAAGAGGGGGAGCTCAATGAAACATAATGAAGCTGATTTTATTCGAACAAAATATTTAAAAATAAATTTGATTCGTTTAAGTATTGCGTACAGAACAACTAATTTCTATTTCTAGAAAAAACGGGTTAAAATTTGTAACAATTATTTCATTATCATCTAATGAATATGTGCTTTATTTTCATATTTTATTACAAATTTTGTAATAAACATTAGAATATTTTTTTGCGGTAGCTATACGAAGATATTCCTAAACCTAAACTATACCTAAATATTCATAAACAGATATATTTTTTAAATAGGATTATTCTCCGCATTTACACCCAGTGCAGTACATCATTACACACAATATATTGGTATTATAATGCACGACTTAATTTAAAAAATTCCTCGAGCTTAAAAATCCTTAAGTTCCTTGTGCTTAACATTTTGTTGTTCAGTTTTTTGTTTCAAAAACTGCACTCCGACACCTGACGTTTAATTTAGTCCAATTAAAACGTTAAGCTCAGAGAACGTAGATATTCATTATTTTGTAAGAATAAATAAAGGGCTTGGGATGATTATAAGCTAAGTCACATTTTTAAATTATTTAAAAGAGCGTTTTGGGGGAAAAAGTTACGGTTTCCGTGGAAGCAATAAGATGTTTCTGTCCTTTTAATTTGTTCCCCTTCGGATGCTTGTTCGAACTTATAAAGTATCTATCTGGAGACAGAAGTAATAAATAGTTTGATATAAAAATATCACCTCTGGAAAAAATGAGGCTTATCACTATCTTGCCTCAGACCCAAAAAATAGTAAATAATTTAAAATCAAAATATTTTACTTACTACATAATTTTTTATATTTACAATGACCTTTGCACTTATCACATGGTTTTCCTATGGAGTATGGTTTACCAAGTTTCTTTGGAGCATTACCTCTACACATGAAAATAAAAGAGCAACATTATTATTATTTTTTTAAGATAACATAAGAAAGAAATTTTTTTTTCAAGATTTATGAATTTAAGAGATCTATTAATACACGTGATTGATATTTTTCTGAGTTAATGCTAACTTTATGAAGGGATGAGAATGTATAGAACAAATATTTCGAAATGTTGTAACATTAATAATTATTATTATTATTATTATTATAATAATAATAATAATTATTATTATTATTATAATAATTATAATAATAATAATTATAATAATAATATTTATAATAATAATAATTTAATTATTAATAAATTTTCTTAACATTATCATTTTATTTATTTGAAACTATCTAATCATCCAATCCTCATACTGATTAAGAAAGGAAAAAAAAACTTAATTAGATTTTGAAAAACATGTTTGCGCAAGTCACCGAAAATCACTAAACAAATAAGTAAAATCAAATAAATTAAATAACTATAAAAAGGCTGAACCAAATCCGTAATTAACAGTTAAAACGGTAAAAGTTCAAGTTCAGTCTTCGCTATTATAAGTAAATGATTGAATAAAAGATTAAATATATAAAGCATCATTTGATACCGAAAATGATACTATTGATAATTTGCGGCGGCCAATTCCTGGAAGTAAAATTGCCAGGTTCTACCACAATCAAGCAATTTTTTCGATGCATTGACATATAGCACATTAATTAATTAATTGATTTTGCATTTATTAGGAACATAAAAATACGCTTTAAAAGCGTAAATACGCTATAATAAAAATGAACGTATATTTTTAGATAGCCTTTAAAATACCAATTTAGTTAAGTCGCTCATTTACTAGAGCTTACTTTCGTTTTATTTGTGTTTACACGGGAAAAAATTTAAAGAACGTGCAATAAACTCCCAATGTAACTCCGTTTGGAATTAAATCGAGCTGCAAGCTATTAAATATTATTGCTCTACAATGATTCGTAATAATTTGTTAAATTTCAAGAATTAATGTCGATCAATACTCAAATGCATGCATTAATACAAAAAATTCAATTTTATATTTTTGTGTAGATTATATTTTTACTTTTGCCTCAACAAAGAAAAAAATATTTATAAATGCTTACATAGGACAGTAATTGCATACATAGTTGTAAAAGGGTTTACGAACTACTTCTTTTTCACAATATCTGAAACCACAACCGATTCGATGACTATTATACCAAACCATCTGAAAAATAATTTAATAATTACTTAATAAATTTCCATGATGAAAAAAAAAAACATTTAGAATATTTCTTGATATCTAAAACGCTTAGATATAAGAAGTTTGATTTTGCATTACCACTATTTTGACACAACAAAAAGTAAAAAAAAAATACATAGCATATTTAAAATGTGTTAAATGTCTGAATGATATTAAAGAGTTTGAATATTAAAAAAAGGGGTAGGTTTTTAACTTATAACTGCTGTAAGAAATGTGATTCGAACCCAAGCTCATATTTGTGAACCAGTCCAATTCTCCAACAACACAGCTAGAAACTAAACGTGAGTCTGTACCTTTGACCTCTCGGCCATCATGACAAGCATTTTGTAGAAGTTTTTGATTAATGTACCCTCAATCTTAAAATTAGTAAACTTTCTCTTATATTGTTTTGCTCCCGTTTCGATAGCACATAAATTTAAAAAAAAAATTTTTTATCATATGTTGAATATCTGAATGAAATTAAAAAATTTAAACTTGAAAAAAGATTTTGAATATATATTACATATAATTGTAACATAAAAAGCTTCAATTAATCTTTTTGTGTTAATTTTTTTTCTGTAAATCCTTTTATTTTATTTTATTAATTATTCCAATCGAAACACTTTCTCATACTTTCAAAAAGTCACATCCTGTTCTTAATTCTATTTTTGGCTCAAGTATGCATAATTAAGAGCATAATTTATTTAAAACCGTTAAAATTCTGATGTTCTATAACAGTGGTTTCCAACTGGCGGCCCAGGGGCCGCATCCGGCCCGCGAAGCCTTTTTTCGTGGCCCGCGAACTAAAATATATTAGTTTTCATTTTTTTGCGGACAATTTTCGTAAAAAATCTATACAGGTTTAAAATACTTTTCTCGTTAATAAAAACCTAATTTCTTCGTTTCTGTGAAATGTAACATACCAACGGTGCAAAAAATTTATTTCTCAGGTTTTGCATCCAAGAAGAATTCAAATACAAAAATAATCATGTATGTTGCTTTTTTTTATTTTATTTTTTCGTATTTTGTGAATATAATTTAGCATGTGTGTATCAGAAATTTTCTCGAAGAAATTCTCCGATTTAACTTTTTGAAACCACTCATTTTGGACGAAAATATTTACACACGCATTTGTAAATTTTAAGTTTAAAATGCAAGTATCTGTTCTCTGGTGGTTGCAGCAGACAAACCTCAATTTTCTCATTGAACATTTTATGTGCTACTGTGTAAGTTTTTATACCAACCTTTTTAAAGTTTTATATCTTAACAATTAGATATCTGTTGCACATTAGTTGTTTCATACAAAGGTGCACATTAAAGTTATTGTAGCTCGAATTTTTTGATACGCGATTAAATATTTTTAAGAATCTACTTAATTCAATACTTTTGTTTAGAACAACTTGGTAAAAATCTGACACTAACATTTAATGTTTCTTCAAACATGAGAATGCTACATAAAATTTTGACAAAGTTGCGGCCCGCCATTTGATTTGTGTTTTTAATTGTGGACCCTTGCCTCATGTAAGTTGGAAACCCCTGTTCTATAACAACAAAACGGTCGAAAAAAAATTATGTTCCATAACACTACGATGGTTCATAATAATTGCACAAAACGTTACAAACCCATCAGTTTTTTAAACTTTAAAGCAGAACACTCACTATTTTGCGAGAGTTTATAACAGCATAAAAATTACCTGTGTATAGTGACCTACATCAGTCAAATTATTGTTACGACTGCCGTAAGTAAAATTCTGATGTTCCATATACCAAGCTTTAGCCACGAACATCCAATCTACTGGAGAAGGTGATACGAAGATATTTTGGCCGCAAGAACCATAATCTGTATAAATAAACACACAATTTTTTTCAATATGTCATTAATTCAAATTTTATACTTGTTTTGTAATCAATAATGAAATTTTATATTTGTAATTGAAAAATTTTTTTGGTTTAGTTGAAAGTGAACATAAAGATGTTGGTCTTGGAAAAGGAGAGGATACGGCTTGCTGCCGAATTTTATGTTTCGGACATCTGAAAGTGCAAATTTTTATCTTTAAGCTATTTGCTTTCATCTGCAATATTTAAATTTTATTTATTTTGGATGTCGCTGCTTTGGAATGTCTTATAACTCCATAACAGTTGGTGCTAAAGTTCTGAAATTTGGACATCGATTACGAGGAGCAGTTTTAATCCCCGAATATGTAGTATATTAAAAAAAAAATAGTTTCCAAATCTTAATTATTCCATTCGGGAAAAGGGTGAAAATGATTTTTTTTTTTTTTTTTTGCTATAGTTTAAGATTAGCTATTTATAAATTTGTAAACGATTCTGTTTAAATTTTTATCGCATATTCTTTAATGTTTAATTATTTTTTACAATTTCAGTGATCAACGTGCAGGTGGCATGGAGGGAGAGGGGTGCTACGTCTCCGAATCAGCATTTCTAAAGTTATTTGAAGTTCCATGCTTATTTTGCTTAAAATTGTGCTTTAAAATGTATTTCTGAGGAAAAGATAAATAAGGTGCACTTTTTTCAAAGACCCTATGAATTCTAAGCCGAAAAAGTAAGAAATAAAATAATTTAAACAAATTTATCGCACGCTCTTTATTTTATTTTTTAGAATTTCAGCCATCAGCGTGATTGGCATGTGGAGGGGTGCCACATCACCAACCGCTATTTTTTTTTATTGTTGTGCTTTTAAAAAATGTTTCTGGGGGAAAAAATAAGGTGCATTTTTAAAAGATTTCATGAATCATAAGACGAAGATCATTAAGAAAATAATTTAAAACTTTAAAAAAAATGCAATTCTATTTGTCTGCATGAAAAAGTAATAAATTAAATATTGTGTGGAGTTTACAAAAATCAAGTTTAGATAGTTTCATCTAATTTTTCAGGTATTAAGTTCATTTTATATGAAAGTTACCTTATGTGTTGTAAGAATTTCTTATTCTTATTCCGTTCAGAACATGCTGCATATTTTTATATCTGAAGAACTTTCCCGATTTTACGTATGCGCAGTCTGTTTAGATTTCAAAGTAAGGGTAAGATGAGAGAAAATATGATGGGTTGTTCCCTTTTTCTTGAGGTTTCTTTAATTTCAGAAAAAGCACAGCTCAGCGCATCATGTTAAGTAGAATCACCGTAGTAGTTTTTGCTTTCAAAAACAAACAATATTTAAGATGAGTTTAAATAACAAATGAACAGTTTTAGAGAAAATTACTGTCTATATTGCAGAAAGTTAAAATCTGAATGACCACTCGTAACAATAGTTCTAAAAAACAATATCAAACTGCATTACTGTATATTAGATGCTTAAAGTTAAGCAACCGCTCATTAATTTCTTTGTTTTATCTTTATTATTATTTTTTTTCAATTTGTTTAAACAAAAGCTTGCAAAATACGGTACTTAAAATGAAATATTCAAGTTGCAGTTGCGAGTAAAACCGCTACCATTTATTTATGCAGCAAACGATAGTCGTGAAACAAGTGAAAATATTTTATATCACGTTGTACGCAGACGATAACTTCAAAGTAAATTTTTGACCGCCTTATCTTTTTATGCATAATATACATGATGTTATGTGAATGATTCAGACAAGTGCATCAGAGATAATATCACATCAGATTTACAAGTTAAAAATATTACAGGCTGAAATCATCTGTGAGAGGTGGTTTCGCGCAATTTGAATAACATCGGATCCAGAAATTGTGGACAAACTAATCAATATGTTCCAAATATGTGAATCGCTTCCAAATGGCGTTACTTTGATTGAAGAGAGAAAGACAAAATTCTATTGTGTTTGCTTCATTGTGTTAGGAAATTCTTTATTTTCTTGAATAAAATATCAAGCGAGAATTCATTACTGCCTGTATATATTTATCTATTTTATATATTTTCGGTCGTACGTATCTTGCTCAAACTTTCCAGTCGAAATCATTTATACCATATCACATATTAAGGGCATAAATAAAGAACAAAAATGTTGAAAAGCTTTCTAACTATAATGCGACAGTAAAAAAAAACTTCCAAAACTTACCGTTTACCCATCTGCTGAGAGGTTTATCGTGAATAAGTAATTGGCAAGCATTTGCCCATTTCTGCGCAGCTTCTTCGGCTCCTTTGTGCCAAGTCTATCAATAGATATAAACATTAATCAGTAACATACATTACATTTTCAAAATCATCAACCAATTTAATTGAGCTCTAATGACTTTGAAAAGCATCAGATTAGACAAGAATGTTTATTTAAAAAAGATATGCTAGATGCGTTTTTCGGACAGTAAACCTCTTCACAAGATGCCGCTTTACATTTGATCAACTTTTTCAAACAACGATGTCGGATAAAATAATGCTTAATTGATATATAAGAAAGTAATATAAACTGTAGTATAATAAATAAATTAATAAATATTAACATTTAAAGTAAGCTTTTTTATAACAACAAAAACTTTCTTTAATTTTGTTTAAAAAATCTTGAATATGAATATGGAGGGTAGACCTGAAAATTTTAATTTTTTGTTAATAGCCAGCGGTCGGTAGACTAATAACTTAGTGGCTACTTTTTCCTCTAACCTAATGAGTAGATGATCGATATCTGCAGGTCTTTTTTATTTAATAGCCACTTTTTGCAAACTTTTTTTTTCTGCTTGGAAAAAACTATATTTTTCCAGAAAGTTCACATTAGAAATAATCTACTGCCATAAAAAGTTTTTGAATAGTTGCAACGCTGGACATTTTTATGAAAATTCTGATTTCTTGAGTTTTTCTGCATTAATGTACTGTTATCATGAAAAAACTTTCAAAAAAAAAAAAAAAGATGGGAAAAGGTGACGACCGGTTGCTTACGCAATTTAAGTAGCCACTTTTTTTCCTTTTTTGTTATTGTTGTTAACTTATCACCATTCGTCACTAACAGAGGGAGTTTGTTATAAACCAACCTTCCTTATTTTGCAATTCCTTGTCGAAAATGAAGTCAAAAAAATAATTCTCATTAGAGATAGCAAATTACCATTTAAGGGAGGAAATTAGAAAAACGCTATTGAAATCTGACAGAAATCATCAAAACCTGTTTGACTGCAGAAACGTGTTGAAAAGGGATTATTCGATGAGCTTTCGAGTTTTATCAGACAATCAAATTGGCTTTGATGTTTTTAGTCTCAACCAATCTCAACTTATAAGTAATTCAACGTTCATCTTTTTGACTTCGACAACGGTTTTGATATTTTTTTCTGGCTTAAATAATAGTTTCCGATGATTTTTTGGGATAATTTTTACAATGATTCTGAACACATAAATTAAGGGTGGTCAGTACAGAACACCCTGCAGATGACATTTTCAAGTTTTTCGTGGTTTGAAAGCTAATCTTTGTTCAAATGTGGGAGATCATACTCAATTTCGAAAAAAGACGTTACCAAAAACAATGTGAGAGATCATACTCAATTTCGGAAAACGAAGTTACCAAAAACAATGCGAGAGATAATACTCTATTTCGAAAAAAAGACGTTACCAAAAACAATATGAGAGATCATACTCAATTTCGAAAAAAGACGTTACCAAAAACAATGTGAGAGATCATTTGACAAATCCCTATTGAAGAAATCGGGACTATAAACACAATAAAACTCGTTTGAATGCCATCAGCTTATACTTGAATGTGTTTCTTCCGGGTTTTTTACGGAATGTTACGACTTATGTGTATATCATTTAACTTCTTTTTTTAACAAGGATTCTAAAAATATATATTAAGAACAGTCGTTTTGGAACACTTTGTATGTTGAAACTGCAGGAATGTCCAATTCAAACTTAAATGATTCCGAAAAAATTATTGATAAAAGGATGAAATAAACACGTAAAAGCTAAAAGATTTTATTTTCAATTTTAGAAATCAATCTCAAAAGTCGCCAGCAGATGGCGTTGTACACTATATAGGCATGCAAACGTTAGCAGTGTTTGTTCTTTTCACAGCTTTGTACAGCGCCATCAATTGATAATTTTTGTAACTAATTTAGATAATTGCGTATAAGACATCTTACAGCTTTCTCCATCAATATACCGTTCATTTTCTCCTTTTATCTCTAGATGTGCCAGAATTATTTAATTTTAAAAATGGGTACTCTTTTGCTGCATGCGAACGGGCTATTTTGTATCTAATGAAAAATACATAAATAAGTTAATTTTATTATCAGTAAATAATTTAGAAAAATTCATTGCACGGTTGCCAATATCTGTTTGTTTGCTATCTTACCATTTCTAGCATGTTACCGGCTGGAGGTGATACTCTCGCTCTATAAAAATTGTGCATAAGTACTATCTTCTTTTTTGTATTTGGATTCGACGTCTCCAAATCTTTTTGAGGAATTGTCTTTCCTTGTTTCTTCAATCCTGTTAAAATATATTTAAATAACGAAAATCGTTTCAAAAGTTTTATATTTTGAGGGAAAAAACATATTATTTACAAAATACTCATATTGAAAAATGTATATACATTAACCGTAATCAAATATATGCGTTTTCTATTTTATTTCTAATCTTTGGATATTTGCTCATGTCACACGTAAATCTCTTTTGCATCCATTATTTTTGCCACGTTTTTAGTCACTCGCTTTCGTGCTTTGTAGAATAGATTCTTGCAATCGAAATCTTATTCGATTTTCCATTAGTTTGAGCACTTATATCTCTACTTGAAACTGCGTGGCAATGCAAGTTTCAATCGTCTCCCGACCGCCTCAAGTAGAAATTATCGTCATGTTACCAAGAATTTATAGCCAATCAAATTTCGACCACTTCACAACTAATTAGAACACTCAAATGTTCGCTGGAGATCTGCGCCTGGTGATAATTCGGGTATAAAAAATGTACAAGTTTAGAGCTTTTGTATATGATAGGGTGGGTGGGTAAATGTTGCGATAATCTTAGGGTGGTTAGGGCAAAACATCAGGATTAAAATTGCAAAGGAACCCAGGAAATGTCGTCATACGCCACTAGGGGTCTCCTTCCTCTATTAGAAACTGTTTCAACGAGTGCTTTTCAACAGTTTATAATAGAGAAGTGCTCCTAGCCACTTACGATGACATTTCTGGTCATAGGTTCGTATGCAATTTTAATATTGATAATGTGCCTTAATTTCTCTAAAAGCTCGTCGCAACATTTACGAGACTCCCTGTCATGTAACCCTGCCATATGTCTATGTGTCAAACTTTTACATATCGACAAAAAGTAAAATGAAAATGTCATTTAAAAAAAAAATCTGTAGCTTCAAAAGCAAAACTAATTTCAGATTTCAAATCTCAACATCCAAATTCGGCAAGATCAATTACTAGCAGGAATGCAACAAAAAGTTTGTTCTCCAATATAATTCATTCATTAATCTTCAATATTTTCAATGATTCAACATTGTTTGCGTTCTTTTATCAATAGATCGGTTAACCTCAGGTACAAAAGTATTAAAATGTAATGAATTAATTAAATGATCAATGAGACTTCAAATGATTGTCATAATATGCATTCGAGAAATTTTTTTTATATAGATAATATGAATATTAGCATAAATAATTTTCATGAGATTAAATTTTTATCCCTCTTTTATTCGACTGAACCTAACTTTAAACGGAGAGGAGTAAGTTTTTTCAGCTCCGATTCTTTTAAAATCTTCTTTCAACTCCGATTCCACAGCCCTGTTATATATTAAAAATACTTTTCTTTCGTCTCTTATCCGATTTAAGATTTCAACAAGCTCACACACTCCAGTAAAATTGCTTCGTAAATGTTATCAGTTATTATCAGTTGTTATCAGTTATTACCGGGGCTAACATAATAAATGCTCTTTTTTTTGTTATTTTTTAACTTACATAACTGAACTTTAAGCATTAAACATAATTTTTTAGATCATTCTTTCTATATTTTAGATTTTTTTTTTCATCCTTTTTAAAAAAAAATTTTTAAAAAATAATTTTGAATAAGATTTTTCCTTTTAAAAGCGAGCAATTTGCTTGTAGGTCAAATTTTTTCCCCCCCACAAATTACGTTAAGTTTTGCATTAAGTATCTTTAAAGAACAACGAAAAAACATTTGATGATATAATGCAATTCTGGCAATTTATAATTTCAAAAGATTAAGTAAAGATTAGGTAATGATTAAGTAAAGGTAAATAATTTCGACTTTTTTAACTCAAGTGCTAAATTTTTCTACTTTTTAAATCAAGTACTTTAAATCAAGTGTTTACATTTTATTTAATTCACAAATCATGCATTTAGTTTTATATTTACTTTAATGATTTTTGTTATTAAATTTATAAACATAAGTTATGATTTATTAGTTTAAAAAAAGTCTATCTAAAACATGTTTTGGAAAACTTAAATAGCAGCATATTTAGATTTAAGGTAATTTTTGGAAGACTTTTTGAAACTTTTTCGCATTTTAAGAGTTTTTAGACAATTAACATCCTAGAGGCGGTTAGTATTACACACTTTTTTTGTTATTTTGTTTTAAGAAAGCAAATTTTTTAAAAAAAGCAATGCTTTTAATGATAATGAATGAATTTTTTTTTCCTTACTTATAACTTTCGACAATGAAGTCCATGGGTACAATGATAGAAACAATAATGAAAATAGAAGTAATTTTCGACGAAAATTTGAGGACTGGATTTCATAAAGATGCATCAACTTCTCAATCTTCATTTACAGCTGAAATTGAAAAGAAAGAGAAAGTTAAAAACACCCTTTTCACTTCTAAAATATAAAAAGAAATTTTCCATCTCAGAAAAATCGTGGGCGAGTGTTTTTGTCTGATTAAAAGCGAAGAAAATTATATTTAAGTACAAGATTAATAGCCGTTCTTTTACGTTATTCCTATTGTGACGAGATATTGTGTGTGGGCGTCACTGCTCATAATGAATGAATTATGAAGCATCACTTGTATTTTGATGAATCGAAAAGAAATTCTATACTAAGCCTCTTGATATGATACATCACTCATACGAAAATGGCGTTCAGATTTACAGGAGAAAAAATACTATTAAAAATTCCTTTATTAAATGAAAAAAATTTAATTATTAATATCTTCTCATCTCATCAGAAAAAACAACACGACGCAAAATTAAGTATTAATTAATTAAATATTATGAATTAATTAAACATTTGTAAATAACTAAATGTTGATTAATTAATTAATTAATTAATTAATTAAATATTATGAAATATAAAAATTGACAAAATTAATTAAATATAAATTAATTAAATATTATTTTAAAATTAATAACTATTATTTTCAAATTGATAATTTTTTTAAATTAATAATTATACAAGTGTTAGTTTGAAGTTCGCAGAAAGGAACTATTCGCATTTCATACCTTTTAAGAATTTTATTTCATAATCTTATAAAATTGCTTTGAAAGCTTTCTTTTTCTTCTACAAAGTTATTGAAAAAAGGAAAAATTAATAAAAAGGATAAATTTTTATCATTTTGTAAATTTTTTTTAAAGGGAGTCGGTAAGGCTAATGTTAAAACTGACATTTTTCGATGTACCTTTTCTGAAAAACTACTTATGATATCACTTAGAAATTTTTAGTGGATATTTGAGATTATATCAGTTGTATGCTGTGATAATGCTTTAGCGTTAACAGGAATATCTAGTTGCTATTGATTTTTAAATATACGATACGAAGTAAAATAAATTTTTTTTCATCTGTTTAGAATATTAAAGGTAAAATTTTTCTTAAGTAAGACAAGATGGCAGAACGCGGGAAAGGTGTATCAAATTTACCAAGTAATGATAAACTCAAGATATGCTTATCTAAGTTTAAAAAAGAAAGTAAAAATTTTTGAATTTCAATAACTAAAATTAATTTTGGTTTCAAAACTTATAATGATTCAAAAAATGAAGAACAGATGAAATTGTTAAGAGTAAAATCGAGCAACCTTACTAATTAAAATGTTAAAATTTCATTTCATCTATAAGATGTCTAAATCTAAAGCGAGAACTGAACTAATAATTTTGTTTTATTACGTGCAATAGTAGAAATAAAAAACAAGTGGGATTCGAACCCACGTCCACATTCGTGGACTAGAACACTCCACACTTTGCGGTAACAGAGCAAGGAACGAACCTTGAATCTGGGGTTAGACCCCTCGGCCATCCTGACACATCTACAACCTTACAATCAATGAATAATCTATTGATTTCATTTTTTACGAGTCATAGTAGAAAAAAATACTGCCAGAAACAGTGCTATTATTTATTTTTATTTATATATTTATTTAATTTTTTTCCTTTCTTTTTTTTAATTTATTCTTTTGTTTATATTTTATCAGTGATATTAGGACTGTGGCTGTTAGAAGTAAGAAATTTTTTGTTACGTAATCTTGTTTTATAGAAGTAATCACCTTTAATTATTTAAATATATTTTTGCAATGTGTAATTAAAAATATTTAAATGTCTAGAAACAGATGGAAAATTTTCAAATTTTCAATATTAAAATTAATTAATTTTTTTAGCATCCTTTGCCTAGGGGCTTCTTAAAATCCTAAAAATGGACCCAGTGTAAATGCCCCATTTTTCCTTCGTCTACTACGGCTTTTAGTAACAGAAAATATGCCCTGATTTCAAAAGATTTGAGAACTTCTAAGGTAAACTTAACAAACATTAAATAAGTTATTTTAACAAGAATAATTTTCAATCTGAATAAATGTTTTTTGGATATTAGAAATAGAAAAAAATTATACGCCAATTTATCTTATAAAACTATTTTATAGTTGAAGGTCTAGTGGTGGAATCAAGTTCTTGGGTACCTGTCGAACCTGTAAGCTTCTATACCAAACCTGAAACGTAACCTGACCTGAAACAAACTGAACTGAATTCAAATAATTTAAATGTGTTTAACTATTGCAAAAGTTTTTTTTTCCTTCACTTTTTCATCTTTTTTTATGTTTGACTTCTGGGATCAATCAAGATTATGTTGCATAAATGTTATTAAAGTTAAGTTAAAATTTATCTTTAACGATTAATACATTTCAAATGCTCACAAAATACACTCAACCTACCTCACCAATGGTAAACTACAACTAAGAAAACTTCAAGAAATAAAAAATAAAAAGTTATTTCGAATTTATGAAGGAGATGACGTTTTTTCTTTTACTTCAGTTTCAAAACGTCTTATGAAGAGAATTTTAAAATTAAACTTTTCAATTTTTCACTAAATTGGTGAGAACCAGGACTTTTTTCCCGTTTGTAGTTATCATAGAATAATGAGGAACTTTTGCAACAATTAATTTTTTCTTCTAGTATCTTAAAAACATTAAAAATACGACCTGCCATTGTCACCGAAAAGAGAAGGAAAAAAAATCTTTAATTTTTCAGATAATTTATATGGATTACCCAATTTTTCAAGAAACATGGTATATTCACTATTATCGATTTATTCATTATTAAATTATCGGTTCATTTAATGTTGCACTACTGTTTCCATGGTACTAAGTTCTGATAAACAAAAGTTACTAGGTTATCATTTATATTGCATTAAGTGTATCTGAAAATAAATATTTTGAGTGATTACTAGTATCTACTGATATATTTTAAGTGATACTAAATATTGAAATATATATATATATTTGAAACAAAAGCGTTTTTTTTTCTACTTTACCCAATGAACTGAAATTCGAATTACGAATGATTAAAATTTTAAAATTTAAATTAATTTTAAATTAATATTATTTAAAATTTTACTTGTTGACCGTTACAATTTTTTATGTTACACATGATACTTAAAATGAAAAATTAAAATTTTTATTTCATTTTATACGAAACTCACAAATCAAAAATTTATTTTTCAAGTAATAATTTGTATTTTCAACTTTATGCCTTTTAGAATTTAAAAATCATTAATTTATATTTTAGAAGAAAAAAATAGTTAACAACACAGGGTATTTTGGTAACTTTCCCACTGTAGTAGTCCCCAATAGTTGATCATGATGTTGACCTCTAATTATTGGTAAAAACAGTCACATCTCATCTTTTTAAGTTGATTACATCCCTAAGTTGACCAGAAAATTGGTATAATGCAAGTATTTAATTTGCAGACATTTCCCTGTATTTAATATTTTATAATTGCTTTATTAATTGTAAAAACTTAATAACTCACTGTTTATAACAACATGTTATTTTTTAAAAACCATGCACAAATTGTAAATAACATGAAATATTACATTGTAAAAAATTCCGAAACAAACTACAATGAAAAGCACCGGTACTCTGGGTGCCGGTACTTCTTACAGTACCATTTTTACAGAACAAAATATATGATATACCTACCTATGATATACAGAACAAAATATATGATATACCTATTTCTTACAGTAATAATTACCGTAAAATCACTGAATCACTCTAATAAATAAGTATTACTGTAAAAATTACGGTATTATATTTTACAGTAAAAATTAAGTTTACGGTAAAAATGGATTTTGCGGTTAAGAAAAATGGATTCTATGGATGATGCACCCAAAGTGACACAATTTGATTCTAAATTTTTTTACAGTGAATGAATTTATATTCATAGAAACATATGTAATAATTATTTGGTCTAAAAAAATAGTTAAAATATAATTCTTACAGATTAATTTGGGTCCAGGGTTTTCAGAGCCACGTAACTGGAAGTCGTAGAAAGGTGGAAATGAAATTTACCCAACTATAACTATGAAAGTGGTCGAACAACTAGTCCTAAGACATTGACCTTTTAACTAACTTATAATGAACTATGCAAATTTAAGAACATAGGCTTTCATTATTTGTACAACCTTTTTAACATCATTTACAAACGTCACGATGTTAAAAACTCTTGATTACTTCGCTTCCTCGGGGGCACGTACGTGTTAGAGAAATTTTTTAAAGTGCAAATGAAAAAGAAAAAATGCGTACAGATTGTTACAAATTGTACGTTGCAATATGTTCTTTTTTTTTTCATTTTACTTATTTTTAATTTGGAGAAGGGAACACTGGATTCATTAAATAAATAATTAGTTTATATTTAATATTTAAGTTAATTAAGATATGAATGGCTCACTACCATGGTGGCACTTACGTTTCCTGGACATTACTGAGAAGAAAAATATGGTCCAACCTACCAGAATATGGTAAAATTTACCGTGTTTTTAACTCTATGAGATCGCAAAGTTTGGTGATTCTTATCGAAACGCTTTTGTAATGATATTGGTGAAACTATCAATACATTATGGTTTTATAATGTGCGATAAAAATTTTGTAATCATGAGACCTTAGAACATTGCATAAAAACCACTGATTCTTTTAAATTTACTTTTCAGTTTTGTTTCGCTTTTACTAAATGCTTAGCTATGATTTTGAAAACCGTTACCATAGTAACGGAAAAATTACCAAATGAATAGTTTAAATACCGCATGTTTTGGTTTTTCTGACCAAAATTCTGTCTTTTTTTCTTTTTTTTTTTTCTTTTTTTTCTATTTAAGCAGAAATCTCATTATTCTACAGTACAGTAATTTTACTAGAATTTTTTTCTCCATGTAGGTTTCAAAAACTATGCTCAGATGGTTATAAAATCTTTGTTGTGTTACTTCTGAATTTTATACATTTTTATTTGGAATTAGAATTTAATTCCTTGAATACGTAAGTAATAATACGTAAATTTATTAATGTTGCACTTTTATTACCACGAAAACAATTACGTTTCATACATATTTTTTAGGTTTGAAAGGCTTCTTTTTTTCCATTTTGAACATTTTTTTTTTTAAATTTTCAAGACATCTTCATCCGAGCCCTAATTATAACGACATATATAAAGAGACGAAAATATAATACACTGTCAGAATTTTCTTTCTGTAATCACGGTAAAATAATCGGCAGCAGTCTGTCCATCCACTTAACCATAAATTTTAGGATTAGGAACATTTCTTTACCCTTACGGTTTAGAAACCGCTTACAACTGTTACAGTTAAAAGAAGAACAAAAAACCTGAATACAAAACTATACGGTTTTGCAACCATTTACATTTTGCTGAGTTTCCAAACTCTGAAATTAAAATTGGATTGTGGACATTTGAGCTCTGAGGATGCTGCGCTATTTTGGGCGAGAGTGATTGCTTCACATTACTGTAATCTAGGGTCACCGATTGATGAGTGTAGGAAACTATAAACTCTTTAGGTATTGAAGGAATAGAAGATATATTGTGGTCTCAATGCTATGATTGAAATTCCTGCACAACCGATAAAGAGATTGATCGTAAAGCCCTTAGCTACAATGCGTACCTAGCTCCACGAAACAAAATGGCTGGTTGGGGATAGCCTGGTTGGTAGGGAGCTGGGTCCATGTCTGAGAGTTCGTGGGTTTGAACCCCGCCAGCCGAAGACTCCCCGTGTAGTTGGGGACTGATGCACGATAAAATTCTGTCGAGTCACAAAGTCCTCCATGTTCCCATAACAAATCAATACCTATGAGGGTACTACTGGATTGGTGATCGATCGTTCTCTGCTTCAGGTCAAAATTACGATCTGTGGATGAATGAATGGATGTATGAATGGTTCCGCCTTATAAACATGTGTGACGTATGATGTGGCAGAAGTCGAATTCTTGGCCATAGATGGCGGGGATGAAAAAACAAGAATCGCACACTCTGTCTTAAATTTACTCGGTTTCACCAAGCTGGCTTGCCCGTGTGGCAAGTGGCATTAGAACCAACCAATCAACCAACAAAATGGCTTCATAAGGTGGCCATAGTTAATTTATGTTAAATTGTTTAAAGATAATTAGAGATAATTTGAGGGTTCATGTCAAATTTAAAAAACAATCAATAAACGTTTTTTCTCACACAACAGTTTGAATATCACCCTTTTTGTGGTTATCTGACTGTTTTGGTTGAATACGGTAAAATAACAAATAAATAAATTGTTATTTAACACTTTTTACCGTGAAATTTCTAACAGAAACGAAAATATAATACACACTATTATGCTATAGCCAAAATTATGACAAAGTAATCATGAACTAAATCCAAAATAACTTTATAATACCGTATTATTACGGCCAATTTAGTCCCCCCCCCTAAGTAAGCTAAAAAATTGTGTTTAGTTTAAGGCGGAGATTAACATAAATCGATGAAGAGAAAAACGATATTAATTTGTGAGTACCCAAAAAAATACAAACGTCATAAAAATATACTTTTCATGCATTTATATGCACTCTCTATATTTAGTTTTTAAAATAAAAAACAAAAAGCAGAATGCTTAAGTTTATTATTAAAAAAATGTAAAAAGAAACTCATCACCATGTTTTAAATTTGTTACCAATGATTAAAATATAAATTTAAATGGTATTTTAACAAAACTTTTCTGAAACGCAATCTAATACCCTAGAAAACAAACTTTAAATGCATTTGAAGGTAAACTAGTAGGATTTAAAAATTAAAACCTCACGCGAAGCTTTAAGCTAAGTAAGAAGAAAGTTCCGATTTATTCTTTAAAAAAAAAACTCAACATTCATCAAAAGTAAATGAGTTAAGTAAAGATCTATAAAAAAAAATTATACAATATCTCTAAAGAAATTCTTGAATACAATTCTATTATCTGACCTTATTTCGCCTTTACAATATTTCCAAGGCCATTTTGTAAATCATAATAAACACAAACAGGAAGGATGTGAATTGAAAATCAGTTAAAATCACGTTTTTCGTTGTGTTCCTTTTTTATCGTTTGACACCATTGTAATTAAAATAAATAAAATTAGCATAATCTTAAAATTGAAAAATATTAGCATAATCTTTAAATTATAGAATATAACCATAATCTCTAAACATTCTAGTATTTATTTCCCATACGTTTTTTTATGTAAAATCATCAATTTACAAAAACAATAAGCTGTAAAACATGTCTTTTTCTCCTTAGTTTCGAAGCTGCCATTTTTAAATAACTATAATATATACCTCTCAAAGGATAAGTCGCATAGACAATATTCAAATTTTTTATTGCATTTCTTGTATTATTCTTGATTAATTATTTTTACGTTCCCTTTTATATATTTTTAACATATATTTTTAAATTTGGAGGATTGCTTTGTATTAAATTTTATTTCACTAAGGAATAAAATTATATTCTACGACATCAGAAACAAAACATATTTAATAAAACATTGGTTTAAAAATTAACTAAAAGGTTTGAGTTGACACACGTAATTTTAAAAAAAATAAAAGAAAGAACAAGAACAAAAACCGTAACTTGTAATGATGTAATTAAGAAAATTTTCCACGGCTTAGTGTTATTATTAGCATCATCATTATTATTTCTTATTCATTATCATAATTATAATCATTATTATTATTATTTATTATTGTTGTTATTATTATCATTTTATTATTTCGTATTTATTACTATTATTATTATTTCGCATTTAGTATTTATTTTTATCATTATTGTTGTTTCATATTAATTATTAATATTATTATTATTTGTTATTTTTATTCTTAGAAAAATTTGGTTTTTGAGTATTTACATGACCCTCTTTTAGGACTTTTTAAATTCCTCTTACAATCGATCTTTTACTATTATTATGTATTACATTTTATCTCGTTATGCAATGTAAATTAAATGTAATGTAAATTGTGCTATGTGTCATGATAAGAAGACAAAAACACAATTTCTATGTAACTAACACAAAGAAATTCCGTTATATATTGTCATTTAATATTAATGCGTAAGACAACTCGACACTTACATTTTCCACAAAAAAAAAATATATTAAAATTAATCTTTTTCAAAATTTTGAGCAACTTACCATCAATTGCTTAAGTATAATTTGTTACACAAAAATTGGTTCTATTATATTTAATTTTAGTAACAAATAAATAATAAATTATGCAAAATTTGAAGAAAAAAAAACGTAATTAATTGATCAAGCGATTCTAAAATGGCGAAATAGCTCTCCAATTTCTATTTTTTTAATTTTCTATCTCTGAAAGAAATAAAAATGTATACAATTTGGATAACATGTTATTTATTCTACAGAAATAACTGCAATTTTTTTAAAACTTGAAAGCTCACTTAAATGTATTTATTATGTGAAATATATGTATATTGAGGAATGGAATGGAAATACGAAATTGCTCTCTTATTTTCAAACTCAAACTTATGTCTTTGACTCAAATAGAGACACGTTGAGATACCTTTTAGGAAACAGGGTACTTATTCTACAGCAATATTTAAGTTACAAATCTTGAAGTCTAATTTTAATGCATTTTATATAAAAAATAAATAAATAAAATAAATATAAAGCAAACGATTCTGTCGAAAATCGTTTTCAAATTTCCAATATTTAAACTTTTCCCTTTGAATCAAAGAAAAAAGCACTAAGATAATATTTAAGGGACAAGTTCCTTATTCTACGGCAATAGTTACAAGTTGTTCATATTTAAAAGATAATTTTTACGTACTTGATATTTAAAATGCCTATCTTATTGTGAAACCATTTAACTGTTAATGAAAAAGATTATCGGTTCATCAGCAATAGTAAGCTATTTAAATATAAGGAAAGATTTACAATAATTACTCAAATCTTGAAAGCTAATTTTAATGCATTAATTATTTTATGCAGAAATATCTATGTTTTACTTTTTATTACATTTGAAAAAAACTTACTTCGCAAACAATGCCAATATTAATGACAATTAATTGCACAAATACGTGACTTCTCTTGCGTACTTAAAAATAAGAAAGTTTATTAAATATATTGAATATATTGTTTAATAATTCGATATATTGAAGTTCTTTAAAGAAAAACTTTTAAAAGAGTGAGATGAATTTTTTTTTAACTTTATTAAAATAATACTGCGACTCAACCTCAATATCATGATTTCATTTATGGACTCATTTGGTCGATATGTTGTAAATTTCCAATTTTAAAATATTATTTTTTTCATTGAAATATTGATGAATTAGAATTTATTAATTTATTATAATCATAAATTATTAATATATTTTAAGTATATTTTAAGTATATTATAAATTATTAATTATTTAGATCTTGAAGTTATTAATGATATAAAATATTTAATTTTAATTTATGAGCTGTGTTTGTCCAAAGCCAATAGTAAGATTATTTATTTTTATAAATATAAATAGTATAAAAAAATAAAGCATTAGCAACTTTGGTCAACAAAAGGAAAGTCATAGAAATATAACTTACATCTTAGCGTGGGAAAACTTTAAGAAATAAAAACGTCAATACTAGTTCTGTTTATTATGCTAAAATCACTTTAGTTTGATAGATAAGATAAATTTAGTAAACCTTCCAGGAAGTTTTAGTTAAAGAGAAAGATAGAATGAATTCTCTCTCTCTCTCTGGCAAACGATTATTTAAAATGGAAACACGCCAGTTAAAAGGAAAAAGCAAAAACTCAGTATTGGAATGTTCTAAATCTATTCCTTTAATTGCTACGCATTAAAATAAATAAATGTGATTCCATATATATTTTTTTCCAATTTATAAACTTGCGTTCGTTTTTTAACGTATTAATTTAATTTTAATATAATTCGTTATTTAACTGTAACCGGACTTATAAAGAACCTTCAAAATTCCACAACACAATGAGCTTGAAAGGAAAAGGAAGCGAACATTGTATATAATGTAATCGGTGAATGTAATCGTGAATTAAACACGCCACTTAGAAGGAAAAAAGCGAAAGTTTAGCATTGAAGTGATCTAAATTCATTCCTTTAATTGTTGCAAATCATCGGTTTTACATCCGTTTCATAAGGTTCTAATTTATCTAACTTCATACAATTTTTTATTTAACTACAACCGTATTCATAAAGAACCTTCAAGAATTCACCAAACAATAAGCTAGGAACGGAAAAGTGACGAACATGGTGTTATAATCAGACGATTTTGATTGTCCGGGTATTTATTTTATTTACTTTTCTTCCTACGGCTACTAATGACCTCACGTGATCTTTCAATGAATCAAAACGAGAAAGTTACTTTGTTTATTTTTTTTTATTATTTTTTTTTTCCGTTTAAACGCGTCTTCTGTTTACGCCAGAGAATCAATGTTTGTGGCCTTGCGTGTCCATTAAAACGACCTTGCTATACTTGATCTACTTTCCCCCCTAATACCACCTTGAGGTTAAAATTCGAAAAGTGGGTGTTCCTACTGTTCGATGATCTTCCGAACATTCCATCTCTCTCGTTAATTTTTCTGATTAGGGAACTCGTTCTTTGTTAGGAGAGCTTCTGAAAAATGTATAACCTTGCAAAAGTACCTTGGATGGTGGATTTAAGGTATTGCAAGCGTCGGAGGCAAAAACACAAGAATGTCCCCTTTTGAAAATTGTTTTGAGCTTTATATATTAAATTAACCTTGGGTAACTAGATATTTGTAACTGTTTCAGAAAGAAAAAAAATTTCTAGATTTCTCTGGGCTTTCAGATAATCAATTATTCCTCTCTTTACCCTCCTAATATAAACTTTAGCAATTTATCAAATTTTTAGGTATTAATAAAATCTGCTAAATTGACCATCTTTTTAAGTTGGCCAATTAACTAAACTTACCTATATAATCAAGTACTGAAATAATCCAAAAAGTTTAGTCTCTTTAAAAGTTTGAAAGATGGAAACAATGAAGAGCATGTGTTTCCTTATTCGCAGAATCTGGGATGGGAATTTAACCAAATGTTTTCGTTTTTTTCCCCCTCTTAGAAGTGGCACTCAAACTTAAGGAGAACTTCAGGAGAATTTATCAACAAAGTAATTGAAAGAAAAGCTTATACTATTTTGTTAGAAGCATGTAAACATATTATGAAACTAAACACATTCTAATTATTAAAAATTACTTGCAAAAACTTCCAAAATTTCGTAACTCCTCAGATTTTTAGGGGAATTATGACCTACCTATTCTCTTTGCAGCAGCCAGCACTTCAAGTCTCTTTTTCCAAGCACCCCTGTTCTGAGTTAGTCCTCTTGCTTTTTCCCATTCATTTAGTTTTGTTTTGCTATCTTGGTGCATGTACCTTTGCGAAGTAAGTTTTGGCCTTCCTCTTTTGCTTTTTCCATCAGGTGCCCAAATAAGTACGGTGTTTCCCGTTTTATACGAATGATATGTAAAGTTCATTTCCATCTTCATTTCAAACTTTCCTCATGAATGGGGGATAATTTTTTCTTTATTAGTCGATGTTTATTTGAAATAGTGTTAGATCATACAATTTTTAAAAGTTGCAAAATTGCCCCCTGTGAAGTTGTTGCTATCCTTTCCTGCACCCTTCGTTAACTATTAATTTATACCAAAATGCAGTCATTGACAATATTTGTTTTTTAAA
The DNA here is from genome assembly GCF_982258835.1 of Parasteatoda tepidariorum. NCBI lineage: Eukaryota > Metazoa > Arthropoda > Arachnida > Araneae > Theridiidae > Parasteatoda > Parasteatoda tepidariorum. The sequence continues at coordinate 69,176,667 of NC_141763.1, forward strand.
AAAAAGAACGGTCTAAAAATTTGTGTAAATTGACCACTTGAAACATCGGAAGAAGTTACGTATTCTCTTTCAAAATATCTTTCCTATTTGACGATAATTTCCTTTTCAATGCTGAAAGTAATACATATATTGAGAAAATTAACGCATCCATAAGTTAACCACGTGATAGTGATCAGTAAGGCCCGGATTTTGATGACATTTGTATTTTTTAGCATTATTTGCATTTTTTGACATTTTTTGTCTTTTAGAGCATTTTTTTTGGATTTATAGGGCATTTTTCTTTAAATTTTGGGGCGTATTTTGCATTTTAATGCATTTTTTAAAGTTTTTTGTTAATTTTTTCCGATTTTTATTATTTTTTATCAATTTTCATTATTACACTGACTTCCAAACAATGAAGAAAATCTATAGAATATTAACAGGTGAAGCAAAATTTTTTCAAATTGAAGAAGAATTGTCAGTAAGTGAGACCGTCTTTTTCAAGTACGCACCTATAACATCAGCAGAAGTTGAAAGAAGTTTCTGCAGGAATGAAAATTTACTTTCAGACAAGAGACGCTCGTTTACATTTCAAATTATCAAAAAACATTTAATAATCCAATGTAATTCTTATATTTAGTAATATTATGAGATGGAAGTTGTTATATCCATTAAAGTTTCTATACAAAATAAAAATATTTTGGTGTCAATGTATTTTCCTTTTTTTGTTATTTTAGGATATAAAACAAATTTTTCAAACTTTAATGAACGCAGAACAAGTATTGCATTGCTTTATATTTTTTAAATGACTCATAATAATTTTAAAGAGCAAAAAAATTTTTTTAATCAATATTTTTATTTTATTTAAGGCATTTTTTGCGCAATTTTTGGATTTTTAAGGGCATTTTTTGCCCTTTTTTTAAGGCATTTTTTGCACTTTTTAAGGGCATTAGTTGAGATTTTTTAGGTCATCAAAATCCGGGCTCTAGTGATCAGTAATGAAATAAAAGAAAATATATTCTAATGGAACATTTTTTATGTCAAACGATTTATTTAAGCATAAATTAATTTTAAACAGAAAAATTTTAATTTTTAATTATGTTTTATCTATTAAGCTTAGAACTCGGTATTACTTATTAAAAAATGAACAATAATACTGCTTTTATAGTTCATGCAAGAAAACGGTTTCCTTTTTCTTAAAGATATTTTCTTTGTAATAATCACGATTAAAAACGTGACTTAGTACGTGTTTAACATGAAAAACATCAACTCAGAAACGTTTGTTGAATCAACCTGCAGTTCCATTGTTTATAGATCAACACCTGGGTACACACTTTTACCACCTGTTTTCTTACGAGATGAAGAAAACTGCATTGAATAAAATAGGATTCATTAATGCCATTATTAAACAATACAAAAAACAGTGACACATGGTCGAGTAATAAATATTCCTGAATTTTTCATTGCGTCATTCTTTAGAAAACTTGGGAGTTTAAAGTAACTAATAAAGCAGGTTAATTTAATTTGCTTTTATTTCAGCTAATTTATTTCTTTAGCTAAAGTAATAAAACTATAACTTTTTTAGAACAAATTCAACCATACTATCCATTGAAATTAATGTTTATAAAATAATTAATTATGCATTTTTCTATAATTGGAACATAAAATTTTAGAATTAATTCTAAAATTTTGAAATTTATAAAATATAATTTGAACAAATTCAATACAAAAGAAACATTGAAATTTAAATTCAATACGGAGAATTTATAATTCATACGAAATATAATAATTAATCAAAATAAAATACAAAGTATTTGTCAGGGTCACGTGATGTAATAACACGCATTTTCTGATGTTGCGAGCTAAAAGCTTGATAATATAGATATGATCATTTTTTTTTTTGTTTTGGTTTTTTGAACAATGGATGAAAAAGAATAATAAAATGGTGAATTAGTTTTTGTAGAATTTTGCGTTATTTTCTTTTGTAAAAGGTTACGACTGACAAATGTGCGGGGAAACCCCAATGGATTTCGAAATAAAAGATTGGTAGTTGTTTGTTCTATGAATTTCAAGTTGTTTGATGGAAGATAGTGAGTTATTTAGATTGTCTTGAAATTGGTTTAGGAAGTGGCATTTTTTTTTGTAAGAAGGTGCAGTTTAGAAAGTAGTAGGTGAAAAATGGCATTTTTAGGAAGAGCTTTAAAAGTAGATTTGAAGTGTTTGGCGGAAGAGTTAGGAGAAACGGCAACGGAAGACATGAGAGTTACCGAATTAAAGAAGATTATATTGGCAAGTACGGAGTACGAAGAGGAGTTTGTGAAGGAATTATTAAAAAGAATAGTTAGTGGAAGAGAAGAAATAAAGCGCCAACAAAAAGAAGATGAAATTAGACGACAAGAATATGAAATTAAGCAACAGGAAAGGGAAGACGAATTAAAGCGGCGAGAACAGGAAAGAGAAGATGAATTAAAGAGGCGAGAACAGGAAAGGGAAGGTGAATTAAAGCGGCGAGAACAGGAAAGGGAAGATGAATTAAAGCGGCAAGAAAAGGAATATGAATTGGAGAGGTTGAAGATAGAAGCTTCATTGGTACATACTGGTACTATAGGAGAGACGAGCAGCTCTCGAAATGAAGAAACAAGAGAACATGTACCTGGTGGATTGCAAAAATTAATGCGTACTTTTGATCCAAAAGAAGGTGATATAAGTTTTTATCTAATATTGTTTGAAAGACAAGCACGAAGAGTCCATATAAAAGAAAAAGATTGGGTAACGCATCTTGTTGGATTATTGCCTCTAGAAATGGCGAATTTAATTGCAAGGGAGCCTGAAGAAAAAGCAAATGATTATAAACATGTAAAATGTATGTTATTGAAAAGGTTTAAATTGAGCCCAGAAGCATTTAAAATAAAGTTTAAGAGACATTGTAAAGCGGCTGAGAGCACTTGGCGAGATTTTGGATTTGAATTGGCGAACTATTTTAACGAATGGGTTTCGGGACTAAAAATTAATGATTTCGACAGCCTGAAACAACTTGTCATTGTCGAACAGATAAAAGAACGAGTACCTGGAGACATACAAAATCATTTTATTGATGAGTGGAGTAGAATTTGCTCAGTTGACACACTTGCTGAGAAGTTAGATGAGTACGAGAATGCAAGGAAATATAACCAAACTACTAAATTCATTGCTTCTCAACCATATAGGAACTTATACCGGGAAAAACCAAACATGGTTAGTAGAAGATATCATACATTTGGTGAAGGATATAAACATGAGCATAACAACCATGGCAGAATTGATAAGCGGAGTTCTTCCCAAAATCCAGTCACATGTTTTAATTGTGGACGAGTAGGACACTTGGCACGATTTTGTCGAGATAATAAAGAGAGGAGAAGAAACATTGAAGGCAAAGTGGCCGAGGTTCAAGTATCGGAAGGGCAAGTATCCGAAGTTAAGGTACTCAGGAATGGAAATATCGAAAGCAAAGTAGTCACTGCAAGATTTAACGGTGAAGTCATGATAGGAAACAAAAAATGTAAAGGCGTTCAACCAAAAATAGCTGCCCTTAAGAAAGTTAGAATTTCATATAATGGAAATGAATACGAAGCTGTAGTAGATTCTGGTGCACAAATAAGTGTATTTAAAAACGATATAGTGGGTAAGGAAGTGGATTACAAAGGACATATAATACTACAACCTGCGTTTGGCGAAAGTCTAAAAGCTGAATTAAAAGAAGTGGAAATCGCTTTGGTAACGGAAGGATATATTACGCCTATAATTAAAACGATGATAGCAGCCGTCAATGGGTTAAATGCTGACATTTTGTTGGATGCTGAAACTTATGAGGCATTATTAGAACAAAAAAGAGTATACAATCCCAGTTTTACTGCTGCTATGAAGCTAAGATCAGATTCCCGAAAGGAGCAGTTATATATGAGTGCAAGTGACGGAGAAGAGCAGCAGGAGCCAACAGTAGGTGAATGCGGTGATAAAAAGAATGGAAATGAAACCGAACGATTCAAGATACAACAACAAAGTTGCGATACTCTCCAAGAAGCATGGAAATTGGGGAAGCAAAATAAAGGAGGGTATGTGATACAAAATAATATACTATGCCATGAAGAGCTGTTGGACGGGAATAGAATACAACAATTAGTAATTCCCGAAATTAGAAAAGGTAAAATACTAGAAATTGCCCACGAGTCAGTATTCGGAGCACATCTAGGAGCTCGTAAAACAATTCAAAGAATTAAATTTTCCTTTTATTGGCCAGGGATGGTCAAGGAAATTAAAGCTTATTGTAGCTCATGTCATGGGTGCCAAGGTAGAAGAGTTGTTCGTTCAGTAGACAAAATTCCGATAACACCTGTGTCACGTCCTGAACTTCCATTCCAAGTGGTGAACGTAGATCTAATTGGTCCTCTAGATCCAGTATCAGCACAAGGACATAAATATATCCTTTGTTTGATGGACCAACATTCAAGATGGCCTGAAGCAGTCCCGCTCAAATCGTTAACGGCAAGGAATACATGTGAAGCACTGCTCGAAATATTCTGTAGGACAGGAATTCCAGAAGTAATCGTGGTGGATAATGCGACAAATTTTACGGCAAGTTTAACGCAAGAGTTTTTGAAGGTTTTAGGAGCTTGTCCGCGATTTTCAACGCCATACCATCCGGAAGGGAACGGATTGATTGAAAGATGGAACCAAACTTTCAAAAATATGCTACATCACATTATTAGAGAAGTAGGAAGAAATTGGCATCGACATATACCATTTGTACTATGGGCTTATCGAGAAGTTCCAAATGCAACTACAGGAGTACCACCTTTTCTGCTAATGTACGGGAGAGAACCGAAAGGCCCGTTATCTATATTGAAGTCAATTTGGGCCGGAGATATGTTTTTACCTTTGAATATGAAAGGATCAGCGGAGGAATATTTAAAAGAGTTAAAAGGAAAATTAGAAATAGCAACCGAAAAGGCAAGGTTAACAAGTGATGTGCAACAAAGTAATTATGCCAAATATTACAATAGAAGGAAAAAATACCGGGAATTTGCGCCAGGAGATCAAGTACTTGTGCTAATGCATGATTCATCCAATTCATTATATGCCAGATGGATAGGTCCAGTAAAGGTAATTAGAAGAGTGAAACCGAATTCGTATTATTTGCAAATGCCTGAAGGAAATTTAAGATTATTGCATGTTAACAAAATGAGAGAATACAAAGCGAGAATTCAAACAGTTGGAGTTGTCTATGATATTGATGATGAATTTGGTGAAATATACGAAACACCAACTCTTCCTACAGATGTGGAAAGCTGTGAAGCATTGAAAGGATTAAATTTGGATTACTTACCCAAAATGCAACAAAATCAATTGAAAGATCTTTTACATAGACGCAAAACGTTGTTTTCGGGGAAGATAAGGATAGCTAAAGTTGGGAAACATGCGATAAAGCTGAAAGCTGAGGAGGATACGATGAAACCAAAAACGTATAAGATACCAGAAAACTTAAAGGGGAAAGTGGATGCACAGATCAATGAATTGCTAGCGTTAGGACTGATTGAACCGGTGGTAAGTGAGATAGCACACCCGGTAGTATGTGTTCATAAGAAAGACGGAACAATCAGGTTATGCATTGATTTCAGAAGTTTGAATGCTCTTACCGTTCCGGATGCATATCCAATGCAAAATATGATGGAGTTGAATTTCTTAGTAGGAAAGAAGAAATTCATTACTGTGCTAGATATGTTGAAGGGATATTGGGCTATACCGATGGAGAACGGCAGCAAACACCTCACAGCATTCCGAACTCACCGAGGCCAGTACCAATGGAATGTATTACCCTTTGGATTAAGAAATGCTGCTGCAACCTACCAAAGAGCTATGTCTAAAGTGGTTCAGTCCATGTCTGATTTCACTTGTGCTTATATCGATGATTTAGCAGTATTTTCTGATACGTGGGAGGAACATTTGATTCATCTTGAAGAAGTTTTTAAGAGATTGGAATATTTTAATTTCTCCGTGAACTTGAGAAAGTGCGAATTTGCTAGACAAAAGGTTAAATACTTAGGACATATTATTGGTTCAGGTAAACATGCTCCTGACAAAGAACGAATAAGAGTAATACAGAAATTAGAGGCACCCAAAACCAAAAAACAACTGAGAAGTGCTTTGGGATTATGCAACTTTTACAGGCAGTATATTCCAAACTTCGCAAAGATTGCTCTTCCACTAACAGAGCTTACTAAAAAGAAAGTTCCTAATGAGATTCCTTGGAGCGAAGAAGCTGAGAAGGCATTCAAGGAATTGAAGACGTCGCTATGTAAGATCGCAGAGTTACAAGTCCCAGACATAGAGAAACCATACTACTTGCATACGGATGCATCTCAAAATGCGGTCGGATGTTGTTTAGGTCAGTTAGATGAAGAAGGAAATATTCGTCCCATAGCTTTCGGTAGCCAGAAGCTGAATTCAACTCAACAGAAATGGTCTACAATTGAAAGGGAAGCTTATGCTATTATTTGGGCTTTGCAGAGATTTGAAACCTTACTCTGTGGTGCTAAGATTATTTTATTAACTGATCATAATCCCCTAGTATTTCTGACGAGTGCGACACCCCAAAGCCCGAGGTTGCAGAGATGGGCGTTAGCCATTCAACGCCATGATATTGAGGCAAGTCACATCAAAGGATCGAAACTTAGTAATGCAGATGCATTGTCCAGACTGTAAATATAAACTAAAATAAGACTCTGAACATTTTTTCCTATTATTATTATTAGGTGATTAAAGTAAATACCTAGTGTTAAGTTAAACCTAAGATTCAGTGAATATTTGGGTGAATGTGAAACATAGTTTGTTTATGTGTAAAGTGTGACCCTTAAATTATTTGCCATATTCGATCTTTGGATCTAATATGACTCTGGGGGGAAGGTGTCAGGGTCACGTGATGTAATAACACGCATTTTCTGATGTTGCGAGCTAAAAGCTTGATAATATAGATATGATCATTTTTTTTTTGTTTTGGTTTTTTGAACAATGGATGAAAAAGAATAATAAAATGGTGAATTAGTTTTTGTAGAATTTTGCGTTATTTTCTTTTGTAAAAGGTTACGACTGACAGTATTCACAAGAAATTTTTGAATATATGCTTAAAAATAATGAAATAAATATTAAGATTAGCAGTTCAATACGAAAATTGTATAATTAATACCAAATATAATAATATAACTAAATTAAAAACGAAATTTCTTAAAGAGAATTCTTAAGAAATTTTTTTTAGATAAAACTTTTGAATAAATGTTTTAGAACGATAAGTATGAATTGGGATTAACATATTTAAAATTAAAGTTTGTTTCTTTTAAAATAATTTTTCTCATATTTTTCTATTACTCAAATGCAAAATTTTATTATTCATTCTAGATACTTAGATAAAGATGATTCTAATGAATTTAGTACAAGTGGAAACAATTAAAAAAATCCAGTTAATACGAAATATTTATGATTTATATACAATTTTAATACAATAATCTATCAAAATAAAGTGCAAGAATTCCTAGCAAAATAAATTTCCAAAGATGTTCAAATTATATTTCGGTTTGTGTTTAAAAATAATAAAATTTGAATTAAAGCAACGTTATCAATTAAATCATTTCCAAAATAAAATTAATTTTAACTTATTTTATAGAATGATTTTAAAAACACGAGCTAATTTTTTTTCTTCTTAAAAACATGCAACCTACATCATACAATTTTGTTAATAGTAGTTATATTTTATCAACTTATTTAGTATAAGCGGGAGTTTAAATTGATGATTTGATTGATTAATGATTTATTTGATAATTTAAATTGAGTGATAATTATTTGACATATATTGACTCCTGTCGATAAATATCAAATAATTTATTAGATGTAGTTAAAATTAGTTTATCCACTTAACCTTAAAGTACGAGAAAACGCTGTTTTTATGTTTTGTATTAGATGTGTGTTAAAGTACATTGTAAAACGCAATAAAGCACCAGCACTTTCATCATCTGTAAAATCAATTTTATTGTAATATCCATTTTCACCGTAAATATTATACCTTAATTTTTACAGTAATATTTATTTAATTAGAATGATTCAGTGATTTTGCGATAGTTTTTACGCTAAAAATTACGATATAACAGATTTATTTTTCCATGACATTTTTCGGTAAAAATGAATTTAATATTTTTAAAAAAGGATAATTCTAGTTACTTAAAAGCAAAATCTACTGTATTTCAACCATTTATTTGGTTATCTTTCCGTTCATATGGTAACGATTTACCGCAAATTTTAGTTTTCAAAATTATAGTTTTTTTTTACTACACGTTCAGTAAAAAATACAAAACGGAAATTTTATCGATTAAATGGTTTTTATGCCATGGTCTATACCAAATTTTAACACATTTCCCAAATTTTATCACATATTACAAAACCATACTTTATTGTTAATTTTACCAAACTCAGTACCAGAACGCTTCAGTAAAAATTATCTAGCTTTTTGGTTTTTTCCATAGTACCAGAAATACGGTCTATATTTACCATATTTCGGTAGCTATAACAATAAATTTTTTTTAGCGTAAACCTCATATTTATCAATATTTCATAATAAAACAATAGATTAATAACAACGCAGAAAAAAAATTTCAAGTTAACTTTGATTAATATAACTTAAATGCAACAGAAAAAAATTGGTTAGAATTTAACAAAAATTGCTCCGTAACTTTAACAGAATTCTTGCAACATAATTAATTATGGAAAATCTACACCGATACTACCACTACTACCAGTCTACACCGATTATCTTATGTAATAGCTAACTTTGTCATTCCCAAGTCTTGAATAATTCAAGGACTGTCTTAAATGACTTTTTGCAAACGTAACTAGCATTGAAATATTCGCAAATTAGAATTGGGCGTGACGTAAAAATGATGTATCCGACACCTTCCCTTGAATACAAAATATGATTTTAGTTAAACTCGTTTCCTCAGTTTCCGTCCTCGATTCTAAAAGCTATTAGATATAATTTAATACCAAAAACTTTTTATTTGTTTGTAAACATCGATGGAACAAATTTTACGTAATAATTTCAGCTGCCTTTCGAATAAGCGCTTAAAAGTTAGTTATTGACAAAAATTTTGCACTAAATTATAAATAATATGCACTTTGAATAAAAAAAGTTATACTACAAACTCTTAAAAAGCGATGGTTGAGCAATTACACTAGGAGCAATTTTGAATACTATTCAGATAAGCGAAGATATTTTTGTGTTTTTTTTTCTTGAAACTAGCGGGAAACACAATAGCAAAAATTAACAAATTCGTCAGACAATTTCTTTGTACTATATAGAAATATTTTCGGCAATGCTGGGACGAAGGTACTAGTGTATAGTACCACAAGTACTTCGGCATTGACGAAGACACTACTGTACACTGTAAGAAATTCCACCTCAAATTACGTAAAAAGTACCGGTAACTCAGGGGTCTGGTACTTTTTACAGCAAAATCCATTTTTAATGGAACATGTTATGGAATGAAAAATCTAATATACTGTAAAATTTATGGCATAATATTTTGCGGTAAAAATAAATTTTACAATGAAATAGATTTTACGGATACTGTAACCTAAGTGCTTGTACTTTATACTGTAATTAGGTCCCGAATTTTTACATGGGGAGTGCTGTAACGAATTATATAGTACAACAAGTACTTCGGTATTGTAACAAACCGAAAGCTATTCTAATTATTATTTTTGTACATATTACTTTTTTTTCTATTTTCACTTATTACTTGTTTCAAATATGGATACTATTCATTATAATTTGATGCCAGTTTAAATCAAAATTCTCATGGTTTAGTTTGAAGATTTACAGTGCGATAATTCGAACATTTTGCACTTTAAATGTGATATGAAAAATTCATAACTGTATGCATGTTGTTTCACTAGAAGCTAATAATAAATATGAACTGTAGTTTGAGATCGTTATGATAATACAAGACAACTATCGATTTCTAAAATGAAATGAATTTTTTTTATTGCAAAAAATATCTATTTTACGGAGGATTTTAATAATTACATGTAATTATTAATTTAATAGTGTGTGTTTCTTTATTAATATTTTTTAAGTGAATACATTTTATTCTAGGAGAATAATTTATTTTTGAGTGTAAAACATTTGTTATGGATGCAAATCATTTTATTATTAAGTTAATTAAATCTGAAAAAAGTGTGAATAATTAATTTTAGAATACCATTGATGCCAATTAAATATGCTTATTGTAATAGCAAAAGAATTAAACCGTTTTTTAGATTACATTTAAAGTGTAACAATTTGAACTTTTTGTACTAAAACATTCAATTTATCGCTATATCAATGAGCATGCTTTTTTTTTATTCTATTCAATTTTTTTACCGAATATTAACATTAATTATAAATATAGAAAAAAAAACTATTTAGCTTCCTTCTACATTTTGATTAATTATTTTGCATGGTTAAAGATACTAGGGTGTCCAAAAAATTTTCAAATGTTAACTCATTTAAATCAGCTTTGACAAAATGGTTTAATGTTAAATAAGTATTAATCTAGTTGAGAATAATTTGAGGAAAATTAAATTTCTTTTGCTGCGTAATAACGAAAGAACAATCCTTTGTTCCTGGAAAAAAGTTGTTAAACTAAATATATGTCAAAAACAGTTTCTACGAAAAACAATAAAATTGATAATTATGCAAAGTAGAGGTTTATTATGAACTTGAGAATGATGAATTTCATGAAGAATAATTTTTTACACTGAAATATATTAATATTTTATCTTTAGCTGCTTTTATAACACAAAATTAGATTCCGTTAATCATAATTTTCAAATTAAGAACTGAAGGCACGTAAAAACTTAAGCTTAGCTTTATTTCTTATCTTAATATAATGTCACTAAAACTTGACACTTGACCACGAGACATCCTGTGTCTTGTGAGAATTACCAAAGGGGTTTCAATTTTTAATAACGCTCATAAAATGAGTTTAACATCTATTTTTTTCTCTACAGGTGCAACTTTGAATTTCAAATGATAAAAATAAATAGGTAAATTTTGCAAAAATAAGAATGGAAAATAACTTTTTTAATATTTTTTTATTTTTATTATCAGAGATGTAAATCACTGGTTTTCCTATTTCTTTATTTTTCATTTTATTTCATCACTGTCGTTGAATAGCCGATTTTGAGTTTACCTCAATCAATGTTAAACTCCGTAGCTCTTTTAATTCTGAAAGAAATCTGGAAGACAAGGGAACTCCTAGATCAAATATTGAGTCAAACTAACCTTCGTGGAGGACTTTTTGATTAGAACTAATCCGCATTTGCATTACATGAAGAGGAAAACCAAAAAAAAAACCTCTTACCATTAACCCGACGGTTAGGAGATTCTTAAACATCGACCATTAAGGATATTTTACGTCAGCACTGTGGTCAGTGCGAGCCGGGAGCAGAATTCGTATCAACCAACCACTGCTGTGATTTGAACCTAGGTCACCTCATCAGGAGGTGAACGCCTCATATCCTTATTTTATTTTATTTTATAACTGTCGTTGAACAGCCGAAATTTTTATTTTATTTAGGACTACCAATATTCAATTCCGTAACCTTGTAATTTTGAACCCAATTCAGAAAACAATGGAACTCCTGGATCAAATATTAGGAGAAGTGTGCCTTTTGGAGGACTTTTAGATGGAACTAACCCGCATTTGCGTTACACAGAGAGGAAAACCACAGATAATCTCCCACAGTCAGCCGCAAGGGGATTCCAACTCATGATTCGTCTACCACTGAATATATTTTACTTCAGCATTGTGGTCGGTGTGAGCCAGGTGAATTCTGATTCGACCAGCCATTGCTGCTATTTGAACCCCGGTCATCTTATTGGGAGGCGAGCGTTCTATCCCCTTTATTTTTTGATCATAAATTACAACCTAAAAGTTGCTAAAAAATTTGTTCCTAAAAAATATTTTTACTAAAATAGAAAATTCCAAAGAAGTAGTTTGAAAAAAAAATCTTCATTTATATTTAAATATTTATCAATAATTGATTTTGTAAATTAAAAAGAAATTCATTAATGAATAACTTTTGCTCTTAGATCTAAATAACTGCAAAAAAGTACAAATTTAAAAAATTAATCTTTAGAAATGAGGCATGTTTGCAAGATTTTACCTTTTACGTGGTGTTTCATGCTATATTTTATAACCATAAAATATTACTATGCTCATTATAATATTTTTCATTTATTTTGACCTAAATTAATGCAAAATAATAAAAGAAATATGAAAAATACGTTTAATAAAGACTTTGCGTAAAAGGGTTAAAAAGAAGTTGAATTGGACCATACTGTTAAAATTGAACCTTAGAATCGAATAATCAAGTTAAAGATGGCTTTCCGAATATTATGGTTCAATTTTGTACAGTATTAAAAATGCATCAAATTTGAAAAGTATTGTAGTTCTACACAATTTAAAATTTCTAGCAAAGCAACTAACAAGATAACATAAACTGTTTATGAGACATAATTTCAGTGTTCCAGAACAATGTTAGGCAATATCTGGAGGCCAAAATATCACCTGAACAAAATACTACGCCGATAAAATATCGCTTGAAAGAAGAATCATAACAATCATGCCAAATTATCATAGCAAAATTTTAAAAATAAGAACTTAAAATATAACAAAAAATATCTGGCGAATGAAACGAAAGAAACGTGATTAGAAAGTAAAAGGATTTGAATGTAATTACAATTTGAATACTTAGAATGTATTTAATGCGCACACATTCCCTAGGTCGCAATATCCACAATAAAAAAGACAAGACTTTCAATCAGGCTTTGAAAAAGCATTATTCTTAAATCGTGACGCATTATTATATTATAATAATATGTCATTATTGATAATTATTGATTAATGAGTGGTATAATCGCTTATTAATATTTTAGACTTTAAAAATTTCAACAAAATTATAATAGCGTCTTGTATGAAAAACAGGCAAATGTTTTGTAGCTCTAAGGCTACGTATGCAAATCTTATCCCATTTATGGGAGTGCTACGAAAGCTGCAGAGCACAACCCCGTGGCAAATTCCACAAGGATTGAAGTAAAACATGTTGATAAAAATAAACCATATCAAGATTTGAATACATGATTCTAAATTAATTTTCTTATTCCATAAATTTAAATTATATTACTAAATAATTGCATTAATTTTATTTATAATACTAAATAATAGTATTCATTTAATTTATATTACTATAATATTAATAAAGAATTAATAGTAAAATATGAATTGTCAAAATTAAATAATTATAATTTTGTAAGACCTGATTAAAAATTTGTCCCTTTACACGGTATTTGAATGTTTATATATCTGAGTGAATGTGTATTTTACAGTTAAAAATTGTTCCAAAATTTTGCTTATTTTAGAAAGTAAAATAATGTTCGAAATTCTTTTACTTTCTAAAAGAAGATGAGTGAGTTCAGTTTTTTTTTCTTCCTTTTAATTGTTCAACATCTTTCATTTTTAGTACTTGATTTAAAATCTTGCCCAGACGATATTTTGCGCACGGGACATTTTATCGATTACATTATTACGGGACACCATTTCGGTATCGATATTTTGTCCAAATATCAACTTCGAGCTCATTTTTGGTGAAATGAATCCAGAAAATTTATAATTTAATTATATTTTGAATCTGATGCAGCTTCAAATATTTTAATTTAGTATGGCATGAAAGAAATTAATAACTTTTTAAAGTTTTTAATAAATACTATGAGTAGGCTAAAAATTCAAAAGATATGCAACAGAAAGAGAAGAAATATAGCAGAGTGAATGATGACGCTTACATTATTTATAGTTTTAAGCTAATATGCCCACAAAGACTATTCAATTAAACAAAATCTAATTAATTTTATTTTAATTAGCATGGATTTTTAAAGAAAAATGCTTGCAAAAGGAATTTAAAAGGCTGAGTCCAGTAAAATATTCTATGTGTGTACTTCATATTCATCACCTAAGATATATTTTTTTATTTTACTTATCGCACGAAATCAAAATAATATTTATGATCATATCTTGTGAAACGTTACAATTAATATACTGTTTATAAAAAAAATAGCTCTTGCGAGAAGGGTTTTTAAATCAACCTATTTTAACTCATGAAAGACACATCGCAAAGAGTAAAATTAAGAAGTTTTTATTATTACTTATAATGAACTAATCGTATAAAATATTCAAACAGTACGTGTTTCTTTCATTTGGTGGCTGTTACAAATAAATGATCGTGGTTTTGGTTAAATTTAATTACATTTGAACTCAATTAATTACGCAGTATTATAACGCAAAATAAATATTTCAAACAAAAGTTCTTTAATCACCTGTAGCTTTTCTGGCTGCAGGTGATTAAAAACCGAAGCAATTAACTCAGGATAATTAATCATGAACTCGATGATACTTAATCAAATCAAATGCTAATTATTATTCAAACAGAGTTGCAATCTCAATGATTTATTGATTTCATAAGTATTAGGTTGTCATATCAAAGAAAAAACAGTGCGGTAAAAACTACTAGAATATGGTTAAATTTACCGTGTTTCTGGATCTATGAGATTCCAGAACGTCTTTCTGGATCTTTTTGGAATATTATCATGCCACTGATTCGGTAAAATTTGCTTTTTATTTTTGTATTTTTTAGTAAATGTGTGGTTATAGGAACTATAATTTTGAAAACCGGAATTTAGGGTAAACCCTTACTATATGAGCGAAAAAATTTCCAAATAACTGGAAACATTTCCAAATGAATAGTTTAAATACCGTATATTTTAGTTTTATTAAACAGAATTAGGTTTGTTCATTTTTTTAATCAAAAATATTACTTTTAATATGGTAATTTAACTGGAATTTTTTTCTCTCAAAAGCAAATTTAACAGAATAAATAGTTTTATACCCTGCTCTAAGGGCATTATGATAAAATTACCAAATTTTACCACAGTTACAAAATTTTATCACATATTATAAAACCATATTTTATAGATAATTTTACCAAAATCATTACCAAAGCTGTTTGGTAAAAGTTATTGAGGTTTTTGATGTTCCTATAGAGCTGGAAACACGGTAAATTTTACCATATCCTGGTAATTTTGATATACTTTTTCTCAGTATACGAATAGCATTCTACAAAATTTTCATCTAGAGGAGAACTATTAATAACCTACCATTTTAAGTAATAAACATAAACTTAATTCATGAAAGTTTAAAAATAGTATATAATGTATTAGGAAGCTTTTTTTAAAAAAAAATGCCTGCATATAGAATTACTGCAATATTAATTATATAACAAATATTATTCACTTCTTGATTGTTTACGTTAGTTTTATTGTAGATTAGAAAAATATAACTCATCAACTCAAACTTTCTAATGAAACAGAAACAAGCTCTAGCTAAAATAAACAGGATGTTAATATTTTATTTAACCATAATCTTCTTTTATTTTTCGAAGTAGAAAAGTATTTTTCTAGTATTTTCAAATGCATTAAAGAATATATCTCAATGAAAGAAAAACGATTCCTTGAATCATGTTTTTCGATATATGAATCATATTTTTTGGCCTATAACGATGCTACTAAAACTTGCCGATGTTTATTTCGATACCAGTGAATGAATCATCAAATCGTGTATCAAGCGTTTGTTCAGAAGCAGAGTGGACGAAAACAGAGAATGCATAAAATCATGCGAATTGAAAGAAATAACAGGCGGAGAAAATTTTATGTTTAATCAGATTGACTAAACTTCAGACATAATTGGGTTAGTTTTCAAAATGGTGAGGCATTTAAAGAAAATTTTCTTAAAAAATTAAACATTCGAATTACTACTCATAAAAATTTCATCTGCTACCGGACTTATTGTGTCTGTATATTGTTGCAATTTCATCCCGTTCAAAAATTGGACCCCTTCTATGCTGTAACGGATTTCTTATAGAAATCATGCGGTTCATATAGCCATATAGTTTTAAAAGTTGTTCAAAATATGAAGCTAATTTTTGCTTCGAATATAATTGTACAGTAAAAATACATGAGCCGCGATGGCTCAGGGGCGTTCGCCTTCCAATGAGGTGAACCGGGGCTCGATCCCAGCGATGGCTGGTCGATACGATTGCCGCAATCGGTTTGCACCGACCACAGTGCTGACGTGAAATATCCTCACTAGTAGACGGATCATGGGTTAGCGTCCTCTTGTCGTCGGGCTAACCGTGGGAGGTTCTCGTGGTCTTCCTCTCCATGTAACGCAAATGCGGGTTACTTCCATCAAAAAGTCCTCCACGAAGTCAAATTTCTTGAGCCAGGAGTTCCCTTGTCTTCTAAATTGGGTTCAAAATTACAAGGCTACGGAGTTGAACATCAGTAGTCGTAAACCCAAAAATTGGATCTGCTGTTCAACGACGGTTATAAAAAAAATAATAATACATTATTAAAAATAAGGAATACATTATTTTCCTTCATTTCAACTGATGGGCTTTTCTTTCCTGTCATTTTTAAATGCATTAAAGAATTTATCTAACGGAAAGAATAACGATATCCTTAATCATATTTTTCGATTACAGATACACAAATGCGTGAGATATTCGACCTGTTGTGACGTTAATAAAACTTTGCGTTAATAAAACTTTGATTATTTCGATACCAGTATATGAATCATCAAGTCGCGCATCAGGCTTTTGTTCAGAAGCAAATTTACGAAAATAGAGAATACAATCAGCATTAATTTAAAGAAATATCAGATCTTATCAGAAGAAGGAAATTTTATGTTTAATCGCACAGAATAACTTTTGACTTAATTGGGCCATTTTCAAGATGGATTGAGAAAAAAGAATATAAAGAATTATTTGAATCTGCATCGTGTTCTTCTCAGTTACCAAAGTTCAAAAGAATTTAAATATTAAAAAAGTTACTGGAAACACAGTAAACAGTTTACACTCTAGTTAAATTTACAGTGTAAATCACGAAAACGCTAAATTATACTGGGCTTTTCCTTAAATTATATATGAAAATGAGGATTAATGAATTTTAGGTAACTAAGAGGAAATAGGTAACAGAAGGGGAAGGCTGGCTGTAGAGCTAAATTTTAAATGTTCTTGAATTGCAAATTACTAAACTTCAGGGACACGAATATCATACCTACCTATAATTATTTTAATATAAACTCAATATTTGAGGAAATATTAAATTAAAAGTCAATAAATAATGCTACCATGAACATGCAGCAGCGAGGAAGAGTAACAGAAACTGCAATTCAATTTACTTGGATGGGCTCAATCAGTGCCCCCCCCCCAAGCTCCTGGGCGCATTCATCCCCCCCCCCCCCAAAAAAAAATTTGCTAACTTCCCCCTTCCATGTTAGCTAGTTCGAAATAGTGCTACGTTGCTTCTTTTATTTATGTACTTAAAAAAAAATTCTCTCGTCTAAATCCCCCCCCAAACTGTTCGTTTTATTTAGTGTAAAAATCTCCCCCAAGCTTTAAGTGGGCGCATCGTGCGCCCACCTTCCACCCTGATGGGGGCCCCTGGGTTCAATTATATACATAAAACTGAAAAACGTAATTTGATTTTACTATTAAAAAATCAAATGAAAATAACAATAAATTTAAAAAAATTATGCAAAACAATCAATTTAAAAACATTATGCTAGCAACAGAGTAAAAAGTGAATAAAACTTCCTTACCTTTATAAAGTTTCATTTTCTTACAATAACGGTAAATATAACGAATATTTTTAAAATCGCTGCCTTATCCAAATATAGACTATCCAAAGGGCCATTAGTCGCATTTTTGAAAACTCAACAGAAATAATATAATACAATAATTATGGTAACGAAGTGAAAAAAATTTTGGGACAATGTGTGATTTTTATTCAAGAGAAGTTTTAAAACTGTATAATAAATAAGCTGTTCTGTATATTACATAGAATAAAATTTTCCCAACTAGATAAATTAAAATAATTACTTGCTCTTAAAACGAAAGTAAAGCACTTTGTTAGACGATGAAATGAAGAATGACTTTTCCTATTAAACTATAGAGTTTGGCACTGATTCGATTTTTCCAAATATTCTTTCGAATCACTGCATTTAGTCGGAAATCCAATCTTTGAATCAATGGATATGATGGTAAATTCAAATCACTTGATTCGGATTACTTAGATCCAAACACTTTTTTTTTAAAGATGAAATTTTTAAATTACAATCATTTTTAATTGCTTTCAGTTTAAAAATATATTTATTTCTAATCATTTATTTCTCATACATTTATTTCTAATCGATAGATATGTAATATAAAACTGAAAACTTTCTAAAAACTGTAGAATTCTCAGACTCAACAGCCAAATAGAAATTCAAATTCGAATACTAGTTTTTTAGTGAGTGAAGGACAATATTAATCGATGAACAATATTAATTTATGTTTATTTATGAAATAATGCTGCGAAAATATAAAAAATGTGTTAATGCAATTCGAATCAACTAATCTGAAGCGATTCATTTGAATCAGGTACTTCAGAAAATTTTCAGTAAACTAATTCAATTGATTCGAATCTCGTTGAAGACTCGATTTGCCCAACTGACAATAGTGGTTCGATTCTGATTAAGATTCTTAGATATGATTCGAATCAATAGTCCAAATCACTTCAGTGAACTGATTCGATTGATTTGAATCAACGATGGTGATTCTTTTGACCAAATTTTACCCTCAATAGGGAACCACTGTGATAATAGACCAAACTAGCTCAACCACGACTAAGATGCACCAGTGCTATAGTATGTGACTAAAGTTATTTGAATCATGTTGAGAATTCATTTTATCCTATTCTTCTTCAAACTTTAAATTAGCTCTTAGATACACCGCTCTTATAGTATATGACGAATGATGCAAATCAGTGGTACGTATCACTTCAGCGATACAAATCACTTCTGTTATAGTATATGACGAAGGATGCAAATCAGTGGTACGTATCACTTCAGCGATACAAATCACTTCTGTTATAGAATATGACGAAGGATGCAAATCAGTGGCACGTATCACTTCAGCGATACAAATCACTTCTGTTATAGTATATGACGAAGAATGCAAATCAGTGGTACGTATCACTTCAGTCATACAAATCACTTCAGTGAACTGACTCGAATCACGTTGATGATTCGTTTTTACCAATTCTATATCAAATCTTCCATTGACTCTTAGATGCTCCGGTGTTAGTATGTAACTTTGTGTACTTCTGACTATATATCTCCCCCATGTTAGTACAAGGGAGATGGGATCACAGGGGTCAAATTCATTACTATCGCTTAACCGGAGACAGAATTGTGTGTAATTGCATAAATAAAAAATAAATTTATGTTTGAAACACATGCAAAAAATTAATCATAGCTGCGACATTAAAAATAATAGGTCTTAAAGATGTTCTGGAGTCATCTCCCTTGTTAAGCCATGAAAAATTATCGAACTACAAGTTTCCTATTTATTAAGCCTCTAATTAATATTTTTTAATTAACATCATTTTATTATTAAAAATTCTTTTATACAGCTCACTAGTCATATTTTAATTTTTAAGGTTTTGCGAATTTTTAAAATTTATTCAAAGGTTCTACTGGTACTTAGGTTAAAATTTTAAAAATATTTAAAAACCTTAGAAATTAAAATATGGTAGCTAATCTCCCTTAAAAGACATTTTAATAAAAAGTACGGAAGAAAAATATTCCAAAATATTAATTAATGAATAATAGGTTATAATTAGGTATACTGAATAATTAGATTTTCATACAATACTCCATGGGTTAACATGGAAGACGGTAGAAGTAGAATTTAACTCCAAGACACTTTTATTTCCAAAAAAAATGAAATTAAAGTGGTTTAAAGGCTTTGGAAACCAACAAGTAATCAAATCGACGATGAGCCAGTTTTTGGCAATCGGAATTTACCAAATACACAAATATTAAATAAATGGTTTACACGAAAATTACATCATTCCACTATGCGCTAGAAATGTTTACTTTTTTGAGTCATCAAATATTTTAAAATAAATAGAAAATTTAATTGAATTTATTTTTTTTAAAAAAATAACATTATTAGCTAGTGAACTAAGAATAATTTCTAACTCAAAAGGAAAGCAGAAATTACCTGAGTTTGGAGTTACGTGAGCCTCAATCGAAAATCCGTCCACACTTCATTAAAAATCCACTATAGTGTAATTTATGCTCAAGCCACTCAAGCTGCGTTAGGTACCACAACAAACTTCGCAACAAGATGACCCATTTCAGCCACTTAAAATGCTAATTAACTGTCCGATTTAACCTTGGCTTAGTACTGGACAGAGGCTGGAAGACAGTTGACACCCAGACTAGTTAGTCAGTTAATCCCAGCTTTGTTTTCGTGGAAGGAAAAAACACATCATCAACTCCACCGTTTTCATCTGAAAGCACAATTAAGTTGGGAATCTGGCTCAATTGCTGGAACTCCTCCCCAAAATGGCGCATTCTAAATGATGATTGACGGGGCCCCAATATCATCTTCTTCTTCTCTGAGGATTTGCATCTTCTTCTCTTCGTCGGCACTTGAAGAATATTAATGGGACTCGGTTAAATGCGAAAGTGGTACTTTGGGGTCGCAGAGATATCAAAGGGCTCTCCGTCTGTCCAGGAATAGAGGTCAAGGGACAAAGATTGTTTAATTGAAAAAGAAAACAAACAGTTGGAAGATTTGTTTGTCGAGTTGATGGTCTCTGTCTGATTCAGTGATGAATTTTCTAAGAAAGAAGAAAGGAAAGCAAGGATGGAGGTCAAGGGTTAATTTGTTTACGTAAAAAAAAGCAACATATTATTCAATATTTATTATTTTTTATGGATTTTTCTTACAGAGTATAAATATATCTTTAAAATATTAATTCCGATGACACGAGCAATAATGTACTAGTCTTTGTGCTTAGAAAAAGCAAAAAATTATTATTCTGATATGTGTAAACTTGTTAGCTGTAAGATTTCTATATAAGATCATAAATATTTCAATATTTATAAAACCATAATTATTTTATTCAATGTTACAGAAACCACGGTGAATTATTCTGAAAGTCTTATTATTTATAATTATTATATATTATATATATTATTATATATATTATTATATATATTATTATATATATTACTATATACATTATTATATATATTATTATATATATTAGCCATAATTCGATAATGGAGCTAAAAAGGACCTACTTTAAAGATGTAGCACTTTTTTGTCAGGGAAAAAAACTAATTATCATTTATGTCTAAATATCACAAAATGTTTGGAAAATTATAAGAAAGGATGTTTTTTTTTTTTTCTTCCAAAAAGATGTTACTAATGTTTCATTTTTGAGGATTATACATTCGAGTTCTCATAAAACATTATGCACGGTTTTGAGACAGCAAAAAAGGTTAATTTAATTCGTAATTTTAAACTAAAAAAGTTTTACGTAATATTTTGTTCAGCTAAAATAATGCTACAGTCTGGCATAAAAAAAAAAGCTTTACCTAAGGAAAAAGTGCTAAGTAACCTCCTCTTAGTGAATTTCACAGCCGAGTGCGTCCAGTGTTGACGGGAAGGTGGTAAGGGGGAAGAGACTTAAATGTTATCTAAACAAAATATCTTAAATTCAAATGAGGCTTTTACTTGAGACATATTTTTTTAAGCTCAGATCAAGGAAATCAAATTAAAGTTCATTTAAAAAGATATTACAGTTTTAAATGCAAAAAATACAATGTTTAACTAGTACCTCTTACTCATCAGACATTGTTATCAAACCGGATGAATTGGTTGTGAATTGAATTACATGTGACGAACAAAATGAATAAACATGTGACGTTGCACGTGCATTTTTTGTATGTTAAATTGAATCCAAGGGTATTAATATTTAAAAAAATATTTACCATTTATCTCTTATTCTTACTTACATTTTTTACATTGCTATTTCATAGCTATATCGACAAGTGAAGTTATATTTCTTGTGTATTTTTTATGCTGATCCGAATGTAACAAAATAACAAGGAATAAAGGAAATAGTTTAGAAGAAAAGTATAAATAAGCAAGTCAAAAATAATACTTTTTATACATAATATCCTTTGAAACTTTTCTATTATTAATCCAATTGACTCATGCTAAGTTTCAGTCGATTCATCATAAAAGTTACATATGAAGCAATAATTTACTTGCCTCAATAAAAATTTCAGATGCATAATTTAGAATAAATAACACATTATACTTTTCTTTCGTAAGAAAAAAAAAAAAAACATAATTTTTAAACCTACCGTCATAGAAAAAACAAACATCGGGAACAGTGTTCAGATTATCTGTAGATTGCTCTACTTAAGCTCTTTCATCCTTGCAATCCCTTCTCTCTTTCCTCCAAACCCTATATCCCAGATCGAGTAATTTTTTACCACTTGCTAAGAGGAGGTTACTTAATTATGTTTTAGAAGTCTCCGTCGCCATATGAAATAATGCTCTTTTGCAAATTATATGCTATTTTTGTAATTGCTGTGAGTTTGCAATAGTTACTTATGACTGTTAGGCCAAATTTAGCCTGTCTGTAACCATCGCTCTCTGTACTTATTCAGCAAATGGCGGAAAACGTCAAAGTAGAGTAAATACGTAGTTTTAGAAGAATGAAAAGTGCTTATAAACTAATTTTTTAATATTTAAAAACTTACTCCAATGCTGCATTATATGAGCCCATGCAAATTTGCAAAAACTGAGAATTAGGCAGTTATTTTGTATAATTTTCATCGAGGTAGGAAAATATTGACGATTCGGCGATTTTTATAAAACGTTTAATAACTTTTAAAGTAATTTAGTTTCCTTGTCTGTTTTAAAGCTCTGATAATTCTGACGGCATGATTAAAA
This sequence comes from Parasteatoda tepidariorum, assembly GCF_982258835.1. NCBI lineage: Eukaryota > Metazoa > Arthropoda > Arachnida > Araneae > Theridiidae > Parasteatoda > Parasteatoda tepidariorum. The sequence continues at coordinate 69,199,623 of NC_141763.1, forward strand.
TGGTGAATGGTTTTAAAATTATAGCTTTGATAAAAGTGTAAGGCAATTAAACTGTGGCTTTTTGTATTTTCCATAGAGAAACAGCTTCGCAAAACCATGTTAAGACTTTGCAACTGAGCAGATATTTTTTTATGTCTGGGGTTTCGATGATTTTTGCGCTGATTTTAATGTACTAATTGGTTACACAAGAATTCGTCTAGTCCTCATCTTGCATTTGATTTTTTGAAGATTTTTATACTTCTGCACTTTGTCTAGCTTAAGGCTAGACCATGTGAAATAAGTCAACAGCAATAATAACAAGAATTCGCAAGCATAAGTTTTTGTTTGAGGACAGGGAATGTAGTGAAATATCTTAGTATTCATTTCAAATGAATAAAATTTTACCATGACAAAAATACACTAGTGTAGAAGATTTATTTTTTTCTCCTTTTGCCGGACTTTGAGAAAATAATTTTCTCAATCTGTTTTAGCAGCAATACGTGTAATAATTGTTCTAAATATTTTTGGTAACCAAAATTTATTTATTTAAAAAAAAATTGTAGTAATTGAAACACTTTTATGTACACTTGATTAACTCACCTTCATTTTTCATAATTTTTATGATGTATATTTTGCAAACGTATTGGCAGCTCTTAAAAAATCAGGTTTTTATTTTCAAAAATAAAAAATTAAGTTTTTAAGGTCTTCTTTAATTTTGTAATTTATACTACATCTCAACTTATTGAATCACTAATTAATATTTTTTTTATTAATATCACTTTATTATTAAAATATCTTTCATTCAGCTTAATCGCCATATTTTAATTTTTAATGTTTTAAATATTTTTATAATATTTTTATAATTTTTCAATCATTACCAAAGTAATAGTATCTTTGAACAAATTTTAAAAACTCTTAATAAAACCATAACAACAAAATACCATAACAAAATAAAAATTATAAAAATATTTAAAACCTTAAAAATTAAAATTTGGTAACTAAGCTTCGTAAAAGGCATTTTAATAAATGAAATGAAAGAAAAATATTCCGAAACAATAATTTGTCACATAATTATTATTAATTAGTATTGATACAATTGCTGTAGATTTTCTTTGACGAATTAATTTGTCAGATTACCGTGCCATAATTTAATTATCGCCACACAGTACCGTCAAAAAATTCTTGACATTAAACTCATGAAAAATCTTTACTTGTATTAAACTTGAAAAAAAAAATGATTTTAATAATTAATAGTAATAAATTATTATTAATTAATAAGACTAAATACTACATAAACTCTAAACATAATTTTTTTTCTTCTGACAGTTGCTTCTTCTTAATAAGAAGTCAAAAATAATTTATATTCCAACTACCAGATTTCACCTCTGCAAATTCCCTCTAGTCAAAATTACAATGTTTATTTCAAGGTAAAAAGAGATTCATACCTAGTTGATTACCCGTTGAATTACATTTTGCTCGGGTGAATGTTTTATAACTACCATCAACCCTATAATTGTAACTTGCAATAACAACAAATATCGTTTGCCATCAATAAAGAACAAACATCAAGTATTTTTCTTTTTTTCTCTCTCTCTCTCTTCTTTTTGAGCCTGAAGGTACCCAAGTGCAACAGAATTCTTTGTTCCATAACTGTCCACTATCATCGTCACACCTTTTTTAAAATCTTTTTCCTAATATCTATTCACCTATGGCCTTGAAATGTTCTTTTCTTCAGTTAAGTTGTAGCCATTTTCTTTTTTTTACACGAGGAACTTTCAATCTTCAAGGTCTCTTTGAGGATAGGATTGCTTATTTCTTTTTATTATTGTTTTCTTTTATTAATCAGCTTGAAGATCAGCGAAAAAACATCATTTTAAGATTATATTTTCGAACAGTAAAACAACAAAAAAAAAGGTGGCGGGGGAATACCGTGATTAGGCTTAGAAGTACCTCAGGGTTTAATTATTATACATAGTCCGTCTTGTAAATTTTAACACAAAAACCGGATTGCATTGACCTAAATCTAACTATATAAAGCCTTTCAATTTGGTAAAATTTATCAAAATCTTTTTTAGTCCCACCACCTAAAGAACATCAAATTAAACATGAACACCTTAGTGGTAAGTTTTGAATTAAATTGCCACAGCTCATTCATAGGCTCTTATGCTTTTTCTAATATTGAACATTTCGTTTTATAAATCTTATATATATAAAAAACTATATTTTTTATTATCATAAACTAACTATTTCACTAAAATTTATTAATTAGATAAAATTGTGAAATTTTTTTAAATATTTATTAATATGTTATATTTCTTAATATATTTTTGTTTTTCACTTGAAGCACAACTTTCCAATTTTCATTTCTAACTTTATTTTGTAATGGTTTTCCTAACAAAAATCTTATAGTAAATTAAATTGCCAATCTCATTTATAGCTAATTTTATGTTTGAGTATTTTGTCTTATAAATTTCTTGTTAAAGTATTTTATTCTTTTTTTAATTGTCATGTAAATTTGTGCATGAGACATTTTGCAAATACTTGTTAATTTATATTACCGTATAGATATATATTTTTATTTTCTGCTTAAATGTTTCTGTAAAAATTTCCTAATTTTCCTTTTTCTTTTTCCTTTCTTTTTAATTTTCTTTTCTTCTTTTTTTATCATTTAAAAAAGTTTTGCAAACACCGAGTTGTTTGAAAATTTTACAAAATTTTTTATTGAATATTTTAGTTCTTTTTTTCTGTGTAAATATCGTATTAAAAACTAAATTTCAGGGTCCGTACTGTTTTTAAAATACTTAGTAAACTCAGTAAATGAAAAAAGACATATATCATAAGTTCGTAAACACCAATTACGCTTAATATTTTTAAATAAATGTTTCTAGTTACTAATGAGATTTTGAATTTTTGATTTTAAAGTTAATTTAATTAAAAATTAATTTTTTTGCTATTTTGCAATACTAAAAGTAATTTTTGATTTTTATAAAGACTATACGAACCCTACTAAATTTATTGAAGACACATTTTTTTTTTTTAATTTATTTAAATTTACGGAATATCATTGTACCATACGGAATTTCTTTGCACCTTGTTTGCCAAGATCATTACAATCATATTTTGACTATATTCTCTTTATTAAAATTTTAGTAGTAAATTTAATTATTTTTGTTCAGTCCTAATCACTTACACGCTTTTTTAGATTAAGTATTTTGCTTCAAAAGTCCTAGACAAAATATTTTATTCCTTGTTCAGCTGTAATAGACTTTGCATGGAGGCATTTGAAGTTTTCATATTTTTTGTTGCAGATTTTATTTGGATTTCTTATTTTTCAATTATTGCTTTAAAAATTTTTCCGTCGTATTCATGGTTAAGAAAATGTTAATTTTTTCCCCTTATTGTTCTTCTCGAATTTAGTTATAATTTAATATCTTACTCCCAGACTTGGCAATGCTTTTGTGAATGTAACTTCGTTTTTGTTAGATTTAATAATTAAAAAAAAGAAAAAACTATAGCGAATATTACAAAAAACGCATTACTACAACTAGTTAAGAAAATGATAATAATAAAAGAGTTCAACAATTATAAAAAAGAGCTGCCTCTTTCAATTTCTTAACATATTATAATGAAATAAACAATAAAAAAATCCTATTTTACAAAGGATAAAGTTAATTAAAATTAATAATAACATTTTTTAATATTACTGCTTTAAGTTTTGACTTTGATTTTAAATCTTAAGTCAGAAAAAATAGTTTTCTGAAATTTAGTTATAACTTTTTATCAATTTATTGGTTTCATTCATAGTCCGAAAGTTTTTTTACTCGAAGTTATCGGAGTCCATTTCTTTAACATCATTTTTGTTTTTGATCCCATATTCCTCGAACAAACCTAAATTATTTAATTTTCTCTTACGACCTTTTTGCAATAGTTCTTCGACATTTTTAACTAATTATGGTCATTTTTAGTAATTTCTCATTCTTGCTTATTTTCATTTCTGTTTCATTAGACTTCATGAGGAATAACCCATTAAATGGAACTTATAGACCCTTAAACAACAAGCAATAACCCTCAAAACAAATAGACCTTCAAGACTAGATTCCCTAAGGAAGTCATTTTGACTGCTTTTTAGTTTCAATTAGGAAAACAATGATGTATATAATGACACAATTTCTTAGAAATTTGTGACTTTTTGTACAACATATAATTTTTTTTATTGGTAATATTTACTAACAACTTGTTATATAACTGTAAATAATGTAAAAAAAATATTAAAAATTGATTTTAAACTAATTTCTTTACACATTAGTTATTCTTTCACAATATAGGCATGTACTAAGTTTCAGTCTTTCTAGTGTTAAAAAGCTAACGTTGTGGTTCTACTATACAATAATTAAGTTACTATTTTATTTACTTTTATGATACATTGAGATGTTATTTAATTATGTACTATAATGACCTAAATTTGACCTAGTCTTACAGGGCTCTTCGGTTATTACAGCATGTAGTTTTCGAATATTATCGATTGCATTGGATGCTTATTTCCTTACACATCATTACTTCTTCAATTGCTCTCCTAAATGCAACATTATTTTACAGGTTGTCCTTTTGGCTCTCATGTGCTGTTCAGCAACGATGGCTGGCTATGGTCACCGTGCTAGTTATTACAGAACTGGATACAAGACACATTTAGGTGGAGCTCACTACGGATATGCACCAGTGAAATATGCTTCTTATGGACATGGCCTGACTTACAGCAAACCCGTATACAGACCTGTCGTCTATGCCCCTAAAGTCTATGCTCCTAAACCTATAGTCTATGCACCAAAAATAATTGCCAAACCTATTGCTCCAGTCTACGTTAAACCTGTGGCCCATCATATTGTAAGTATAAATCAAGAATTTTTCGATTCTTTCAACTACCTTTGTTCAACATTGTCTTAAAACAGCTTAGATTTTGTCACACAGCTCACGGAATTGGACACTCTACGCGCAGGATGTATCAGACAGAGCACACAGGGTGTATCACACGGAATACAAAATGCTTTTTAGAGCGCTGGCAACCGAAGTCGATTTCAGTAATTTTGTGCTTGTAGTATAAAGAAATAAAGGGCCGTTCTCTTTGAATGTGTTTCACGCACTTCCGATCACCGGTGAGGGAAAGTAAGAACCGGATTGGTGAAAAATATTTTCCCGCGAAAGTTTCACCAATCACGTTCTCGATTTCCCTTTACGTCTATCGAAAGTGAGTAAACCGCATTATCTGAGAATGGCTCTTAAGGCCCAATAACGGTAAGAAAACTTATAGATTGTCCTGAAAATGATGGATGATTTAAAAAATATATTAAAATACATGGAAGGGAGATGGAAATATACGGTTTGCTGCGTTCTGCTTAAGAAACTATTCATAAGTTCGTATCAAACTTGGAAATTAGTTACAAATCACCTTAACTGATGTAGGCTGATAACAGGATTTGATTAATCGATTCAAAAAAAAAAATCACGATTCTTCTCACAACTCAGCGCAAGTCTGAAGGATAATTTAACAAACGACTAGAGCAAATTTTTCTGTTGAAATAGCCTAAGATTCTACAGAAAACAGTGTTTGATGGTTTTTCAACCAGTAGCTTCTATCTGTTAGTGAAGCTAGCTTTACGACTAGTTTTGAAGCTACATTACAATAAATTGCTGCTTCAATGAACAGAACCCAGAAAACCGTTCATTTTTTTCATTTTTTAAACCGTTATTCATCTTCCTGACATCTTTCATTAAAACATTTTACAATCTATATTGCTACTATATAATAATATATTTAAATACCAATACTTACTGTAATATGGATAAAATAATTTAAATAACTCTTCAGTTATGAACTAAGGAAATTAATTTTTCATGCTTCTATTTTTATCAGGAACCTGTTGTTTACCACAGTAAACCAGCCTATGGTCTTGGAGGACACGCTTATGCTTACAAACCAGTCAGTTATGGACATGGTCATGGATATTATTCACACCCAATGGCATACAAAGGATACCATCATCATTAAAATAAATCATGGTACATGGTAAGTCATTTATCCCAGAATTAGGGAAACTTTTTTTTTTTACCTTTTCTTTATTTTGGAGTGAAAACTAACACTATCATCATTTGAAATATAGTGCACTTATCATTTGAAATATAGTGCAGATTTTTTTTTAAAATTTGCAATCAGAACTCAAACTCATTGTTAAAAATAACAGTAAATAGTTCCTGATTATACTATCTGTGAGTATCCAGGAAAAATAGTAAAATAATTTAGAATAGTTCGGGGTAAAATTTAAAAAAAAAAGCATATAGCTCTGTTAAACAAAGAGCAAAGGTAAATAAATTAGTAAACTATAATGAAAATTAGTTTGGAGTAGATCTTCTGTAGGATTTTTTTTATTTTTTTTTTACTTTTTATACAACATTTTTAGAAAATAATAAAAAAAATTCCATTTGGTTTTACATTTGAAGTTACTTTCCTACATAATTCTGTGTTTTTTAATAGAACTACGTGAAAATTATCTTGCAAAATTCACTTATTTTAAAAATTGGATATTCTGTTATGTATGCATATTTCAAAAATTGTTTTAAAATAGAAAATTTTAAACACCAAAAAAATTTAAGAAATTAAACATGATAAAAAGATTTTTAAAAATGAAACGTTTTTAAAATCGATTACTCAAAAAAAAAATAATAATAATAATAATAATAAATAGGAAGAAGAAGAATGAAATTATTTTCATTACATTTATAAAGTATCTTTTAAATAAATACCACTTATCAAAACTGCATTTCGGATTTAAAATAATTTCCTCTGAGTAATTTTAAGTTGAGCGAAATTTGGAACCAAATATTCATAGAATTCTTTAATGTTAAGGGAAATTTGCCTACAAAAGTTAAGCATACAGAAGAAATAACAGATTAACTATAAACGTTGCATAAATCAACTATAAATACAATTTTGTTTATTTTCTTCTGAGTAAAACTTTCGTGATATTTATCTACGCATCTTCATAGTATATTATCATTAAAATATACTTTTATTCTTATATACTATTTGAAGAAAGATGGGGCCAAAATAGCCTTGTTGGCAGGACGCTGGATTCACGTTCGGGAGAACGAGAGGTCAAATCCATCCGGCCGTAGTAAATTATGACTGGTGCGCGTGAAATCGTTTGAGTCATAGAGTCCTCCATGTTCCCATAACAAATAATACCTGTGAGGGTATTGATTTGGAGATCGATTGTTCTCTGGTTTAGATTACGATCTGTGGATTAGTGTGGATCTATAAATGGGCCCGCCCTACAAACGAATGTGACGTAAGGATGTGGCAGAGTCGAATTTTTGGCCTCAGATGGCGCCACTGGAAAACCAGAACAATGGCACCCCTTGCCTTCGACAAAAACAACATTTTATAAAAGATAATTAATATAAGTTAAATAATAGTTTTTAATAATTAATGTATTTTTTCCAAATGAATAAACATGCTGTTCGAAAAAAAAATATTAATTGTCTTCGTTTTCTATTTAGATAGTCAAAGGCAAACATCTGGAGCTTAAAGGGGATGTGTGCTAAGATTCCACCTAGTCCCCATTCAACATCATTCATTTCTTTTGTATAAACATCTTGAAAATAAACTTGTGTTCAAACATCAATTGTATTTCTTTTCTTTCTATCTCTATTCATTTTTCCAGCTGTTTAAGATAAATCAACTTTTACAGTATTTGCAAGAAGAAGAAAAATATGCAGTAGATCTCCGATTATCCGGATCGGAGCCGATTTGGATAATCAAAAAAATCTGAGTAATTAAAATTTTAAAAATTTAAAAAAAAAAAAGAAAAAAAAAAAAAAACAGCTAAGAGAATGTTAAAATTCTCTTCATGCTTTTCCAAGACTTGGTATTGGCAATTGTAGTAGTACTTATTATATTCTAGCATATTACAAATGGCGTAATTAATCTTTATTTTTTAAAAATTTTATAAGAAAATACCAATCACCACTCACATTGAAACTGGCCGGAAAAAACGTGCATTACTTTTCAAGGTTACCGAGGAACAAAAGATGCCATTTTTCGATCTCTTTCAGATATTCGGGAAATAATGAAACAATTTTTTTTTAATTTTATTTTATTTTATTTATTATTATTCTCCTTTTTTTTCAAAGAAGATGAAGAAGAAGGTGTGAACATTGTCCTTAAACGGTCCGGATGATTGGACAATTTAGTAAATCGTCTTTCTGATAATCGGTGCTCTACTATATATATATACTTGTTAGCAATATTTGTAAGAAAAATTAGAAAATTTAAAAAATATGGATATTTGTTAAGTATGTATTCATTTGCGATAAAATAATTCAAAGGAATTATGAAAAAGGAAACAACAACGCACAAATAAGACAAATGACCAAAACATAAGCTCACAAATACGATGAACGCGAATAAGACCAAAGAAAAAAAGGATTGTTATTTTAGCGGATGTCTAAAAAATAAAAAAAAAATGTATTTAAAAAAATGGAGGACGATAGAATGTACAGTTCGCTGCATTTTGATTACTAAACGAGATTTTTCTTTCCGAAATAAAAAAAAATAAAAAGAAGGAAAGAAAAAAAAGAAAAAAAAGTTAATAAGCTTGATAAAAGGTTGTGATAATTAGACCTCCTGACTACACCATGTTGTTGCTGAAAATAGTGGTGATTTCGAAGAAATTGTTTAAATAAATTTTGACGAGTTGCGTAACTATTTTTTGAACTTAGTTAGAAAAATTACTTAGTGCCCTAAACAAAAAGCAGCAAACCGTACTTTTCTATCGCCTTCTGTTTTTCTTTAATAGGTAATTGGTAACTATTAATTTTAATAGGTAATAGGTAATCATCAGTTATTTCTTGAACTCCCGATGTTAAATCGTACATAACTGTTTGTCTCGTTTCATCTTAATCTTAATTGTTTGGTCTGGCACAATAATCTAATACGTATTTAATGTTTACTTCTTTTGAAATTTCAAGAAGATTAGTTAATTTTTCTGATATGCAAATACCTTGTACAATAAGTCTATTAACCTTAATTGTCTCTTACCCTTAATAGTTACCCAATCAATTTTTGACCAATGAGTAGCTATTGAGGCTAAGTAAACTTTTTGGATAATTGAATAAAATCAGTGATTGACTGATATTGGAAAGAAAAAGCTGATTTGACAAAACTATAATATATGATAAATCAAAAATGTTTTTAAAAATTATAATAGTTTTTTTTTCCCCTCTGTAAACCTATTTCAGTGTTTTTGAATAATATCCAAACTTCAAAAGAGTTTGCAATTTACAAAATATTATAGTCATTTATTATTAATATTTTTTAATAGTAATAATTATTAATATCTTTTATAGTCATTTAAATTTATATTTTCAGCTTAAATAAGTAAAGATGAGTCAAAGAATAGAATAATGGTATTTCTCAATGAATGATGCTTGCTAATATTTCGAATGCAGTAATAGAATAACAGTCCTCGGAGCATTTATACTTTTTCCAATCATAAAAATCAATGTATTTCAGAAATTTTAATTGGCAACAGTAATAAAGAGGATATTGATTAAAAAAGATAAACTAAATAACACGTTGCGCCGACATTTCTAACAATATGAAAAATATTGAGTTAAAAAACGCATCTTTTAATTATATAAATACTGTGTTCTGTGTTGAGCACAATCTTCAGAAGGGTTTCAATAATAAAAAAAAAATCGATCTTGTTTCCGAAATAATATTGAGGGAAGTTAAATGTACCTTTTATTTGAACCACCATCCACTTGTTTATTTTGTGTTAAATTTATAATAAGATTTACGAATCTATAAGTTACACTGGATGATTAAAATTTCCCTTATTTTAATAAACTTGGAAAAACAATAAACATGTGGCGCCATCTATTTATTATTTTTAAGACTAAAATATCTTAACTTGCATTCTTAAATTAAAACGGTTTAAAACTTTAAAAGCTACTAATATATCTGCAAAATTGGAAGTAAACGAGTTTACTTTTTAAATGAGAAACATTTAATTTCGTTTTATTCTTTCTCAATGTTTTGTAATAAACAAAAATTGCATGAGCTTTGCGAATAAACAAAGCAACTGTAGAATAATATGGCGCCATCTTGTAACTTATATCAGATAAACAGTAAAAGAACATTTTTATCAGTTCCGAGGAAATCAATTTATAATTTAACTCATGAAACTTATCTAAAAAAAAAACCTTAAAGCATAAAGTTAGTTTTTGTTAATTTTAAACTGATTAAAAATTAAACCATTTTTGTTATATACCATTTCACTTAAAGATATTCTTTAAAAATATTTAATCGACTTTTTTTAGTATAAGCGATCCTACTTAGTTGTCATTAGTGCTAAAATCATAATCATTAAATTTAAAATAACCCTTCTCCTTTTTTAATACTTAAATGATGTGAAAATGAAAAGATAAGAATTTTAAATGGAAAATCTAGTTTCCGCTGATTCGACAGAGTAGAGATTATTGCTCGTTCTCATATTTTTAATAATAACTAAACCGCTGTTGTATGACAAGCGACTACTTGAAGAGCTATACAAATTAATCGGCAAAAGTAAATAAAAAAAAATTCCGTCGAGCCGGAGTCGAACCAGCGACCTATGGATATCTACAAATTCTCGTCTACAGTCCACCGCTCTGCCAACTGAGCTATCGACGGTTGTTCTGCTGACGTTAAATATAAAATAAATAATTAAATTTAATAAGTAAAATTAGGAATAAAATATTTAGAGTAAAATGACCTTGGCCACCAGATATTGTATGCCAAGAGAATAGCAATAAGCCATGATTTAATCTAATTTTAATAAAAATTTAGTATCATCTAACTAATTTGTTTTAAATAGTCAAAGAAAATGAAGAAAAAGAAACAGAAATAAGGAAGATAGAAAGTCGGACAACATTTTTTGTTATTGTAATACAATACATTTATAGAACTAATCTTTTTGAAGAGAATATTTTTATCTTGACATACAAAGATGATGCTTACTATAGCAGAGGCGTAGCTGGACAAAAAAGAAAGTTTTTTGGGGGAGGGAGGGGCACGACAATTTATTTTTAGAATCTTCTACATACGTATATGTATATATTTTTTAAAAAAGCTGATATTAATAAGTAGCCTCTTGATATCCATAAAATTTTTATTCTACAACGGTAAATTTATAGGAAAAAAAAAACTTTAGAAACTAAATAAAGTTTGAAAATTTTCTATTTTTTATTGAAATTTTATTATTTAATTAAATAATGAATCAGAAAATATGATAAATAAGCAAATATTCATCACATCCTAATTTTTTTTTCCATTTAATGAAGGTAATATGCCCATTATATTATTACATTTATAATACTCAATCGAAAGAAACGACTGCATTTCTAAATTTCAAAACACATTTACAAAATCAATATACATTTAATCTAAATGTACATTTATATAACTTTTAGAGCAAAACTATTTCTTACTACAAATTTAGCAAAAAAAAAAAAAATTAAAAAGACTACTACTTTAAAACATAAGGTGAACATAATTATTTACAGTGAAACCAAAATGCTTAAAATTCCCCAGCATATAATATTATGAACCGCTTGAATAAAGTATGTAAAAAAAGAAATAGAGGGAGTTATTTCACTTCACATAAGAAAGAAAAAAAAGTGAGATTTTAAAGGAATTACAAAGACAATTTTACTTCTATTAAACGCTAGACACACGTTTATAATACCTTTTGGAGAGAAATGACAACATTTAAAAAACATATTCTCAAAATCAAATGAAAAGCATTCAATCAAAATGTAGATTTATTTAACTTTTAGAACAAAACTATTGTTTATACAACGCTCACTAAAAATGTCTTAAAATTTAAATAAAAGTAACAATTAACTAAAACTGTAGTCAATATGTGAACACGATTATTTACACTAGAACGAAAATGCATAAAATTCCCAAGCATGTAAAAATATGAACCGTTTAAATAAAGTAAAATAAAATTATGTTTCATTACTAGGTATCGAAGGAGATAATACGATTTAAATAAATCATTTTTCTGAAATCTTAAAATTAAAATATTTCACTTACTATAAGAAAAATGCATTTTTTTTGTAAAAAAAAATGGAAAAAAGAGCAATTTTTAAATAGATCTTTTTTTCTTACTAGTGTTAAAATTCAAATTTTAAATGAAACAAACGATCTTGTTTTGAAAGACCAAACTTATTGACGAGTACATTTCAGAATGGGTGTATTACAGAAGTCTTAATTATCAACGATCAATAATCAACGACCCTTTTTACCCTTATAAATTCATCTGCTTTTTCAAACAGCTGCTTTTACCAGCACTTACGAGGAACAAAAATAACCAAATAGCTTCTTGAAGCAGACGATTATTGAGTCAATAATTTAAAATCTCTTTCCTCTTTTAAAAGTGTCCTTTTATCTTTGATGAACACATTAAAATAAACCGAACTAAGTGAGAAATTGGATTTAATTTAATTTTTGTTCAACTATTAAAAAACAAACAGTTTTTTTTTTTTTTAAATTATGCATTCAACTGCGGAAAAATTTACACTTTGGCAAATATATTGGGGGAAAGGCCCCTCCGTGCCCTCTCGACGATACGCCTATGCTTACTAGTAATTGCACCGAAACACTCAGATACAATTCACATGTTACGTTGTTATTTTTTTTTCTCAAAATGTTTAATTTAATTTTACTATTGTTCAACAAAGGTGCCCAACTCCCTCAAGTCTCATGGAAGGAGACATCCCTTTTAAGTTAGAAAAATCCCTTACTCCCTATTTCCGAAAATATCAAAAAATACAGATAAAATTTTTATTTAAACAACAGCATTTTTTCAGCTATATCAACATCCATGGAGTGATAATATTTGATATATGTATACCTGCATCAAATTTATCTCAATTAGATTCTGCGTTAGAAATATTTTGTAAAGCAATATTTTTAGAAGTTGGAAACAACATCGCGAATTATGAAAGAAAATTTTTAAAAGAAAGAGAGTCATGACGCGAAAGAGAGTCATTTTGTGAATCAATAGGTATTCTCTTTGAAAATTACACTACTTTAAGAAACCATGAATTCAGACAGTTGTTAAAAAATTACTTTATAAACAAAGATTGATTTGATACGGAAAGAAATTTTTTAAATTTTACATACAAATCTTAATTATATATCTCCTGTAGTAGTATATATTTTTTATATATTAGGCATAAAACAGCGAAACTCTTTCAGGGTGTTAGACTAATAAATTAAAAATACTTGCAAAAATGATTTTTTTAAATGTATTTTTTAATGAAATTTTTAGTTTATACAAAAGATTTTTAAAAAAAATCACTTGTTTAAAAAACATTACTCTTATTTGATTATCATATGGCAATACGTTAAGTGCAATTATTTGTATTAGAGAAATCTTTAAGTTTGTATAAAAATGAAAGTATTTAAGAAGAATATAAATGTGGAATTTCCTTTCAGCAAACTTCAGAGTAATCCTTTTAAATTAATAAATTTTAAAATAAAATAATTTGTTTCAGACTCAATTTCTGGTTGTGACGTTTTTCAAGTCCTTTTTTCCGTTTAACGTGTCAGAATACCAATTTTCAAGCCTGACGGAGACAGTTTTTCATGAAGTTCAACTTCGCTCAGGCATCTTCACGGCAGAATAATTAGCATTAATTATGGTCAAAAGTTAACAAAATCAAAAAATAACCGAGAAACATGATAATTGTTTTTATAAGTGAAATGGCTCTATAAAACTTTTCAACGAAACTTTGTCTAACAAAGTAACTGCCGTAACTTTGTCGGGCGGAACCCTGGGGCATTAATTTTTGGATGGGCTCCTTTAGTTTAAATATCAATGAGCCATTGTTTTGAAAGAAACAAAAATAATAATTAATTAAAAAATATTTTAATAAATTTAGTATTTAATATTCTTTGCTATCCAATATAAGTTTAGAATATAGTAATTATTACATAAGTATTTTTTCGAAGTGTGTACTGGAAATTTATTTTTAGGACATTTTTTTTTAATAGTATTAAAAGATATTAGAAATTTTTATGACTCTGCGGATTACAAGTCATTGATAAATTTAGGCAGATTTTGTAACCTAAAATTTGTTTCATATGCACAAGTCACAAAACATATTTCGTGCTCATAGCGCGAACAAATAATGTTGTGTTTGAGATTTTCTTTTTAATCGTTTAAATAAGTATTCATGCTTGATGATATATATTTTCAACGTAGCCTATTTTAGAGAATTTAAAAAACAATTTATTTTTGTATTAAAATTTAAATTTATTATCACTCAAATGTATATGGACGCAATCATATTTGATAACTTAACTGCATTAAAGAATTTAAGTTTTAAAGACACTTTAAAGACACATTTTTAATTTTATCTGAAGCAAAACATTAATTGAAAATTATTCTTCAAGTACTGCCACTCAATGCTATTTATATTCTTTTTCTCAAAATAATTTAATTTTAATTTCGAAGTATTTAGCTTTGTTTTACCTTCGTGAATTTAGACATAGAGTTAGAAAAACTCTAGAACAGTGTTTCCCAACGTGGGGCCCTCGCCCCGCTGGAGGGCAATTTGATTGTAAAGGGGGGCAATTCGAAAATTGACTGGACACGAGTTTAACCCTTTTGCTCTGGGCCATTTAAATGCAATGTTAGATTTCGGTGCCAAAATTGAAAGAAAAAAGCAAATTCTTAAATAATTGAGGCCAATAAATATTACGTGACTTAGCGATTTTTTAGGCGACAAACCTGAAATGAAGTATCTGTTAACAGTCGATCGTAAAGTATTTGTCAGTTATTATTTTTGAAAAACTAAATATACTAAATGAGCAACTTCAAGGAACAAATGAAGCTCTGTTTGATGCAAAGGCGAAGATATTTGGTTTCATTACCCTTATTGAGTTATGTCAGAAATATATTAACAACAAAAACTTTGAACAGTTTCATTGACTCCAAAAATGTGAAGTAAATGATACCGCTTTACTTGTTATTGTCGATCATCTGAAAATTCTTTCTGCTGATTTACAAGAAATATTTTCTGATTTAAAACAAATTGATTTTCCAACACGGATGATGCAGTCAATGTTAGTGGATTAGTCTGATATATGTCAAATATGCAGTATCTAGAAATGCAAAATGATGAGTCACTTAAAACTTTATTTAATATAAAAGTAGTGAAGGCATGACTTTGTGAGGAAACAGAAATCAAATACACAAATTCAACCAAATGTGCAAGAAAACTATTGTTACAGTTTCTATCCCCATATTTAGCTGAATATAGATTTAGTTCTATAAATGATTTATAGGTAAAAAAAAAGAAATCGCCTGGACGTAATTTAAAATGGGAGACTTGAGACTGAAGCTAACTAAATCGGAACATAAAATCTCTGTGCAGCAAGCATCAAGCTTAAGGATCTCAATAAATAAAAATATTGAATTATTATAGAAAAATCTTAAAATTATTTCGAATTTGATTATATTAAAAATTATATTAAAATTATTTCGAATTTGAATTTATGTTTTGAAAATTTACTTACTGTGTTTCGTTAACAATTTCCTAGTGATTTTTTTCTAAAACCTATCATTTAATTTTCTTAAGAATTCAATTTTTTAATATTAAAAATTATGTATATGTTACATGGGGGGCATAAGAATTTTAGAAAGGCTTAGGTGGGGCATGGCACAAAAAAGGTTGGGAAAAACTGCTCTAGAACACAATTGGTAAAAAATCTCAATTTAATTGGCGTCGACACTGAATATCGAACTTCAAAATTTCAGCCAAATAGAGGGGACCCAATTTCCATAGAAAATGTACTGGGTCCAATATTTTTTTAATATATTTTTGTTGATGATATTTTTGTCCTTGCACCTGTTTTTCAACATAAAATTCAATACTTAATACTTCCTTTTCCTTTATAATCTCTATAAGTACTTTTAAGATTTTTGCTAGACAACCTATTATTTTGTCATAGAACTAATAGATTCAAATCGTCAGCAGTAATTCGATGACAAATCTTAAGGTCTGGTTTCTTAGGACAAGCGCCTTATCTGGACGTCAGCGGAAAGTTGACGTAGAGCTGACGCCAAAAAAATACTTTTTTGTTAGCTCAGCGTGAGCAGTCGGTCCTACGCAGACATTATCTCTCATTGCGCATGCGTTAATAATGTAAACAAATATTTATTTTGAATTTGTATTGATTTTGTTATTGTCGACCAGTGTTTTAGAGAACAAATAATGACTTTGTCCAAGAAAAAACACATTATAGCTGAGCTAAATGAAGAGTGCTTTGTTTAATGAAGAAGCTATGTTTAATGTCAAAATCAAAATCTTGGCTAATTTCAATGTGCTGTTGGATGTTGTCCGCCATTGCTTCTGTGGTTAACGTCACGTTGTAATCCAACTGCAGTTGAGTTGGACGGCAATTGTAGTTCAAGATGAGCGTTCGATGACGTATACTATCAAACTCGCAAATGGACCAATCAGAGGTTAGCGCTGATTTCCAGATGACGGCGTCCTGTCCTAAGAAACCAGGCCTTTAGTCATTTTTTGTACTAGGGGCTAGCGTAAGCTTGACCATCGGTTCAAATTACCAAATTTGTTTTCTTATTAATATATTTTATTATTTAGGACGTTCTTATGACCACTTTTACTTGAGTTTGGTGATAAATGAGAATTTCAATCGTTTTTTCCTGTCGCTATCCACAAGTAATCTTTCGAGAGAAATAACTAAAATAATAATTATATTCATAAAAAATTACTTTTTCCCACTAATTAAACAGATTAGTACACTTTTTCAATGTTTTACAAGTTGATTCGTACTTATTTCCAGGCCCGTCCCTAGCCGATTCGAGAGGGGGGGTGTTGAAGTTTACTTTGCCGACTATCATGTACATATATACGTATATATATATACGTATATATATATATATATATATATATATATATATATATATATATATATATATATATATATATATATATATATATATATATATATATATATATATATATATATATATATATATATATATATATATATATATATATATATATATAT
The DNA here is from genome assembly GCF_982258835.1 of Parasteatoda tepidariorum. Classification (NCBI taxonomy): domain Eukaryota; kingdom Metazoa; phylum Arthropoda; class Arachnida; order Araneae; family Theridiidae; genus Parasteatoda; species Parasteatoda tepidariorum. Next base: position 69,216,748 of record NC_141763.1, read on the forward strand.
ATATATATACAATTTGTATATGGCTAAAGCTTGATAATCAAAGGTAAAAAAAATCAAATAAAAGAGTTCAAATGCCCCACAAAACTTGAGCTTCCAAAGTTTATTTTGAAATCATTTCGACTAGTTATAAACATAATGCTAATCATCGAAATAATTTTTACAGCACTTAAAAATGCAACCGCCATGGGTGAAAAATGTAGTATTATTGATAACTAAATAGTACCAGCAATTATTCAAAATAATGCAAAGAAAATATACTTTTTACATTTCTATTAATTTTAATTATTAAAATGGTAACAAATTATTAAAGAAAAAAAACTATTTTTAAATAAACTGAAACTTATTCAATTAAAATAAGTTTTCAGTAACATTAAGCTATAATTATTTGTGGAAATAATTTTAAAAAATAAAGTTGTAAATTTAAATGTTTTTCAACGCAACTTTGAAATACTTTTTACTTTATATTTAAATATTTTTTTGAAAAATCACTTGGCAATTAAAATATATCTTTCGTTTCATTTAAACGTTGTTACCATAAGCTAATTACAGCAACTGTTTGACGATGAGAAAGTAAGTCATAATCAGCAAATACAGACTTCTATAAGATATTGATTCAAAACAAAATTTATTCAAAAGTAAATTGACCTTTCATTTTTAAAAAATAAGAAGAAAAAAATTGTAGAAAAACATTGAAAATATTTGCCATTTAAATTATAAATGAAGAAATTCACGTAAAAATGATAAAAAATTAAGATATTAGTAAAATTACGTTATATTATATTAGCTACATAAATTTACTTCGATGTTGTTTTAAAAGCAAAAAATATTCGGCCAACTTATCATGCTTAATATTGTCAACAATATCTTCTTCTGCTTTGAGTAAAAGCAGTGAATTTAGGCGTTCAGTGGTCATTGTTGTTCGAAGATAGGATAGTTTTTAATCAATTTCATCTTGCTGAAAATTCTTTCATTTGTCGCAACTGTCATTGGTGCAGTTAACGCTAATAGATTTAACAATAAAAACTTATGAAAGCATTTATGCTAAAATGTATGATTCTGCATTTTTAATACAAACTGTGAATTGAATTTTTACATAATTACAAAATTATTGAGTTTTTTTTAATAATAATTAACTTAAATGAAAAACTGTTAACTTTAGTCAAAAAGATAATATAGAAACATTAAATAATTAAATACATAAGAAATACGTCAACCCCGCTCAAAGGAATACCATCGGTTCCAGCCAAATCTATGCAATTAAGCGGGTTATTCGATCAAAAGGGGAGTGCAATATTCAATCCAAAATTCCGAATTTTTACGAAATTTTACTTTTTAATGGTATTTAATGCATAGTATAGCATTTTGATTAAATAAGCTCAGTTTTATGATCAATAAACAATTATAATTAAAGCTGTATGTTTTAGTATCATAAAATATAAATGTCATTTAAAATTACATTAAAATAAATCAATAATAGTAAAAACTATAATGTAGGTACTAAAATATTAATTGATCCCTTCCGAAAAAATCTATAATTGAAGACTGTTTTTTATACCCGTTGAATTCATCAAAATTAGATATTCCCTTTCAGTTTCTACTAAAAATTTCATGACTTGCGTGTATTCCTTTCAAACACATTCTGAATTTTTTTTACTTATTTATTTTTTTTAATCTTCGAAACTTGAGAAATTTTAATTAATGCTCCATTTAAATTAATGCGCTATTTTAGTTGAGGGTTTTCTGAAATTTATTACTTCTAAGATTCATTGTTTTGCTTTTTTCCGATTAATTTAAATCATTCCTTTTCGCTCTCAACTTGCACCCAACTCAAAGTCATTAACTGGGTTAAGCAATTATTCTATTTAAGAGAAAGACTCTCTGTACACTAGTGTGTTAGGTTTTTGAAACTTTTTCTTATCAAAGTTAATAGTGCATCAACATGGGATCACAAGACAAATCACTCTATCCCTTTTTTGCATTCTAAATGATGTGTGTGTGAAGTAAGTCAAAGAGGGGTAAAAACCCCTTCGTTTACTTCAATATATAAAACTGGCAGCAAGATTTGATTAATTTTTCAACCTTACCCCAAACACCTACTAATGAATAAGAAATCCCTATTGAAGTAACCACATATTGTATCTTTATCTTAACTGAAAAAGGGAAATTCCATTTCAGCTGGTGAAACATTTTTCAAAAATAAACAATATATTTTTCATTTGAGTACCACTTCTTTATGCAATTAGGCGGGGGCCAAAAACAACAAATAACCATTTAAACGGGGAAGTTTAACATTAGTTTCTTCTAAAATGATTTGGTTCCATTAAATTTTATTCGTATAAGCGGGTAATTCGATTATGCGATTAAGTGGGGACGACAGTACAAAATAACTAAAAAGAATTATTTATTAAAAAAAAACTGAATTTTCTATTTTTAAACACGTTACATTTTCAATAAAATTGACATTAGTACATTTATCTTCATAAAGGATTGCAGTTTGGACTTATAAAAACAAAGCCTACGAAGAAATATAGAATTTGAAATTTCAATTGAATAAGATACATGAAAAATAATTTCAGCTGAAAAAATCTAAAAAAGAAAAAAAAATACTATTTCAAGCACAAAATAAAAGCTTAGTAAAAAGTAAAAAACGGAAAAAGTATCCAATTTTCAGAATTCAAATGTGATTTATCTTTTTCTATCCCTAGCTCCTACTAATGAATATAAATAACATAGCATTTTTAATTGCTCTTTTTTCTTTCTTTTAATTATTTTACTGCACAAAAAAGATTAAAAAAATAATTTTATCTGCTTCATAAAAATCAATTTTTACCCGAAATAATTTAATTGGAAAGTAATAACACATTTAATGCAATTTAATTAAACTTAATATTTAAACAATAAGACTGCAAATAATAAATATGTATTCATAAAAAAATTATACTTACATTCAAAATTTAGACTGTGGTAGATAGGATGATCGTTGGCATGTGAGCAGATTTTCTATTTTATTGAATAATAATATGAATTTATAAAATACGCTTAGAGTAAATAAGTATCCGTACATGACAGTTAAAGACAGGTCAGTGAAGTAATTGGTACCACAGCTGCCTGTGCTTTGAGCTTTGAGCCCCTTCCTTCCCCTTCTTAACCACATGGACAAAGATATTGTCTTTATTCTCAGAAAGAGTAAGAGAAAGCATGAGAAAATATAGCTTAGGGCATTTCTAGCTAACCACTTTTAAAAGACCCTCGATTTTTCAAGTTGACAGAAATATCCGGGGTTTTGTCTGCTGCTTCACAAGATCGAGTCGCAGCTCCATCCTTTTTTGCGCCTTTTCATAGTGCCCGTAAGCGGCTTGATCAAACAGAATTGCCACTTCTCCGTGAATATTCGAAATTCTCTATTTTCACCATATTTTTATTGAAATAATTAATGAATCCGAAATTACAGCATTTAACACTTTAAACTCGGCAACCATTCTCAAATTGTGTGAAATGATCGAAATGTTGATTCGATTGCGTGTAACTCAATTTAATGTTTCAGAATTCTTAGGATTCTTGAAAAAAAATATTAAAAGCATAAAACAATATTTTATTTTCAAAACGGAAACTTTTATAAAGGTGAATTGAGGATCACATATATGTTAATTATTTTCCATAGAGAATATCAAATTTTGTTGTCATGATTAATTGTTCTAAAGATATGAATTAGTCCCTGAACACTTTATTTTAGGTTAAAAAATTTTGAACTCAAGTAATAATTCAATCATCATAGAATTTTAAAAGTTATGAACTGAATGGTAGTTAACAAATTAAATGCTTTTCTTTTCTTTTTTGGAGTTAGGAGTCCTTTGGAGTTAGTAAAATTCTCCATAATAGATAAATATCGTTTACTAATTGAAAATATAAATTATTTAATAATTTGTGTTATTTTAGCAGAATTTAACAATTTAAATAAGATATTTTGAATAATAAAGTATCCTATTTAATAGGTACTCTTATTTGTAACTTTTCCCTATATTTTGAAAGTAAAAAAAAAAATTGGTTGCATCACCGGCACGATTATTTCATATAAAATTTATAATTCTTTTAAAAAAAATCATGTAAGTTCATCAGTTCCTTTAAAAAAATTACTTAAACCTCTAATAAAGATTTAATAAAATTCAGATAAATAATATCTGAATTTTATGATACATTATTAGCTAACTAAAAATTAAGGTCACTACAAAATTTTTTTAAATTTAAGAATGTGTCGTTTAAATAATAATACAAGAGAAACGGTTTTCGAGATTTTGGCATGTAATGTCGGTCATCTCGCTTTGAATTATCATAAATGGTTACTCTTAGAGGAGAAAAGAAAAAAACTAAATTTAAAAACACATTGCACAACAAGATTTGCTGAGTCGGGTTTGGGATCCCGAAACGAAATTCAGATAACATTTAAAGTCGTTTAAATCTCATCACCGATGAAATATCCGATAATAAAAGAATTTCGGCAAAGTCGGGATTTTGGCCTGAATTATCGATCATCTTGCTTTGAATTATCATATATGGTTACTCTTGGAAGAGAAAAAAAAAACTAAATTTAAAAACACATTTCACAACAAGATTTGCCGAGTCGGGTCTGGGATCCCGAAACGAAATTCAGATAACATTGAAAGCCGTTTAAATCTCATCACCGATGAAATATCCGATAACAAAAGAATTTCGGCAAAGTCGGGATTTTGGCCAGAATTTCGGCAAAGTCGGGATTTTGGCCTGAATTATCGATCATCTTGCTTTGAATTATCATAAATGTTTACTCTTGGAGGAGAAAAAAAAAACTAAATTTAAAAAACACATTTCACAACAAGATTTGCCGAGTCGGGTCTGGGATCCCGAAACGAAATTCAGATAACATTGAAAGCCGTTTAAATCTCATCACCGATGAAATATCCGACAGTGAAAGAATTTCGGCAAAGTCGGGATTTTGGCCCGAATTATCGATCATCTTGCTTTGAATTATCATAAATGTTTACTCTTGGAGGAGAAAAAAAAAACTAAATTTAAAAACACATTTCACAACAAGATTTGCTGAGTCGGGTCTGGGATAACGAAACGAAATTCAAATAACATTGAAATGCGTTTAAATCTCATTACCGATGAAATATCCGACAATGAAAGAATTTCGGCGAAGTCGGGATTTTGGAATGTAAAAAAAAAAAAAAAAAAAAAAAAAAATGCCGACTCAACCTGAATTTGCCGACTGGATGATATTGCTGGGGGGGGGGGGGGTGAGACACCCCTCTCACCCCCCTGTTAGGGACGGGCCTGCTTATTTCTTTCTGGAGATTTCTTTCTTTAGTAGCATTTTACAGGGAATAATTATTCCTTGTGATTGCTATGACAGCCAATATAAGAAATGATTATTCTTTTAGCCTTAGTAATGACCTATTCCGGAAAATGATTGATAGTGATTGTTATTCGATGATTATAGATAATAATAAAAGATAATAATAAATTGATTCCAGATAATAAAAAGAGATAATTGTACTAAAATAAACTTGTACTTTCACGTCATTGGCAACAAATGAAAATTTACAATAATTGGCCAGTCGACTTGTCCGATTATAATTGCATGTAACGCATGTCATAATGCTCTGATTGAAATTGAGTTTTTAAACAGACAATTTTAAATTATGTTTAATGATTTAATACACAATAAATAAATGAATAGTAATAAATAATATCGATAATTTTCTGATTTTTACATCTCGTGTGCCTTGGAAAATAAGATATAATGCTCTGATTGAAATTGTATTTATAAATTATATATGATGGTTTAATACACTGTAAATAAATGAATAGTAATATATAAATATCGATTTTTCTATCAATTTTTCCATCTAGGGTGATTAGGAAAATATCTCTACTAAAAATATTGATATAACTTATATGGTTATTTTATCCCAGACTAGAACTAAGTTTGCATCGGAAGTTGTGTAAGAGAGAAATTAAATTTTTGAGCTAAAATGAGTTGTATGAAAATTAAACGAAAATTCCCATTTTTTTTTAAAAATATTCAAATTTAAATTTCACTAAAATTCTTCAGCTGCAGAAAATCGAATACATTTTAAATACTTTAAAGCCCTTATCTGAAGTTATTTTAAAAAAATAAAAAATGGTTGAAAAAAACACTACGTAAAATTCAAAACTACTTATAAAGTAAAAATTTTAACCACTTGGAATGCAACACAAATTGTTAAATGGAAGAAATTAATTTAGAAATAGGGCAACAAAAAAAAAGTTAAATTCATATGTTTAAAAAAATTTCAACTTATAAGTTAATGAAACAATAAATTGAATAAATTATAAGATAAAAACGGAATATGCACGTAAACACTATGCTATTATAGCGCTTATGACTTTCTCAAAATTGATAATTATAATTGCTTTTTGGGCATTCCTCTTATGTATGATAATTTTATAATTTAATATTCAGACACATGCAATTGTTTAATCATTTTACGATTAGTTAAGTAGGTTCCACAAACTTACTTTATTTTATGTAACAAACATAATTAAAGAAATAATTCAACATAACAGTTGCAGTGCAGTAACTCTTCCTATACTTTTTTAGTTTGGTATAAATTATATAGATGTCGCTCCCTCATTTGAACCAAGTAAAATTTGTTTTTACAAATATATGTTTGTGAGAACAATTTTCCTGAATTCATGAATTTCTCAGAAATACATTTTTACTGTTTAAGTTACAAGTACAATAATTTGATATTTTATTTCAAATCAAATATTTATTTTAGTTTTTTGTTTTTTAGAAGCGAAAATTTATTTATTGTTACGTCCTATAGATGGCGCTTTTCATGGGTAAAAGGAAAATTCTCTCAGGTATTGCGAAACGCACATTTCATAAAAGAAGTTTCATCTCATAAAGAAGTAAAAGAGATCGTCGTATACTGAATTTTATAAACTTTTCTGCAAATAAATATTAATTCTCAATACTTTACATGGAGTTAGATATTTTTATTTAACATAATTTCCTTTTAACTGCAACATTAATGCCCAGAATTATTTCAAAAGCTAGTTAGTATATTAAAATATAGATGGTAGCACTAGTTTTTAATTTATCAAAACAAATGTCCTGAGTATTAAAAACTTAATGTAAATAAATTTTTTTATTTAAAGTAATAAAACTGTATTGAGAAGGAACTAATCCATTAGATTCAAATTTTTTGAGCAACTATGCAAATAAATATATTAATTTTTAATGCTTTTATCAATGCAAATCGCTGCATTTTATCGAAGTTTTTGTAATAATCTACTAATGTTGATGTGTTGTTCTTATATTGATATATAGATGCCAGCACCAGTTCTTAAGAAAGAAATTAATCAAGTGCCATCTATTGACAGTTATCGAAATTGTAAAAAAAAACACAATTCCTTTATTATAAAAATTTAAAGTTAAATTATTTTTCATAAAAAATTTCTTTCCACTTTCATTATTATATTTTTGTAACTGTATCACCGTAATTTTCAGTCATTATTATAATATTTTAATATTTCTTTCATAATTAAAAGAAAAATGCATTTTTAAAATACGTTTTATTGCTTTTGATATTTTTAAACAAGCTATGACAACTTGTAGTTAACTGTTTAAAATATATTAAAATACAAATTGTTAAAATTTTTAATAATTTAAAACGGAAATTTTATATAAATCAAGTTCTATAACTTTCTTTAAAACATTTCACAATTCTTAATGTAATTGTATCCCAATACGATAATTTCAGAAACTGGCTTTATTATTATTATTATTAATTTACACATATTAGAATATTTTGATGCTAACATAGGCGTCAAAGGGGTCATATTTTTGAGGGAAATGAAATTAAAATACACTGTTATAATAGTTCTTTAACATTAAAAAAAATGTAAAATAATTCTAGAATCTGATAAATTTGTGCAAAAAGATTAATTATTTTTATCACTTTCTTGTTTTTAACTTTGATGAATTTAGATTGATAATGGTTCGTAAAAATTTTCTTTATTTTTCTGAAATATTCGAGGGGGATTTTCAGAGATTTTTGATTACTGAGGGAGACATATACACACCTTATTCCCCGCAAACGATGCCCATGTTCTCATTAGTCACGAAAAATAAAATATTTTGAATTTTCTAAAATGAACTATTTTTAGGAAGTCTTAAGGTCTTATTTATAACATTACGCATTTTTTTCTTTTTTTTTGAGAATGACAACACATAACAAGATTTAATCAAATAATAAACACAGTATCTAAAGCTATGAAATTATCCTTTATTTGATCCCAGTTCACTTACAGCTTTTAGTAACAATTTATCACAAATCTGTGCAATTTGTAGAAAATTGTTCATCAGCGCTCTGAAATAACTTGTAGAAAACCTGTATAAAAACTATCCAAATCCCTGCAAAGAAGAATTTTCATTAAGTTTCATAATGAATAATAATAAACACCATGCATAATAAAGTCAAATCATTAATCATTTTAATTTTTTCTCAATTTTAAAAAATTATCAGAGAAGCTTCGTTATTAAAGTTACTAATACAAAATGTTTTTTGAACAACGAAATTAATAAATTTAGAAGCAGCAATCGTTAAGAAAAAATAATTAAACATAAGGTTTAATTATGCTTATAATATAAGCAGAACTCGAAAGATGTATTTATATTAAAAAAAATTCCGCCCGAACAGGGACTCGAACCCTGGACCGTTAGGTTAAAAGCCTAACGCTCTACCGACTGAGCTATCCGGGCTCAAGTTTCAAGTAGAAAAGTATTTATATATTACTTAACAATAGATAAATAATTTCTATATTTAATTCCATATTTAGTTAATGTGTGACCTTTTCAAAGGAAAATGTAAGATTACCTCATTCAATGGATAATAATTGCCGTTTTTAGAGGAAATTTCTGTTAGTTTTTACATAAACTATTAGCATTTTATCATAATTTAACTGACTTCGATCTTCATGACTTTTCTTCTTATTTTTTTTTTTTTAATTTTATTTTATCTAATATAGTTTTTAAATTATAATAAATAAAAGAACTCCTTTTAGTGAATAGAAAGATCTTCAAAATTAAAGAAAATACCTCATTTAAATTACGAAATTAATTTATATCAAATTTTGGCTAATAAGTTCGTAGAGGAAAGCTTATTATGAGTAATTATTACTTTAATTTAGAGACAAAATTGTAAAAAACACTGCGGATTGTCACGAAAATTGATGAATTGAGTCAATGTAGTCAGTCAAAAAAGTCAGTAAGACTTCGCGTATCTCAGTATCAATAAAATCAGTAACATCAGTAAAAACGATTTAAAAAATTACGTTTCAGAATTTGCAATCATTCTTCTCTTTCGAAATTTCGGAACGAGTCACTCCATGAACATTATATTTATGTACTAAACAATTCTCATTGCATGAAACTTTAATTTTTTTGATTTGAAATACGTTCTTATAGTTTTTTTCCTTTCTTAAAAAACGTTTATTTATTATTTATTTTAAAAGGATTTGCTCATTTCCTTTCATCGGAAAAAATAATTACGCAACAATCATTATGTTCAGAAACCATATTATATTAATAACTAACCAATTAGGATTCCTATGTATTGCGGTTCTATTAAAATGTTTTTTTTTTTTTTTCAAAATGATAGTGATATTTTCTCAAATTAGGATATTATTATTATTTTATTATTGATTTATTTTTCAAATTAGCACTATTTATGAAGAATATTAATAAATTAGATAAAAAAAAACAGAAATTTTCAAATTGTTAATGTTAAATGCATTGACATTTTCCAATTTACAAAATATACATATTTATTTTATTTATTTATTTTTTGCTAATCTAAAGTGCAGTGCAGTTTAAAAGTTTTTATCTAGATGACTCAAACGTAGAATATTCAACTTTTTATTAATTTGAGAATTTATATTCCTATTGAAAGGCGAAAATTAATCTTTAATTTATTTTCTTCCTTTTTTTTTAATATCAGTCTTTGTTTAAAAAAATTGAGTTCGCTATTATACCACAAAAAATAAGATTAATGATTTTGCTTTTAAATTTGTTTTTCCAAAAAGAATTCGCGAACAAAAATATATTTACAAATTAGTCTATACAAAGTATAGACAAAAATATGATTAAATAAATCTCGAAAAACGCAATAGCCGTTTAAAATTTTTGTTTACTTTAAAAACAACTATACTTAATTTACTTTGGAAGACGTAACACTGAAACACGAAATACATTTTTCAAAATCACATCTACTAAAAACCCTAAGCGTTATCAATTTTTTACTTGTTAAATATAGCATCGACCTGATGGAATATCTTTATACAGAAGTGATTTCCAACCAAAATAAGAAGTTTAAATAATATCTTCATTTGCAACTATTTTTTGTACAATGAAAACAAATAAAATATTCTTTTGAACTGAGAATTTAAATATTATAGTTTGACGATTTTATATTTGATGATATTTGTGAACTAAATATGGTAAACACAGTATAAACCGAAACAAATACTTTGGCTGCATTTATTTTGTAGTTTTTACAACATTTATGGTTTCATTGTTCTTTTAACGTAATTTTTTTCCTTCGTTAAAGTTTTAAAAGAATTTTCTATTTTAAAGAAAATATATTTTTCTTTGCTGACTCTCATATGGCACTTCCTTGATTCAAAGATTCAGATAGCTTACATTCTAATTCAGCCACTATTGTGAACTTTATATAAAGTTATGTTATTATTAAAATTATATTAAGTTATACTTAAAAAAAACATTGGATAAGGTAAAGAGGAGGTAGCTTCTCCTATTTCCTAAAATTATGTAGTAAAAAATTTGCATTGTTACCTGAAAGTGAATCTGAGATCGCACGTATGTATCCTTAAATTGCTGATTTAGTATTCATTTCTTGTAGTATGGGTAGGTGGTGTAAGCTCCATAAGCTCCATATGGCCTGGCGTATGGGTATCTTGAATAAGCTCCAACGTATGGGTATCCTAAAGTAGCAGCGGCAGCAGGGTATCCAAGAGCAGCAGCTGTTGCGTAGGTGTAATAATCAGGTACTACAGCAGCGGCTGCAACGGGAGCTGCAGCAACAGGAGCTGGGGCTGCAACAGGTGCAGCAGCGACGGGTGCGGGACCAATAGGTGCAGCAGCAACTGGAGCTACAGCATAAGGATACGATCTGTATGGAGCATATCCTCCAAGGTAAGCGCCATATCCATATGGTAAAACGGGTCCAGCACTTGCTGCTGCACAAAAAAGGCTGACGAGGCAGACGATTGCAACCTGGAATTGAGAATTATGTTTTGAAATGATTCTTTTTATTTCTAACTATGATGTGATTGAAAAGAGAAGAATTTACCGAATGATTTGTAAAACAAAAATAAGCTATGAAATATTCTAAAAAGCCGTACTTAAGGCTATTTAAAAATATTCCCTTACGATTAAAAGCATTTTAAACTCGTCAAAGCCTTATACTAATCGTCAATTCTAGTTAGAATAAATTTTTGTTTTATTTGTTCCCTCTTAAATGATTATGTCTGTCTTTAGAAGTGAAACAAAAAGAGGGTTAATAAAAGTTAATTCAAACAAAGCTTCTTCTAGCTGTGCACCAGATTATATCAACTACAATTTAGGAATAAACCCTAAATATGAAATTTTCAAATTGTCACTTTAACATGCTTTTATATATGCTCATCAATTAAGATTATTGCTACTATTTATAATTTTTATCGCTAATTATGATTATTGTTATTGTAAATGAATTTTGTGTGATTATAAATACGATTTTGTTTTTATACACTGCCATAGATATTTTTCAATCACAAATTAAATGGCCTTTATAACATAAGCAATTGACTTTTCATAGCTAAAAATCGTTCTCTGTAGCACCATTGTTAAATAAAATATAACAATCATAAACATAATAGTAAGATTAAGTATTTTAATTAATTTTGGCTGTTTAAAAATGATTTTGCAAGTTTAAATACAAAATAAATGGAATATAAAAATCGAAAAGAATTTATAATTAATCTTACGAAATTTCCAAGTTATTATTCAATTATTCAGTTTACATTAATTATAATAAATACCATTTTACTTAAACAATATTAATTGTTAATTTTGATAATAAACGAAGCATAATTATTAATTTTTCGTTCTATCTTAAGAAATATTCAAATTATATAAATATTAATTTTCGAAATATTTTTAAACAATAATCAAAATGTTTGTATTAATTTTACACGAATTATTCAAACAATAATAAAATTGAAAATGTTCATTTTCCTACTTAAATAATAATCAAAACTCAAGCATTAATTTTTCTAAATTTTGTAAAAGAGTCACTCAAATAATGAAAGCTGAGTTTCTTTTATGACAAGAAAGACAAATCTTACCATTCCATTCATGTTTAAAAGTTAGTTATTCCAACAACAGGCGCTAACGAAAATATATCCAAGAGAGCTAGAAGCTGCTGAAAACGATTGTGAGTCTACCAAACCTTCTTCCAGCTTTTATACTCGATATTTTTCCCAATTTTTGCCAAATAACGCCTAAAAATCATCCCATTCATGCTTCAACAACCCAATGTTTTTGTTCCCTTTTTTATTAATTTAATATTTTTTTTCCTTAGATCTAAACTCTTGTTTATCAGTGATATAGGTTGACAATCCAGGGTCAACCCAACAATAAACCAAAAGTGGGGGAGCGTTTTTGACCTAAGGAATTTTTCTCTTTTTCTCCATTTCATTACCATCTTTAAACGATTGAGTAAAACGATAGAGAACAATTCATTTTGGCGTCAACTTCTCAAATACCCCAATTCTGACACTAAAACAATGGAATCTTGGATAAAGAACGGCAATTGTTTGAAGAAATACATTCAAACACCAAAAAATCTTTTAACTGCTTGGAAAGTCACGGAAATATTGAGAAGGGGACATTTTTTTTTCCTCCTCGTTTCGTATAGGCATTAGTTAGAATTAATAGTTATGAAAAATTATGTTGCGCAAAGTTCATATTGTGAAGATTATGCGAACTTGGTAGAAACCTCATAATCTACCAACGGAAAATTATTCTATTCATTTCTATATCATCTTTAATCATCTAAGTTTCCAAGAAACAAACCCAAAATATTAAATTCAGTGTTTAATTTTCGAACTAAGTTAATCAATTTTCTTTAATTTCTTGAAAAGAATTTGGTGAAGAATTTTATACATCGAACACAATTAGTTTTCAAATTAATGGTTCCTCCCCCGCCCCCCAGACAAAATGTACTTTTTCTAAACAAATAAGAACTTTAAGTACTGAAACATTTGTACTGAAAAATACAAGCTGTACATTATAGTCTACATAACAGGGTATATTATTGATCATCTTACAAGGTATCCCAAAAAACAAGCCCATAAGATTATATAAGGCGTTTGGTATTCAAAGCATATTAATCCTTTTTTATTGGATCTGATGTAACGAATTAGCCAAAAAATGTTTTTTCATTGAAGCAAATGCTTTTCATACAAACGCAAGTGTGTGTTTTAGTTTTATAAAATGAGTTTTTATTTTTAAACCAAATATTGAATATATTTAAACGAAAAATGAACAATAAATATTAAAAAAAATACACAAAAAAGAAACTTAATTATTTATTTTATTTAATTGATTTTTTTTAATATTCTTTTTAGTTTTTTTTCTCTCTTTAATTTAACTTTGTTTTATATTGTAACCTTTTTTATTATTTAAATAAAAATAACTGTAAGCAATAAAGCAGAATTTTTTTAAAAATATTTTTTTTTCATTATTTTCTATTTATTTATAATATTTTTAAAACTTCTTTCCCTGGTAAAACACAGTTCGTAATTTTTTCAAAAACTAGCTGGATCCCTAGATCCAAAATGCTTAAAAAAATCAAATTGGAACTAAAAACCTTTTTATGATAGAATTTGAAATAATCATGCACATTGATTAATTCCAAAAACATTTTTGATATAACGTCTTGTCTATCATGAATCGCAACCCCCTTATTATTCGAATGATCCATATATTCCATATTATTCAAATGAAATCTATAAATCAATAAAAAAATTACTCCATATTTTCAGCATTATAACTCTTCTTAAAGGCAAACTTTACTGCTAATGATCCTCTTCATACTAAAAATCACTTTCAGAAACTAATTAATTGCTCAATGTTTTCGTGTTTCTTCTATTGATTAGATAAATGTGGTTGATACATATAAATTCTTCTTACTTGAAACATAGTAAACTAAATTCAACTTTATGAGGGGAAAATTTTTTTATTTGTTTGAATGATAATTTTTGCCATCACTTTTATATATATCATTAACAACTACAGTTTGTTAATTCACTAATTATTTTTAACCTCAATTATCTAGACGTAAACATGGTTTGAATTATAGCGCGGCATTTTTCTATTTTAATCTAGCTATATCGCTATTTATAACTGAATTTCCTAAAATAAATAAATAACTAAATAAATGAAATAAAGCAAAAAAATATAAATAAATAAATAAAATAAACATGATTTGAAAAAAAAGAACAATAAAAATATAGAAGCATTGTAGAATTAAAAGGAAAAAATCTGGACAAATAAAAAGATGAAACTTGTTTTTGTTTGCAGATTAAATCAAACAAATAGTGAAATAAGTCAAGAGCTTGATAAAATTACTTTTACGCTACATTTTTAAACGATTTTTATTATTAAGATTAAGAAAAATTAGTAAATATTTCTTGCGTCTAAAATTATTTTATTTGAATGTATAAAATGAAAAAATAACTCTTTTCATTGAACTTTTGATTTTTTTTTAAAATTATTCATAAACAGTTAATATAACATAACAAATTCAAAAGAATTCAGGCAATAAGGTAACGTTACGATGTTATGTAAAATAAATTAAATTTCCCATTATCGGAAATGTTTAAAAAATATAAAAAATGATAGAGGTAGGAAAGAAAAAGAGAATGAAAAGAATCAGCTTTAAAATTTTAATTTTGAAAAAAGTTGTACACCTAGGCACCGGCGAGATTCGAACTCACGATCTCCTGTTTACTAGACAGGCGCTTTAACCAACTAAGCCACGGCGCCACATCTAGGACAAATTATTTTTTATTGTAATACTTACTCTAAAAATAAAATAAAAATAAAATATTTTAGTAGGAAAATAAAATAAAATTAATGAGTGAGGAGTGTCATTTTACAAAGAGGAGAAAAGAGAATTATGAAAAGAGAATATGAAAAGAGAACTATATTACATCATTCTTGGTTTTCATATTATTCTTATTTTAAAATATTCTTCAAACGATCAAACGAAATGTTTTCTGAAATCATGCAGTAGTTTAATTATTTATTATTTGCGAGTGTTTATTCTAATTATCCAAATGTATCAATATTTTTTTATTATAAGATCATGTAATGCTGTGAATACTAATAGATAATTAATTAATGTTGACTTTTTCATAAAAAGAGTAGCGATTAAAGTTTAATATGTAAAGGAATTACGAGAAATATATTTTTTTAAATAAAATTAGCTGAATTGTTATGATTTTTTTTTTTAAATTTTGAATAATATGCTATTTAGATATCAATCATAAACACTATTTAATAACTTTATTATTATTATGTGGACTTTATTTAAATAAGTACCTTGATAACGGGATTAGGATTTGTAAAGAAACACATTTATAAATTCTTTTAAAAATTCATGAATTGCTTTAAATTTTTAATACTGTTGCGCAGCACAAAAAGTACACAAAAAATTCTTACAAATCCTAATAGATTTATTTTTTAAATGTTTAAAGAGTTTAAACATAATGTTTCATAATTTTTGGTTTATCTGAAATATATATGCTTCAGTTTTAAAATATTTTGATTTTGAATAAAAATATCTACATTTTACTTTGTTAGCAGCATTTTTTTGCTATCAATGTTTGAAAGAAAAAACTAAAAATTTCTGAAATTTAAATTTTATATTTTTTTATATCATTTTCAAAAAAAATTGGAACTTAAATTTAAATCTTTCCTGCAGACAAAAAAATTTTTAAACTATGCGCATTCCGAATTTCATGCATTTATCTTCTATAGATCGCTTTGAAATAAGAAGAAAAAAAACATTTAAAGATAAGTGTTTTGGATCACGAATGTGGTCGTGGATTCGAATCCCATTTCTAACAGGAAGTATTTTTCTCAATTTTCATGGAAAAAAAATTATAATTTTCATGGTTTTAGCATTATTATTTTCTTAATAATGGATGCTTTTTCAATATATATTTTATCACAGTTTTTTCGAATAAATTTCCCCCATATTTAAAATCACTCCGAGATTATGCATGTCAGGATGGCCGAGCGGTCTAAGGCGCCAGACTCAAGGTTCGATCCTTGCTCTGATAGCAGAGTGCTGAGTGTTCTGGTCCACGAATGTGGGCGTGGGTTCGAATCCCACTTCTGACAGGAAATTTTTTCTCATTTTTCACGAAAAAAGAAATCTATTTTTTATAGTTTTTTGTTTCATTGCTTGAAGTTTAATACACTCTATAATAAAAAATCGTTTGTGCTGCCGTTGCCATTTTGGCTGTGTAAAAACTACAGAACCGAATAACTTGAAATTCAAAGGTAAACAAAAAAAACAAAAAAAAAAAACAAAACAAAAAAAAATCCCCTGATGAAATGAAGTTTTGACTCGAGTTCTAGATGAGATATAAACTTCTTTTTTTTACCATTTAAAATACAGTAATTTTTTGAATAAGTACAAAAAAAAATTCTTTTGGCCAGTTATTTGTGTCCTGGATACCTTACAGATACTTTTAATGACGTTTAATTTTTTCACTAATTAACGATTACTACTACACTACTCTATTCGAGTTATTGCACCACGTGATTTTTTTTAAACTGATTTCACATTGGATTTTTTTAAATACCGTACCATATATATAATATTAACAAAATACCTTTTTAAAAAAATTAATACAATCCAATATATTATTCCTAACTAGCAAATTCTAGGTGGAAAATACTATGTTGTCCTTCATGTTTCGTGTTATAACATTATTTTGTATTTCATTACCATCATTGAGGTAGAGGAATATAATTACTTCACGTAAACTAGCGGAAAAAATTTGAGATTCTTTTCCCTTTTTTAATTAAGAAAAAATTGCTTTATATTTAAAGATAGGCCTCAGATTTTCCAAAAACATCCATAAAAATATTCATAGAATACTTTTTAATAAATTTAATATAGTTCAAAACAAGCTCATGTATTGTATAATCTAACTATGTACTTCAATGGCAACGTTTTTCAAATTTTTTATTATTCGTCCCCCCCATTTATCTTTATATTGAATTATGGATTAAATTTTTTAATGGCAGACATTCATTTTCCGTCCACAAAAAGTTTTTCCTCTTTTTTTTTAATAAATTTTTTTATGCCCTTCTCTTGTTTGTTTTAGTGTTCGACTGCATCTTTTTGCATGTCTTTTATTATCCTTTTTCTTTTCTTTCTTTTTTATATTATTATTAATTGTGTTAATCAACTTATGAAAGTCCGTAGGAAAATTCATTTTTTATTTTTTCATGAGTCATTTAATGATTTTCTTCGCTAAAGTAAATGCTTTTTTATTTTTCATTTTTTTTATACGAGTTCATTTTCAAGGGCTTTTTTGTACGCCTTACCAAACTTGTACGTGTTTTGTACGTGTTACTAAACGTGTAGCAAAGCTTACCTTTAATTTGAAACTATATTTTTGGGTTGCGGAAAAGACTATTAAAAGAAATATTTTTTTGATATAGCGAATGAATAAAGAAAAAAAGTACGAGGAGAAAACAAAAAGAAAATCAATGAATCTCCGAATGAGTGAATCAGCTATTCTGCGAACTAGTGAATCAATGTATGAACAGGTGAATCAATGTAGGTGCTACTTCGCTTATGGTTGTAATTGTGTAAAATAATCAGTCGCTTTAGTAGTATTTTGATGTCTCAGCAAATGTGTACTACACCCAATTATTATAGATCATACTCATAATTATTTTTATATCGAATTTCTAGGCTCTTTTACAATTTAAGGGTATTTTGTAAGATTTAGAGACATTCGTTTTAAAGGATTTATTTTTCGATTTAGGGCATTTTTTATAAATCTTAATAATTAGTAGCTCATTTTTACAACTTTCAGTATTTTAACGTAAATAATTATTATTCAACTATCATTATTTTAACGTAAATAATTATTATTCAACTATCATTATTTTAACATAAATAGTTTACAGATTTCATTCATTTTGACAGAGTTTTGTGTTTAGTGTTATACTATTTAATTCATTATTATAGTTTTCAGGAAAAAGATTACAATTGTTACAACTTTGAAAGGAGCTTGTTCAATCTAAAATGAATTCCTGTTTTCAATATGAATTGTGGAAAATGTTCCACTTACCTTTAGACCGCCAATTTGATGATTCATTAACCTTTATTGGTTTTAATTACAAATAGATGAAGATGAATTTACATGAAATGATAAATGATGATTATAAAGTGATGAAAATATTGAGTTAGTTAATAGCGCTGCATGGCGCGTCTCTAGTTACATTACATCTACTTCTGATGCGCCAGTGGCGCCATCTGGGGATAGTTTTCTGAAATGACGGGGGATGAGGGCTCGTTACATCCTCCCACCTTGAGTTTTGGACGACGAATGTCATGACGAAACTCAATTAGGCAATTCAAGTCTATAAAGTTTTCGACATGGTCGTAAGTATGATCCATGCCGAGTTTTTACGCGCACAACTCTTGTTTTTCCATCTTTGCCGGGGTAAAGAGCTTCTATTTTGCCCAAAAGCCAATTGATGCGTTTGTTGTTATCGTCCCCTACGAGAACGATTTCTCCTTCTTTAACTTGAGAGTCTTTCTTTTTACGGGCAAAATCTTTAAGTTGTCCTAAATATTCAATTCGGAAACGTTTTCTTAAGTCCTCTCGAATTTTTTGACGATAGGCAAATCGTTTTTTCATCCTGGTGGCATCAATTAAATCAATATCTGGTACTCCAGATTCTTTAAGTTCGTGCAAAAACATGGCAGGTGTTAATGGTATCATGTCCTCTAGATCTTCTGAGATGTACGTAAGTGGTCGGGAATTTATGATGCTTTCAACATCACAAATGACTGTGTATAGCTCTTCATAGAGAAGGTTTGCTCTTCCAAGGACTTTCCGTAAAATTGATTTTAGCATTCCAATCATTCTTTCAAAAAATCCACCCCACCAGGGTGCAGAGGGAGGATTGAACTTCCAGTGAATCTTTTTCGAAGTAGCAAACTCTTTTAGTTTTTCGAAGTCTACTGATTTCAGATCTGCAGCCGCTCGAGTCAGATTTGTGCCGTTGTCAGAGAAAACCGTTGCGGGTCTTCCTCGTCGTGCTATAAACCTTCTAAATGCCAACAGAAAGCTATCCGTGGAAAGTGAAGTTACTAATTCAGCATGAATGGCTCGGAAAACCGCACAGGTGAACAGCACGATCCAACTCTTGCTTCCATCCTTCAAAAAGAGTGGTCCGCACAAATCCACCCCAATGACCTCAAAAATCAATGCTTCTCGTACACGATCTTCTGGTAGAGGACCACTTAGCACTTCTGTAGGACGAGCGCTGAACCTTTTGCAAATGACACATTTTTTAATCACTCGTTGAACAGTTTTTCTGCATCTGAGGATCCAATATTGTTCTCTTAGAACTGACATTACAATTTGAGTTCCGGCATTATTTAGTTCTTTGTGTTTATCAAGTATAAGGCAGTGAGTGACATTATGGTCAGATGGCAGAACAATAGGATACTTAAATGTTCTCAAATCCTTCCTCATAGCTATTCTTGTTCTAACGCGTATAAGGCCTTCATCATCCGTTATAGTTTGTAATGAAGTATAGCAAGGCTTGGTTTCTTCTGCTAGGCATCTGTTCTGCACGTACTTTAAAATGACCATTTCAGCGTCTTTCATTTCTTCAATAGTCAGCTGTTTTTCGAGGTTTCGTTCATCCGCAGCACTCTTGATGTTTCTATAAAATCTGTAAATCCAAGCAGTTACTCTTATCATTTTTCGATATGATGTTAAAGTATCATATAACAGAATTTGTCCTTTGAATAAATTTGTTGAAGTCACTACCGTTTTTCTTCTTTCAGCGTTGATAATGTCCAAATCTGGATCGACAATATCTTTTGGCCAGAGCTGTGGTGGATCTTTCAGCCACATAGGGCCCTCCCACCATTTAGATTGCTTAAGATGCTCTGCAGAGCATCCTCGTGAGGGAAGATCAGCTGGATTAAGAGTTCCAGGAACATAATTCCATTCTTCTGGCAAACTGAGAGATCTGATTTCTTGGACTCTGTTGTAAACAAAAGGGGCCCAATTTTCATTCCTTTTTATCCAAAAGAGGGCATTTACTGAATCTGACCAGAAAAATGTTGGAATATTTTCAAGTCTTAAGTCTGATTTAACTCCATGTGCCAGTCTAGCTCCAATTGTACAGGATAAAAGTTCAAGTCTGGGTATTGTGACGGGTTTTAGAGGAGCTACTCGAGATCGAGCTTGAATGAGCTGACATGATGTCGAGTCTTCGTTTTGGCTTCTCAGGAATATGCATGTAGCATAAGCTACCTTGCTCGCATCACAAAAAATATGTAAACTTAAATTTCTCGAACCTTCAAGCTTGTCCAAGAGACACCTCGGAATGGTTATATCTTTCAATTGACTTAGTTGTTTTTGCCATTTTTCAAACGTTTTTCTAATAGAAGATGGTAATTCTGCATCCCAAGTGCATTTTAGCTTCCAGCACTCCTGAAGCATGATCTTCGGTCTTAATGTTACTGGACACGTGTAACCAATGGGGTCGAATACTTTGTGAACTTCAGACAGAATTTTCCTTTTGGTTAAAGTCTCAGAGGCCTGCGATGTTTCCTTTAAGTCCAAAGTCAATGAATCAGTACTTAGTTTCCAAATCAGTCCCAAAACTAGTACTTTTCTTTCTTCTTCAGGGATGGCTACTTCTTGTGAATTTAGGATACTATGCTCCCACCCTCTTAGATCGAATTGAGCTCTCTTCAATATATACTGCGATTCAGTCATAAATTTGTGCAAATGTTCTCTATCTTCAACACTGGTTAAGCAATTATCTACATAAAATGATTCTTCTAATTTAACTGCAGTTTCCAGCATTGATTCTGGCGCTTTCTTCAAATGGTACCGTAGGGTGGCTCCCAACAAATACGGACTGCAAGTCAAGCCAAACACCACTCTTCTATGTTGGTAAATTTTGATCTTCGAAAGGTCTCCATTTTCACACCATAGAAATCTTAGGAAAGGTCTATCAGCTTCACTCAGTTGGATCTGTAAGAAAGCTTTTCGAATATCTGCAATGACTCCAATCTTATTTAATCTAAATCTGTTGATCACTGAAGGAATGAGCTCCACAAGATTAGGTCCTTTTTCAAGACAATTATTGATAGAGGGGAAATTTTTTATTTTGGTCGAACCATCAAAAACGGGTCTGATCTTGGTAGTAGAATTTTCTTTTATCACTGCTCGGTGGGGTAAAAAATGTTCATTGGTGGCTGTATCGTCTGGGTCAACCTCTTCGATAATTCCCTCTCGTAGCCATTCTTTAAATACCGCTTCATAATCTTCTAATATTTCTGATTTCTTTAAGGACTCAACGCAGTTCTTCAATCTTCTTTCAGCAACACTTCTATAATTAGGCAAAGTAGGGTGATTTAAGATCCATGGAAGGCTCACTTCATATCTCCCATCTTCAAGTACCTTAATGTTGCGATTAAAATGGTCTTCGGTAGCTTTTGCAATTTCTTCTCCTGATTCTTTTTCACCTGGGTCTAATATCCCTAACGTATCTAGTTTCCAGAGATCCGAAATTTTAGCCTGAGCCACATGAAGGGACAAAACTGTGTTGGTACTATTACTGTTTTTGGGATCACGAGTTTTACCCATAAGTGTCCAACCTAATCGCGTTTCGAATGCAATTAAATTTTCTGAAACCGATTTAATAATACCTGTGAAAAGTTTACCGCAAACGTCGGCTCCGATAAGTAAATCAATTTCTTTAGTTTCTGAATTCGACCCTTCCATGTTTTTATAATCGCAAAATTTAATTCCTAACTTATTCGCTTCTTTTATCCACGTGCCGTCTCTTATTTTAGGAATTTCTGTACAAATTTTTTCTTGATCATAAACTTCAAAGTTACAAAAATAATCCCGATTTAAATCGCTCAAAAAAATTCTGTATTTATTATGCTGATTAGTTCTTTGTAATCCACCGAAAAGACTATGATTTAAGTTTTCTTGCCCTATTGGTTTGTAACCAATTTTATTTATTGTTTCTTTTAAAAGATACGACTTTTGGGACCCCGTGTCTATCAATCCGCGTATAACTATTTCTTTTTGTCCGTTTATTAAGCGAATTGTTAACGTTTGCATTAATACTTCCGGATTACAAGTTTCATTCGATAAAACCGTACTTTCCACTTTACTATCTGTTTTCTTTTCCGGACACATAAATGTATAATGACGTCTAAAACAAATATCGCATTTTACAAAACTCCTGCATTTTTTAGCCGTATGGCCAAAGCGAAAACAAATAAAGCAACAACCGCTTCTCTTTAAAATATCCCTTTTCTCATTCATTTCTTTCATTTTAAATTCATTACAATCCCATAAATTATGTCTATCGGAACCGCAAGAAATACATTTATTTTTCTTATTACTCCATTCATTCAATAAACCTGACGCCGTTGATATGCGATTCTTATTTTGTTTATTCGAATTCTCGCCTCCACTGCTACGCTTTGAGGAGGGGAAGGGGAAACATTCTGAAACTCGTGTTATAGACGAACTCAAGGCCGTGGCTTTTTCTCGGCTAATTACTTCTGTTTTTAAAATATCGAGGATCTCTGATACTTTCCACTCATCATCATTGCTATATTTTTTGGTTATTTCTAACACTATATCTGAGGGAAGTAATTTAATAAGTATAGGACAGAGTAAAGCCCCGTAATTTTCCTGATTAATTCCCAAAGATTCTAAATTCCTTATTTCAGTTTGACAAGAATCAAAAAGTTTTCTTAATGAAAAAATATCTGTTGATTTTTCTACTGGGGTTAAACTCAACAATTTATTCAAATGAGAGTTAATTATCAACGTTTTCTTGCCAAAGCGTTCTTTTAATGTTTCAATTGCTGATACATAATTCTTATTTGTTAAACTGAATCCCTTAATCGCATCTGAAGCCGATCCCACTAAATATGTTTTCAAGTAATTAAACTTTTCAACATTCGACAAACCAGTGTTTTTATCTATGGCAGATTCGAACTGATCGTAAAATCTTTGCCAGTCTGCAGGATCGCCAGAAAATTTCTCTATAGTTAAAAGAGGCAGTTTCACAGAAGATGTTTCATTTATTCTTATATTAGTGCTTATCTTCGGTTCAGAAATGTTCGAATTTAACTCAGGAGACACTACCGAAGTCGACAGTTTTTCTATTTTTCTGTTTAATCTGCTTTTACTTCTTACAATATTTGTCAAATATTCATCACACTTTATAATTTCTGTATCGATTTCATTTACATCCGTAATACCCTGCTGAATTTCGAGATCAATTTCTTTCAATTGTTCTTGTTTTAATATTAATTCAGACATTAACTCATCCAATTCATCTATTGTAACCTTATCGTCTTGATAAATGTTTTCGATTTTGGTTAATAACTTAGTTGTTAATGACCTTATCGTAGTACGCTTTTGTTTGGATTTCTCCATCTTAATTTATAAGCGAACTATTTATACACTTAAAGTCACTATTCTATGAAACTAAATTTCTAATCGAAAATAAACAAGAAATCTCTTAATAGCGGTCCCTGTTCGGGCGCCAGAAAATGTTCAATCTAAAATGAATTCCTGTTTTCAATATGAATTGTGGAAAATGTTCCACTTACCTTTAGACCGCCAATTTGATGATTCATTAACCTTTATTGGTTTTAATTACAAATAGATGAAGATGAATTTACATGAAATGATAAATGATGATTATAAAGTGATGAAAATATTGAGTTAGTTAATAGCGCTGCATGGCGCGTCTCTAGTTACATTACATCTACTTCTGATGCGCCAGTGGCGCCATCTGGGGATAGTTTTCTGAAATGACGGGGGATGAGGGCTCGTTACAGAGCTATTGATAAGAATAGGAAACAAAAAAAAAAAAAAAAAAAAAAAAAAAACTTTTGCGGACTTTATAGGTGGGTCAGACAGGAAACAAATGGATTTAAATTTAACATAAGCTTTATTTCCAATAAACCTTGAGACAACTTCAGTCGATTTACATCTGATTAACATTTAACATTGATCTTATATTTCTGAAATATAAAATTAATGATCAGATTGTATTTGTTTATTTATTTATAATAGCTTTATCATTCAGAATCTTAAAATTTGTTTTTTTTCGCGTAATTATATCAGTTTGGATAATTTTTATAGACGCTAAATTGTATTATTCATCGATGCGTTTTTTCATAACGCCAATAGAAGTGACATTTCCTCGCCAAGCAAAGGACACTGACTGAAATAAAATTATTGGCGAAAAATCTTGCTCCTTCGATAACAATTTTGAAGCCAATGGAAGTAACGCCTTTAAAAACGACTAACCTCCACTCCATTAACAACTACTTTAGTGTGAAAGAGAGACACATTGCTCCCGAGTAATTCGTATGTGCGTCAGGATGGCCGAGCGGTCTAAGGCGCCAGACTCAAGGTTCGTACCTTGCTCTGATAGCAGAGTGTTGAGTGTTCTGGTCCACGAATGTGGGCGTGGGTTCGAATCCCACTTCTGACAGGATCTTTTTGGCATAAAACACAATTTTCAGTGTTAATTTTTTTTCTCTTTTATTCTATATTTTTACCTTAAATTAATTTTGTAAAAATGATACTATAAACTGAAATGAACAATTTTATAAAACTGTATTGCTCAAGAGGAGTTCAATTGTAACAAAAGTATCGTGATAAACTTATTTTAGCCTGCAAAGTTTAATGGGCCAATGAGGTATGATAGTATGAACTAATGAACAATGTTCACGTAATCTTAAGAGGCTGACAAATTTGCTTTATCTGAATAAAATATCTTCTAAACCACAAAGATAAATTATGTTTGAAAAAATATCATAATTTGGAAGAAAAAAAATTCTAATAATAGGAGCTGCATTTTTTATCAGTATTCGATATAAAGTAAGCTAACGTAATATTTGAGGAGATTTTAAGTTAAAATTACATATTTTTTTAAATTTAATTTGTCTCTTATTTTTATTTTTCTGAAGAAATCTTTCATTGAGAAATAGGTAAAAAAGAAGAAGAAAAAAAAAACTAAAATAAATAATGAGAGCTACCACTTTGCTTTATATTACTGAAAAAAAAAAGACAATAAATTATTAAATATCCATACTTAATTATTCAAATTCACTGTAACATCAAATTGCGTCTTACAATTTGTTTCTTTCTTTTTTTTTAATGTTTCTTCACTATTTATTTAATTTTAATTTCCCACAAACAATACAATTCTGGTATCAAGGCTTTAAAACCTATGATTGATTAGATACTATTTTTTTTCAACAAAAATGCTTTTTAGTTCGTATTTTCATCATAACGTTTTTGCATGAGTGTTGTTAACTGGAGGGGTCGTGGCTATATGCCCCTCAGAATAATTTATACGAAGTCCAATTTTTTTTCTTTCTTTTTTTCTTTTTTGTGGCTTTTTCAAGAGTAATTTACTTTTTTTCTTTCCTAGAGTAACTGTTTTCTTCTTCTTTTCTATACGAGGTCATTTTTTGAGGCTTTTTGTACATGTTTGTTTTTGTACGTTCCAATTAGTTTTTTCACATTTCGATTAAATTTATAATTTTTATTGATTTAAAAATGCATTTTTGGGCTGCAGAAAAGACCATTATAAGAGATATTTTTTTTTGTATAGCGAGTGAATAAAGAATAAAAAAGAGAGTGGAGAGAACGAAAAGTGAATCAATGAATTTGCGAATTAATATATCCGATAATCTGTGACCTAGTGAATCAGCGTATTAATGAAAATATATATTAATAATTAGGTAGGCGAATCAATGAATTTGCCGCTCAGCGTATGGTAGAAAAAGTGTAATAGTGAATTAACGAGTCAATATCGTTTTAGTGGTTACTGAATCCGCTATGGAAATATTATAGTGACTCAGCAAATGCGTTCAAAAGGAAATGAGAAAATCGAAAAAACAGAGAATCACTTTTTCCGAGAATAGTCAAATAATTAATTGCCAGGAAAAATTTACGAAAAATTATTTCAGCATTTATAAGCTGTTTTATAAGACTAGAAAACAAAAATAACTTTTGGGGACTTTGTTGGTTTTACCAACAAAGAAAACAAAACAAAGACAACAGCATTTAAATTTAACATAAACTTGATTTTGAACAAAACTTGAGAGAACTTGCTTTGAAGAACTGATAAACATTTAACTTTAATTTCATATTTCTAAAATATAAAATAAGCGGCCATAACGTATTTTAAGTTAAAATTGAGTAATTTGGATTTGAATTTACTACATGTATCATGAAAGCGTAAAAGACTTTAACTCCCTTCATATACTAATAAATTATCTTCAAAACCGCAAAGATAAATTATGTAAGAAAAAATAATCTCACTATTTAGTAAAAAAAAATATTAATAATTGGAGTTGCAATTTTCTAACTTCAGCAATAATTGAAGTATTGTAAGCTGACGCAATATTTGGTTAGATTTTAAGTTAAAATTTTATATTTTTTAAACTTAATAAATTTTTTTTTTCAAGAAAACTTTTCGTAACTTTTCTTTAAAAAATAGGTGAAATTAAATAAATAAATAAATTAATAAACAAAAACTGAACCAAACAATTAGAACAATTCCATTTCAAACTATATTATTATTATTAAAAAATGAGGAAATAAATTATTATGTGGTTTTAAACTCATTGTCACGCCAAATTACTGAGCGTCTTTTTTTTCACTGTTTGTGTATTTATTTAATTTCTATTTTTTACAAATTATAAAATTCTGGTTTCAATGCTTTAAAAACTATAATTAAATGATTAAACCATGATTAAACAAATTTCTTCCTTTCTTTTTTTTAAACAAAAATGTCTCTTAGTTTGTAAGTGGTTAATTATGCAAAATGAGGATCCTGTTTCTAAAATAGTGCGTCTCCATTTTGATTTTTATAAAAAGTTTTTCGACGGATGTACTGCATAGATGAAAAACATTATACATAATATAGTTTTATGAAGATGTATAGCATTGTTGAATAACCTTATAATAATATAGTTTCGTTTCATGAAACATTTACAGAATTAGTAAGAGCATTTACAGAATTTGAAGAATTACTAATTAACTCTTTAAGAAAATTTAACTTTATGTATTGTTGAATGACCCTTTAAGTTGCAGTACAACTTGTTTTGAAATGAACGGGAAAATGTATATAAATTGTCTGTCATTAAAAAAAAATAGTAAATAAAAAGTTCGATTTTGGTTATGTTATTACTTGATACAGCAATGAAAGTTGCTTGCTAGCTCAGTATTAACAAGCTTGAAAAATGACTTGCAATCGAAATCATAGTATTTATGTTCTGATTGAGTTAAAGGGTAAGAAAATGTCGTAATTGTGTTTATCTTTGCAACCAAACTCCACGACTATTTTCGCAGACAAGATTATTTTCATTAAAAAATAATTGAAATATAAAATTATTTAAATTCTTAATCGTACAGGTTTGTTATTATATATAAAAATTAGCTAATTTAAAAATATTTTACCAAAAGTATTTTTGCTTAAATATATTATTTAAATATAATATTTGCTTATAAATGTAAGTTTATAGCAATCTGATGAAAAAAATTCATTTAACATTTAAAACTGTAATAAAATGAGACAGGACATTTTTTTTTCTTAATACGGCATATTACGTTGAAATAATAAAAATAAAAAATAGTCGATTTTTTAATTTTTACAGAATTTATCATTCGAAAACTTTTTGTCACCAATGGTCGTTGGAACTCAAAACAAAAGTCATTCCTCGTTCATTAATGCAATTTTCTTTCACAGTTACGATAATTTTCTCAGTTTTCAGCCGATTTTACTAAAGTTTAACAGCTCTGGAATCCGTGTTGCGCTTCAGAATTTATCAAGTTGAGATCACTCCTGTTTTTATCAGGCTGTGAAGAAGCATTTTGTTGGTTTTCATATTTCAATCAAAGTAATCGTATTAGAAGGAGAAGGAAGTTCTAAATATAAAGTATTACGTCAATTCCTTCCCCCCCACATCCGTTCCCTCGATTTTAAAGACGAAACAATTCTTGAAGGGTGTTCACTTTTAGTGTATTAATTATGTTATTATACAAAATATTTTTACTAAATCTTATACATAGATTTAAAAAAATTCATACTTCACAAAACATATTTTTAAAAGTATAACAGAGGAATTTTTAAAACAACTACAGAAAGATTTTAGTACACCATTTACATGTATTATATTATCAACATACTTTCAGTGTCAGGATGGCCGAGCGGTCTAAGGCGCCAGACTCAAGGTTCGATCCTTGCTCTGATAGCAGAGTGCTGAGTGTTCTGGTCCACGAATATGGGCGTGGGTTCGAATCCCACTTCTGACTGGAAGTTTTTTTCTCATTTTTCACGGAAATTTATTTTTATTTTTCATGGATTTAGCATTATTATTTTTTTAATAATAAATGCTTTTTCAATATATATTTTTGTCACTGTTTAATCGAATAAATTTCCCCCTTATTTAAAATCAAACCGAGACATAGGCATGTCAGGATGGCCGAGCGGTCTAAGGCGCCAGACTCAAGGTTCGATCCTTGCTCTGATGGCAGAGTGCTGAGAGTTCTGGTCCACGAATGTGGGCGTGGGTTCGAATCCCACTTCTGCCTGGAAGTTTTCTTCTCATTTTTCACGGAAATTTATTTTTATTTTTCATGCATTTAGCATTATTATTTTTTTAATAATAAATGCTTTTTCAATATATATTTTTGTCACTGTTTAATCGAATAAATTTCCCCCTTATTTAAAATCAAACCGAGACATAGGCATGTCAGGATGGCCGAGCGGTCTAAGGCGCCAGACTCAAGGTTCGATCCTTGCTCTGATGGCAGAGTGCTGAGAGTTCTGGTCCACGAATGTGGGCGTGGGTTCGAATCCCACTTCTGCCTGGAAGTTTTCTTCTCATTTTTCACGGAAATTTATTTTTATTTTTCATGCATTTAGCATTATTATTTTTTTAATAATAAATGCTTTTTCAATATATATTTTTGTCACTGTTTAATCGAATAAATTTCCCCCTTATTTAAAATCAAACCGAGACATAGGCATGTCAGGATGGCCGAGCGGTCTAAGGCGCCAGACTCAAGGTTCGATCCCTGCTCTGATGGCAGAGTGCTGAGTGTTCTGGTCCACGAATGTGGGCGTGGGTTCGAATCCCACTTCTGACTGGAAGTTTTTTTCTCATTTTTCACGGAAATTTATTTTTATTTTTCATGGATTTAGCATTATTATTTTTTTAATAATAAATGCTTTTTCAATATATATTTTTGTCACTGTTTAATCGAATAAATTTCCCCCTTATTTAAAATCAAACCGAGACATAGGCATGTCAGGATGGCCGAGCGGTCTAAGGCGCCAGACTCAAGGTTCGATCCTTGCTCTGATGGCAGAGTGCTGAGAGTTGTGGTCCACGAATGTGGGCGTGCGTTCGAATCCCACTTCTGCCTGGAAGTTTTCTTCTCATTTTTCACGGAAATTTATTTTTATTTTTCATGCATTTAGCATTATTATTTTTTTAATAATAAATGCTTTTTCAATATATATTTTTGTCACTGTTTAATCGAATAAATTTCCCCCTTATTTAAAATCAAACCGAGACATAGGCATGTCAGGATGGCCGAGCGGTCTAAGGCGCCAGACTCAAGGTTCGATCCCTGCTCTGATGGCAGAGTGCTGAGTGTTCTGGTCCACGAATGTGGGCGTGGGTTCGAATCCCACTTCTGACTGGAAGTTTTTTTCTCATTTTTCACGGAAATTTATTTTTATTTTTCATGGATTTAGCATTATTATTTTTTTAATAATAAATGCTTTTTCAATATATATTTTTGTCACTGTTTAATCGAATTAATTTCCCCCTTATTTAAAATCAAACCGTGACATCGGCATGTCAGGATGGCCGAGCGGTCTAAGGCGCCAGACTCAAGGTTCGATCCTTGCTCTGATTGCAGAGTGCTGAGTGTTCTGGTCCACGAATGTGGGCGTGGGTTCGAATCCCACTTCTGACTGGAAGTTTTTTTCTCATTTTTCACGGAAATTTATTTTTATTTTTCATGGATTTAGCATTATTATTTTTTTAATAATAAATGCTTTTTCAATATATATTTTTGTCACTGTTTAATCGAATAAATTTCCCCCTTATTTAAAATCAAACCGAGACATAGGCATGTCAGGATGGCCGAGCGGTCTAAGGCGCCAGAGTCAAGGTTCGATCCTTGCTCTGATAGCAGAGTGCTGAGTGTTCTGGTCCATAATGTGGGCGTGGGTTCGAATCCCACTTCTGACTGGAAGTTTTTTTCTCATTTTTCACGGAAATTTATTTTTATTTTTCATGGATTTAGCATTATTATTTTTTTAATAATAAATGCTTTTTCAATATATATTTTTGTCACTGTTTAATCGAATAAATTTCCCCCTTATTTAAAATCAAACCGAGACATAGGCATGTCAGGATGGCCGAGCGGTCTAAGGCGCCAGACTCAAGGTTCGATCCTTGCTCTGATAGCAGAGTGCTGAGTGTTCTGGTCCACGAATGTGGGCGTAGGTTCGAATCCCACTTCTGACTGGAAGTTTCTTCCTCATTTTTCACGGAAATTTATTTTTATTTTTCATGGATTTAGCATTATTATTTTTTTAATAATAAATGCTTTTTCAATATATATTTTTGTCACTGTTTAATCGAATAAATTTCCCCCTTATTTAAAATCAAACCGAGACATAGGCATGTCAGGATGGCCGAGCGGTCTAAGGCGCCAGACTCAAGGTTCGATCCTTGCTCTGATAGCAGAGTGCTGAGTGTTCTGGTCCATAATGTGGGCGTGGGTTCGAATCCCACTTCTGACTGGAAGTTTTTTTCTCATTTTTCACGGAAATTTATTTTTATTTTTCATGGATTTAGCATTATTATTTTTTTAATAATAAATGCTTTTTCAATATATATTTTTGTCACTGTTTAATCGAATAAATTTCCCCCTTATTTAAAATCAAACCGAGACATAGGCATGTCAGGATGGCCGAGCGGTCTAAGGCGCCAGACTCAAGGTTCGATCCTTGCTCTGATAGCAGAGTGCTGAGTGTTCTGGTCCACGAATGTGGGCGTAGGTTCGAATCCCACTTCTGACTGGAAGTTTCTTCCTCATTTTTCACGGAAATTTATTTTTATTTTTCATGGATTTAGCATTATTATTTTTTTAATAATAAATGCTTTTTCAATATATATTTTTGTCACTGTTTAATCGAATAAATTTCCCCCTTATTTAAAATCAAACCGAGACATAGGCATGTCAGGATGGCCGAGCGGTCTAAGGCGCCAGACTCAAGGTTCGATCCTTGCTCTGATGGCAGAGTGCTGAGAGTTCTGGTCCACGAATGTGGGCGTGGGTTCGAATCCCACTTCTGAAAGGATATTTTTTCTCATTTTTCACGGATATTTATTTTTGTTTTTCATGGATTTAGCATTATTATTTTTTTAATAAAAAAATGCTTTTTCAATATATATTTTTGTCACTGTTTAATCGAATAAATTTCCCCCTTATTTAAAATCAAACCGAGACATAGGCATGTCAGGATGGCCGAGCGGTCTAAGGCGCCAGACTCAAGGTTCGATCCTTGCTCTGATGGCAGAGTGCTGAGAGTTCTGGTCCACGAATGTGGGCGTGGGTTCGAATCCCACTTCTGACTGGAAGTTTTTTTCTCATTTTTCACGGATATTTATTTTTATTTTTCATGGATTTAGCATTATTATTTTTTTAATAAAAAAATGCTTTTTCAATATATATTTTTGTCAATGTTTAATCGAATAAATTTCCCCCTTATTTAAAATCAAACCGAGACATAGGCATGTCAGGATGGCCGAGCGGTCTAAGGCGCCAGACTCAAGGTTCGATCCTTGCTCTGATGGCAGAGTGCTGAGAGTTCTGGTCCACGAATGTGGGCGTGGGTTCGAATCCCACTTCTGACAGGATATTTTTTCTCATTTTTCACGGAAATTTATTTTTATTTTTCATGGATTTAGCATTATTATTTTTTTAATAATAAATGCTTTTTCAATATATGTTTTTGTCACTGTTTAATCGAATAAATTTCCCCCTTATTTAAAATCAAACCGAGACATAGGCATGTCAGGATGGCCGAGCGGTCTAAGGCGCCAGACTCAAGGTTCGATCCTTGCTCTGATAGCAGAGTGCTGAGTGTTCTGGTCCACGAATGTGGGCGTGGGTTCGAATCCCGCTTCTGACTGGAAGTTTTTTCCTCATTTTTCACGGAAATTTATTTTTATTTTTCATGGATTTAGCATTATTATTTTTTTAATAATAAATGCTTTTTCAATATATATTTTTGTCACTGTTTAATCGAATAAATTTCCCCCTTATTTAAAATCAAACCGAGACATAGGCATGTCAGGATGGCCGTGCGGTCTAAGGCGCCAGACTCAAGGTTCGATCCTTGCTCTGATAGCAGAGTGCTGAGTGTTCTGCTCCACGAATGTGGGCGTGGGTTCGAATCCCACTTCTGACAGGAAGTTTTTTTCTCATTTTTCCCGGAAATTTATTTTTATTTTTCATGGATTTAGCATTATTTTTTTTTAATAATAAATGCTTTTTCAATATATATTTTTGTCACTGTTTAATCGAATAAATTTCCCCCTTATTTAAAATCAAACCAAGACATAGGCATGTCAGGATGGCCGAGCTGTCTAAGGCGCCAGACTCAAGGTTCGATCCCTGCTCTGATGGCAGAGTGCTGAGTGTTCTGGTCCACGAATGTGGGCGTGGGTTCGAATCCCACTTCTGACTGGAAGTTTTCTTCTCATTTTTCACGGAAATTTATTTTTATTTTTCATGGATTTAGCATTATTATTTTTTTAATAATAAATGCTTTTTCAATATATATTTTTGTCACTGTTTAATCGAATAAATTTCCCCCTTATTTAAAATCAAACCGAGACATAGGCATGTCAGGATGGCCGAGCGGTCTAAGGCGCCAGACTCAAGGTTCGATCCTTGCTCTGATAGCAGAGTGCTGAGTGTTCTGGTCCATAATGTGGGCGTGGGTTCGAATCCCACTTCTGACTGGAAGTTTTTTTCTCATTTTTCACGGAAATTTATTTTTATTTTTCTTGGATTTAGCATTATTATTTTTTTAATAATAAATGCTTTTTCAATATATATTTTTGTCACTGTTTAATCGAATAAATTTCCCCCTTATTTAAAATCAAACCGAGACATAGGCATGTCAGGATGGCCGAGCGGTCTAAGGCGCCAGACTCAAGGTTCGATCCTTGCTCTGATAGCAGAGTGCTGAGTGTTCTGGTCCACGAATGTGGGCGTAGGTTCGAATCCCACTTCTGACTGGAAGTTTCTTCCTCATTTTTCACGGAAATTTATTTTTATTTTTCATGGATTTAGCATTATTATTTTTTTAATAATAAATGCTTTTTCAATATATATTTTTGTCACTGTTTAATCGAATAAATTTCCCCCTTATTTAAAATCAAACCGAGACATAGGCATGTCAGGATGGCCGAGCGGTCTAAGGCGCCAGACTCAAGGTTCGATCCTTGCTCTGATGGCAGAGTGCTGAGAGTTCTGGTCCACGAATGTGGGCGTGGGTTCGAATCCCACTTCTGAAAGGATATTTTTTCTCATTTTTCACGGATATTTATTTTTGTTTTTCATGGATTTAGCATTATTATTTTTTTAATAAAAAAATGCTTTTTCAATATATATTTTTGTCACTGTTTAATCGAATAAATTTCCCCCTTATTTAAAATCAAACCGAGACATAGGCATGTCAGGATGGCCGAGCGGTCTAAGGCGCCAGACTCAAGGTTCGATCCTTGCTCTGATGGCAGAGTGCTGAGAGTTCTGGTTCACGAATGTGGGCGTGGGTTCGAATCCCACTTCTGACTGGAAGTTTTTTTCTCATTTTTCACGGATATTTATTTTTATTTTTCATGGATTTAGCATTATTATTTTTTTAATAAAAAAATGCTTTTTCAATATATATTTTTGTCAATGTTTAATCGAATAAATTTCCCCCTTATTTAAAATCAAACCGAGACATAGGCATGTCAGGATGGCCGAGCGGTCTAAGGCGCCAGACTCAAGGTTCGATCCTTGCTCTGATGGCAGAGTGCTGAGAGTTCTGGTCCACGAATGTGGGCGTGGGTTCGAATCCCACTTCTGACAGGATATTTTTTCTCATTTTTCACGGAAATTTATTTTTATTTTTCATGGATTTAGCATTATTATTTTTTTAATAATAAATGCTTTTTCAATATATATTTTTGTCACTGTTTAATCGAATAAATTTCCCCCTTATTTAAAATCAAATAGAGACATAGGCATGTCAGGATGGCCGAGCGGTCTAGGGCGCCAGACTCAAGGTTCGATCCTTGCTCTGATGGCAGAGTGCTGAGAGTTCTGGTCCACGAATGTGGGCGTGGGTTCGAATCCCACTTCTGACTGGAAGTTTTTTTCCCATTTTTCACGGATATTTATTTTTATTTTTCATGGATTTAGCATTATTATTTTTTTAATAAAAAAAATGCTTTTTCAATATATATTTTTGTCACTGTTTAATCGAATAAATTTCCCCCTTATTTAAAATCAAACCGAGACATAGGCATGTCAGGATGGCCGAGCGGTCTAAGGCGCCAGACTCAAGGTTCGATCCTTGCTCTGATAGCAGACTGCTGAGTGTTCTGGTCCACGAATGTGGGCGTGAGTTCGAATCCCACTTCTGACTGGAAGTTTTTTCCTCATGTTTCACGGAAATTTATTTTTATTTTTCATGGATTTAGCATTATTATTTTTTTAATAATAAATGCTTTTTCAATATATATTTTTGTCACTGTTTAATCGAATAAATTTCCCCCTTATTTAAAATCAAACCGAGACATAGGCATGTCAGGATGGCCGAGCGGTCTAAGGCGCCAGAGTCAAGGTTCGATCCTTGCTCTGATGGCAGAGTGCTGAGAGTTCTGGTCCACGAATGTGGGCGTGGGTTCGAATCCCACTTCTTACAGGATATTTTTTCTCATTTTTCACGGAAATTTATTTTTATTTTTCACGGATTTAGCATTATTATTTTTTTAATAATAAATTCTTTTTCAATATATATTTTTGCCACTGTTTAATCAAATAAATTTCCCCCTTATTTAAAATCAAACCGAGACATAGGCATGTAAGGATGGCCGAACGGTCTAAGGCGCCAGAGTCAAGGTTCGATCCTTGCACTGATGGCAGAGTGCTGAGTGTTCTGGTCCATAATGTGGGCGTGGGTTCGAATCCAACTTCTGACTGGAAGTTTTTTTCTCATTTTTCACGGAAATTTATTTTTATTTTTCATGGATTTAGCATTATTATTTTTTTAATAATAAATGCTTTTTCAATATATGTTTTTGTCACTGTTTAATCGAATAAATTTCCCCCTTATTTAAAATCAAACCGAGACATAGGCATGTCAGGATGGCCGAGCGGTCTAAGGCGCCAGACTCAAGGTTCGATCCTTGCTCTGATAGCAGAGTGCTGAGTGTTTTGGTCCACGAATGTGGGCGTGGGTTTGAATCCCGCTTCTGACTGGAAGTTTTTTCCTCATTTTTCACGGAAATTTATTTTTATTTTTCATGGATTTAGCATTATTATTTTTTTAATAATAAATGCTTTTTCAATATATATTTTTGTCACTGTTTAATCGAATAAATTTCCCCCTTATTTAAAATCAAACCGAGACATAGGCATGTCAGGATGGCCGAGCGGTCTAAGGCGCCAGACTCAAGGTTCGATCCTTGCTCTGATAGCAGAGTGCTGAGTGTTCTGCTCCACGAATGTGGGCGTGGGTTCGAATCCCACTTCTGACAGGAAGTTTTTTTCTCATTTTTCCCGGAAATTTATTTTTATTTTTCATGGATTTAGCATTATTTTTTTTTAATAATAAATGCTTTTTCAATATATATTTTTGTCACTGTTTAATCGAATAAATTTCCCCCTTATTTAAAATCAAACCAAGACATAGGCATGTCAGGATGGCCGAGCTGTCTAAGGCGCCAGACTCAAGGTTCGATCCCTGCTCTGATGGCAGAGTGCTGAGTGTTCTGGTCCACGAATGTGGGCGTGGGTTCGAATCCCACTTCTGACTGGAAGTTTTCTTCTCATTTTTCACGGAAATTTATTTTTATTTTTCATGGATTTAGCATTATTAGTTTTTTAATAATAAATGCTTTTTCAATATATATTTTTTTCACTGTTTAATCGAATAAATTTCCCCCTTATTTAAAATCAAACCGAGACATAGGCATGTCAGGATGGCCGAGCGGTCTAAGGCGCCAGACTCAAGGTTCGATCCTTGCTCTGATGGCAGAGTGCTGAGAGTTCTGGTCCACGAATGTGGGCGTGGGTTCGAATCCCACTTCTGACAGGATATTTTTTCTCATTTTTCACGGATATTTATTTTTATTTTTCATGGATTTAGCATTATTATTTTTTTAATAAAAAAATGCTTTTTCAATATATATTTTTGTCACTGTTTAATCGAATAAATTTCCCCCTTATTTAAAATCAAACCGAGACATAGGCATGTCAGGATGGCCGAGCGGTCTAAGGCGCCAGACTCAAGGTTCGATCCTTGCTCTGATGGCAGAGTGCTGAGAGTTCTGGTCCACGAATGTGGGCGTGGGTTCGAATCCCACTTCTGACTGGAAGTTTTTTTCTCATTTTTCACGGATATTTATTTTATTTTTCGTGGATTTAGCATTATTATTTTTTTAATAAAAAAATGCTTTTTCAATATATATTTTTGTCACTGTTTAATCGAATAAATTTCCCCCTTATTTAAAATCAAACCGAGACATAGGCATGTCAGGATGGCCAAGCGGTCTAAGGCGCCAGACTCAAGGTTCGATCCTTGCTCTGATAGCAGACTGCTGAGTGTTCTGGTCCACGAATGTGGGCGTGGGTTCGAATCCCACTTCTGACTGGAAGTTTTTTCCTCATTTTTCACGGAAATTTATTTTTATTTTTCATGGATTTAGCATTATTATTTTTTTAATAATAAATGCTTTTTCAATATATATTTTTGTCACTGTTTAATCGAATAAATTTCCCCCTTATTTAAAATCAAACCGAGACATAGGCATGTCAGGATGGCCGAGCGGTCTAAGGCGCCAGAGTCAAGGTTCGATCCTTGCTCTGATGGCAGAGTGCTGAGTGTTCTGGTCCGTAATGTGGGCGTGGGTTCGAATCCCACTTCTGACTGGAAGTTTTTTTCTCATTTTTCACGGAAATTTATTTTTATTTTTCATGGATTTAGCATTATTATTTTTTTAATAATAAATGCTTTTTCAATATATATATTTGTCACTGTTTAATCGAATAAATTTCCCCCTTATTTAAAATCAAACCGAGACATAGGCATGTCAGGATGGCCGAGCGGTCTAAGGCGCCAGACTCAAGGTTCGATCCTTGCTCTGATAGCAGAGTGCTGAGTGTTCTGGTTCACGAATGTGGGCGTGGGTTCGAATCCCACTTCTGACTGGAAGTTTTTTTCTCATTTTTCACGGAAATTTATTTTTATTTTTCACGGATTTAGCATTATTATTTTTTTAATAATAAATGCTCTTTCAATATATATTTTTGTCACTGTTTAATCGAAAAAATTTCCCCTTTATTTAAAATCAAACCGAGACATAGGCATGTCAGGATGGCCGAGCGGTCTAAGGCGCCAGACTCAAGGTTCGATCCTTGCTCTGATAGCAGAGTGCTGAGTGTTCTGGTCCACGAATATGTGCGTGGGTTCGAATCCCACTTCTGACGGGAAGTTTTTTTCTCATTTTTCACGGAAATTTATTTTTATTTTTCATGGATTTAGCATTATTATTTTTTTAATAATAAATGCTTTTTCAATATATATTTTTGTCACTGTTTAATCGAATAAATTTCCCCCTTATTTAAAATCAAACCGAGACATAGGCATGTGAGGATGGCCGAGCGGTCTAAGGCGCCAGACTCAAGGTTCGATCCTTGCTCTGATGGCAGAGTGCTGAGAGTTCTGGTCCACGAATGTGGGCGTGGGTTCGAATCCCACTTCTGACTGGAAGTTTTTTTCTCATTTTTCACGGAAATTTATTTTTATTTTTCATGGATTTAGCATTATTATTTTTTTAATAATAAATCCTTTTTCAATATATATTTTTGTCACTGTTTAATCGAATAAATTTCCCCCTTATTTAAAATCAAACCGAGACATAGGCATGTCAGGATGACCGAGCGGTCTAAGGCGCCAGACTCAAGGTTCGATCCTTGCTCTGATGGCAGAGTGCTGAGAGTTCTGGTCCACGAATGTGGGCGTGGGTTCGAATCCCACTTCTGACTGGAAGTTTTTTTCTCATTTTTCACGGAAATTTATTTATATTTTTCATGGATTTAGCATTATTATTTTTTTAATAATAAATGCTTTTTCAATATATATTTTTGTCACTGTTTAATCGAATAAATTTCCCCCTTATTTAAAATCAAACAGAGACATAGGCATGTCAGGATGGCCGAGCGGTCTAAGGCGCCAGAGTCAAGGTTCGATCCTTGCTCTGATGGCAGAGTGCTGAGTGTTCTGGTCCGTAATGTGGGCGTGGGTTCGAATCCCACTTCTGACTGGAAGTTTTTTTCTCATTTTTCACGGAAATTTATTTTTATTTTTCATGGATTTAGCATTATTATTTTTTTAATAATAAATTCTTTTTCAATATATATTTTTGCCACTGTTTAATCAAATAAATTTCCCCCTTATTTAAAATCAAACCGAGACATAGGCATGTAAGGATGGCCGAACGGTCTAAGGCGCCAGAGTCAAGGTTCGATCCTTGCACTGATGGCAGAGTGCTGAGTGTTCTGGTCCATAATGTGGGCGTGGGTTCGAATCCAACTTCTGACTGGAAATTTTTTTCTCATTTTTCACGGAAATTTATTTTTATTTTTCATGGATTTAGCATTATTATTTTTTTAATAATAAATGCTTTTTCAATATATGTTTTTGTCACTGTTTAATCGAATAAATTTCCCCCTTATTTAAAATCAAACCGAGACATAGGCATGTCAGGATGGCCGAGCGGTCTAAGGCGCCAGACTCAAGGTTCGATCCTTGCTCTGATAGCAGAGTGCTGAGTGTTCTGGTCCACGAATGTGGGCGTGGGTTCGAATCCCGCTTCTGACTGGAAGTTTTTTCCTCATTTTTCACGGAAATTTATTTTTATTTTTCATGGATTTAGCATTATTATTTTTTTAATAATAAATGCTTTTTCAATATATATTTTTGTCACTGTTTAATCGAATAAATTTCCCCCTTATTTAAAATCAAACCGAGACATAGGCATGTCAGGATGGCCGAGCGGTCTAAGGCGCCAGACT
Source organism: Parasteatoda tepidariorum (assembly GCF_982258835.1). Taxonomy (NCBI): domain Eukaryota; kingdom Metazoa; phylum Arthropoda; class Arachnida; order Araneae; family Theridiidae; genus Parasteatoda; species Parasteatoda tepidariorum. Next base: position 69,256,564 of record NC_141763.1, read on the forward strand.
CAAGGTTCGATCCTTGCTCTGATAGCAGAGTGCTGAGTGTTCTGCTCCACGAATGTGGGCGTGGGTTCGAATCCCACTTCTGACAGGAAGTTTTTTTCTCATTTTTCATGGATTTAGCATTATTATTTTTTTAATAATAAATGCTTTTTCAATATATATTTTTGTCACTGTTTAATCGAATAAATTTCCCCCTTATTTAAAATCAAACCGAGACATAGGCATGTCAGGATGGCCGAGCGGTCTAAGGCGCCAGACTCAAGGTTCGATCCTTGCTCTGATAGCAGAGTGCTGAGTGTTCTGCTCCACGAATGTGGGCGTGGGTTCGAATCCCACTTCTGACAGGAAGTTTTTTTCTCATTTTTCCCGGAAATTTATTTTTATTTTTCATGGATTTAGCATTATTTTTTTTTAATAATAAATGCTTTTTCAATATATATTTTTGTCACTGTTTAATCGAATAAATTTCCCCCTTATTTAAAATCAAACCAAGACATAGGCATGTCAGGATGGCCGAGCTGTCTAAGGCGCCAGACTCAAGGTTCGATCCCTGCTCTGATGGCAGAGTGCTGAGTGTTCTGGTCCACGAATGTGGGCGTGGGTTCGAATCCCACTTCTGACTGGAAGTTTTCTTCTCATTTTTCACGGAAATTTATTTTTATTTTTCATGGATTTAGCATTATTAGTTTTTTAATAATAAATGCTTTTTCAATATGTATTTTTGTCACTGTTTAATCGAATATATTTCCCCCTTATTTAAAATCAAACCGAGACATAGGCATGTCAGTATGGCCGAGCGGTCTAAGGCGCCAGACTCAAGGTTCGATCCTTGCTCTGATAGCAGAGTGCTGAGTGTTCTGGTCCACGAATGTGGGCGTGGGTTCCAATCCCACTTCTGACTGGAAGTTTTTTTCTCATTTTTCACGGAAATTTATTTTTTATTTTTCATGGATTTAGCATTATTATTTTTTTAATAATAAATGCTTTTTCAATATATATTTTTGTCACTGTTTAATCGAATAAATTTCCCCCTTATTTAAAATCAAACCGCGCCACAGGCATGTCAGGATGGCCGAGCGGTCTAAGGCGCCAGAGTCAAGGTTCGATCCTTGCACTGATGGCAGAGTGCTGAGTGTTCTGGTCCATAATGTGGGCGTGGGTTCGAATCCAACTTCTGACTGGAAGTTTTTTTCTCATTTTTCACGGAAATTTATTTTTATTTTTCATGGATTTAGCATTATTATTTTTTTAATAATAAATGCTTTTTCAATATATGTTTTTGTCACTGTTTAATCGAATAAATTTCCCCCTTATTTAAAATCAAACCGAGACATAGGCATGTCAGGATGGCCGAGCGGTCTACGGCGCCAGACTCAAGGTTCGATCCTTGCTCTGATAGCAGAGTGCTGAGTGTTCTGGTCCACGAATGTGGGCGTGGGTTCGAATCCCACTTCTGACTGGAAGTTTTTTCCTCATTTTTCACGGAAATTTATTTTTATTTTTCATGGATTTAGCATTATTATTTTTTTAATAATAAATGCTTTTTCAATATATATTTTTGTCACTGTTTAATCGAATAAATTTCCCCCTTATTTAAAATCAAACCAAGACATAGGCATGTCAGGATGGCCGAGCTGTCTAAGGCGCCAGACTCAAGGTTCGATCCCTGCTCTGATGGCAGAGTGCTGAGTGTTCTGGTCCACGAATGTGGGCGTGGGTTCGAATCCCACTTCTGACTGGAAGTTTTCTTCTCATTTTTCACGGAAATTTATTTTTATTTTTCATGGATTTAGAATTATTATTTTTTTAATAATAAATGCTTTTTCAATATGTATTTTTGTCACTGTTTAATCGAATAAATTTCCCCCTTATTTAAAATCAAACCGAGACATAGGCATGTCAGTATGGCCGAGCGGTCTAAGGCGCCAGACTCAAGGTTCGATCCTTGCTCTGATAGCAGAGTGCTGAGTGTTCTGGTCCACGAATGTGGGCGTGGGTTCGAATCCCACTTCTGACTGGAAGTTTTTTTCTCATTTTTCACGGAAATTTATTTTAATTTGTCATGGATTTAGCATTATTTTTTATTTAATAATAAATGCTTTTTCAATATATATTTTTGTCACTGTTTAATCGAATAAATTTCCCCCTTATTTAAAATCAAACCGAGACATCGGCACGTCAGGATGGCCGAGCGGTCTAAGGCGCCAGACTCAAGGTTCGATCCTTGCTCTGATTGCAGAGTGCTGAGTGTTCTGGTCCACGAATGTGGGCGTGGGTTCGAATCCCACTTCTGACTGGAAGTTTTTTTCTCATTTTTCACGGAAATTTATTTTTTATTTTTCATGGATTTAGCATTATTATTTTTTTAATAATAAATGCTTTTTCAATATATATTTTTGTCACTGTTTAATCGAATAAATTTCCCCCTTATTTAAAATCAAACCGCGCCACAGGCATGTCAGGATGGCCGAGCGGTCTAAGGCGCCAGACTCAAGGCTCGATCCTTGCTCTGATAGCAGAGTGCTGAGTGTTCTGGTCCACGAATGTGGGCGTGGGTTCGAATCCCACTTCTGACTGGAAGTTTTTTTCTCATTTTTTCTCGGAAATTTATTTTTATTTTTCATGCATTTAACATTATTATTTTTTTAATAATAAATGCTTTTTCAATATATATTTTTGTCACTGTTTAATCGAATTAATTTCCCCCTTATTTAAAATCAAACCGAGACATAGGCATGTCAGGATGGCCGAGCGGTCTAAGGCGCCAGACTCAAGGTTCGATCCTTGCTCTGATTGCAGAGTGCTGAGTGTTCTGGTCCACGAATGTGGTCGTGGGTTCGAATCCCACTTCTGACTGGAAGTTTTTTTCTCATTTTTCACGGAAATTTATTTTTATTTTTCATGGATTTAGCATTATTATTTTTTTAATAATAAATGCTTTTTCAATATGTATTTTTGTCACTGTTTAATCGAATAAATTTCCCCCTTATTTAAAATCAAACCGAGACATAGGCATGTCAGTATGGCCGAGCGGTCTAAGGCGCCAGAGTCAAGGTTCGATCCTTGCACTGATGGCAGAGTGCTGAGTGTTCTGGTCCATAATGTGGGCGTGGGTTCGAATCCAACTTCTGACTGGAAGTTTTTTTCTCATTTTTCACGGAAATTTATTTTTATTTTTCATGGATTTAGCATTATTATTTTTTTAATAATAAATGCTTTTTCAATATATGTTTTTGTCACTGTTTAATCGAATAAATTTCCCCCTTATTTAAAATCAAACCGAGACATAGGCATGTCAGGATGGCCGAGCGGTCTAAGGCGCCAGACTCAAGGTTCGATCCTTGCTCTGATAGCAGAGTGCTGAGTGTTCTGGTCCACGAATGTGGGCGTGGGTTCGAATCCCACTTCTGACTGGAAGTTTTTTCCTCATTTTTCACGGAAATTTATTTTTATTTTTCATGGATTTAGCATTATTATTTTTTTAATAATAAATGCTTTTTCAATATATATTTTTGTCACTGTTTAATCGAATAAATTTCCCCCTTATTTAAAATCAAACCGAGACATAGGCATGTCAGGATGGCCGAGCGGTCTAAGGCGCCAGACTCAAGGTTCGATCCTTGCTCTGATAGCAGAGTGCTGAGTGTTCTGCACCACGAATGTGGGCGTGGGTTCGAATCCCACTTCTGACTGGAAGTTTTTTCTCATTTTTCCCGGAAATTTATTTTTATTTTTCATGGATTCAGCATTATTTTTTTTTAAATAATAAATGCTTTTTCAATATATATTTTTGTCACTGTTTAATCGAATAAATTTCCCCCTTATTTAAAATCAAACCAAGACATAGGCTTGTCAGGATGGCCGAGCTGTCTAAGGCGCCAGACTCAAGGTTCAATCCCTGCTCTGATGGCAGAGTGCTGAGTGTTCTGGTCCACGAATGTGGGCGTGGGTTCGAATCCCACTTCTGACTGGAAGTTTTTTTCTCATTTTTCACGGAAATTTATTTTAATTTGTCATGGATTTAGCATTATTTTTTATTTAATAATAAATGCTTTTTCAATATATATTTTTGTCACTGTTTAATCGAATAAATTTCCCCCTTATTTAAAATCAAACCGAGACATCGGCATGTCAGGATGGCCGAGCGGTCTAAGGCGCCAGACTCAAGGTTCGATCCTTGCTCTGATTGCAGAGTGCTGAGTGTTCCGGTCCACGAATGTGGGCGTGGGTTCGAATCCCACTTCTGACTGGAAGTTTTTTTCTCATTTTTCACGGAAATTTATTTTTTATTTTTCATGGATTTAGCATTATTATTTTTTTAATAATAAATGCTTTTTCAATATATATTTTTGTCACTGTTTAATCGAATAAATTTCCCCCTTATTTAAAATCAAACCGCGCCACAGGCATGTCAGGATGGCCGAGCGGTCTAAGGCGCCAGACTCAAGGCTCGATCCTTGCTCTGATAGCAGAGTGCTGAGTGTTCTGGTCCACGAATGTGGGCGTGGGTTCGAATCCCACTTCTGACTGGAAGTTTTTTTCTCATTTTTTCTCGGAAATTTATTTTTATTTTTCATGGATTTAACATTATTATTTTTTTAATAATAAATGCTTTTTCAATATATATTTTTGTCACTGTTTAATCGAATTAATTTCCCCCTTATTTAAAATCAAACCGAGACATAGGCATGTCAGGATGGCCGAGCGGTCTAAGGCGCCAGACTCAAGGTTCGATCCTTGCTCTGATTGCAGAGTGCTGAGTGTTCTGGTCCACGAATGTGGTCGTGGGTTCGAATCCCACTTCTGACTGGAAGTTTTTTTCTCATTTTTCACGGAAATTTATTTTTATTTTTCATGGATTTAGCATTATTATTTTTTTAATAATAAATGCTTTTTCAATATATATTTTTGTCACTGTTTAATCGAATAAATTTCCCCCTTATTTAAAATCAAACCGAGACATAGGCATGTCAGGATGGCCGAGCGGTCTAAGGCGCCAGAGTCAAGGTTCGATCCTTGCTCTGATGGCAGAGTGCTGAGTGTTCTGGTCCATAATGTGGGCGTGGGTTCGAATCCCACTTCTGACTGGAAGTTTTTTTCTCATTTTTCACGGAAATTTATTTTTATTTTTCATGGATTTAGCATTATTATTTTTTTAATAATAAATTCTTTTTCAATATATATTTTTGTCACTGTTTAATCGAATAAATTTCCCCCTTATTTAAAATCAAACCGACACATAGGCATGTCAGGATGGCCGAGCGGTCTAAGGCGCCAGAGTCAAGGTTCGATCCTTGCACTGATGGCAGAGTGCTGAGTGTTCTGGTCCATAATGTGGGCGTGGGTTCGAATCCCACTTCTAACTGGAAGTTTTTTTCTCATTTTTCACGGAAATTTATTTTTATTTTTCATGGATTTAACATTATTATTTTTTTAATAATAAATGCTTTTTCAATATATGTTTTTGTCACTGTTTAATCGAATAAATTTCCCCCTTATTTAAAATCAAACCGCGCCGCAGGCATGTCAGGATGGCCGAGCGGTCTAAGGCGCCAGACTCAAGGTTCGATCCTTGCTCTGATAGCAGAGTGCTGAGAGTTCTGGTCCACGAATGTGGGCGTGGGTTCGAATCCCACTTCTGACTGGAAGTTTTTTTCTCATTTTTCACGGATATTTATTTTTATTTTTCATGGATTTAGCATTATTATTTTTTTAATAAAAAAATGCTTTTTCAATATATATTTTTGTCACTGTTTAATCGAATAAATTTCCCCCTTATTTAAAATCAAACCGAGACATAGGCATGTCAGGATGGCCGAGCGGTCTAAGGCGCCAGACTCAAGGTTCGATCCTTGCTCTGATGGCAGAGTGCTGAGAGTTCTGGTCCACGAATGTGGGCGTGGGTTCGAATCCCACTTCTGACAGGATATTTTTTCTCATTTTTCACGGAAATTTATTTTTATTTTTCATGGATTTAGCATTATTATTTTTTTAATAATAAATGCTTTTTCAATATATATTTTTGTCACTGTTTAATCGAATAAATTTCCCCCTTATTTAAAATCAAACCGAGACATAGGCATGTCAGGATGGCCGAGCGGTCTAAGGCGCCAGACTCAAGGTTCGATCCTTGCTCTGATGGCAGAGTGCTGAGAGTTCTGGTCCACGAATGTGGGCGTGGGTTCGAATCCCACTTCTGACTGGAAGTTTTTTTCTCATTTTTCACGGATATTTATTTTTATTTTTCATGGATTTAGCATTATTATTTTTTAATAAAAAAATGCTTTTTCAATATATATTTTTGTCACTGTTTAATCGAATAAATTTCCCCCTTATTTAAAATCAAACCGAGACATAGGCATGTCAGGATGGCCGAGCGGTCTAAGGCGCCAGACTCAAGGTTCGATCCTTGCTCTGATAGCAGACTGCTGAGTGTTCTGGTCCACGAATGTGGGCGTGGGTTCGAATCCCACTTCTGACTGGAAGTTTTTTCCTCATTTTTCACGGAAATTTATTTTTATTTTTCATGGATTTAGCATTATTATTTTTTTAATAATAAATGCTTTTTCAATATATATTTTTGTCACTGTTTAATCGAATAAATTTCCCCCTTATTTAAAATCAAACCGAGACATAGGCATGTCAGGATGGCCGAGCGGTCTAAGGCGCCAGAGTCAAGGTTCGATCCTTGCTCTGATGGCAGAGTGCTGAGAGTTCTGGTCCACGAATGTGGGCGTGGGTTCGAATCCCACTTCTGACGGGATATTTTTTCACGGAAATTTATTTTTATTTTTCATGGATTTAGCATTATTATTTTTTTAATAATAAATGCTTTTTCAATATATATTTTTGTCACTGTTTAATCGAATAAATTTCCCCCTTATTTAAAATCAAACCGAGACATAGGCATGTCAGGATGGCCGAGCGGTCTAAGGCGCCAGACTCAAGGTTCGATACTTGCTCTGATAGCAGAGTGCTGAGTGTTCTGGTCCACGAATGTGGGCGTAGGTTCGAATCCCACTTCTGACTGGAAGTTTCTTCCTCATTTTTCACGGAAATTTATTTTTATTTTTCATGGATTTAGCATTATTATTTTTTTAATAATAAATGCTTTTTCAATATATATTTTTGTCACTGTTTAATCGAATAAATTTCCCCCTTATTTAAAATCAAACCGAGACATAGGCATGTCAGGATGGCCGAGCGGTCTAAGGCGCCAGACTCAAGGTTCGATCCTTGCTCTGATAGCAGACTGCTGAGTGTTCTGGTCCACGAATGTGGGCGTGGGTTCGAATCCCACTTCTGACTGGAAGTTTTTTTCTCATTTTTCACGGAAATTTATTTTTATTTTTCATGGATTTAGCATTATTATTTTTTTAATAATAAATGCTTTTTCAATATATATTTTTGTCACTGTTTAATCGAATAAATTTCCCCCTTATTTAAAATCAAACCGAGACATAGGCATGTCAGGATGGCCGAGCGGTCTAAGGCGCCAGACTCAAGGTTCGATCCTTGCTCTGATGGCAAAGTGCTGAGAGTTCTGGTCCACGAATGTGGGCGTGGGTTCGAATCCCACTTCTGACAGGATATTTTTTCTCATTTTTCACGGATATTTATTTTTATTTTTCATGGATTTAGCATTATTATTTTTTTAATAAAAAAATACTTTTTCAATATATATTTTTGTCACTGTTTAATCGAATAAATTTCCCCCTTATTTAAAATCAAACCGAGACATAGGCATGTCAGGATGGCCGAGCGGTCTAAGGCGCCAGACTCAAGGTTCGATCCTTGCTCTGATGGCAGAGTGCTGAGAGTTCTGGTCCACGAATGTGGGCGTGGGTTCGAATCCCACTTCTGACAGGATATTTTTTCTCATTTTTCACGGAAATTTATTTTTATTTTTCATGGATTTAGCATTATTATTTTTTTAATAATAAATGCTTTTTCAATATATATTTTTGTCACTGTTTAATCGAATAAATTTCCCCCTTATTTAAAATCAAACCGAGACATAGGCATGTCAGGATGGCCGAGCGGTCTAAGGCGCCAGACTCAAGGTTCGATCCTTGCTCTGATGGCAGAGTGCTGAGAGTTCTGGTCCACGAATGTGGGCGTGGGTTCGAATCCCACTTCTGACTGGAAGTTTTTTTCTCATTTTTCACGGATATTTATTTTTATTTTTCATGGATTTAGCATTATTATTTTTTTAATAAAAAAATGCTTTTTCAATATATATTTTTGTCACTGTTTAATCGAATAAATTTCCCCCTTATTTAAAATCAAACCGAGACATAGGCATGTCAGGATGGCCGAGCGGTCTAAGGCGCCAGACTCAAGGTTCGATCCTTGCTCTGATAGCAGACTGCTGAGTGTTCTGGTCCACGAATGTGGGCGTGGGTTCGAATCCCACTTCTGACTGGAAGTTTTTTCCTCATTTTTCACGGAAATTTATTTTTATTTTTCATGGATTTAGCATTATTATCTTTTTAATAATAAATGCTTTTTCAATATATATTTTTGTCACTGTTTAATCGAATAAATTTCCCCCTTATTTAAAATCAAACCGAGACATAGGCATGTCAGGATGGCCGAGCGGTCTAAGGCGCCAGAGTCAAGGTTCGATCCTTGCTCTGATGGCAGAGTGCTGAGTGTTCTGGTCCGTAATGTGGGCGTGGGTTCGAATCCCACTTCTGACTGGAAGTTTTTTTCTCATTTTTCACGGAAATTTATTTTTATTTTTCATGGATTTAGCATTATTATTTTTTTAATAATAAATGCTTTTTCAATATATATATTTGTCACTGTTTAATCGAATAAATTTCCCCCTTATTTAAAATCAAACCGAGACATAGGCATGTCAGGATGGCCGAGCGGTCAAAGGCGCCAGACTCAAGGTTCGATCCTTGCTCTGATAGCAGAGTGCTGAGTGTTCTGGTTCACGAATGTGGGCGTGGGTTCGAATCCCACTTCTGACTGGAAGTTTTTTTCTCATTTTTCACGGAAATTTATTTTAATTTTTCATGGATTTAGCATTATTATTTATTTAATAATAAATGCTTTTTCAATATATATTTTTGTCACTGTTTAATCGAAAAAATTTCCCCCTTATTTAAAATCAAACCGAGACATAGGCATGTCAGGATGGCCGAGCGGTCTAAGGCGCCAGACTCAAGGTTCGATCCCTGCTCTGATGGCAGAGTGCTGAGTGTTCTGGTCCACGAATGTGGGCGTGGGTTCGAATCCCACTTCTGACTGGAAGTTTTCTTCTCATTTTTCACGGAAATTTATTTTTATTTTTCATGGATTTAGAATTATTATTTTTTTAATAATAAATGCTTTTTCAATATGTATTTTTGTCACTGTTTAATCGAATAAATTTCCCCCTTATTTAAAATCAAACCGAGACATAGGCATGTCAGTATGGCCGAGCGGTCTAAGGCGCCAGACTCAAGGTTCGATCCTTGCTCTGATAGCAGAGTGCTGAGTGTTCTGGTCCACGAATGTGGGCGTGGGTTCGAATCCCACTTCTGACTGGAAGTTTTTTTCTCATTTTTCACGGAAATTTATTTTAATTTGTCATGGATTTAGCATTATTTTTTATTTAATAATAAATGCTTTTTCAATATATATTTTTGTCACTGTTTAATCGAATAAATTTCCCCCTTATTTAAAATCAAACCGAGACATCGGCACGTCAGGATGGCCGAGCGGTCTAAGGCGCCAGACTCAAGGTTCGATCCTTGCTCTGATTGCAGAGTGCTGAGTGTTCTGGTCCACGAATGTGGGCGTGGGTTCGAATCCCACTTCTGACTGGAAGTTTTTTTCTCATTTTTCACGGAAATTTATTTTTTATTTTTCATGGATTTAGCATTATTATTTTTTTAATAATAAATGCTTTTTCAATATATATTTTTGTCACTGTTTAATCGAATAAATTTCCCCCTTATTTAAAATCAAACCGCGCCACAGGCATGTCAGGATGGCCGAGCGGTCTAAGGCGCCAGACTCAAGGCTCGATCCTTGCTCTGATAGCAGAGTGCTGAGTGTTCTGGTCCACGAATGTGGGCGTGGGTTCGAATCCCACTTCTGACTGGAAGTTTTTTTCTCATTTTTTCTCGGAAATTTATTTTTATTTTTCATGCATTTAACATTATTATTTTTTTAATAATAAATGCTTTTTCAATATATATTTTTGTCACTGTTTAATCGAATTAATTTCCCCCTTATTTAAAATCAAACCGAGACATAGGCATGTCAGGATGGCCGAGCGGTCTAAGGCGCCAGACTCAAGGTTCGATCCTTGCTCTGATTGCAGAGTGCTGAGTGTTCTGGTCCACGAATGTGGTCGTGGGTTCGAATCCCACTTCTGACTGGAAGTTTTTTTCTCATTTTTCACGGAAATTTATTTTTATTTTTCATGGATTTAGCATTATTATTTTTTTAATAATAAATGCTTTTTCAATATGTATTTTTGTCACTGTTTAATCGAATAAATTTCCCCCTTATTTAAAATCAAACCGAGACATAGGCATGTCAGTATGGCCGAGCGGTCTAAGGCGCCAGAGTCAAGGTTCGATCCTTGCACTGATGGCAGAGTGCTGAGTGTTCTGGTCCATAATGTGGGCGTGGGTTCGAATCCAACTTCTGACTGGAAGTTTTTTTCTCATTTTTCACGGAAATTTATTTTTATTTTTCATGGATTTAGCATTATTATTTTTTTAATAATAAATGCTTTTTCAATATATGTTTTTGTCACTGTTTAATCGAATAAATTTCCCCCTTATTTAAAATCAAACCGAGACATAGGCATGTCAGGATGGCCGAGCGGTCTAAGGCGCCAGACTCAAGGTTCGATCCTTGCTCTGATAGCAGAGTGCTGAGTGTTCTGGTCCACGAATGTGGGCGTGGGTTCGAATCCCACTTCTGACTGGAAGTTTTTTCCTCATTTTTCACGGAAATTTATTTTTATTTTTCATGGATTTAGCATTATTATTTTTTTAATAATAAATGCTTTTTCAATATATATTTTTGTCACTGTTTAATCGAATAAATTTCCCCCTTATTTAAAATCAAACCGAGACATAGGCATGTCAGGATGGCCGAGCGGTCTAAGGCGCCAGACTCAAGGTTCGATCCTTGCTCTGATAGCAGAGTGCTGAGTGTTCTGCACCACGAATGTGGGCGTGGGTTCGAATCCCACTTCTGACTGGAAGTTTTTTCTCATTTTTCCCGGAAATTTATTTTTATTTTTCATGGATTCAGCATTATTTTTTTTTAAATAATAAATGCTTTTTCAATATATATTTTTGTCACTGTTTAATCGAATAAATTTCCCCCTTATTTAAAATCAAACCAAGACATAGGCTTGTCAGGATGGCCGAGCTGTCTAAGGCGCCAGACTCAAGGTTCGATCCCTGCTCTGATGGCAGAGTGCTGAGTGTTCTGGTCCACGAATGTGGGCGTGGGTTCGAATCCCACTTCTGACTGGAAGTTTTTTTCTCATTTTTCACGGAAATTTATTTTAATTTGTCATGGATTTAGCATTATTTTTTATTTAATAATAAATGCTTTTTCAATATATATTTTTGTCACTGTTTAATCGAATAAATTTCCCCCTTATTTAAAATCAAACCGAGACATCGGCATGTCAGGATGGCCGAGCGGTCTAAGGCGCCAGACTCAAGGTTCGATCCTTGCTCTGATTGCAGAGTGCTGAGTGTTCTGGTCCACGAATGTGGGCGTGGGTTCGAATCCCACTTCTGACTGGAAGTTTTTTTCTCATTTTTCACGGAAATTTATTTTTTATTTTTCATGGATTTAGCATTATTATTTTTTTAATAATAAATGCTTTTTCAATATATATTTTTGTCACTGTTTAATCGAATAAATTTCCCCCTTATTTAAAATCAAACCGCGCCACAGGCATGTCAGGATGGCCGAGCGGTCTAAGGCGCCAGACTCAAGGCTCGATCCTTGCTCTGATAGCAGAGTGCTGAGTGAACTGGTCCACGAATGTGGGCGTGGGTTCGAATCCCACTTCTGACTGGAAGTTTTTTTCTCATTTTTTCTCGGAAATTTATTTTTATTTTTCATGGATTTAACATTATTATTTTTTTAATAATAAATGCTTTTTCAATATATATTTTTGTCACTGTTTAATCGAATTAATTTCCCCCTTATTTAAAATCAAACCGAGACATAGGCATGTCAGGATGGCCGAGCGGTCTAAGGCGCCAGACTCAAGGTTCGATCCTTGCTCTGATTGCAGAGTGCTGAGTGTTCTGGTCCACGAATGTGGTCGTGGGTTCGAATCCCACTTCTGACTGGAAGTTTTTTTCTCATTTTTCACGGAAATTTATTTTTATTTTTCATGGATTTAGCATTATTATTTTTTTAATAATAAATGCTTTTTCAATATATATTTTTGTCACTGTTTAATCGAATAAATTTCCCCCTTATTTAAAATCAAACCGAGACATAGGCATGTCAGGATGGCCGAGCGGTCTAAGGCGCCAGAGTCAAGGTTCGATCCTTGCTCTGATGGCAGAGTGCTGAGTGTTCTGGTCCATAATGTGGGCGTGGGTTCGAATCCCACTTCTGACTGGAAGTTTTTTTCTCATTTTTCACGGAAATTTATTTTTATTTTTCATGGATTTAGCATTATTATTTTTTTAATAATAAATTCTTTTTCAATATATATTTTTGTCACTGTTTAATCGAATAAATTTCCCCCTTATTTAAAATCAAACCGACACATAGGCATGTCAGGATGGCCGAGCGGTCTAAGGCGCCAGAGTCAAGGTTCGATCCTTGCACTGATGGCAGAGTGCTGAGTGTTCTGGTCCATAATGTGGGCGTGGGTTCGAATCCCACTTCTAACTGGAAGTTTTTTTCTCATTTTTCACGGAAATTTATTTTTATTTTTCATGGATTTAGCATTATTATTTTTTTAATAATAAATGCTTTTTCAATATATGTTTTTGTCACTGTTTAATCGAATAAATTTCCCCCTTATTTAAAATCAAACCGCGCCGCAGGCATGTCAGGATGGCCGAGCGGTCTAAGGCGCCAGACTCAAGGTTCGATCCTTGCTCTGATAGCAGAGTGCTGAGAGTTCTGGTCCACGAATGTGGGCGTGGGTTCGAATCCCACTTCTGACTGGAAGTTTTTTTCTCATTTTTCACGGATATTTATTTTTATTTTTCATGGATTTAGCATTATTATTTTTTTAATAAAAAAATGCTTTTTCAATATATATTTTTGTCACTGTTTAATCGAATAAATTTCCCCCTTATTTAAAATCAAACCGAGACATAGGCATGTCAGGATGGCCGAGCGGTCTAAGGCGCCAGACTCAAGGTTCGATCCTTGCTCTGATTGCAGAGTGCTGAGTGTTCTGGTCCACGAATGTGGTCGTGGGTTCGAATCCCACTTCTGACTGGAAGTTTTTTTCTCATTTTTCACGGAAATTTATTTTTATTTTTCATGGATTTAGCATTATTATTTTTTTAATAATAAATGCTTTTTCAATATGTATTTTTGTCACTGTTTAATCGAATAAATTTCCCCCTTATTTAAAATCAAACCGAGACATAGGCATGTCAGTATGGCCGAGCGGTCTAAGGCGCCAGAGTCAAGGTTCGATCCTTGCACTGATGGCAGAGTGCTGAGTGTTCTGGTCCATAATGTGGGCGTGGGTTCGAATCCAACTTCTGACTGGAAGTTTTTTTCTCATTTTTCACGGAAATTTATTTTTATTTTTCATGGATTTAGCATTATTATTTTTTTAATAATAAATGCTTTTTCAATATATGTTTTTGTCACTGTTTAATCGAATAAATTTCCCCCTTATTTAAAATCAAACCGAGACATAGGCATGTCAGGATGGCCGAGCGGTCTAAGGCGCCAGACTCAAGGTTCGATCCTTGCTCTGATAGCAGAGTGCTGAGTGTTCTGGTCCACGAATGTGGGCGTGGGTTCGAATCCCACTTCTGACTGGAAGTTTTTTCCTCATTTTTCACGGAAATTTATTTTTATTTTTCATGGATTTAGCATTATTATTTTTTTAATAATAAATGCTTTTTCAATATATATTTTTGTCACTGTTTAATCGAATAAATTTCCCCCTTATTTAAAATCAAACCGAGACATAGGCATGTCAGGATGGCCGAGCGGTCTAAGGCGCCAGACTCAAGGTTCGATCCTTGCTCTGATAGCAGAGTGCTGAGTGTTCTGCACCACGAATGTGGGCGTGGGTTCGAATCCCACTTCTGACTGGAAGTTTTTTCTCATTTTTCCCGGAAATTTATTTTTATTTTTCATGGATTCAGCATTATTTTTTTTTAAATAATAAATGCTTTTTCAATATATATTTTTGTCACTGTTTAATCGAATAAATTTCCCCCTTATTTAAAATCAAACCAAGACATAGGCTTGTCAGGATGGCCGAGCTGTCTAAGGCGCCAGACTCAAGGTTCGATCCCTGCTCTGATGGCAGAGTGCTGAGTGTTCTGGTCCACGAATGTGGGCGTGAGTTCGAATCCCACTTCTGACTGGAAGTTTTTTTCTCATTTTTCACGGAAATTTATTTTAATTTGTCATGGATTTAGCATTATTTTTTATTTAATAATAAATGCTTTTTCAATATATATTTTTGTCACTGTTTAATCGAATAAATTTCCCCCTTATTTAAAATCAAACCGAGACATCGGCATGTCAGGATGGCCGAGCGGTCTAAGGCGCCAGACTCAAGGTTCGATCCTTGCTCTGATTGCAGAGTGCTGAGTGTTCTGGTCCACGAATGTGGGCGTGGGTTCGAATCCCACTTCTGACTGGAAGTTTTTTTCTCATTTTTCACGGAAATTTATTTTTTATTTTTCATGGATTTAGCATTATTATTTTTTTAATAATAAATGCTTTTTCAATATATATTTTTGTCACTGTTTAATCGAATAAATTTCCCCCTTATTTAAAATCAAACCGCGCCACAGGCATGTCAGGATGGCCGAGCGGTCTAAGGCGCCAGACTCAAGGCTCGATCCTTGCTCTGATAGCAGAGTGCTGAGTGAACTGGTCCACGAATGTGGGCGTGGGTTCGAATCCCACTTCTGACTGGAAGTTTTTTTCTCATTTTTTCTCGGAAATTTATTTTTATTTTTCATGGATTTAACATTATTATTTTTTTAATAATAAATGCTTTTTCAATATATATTTTTGTCACTGTTTAATCGAATTAATTTCCCCCTTATTTAAAATCAAACCGAGACATAGGCATGTCAGGATGGCCGAGCGGTCTAAGGCGCCAGACTCAAGGTTCGATCCTTGCTCTGATTGCAGAGTGCTGAGTGTTCTGGTCCACGAATGTGGTCGTGGGTTCGAATCCCACTTCTGACTGGAAGTTTTTTTCTCATTTTTCACGGAAATTTATTTTTATTTTTCATGGATTTAGCATTATTATTTTTTTAATAATAAATGCTTTTTCAATATATATTTTTGTCACTGTTTAATCGAATAAATTTCCCCCTTATTTAAAATCAAACCGAGACATAGGCATGTCAGGATGGCCGAGCGGTCTAAGGCGCCAGAGTCAAGGTTCGATCCTTGCTCTGATGGCAGAGTGCTGAGTGTTCTGGTCCATAATGTGGGCGTGGGTTCGAATCCCACTTCTGACTGGAAGTTTTTTTCTCATTTTTCACGGAAATTTATTTTTATTTTTCATGGATTTAGCATTATTATTTTTTTAATAATAAATTCTTTTTCAATATATATTTTTGTCACTGTTTAATCGAATAAATTTCCCCCTTATTTAAAATCAAACCGACACATAGGCATGTCAGGATGGCCGAGCGGTCTAAGGCGCCAGAGTCAAGGTTCGATCCTTGCACTGATGGCAGAGTGCTGAGTGTTCTGGTCCATAATGTGGGCGTGGGTTCGAATCCCACTTCTAACTGGAAGTTTTTTTCTCATTTTTCACGGAAATTTATTTTTATTTTTCATGGATTTAGCATTATTATTTTTTTAATAATAAATGCTTTTTCAATATATGTTTTTGTCACTGTTTAATCGAATAAATTTCCCCCTTATTTAAAATCAAACCGCGCCGCAGGCATGTCAGGATGGCCGAGCGGTCTAAGGCGCCAGACTCAAGGTTCGATCCTTGCTCTGATAGCAGAGTGCTGAGAGTTCTGGTCCACGAATGTGGGCGTGGGTTCGAATCCCACTTCTGACTGGAAGTTTTTTTCTCATTTTTCACGGATATTTATTTTTATTTTTCATGGATTTAGCATTATTATTTTTTTAATAAAAAAATGCTTTTTCAATATATATTTTTGTCACTGTTTAATCGAATAAATTTCCCCCTTATTTAAAATCAAACCGAGACATAGGCATGTCAGGATGGCCGAGCGGTCTAAGGCGCCAGACTCAAGGTTCGATCCTTGCTCTGATGGCAGAGTGCTGAGAGTTCTGGTCCACGAATGTGGGCGTGGGTTCGAATCCCACTTCTGACTGGAAGTTTTTTTCTCATTTTTCACGGATATTTATTTTTATTTTTCATGGATTTAGCATTATTATTTTTTAATAAAAAAATGCTTTTTCAATATATATTTTTGTCACTGTTTAATCGAATAAATTTCCCCCTTATTTAAAATCAAACCGAGACATAGGCATGTCAGGATGGCCGAGCGGTCTAAGGCGCCAGACTCAAGGTTCGATCCTTGCTCTGATAGCAGACTGCTGAGTGTTCTGGTCCACGAATGTGGGCGTGGGTTCGAATCCCACTTCTGACTGGAAGTTTTTTCCTCATTTTTCACGGAAATTTATTTTTATTTTTCATGGATTTAGCATTATTATTTTTTTAATAATAAATGCTTTTTCAATATATATTTTTGTCACTGTTTAATCGAATAAATTTCCCCCTTATTTAAAATCAAACCGAGACATAGGCATGTCAGGATGGCCGAGCGGTCTAAGGCGCCAGAGTCAAGGTTCGATCCTTGCTCTGATGGCAGAGTGCTGAGAGTTCTGGTCCACGAATGTGGGCGTGGGTTCGAATCCCACTTCTGACAGGATATTTTTTCACGGAAATTTATTTTTATTTTTCATGGATTTAGCATTATTATTTTTTTAATAATAAATGCTTTTTCAATATATATTTTTGTCACTGTTTAATCGAATAAATTTCCCCCTTATTTAAAATCAAACCGAGACATAGGCATGTCAGGATGGCCGAGCGGTCTAAGGCGCCAGACTCAAGGTTCGATACTTGCTCTGATAGCAGAGTGCTGAGTGTTCTGGTCCACGAATGTGGGCGTAGGTTCGAATCCCACTTCTGACTGGAAGTTTCTTCCTCATTTTTCACGGAAATTTATTTTTATTTTTCATGGATTTAGCATTATTATTTTTTTAATAATAAATGCTTTTTCAATATATATTTTTGTCACTGTTTAATCGAATAAATTTCCCCCTTATTTAAAATCAAACCGAGACATAGGCATGTCAGGATGGCCGAGCGGTCTAAGGCGCCAGACTCAAGGTTCGATCCTTGCTCTGATAGCAGACTGCTGAGTGTTCTGGTCCACGAATGTGGGCGTGGGTT
Organism: Parasteatoda tepidariorum; assembly: GCF_982258835.1. Classification (NCBI taxonomy): domain Eukaryota; kingdom Metazoa; phylum Arthropoda; class Arachnida; order Araneae; family Theridiidae; genus Parasteatoda; species Parasteatoda tepidariorum. The sequence goes on from NC_141763.1 coordinate 69,274,163, forward strand.
CGAATCCCACTTCTGACTGGAAGTTTTTTTCTCATTTTTCACGGAAATTTATTTTTATTTTTCATGGATTTAGCATTATTATTTTTTTAATAATAAATGCTTTTTCAATATATATTTTTGTCACTGTTTAATCGAATAAATTTCCCCCTTATTTAAAATCAAACCGAGACATAGGCATGTCAGGATGGCCGAGCGGTCTAAGGCGCCAGACTCAAGGTTCGATCCTTGCTCTGATGGCAAAGTGCTGAGAGTTCTGGTCCACGAATGTGGGCGTGGGTTCGAATCCCACTTCTGACAGGATATTTTTTCTCATTTTTCACGGATATTTATTTTTATTTTTCATGGATTTAGCATTATTATTTTTTTAATAAAAAAATACTTTTTCAATATATATTTTTGTCACTGTTTAATCGAATAAATTTCCCCCTTATTTAAAATCAAACCGAGACATAGGCATGTCAGGATGGCCGAGCGGTCTAAGGCGCCAGACTCAAGGTTCGATCCTTGCTCTGATGGCAGAGTGCTGAGAGTTCTGGTCCACGAATGTGGGCGTGGGTTCGAATCCCACTTCTGACAGGATATTTTTTCTCATTTTTCACGGAAATTTATTTTTATTTTTCATGGATTTAGCATTATTATTTTTTTAATAATAAATGCTTTTTCAATATATATTTTTGTCACTGTTTAATCGAATAAATTTCCCCCTTATTTAAAATCAAACCGAGACATAGGCATGTCAGGATGGCCGAGCGGTCTAAGGCGCCAGACTCAAGGTTCGATCCTTGCTCTGATGGCAGAGTGCTGAGAGTTCTGGTCCACGAATGTGGGCGTGGGTTCGAATCCCACTTCTGAATGGAAGTTTTTTTCTCATTTTTCACGGATATTTATTTTTATTTTTCATGGATTTAGCATTATTATTTTTTTAATAAAAAAATGCTTTTTCAATATATATTTTTGTCACTGTTTAATCGAATAAATTTCCCCCTTATTTAAAATCAAACCGAGACATAGGCATGTCAGGATGGCCGAGCGGTCTAAGGCGCCAGACTCAAGGTTCGATCCTTGCTCTGATAGCAGACTGCTGAGTGTTCTGGTCCACGAATGTGGGCGTGGGTTCGAATCCCACTTCTGACTGGAAGTTTTTTCCTCATTTTTCACGGAAATTTATTTTTATTTTTCATGGATTTAGCATTATTATCTTTTTAATAATAAATGCTTTTTCAATATATATTTTTGTCACTGTTTAATCGAATAAATTTCCCCCTTATTTAAAATCAAACCGAGACATAGGCATGTCAGGATGGCCGAGCGGTCTAAGGCGCCAGAGTCAAGGTTCGATCCTTGCTCTGATGGCAGAGTGCTGAGTGTTCTGGTCCGTAATGTGGGCGTGGGTTCGAATCCCACTTCTGACTGGAAGTTTTTTTCTCATTTTTCACGGAAATTTATTTTTATTTTTCATGGATTTAGCATTATTATTTTTTTAATAATAAATGCTTTTTCAATATATATATTTGTCACTGTTTAATCGAATAAATTTCCCCCTTATTTAAAATCAAACCGAGACATAGGCATGTCAGGATGGCCGAGCGGTCTAAGGCGCCAGACTCAAGGTTCGATCCTTGCTCTGATAGCAGAGTGCTGAGTGTTCTGGTTCACGAATGTGGGCGTGGGTTCGAATCCCACTTCTGACTGGAAGTTTTTTTCTCATTTTTCACGGAAATTTATTTTAATTTTTCATGGATTTAGCATTATTATTTATTTAATAATAAATGCTTTTTCAATATATATTTTTGTCACTGTTTAATCGAAAAAATTTCCCCCTTATTTAAAATCAAACCGAGACATAGGCATGTCAGGATGGCCGAGCGGTCTAAGGCGCCAGACTCAAGGTTCGATCCTTGCTCTGATAGCAGAGTGCTGAGTGTTCTGGTCCACGAATATGTGCGTGGGTTCGAATCCCACTTCTGACGGGAAGTTTTTTTCTCATTTTTCACGGAAATTTATTTTTATTTTTCATGGATTTAGCATTATTATTTTTTTAATAATAAATGCTTTTTCAATATATATTTTTGTCACTGTTTAATCGAATAAATTTCCCCCTTATTTAAAATCAAACCGAGACATAGGCATGTCAGGATGGCCGAGCGGTCTAAGGCGCCAGACTCAAGGTTCGATCCTTGCTCTGATGGCAGAGTGCTGAGAGTTCTGGTCCACGAATGTGGGCGTGGGTTCGAATCCCACTTCTGACTGGAAGTTTTTTTCTCATTTTTCACGGAAATTTATTTATATTTTTCATGGATTTAGCATTATTATTTTTTTAATAATAAATGCTTTTTCAATATATATTTTTGTCACTGTTTAATCGAATAAATTTCCCCCTTATTTAAAATCAAACCGAGACACAGGCATGTCAGGATGGCCGAGCGGTCTAAGGCGCCAGAGTCAAGGTTCGATCCTTGCTCTGATGGCAGAGTGCTGAGTGTTCTGGTCCATAATGTTGGCGTGGGTTCGAATCCCACTTCTGACTGGAAGTTTTTTTCTCATTTTTCACGGAAATTTATTTTTATTTTTCATGGATTTAGCATTATTATTTTTTTAATAATAAATTCTTTTTCAATATATATTTTTGCCACTGTTTAATCAAATAAATTTCCCCCTTATTTAAAATCAAACCGAGACATAGGCATGTCAGGATGGCCGAGCGGTCTAAGGCGCCAGAGTCAAGGTTCGATCCTTGCACTGATGGCAGAGTGCTGAGTGTTCTGGTCCATAATGTGGGCGTGGGTTCGAATCCAACTTCTGACTGGAAGTTTTTTTCTCATTTTTCACGGAAATTTATTTTTATTTTTCATGGATTTAGCATTATTATTTTTTTAATAATAAATGCTTTTTCAATATATGTTTTTGTCACTGTTTAATCGAATAAATTTCCCCCTTATTTAAAATCAAACCGAGACATAGGCATGTCAGGATGGCCGAGCGGTCTAAGGCGCCAGACTCAAGGTTCGATCCTTGCTCTGATAGCAGAGTGCTGAGTGTTCTGGTCCACGAATGTGGGCGTGGGTTCGAATCCCGCTTCTGACTGGAAGTTTTTTCCTCATTTTTCACGGAAATTTATTTTTATTTTTCATGGATTTAGCATTATTATTTTTTTAATAATAAATGCTTTTTCAATATATATTTTTGTCACTGTTTAATCGAATAAATTTCCCCCTTATTTAAAATCAAACCGAGACATAGGCATGTCAGGACGGCCGAGCGGTCTAAGGCGCCAGACTCAAGGTTCGATCCTTGCTCTGATAGCAGAGTGCTGAGTGTTCTGCTCCACGAATGTGGTCGTGGGTTTGAATCCCACTTCTGACAGGAAGTTTTTTTCTCATTTTTCCCGGAAATTTATTTTTATTTTTCATGGATTTAGCATTATTTTTTTTTAATAATAAATGCTTTTTCAATATATATTTTTGTCACTGTTTAATCGAATAAATTTCCCCCTTATTTAAAATCAAACCAAGACATAGGCATGTCAGGATGGCCGAGCTGTCTAAGGCGCCAGACTCAAGGTTCGATCCCTGCTCTGATGGCAGAGTGCTGAGTGTTCTGGTCCACGAATGTGGGCGTGGGTTCGAATCCCACTTCTGACTGGAAGTTTTCTTCTCATTTTTCACGGAAATTTATTTTTATTTTTCATGGATTTAGCATTATTAGTTTTTTAATAATAAATGCTTTTTCAATATGTATTTTTGTCACTGTTTAATCGAATATATTTCCCCCTTATTTAAAATCAAACCGAGACATAGGCATGTCAGTATGGCCGAGCGGTCTAAGGCGCCAGACTCAAGGTTCGATCCTTGCTCTGATAGCAGAGTGCTGAGTGTTCTGGTCCACGAATGTGGGCGTGGGTTCGAATCCCACTTCTGACTGGAAGTTTTTTTCTCATTTTTCACGGAAATTTATTTTTTATTTTTCATGGATTTAGCATTAATATTTTTTTAATAATAAATGCTTTTTCAATATATATTTTTGTCACTGTTTAATCGAATAAATTTCCCCCTTATTTAAAATCAAACCGCGCCACAGGCATGTCAGGATGGCCGAGCGGTCTAAGGCGCCAGAGTCAAGGTTCGATCCTTGCACTGATGGCAGAGTGCTGAGTGTTCTGGTCCATAATGTGGGCGTGGGTTCGAATCCAACTTCTGACTGGAAGTTTTTTTCTCATTTTTCACGGAAATTTATTTTTATTTTTCATGGATTTAGCATTATTATTTTTTTAATAATAAATGCTTTTTCAATATATGTTTTTGTCACTGTTTAATCGAATAAATTTCCCCCTTATTTAAAATCAAACCGAGACATAGGCATGTCAGGATGGCCGAGCGGTCTAAGGCGCCAGACTCAAGGTTCGATCCTTGCTCTGATAGCAGAGTGCTGAGTGTTCTGGTCCACGAATGTGGGCGTGGGTTCGAATCCCACTTCTGACTGGAAGTTTTTTCCTCATTTTTCACGGAAATTTATTTTTATTTTTCATGGATTTAGCATTATTATTTTTTTAATAATAAATGCTTTTTCAATATATATTTTTGTCACTGTTTAATCGAATAAATTTCCCCCTTATTTAAAATCAAACCGAGACATAGGCATGTCAGGATGGCCGAGCGGTCTAAGGCGCCAGACTCAAGGTTCGATCCTTGCTCTGATAGCAGAGTGCTGAGTGTTCTGCACCACGAATGTGGGCGTGGGTTCGAATCCCACTTCTGACTGGAAGTTTTTTTCTCATTTTTCCCGGAAATTTATTTTTATTTTTCATGGATTTAGCATTATTTTTTTTTAAATAATAAATGCTTTTTCAATATATATTTTTGTCACTGTTTAATCGAATAAATTTCCCCCTTATTTAAAATCAAACCAAGACAAAGGCATGTCAGTATGGCCGAGCGGTCTAAGGCGCCAGACTCAAGGTTCGATCCTTGCTCTGATAGCAGAGTACTGAGTGTTCTGGTCCACGAATGTGGGCGTGGGTTCGAATCCCACTTCTGACTGGAAGTTTTTTTCTCATTTTTCACGGAAATTTATTTTAATTTTTCATGGATTTAGCATTATTATTTATTTAATAATAAATGCTTTTTCAATATATATTTTTGTCACTGTTTAATCGAATAAATTTCCCCCTTATTTAAAATCAAACCGAGACATCGGCATGTCAGGATGGCCGAGCGGTCTAAGGCGCCAGACTCAAGGTTCGATCCTTGCTCTGATTGCAGAGTGCTGAGTGTTCTGGTCCACGAATGTGGGCGTGCGTTCGAATCCCACTTCTGACTGGAAGTTTTTTTCTCATTTTTCACGGAAATTTATTTTTTATTTTTCATGGATTTAGCATTATTATTTTTTTAATAATAAATGCTTTTTCAATATATATTTTTGTCACTGTTTAATCGAATAAATTTCCCCCTTATTTAAAATCAAACCGAGACATAGGCATGTCAGGATGGCCGAGCGGTCTAAGGCGCCAGACTCAAGGTTCGATCCTTGCTCTGATAGCAGAGTGCTGAGTGTTCTGGTCCACGAATGTGGGCGTGGGTTCGAATCCCGCTTCTGACTGGAAGTTTTTTCCTCATTTTTCACGGAAATTTATTTTTATTTTTCATGGATTTAGCATTATTATTTTTTTAATAATAAATGCTTTTTCAATATATATTTTTGTCACTGTTTAATCGAATAAATTTCCCCCTTATTTAAAATCAAACCGAGACATAGGCATGTCAGGACGGCCGAGCGGTCTAAGGCGCCAGACTCAAGGTTCGATCCTTGCTCTGATAGCAGAGTGCTGAGTGTTCTGCTCCACGAATGTGGTCGTGGGTTTGAATCCCACTTCTGACAGGAAGTTTTTTTCTCATTTTTCCCGGAAATTTATTTTTATTTTTCATGGATTTAGCATTATTTTTTTTTAATAATAAATGCTTTTTCAATATATATTTTTGTCACTGTTTAATCGAATAAATTTCCCCCTTATTTAAAATCAAACCAAGACATAGGCATGTCAGGATGGCCGAGCTGTCTAAGGCGCCAGACTCAAGGTTCGATCCCTGCTCTGATGGCAGAGTGCTGAGTGTTCTGGTCCACGAATGTGGGCGTGGGTTCGAATCCCACTTCTGACTGGAAGTTTTCTTCTCATTTTTCACGGAAATTTATTTTTATTTTTCATGGATTTAGCATTATTAGTTTTTTAATAATAAATGCTTTTTCAATATGTATTTTTGTCACTGTTTAATCGAATATATTTCCCCCTTATTTAAAATCAAACCGAGACATAGGCATGTCAGTATGGCCGAGCGGTCTAAGGCGCCAGACTCAAGGTTCGATCCTTGCTCTGATAGCAGAGTGCTGAGTGTTCTGGTCCACGAATGTGGGCGTGGGTTCGAATCCCACTTCTGACTGGAAGTTTTTTTCTCATTTTTCACGGAAATTTATTTTTTATTTTTCATGGATTTAGCATTAATATTTTTTTAATAATAAATGCTTTTTCAATATATATTTTTGTCACTGTTTAATCGAATAAATTTCCCCCTTATTTAAAATCAAACCGCGCCACAGGCATGTCAGGATGGCCGAGCGGTCTAAGGCGCCAGAGTCAAGGTTCGATCCTTGCACTGATGGCAGAGTGCTGAGTGTTCTGGTCCATAATGTGGGCGTGGGTTCGAATCCAACTTCTGACTGGAAGTTTTTTTCTCATTTTTCACGGAAATTTATTTTTATTTTTCATGGATTTAGCATTATTATTTTTTTAATAATAAATGCTTTTTCAATATATGTTTTTGTCACTGTTTAATCGAATAAATTTCCCCCTTATTTAAAATCAAACCGAGACATAGGCATGTCAGGATGGCCGAGCGGTCTAAGGCGCCAGACTCAAGGTTCGATCCTTGCTCTGATAGCAGAGTGCTGAGTGTTCTGGTCCACGAATGTGGGCGTGGGTTCGAATCCCACTTCTGACTGGAAGTTTTTTCCTCATTTTTCACGGAAATTTATTTTTATTTTTCATGGATTTAGCATTATTATTTTTTTAATAATAAATGCTTTTTCAATATATATTTTTGTCACTGTTTAATCGAATAAATTTCCCCCTTATTTAAAATCAAACCGAGACATAGGCATGTCAGGATGGCCGAGCGGTCTAAGGCGCCAGACTCAAGGTTCGATCCTTGCTCTGATAGCAGAGTGCTGAGTGTTCTGCACCACGAATGTGGGCGTGGGTTCGAATCCCACTTCTGACTGGAAGTTTTTTTCTCATTTTTCCCGGAAATTTATTTTTATTTTTCATGGATTTAGCATTATTTTTTTTTAAATAATAAATGCTTTTTCAATATATATTTTTGTCACTGTTTAATCGAATAAATTTCCCCCTTATTTAAAATCAAACCAAGACAAAGGCATGTCAGTATGGCCGAGCGGTCTAAGGCGCCAGACTCAAGGTTCGATCCTTGCTCTGATAGCAGAGTGATGAGTGTTCTGGTCCACGAATGTGGGCGTGGGATCGAATCCCACTTCTGACAGGAAGTTTTTCACATTTTTCCGGAGAAAAAATTCCTTTTTTTACAACTTAAGTATTATTATTTTTGTAATAATAGATGTTTTTTCAATTCTTAAATATTTTTATTAGAATTTCATTCAATAAATTTTCCGACTTAATACCTAGGTTGCACCTCATTGAGATGGTGACTATAACATGAAATTCCTTGCTGTTCCTAATGAATATGTAACGGTGACATCACTGTTTATAACGGTGGATGAAAATGTGTACTTGTACGACCAAAGGATACTGTAACCTTGACCAGGTTCGATAAACTAAATAATTTTTTTTCTTCAAAAATATATCGTTTCTAGATAAGTAAAATTATTTAGTCTGAAACTTAATTTGTTTTCCAGAGAAATTTTTATTTCTCTCTCGAAATTGGAGCGAGGCACCAGTTTTCCGTCAAGGGGGTCTGAAACAAACCCACATTTTTAAGTGTTCTCTTTAATTACTCAATAGTTTTAAGTATATTTTTTATATTTTTACTCGTAAGGCGACACTGCTATCTTATAACTACTGTTTGAATTGAATGTATTATTCACGTTTGTTTGATAATAAAAAAAATTACGAGAAAAGTTGACATTTTGAGTTTAATAGAAAGTATATGTTTTTATTTTCCTTAATTCTAGTACTATTAATTGAATTAAGTACATAAAAAGGTAAGGAAGAATATTTTTTTAATTATTGGACACTTTCTTAGAATGGTGGGAAAACTAACCAAACCAAAGCGTAAATGTATTCAACTGTTTTCATTACACTTAATACTATAAAAAATTTTCAACGTAATATCTTCTAAAGCAGGGGTGGCGAACCTTTATGCACCAACGTGCCATTTTTTGCAAAAAATTGTTTAATGAGGTCATAGACGTGCCGTCAAATAATTTTGACTTCTTGATTATTGGGAAAAAAATAATACTAAATTCTATCAACTCGAAACTCTTTATTTACTATGAAAAAAAAAACATTTTGCTATGTCTCAGTTATGCGTGTAATTCAACCTAAAGTAACATTAGTGTGACTTCTGTTGTTGCAGATTAGAAGACAAATGACCTATATTAGGTTGTAAGATGCTAGTTTAAGCAGAACTGTTAATGTTTTTTTCCTAGTTATTTATTGTTAGCTTGTTTTTTACAGTTATTGTTTTTTGGCAATAAATTGTTAAATTTTTTTGTTAATTGTTTATTTTTTTGTTTGTTTTTGTGAATTTTTATTTAATTGTTAATATGCTTCATAGTGAACTTTGTGATCGGTGGCGTGTCCAGAACATTGTGTCGCGTGCCATTGGTTCGCCATCCCTGTTCTAAAGTTTTATCAATGCACACATCCTACCTATCAACCCCCAATTTTCTAAAAATTTATTGTTCCCAGACTTTTGTTTGTTACGATATATAATTTTTTTGTTAACAAATGAGCACAATTCTAGCAAACGTATAGGAGCTGTAAATTATTCATTATTTTACTTTTATTGTTATTAATTATAAATTCAGCCATATTCAGTGCAAAAAATTATTTGCTCAGCAAACAACAATTTTTTTTTTTTCATTTTCATGAGTTGACCTCGAACAATAGCATCATGCCAAATGATACTGAATAATGTTAATGTTTATTTTGATGGGATGAAGTACTAAAAATGTGTTTTGCTTAATCCAATAATGTAAAGCCACCTAAAAAGGGAAAATATAATAATAAATAAAAAAGATTGGAATTAATATAGCTTCATTATTATTGTGTTGGCATACGTCTTTCAGTTTTGTGTATTACGTTGTTCTGTGGTTCAGTATAGATTTATTGGTTATAATATGTTTTTTTCCTCCCCGCCGTATGAAGAAGGAGTATCCGGCTAGTTATTTATAAATTAAATTGAATATGAATACTATCTCCGATTAATTGTTGCTTGATTTATCCATATTTTTTTTGTTGATGCGTTATTGTATATTCCATTTTCATTTTCAATACAAAATTTGAACTCATTAAACTGATAAAAAAAACAAAGTTTATTAGTTTTTATGTTATGATCACTCGGCGTTATAAAATAGATCAGTTATTCTTAGCATACCAGCTCTCTTTGTTTTCTTTTGACGTGGCCTATAAAAATTCTTCAAAAGCGCATTTCGAAGGTGAAAATTGCTGCTAATTTTGAGGGGAAAAAAGGTAGTTCATAAAGTAGACTATCATGTACAGAAAAACAAGACACAAGGACAATAGGTAAATAAAGTCAGCCATTTCGGGCCTTTGTCCTTGCGGAGCATTGTAAAATTTTTATCGTTTTTAAATTATCTACGAACGCAAGGAAACGATATTAGCATGAAACGGAGTTACCTTCTTTTCAACAAATTGAATAAACTTAAAGGTATTTCGGAAGTTTATACTTATCGCTTGTATCAGAATAAGAGATTGGTCAAATGATTTACAGCATCTTTTCTATTCCTCATATGCAGAGATTCATTTTTGTATCGCTCGATAAATAGTAACTATAAAAATGAAATATTTTAGCCAAAATGTTCTTTTTCTCTGACTAAAACAATATAAATATATTAACTGTGGCAGACTATAAAATTTTGGTTAACAAAAATATCGTTTTCAAATGCTGAATTTGTGCTATTGTTATAAATTGTTGTACACGTACATTTTACGAACGGTTCAATGTGGCATACCGAGAGAGCAGACGATTCTGAAAAATGTGATGTTAACAATAGACTTCCTACATATTTAAAATGCAGATTTCTGTTTCACTCGTTTGGCAACTTGTCACTTATGTCTAAGTACAAAACGTATTTGCGAAGATCTTTTTTTCATGAGCAATTTATTTGACGTTATTCATTTGTCTGTTTAATTTTTCATGAGGTGATAAAAGTTGCGAATAAATTGTACAAGGGGAGAAAATATTCCCAAATAAATGAGTAACACCGTAAAAAAAGAGTTCTCATTGACTGAATAACTTTCAACTTAGGCGTTTAATGTTAGAATTCCCTATTGCTAAAATTATTTTTCAAATTTTCAACAACTTAAAAAGTAATATTTTTAGGTAATTTTTTCCTTAAAAAGTGTCTTGATGCATCATATTTTAATCCAACAACAAATGTTTATAACTGATTTAGAAAGAGTAACTGAAGATACGAAAACGAAAATACATAATAAGAATTTCAAGAACACCTTAACAAAAATTTTGTTAGTTGATTAAAGACAAACTTTAAATGCTAAAATTAACTCTTACGTTTTAAACAGCTTACAAACTGTTATAGTTGAAAATTTAAGAAAGTGTCCTTATCTGTCTCATTTTATTAATAACAGAACAAAAATTAAGTATATTTTGAATTAAAAATTCGAAAATTGTTGATCAGCCACTAAATTTTAACTTTGAGATTTAATGTTAGAATTTATTATATTTCAAATTATCTGAACGCACAAACTAATATTTTTAAATAACTTGTTACCTATAAAGTGTCCTGATTTGTCTCATTTATAAAAACGTTTGTATCGAAAATTAGATAACAATTTCGGAAACATAATAGTATTCATAAAAGACTTTTATTGGCTAATGACTAATTTTTAAGTTTAAAGTTAGAATTCTCGATTGTTAAAATAATTTTTTTAAAATTTTGAACACCATACAAACTATAACTGATATGTTAAATAATTTGATACATAAAAATTGCATTGATTTGTCCTCAAAAAGAAATAACCAGATGTAAAACAGCGCCATTTATAAAATTGTTTGCATACAAATTGCACTGCCTCGTATACAAACTGTCCTGTAATGAAACTCTTAATAAATATTTTTAGAATATATGAAAAGAATGAAACCTAAAAAGAATACACACTATGAGTCAAACGAAGAAAAAACAAAACGTCATTAAATAGTAATGTATCACTTCTGAAAAAATCAAAATCTGTCTCATTGCCGAAGAAAACACGGAGAAGTTTAAAGGCTGTTAAAGTTTCACCCAGAAATTAAACTGTTTGTAATACTTTCAATCCCGCCTTCCTGAGTAGAAATTAGTTGAATTTTGACAGTTTTCATGCTGATGGGAAGTTGACCGTCCAGGAGCTTTAAGAGTTATACCCATAAAACGTAGTTTCAATAGAACTAGCGGTAAAAAAAAAAAAAAAAAATTGTTTAAACCTGATAATTTAAAATAATTTTTACTGTATAGAGCAGTTTCTTTCCAACTTACATGGTCGAGGGTCGCAATTAAAAACACCAGTCAAATGGTGGGCCGCAACTTTATCAAAATTTTATATAGGACTCTTCAATGTTTGAAGGAACATTAAATATTACTGTCAGATTTTTAACAAGTTGTACAAAACAAAAGTATTGAATTACAACTAATAAATATTTTCTTGGATGCAAAACCTTAGAAATAAATTTCTTGCACCGTTCAATTGTTAAATTTCACAGAGACGAAGAAATTAGGATTTTTTAACGAAAGAAAAGTATTTTAAACCCATATAGATTTTTTACGAAAATTGTCCGCAAAAAAATGACAACTAATATATTTTAGTTCGCGGGCCACAAAAAAAGGCTTCGCGGGCAGCCAGTTGGTAACCATTGGTATAGAGTAATGAAGAATTTAATATAGAAGTGATACATTTTACAATTTGATAGATTTATTGTAACATACTATTCTAAAATAGATAAACCGTGAGAAAAATAGCTTATATAATAAATGAGTTTGACCACCACTACATATAAATAATTACAACAAATATATAAAAGCATAATAGTTTTTACAATAGCCAATTTCAACCTGGTTAAAATATAAATGTTTTTTTTTGAGTAAGATTGTTTTTCGGTAATTGTTTTACTGCCACTGGGAAAATCCATTCTCGGAAATAGTGAAAGTTGGCAGATATGCAATTAAAAAAACTTGACAGTAAAAACGATTCCTTCAAATGAATTATACAAAAATGCTATTAGCGCTAAAAATGATGTATACCTTAACCATGGGTGCCGCTCAAGAAAACCAACAATTTCAAGACTGAACTTATTTTTTGACTAATTAACACCGTCTAGTGTTATTCAGCAGAATTTTCAGACATTTATAGCTGACTGACTGCAAAAAGTACCTTTTTATGAGAATGGCCGACATATTATATCAAAGACTTGTTTATTTCTTCTAAATAAAAAATATTTCTTTCTTCGTTTATATTTTACAGCAAAAAAGTAAAATAAATAAAAGCTACCTCGTATATTTTTTACACCATTTGCTGATACCACAAACTTTTTTCTTGGAATCAATCATATCTTTATTATTCACTTTTTCATCATCATTTTTTGGTTCTGACTCTATAAATTATATATTTTTTTAAAAAAAATAAACTTATTTTAATTTTGCCCAGTATTTCTAAACATCAGGGGAAAAAATGAATAAAAACTCCGGCAGATTCCGAAGATATTAGACTCCAATCATTTCAATTCTTTCATTGCAGTGTTATTTGATCATTTTGCAATAATTATGAAAAAACAATGTTCTCTTCATTAAAAAGTTTCTTTTTTCGCTGAAAAATTTATTTAAAAGCAAATTAAAAAGAGATTAATAGCATAGGATGCATTTCACAGTTTTTCTTCTTCTTCCCAAGACTGATTTAACTGCTCTGGACAAAAGAGTTGCATCAATGAGTTTTACTGCTCCATTAATAATGAAGCTGTTCCAACATTTTATGCTTGTCTTCAAATGCCTCCAAAGTTAATATATCACAAAAAAAGTTTTAAAAATGATTGGATAACTTAAAAAACTGTTAACTTTTTGAAACGGAAGATAAAAAAAATGTTAGTCAATTGTATGGATACATTAAAGGTTCTGGATATTGCCACGCTGAACTGAACCAATGTTAATAATTTAAGAACGAAAATAACTTTTAAAAAATGCGGATATTCAGTTTTCCATATGGCTAAATAGGAAGACAAGAAACTACCAAGAGATGTTTTATTCAAAGAAATTTACATTGAAAATATACAAATAAATTACTTGATTATTTAAATCAGAAGGATTATATTTTTCAGCCCTTCCAGTATTTTACTTATGTCATTATGTTAATTTAAAAAATAACTTAGCAAATTTTTATATTTTGTTACTCATTCTCAGAGTAAACATACCTTTTTTTCAAAAGATTATGATTTCTGTCTCCCAAAATATACACGGTAGCTGCAATCTGCGAAACAAGGTCCCAATAGTTTGGCCAGAAGAGCAACCGAAAGCTTTGATCCTTTAATGTTCATTTAACTTTTTACATATTTCGAGAACTATTTGCGTGAATTGAAAATTTTTTAGCACAAGATTATAAAATTTGTTTATCTACAGATAATTTCGTCCGGAAAGTAAGCTTTAACAATTATTTATTATTGTTTATAACTTTGTTTAGAAAGAGTCTAAAAATTTTTAATTGTAAAGTATATAAGTTTTTACATTTAAAAAAAAACATTTATATGTCAAAATACAAAATTTGAATAGTTCCTGACAAATCGAATTTTAAATATATCAAATTATTTTCTACATGGAATTATTTTAGTATAAACAAATTTTAAAATTACATGCAAAAATTATTCAATTTGCTTAAAAAGTTCATGCGATAAGGTGAAATACGTAAAAATAAAATTAACATTGCACAGTCCAAGCTACTGAACAAATTTTTAAGGCCATATTTCCAAGATTGCAACTACACTCATATTTTGGGAGTAAAATATCCAAAGCATTAAAAAAAGGTGTGTTTATTCAAAGAAAGTATACTCTGTTTCGTGATTTCGTAACTTAAAATATTGTCTGCATCGACTAATTTGCATATTTGAGGTAATCTCTAAAACTATTAAAATAGAGTCCTAGTATGTGAAAATCTGATCATTAGAACAAAATTAAATTGAGGGCTTTTTTTTGTACACTATACATTGATGTGCTACAAATGTTTAACAAACATATATTTAAAAGTAAACAAATAGCAGTAAATCATAAATAAACAAATCATCAATAAACAAATAGCAGTAAATCATTGATTTATTTCAAATTATTTTTCCTATGATGTTAGTAAGTTTTATGTTCTTTTTATATTAAACAGGTTTGATAATTTTTTACTATAACTGTATTAAATATTAACAATTAATAGCACTTTTTCAAAGTGTTATAAATATTGTTGAATTTTTATGAAAGATTTATAAAATCATTTTCAATAATAATTGGACCTGATATTTTTTATTAGTGTTCTTGGTTTCAATAAAGGAAGGTTGATTCTAATGAAATATTAAAACTAAGGCCTGATAAGTTATGCAACAAGGATGCTGTATTTTTTAAATTTTTTTAAAAAATATTTTAGTGAACTTGCATGGTTTTTAGAAAGAAGTCTTATTTTCATATTAGATAATCATAATATTAAAAAAGAAAAAAAACATGTGAATACTAATAAAAAAGGTGAATGACAAATAAATTATTCGCCTCACAGTTTTAAACAAAAAATTAAAGATTTAATAAAATAGTATTTTCTAAAATTTTGTTCTTGCCACTTTAAATTTGTTTAATGTAACATAAAAAATATTCTCTATTTTCATAAAATAAAATTGCAGAAGATATTTATGATATCTTTTGCATACCTGGAAAAGTATTTATTACATACTTTTCTAGATTTGCAGTATACTGAGAAATAAAAATATTAGGACCAACTATTATCAATAATAATTGGTCCTAGTATTTTTGTTCTAATTCATAGTTTTAAGAAAAATAAGAGTCATTATGTTAGAGGATCAGAATGCAAAAGATAAACGATGTGAAAATCGCAAATAAAAAAGCTAAAAGAAAAATTTATTATTCCTCTCACAGCTTAAAACATAAAAATTTTTATTTAAAGATACAATAAAATAGTATTTCTTCCAATTTATCAATGCCATTTTAAATTTTTTTTATATAACATAAATAATTAAATTACATTACAAAAAAACAAAAAAAGTGAGATAGCCAAGAGCTATTTATAATAAGCTTTCCACATTTTTAGAAGCATATAACAAATAGCTTTTCAAATTCTTTAGAAGGAAACATTCATATTTAAGAAACATATGAAAGTAAACTTTATAAATAAATTTTCTGGAGACAAAAATTCCAATCTTTCTGCACACAGAAAATAAAGTGCAGGCAAAAAACTTTAAATAGAATATTTTCAAAGGAAAAAAAAAAAAACAAAACAATAACAAACAATGTGCAGAGTTAGAGACCACAGAAAATAAAAAAACTAGCTAACAAACTTCTACAACACAACTTCTTTGAAAATATTATAACTAAGAACTGAAATATAAATTCATTTTCATAGAGAAAAAAAATCTATCACTAAAAAACCGAAACAAGAATTTTTTTAAAAAAATATATAATCATAATAGTATTTTTAATTTATAACAATTAAACAAGTAATAAATGAAAGAACAAGCTTATTTTAGCAATTTTTATTTATCAAATTAAAAATTGATTATCACAGAAAATACATAAATTAAAAGCTACAAAGTTTAAACAGAATATTTTTATAGTTAAAAGAAAATGTATAGAATCAAAAAAAGATTTTTTGCTATAAAGTACAACTAAAAAATTGCTTAAGAATTATTTTGGACACATGAACTGAATTTGAGGCTTTAACAAATTTGGTTGCTTTGTATAGAGACATCCATTATTTCTTTATGTTATTCAATTGAAAAACCATGTTTGACTTAGTATTTCTGATACAAATTTGTCTAAGCAGCATGGCATGCAATAAATTAGTTGGATTACAAAGAGAAAACCAGTTTCTTTATGGTTTAAAAAAATATTAAAACTTAAGTTAATTTTCACAAAAAAGGAATCATAGGTTCAAAAAAATTAGGTTCTTCGATAATTTATTTTTTGCTCAGATGAGAATCTATGCAAATAAAATTTATATAACAATATTTCAGTCTTTTTTATAATTTGAATTAATAAAAAATCAAAATTAAGTGTAAAGAACAAGATAACAATATTAAAATGAGATATAATTATTATATAATCACAATAAAAAATAAATATCTCTCATCAAAAAATTAAGCTTACTTTGAAGCTGGAAAAAAAAAACCTAATCTATTAAGCTTAATTTTAATAATTCCATTGTAAAAAAAAATTTTTTTTTCTAAATTTTGGATGCAAAAAAAGCTTTTTAATTAAGTACATAACTAAGTTATTAGTTACAAGGTGCCTCAATCATAACTTTACAAACACATACGCTTATGATAAAACATATATATATATATATATATATATATATATATATATATGCATTATGACAGTATAATTTTTTAAAATTGTCTTGAAGTTAAAGGTTTTAGACAAAGAGACCATAGCAAAGAATGAAAAAAAAAATCACTTACACTCAATAAAGAAAGGAAAGACATTAACACAATAAAAAAGATAAACGATAGAAATCAATAACAAAAATTTTTACTTATTTATTAAATTAATATTTCATGTTAAAAATTCATTTGTTTTGTATTTAGAAGTCTTAAAAAGTTAGCTTTGAGTAATATTTCATTCAATACTAGCTAGTATTAAGAAATAAAAAACAGAAACATGTTTAAATACAATGTATAAGTTTATACAAACAAAACAATAAGACGACACTATAAAAACGTTATTTAGTAATAAATTTCTCAAAAAACTAAGTTAAATTAACTACATGCACAATATTTAACATAAATAAATAACACATACAAATATTTATAAACATACACCCTAACATCATTTATAAAAAAAAGTTATCTGGCAATAAATTTCTCTACAAATGTAGTGCATATTCTTTTTTATAAAAATTTAGCAACAAAATAGTTATTTACCTACAAAATAGTTATTTTGTAAAAAAACAAACATATATAAGCTCAAAAGCAATCAACAGTCTCTTTTAACTCTATTTTACCACATAAATCTCTGAATTTCTAAGGAATCCTCCCATAAAAATGTTTTGAAGAAAAATAAATAAAACACTACAAAATTAACTAAAGTATATAAGATAAATTCCAAGTACGGTTGCCATAGAGACTCAACTTTAAGATGAAGTCTTAGCATAATATATGGAATTATAAAGTATCGGAACTCTATTAATCTTTGTGGCACAACTGATATAAAAATACAAAATCCAACCATGATCTTCAGCACATAGTCTTTGTGACTTAAGGCATTTACTAACGACCACCCACAAAATATATATACAGGTATCAAACCATATTTCATAAACACATTCCTCCCCAGTAGTCTCTTCCATATGTAAAAAGTGAAATGGCGATTATCAGCGATAAGATATGGATGAACATGTGAGGTACAGGCTATAAAAAATGCACATGCTGCGCATAATTCAAACACAAGCATTTTATGATGTCTAACAAATTTTAGGAACTGCTTACAACTGTCAGCTGACATCACATAGGGACTGGCAAAAAACGTAAAGAAAGTGAAGAAATAAAACAATTGAGGGATATGGAGGCATACTTGGTGAGCTTCTTTGTCGCCAAGAGCAATGGAACCATTTATTTTGACGAAAACTAAGAAGCAAACAGCAACAATGATGTAACCAGCATTGAGTAAAAGTATGTTAAGAATTATTTTTCTCCAGTTTTCTTTGAGAAGAGGAACAGTTATCTTAAGTAAGTGGGAAAAATTTTTATAAGCAAAATCCTTGTCTTTCTTTTTCAATTCTTTATGCAAAATGCTGATCAAACAACATAAGCTTTCATCGGCAGCAACCTGCAATGGATTAGTAACAATAGTAGTATTTGCGTTAATTGTAAGAACCAAGTTTATTTTCAATAGGAAATATTTTTAATAACAAAACATTCATTTATAATGAAAATAAATAATAGCATATGAAAAATAAATAAGGGAATCAAAACTAAAAATACATATTTTACTGTTACACTAGACCAGTATTTATTTATATTTATCTAGTTCTTGGGGACAGTTCTAGTTTTTTCATTTATTGACTCCTCAAATAAAAAAAAAAAAAAAAACATAAGAATATAAGAACCAAGAATATTAACTAAAATATAAGAACTTATTGCATGATGAAATCAATACTGCAAACATATACATGCAAATAAACAGACAAAACAACTACGAAACCATTGAATTTATCTCTAGATGTCATTTCTAATAATATTTATATGAAACTATTCAGACTTATCTTAACTCAAGAGATCACATACACAAATAGTGAACATAACCAATATACAAATTCACTTTTTTCCTTCTTACCCTTGATCTTTTTTCTTTTTCAATCACTTTATAGATTAAAAATCTAGCAATAGTTCACATATGACATGTCAAGTAGCAATTGCTAGCAATAGTAGTAATAGAATATTTTGTGAGATGAAATTATGATAAATAATGCTTGAACTTAACTTCAGATTGGTATAACTTTGTATCAAATAAAGAATTTAAAAAGTTTTCTTAAAAGGTTTAATATTTTTTAACAGTGAGAATTTAATATTTTTTTCAGAAATATATTTAGAGCCAAATCAAGAGTTTTTTTTTATATATTTTTTTAACACACACCTAGAAATTAATTTAAGAAAATAATTACTTCCAAAAATACTTTTACAAGTCTAACATTTTTATAGTACAACAACTTCTGATATAAAATCTAAAAAATCTCGGAACATAACTTTCACTACTTAGCCTAAAATTGAGCTTTTAAAAAAAAACATCTTCATTGAACAATCCTCTAGCCTAATCAGTTCTTAAAGATACAAATTTTTTACCTTTTAATTTAATTTTAGAAAAGAACAAACAAAGGAGGCAATAAAAATGAAATGTTACACTGGCAAAAATTTAACATTTCGCATTTTAGGGGAATTTAAGGAAAAAGAAAAAAAAAAGAGAGACAGAAAATGACAAGTTGGGATATTGTACAATTTAAATTCACCTGCAATATTTGTAGGTTAGAACTTTCAATACTTTTACGGGATGTGTGATTTTAAGGTTGGAGTAACAAATCAGAGTGATCAAATTACACAAAATTCGGAAAAATTAATCTATACTTTTTGTTTTGTTTTCTTAGTAAAAATATCAACTAATTTCTTCTGAAAACCATAAATCCAAATCAATAAAAAATTTTGTAAGAGGAGAATGGTTCAAAAAGAACATTACATTTTCAATTGTCAGGAAGGATACAGTGAAAATAGAGAATATGTATCCAGTACTATTTCTATAATATAAAATATTTGATAAATAATAAAACAATTATTTTTAGTGCCTTTTTATCAATACAGGTTGTAATTAGTTTCTAGATACTTTTGAGAAATCTCTTTTAGCAATCCAGTGGAGATAGTTCTTTAAGCAATTTTTTTTTTTTTTTTTTTTTTTTTTTGCAAAGAAAGCTCAAACACTCACAGCAGGTTTTAAATAAACATAGAATAATCACAAAATATTGAATTAAAATATCTTAGGATAAAATTTCACGCAAGTAAATTATAGGGGGAAACATCAGATTCTTACAAAAACAAGTACAAATGGACAAAATAGTACAAATAATTAAAAATTATTATAAACATTATTGCCTTTATGGTTCCATAAAGGTAAGATATTGTCTTAGAATCTAAAAATTGATAATCGAATAACTAAAGTGGTGCATTTTACCCTAGTGCAAGTTAAAAAAAGACAAGACTTCAGCATAAAATAAATATTAAATTTGCTATTTGGAACAATAGAAGTACAAATAATTAACAACTATAAAAGATATTTTATATATTCTTTGTTTATTTCAGCTTACAAAATCCAATCATTAGCAGTAGTATAGACATTAAAGCCTCAGCAAAAGAAGAAAAAGGTGTTTTTTTTTTCATCATTTCCTCAATTTAAGAAAATCAAACTGTTCGAACAGTTGAACCTCGATTCATTGTTAGCAAATCTTTCATTTTCTCGTATGTATCATCTTGTTTTAATTGTCCCAATAGAAATGCTATTTTTATAATGTCAATAAAGCTCATTCTCAGTTTTTTTGAAATTAGCAATAAAATGTGGATAAATTACAGTTTAGTACATACGCCTAGATCAACACATTAGATGTTTATCATTAAATAATGGAAATGCTCAAACTTGAGGTCATTTCAAGAAATGGGTGTCAAAGCTAAAGGGCAAGTGATTCTGATCAAGATGGTCAAACGGAACTACAACTAGTACCAACACTTGTGTTGGTATTAGTTGTTGCTGAGTTGGATCTTTTAAAACACAAAGAAACTTTCTTTATTCACCAAAAACTTATAGAAAATTAAAAGCAATCTGTTACAAAAGGTCAAATCTTTTTTTTGGAGAAGAGTGTTCAAACTAAAATTTATAGATAAATAAATATATCTATTCAGATTTCTTTTGATTCACAAACCTTTTAACAAAAAGTACATGATCAATTCAATTAAAATATTTTTACACTTCTTGTAAATTTATTGATTTTTAAATCTATTAATTTTTCATTACTTTTCATAGATTTTCAACTCATTATTTGATATTTTATGCTAACCTGCAAAATTTTAAGAATCAGTGAATAAAAATGTAGAAATAAAATTTAAATGTAAATTAAAAAATTTTTGTAGCTTCATTGAAAATCAAACAAAATAAAAAATTTATTAAAATATAATACTTACAAAAAATAT
Organism: Parasteatoda tepidariorum; assembly: GCF_982258835.1. Taxonomy (NCBI): domain Eukaryota; kingdom Metazoa; phylum Arthropoda; class Arachnida; order Araneae; family Theridiidae; genus Parasteatoda; species Parasteatoda tepidariorum. The sequence goes on from NC_141763.1 coordinate 69,295,342, forward strand.
CCATACAATGTTAGTTTGCCTGAAAAAGAGTGTGATAGCACCAACAACTGAAGCCGATATGAAGAGTTTTTTCAAATGCCAATAGTACATAAGCAGAACGAAAAAAGTAGAGCCACAATCTGTGTAGTACAAGAAATTGAAAAAGTACAAAACTGGGAATAGGGTGATATTAACTGAAGATAGAACAGCAATTCTTGTCTTGTCCCTTTGGTGAAACTTCTCATTCTGCATAAAAGAAAAATTAAATTAATTTCATTACTAGAAATCAGTCTGAAATACTCAATATTGAATTGGGAAAGTTTCTTCTAAGAATTATTCATAACAATTATAGGGAAACATTTCATATCGTCAGAGAGAATTTAAGATTTTTTTTTACAAGGTAGAAAGTTCCCTTGTGAGAAATTCATATTAGATTTAGATAGAATACTTAACTTTTTTTTTCATTTGAACTTGGTCTGTCATCAATTAAAAATATAATAAAACCTATGCATTTTATCTCAATGCATAACAGCTGTCTAACTTTAATATGTTGAGAGATTAATACAAGTCATCTGAGAGAAAAAATTTAACAATTTGTAATAAATTTAACAGACTGAATTCAAATCACAGATATTTTTTTTTAAATACCTTCATATTTGGGATCCTTTTAACACAATATTAATTTAAGGTAATTATTTTGAAATTATTGTTAATAACAATGACAATTGTTTTGTTCTATACACTACAGTTGATATACAAAATATAAAAACACATTTCTACTATTGATGAAAAGGAACAAGGTAAAAGAATAAGTAGTATGAAAACACTTATAAACTCAAATCAGGAAAATATAAATAAAAAAGCATGTGAAATTATTTTGCACAAAAAGAAATCATTTAAATTATTTACATACTTATTTAAAGCAAGGATGGCAAGTTTTTTCTACAATGGAAAAAAACCGCTAAGGTGGAAATAGGTATCTTCCAACTTAAGTGGAAGAAGCTCTTTATCAAAAAGAAATATCAAAACATTATTTAAAACACTTTATAATTGCAATTTAATTTAAATAATAGTATTAATTTTCAAGTTACTTATTATATCACTTTTAATTAAGTAAAAACAGAAAAACAACAATTGAAAAATTGAATTTCTTAACAAATTAAAGCAACTGCAATTTTACAATATTTTATGTGAATGAGAATAGTAAAACCAAATTTTATAATTATAGAAAGAACTGTTGAAATAAAGCTCAAATCTTTTTTAATGCTACCAAACTAACAAATCACATACTAAACATTAATACTAAAAAACATATTATGAATTCACAACTAAAAATAATATACTAATATTTTAATTGAGTACTATTAAGAATAAATACTGAAACAAACCTAATAGTTTTTTTCTAAGTAGAAGTGAAAAACTGTTAATATTAACTACATTAAATTTAAGCTATTTTTACAATGGATCTAAACATTTGTAAAGGTATTTTTTGGTTTTTTCTATAACATCTGGTATCTTCTATTTCAAAATTCATTCAGTATGCAAGAAGAAATAGGCATCTTCTGGATGAAATACTAACCCAGAATTTTTTTTTTTTTTTTAACTATATGTGAACATTTACAGTTCCACCAATTGTTAAACTTTATATACGAATCTCGATTAAAGATAATAAAATTAAAAAAAAATAATATAGAAATATTTAGAAAAAATAGATATTTAACATAGCATTTTCTTTTATTACTTTGTCAGTAAAAACTTTAAGAGCAATTTTTAATGTTTGTGCACAAATAACCCGATAAACAATTTATTAATCACCGATTCAGCTAAATTTTTTCATCTAGTTGATAAAGATAACGATGATTAATTTTTACTTTTTGCATGTTCTTAGATTATGCCGTGATGAAGAATCTTTTTGAAGAATTAGATCAAATATCTCTTATTTTCAGAAAGTGTTTTAAAGTTTAAAAAGAGAGAAATTCTACTGAAATTTGGAAGAATCTCACACCGATATTAAAGGAAGCTTGATATTAAATCACAAGTATAATTCAAGCGCAACAAGTTTTCAGGTGGTGAAAAAAGTTTAGGGGAATGTTAACTTTTCCATAGGTAGGGAATGATAAGGTGAGAAAAATAAGTATTTCTTCTGGTGAGAACTCTAAACTGGCATACTATTCTAATTAATTCATTCAGCATGATAGATTTTTTTGAAAATTAAGTCAGATATTTTATTCATTTCTCTTCTAAAACACATTAAATAAGGTGTCTATAGTCATTTTTTTGCTTCTCTTTTGCTTCAACCTTCCTTCCCTCTTTCCCCTAAACAACTTGAATAAACTTTACCAGTTGCTTTACTCTTACTTTGTGCATGTCAACTCACAGGAGATCTATAGCAGAAAAACATAAGATATTTAAACTAAAATGTATATTTTACCTTTATTAAATGCTTATAGATGGCAAAAACAACCCAAATAGTACCAATAGTAAATGTTATGTTCACAAGTCGAAAACATTGAATCTTAGCAACATCTAATGTTGATATCCATGACACTGGATGAAGAACAGCAGCTGAATAAATATATAATCCAGGTGGAGTAGTGATTTTTGGATCCCACTATAAAAAAAATCACATTAATTAAAAAATAATCAGATAAATTTATTTATTTACTACTAAAGAAAAGTTTTGAAATGCAATTTATAAAAAAAATCAGAATTTGATTATTTTAATAAATTTTTACAAATTTAATTTTTTAAAAACAAAAGAAAGATTATCAACCTATGTAAAAACAACATATAGATTTGAATTTCAAAATTATTAAAAATAAGAAACATAAAAGAAGTTATCATTTTTCTTAAATAAAATAAGGAAAATGATATAAGTTATTACAAATTTGGAATTGAAGTACATATTTAATAACATATTTGTTATTACATTAAATAGTTATATAGATTCATATAAATGGCATACAGTTGCTCAGTCTCAACTACAGAAAGCACAAGTTAACAATTTTAAAAATGAGTTTTGATCATTAAGCACATAAAACAATTAAATAACTCAATTCCTGACTATTAATAATGTACCGTGCAGTAAACTAAGATAAAAATTTTTTAAAAAAAATAAAAATTTGTAAACACAGTTTCAATTAAAAAAATATCTGCAAGCAATTATAATTAACTCTTAAATAATGCAATATTGATTAATTCTTGTAACTAGCTTCAACCCTTTCATTTGTTTCATTATCAGGGGTTTGTCCAGGCCGAATTTACTACCGTTTCGCGGTACCTTCACAAATTCAACTTTAGGAAAAACGATAGTTTCACAAAATATTTTTCCTTAAAATTTTATTTTTGTATCCCTTAAGAAACGATAAATCCATATTTTTGTGTTGATTTTTTAATATAATTTTTCACAAATTATGTCTACATTTTCACAAAATAGGTACCTCTCAGAAAAACCTAGACAGATCCCTGATTATTATACATACTAGCATACCTAAAAGTCAAATACTATGGGAAAGTTCGAAATTTTTTTTTTAATGAGTAAAACTAAAAAATTTTCTACGAATTTTAAAAATATTAACTGCAAGTTGAAATAGAAAATTTTGAAGATTTTTTGTTGTTTATTATTAGTAGTACTATAAAATTTTCTAATGTGTTTAAAATACTGACTGTGGGTTATTATATTGACTATTGATTTCACCATTATTTTTTTATAATGCATGATACTAAGAAACTTTCCACAAAGAATGTTCATTTACATTACACATGCTGTGCACTAAAAAATTTCCCTAAACTAGTAGCTCTTTGATATAATAAAGCTAAGTGAATTTTATTTTTGCTAAACTGAAACATTATTAAGCCCAATAAAATATGAAATATATTATATTTGTAAATAAGTATTCTCAACAATACATTTTATTTGGCTTTTTTCTTCACAAATTTTGACTTTTTATTATCACATTTTGGCTTTTATCTGTCATATCAGATCTTTAACAAGGGCATACACTTTTTTTAAAAAAAATCTGGATTTAAAGTCTTCAGATTGGGGCTTTAAAAAGTGAGTCGAAATACATCTCTACAGAAAAGGAGTTTAAAAATAGAATCAAAATACAAATGTTGTCATGCAGCTGTCATATCAAATCTCTTAACTAAAGCACAAAAATAAATAAATAAATGTAATTTTGAGTTTGAATTAAATGCTCTCAAAATGGGGCTTTAAAAAGTAAGCCAGAACTTAATTCCAAAATACTATACAGTGTATTAAAAATAGCTTCTACTCATTCGATGCAAATGAATAAAATATTTCATTTAAATTGAATTTCTTATTTTTTCTCCTGAAGTAAATTATATAATGAATATCAAACAAATGTTTTAAAAAATATCAAATCTTCATTGAAAATTTATTGGGAAACATTATCTATCTATATTCATGTTTAAATATATGACTTAAATTAAATAGTTAATTTTAAAATTTTTATTTAAATTGCAGACAAGAAATTTTTTAACTGTTCCTTAATGATTTCAAGACATAAATTCACATTTAGGTGTGTAAATTAACTGGTATTCTTTAAACGTCATATGTCTCAAAACGATTCTTTTAACGTTCCCAAAATACATATAGCAAAAAAAGCCTTAAAACTTAAGTATGTAAGCATTAATGTTTAAATTAATATTATTAAAGAATATTTAGAAGAACAAAAAACAAACAAGGAGATAGCAACTTCTTTAGCAAGTTTAGAATACGTAAAAGCTTACGACAAAGTCTTTAATTTATTTTTTAAATTAACTTTTTTTAATATGTAAAATTTCCTTACATCTGAATAATTGCCTTTATAATACTTTAAAGCTTGTGGGAAATGAAAAATTTCATCCATGTAAGGTTCAAGTAAAATAGAATTCGTAAGGTAAAAGATATATAAAGTTAAAAATAAAACAATGTACGTAAACGCTCTTAACATAACCATATTGACGTTGAATGTAGTGAGCGAGTTTTATTTGTAATTGGATAAAATAGAAATTTATTGCAATTTGAATATTAACAAATAGATGACTTCATAAAGGGAATCATATATAACAGATTATAAATCACTATTATTGTAACTTTTAGAGTTTTTCAGTCCAAATAGGGACAAAGTAGATTCCAGCGGGTCGGAACAACGAGTGTGATGTTTGTAAACAATTTTTGTAAATTTCAGGCTCGGTTACAGTTATTTAAGTTAAAATCTTTATTTAAAAAAAAAACATGGGTGGCCAATTGAAAGAGCATTCCTGCTCAAAATGACTCAAACAAAAAGCTGTAAACAATTGAGTATCTGATTGGTGCATTGTCTATAATACAGGGCCAATCTCACAGCATGCGATTCATGCGGCATTGATAATCATCAAAGAAGAATAACAATCAGGCTCTAAACTCGGTTAAATGCTAGGTAAGTAATGATAAACTCAGTTAAACGCTCTTTAATTGCAATAAAAATATATATTTTTTTCTATTTATAATTTTTTTTAGCTTTCTTGAGAGACAGCCAATCATCTTTGTGATCGCTATCGCAACACTGGAATGCGCCATCTGGGGAGAAGATCGGTTCCATGGCTTGAACCTGCCTCCCACCCTCTCCTCATCTTCTCAGTTTTATCAGAATGTACTACGATATTTTCCCTTTCCTTAATATTTTCCAAATTTAATAATCAAAAATTTTTTTTAAAATTGCCACGACGCTTTTTTTTTGGAACTATGTTCAACGTAGTTTTCAGTTCCCTATGATTTCCTAACATAAAAAGTTTCAATCTATTTGAAAATCAAAACGGAAACTGACGTACTTCTTTCTTTTGTGACACTCTACATCAGGGATGGGCAAACTACGGCCCGCGGGCCAACTGTGGCCCGCAGGAAGATTTTATCCGGCCCGCGGATTGAATTTTTATTTGTCGATCAGTGGCAAATGTAAACAATATACATCCACTTTCTTGTCGACTATGTTTAAAATTATTTTTGTTTTTCCTTTTTTAACAAAGTACTGATGACATTTTTACTTTCTCTATTTTTGTTCTACAAAACATAAATTAATGAAAATAATTAGCACAGACAGCTTCAATTGGTAAAATGTTGAAGGCAGAAGTTCTTTATAGAATAGCCGTAGATTGGCTCCATCTAGCATTTGTCTTTCTCGAGGAGCTGACTTATAGAATCTAATAAAGGTAAATTGTACTTCACATTTGGCAGACTGCGCATTTTACGCTCCAAAGAGCGGACAATCTAACAATCATCTGAAGCAGTTGTTTCTAAATATGCCAAAGTTTTACAAATCATTACCAAAAGCTAGTTTCCAAAATTTAATATTTCATGCCCAGAAAATCAGTACTATGTTTGCTTAATCTTATATATGTGAACAAGAGTTTTCAACTATGAACCTTAGAAAAAATCATTTCAGAAGTAGACTAACAGAAAAGCCTTGTTCCTTAAAATAAGCACATCTCACTTCGAACCTTAATATAAGGAACTTTAAAAAATGAAATCGCAATTTCCGTCATCTCACTAAATATTTAAATTAAAACTTGTATATCGCTTTTTTTTTTTAAATTTTGAAGTTTTTACTTGGCCCACCAAGCATTTTTTTCCTTGATTTTTGGCCCTCGACAAAAAAAGTTTGCCCATCCCTGCTCTACATACTAATGGCAAAAGCATGCGAAGTGTTGCCATAACTAGAGAGTTCTGCTCTACTCCTCCTAGAGCCTATTTTGATCGCCAAATAACGAAACGGTTTTCCTATTTTTGTAATTAACTCAATCCAATCAAAATAGCTTTGCCATTTAAGTATAGGAGAAAAATCTTATTTATAAAAGTTATGAAAATAACTTATTTCAATTAAGATTAAATTAAAATTAAAATAATCAGATGTTGTGTTACAAAAGAAATCCACGAAGATGTTTTTCAGATTTGCTTGGCGGCAATATGATTCCAGCTAACAGTTCATTGTCTCAATGAAATTATTTTTTATAATCACTCATTTTTATTTCATCCTTGTATATAATAACTTATCATCTCTATGAATATGACGAAATGCTCTACTTATTTCTAATTTAATCCAGAAATTAAATCTGGCATTTTACGTATCAGAGTAAAATCATATTTATGAAAGCTATAAAAATAACTTATTTTAATTAAAATTAAATTAAAATAATCAGACTTTGCTTTACACATGAAAGAAAACTATAAAAAAGTCTTTCAGATAGCTTAATGGTTATAGGATTCCAGCCAAATGTTCATTATCACAATGAAACTATTCTTTTAGAATCAATCATTTTTTTCATCATCATTGATAGACAGCCTATCATCTTAGTGAATGCTGTAAACCGCTATTCTTATTTTAGTAATTTTTCGCACAGTCCAGAAATCAAATTAACTCGCAATTTAAATATCGAAGTAAAATCATATTTATAAAAGTTATAATAGTAAACTATTTCATTACAACTTAAATTAAAGTCAATCAAATTTTGTACTACAAACAAAGGAAAACAGCGGAAATGTTTTTCAGATTTCTGTTAAATAATTGGATTCCATCTAAATGTTCATCATCGCAATGAATGTATATATTTTTTTTATAATCAATATCTTTTTTATCGTCCTCAATATATAGCCTATCTTCTTAGTGAATGTTGGAAACGTTCTTCTTATTTTTCCTCTTTTAAACACAACCCAGATATCAAAGTAACTTGCAATTTAAATACAAGGGTATAATCATATTTTGAAAGACTTTTTGAATAAAAATAATCGGAATTTATGTTACAAAGATCTAAAGCCACGAAAAAGTTTCAAGAACGGCCTAATTGAGCAATAACAGACGATTCTCGTCTTTTATTCTTCTACTCAGTGATTCTTAACATTTTCCAATTTATTGTGCCTTGCATGAAATTTAATGTTTTGAACAAAAATGATCTTCATTTAATTTAATTGAATTTATATTTTTATTTTTTTAACTACACAAATTCTGTTTTATTTATTTATTTATTTTATTGCAGAATGATATAAAAAATCAGTTATTAAGAGTATATTAATTTCTTTTTTTGAAAAATAATTTTACAAATTATGAATCTTAAAAAAATTTGAAAAAAAAAATTTATCTGTAAAACATTTGTAAAATTTGCGAATTTTATATTTTTCTGGCAGAGAGACAAATGTAGATTGTTATTAATTTTTATTAATAATTCTAAGTTATAAAAATCAAATAAAAAATGCAAATTAAATATAGTTGCTAAAGAAACTATGATCCTCATTGAAGTTCTGTTAAGACAAACTGATCAATTTAGGGTGCAGATATAGAGTGCAAACTAGTGACTAGACCAGCGATATCAAAGTTCACCATGACTTCCATTTTGTAGAGGGAATGACCTTTCTGCCTTTATATCTATGTCTCTAGAAAACGATTTCTTCATTAAAAATGGCAGACTTCCAACATATAGGGATGATGACTTTCTTTTGGCCAAACAGAAAGCGGAGTACACAGAAAATTCCTGCACTGAAAATTCTTGTTACTTCTTGTCTGAAAACATTTCTTTAGCTATTTCTGTGAAGAAAAACTGCATCTTCCACAATAATATTCCAAAAAACGTTTTTTACCGGAATAGTGCCGTAAGAAAACATGCATTATTAAAAACTGTCCAATTATTCTACAAATGTTTTTTATAGCGTAGAACTGATTGAACAATTCCTTCAAAAACGTATTGCTTGGAAATGGATGAAAAAAAAAAGACTTTGGTGGAGCTCAAAAAACAATGATTTTGGGGATTAGGAGAAATTAAAGCTCTGTAATAGAATTGGAAGTGCTCAAATAAATACTCTAATTAGAAGAGATAAAAAGTTTGGTCGAGAAAACTGTTGTCAAAAACCTATTAATTGGGCGTCCTTTCTTTCTTTCTTTCTTTTTTTTTAAGAAAAGAATACGAGACTTAAAAGTAAAAAAGAATAAAGTCTGTGAGCATGATAAAGTTAAGTCCGTAAAATCTGCTAAACTTTTCGGTGGGAGATATGAAGCTTCACTGCTAAGAAGCAGTCAATTAAAAATGAACTTAAATTTTGCCATCAAAAATTACTTTGGTAAAAACGAAACGGCTGTATGAACTATAATATACGACTAATACAAATTGTCACAAAATGTAAATATTGTACATAGTATATGTTCTTTTATTATTATTCTATATCATTTATTCTCATTCTCATTTATTCTATATTTCACATTTCGGATATATATTTTGGCTTTAATAAATATTTCAGAATTCTAATCCACTATCCACTATGAATCCATTATTACCAATGAATCAATTCATTGTATTCAATACATTATACTTGCATGAATTAAGACAATCTGTATCTTAATTGATGCAGTTGCATATAGCAAGGCTGAAATTTAATATATCAAGAAGAAAAGGAGCAGATATAGGTGGGAAAATTATCTCATTACAGCTTTGTTCTCATGTAGATTAAAATGTACAGTGTGCTACAGAATAAGGACCACCCTGAATAACTTTTGATCTAATGATCGAATCTTCACTTTCTAGGACTCAATCTTAATGGCTTGAGGGAAGGACTTAATATGTTTAATAAGTGCAGATGATATTTTAAGTTACGAAATCAGACAAAAAATGTATATTAATTGAATATAACATACCTTTTTTTTAACGGATTCAGATTTCTAACCCCCAAAATATCGGGGACGATCTGGGAAATATGGTCCCAATAGCTCCCAATAGCTTTGAGCGCGCTCCAAAGTTTGCACCCCTTAATGTTAATTTTACTTTTGCATGCTTCGCTTTATCTCGAAAACTTTTTTAGCCAATTGAAGATTTTTTGCACACAGTTATAAAATTCGTTTATCCAAAGATAATTCCATGCAAAAAAAAAGTAGTTTTCAGTAAATATTATTTTAATTATTTTATTTAATAATGGTAGAAAAAAATGTTGAATTGTAAGGTATACAAATTTTTGCTTCATTTCAAAGAATATAATTTTGCAATGGAAAAATATAAAATTTGAGCACAATCGGTCGAACAGTGTCTGAGAAATCAAATTTTAAATATGTGACTTTTTTGAAATCTAAATTTATTTAAATGTACAGCTTTAAATTGATATCTATCCAAAATAACTAACTGCATTATACTTTCCAATTAAGAAAAAAATATTCTACCAATAGCTATCTCTACTAATCTAATAAATCGAAACCTTCATTTCCGATCACTTTTGAAGGGTAAAGTGCTGCCAAATGATAGTCTATCATCAAATGTTTGCTAAAAAAATTTACAATTAAAACTAAAATCTAAAGGTCTGGTTTCTAAGGACAAGCGCCTTATCTGGGCGTCAGCGGGACGTCAACGTCCCGCTGACGCCAACAAAATACTGGTTTGTTAGCTCAAGGCCTGGTTTCTTAGAACTAGCGCCTTATCTGGGCGTCAGCGGAAAGTTGACGTAGAGCTGACGCCAAAGAAATACTTTTTTGTTAGCTCAGCGTGAGCAGTCGGTCCAACGCAGACATTATCTCTCATTGCGCATGCGTTTATAACGTGAACAAATATTTATTTTGAATTTGTATTGATTTTGTTATTGTCGACCAGTGTTTTAGAGAACAAATAATGACTTTGTCCAAGAAAAAACACATTATAGCTAGCTAAATGAAGAGTGCTATGTTTAATGAAGAAGCTATGTTTAATGTTAAAATCAAAATCTTGGCTGATTTCAATGTGCTGTTGGATGTTGTCCGCCATTGCTTCTGTGGTTAACGTCACGTTGTAATCCAACTGCAGTTGAGTTGGGCGGCAATTGAAGTTCAAGATGAGCGTTCGATGATATATGCTATCAAACTCACAAATGGACCAATCAGAGGTTAGCGCTGATTTCCAGCTGACGGCGTCATGTCCTAAGAAACCAGGCCTTTAGATTGGAAGAAACGTCTTCAGAATGCTTATTATGCTTATTACCACCCTTGATTATTATGTTTATTACCCTGTTTGTAAATTAAAGCAGTAAATTTTGAAAGCTCTTTTTCAAAATTTCATTGAAACAATGTCTTTTTATTTAGAGGTAAAAAAATAAAAAATAAAAAAAACTTTACGCAAAGTATACTGAATTTATCATTGCGGGTAAAAATATCAAAAAATAAAAATGAAAGAGAACAGCTAAACACATTTTTCATGCCTTATAAATTTTAATTAAAATTTTCATGTCAGGTGTAGTTGTCATTCGTTGGTGTAAATGTCAAGCTGACAAAAAAGAAAGAAAAAAAAAACAATATATATCGGTAATATAATCAATTAATTATTACAAATAAATCAGAATTAATTATTACAAATAAATCAAACATTTCTGCTTATACACTTCTTTTCTTCATATTGCCATTTTTCTTTACCTGAAAAAGAGAATTATAAATTACGTGACAAGGAAAATTGTGAAAAATGCAGTGGAATAAAATGTTTTATTAAAAACTTTTTTAAGCAAAAAAATAAGATTAATAGTAAGCCTTTTTTTTAAAATGTACTGTGCGCTATAATCTAATGATAGGATTTTCACGTTCTCTTTTCGACGGATCGGGTTTTCGGTTTCGGGTTCCTGATTTTCGACGTATTTGGACTTTTGACCCCCCCCCCCCCAAATATAGGGGGTAGCTTCAATCTGTTAAATATGATTCCAATGGTTTGGTAAGAGAGCTCCCGAATTTTCGACCCATAAATCTTAATTTTACTTTTTGTGTATTTCGCCATATCTCGAAAATTTTTTAAACGAATTGAAAAATTATTGCACACAATTATACAATTGGTTTATGCAAAGGTACCATGCAAAATATAACTTTTAGTATATATATTCATATTTTTTATTATTTCATTTAAAGATGGTCGGAATAATTTCGAATTTTAAGGTGATCAATTTTTTTTACATCGATTTTAAAGACAGTAATTTTACACGGCAAAATATAAAATTTAGGCGAAATCGATCAAATAGTTCTTGAGAAATAAAATTTTTCTTCACACTGTATTTTTTGTGTACTAAAAATGAAAAAAAACTACTTTTGAATAAATTAAAACAAAACTCATAAGACAGTAAAGTGGTGAAAAGCATTGTGAGAAGGAAATGTTAAAAAAAAGGGAGAGATTTACTTATTTAAAATTTTTCAAATGAGACAGAAATCGTAAAGAGATGACGAACATTGTGAGAATGTAAAGCGTCACTTAACAATTTTTGCTTTTACGACAAGATTTTTCATTTAAGAAATATTTTATCCTTTTTAGTATAACACAAAACCAACCGTCGATACCGGCCACAAAAAGACTAAATATAATAAAATGTCGATTAAAAAATTTTCTCTCAGTCGCAACCTAATCACCATTTTTTTTTGTCAAAAATGTACCCCATGTGCATTTTATTAATATTATTATTATTAATTAACAAAGAATTAATATGAATAAAAAATAAATATAAGTGTGTCTCTATATAACAGAAAAAACACAACAGTTTGTTTCTCATTGTCGGCGGATTCTTATTGGCCAAAAAATCTCATGGTTCTTTAATTAACTAAGGTAATCCAGATTTGTTTAGTTGCCATCAGCATAAAATTAAAAAAATATATATATATGAATTTATTTTTTACGCGTAAAATATCTTTTTAATTCTATTCTAACTATATTTACTTTTAATATTTATTTACAATCATTTCTTGATATTATTTTAAAATATCATTATGTTTATAATTTTGATTAATATTCCACATTTTTCTAAAACTATAAGTGGTGAACCTTTACTATTAAGAAATCTTATGATATTATCTTACTGCGCATCATTTTGTGATAAACATTCTGAAAACGATACTAACTTGTTACTGCTTTTCAATATATAAGCAGTTAATAAGTTATATTTGCTGTTGTAATAAGCTTTGTCTAAAATTTTGTCCAATGCAATTAGAATAATGAAAACAAAACTGCAACACATTATTAGGAACTAACTTTTCACATGGTTGCTAAATTAACTCTTTGGGGAAAAACATTCAAAGAATTATTATGATAACCAAAAATTAAAGAATTATAAGAATCTAGTATCGATATGAAGATCGAAGAATTTTGTAAAACGCTATTCAGTTGCCTACACCGCAACAAAAGTAACACCAAAGCAGTGTAACACCAAAAGATGGTGGTTATTGCTTAACACCAAAAAATGGTGGTTACTGCTTAACATCAAAATATGGTGGTTACTGCTTAACATCAAAGTGGTTCAACCAAGGACAGTTCCTAGCGTAGTGCTCTTTTACACTATTCGGTGTGAAGTAACTGCCACTACTTTTGGTAACAGTAACACAAATATTTTTAATTATAGTAAGTTAAGATACACGTGAGAGTCAGTTAAGTTGTTTTTACGAGACAATATGAGGTAAGAATCATTAATTTAGGTTGCATATTTTTACTAATTCTTAAAATAAAATTAGTTAGTAAATCAAACAATCCACGTAATACACAGAATAAAGTAGAAAATAATAATAAAGACGAAATCGAATTAGGCTCAAGAGAATAGAAGAGGATAGATAGAAACTATAACATTATACAAGTATTTAATGCAGTTTTCAGAGACTTAAGAACTAAAATGAAATATCCATATTACACAATTAAGAACATATTTTAATGGCTGATTTTTGTTTCAGTAAATGCGTAGCAGCTTTAAAAATAATAACAACACTTGCTTACTTGTATTTAAATGTGAGCGATTTGCAGACGATATTTAAAGCGAGCCAGCAGTGTTGTTTTCGGTAGCAAAAATATTGAGATTAGTTCTAATATTTTCTCATTTTATATGTTTAGATTTAAGTGACACCCTTTAAATTGCATATGAAAACTTAATTTGGTGTTAACTTAGGAAGAAAAAAAGTGTTCCCTTACTCAATATTTTGAACTATTTAACATCAAATTCAAAGAAATATTACACCATAGTTTTTGAAGTGTAGTAGCACCGGAACTAATATATTCTCCAGATGAATTGCTGTAATACCTCGTGAAATCAAATTAACTAGGTCCGTTGTCTATTTGTATTTCTTAAAATTTCGCTAATCCGAAATTCCGATTGTTATTCATATCTCAAACAATTTTGTTGTTGTTGTTGCTTTTAATGCCACTTGCCACACGGGTACAAGTGGCATGCTTGGTGAAATTTAAGCAATTTAAGGCAGCAACTTTAAGCAAATTTAAGACAGATTTAAGCAAATTTAAGGCAGAGTGTGCGTTTCTTGTTTTTTAGTGGCGCCATCTATGGCCAAAAATTTGACTTCTGCGACGCCATACGTCACACCCGTTTATAGGGTGGACCCATTCATACATCCATTCATTCATCCACAAATCGTAATTTTGACCTGAATCAGAGAATGATCGATCTCCAATCCAGTACCCCCAGAGGTGTTGAATTGTTATGGGAACATGGAGGACTTTCGCGACTCGACAGATTTAGCGCGCATCAGTCACTTTACTGCATGGAGAGCCTTCGGCCGACGGGGTTCGAATCCACGAACTCTCGGACATGGGCCCAGCTCCCTACCGACCAGGCTATCCCGGCCCCTTCAAACAATTTCTCTCGACATTATCAAAAGCAAAGTTATGTCACTCAATCGTGTTATATCGTGGTGCTACGATCATCCTTTTTTCAGTATGTGGTAAGAGACGTATCCGCATGTCCGACGTCGTATCAGAATCGACATTCTTGTTCATAAGATAAGCAAATTACATACACACACAGGGGTAATACTTTTTGTGATGTGTTATCAGGGTTCTAATTCACATGAATTATCAGACATTTGAAAGACAGCACGACCACGATGACATCGCTTGCATGTATCCAACTTCGAATATCAAATTAAATTTAATATAATAATAATAAAGATAACATAAAAAGAGAATCATGTATTTATTTTTTATTCTTACCTCAATTAAATCCGAAATGTCTGAATCTATTTCCTACTTGAAGAAGGGGAATGCTGCATAAGGGGCAGTGTATGCTGGGGCATAAGCAGGATAATAAGAATAATAAGGAGCAGTGTATGGATAACCGTAGTACATCAACGGCAGTGATGAAGCAATGGCGAGCAATACAGAGAGCAGAAAAAAGAGAGCAACCTAAAAAAATTGAACAAAACTTTAAAAATATTTAAAAATGATAAAAATAAAATTTATAATGATTTTACATTCCTTTTGCATAGTATTTCAAAACTATCTTATTGTTTAAACTGCCTTACTCCAATACTGCGTAAACTCTAAAGAACACTTACGCCTGCTAACTCTAGAATTTAAAAAATAACTTACTGAATGCATTGAGTATTTCTAACTTTTAATAATTTGATTCAATTTAAGTGCAGATTTAATCATTCATGTATTGGACGTATGCATAGAACTTTATTTATAGAATGACAGACGGGTGGGGCCAGTCACCCCGAAGGTATTTTGGTAGATACTCCATGACCGCTGGTAAGTTTGGGTATAAGGTGCCCATATAAGTTACCCTAGATTCGTTTAAAAAACAAGAGTATTTCACCATGTTGTTGTTTTTAATGCCACTTGCTCATCTGGCTTCATAAATATTTTTTGTCCAGGTAAAACCAGAAGTGATGACAAAGCGTAGCAGGTAGTACTTCAACCATTGTTTACATAGTGGGAGTTGCCTAGCCTGCTATAAGCAAATATTGTGGAACTGTCCATTTGAGTCAGCCTGATATTATATAACAGTTATATATAACCGTATGTTGCGCTGCTGCGGTAATAAGCTTAACTACTAATAAGATGATAATTTCATCGTGTTCTTAACTGTTTTTAATTAAATTTACAATAATCTTTATAATCGTTTTTTTTTGTTTCATTTAAATTCTTGGAAGTTTTTCTTTAGAGATGTCTTATTGTTAATGAAAACACAGTACATTTTTTCTTAGCACCTGAAGTAAATTACAATTAAAAAGAAAATAACAAGTAAATTACAAGAAATTTACAAAAATAAATTACATTTAAAAGAATATTTTGAATTCTCTCGAATTTTTATGTTCTTAATTTATTTTAATACATATTTATATGTTGACTTGCACTATTATTCTTTTTAAACTGATAGAAGAATAAACACCAAGACGTGTTATTGTATACAGTTACTACTTACTACATATATGCATTTCAATAACTTATCAAGAGAGATATTTTTGTTCCTCTGTTTACAGTAGAATTTATAATATGACGGAATTTAATAAACAGATATAAACAGGAGTGAATAAGTTCTCTAAAAATATACAGCATCAATTATCAAACGTAATGTATCAAAGTTCTATAATGTACCCTTCTTAAATGATATTAAATAAATTTTACAACAGCGTTAAATTTAATCATAAAGCACTGCGTTACGATTACCTATAAGAAACGCATTAAAACGAACTTTCAAAAACTTTGCACAGTTTTCATTCTATTGCTATTAATAATACGTTACTCCAAAAGTGCCTCACTTTTTTTAGTTTATTCTAAAACAAAAGTTAAAAACTGTACGTCAGAAAAAGATTAATAAAAGCAGAAATTTACAAAATTGCTTTCTCAAAAAGATCGTCTTCTAATTTCGCTTTAAAGTAATATTTTTTGAATAAAAATGAGGCATATGAAAGCAGCTTTGGTTTGCAAATTATTTAAAAGTAATGCATTGTAAGCAAGGGCAAATATTTTGAAAGACGGTCTACTATTTTCCCGTAAATTAATAGAAACGAAATAAAAGATCGGAATTAATTCACCGTATTAATATTTAAAGGAAACAAAGCACATAAAGACGTTTTTCTGTACACAAATGATTCAAAAGCAACAGGTTGAGATTTATGCAATAAATTTAAGTTAAAACGCAGATAGCTTTTCCATGCCTTAAGAGATAATACCTAAGTTTCAAATACCAGGTGTATTATCCTTTAGAATTTAATCTAAATGTAAGTTTGAAATTCACAAAGACGATATATTAGATTTTTTTATTAGATTTATCAACAAAAATTTAAAATAGAAAATTAGAAAACGATATCGAAAACACACCATTTCTGAAATTGTTTCTCAGCATAAAATCGTTTTCAAATTTTACTTTTAGAGTATTAGTTTTTAATGAAATGAGCTTGTAAATATAGTTTTTTATTTACAAATGTACTGCAAAATTGCCTTATTTTAAAGTTTCAACAATTTATAACGAGTAGGTAAATTTCCTCTTTTTTTATAGTAAGAGACAATACACACATATCGTATACCAAGTGTGTAATTAAGAGTTTAATCAAAATTTTAAGATTAAAATTCTGAAATTCTACGAATAATTTTTCTAGTTAAACAAGGATTTTAAAAATAACGAATTTTAGAATAAATAATAAAATGCTTTACCAAAGTCTTCATAGTGAAGATAAAGTTGAGCAGTACAGCTGATGAACACTGGATGAACGAAAAAACTAGTAGCACAATACCTGTTAAATTTTCCAGCTTTTTATACCATTTGACTCGACCTTGCCGCATCGAACAATGTTCTCAATTTTTTTTTACTGGTCTATTTTAATTTATTTGATGTAAGAACATTCTGAAGAAGGTATTCCGTCAAATTTTTATTCACCGTATTTCATTCAAATATATACAATCTTATGTAATATCAATGTCACCTATGATTTTTATGTTTAAAAAAATGATAAGATTTAACGTGACAGGAGTTTCTCGCTTTGAGTCTTCATAGTTGTCGTTTTGTCTGCAGTTTAAATCTTCACAGCATATGTATGATTTTTAAATTGTTGCCTATTGTTTCCGGGTCATCGAGACGCTGCTGATTTAATATTCCTTTTTTTTTCGAAAATTCCACAAAATCTAATTTTGGGCTTTTTCTTTTTAAAATCTATTTAAACCACCAAAAAGGCTCACATATCTATTTTATGTACTTTCATTAAGCTATAAAATTAGTGAAGTAATTAAGTATTCTCTTACTACAATTCAGTACTTATGCTACCGTTAAAGCTTAAAAGCCTTTTATATGCACATTGCATAGTTAATCTGCAGATTTACTAGGGTAATACGTTAAAGTGCAGAATCAAGAGTTCTCACTTTACCAAGGTAATGCTCGGATTAAAATTTTCCGGGTAGCCTAAGTTCAAAAGTTTGTTTCTATTATTCGATCCACTACATAGTCGATTCTTTGATTTTATTAATTGACTTGATTCCTTATGTATTGAAAAATTAATAAATCACATTTCAGTTTTCTTAATCACAATAATAAGCTGTTGGTTTTTTTTGTATTAGAGCTTATAAAGTGATTGGGGATTTATTCTATAAACTAAAGTATTGATTAGAGTATTTTTTTTTGGATTGCGACAAATTAATAACATTTGGTTAATTAAAAAAAACCCAGAAATGTTGCTGTTGTTCCATCAGCAGCAATTTTATTTCCCATTTAACGAGTATCTAGTACATAATGTATTTTATATATTATACATATATATATTATACATATTATACATATCACCCAAGTTAATAAGCGAAATTTGATTTCCACACTTTCTGATTGAACACTTAAACTCTTTAAATGTATTTGGCTACATATCATTTTGTAGTTTGCTGAAATCTAATATTAATTCAGTGAGTCGTAAATTTACATGCTAAATTTCCAAGTGTTTTAAAAGAAAGTTTGGAGATGCTATCAGAACTTTAAATCTCGTAAGGATTCCGTATTTAGGTAACAAGTTTGACAACTTCAGTGTTACTCTGTTTTATTGTGTGTTGTGTGCTAACATACAGGCACGCTTAACGAGTATAACAACTGAAGTCACTTTTCTGTTGTTGCTTATAACGTAGGTAAAACTTTTAAAGCCATATTGCTTTATGCTTGTTTTTCACTATTAAAGGCGTTAAGGAAGTGGTTAAGATTGTGCAATTACCGAATGAGGAATTTATTTTACCATTTAAAAGAATTAGAAGATTATTTTTTCATTTATAATCATCTTATAAAATTAGCCATTCTTCTCAAATTCATATTAGCATGTTGCCTTAATTTTTATTTTTTTTATCTTTAAAGTTTTTAAAAAAATTAAAAATAATAAGGAAATGCATTGCATAATGTATCTTTGCTCATGATAATAAAAGTTGAAACTGAAGTCAGTTAAAAAAATATCTACATGGAATTTATTGATCAAATACATAAAAACATTTATAAATACTTATCACATGAGGACAAATGACACAACTTATAAGTTAAAATGAGGAATCGAAAATTCAACATTAAAAACTAAAACAAAGTTGCTTTTAAGAAAAACTAGAAAATAGTTTAATCGAACACATTATACAGAATTAAATTATGCAAATGGTAAATGTGATAGCTTATTGGAATTGATTACAAGCTATTTTTTTTCTCTTCAGAAGAGATTGATACAATTTAAAATATGCTAAAAATTAATATGGTTAATTTACAAAAATAGCCAATCTTATTTACAAAATAGCCAATTTTGGAAAGCAGTATTCATCAACGTTTGAGAAAAGAATAAAAAATTTTAAATTCTAAATGGGTTAAAATAATTAGACTTTCCTAGAAGCATTTACCAACACATTCCAAAAGAGTCGATTTTGAAGGACCAGGATCACTAACACAAAAAGATAGCATAAAGAATTTTAAAATAAAATTGCTACTTAATTAATAGAAACATTTGACCATTAATCTAAAAAATAATCAGTTTCATAGGAAATATATGTAGGAGATCTATTACTTATTTTCAACCTGTTATTTAATTTCGGATATGGACTGTCACTTCTTTCGTTCGAATCTGTCCCTTTTTCTGGTCCTTTAAACAAAACCTCTTTGGATGAAAATAGTTCTTTAAAAAAGGGCTTTTTATTATCACGATCTTTAACATCGTCGGCTCTCATATTTTCTCGCTTGGGCTTGTTGAAATAACTGGCAACTCCTTGCTTCCACTTATTAAAGCTGGCAGACGATTTTAAACCTCTTTTAGTACTAATTACAGGCTCAGCAACAGATTCCCTCGCAACTTCCATAGATTGGGTGAAGTCATTCTTTGCACTTTGTTCGAAATGGGAACTAATTAATCGTAACTCTCTGTCGATTGCTTCTGTTGAAATGGACTTGCGTCTTTTATTGGTATTTGAGGGACCGAAATAATCTATGGCATTCCAAGCTGGCATAACAGGAATGTTCAAATCATTCAGATTATCCTCCAATTCCATCCGCCTACTATGTTTTCTTTGGCGAAAAGGAAATGAATAACTTCTAGATAAATCACTTTCAACTGTCAAGTCACTTTCAATTGATTCTTCCAAAGTTTCCAACTTTGGAGAAGTAGCCTCTTTTCTTTCTTCTATGAAGTGGCTTGGACTTTTCAGATTCGACTGAGATTTTGAACCCTTTTGATCCTGATAGGCTCTCCAATTTCGAGTTTTGAAACATCGAACATTCTCATTTGAGTCGAAACGTTCTTCAAAGTTGTTTCCCCGTTGATTGAAGCCATAACTCTTTGTTGATTCCGATCGTCTAGCACTTGCTTTAGAGAAAATGGGTGCTTTCTTAAAAATATCGGACACATTCGTTTGGGTATTTGCGTCGCTTGACGAAACAGCATTAAGTGTTTCTTTGTTCTTAGTGAGAAGACGAGCTCTAGGAATGGTAGGGCTTATGACTTTCGATTGTTTGGGAGATTTCGAGACTTCGCTTGAAGCGGCTTCTTGTAATCCTGAAACAAAGTATATAAATATTAAGTGTTTGTCAGTAAATTTTTTAAGAGGACTTTTGCTTTACTTCCCGTAGCGATTACAATGCGAAAATTCACGTTATCTACCGATGGTACACGCTTAATCTTGATACCACTTGTATCTAGTCTGCTATTAAAATCTATAGGTTCGTAAGATTTTTTTGGAAAACCTCCAGCTTTAAAGAACGAAAAGTTTTCAACGCCCTCAGAAAAAAATGCTTTCTCTTTCTATTTTCCAGTTAATATCCTTTTTTTAAAAGCTCCTTAACATTTAACCTAACGTTTGCGACTTCTTTTATTTTGGACACATCAATAAATGATAAATACGGGTTTAAAAAACGTATCAATTTTCTTAACCCTTTGAAGCGGAATTTTTATTAGATATATTTTTCATACTTTTTCGATTAATTTGTATTAAATTAGGTCATAATAAGAGAAAAATACTATATATAGCATTTTAATAATTTATGGTGGGCCGGGAGAGCCTGATTAGTAGGTCATTGGACGCATGTCCAAGAGCTTGTGAGTTCGATCACTGCCAGTCGAAGACTCCTCGTGGAGTAAATGGTGGCTGGTGCACGTTTAATCTGCCGGGTCACAAAATCCTCCGCGTTTCCATAACAAATTATACCTCTAGGGGTGCTGAATTGGAGATTGATCATTCTCTGCTTCAGGTCAAAATTACGATCTATGAATGAATAGTTATACGATTGGGTTCACTTTACAAACGGCTGAGAAGTGCGTGTGTGTGGTTAAAGTCATATTCTTGTCCACAGATGGTGCCACTGAAAAATAAGAAATGCCCCCTCTGTCTCAATTTCGATTAGTTTCATCAAGCAGGCTTAATGGTATAGACAAGTGGCATTAGAAACAATTTATGGATATAAAATACAGCAGGGGTTCTGCGTTAATGGCAAAATCTTCCAAACTCGACTCCCTTCCGTACAATAATTTTTCAAATTCGCACTTATTTCTAAGAGTAACAGTTATTCCTCATTGAAATTTCTTTAATTGTCAAAATCAATTATTGATCACTTTTTGAGTATCAATTAAAAAAATGTTTTTATCAAAAAAAAACTACTTTGTTTGAATTTAATATTTTAGTGCCAATATAGTTCCAATAATCCGATTTTTTTAGAAACCACTGGACTGTTTTTTATGATTGCGAAATGCAAAAATATTTTTTTTCTTGTAGTTAGAGCGTCAGAAGAAAATATGTAAAAATTGACACCGGTGTCAAATTAGCAAAGGGATAAAAACGTTCAGAATAAAAAGCTCATTAGCGATTTTCGATTAAGTACACTAATGCTAGATAGATACTATGCCGTTAATTTACTAAAATTTGTTGTACACCAATATTTTCATAACTATTTGTTAGTAATTTTTATTAATGTAACTCATACTTTAGTGTTTGAATAAATATAAACCGTATATCACCTTGCATTTCAAGCAATCCATTTTATATTATTCTAAATACTAAAAAACATGTTTTATTGAGACCTATGAGAAAAGTGAAATGATTTGTGTAATCAGTCCTGCAATAGGGTTCTACACTGCATCCAGGACTGAGTCTGCGTTGTTCAAAATCAATCCTGACTGTTATATTTTATTAGCTAACTAAGGCAAATCTGAAGCAAGAAAAAATTGAGCTAGGAAAGTCTATACGACTTAAATTTCCCGGAAAGTAAATTTGATGGCAATTTTTTTTAAAAATGAGTCTTTAATTAAATCAAAGAGCATAAGCTGTTTGTAGCGAGTTTAAACGCAGGCAGAAGTGCTCAGACTGAATTTTTATGAGAATTTCATAATGCTTTTTAAATTTACATAGGATTAAATGTATCCTACAGAATTTTCAGAATTCAAAGACAAACAATTTCAAAACATGCTTTTTTGTTCTGTGACGTTTTCTAACGAATCTACGACTCGTTAAAGTTTTGCACTCAAGGATTTCTCCACCTATGCGATATATCTTAAAAAATTTTGTGCAGTGCATATAGCAGGTCATTGTGCATGGAAGTTAGTTTCAATTATACCCAAAAGAATTTTTTCTAGAAGCATCGATTTAAAAGTTGACTTATCGCAACGTAATTTATATAGATTATCCCACATATAATGCTACAAACTTTAAAGAGAGATAGAGCACATCATAAGGACGGAGAATTGTTGACCGATGATCAAAAATCAGATCAACCTATGACCAGATCGGTCAATCAATGACCAGAAATGTCATTGTATGTCTTTATGGGCGCTTTTTCATCATGAACTGTTTCCTCGCGTGTCTTTGAACTGGTACTTCAATTTCTGATAATTTAATAAAAAAAATTAAATTACCACGAAGTTAAGATATTTTAAATAAATAAAACTACCGATTTAAAGGTACTGAATCAATATGTTCGTAATAGGAAAGCGCCTCGAGTGATGCTCCATTTTTGGTCATAGGGTTACTATGTGATTTTCCATGCTTTTGATGTGTATTACTTACCTCCTTTTAAAGTTTGTATTATTATTTAAGATGAGCCGCGATATCTCAGGGGATAGAGCGTTCGCCTTCCAATGAAGTCACCGAGTTCGAATCCCAGCGATGGCAGGTCGGATGCTCTATCCCCAGAGTCCCCACGACTCTAAGATTTGAACTTTAACGATACGGAAGCATCACATTAGATAGCACTAACCTAGCATGTGCACATAACCTATATAAATTGTGGTAAACTTCTAATTTTGCACTTTAACGGTATTGAATCGAATGTAGAGTTCAATGGCACAATGTCCAACCTCACTTTAACGGAGAAAGTCAGTTAATCTACAAATTAGAAAGGTAATGCGTATATTAACGGTTTTCGAGCCTTAGCTGTAACACATGCATGTCTTGCGGAACCTCCTAGCCAGAGATGGTAAATGAGTTACCTTTATTATCCGAGTTATGCTCTTGGTTGATGGGAATTTCATTCTGAGCATCGTCTGCCACACTGTACCAGGTAGGAAGAGGCAGCAGTTCCGTGCAGCAGAAGACAATTAACAGTTGGTAACAGAAGATTGGAATCAAAGCTAAGAATAAGATTCTCTTATCTAGTAGTACTTCGTTGTAACTTATTGCAAAGACGAATAGGAGTAGGAATATAAGTATGATGAACTGGTAAACCAAGTGTATCCTTGCGATTCTTGGAACAGACATTTCAATCCTATCGAATGAGAATTTTATCTGAAATAAACATGATTTATAAGAAATTTTGGAACATGATGAAAGTTAACATGGTGCTAAATTAAACGATTTAACTTTTTCCTAAACTTGCTTAGACCATACTAAAGTTGACCCTTTGACGAAGATGGGACATCGGCGTCCCTTTTATATATATATTCTAACGTTCTAATTACAAGCAAAATATATTCCGGTATTTTTTAATTATAAAAAAACAGTATTAGTTATTTAAAATATTTGTTAGGATATGGGAATTATATTTGTAATAAAATATAAAATCTGAAAAAAAGTATTTTGAAATTTTTTTTCTTTTCCTTCTTTATTGAAATATTTATCAATAATAGATTTCGTAAATTAGAAAAATTTCAATGATGAATAACTGGTTTCTGGTTGAATAACTGGTTGTTTGGAAGTGAGCCGTATTTGGAAGATTGTACCTTTAACGCAGTAAAAGATAACGTTGTTTCATATTGTATTTCATAACTATAAATTATTAAAATGCTAAATATAATATTTTCCACTTGTTTTGACTCCCCCCAAAAATAGTGAAAGCTTTTTCACATTTTTCATATCTTAAAGCTTCGGTAAGTACCTAATAATAAATTTTTTTTATTGAAACGGTAGGAAGAGTGGCAGTACTTCATTTACTTCGCTGTACAATGGGCTATTGGCGACAGTTTAGGAAAGATTCCCTAGCATGATCTGAAATCATGCCATCACAATTTTGACCCTCTGCCGAGAGGATGGCTCCACCTTTGGTAGCCTGATGACCTGCGCACGAAGTCGAGAAGATCAGTTTAACGAGAACCAAAACTACACACCCTTTGTCCCTTCGCACGCTGATTAAAGTAGTCACCCACCTGCTCACTGACCTCAGTCAGTGATGCTTGACTTCTTCGCTGGAAATCGAGTCTTACGATCAAATCATCAAAATTGTGATGGCATGTCTTCGGATCATCCTCCGGGATGTTTCCCAGACCGTCACCAATAGCCCATTGTGCAGCTCTAGTGCGACGTAAATTAACATCAACAACAACAACTTACGATCAAATCATTGCGAGATCAATATGAAAAAACTAATATTTTAAATTATAAAAAAAAAAACAAAGCAAGCGAGGGTTTGTTTTTATAAGTGTTTGTGGATAAGTTTATTTTTTCAATAATTTTTTTTAAGTTAAACAAAATATTTCGAATTTAAAAATTTCAATTAATGGGTGCAAACTATCTTAAGATAATTTTCGCACTAAGGAAAAAAAGCAAGGTATTTGTTTTCCTCTGTACCATAAAAATTTAAAAATATAACTGTTCGTTCCATGCAATATGCAGAATTAATATTCAGAATATCAATATTATACAGAATTAATATTATACAGAATTCTCATTATACAGAAAAGTCACATATGGTCAGCTATAAACAAAGAGCATCCAGATATCTTTGGCTGCCATCAGTATTAAATAAGTAAAATTTATGATGTATTATTTAACTCTGTTTTATTTAACGGTACTTAACAGCGATATTTACTTATCATAACTTCTTAATATTATCCTCTATCTTTATTATAAATTTGAATTCAATTATTATTCCAATTTAAAGGCATTAAAGTAAAATTGTCGATTTTATTATCAAGTAATCGTATATAGTACCATGTTATGCAACATTTTGTGATAATGATATTTAGTTACCGTTTTACAATTATGAAACTTGAACTAAGTTATATTTAATTTTTAAAAAGTTACACATTTTCTTTTTGATGAGATATCTTACTTTTTCAATAAACTATGAACAATTTCAGCAATTCGACTTTTTTTTATAAAAAAATTTTACCCGCGTATGAAATTAGAGTAATAAATATATACTATTTAAAACTCTAAAATAATATTATGAATTAACTTTTTGTACTACTTCTAAAAAATTTCTTGGCAGGAAAAAATTAGAGTTTTTATGGCAACAAAAAACTAAATTAGAGTTTAAAAACGAAGTTACATAATAAATAAGCAAATTGCACGTGGTTAAATTTTACCCTAATCGAATTGGAAGTTAAATTTGTCGAATCTAATCTGTTTTCATACAGTAAAAAGTTTTGAGATAGTTTAATTAGATGAGGTTTAATTTTGGTGTAACAATCATCAAGAATGAAAAGGAAAAAAATTGGCAAAGCAATAGTAAATAAAATGTACATTTGCAATTAACATTTGTAAATAAAATGAGCAAGGCTCGGATCCCCTAGTAAGCAATAATTACGAATCAACCGAGTTGTTAATGAACAACTCTAAATCGAGAATTATTTTTAAATGTGGAGATATTACTTCATGTATATATTTCTGAAAAGACTTTTACTTTGTTGTTTAGTTAAATCAAAATTTTCAGTCACAATTTATGGAAAGTGCACATTTTATTTGATTTAATGTTATTGCTCATTATTTCATATAATTAATATGCAATTTGATTATAATTTAATTCCAGAAAAAATTCGAAAAACAATATTTAATAAACTATATTTAAAAGCAATATTTAATAAACTATATTTAAAAACAATATTTAATAAACTATATTTAAAAACAATATTTAATAAACTATATTTAAAAACAATATTTAATAAACTATATTTAAAAAACAATATTTAATAAACTATATTTAAAAACAATATTTAATAAACTATATTTAAAAACAATATTTAATAAACTATATTTAAAAACAATATTTAATAAACTATATTTAAAAACAATATTTAATAAACTATATTTAAAAACAATATTTAATAAACTATATTTAAAAAACAATATTTAATAAACTATATTTAAAAAACAATGTTTAATAAACTATATTTAAAAAACAATGTTTAATAAACTATATTTAAAAAACAATATTTAATAAACTATATTTAAAAACAATATTTAATAAACTATATTTAAAAACAATATTTAATAAACTATATTTAAAAACAATATTTAATAAACTATATTTAAAAACAATATTTAATAAACTATATTTAAAAACAATATTTAATAAACTATATTTAAAAACAATATTTAATAAACTATATTTAAAAACAATATTTAATAAACTATATTTAAAAACAATATTTAATAAACTATATTTAAAAACAATATTTAATAAACTATATTTAAAAACAATATTTAATAAACTATATTCAAAAACAATATTAAATAAACTATATTTAAAAACAATATTTAATAAACTATATTTAAAAACAATATTTAATAAACTATATTTAAAAACAATATTTAATAAACTATATTTAAAAACAATATTTAATAAACTATATTTAAAAACAATATTTAAAAAACTATATTTAAAAACAATATTTAATAAACTATATTTAAAAACAATATTTAATAAACTATATTTAAAAACAATATTTAAAAAACTATATTTAAAAACAATATTTAATAAACTATATTTAAAAACAATATTTAATAAACTATATTTAAAAACAATATTTAATAAACTATATTTAAAAACAATATTTAATAAACTATAAAGTAATGGCTAAAATAAATAATTACATCTTATCCACAGAGTAGAATGGCCAACCCCACTTATTGTTCAGCTCTGCATTTTCGTAATTTTGAATCAACACAGAGAATCATTTGAATTGTGAACCTGAATTTCCGTTAAATTTAGAGGAAAACCACGAAAACACTTATGATTTGAAGGTCCACTCCTCTGAAAGGATGCACTACTAATCGTATTTTCACAGAGTACATTTAAAATGTGTCAGAGGGTTAAAAGATAAAGTTTTAAAATTTTTTTCAAGTTAAAAACTTGGTATCATAAAAAAAAAATCTCAATTCTGCCTCTGATAGCTCTGAATTGCGATAATAATGTTAAAGAATATTAGACACTACAAAATATATAGAATAATACAAAGTAATAAAAAAAGTTGAAACATGAAACAAAGTTACCCAATGCTTGCTAGAACAAACCAATTAAAAGTTTTTTTTTTCCACCTGTGGTATTTTGAAAATGATAATGCGTTTTAGTTCAGTTGAAAGCTAATATTTTTATAAGTTTTCAGTTACTTACATCCGCTAGGTCTTTTCTTACAACAATTTAGTTAACTTTTGTTACATAAACGAGTTTAAAGGCAGGTTAAAATGCTTAATACAAATTACTACTCACAAGCCCTTGCTAATTTAAAGAACAGATAATATAAATTAAAGCAGGACATCACAAATATACATTCAGGATTTTGGCAAGATTAGAATCCGGTACCTCTACGCTACAGAGAGCGTTTGATGGATGGGCAGACCGCTCAGCCGGGTTGGTTTCAGCACTATGTAGAAAAAGTACAACACAAATACACAATCAAGTTTACGGCAGGATTCGAATCAGCTACTTCTACAATTCAGAACGTTCGGAGGAAAGTTCAATACCAACTTGATCAATATCCTTCAGCACACGTCCCGCAGTGGACTGATCGTTAAGACACGGTTCCCTGCAGATCACCGAAGTCAAGCATCACTGGCTACTGTCAGTGTGCGGGTGGGTGATCACTTGGATCAGTCTGCGTAGGGACCGAGGGTGTGCGGTATTGGTCCTCGTTAAACTGTGCTACCGTAAAGTGCTCGACTTCGCACGCAGGTCGTCGGGCTACCGAAGCGGGGGTGCCATCCCCTCCGCAGAGGATCAAAATTGTGATGGCATTCTTCCGGGATGTTTCCCAGACCGTCGCCAATAGCCCATTGTGCAGCTCTAGTGTGACCTAAATTAACAACAACAACAACGTCTTTTGTTTATTGCTTTATTGAAATTACATTTATTTGCAGGCTTCTTTGCTCAATTTAGGCTTATAAACCTTTGTCAAGTAGAAAGACATATAGAACAATTTAGAGAAGGACATCGCGAAGAATGCATCCGGCGGGATTCGAACCCGCCACCTCCACACTTCACACTGCGTTTGGCGGGCGATACCGCTCGGCAAGGGAGGCCCCTATCTTTTGTTAGAACAACGGCAAGCAAGTTCTGCATTTAAAGAAAAAGTAGTTTAAGAGTAAGAATTTAAGGAGTCAGGGGAGCTTTCATTAAACAAACGTTGTAAAGCACAGAAGTTGTGGGCTGGAATCCTGACCAAACAGCTGGAATCTTCCCGCAGTTTTTATTTAATTTGTGCATATGTTTTTTTATTTGACAGGAATTAATAAGCTATTCTTAGTATTACGCAAACAAACATGCATTGACAAACTGCAAACCTATGTGATTGATTTAAAAAAAGCAAGGAGAATCAGAAGAATGTTGAGTAAGAAGTTGTTTAGCAAGTAAAAAGTTGTTTTGAAAATCGTTCAGTGGATTGGAAGAACTTGGCTAAAGATCGTAATCCGGAGCGGAAGTCTTAAGACAGTTAAAAAATGTCGCTAAAGGCAGGTGGGAACTTAGATAAAGTCTACTATTGTCAAAGTTCATTGACCCAACTTATACACTAAAGCGAATAAGCTCTCTCTTCCCAATGAGGTGTCCCAAGTTCAAATTCCAGAGATGACTGGTTGTGCAAAATTTGAGTTTCTTGCTACTTCAAAGATTATTTTAAGTTTACAATGAGCTGCACAATGGGCTATTGGTGACGATCTGGGAAACATCCCTGAAGATGATCCGAAGACATGGCATCACAATTTTGATCCTCTGCAGAGGGCACCCCCACTTCGGTAACCTGTCGACATGAGCACGAACTCAAGCACTTTACGGTAGAACAGTTTAACGAGGCCCAATACCTCTCACCCTCAATCCCTTCGTAGATTGATCAAAGTGGTCACCCACCCGCACACTGACAGCAGCCAGTGATGCTTGACTCTACCGGAAATCGTGTTTTAACGATCAGTCCAGTGTGTGATTCACTAAATCTATACCACACATATGTTGATTTTTTGAGTAATATTCATTAGTATATATTCGTAGAAGCATGTACCTTCTGGGTTCAGTGTTGACACAAGTAAATTTTGATTGTCGAAGTCTAAGAAAATATCATTACTTCGAAGATTTTTGAATGACCTTTGGCCTTACATACAAAGATCTGCTGAAAGTATTTCGCTCATGGGCTGCAATAGCGGCACAACTAAAAAAAAAATCATGCTTTGAGATAAGTGGGTTTAAAGTTTTCATTGCTAACGAAAATGCGCAAGAAATGCTTCAGCTTGCTTAAGATTACCTTCAAGTTGAATTATGAGTTGTGCTAGTATTGCTGCTGAAAAGAAAGTGTATTTTCATATTTACAGCTGTTCTTAGCTCAAAACGCATGTTTTTTGAGTTGTGCCTCTATTGCAGACCATGAGTGATTTATTTCTTAATAGTTAGTGGGAAAGTACTGGAACACAAAATAACTGGTCTTGGTTCTCCCATTCCGCAAAAATTACTACCGAATGTAAGTAGATGTGTTTCTCTACAAATTCCAGAGAGAATCTTGAGTTTCGACACCCCAAAAACTCTGAAGAAAAAAAAATTCTGCTAAGTGAAAAGAAAAAAACAACACTTGTGTAATAAATTTATACATGGAACATATAGAGAAAATTTTAACAGAATCATAAATGCCATGTATACCACATTGCCTGATATGCCGGATTTTTTTTTTTCATTTTTAAAAATTAGTTGTCTCCAAAAAATAGTCGATATTTTAACGCAAAAAAAGGACGGACAGAAAAAAGAATGTCCCTCAAATAAACACCTTTTTTTCTTCACGCACCGGATTATTATTTTTGACATTTACAGCATATAAGTGGATGTGTTACAGCATGTAATAGAAATATCGGGGATGGAGTAAGTGGTACATGGAAATGCGATAGCAATCGTTTAATCAGGAGAGAGATCGAAAGCTCGAACCTCTTCATGTTAATTTCACTTTTATTTAATTTTCTAATCAAAATTTGTTCGCGCACAACTGTTCATCCAAAAATGTTTCAATGAAACAATATTTCATTTAAAGAGTTAAAACTGTTTTATAATTTAATTCAAGAAATTATTATTAAATTCAATTTAAATCAAATGCGCGTTCCTAGAATTATACGATGCATAAGTTTTTTCAGTATTTTAAACTCAGTAATTTTAAAGAAAAAATACATAACTTGAACGAAAGCGGTCGAATAGTTAATAAGAAATAAAAATATAAAAACTATGAGTTTTTTTTTTAAAAATTTCATAACTTATAAACTATGAGAACGATTCTGTTCAAGTTGTGTATTTAGAAGTACCTACACAATTTAAGTAATGTAAAAATTTGTACATCTTACAAATAAAATGATTTTCTACCAATATTTCATTAAATTATTAAAAAAAATTGCATGGAAATATCTTTGGATAAAACAAATATATAACTGTATGTAATTTCTTTAAATTAACATAAATATTTTGCGTAATAAAAGAAGAGTAAAATTAGCATTAAAGATCCTAACTATTTTGAGACCGTATTCTTCTAATTGCGGCTGAAACCTTCCCATATTTTCTGGCTCAAGAATCTGAATATGTTCAAGAAAATGTTTACAGTAGAGTCCCGATTATCCGAGTATACCACATATTTAACCGAGCTATCAAATATTTCAAGGAATTTTTTTTGTTTTTGTTCTAGTTTATTTTTTTATTTTAAAACTACCGCGGAAAAGAATTCTGAATTTTATCTTCCGCACACTCAGGAATACAAACTGACGGACAACACGAGATTACCAAAAAATGATCGTTAATATCGTCAATAATGAAAATGAATCTTGCGTAGATGATGAAGATAGTGACGATGAAAATCATCGACGTCATCGAGACAGTGACGATTAAATCTCTTATAAAGATGGGCTGAAAGTTATCGAAAGTGCTATTGAATATATGGAACAAGCAGGACAGGCGATACCAACCATCCTGTGATTCCCAAAAAAATGGAGAAACATTGCTGCAGAAAAGCGCCAAAGTAATGTAAAACTATAAACGATTAAGTACTTTTTTAAGTACAAAACTCTTTAATTCTCGTAAAGTATGCTCTTTAAGCGTTTTTAAGTAAGCTTTTTAATTATAAAAGGAATGGTATGTGGTGTACCCGTATAAATTCCGTATTTGTTAAGTAAATTACATTTATACCTACTCTTTTTGTCCACATTAACTAGGATAATCGGGACTCTACTGTATTTATTTAGAAGAAGTAGGTGTTTCACTTCTCTGAATAAATCATCATCTGTATAAATAATTAAACAAATTTCATGTCAAGCTTTCGAAACATTAAGTTTCTTATAAGTACTTGAAAATCCACTCGTATGATCAAAAATGATTAAGATGCTCCATTTTTTATTCTGCAGACTGTATTTGAATTTGTTCAGCAATTGAAATAAACCATTGAAAATAATCGCTTGGTAGAACGATTTTTTTCTAGCTAAGGTTGCAATAATACTGAGGCAGGAAGAAAAAGACCTTTATATTTAAAATAAATAAGTAAGTAATAAAACTCAAACACAATACAGATTTCATGTCACGAAAATTCTTTATTGGAATTTACAAGCAGGCAGCATTTATTTTGGTGGAAAGTATTTTTAAGGGAAGGAAAAGCATAACAAATTTTGCATTATTTTAAAAGTTTGATACAGTGAGATGGCAACTTGGAATGATTGTGCAGGAACGCTTGAATAGCAGTTAATCTGAAAAAGAAAGAATTTCGTAAAAATAGATTTGGTTTATTATGTTAACAACATTTCGACATTTGATTCATTTAAGTTATGATAAATAGATTTAATTTTCGCAAGATCAATCTTCTAATAACGTATAATTATGCTATTATTGCCAAGAATTTTATGAAATTAGTCGCAATAAGTATATTAAGTAATTATTATAAATATAAAGCGTATTACGAAATTATTTTCAACAATAATACATATAAAAGGGGTATAATGATGATTTCAGTATAATGATACATATTTACTAAAACCCGGCGATCATAAAGCATTTCGAGAACAGAATTCCGACTAAAAATAAATAAATAAAAACATATACGAGGGGAAAAAAGCACGATATAAATATTACTTCAATCATTTAGAAAACTTTATAGTGAAGTGCTTTGTAAACAGAGTGTTCTGTAAGGATAAACCTTAATATGTATACAGTTTAGAATTCTTGTCAAAAGAAGGGAAAAAAGCATTCACATTAGAAGTCACAAATCAATATTCAAGAGAGATAAAAATAAGAACGCTATGGAATCTCTATTGAGGAAAGTGTGATTTGAAACACCGAAGCATGTTTAATTACTAGAGGAAGCACAGGAAACGAGAAAGGCAAGTTTTAGAAGCATCTCCAGGTTTCATAAGGCAATCACATTGATTTTGATATTTTTTCTCTCTCGCGATCTAATAAGATTATAAATTAAAGTAAGTAGAGTTCATCACAGATTGCTTATAAATGACTAGTCAGCTCACGTGAGAGTATTTAAAGGGAACATAAAGTCATTTATAATCAAATAATTGCTCAAACGCTGTCTAAGACAAACAAATATGGTAAAGGTTTACTTGAAAGGCATACATTTTGTACATCAATATCAAATTTTCCAAAGTTAAGCAAATTCCGTGATTTTAAACGAATCCATTTCTGCCTTTGATGAATGGCTTTAAGTAATCAATGTTAACGTAATGAATGTGTTACCCTGATCAAACGAAAGGTGCATCTTGGAGCAATTACCCAAAATATTTTACTTCCACGCGTTCTGTTCTGAACACTTTCATCTAAGTTATCACATTTCATTACCTCACTAAATACTCTCCTTAAATGGATAATGAGTAAAACGTTATTTGAATTGCATTCCTTTTAAAATTCTTCTATATTCCTATCATCGCTACAACATTCATATATATATATATATATATATATATATATATATATATATATATATATATATATATATATATATATATATATATATATATATATATATATATATATATATATATATATATATATATATATATATATATATATATATATATATATATATATATATATATATATATATATATATATATATATATATATATATATATATGTATATATATATATCCTTTCTATCTCGATCAGTTTCGAAACTTAATTTTTCATATTTTAATTATTGACTCATTAACTTTTGAACTAGTTATTAAACAAAAAAAAAAGTATAAAATGTTTAGGTTTATAATGTGGTGTAGGTCCAAAATTAAAAAATTGTATGAAAGATAAAAAAAAATAATATTGACTATTTAAGAAATATTTCTTAAAATGCTAAATAGACATTATTTGATGGGACAAAAAAGTTTCATACATTTTTGATAATTGAGATTTGGTATGAGATTCTGATAGTAAATAAGAAGTTCAAGGTAAGTGCTTTTGTGACATCATTTTTAAAATGATTCCAGAAATATTTATTAAAGGCAGCCATTAGGAAAATTGTATATAATTAGGTCTTAAGAGATATTGTATGGATTTCGGGCTAGGACAAGTTCGGAATAAAAGTTCTTGGTTTCATTTCTAAGAATTAATCCCAACTCAGAGTAAATCTCTTGTACAGATACAGACCCAATAGACATTGTTGAATCTGTGTTAGTAAAACAAAGATGAAAGATTAATCACACAAAAGATTTCATGACCTACTTGGTTCTATCCTATAGCAAAAGCATTATTTTTTGAGAAGTGGTAGTACGTATGGTGCTGTATACGCTGGTGCATAAACTGGTGCATAAGCTGGTGCATAATAATAAGGAGCTGCGTAGTAAGAAGCTGTATATGGGTAACTGTAGTACATCAGTGGCAAAGCTGACACTACGGAGAGAACGACGGACAAGAGGAGAAAGAGCGCTACCTGAAATTAATATAATTTTAATTAATTAGAGGAGACAGTTTAATCAGTTTTTAATTAATCAGGGGATTGAGCGTTCGCCTTTCAATGAGGCGGATCGGGTTCGAATTGCAGCGATTATTGGTCGATACGAATTCCGCACCGACCACAGTGCTGCCGTGAAATATCCTCAGTGGTAGACGGATCATGGGTTAGAGTCCCCTTGTCATCAGGCTATTCTCGTGATCTTTTCCTCCATGTAACGCAAATGCGGGTTAGTTCCATCAAAAAAAATCCTCCACGAGGGTAAAATTTCTTCCAATACTTGATCCAGGAGTTCCCTTGTCTTCTGGATTGGGTTCAAAATTACAAGGTTACGTAGTTGAACGTTAGTACTCGTAACCTCAAAAATTGGATCGGCTGTTCAACGGCGGTTATAAAATATAAAATAAAGTACTTGCTCTTCGTTTGCTATACTCTTTTTACAAATATTGCATACAAAATTTATTGCACTATTCTTTTGTATACAAATGTGTTTTACTATATGTTTATTTTTTTTTTCTTCTTAAACGCTGTATGTAATCATAGTCTTGGAATTCGTACTTTATTTACAAAAATACATAAACTCATGTTTGTGAAAATTGCAACACCATGAAGAACTTACGCGAGTTAACTGAAATTTTCAGGAAATGCAAAGCAATGCAAATGATTAATGATAATATAAATGATAATATGCAAATGATAAATGATAATATGCGAATGATTAGAATTTCAGACCCGTAGCGCATGCGTATGCTGAGCAGCGCCCTCTGAACGGCTGATGGATCCGAATAAATAGACGGCTGTAGCGAGGAGTCTATGGTTATCGGTGGTTATCTGCTTGTGGTAAACGTTAGCTCAGACGTTACTTATGCCTCTCCGATGAAAGAGAGCGAGATTTCAACAACTTACGGAGTTTGAAAGAGAGAGAATCATCGGCCTTCGTGAAGCTGGATTGTCTTATCGTGCAGTAGCCGCTCGTGTGCAGCGTAACAGAAGCATAGTGATGCGTGTTTGGAAGTAGTGGACGGACGAGTGTCAGACAACTCGGAAATCCGGGAGTGGACCCCGAAATGTCACGTCAGCTCGCGATGATAGACACCTGGTCCGCATGGTGCTGACAGTGGTCAATAGCTACAGGTGTTTTATTGTGTGCTTCATCAATTCGTAGACGTCAACTGCAGCGTGGACTGCGCGCAAGGACTCCTTTATACAGGATCACCATCACGCTAAACCATAGCCGCCTGCGGCTACAATGGACCAATCAGCATAGGAACTGGCGTGATGATTGGCAGCGTGTTCTGTTTTCTGATGAATTCCGCTTTAATTTGTGGTACCATGATGGCCGCATTCGTATCAGATGCTATGCCGGTGAACGCCATCTTCCGGAGTGCATTATCGAAAGCCACAGTGGACGAGCACCCGGAGTTATGGTCTGAGATGCCATAGCATATCATGGACGATCTCAATTGCTACGAATTGTGGGTAATCTGAACAACAACCAGTACATCAGTGAAGTTTTACAGCCCCAAGCTGTTCCATTCCTTCAAGCCTTGCCAGGCGCTGTATTTCAACAAGAAAATGCCCGTCCTCATATTGCTAGGACTCTTCAATCCTTCCTTGCATTGCGACAGGTACAGCTTCTTCCTTGGCCTGCGTATTCCCCAGATATGTCACCGATTGAATATGTGTGTCATTTCGTTGGTCGGTGCCTCGCTCGTGATCCTCGTCCTGTTGCTTTTACAAACGATCTTTGGGTACGCATACAGACATTTAAAATTTGCTTGACTCCATGCCACGCCGTGTAGCAGCGCTTATTGCGGTGCGTGGTGGCTACACAAAATACTTATTTCGATCTCTTGTTATTGTTTGTTTGCTTTGAAAGTTTAATCATTTATTTTTACCACTACCACTCAACTGTGTAGTAAATTTCATTCAATTATGACGATTCCTTCATGGTGTTGCAATTTTCACAAACAGGAGTTTAGTTTTGTCTGCGCTTGAAGAAAAAATTTCAAAATGGATAGCAAGATTGGTAGGTAAAGTGGCAAAAAGAAGAAAAATAAAAAGTTATTGAATATTATAAAAAAATATTCAAAAACTTTTATAACTAGTTATTGAATATTATAAAAATAAAGAGCATTAAAAGACATGATTAATTTTGCTATAGATTCGCCAGTAGAAAAAATAGTAAGGAAAAATAGGGTAAAATGCAAAACATTGTAGAGAACGCCATTTTTGAATTTTATAGAAAATATTACTAATAAATTCTAACTCAAGAAAAATATTTTTCAAATTACTCTTGCAATAAGTATTTATATTGGAATAGTAACGCAGATGCTTTACAAATACATAATTATTAACTCAGAGAAGAACTAAGACGTAAATTACTGAAAATAAAATATAATTGATAAAACTTGAGGAGAAAAATTTTATATTACCCAAAATTATATTATGGGAAAATTTTATTTATAAAACTTTTTTTTAACTTTATTTTGTGTAATTTTTATTTTTTGAAAACTGAGTATTCATTACAAGAATCAATTTAAACTATTACTGCGTCAAATTCTGAATAGATCAAAAAAATTTCAATCGTTATCAATTTTAACGAATTATCATCAGCTTAAAAAAAAAGAAGCCTGGAAACAACGTCACCGATGTAAATATATATCTAATATAGCAGACGATTTCTGACTGCCTTAAACGAAATTAAATATTTCATTTAAAAACCGAAATATAAATTGGCAATATTCCTTAAAAAAAATTTTTTTTAAATTACCAAACGATTTAGTTGCTTCTTTCGCCTTTTTAAATCAATGCTAAATACAGATGTTGGTGGAATAAAGTCTATGGATAATTTCAGAAATTAAAACAGGTAATTATATTTAATTTAAAATTTTTCTTAAAAGAGACTTTTTTTATTTTAGACTATAAACCTTGTAAGCAATTAAATTTTTAATTCTTAATAATATTTTGTTAAAAGAAGTCAAGAAAAGCAATTCTGCTGTTCAAAATGTTCTACGCCTGCTAAATAATTACACTACTAACTACATTAAAACACTATTCTAATTATAAATAAAATCATATCTCAACAGGAAATTGTATTTATGTAATAAGCGTACCTAATGAAAGCTGCTATAATTTTCCTTTTTAACTTAACTGAATATTTAATTAGTCATTAGAAAAATGCAAAAAAAGTGAAAACAATTAAAGTGCTAGCAGACTTAGGTAAAAGTTGAAATAAACTATTCATTCCGGTGTTAAATTTTATAATAAAAAAATTATCTGCAATTTTTTGACAAATTAATGCCCAACTTTGCTGCATTTTGTTTTAAAAAAAAGTTCTCTTTCAAACCAAACAAATTTTACAAACATACTTCGTCCTTGTTATCCCACAATAATAGGAAAGCGCTTTCCTTACAAAAGTAAACAATTAATTTTTTTGTTTTAATATTCTTGTTAAATTTTGCCCAGTTAAATGTGGTGAAAAATGAATTAAAATAAGGACTATATTTAGTTGGTAGATTTCAACATTGTCAATATTTTAAAATATTATATTATATTATATTACATTACATTACATTACATTACATTACATTACATTACATTACATTACATTACATTACATTACATTACATTATATTATATTATATTATATTATATTATATTATATTATATTATATTATATTACATTACATTACACTATATTATATTATATTACATTACATTACATTACATTACATTACATTACATTACATTACATTACATTACATTACATTACATTATATTATATTATATTATATTATATTATATTATATTATATTATATTATATTATATTATATTATATTATATTATATTATATTATATTATATTATATTATATTATATTATATTATATTATATTATATTTCTTTAAAGTTTGTTTTAGAATCTCTAAAGATCCTTGATATCTAAATCCTATAACATCGGCTTGATATTTGCTAATAGTGAGTTAAGTACTCTACTCAGTCTTATGTATTTATAATTGAAATTCATGTTAGTAATAAATAGAAAAAATAAATGTTATCTTTATTATCTTAGCTTTTTTTGAACGGGAATGATTTGTAAAATTTTAAAATAATTTTTCAGCAAATAGGCAATTGAATTGGCGATTAGTTTTAATATGCTTGTTATCTAAAGGCATCTCTTAAAATTTTCACAAATTTTAAAATTTTCGTCTTAAAATAAATTTAGTCTTAAAATTTTCGTAATATGAATTTTTTTTAAAATTTTTTTTTATGAAAAAAAGAAATTCCCTTCTGTTGTTTTCTCATTCACCCCCCTCTTTTTTTCTTCCATGGTTCAGAAAATTTCGATCTTAATCTACAGGATTTCTTCAGAGTTCCTTTATGAAAAAAAAGGACTTTCTTTTAAAAAACTTATCTATAGTTTACATCTCTAAGCCTTTATGTCTCTTACTTTAAAGCGATTGTCTCTTGAAAAAACTTGTTTATTAGCAAATTAGAGTGAAAGACAAGCTAAAAAAATTAATTAACAGAAGAGCAGTTTCGCCATGTTAATTAAAAAATAATTTTACTCAAATTTCTAAAGAATTGTAGAAGAATTCATCAAAAGCATTTTACTTAAAAACAACAATATGTATAAAAGGATAAAACAAATTCCATGACTTGGGGTAATGTAATATAAAGCTAACTTTCTTAAAATGTGTAGTAGAGCGTTTTTTGTTACAGTACATTTTCCTTACAGGAAGAAAGAGGTCTTAGTACATTGTGCATGGTATGTAGCGGGAATTCCTTACACTTGTAGAGTATCTGCAATTATCATAATTTATTAGCAATTTGCAAAAAACCTAAACTTCTGGAAAAGTCATGCTATAAACCCAACCTTGCAATTATAAAGCCATTGTAAAAACAATTAAAAATTTTACTTTAACTATTATAGTACACTCAGTGAAATGTTTAATAATAAAGGGATGCATTTATTAAATATATGAAGTTTAAAACAAAAAATTATGATATTTAATATTAATTTTAAAATGTTGGCTACCTAAACGGGGCATTAAATCGAGTTATGAAACATTTTTGAAAAACGTGCGGATTTTTTTCCCTCAGTCTTTTCATAGCAACAAAGTTTTACTTGTAAAAATCAATGACTAATTAAATTGAAATTTGAATTAACTGAAACATTGAATTTTTATGCACGATGCACTTGTTGCATTTCTTATTTATTAACCGAAGAGTTCAATCAGCCCATAATATAAATAATTAAACTTTTTTCGTTGAATAAATAGCCCTAATATTGGAAAAAAATTATAATTATTTCAATTTTAAGTTTTAATAATCTGGCTACAACAATAAAACATTGAAATTAACAATAAATATTTTAAAAAAAATTCTTTTTTTACTAAGTAATTATGCATACGAAAGAGCGAGCATTTGGAATAAATGAACATTCTAACTAAAATCAATGATCCTTACCAAAGTCTTCATTTTGTTGAAGATTCTCAGCAAAACAGGTGACGAGCAACCCGTGTGCTTGTGTGACATAACTTCGCCGAATTCCATACCTTTTTATATCAACTACAACGACCTTGCATCATCAGACATTGTTCTAAATTTTTTTCTTCTCCCATCTTCTGCTTTCTTAAAAAATTTATTTTGATGGAGGCGACTCGCATCCAGCAAGTAGTTCATCATAGTACATTTTTTATTCTCCATATATCATGCGCCGTTTTTCATAGCACAGAACAAATGTACTTGTGATATATGACCTTTGAGAAAAACATTCAGCTTTTTGTCATTCTCTTGATTTCGAGGTATGCATGATTGTTGGCGACAAAGGTGACTGTTTCACATATTTAAATCTAAAAACGTGATTATGAATTTTAAGTCTCGCCTATTGTTTCCGGCATTTTGGTTTTGATGTGCATTAAAGGTATTTCAATTATTAATGCATCATCTTATTCCAAACAATTTTCGAGGAAGTAAATAAATAAAATATTTTGCTACCAGCCTAAATTCTTTCAGTGGACACGGATAATGTATACAGATCTATTTACAGCTTTACTGAATGTATTGATAAAATAACGTTTGATTATTAATTTATTAAAATTTATTTTTATTAAAATTTGTTCTCATCAAAATTTATTTTTGAAATTTATTATTAAAATTTATTTTAAGCAAAATTTATTTTTATCAAAATTTAGTTTTACTAGAATTTAGTTTTATTAAAATGCATATTAAATATAAATTTTAGGCAGGTAGAATTCTGTACTAAATCTGCAATCATTTTTAGTTTTAATGTAAGAAGAAGCTCATTAGCCTGCCTTAAAAGTTCCATTTTCGGAATTATTGCCTCCTCATCCTCAAGTTGTATAGTTATTACCCATGAATGAAATAGTTGCATGAAAAAATATTTGGAATAAATAAAAGTAGAATCACTTTATACATTTAGATTCAAGCGTACACATCAACACTTTATCAAAAACTTATAATGGAATAAGAATCAAGATTGTATAACAATTCGGCTTTACATGTTGAGGAAAACCCCGAAAACCTACAAATGTTAACCGACAACAAGGAGATTCTAAGCCATAATCCGTCTACTACTGAGGACATTTAACATCATCACTATGGTCGGTGCGAGCAGAATTTGTACCAACCAGCCACCGCTGGGATTCGTACCAGGGTCAGCTGGCAATTGGCCAAAACTGGCAGATCGGTTAATTTTGAAGTTCTCTTTTTGGAACCAAAGGAACAGATTTAGCGAGATATGAAAATTATTTTAGGTAGAAAAAAGGAATGCTAACGTGTGATAATTTTTAATTGTCTACTGTAACATTAACTAAATTTCCGTTTTAGGAAACTTTCGATACTCTTAAAGTAGTAATTTCATAGTTATTTATCATAATTTATTTATTAGTTTATAAGTTAGTAGATCATAATTTATTTATTAGTTTTTTTTAACGTGAATTAATCTGTGTTTGAAACTTACGGGAATCATTAACATTAATTGAAATGTGTTGTAAGTCTGATATTATGATGAATAATTATTATTAAATTATAAATGCTGGATGTTTATAATTTAATAATAATTATAATCTATATTTCAATCTTATGGATAATGTAAGTTATAATACAATCTATTACTCTATACATTTGAAAGAAAATAAATGCTCTTAGCGAATTTGGCAATGAATTTTTTAAAGATTTCTTCCCCTTAATACTATTCCTTTAATAATTTCCTTTTCGCTATTTGTTTGTTCTACTCTTCAGTCAAATAAAATATCTTACAAAATGGCTTAAGTTAGTTTTCGAGTTAATTAAACTATCTCGCTATTTTCTCTAGAAACTGCATTAGTTTTTTGCTCATTCTTTTACAGATTGAACTTTCTTTTATAGAAATTCTTTAATATGAATACATCATAAAAATATTATCAATATAACAAATTAATTTTTTTTTTGCCTAGTTCTAGCATTCGTGTAACATTTTCACCTAAGTAAATTGTCATTATCCCCGTCATGACCACTGTGTAAAATATACACACTAAAAAAAGAATTCAAAACATTAGTTTGTTTAAAAATTTACAAAAATGTTACCGTTAGAATCGCTAACAAAAATTTTCAAATATAATTTTAGTTAGAGCTGGATCGAAGACTTTGGCCGACATTGCTCTGTAAGAAATTTCTCGGAAAAAATGTTAAAAAATAACAATAAACTCGGTAAAATAACAATTTATTTAATTGTTATTTTACCATATTCAAACAAAACAGTCAAATAATCATAAATAAGATGGTAATCAAATTGTTAACTGTGAGAAAAACCGTTCATTAACTGCTTTAACCTAATACGGTTAAATAACTTAAATTTTATCGCATCAACTAAACCCTCTTTATGAAGCTTTTAGTTCCTTTCAACTGCATATTCTAGATAATAGGGCAAATCAGTCTGTCAGTCTCATGACTGATAGAAGTGGGGTTCGAGTTCTAGCGTTGACACCATAATATTCTCTCTATACACTTCAACACATGAAGAATTTCCAGTGTCATGCATTCTCCAATGCCAATTGCATAATGAAAAGTCTATCTCCCATGTCCAGTTCAATTTCTTTTTTACGGTTTGGAAACCATGCTAGATGTAAATGGTTAAAAAACGTCTAGTTTCGTATTCATGGTTTTATAACCATATTAGTTGTAAATGGTTTCAAAACCGTAAAAGTAAAAAAAAATGTTCTTTACCGTAAACTTTATGGTTTTTCGGATGCACAGACTGCTGCCGGTTATTTTACCATAATTTTCAGAATAAAAATTCCAACAGGTGCTCTTCAATTCAATCTGTGGCTAATTCAATCTAGGTGCTCTTTCAATATAACTAGGATATTTTAACCTAAATCGATTAAGTTGATTCATATTTAATAAAAAAGTTGCATGTAATTCAGATGTGTTTTGGATATGATTTGAAGTTAAAATTAGTGAGAATTTTTTCTTTATTATTTTTTTATTATTAATTACTTATTAATATTTTTATATTG
This sequence comes from Parasteatoda tepidariorum, assembly GCF_982258835.1. Classification (NCBI taxonomy): domain Eukaryota; kingdom Metazoa; phylum Arthropoda; class Arachnida; order Araneae; family Theridiidae; genus Parasteatoda; species Parasteatoda tepidariorum. Next base: position 69,338,599 of record NC_141763.1, read on the forward strand.
AAGATTATTGTCAGAAATTACAGCCAGAAAAATTATAGCCGCACTTTTAATAATGAGGAGGCTTATAATAATTAAGAGGCTTTTTTATAATTAGGAGGCATCTCCCTTAAGGCTCACTCCACTCGCCAAACGGCTGCAACCTCGTTGGATTCATCTGGATCTTTTTACTCTTAAAAGTAGGCATTTTTCAAAATTTTACTCTTTTATGCAATTTATGAAATTTTTATACTTTTATGCAAGAGCATTTTGTTAACAAGTTAATGGTAACAAAATGAACGATTTACGTTTGTAAAATGTCCTCAAAAAAGAAAAAAAAAATTCAACTTAAGAATGCAGATTTAGTGAAGAAGTAATAAATGATAAATAATTTTACTTGTTAACTAGAATTTCGACTTAAATGTTAAAAATTTGGCCACATCTAAAACAATTCTCTATAAATTTTCTTCATTCATTTTATCTGTTACTTTTCAATAGAGAAAAAATAAATTTTTCTTCAAAAGTGCATTAATAATCGTTATATAAAACTTAAAAAAAGTGAGGAAAAAAAACTCGCAAAAAAAGTATCAAATATTCTATAACTTTCGGACAAATTGAAATTTAACAAACAGAAGTAATAATAACTCGCTTTTAGTTCATAAATGAAACTGGCTCTTGTGGCCTACTGAGCGGCTTTGAGGTATTTTTTACTGAACAGATTATAATTCTGTGACTAATTATTGGATGTTTAATTTTTTTTATTTAATTTTTTATTTAATATTTGGAATTTAATTTTTAAAATTCCAAATACTGGGTGAAGTGAAAAACAGTTTCTTTATAAATTTAAATAAAATAAAATTTTCTTTTACTCTTTTCTATCATTTTAGTAATTACTACAGCCTATATTACAAGACAGATAAGATATTATTTAGTTCAGGCGACATTATAATGAGTAAAATAAATCTAATTATATCTAAATAAAATAAGCAACTAAAAACAATACTATGTGAATATATAAGTGCAAATATGTTTATTCTTATCTAATTTTTCCTTTTTGAAATTTTTTCAAGCATCTGTCATTCATATTTGAATCAAATCAAAATTATAAGTCTCTAATTGTCTATCAAGGTCAGTCACAGAAAAGTTGCTGCTCGTAAAGAAAGGTTGCTGTTCGTACAAAGAGAATTGGAAGAATAGTTAGACATATGATATTAATAAGGCTCTAACCACGATCATAGAATTTAGGGATTAAAATTACTATGATTTATAATTTTGTGTTTTCTTTGGCATATAATATTTATAGTATTTTAATTATATATGTGTTCTTATTCCATAGTATAATTAAATTGAGTTTTACTTCTTAAATTTAGTAAAACAAAAATCTCGATTAAAATCATAAATAGATGTTATGATGATAGAGATAGAGATGACAGATTATCTTTCCAACCAAAAACAAGAAATTATCAATAAACGTTAGTTTTTTAATTTTGAAATTCTTTTAAATTGCATGTATATGCATTGTTACTTTTCTGAATATCAGGAAAAAAATATTGCCTTTTGATTTATAATAAAAATGACGTTATGCTTTTATAACACAAAAGCCCTTAAGCATCGATACAAAATTGCTTTTAAACAATATAATAGATCTTGCGTTTTGTGAGTTTAACTTTCATAAAGCAATTAAAAATACAAAATGTTTGAGATGCAATTTAGTCTCTGCTCTTAATTGTTACAACTTTTGATCTTCTTTCGAAGTCTAATCAATAATTTTAATTGAAGAATTTCGAAATTTATTCGATGTAAACCAATTACTTCAAAATCTTTTATGTAACAACAGATCAATCGTTTTAAAATTTCTACAGAACCAGTATAATCAGTTTTATGCATTAAGGCGTTACAAAAACAAAAGCTTAAAAGTTACTATTCATCGATCAAAAACAAAGTAGTCCTCATTATTTCAACAAGCAAAAAATAAAATTTTGCTGGAATCAATGTATGTGGATTTCTTTAACGTAGAAGATACAAAATTTATGTGCACGAAAAACTAAAACAATGAATAGAGTTAAGTATGTGCATAAAATTGTTTTCACTTTACTTAATTTGAGCTTAATCTATCCGCTCTTATTTTCCAAATATGGTACATTTAAGAAAATCATAGTTTCAATTATACATTTAATAAATTTTTTTATTTTAATCTTTGTAATTATCTCAGTAATTTTACTGTTTCATAATTCAATAAATGCCTTTGTAGTAGGCAGTACTTTATCAGCTCTTATAAACCTTTTATTTCGTTGCTCTCTTCTAGTGAAATGTAATCGTCTCTTACGACTGACGAACAACTTGCAAAGGAGTTGTGAACGGTGTGACATATCTGTAAGTGTGCAATATATTATATTGATGCTAGTCTGGATTGTAGTCAATAGTATCATTCTTATCATAATTTTTATATACAGCTTAGAACTGACAAAAGAGGTGCCATATTACGAGGCATTGCATGTGGACCGTTCTAATCAAACTTTGTTAGCATTTTTTGGAGCAATTTTTTATGTAGTATGTTTGATAATGCCATTTAGCATATTTGCCTTTTACTATGTTACAATTTGTTATCAACTGAAGAAACTTTTGCAATGCTTTAAGAATCGTATCCTCACACAAAACCACATCGAGTTTCAAGTAACTTTACAAACATTTACTACAGAAGTTGCACGAATTAAGAGTGTTGATAACGAATTATCATTTTTAATGTTTTTGAGCATTTCATTGAATGCGGCGTTAATATTTTGTGCTGTGTCTGCTGCATTGCATACAAATGTAGTTCCAGGCGCATACCATTTATTTTCCTTAGGTTGTCTTTTCACCATTCAAACTACATCCTTCTTTGCCATGATGATATCTGCTTCTATGGTATACGAAACAGCTGAAGACGTGGCTTATACTCTCTGCTGTTTGTCAAGTAAATGCAAACAACATTCTGTAATGAATCAGCAGTCATTCTTACTTTTAGTGAAAGAAAAAGCTTATTTGTCTGCCTGGAAAATAATGCCCATCAAGAGAGGTTCCATTTTTGGAATTATCGGGGCAATCTTGACCTACGTCATTTTAATTGATAACCTGAAGTTGTATTAATACGAATTAAAAAATAAAATCATTTTCATTAATCTTAACTTCTAAATGAAAATTAGCCTAAGAATAAAGAGTACAAACACTTAACTCATTTAGAATCAAGATCATATTTCAAGACTATCAAAAACAGTATAAATCTTATCTTGTTTAATATAATAAATCTTATTTAACAGTATAAATCTTATCTTACAGTTGAAATCTTATCTTGTAACTATATTAAACAAATTTACTTCATTAGATTACTTTTCATATAACTTAGAGTTAGTAGTCAATACACGGTGACCAGACTATATCTGATCAATTTAGAACTCAAATTATTTCGCTAAAACATCATATGACCGTTTATGACCGTTTTCTTGAAAATTAATCGATTGTTAAGGAGTTAAAGTGATCTCTTAAGACTTAGTTAAACTAATGTATTAAATAATTTAGGCAAATGCACGTCATTAAACTACGAATTTATTTGGATCTATTAATTAATTCTTTAAAGAAGAGCAAAATCAAATGCTGTGTCCATGTGCTTAAATGCGTATTTTGAGCTATATCCATTCTCTAAAATAGGTTATTTCCCCTACGTCCATTTTCTTAGACTCATTCTGAGCTTTTTCTATTTCCTGAAACAAGCCTTTTAAGCAATATCCAAGATAAAAAGCTTTGATTTTGGTAATTTTTTTTACCCTCTGTTCGAAGAATTTGATAAAATGCCTGCCTCAAAATAAGTGGTTTTCTGAGTTGGGTTGAGCTGTAGGCTCGAACAAAACCAAAGGTCGTTGATTCTCAAAAGATCATAGAAAGGAACGCAGAGCACAATGAGGACTTGAGGCGGAATTCAAGAATGGGTGTGCTTCAAAAGAAAATGGGTAGAATTAACCACGGTTCAATCGCGGTAGTCATATTAGTCATCATTTCTTGCATAGTTTACTGCCGTCTTGTAGCGCGATCGTAAATTTTGGGGATAAAAATGCTATTAATAATTTTTTTTTGTATATAGTATTTTAATTATAAGCGTGTTTTTATTCAACTGTATAATTGAATTGAGTTTTACTCCTTAAATTTAGTAAATCAAAACTCTCGATAGAGATAGGGATGATAGATAATGCCTCCAACCGGAAGCTAGAAATTATCAATAAATGTTATTTTTCTAGTTTTGAAATTCTTTTTAAGTGTATGTAAATGTATTGTTACTTTTCTGAATGTCAAAAATATATTGCCTTTTGATTTATAATAAAAATGACTGTTTGCATTTATAACACAAAGGACCTTAAGCATCGATAAAAAAACTGCAATCAAACTATAATAGATCTTGTGCTTTGTGAGTTTAACTTCCATTAAGCAATTAAAAATATAAAATGTTTTATTTGCAATTTAGCCTATGTTCTTAATTGTTACAGCTTTTGAGCTTCTTTCGATTTCTAATCAATAATTTTGTAATTGAATAATTGAACAATTTCGAAATTTATTCGATGTAAACAAGATCTTTTATGTAACACCAGATCAATCATTTTGAAATTTCTATTGAACCTGTATTATCAGTTTTATGCAGTAAGATATTACGAAAATAAAAGCTTAAAAGTTACTATTCTTCGTTCAAAAAAGAATTAGTCCTCATTATTTCAACAAGCAAAAAATTTTTTTTTGATGGAAACACATTGTATGTGGATTTCTTTAACGTAGATGATTCAAAATTTATGTGCACGAAAATTCAAAACAATGAATAGAGTTAAATATGTGCATAAATTTGTTTTCACTTTGCTTAATTTGAGCTTAATCTATCCGCTCTTATTTTCCAAGTATGGTGCATTTAAGAAAATTATAGTTTCTATTATATATTTAATAAATTGCTTCATTTTAATCTCTTTAATTATCTCAGTAATTTTATTGTTTCATAATGCAATTAATGTCTTTATAGTAGGCAGTATTTTATCAACTCTTATATTCCTTTTATTTCGTTGCTCTCTTCTAGTAAAATGTAATCGTCTTCTACGATTGGCGAACAACTTGCAAGAGAGTTGCGAACGGTGTGACATATGTGTAAGTGTGCAATATATATTATTGATGCTAGTCTGGATTGCAGTTAATGTTATCATTCTTATCACAATTTTTATATGCAGCTTAAAATTTACGAAAGAAATGACATATTACGAGGCATTGCATGTGGATGGCTCTAATCTAACTTTTTTAGCAATTTTCGGAGCAATTTTTTCTGTAGTATGTTTTATAATGCCATTTAGCATATTTGCCTTTTACTATGTTACAATTTGTTATCAACTTAAGAAACTTTTGCTATGCTTTAAGAATCGTATCCTCACACAAAGCCACATCAAGTTTAAAGTAACTTTACAAACATTTACTACAGAAGTTACAAGAATTATGAGCGTTGATAACGAATTATCATTTTTAATGTTTTTGAGCATTTCATTGAATGCAGCGCTAATATTTTGTGCTGTGTCTCTTGCATTGCATACAAATGTAGTTACAGGCACGTACCATTTACTTGCGTTAGGTTGTCTTTTCACTAATCAAACTACATCCTTCTTTGCCATGATGATATCTGCTTCTGTGGTATCCGAAACAGCTGAAGACGTGGCTTATACTCTCTGCTGTTTGTCGAGTAAATGCAAACAACATTCTATTATGAATCAACAGTCATTATTACTCTTAGTGAAAGAAAAGGCTTATTTGTCTGCCTGGAAAATAATGCCCATCAAGAGAGGTTCCATTTTCGGAATTATCGGGGCAATTTTGACCTACGTCATTTTAATTGATAACCTAAAGTTGTATTAATAAAGATTAAAAAATAAAATGATTTTCACTAATCTTAACTTCTAAGTGAAAATTAGTCTAAGAATAAAGAGTACAAGCACTTTACTCATTTAGAATCAAGATCATGTTTCTAGACTATCAAAAGCAGTATAAATCTATAACTGTTGAGATCTTATCCTGTGTGTGTGTGACTAGTCCCCTCACTGTCTAGCGACAGCTAGACATTATCCATGAGTCCATACACTCTCAAGAAATCCAGGGCAAGCAAAGGGTCCGTCGCGAAAGTATCCTTAGAAATGCCATAATGTGCTCCGGGGACACACTTTCCACTCCGCATTTTGCACAAACGGGGAAAACCCTGTTGCCATTGCAAAAGAAGCCACTCCTGAGATGGTCGCTGGCAAATCTGAACAGCGCCGTCTGGTCGGCTCTATCGCAGGAAAGGCCAATGGAGCCCCCAGGACATCTCCGCCAATACCAACCTTGGGATAGAGGGACCCTACAAGACTTTAAGTCATTGTTTTTCCTGATGGAGTAAAGCTCGTCAAATGTCAATGAGGCAACTGAATACAATGGCTCAACCGAGCCCTGCTTTGCCAAGTCGTCAGCGACCTCATTTCCGTAAATCCCCACATGCGGGGGAATCCATTGGAGGTGCACTTCGTGAACCACAGCAATCTGTCTAAGTAATTTCAAAATAGCGATGCTAGTGCGGTCACCAACATTGAACCAGTCCTTCAAGAGCTTCAATGAACTCTTACTATCAGACAAAATCCATACCGCTCTATAATTAGTATCTTTCAAAATGGCCTCAAGACCGGCCTCAATGGCCAACAGTTTGCTTCTAAACACCGAGCAATTGTCCGGGTTTCTAATTTTAATTTTTCTGACTTCGCTATCAGGAGTCTTAATATATAATCCACTCCCGGATTGATGTTCTTCATTTTTGCTCCCATCTGTGTAAATTTGGATATCTACTTCAGGGATTTCATTGATTATTCCAAGTGCCAACTGCCTCATAAGATCCGGGACTGCACTTGCTTTATTCACAGCCTGTTGTAGTTCGGTGTGGAAGAATACTCCCCTTAATCCCTCCGATGGTTCAATACAATATTTCAGGGAGTGGCTTTCGACCTCCCGGCTGAATAAATTCATATCCGTGGCCAGGCTCATTGAACTGTTTTTCTTTAATCTTTTGTTACTTTTCCACCCTCCTAAATAATCCGAGGTACGATTATGAGAGCCATAACTTATAAGTTTGTTAAAATATTTCTGTAAGTCAGTTCTACCTCTGTATCTCAAAGGCTGTAAGTCTGCCTCATATAAAACGATTTCATTAGGGTAACTGTTTCTCAAATACGCATTAGTGTAACTGTTTCTGATTACGCGAGCCGCGCTCAACTGAACTCTTTCTAGTTTCTGTAAGTTGGTATTTGAAGCACAAAAATATACAGGTAATCCATATTCTAAAATAGGTCTAATAAGGGCAATGTACGTACATCTAAGTGTTTCAGCATTAGCGCCCCAATCTCTTCCTGAGATGTATTTGAGTATATTTAGTCTTCTCCTGCCTTTATTAAGTTCTCAATATGTTTATTGTAGTTGAATTCGGGGTCCAATATAAACCCTAAGTATTTAGGATATTTTACGCCATTTATATTTTGTCCATCGAACCAACTCTAGGTTCATAATTATATAGTTTTTTGTCAGTTGTGAAGAAAGTGGCATAAGACTTGTTGGCATTAAAGTTCAGTTTATGCTGAACAGCAAACTCACTCAGTTCGTCTATAGTCAAATTCACTTCTGACTCAATCGCGTCCACTTGGGCCCCTGATTTCCATAAAACTATGTCATCCGCGAAAATTCCAGCCTCACACCTCCTGGGGAGTAACTCCTCAATGCCCATCAGATAAATGGCAAAGAGAAAAGGGCTCAACACCGAACCCTGAGGTACACCCTGGCTTAAGTAAAATTTGTCAGAGATAGTATTATTATATTTGACCCTGATGACACGTTGCCTCAGGAAATCATAGATCCAAGCTAAGGCCCAGCCTTTGATCTTGCTTTGTTCATGCAGTTTGATAACTAACTTGGGTTTCCACACTCTGTCAAATGCCATTGACATATCAAGGAAGACTGCAACAGAGTGATTAGTAGGCCAATTGTTTTGTGCATCCCTGATCTTCTGGCACATGTAGAGAATTAAATAAATTTACTACATTAGATTACTTCTCATGTATCTTAGAGTAAGTAGTTAATACACGGTGACCAGACTGTATCTGGTAAATTTAGAACTTAAATTATTTTGCTGAAACATCATAATCTAAGTTGCTTAACTTATATCTTTCAGAATAGTCATTTATTTATGACTATTCAGAATAGTCAGTCATTCAGAAGCGTGTCATTTTATGCTTCCGAATGTACAATTAGAATGAGGCTAACATTTTGGGCATATGTTGTATGATATGGATGTGAGCTTGATCATTAAATCTAGAAAATCAAATTTTCTGTTGTAAGACATTCAAATATTGGAGTGCTTTTAAGATCTGTTTAATGAAATTAAAGGTTTTTACTTAACTTATAACTTAAACTTATAAGTTAAAACTTATACATTTAGAGGCAAAATATCTTGACTGTATTGTGAAAATTAGCTATGTCTTAGGATATGTTGAATAATGCAATTAGAAACTAACACATCATTTTTAAATACATCACTTTAAGTTAAAATAGTATTTTGAAATATTCTAAAAAGGAATTTAAAAATATTTTAAACATATATAGGTATGTGGTGTACGTCACACTTACAAGGTATGTGGTGTACGATACTGGTCTGGACCTGTATTAATGCTACTATTTCCATCTAAGTACAATGAAGCTTAAGAATGACCACTGAGTAAAAAGTACTCTACTGTCATTGGTGAACTTTTTATTTTGAACACTGCACAAAAGGCGTGTTTAAGAAAATAGACATAGCTTGAACTGCGTATTTAAGAAAATAGGTATCGATTAAAATCTTATTTAAGGAAATGGACAGTAAGGAATCTTATTAAGGAATTATTCAAAATACAGATTTAATAAAATAGACTGCCTCAAAACGAGCTTTTTCAATATTAAACCCAAATTTAACCATTACGGTCAACGAGTACTCGTACCCTAGAAGCTTCACTTAGTTTTTTAAACACTAAGCATAATCATTACAAAGCCAAGTCTCATATTTCGGGGTTGGGGTGGGTTAGAGCATATCATTTATGCAACTTTTCAGGCAAATCTTATCGTATTTAGATCTCTACACGATTAAATAGTAATTAAAAAGCAAACTTTCTGCAACATAGACTTAACATCATTATTCTAAATTTGTAAGACCCGTGATAATCCTCTAAAAAGAATTGTTACCTTTTAAAGTCCTTTTTACTTAATTTTACTTCTGACTGTTTCAGACTTCTTACGGTTTCAGACTTTTGACCCCCAAAATATAGTGGGTAGCCGCAATATGGGAAATATGGTTCCTATAGTTGGATCAGGAGAGCTGCCCAAAGTTATTCCCCTTAATGTTAATTTTACTTCTTACGGTTTCAGACTTCTGACCCCCAAAATATAGTGGGTAGCCGCAATATGGGAAACATGGTTCCCATAGGTAGATTAGGAAAGCGGTCGGAAGTTAGGTCCCCTTAATGTTAATTTTACTTCTGACGGTTTCAGACTTCTTACGGTTTCAGACTTCTGACCCCCAAAATATAGTGGGTGGCCGCAATATGGGAAACATGGTTCCCATAGGTAGATTAGGAAAGCGGTCCGAAGTTAGGTCCCCTTAATGTTAATTTTTCTTCTGACGGTTTCAGACTTCTTACGGTTTCAGACATCTGACCCCCAAAATATAATGGGTAGCCGCAATATGGGAAATATGGTTCCCATAGTTAGATCAGGAGAGCGGTCCAAAGTTAGGTCCCCTTAAAGTTAATTTTACTTTATTAGTATTTTGCCATATCTCAAAAAAATTTTAAGCGAAAGAAAAATTTTTTGGCATACAATTATAAAATTAGTTTATTAAAAGCTTATTCTACATAAAATATAAAGTTTAGTAAATATTTACTATTTCTTATTGTTTTATTTAAAAATAGTCCAAAAATTTTTTTAATTTATAAGGTATATAATTTTTACATCATTTTAAAGTATGTAATTTTACATGGCAAACAGGGACGTGCTTATCGTTTTAACAGCCCAGGACGGAACATTAAAACATTTTACTAAGATTGATAAAAAATATTTAACCAATATATTTTAAACATTGGATTTCTTTAAAGCAATAAAATTTTCAACACTAGAAGGACAGAAATTTAGTATATATCTATATTGTCCAAAAGCTGTCAAAATGCCTGGATTATGAAAGAATAAAAAAATTTGTTTAAAATTAATTTTTGATATTTTTTATATTATTTACAGTTATATAGCAAGTTATTAGTAAATATTAATTATAAAAAAAATTATATGTTGTTCAAAAAGTCACAAAATTCTACGAAATTGAGTCATTATATGCACCATTATTTTTCTAATTAAAATTAAAAGCAGTCAAAATGACTTCCTTAGGCAATCTAGTGTAAAAAACTTATTTTCACGTTTAACGATCAAGACTCGGATAAAATGTTTAAATAATATTAAAATTCTTAACCCACTAATAATAAAACTAAAACTCTTAATAACACTAATAATGAAAATGTTAATATTTTTGTTAAATTACTACAAACTAATTCCTGAATCAATGAAGTCAGTTATTTTTTTTATCAAACTCAAAACCTAAATGAAAGATAAAGAATCAATTTGTTAAATGTGAAGTAAATCAATTTAGTTCAGAAAACAATTTTAAAAATATTGTTCATGGCAGAAGAAGTTTTTATACAAATCCGGTTCCGTCGAGAAAAAGGTGTGTTTATTCAGAAAAAAAAAACATTCTTGTGTCTGATTAAATGCTTATAACTTATAAAATTGTTTGCACTAATTAATTAGCAGAATTAATGTCAATCTCTCGGACCATTCAGATTGAGTCCTAGAACGTGAAAATCTGCTCATTAAATCAAAATTTATTGAGGGTAATCCTTTATTTTTGGAGCACTATTCGCTGCCGTGCGATTGAAAAAACGTCAGTGCATCACGGTAGATTTCGGGAAAAGAAGTTTGACAAATATTTCCTTTCAATTGCCAAGCTACAAGCATCGAAATAGAATATAAAAAACTAGCTAAAATAAAATTTATTTTTGAAAAAAAAGTTTCTTTACAGCAGGTAGTTTATCAGAGAAAATTTCCAAAGGTATAAAGATCTAAATTTTGAATTTTTTGTCGCTTACGTTGATTTTTCTACTGCAAGGCAGTACAGGGGATGAACATTTAATGTAAATTGGAATAGATTCATATAGTGTTTTTCTCCTCAAGTTTTTTGAACGTTTTAGTGTCGTCTGATCACGCAGAGACTTACTGAAAGAGAAATTACGTTGCAAATCAGTAATTTTGATTACAAAGTGTCGTTTTTGATATTTCTATGCATTATTATTTAAAAAAACGTAGTTTCTTTGCGCAGTGTTTTGACTTCCTCCATTATATGAGATACGCATCACATCTAGCAAAATTAGCTTTTTTTTCTACAAACGACAACAGCAACAACTGTTGACTTACGCTATATACACTACTGGCCATTAAAATTGCTACACTAGGAAGGAATGAAAATAACAAAATGATATTCATTATAGTTGGAAGAACAAGTGATTACATTTTAAGGATATTTGGATGGATGGATGTGGCATAATATTGAAGCTGCATGGACAAGTGATCAAATTTTCAGGATATTTGGATCTTGAGGAATCAATACTCAGAGCAGAGTCCCCTGGCAGCAATAACAGCAGTTATTCTCCTGGGCATCGAGTCGAACAGAGATTGGATAGCATGGACGGGTACAGAATTCCATGCAGCTTCAACATTATGCCACAATTTATTGACTGTAGTGACTGATGAGTGCTGGCGTGATAGTCGTTCGGCAACCATTGACCCGATGTTTTCAGTAGGAATGAGATCAGAACGTACTGACCAGGGCAGCAGGCGAACATGATCTGTGTCAAGGAATTTCAGGACAAGGCTGGTAACGTGAGGTCGTGCATTGTTCAGATGAAACGAAGATAAGGCAAAAAGAAACTGACCCTAACGCATCAGAAATGTAAAGGCTGCTGTTCAAAGTGTCGGCAGTGCGAACAAGAGGTGATCGAGACGTGTATCCAATGGTACCCCATAATATTTCTCCAGGTGATGGGCCAGTATGACGATGTCGAATGCAAGCTGCCAATGGGCGTTTTCCATGATGTCGCCAAACACGGATGCGGCCATCATGATGTTGTATTCAGAACCCGGATTCGTCTGAAAAGACGTCGTCATGCCATTCCTGCTTCCAGATTCGTCGTTGATCACGCCATTGGAGGCGCTCCTGTCTGTGATGCAGCGTCAAGGGTAACCGAAGCCATGGTCGCCGTGCTGACAGCCCATGCTGCTGCAAACACCGTCGAATTTTTCGTGTAGACACTTGCTGTCTTGCAATTGACCTCATTTGCTGACTCAGGGCTCGTGACGTAGCTATATGATCCCTTAAGGCCATGTGAATAACATGTCTGTTTCCTCGACTGTTAGTGATGGGGGCCGCTGAGATCCTACACGGCGTTCCATATGACCCTCATGATTCCATCGATTCCATATTCTGCTGACAGTCATGGGATATCGACCTACGAGAGCTGCAATACTTCGGTATGGTAAACCGTAATCTGGAAGACCATAATTCAACCTCGATCAAACTCAGACACGTGCTGGTAGGCATTTCTCCTTCTTAGACAAGGCATAACAAAAACTTTTTTACCCAAGAACAAAGCTCAAAATTAATTTCTGTGTGATAAACTTACTGTCAAATCTCTTCTTTTATACACATTGTTGGTGTCGATAACGCAGCTTGCTTTGCATGAATGCGCTGATAAGCTAATCATTTGCATACCACAACATGCTTTATCTGTCCTGCAGATTTCATACTCGTGATGTGTCACCTTCCTGAAGTAGCAATTTTAATGGCCAGTTGTGTAATATGCAGTTTTCGACTAGTATTCGATATTGAATTAACAATATTTTTACTTTTAGTAAAAAAAATTTGAAAAAAAAAAACTGATTTGATAATGAGAAAAAATACCCACCAAGTAAGTTTTATTTTTTCGGATGAATAAGGGCATTTTTAAACAATACCTTTTTAACTGATAATCTAAAATTGACTAAATAATAAACTCTCTTTGCCTCGATGAAAATCAGAAAATATTAATTCGGTCACGATCTGCGTGTTTAATAATCATCAAATGCCGTCGTCTTCTTTTGTTAAAATGAGACACAATTTCCCGAATATTGTGTATTTTATTTTCTATTTAGAGTAACAAATGGTATGGCTAAAAGTGGGAAAGCAAGGGTGGAAATTTTTTTTTATCTAAAATAAATAAATCAATAAATGTATTTTTATCTAATTTCGTAATTTTTCTTTTAAAATTATACGTTTAAGCCTTTCTAAATAATAAAAAATTATTGACTTTTCATAAAAAAGAAATATAATAGCTACACAATAGATCTTAGCAATGATATGACCATGCTATAATAAGTTTTGATATTTTCTGCCAATTAAAAAGCTATTTAACTAATACATCAATTGCAACTTAGTTTAACTTTCTAACTGTAACGATTTTTGATCACGCGTATACTCATTCTCGATAGCTTCAATTAAGTAATTTCTTATTTTTTTATTACTTCTGTTAAATGATTTCAAAGAAGTGAAGCTTTAACAAAATAAAGACTATCGAAATCAATGATTTTTTATTGAAATATGTATGATCAATCTATTGTACACGCTATTAAAGAAATAAAAGTTCAACAGAGAGTATTTTTTAGTATTTAATCATTATTACTTCTGCAAGAAAAATTTTTAGTTGCAGTTTTGATAGTAACTTATATTATGTTGATATCTATAATGCTGCAAACTGAAAATTTGTGTGCTCTGAAATGAAAACGATGAATCAATTTAAAAATGCGAATATATTCATTTTTACGTTACTCAATGTGAGCTGTATCTATCCACTCCGATTTTCCGAGTACAGAAAATTTAAAAAAGTGATTGTTCCTATTGGAATTTCAATAAATTGTCTTATTTCAATATTCGTAATTACTTCAATTGTTTCATTGTCTCAAAAGTCTTCGATAAATGCTTTTGTAGTGGAGGGCACTTTAACAGCTCTTACATTGCTTTTATTTCGTTGCTCCCTTTTAGTAAAATGTCATCACCTCATTCGATTGGCGAACAAGTTACAAATAAGTTGTGAGCGGCAAAATATATCTGCAAGTATACAATATATGTTATTGATGCTTCTCTGGATTGTTGCTAATAATACCATGAATATTATTATTTTTATATGTAGCTTAATAACAGAAGAATTCGCACAATATGATGAACTGACATTGCATGTGCATGGTTCCAATCTAACTTTGTTGACTATGGTTGGAGCATTTTTTTCTGTCGTATGTTTGATAATGCCATTTAGCATATTTGCCTTTTATTATGTTACAATCTGTTATCAACTTAAGAAACTGTTGCAATGTTTTAAGAATCGCATCCTCACACGAAGTCACTTCGACTTTGAAATAATTTTACAAGCATTCACTACAGAAGTTGCCCGAATTAAGAGCGTTGATAAAGAATTATCATTCTTAATGTTTTTGAGCATTTCATTGAATGCCGTGTTAATATTTTGTGTTTTGTCGGCTATATTGCATATAGATGTAGTTAGACGAGCATACCATGGGCTATCATTAGGTTGTATTTTCGTTAGTCAAACTACATCCTTCTTTGCCATGGTGATATCTGCTTCTATGGTATCCGAAACAGCTGAAGACGTGGCCTACGTTCTATGTAGCTTATCAAGTAGAAGCAAACAGCATTCTGTAATGAATCAACAGCTATTCTTACTTTTAGCAAAAGAAAAGGCTTATTTGTCGGCTATGAAAATAATACCCATCAAGCGAGGTTCCAGTTTCGGAATTATAGGAGCAATTTTGACCTACGTTATTTTAATTGATAACCTGAAGTTGTATTAATTAAGATTGAAAAATAAAACTTTTTCTATTAAACGAAACAGTTGAATAAAACATATCGTCCCTTTGAAACTAAACTGTGGTATAACTCAAAAAAGCAAGTTTTTCAGGAGAGCGATTTCTAACTTTCCTAGCTAATGCTAATCACGGCAATGCGATGACGATTTATCTGCTCTCTAAATTAACTTTATGGAACTATGAAGATAGAAGGTTGTTTTTCTAAAAGGGTGACATTTTTTATACAAAATGACCCAAAAATCTCATTTTTCGACTTTTTTGAGTTACAGCGGTTTAGTTTCAAAGCGACGATATTCTAACAGTACATAACAGTAACACCTTAAAAAAACGTTAAAATTAAGATTTTATGAAACGCTGTATAAGATTTGAAATCGTATCCTGTAAATGCATGAAAACAACTCCTATTTGCTCTGAGTTTTTTAATTGAAAAAAAAAAAATTAGAGCATAAGTAATTATTCCTAGAAGCACATAAATATATTCTTTGTTTTTATCTCACATAATTTACGATTTTATGTACATCATACTTTAGTAGTTAGTAGCAATAGTACTTAAAGTTTCATTTTTAAATGATTTTTTACAACTTACAGTTGTCGAATTCACGGGGGTTGGACATAAAAGAGAAAATTCAAATTAAAAATTAAATTATCTTGACGAAACATCACAGCCTTAGTTGTCTGTTTTATTATTTTCAACACTCTCTTTTAATATTTTTGTGTCTTTTATTATTTCATTCATGTTGTTTTATTTAATTTCATTGAAGATTCAAATAGAATGTGGTGAATATTTTGTGCATATGATGCATAATATGATTGAGAGCTTAGTCATTAAATCTAGGTTATAAAACTTTTATCTTAAATTTTTTTGCTTTTAGGAATAACATCTTAACTATGTGAGTGCCTTTAAGAATTAAATATTAAAATATTTTTACTTAAAACTTATGTCTTACAGAGACAAATAAATCTGGATTAAATAGCGAAAATTAAAAAAAAGCACTTCGTGTTAAAAGTCTCAGTAATCTTGGATAATCTAATAAAGCAATTAAAAACTATCATAATATATTTTTAACTGACGTCATGCCACTTAAAATTCATATCAATAAAGATTTATACAATGTTCATTTGCCTGTAAGTTATTCTTCATCTCCTCAGCTCAACTGATTGAAAATTCGACATACAAAGAAACGTACGTACACGAACGTATAAACAGTATATACACAAAGCAACTTGCGCATGCAGAAAACAAATTACGATTAACGAAAACAAATTCCCATCTGGTTTTCATATATACGTTTTCAACATACGTTTTCGATTATTACATACAAATGCACATTGCGTTTTCGAATGTGAAAAGTTGCTGGAGTCTTTTTAATTAATTTTGTAGGAAACCAAATCCAAGTGATTTTGGAACTTTTAAAGTTGAAATGTTAAAAGATTATTTTTAAAACAGCACCAGCAGATTTCACTTATTTATTTAATTTTAAATTTCTTTTCAATTTATAAGTAAAATTTAACCGTAGGATTATATTATTTTAAACATTACAAAAAATTATTTAAATATATATATATATATATATATATATATATATATAAAGTAAAAAAATAACAAACAACATTTTATTAAGGGGAAAAAAAATTAAAAAACCGGAAAAAAAGCTGGAAAAAAAAGATATAATCTTGTGGATATAATCGTGTGGGCTGAAGAAAAGATTATATCTTTTTTTCCGGTTTTTTTAATTAGCATATTTTTTTTTTTAAATAAAATGCTGTTTGTTATTTTTTTACTTATTATTTCCCACCCACCTTTTTTCATGTGTCTGTAATTTTTCTTTGTTTTATTCTTCATTTTGAACTTATCTAACGAGTGCTGTTTACTTGCAGCTTAAGCGCAATAAATGAAACTTATTGTTTTTCTTAACTTTCTTAGCGTTTTCTTGTATTTATTTATTTATTATATATATATATATATATATATATATATATATATATATATATATATATATATATATATATATATATATATATATATATATATATCAATGCTGTATAAAAAAAGCATTTTATCGTTATCTATGATCTTCGTATTTTGGACATAGCTAAAAATAAATGGACATTACTATAGATTCGTATTTAAGAAGTGCGCAAAATAGATAAAACATATATTAAAATGTAGATTTAAGAAAATGGACACAGTACAAAATGCGCCTTTTTAATATTAAACCAAAGATTAAATCAACGAGGAATTTTGCTTACTTTTTATTGCTTGCTACATCCAACTTACAAACATCGGTATCGAGGAGGCATATGTAATATGCCTTGATATATAATTGTTGTAACGTTTAAGCCCCTCCTTCTCGCTCCCGTGAAAATGACGTAGTGAGGTTTCTCCCTTTACAGGTATTTCTCACTCCCGTGAAATTTCCGGGCCGGAGTGCTCAGTAGTAACGCGCCCTTAAGAATAAAATTAATTTATTTCATTTGCTCGAAAAAAATTTTATTTCTTATTTTACACACCAAATGGCAATATCAGGATATTTTTAAGGTAATTGTAGATGGTTAGTTTATTTTAAACTAGATGCAAGCAATAGATGTCAGTTTACTTTAAACTAGATGTCCAAAAAAAGGCACTTTTATGACCGTTTTCTTGAAAATTAACCGATTGTTAAGGGGTTAAAGTGATCTCTTAAGAGTCAGTTAAACTAATGTATTAAATAATTTAGCAAATGAACGTCATTAAAACCACGAATTTATTTGGATACATTAATTAATTCTTTAAGGAAGAACAAAATCAAATGCTGTGTCCATGTGCTTAGATGCGTATTTTGAGCTATACCCATTCTTTAAAATAGGTTTTTTCCCCTACGTCCATTTTCTTAGACTCATTCTGAGCTTTTTCTATTTCCTAAAACAAGCCCTTTAGGCAATATCCAAGAAAAAAGCTTTGATTTAAGTATTTTTTTTTTTACTAGATATTTTGATAGAATTTGATAGAATGCATGGCTCAAAATAGGTCGAGTTGTAGGCTGAGTTTTCTAAGTTAGGTCGAGCTGTAGGCTCGAACAAAACCAAAGGTCGTTGATTCTCAAAAGATCATAGAAAGGAAGGCTGGGCACAATGAAGACTTGAGGCGGAATTCAAGAATGGGTGTGCTTCAAAAGAAAATGGGTAGAATTAACCACGGTTCAATCGCGGTAGTCATATTAGTCATCATTTCTTGCATAGTTTACTGGCGTCTTGTAGCGCGATCATAAATTTTGGGGATAAAAATGCTATTAATAATTTTTTCTTTTGGTATATAGTATTTTAATTATATGTGTGTTTTTATTCAACTGTATAATTAAATTGAGTTTGACTTCTTAAATTTGGTAAATCAAAAATCTCGAATAAATAGCAATAATCATAAATAGATGTTATGATGATAGAGATGATAGATTATCCTTTCAACCAAAGGCTAGAAATTATCAATGAATGTTATTTTTCTAATTTTGAAATTCTTTTTAATTGTATGTAAATGCATTGTTACTTTTCTGAACATGAAAAATATATTTCCTTTCAATTTATAATGCAAATGACTGTCCGCATTTATAACACAAAGGATCTCAACCATCGATACAAAGCTGCATTTGAACTATAATAGATCTTGTGCTTTGTGAGTTTCACTTCCATAAAGCAAGTTAAAATATAAAACGTTTTAGTTCCAATTTAATCTATGTTCTCAATTGTTACAGCTTTTAACCTTCTTTCGATTTCTAATCACTAATTTTAATTGAATAATTTCGAAATTTATTCGATGTAAATAAATCACTTCAAGATCTTTTATGTAACACCTGATCAATCGTTTTAAAATTTCTACTGAACCAGTATAATCAGTTTTATGCGTTAAGGCAAAACAGAAATAAAAGCTTACAAGTTACTTTTCTTCCATCAAAAACAAATTAGACCTCATTATTTCAACAAGCAAAGAATACACTTTTACTGGAAATACACTGTATGTGGATTTCTTAAACGTAGAAGATTCAAAATTTATGTGCACGAAAAACCAAAACAATGAATGGAGTTAAATATGTGCATAAATTTGTTTTCACTTTACTTAATTTGAGCTTAATCTATCCACTCCTATTTTCCAAATATGGTACATTTAAGAAAATAATAGTTTCAATTACATATGTAATAAATTGTGTTATTTTAATCTCTGTAATTATCTCAGTAATTTCACTGTTTCTTAATACAATTAATGCCTTTGTAGTAAGCAGTTCCTTATCAGCCCTTATATTCCTTTTATTTCGTTGCTCTCTTCTAGTAAAATGTAATAGTCTTCTACGATTGGCGAACAACTTGCAAAGGAGTTGTGAACGGTGTGGAATATGTGTAAGTGTGCAATATATATTATTGATGTTAGTCTGGATTGTAGTTAGTATTATCATTCTTATCATAATTTTTATATGTACCTTAGAATTTACAAAAGAGATCACATATTACGAGGTATTGCATGTGCACGGTACCAATCTAACTTTGTTAGCAATTTTTGGAGCTATTTTTACTGTTATATGTTTGATAATGCCATTTAGCATATTTGCCTTTTACTATGTTACAATCTGTTATCAGCTTAAGAAACTTTTGCAATGTTTTAAGAATCGTATCCTCACACAAAGCCACATCGAGTTTGAAGTAACTTTACAAACATTTGCTACAGAAGTTACACGAATTAAGAGCGTTGATAACGAATTATCTTTTTTAATGTTTTTGAGCATTTCACTGAATGCGGCGTTAATATTTTGTGCTGTGTCTCCTGCATTGCATACAAATGTAGTGGCAGGCCCATACCATTCACTTTCGTTAGGTTGTCTTTTCACCATTCAAACTACATCCTTCTTTGCCATGATGATATCTGCTTCTATGGTATCCGAAACAGCTGAAGACGTGGCTTATACTCTCTGCTGTTTGTCGAGTAAAAGTAAACAACGTTCTGTACTGAATCAACAGTCATTCTTACTTTTACTGAAGGAAAAGGCTTATTTGTCAGCCTGGAAAATAATGCCCATCAAGAGAGGTTCAATTTTCGGAATTATCGGGGCAATTTTGACCTACGTCATTTTAATTGATAACTTGAAGTTGTATTAATAAAGAATAAAAAATAAAATCATTTTCACTAATCTTAACTTCTAAGTGAAAATTAGTCTAAGAATAAAGTGTACAAACACTTTACTCATTTAGACTCAAGATCATGTTTCAAGACTATCAAAAACAGTATAAATCTATAACAGTTGAAATCATTACATTACTACATTATGTTAATTCTCATCTAACTTAGAGTAAGTAGTCAATACTCGGTGACCAGATTATATCTGGTCAATTTAGAACTCAAATTATTTTTCTGAAACATTATAATCTAAGTTGTTTAACTTATTTCTTTCAAAATAGTCATTTATTTATGGCTATTCAGAATAATCGGCATTTCAGAAGCTTCCGAAGGTACAATTAGAATGAGGCTAGCATTTTTGGCATATGTTGTATGATATGGATGTGAACTTGATCATAAATCTAGAAAATCAAGCTCTCTGCTTAAGACATTCAAATATTGGAGTGTTTTTTGGTACTGTTTAATGTAATTAACGGTTTTTACTTAACTTATGTCTTACATTTGGGGGCAAAATATCTTGATTGTATAGTGAAAATTAGATATGTCTTAGGATACGTTAGATAACGCAATTAGAAACTAGCGCAGCATTTTTTTTTAAATACATCACTTTAAGTTATAATATTATTTCAAAATATTCTAAAAAGGAATTTAAAAATATTTGAAGCATATATAGGTGTGTGGTGTACGTCACACTTACAAGGTATGTGGTGTACGATACTGGCCTGGACCTCTATCAATGTTACTATTTCCATTTAAGTACAATGAAGCTTAAGAATGACCTCTGAGTAAAAAGTACTGTACTATCACTGGTGAACTTTTTATTTTGAACATTGCTTGAACTGCGTATTTAAAAAAATGGGAATAGCTTAAAATCTTATTTAAGGAAATGGACACTAAGGAATCTTATTAAGGACTTACTCAAAATACAGATTTAATAAAATAGACTGCGCAAAACGCGCTTTTTTAATATTAAACCCAAATTTAACCATTACGGCCAACGAGTACTCGTACGCTAGCAATTTCACTTACTTTTTTAAACACTAAGCATAATTATTACGAAACCAAGTCTCAGATTTCAGGGTCGGGGTTTGGTAAGAGTATATCATTTATGTAACTTTTCAAGCAATCTCATGGTATTTAGATCTCTAAGGGATGAGGTAGTAATTAAAAAACAAAATTTCTACAACATAGACTGAACATCACTATTATAAATTTGCAAGACCCGTAATAAGTATGAAAAAGGAATTGTTACTTTTTAAAGTCCTTTTAAAAACGTTTAGGTCAAAAGAATGTACTAAATGATGTATGCAAAGGATCATCATCGAAATACAAATTTATTTCGATTCTTTAGTCAATTCATTAAGAAAGAATAATACTAATAAAATAACATTCATAAGAATAGTTTAAAAAAAGGAATCTGCCGCAATAGCCTGATTGGCAGGGTCATGAGGTCGAATCCAGCCGGCAGGAAACTCCCCGCGTTGTAAATGGTGACTGGTGCACGTTAAATCTGTCGGGTTTCAAAATCCTCTAGGTTCCCATAAAAATCACTACCTCTGGGTACCTATCTTTACGATACTTAATTGGAAAGTGATTGTTCTCTGGTTCAGGTCAAAATTACGATCTGTGGATGAATGAATGGATGTATGAATAGGTCCGACCTATAAACGGGTGTGACGTATGGGTATGGCAGAAGTCAAATTCTTGGCCTTAGATGGTGTCACTGGAAAACAAGAACAATCGCACGTTCTCTGCCTTAATGGCCAATGACAACAGCAGCAACAATAACAAAAAAACGGAATAAAAGTCTATGTCCATTTTCTTGAACAACCGTTTTGAATTATGTGCAAAATAAAAGCTCGCCGAAATTTAACCAAATATTTTTGTTATGAAAATTTTGTCTAATAATCCTCTGTTCAGAAGAAAGTGCGTAAGGAACCTGATAAAATTTCTGGATGAATTAAGTTTAATGTGACATGATATCGGGCTAAATGCTCAACCCAAACAAAGGCTCATGGGTTTTCAAAAAGTCATATAGCTTACCTGCAGCTGTAATATAGTTGGATGTTTTTTGGTGTCAAAGACAATTTTAGTACCAAACTAAGGTGCACATACTGATTGACATTACGACTATTGGTGGTACACATGTTAAAAGCACATTTAAGTGCTTTAGTTTTGTGTAGTTAAACGTTTGTTTACGAATATTTCTCACCCTTACTTATGCATCCTGAATCTTCTCTCTAGTTTGGAATGTGAAAGCACCTCATTCTATTTATGTATTAAGCATTAATGTAACAGCTGAAAATTCTTTCAAAACTTACAGTAAAATTCCAAAAAAAGAAAGTGCGTACTTAATTTTAAAAATGATGCAAAATAAATATACTCCTACTTTTTTTTCACTTGCCAATATTCTCTTACTAGCCCTCGATTTCAAGGCTTCATGGCTCTTAAAACTTATAACCTTTAACACTTAAAACTACATCAAAGGCAAACATATTTTTTCTGCATTTCCACTAGTTTCAAAGGTCTTTTTAAAATTAATTTTCCTTACCATCTCTTTCTAAACAATGCCTTGGGCAAGACGGTATACTTGATAATGTAATTTTCTTTTTTCCTCCTTTTACTATTCTTTCTTTTTGATATTGAATAAAAAAAATATGTTAATCATTTGTTTTCTTAAAATATTTTTGTATTTATAAGAATATGAAAGTATAATTCTAAATAGCAAGCAACTTTACTCCTAATCTTGTATTTGCGGTTTCTTATGATAGACAGAATAAGGTTGATTTGTTTAATCATTATTCCAAGAAAGCAGAAACGTTACAATGCCAATCTTTTTATTTTAAAGATCGAAGAAAGGCAGGAATAAACCTTTACGAAAAAATTATTTCCTAATCTTTAGTGCGAACCTTGTTTTTGAACTTTTTTTTTTCTTTATGTGTTAAGGTTCTCAAAAGTAAAATTTTCCAATGATGATGTGTATCGTTTTTAGATTCAATCTCGGTACAAAAAAGGCTGTTTATACAAGCTTATTGCGAACCTTACTGCGCATAAACGAACATAGTTACATTTAACATTGTTTCAAGCTTGCGTATTTTATTTGCTAATCATTTATGAACCTTGTTGGGGTTTTGCGATTAAGGTTGCAGCTGCATTGAAATCACACTTACAATGCTATGTGGGAATGTGTTGATAAAAACATTTGCAAGTTTACTAATCAAGTAATTAGTATTTTATTTTATAACCGTCGTTGAACAGCCGAACCAATTTTATGGGTTTATGACTACTAATGTTCAACTCCGCAGCCTTGAAAGTTTGAACCCTATCCAGAAGACAAGGGAACTCCTGGATATAGTTTTGGGAGAATTTTGCCTTCGCTGAGAACTTTTTGATGGACCTAACCCGCGTTTGCCTTATGCGAAAAAAAGGGAAAAACAGAAAAAGAATAACAGACTACCAAGAATTACTTTTGATCTAATGATCGTATTTTCCCATTTTCCAAAAGTTACCTCACATATGCTAATTAATTAGTGCAAACGATATTTTAAATTACAAAATCAGTCACAAAACGTGCTGATTAATCATACTTTTTTTTCAACGATTTCTGACTTCTGACCCCCAAAATACAGTGGGCAGCCGCAATATTGGAAATATGATTCTCATAGTTTGATCAGGAGAGCGGTCCAAAGTTAGGTCCCCTTAATGTTAATTTTACTTTATGCGTATTTTGCGATATCTCGAAAACTTTTTAAGCGAAATGAAAAATTTTTGGCAAACAATTATAAAATTCGTTTATCCAAAAATAATTCTACACAAAATATAAAATTTTGTAAATATTTACTATTTCTTATTGTTTTATTTAATAATAGTTCAAAAAATTTTGATTTGTAAGGTTTATTATTTTTTACATCATTTTAAAGTATGTAATTTTAGATGGCAAACAGGGACGTGCTTAGGGTCTTAACGGCCCAGGGCGGAACATTAAGGAAATTTTATTAAGATTGATAAAATTAATTAATTAACCAATATATATTAAACATTGGATTTTTTAAATGAATAAGGTTTTTAAAAACGTGTTTTCACGTTTAACTATCAAGACTCTGATAAAATACTTAAATAATACAAAATATTGATTAACTGAAATTCTTAATCCACTAATAATAAAACTAAAATTCTGCTAACACTGATAATAAAAATGTTAATATTTTTCTTAAATTGCTACAAACTAATTAATGAAGTCAGTTATTTTTTTTATCAGTCTCAAAACCTAAATGAAAGACAAAGAATCAATTTGTTAAACGTGAAGTAAATTAATTTATATCAGAAAACAATTTTAAAAATATTGTTCTTGGCAGAAGAAGTCTTTAAGCAAATCCAAATCCGTCGGGGGTGAAATATGTTTATTCAGAGAAAAAAAACATTTTTGTGTCTGATTTTATAACTTAAAACATTGCCTGCACTAATTAATTAGCATGGTTAAGGTCACCCTCTTGGACCATTCAGATTGAACCCTAGAACGTGAAGATTTGCTCATTAAATTGAAAATTTATTTTGGGTAATCCATTTTTTTGGCGCTCTATACACTGCCGCGCAATTGAAATAACAACGTAAGTGCATCACAGTAGATTTCGAGAAAAGAAGTTTGACAAATATTCTCTTTTAATTGCCATCATGCTATAAACATTGAAATAGAATATCAAAAAACAGCTAAAATAAAATTTATTTTTGAAAAAAAATAGTTTATTTTACAACAGGTAGCTTAATAAAAATTTCAAATGTATAAATATCTAAATTTTGAATTTTTTGTCGCTTACGTTGATTTTTCTACCGCAAGGCAGTACAAAGGAAGCCTGTGCTGATGAACATTTAGTGTAAATTAGAATAGATTCATATAGTGTTTTTCTCCTCAAGTTTTTTGAAAGTTTTAGTTTTTAGTGTCGTCTGATCACGCAGAGACTTATTGATAGGGAAATTACGTTGCAGATCAGTAATTTTGATTACGAAATGTCATTTTTGATATTTCTATGCACGTTATTAAAAAGAAAAACGTATGTTCTTTGTGCAGTGTTTTCATTTCCTCCATCATATGAGATACGCATCCCATCTTGCAAAATTAGCTTTTTTCTGCAAAAGACAACTGATGACTTACAGTACTGGTTATATACACTACTGGCCATTAAAATTTCTACACCAAGAAGGAATGAAAATCATACTTATTGGACACCATCATTACAGTTGGAGGAACAAGTGCATAAATTTTCAGGATATTTAGATGTATAGATCCCGAGGAATCAATACTCAGAGCAGCCTCCCCTAGCAGCAATAAGAGCAGTTATTCTCCTGGGTATCGAGTCGAATAGAGATTGGATAGCATGGACAAGTACAGAAAAAGTTCCATGCAGCTTCAACGTTATGCCACAATTCATCGACCGTAGTGACTGATGAGTGGTGGCGTGCCAGTCGTTCGGGAGCCATTGAACAGACTTTTAAAATTGGTGAGAGATCAGGAGAACTTGCTGGCCCGGGCAACAGGCAGACATGTTCTGAGTCAAGGAATTTCGGGACAGTGCGGCAACAAGAGGTCGTGCATTGTCCCGCTGAAAAGGTCCTGCTGAGGCCTCGAAGAAAAGGCAAAGTAACTGGCCCTATCACATTAGAAATGTTATGGCTGCTGTTCAAAGTGCCGGCAATGTGAACAAGAGGTGATCGAGACGTGTATCCATCTAGCCCATCACCTGGAGAAATTGTACCCTATACAATTTATCCAGGTCATGGGCTAGTATGACGATGTCGAATGCAAGCTGCCAATGGGCGTTCCCCATGATGTCGCCAAACACGGATGCGGCCATCATGATGTTGTATTCAGAACCTGGATTCGTCTGAAAAGACGACGTCATGCCATTCCCGTGTACAGGTTCGTCGTTGATCACGCCTTTGGAGGAGCTCCTGTCTGTGATACAGCGTCAAGGGTAGACGAAGCCATGGTCACCGTACTGACAGTTCATGCTTTTGCAAACGTCATCGAATTGTTCGTGCAGACACTTGCTGTCTTGCAAATAACCTCATTTGTTGACTCAGGGCTCGTGACGTAGCTGTATGATCCCTTAAGGCAGTGTGTTCCAAACTGTGGGGCGCGCTCCCCTAGGGGGGCGCGAGACTGTTGCAGGGGGGGCACGCAGCTGATTCCAAAATATCATTTTCGAATACAAACCAAAAAAGTCGAATAGGTGTCAAAAAAATTAATCAGAAAAACGGTTATACGTAATCCACAATCCTCGCCGCGAATGTCTCGGGTATAAATGCTAAAAAATCCATCCATACTCTTGCTGGAACGAAAACATCTTGCTTTCCCGTTTGGAGCCGAGTGCGAGGAAACACTAGACAAGCACTCGGATCATCCCGGGTATTCTCCCGCCAAACTTCAGTAAACAGAAGCAGGCCCCGACAAGGCTTAAGAGCCAAGGCCGTCGTTAATTCGACGACGTTAGCGCTCATTACATCTGGTGTGGAACTATCATCAATTGCGCGTTCAGACTCGGACGACGCGACTACACCTGGATGCGTGCGCCCAGACGAGAGCAGACACGCGGCATTTCGTTAAGAAACGTTGGTTAAACTCGACCGTTTCCACGCAGATTGTCTACAAATTCGCTTTGGTACACTTCTAAATTAATATTGAGGTAAATTTCAAAACTGTTATAAAGTATTGACTGTTGATTTAAAATAATAACCCTTTTAGATGGATAAATACGTAACTGGGTTGAAAAGAAAATTGAATGAAGCAGAAGGCAAAAGAAGAGGTAACGAAAATAGCGGAACATCTTCGCAAAATAGTAAACCTAAATGTAGAAAATATGATCCGATGTACTTATCATTTGGATTTACATGTAAAGTCATTAATGGCCAAGAACGACCAATGTGTTTGCTGTGTCTGAATACTTTGACCTCAGACAGCATGAAACCAAATAAATTAAAACGGCATCTCGAAAACGTACATGCAGATCACGTTGGCAAGACAATAGAATTTTTCCAAAGAAAATTGGAGAATTTAAATAAACAAAAAGAAATGTTTTCAAAGACCATGTCTGTTACACAAAAAGCATTGCTTGCGTCTTATAAGGTTTCTTATAGAATTGCTAAATGCAAAAAACCCCATGTAATAGGAGAAACTTTAGTGCTACCTGCAGCTATTGACATGGTAGCTACGATGCTAGGTGAATCATATGCTGATCAACTTAAAATCATTCCACTTGCAGATAATACGGTGGGAAGACGAATATCCGATATATCTGAAGATCTTTGCGATCAATTAATAGAAAAAGTAAAACTATCTTCTTTCGCGTTGCAAGTAGATGAGGCTACAGATGTTCTTAAGGATGCACACTTAATTACATATATAAGATATATTGTGGAAACTGATGTTAGAGAAGACATGTTATTCTGTAAACCTATTGAAGGCAATACTACAGCAAGTGAAGTTTTTAATATGATTGATAAATTTTTCAATGAATATAACATTCTGTGGGAGAACTGTGTTGGACTATGCACAGATGGAGCTCCATCTATGGCAGGAAAAAACGCTGGTCTACAGGCACTAGTTCGAAAGGTGGCTCCTCGGGCAAGTTGGACGCATTGCATGATTCATAGACAATCACTTGTTTCAAGAGATATGGGTGAAGATTTACTAACAGTATTTCAAGTTATTATAAGAGTTGTAAATTTTATCAAAAATAGCCCATTAAGAGGAAGGCTTTTCGCAAAATTGTGTAATGACATGGGTTCAGAATATACATCACTTCTATATTATTGTGAGGCACGTTGGCTTTCTCGTTCCAAAGTACTTCAAAGGGCGTTTGAGCTAAAAGAAGAGATCGCCATATTCCTTACTGATAATAATAGAGATGAAGCAAACTTGTTTTATGACTCGAAATTCCTTGTAAAACTTGCGTATTTAGTGGATATTTTTCAAAGACTCAGTACTTTAAATAAATCAATGCAAGGGCCTCAAATTCATGCTTTTGTCCAGAAAGATAAGGTTACTGCATTTATGAGAAAATTGGAACTGTGGATAATAAGTTTGAAGAATAATAACTTTGACATGTTTCCCACTTTTAAAATTACCTGTCTTGCAGATGAAATAGAAGAAAGTAAAGTTCTTATTAATAAACACTTGACCAGTTTAAGGGAGCAATTCTCGTTTTACTTTAAAGATCTTGACATGTCCAAATATGAATGGATTAGAAACCCGTTTGTGATTGAAAAATATGATGATTTTGGCCTTACGACAGCAGAGCAGGAAATGATATGACAGGATGACTTATCTAGTGACAGCACATTAAAGCAGATGTTTCAACACGAAAATAATATTGTCAGGTTTTGGTTACGAGTAAAGGACGAGTTTCCTACTTTAACAAATAAAGCTTTAGAAATTTTATTGCCCTTTGTAACATCTTACTTATGTGAAACTGGGTTTTCTGCAGTAGCTGTCTTAAAGACAAAGTATCGATCTTGCTTAAAGATTGAAAAGGAACTGAGAACCGCGATATCTTCAATGATACCACGGTTTGACAAAATTTGTGCTGAAAAACAAGCTCACCCTTCACATTAAATTTTTATAATGTTGTATTAATGTTGAATTCTATTTTTTGTACTTTTGTAAGATTTGTTTTTATTACATTATATTATTATTTCTTAAAATAGATAATTATTTTTTATGTATTTTTATACATAATATTGTATATTATTTTGTAGCCCATTAAATAAATTACAATATCAGATGAGTGTTTATGAAATTGGATTGTTAGAAAAATTAAGGGGGGCACAACAAATTTTTTTTCCAAAGAGGGGGGCCCAGGTACAAAAAGTTTGGAAAGCACTGCCTTAAGGCCATGTGAATAACATGTCTGTCTCCTCGGCTGTTAGTGATGGGGGCCGCTGAGATCCTGCACGGCGTTCCACATGACCGTCATGAGCTCATCGATTCCATATTCTGCTAACAGTCATGGGATTTCGACCCATGCAATACTTCGGTATGATAAACCACGATCTCGGTAGGCCACAATTCGACCTCGATCAAACTCAGACACGTGCTGGTTGGCATTTCTCCTACGAGGCATAACAGAAACTTTTTTACCCTAGAACAGCACTAAAATTCAATTTTTGTATGAGAAACTTACTGTCAAATCTCTTCTTTTATACACATTGTTGTTGTCGCTACCTCAGCTTGCTTGCATAAATGCGTTGATAAGCTAATCATTTGCATACCGCAATATGCTTTATCTGTCCTGCAAATTTCACGTTCGTGATGCGTATCCTTCCTGGTGCAGCAATTTTAATGGCCAGTTGTGTAATATGCAGTTTTTGATCAGCATTCGATATCAAGTCAACAATATTTTTACTTTTGGTGGAAAAAAATTTATTTGATAATGAGAAAAAATACCCATTAAGTAAAGTTTTATATTTTAGGTTGAATAATAACGTTTTAATTGATAATCTAAAGTTGTAATAATAAACTCTCTTTGCTTCGATAAAAATAAGAAAATATTAATTCGGTCACGATCTGCGACTTTAATAATCATCAAATGTCGTATTCTTTTGTCAAAATGAGACACAATTTCTCTTAACTAGTGTATTTTCTTTTCTATTTATAATAGCAAATGGTATGGATAATAATGGGAAAGGAAGAATGGAAATGTTTTCATTTTATCTAAAATAAATAAATCAATAAATGATTTTTCTTAATTTCGTAATTTTCTTAAGATTATTCGTTTTGGCCTTTCTAAATAATAAAAAAGTATTGACTTAACATAGAAAAGAAATATATAAGCTTCACAATAGATCTTAACATTGATATAACCATACTGTAATAAGTTTTGATATTTTCTGGCAATTAAAAAGCTATTAAACTAATGCATCAATTGCAATTTAGTGTAAATTTCTAACTGCAACGATTATTGATCACGCGTATACTCATTATCGATAGCTTCAATTAAGTAATTTCTTTTTTTTTTTATCACTTCGGTCAAATGATTTCAAGGGACTGAAGCTTTAACAAAACAAAAATTATCGAAATCAATAATTTTTTTTTATTGAAATCTGTATGATCAATCTATTGTACACGGTATTGAAGAAATAAGAGGTTAACAGTGTGCATTTTTTAGTATTTAGTCATTGATACTTCTGCGAGAAAAAATTGCAGTTTTGATAGTAACATATACTATGTTGATATGTATAATGCTACAAACTGAAAATTTGTGTGCTCTGAAATGAAAACAATGAATCAATTTAAATATGTGAATAAATGTATTTTTACATTACTCAATATGAGCTGTATCTATCCACTCCTATTTTCCGAGTATAGAAAATTTAAAAAACTGATAGTCCCTATTGGAATCTCACTAAATTGTCTTATTTCAATATTCGTGATTACTTCAATGGTTTCATTGTCTCTAAAGACTTCTATAAATGCTTTTGTAATGGAGGGCACTTTGACATCTCTTACATTGCTTTTATTTCGTTGCTCCCTTTTAGTAAAATGTCATCGCCTCATTCGATTGGCTAACAAGTTACAAATAAGTTGTAAACGGCAAAATATATCTGCAAGTATACAATATATATTATTGATGCTTGTCTGGATTGTTGCTAATAATACCATGAATATTATTGTTTTTATATGTACCTCAATAACAGGAGAGTTCGCGTATTACGATGAACCGACATTGCATGTGCACGGTTCCAATCTTTATGGTTGGAGCATTTTTTTCTGTAGTATGTTTGATAATGCCATTTAGCATATTTGCCTTTTATTATGTTACAATCTGTTATCAACTTAAGAAACTGTTGCAATGTTTTAAGAATCGCATCCTTAGACAAAGTCACCTGGAGTTTGAAATAACTTTAGAAGCATTCACTGCAGAAGTTGCACGAATTAAAAGCGTTGATAACGAATTATCATTTTTATTGTTTTTGAGCATTTCATTGAATGCCGTTTTAATATTTTGTGTTTTGTCGGCTGTATTGCATATAGATGTAGTTAGAGGTGCGTATCATGCGTTATCTTTAGGTTGTATTTTCGTTAGTCAAACTACATCCTTCTTTGCCATGATGATATCTGCTTCCATGTTATCCGAAACAGCTGAAGACGTGGCCTACATTCTTTATAGCTTGTCAAGTAGATGCAAACAAAATTCTGTAATGAATCAACAGCTATTCTTACTTTTAGCAAAAGAAAAGGCTTATTTGTCGGCCATGAAAGTAATACCCATCAAGCGAGGTTCCAGTTTCGGAATTATAGGCGCAATTTTGACCTACGTTATTTTAATTGATAACTTGAAGTTGTATTAATTAAGATTGAAAAATAAAACTTTTTCTATTAGACGAAAAAGTTGTATAAAAAATATTCTAAGAATGCATAACAGAAACACCTTTAAAAAAACTTACAATTGAGATTTTGTGAGATTCTGTTCAAGAATTGAAATCATATCTTGTAAATGTATGAAAATAATTCCTATTTGCACTCTTATTTCTTAATTCGGGAACCTAACCAATTTTCTGGCCATAGAAATGTGAAAAAATAATTTTACACTATGTTACATTGAGAACTAAAATAAATAGCTTTTAATTTCTCTCAAATTAAATAGTTTTTTTTCATCTTATAAAAATCTTCATAGTTTTTTTATGAAAAAATTATGACTTAAGTAATTATTCCCAGTAGCACAGAAACGTATTTTTTGTTTTTATCTCACGCAATTTATGATTTTATATGCGTCGTACTTTAGTAATTATTAGTATTAGTACTTAAAGTTTCATTTTTAAAAGTTCCTTCACTACTTACAGTCGTCGAATTCACAGGGGTTGGAAATTAACGGAAAGATTAAAATTAAAATTTTAATTATCTTGAAGAAACATCACAGCCTAAGTTGTCTGTTTTATTATTTTGACACTCTCTTTTATTATTTTTGTCTCTTTTATTATTTCATTCATGTTATTTTATTTAATTTCCTTGAAGATACAAATAGAATGTAGTGAATATTTTGTGCATATCATGTATAATATGATTGGAAGCTTAGTCATTAAATCTAGGTTATAAAACTTTTATATAAAATTTTTTTGCTTTTAGGAATAGCATCTTAATTATATGAGTGCCTTTACGAATTGAATATTAAAAGATTTTTGCCTTACACTTACAGAGACAACAGAGACAAATAAATCTCGATTAAATATCGAAAATTAAAAATACATCACTTCTTCTGAAAAGTCTCAGTAATGTTGGATAATATAATAAAGTAATTAAAAACTATCATGATATCTTTTTTAACTAACGTCATGTCACTTAAAATTTATATAAATAAAGATTTGTACAATGTTCATTTGCCTGTAAGTTATTCTTCATCTCCGCAGCTCAGCTGATTGAAAGTTGGACATACAAATAAACATACGCATACGAACGTATAAACAATATATACACAAAGTAACTTACGTATACAGAAAACAAATTACGATTATTGGAAAAAAATTCACATCGAGTTTTCATATGTACGTTTTCAACATGACGTATCGACAATTGTACAATTTACGAAGAATGCTTCACAATTGGATTTCTGCAAGTGACGTCATCGTAGGTAGATCGTGGCATTTTCCGATTCAGTAGCCAATCGGGATCGACTCATACGCGTGACATCGTGTGCAGATATCCAATTAAATCTGATTTAAATCATATGGTTAGGCATCATTTTCACCTCTTTTTGAGTTGCAAGTGCCCAATTTGCGATTATTACATACAAATGCACATTGCGTTTTTGAAATGCAAAATGTTGCTGGAGTCTTTTCAATTAATTTTGTAACAAACCAAATCGAAGTGATTTTGGAACTTTTAAAGTTGAAACGTTAAAAGATTTTTCTTTAAAACAGCACCAACATACACTGGTGTGCAAAATTTAAGCAACAAGTGGTTTTTCGGCCACTGCTCCCCAACAAAGTATAAGATAGCCATGAAATTGCAGTATAATATGCTTGTAATTCAGTAGAAAGATTATTTGTATGCAAATTTTAGAAATAAAACGTCGTAGGTGATGTAAGTGTACGTAAATCTTGTGGGTTGGCGCACGCAGGTCAAAGCTGTGATAAAAGGATAAAGAGCACCGTAGTTGAAGACATTCGGTGCAAGTGCAAGTGATTTGTTTTGTGAAACATGTCTTGAAGAAATCATTTAGACGACTTTACTCGAGGAAGAATGATTGGGAAGCTTGAGGAGGGGCGTAGTGTGACCAGTGTCGCCGAAGAGTTCGGGATCAACAAAAGTGTTGTTTCTCGTGCTTGGAATGCCTTTAAAACTACTGGTACAGCTGTTCGGAAGGTTAGTGGTGGCCGTCCAAGGAAAAAAACACCAAGAGATGACCGTTACATTGTCCTCCAGGCGAAAAGAAACCGTTTTCAGTCAGCGAGCGCCATATCTCAGCAACTGTGTACAGCCACAGGACAAGTATCAAGATTTACAGTGGCCAGACGCCTCCACAAAGGTGGCTTATTTGCTAGACGTCCTGAACGCTGCATACCTTTAAAAGCTAGTCATCGGCGGCACCGTTTAGAGTGGTGCAGAGAACACGAAACCTGGACACCTCATCAATGGAGTCGCGTCCTCTTCACAGATGAGAGTCGTTTTAGTGCTACAAGCGATTCTCAACGTCAGTTGATCTGGAGAAAGGTTAGAGCTCGATTTCATCCCAATAACATCGCGGAAAGAGATCGTTACGGTGGTCCTGGAGTTGTCGTCTGGGTTGGCATTATGTTGAACGGGCGGACTGAGCTTCAGATCTTCGACCGAGGTTCTGTAACTGGAGACCGCTGCTGCAATGAGGTAATCCTACCCCATGTGCGTCTGTTCCGAGGGGCCATTAGACCAGACTTCATTTTTATAGATGACAATGCCCGGCCACAACTTACTGCTAATGTTCAAGAGCTTCTGGAAAGTGAAGATATCACACCAATGGATTGGCCAGCTTTCTCTCCAGATCTAAATCCCATGGAGCATGTGTGAGATGCATTAGGGAGATGTCTTGCGACACGACAGTAACCTTCTGGTAACACCTATCAGCTGAAAGATGCGCTAAAGGAGGAATGGAGACGTTTACCCCAAGAACTCCTGGATAATCTGGTGTTTAGCATGGAGAGACGATGCCAAGCAACAATTACAGTAAGGGGAGGGCATATCCCATACTAGGGAACATCTGCCAGTTGTACTTACGCTTCTACAGGCAATCATGTGTAACTCCATTATATGTCAAATAAAGCCTTTTTTTGTTCCATACGCTACTTTAAGCTTTATATTAATTTCTGAGCCATTATTCTTTTACCATCGTTTAAGTGCAAAATAATGTGCATCATATTCAAATTTCATGTCAATCGGATGATTTCTTGTAGAGTTATGACAAAAAACGCACTTGTTGCTTAAGTTTTGCACACCAGTGTATTTCATTTATTTATTTATTTTTAAATTTCTTTTCAATCTATAAGCAAAATTTAACCGTAAGATTATATTATTTTAAACAAAAAATTACTTAAAATATATATATATATATATATATATATATATATATATATATATATATATATATATATATATATATATATATATATATATATATATATATATATATATATATATATATATATATATATATATATATATATATATATATATAAAAATGTTGTATAAAAAAAAAACATTTTATCGTAATCTATGATCTTCTTATTTTGGACATAGCTAAAAATAAATGGACATTCGTATTTAAGAATAGCGCAGAATAGATAAGACTTATAAGTAGGTTTAAGAAAATGGACGCAGCACAAAATGCGCCTTTTTAATATTAAACCAAAGACTAAATCAACCAGGAATTTTGCCTACTTTTTTTTTGTTTACTACAGATAATCAATTGTTTACAACATATAATCAATAAATCGAGGAGGCATATATATTATGTCTGGGTATATAATTGTTGTAACTTTTAGAGCGATCTCTTAAGACTTAGTTAAACTAATGTATTAAATAAGTTGTGCAAATGAACGTCATTAAACTACGAATTTATTTTGATACATTAATTAATTCTTTAAAAGAAGAACAAA
Source organism: Parasteatoda tepidariorum (assembly GCF_982258835.1). Classification (NCBI taxonomy): domain Eukaryota; kingdom Metazoa; phylum Arthropoda; class Arachnida; order Araneae; family Theridiidae; genus Parasteatoda; species Parasteatoda tepidariorum. Next base: position 69,373,880 of record NC_141763.1, read on the forward strand.
AGTTATAAGAGTTGTTTCCAAGAACGAAAATGCTGACACATTCCCTTAAGTGCGTATTTTGAGCTATATCCATGAAAAAACCTATTTTAGAGAAAAATAGGTTTTTAAAACTACGTCCATTTTCTTAAAGACTCATTCTGAGCTTTTTCTATTTCCTAAAATAAGCATTTTAAGCTATAATCATTTTCTTAAACACCTATTTTAAGGTATATCCAGGATAAAAAGCTGCGATTTAGGAACGTTTTTTTTTTCAAATTACCCTCTCGAAGTTCGAAGATTTTGATAAAATTCCAGCCTCAAAATAAGTGGTTCTCTGTGTTGCACTAGGTCAGGCTGAAGGCTCAAACAAAACCAAAGGTCGTTGATTTTCAAAAGGTAGGAATTTGGTACACAGCGGGGACTTGGGGCGGATTTTAAGAACGGATGTATTTCAAGCGAAAATTAGTAGGATTAACCCACAGGCTACTGCTCAATCACGGAAGTCATATTAGTCATCATTTCTTGCATAGTTTACTGGCGTCTTGCTGTTGCGTAGTTTTGTTTGTGTACTGTACATAGTTTTCGTTGCGTAATTTTTTATTCCTGTATTATAACTTCTGTTGGTTTTGTTACCTTGGTATAGTGCACAATACTCGTTGACATTACAACTACAGCTGGTTACATGCTTGAAGTACGTCTAAGTTATTCTAATTTTGTTCAGTGAAACATTCGTTACACGTTCGAGTTTATGTTATATTGATGTTTGTGTTCATGAAATAAATATGCTTTAAGAGAAACCCGCATTTCGTACTCACTTCACCTTTTTAACCTGAATCTTGTTCACTAGGGTGAAACAGGTAAGTACTCTATTCTGTTTGTGTTTACTTTATTTTTAGTGAAGCAGCTACGATTTTTTGAACTTAAAGAGATAAGCTAAAGTCATTGTACTGCCTTGCAGACTTGGTCTTAAGGGGTTAAATACCTTAATGCAGACCCTTTAACACCTACATAAATATAAGACAAACACATTTTTTTTTCATCATTTCCATTTGTTTTGTAGTTTTTACAAAGTTAATTTTGTGTACCACCTCTCTAAACCCCCTACCTGGGGTAGGACTTTATATTAATGATTTTCCTTTTTATTACATGAAAAAAAACTATTTATCTTTTGTTTTCTTATATTACCATCGTATTTTTTAAAGATAAAAGTAAAACGCGTTTTTAGAAGTTTTTTTCATCGAGTCTTTTTAAAATACATCATTTTAAATGATAAACGAAACTGAAATTGTAATAGTACACTCTTTTTGTTTCTATCAAAATACTAAAATATTAATTCGTCACTGTTTGAAAATTTAACAATCACCGGAAAGCCATCTTCTGATATTCAAATTATATTCATTATTTTTATAAAATGTATGCATCTTATTTTCTTTGCACTATAGCAAACGCTGTAACTGATGGATGAAATCGCAAATGTAGAAAAAACTTTTAACAGAAAGATATCAATAATTTTTTTTTAAATTTTGTAACTATTTTTTAATTAGGTATTTACTTAATTATACTTTTCTAAATGAAAAAAATATTGGCTCTTGATTCTTTTTCTTCTTTTTTTTAAAAACAAACTGTCACTTCGATTTTCTTACACAATAGATCTTAAATATCGATTTAGTCATAATAAGCTTTTACTATACACTAAGTTAGCTACTTAAGCAAATAAAACTGAAAATCAATGGATCTATTGTATCTTAGTTTATATTCCTAATAGTTCAGCACGCACTCAATGGTGTTAATTAATTTTTTTTTAATTTCATACACTGCTGAGGAAATATCAGAGGACTAATGATGTTAACAATATAAAAGAAAACTTATCCAGATCAATCATTTTGAAATTTCTAAAGAAATTTGTAAGATCAATCTATCCCACACGATATTAACAAAATTAAAGTTTGGTAATTTTCGTTTAATAATTTTCAACAAATTGAATCAGTCATTATTACTTCAACAAGCTAAAATTATAACTGGAAATACATTGTATGTTGATATGTATAATGCAACACATCCAAAATTTATCTGCACAAAAATAAAAACGATGAATGTAGTTAAATATGTGCATAAGTTTATCTTTGCTTTACTAGATGTGAGCTTAATCTATCCGTTCTTTTTTCTCAAGCAAAGCAAATTAAGGAAAGTGCTGATTTCAATTGCATCTTTTATTAACTGTCTTGTTTTAATATTCGTAATTTTCACAACAGCTTCACTGATTGTTAATTCTTCGATAAATGCCTTTGTAGTAGCCAGCACTTTAACAGCACTTATATTTCTTTTATTTCGTTGCTCCCTTCTAATAAAATGCAATCGCCTCATACGGCTGGTGAACAACTTGCAACTGAATTTTGAAGAACGCGAAATATGTCCAAGTGTGCAATACATGTTATTGATGTTAATCTGGATCGTTTCAACGGCTATCATTCTTATTGTGACTTTTATTTGCAGTTTAAGAAGAACAACTGAATCTGCATTCTATAGTGAAGCTATGGCTAATATAGAAGGTGTAAAACTAATTCTGCTGAACGTGATTGGAACATATTTTTCTGTAGTAAATTTGATAATGCCATTTAGCATATTTGCCTTTTACTATGTTACAATCTGTTATCAGCTTAAGAAACTGTTGCAACGTTTTGAGAATCGCATAGTCAAACAAAGCCACTTTAAATATGAAGTTGCTTTACAAATGTTCACAACAGAAGTTACACAAATATGTGGCATTGATAACGAATTGTCGTTCTTAATGTTCTTGAGCATTTCATTGAATGCGGCGTTAATTTTTGCTGTCCTGTCTGCTGTATTTCATCCAAATGTAATTCAAGGCACATCTCACGCTTTATCGTTAGGTTGTCTTATCGTTAATCAAACTACATCTTTTTTTGCCATGATGATATCTGCTTCTATGGTATCCGAAACAGCTGAAGAAGTGGCCTACATTCTATGTAGCTTGTCAAGCAAATGCAACCGACATTCTGTAATGAATCAACAGTCATTCTTACTTTTAGTTAAAGAAAAAGCTTATTTGTCTGCCTGGAAAATAATGCCCATCACGCGAAGTTCTATTTTCGGAATTATTGGCGCTATTCTGACTTATGTCATTTTGATTGATAACCTGAAGTTGTATTAACAAAGCCGTAAGAAATATATATATATGTGTATATATCCTAGACATTTTGAATTAAAATAATCAATTTATCCAAAGGGAAAAAAAATTAAGCATTGCAGGAGTGAAGTTGTTGTGCCTTTCTGCTGGAAAATATATAAAGAGATAAAAAAATATATATTTACGTTCACGAAACACACATCTTTTTTACAATAAAAGCACGTGGTTGCAGTCATTTTCGATCCTTTCTCTAAGTGTAAATTTAAGCCTTGAAACATCTATTGCAGTAATAGCTTTTGAAAACATTTAATGTATATCAATGTATAAATAAGAAGGAATATAGTAATATCTGCAACCACCTCATCATGTTAAAATCAAATAATTTCAACATTAAGTCAAGCGCAAGCTTATAAAATAAAATAGTGCGCGAGAGAGAGTGGGATTTCTACAACAATTGATAAAGAATTATTATTTAAAGAAATGAAATTTCAAAAAAGAACTCTTACAAAAACTTCCGAACAAATTTTAATATCGAAAGACAAAACTCTCGCTAAATAAGTGATTCTAATTGGCCAATCAGCAAGTCAAGTTCCAACTCTATAGTTGCATTTCAGTAACCATGTTAGCCGATCGGCTAACATGGTTTTATTTTTACTACAGGTTTAATTGTAATTTTTTTCTTAGGAATTCTTGTACATTTTTTACACACCTTGATAATTTCAAAATTTTAAGTCTTAAAATTTTTGGGTCGAAAAACAAATTATAACGTTAGGATGATGACCAAAAACAGCGGCATCGGCAGCCCTTACGATATTTCATTATAGACAGATTATTTGCATGGTTTCTAAGGTCGCATACTAAATATAGCCATATTTTTTGCACTTTTCTTAGCCTTCTAGTGCAATTTTATATATTTATCTACTTCTATTAGTTTGCTCTGATGGAAATGACCTGAAGTAAATAAATATTTTCCTGATTTACGGTCACTGTTCATTTCGGTGTTTTATCTAAAATCTTCACGTGAGATAAGGATTGGATGACAATTAAAAAAACTTTTTATCAGGAATGGTAGTCGATGCTCCAATTTCACTTTTTCAATCCAATTTTAAATATTTGAAATAAGAATTTGAACTCCCTCAAAATAGGGAGGGTAGACAACATGTCGAAAAAATTGGATCATGGAGCGCTATTAAGTTATGTATATTTAGCGTCGAGGTCAAGAACTTTCGAGACAGCAGGAGGATTGAAAAATAAAACTATCACTATTAAACGAAGCAGTTGAATAAAAAATATTCTAAGAATGCATAACAATAACGCTTTTTAAAAAATAAGTTAATATTAAGATTTTATGGAACGCTGTACAAGAGTTGAAATCGTATCTTGTAAATGCATGAAAACAACTCCTATTTGCACTTAGTTTTCTGATGGAAAAAAAATTAGGGCTTAAGTAATTATTCCTAGAAGCCTAGAAACGTATTCTTCGTTTTATATCACATAATTTAACATTTTATACACATCCTACTTCAAAAATTATTATTATTAGTGCTTAAGGGTTCGCTTACAGCTTACATTTGGTGGTTGGACATTAACGGGAAAATTTAAATTAAAAATTTAATTATCTTCTCGAAACATTACTGCCTAAGTTGTTTCTTTTAATATTTTCAATAGTTATTCAAGTTATTTTATTTTAGTTCTCTGTAGGTACAAATAGAATTATATATATATATATATATATATATATATATATATATATATATATATATATATATATATACAGTCAAACCCCGCTATAGTGAACCGTCAAGGGACCGAAATTTAGGTTTACTATAACCGGGAGTTCACTATATCCGTTACGCTGGCAATTTCACTAATGGTTCCCAAACTCCTCCCTTTTATTACATTATATTCATAAAAATGACTGAAAAATATCATGTGCAAAAAATCATAGAAGCAAAAAATGTGTTATTTTTCATCGCTCTTCGTCTTGCGTACAAATAAAAATTAGTAATCTTTAGCTGATGAGCAATCCTCAACATCAGATATGAAAACACTTCCCGACTCTCAGATAATTTTTCCTGAATTTCTGTTGTTCCGCTTTTTAAACTTGTCTAACCTGCCATTCGAGCACATAAAAGTAGTTTCTGTAGATGGTTTTAAAAATCGGTATATGTATTTATTTTGAAGTAGAAATTTCAAAATTATTACAAAGAAAATGGGGGGGGGGGGCAAATAAGTCGAAGACAGAAAAAAGTTCATTATATCCAACTTCTTCACTTTTCGGTTCACTATAGCGGGGTTTGACTGTATATATATATATATATATATATATATATATACACAAATTAACATGAAAAACATGAATAAAATAAAAATAAAAAACTAAATGGTAGAGAAACAAGAATGGTAAAGGCAAATAGTCGTTGTCAAGACACATCTAATTGCCATAAATAATGCGATATTTCTGAATAAAGAATAATTATCCTGTAATAAATGGGATATATATATATATATATATATATATATATATATACATACATAATTGAAAAAAATATTGGCTTTTGATTCTTTTTTGTTCTTATAAAAAAAGCAACGTCATTTTTCATTTTTCTTTGCAATAGATCTTAAATATCGATTTAGCCATAATAAATTTTTACTAAATTCTGAGATGGCTGCTTAAAAAGCAATTAAAACTAAAAACTAATGGATCTATTGTAACAGTTTATAATCCTAATTGTTACGGCTTTTAATCCTTTTTCAACTCACACTCGATTTAATTAAATAATGTTTTTTCTGCTGATAAAATATCAGATGACTGAAGACGTAAACAACTTAAAAACCTATATATGAAAGAAAACATATCCGGATCAATTATTTTGAAATTTCTATTGAAATTTGCATGATCAATATTTGCACGTTTAATATATTCTTCTAACATATAGAATGAGTCATTATTGCTTCAAGAAGTTAAAAATACGACTGGAAATACATTCTATGTTGATATGTATAATGCAACAAATCCAAAGTTTATTTGTACAAAAATGAAAACAATGAATGGAATTAAATATGTGCATAAGTTTATCTTTGCTTTACTAAATGTGAGCTTAATTTATCCGTTATTTTTTCGCAAGCAAAGTAAATTGAGGAAAGTGGTAGTTTCAATTGCATTTTTTATTAACTGTCTTATTTTAATTTTTGTACTTTTTACAATAATTTCACTGATTGTTAATTCTTTTATAAACGCCTTTGTAGTAGGCAGCACTTTAACAGCATTTATATTCCTTTCATTTCGTTTCTCGCTTCTGATAAAATGTAATCGCATCATACGATTGGTGAACAACTTGCAACTGAATTTCGAAGAACGTGAAATTTCTACAAGTGTGCAATACATGTTATTGATGTTAATTTGGATTGTTTCAACTGCTATCATTCTTATTATGACTTTCATTCGTAGCTTAAAAAAGACAGCGGAGTCAACATATTATAGTGAAGCTATGTTCAATGTCAAGGTTGGCGGTGTCAACCTAATTTCGCTGACCGTTATTGGAACACTATTTTTTGTAGTAAATTTGATAATGCCATTTAGCGTATTTGCCTTTTACTATGTTACAATCTGTTATCAACTTAAGAAATTATTGCAATGTTTTAAGAATCGCATCACCAAACAAAGCCACATCAAATATGAAGTTGCTTTACAAATGTTCACCACAGAAGTTATACAAATAAATGGCATTGACAACGAATTGTCGTTTTTAATGTTCTTGAGCATTTCATTGAATGCGGTATTAATTTTTTCAGCTGTGTCTGCTGTATTTCATACAAATGTACTTAGAGGCACATCTCATATTTTATCGTTAGGCTGTCTTATCGTTAGTCAAACTACATCATTTTTTGCCATGATGATATCTGCTTCTAGGGTATCCGAAACAGCTGAAGAAGTGGCCTACATTCTATGTAGCTTGTCAAGCAAATGCAACCAGCATTCTGTGGTGAATCAACAGTCATTCTTACTTTTAGTTAAAGAAAAAGCTTATTTGTCGGCCTGGAAAATAATGCCCATCAAGCGAGGTTCTATCTTCGGAATTATTGGCGCTATTCTGACTTACGCCATTTTGATTGATAACCTGATATTGAATTAACACAGTTTTAAAATATATATATATATATATATATATATATATATATATATATATATATATATATATATATATATATATATATATATATATATATATATATATATATATATATATATATATATATATATATATATTTCTAATAAATAAAAGAATCATATGATGTACAAAAGTCCTATGCATTTTGAAGTCAGACTATCCCACTTTATTCAAAAACATAACGTTTTTTTTAAGCTTTGCAGGAGTGAAGTTATTCTTCGTTTTTGCTATTTTTTTTTTTTTTTTTTTGCGTACTAATGCCGTTTTATATCTGCTACTATTACCTTGTTCTGATGGTAATACTCTGAATTAAATGAATATTTTCCTTTACAATACCTCTTATTTACGGTCACTGTTTATTACGGTTTTTTTTTTAATCTGAAATATTCATGCGAAATTTCCATGTTCTAATTTTACTTTTTGAATCCAATTTTAAATATGTGATTGAAACAATAACATTATACTTTTTTCTTGAGTAGTATGTTTGATTATGGCATTTCAGCGGATTTGTGTTTTACTATGTTGCCGTCTGCAGTTATCTCGAACCCTTTCAACGTTTCAAGAACCTCTCGATGCCAGATTGCGAGAAACACATTAATTTGGAAGTTGGTAGCGATACGAAACTTAAGTATAGAAGTTAAACAGTTAAGTAACACTGATATGAATTAGCGGTTTTTTGTCTTTCATGTGCATTTCTTAAAAACCAGCATTAGTTTTCGTATCTGTTAAACTTCATCTTTATTCTATACGCGTTCAGATCTTTAGTATTTGTTTGTGTTTTAATAAAACTTTTTTTCCCTTCTATGTTACGGCTTCTTCAAGGCATCCGAAACAATATACAATTCATCAAGCAAATGTAATCAAAATTCTATAATGAATAAGCAATATTTTTGACTTTAGTAAAAGAGAAAGCTAAATTGATGCATAAAAGAAACACAATGATTAGGAATTTCATTTCATTGGTGCAGAAGAAACACAAATAAGTAACATATATATGAACTAGCGTTTTTGTTTTTCAATAAATGGAACATTAATTTTCGAAGCTGCGTCTGTTTAACTTCATGTATATTAAATACACATTCCAACCTCCAACATTAGGTAGTCTTTTAGCAAGTTCTTTTTTTAGGTAGTCTTTTTGCAAGAACTTTCTTTTCTACGTCATTAAGATATTCGAAATGCACCAGGTATCCGAAATATTGTTCTTTGACTTTCAGGAACAAAAAGAACTGAAATGACTCTTCTTTTCTATTATTTCAGTAATAGATAAGACGAAGTTTTATTTTTTGGAAAAATTAGGACAATTTTAACTTATATAAATTTTATTGAAAATTCGACGTTGTGATAGTATAATCTTTGTTTTTATTTTTCTGAATTGAGAAAAAAGAATTTGGGCTGTAGAAGTTGTCCAAAATTTATTTTTACTGGTAAATTTATCTTCTTTATTCTTAATTTTTATATTTTTTAGTGTTAATGATCCAATATTTTAAAAATCTATCAAGTGTCAGCAGTTTATTTTTGTATTGTTCCTTGTAAAACATTCCAAAGCGTCTAAATTGATTAGATTCTAGAAGTTAGGAGAATTATTTTCCATAAGTAAAGAGAATTTTCAGCTATCGAAACCATGCCGTAATAGCGTGCACGTTTTTATTTTGAAAGGCATCAGAAATAATATAATTTATTAAGCATTGTAAATATAAAAAAAATTATTTATAAATTATGCTTTCGATAAAAAAAATGGTGCAAATTGTAATATGGACACAATTACTAAAACCAGACGAAATTCTTCGTATATTTAACATATTAGACATAATAATATAATTTGGTCTTTATGAGCTGATCATTCGAAGATTTTGAGTCTGCTTTAGTAATTGTGTCTGCATGGCAATTTATATATAATCCCAATGGAAGATGCATCATAAGAGTTTTAGAAAAGTAATTTTTTTTAGCAAATTTTAAATAATTTTATAATTGTGAATCATGTCTATAATAAAACCATTTACATGCTTTCTTCACTTATAATATCATCAAAATCTTTTTAACCCCTTCCTTCTCGCTCCAGTCAAAATGACGGAGTGAAGTTTCACTCTCTATGTCTCGTGCCCGTGATATTTCGGAGCCGGTGTGTTCAAAAGTAACGAGTCGAAAAGATAAAAGCAGTCTATTTCTTATTCGCGGAATCATGCTTAATTCTCAATCTATACACCAGATGGTAGTGCCAGACTATTCGTCATGTGTTTAGAGATAGTTTATATTAAATTAGATGTCATCACTCAATGAGCGTGTAAGTTAAAAATTTACCCAAAAATTAAAAATGAGCACATATATTGTATATACACTTAGTGTTAGATAATTTTCTTGAATATAAAAATTATCATTTTTATAACCTTTTTCTTCAAAATTATGTGACCATTAATGGGTTTATTTGATAGATGACAAATGTGCACAGATTTTATTTCTGGTATAATATGTCTTAAAATAACGCAATTACAAAACAATGTGATAATTACGCGAAAATTTCTCTTCATATTGTATAGTGATACGATGCACATTAATGCATTGAATGACTATTTTTTAATATTTAAGAACTGAAAGTAAAAAAGCATAGAGTTAAAGCATTTGAAAGCAATGATAAATTTTTTTTAAAGAATAATGTTTAAAGGAGATAAAGATGAAAACTTTATACTGTAAAAACCGTAACTTATGATTACAATTAAGAGGAACACAATTTATTATACTTGTTTTTATAAGTCTTTTTGCATTTTAATTTTTCTTATACTAGAAATTAGTGCACTGAATAGATTTTTTCCCTGTCAAATATCATCTTATAATTATTTAACTTTCTATTTCATGTGCATTTATCTTGAAATATTGTACGGTTGTGTAATTTTAAAAATCTACGAATTTGAAGAAATATATTGATACAAAAAATTTTGGGTCACATAATGTTTTATTGAATTTACTTACTAAAATACACCATGAATATTTCAAAGGATTAATATGTGATAAAACAAACAAAATTTTAACGAAAAAGCGTAAAAACAAGCAAAATTTTTTACAAAAAAAGCGTTATTTGTATGCTTTTATTATTACTCTATTTGTTTATTCTTCAACCATATAGGCTCTTTAAAGCAAATTGTAAAATGATTTTGTTCTTCAAAATGGAATGTTCTTCATTTCTCTGAAATAGAAAAAGAAATACACATTTAGTTTTAGTACTTCGTCCCAAAAAAACATAATAATTAATAGTTATTATAACTATTATTAATTTAGTAAGGGTTTTTTAATTTTTTAAACGATTACAATTTCAATAATAATTTTTATATGCACATTAAGGTAATCATGTTTTTATAATGATTTAAAGCTAGCACATGGTGCATTGACAAACAGCACTGATAAATGACCATCATAAGATTCTAAGAATATAAAGGATTATGTTATTATGGAACACCTGGTATATTAAAGAAATCACAAATAAATAGTTTCTTGTTCATCTTTAAAATTTTTCAAAAGAATCTAAAATTAAATAATATATTTTTACTATAATGCTATGAGATGTAATTCATATATTTAATTTATTTTAATACATATTAATTCAATTTAGTCAAAATTATTTCATTTAACCAAATTGTACTTTAAAATAAATCCAAATTCCGTAAAAAATAAATTTTTTTGTAAAAATAAATAAATAAATAAATACTTCTATAATGTTGTAGATTGAGAATAAAAGAAATTGCAAAATTGATAAAAAGAAATCGTAAAATTGCTAATTAATCAATAATTTTAATTACGTTATTCTGAAAGGAAAACTCTTGCCAAAGAAATGATAATAAAAAAAATTATAATTTTCTTAAAGATATTTAAGCTGATCATCAGTTTTAAAGTCCAGACAATTCTTTTCAGCAAGATAATATAGATATTGCTTCGTGTTTAATAAATAAAAACTACCGCCTTTTTTTTTATTTTCCTTAGCAAAAAGCTTTTCATAACATTTTCAATATCTTATCATTTAGATATAATTCGAAAAACACATTATAAAATCATCTCAGCATTGATAAAAATCATTCTTTTATTATTCTTTATTTGACAAACAAACCCTTTTTCTTTTCAGATTTTAAAGTAAGAATTTTCTTTGATTTTTTTTTTTTTTATATTAAAGGCACTGTTGGCACTTATCCCGCCATTTACAATCAACGAGTACATCAACTGGGAATTTTATTACTTTTTTGCACAATAGGTAATCTGGGAATTGGAGAATACCTCTGGTAAAGGACATGATCGGTTTATGTACGTTTTTCCCCCTGCACTCAAAAAGAGAATGGAAGCATATTCAGAGACATGAATTTCATATGTACTTTCTTCAGTTGCATAATAATAATAATAAACCAAATATCTTTATGGGCTTCACAATGGGAATTTCTTTCCTACCTCTTGGTAGAAAAAGAAAGATAAAAAAAAGGGAATCTTTTATGAAAACTACATAAAAATATAACTTCTGTCTGGAATATTAATTTAATCGTAAATTTTTATTGCATGCAAAAAAAAAAAAAAAAAAAAAAAACATTTTTTGATCACATCGATAGGCCATTGCAAAATAAATTTGTCCTCTTTAGTTAAAATTATAGTGATTTAAAAAAAAACACTTTCCTCAATAAAACCAGCTACCTAATATTAAATAAATAATCCTAAGAAACTGTGTAACGGTAAGATATTACTTGAATAAAAGCTTCAATCGCTTCAAAAATATACCAATTGAAGTAACTGTTGACGTGTTCAAAAGTACCGGCACTCAGGATGCCGGTACTTTTTATCGGAAAATGTTGCAGAACAAAAAAAGAAGAAAAACTGATAGACCATAATTACTGTAAAAATTATGGTATAATACTCTAAGGTGAAGATGGATTTTACGGATGAAAGTGTAGGAACTTTGTTGCGTAATTTGATCCAGAATGCTTTACAGTGCTTAAAAAGTACCAGCACTCAGGATGCCGGTACTTTTTACCGGAAAATGCTGCAGAAAAAAAAACTGATAGACCATAATTACTGTAAAAATTATGGTATAATTCTCTACGGTAAAGATGGATTTTACGGATGAAAGTGTCGGAGCTTTGTAGCGTAATTTGATCCGGAATGCTTTACAGTGCTTAAACTATTTGTATCGATTTTAAGATCGACGAGGTTTTTTCAAAACCTCATCTGTTTTTAAACTTTCTGGACACTTTTGGACTTATGGATTTGGTCTAATTGTAATGGACCTCTTGGGGATTAGAAAAAAACAACAACAACGAACTATTTAAAGAGGAATTAGTTTTTAAAATAGTCATTTTCGGCATAAATTACTTTACTAATGAAGTACTCTTTTCATAACTGTACTATTTGAAGTTATTTTTAATATTTTATCTGATATGAAAGGTGGTATCTGGTATATACGGTATATCCTAAATCAGAGAAAAATATTCTAGTGAAATTACCATACATTACGAAATCCGCAATAATAAAACCAAAATATATGCTATTTATACTATTCATTTGACAATTTTTCCGTTCTTGTGAATTAAGTCCCGAGAATTTCGGTTTTTAAATTATGGTTCTTATTACCGCACATTTAATAAAGAATACAAAACTGAAAAATAAATTTAATTGAATAATTAGTTTTTAAACTATGTTCTAAGTTATCATGAAAGATTACCGAATTTTCCACTTGTATCAAATTTGTTACATATTAAGCAACCATATTTTATTGTTAATTTTACCAAAATAATTAACGTGCTTCGGTAATAATTACCGAGCTTTTTGGTGTTTCCATAGAGCCAGAAACACGGTAATTTTACCTTATCTCATCGAAAAGTCAAGATGAATCATTTCTTAAAAAATGCCGTTGTCATAAACACAATATTAGTTGCTTATTTGCATAATTATACTATTTATAGAAGTTCGTTACCATTTGTAATGATAAAGGAGTCATAAAAGTTTGGCTTATATTTTGTTAAGGATTCTAGATCAAGAGTAGTCAATAGTAAACAGCCTGCATATTTTCGAAATATATCTTGCGTTTGCTTTTGCGAAAAGCATTTCTGATCTAGATACATAATTTTACTTACTTAGATCTTTGAGGTGAATTTTATACTGCCTTATCTTTTGTAGAGGAAGTAGGGAGAGGCGTATGCACCATAAGTTGTTGGGTAATTGTAGTAGCTGTAGTAGTCATATGGGTATCCTCCTCCATAATAACCCCCGTAGTAGTAGGGTAATGCTGAAACTGCTGAGAGGAGAGCAAAGAAAAGGAAAAAGATAGCGACCTAAAAGTAAAAATAAATAAATAAGTGAACTAAAAAGTAAGAAGAAAGAGAAATAAATAAATAATTTTGAAAGCATTAAAAAATTGCTCACTTGGAAGAATTATACATATTTTTAAAATTATTATATATATATATATATATATATATATATATATATATATATATATATATATATATATATATATATATATATATATATATATATATATATATATATATATATATATATATATATATATATATATATATATATATATATATATATATATATATATATTGGAAATTAATTAATCATGTTCTACATAAACCTGAAAAATTTACAGTTGCTCTTGTTGTTACTTAGCCTCCTAGTGTAGGAAAGCCTACACCAGGTCCAAAAGACTCAGTCACCTGAGAACATCGAAGATCTTCTCCTGCTCAACAAACAGCTGTCTCTAGGAGGCTCCTAAACAATTAAGAAGGTGAGCAGGACTAGAGTGCCTGTATTGAACAGAAGCAAGAAGAAATTTTTTTTAACCATTCTGAAATCACATGCATTTCAAGTGACCACTTCTGAATCTTGCCAAGGCCGATTGTAAATTCCTGAGACCGCAGCAAAATTTAAAGTTAAACAAGTTTTCGATTAGAAACCTCAGGGCAATAGAAAAAGAGGAAGACCTAAAAATACTTAGAGCAGGATGATTGTAAGCGAATTGAAAACAATAGAAAAGACATGAAGAGATACAAAATATCTGACCACAAATGGAATGGAAATGAGATGGAAAGTGAGATGATGATGGAAAGCTATGATAGAAGCCCTATGCTCCAATTCGGAGTAAAGAGGAAAATGTATGTGTATGTAACGTAAAAAGTAACGTGACGTGAAAAGTATAAATAAAATATAGTCTGATGATCTAGTAGATAAGTAGTTTTGCACTGTTTTTAGAATAATGTATTCTATATCGAGAAAATTTTTCTTATTTTTTCAATTTCTTATTCCAAAGCAAATTATTATTATTATATTACTATTATATTATTATTGGTGAATATCTAAGCAGATTCTAAAATATTTTCAATATAATTTTAATTTAAATCATATAATACGTAAGTTCTTATAAAAGGAAAAAGTGAATATGAAATACACACTTTGTGAGTATGTATCGGATATTTTATCAGGTGAGAGATGAAATTTCGATAGATCGGTGTATTTTATCGGGATGAGATTTATATCAGACTCTGACAATATACTTTATATTTAAATAGTATTTTTATATGTGTAAATATTTCAAATTAATAATACATGCGTGAATTCCTTTCTTGGCATTATTTTCTTTTGCTTACATTTTTACTATCATATTCATAGACAAAATTTTAATGAAAATAAATAATACTTTTTTTTCCAAGTTGTTAAAAAAGTGTAATGTAAACTTTAAACATATAGATATTAAATTTCTAGGAGCAAAAAATTCAGTAAGTAGCTGATATCTACAATTGTTTTCTAATTTTCAATTTCAACATTTTGTTTTTAATAAGATGTGTCATCCCATTTATGAAATCAAACATTTTTAGTAACAAGTAATCTACTGTAATGATAGTCCATAATTTGAAAGATAATCTTTAAAGAAAATCTTTTAAGGAAAATATGAATCTTTTAAAGGAAATATGAATGAAAAGTGTTCCTAAACTTTGACATTAGGATAGTCAAGAACATAAATCCTGCATTTTTAACCATTTCTATTAGAGTTTTATTAACACTTTATCTCTTATAATTTTTTTTTTAAAAAAAAGGGAGGGATAATTTGCTTGTGACATGTTAGAAAGTATTCCACTGTAATAATTTGTACATGCAAAATTCGAAAGTTTATTTCAATGGGCTTCTTTTAAAAAATATGAAAGCAGAATTTTCCTAAACTTTAGCTTCAAGCATTGATGTCATTCATTGTGGCATGTTAGGATGTATTCACCTATAATAATTTGCGTGCGAAATTCGAAAGATAATTTTAACGCAATTCTTTTAAAAAACATAATCGCGGAATTTTCCTAAACTTTAGCATCAAGCATCAGGAGTATAATCGCCTATTTTTTATGTAATTTCGTTTAGTATTTTAACATATTAGCTCTTATCATTTTTCTTAATGTAATGTATTTGATTACTACAGATTAAGGAAATAGAATAATGTGAGCTATTAACATTAGCTTAAAACTTTTACATCAGAGTACAATCCTTATATAGGAATAGAATTTTTCCATTTTCAAAAATAATTTTTTGCAAGCATTTTTTCTAGACTCAAACAACTTAAATATTAGTTTCGTCCAGAATTTATAAAAATATAGATATAATTGATTTATAATATAAGTGACCATTTCTCCCAAGTACTGCAAAAGAAAGCATGTTTACTTACTAAGGTCTTCATGTTGTCAGGTAGTAACTGACTTCACAAAAAAAAATTTACTGAATATAGCAGGCGATGAACACCAAAGCACCCAAAAAGCTTATGTGACATAAGATTTCCTAAGCACCCTTTCTTTTTATACCAGCAAAAATGACCTTGCAGCGTTGCATTAGGGGTCATCATTTTGCACAAATTTTCAGCTCATTTTCTCAGCCCTGCTGTTTCATAAATTCATTTTGTAAGAGTTATTTGTGGAAGAACAATCATATTGATATATGATTGCTGTGGAAAAACCTCTAACTTCATAAGCGCTCTCTTGAATTCAAGGTATGCACAATACAGGCGTGCGAAATGAGTATATCTCTTATTCAAAGTCATCATAACGTGTCTGCGAGCTACAAGCTTCGCCTATTGTTTTCGGTCGTTTGTGTAATTCTCCTTTATTTATTATCAATTTCATTTGCTGATGTTTAACTTAACACTCGTCTGAGATCTTGCAAAATCTCTCTTTAGAAGAGAAAGTGCTAATAATTATTGCTACAATATTCTAAAGGTGTATTTTCGTGATATCGTCTGCTACTCCGTTATCGAAGCGTGAATTAGTAGAGGCGAATAAAATTTGTATTTGTTCTTAAAATGTTATTCTTTGACATTCAAATGGCAGTGTTAATTCAGAAATAATGTGAGTTTTACAAAGCACGATTTTTATTATGGCCGTCTGATTCATTTGAAAATGGCAGACAAACGATGACTAAGAGGTTATTCAACTATATAAATATTTAAAATTCGTTTAGTTCTGATGAACTAAAATGACAAAAGATTCTTCTTTAAAAGCTGATCAATCAGAAAGCTGAGTCATTTATTTATCTTTTCGTTTGTCTGGTAATTCTTCGTAGTATTTAAAATGTTTTTAAAAAAGATCGTTCACGTGGTTTATACTGGGGCCCTTTTCAAATGAGTGTTAGGTCATTTATCCTGATGGGAATGCTTTTGAGGATGGTATTTATGCCAAATTATGAAATAAAAATTATTAAATTTTACAAAGATGGAATTCAAATCCATTCAAAGCGTTTAATATGTAAATAAAGTATTAATAAATCCACTTTTTTATGCATTATTTTGCGAATAGCGTTTAATTTGCAAAAGTAACATTTTATTCAAACCTACTTTGAACCTAATTTACTTTAAATACTCTTTTATAAAGAGATTTTGAAAAAGAAATTTTTTAATCATTTAACAGGAAATACTAAATTGTAATCTGATAGTATAAAGATTTGTTGCTTAGATATAATTTTAGTAATCCGTGCTCATTTGTAATATTAAAAAGAAACGCTACTGTATAGCATTTTTAAAAAAAATTCATTTTTTACATATTTTGATAGTGGGCAACCAGGAAACATTATTCAGAAAAGTATAAGCTTAAACTTATACGAATGAGAGGGAATTTGCACATTTCATAGTAAAGCATATATGGATGAAATTAAGATTAGTTTCTGCAAACTTAAAATGGAGTTTTCTGAAAAGGCTTTCTCACTCTGTAATTTATTTAAACATTAAATAGCATTCACATAAGAAATAGTTTTCCAATCTTAATTTAATTGCAGTTTTTTTTTTGATTAATTGAAAACTTAAACATAGGCTTTAAAGAACACTTTTTATTTAATGTGCTACCATTTTATTAAAAAATGTGATGGATATCAGACATTACATAAATAATCTACAAGCTGTTTTACTTTCAAGAAAATCAGATAAAAGTTGTAAGAAATTGTATACTGCGGAAAAGAAACACGCTATTAATTTCTCATAGTTTATCATGGATTATACTAAATTTAGTTTAAAACGTGTAAAAATAAATGTTCTTTTTAAAAAAAATGATTCTTTGATTTATAAATCTTACTGTAGAAAACAACTTTAAGCCACTTTTTAAAAAGTCTTTAATACAATAAGGTATCTGAAAATTGTAAGTGTTACATGTTCAAAAGAAAATAATGCTAACATTTAGTAGTATTTTTTTTAATAAACTATACAGGTATAAGACAAAATCAGAGCATTTTACTGCTATCCTGTGGCATTGTAGCATAGACACTTTTTAATACATATCACCTCTTTTTCGAAAATTGAAAACTTTAAGCGTTAAAAAAGGTAGCTATCCTTAATAATGTCAGACATTTTCTTTTGAAAGATTTCTTAAACTGCGCTAAACTTTATAAGGTTCATTTCAAAAATGAAGAAAAAAAATTCGAAACAAAATTTAGAAACAAACTGAAATAAAGAAATTCTCAAATGCTATAAAACACTCAGAATCTCCATTTATCTGTAAAAAAATAATAAAATGCTCATGGGGTGCATTTTTTTTATACCAAAAAAGCAGCGATTGAGTGGTGCTGGCAATCAATATTTTAATCGCCATTTATTATATTTAGTTGCCCCGTGTTCGGTAGCCACCGTTAATTTTACCCTACATGTACAAGTAAAACATTTTATATCGAAATCTTAAAATTTCGAAGTTCAAATTGAGTCCTTTAAGCAGATATAATTTTTAATCGAAAGCGTGAAAATGGTTGGTTGGTTAAAAATGGATTTAGATCGCTGAATCCATAACTAAATAAAAAATAAAAAATGTAAAAAAAAGAAAGAAAAACCTTTAAATAAAAAGTTATTTGTTTAAAATTGACTGTTTTAAAATGTGTTATTTGTAACTGAAAATCAAGTAATGACGTAAGAGCTGAGAACTAAAGATTTAAAGTTAAGATAGTAAAAACAAATTAAATGCATGTACAGGCTGACAACATTGTATTTTTATCTATCTTAATTGCATTTTTCAGATAATATTTTCGAGACTTTATATCTTTTGATGTTATCGGAGTGAGTAAAACAAAACTGAGAGAGGAAAAATATCTTGCATATTATCTTTTAACATTTCCCAAAGGAATAAAGAAAACATTCGGATAATAATTGCGAAATAAGGTTATCTTTTATTTGACGCAAAACTAAACATAGATAAACTCAAAGGTTTCGCGCTATCGGTGTTATGAAAAAGCATCAAGTGTTTAATTATTTTTTTTACTGTTTTCTTAAAACTCAACATATTATTTGGACATTTCAAAATGTCGGAACGGACTGGTAAAGACGATTTTATTTTCACGTGGATTATTGAAGATTTTTTTAGCAAAAGTGATTTGCTCATAAGTCCGGAATTCACCATTGAGTCACTCCAAAAAACTGTGTGGTGTGTAGAATTGTACCCAAAAGGCTTGCATTCAGACAAATCTGTTGATTTATATCTACGGAGAAAAGATGACACAGGACCCCAAAGCATTACGGTAAATTACGCCATTTCAATAATTGCAGCCAATGGAATCAGTGTTTTGGATACAACAGCTGATTACCAGGTATTCTTGAAAAACTCAACTCTCAAAATACCCAAAATATGGGATAAATCTGATTTACTGAATAAAACGAATAAATATTTACTCGATAACGCGCTTACTATTCAGTGGCGTATGTGGACATGTTTTGCTCCAGAACCTGCTTACAACAGATGCACCGCTGTTACTCGATCAGAAGCAGAAACTGCTTCATTCAAAAAAAGCATTAAAAACTTCAGTGCATTTTACTCAGGGCATAGAGTGACTATACCTATACCTTTGAATGGGAAATATGAAATGATTTTACGGATGGAAAAGAGTGGTTTTGGCGAGTGCCTCGTTATTAGCGTGAGAAAAGGGGATGAATCCCATCAACGTTTATTTTGTAAACTATCTCTCCTAAGTTCTGCTGGCATTCCTTTGGCGACCAAAGAAGAGGAACACGTTTTCAATACTGGGAAAAAATCAGAATGGAGCTTTCCACCTTTCACGGAGTTTGAAGAACTGAAAGCGGTTAGTACTTTTTTAAGGAATGATACTTTGTGGTTGTATTGTGAAATGGCAGTTTTTACTGACAAAGAAACCTCAAAAATAACAGAAAAGAGATATGTTCCATCACATGAGGAATCGTCTGACAAAATGGCACAATTTAGAACTCTAAGTAATGATCTGAGTATTGCTTACAGAGTTAGCAAGTTTACCGATGTAGAGTTAGTTGTAGAGGGTGAATCATTTTACGCCCATCGTTTTATTTTAAGTGCAAGATCATCTGTCTTTAAAAACATGTTCCAAACTGATACGTTTAAAAGTAAAAATGGCCGTGTTGAAATAACTAACGTGGATGTAGAGAGCATGGACGACTTTTTAAAATACCTTTACACAGGATCATTAGATGAATTGGACTTTGATGATGCCATCAAGTTATTTGTTGCTGCCGATAACTATATGATTCCGGAGCTAAAAAAGGAATGTGTGACTCGTCTAAAGAAAAATGTGACGCCTTCGAACGTCTGCGATCTCATGAATCTTTCTAAAACTCATCAAGATGAAACACTAAAATCTGCTGTGGAAGACTGTTTATATTCTCATGCAGATGAGATTTTAGCTTCGGAAGAGTGGAAGAAACTTGTGATAAATGACGTTAGCTTAGCCACTGAAATGTTGCAGAAATTAACCACAAAGCAACGCAGCTATTAATTGAAAAGAAGCTTGTTCCTATACATTGGGAAAATGGGCTAATTTAGAGATTTCTGTAATGGTTAATGAATTACCCGTTCGAATATTACGTTTTCCATTATGGTGTAGAATTATTTAAGTTCAAAAGTTTATCATTTGCTCACTGAGTTCAAGATTTTCTTATTTGTGTTGCCATTGTGTCCATCACTTGCTCATTAATTTAAAAGGCAAAAATCACTTGTTTAAATAATGTGTTTCAGGGTTTAAATGTAAAGGTAAAATTGGTGTAACGCATATCAGAAACTCATACTTTTCTTAACTTTATTAATGAATGGTCATATGAAGATTTAGACTTTAAAAATGTTATTAAATTATTTGCTGCAGCTGAGGAATATGTCATCAACTCTTATTAGATATTATCAAATATTCCATTATAGCTGGCTTGATTTTTCTTAATTTTTATAAATCTATATTGTTTATTATCTATACATTGAGTACAAGGTAATCAAAAATATGACATTTAATCATATGTCTATATACTTCGAAATTATTTGAATTAAGTAAAGAAAACTTGCAACCTTTTAACATGCAATCTATATTTCCGGATTTTTCAATGTTTTCCTTATGAACATATGAAATTAAAGTTTTTTTAAAAATTCTGTCACAACTTTGGAATTTCGATTATTAATATTTTAACGATATTTCTTTATGAATTCTGCATATTTTAATAAAAAAATCATTTTAATCTTTTATTTTAATATTTCTAATTATAAATTATACTTTTACGTTTTTATGAAAAATAAATGTATAAATAAATTTTTTTTGCATAACTATAGCGATATATAAGTAGTACAATATCTTGATATTGTGGTACAGCCAAGATCAAATTCATAGACGTTTTTTGAAGATTTTTCGCCAATAAAAAAAAAACGAAGCAGTTTAAACATCTTAAACTCGAAGCAAAGTTATTATTTTAAACTCTGTATGCTTGCTGTAAGGAATTATCAGGCCTTCAGAACTGACAAATTACTTAAATATTAAAAAAATATATTATAACCGTTTTTTAAATAACTCCGTTTTGGCGAGATTTTTCCACCTACAGGAAAGTTATTAAAATCAATGATTAATTTTCAAATTTCGCGAATTTTCTGAAGCCCAAGTAATGCAACACTGGTGTAAATTTTCAAACGTTAAAAAATTAAATTATTAACACTTTTTATAATTACAAAACTGTGGCTATTCTTCATTTTTATATTTTTCACTATTTTTTGCTATGTAAAGAAAACGCTAGCTAAAAATAAGCAAACAATTAACCTGACCGACGAAAGTAACTGTTACAAATTTTCATAATCAGCATCGACAACGCTATCTAAAAATAAGCAAAAAATAAATTTGATCGTCTTGAATACCTAATATAATCTCAATCTTACATTGCTATTTTTTATTTTATTTTTTAAAAAAACATTACTTCATGTGATATGATGATAGAGCTGCGATTCAAACATTGTTATTATTATCATTGTTTGCAGGGCATTTAAAATGTTTACAGTTACAATCGACACTATTCGATCAGATTTGGTAAATTTGGAAACACTTTTAAGTAACTATTCTTTAAAATAAGATACGTAAAAAATGATTTTATGCACATTATATTTTATACAAATTAATTATATTTTTAATTAAATGTGATTAAAAATCAAGGTTGGCAAGTTTCTGCCGAAGTGGTTAAAACCACTGGTAGAAACCGGTTAAAACCGGCATGGTAGAAACCCATTTCTGCCACATTTGTGGCAGAAACTGGTAGAAATTCAGAAAATGACATAAAAGTAAGTACTGAGATTGACATACAATGGATAATCCATAGAAAAAACAATTAAATGTTAAACAAAGTACAATTTATTTACAAAATTATCACCATTCAAAATCAAATATTACATTGTTTGCACTCTGCAGTAATCTATAACAGAAGACAAGTTTTGATGCAGTTTCTAAACCTAAACAATTTCTCAATTTGCCTATGCACGAACGAGAAATTTGAGAAGATTCTCTCAAGTCCAGCAGAACTAGTGAAACTTTTATCTATTGCATATTTTTTAAAACTGGACCACCATCTAGCAGCTGGGGTAGTTGTCGAAACTTGACAGGAAAAATAAGTTTCAGGAAATTGGTCCGATTTGTTTTGTATAAATATTTGATATACTGCACTCTTTATAATTAATATAAACAAAATAATATATATTTACAGACAATGAATTAAAAAGTTTTTTCAATTATGTGGAGTTACATTTTTCAGTTTACTTAAACAAAATGTCATTAAGCAATTACTAGAACTAATATAGACGTATTTTTAGTTTCTGCCACTTTTGGCCGGTTTTTACCGATTATAACCAGTTTCTGCCACTGGCATGGCAAAAACCAGTTTCTGCCGACAAAAAGCCAACCCTGTTAAAAATGCTATTATTCAAAAAAAAATTTTAAATTTAATTTTTGTAATTAAATTATTATAAAACGAAATGAAGTAAACAAACAGAAAAAAAAAAACGATAACACTAGAATAGCTAAGTAAGTGGTTATTTAAACTGCAAGTTAAATGCGAAAAAAAAACGGAGAAGACCTTTATTGACAACTTTCTAAAATTAGGAAAAGATAAAGGAGATTAAATAAAAAAAAAAAAAGAAAAATACATATTCTTAGATTTTTTTTTTCTTATAATATTTTAATGCGCGTTGCGCGTATTGTTTTCCTTTTTATATATAACAGTCGGACTTCTATTTAACGAACTTCAATTTGGGAATTTCTCTATTTTGCGAATTTTTTCCAGAAACCTTGGAAAGTTCTTTGTAAAATAACTTCTAAATAGCGAAGTGAATTTTCTATTTAACGAACTTTTTTTTGAGATCCACTTGCCTTATTTCCCAAATTATTTCTGAGCATTTTATGGTGAAAATGACCTTGAATTGATTTTCGAAGCCACTTAACTTTTAGAGAAAGCAGTAAAATCCTTTTCCCTTTTTGTTTGCCTTTCCAACGAAAAGCTCTGACAAAATTAACGTATTTTATCAGAAGCAATTAAACTTAAGAACGCATGTGCTAACGTATGCTTAAAATTATTTTTATAATAAATGCAGCTATAATTTTATAGATAAATGTAGCTTCTTTTAGTTGAAAATGTATGTAGCATGATAGTGCAACACTGAATAATGTTTTGTTCTATTCTTGCTTTCAATGCAGATTTCTTTTATGGTTAAGATTTCTGAAATGAATAGTAGATACTAGTTTACAAGATAAAGGTGTATCAATTGCTGTTTTAATTATGTCTAGAGTTTATGAACTTAAAACCTGTTTTGTATTGTTTACATATTTCAAAATGAGATTTTCTATTTAACGAATTTTCTATATAACGAACATACTATCTGGATTTAGAGACTTCGTTAAGCAGAGGTTGACTGTATATATATATATATATATAGAATTTTGACTGTAGTTTTGAGTTAAGGTATTCGGGGGATGAAAATCAGCAATTTTGGAGTAAATTTCGACTTTTTTTTAATGTTATATTTGAATTTTTGTTTATTAGCTTTTTAAATTTTTTAAAAGTTTTGTTCTCCGATATGCAGAATCGAAGTTGTGACTGTTTTTTTCGCATGCTAACAAACAAAACAAGATAGCAATAACCTACTTTAAATGCATTTTCAAAACAACATTGATTTCGAGAATATATCTTTACACTAACCCGCCTTACAAAAAAATTTACTATAGGGTTCCTTGAAAGTTTGTATGTATATTTTATATAACATTAGCTATTTTTTGAACTGAAAGCTAAGGTCTCAATGTGAATTTATTATTGTTATCATGCTTAAAGTAAGAAATTTTAGAATTTTTATTTAAAAAATTAATACTGAACAACATATTTTTTATTGTATATTACAACTTTTTTGAAGAGTTTCGTTCAAAACACAGATAATAATGTTATTGATCAAAGGAAAAAAATATTCTGATATTTATGCATTACAATTAGTTATAGAATTGTTGGCGTGATGTAAAATATTTATAGTTCTTATGCACACATTTTTAAAAAAGAAAAAAAAACTATTTAAAAAACTTTTAAAGTTTACTTTAGATTTATAATGTCAGGACGTCCTCTTAGCTAAAATAAATTTAAATAAATAATTGAGGCTATTTTCAAAAAAAAATAATTGTGCCAACCGCTGTCGAATACTTTAATATATAATTCTTATTAATGTATAATTAAGTATATTGTTTTTAATTAACTAATTTTTTTTAGTAGTATACAAGAGATAGACATAACAGTAAACTTATATATTCCAAGTGTAACTTTTTTATGTTTAATTCAGACTTTCCTCTCTATTAATTTTTGTCACCCTTTTCAACTCGCCAAAAAAATAAAGAAGAAACAATACAAATTATTCTTTTTATGCTTCATTATTTCTGAGATCTTTATTTTGGTGTGCAAATTGGCGGCACAATAATTTTTTCAAGGGTTACAACAAAGAGTACCGCTTTATTTGTCTTCTTTCTGATTGTAATAAAAAAAAAGGAAGAGAAAAAATATCACAAATCTCACGTCCTTGGTTTATTTGTATTAAAATTTGGAGGGTAGAGAACGCATATTTCAATGAAACAAAAGATTAGTGTACAACAAACGTGATTGAGGAAAGGAAAAACCTCCCGAGTTTTTATGTAAAAAATATGAGAATGTTAATGTAATCAAAATTGGTTAAGAGAATGCACTACTGAAGCAAAACTCTATTATTATTATGATACAATAATTAGGATTTTATGAGGAAATACTTGACATTTTACATGTGGTATGAATGTACTATTTGAAACATTAGTATTATAATAACAATTTTACGTTATTTTAGTTTATCTGTTTCCATCGAAATTTTAAATATAAATAGAATATTTTTTCCTATCGAATTTTAGAGCATAAATAACCTAATACATATTTTCCAAATACTTCTTTGAAACAGTTGCAACCATATGAAAAAGTGTTAAAATGTAACGAAAATGAAGAGTCCACTTTAATTCATATTACTAAACCAATATATTTGAAGTGGATAGGACAATTAAAGCTTAGTTAAAGTTAGACTAATTAATATTATACAAAATAAGATAGTTAAATTTTAAATATAAACATTATTTTTTCCAAGTCGAATTTTTGAGCATAAATAGTCTAATTTATATTTTCGAAATACTTCTTTGAAACAGTTGTAACCATACGAAAAATTGTAAAAATGTAACGAAAACGAAGAGTCCACTTTAATTCATATTACTAAACCAATACTTTTGCATATTTGAAATGGATAAGACAATTGAAGCTTAGTTAAAGTTAGACTAATTAATATTATACAAATAAGATAGTTAAATTTTAAATTTAAACATTATTTTTTTCAAGTCGAATTTTAGAGCATAAATAACCTAATTTATATTTTCGAAATACTTCTTTGAAACAGTTTTAACCCTATGAAAAATTTTAAAAATGTAACGAAAACGAAGAATCCACTTTCATTCATAATACTAAACGAATACATTTGCATTTACGAAATATATATTTGAATATATATTTGATAAGACAATTAAAGATAATTAAATGTTAAATAAAGATAGAATTTTTTTCCTATCGAATTTTAGATCAAAAATAGTCTAATTTATATTTTCGAAATACTTCTTTGAAACAGATGTAGTCATACGAAAAATTGTAAAAATGTAACGAAAACAAATGGTCCACTTTAATTCATATTACTAAACCAATACATTTGCATATTTAAAGTGGATAAGACAATTGAAGCTTAGTTAAAGTTAGACTAATTAGTATTATACAAAATAAGACAATTAAATTTTAAATGTAAACATTATTTTTTCCAAGTCGAATTTTTGAGCATAAATAGTCTAATTTATATTTTCGAAATACTTCTTTGAAACAGTTTTAACCATATGAAAAATTGTAAAAATGTAACGAAAACGAAGAGTCCACTTTCATTCATATTACTAAACCAATACATTTGCATTTCTGTTGAATATATATTTGATAAGAGAATTAAAGCTTAATTAAAGATAATTAAATTTTAAATATAAATAGAATCTTTTTGTTATCAAATTTTAGAGCAAAAATGATCTAATTTATATTTTTGAAATACTTTTTTGAAACACATGTAGGCATATGAAAAATTGTAAAAACGTAACAAAAACGAAGAGTCCACTTTAATTCACACGAAAACATTTGCATTTCTGAAATATATATTTGAAGAGGATAAGACAAACAAAGCTCAATGAAATGTATACAATTTAGACTAAATAAGATAATTAAATTTTAAATATAAATACAATTTTTTTCCTGGCAAATTTTAGTGCCTAATTCGTATTTTCGAAATACTTTTTTGAAACAGTTGTAACCATATGAAAAATTGTAAAAACATCCCGAAGAGTCCACTTTAATTCATATTACTAAATCATTACATTTGCTTTTCTAATATATATATATGAAACGGATAAGACAATTAAAGCTATTTTTTGAAGGCTCTGCTATCACACGAAATAGCGTTCCAATTTATACCAATTGATGCTATTTTTGTAACTACCGCGAGTTTGTATTAATGAATTATGTCTGTTCACTTGCCTACATTTTCTCTATATCGATTCTAAAAATGGCGCAAAACGTAAATATGAAGAAAAGATTCAGTTACGAGAAAATACGAAGTGTTTTCGAACTACTTTTTTAATGTTTAAAAAAGTACTCCTAAGCTGCATTATTTTTCACAAATAATTGCTAATATTCATTGATTTTCTTCTAGCTAGAAAAAACTCGCCACATTGATTTTTAAAAAAGTTCAATAGCTTTTAAAATACATAAGCTTTTCTTCAGTTTAAATCTCACAAGGCTACAATTATGTGCTTCGGAAACGTATCCTACAATAATGTTAAAAGTAACAATTTCAAAAAATAATAATTTCATGCCTTTTAGGATAAAATTATTTTAATCAGAATAATAAGGGGAAAAAACACTAGTAAGAAATGTTAAGCGAAAAGAATGTTATTATACGTGTGAGATGGGCGCCAATAAGAGTAACCTATGAAAGTTCATAAGTGCTAGACCCCACACTGAAGAAACAAAAAGATCTCAAAGTACACAGTAAAAAATTACGGACCAAATTACGGTAAAAAGTACCGACACACCAGTAGTTTTTACCGGAACAAGTTGGTGAGCTAAAACTTTTTTAAGTACCATAATTTTCACCGTAATAATTACCGTAAAATGACTTAATCATTCTAATTAATTAAATATTACTGTAAAAATTGCGCTATAATATTTTACATTAAAAATGGATTTTGGGGGAAAAGTGAATTTTACGGTGAAATGGATTTTATGGATGATGCACCCAATGTGATCCGAAATTTTTACAATGTAGATAATTCAAGAAATTTTTGTATCAAATAATATAATCTAATAAAAAAAATTTCAGATTATTTAAAAATTACTAATCAGACTATAGAAAAACATTTCCAATCAGATTATACAAAAAAAATACCTATCAGATTATATAAAAGATTACCACATTATAGAAAAAGAAAAGAAAAAAATACCACAGATTTTATTTCCAAGAATATACTGAAAATGTGTATCATCCTTTCCGTATTACAGACATTTAAGTCTTATATAAATCTAGATCGATATTTCATTCAACTTTATTCTTCAAAAATAAAATATACCTAGCATGTCTGCAAAACACCGTATAAAAGAAACTGTGTCAACAATAACTGTAATTTTTAAAAACTATTTTAATTTAACCATTTTTCATAGAAGATATAATTTGTCTCTTATTTTTCATATTCTCCTTTCATCTTCCTAGTTATGAAACCTGTTTTATTGCTTTCTCAATGACAAACATGTTATAACTTATTTTTTATTCATCATTTACGTTCGCATTACGCTGCAGTTCAACTTTACTCATATTTTGAAATATATCGAGGTTATAAAGCAATTTTACTGAAGTTATGCAATATAATATTTACATCTGACTCATGTGTAAAAACAATATTATGTGAACTTCCTCAATTTTTTTTTTTTTTTAAGCAATAGGTCCTGAAGCATGAAAGCTAAAAATTCTTGATATATCTTAAAAGCAATATTTTTTTTTCCGCCTGCTTCTGGAAGCGAAAAAAAAAATTCTTACTAGATCTCGCAGTTTTTTTTTAGGAGTGGCTTAAAATAAACTCATATTTTATTTCATAACCGTCGTTGAACAACCGACCCAATTTTTTGGGTTTGCGACTACTAATGTTCAACTCCGTAGCCTTGTAATCTTGAACCCAATCCAGAAGACAAGGGAACTCCTGGATCAAGTATTGGGAGAAATTTGCCTTCGAGGAGGACTTTGCTGGAGCAACCCCGCATTTGCGTTGCATGTAGAGGAAAGCCTCGAAAACCTCCAACGGTTAGCCTGACGGCAAGGGGACTCTAACCAATGATCCGTCTACCATTGGAGATATTTTACTTTAGCACAGTGGTCGGTGCAAGCCGGATGCGGAATTCGTATCGACGAGCCATCGTTGGGATTCGAGCCCGGTTCACCTCATTGGAAGGCGAACGCTCCATCCCCTGAGTCATCACGGCTCAAATAAACTCATAGGAAATATTTTGTCAACATAAAATTGGTGAAAATTATTTGTAGGCATTTATTTTTTTAAAGTTTATCTGGGCCAGCAAGAATTATGCTTTCAATTTATTGGAAAGTCTTTTTTATTTATTTATTTTTATTTGTGGCAAGCGACATTTTCATATTGTTATGAAAAAGTTATTTATTATTATTATTGTAATTTTTTTTCAGACTTGATGTTTTTTTTTTGTTGTTGTTTGCAATACCATGAAGAAAAGAGTATAGTTTGCGTAATTACATATTAATTACATAATGCACATAATATTTTAATTTTTAGTAAATATATATGATCCATTTTTATTTTTAAATCTCAAATTTTTTTAAACCTGGTAGATTTTGACGCATCTCGTTGTGTCTCTAAATTTTACAGATATTCCAACTTTTAAAAAAAAAAATCAGACAAGATTTTTAAAATAATCCTCCAAATGGTTTAACGCCATTTATTATAAATTTACGAATTTTATTTACTTAATAATAGCTATTTGAGCAATGATGGGCGTTAAAGATATACAGTGTTTTACGCAATAGCACATATTTCTAACAGTTTTTTCAGGTAGTATGTCTATTACAAATCAATATTTAAGAAAAGGGAAAAAAAAGTCATAGAAATCGAATGAATCGCTAGTAATGAAAGTGGTACTAAAAACATTTCAGCCTATTTCTTTGCCTATTTAAACTTGTTTTTGTTTTTTATTCACGTAAATATTTATTTGTGATAAAAAATGTTTTTTTTTATTTATTTCATTTTTGAGAAAAATTCTAAAATTAAATATTACGGAACATCCTGCATAGAAATATAAATGAGAAAATGCTAATAACATTACTTCATTTGATTAGTGTGGTTTTTTTTTTCAATTTTTATTTTATTTGTATAATTTGCATTTTTAAAGTCAATGCAGTGCGTATATTTTTCATTTCTTTTTATGACCTTTTTATTAAGTAAACGTTTTGCTGAGTATTATTTTTAAAATATCGTTCCATCCTATAAAAATAATGAATACCAAACTGAATAATTGAAGATTTTTTCACAGTTAAGTGAGTTACTTACAAAACAATTTTATTTAAACTGTATCAAAATGATTAGTTACAAATGAGCAGAGTAGAAGACAATTTTCTAATTGTTTTTGGTCGAATTTATTTTGAAGTTTTCTCGAAGGTCGGTCGAATTCAAAACTTGATTCCAGTATCACATAATCTTCTGAAAAAAAGGAAGAAAAAAATTAGTGTCAGTTTTAAGAGAAATAAAGGAAAAGCAGTCAACTTTTTTCTCAAGCGATAAAACATTTCCGTGACAGCTGGCGTCAGAGTTTCACTCGCGAAAATCTCTTTGAAAATCGTATCTATGTCATTTTTCTTCATTTTATCATTGGAATTTCCCATAGCATGGTCAATTTAAATAGCTAGTAAGATAATTTGTCAAAATACACTCTATAACAAAAAAATCGACGCACCAAGAAGGAGTTATCCGATTGAAACGAAAATTGGTGGATATGAAGACAATGTACAGAATAGTAAATGATTAAAAATTTTCAGAACAATTGAATAATTTATTGCAGAGTTACAGTAACAAGTTCAATAAGGTGTTGACTCGCCTCTAGCCTGGATACAAGTTGCCACACGGCGTGGCATAGACCGATAAAGCTCCCGGATGGTCTATTGCGGTATTTCCTGCCAAATTCGATCCAATTGTCGAACGAAGTCATCAACATTCCGTGCCAGATGCACTCGCCTTCCTATCATATCCCAGACATGCTCGATGGGAGAGAAATCTGGTGATCTGGCTGTCCAAGGAAGAGTTTGACAAGCTTGCAGACAGTTCATAGCAACACGTGCCGTATGTGGTCTGGAATTGTCCTGCTGCAAGAGGAACGGTAGCAAAACAGGTCTTAGGATTTCGTCGACGTACCCCTGTGCAGTAAGTGTACCTCTAATGACGACCAAAGGGATCCGGCTGTCAAAGGAAATGGCACCCCAGACCATAATGCCTTGTTGAGGGCCGGTGTGGCGTGCAATAGTGAAGGCAGGATCCCCCCTCTACCCTGTGCGCCTCCAAACACGTCTTCGATGATCGTCAGGACACGGAAGAGGGATTCGTCGCTAAAGACTATACGTCCCCAGTCGGCATCATTCCAGCCTGATCGAGCGTCGATTTTGCGCGTCTTAGTGCGTTCTTGGTGCGTCGATTTTTTTTGTTATAGAGTGTAATTAACAAATTTAAAGTTAAGCAATGCAGGATAAAATAACTGATAGCAAAAAAAATAAGTAAAACATAACTACTGTCACTAAAATTAATAAAAAAATTCACTCAGTTATCTAAAAATTTATATTATGATACTGAATAACACTTGCTATTTTAATTTTATTTGAAGAATTTTATTCTTTCTGATATGCAATTCTCAAAACTTTTTGTGCACTTTTAGGGAAATCTTTAAATAATTAAATCATATGTTACTATACAAATTTCCTACTAATTATATTATGCGTAGTTCACATTTCCTAAAAATGGTTAAATTTTAAGCTATAAGTAGAGCCAGGCATATTTTCTTCTTTTTGGAATTCATGGAGCAGAAAAAAAGTCTGGTAAAATTACCGTACTGCATAGTAATTACATTTCTGATTTAAAAATGAATAAATAATAAAAAGAAAAAAATATTATTTGTTACGAAAATATACGGTATTTCAGCCATTCTTCCTTTCATATAGTAACAGTTTAGTGGAATTTCTGGTTTTAAAAATTATTGTTCTTATTACCACATATTCAGTGAAAACAACTTAAAATTGAATTGTAAATTTAACCGAATAAATGGATTATCATAAAACTATCACGTTTGCCAATTTTTATCACATAGTATGAAGCCATATTTTATTGTTTATTTTACCAAAATGATTATCAAAGCTCTTCTGTAAAAATTATCGAGTTTTTTGGTTTTCTCATACAATCAGAAACGCGTTTAATTTCACCACAGCTTTAATCATACTTTTTCTCAGTATATAATGGCTTCGAATAATGATTATGATAATGATTTTTCGATTAATGGTTCTAAATTCTCGTTTTCAGGGTATATTTTAAAGCATCAGATTTAAAAAAAGAAGGATAGTTGAATTTAAACAGTTAATTTATTTCAATAAAACTTCCGCCTAATCAATTATAACAGCCCCTACCACTTAACAGCCTTTGTAGGCTGCTTTGGAAAGAGATTTTATATCAAAGCACCACAGTGAGTTAATATTATATGTGTGAATAAATTTTTAGAGAAAAATTTAAAACAAAATTTTTAGTACCATTAATTTTCAAATATTGAGCGAAGAGAATTATTCAGAAAATTTTGCAATGCATAATACTTAATAAATATTTATAAATTTTTGTAGCTGCTTAAATTACGATTTAATCTATGACTGATAATAATTTACCTTTTATTAATGTGGGATAATTCATTGCACTGGAGAAAAAAAATTTTGCGGGAATTTTTTTCATTAGATCTTCGCTACTTTCGTATCGCTGATTTCAAATCTGAAATTGATTTCTCTCTCAAAGCTACATTTTTTAAAATTTTTTTAAATGACAATTTTAGTCTGCTTTTCGTCGAAATGTACAAGTTTAAAAACGTTATTTATAACATAAATGTTGCAACAAACTTCTAGGGGAGTTGGGGCACATCATCAGGATTAAAATTGCATAGGAAGCTCGGAAATGTCGTCATACGTTACTAGGGGGGCTGCTTTATTATAATATGTTTCCCAGTGTTCTTCTGCGCAGGTCATAATAGAAAAATCGACCCTAGCCACGTACGACGGCCTTTTTTTTTATCCATTTTTAATTCTGATAATTTGTCTTAACTCCCCTCGAAGTTTGTCACTTGATTTATATGACCCTCTTTTATATATAATATTTTTAAACATATACATTTCGACAAAAAAAAATAGACTGAAAATGCTGTTTAAAAAATAAAATCTGTAGCTTTTGGAACAAAACTAATTTAAAATTTAAAATCATCACACCCGAATAAGTCAAGATGACACTATTACTCATTCAAATAATGTAAAAAGCGTGCAAAATACCTGTTTCTAATTTACTGTTATGATTATAAGCAATAAATAATAATTTGCGGTTTTATTAAAAAAAATATTTACCAGTTAATATTCTTCCTTTCTTCACCACCAATACTTTCCATAATAATAAGGCCAACTATAGTAGTAAGGATATTTTCCATAATAAGGCCAATAGTAAGGGTAATATGGGTAATGGGAATGATATGGATAGTGCCAAGACTTTGCACCTGCTAGAACAGCAGCAATAAGAGCCAACAATACAATGAGAAACTGAAAAAAAAGACAATATATATATTAAAATCAGTCGATTTAAAAGTAAAGCTTTGTTGCCTTTCGAAATATGTAAGAAATTATAATATTATTTCTTATATGAGCTGTATGATAAGCATATAATAAGCTACATAATAAGCATTATTTCTTAATAATGTAAGAAATTATAATAAGTATTTTTGGTATTTATCTTTTTGGGGGGTAGAAGGAAATGCACACACTACCACAGTACCTATGTTAGTATTTAGGTACCTATTATCAAAATTACTTAAACATCTCGGGTGTCAATGATATAATGGTGATTTTACGACTCCCCCCCCCCTCGAAACAGATAAGTACTGTTTTTATTTATTGTTTGGTAAATAACACCAAAATATTACATATGAGCCTTTGTGGCTCAGGGGATAGAGCGTTCGCCTCCCAATCAGGTCAGCTAGGTTCGAATACCAGCTGTGACTGGTAGATACGAATTCTACTCTCAACTCGCATCGATCATAATGTTGATTTAAAATATCCTCTGTGGTTGACGGATTATGGATTAGAATCCCCTTGCTGCAGGGCTAATCGGGGAGGTTTTCGTGGTTTTTCTCACCATGTAACGCCAAATTGTAACATGATTTTGATTCTAATTCAGTTATACGTTTTTGATAGAATGTTGATGCATAAGCTTGAACCTGAGGGTACTTCTACTTCTATTTATTAGAATTCTTTTCCCAGCGGTGGCTCGTTGATATGAATTCTGCTCTCAGCTAGCACTGACCACAGTGTTGACGTAAAATATCCTCATTGGTTAACGGATCATTAGCTAGAATTCCCTTGCCATCGGGCTAACAGTGGGAAATTTTCGTGTTTTCTCTCTCCATGTAACACAAATGCGAGTTAGTTCCATCAAAAAGTCCTCCATCACGAAGACTAGTTTGTCTCAATGCTTGATC
The DNA here is from genome assembly GCF_982258835.1 of Parasteatoda tepidariorum. Classification (NCBI taxonomy): domain Eukaryota; kingdom Metazoa; phylum Arthropoda; class Arachnida; order Araneae; family Theridiidae; genus Parasteatoda; species Parasteatoda tepidariorum. The sequence goes on from NC_141763.1 coordinate 69,408,324, forward strand.
CAGGAGTTCTATTGTCTTCTGTATTGAGTTTTACACGAATTTTACACGATTTTGATGTAAGTAAATGTTGTATGTTTGCGAACAAATGTTTTCGATTAAGAAGAAAATAAAATCAAAATATCGTTCTGGATATGCACCTAGATCATCCAATTTTATTAGTTTTTTCATGAACTAATCCTAGAAAACAGAAGCAACAAACTCAGGTTTTTATTTGTGTTGTTATATTTTGTTTCACTACTCAGGCATCTGAATAAAATGTGTTATTACTGAATAATCCTTAAAAGCAGCCTAAAAATAGCATTTTTGTTTTAACTTATAATATTTTTCAGGATTTTTGAAAAGTTTTAAGTAGCACGCATTTTTTTCTTCTTCCAAAAGTGACAAAAAAAAACTACTGACATTTTTTAAGCTAAAAGAGAAATTAATCCTTTTTCTTGAAATAAAATTCCAGACACGCTCAAAAGCATAATAAGTATAATGATCAAATTATTTTATGCCAACTTGCTTAATTTAAAAATTCCCTTTTTTAGAGCGAAAAAAATTGTTCTATCGTAAATGAAAGGCGACAACACAAGATTCCTTACTATCTTCCTGATGTACTTTTTTTATGGTATAAAAAAGTATCTCAGTTGTGCTAGATTTCATAAAAATGGTAGTTGTTTGATGATACCGAAAAGAATAAAATTATCCTGTTGTAAAAAAGAAAACGACAGCAGTCGGTATGTTTTTGTAGCTCACATGCAAGAATTAAGATTGTTATAAAAACTTGTGGTCATTTCGTCTAATTCACCAAGCGTAAATAATTTCTGAAGTTAATGTAGAAATGCATAAATATGTATTTTATTTCAGCACTCATAGCTTAAGATCCATTTCTTTTGTGCTTTGTATTCTTTTCGAATAAACAAATGATCTGAAATTTTCTTGTTTTGTGTTAAAGTGCATTCATCTTAATATTTGAACATTTCCCACATATTTGTGAATCAGATAGGATTGTTTCGATTTCTTGAAAAAAATAATTGAAGTTCGAGAAAAAAAATATATGATAGGTTGTTTACTTTTTGCAAGGATTGATGCATGACTAAAAATTCCAAAAAATGCACATTGCAGCATATCACCCCTTCTCGAAGTAAAATCATTCCGGAGTGACCGTTTTTTGCTTTCGAAAACAAAAATGTGTTTAGGTCCTACATTATTTGCAAATTAAAAGGAGGAAAAACTAATTTTTTATAATTTTTTTTTATTTTGATATGCTTCCTCTTCCTACACATTCAATATCTTCATTTGAACTCCTCTTAACGTATTCAATGCGTAATTTAATTTTGATCTCGTTTAATAATTTTTCTATGTCTTTAAATAAATTTGATATATTTTTGTAACATAGTTCAAGTTGGGCAATATTCATTTTTAAGACATATCAAAACAGATAAGATTCGCAGAAAAAAAACTATTCTGGGAGAAATATAAAAATGTTTGAAAAGTGCAAATTACTTGTATATTAAAATATCATAAGGAAAAAGAACAGAAAAAGCAAAAGCAGACGAAGTCGTAAGGTTAAATGTGTCAATGAGATATCCAATTCAAATGCAATGATACTCGAATAATAAAATTCAAAATACTTTAAAGAAACTAAATAATGTACCAGTATTAGTATTATGCAAAATGAGACGCCCTAAAAATTTATTCATATCAATACCATATCGTTTAAAATTAATAAAAGCAACGATATTTGCTTTAAGAGAAAGCGAACATTGTTAGGCCTAATATTAAGAATAGATGAAATTTTTTAGATTTAGTTAAAAATCGTTCTCAAATTTCGCACCGTTTATGAACCGCAGCAGTAGAATATTTTACCATTCTTAAAGTAAACTAAGTATAAAACATAGATAAAAATAATTTATTAAGTTATTTATGAGATATTTATTAAGTGAAAAATTTATAAAAATTTTTTTACTTCTAAACAGCGGTTTTTGTACTACTAATTAAATGTTATCCTTTGCTTTGTTCACCAACAAATTGTAAAATTGAAAACTAATTAAATTTTCCTAAAATCTGCCATTTATAAAAACAAGCTGCAGAAAAACTTGTGTTCCAAAAAAAGCTGCTAACAAATAGGAATGATATAAATCTGTCTTATGCTAAATTATTACTCCATATTTGCTCATTTATTTTTATTATTTTTAATAAAAATAATACATGTCAAGCCATTTGTTATGTAACCTATTATTTTCTAGTAATAGAAAAAATATAAAAAGATTGGCATAGTAAATTTTCTCATAACACTAAATTTTAAATTTTTGAATAAAGTAAAGGAAGGCAGAAGTTGATCATGTTTTAAAACTAAATCATGATCAACAATTTTCAATTTTCACTGTATTTCAATTTTCCCTGTAAGGTTTCCTTAGATTTCTAACACAAACTTTTAAATTTGAGAATATTATACATAGATAATTTTAGAATATATTCTAAATTATATATTCTCTATATGTATAATCTGTAGAATATATAGCTTAGAATATATTTAATATATAATATAAGGACTCCTAGTTTTCTTTTATTTTTACCCCACTTTTTACACTTCTGAATAAAAGATGAAGAAAAAAATGCAATGTTTCCTTATGTATTTTAATACATAATGTATTCTAATATTATTAGAGGAAAACTGTTCTAAAGTTAAAAATACGTTTTTAAAATATTAAGATACACTAAGAAAGTATTTTTTTTTTGTTTGAGGTAAATATAAGAAAAAGTCCTGATTTCTACAATAATATGAGAAATTATGTCGAAAAAGAATTCTAAAGTCAAATATCTTGGCAACAAAATAAAGCATAAATTTAAGACAAAAACCAGGAGAAAAATTATTTAAGAACATACCACGATTATCTTCATTTTCTTCGGGGATAAAGAGAGGAGGTGGGAAAAAATATCCAGGAAAAAATGCTCCTTACACTACAAAAACTCACGATCTCTGCAAAAGCGATATTGACAACCACCAGTAAAAAAACTCCCTTTTTATACAAACATACCACTCAATGCATTTCTAATAATTTTTATTTCTAAAACGTACACAAATGTGACAAAAAAGAACTTTTAATTTACAAAAGGCTGAGAGAAACAAGTTAAATGAATGGAAACTCAAATTAAAGAGTTTCTGCAATCAGGGACAAGTTGGAATCCAAGGTCGTGGGGTGTAGTTTTGCATTTTGATACCTTTAACACAACTACTTCTTCATTGTAATGCTTTTTAAATAAACGGCCATTATTTTGATCGTTTCGTTGTTTTCCGGTGTTCCTTTTTTCAATGGCTGCTTCTGTTTCTGTTTTGTAGAACAAAAGATTCCAAATGGGTGAAGAACGTTCAAAAGGATATGCTTGATAACGGTTTCGGTTAAATATTCAGAATGAATGTCACGTAAAATATTTTTTATACATATATTAATGGTCTAACTATCGTTTGGAAAACTTTCACTGGGAATAATTATGACGAGTTGGAATATTAACCAATATTGATTGTTATTCCCAATGGATTGCGCCTTTTGTTTAATGTTCATAATAGTAAGGGTTTTAGGTATAATAATAGCAAATGTAAATAGTTAATTAATTTTTGAATAATTATAATTAAGGCCCTTTTAATTTTTCATTAACTTTTTATTTGCAGAATTTGATTAGGTGTAGAACTTTTCTCTTTATATATCTTTTAATTTTTATTTATTTATTTACTAATACAAAATATTTTTCTTTTTCTTCATAATTTTGTTCTGAATCGTATTTGATAAACGATTGAACCAAAAAATTCTACTTGAATATCTTGAAAATTTAAAAATTTTCTAGCTGTTTTCTAAGAAGTTTTTATGAATTTGGAAGGAAAAACTGTGAATAGTAAGGGATTTTCCACAAATTTTATTTTGTACTATTAAACAAGATTTATTAAAGATGACATCGGCATCCCTTTCCTTTTAGAATGTGTGTTTTCGTTCCTAATACCACTGCATTTTAGGGTATTATCATTAATATTAAATTTTGTTATATGGTACAAAAAGTAATTGGTGGAAAACCTCTTATCATTTTAGCTTTCATTAAAAAAGTCCAAAAGCTAGCATTGCTAAAATCTTACTCTCATTTTTAATACATTCGAATTGGTCTTTTTTTCATAAGTTACCAAATACAATTCAAAACAAATTTATATATATACAGTCAAACCCCGCTATAGTGAAGTCCCGGATATAGTGAACGAAAAGTTTGCTCCCGTGCCTTGCTATACAAGTATAATATTATTTTTTTGTAGATATAGTGAACCAAAGGAAGAGAGGAAATCGGTTATTAATGAACTTTTTTCTGTCTTCGACTAAATTTTTCTTTTCATTTTTTTATAATAATTCTGAAATTTCTACTTCAAAATAAATACATAAACCGATTTAAAAAAACCATATATAACATGGAATATAGCAATAAGCATTTTTTCTTGTTTGCTTCTTTTATCTCACTTTCCCATCCCTAAATAAAGGCCAACACCAGCAGATATTGCAACTGTAAGGGACCAGTGGGGTCAATATTTATTTCCTATCAGAGAGAGTGCATTTGACTGCGTAGTTATTCATTAATGGTCAAAGGGGTGGACACTAATCTGTGAAGATAAGACACTAATTTCAACTCGTTTTTACTGTCAGTTCAGTTAAAGAATCCTGCAAATATGTGTCACAAATTAAACTACGGCGACCAGAAAACGTAAAACGTGCTTCATTTAAGATAAGATGGACATAAACAAAATAATTGAAAATGGATGTAATCAAGCCAATATTTGCAATAAAAATGAAAGTTTAACACATTTTTTGTTACAACATATTATTTTTCAGTCCCTTATTTAAATAATGTGTAATAAAAGGAGTTTGGGAACCATTAGTTAAATTGTTTGAGGAACGGATATAGTGAACTCCCGGTTATAGTAAACCGAAATTTCGCTCCCTTGAAGGTTCACTATAGCGGGGTTTGACTGTATAAAATAAAATAAAAAGTAAATAAAAAAAAACTTTTGCCGCACATGCGCAGTATTAATTTAAATTATCAAACCTTGCGCAACCTTTAACTATTTTTTTTTTCAAATTTTAAAATGATATTTTTATTATTAATTAAAAATTACTCTAAAAAGTTAGTAAAATTTTATTGAATATGTCAGTAATTACTGGACGAAAACGAAAGGCAAAAAAATTAGTTTCTATAAGGTCGATATTTTCATGAATGTTTAAGCTAGGCCTACGAAACTTTGTGCAATTATTGCATATGATAACCAATGTAAATGATATTAGTTATAACCTTATTGCTATATTTTTTGGAAAAGGGTATCCAAAACCATTCTTTTTCATTCCTAATTTATTATTGATCCCTCAAACCTCTCAGATCTTTAAATTTTATTGATATGTATGAAAAATCGCATGACCTAGACCAGGGATGGGGAAACTACGGCCCGCGGGCCAACTGTGGCCCGCCGGAAGGTTTTATCCGGCCCGCGGACAGAATTTTAACTTGCCGATCCGTGGCGAATATAAACAATATACATTATACGTCCATTTTTTTATCTACTTTGTTTAAAGCTATTTTTGTTCTTTCTTTTTTAACAAAGTACTGATGACCTTTTTACTTTCTCTATTTTTGTTCGACAAGCCATAAATTGATGGAAATAGTTAGCACAGACAGCTTCAATTAGTAAAATGTTGAAAGCAGAAGTTCCTTATAGAATAGTCGTAGATTAGCTCCAACTAGTGTTTGTCTTTCTCGAGAAGCTGACATATGGAATCTAATATAGGTGAATTGTACTTCACATGAGGCAGACTACACATTTTTAAGTTCCAACGAGCGGATTTTTCTGCCGGGGCGAGTTCTAACATTATTTACTGCGTATGGAAAGATTGCTCACATACAACGTCATTGTGAATAATGGTGAAATTATTAAATGCATAAAATGGCTACTGCTTTTTTGAGTTATTTGTAAAATTTCTTAACCCAAAAATGGCAAATAAAAAACGCTAAGTGCCATGCGTTCAATGATGAATTGACTTTCCTTTATTTCGGAAATTAGAATTTTTATTTTAGAAATTTTTACTAGGCCCACCAAATTTTTTTTTTATAGAGTTTTGGTCCACAACCAAAAAAGTTTGCCCATCCCTGACCTAGACACTTGAAAAGTCATAAAATATTTCTGTAAGTATTTTTTGAGAAATATAAGAAAATGTGTTAGTATAGAAGTGTTTACTTAATTTTGTCCAACCTTTGTAATCTCTATAGCATTTCAATCATCTTTTTTTTAATATTTTTTTTTAACCATTCTCTTTTATCTCACTGATGAAGAGATGCCATTGTGAGATCAAAACGAGTACTGTTTTTAAACTTTTACAATTCGCCATTTGAAAATATTGCTTTTAATGAAATTTTAAGTTTTTTATACTTTTCACTTTACAAGAAAATTCCAACAAGAATTTTTTTTTCCTTACGTTACTTCAAATTACACAAACTTGATACTTGAAAATTAATAATTCGAATACTTAACACTATAAATTAAATATTTGGCACTCTCACTTTTGTGCTTTAAACTGCAAGTTTAGTAAAGTAAAAGTTACGTACACTCTTGATACTTGAGACTATGATTTGAATACTTTGCCCTTTAAGTATAAAAGAAAAATACTTAGCACATTAACCTCAACTCATAGCACTTGGCAAGAAAAGTTTTAATAATAAAATTCTTTCAATCCATTTTTATAATTATTAACTAACTATTATCAAAAATCATTCACTTTGTTTCGCAATAGTACTTTTTGCTTCCTTAATATTAATTACTAATAAAAGTTTTAAGGACAAGTTTGTATCTAGGTTTACGAAACTCAGGACAAAATTTACTGGTCCGTTTTTTGAAACACACATAAGAAAATCATTTTTATTTTAATACACTGTAAAAAATTTTAAACAGCAGTTATTCAAAATTATATTTTATATATAAAATTCTTTTCAGCTTAACTTTAAAAAAAAAATAATTTTAAAAACTCTGTATTTTTTGTAAAGAATTTTGATCTGGTCCTCAGCATTTCTTGACCCTGGGACAGTTGTACCTGTCTTCCTCACCCCCTTGATTACAGATAGTGAAATAAGTACTAGAATTACTATTTCAATGTAAATGGTGCTTCCTGGGGAGTTAATTAATTCACAAAAATTAAATTTTTGAAACATTCAGTTCTTACCATCCTAATTATAGTTTGTGAGCTACACACTATTTGTTTCCATGCTTTCACCTTATTGACCTATTAATTATAAATATAGAGCAAGAAAATAAACGTGATATTTTACTATTGATAATATTTTAAGAAAGTTTTATAAGAATAAGCTCTTTATTTATTTAACTCTTTCAAAAGCGTTTTGTTATCCTAATAATAAAGCCTTTTGTCAGAAATTAATGAATTATCTGAATGGTCTCATGATTATACAATGTCCAATTAGTTCAAGAATTCGCGTCTCATTTTGCAACCAGCTTATTAAGAGAAAATTCTTTTTTCAAAACCGAATTAGTTTTTAAGAGTACCCAAAGTAAACGAACACGGACTTTACTATTGAGTGTTAATAAAATTGGACTTTGTCTTATTACTAGGGGGCTCCTCCTGTTCGCTTCGCTCAATAAACCCATGAATAGGTTGCAGTCATTTCTGTTTCTTGATGATAAACAGATTATCGAACCAGAATTAAAAATTATACATATAAATAGTCCCATAAATGTTTTATTGTATTCGCAGATTTTTTTCCACAGATTTAGCTTCCGATTCGATTAGGATATAATCTAAACCTATATAAACATTTTGCAACTTCATCTAAAAACTTTTTTTTAAATTTTCATTAATTTAAAAACTCGTGAACCAAAGTGATTAATTTAGCAATGATGTGAAAAACGAAGCTCTAATATTGCTTTAGAATTTTAAACAGTTATTTTCCGTTTAGTTCTTTAATTGTATGCATTAAATTAACACAGCTTTAAATTAAAATTATTACAAAAGTAAATATAACTTATTAAAAAATAAAGTAACTTATTGATGGTGTAAAAGTTCCCTAAATATATTTACCATAAAATGTTGCACTAGTGAAGCAATATCGAAAAAATTGCATTATAATATGAAAGTAAGAACAACTCTCTTAGTTTTAAGTTTTTAATTGTAAATAATAATCAAAATCATACATAAAATAATAACAGAGAATAACATTAAGAAGAGATAAGAAATAAGTGTCACTGGTAAATACGGTTTATTAAGTTATAAATGAATAATTTACAACATTATAACTTCGATTAATTTTATTTGCTGATGAGTTTTGGAAGACAATAGACGGTTTAATGGACGACGGGGAGTTGCTCGCGATCGTCCATTAAAATGAAATCAGAATCAACTGAATCTATAAAAAGCGAACACAGAGCTCCAAGAGTGCCTCTACTAAAGACATGGAGATCATGCGGCTATCCAATATGATTTCTTCCCAGACCATCACACTTATGCCTATGTACAGAATTTGCCATATGCAGACAGAATAGAGAGCTTAGAGTAAAAAAGAGATATGTTAAGAGAGAAACTACTTTTGATTGGTTGAAAGGCAAAATTTATCGTCAGGGGGGGGGGAGGGTGGAAAATCTTCCTTTCAAATAACGCGGAGTGGAAATCGTTTTCTGTAAGAAATTAATATTCTGACAAAACGAAGGTGCTTACGAACTTGATTACTTACTTTTTGGCAATAAGAAACTTCATAGTAATAGTAAATGTAAAAATTGTTGCAAAAAAATAGATGACTTATTCGTCATTTGGAGTTTATTTTAATTGTTACATACTCTCATACACTTAATATCATATTTAACTCATTACAGAATGAACAAGATGGTGAAATAATCATTGAATTTCTTAATAATAATGTTTCAATCTACCATTAACAATATTTCTATTGGAATTATTAAGTATTATTTAAGATAAAACCTTTTCAAACGGAGAGTTTGACTATTGGATAGTTTGGCTATTTTGTCTTTTTGGCGCATATAGTGTTTGCAGTTTAATGTTTGGTTATGTTCTCTTAATATTATGTTTTTAATTTAAATTAAGTATTAATAATATTGATTATAGTTTCGTGTAATGCAGAACTGTAATCAATAAGACAGAATATTTCTCAGAGACAGAAGGGAGTAACTGAAGGAACCCTGATATAAATATGATACCCTGAGATGGTATCATATTGGATAAGCACGGCCCTTATATCTGTACTGTTACTGATTTGAGTACCAGTAATAGTATAACATCCCTAAAGTAAATGGAATAATCTCATTATTTTTAGTTTTATTTGTCTTGATTACATTGTTGAATTTTTATCACATTTAATAAAACTTTAAAAGGACGATTTTCCCCAATTTAATTTTGAGAGCTTGTAAGGGACATGCGATTACTGTTTACCAATTATGAAGCAATATTTGTCACGTATATTTCGTGCGAATTTTACATACGATTACATAAGGAAGAAAGAATTACAGGAATGCACTATTGTTTATTGGAAAATGAATTTTTTAAACTATTTACTTATAATTATTTTAAATAGTACTGGTCACTTTTTTGAATAGCAACTTCAAAATATTCTTTAATAAAAAATAATGTGCAGACGTTAAAATAACCATAGAGATTACCGTTTGTTTAGAGATAAAGCAGTAAGAAATCAGATAAAAATATCTTAAGTGAATAAAAGAGACATGTCTAATTTTTGTAAATAAAAATTGTTTTCTTGGTCAGAAACACTCACGAAAGTTAGGAGATTCAAAAAAAAAACACCCCTACAAAAACGGTAAAATTTCCATATTTTTAGTTTTATATTGGCGAGGAAAAGTATTATTTAGTTTTATTTTTCACGATCATGATTGTTTCATTTTAGCTATATTCAATAGGAGTTTTATAGGGTTGTCGGATTTAAGTGATACAAAAACAGAAGCCAACATATCATTTTTATAAGTTTGAGTATTATGAGGCATTGTCCTACATCCTAAATGCATTTTCTTTCAATATTTTATTGTAGAAAATTTATTTTTACTACTTATATAAAATAATAAATCATTGCTGTTTTTACTTTTCATACATATGACACTTCTATGTAGAAAATGACATCGTTTGAATTACATTTACATTTTTACAGATTCCTGAACCAAGATTTTTAAACAGATTATACACATTTTCAGAAATATCTATCCTCTCTTTATCAAGTAGACTTAAAAAGTGAAATTTTATCTTCCATATTTACTTCTCAACGCTTTGTTAAATAATAATTCTTTACATTTTGCTTTTATAAATTGAATAAAATCTTAAAAAATTACTTATTTAAAATAATCTATCTCAGAAAGTATTTAACAGATACTACTCGAATTCACAAATAGTTAACCTCTTTGTAAATAAAAAAATATATGTAAAACGAGAAAGAAAGAATTTTTACATTCACTATTACTATAGAAAGAATAGAACTTTTACATTCACTATTGCTATAGAAAGAATAGAATTTTTACATTCACTATTACTATATAAAGAATAGAATTTTTACATTCACTATCACTATAGAAAGAATAGAATTTTTACATTCACTATTACTATAGAAAGAATAGAATTTTTACATTCCCTATTACTATAGAAAGAATAGAATTTTTACACTCACTATTACTATAGAAAGAATAGAACTTTTACATTCACTATTACTATAGAAAGAATAGGATTTTTACATTCACTATTACTATAGATAGAATAGAACTTTTACATTCACTATTACTATAGAAAGAATAGAATTTTTACATTCACTATTACTATAGAAAGAATAGAATTTTTACATTCACTATTACAATCGAAAGAATAGAATTTTTACATTCACTATTACTATCGAAAGAATAGAATTTTTACATTCACTATTACTATCGAAAGAATAGAATTTTTACATTCACTATTACTATCGAAAGAATAGAACTTTTACATTCACTATTACTATAGAAAGAATAGAATTTTTACATTCACTATTGCTATAGAAAGAATAGAATTTTCTTTTTTAATATTTTAAAATTTTATTTACAGTATTTGAAACCTCATGGCTTACTCTAGGTGTGTCTGAACTCACTTTTTCTCAGAGTTGGGCGAGGATTACAGCAGTCGATTACAACTGTAATTGATTACAGATAGTTACTGCTATATAATCAATTACTTGTAATCGTAAATACATGTAATTACGATTACAAGTAATCAAGATGTCTTATAACATGGGAGTCGGGCAAAAATGTAATCCATTAAATTTTTTAATTACAGTAATCAATTATTTGTAATCGGATTAGAATTGCAATCGTGATTACAATAATCAATTACAGTAATTATTTACTTGTAATCGTGATAACAAACATTCATAATTTTGATTACAACTATAAGCGTGATTACAAGCAATAAAAGTGAAATGATTAGATGTAATTATGATAATATATAATCTAAATATACGATTACAAGATGATTGTATACCAATATATGATTATAACTTACAGTCAGATAGTATAGTGTATAGTATAATGATACATTTTTTACGTACTAACACGCAACGTACGTACGAATGAATTGCAACTAAAATATGTGTACATATGTACTTAACTAATGCATATGTAGGTAAATACACATGTTCATCTGTTTTAGTTACATGCATATTACACACACTTATATTGTATAGGTATGTATAAAATATATGCACGTTAGTATATATCTAATAATGGATATAATGGATTATCCTGAAAATAAATGGATAAAAAATGGATATAAAAAATGGAATAATAAAAAAATGGATTATCCTGAAAATAAATGGATAAAAAATGGATATAAAAAATGGAATAATAAAAAAATGGATTATCCTGAGTAACTTTTGATCTAATGATCGGATCTTCACGTTCTAGGACTCAATCTTATTGACTCGAGGGGGTGACCTCAAATATGCTAATTAATAAGCAGACGATATTTTAAGTTATGAAATCAGTCCCAAAGAATTGGCTGCTTTCCAAGTTTTTTAGAATGTTTCTCTTGAATCATGCAGTTCAAAAGATTCTTTTTATTGTTAGGACTACTCTTCAGAAATTTAATTTCAAAATATTTTGTAAGGGGCCCGGAAAATCTTGTGGGCCTTGGATTTGTCTTGATCGGTCTTTGAATGAAGAGAGAAAATTGCAAAAATTTAGATGCTATTAAAAGTATAAACACAGAAACTTGTTTTCCATACGGTGTTATCCTTTTTGATACAGAGATAGATTTAAAGTTGGCGAAAACTTTTTGAAACACCGAGGTTTTCTGAAGTATGACATCTCCACCCGTTTCTATTCTAACCTCTATGGTGCAGCCTTGATCAATATACGAACATCGGAATATCCGATGAGACTGGGCTTTGGTTTTTCCGCAATAGTATCGAGAAGAATATTTCTTGTTCTTCAATCCGTGACACTTCGCATTTAGCAGGTTTTGATCGATAATGACATTGTTATTAAAAGAGAAAGTGATGAAAGTGTAAATTTAGCGCTTCGGTGATTATCTAAGATCCACACTTTTGTTCCTCAAGGCTTGAGGTGAATGAGAACTTTAAAAGAACTCTTTTCTTCTGAGCTTCAGCCATGAGTGAAAGAAGGTTGTTTGAAAAAGGTATCTTATATCATCTTCTTCCGTGTCTCTTTTAAAATGATTCATGATTCCTTAATGAGACATGTTATTCTCTACAGCTTGTTTATAGCCTTCTGATAAATGGTTTGACATCGCGTTTTAAATTAGGTGGAGATTTAACAGCTTTGAAGCTTGCTAAACGTCTCCAATTGTATTCTTAATGAGAAGTAACAGGATGCAAACTGCGAAGTCTATTATTTAATAAGAAGGATGCATTAATTGTCGCTCTCCGAAAACTTTTTGATTTAAATAAATATTTTCTATGACGAAATAATTCATGGTTACATTATTCGACTGTCTCACATATTTTTCCATGGAGCTTTTGTAAATGTCATATTTTTAATTTAAAAAAATTAAGTGAGAAATTTTTGTTTTTAATCATTGAAAAAAAAAAATTAATTAATTTTTTTTTCTTTTTCGTAATGCAAATTGCCTATTTCTCAATATAAAAAAAAATAAATTCAAAAGGTTATTTTTTAGTTTCTGTACATTTAAAAAGCAACAAAAAAGTTTTTAGCCAAAAACAAAGCAAAGTTTCTTGACCTCAATTGATTTCACAGTATTTAAACGTGCAAAATAAGAAAGTAGAGTAAAAAAATAAAAAGTGATATCTAGCGGAAATACCAAGACTTTTTTTATACACATATCACAAAAAAAAACAATTCCTTAAACTAAATTTCCCCCCCTCTTAATATCGATCTTTCCTTTAATTCCTGCTTTTCAATGTAAAATAAATAAATAAATAAATAAATCAAGACGGCGTTTTTATTTTGTGTCATAAAAAAATAAAAAGTTGTTTATAGCCCAAACAAATCAAAATTTTTTACCATCACGAAAAAAAAAATTTAACCTCAATTTTTTTTCCTCCACATTAAACTGTTAAATTTTTGAAGAATAAAAAATAAAAAGTAGCTACAGCCAAAATATTTACTTTTGTACAGGTGCAATAAAAAAATTCCACGATTAAATCAAAACAAAATAATTAAGTAACTTTAAAGCTTGTAATAATTAATTTAGTAACCTTAATTCTAGTGGTCAAACTTTAAAGTAAATGTTAATGGTATTTGCTTATATAAATTATTTTGCATCCAAAGGATAACCGTCGATAGCTCAGTTGGCAGAGCGGTGGACTGTAGATGAATACGATAGACATCCATAGGTCGCTGGTTCGACTCCGGCTCGACGGAAAACACTTTTGCAATATTAGTAATATACCTTTTTAAAATTTCTTGATTTTTTTAAATTGTCTTAAGCCACAAAAGATTAATAACAGACAAAAAAAAGAAAAAAAAAAGGAACGGAGCAAAACGTGAAAGTATTTTTTTTCTAGAACAAACGCAGGAACTTATTGTGATAAAACCAAATTTCGACAAAATGACAATTCAGTAAGTAAGCTTACGTAAAAAAAATTAATCCTTCTAAAATAAGTTTATTTTTATATATAAAACGAATGTATAAAAGTTTTTATTTTTTTCTCTCAGTACTTAGACAAAATAAGTTAAAGAGGTTTTTAGTAAACATTTTTGTATTTTGTATCACTTACAACATAAAAATTTTATTATATTATTTTAATAAAAATTTTATTTTATTAAAGTACTTAGAACCAATATAATTCATTATAATGCTATTAAAGCTTATACACCCTTACCTTAGATTCTGTTTATTACGTTCTATTGAAAATTTCGAATAAGTGTTGGTCATTATAAATTCTTTAGATTCCTACCCCACCCCTTCTTATTTTATTTAAACAATACTTCGTATTTGAAACCAAACTCTAAATTTTGAATTGCTTCAAGGAAATTAAAAGATGACAGCATCACATAACTTTAACTAGGAGATTTAAGCTTATGATGCTGCCATCTATCGGCGATATAATTATTTCAATTGGTTATCTTCATTTAAAATTAATAAAAAAAATTAATAAACAACAATAAGGTAAAAACAAATATACCTGAATCAATTATTTAACGTGAATGCTTTGATCATATGAATAATAAATTTGTAAATCCATTATAATATTCACGACCTTAAATTATCAGATAACATCAGAATTAAAAAGATTTCAGAGTAAAAAATAATATTACCTTATTAGTTCGCTTAAATAAGCAGTTAATTAGTGCGAATTAATGTCAAGCAAAATGGGAATCTATGAAATAAATTCATTAATATTTTTTTCTCCATAATATATGTATATAGAAAGCTATGGTGAGAAAGGAGATTGGTCACCTGTAATTAATAGCAATTACCATTTATCAATCATGAAGCGATATTTATTAGGCACATTTCGTACGATGTTTATTAAATAAGGAATTACAGGAATGCACAATTGCTTATTTGGAAAAAGCACATTTTGACTATTTACTTATAATTATTTTAAATAGTATATACAGGTCACTTTTTCGAATACTTTAGCAACTTCAAAATATTCTTCAATAAAAAGCAATGTGCAGTCGACAAAATAACCACAGAGTAAGCGTTTACCTAGAGATAAAGCTATAAGAAATCAGATAAAAAATAAATTAAATTTTTATTAAATTGGAGAATACTTTTTTAAGTTCTTAAAAATATGAAAGAATTAGATTATACTGCCATGCTAGTTAAACATATTTTTGCCAGTTAAAAATCACACTATTTTGAATGAAGAAATTTTCATTTATTTTTGAATATAATAACAATTTTGAAATAACAACTCTAAAGAAAACGTACTTTTAATTTAGCCAGTACTTTTTTTTCACGTTTCTGAGAAAAACCGTGATGATTATTAAAATTGATTTTTCTGTTTTTACTACTTATAGTAGCATTGGAAATACATAATCCATTAATGAATGCCTTCTCATTAGTTTTGACGGGACGTTTTTCTTTAAAAAAATTTTCTTTTATTGCAGCTTGGTAAAAGTCTGAAATAGAATCATATTAAGGCATACTTAGGACATTTAATAAGTCATTTTGGTAAACCTCACGTTATATTTATATATATAACCACCACCATTATTGAATGCCTTATCTCATTAGTTTTGACGGGACGTTTTTCTTTAAAAAAATTTTCTTTTATTGCAGCTTGGTAAAAGTCTGAAATAGAATCATATTAAGGCATACTTAGGACATTTAATAAGTGACTTTGGTAAACCTCACGTTATATTTATATATATAACCACCACCATTATTGAATGCCTTATCTCATTAGTTTTGACGGGACGTTTTTCTTTAAAAAAATTTTCTTTTATTGCAGCTTGGTAAAAGTCTGAAATAGAATCATATTAAGGCATACTTAGGACATTTAATAAGTGACTTTGGTAAACCTCACGTTATATTTATATATATAACCACCACCATTATTGAATGCCTTATCTCATTAGTTTTGACGGGACGTTTTTCTTTAAAAAAATTTTCTTTTATTGCAGCTTGGTAAAAGTCTGAAATAGAATCATATTAAGGCATACTTAGGACATTTAATAAGTGACTTTGGTAAACCTCACGTTATATTTATATATATAACCACCACCATTATTGAATGCCTTATCTCATTAGTTTTGATGGGACGTTTTTCTTTAAAAAAATTTTCTTTTATTGCAGCTTGGTAAAAGTCTGAAATAGAATCATATTAAGGCATACTTAGGACATTTGATAAGTCACTTTGGTAAATCTCAAGTTATATATATATATATATATATATATATATATATATATATATATATATATATATGTAATGTATTTTCTAACAGACTAGATATTTCAGTCTCACGTTTTTCATATTTTCAGTCTTTTTTTGAATTAAAAAAACCCTATTTACTTTAATTTTGTCAAAATAAATTTCAAAAATGAAACATTTTTTTAAAAATATTATACTCTTTTCCGTTTTTAACCATTTAGTTGTCCAAATTTTCCATTTAATTCACAAAATCTTTTTATGACTCTTTCACCCTCTATGATTGGCTAACCAGCCAAGGGTAGACCAGTGTTTTACTCCTATGTGTTCTATTTTTGACAGTTGTGTTTTAACAGTCTATCTATCCTAGAATGAGCTGCAGGGTTTTCAGCTCAAAAGAATAAAAAGATTCAAAAGAAAAATTTCAATTTTGAAGCACTATAAGAACCAGCTAAGTCTAACCAGGCTTGTTTACTGAAAAAAGGTTCCAGTCTCGGGTGGACTCATATTCATGATAAAACTTTCATCAGCTATTTTACTATGCTTGGTTCAGTTATTCAGTAAAAAATGTTTTTTATTTATTTAAAAGGTATAAAAATTTACACTAATCTGTTACTTCTGTTCGGTGCTTTTGTCTTGCACGATTATCGCTATTTGTATATTGATCGTTATTTGTCGAATAACTTTTATTTAACTTAAGATTTTGATTTTTTTTCTTAAATTTTTGTTTTAGTCATTTTAGTTGGTTCCGTTTTTCTATTCGCTTTTCTTTACAGGTTTGCAATAGAAAAGGTTTTAATTTATTAATTACCTAGTGGAGACATCAAAGGCCAAGTGACGAGATCGCAAAATTTGGCCTCTATCCAACACACACGAGTCAAATAACATGGCAAAAAGAAGTGGCAATTATGTATCAAACTCAAATGACATTACTCAATGTAATGGAATTAAAGGGTGTTATGAATAAAACCTGATGCAAAAACAAAATAAAGAAGTTGAAAAGATCGTCAGATGCTTAATTATGTGCCATTTTAGGAAAATTATCAAAAATTGAAATTTGCAGTCTCAAAGAATTTAACATACACACATACAACAGTAGAATATAATTTCTTTATGCTTGTATTTGTGTAATCTATTGTGTTACATAAAGTCAATAAAAACTCCTAAAGTTATAGTTACAAACACATATTATGCAAGCTGTAATTAATGTAACTTAAATTAAAAAATATTTCAGTTTTTTAGAAGTTGCTTTCGCTAGAGTTAAAAGGAGCTGTAATAAATGCATTAGTATGAACTCAAACACAATGAAGATAACAGGAAAACACACAATTACTTAATAAATATTAAATTATGTATTTTTACATACTTATACATCTGACATAAATATATTCTTCATGTTTACTTAATTTAATCATAAACAGTTATATGACATTTTTCTTTATTTGGTACTTAGCAAACAAAAATACAATAAATAATTGAATAATAAACAGTGAATATTTAATATGAATTTGAGGTATTATTAAGATTACATGGAAGGAAATGAAAAGCTAAACAAAAGAACAAACTAAGTTCCAATTTAAAAAATCTCGTTCATATTAAATGTTTAAGAGCACTGAACAATTAATTTATCCTTCTTAAATTCAGATGGTTTTCAATAGAAAAAAAATGCTTTGCAAGTTAATTACTACATCTAATTTTCTCGAATTCCTCAATACGTCACTCAACATATTCTTTCACCGAGCTCAGTTGCATTCCTGCATGTTTCACATCCAAATTTTTACATAGAATGTGTAATACGTTAGCTGCTAGACTTGTTTACTTTTGATGGTTGACAGCTAAATGATATTTTAGTTCACTAGGGGCCATAAATCCCTTGCCGCATTCCTTACAAAATATTGAAAATGCTTTGGTATGAACTCTTGCAATGTGTTTTTTAAGATTTGAAGACTGCATTGAAGCATAGTTGCAGTACTGACATTTAAAGGACTTAACACTAAGGTGTACACTTTCATGAATCTTGAGTTTAAGGCTGTTTGGAAATGTTTTTCCACAAATCGAACATCTGTAATCATCAAAAGAGCGAGATTCTGCAAAAAAAGAAGTCTGATTTAATAAATAAAGCTAATATATCATATTATTTTTGATAAACACAAATAATAATAAATAGGAATGTTAATAAATTGGAATGTTTATCATATATAAATATTAATAAATTATCATAACTTCTCATAGTACAGTAAACAGAATTTTAACCGTATTTTACAGAGTTATCTCTTTTTAGTAAGTGGTAAAAAGTGGCACGGCTTTACATTGAGTTGAATAATAATCAAACACAAGTTAAAATTATAAATAGTTCCAAAGTTAATTTTAAAAAAATTATTACAATTTTTGACTTATTTTCACTTTGATATCTAGACAAGTGAAATATTACTTGCTGAGTATGTTTTTACATTGAATTGAATAGAATAAATAATTTAGAAGTTATAAATGTTTTATAAGGAAATTAGAAGTTATGCTTCACATTTTCTTCATTCAAAAAGAAGTTAAGATATTTAAAGTTCTTCGTGTAGTAACATCAGAAATAATTGTTCCATTAATTTCTTCGAGCCTTTATATAAAATGAATCCTTTTCAATAAAAGTATTTTGATTTTTCAGTTTCAAAGCACAAAAATATTTAACAGTTATCATTGAAATTCTAATTCCTTCAAAAATAAAAATAATGCAATTTTCTTTATTTTTTGTAATGAATGATAAATTTGAACATAATGAGCATAAAAATAGCATATTATTTATGAAATAACAAATGGGATATTATTTATTGGTCATCGTAGTAATTTTTGGGAAATAATAAAGAACAAAAACTGTATTTATTTGTAAGAACTATCGAAAAGTATAAAAGTTGTTAAATTTTATTTCAATCTGACATATTTATAACTTTATATCTCTTGTCATCAGTATGCCATCTTGTCAACAGTATTTCAATAAATATGGAAATAAAGATAATCAAAAATTATAATTTTTGTTTATTTCACATAAAGATGAGAATAAAACAGAAAGCAAAGCATAAGTAACGTAATAATAGTACTATACAAATTAAAAAAACAAGATGAAAATGTTAATTAATATCTAAAAATAACCTTTGTTTGTTAACTATCATGATTTATAAAAGCATTTTCTAACATACCTCATAACATTCTAAAAATATTTCAGCACTATTTGTTATATTAAATTTTTTACATATCAATGTCAAAAGTATAGTAATTTTCCAACAGTAGATACTCATAGCACTGAACAAGTGAGTAGGTAAAAATTGTTGTATAATAGGGAGCTACTCTTTATTTTAAAAAATTCAAAAATAAAACAATTAGCTTCATTGTGGATATGTGTACAAAAGCCATAATTAGTTTGGCTTTCTTCGACTAAATTTTTAGTTTGAAATCTTTTGCCCTGCATAGAGTTAATTAGGTACATTTTTCCAAATGTAAATATAGTAATACTAATATCAAAAAGTTAATATCATAAAATAAAAGATTACATTATGCATGTTAAAGGCTTTATATAACAAAGATAATAATAAAAATGATAATTTGAAGTGCTTGCTAGCTTTGCAGCAAAATTTTTGAGGCTTGTTTTTTAACAAAATTTACAAGTGACAAAAGAACAGTGAGGAATAAACAATGTAAAGACATAACTGCGCAACATTTTTAAAAAAGTTTAAAACTTTATACAATTAATCATAATAAAAAATTAATAAATTTTCTTAGGAGATTCACAGATTAAAAAAAAATCATAAACAAATGTCTCAGTTATGCATAAGGTAGGGTTCGTTGGGCTTGCAAGTATGTTGCGGGTAGAAAAAAAAAGAGTTGAGTGCTTGGAAAACAAATTGAGAGAGCCACTGAAAATCTTATAATGTTTATATACATAATTATTTCTATATTTTTAACTTGATTATTGTAACATTTTAATTAGAATAAATAAAAAAAAATATATATATAAATGTAATTTTATAGTTATATTGTTTGCTAATTCTTAAATCCTAAATTTATAAAATATATTAAAGCCTTTTTAGGCATATATGTTTTTGGAAAAAATTTTTTTTTTATTAATGCTGTGATGTAAGTTTTTCACTAATTATATTTTTCTGTTTATATCAGTGGTACTAAAGACATCTATGCAATATTTGTAATTCAATTGGATTAAGCACTTTTTGTTGAGAAATTTTTAAATTATTCTATTTTTTAACTTTAAATGCTTATTGACAAATTCGATTTTTTAAAAATGTATAATTATTTCATTTTAGATTAATCATATGTTTTTATGATGGATTAAAGTTGCGAATTCTGTAAATAAAATAAAAATTTCATAAATAACTAATGTTCAACTAATTGTTTAGACCAATGGTGCATATAAGCACCATATTATTTCTTAAATAAACTATTATTTTTCATGCATCATGTCTTAATGAATGTAATTTTGGCATATTTCAACGAAAATAATACACCATTTCATAAAAGTTTTATGCTTTTCCTAAAATAGGTAAAAAAATCTAGTTTTGCAGAGATCTGATGAAACTGTGGGCCAACTTAGGAATTATAGTAGAATATGTATAAAAGTTTAAGAAAAGCAATTTTCTATCTATAACAAAATTTTTAATTTATATGTTTTAAAGAATCTAAAATATTCTCTTTATAATGCAATGGTTGTCTTGCAAATACAAATTTTTCAGACGTTCATCTTTTTTATTTTCCTTTGATTTCAAGCAAACACATTCACTTTCATAGGTACTTGCTTGTGGCATTATTTATTTAAGTTGAAAAGGAATTGACAATTTCATAAATTTATGATGAGCATTACTTTATTTTTAATTTAAAGTCATAATTATACACTTTCAAACTCATAACCACAACTAAAAACTTAAGTAACTAAAACTTAAGTAACTGCAAAAATCTCTAACTCTCTATTTAAAGTCATAATCAAATAATTGCAAACTTATAACAACAACTAAAAACTGAAGTAATTGCAAAACTAAAGTAACTAAAACTTAAGTAACTGCAAAAATCTCTAACTCTCTATTTAAAGTCATAATTAAATGCTTGCCAACTTATAACAACTACTAAAAACTTAAGTAACTGTAAAACTAAAGTAACTAAAACTTAAATAATTGCTCTTTAGAGAATTTTCAATAACTACCAATTGACTTTGTTATAGAGAGATTTCACTGAACAGTATTTTGATAGAGGTAAGGTTAGCAAATGAGTTTATGTGCTACACTTGCTGGCAAGTGCCAATTCATCAGTACTGAAGTGACATAATACACAAAAATTAATTAGTACTTCAGACTGAAATAACTGCCTGGATGTAAATATTTGAACACAATAAAAGCAAATTGATAAAAGGAATATTTTTGGAGCGATTTTTAAATAACATGCACGTCAAAATCAAATATTACATGACACATAATTCTGCAAATTTTACTTTGGTGTGACACGTATATTACAAATGAAGCATATAAATAAAATTCCTGGTATACTTATTAAAATATAAATGCTAAAATCAAACACTGTGGATAGCATTATCAGTGTTTTCATTACTACGCGAGAATCTCGCATATTTTTTTTTCTCGCAATAAAAAATTACACATTCTTTAAACCAATTTCAAAATTTGCAAATTTCTCGCATTTTGAAAAAAAGTTTCGAATTACGCCATTTAGAATAAAATCCGTTTCACTTTTCTTCCTGGATCTTTCATTATTTTCAACATCTGCCCCATTATCTAGCTTCCCTATTTACCAGTATTGTTCAGAACCTTTTCGAACAACAGAACACAACCACGGAACCCTTTTCAGAACACATTTCTCTGTAACCACGTGTTTACCGTAGGTAAGGTTTCTTCATGTAAGACGTTCAAATTTTTTATGCACTTATGTAAAATGGACAAATACCTTGTAAGGGCAAAATCTTCTATGATGATGCACCAAAAATATTCAATGCTTTAAAAAATAGAAGATGTTAAAAATATATTATAATTAAAGAAATGATTTTTTTTTTCAAGAGTTTTTGTGTTTTTTTAGTTTTTAGAAATCTCACTAAACTTTTTAAAATCTCACCCTGTTTTTGAGGAAGGGTGAGAAATTCTCACCCATTTTTTTTCTATGATGAAAACACTGATTATACTTTATTAGGTAATGTATAATTCTGTAACCATTGCTTTTATGTGAATTCCTTCTTATAAATGAAACAAATGAATGGAAAATTCCTGTTATATTTTTAAAAAAAGTGTTAGAATTAAACAATGTTGACAGCATTATGATTCATTAATGTATAATTATGCAAACACTGCTTTCATGTGAATTTATTTTTATAAATGAAACACATAAATGGAAATTTAAATATAATAATGAAAATTTAATAAATGGAAATTTAAAAATACTGTTAGAATCAAACACCGTTGACAGCATTATGATTCATTAATGTATAATTATGCATGCCTTCATGTGAATTTCTTTTTATAAATGAACAACACAAATGGAAAATTTCTGGTGTATATTTAAAATAATGTTAAAATTAAACGCTGTAGACAGCATCGTGATACAGATGTATGATTCTGCAAACATTGTTTTTATGTGAATCCCATCTTACAAATTAAACGTAACTAAAACAATTCTTGGTATACTTAAAAATACAAACATTCAGATTGAACTCTGAATAGAGCATTACACTTCATCAAGATAAGATTATGCAATCTTTTAGATATGAATTCATTCTTACATATGAAATATATAATCATATGAAATATGAATCATATACATAAGAAATATATAATCATATGAAATATTAATCATATACATATGAAATATATATCATTCTTACATATGAAATATATAATAGGAAAATTTCTAATATATCAGAATTAAACACTGTAAACAGTATTATGCTTCATGAATGTATGATTCTGCAGACGTTGCTTTGACGTGAATCCTTTCTTACAAACGGAACACATGTAAGGAAAATTTCTCGTATGTTTATAAATAATATGTTCCTTAAGGTTACATAACTGACTTGACTGGTGACTGCAATGTGGGCATCGAAATGGCTTTTGCTCAATGTGGGTTCTTTTATGAAGGAGTAATGCAGATTCATGCATGAATTTCTTTCCACATTCACATGTGAAGCACTTCTGAAATCCGACTGCATCACTATTATTGAGTTCAATATTGTCATCATGCAAAATTAAACTTCTCTTAGAAATATCTGCAAAATTGCAAGATTTATTAGAAATGTTCTTAAATATTTACAAAATAATAAATAAAGGTATAAAAAGTGATTATCCTTGACAGTAGGGTAAATTTGATATTAATTAATGAAATTGTGCATAATTCAATTTTATTTGATTTGACAGTCCCTTAATAGTAATGATTCTATACACTTAACATTATTTTATGAATATAGGAACAATAGCAAAAACAAAAAATGCTAATATAACATATTAATAAACATAATAGGTGAGTGAAGTTTAAAATTTATATTCAAATAAAATTTTAAAAGTCGAAGGCCACTTGGTGAAAGCTTTTTTTACACTTAAAAAAACAGTATACATATTCATTCTAATTAAAAGTATCAGCAAGAAAAGAAAGTATTTAATACAATATGAATTCTAAAAATATTATATGAGTATCATATAGTTCAAAACAAATGCCAAAAACAAGGATAAGTTAACAAATAAAAAAATAAAATAGCATTACTCCATGCGTTACTTTCAAGAATTTTTCCCCAAATGAATCTTTTATTAACTATGATTAAATTGGACAAAATGAGAGTAGATACTGAATTAATTTATTTAAAAAGTTAATTCACACATATTATACAACATGAATGCAGAATATAATAAATGGATATCATTACATAAGCTAAAAATAAATAAACATAAATAGGTTTATTTCTAATATTATTTCAAAGATACAAATGAATTTCTTATTAACGGTTATACAAAAGAGTCAATTTAGAGTAGATATTCAAATATTCTATTTGATATGCGGTTTGGAAAAAACCTGTGTGCATGTGTATGCATACAATGTTTCAAATTTTTTTCCAGAACTAGCTTGAATCAAAATATGGCAATCTATCACTGTTAAAATTAATGTGAAATTCAATTTTACACAATTAATTTAGTTTTAAAAACTGAAAAATATCATTTTGAACTTTTGATTAGTCTTAGTTCGAATTATAAGATTATTTATTTTTATACAAAAGATTATTATGATTAATAAATTCATTTCATGAACTCAAACCATTTTAACACACATAGCCGTGGTTTTTAAGCCTGAAAAGCTTAGAAAATCAAATGATTCCATTACTATTGAAATATATATATTTCTTTAAATTTACTTAAGTCAGTATGAATTGTATGTAAGTGCAATCACTTGAAATTATTTTTATATAAAAGCTCCTTATAGACAGTCAATTTATTTCTATAACTTAAATCATTTTAATACACAAAACTATGGCAATTGATTCTCCAAGCCGTACAT
Organism: Parasteatoda tepidariorum; assembly: GCF_982258835.1. NCBI lineage: Eukaryota > Metazoa > Arthropoda > Arachnida > Araneae > Theridiidae > Parasteatoda > Parasteatoda tepidariorum. Next base: position 69,433,206 of record NC_141763.1, read on the forward strand.
GCTTAGAAAAAACAAATATTACCATGAATCAAAAAAATAAAAAAAATAAATAAATACATTCTTTTAGATTTATTTATTTCAACACAAAATTAGATAATTATTTATTATTTTTTGCAAAAAATTTATTTTTAGAACCTTTAATATTAAATATAATGGCAATTGTTTTTCTAAGTTTTAAAAGACAAATATATGACCAACTCATAGCAATATATTTAAATTTGCGCAATTAATCACCAAAAAAAAAAAAAATATTACAGTCAATATTAATTGCTTTTTCGTCAGTAGCAGAAGATTTTTATGGAGTCAGTTTACATCTAGAACTCACCTTATTTCAATACAAATATCTTTATAAAATTTATTTAATGATTATAAATTGAGTAACACCTCTACAAGAAAAACTGTTATAAGTATAATCACAGAACTAGCATGTCATCTTAATAGAAATCATTTTCGATGCACCTGGTTTTTATGATTAAACAATTCATTCCTGGAATCAAAACCATTCCCACACATGGAGCAAAAATTGGAGAAATTTCTTTCATGCTTATTGGCTATGTGCATTTTTAAATTTGAGAGATGATTGCAGGTATAGTCGCAGAATTGGCAAGAGTAGAACTTTTTTTCTGAATGAATCCGCTCATGAACCTGCAGTACATACTTGCGACTAAAGCACTTTCCACATACTGAACAAGCAAATGCTCCTTTTTTTCGATTCTTAGAAGAATTAGTAGTATATGGCAGAAATGAGTCCATGTAAGAGGATTCAAATGATTCTGAAAAAAAAGTTAAAGTATAAGGTTGAAGTTAATATTTATAAAAAAGTTTGTGACTTAAAATAAAAATTTAACATATTTTAGTTAAATTTAAAGTTATTAATAAGTGTGGAAAAAAATGTCACACGATAATATAATGCTAAACAGAGGAGATGAATTTCATTCGATTCTGCAATAAAAATCAAAAAGTTAATATAGAAAAAGTAAATTTAAAGTTATTAATAAGAGTAGATATATTTGTAAATTGAAATATCTCAATTTATCTTTACACTTAAAAGCAAAGAAAAATGAATTTCTATGAATTGTTCAATTATTGTAAGGCAAGCTAGCTAAATGTAAATTAAACTATACTGGAAAAAAAAAGTCACATGATAATATGATACTAAATCTAGGAGATGAATTCAATTTGATTCTGCAATAAAAAGTTAAGGTTAATATATAAAAGAAAACAATCTTTTGAAATTTATACAAATATTTTTCTTATAGATTAAAATTAATTAATTGAACAATAAAAACCACTTTAATTTCATCGATGCATATTATATGCAGTTTGATCCAAAATTCGTCCCACAAAGTCAGAGAGGTAAGAAAAGACATCAAGAGGGTGTAAACTTACAGTGCAATATGGGTTTGCAAAAGGTAAAAATCTTTTAAAAAAAATTAAAAAAACGTATGCAGTCTGTGAATATAGAAAAGTCAAGGTGAAGATCAGTTAAAGTTTATTGTAACAAAATTAAGCATTTGTGGGCTATTTGCTGCTTAATTGTTTTTCAAAATCTTCTTAATGTGATTTAATACATCTATGGAAATTTTCCCTTCTTGTGTTGCCTTTTATCACCCCTCTGAATTTATTGTTCAAAGTTTGGAATGCCCTGTAGAAAAAAAGTGAACAATATAATGACTATAGTCTATCCATATAAAGAGCTCCTCTCACCACAAAGTCTAAAGTCGTCTGCTATAGAAATAAGAAATCGTGCATTTCAAAGAGGGGAGCTTTGCAATAGATGGAACAAAGTTTATTCCCTTTCTCCCAGCTGACCTGGGCCAAAATATGTCTTAAATATTGACCCAATACCCCTACTTCAAATAGCTGTGTCTCGTAACTATAGTCTCTGCCCCTGTTCTAGACAATTGGTGAGGGGAGTTCGTTACATAGCAGGGTTGGCAAAAATCAGGATTTTTTAAAAGATATCTAAAAAATTCTATTTAATTGATTTAAATCAGATATTTTATATTTACTAGCCAAATCATCTGATAAATTTTATTAACAATCCTTTTATAATAACATAACTAAAATAGTTGATATTTTTAACTGAAATGTTTCAAAAATTATTTAATTATTACACACTAATCAATGCATAAATAAAACCATAGTTACTTTTGTTCAAGATAAACATCCTAAAATTTTAAAGACAGGGAAGCAATTTGTCAGTTAGATATCCAATGAAAAATAAATTAGTTTAGATCAGAACACATTAAAGAAAAAATATTATTGTTAAGTTTCTCTGTGCAGAACAAGTAATTTTCAATATTGATATTCAGTAGCATAGGCGTGGCACATTTTTATAAAGGGTGGGCCACTATAGTTATGAACATTTTTACAATTAAATGTGATTTCAATGTTTAAAGTCAAACAGTTATCTTTCTCTCTTTATAAGAGGCCTTTGATGTTTAATAAATAAAAAAAACCAAATTAAGAAAAAAATACTAAAAATTGAGAAAAAATTCAAATAAAAAATTCGGTAAAAGCAAGTAAAACAATGTTTTGCTTTATAATTATTATTTTTTGTTCCTAATTAAATAAAATTTATTTTAAAATAAAAAATATATGGCCCACTTGGCCTGCTTTGTAGGCACACTTATGCACAAAAGCTACATATTTAATAAGTAAATATGTTTATTACCAGCAAATTATTTTACATTCAGCTAATGGAAATTTATAATTTAAAAGTTTAACTCCACTCTTATCAACTTTTAGTCTCTAATTTTATTTATTTATTAGTCGATCTTGAAACGTAATAATTTTCATGCACACTCTTTCATTTTTTTTTTTTTTTTTGGATAAAACATTCATTGTCAATGAAATCAGACTTTAAAAAGAATTATACCCTAAAGAATATATTTATAAAATTGTTTTCAACTTAATGAAATGAATAATTTAATAAAAATTAATTAATTAAAAAAAAATGTTTCCTTAAAATCTCAGTTGATTCAAATCTAGGATTTTTTTAAAGAAAATCAAGTGATTTAAATCACTATTTAAATAATGTAAACCGTGTTGCATAGACAGACATTAATATAAATATACTCTGATATATTATTGGGGAAAAAAACGTAATTAAAAATTGAACTACAGAATTTAATAGCTTCTGCAATAAAAGTTAAAGTGTAAAGTCAATGATAAACAAAATTTTTAAAATTTAAATATGATGTGAATGCGAAAACAAATTTTAAATTATAAAAATATAAAAGAATAAATTAAATAAAAGGTTGAATAATAAAACTGATTAAGTTTATTTATAGATTCTAAAGCAAGGAATAACAAAGTAACATGAATTACTTTATAACTGTAAGCATCATCATTAAACAACAATAACACTTTGAAATTGAAAAATAAAATATCTGACTCAAAAACTGTGGGATAAAATTCCCAGAAATCTAAGACAAATTTTAATCTTACAACTCAGAAATAATGCTGATTCAATGCAAATCAAATTTATAAAGGAATGATCATAAATTAAATGAAAGTTGAGTTAAAGTTTAACAAACAGACAATGCAAAGAATGGCTCGCCCAAACAACAGCTCAATTTTTTCTATTGTGATTCACAATTAAAAACATACACTGAAGAAAAGAATTGTTTACACAATTATGCTGCATTGCAGATGATAAAAAATTAATGTCTGATACCATTCTTGCTGATTCTTATGCACTATGGCTCTGCAAAACAGAATATTATCCCCATTTTCACTATCAACTGCTGTTGCTTAGGAATGTCTCTCTTAACGTTTATCATGTTTTGATAATAATTTTGGCCAAGAATTTGGGAGAAGGGAAAATGATTATTTTAACAATTAAATTTCTTCTGAAGGACTAGAGAGTCGAAAATTTTTAAACCATGAACATATGAAAGAAAGAGAGACTCTGAGATTTGTCCCTTTAAATCGGAAAAAAAATCTGGTATTTTACTTTTTTTTCTACAGCTTCCAGCTTGTCTTGTCCTTCAACCATTTGCATAATTTATGACAAAAAATATATTAGTTCAATCATTTTAATTCTTTATTATGCATAGGATTCTTATGAATAGCTAATTCATTTCTAAAACTCAAGTAAATTCAACACACAAAATATAAAGAAATTTCTTTGACATTTAGGTGGTGTGTACTGTACTTAAAAAAGAAAAATGACTAAATAAATAGTCACACGAATAAAATCCAAAACTTATGCTCTCTGAAAAAGACATAAGCATAGTCAGTTTAGTAAAAATCATTTCTTATGCACCAATTTTTTATGATCAACCACTTCGTTCCATGAATAAAAACCATTCCCACAGGTAGAACAAAAATTGGAGAAAATTCTTTGATGCTTATTTGCTATGTGAATTCTTAAGTTTGAGAGATTATTGCAGGCATAATCGCAGAACTGGCAAGAGTAAAACTTTTTGTCTGAATGAATCCGTTCATGTACCTGCAGTACATACTTGCGACTAAAGCACTTTCCACAAACTGAACATGTAAAAGCTTCGCTTCTTCGATTCTTAGAAGGATGAGTAGTGCTTGGCAGCAATAAGGTGTTGTATGAGGATTCGATTAATTCTGAAATAAAAGTTAAGGTGTAAAGATGAAGCTAATATTTATAAAAAAATTATGTCTTAAAAATTCAATATGTATTTTTCTTTTAATATGATTTGAATTCAAATTAAAAATTATAAAATATAAATGGGTTTGCTAGTTTAAAAGTAAGAAAATGTTGTTTTTCTTTATCTACACATTTAAAAATAAGCAATATGAAATAAGTTGAATTTTTTACTGTTGTAAACATGATTTTATGTGAATTGTAAATAAAATTATACTGGAGAAAAAAAACATGTGAAACTAAAGCAATGAAATAGGTTCAATTTGATTTTGCAACAAAAATGAAGATGGAAAGTTAACACATAAAATAACTATTCTTTAAAGTATAAATAAATATTTTTGTCATATTTACAATATAAAAGAATAAATTTAACAATAAGAAATCGATTCGTATGCATTGATTCAAAGGAATGCATTGATGAATTTTTAATAGAATTTACTGCATTTATTTGTTTTTAGAGAAGAAAAAACTCCAATGAATTTAAAATGAGTAATACAATGACTAACAAAATTACACATTACATTGAACAATAGGATAAGATTCAACCATATCTTCAAAAAAAGTTAAGGTGTAAATTTATAAGATTATATTTAGCAGACAATTATTTTAAAAACTTTAATATGTGTTATTCTTAAAAACATAACTTGAGCAAAAAAAATTCAAGTATAAAATAAAAAGTTAAATAGAAAATTGCTTACATATATTTATGGATTCTAAAGCAAAGAAAAACAAAGTAATATGAACTATTTTATTATTGAAAACATGATTATTAAATGTATACAATAACACTTCGAAAAAACCAAAAAATCTATAAAACTGTGTGATGAAATCCATGGAAATCAATGACAAATTTCGATCCTACAACTTAATAATGCTGATTCAATACAAACAACAATTATCATAATTAGTACGAAAAAATGAGCAATAATCAAACAACAAACAGATAATAAACAGTATGGCTCACTCAAAAGCTTGAGGATATGCTCGTATTTTCCTACAGTTATTTACAAAAACATTCATTAAGAAAAAAAAAATTGTACAATTTTATACTAATATTCTTTTGATTAGGGAATTTTTTATATAGTTTAACAAACAATCCAGCATAATGACTTGAAATTGAAATAGATAAAAAATATAAGGAAACAATTATGGTTAAACATATAAGGAGCAGTGTAAAATATTTGAAAAAATAATCAGGGATGTAAATTATAAATTTTAGAAAGACAGTGCTGTTTTTTAGATACCAACAAATTTGTACTAAATTAAAAATACTGAAAAAACTACAAATTTTGATACAAAAACAAATTTCTAGGGACAATAAATTACGATAATATCGAGGTGTGAATATTAATTCTGTAATATCAGTTCAATCCATATTAGATGAGTTCACCATCGTTTTAAGTGACTTGCTTTAGTTATTGCAAACACAATCTATAACAGAAAATATTATTAACAAGAAAAAATCAAAAATATATTAATAAAAAAAAGTTTTATCCATTATGGCTATCCTTTTTTCTTGTGTAAGCAGAAAAGCTTTCTTGTGCATAAGTGGAATAAAAGGATTTGGGAAAATAATAACTATATAAACAAAATGCTATGATTGTTCAGTATCATTTGCAGGAATGGCAATAAATCTCTTTTTTTACACATTTAATATTATTTTAATTTTAACTCAAAGCTTTCTTTTTATTAATGTCCGCAGAAATATTACATTTACAGGGCCCATGCTCAAGATTTCAAATTATCATCCAGTAAATTAGTCATATATCAAAAGTATTCGCAAATTTTTGAAAGTCTTTGCCAAGTGCAAATCTTAACAATTTTTTATGATTAATTTTTTTTCCAATAGAAAATTATTTTTTGGTACCTAGTTTGCTTCAGGCTTAAATTAGTCATATATCAAAAGTATTCGCAAATTTTCGAAAGTCTTCACCAAGTGCAAATCTTAAAAATTTTTTTTTTCCAATAGAAAATTATTTTTTGGTAGTTTGTTTCAGGCTTTCATTATTTGGACTCGATTCTTATTGGTTATGCAGCGCACGTACCAAAAATTACTGTAATCAAATAAAAAATACTGAGTTGTTTAGAAAAATTCATTTTAATTTAATTTTGAGGATCAAGATAAATAAATATATTTTACTTTTTAGTGAAAAAAATCATTAGCCCCATTACTTTCACCAAAACACAATTTTATTCACCAAATTAATGATTTTATCGCATTTGGCGAGGTGGCAAATGCTTAGCTTAAAGAAAAATAGCTAGAAAAAATTTAAGTAGTAAATATAATCTCTAGCTTTATTTATTTGGTATTTGAAGAATCTTTTAGGATATTGCTTTGACATATGAACAATAGTTGACTTTTTTTAATAAGATTCATATAGCAAAAGAAAATATTTAATAAAATATTACATATAGGCATTTGTTTTTAAAATTACATTTAATTATTACATATTATTGCTTCCTAACTATTTGTAATCAATGTTATTTGTTTACTCATCACACAAGTTATGGTAATGTTTTTAAACAGCCTAAAATAAGATCACGTCTGATCATGTTTCAGATAGTTAAAAAATGCCCTAAATAAACAATTTTTTAAAAAAAACTAATATACAACAATCATAAACTTTATACTAAACAAAAAACTATTTCAGCTGCTTCAAATAATAGCTGATGACTAAAACAACAAAATTAAACAAGCACAAATAAGATGAAAACTTAGAATAATACTACATATTCAATCCTTATAGTAAAGCCTTTTATTTTAAAAAAAATACAAACATCTGTTTATTTCCTTCAATATTAAAAGCTAAACATTTGTTGAATTTCCGATATAATTGTCCATTTTTGGTTGATCCATCTTTGTAGAAGCTGTGTGTTTTTGTATACCCATATCACACTAACTCTTGACCATGTCATGAGAAAGCATTGAACATCATCATTCACTTTTTCATTAGTTAAAATGCTGCATTCTTGTAGCATTTTAAATGACATATAACACCAGCACACACCTCTATAAACTAGACTTGTGACTATATCTAGATTATATCACTCAGTGACTACCATTAATTTCTTAAGTTAAAAAAGAATATTTGGTCAGAAGGTAACTCATCTTAACCATCGAATGAAAAATGAGGTTCAATGCAAGAACATGCTGAGAAGATGCAAAAACTGTCTATAAAAATGCAATAAACTAATGTTGTAGAAATATAAAGAAATGTTTAACCTTTATTGCGGAAAATAAACAGATTATTTTGTTTCTAAAACAGTAGAAGACCTTACTTTTGGGATTTTCTTCATTCAAACACAATCAATTAAATTTATTTTAAATTTTTACTTCTTGATACTTCGTTGACATAAAAGTTGTTTCAGTAGAGAAATAAATCTGTTTACAAGCAATGTAAAATACAACACATGTACTGTCAATCATGTTTTCTTAACTTTATGAGTAGCAGCTAGATGATTTTTGAGTTCACTTGGGGCCATGAATCCCTTGCCACATTCTGAGCAATATATAGGAAATGCTTTGGTGTGGCGTCGAGCAACATGTTTTTTAAGATTGGAAGACTGCAGGCAGGCATAGTCGCAATACTGACAGTGATAAGTTTTACTATTACGATGCATAGTTTCATGAATCTTGAGTTTGGTGTTATTCGGAAATGTCCTTGCACAAACTGCGCACTTATATAAATCGATGCCATAATGCTCTATAAGAAAAAAGGTTTTATTTACAAATTAAAATACAATATTTAAAATATGTAGACAACAATTCAAAACTATTTTACAAAATAATATGTTAAGGTTAAGATATAAAATCAAATTAACCCGTCTTGTTGGACAGTTCTGGCAATTCTGAAGTATTTGAATAATTTTGTTCATATTGTGCATCAAATATGATACAAAGTGTCTTCAAACTTAGTTATTGCTTTAGATTTTAAATATTGAAGTATTTGAATAATTTTGTTCACATTGTGCATCAAATATGATACAAAGGGTCTTCAAACTTAGTTATTGCTTTAGATTTTAAATATTGAAGTATTTGAATCATTTTGTTCATATTGTGCATCAAATATGATACAAAGTGTCTTCAAACTTAGTTATTGCTTTAGATTTTAAATATTAAATATTTATTACTTTCTTTACAGGTCACACGTTTCAAATTTTAACAACTCTCAATATTGAAATAAACAACAGCAATAATAGTGCATTTATATTTAAGTATTTAGCATTTGAACAATTTAAATTTTAGAAATATTTAAAGAATTTATAAGACAATAAACATTTAATTTCAGTTATCTTTCTAAACCATTTTAAATTTCTAAGATAAAAAAGTCAAATTAGAAACTAAAATTTCATTAGAAAAGACATTTATTTAAAAAAATAAATGGCAAAGAGAAAAAATTATAATTATCATTCTAGTTATTATTTGCAGCCAAAATCTAGAATTGAAAATTATTTTCAAAAATAATAAGAAATGGGGAAAAAAAAACTAAAGTGCATGCATAATTTAAAATCAAATGAAATATGACACATTTTATAAAAATAGTCTTTTTTCATCCATACTGCAATTTTTATCGAACTAAGAACTACAGAAGGACCAAATTTTTGATGTAGAGGTAGACATTCAACATGCAGGCATACAATTCATTTGGTGAAATATAAATAGCCAGATGCCTAAATATTGCATGTGCTAACATAGTTATTTTTATGTTTTATTAAGCAATTAAAAAATAAAAAGTCAAATATCACTGATTCAAATTTATTTAATTCAAAATTTTGGATAATTTGAATTTTTTGGTTCCTAGAATTCTGTATAAAAATAAAGCTAAAAATTGAGGGGAACTCAACTTTCAGTTTGTCCAAGTTTGACTGAATAATTTTTATAGCAATTTTTACACACAATCAGACATGCCAATCTCAGAAATTCAAAAATCTGAATTTTTGTGTGGATAGAGAGACTATGACATAGCGTTACAAGTAAAACAATAATAAAGATTAAAAATTGAATAAAAAAATAATAATAAAGATTAAATTCATACATTTTTAAAATTAAATTTATTTAAGTAACTTTATTATGCCAAAATGTTTTAAAATAAAAAATTAATAAATTGTTTTAAAACTGAGCAATTAATTTAGCATTTTTTAAAAATGTAATACAAATTTTTTTCTGAAACTCATTCAGGATTGCGAACAAATTCTCCAGAGTTTGTTTTGAGAGAAAAAGAATTGAATTAATAAATTTTGAATTATCACATGGTTGAACATTCTCTAACAGATTGCATCATGGTGAGGAATAATTATGTCTCCGGCTTTAACTGGCTAACACATTGTAGGCAAATTTTTTTTGAGATAGGACAAAAAAGCCTGAGATTTAGGTCAAAAGTCTGAGAGCTGGCCAGATTGCACAGTAATTTTCAAATTTATTTATAACTGTAATTATATTTGTATTTCATATTATATGTATATTATATTTGTATAACCATTATTTAAATTTGCAGTTAAAATAGTATGATATCAAATTTCATGTTACAACATTTGCTAAGTTGAAAAGAAGAAAAATATAGAATTGTCCACATTTTAATTTTTAAGAGTATTTATATAAATAAATATGGTATATAATTATAACCAGTTCAATAAAATTAATATTTTTATTTATAAACAATAATGAAATTAAGTTTCATACAAAGAGAAAACCTCTCAGCCCTTTTGAACTAGTATAATTTTATCTCATAGATATAATTTTTTACTCAGATACATAAAATATAAACTAACATTTCTTTAGAAAATTCTCAAGTTGGTTCAATACAAATTTAATTAAAATAAAGTTATATGTGTTTTAGAAATGCAATATAAATTCTAAAAATGCCACACACAAAAAATGAATGAAAATAATAAAGACAGAAATTTAATAACAGCATATAAATTTTGTAACAATATTTCAAATAATCTTATAATAATAAAAAAAATTAAAATATCTAAGTTTAGGAAAACCCAATGAAATATTATGCATAAGTTATTTTATAGAGCACAAAGAAAAGAAAAGCTAAAAATAAAACAAATAAATATGTGCAAAATAAAATAGCATTAATCCTAAATTTCAGATGTTTTTCTAACTATTTAACTATGTTTAAAAATTCAAAAGTTTAAAACTATGTATACATACCTATCGCGCTTAAATACAAAAGTTCAAAAAAGAAAGAACTTAATAATACAACAAGTTTAAAAGTAATTATTAAAACAAGCTAATAAAAATGATACATGTATATAAAAAAGGAGAAAATGTTTTTTTTTTTTCAAAATGCTTCAAAAGAAAAATTTTATCATCCTGTAATAACTAACCCAGAAAAAATTATAATAATAATTTTATTTGAACTATATTGGAGCAACATAAAAATTATTCTCTCAGAATATTTCTAAGGCTAAATGTTTGAACATTGTTTACCTTCATTCAGAGCCTTAATATAAGTATTCAGCTAAAATGCTGAGTGTCAGGGCTTGAAGTGTCCGGAAGTAATGGCGTACTATTAGAGAACTACTTAGTAGAAAATAGTACTCCATGGATGTTACTCCATAGATTTTAATGATACAAGATGATAATGGAAGAATTCATGGATGGTATAGTTGCATTCTAATTATTCATTATAAATAATTTCTTAAAATAGTAATAGATAAAAACCTATGCAGTCATAAAACTTTATATTCCTTTCAATATTTTATGATATTCAACAAGCAAAAATCGGTGATTTCACCAAAATTTCATGTTTTTTTTTTATTATTGTCCATATTTGAACTTATGCTCATTAACTTTCCACATTTTTGTTCTTTAATCGTTAGAAATAAAGTTATAGTTGGTTATTCACACATGCTGAGAGACGTTTTTTGGAAATTATGTATGCATTTTCAGAAAATCATTGATTTTGAGAAAATCCTTTGAATCTAACACACATTGGAAAAATAAAAATGTTTAATAAAAATTTATTTTAAACCTTGTATGTAAATTTTGTACACTATTAGCTATGCTTTGAAGTAGAAACTAAGCTTTAAGTGTGAAATTATTATTTTTATCATGCTTTAATCTTTAAAAACTTAATATTAAACAATATATATTTAGTTCTATTTCATTACATACATGAAATGTTTTAAAGATTTTAGTTTAAAATATAGGTTATATGTTATATTACGCTTTACAATTTGTTGCAGAACTGATATTAACTAGATACAAAAACACATAAAACTTAAGTTTTTTACAAAAATAAAAAAAAACATTAAAAATTGTATATATAAAAAAATAAGACACCATGAAGCAAAATAGAATATGCTAAAAAAGAATGACATTATTAATGGCATATAAAAACATGGGAACATAAATGAAGTACAATATAAAAAAAATATAAATAAATAAAATCTTATATTTTGTTGCAAGCATTGCAAATGGAGCTACAGTAGAGTCTAGATAATTCGAGATGGATGGGATCGAGCCTACCTCGAACTTTTGAAAACTTAAAGAAATGGAAATAAAGAAATTTTGAATGTCAGTATTTAATTGAGATTATATATTATATTTAAAGAAAGTTTAGTTACATTAGAGCAGTGTTTCCCAAACTCATGACTTTTGTGTACCCTTTCTAAATTTTTTGTAACGCAGTGTACCACTAATAAATAAATGGCCACCACTAATTATTAACTGTTAACTTTGCAAAAAATAGCCAATAGGAAATACCTAATCGTAAATTTTCATGACTAGCTTTGCTTTTAAATAAAATTTTTTGAAATTTTCGCTTGTTGCAAGATATTTCGCATTAGAAAGCGTACCCCCGCTAAACTGTTCTCATACTCCTGGGGGTACGTGTACCACACCTTGGGAAACACTGCATTAGAGGATCAGGGTACATTTACAGCATTAAACTAATTAACAATATTCATATTATTGCATCAGATAAAATTTTACTTTAATTGTCTGATGTTTTTTTGCTTAAACACACAGTTCACATGCAAATTAACTCACAAATTTGTTTTTCAACAGTCAGTTACAGTAATTGTAGTAAAAACAATCGCAGAATTATTCCACGTGTTGTGAGTACATTGGTCATCGCTCGGGCGCCAGACTGATTTTTTTCGCACGGATTTAAAGAAAACTCGAACCACCGAGACTCTGCTGTATATAAACTTATTTTTGGTATTGTTGCAGGTTAAATAATTTCTAAAACATCAATATACTGAATATTTTTATTGTTCTTTTTAAATATATATTTATACTCATATATGGCGACAATTTATATGTATTTCTTAAAAAAACTCAAATTTATGGACAACATAAAAATTTATATTATTAAAAGGAACAATTATTGCAATAACAACAGTGCATAAAGTTTCTTCTTATCCCATCAAGCGATTCAGTTCTTACGTTAAGAATTTTCTCTAGGATCAAAATAACAAAGGAAGAATTATTGCATTTTAATTAAATATTGTAAACTGCCACTGAATATAAATACAGAAATGAAATTAGTTTTGACTTTTAAGAACTTCTTTCAAGAGAACTTTTTAAGAACTTCTATCATTTATTATAAATTCCCAAATACCTAGATTTAAAAAATTTATCGAAAAAAACCCCTTTTTTTTCATTGAATGAATTTAGTAATTAATGTTATTTTGAATGTGAAATTTCAAAATAAAACTCACATAAGGTAAATGCAATTTGTAATAAAATGTTTTTAATAAAATTCAGAAGATTAAAAGAAGCATTGTTGCCTTCAAATGTTGAAGTAACTTGCCGTTCATCATAGGATAAGTAAAACAGAATTAAGAGAGAACAATTGAATTAATTACTATGGTCAGTATATAGTAAAAAAAAAAATTTAAATATTAGAAAAATTAACTTTAAAAAATTATAATATAAAAACATGTTTCTCAAAATAATAAATAAAAATTAAAGCTAAGCATAACAAATTAGTCATTTATTAAAATATACTTAAGATATTTTTGTTTTATGCATTGCATTAGATAGCATATTTTAAAGTACTTTAAGACAATTAAAGCTATAGCTTTGTGCATGTTAAAAATGAGTAATAGCTTCATACTCATTTATACTTTTTAAGTTAATATATTAAGAGTTAATTTTGAGAAAATTATATATTGTTGGCTAACTTTGAGAAATGAGTTTATTAATGTTTAAATGACATGTTTATAGATGGTTAATTTGTCAGATGTCTCAAAATATATTTTAGCAATTTAAACACACAAGAAATTATAATGCACCACAAAATTAGCCTCGGTTAAGTGTTTAAAATGGAAACACACTGGCTATTTCGCATCTTTGTAATGTTAGTATTATATAAAACAAGCCTTAGTATAATCTGCAAAACTGCTAAATTTATTAGAATATTTCAATATGGTTGCAAAAGCAAAGAATATGGTTTGGAAAAACATTAAACACCAACAGAGATAAATTATTATAAGTAAATTTGATTCAACTATATATGTAAAATATATTAATTAAGTTCACAAATTAAAAATTAATTAAGTCAAATTTTAAAAAAAAAAATCTTTTTTTCAGTTATGTTCATGTCTTTTGTGACTAGCCAACTCTTGTTTAGAGCTAAAACCTTTTCCACATATGGAACAGAAAACAGAGAAATGTTTCTTATGTTTATACACTATGTGTGCTCTTAAACTACAAAGCTGATTGCAGGTATAATCACAGAACCTGCAAGAGTAGAACTTCTTTTCTGAATGAGTTCGTTCATGAACCTGCAGTACATACTTTCGATTAAAGCACTTTCCACAAACTGAACAAGAAAAAACTCTACTTTCTTGCAATTTAGAATTGAGAGACACAAAAGGCAGGAATGATGTAGCACCAATATAGAATGAAGACTCACCTGATCCTGCAAGAAAAAAATTTAGTTGACAGTTAGAAGAAAATCAAGTTTTGGAGAAATATGCATTGAAAGAAGATATACAAAAGAAGTGGAAAAAGAAAGAAATGAAATAGAGTTTTACAAAACTAATTGCAACACTAAAATTTTTAATATAACTAGTGAAAACAAACAATTTTTACTATATAATGTGGGGACTGAAATCAAAGGTTGAGTGGCAAGAAGAACAAGATTGGTGAAAATTGAGAATGCAATAAACGTGAATAACAAAGAATATTTATTATTGAAAACTGCAGCACAAAAGAGTAGCCAGCCTATGCAGTACAGACAACCCAGTGAAAGATTTTTTTCCCCTAATGCCTGCAACTGAGACCCCAAATCAATCAGTCAGCACCCTGTTTGGAAATAACTTCTGGTAAAGTCTACTTAATTAACACTTGCAGTTCAATCTATAGATGTACTGTTCGTCAAAAAAACGGACTACCCTGAGTAACTTTTGATCTAATGATCAGTTCTAGAACTCAATCTTAGTGGTTCCAGGAAGTAACCTCAATTATGCTAATTAATTAGAACAGAAATTATTTTAAGTTACGAAATTAGATACAAATTAGCACTTTCTCTGAATAAACATCCCATTTTTTCAACATATTCGGATTTTTGACCCTCAAAATATAGGGGGTAGTCGCAATCTGGGAAATATGGTTCGTGTTTTATTTTGCGCACTGTGCATTAGCTAGCTTTACATTCAAATATTGATGCATATCTGGCAGCAAAAAAGAGCTAAATAATAAAATTTATCATTCAGGTATCAGAAACCCATGAAAAGCCATGGTCAACTCTTTGTTTTCTGACCCCACATTCTGTGGTGAAAGTTGCATCACAATTGTGGCCATTAGTTTTGTAACACGCTATATTTATGAAAAATATTGAGTACAATTAAATTCATGAATGCTATAGAAATACAACATTATTATTAAATTAAAAACAGTTAACATTTGACCAGAACTTTTAGTTCAATGTTTTACAAGAGAATAAATAAACAATAATTTTATTAGCTTAGAATTTTAATTAAATGAGTGATGAAATTACATTCGTAAATTGTTACTAAATTATACCTTAAATTAGAAAATATTAGGAATAAATTAGTGAAATGTATTAGAGATTATATTTTAATTGATATACTATTAAAACAATACAGAACAAATTCTGTGATATACTACCAGCACACAACTATTTTCAGTTCATATAGAAGGAAAATATACATAACATGAGATAAATATGAATCATCAAATAAAGTACTCTATCCCTACCAACAATTAAAATGCTTTATTTTTTTGTTTTATAAGTGTGCTCCCCATAGACAAACTATTAAAAACAATAAGAAATAACATACCCTTTATTAGTAAACTTTTGTAAAAAAAATGAAAAATTATTGTAAAGAAATAAACTATCTGTCTTAATAAATGCCATGAATAGTATGGAAAAATACAATTGTAAAATGTATTGGCAAATTTGTAATGTAGCAAATTTGGGATAATGCTACATAGATTATAATGATTATCACTCTATAGTTTTTTTTTAATATATGAATAAAAAATAATTTAATATTTACCAACACTCAACATGGTTATGAAAAAATAACAATTTTTATTAGATTGACTAACAAAACTAAATATAAAATTTTCAAATAAAACAAGAAAACTATTGACAATTTTAATAAATTTGAAAAAAAAAATTGCAAATAAAAGTTTTAATCATTCATCAGTTTTGAGTGATTCATTAAGAAATATTTTAAAATCAAGATTTTATAATTTTTAATCGCAAAAAATTTTTAATGGTATTTTAAAACATAAAGCTGAAAATTATCTACCTAAAATAAAATATATTTTATTTTTGTCAGTTTGAAAAGTTTAATTAAAGCCAAAATTGAAGAATATTTTATTTAATTAATCAAACAATTACAAAATTAAACATGTCACAAGTGCACAATGTTAAACAAACCTACAGTTAAATATAATTTTTTTTATGAGGAAAATATCTATCGGGTTGTTCGGAAAGTAGTTTCGTTTTTCCAACAGAGGATTTAATTGTATTTTTTCGAAACCAACTTCACACTTGAGCCGCATTATCATGATATGTTTTGTAAGCTGATATAGCAAGGTTTATGTGTGAAAAAATTCAATTAATTCCACACAGTAGTTTTTGGTTGGTGCCCTTTTAAATACGGAGAGCAATGAACAGCATTTTCGTCATATTTTACTTTCTCACTATAGAAAAGGTAAAAATGCTGTTCCTGCCAGAAAGAAATTTACCGATGTGTATGAATAAGATGTGTTGACAGTACGCCAGTGACAGAATTGGTTTGCAAAATTTTGATCTGGCAATTTTGATGTCGAAGATGCACCACGTTCTGGAAAGCTCGCTGAACCTTATAAAGACACTATAAAGGCATTAGTTGATGCAAATCGGCGAATAACAACACGTGATATCGAAGAGAGGATTTTATGATCACTATGAAATTTATGATCACTTGAAAGGCCTATGTTTAACCTTGAAGCTCGATATATAGGTTCCCCATGTTCTCACGAAGAGAAATTTGTGTCGCTGCGTTGACGTCTGTGATTCGCTTCTCAAACATCACGAAAATTATCCATTTTTGAAGTGCATCATTACTGGAGACGAAAAATGAGTTGTCTATAACAATGTCAAACGCAAGAGATCGTGAAGCAAAAAAGATTAAACGGCTCAAAGCATTTCGAAAGCCAATATCCATCAAATAAGGAGATGCTGCCTGTTTGGTGGGATGTTAAGGGAATAGTTTATTTCCTTTTCTTTTTTTTAGCATTTACCAGATAACACAACACTTAGTTCGGAAGTCTACTGTCATCAGCTGGAGAAACTGAATGATGCTCTTCAACAGAAAAGGCCTGAGTTAATCAACAGAAAAGGTACAGTGTTCTACAAAGATAATGCGAGACTTCATACAAGTTTGGTCACTCGCCAAAAGCTTTCACAGCTTGAATGGGATACACTGTCACACCCACCATATCCCCCAGATCTGGTGTCTTCGGATTATTATTTGTTCTGGTCACTACAAAATGTTTTGGACTGCAAAACCTTTACTTAAAATGAAGAGGTCAAAAATCACCTGGATCAGTTTTTTGGCAGCAGAGACCAAAAATTTCATGAGCGTGGAATCAAGCTATTACCAGAAAGATGGCAAAAGGTGTTGGACCAGAATGACTAATAAATAATTTAATAAAATATTTATTCATTATACGAAAATTGTCTTTCATTTCCCCCCAAAAAAACGAAATTACTTTCCGAACAACCCAATATAACAAAGTGAAACACATTTAAAATAATAAATAAGAGGGGGTGATAATAAAATACACAATAGGTATTATGCAAATATCTATATTTGATAATAATAATGAAAACCAGATTTTACTCAGTATTTATTAAACCTATTTAGCTTTTGATTCCATGGGACGAACGGGAGTTGGGAGCACAATGCTGACTATGCCACCATTTACAAAATTGAGAATCCTTCATGATTTAATAATGACTTACTTTTGTAAACGGATATTTGGTATAGTAGAATTTTTGAATTTTGTTCAAACATTTAAGTCACAATCTATGCAAAATGTGAAATAAAAACTTCTTATTAATTTATCTCATTCTACCATAAGTAAAATATGTCAAAATTCACTTGCAAATTTCATTTATGCAAACTTGTAATAATTATTCGAAAATATTTAATTATTTTTTATTTATTTATTTTCTTTTTCTGTGTGTTTGTTACAGGTTTAACTATCTAAAACTCGTGAAAAACGGAAATTTTTTAAAAAAATAGATTTTTATTTCTAATTAAAATCCTCCTTCAGTTTGCATGATGTTATCTATTCCAATCTTTGGTCGACCATGTTTTTCTTCAGAGTCAATTTCCATGTTTTACAGTAATTAACGATTCAGATTCAATAATTAGAGGCTGTTTTGTAATGAACTGACATCAAGTGAGTTTTTAAATGGCTTCTAGCGGCATACCCTCGTCCACACTGTGAACAAGTATAAGCAAAATCTTTAGTATGTTTGTATGCAATGTGAGTTTTTATATTGCTCATGCGATTACACTGGTAGGAGCAATATGGGCAATTTAAGATTTTTCTTCCAAACTCAGATTTAGCAGCAAGTTCATTAGAAGCACGAAAATTGTTTGAGGAAGTATAAAGATGATATTCCTTAGATGAGGCATCACCGGGAAAATCCTCTGCAAAAAAAGTAAAAGTAATTAAGGAACAGGTAATTAAAATGAGAAATTTATTCAATTATATAATGGAAAATTACACCAAAGAGGAGATAAAATTCTAATTTTAAAAATATTGAATTTGATGGAATATAAATTTATATCACTATTACAGTCAGCGTCTCATTCATTGAATCTGAGTCAGCCAAAATCATGTATCAAAATCTATTAAGAATGTAGTACTGGAATGAATTAGCCATAACACAGAAGAATCAAATAGAAAATAGCTTCTTTTTTTTTTTTTTTTAATTTCCACTAATTTTGTTAAAATTGATACTATACCCATTACTAAACAGCACAAACAGTTTTTGAACACATAAATTAAGAAAACTGTTTACCTGCTAGGTTTTCTTCATATAGAATAAGAAAACCTTAGTTTAACTAAAGATGAATCCAAAAAGATTCTACTATCATACTTTAAGTGAACAAAAAATTAATTTTATCAGTTTTAAGTAAAAGGATTCTGATAAATGAAATTGGAGAACTATATGCAATAACAAAACAAATTGTATAATTGAGAAATAAATAATAATAAAAATAACTGATGAAGTTTTTCCCTATATTTAAAACTAAATAATAGTACACAAATGAGAAAAGAATTAATATCTTTAAACAAGAAAACCTTTAACAAGAAAACCAATCTCATACATAGATACGTAAAAAAAATTTTGCCTAATAGATTGCACATATTTTGAAAAACAGTTGCAAAGTGGTACATTAAAAGGAATTATTAATGTGCCACATTTTATTTTTAGATATTAAGGAAAGTCATTCATATTTTTATTTCAAATATGTCATTTAATTTAAAAACCAAATACAGTTTAAATAAGCAAAACATAAGAAATCATTAAAAAAAATTTTAAACAAATGTATATATCATGGATGGTCAACCCACAACTTGTATCCAGAGTGAGGCATGGTAAAATTTCAACTGTGGCACACAGACTAATTGAAAAATAAACGAATTATAAAATTTAACAAAAAAAAAAAAAAAAACAGAAATTAGGATCTCCGTAAACTAAAAATAAGTAAAGAATTACTACAAAATTAATCACAAAAAAGATGATAATAAAAAAATATGAATACACAAATGATGTGCATTAAATCTATTTTTAATATATTGGCATAATTAATTAAGATAAAATAAATGCATTTATTTAAAAAAAAGAAAATTGAAAATTCCAAAACGGTATCAAAGTTTGGGTGGTTAACATCAAGTTTTGAAGCCAGACATCAAGTTATGAATTTAGAAAAATTATTTGCTGAATTTTAGTTTAATTACACAAATAAAATGAAGATTTTCATACCATGAAATTTCTATACAATATTCTACAAGATGAAGTAATAAGAAAATAAATAAATAAAAAATTTAAAAAAAAAAAACGTTAAATTGATGGACCATTAAAATTTTTAGATAACATTTTTATGCATGATACAAATAGTAAAATGGTAAACAGCAGGAAATGAGAGGGCAGTTAATTCAGAAACTGAAGTTCTTTATTCAGTCATAGCAAGCATTTAGCAGTGACTAAATACAACCAAGCACTTCATCAGAGCTTGAGTATGGAACTAACATCATATAACCACCATCATATAGCTGCTAAAGTAATAAATATTACCAAACTTGTAAATTTTTCGCTCACAGTGTAAATTGTCTTAAGTGCCAACTAATCCAAGATAATTAAACATTAGTAAAATATACTTCTGATTTTTGCATCTTCAGAGATAGCAAACATTAAATTTTATCATTTTTCTATATTTTAATAAAAATTTAAGAGTATTTCCTTTTATTTATTTATTTTTTTTAATTTGTTGGGTAAAAATGACAGAAATATGAAAAATAAGCACATTTTTACAGAATTCTTAGTTTAAGAGTCAAATAATTAACAATAGAGTAACAGTGATTCAAGTTTAGTTATCAAGGATTAAAGACAGTGGCAGTTCACTGTAAAGGCAAGGTTTCATTGCATCACTTTTAAATATTTCACAAAAATAAAAGAGAGAATAAAAACTAAGGTTAAATCAAAATCTTGAAGTAAAAAAGAGATTAATTTCAAGCAAAAGAATGTTATAAATTTTCTTAATATAAAGACAAAGCTTTTACTACGCATAAGATTGATAATTGAAAAGCTTAGTGGAAGAAGGTTCGACGTAACGTTTTTTAAAAACTTGACATTTTCTGGTCCAACGATGTCATTTTACACTCATTTAACTATATGAAATTCTTTTATTTTATTAAATTCACATTTTGCAGATCTAGCTGAGTTTTGGTACTCAGTGACAATCTTTAAATAGTTTTAGAATGGAAGAAAACATAGCATGCATTTGGCAACAAAGTAAACCAGAGTAACGAACCTTAAAAACCTGTCTTAGCAGAAAAACAAAACCCAGAGTGAGAATGCTATGATGCAAATAGTTTAAATGAGGGTCAGGAATTTATAGATTTTACCAATTGGAAGCTCTTTTGTAAGAAATAATGGTATTCTATAATCTTTATTTCCTATTGCCAATATATAACTTTTAACGCAAGTTTAGAAAAAATCACTAAATTGTTACTTAGAACCTTCCTCTACTCTCTTCAGCTTTTCAATTGTGCATAATTTAAAGACATGACTTCGTTCATCTCACAAAAGCTTTTCAGTATGCTTAAAAACTTTTAAAGCTGTTTTATTCCCTGAATGTTTATTCTCAATCTCATAAGAAATATAATAAAATTAACGTTACCATTTTGTTCAACGTTTAAACACTTACTACACTAAAAAAGTGTTAAAAAAATGTAAATTATATTAAAATAGTAATTTTAAATGAGTTAAAAGAACACTGCATCACAAATAGAAATAATATAAAAAAATCTTACCAATTATCCATATGAGCTTCACAGACCTAAGTTTATAAGGTATTCAAACTTCTAACTCACAATCACATTAAAAATTATTTTCATGCTGATAAGCCATTATTACACTGAAAAACTTCATTCTGACCAACATTACAACTAACATAACCATTATTGGCACAACAGCCCACAGTAGGGCCCTGGCCTTCTCAAGGATTCTCTTCCATCCTGACCTGTTCTCAGGAACTAACAGTCCTGATAATTTACAGAACATTCAAATGGCTATTTCAGTAGCTGCTGTTTGCCATCCAGGCTTTTTCAATGGGTAAAATAAATCCAGATGTTGAAAAATCTAAGCAAATGGTATCAGAGTAGCGTTTTTGGTACTGTTATTAGAATGAAAAAATTAAACAGCCTCAAAAAGATTTATTTTATAAGGATTCACAATGAGTTTCAGTTCAAAAGCATCAGAAATTTTTTTTTTGAATTTAATTGCCCAACAATGAATGAAAAGGGTGATACGTTACAAGAAAAAGTAAAGTGTTCTACTCCAAATTGGAAAAAAAAGTACTTGAAAAATAAGTGGTCGTTTATTAACTGAAACAAAAGGTTGAAAAGTAAATGTCAGTACTACCTCTAGAAAATGTATAACTGTCAGTGTTTAAATTATGTTACATAAAGTAGCATATTAACTGCTATTTTTTGCAGTTTTTAGAGGCCAGTCCCAGGAAAAAGTGAATGATATATTTTTTTTAAAAAAAAAGGAGAAAGTGCGTCATAGCATAAACATTCTTTTAATTAATTTTACTGCAAAATATAGGATAAGAAAGAGAATCATAGTTTTATACATGCATAGTTAAAAGAAAAGTTTTCACAATCAAGGTAAAAGTGATAATTTACTATGATCTCAATAATAATAATAATGATTATTAGCACACAGATAAAAGTGATATAAAAGAGAAAAATGTTAAGTATAATATTTATTAATGTTATTTATTACAGGTAAAAGTGATAATTTACTGACAATACAGTTTATTGATTTGAACTGAGATCATAAAAGGATTTTAATTTCTATTTGAAAAGTCAGTCAGTTGAATTCCTTTCACATGTTTCTATATTCACAAATGTGAATATCTACATCAGATATCTTTTAATTTTATATCCCCTTAATTACATACATTTTCAACATAATGGTAACATTTATGTTTAATTTTAACAACAAAATAACATAAATCTGAGACATAAAACTATCATAGGATAGCATTTCAATATAAAACAACATTATACTTAATCATGATAAACTGTTGATGCAGAAATCTAACTGAAGTATTTTGTGAAAAAAGTAACAGATTCATTTTTTTTCCTTTGTTATTTTTCTTTCTCACACAAAACTTATGCCACAATTATGGATGCATACTCGTAAGTACTATGCTTCCACCATACCCTTCATCATAGCAAATTAATAGATATTTGAACTATCTAAATAGCTGCACATTAAACCTCATTTAACACCAAAGATCTAATGATTTTATTTTCACTTAAATAGCTGTAGTAAGTATTAGTTATTGAATCATAAGAGCTGAAGGGACCTAATTGAAATATGCTAATTAAACAACAGATCATTTTATTAACAACAAATAGACAATTATAATATAAAGGTCTCACATCACTTTTACCCACTTTTCTTAATTATTATTCTTTATAAATCTAATTTAAATTTGCATACATTCCCCCTTCATTATTTCTCAATATAAAATCTTCAATATCAATGAAATAAGACTTAAAAATCACACCCTTAAGAGTCCATTTATAAACTTTTTCTTTTAAAAAAAATTAATGTAAATCAATGATTTCTTAAAATAAGTGATTAAAAAATCTTTTTTCAAAAAGATTATTGAATTTTTAGAGCTAAAAAAAGCAAAATTAATCACAACCAAAGAGGAAACTATATTGCGATCAATATATCAATATATGCACAATAAAAGGAAAACACATGCGGGTATTGAGTAAACCTACTATCTTTTGTCTGTATTATTTGCTTCATCAGAATCAATACAGCACTGCTTTGCATTGGAATTTGGAAATGAAAGGATTGAATTTAAAAATATGCATTCAAATTTGTGTTTTAGTACTAAATTTGTCAAAAAGAAAGTTCAAAACTCATAACTTGGAAGATGAAATTAATCTTATTAATGATGGGTATAGAAATCTAACAATGAAGAAGGGAAAATATAGCATTAAAGTGGGAAGTTCCTTCGATTACTGTTTCTATAATATTTAAAAGAAAGTACTAAATACAGTAAGATAAAAATCCAATA
The DNA here is from genome assembly GCF_982258835.1 of Parasteatoda tepidariorum. Taxonomy (NCBI): domain Eukaryota; kingdom Metazoa; phylum Arthropoda; class Arachnida; order Araneae; family Theridiidae; genus Parasteatoda; species Parasteatoda tepidariorum. The sequence continues at coordinate 69,457,162 of NC_141763.1, forward strand.
GATTTAAGTTTTTCGTTTATCGTGTCAGATATGAATAATTGCGAATAAACTGTATTTACTAAGCTGTTCAAAATTTTGATGTCAATTGTCTCAAGATATATGTTTACAACATGTTTGTAATCACAAAACAATAATTGTTTGCATATGAAATAAACATCATATAATAAGAATAGTAATAGTTTAAAGTTCATAATTATATCAACTTTGAAAACAATTAAATGACACAGATTTAAAATTGTCATGCCTGAAAAGCATTTCCAATTCTTGCAAGATAGTGAACATTGACGTCGTGTTGTTGTAGCAATGTCTCAGATATAAATCCCTTGTTACAAATAGAACAAGAGAATGGAAATTTCCCATTGTGTCTGTTATTTATATGCACTTTTAAATTAGAAATGTGATTAGTGGAATGACTACAATGTGGACATTTATATGTCTTTTTACCAGAATGGATTCTTTCGTGAACTTTCAGGTTACCATTATGATTGAATCCCTTTCCACAAGTTGAACAATGAAAAGGTTTGTTTAGTTCATTTTCCCAATCAGCAAAAGATTCTTGAATATTCTCTAGAAAGAAAAAAAAAGATAAATATAAAAAACATAAATAGAATAAACTAATAAAATTACATAAAAATATATTGTATATATACATGTGTATATATAATAAATCCTTTGGAGTTCTCACACTATTGTATTGATATATTTTGCTTTGGCTACATTAATACAATATAAGAAAGCACTATTTTTGTGGATATAACTATATGAGCTAATTGATGATTTATTTTGTCCACAAATGGAAAAACGAAGTCAGTCAGTCAAAATAGAAATTCTGAAAGACATTATTAATAATTTCAAAGGATTTTTATACTTTTCATAGCAACTTTTTTATTTAATTTAAGCAATTTCTACCACACTAAGAAATGCAGCTAATACAATAAATGCTGCAATGCAACATCAAATTTAATTTTAAAGCGTCATACAAATTAAAATATATAAAATAATAATAAAAATATAAATTGTATAACAATTATAGCTGGGCTAAATTAATATACTGAGGATAAGGTAGGCAAAAACATTTCATGAAATAAAAGTGTATAATAAAAATATTCTAACTGTTATGTTTAAAAACATTTTTGTAGAAATAAGCAAAAAATATTTTGACAGTGAGAGTAATACAACTCATTACCTTTTAGTCTTCCATTCTCATTAAAAAATTTCTATAAAACTTGCATTTTGAAGATTAATTTGAGATAGTAGCCATAAAAACTTAAAATACAGGAAAATATTAATTAAATACTTTTTAACTCCTAGTTAATAAATGAAATATGTTTAGATTTATATGAAACAGGACCTATAAAAGTAAAAGCATAAAAAATGGAAAAATGATTTTTAATGCATTAACAAGAAATAAAACATGTTAAGTAGTATTTTGTTTTAAAAACATTTGTTAATTCCCAAAAGAAATAGTTTTCTTTGGTACAGTGTATTCTTATATTCTACCACTTCAACAGTAAAATTTTGATAACTTAAGACAAAGTTTATTAAAATATCATAGATACTTTATTTTTACAAAACAAACAAAAAGTTTTCATTAAAATATTTTAAATCCCCATCATATGAAATGAAATCTAGCTTCTAAATTAATAAAACTTATGAAGTGAAACAAAAACTTCAACAAAATGGCTGAAACTTTAATAACTATTGCAAATAAAGAAGTCTTTATAAATTATTTTAACAAACTTTGAAATTGTATATAAATTTATAGTAATTATGAAGTTGGAAACAGTAAATATGTGAGACTTGCATGATTTTATTTTTCTTCAAATTTTTTGACAATGTTGAAAAGTTTTGATACTCAACAATTTATCAATAGTTTCATGACACATAAATAGAAAAAAACAATGAGATATAACTTTGGCATTTTTAATTTAAATTCTAAAAAAACAATTCTTATGTTTATGCACGTAAGATAAAGATATAAAGGTTTATATTGCAATTACTTAAGGATTATCATTTATCAAATTACATTAAAGACCAGATTAATTTTTATGATGTATTGTAATTATTTAAGTCAAATGAGTGAAAATAAAAACATGCTTTTTGTTGCATTACTTTATTAAATTTCCTTAACATTATACAAAGATAAAATAGAATGCTATACATCTATATGCTAACAAAATTTAAAACTGAAATGAATATGAGTGACTTGGAGATTTTAGTGAAAATGCTAACATGATATTTTGCCTCAAGTATCAGGCAAGAAAAAAAATTTTAATTCAAAAATTTTAATTAAAACTTTGACTTAAAGGTGGAAAATAAAAAGGTTTTCCAGTAAAGCTCAACCAATTAAGATTTTTTTTTCTTCCAAGTTTCAGTTGATATCACATAGGTCACTTGGTAAATTTTGTTTGAAAATATAGTGTTTATTTTCAATTCTTTTCCTTGTTGCATAGACTTATACAACAATAAAAATTCTACCCTTTTAAAATTAGGGAACTATGATAAGTAAAAGATTTTGTATAATTTTCTTTCTTAAGAAACAATATTAGAAGTGAATAATACAGAAAGAAAATGAACAAATTTTTACGTATAAAATTTTCTTAAGTTATAAATACTGAACAGCTATAAAAATGTCCATTCAGATCACTATTGCTAGAAAATTAACAGATCGAAACTACACCAAATATTATAAAAATTATTTCAGACCCTGGAAAATAAAAGTTTAAAAAAAAAAGTTTTTCCTTTTCAAAAAACAAATATATATTTTTTAAATTAAAGTTGTTTGCAGACTTTAAAGAAATTTTATAAAATAATGTTTGAAATAATTTAAATTAAAAATCTTTTGTATTTAAGGCACTTTTTATTTAATTAAAGAGTTTTTTATTTTCTCTCAAAAGTTCTTCATTTTAGTAAGATATTATAATTACAATTAAACTTTTACTGTAATTTCAGTCTAGATTTCTTGATTACATTATTAAATAAAATACTACTATCAACAAATATTAATCATCATTTAAATAAAAAACAGATCTATGTGAAAAGAATTGATGCATATAAATTTACTTATAAATTTCATATAAATTTACACTATACATAATTTTTTTTATTCTAAAGCATAACTAATCCAGATTTCTGCTGCAATAAAACAACTGTTGAAAGTTCATAAAAAGAGGAAACAAATGCTCAAAAAAAAAAAAAAGAAAAAAAAAAGGTGATTTGGAGTTACTCAGAATTCACTATAACAAGGATGTAGAAAAATTTTAGGATAGTGGGCCAATAAAACTAGAAAAAGTCATGTTGTGTGCAATTGACAGTTTAATCTGTCAAAAATCTTCAATGACATATTTTTTGACAATTATCAAGAACCCAAAATTTTCATATAGAAAATTATATTTTGAAATAAAAATACAAAAACGATAATATACAGATAAAAAACACTTAATAATGTGCATCAAGTGTGAAATCAATTTTCATTTTATTCCCATTATAACTCCTTGTTTCCAAGAGAATACAATAACAAAACACTAATTTCAGAGCGTCCTTTATATTTTAAATTTATTTTTCAGTTTTGAATTAATAACATTATAAAGAGGGTAATTTCACAAGGAAAAATTTAAATAGTTTCCAAGCTATCAAATTTTTAAAGAATCATACAGTTAAAATAAGTACACAAAAAGTAAAATTATCATTAAGGGATCCTAATTTTTGACTGCTCTCCTGATTAAACTATTGGAACCGTATTTCTCAGATTATGGCTACGCCGATAAATTGTAGGTCAAGAGTCCTACTCCGTCGAAAAAGGGTATGTTTATCCAAAGAATGTGCTTATTTGTGTCTGATTTCGTAACTAAATATCGCCTGCACTAATTAAGGCTTCTGAATCATTAAGATTAAGACATATAGAAAAACCAAATCATTAGATCAAAAATTATTTAAAGTATTAGTTTTTTTGTTCACTGTATCTATATAAGCATTAACAACAAATGTTGAAAGAATTTCACAATTTGAGATTAGACAATTATTGAAGACCGCCTCAGTTTTACTTAAACTAAAAAATCTACCTAAATCGTGGCATAAAAAAATTTAATATCAATATTTAGATTTATAACAATTAATTATCTGCAATATAAGCTGAATAGTTATAATACTTCAAATAATAACGATCATAAATTATAAATATATCATATTCCTTGACCAAGTATTTAACAGTTCAATAATAATATTTTACATCAATTATTTATATCTATATTTTTCACAGTTAATATAAAATTAATAATAATTATAGCAATAATAGTGTAAGTGATTTAAACAGTTATGTAGCTTGACTTAAAACAAATTAACCTCAATGACATTAAAAGAAGACATTCACATTCCCCAGGTTTTTGACAGATTTCAACAGTTTAACACTCTTTGACATGTCACGTAACATGACATGTAAAAAATTAGTTTTTGATGTCAAAAACTCAACCCTGGTGCTAACATTAACAAGAAGCTGCAATTATAAAGAGATTGTCTGAATTTAGATTCTATTAGAAAGTAATATGAATGATATGACAAATATAAAGGGTCATACAAATTATACAAAGATCTAGAACAGTGTTTCCCAAACTTATAACTTTTGTGTACCCTTTCTAAATTTTTCGTAAAGCTGTGTACCACTAATAAAAAATGAATGTATTTTTTACTATAAAAAATTGCACAAAAGTTAAAAATCACAACTGGCTGTTGACACCACTAATTATTAATTTTTAACTTTGCAAAAAATAGCTAATAGAAAAATACGTAATCGTAAATTTTCATGGCTAACTTTATTTTTAAATAAAAGTTTTTGAAATTTCCGTTTGTTGCAAAATATTTCGCATAAGAACGCGTACCCCCGCTAAACTGCTCCCGTACCCCTAGGGGTACGCGTACCACACTTTGGGAAACACTGATCTAGAAGATGCAGACAACTTTATAACTGCCAAATATTCACACAGTCCCCCCCCCCTAAAATGTCTTCATTAACTAGATAAATTTATCATTTCAATTTTTTTTCTCTTGCAACTTCATCTTCTTTTTCATTTCTAAGAATCCTTTTAGTAACTTAGTTAAACTCTTACTTTAATATTTGAAAATTTTTAATTAAAACAAGTCAGAAAATGAAACCTGTATTATTTTCAATTTAAATGATTTTATTCTGTTTTAATTTTTTTAAGTCACCTGCATAATTTTTTTTCTTTTTAAATTGCTGCAACTTAGTCACATAATTTTTAAAATATTTCTGAATGATTTATTTTTTATAAAATGCACAGCTAATTCTTTGCACATTCACTGGAAAAATAAATAGAAATATTCAAGGTAAATAAAACCACACAGGCATAGCAATATGACTAGAAAGCAAATTGTTATATACTAAAAATAATTTATTAGTAAACAGAAGAGCAACAAGAAACAAACATAAGTTAATTTTTACTATTATTGAGAAAACGAAATTTGTTACTAATACTTATCAAATTAATGAGATGGTTGTGATTGGAATTGGGTTGGTATCCTATACTTTAAAGAGGCTGAACTAGATCAAAGATTTTAAATACTAAAATATCGGAAAAAATTTCTTTCCATTAGCTTTTTTAAGACAGTTCAGAATGGAGACTGATCGTTTGTTGGTTCTGGTCAAAATTATAATCTGTGCATGAATAAATGCATGTGTGAATGGGTCTGCCATATAAAACAGGTGTGACGTATGGGTGTGGCAGAAGTCGAATTCTTGGCCATAGATGGCGCCACTAGAAAATAAGGACAATTGCACCCCTTCTGCCTGAATTGCCTACAATAACAACAAGACAGTTCAGAAACTATGTCAAAAGACTTCATGGATCACTTTTGATTCACAAGCCATAGGTTGTGCATCCCTGTACCATAATTTTACATCACATTTTCAAAGTGCTTTGTTATAGTATGCAGCTGTAGTTGTCTCTGTCCAATGAATCCTTTTCCACATTGTGAGCAAGTATGGGTAAATTTTCTAGTATGTCTGTACACAATATGCTGTTTGAGATTGGATGACTGAAAAGCACTGTAGTCACAATGATGGCACTTATATCGTTTAATTCCAGAGTGAACTCGCTCATGAAATAAAAGGCTTGTCTTATGAACAAAAGTCTTTCCACAAGTGGAGCAAGAAAACACTGGTCCTAAAACGACAACATAATTTAATTTATTTTTGATTTTCCTTTTAGATAGAAATTAAAAATAGATAGACAATATTAAAATAAAGAATATATAAATAGTTTAAAGTAAAAAGTTATTTTTAAAAATGTAAGATTTCTCACACAAACTATATTTTTGACTCACAATGTTTAAACAAAGAAAGAATATTTTTAACACAATTTTGCAAATAAATTATTTTCATTAAACTAATTATGGATATTGAAAAAGATTTAAATTTATTGGGTGAGTAGAATTATTGACTATGTTTTGGTTATAGTCGAATGATTTACATCCTTTTTAACTATGCCATTTTTTTCTACAATAATTTTCATAAATTTACAACAAACAATTATTTTCACTAAACAAACAAGGAAAAAAAGTTTAAGATCCAAGTTTATTAAATGAGAAGTATAATTCACAATATTTAAAATTAGTTAAATAGAATGATTTATTGCCTTTTTATGAAAGCATTTTTGAAAAAAAAATTTTACACAAATTTACAGCAAAAAAAAATTTTTTTTTAATAAGTTAATCGGAATTAATGATCAGAGTTCATAGAGGGTGCAGTTTAAAAAAATCTTTAGAGTGAATAGTTTAACTGTAGTGCGTAGAGTGAGTAGTTTAATCTAACTTTGGTATTAAAAGAATGAATCATTACCTTCATATATAAACATTATAATGCCTCAGTAATTAGAAACAAAACATTTTATGCATACAAATAGAAATTAACATTATACTGAGGGGAAAAAGTAGAAGATATATAATATTATTAATAAGTAATTAAATTGTCTATACTAATGCTAAAGTTCCCCAACGCAAAAAGTAATTACACATTTTATTAATCAAGAGGAATAATAAAACCAACGATTTAATGATTTAACATTGTTTGGAAATGGGTGAAAATATCAACTGCAGATTGACAAAAAAGAATATTTTTTTCTCATTCGAAATGAATGAAATAGTGATACTAATTTTCACAAACATATACGATGTAAATAAATATTATAGCGAAACACATATATTATAGCAAAATAAAAAGTGTAAAAAAAATTTGTTCAGGAAATTCTACTTTTTTAGTATTTATATATTTTTTTATTAAGTTTTAAAATAAGGTAATAAAAATATAAAATTGGTAAAAAGGTAATTGGTATAAAATTGGTATTTATTAAGCAAAAAAGTGGAAAGTAGCAGTTTTTAATCATAATAACTTAAAACTATCAAACAACAGGTGTGGAACTTTTTGAAAAAAGAATATTAACACTTATAATCTATTATCTCTTACGAAAATAAATTTTTTTTTATCCAATCTCCTAAATAAGACTCATCTTTGAAAAGCTAAATGTGCTGTGTATAGGTTGTTTTGTTGTTTATGAGTTGTTTATTGTCTTTTAAGTTGTTTTCATGAAAACTTTATCACCCTAAAAAATTTAAATTTCTATTAATATGTATGCTATTAATATTCATATGCTTATTACCAATATGATAGGAAGATGGTTATGGTTACAATAACTACACTTTTAGCATTTTTGAACAGAATGGATTCTTTTATGATCCTTAAGGTAGCTGAGTTGTCTGAAACATTTGAAACAAGTAGAATAATGGAATAAATTGACATTAGATTTTTCTGACTCAATCTGCAAAACTCCTGCATTGTTCCCATTCAATTTCAGAAAGAAACAAATTTCTGGCTTTTCCAGGTATATCGGATAAATTTCAATGGAAATCCATACCTTATTTTATATATACCATGCAATTTTTCCTCAGAAAACTTTAATTTTCCTTTTTTGTAATATCAAATATTAGATTTTGTGAGTAAAAACTAACAATAGAATGACAGTGGAAACATCTTTTTAGGAAAAGTTTCTCTAAAAAGAGGAATTTTATAAAATAATTGTAATAGATGTTAGAATTATTTAACTTGAATCTCAATAACTAACTACTGTTGCTTAAAATTCTAAGACTTGTAATTTTCCAGGCTTTTTGTAAAAAATTGCAACTTTCCCTGACTATTCCCTGTTTTTTAGAGTTAAAATAAAATTCCAAGATACAATTTTTACAGCTTAATGTTTTGTTCATTTACAATAATTTTGGTTTTATTACGGAAGAATAAAAAATTTGAGAAAATTAATTATTCATAGAAACATAAGGATAGTGTTTATGAATTTTTTTTCAATAAATAAATGCCTTATCTAAAAACAGAAAAAGTAAAATATTTAATAACAGAAAAGTAAGATATTAGATAAAATACTACATCCATAACATAATGTTAAAACTGAAAGATATATTTTCAAAATGCCACTTGAAATGTTATTTCTCTACATTCTTTGTATATCACCCAGAGCAGAAACAAAATTAGCAAATTCGAGGTGTTATTTTATTTTATTACATTTAAAATTATTTCAGAATGTTATTTTATTTTTTTCACTAGTAAAATAGTTTAGAAGATAGCTTTTTAATTTTATTTTTTTAAACTTATTTATTTTGTTACTTAACAATGGACCCCAGATTTTACTTGATTACAAAAGAAATTTTTTGTTTAAAGTTATTTCAAATTGATCAAATAATTATAATGCTTTATTGGATATCTGTTGCTTAATAAATCAGAACTTGATGAATTTTTCAATTTGGATTATTCAGATCAATTAGATGTGTAACAGTCAATCAGTGGCAAAATTCTTAAGCTTTGTTATCAATGCATCAGTAATTCATCATAATTTAAAAAAAAAAAAAATTTCTTAAGAAATTAACTCTTGAAAGTTTATTACAAACAATTTCAATATAATCAACTAAGTTTAGTAGCAGCATTTTACAAATATTTTAAAAATTTAATGATTATGTTGAAGCAGGGATTTTCAACTGGAACTTAGCTAACTGATAAGTACACATTCAATTAACAATTTTGTATGTAGCAATATTTTTCCAAAACATGGAGTTAATTGTTTGGCTTAATCAAGATAATATTTATACCACTCTCTTTAGGTGCATTATAGAATGTGAATAGAAAATTTCATTTATTAAAAAAAAATTTTTTTTTCTTTTATACTTAATTTCAAAATTAACAAATAGAGTTTATAAAAGTACTAATTATCTTGATTAAATTTAATTATTGGACAAATATCTAAGCCAAAAAAGGGTTTGCTTCTAAATTTCAAAATAAATAAATAATAACTAGAAAGATCAATGCATAAATTAAAAAAAGTGTAACAGAAAATAAGATGTCTAAAAAAATAGAAACATGGTACTACAGATCCATAATTTTATTGACTTCATAAAATTCCTTTGTTGAAATAAAAATTCATAAAAATTAAGAAAAACCCTTGAAAGTTTTTATTACAGATTGATTATTAAATGAGATTGTAGGATAGAATCTTTACTTAATGAGGAACTGAGAAAACGGAAAAACTGTCATTAAATCTGAACACAAAATGCTTAAGCATTAAAAAACACACACACAAAAAGTGATGAAAGTATATTTATGTAATATTGGGTGAATAGCTGAAATTCATTTTATTTCATTTTCAACCATAAAATACTTAATACATTTAATGTTTCATCATCAGTGTACCTGCTATAGCTTCGAAAAGCTGTTTTAAGATTTTGTAGTGACTCTCCAGCACTAGCATATGTAAGTACAGTACAGAACCCGTTATCCGGAAATCAGAAAACCAAAAAACCGGAACGAAATTCGATAAATTTTCCAGCCATTTAAAAAAAAAAAATTTTTTTTTCCTCATAAGATTTTAGGATTTTTCTTTCTTTTTGGAAAGATGTTTACCTTACTATCATTTTGGAAATAATCATTAGTGTATTACTTCGTTTTTTCTTCTTTTTAAGATTATTTCCAAATATTATTTTTTTTTAGTTGGGTTTAACAATTAAAAAAACGGCTTTTTGTAGCGATTCAGAAAACCGGAAAAATCAGTTATCCGGAATAGCGATGGTCCCGATCGTTCCGGATAATCGGTTCCCTACTGTATAAGTAAAGTTTCTTTTTCAGAATCAGTGCATTTTGTTTAGTGAGCTTCTAAAACTCTCGCAATGATATTCTCACTAGTACTGTATGTAAACACCTTAAAATACTATTACTAAAGTGAAATGAATCAATGAGATCGAAATAAATCTATAACATTTTAATGTTTAAATTAAACACTTAAAACTGCTAAGACTAGAACATTTTTAATGATTGCTCATCTTAGCAATTAAATTTGAAATTTTATACTCTAAAATAAATAAAAAATTTAGAGTATGTTTAAAGAGCAGAGTAAAATTTGTGAAGATATTATAAGAGAAAATGTAATGAGTGACACAAAATTAAAATATATTAATAAAAATATATTATGATAAACAAAAAATTTAACAACAACCAAAAACTCAAATAAAATGTTTAGGTAAAAACATATAAAACACATAAAGATGAATCAAATGTCAAATTAACGCGATTAGCAATTTTCATTATACAATCTTCAAATGGGAAAACTAATATTTTTTAAAACTACAGATGTTGTACATAAAAGCTACTAACTATATATCATCTCTTGGAAAAAAGGAATGCCTTTCAATGGAACGAGTGAGCTTTAGACATATGGTTTTTCAACAAACTTTGAGCAGAATAACTTTTGCCGCAAATATGACAAATTTCAGAACATGTTTTAGTATGTTTCAAAAATATATGTTTTTTCAAGTTGGAGAGTTGATTTGATTGATGATTACAATAGTCACACTTGTAAAATTTTTGTCCAGCATGAATTCGTTCATGGACTTTAAGATTATCACGTCGATTAAAGCTTTTACCGCAAGTTGAGCAATGGAAAAATGTAATACCATTGTCCTGATATTCTAAGTGTGCTTTTAGAATGGAATCAATTTGTATGAGCCCTAAAACAATAAAAAGTAATAGATTAATAACAAAAATAATAACCTTTTTATCAACAAAAAAGCTAAGCAACTAATATAATGTCTTTAATATAAATTCCATTTAATATAAATTTCATCTAAAATTAAATAAGTTTAAAAATAAATTTAAATTGATCTTCTGAGCATTAAAGATACAAACAAGTGCATATGAAGTTTTTCCCTTTATATATTATTTCCCTATGTATAATTTAATGAAAAATATGTTTGTTATGCAAGATGACAGTCAAGTTGAGATTTGGTATAGGCCGGAACTAACTCTCAAAGAATTAACCCTTTCATAAAAATGACTTAACAAAGCTCCATATTGGATCAGGAACTTCATCACTAATTTAAAAAAAAATTAACCATACACTATTCTACTGATATCTAGTTATTATGTAGTAGCAAAAAGTCTATGTGGTTCCAAACTTTTTCGCATCACAAATAATATTACAAATAAAATAAATTAAAGATATAAATTTTGCAATAGATAAAACAAGAAACAGTTTGATGACATAGAAACATTTATTTCTAAGGACAAAAAAACCTAAAAACTATAAAACAAAGATAGTGTTAAAGTAATTTACATACTGTACAAAATTAAACAATAAATTAAAACACTTACAATAAGTAAAAGCTTATCCAATACTTCAAAAAATCAAAAGTAACTGTTCAATAGACTAGATACATTTCACAACACTTAATTCACAATAAATAAACATATTAAAAATCCTGAGTAAATATATTATTTTAAGCTAGTTTTCAGTAAAGTGTTATCATGCAATACATATTTATAACATTCATTTCCCCTTAGAATATAAATAGATTAAATATAATTTAAAAAATTTAAGATAAATAAATGTAGTATGATTCAGGTTCAAAGCGGAAATTAAAACAGTTCAATTCATTCAGATTTTGAATTATGAAAAATATAAACTGATAAGGCAATTACAACATTGTTGAATTGTTCTACACAGAAATGTTTAAGGTGTAAAGTTACATGAAAATCTGTTTAACTAGAAACGATCTAGAGCTATGCATGATATTATAATTTTAAATTCATGAATACAATGTATATAGTATTCCATTTGTATACATATTAAAATACCCAAATAAAAACTTAAAAAATAAAATGTGGATAAAAATTAATAATCTTATCTTTATGTCTTTTAATCTTATAAAAAGGACTGATTTTGTTTATCACATTTTCAGGCTAACTAAATATCAGATTATTCATAAATTAAAAATAGTTATAACACTTTTTAGACTCAATTACTTTATAATTTTTTTCAGGAATATAAATAATTCAGATATTTTAAACAATAACTAAACTGACTCGTTTAATATACAAATATGTTTATAACAATAAAAAAATTCTCTGTATTCTCTAAAATATTTTACTTATAAATGGAAACATCTTTTGTTTTTCCTCAATAAAACTGAAACCCCAAACATGTTTGCATTTAACACTATATTCCAACCACATAAAAATAAAAGTTGACACCTTTAGTACCCTCTCCTTTACATCTAGCATACTAAAAGAATCTACTTTACTATATGAATATAATAGGTACTAAACCAACAACTGAAATAGTACCAGAATAGAGCAGAATACATAAAAATATCTTTATAGGAATAATAATCGTAGACAGTTTATAAACAGGTAGTCTTTAAAAGTATGTAACTAACGATTAAGGAAGGTAGGGTACATCAAAAGGATGGAGAATCACATAGCTACCCATGATCAGAAAAGTCAGGATAAAATGATAACAATGATAGATCTGAACAGAGACAAGAAAGTGATCAAAAGAAAACATTTATCGGATACCATGAGAGCAAGAACCATACTAGATGAATACAATTTATAATGCAACAACAGATGCTTGAAGTTTTCCACCAACAGAACTATATCTTATATTTTGTAATAAGATTTTTGATAATTACTAATTATTTGCAGGTATTGCGAAAAATAAAGAGCTTTCCCTTGTTAAATTATTAGCACTTTTTTAAATGATGAATCATTTTAATTTTCAAACTAAAAATGGCAAAAAAAAGTAGCCTTAGTTAAAAATCAAATTAAGTTTAAAAGTTATTTAAGGTTAAAATATTTAAGTTTAAGTTCAAAATTATTTACAGAATATTATATTTTATAAGGCATAAATTTGTTTTTCAAGGATGTGAATGTAAATAACTCTACTTCTTACATAAACTGCTCAGCAACGTATGTTACAGATTTGAGTACTTTCTGCATCAGAGGTTTGCACCGTACAATAGTAAGCATGTCAAATACCATCAAAGCATTGATTACCAGGCAGGATATCAAAGCAACATAAACAAATTTAGCCTGAAGATTCATAATAAACTTCACATGCTTAAGAGATATGAGAGCTTTCCACAAGAAGAAATCGAGACTCAATAAATCAGGTAATAGCGAGGGCAACTGGCAGCCATAGTGTTTATAGGTTAACAAAAGCATTACATTGGCATGCTTACAACTCTTTTGGAAGATTTAATTCTTACATTTTAACATATAAAAAAATTTTTCATTCATACTCCATTCGTATTTGAACAAATTTTATTAAAAATGACTTTGAGTGCCATTACATTTAAACATACACATATAGAAGGCCTGCTATTTATCTTTATAGTTTTAAAGGTTGGTTAACTGTGACTATTTAACATGCACTACCATTAGGAAATAAGTTCTTTAAAGTGAGTAAAACTTCACAGGTAAGAATTAGCAAGACGTAAAGGGCTGTCTAGAGATTTACAGCAACATTCAGTAATGGATTGCTACACAATTTTTAATCATTACGATGCACCCAAACTTCCCTAAAAGTTTGCTACGACTTTTTTGCGACAACCTTTATATAGTTCAAAATTTAATGCATAGGAAAAAGAGAACCATTATATAATATTAATCTATATCTATTACATGAAGAAAAAATTATTAAATATTCATTTAATAAAAATCTATTATTACTACAAATCATTTGAGTAATTATGAGCAACAAACATGTGTTTTTTAAGGTAACTTTTTGTTGAATATCCTTTCTTACATATAAAACACACTTTCATAGTTCCTTTGGTATGTTTAAGCTTAATATGAACTTTCAAATTAGAGAGGTGATTGGCACTATGGTCACAAAATGTACATTTATATAACTTTTGTCCTGTGTGTATTCTTTCATGGACTTTCAGATTATCCCGACGAGCAAATTGCTTTCCGCAATAGGAACAATGGTAAAAACTAGACCATTTTTCAGCCTCTACTTCAGATGAAAATTCATAAGAACCTAAAAAAAAAGGTATATATATTAGATTTAGGGATAAGATTTTCTTAAATATAATGTACCAAAGAAAATATAATATTTTAAATATTAATAACAAATATCTATAACTTTCATGAAAAAGAATAACAATATTTTCTCAATGAATTAAAAATGAAATTAAGTATACTTAGTCTTTTAAGTATACTTAAAAATGAAGACCTATTTTTAAATAAAATTATGGGTGTTTAAATAAAAGAATTCTTCAAAATATATATAGCACTGTGAAATAGTAAAGAATTGCAATATATTTTTCAGCAAGGTAAAAATTTGTTTAGTAGATTATAATTATTTTATTTATATTTTTCACTGAAATATATTTACATTAGAAAAACTTCACAAATGTAAAAACAAAATATTTTTATGCTTAGCAATTAAAAAAAATATGTTCAAATTAATAAATTGACAAAAATTTTATTACTGATAAACAATATTTAAGAATAATAATGTTCCAAAAATAATTTTTATTTAATTTGACTTTTTGTTTTTTAACAAATATAAAACAAGCAAATTTACAAAAAAAATTTAAGAGTTTTTGGGAAAGAATTCTTTCATTTCACTTTCAATAATTAAATTAAATTCCTGAATTTTATAATCAAATTCAAGTGATAATCCCCCCCCTCTAAAAATTCAATTTTCAGTTTGAAAAAAAAATCTAAAGTTTATTAGCTGTTATAAATACAATTTACAGCAATAGGTAAATAATAACAATGACAATAAAGCAAAAACAGCAATTAGAACTAATGACCTTGGGCATAATAAAAAAATCTGAAATTTTTTTTTTATAAACTCAAACTTTGTCATGTGAAATAATCTTACTTGATTAGGATTTTTACTACACACAGTGCAAAAAAAAACTATTATGCTACAGTCAACTCATCCATACCTTAAGATGAACTCAGTAGCTAAGAATTATAATTCTTAAAATACTTTTAATACAAAATCTTCTAACACATATTTAAAATTAAAATAATCAAAAGAAAAACAAAACATTACAAGTATCTTAAAAAACATATAATAAAAAATAAATATCATTAGATATAATAAATAAATAAAAAAAATGCAGCTAAGCACAAAATATTTTTGATATGATTTTTAATTTTTGAAAATCCCATACATAGTTCTACATACTTACAATAGTCATTTGAATTGTTACTACTTTTATTAATTTTACTTCTTTTGATATAAGCATTGTTGAAGATGAAATTCCCATCGTATTTTAGACGTAAATCCTCTAGAGCAAATGTTGCAAACAAATGGATACTTCTTTGTGTGTTTGTTAACGATGTGGTTTTTTAAATGAACAAGTTGAGTTGCACTATAGCTACAATGATGACATTTATAAGCTTTTTTTTCATCGTGAATTCGTTCATGTACCTTGAGTGAGTCTTTTCGGTTGAATGTTTTACTACAAATGGAGCAAGAAAATTGTCTAACATTTAGCAATTGACCTAGCCTGAAGTATGATCCGACTACCCCTAAAATGGAAAAATAAAGAAAAAAAATTAAATCATTTCATACTGTAATGGTATTACATTTTTGTTTTGCAATCTTATTTCAAAATGTGCAGTATGGCATATTATGCATAGCATGAAAAATTCAAATGAACAGAAACATTATATAATATTTATTTAAAAACTGCAGAATTTCAATAGACATATAAACATTCAACACTCTACTTTCAAGCTTAAATATATACATAAATAAAATGTGTATTTTGCAAAAAACCATTTTTATTTCAAAAGAAGTAGTAAATAAGCAAAAATTAAGTCAGAAAACAAATTCTAAAACTTCAGGATAAAATCTATAACATATACATCGGAGGAACATACAGTTTACAACTTTTTTCTCTCAAACACCTCACTAGTTTTAAAGACATTTTCTGAGGCTGTTAAACCAAAAGCACTTGCCATAGATATATTGAATAAATAAAGCATTTTGATTCAAAAAAGAGATACAATTGTTAAGTTTGTTACATTTCGACAAAAAAAAAAAAATTTATAACAATAATTTTATAACATTCTCATTAAATTTCAAAATTAGTGACAATACATGGTCATATGTCAATGTTGCTATCAGACCACACCAAAATGATAATGCGAAAGATGGTTATTTTGAAAACATTGTTTGATAGCTTTTCTCAGTTAGCAGTGTCATTCATCTGTTGATTACTTTTGCACTTGAAAACGTGTTAGGATAAAGAACTGGTTTTCTAAGCAGAGGGCAAGAAACTATACATTTTTACCTTCTTTCAATTATTATTATTTTCTCAAATTTATTTTATAAAATTATGGTGAATCTTGGAACACCCAATAGGAAGGCAATTGAAATTCTTTGTAATTTTGGCATTACACAAAGCTGCCAAATTATAACATTATTCTCCAGTAGTTATAATTATATAGCAGTGAAGATTTTTTCTTGCGAGTAATATTGAAAAACAAAATCAAGAACCCTGTGGCAGAATTTTTTCTGACTTTCTGCGACAAACCTAACTAGAACCAATATCTTTCTGCAAGATATTTTTATCGTTATAAATGTATGTGTAATGAATTTATAATAATAGATGAAATTCGTGTTTATAAAATAAGTCTACATGTATAGAATAAAACTGTGTAGATTTTTTTTCTTAATTTCATAATATAAGTTTTCATTTCTTAATAAGTTTAAATTGTTTAAGTATAAATTTGCATAATCTTTGATAATAACGAAAAGTTATAAATGTATAGATCTGCAGACAAAAATGCTTATTAGAGCATAAATAAAGGTTACCCAGAACCTGTAATAAGATAGAACTTATAGAAATAGCTAAGAATGAACAAAAAGATTAAAGTTATAAAACAAGATAACTGAATTTGAAGTATCAGTTTAAAACAGTATCAAAATTAAATTATTAAAACAGTTAAAAACAGTATGATTTAATGTTTCATTATAGTAGTTATATCAGGTACAGAAACAAATCAGGTGAAAAAATTAATATTGTAGTTGAGTAATCAAAGTAATAAAATAGAATTGACTATAACCGAATTCTAAAAGCAAAAAAATTAAAGCAATGTTTGTTTCAATTTTTTCTACATCTAATTAATTTTATCTAATTAATTATAGATTAATTAGATTCGATTAATATTGTACTGACTTATTGAAAGATTTTTTTTTTTAAAAAGGAGGTAAATAAAACTTTTTTCGTGATCAGATTAAGTTCAGAACAAAAAAAAATACACAGCGCTTGTGATTTCGTACTGTTTTGTGTAAATATATAGCATTGATTCCACACGAAGTATACAGAAGCGGTTTCCGACTCAATATGCTCAAGTCTATTCAACATCTCGAAACGAAATAGTCCTTATCAGTACTGAAACATCGGTATTAGAGCCATACTCATTGGATGCGATTTTTTTCGCATGCGTATGGAAACCTGGTTGAAAGTGTTTCACCAGTAAATATTTTCCACCAATCTGGTTTTCATTCGCATGCCAAAAAATCGTAGATAGTGAGATATCTTTCTCCTTCCGCGGTATGCTAGAAAAAAAAATATTTAAAAAAATTCTGTAAGAAAATTTTTTTGCAGAACCATCATTGCTTCTGCAGAAATTTTTTGTTTCTGTAGAAAATGTTTTTTTTTTTTTTTTTTTTTTGGTAAAACAGTCTCTGTTTCTGCAGAATTTTTTTGAGAACTTTTGTTTATGGCAAACCAAAAATTTTTATTTCCCAAATAAAAAAAATCTTTCTGCAAGAACTCAGTCGCTTACTGCGACAATGTCGCTGTGTCGCCGTGTTTCTGCCATGGGGATCAAGAATTTAATTGAGATTTCACAAGTTGCATTATTTTTAATATATAAATATTAAGTACCTGAGATAATAAAATTATACATGGGAGACATACATTGAATTTAATTCCTGAATAAATAAATAAAGTAGTCCCTAAATTTAAAAAAAAAAAATTTGAAAAAAGTACCAGAAAATGAGGGATAAATTAAAAAATTTATTTATTTGATTTGTTGCCTTCAAAAGCTTTTTGTAACTGAGTTGGTAGTCGAAACTAAAATTCAGAGAAAAAATAGAAAATCTGGATCTCTGCTAATTATTTCTAAAAATAGGTTTAAAAAAACTTTTTTCTTTTAAAGTTATAAATTTAATAAAATTTCAACCCCTGCTTAAAAGCCATTACAATAAACAGACAAATTTATTTAAAAGAGATCAAGGAAACCAGCTGATTAAATCAGGATGTCTGTTTATAACAAGTAAACAAAAATTATAGTAATAAAAAAAATCTATGCACAATATAAAATTACAAAATTAACTTTTATTGCTTTTATTTTAACTGTAGAGGAAAGCATGTGAGTTTTGTTTGTGATTTAATTCTCTGCCATTCTTCAACACTCATAATCTGAAATTTAAGAAATGAAACATTTGATTAAAAATATAATATGCATGCAGAAACATGAGCAACATGATGTTACATAAACAACAATCTATTACAATAAAAACCTTTTGTTTTTGTTGGAAATAAACAGTTAGATACTTTTTTTTCTGATAACTTCACAAAAATAATTTTCAAGAAATTTATGAAAAATTCTTCATTAAATCTAAGTTATGATTGTAATAACAGTTTTGTACAGGGTTTTAACCATTTCTAATGATTATCGCATAACACCTTTTAGTAGTCTTATTTATAGAAGCATTCATTCAAAGAAAATTTTAAAATTTATGAAGAAAAACTCATTTTGAAAATAAGTTAAGAAAATTTTGAAAAAAAAAAAAAAAAACTAATTTTTAAAATAAGTGAAGAAAAACCATCTAAAACAGTTTATAATCATCGCTTAACAAGCAATCTATCAAGAAACAAGTAAATTACTATGAAAAGGGTTTTAAATTTTAACTTATTCAGAGATAGATATATTCTGATAAAAACCTTAGAATACTTATGTAAATATATTGGCAGATAGAGAGCGACATTCTATTTATTGAATTTAATTCCTATTCAAATAAGACTATTAAACAAAATTAAAAAATTTATAATGCATACAATGGTATGACACACTGAATCTTGTTAAATTAGATGCACAAAAAACAAGTTCGACTATATTTGTCCAAATACACAATTCAAACTTAAAATTACTTATGAAGTAGAGTGGACACTAATTTTATGATAATAAAGACGGTTTTTCGCAGTAAACCCTTTACCACACAAGGAGCATACATAAGGGAAGTTTCGAGTGTGTTTATACACGACATGTTCCTTCAAGTTGCAATATTTTGCGGTTGAATGATCACAAAATGGGCATTTATAACGCTTATGAACAATGTGTATTTTTTCATGCTTTCTAAGAAGCATTTCATTTTGAAAAATCATCCCACATAAAGTACAGTCAAAAACAGCACTGAACAGGTCTGATGAATTTCTTGTATAACACAGTTTTGCATCATAGTACTGAGAACTCTCATCCAAATCTAAAAAGAAATATGTTACTGTCAATTGTATTGCAAAAATTTAAACAATATGAATGTGTTTCCATAAATTTCAAACAATAAACATGAATACTTATTAAGCATTTAAGGAAAAACATAAGAAAATTTTGATATACCATTTGTTTATACATGAAAATATTTCATTTTTTGATGGAAACTTCACACAGATACCAATTTAGCAATTGAAATCCGAACACCTTACAACTGGGGGTAGCCATTAACAAAAGTTGCCATTTTTTAAAAATAAGTTTTACCTATAATATGTTATGTGTGCAAAGAATGAGAGTTAAAATAAATACATATTATAAGTTCTGCATTTATTGCATAGTAATAATGTTGAATCCAAAGAGATTCTTCATAAATTTCCCATTTTAAATTTGAGTTAAAATGCCTGATATGAATTACAAGCAACAAAGTTCCATGATTACAATAGCAAAACCAAAAATTAGGAAGATCAATAGAGTTTAATAAAGTTTATAAAACATACGTTAGTAGTCACAAAATTTAAAAATTCACTTAAAATATTACGAAGTATAGTCTTTTTAATGTTCTTAAAGAATTTTCATTTTAAAGAAATAAAAATTCTGCACAAATACACATAAACTTAGGAGCAGATAAATCTTCAGAAATATCAGCTTTATTAATAGTGAACAGAATCAATCTTCTTAACTTACCAAATTCTAAATGGTATGTGTAGGTTTCAGTTACAGATTCAAAATAAGTGTTAAGATATAAAAACAATTGACTTTCTAATTTTGATATAAATAAATGTTTTAAATCTATCCTAACCAAGTAGAAAATGAAATTAAACATTAATCTTACTTAACAGTTTTAAATGCTTACTGTGCATTATACTATTTTGCTCACAACTAGGCAATTATTATAAATTTTAGTATTACAGTAATAAGATAGTAATATAATCAAAGATAATTATATTACTATCATCAAGTTTGATAAAAAAAAATTAAAAAAAAAAACAATATAGGAGCATGTATAAAATCTATAAAAAATTTTGTTTTGTACCACTTTTCTTTGCTTACATCTGTTAATAAATGGAATATATTAAACAGAGATAATCTCCAACATTTTAAATTTCTACACTCATAAAGCCTACCTATCAATTATAACCAAATGAACTCAAAAGTTGAAGTCAGGGTTGGCAAGGTTTAGGACAGAATGGATTAATCCACGGTTTAAACCGTTCTGTCCAAAACCTCTTTGTCCAAAACCCTTTTACTCAAATTATGACACAATTTTATCTGAACAATATTAAAGAAGTAAAATAAACATAGAACTAATAACATATTGATAATTAAATCTACTACAGAATAATTGTTTTTAAAAGTATAATGTTTTATTAATATTGCTTGACTCTTCAATTTAAACATTAAACAAAGGAAGATTAATAAGTAATCAAGTTCAATTGGTCCTCTCATTCAATAGTACATAACTGAAGTTGGACCTTGCCATACAGGTTAAGCTATTAGGGACTAAGTGCTTGATTAGTCATAAACAGGTTTATTTACCTATAGTACTATTCAAGAATACTGTTATTTCATTCATGTTCAATTCTTTTAGCATAGTGGTGATACATCACTAGTGTCAGTAACTGAAACTGATGTTATGCCTTTCAAAACTGTTAATACATTTTTCAGTTATTTTATATTTTCAATTTAAACTAATATATTCATATTTAAAAACAATTTTTTTAAAAAATAGATGTCTTTTTAATCATCCTGTGATGCAGAAATTATAACTTTTTAAAAAAATATTGTGAAAAATAAAAGGTTAATTTTTAAACAAATTTAGTATTTTTTTTAAAAAAAATATTTTTTAGTATTGCATTATTTATCCTTATGCAAAAATATTATTTATCAGTAAGGCCCGGATTTTGATGACATTTGCATTTTTGGACATTTTTTGTCCTTTAGAGCATTTTTTGAGATTTATAGGGCATTTTCCTTAATTTTTGGGGCGTATTTTGCATTTTAAAGCATTTTTTAAATTTCTTTGTTAATTTTTTGTAATTTTTATTATTTTTTATTATTGCACTGACTTCCAAACAATGAAGAAAATCTCTAGGATATTAACAGGTGAAGCAACATCTTTTCAAATTGAAGAAGATAGTCAGTAAGTGTGACCGTCCTTTTCAAGTACGCACCAATAACATCAGTAGACGTTGAAAGAAGTTTCTCCTGGTATAAAAATTTGTTTTCAGACAAGAGGCGCTCGTTTACATTTCAAAATATTAAAAAAAAAAAATTTATAATCCATTGTAATTCTGATATTTAGTAATATTATGAGATGGAAATTGTTATATTCATTTAAGTTTCTATACAAAATGAAAATGTTTTGGAGTCAATATATTTTCCTTTTTTTTTGTTGCTATTTTAGGATATAACATATTTTTCAAACTTTAATGAACGTAGGACAAGTATTGCATTGCTTTATATTTTTTTAAAAGACTCATAATAATTTTAAAGAGTAAAACATTGTTTTAGTTCAATATTTTTACTTCTATTTAAGTCATGTCATACGGCATTTTTAGCGCAATTTTCGCATTTTAAGGGCATTTTTTACACTTTTAAGGGCATTTTTTGCACTTTTTAAGGGCATTAATTGAGATTTTTTAGGTCATCAAAATCCGGGCTCTATTTATCAGTATTAAAAGCATATTTATATTTAAAGGATTAGGTATTGACTTTTGTTGTTCAATGAATTATGAAGGTTCAAAAATTATAAACCTTTTCCTATTATATTACATTATTTTCTTTTGATAAGTTAAAGTAAATTGTATAAAAAATATCAAATATTTATTGATACATGTAATTATTATGTGTACAATGGTTACATCTATAGAATTTTTACCTTTTACCAAAGTTCAAGGCTTTGGACAGTTTTACCCAGTTTAAGACAGTAAAACCCACGTGTCCTGTCCAAAACCAGTTAAGGACGTCCAAAACCCCAAACCTGGTTGAAGTGATTTGAGGATTTTCACCAGAAAACAATTACTATTTTTCAATGTAGCTGAGAAATGTTAGAATGTTGTAACAAGTTGTAAAGTGACACTACATCATTAGAAAGTTAGGATTTTTTTATTTTTAATTCAATGTAGGGCTTCTGGAAAATTTTGAGTATCAGTACCTGCATCAAAATAATTAAGTTTTAAAAACACTCAAAGAAATACAGTAGGGTAGGCGAGAATTTCAGATTTTAATTAGTACAATTTCGGAATTTGGTGGTAGGTAAATATTAGAATATAACATCAGAGAATATTATAAATTTGATCGATAAATATACCCTCTTTTAAAACTTATTCCAAAGGGATGATTTCCCTATATATTTTGTTAATTTCAGTTTGTACAAATAGATAGAATTATGGAAATACAGTAGGGAACCGATTATCCGGAACGATCGGGATCATCGCTATTCCGGATAACTGATTTTTCCGGTTTTCTGAATCGCTAGAAAAAGCCGTTTTTTTTATTGTTAAACCCAACTAAAAAAATTTTTTTTTGTGGAAATAATCTTAAAAAGAAAAAAAAACGATGGAGTAATACACTAATGATTATTTCCAAAATGATGGTATGGTAAACATCTTTCAAAAAAGAAAGAAAAATCCTAAAAACTTTAGAGGAAAAAAAAAATTTTTTTTTCAAAAATGGCGGTAAAATTTATCGAATTTCATTCCGGTTTTTTGGTTTTCCGGTTTTCTGATTTCCGGATAACGGGTTCTGTACTGTACATCTAAGTTTTTGCTGACAAAATTTGTATGATACAATAACATCTAAGAAAATTGGAACCAAGGTACATAGCTCCAAAATTAATTTTGTAAATTTAAAGACACTGAAAAAAAATATTGTTAGCAGTGCACCATATTCTTTAGAATGAAACCAATTTTTTTCATATTTATAATTGACTACTTTTTAATGCAATTCTGCTCTACTGTGGCTTTATATATTAGTTGTACCAGTTTAAACTAAAAACTTGTGATAACATAGTAAACAAATAAATACTAATCTATTCTGCTGGCCCATACAATAAAGTCACTGATAAAAAAAACATAAATTCAACTGTTTTTTTTCTTCAGTTTAATACATTTAAAAAAAAAATAATAAATAAAACAGCTTAATTTATTTGCAATGACAAAATAGATAGACACCAAATAATAATATTTGTAATGTTGTAGAATCAAAAGAACTTGTAATAACTACATTGAACAATTAAAATGTGTTATCAGTTGCATTTATTTTAATAGATACCCTGCACAACTTTATTGGTTTTACAAAAACATCTAACAATCTAGATGCTTGCCCAGAAATTCGGGCTATAGTGTATTATGATACATTTAATGTAGCAAATTTAGAATTAAACTTTCGGCTAAATCAAATAAATTTAATGCAAGGAAATGAATTATTTATGTTAATTAAACTCCACAAATTAAGATGTTTGTGGCAAAGAATTCTACTCAAGAAATAAAATTTTCCAACTGTAGGATATATTAAAAAGATATGGCTTACGTTTATAAAGAAAGTTGCATGAGAGATAATCAATCCCATACAATAGAATTAATCTTTTTTTTCTAAAACAATATTCAAAAATTATTCAGTATTCAAATTAAGATTCTAAAATATAAAATCTCTCGGAATTAGCAGGACATTCAAAGAATTTAGAAGGAAAAAAAATAGAAGAACCGATTATAGAATGAGCATAGTAAATAATTGAATTGGAAGCTATTATTGAAAACATCAAGCAATGTTAATGAAAATAGACCCATAGAAACAGTAAAGATGAAACAACAATTTTGGAAAATAGTCAACGGCTTTTGAATACATGAGCTCAGTTCTGAACATCAAGATAAAATCGTCACAGAAGATAATATTGTAGAACTACATCAAATTGAAATACAAATTATTATTTCAAGCACTCCATAACTTGGTGAAGAAAGAAAAAGAAAATGGAATGAGCGTTAATTTCATTTGTTTGTTTATTTATTTATAAGTTGGAACATATCCGATTTTCCATTTCTACTCGGTTTAAAGGCCATAAAATAATATTTATTAATTGTACGTTTCCATCTACTTATATCTGCTTCTTATAACAAATTAATTTAATAGTAACTTAAAGGTTACAAGCGGTAAAAACTAACTTCAACTTTGTCCTGAGAAAGCTCTTTGTTCAATTGATAAATTTGGTTGCTTTCTAGTTGATTGTATCATGATCGTTAATTATTTTAATAATAATGGAAATAAATAAGAAAACTAATCGTTTTAATCTTGCATTATTGTTTTTAGTGTTAACTATAAATACCTCAAGCTCAATAAATGAAGAGGATGGTAATTAAACTTTTTGAAGACATTATTCCTTATTGTTTTGACCGAAGTATTTTTGACTATATCTAAGTTTCACAAAATAAAATATGCTTTTAGTTTTAATACGTGATTGAAGATGCTATAAATTCTGAGTATTTAAATTCGAATGTAAGAAATTTTCAATAACTTTTTTCTAAAACGCATTGCTTGCCCCTGTTTTTTTTAAAATCCTTCGAAATTTTGGGGAATTTCTATATTGCAGTTTTTGCCTGTACTTGTAGCAATATCTTTTGATCTTTCCAAATAACCATGCAACGTTTATTCTGGGAATCAGGGTTTGCGAATTTTTGACTAGTATCAGTTTTAGACCTGAATAAAACCCGCAGGTTGCCCTAAAAATAAAAAAAGAACGAGGTGCTTCTTTTCAAAAATAAGGGCATCTTCAGTTTTGAAGGGCATTAATCTTGTAAATGATATAAATTACATTTAACTAGATTAGTGCTCTTCAAAATGCTCAAATAAATATGAGAAATAATATTTTATTCATATTAACTTAGCCTAAAAATTATTTTCAGTTTTTATGGTAATATGAAGTTCTTTGTTTCGCTCCTGCAATCTTATTTGTTAAAGTAAAAAAAAAGATCATTTCTATTCTAAAAAAAGTGAGGACATCATTTGTACGAAAACGGTAAGAATTATATGCATTTAATGGGAAAATTTCCATATCTTGATCTGCTTTGCCAACTACAATCGCCAATGTACCAAACTAATTTTAAGTGAAAAAAAAAAAAAAAAAAAAACGTGTTGAGGTTTGCTTGGGGTGGCTATTAGTTACACTCTTTGAATTAGTCCGTTTCTGTGATGTTTTTTTTTGTGGGGGGGGGGGGGAGGGCTTCTCAGAGGCTGCTGCCCCGAAGTTACCAAGACTTGGCGATTATTCTGCCACTGATTAAGATACTGAAATCTTTCCCATTTGCCATTAACTCCTGCCAAAGGGTGGGTCATCCTTCTAAAAATACTTAATGTGAAACAGAAACAATAATTTAAAAACCTAATAAATAGAATTTATATATTAGTATTTATATTATTTATTTATGAACAGGGCGCAAAATTAATATTGGGCTGAGACTATTGAAATACTGACCACTTTGAAATAATAGTCAGTGTTTCCTCTTACCAGTAGTCTTCAGTTCAATAAATATTTGTTGATGATATAGTTAATTGGTTTGTACTTCTGTCAAAAAATCTCATCTGTATTTCTGTCAAGATATATTGGTTTATTTTTCTTAATCAACTTGAATAATGGTTTATTTTCTTAATCATTTTAAATGTTTCGCATTTTTTGTAATTTTTCATTTAATTTTCTTTTAACTTTTTTTTTAAGTTTCAATGGTAAATATGTAACAAACTAAAAATATTAAAATTTAATCTTAAATTTTATTATTAACAATTTCTAATTTTTATTAGTGTTTTTTTTTTTTTTTTTAGTATATGTGTATAATTTTTCTTGTTCTTCAGCTTGCAAAAAATTTCAATATTGTGCTTGTTAATTTTATTTTAATGTTATGAAAACTAGTGAAAATCTATTAGTTGCTGATCCTTAATCCGTGGGACAAGAAACTGTATTTTCATAGTATTTCTACTAATTTTTGTATGAAATTTAAGTTCAATATTAAATTCCATTTTTAAAAAAAAAAAAAAAAAATTTTTAATATCTTCTTATATGTCAAATGGAAATCATTTTGAAAATTTTTTACACACATCAAAAGCAGTTTTGTTACAAAAATGTATTTAAAATAATTGACCAGTATTTGTTACTAAAGAAAAGTACTGGAAGCTCAGTTTTATAGAAGATATTCTAAATTTTTATAATGGGAAAAGAACTTGCAACATTCTAATAATTATCTAAGCCATCACTCTTTTACTTGAAGAATCAAAGTATAATGAAACCTAAAATTTTCTGTATGTTTATATAAATTTTTTTTTAATAATGGCCAGGGTTCGCCAAGTGAACCCACTTTGAAAAAACCCGCCCGGGTTTTATTGCGTAGGCCCACCATGAAAAAACCCACTTGGAACAATAAGTGGGTTTTTTCAAGAAATTTTTTTTTTTTTTTAATTAAAACTTATTGTTTCGCATTTACTTTTATATAATTTATTGTGCAGCATAAATTTGTCAAATAGAGTTACACGATTTATATGATTAAGTTTTTAATATTAGTAAAGTAAAAGAAGCTCGATTCTTCATATAATTTTATAGTAGGTACTATTGAAAACTTCAAGTGGGTTTTATCAAAAATTTTATTTTAATGATATTAAATCAAATAAAAATTTCAATAATATACTCTGAAAAGATCAATTTTCAAATATAGTTGCATGCTTTATATATTAATAAACAGGTTATTATTATTAATTCATATGTTTAAAAAAATTGAAAATAAACAATTTTTTTCTTTTTTTATCAAGTGATACATTAACAAATTTAAACAGTTTTATTTTCTGGCTTTTAAAAAAAAAAGCTAAAACTTTTTATAAGAGGACTTTTTAAAATTATTTATCTAAAAATGAAATCATTTTCCTAGGGTTAATTATTTGAAAACAAATGGGACAAGTAACTGATACTCTTTATAATTATACATAGTTTTAATTTCTCTTTCTATTAATCTTATTATAAAAACATGTAAGACCATTAAATATTTATTTCAGTTTTTGATATAACTCAAGTCAGATGAAATTTTAGTTTTTACTGATTATAAATATTTACGGATTATAATTTTATAATAGGTAATATCCATATGTTTAATAAATATAGTAAAAAAAAGTGTGTGAAAACAAAAAGATTAATAAACTTGTTCCTTTTATATTACTGCATTTATATTTTATAATTCCTAATTTAAAAGATTATGAAACGTAATGTACTTAACAATAAAGAAGATTCAAATATGATTAGTGATAATGTGTTACTTAACAACTTAATATAAAACCAGGGTTCCCCAAGTGGGCCCACTTTGAAACACTCTTGGTGTTTTTTTTTTCCCACAAATTATTTTTTTTAAATTTGGTTCAAAAAGAAGTATCTCCTAATACTATCATTGGACACATCGTTGAAGTTAACAAATATTTTAGAAATGTGCATCAAGCACATGGATTAGCAAATGAAAAAAACTGCTTGATGACCCAATGACCAAATGATACTAGGTGAAATTCATATTGTAAGCACGTAAAAACTTTTGCCAATAATTACCATAAATATGAAGAGATTGTTCTTGAACATCAAAATGAATCTAATAATAATATGTCAAAAATATTAAATAATGTTGGGCTTTACCAATAAACTATCGATTGGGAAAAAGAGATATCAATTGTTTCTTAAGCTTTAAAAAAGCTTCAATCAGAAAACATTTAAATTTCAGAAGCTGTTGAAATATGAATTAACTTACTATCATGTGATAAATTAGAACCCCATAAACATTTTGTAAAAAGATTCAATCAGGCTGTTCAGCCACATCATTTATAAACGTATGCATCCTGGATCCCGAAACAAGGGGACAATTTTTAAATGATAAACAAGACCACTTAGCAGATATCTGTCTTTCTAAGCATCATCCAGAATTTCTGCCACGTGTTATGGCATTCAAAATTTCCGATCCTAAATACTTTCCAAAATCAATGATGCTTGACACTGTTATTCAACAGTTTTAATCAAAAAATAGTGGAAAATTACAGGGCCGTTTTATCCATTAGGCACTGTAGGCAACTGCCTAGGGGCCCCGCCACGTTCAGGGGCCGTGTGCTACAGAGAAAAAAATTGACAATGTTTCTTAAACAGTAAAAATTTTATTTGAAATTTCAATGACGATTGTCTTGCTCTGTACATTACATCGACGCTATTTTAGTACATTTCTGAACACATTCCAAATTAGATATTAATATTATGGTAGTTAGTGCATATATAACGCAGTAATGTAATCGCAATCAATTTTATCGCGGTAATTTTAACGCCGACTAATCAGATGACTATACAGCAAGAGCAGCTTTTTTAACACAACATGCTTGAAAAACGCGCAAAACGATGACGGACCTGCAAAAGAAGTTTTGCTCAGAGGAAAAGAGAAATAAAAAGTTGATACATATTTGCCAGTACTAGACATGCTGTGTACAGAACTGTCGCGGCGCCTAGAAGCTTACCGGGAAATAAATGATCTGTTTGGGTTTCTAACAGATTTCTCAACAAAATCCGATGCTGAAATTAGACAGGCTTGCACAAAGTTTAAGGAACATTATTTCCAGGACATTGAGCCTGAGTTTATAGACAAAATGGTGCAGTATAAATACTTCATCTTACAATTAGAAGACGCCTGAAAAAAAATTGTGCCTGCCAAAGAGTCTTACAAACTGATTATTGGTAACGTGGCACAATCAACTTTCCCGAATGTAATGACAGCTTTGCAAATATATAGAAGTCTAATGATTACAAACGCCACTGGTGAACGAAACTTTTCCAAATTGAAATTAATTAAAAACGGTCTTCGTTCAACTTATGTCTCAAAACCGTTTAAATTCATTGCCCATAATGGCAATTGAAAATGATGTATTGGAAAAGGTTAACTTTCAGGATGTCTTAACGATTTTGTAACAAAAAAAGTTAGAAGAGTCAATATTTAAGCTTATTGTATTATTTTTTTTAAATGCATATATTAATTACTTATATTCTTTTCGTTTGATTCAATATTTTTATTGAATAATGTGATAATATACCTATGTAGTAAAAAACAGCGTAATTATGAATAAAGTGTTGTGTTAGCGAAAAAATATAGTAGGAAGTTAGAAGACTGTAGGTAGCTTGGGAGGGACAGTGGCCCCCATCCCCCCCAAGCTCTTGGGCAAATTCTAAATTCCCCCCAAGCTTTAAGTGGGCGCATCGTGCGCCCACCTCCCCCCCTGGTGGGGGCCCCGAGACGAGCATTGCCTTGGGGGCGCGACATGCATAAGCCGGCCCTGGAAAATTATGGCAAAAAAAAAGTAAATAAGTAGTTAAATAAATAAAATTCCTAGCTTCCACAAAATTTCTGTCAATTCTTTTTTCTTTGCACTCAGCACCAGCACCCTCTGTCTCTATCGAAAGACACTTTTCAACTTTCGATTTGGTGCAGAGTAAAACTTCGAAATAGATTAGGAATAGATAAAGCTACAAAACTCGTAAAAGTGTATCACCATCTAAGAGGGAAATGTAGACACTTTGAATCTGTTGTATAATAATGGAAAAAATTGACCTTTTTTTTAAGTTAACTCTTAACATCTGCTGACAATTTTTAACTATTTGGAGAAAGATTATCACAATTAAAAAACAGTTAAAATTTAAAATATTACTTTTAAGATTTTTTAAATATTATTTTTAAGATTTCATTTGAGTACAATTTATTTTGTTTCTTTTAATCATGTTTAAAAATATTGAAAGCAAACAAAAAAAATTTCTATTAAGTGATACATTAAACAACAATAAACAAATTTAAAGTTTTATTTTCTGATTTTAAAAAAATAAACTATAACTTTTTATATATGCTTTTTTATAATTTTAAGATTAATTTGTCTTTTGAAACTATAAAGCTAAAATGTATCTAAAAATGCATATATTTATCTAAATCTTTGAAAAAAGAGACAAGTAACTGATACTCTTTATAATTATACGTAATTTTAATTTCACTTTTTATTAATCATATTATAAAAACATGGAAGACCATTAAATATTTATTCAAGCTTGATTTTATTACAGATAAAAGTCAGATGAAATTTTAGTGTTTATGTATACAACTCTATTTTATAAATAAAAATATCACAGTAAAATTTATGAGCACTAAATGAAAAAGCCCAATTTTCCCCAGGTTTTTTCAATAAAACCCAGGCGGGTTGGGTTTTTTCAAAAATCCCCGGGTTTTTTCAAATTCTGATAATGGCAGGCACTTAACTTTCGACCTTCGCCTAAGAAGATGCTGGAAGTGTTGCTCATTTATCGTTACCCAGTGAGCACCTGTGAACCAAATACACGGAGGCGAGCAACATTACCCACACCACACTGCCACAAATACCCATTATAGAGTGGGCCACATTCATACATTCACACATCAAAAGACTACTCAGAGAGAGAGGAACATCCATGTCCTGAGCAGGATTCAAACCTGCAGCTATTGGCTTCAGAGTCATGAACGCTAACCACTTGGCCACCTCCTCGGCATATATATATAAGAAATGCTGATTGTGTGCTATTTTATAATAATTTTTCCTTTAGACAATTCTGACAAACAAATTATTTGAATTTAATGCAGTTAAGAGACTTTAAATGTTTATTGAAGGAAAAGTTGAAACAGTAGAAGCAAAAAAATTTAACATGAAAATAATAATAATCTTTACCCTGTTTAAAG
This sequence comes from Parasteatoda tepidariorum, assembly GCF_982258835.1. NCBI lineage: Eukaryota > Metazoa > Arthropoda > Arachnida > Araneae > Theridiidae > Parasteatoda > Parasteatoda tepidariorum. Next base: position 69,488,773 of record NC_141763.1, read on the forward strand.
TTTTTAATGAGTATTTTCAAATTCCTTTTCTTGAATTCTCAAATAAAAGAAAATATTAAAATGAGGTAAAAACTTGTTTCTTCTACTCAAAACTGTAACTTCTAATGTTCCTTTCTTTTGAAAATTTTCTTGTGTTTCCTATTGTATTCTTTCTGGTGCAAAATCGTTGTTTTTGATTTTTTTTTTTTTTTTTTTACCAGGTGACCTTAATCATACACTCCAATGCTTTAATTGGAATGCTACTATTCAGACTAAAGGCAACTCAATTGTGTAAGTATTATTTTATTCTTCTGCAAATCAGAATTATTCTTCTAAGTAGCAGTCTGATATTATATTAAAAAAAATTTGGTTTCTTTATATTTTTAAAAGTAGTATTAAATAATATAGATTAGAGGTGTAGTACCTGAGGCTGGCTTACTGTTGATATGTGCCCCGCAGAAGCTTGTGGGAAGAAAAAAAATTAGAAATAAAAAAAAATTACAATTTTGAATTACACATTTGAGTCGTCACTTTTTGACATGCTCAATTTGAATAGATTAGTTTCTAAATCTATGTTCTTTCCCGATCGCTTTTTCTGCAGTTATTGCGTGGGAATCCTCCCTGGTTTTTAAAAAACCTAATATTTTTGATACGATATTATGATACACTTATTTCAAATTTGAGAAATCACTTTTTTATCATTCTTTTGGCAGTTACAACTACCCATTTCTATATGGTTTTTAAAACCCTAATTTTTTTAACACAATTGGTTAGTTATAAATCGCTCACTTAATTTATCACTTTTTTACATGTTTTATTTGTCCTGATTTAATCTTAAATTTAAATGAATTTTTTTTATTATTTTTGTTTTTTTAAAGGTTTAAAGGCACGATTTTGAAAATTCCATTTTTATTAAGAAATTATTTTGGCACGGGGGTTATAAATCAGACATGTTTTGTTTGTGCAGATTTCATCGTAGCAGATCTCATGGTTTTAATAACTCCGATTCCGATTTTTATTATGACATGCGAAGTTAAAACAAATAATTTAATCAATAAATTATATATGGCTTTTTCTTATAATAAAACAAGATTAAATTAGGAGCGAATTGTAGATATAAAAATCCTTATTGCGTATGCTTTACCTAACTTGTAGATAAAAAATCCTAAATATAAAAATTAAGTGACAAGAATTAAAGTGACAAAACTTATACCAGGTGTAACTAATAAATGATTCCTATTTAACAACAATGAAAAAACTAAATTGCCAGCACTTGATATGAATCTTTATCAATTAATACATTTGCATTGTTGACGAGTCTTTATTCATTTTGGCCTTGTGGCAGAATTTTTTTGAGCGATCTGCAACAAAACTCTCTAGCACTAATATCTCTCTGCAAGATACTTTTAATAATAATAAACATGTTTGTTGCTAATTCAAAATAACAAAAGTGCTGTGTTTGCGGAAAAAAACTATATATAATTTTTTTTAATTGAACATGTAATTTTTATTCTAATATAGGGTAACATTTTGTTGGGAAGGGGAACGCAGAAATAATTTCCCTCGCCTTTTGTGAGTAATCATCACCAAAAAAATTTAAAAATCATTAAATCCATAGTAGTACTTGGCAGAAAAAAAGATCGACAATAAAATCACACAAATCGGACACCTCAAATTCGTGTTTTGTTTATTGATTAGACTGTTATATAAAAATAATATTTAAAAAAAATATCGGATTTTAAAACTATGGAGAAATCAATAGCTGTAACTGATTCGACAGAATTATTGCCTTCAAAAGTAAATACTCAAATACACGATTCGAATTTTCCATGTTTATTGGCGTATATTGAGCTCGTCAAAAAATGGTTTTCTAAATGCATGATTCGAATATAACAGGTAAATTTCTGTCAAAAAATAAGTAAACATTTTATTTTTTTTTTTATTTTTTTATTTTTTTTTTTTTTTTTTTTTTTTTACTTTTCAAAAACAAATATTTCTGCAAGAACTCTGTAAGTAACATTCAGTGGCAATGTCGCCGGGTCACAGTAAAAAAAATTTATGCTGTGAGGGTAATTTTTTGACAGGTTTAATTAAACATACACAAAGAAACATTTTTAAATGACAAAAATACATATTTTGTATTGAAAAATTAGCACAACTCATTTCTAAATTTTGCACAATGTGTTGCAAGTAACTTGTAACTTATAATATCTATTTCAATTACTACTCAACAAATGGGCCTTAATGCCCGATTTACGCCTATTTTCTGAGTTTGCTATAATTTTGTGTCAATGGTCACTGTTGTATGGTGTTTGAATGAGTCTTAATTCCCTATTTATGCCTATTTTCTGAGTTGTCCTATTTAATATCTACATGCCATCTGAGTTAATAACTTTATATTTATCAAAGACAATATAATAATGTTAAATCAAAGGATATTGATAAAACACATCTGCACCAAAAAAAAGTTATGTGATTCTCCCTTTGCTGATAATACAAGGAAAGGGGGGGGGGAATTCTATTTATGTTTTCAATAGTTTGATTTAATTTAGCTTTACAAAGGCAAAATTAACCAACTTTACTTTTTATTTATTTTCTTTTTTTTCTTTTTTTTTTTTTTTTTTTAATAATTTGTGTACTAATCAACAATGTAGTCTGGAAAAAGTTGTTGCAGGTGTAGTTGATTTTTTTTTAAAACACACTCTTGTTCGGTTCTCTGTACCTCAAAATTGATTTTAAAGGGTGATACACAAGTAATTAAACAAATTCTTCAATTTTGTTGTTAAAAAAAAATTTTTTTTAGATATGCAAAATTACAAAATCTTAAAACTTTTATTTTGAAAATTGTTAAAAATTAATTTAAATAGCCAGATTATTATGTTAAATTATTAGTAGTTAAATTATTATTTATTTTATATGTTAATTTTCTTATTCTTTTTATAATTAAAAGAAACCTTTTTCAAGCATCATTGGTGTTACTTCCTGAGTATAAAAGATGTTTCACATATTACAATGTTTATCTTCACCTGCTGAAACCCAATCGTTTCAAGTGTAATTTTTCCAATGGAATTATGTTACCACACTCAACAGTTCTATATTATCAGGTTAATATTTTAACTATTATTCTATTAAATTGTAAAATTTATGATATTCCCCGCAACCATGAAAATTGTGTGCATATTTATCTAAATTATTTTAATCTAAAGTTGTTGTTAAATTGTTTTTAATCTATCCTTTACATCCCAAAAGGTTATGACTTTTCTCTCCCATTTTATAATTATATCTAGATTCAATCATTAATTTATTGTTTTGCTTTTAAGATATTAAAGTTAAATGCTAATTCAAGAAGTAATAAAAATTTTAATAAAAATTTTTCTAATCATATGTAGAATTTATTATGAAAAATTGCATTAGTATTTCCCATTGCTCTTTTGAATTTAAAATAAATAAATGCATCAATTAAGAAAAATATTTCACTAACTGTCTTCAAATCTAATTTTTTTTAAATGTTTTTTATTTATATTTCAACTGAAACACTAATTTGACATATTATATTCATTATTAACTTATGCATTCACAAAAATAAAATTCACTAAGATGCAACTGGATGATTTGGATACAACTCCGAGCTTGTGAGTTCAGCTACTGAACATAAGACCCAATGTGAGATTTTTAAATACAAAAGGAAAAAATGCTATTCTATTCATTAAATTTTTTTCCTATAATTAGTTCTGAATTTGTTCACAACTATTTTTTTATACTTTATTTCTAAAGTTGGGGTTGCTTCCAAAGATCATTCATTTGTTTACCGTATCAGCCAAAAAAAATTCGGAATTATTGTTCTAAATAGGGAAATAAGGATGTATGTTTCAAAAAAAAAATATTTTTTTTTAAAAAAAAATTCAATTTTAAGCTTTTGAGTGATAATATTTTAGTTTTAGATATTTCAATAAAAACAAATCATCGGGAGCTTAAAAGGCCAGATGACTATGTATAATGTTGATGGTGCAAGGCTTTATTTTGATATTCCTTATAAAGGGACACTTAGAAAAATAGTAAAATACATGAAATTCTAAAATAGCATGCAAGCAAAAACAAAATTTTAAAGTTAGAGTAATATTTTAATATATATGAAATTCCTACCTTTAAATATAAATTTAAAAAATGACATGTGGCAGTTGTGATGTACCATTGAATGAGGCCGGCCATCTGAACTATAAGTCTTAAACAAGTAAACATTTAGGAAAGAAAGTTAGCTCGTTTTTTATTGCAAAGAAAAAAATGGTTAACAGGAACAGTTGTAGATTAATTAAAGCATAATTAGGCTAAGATATGGGTGATTACACATTAGCATCACAAAGAAATAGGTTGATAGACAAGGACTAACCGGGTGCATTAGTCCTTAAACCTGTGAACTGGTCTATTTGTAGGTAGCTTTTATATGCTTAGCCTCTTTGCCTATTATGTTAGTACCTTACTTAAAGCAATCTTTTTTATTCTAAAGATTAAAAGGTGAATTGCTAATTAATGTGATAAAAAACTAATTGATGTGAGGTCTTTCATAGCTGAAAAATTTAATCTTAGAATAATTTTGTGATGGTATTTAAGTAATCTTCAGCCCATTTAGTGAATGGCATTATTGTTCATGATTTAGCACTAAATATCTTGCCTCGTTTGATAGTTTAGTGTTTTTTAAATCACTTAATACCATAATAAAAGATTATGCCAATATAAGAAATTTTTAACTTTGATAATTTAAAATGAATAACTAATTATTCATCATCACTTTTTCAACTGTAACTCATCTTAAAGATAAAAGTTTTAAAGTTTTTTTTTTTTTTTTTTTGTGAGGCGTTTTAATTTTAATGTATAAATTTATTTTATTTGTACCATGAGAAAATGCATATATTTTGGTTTTATAATCATTAATATAATATGGCTGAATTTTTTCATTTGTCTGTATATTGTAGGACTTGGCTTTGGTTCCATAAAATTTTATAATAGAAGTTATACTATATGTAGAATTTTGCATTAAACTACCACTATAATTTTGTTCTAAAACGCTAACATATCGTTGTATTTTTATGAATATTTTTGTAATTTTTCAGCCGGAGCAAGAAAGTTATGAAGTGAATTTCACTGATCTTAAGGATGGATATTATTGCATTTTAGTAAGAGTATATATATTTTTTTCTCATTGTTTAGAATGTAATATGTTCATTCCAATTAAAATAAAATAATGTGTATTTTCCTAGATCGAACCTTGTGCTGGAAAATGTTATAAAACATGGTTAGCTTCAGATACAGTCAAAATAGAAGGTGGGGTAATGTAAGAATAAAATTTATTTTCATTTAGTTGTATAACAGACATTGATAGTAATTTTAGACTTACTGTAAACCTAGTTATATTAAGGAATTTAAATAACATAATACAGTTTTTTATGTTGAGACTCAACTTTTCATATCTTTCTTTTTATGTAGTAACTAATTGCTATATTTGAAGTCAACTTTTTTAAAATTTCTAAAATATAAATAATAAAGTCAAAACTGTACACTGAAATTAATGACTTTCCTATATCCTAACTGAGCTAGGCATAAGTATTTCCTCTGTTTCTTTATATAAAACTGCTTTAACTGATTTTAGTATAAAGCAACCTTATAGGTTAAATTTCACTTGGTCTGAAAACTTAAAACAGAAACACTCTAAATATAAATTTAATAAGTGGCATACTAAATTTAAGTTCGAAAAAATATACCAAAAATCGTAAGGAAAAATGTGATAAAAGCAAAATGTCCCTTTTAAAAATTGCAAATTTTGAATGCATTATTCACAATATACATAAAAAGGTGGGTAACTTGTAACTTTTTTTTTTCTTTCGTGACAAACCAGTGTTAATGACCTCTATTTCCTAGCCATTTGATTGATTCTCTTTTCTGGGATTAAAAAAAATGAAAGCTTTTTACAAAGCTGAGAAGAAATATTCTAGTAATTTTTAAACATTAATTATGAAATTCATAACTGAAGCAGATCTTTGATTATCTTTAACAGGGGTCTGTCTAGGTTTTTCTGAGAGGTACCTATTTTGTGAAAATTCAGACATAATTTGTGAAAAATTATATTTAAAAATCAACACAAAAATATGGATTTATCGTTTCTTAAGGGATTCAAAAATAAAATTTTAAGGAAAAGTATTTTGTGAAACTACCGTTTTTCCTAAAGTTGAATTTGTGAAGCTACCGTTTTACCTAGAATTGAATTTGTGAAGGTACCGCTAAACGGTAGTAAATTCAGCTTGGACAGACCCTGTAAGGAAGGTGTTTTTATATCAAGCCTCCCCCTTATAATATGGAAGATGTATTAAACCTTTTAATTTTGTTTAAGCAACAGATGAAAAGCAATAAAACATTTGCTTATTTCTGTCTTTTGTGAGTCGTTTATTTTTTATTATCTGCTGGTGATTTAGTAATTCAAAAATTAATATTTTTGTGTATGAAGTCTATGTGTTACTTGTTTTTAGAAAATATTAAATGTATTATAGTATCTGAAGTATTTGAATGTTTTTGAAGTTTTCATTATTTTCAATCAATATTAAAAAAGGATACAAAATCTTCATTCATACTGTTTTCTGAAGAAATATTTTTTATTGCGGGAAGCACATTTTCTTGTTGTCTATTTATTAACATTAATTGAACTATAGTTCATATTACCAGGTGTTTAATTTTATAGCATAATATTTAAATTATTTTATTATATGCATATTTGGAATAAATATTATTTCTAAGGATTTTAGGTAATATTTAAAATTTAATTGAAAACTGATTACATTTAAAAGTACATTTTAACATTTATTCTTTTATATTTTTAACTTACTAGACACTGGTTTAAAATTTTTAAATAAAATAGATTTAAATAAAATAAAAATCCGACTCTTCATTTTTAAAAAATTGCAATTTTTTCAAACCCTGTAGTGATGCTATTATTTTGTTAGTTGGACTAAACTAAAGGTTTTTACTATGGTTTGGTATTCATTCTTAATGATGAATCAAAAACAGTACTAGTAAATGTGTGCACTTGGTTATCACAATTTACGTCAAAGGGCGAATAGTAATTGTCCGGCCTCTGTGCCATGTTGGTAAATCGTTCAACCATGTGTGGACTTAGCAGGCTCTTGAGTCCGTCGTGAATATTACATAAGTGTGGATTCTGGACTACTGAGACACGCTCCAATAAAGTTTGGTCTATTTAGATACGTATCATTTAGTACAAAATATTGAAACTCGTCACAGTGCTAAGGCGAAACCTACCACACTAACTTTTTTATTCACTATAATTAATTAATTTAAAATTATGCTCAAACCCTAACTAAATTGATTTTGCTATTATTTTCGCAGGAACACAAACTGTGACATCAAAAGAGAATGTAATAAAAGAAAGAACATCAAGTGAAACATCAGATATTCCTTATATCTCTGTTGTTTTAATCCTTACCTTAATTTTTGGTGTAATATTGTATTGGAAATACAAACATCGTAAGTAACAAATTATAAGAAAAAGAAATTATTAAAAATTTTTTTATATTAGTGTTACAATATATTTAATTTATTGCAGGAAAAGAAAGAAAAATACCAGAAACTATCGTTGAAAGTAAGAATTTTGTATTTGTTTTGAACTCTTTGACCGATTTACAGTTATTTAATTGTTTACATTCATTATATCTAAAAGATTCATATAATATATTCGGAGTGCCCTAGGAATAAAAAAGGGCACTTTGAGTTTTTAAAGGGCACACATTTAACAGTCTGAAAATCTATCAAAATGTGTAATATTATGTAATAACTGAAATTTTTCCTCAACAATTTTTAAATTATCCTCTAATACTATTTTGTGTGTATGTTTAAAAATAATTCTCCCTCATTATCAAAATAAGGTAAAAATTTGTAGTTTTTAAAAATAATTAAAGACTTGCTAAACATTTTATACTTAATTGCATGCATTTTTTTTTTTTATAAATTACTTGAAAGCTTCTTTCTATAATTCAAACATTTGAAAGTGGTTTTTTGTTTTAGAGTTTAGTTTTTTTTTTTAAAAAAATCATTTTTAAATTTAAAATCACTTAAAAATTTATTAATATCCTCCCCCGAAAAAGAGAGATTTGGAAATTAATATTAATGTAACTAGTTAAAAATAATCCTAACAAAGTAAATATTTGTAATAGTAATCAGAATTATAAACAAAGATATTTTTATCTGGGTGTAGTTATTTAAAAAGTGAATTAATCTTTTTTAATATAGAATATGAATAAAAAGACTGTTTTTAAGAGACGGCAGTTTTTTTTTTTTATAAGAAGGGCCAAGAGAGCACTTTTATTGTGATTAAAGGGCAAGCATGTATATTTATTTTTTCATTGCTTATATATATATTTCATATTTTTGTTAAAATATATTTATCTGTTAAAAAAAGGCCATTAAAAACCAATTAACAACTTGTTTTTATTAGGTATTTATTACCACAATGAAGTATCACTAGCATCAATAAATATTTGGCTACTTTACTTTTTTACAGTTTTTATTGGATGAGTGCCTCTTAAAACAATCTAGTTATTTTTGTTTAAACATCTAAATTTAATTGTTAGACTGTGCGTTATTTACTAATGCAATAAAAAACTTTTTAAATTAGAATGATGGGACCACAGCCTTGTCTTGCTTAAACAATAACTCCTTAAATTTACTCTGTTCTTCAGAATAATCGATGTTGTAGGTTTATGTTTGGTGAAAATATAAGATCTGATAATACAAAAGAAAGAGCATATTTTTAATTCCTGGTCTAATTGAGCTGATTATGTTGAAACACCACATTATATTCCAACAACTATACTGCTGATTCTTCAGATAAAAGTTGAAAACTCATGAAATTTAACATTTTAAATAATTTTGCCTGTAATGTTATATTGACTCTTTAGGATTTTAAAAGATAGGGGTTGAATCTGAGCTCTGTAAAGGGGAATTTTGTGAGCTTTATTATTTAATTAACTTCACACTTAAGGTTTTAATTATATTATCACTAATGCCTTGATGGCAATAAAACATTAGAGCAGTGAACTATTCCATTAAAGCCATGTTCAGATTGTAACTTCATAACCATTAAGATTTGTTCTTATATTCCATGTACTTGGGTGAAATTACAGGCTCTTTAAAAGTTTGCTATTCCCATAATCTTCAATAGCTAATGCTATGCATTGCTAACTGTATGAATTTGCAGTAGGGGTTGCAGCATGAAGAAGAAATTTATTTAGACAATGTATTCCTCCCTGTATGTACCAGCTATTACATTGTTTTATTTTATTATTAATATTGTCATCAGAAAGTTTGTTTCTAAGATATTGCGCATTACCTAAACTGTATAGTTTCCAAAGTTTTTATTGCATATAATACATATACAAGTTTGCCAAAACTTTTCAAACAGGTTGTTTGGTTGAAATTGTCATCTTAATTGTATTGAAAATTGTATAGTTCAATTGTGATCACTTAAACATGCTTTTGTGTAAGTTAGTGTTTATAAATTAAATTGAAATGAAGCAATTGCAATGCTCTCTAGTTTCAAAATAATATTGAATTTCAGGAACAAATACAAATTTCATATTAGAAATATTTTCTTTTTAGCTTTAACTGGCATTTTATAAATAATCAATTTTCTTTTGTACTAAAGTCAATACTATCCTAAGAATTAATGCGTTGAAATGGTTCTCAATTTTTACGTATTCAGCAGAGATTTTCCTCAGAATTTTAAAACTCTGCCTAATCTGCTGTGTTAGCTATATTTCTTAAAAGTATTTTTAACATTTTACATGAAAGAAAATTAAAGAATAGTTTTTATTAAGAAAGAAAAGAAGGGCAATTCCATATGTGACGGAATGACATTTTGACTAGCATGATGACAATTAATTGAAGTTTCTATGCATCTAATTTCAAATAAACATGATTTTTTCTCATGCATATCATTATTATTGGTATAATGTGATTCATAAACTAAAAAAAAAAGAATTTTGTATTTTTTTTATTTTTAATTTTATGAACTTTTTACTTGTGTGACGGAATGACATTTTGGCAACCAAGCTTTCGGCATGCCGCTTAGAACTGGTAGTTTCTGTGAATTTTGCAACTATTATTTTCCTGAACTATTTTTTACTTTTAGTATAATGTGTAAGCAATGTAAATTGTGAATTTGGAAAATTAACCTTAGGTTGGTTAGCAGTTATTAACATCTATTTGCTGTGACGGAATGACCGTGACGGAATGACAAAAAGTTTAGTGGAAGAAAGTCTTCATTTAAAAAATGTTTTATTAATATGTAAATGATAAACAGAATGTAACAGATAAACAGAATTAATATTTACGTAAGAATCAGTTAAAATTTCAACAATTTAAAAATTAGGTTGTCTCAGAAGAGGTTTTATATCTAACTTGCCAATGTCACATCTTATCTTCGTTCTCAGGAAATTTATGCATAAATCAATTTTTGTCCCATGTTCTTTAAATACTTTAACATCTAAATCGTCTTTTTTTATCAAAGTAATTTGCGCTGCATATAAATGTGCCTTCTTTTTTTTTCGCAGTATGGGACAATGATTAAAGAGCCGACCGCATACTCCTCAATCATATTTTCCATTTCCTCTTCAAAACAGTGGCTTTTCAAATCATACACTTGGTTTTGGTTAAAATTAGAAAGCATTCCAATTTTGATGATTCGCTTCTCAACTACATGAGCATCTCTCTTCGCAGGTCTCTTGTTCCTGGCAATGCTAATGTAGCAAGTGTCTAGCTGAAGTCATTCTCTTTTGCCCTCTCTTAAATAGAATAGCTGGACAAAAACAAAACTTCAACGATTTGTTGCTTCGACTTTATGAAATCATAAAATTCTTTTACATATTATGTGCCGTTTTACAGTAGCCAACATCTTGTTTGGCCTTTTAGAACAACATCACAATTACATGGTATTTATAGGTGCATGTGCTGTGAGGTATTAATGAAATACACTTAATAAAAATGAGATAAGACACACTTTACATCAATATATGCTTCTTTATGAAAAGCCTCTTTTAAGGCCATAAGTATATATTGCATCTGCACTCTTCGTTACTCTGTCAGAGTTTGTATTATGACTGAATCCTTCATACTTGGGGGCTTGTAACTAACATCATCTTGACAGTAAAAATTTTTTTAACCAAATTAAACAGCTCATCAACATTACTTTTCTCACTTAGTTTCTTTTGAGTTCGATGTTAAATACTTCTCAAATAAAGACTGAATTAGAATTTGGAAGTGAGTGTACAATTATTTTTATGGTGAGTGTACAATTTTTTTTATGGCTTTACCAAGACTCTGCAGGAATTTGTATAGGGAATTTAAATTATTTGTATGTGAAGAGATTGGTAGAATTTGATTTTTTCTTTGTTTACACAATCTCCGCACAACAGCGTTTGCACTTCTGAGTTTTTTAAGTCCAACTTTTGTTGCGGAAGCTTTCTTCTCTGCCTTTCTTTCTCTGTTTTTTTTCTTCATCATATCATGGGGATCTTGGTCTTTTTCAACATTTTATCTGTGTTTCAACAGTTGTTTTAGCCATTAGGTTAAATGAAAAAAAATTAATTCCCTAGTTTTTGACTAAGCTTCTCAAGGACTCGTTTTGTCATTCCATCGCCGAAGACGTGTCATTCCGTCACGCTAATTATTGGAAGTTAATAATCAAATGCATAGAATTTTACAATTTCTCATTGATTCTTATGCCACATCTGCTTTATATTCCAAAATATACACATTTTCATTCAAAAACGCAGTTGCTATTTAAAAAAATATACTAAAACATGTGACGGAATGACACAAAAAAAGTTACTTTTATTTAATATATTAAACTTAAAATGACTTAAAGGCTATGTTTTAAATGTTTAAATTTTGTACTATATGCATATTTTTATCAAAATATTTCAAAAGAAAGATGCATTTCTTTTATTTTCTAAGTATTTTTCAAGAAAACAATTTGAGCACAAATGTGAAGAATTCACTTGTCAGCCATGTGATTACTTCAGAATGCTGCCAGATTCAAAAAACTTAAAATTATCAAAAATTAAACAATAATATGTAGACTTTGGCTATTTTTGAACATATTTTTAAAATTAAAATATGCAATTCATAAAAAAAAAATTTCCCTTAAAAGTTGACACTTTCGTGGAATTGCCCAGAACTGATTGAAAACAAAAAAAGTATCAAAATTTAATAACCATTCTTGTCATTTTTCTTAAAATTACATAAAATAATATGGTCGCCTGCTACATTTCATGATGTTTAAACCTTAAAAATCTCTATATAAAAAATCCATACTGGCAAGAGGAAATATATTTTTTTATATGTATCTTTAATAAAATGTGAATTAAAACTTCTAAGTATTTTTTGTTAATTGCTGAACATAAGATAAAAAATATTATCTAATGTTTAAAATATCAATAACCCTGGTTTTCTGACCATATTTTTTTTTTTTTTTTTAAATTTGAGGTGGGGTAATTTGTGATTTTCTTTGTAAAAAAAAAATAATAATAATTCTTTACATTTTCAAAAATATTTTACCTAAAAATTGTTTTGATAATTTTTTTTTAATAATTATGTATAAATAATTTTAAATAATTATATATTAAATAATATTTTAAGTATTTTAATAATATTATTTCATGTTTCTGACTTCTTTCTTTCTAGTGGGACCAAAATTAAGAAACTTAGTTCATAGTTAAACAATATATTAACATATGAACCATCATTTGTAGTAATACCAAAAAACTAAACTAAACTCAGTGGCGCGACAGCCCTTAGAGGGTTAAGGCCTACTGTGCCCATCTTGGTTTTCTTGACCTTGGATTCTGGGTTACAGGAGCAGATTTTCCAGTTAGGTGGTCAGCCGAATACGGAACCCCCAGTGTTTAGTTCCCAAGCATGCTTGGTACTCGTCTATCGACCCACTGAAGGAATGAAAAGTATTGTAGTAATACCATTTCGTTTAATTGTGTCAAGTTTAAATGGGCTACCTAATTGTAGTTCTGATCCAAAAAATTATTTTAGTTCTTTCACAAGTACGTTTTGGTAAATAAATTTATTAAAAATATATGACTTAATGGTTCTTTTTTTTTTCTTCTTTTTTTTTCTTTCTATTTTACATGGACTGATAATGCTTTATTTTAAAGATTTTGAGTATTAAATTTATAGTTTCCTTATGTTGGTTTCCTTATCAGATCAGACTTTATGTGCACATTAAAGTCTGATCTGATTAATTCCTTGCTTAATATATAATTTGGAGCATTACACTGCATATAATATATTTAATATGGTTTTGATACACAGAGCGAGGCTCATTTCAAAAGATTCATAAGTAGGGAACATTTGAGAGAAACTGCTTTTGGTGGCAGAAAAAAAAGTATACTTTATATGTTGATAATTCATCATTACCAATTATAGATGAAGAAGAATTGCCTTTTCTTAAACCAAGTGATACTGAAGTGTTCATTCTCTATCATTCTGACAAGAGTACCAGGATTCTTGTGGACCACCTTGCAAAGTTCTTGCAAAAATATGCTGAATTCAATGTCACAGTAATTGATGATAGGCATGCTCCAATTCATATTGACCCTAACACCTGGTTAGACGAACACTTGCAGTGCTGCTCTTCAATCAACGGGAAATGCAGTTGCAATAGAAGAATCATCATTGTTATGACAGATCATGTCATAAGTTATATGCACCATAAAAGAAAAACTGTTAAAGCTCTCAATGAATTAGCAAAAGTAAGTAACTCTTGCTGTGCATCAATGATTATTTTACTTTTTGAAAAAATAAATGTTTATTTTTATTTCATTTAATTAATATATCTTAAAAGGAATTTTTAAGGAAAAGTTCTATTTCTTTGTTTCTTCCCCTCTCTTCAGTTTTGAAATCTTTCCATACTTCTTTCATTGCCAAAATAAATTATTTATTTAAAAATAAAAGTTTTGAGTAAAAAAGAAAAAAAATGCTTTTCTTTTTCTCCTTCATTAATAACAAATAATAATGCACCTTTTTTTTGTCACTTACACTTAACCATATGCATAATTTTTTCCTAGCTATACTTTATGTATTTTATTTTTGAAAATTGATTGGTTGTTTGACTTTTTATACAGTCAGCTGTTATTTCTGACTTTCTACTTAAAAAAAAAAAAAAAAAATTATCTGCACTCCCATATAAAATTTATGATGGAACTATAAAGCAGGGAGTGAAATTTCAGTTCTAAAAGTAGGTACTAGAAGGCTGAATCTTCTGCCTGCCACTATTATTTTTATGAAAAACATGAACATTTTTTGAAATAAAAGCACATAGTACAAAAAGACTTTTTGTTGACCAAAACTTAAGAAAATGTAAAAACAAAAAAATAATAGTCTAGGTATTATCTTAAAGTATTAAAATATTATCTTCTTACAATAAGGTTACAATGATTCCAATATCATCCAAATATCTACCTCTTAAACTAATTTCCTTTCTTTCATTCTACATTTCTTTCATTACGACAATGCCGCAATTAAAGAAAATACATTTTTATTGACTGTGCCACAGATTGTGATGTCATTGCCTCTATAAAAAAGAATGTCCTTATTGTAAATAAAAAATTAGCATGCCAATGAAAACTGGATAAGAAAAAAAATATTTACCCACCAAAACTTGGTCAATCCAGTTTTCATTTCATGCAGTGACAACAAACTATTACTAGGGGAACAGAATGTGCTGTTAGTTCTTGTCTCAACCAGTTAAACATTGAAGGTCCTCTTGAATAAGAGTCGTTGCAGTTGCATTCTGGTCTGTAACACATAAACGCACTTTCAACTTGGGAGAAAATAAGATAGTTAGATTAAAGCACAAATTTACTTGCTGGACAAAACTTACTTGTTAGCCCTAAATATATGATCACTAAAGTCAGGCTGGTTAGTAGAAATTTCGCACCCTGCCATAAAGATTGCTTTTACTATGTAATTTATGTATTTTACATTACAGAAATAATAAAAGACTAGTATTTCATATGTTACTTGGTTGATAATAAAATTCTTATTTATTGTTAAAAGCTTTCATTACTTGCAGTGTGTTAGATAATTCTATTTTTTTACTCTCTCTTATCCATTTTTTTTTCCCAGAATGAAGAAAAAAGTTGCACTTTTTCATCTTGTTCTTCTGATTATGTAAGTTTTTTTTTAAATATAAATATATGTAATGTTTATTTTTTATACATATAGTATTATAACTTGTTAACCCTAGATATACGGTCACCAAAGTCAAGCTGGTTAGTAGAAATTTCGTACCCTATCTTAAAGAGTGCTTTTTCTATGTAATTTATGTATTTTACATTACAGAAATGATGAAAGGCTAGTATTTCATATGTTCCTTGGTTGATAATAAAATTCTTCTTTATTGTTAAAATCTTTCCTAACTTGCAGTATGTTAGATAATTTTATTTTTTGTACACACTCTTTACAATTTTTTTTTCCAGAATGAAGAAAAAAAATTCCCTCTTCCATCTTGTTCTTCTGATTATGTAAGTTTTTTTTCTCTCTATATATAATATTTATTGTATTTAGATTTTAATTGAAATCATAATAATATAATTAACTTTGCATTGTTGTACCTGTTTTGATTATTAAAATTATTACTCATTAACACAAACAAGAATTATTTTTCTGCCTTAAATTTTTAAAAGAAAGATTATTAAAAAAACAACAGATTTTTAAGTTCATTGATGTGCAATTTTACAAAAAAAACTATCTCATGCCACTAGTTATTATTTTGTTATTAAATATGGAAGTAAATTAAAACATTCTAAATAAACTAAAGTAATTTTATTAGTGCTGTATGAAATAAAATTAAATTTGGACTCTTCTATATTGTCCAGGGTTTCATAATTTACAATAGATTAAACAAGTGCAAAGACAAAGTAACTTGTCCCTGGGCAGCAATGTGTTTATTATAGTATTAAAAAATTAGTTTTTATAAAAAACAACACAGTTTGTCAGTAAATTTTTAGTTTGAAAAAAAAAATTTTTTTTTATGCATTTTAAAAAAAAGTTCTATTATTTCAAAATTTAGCGATGCTTTTTATGCATCAAGTGTTAAAAAATTACCCAACCTCTTTATATCTCTTTATTTCCCTTTGCCCAGTATTTATACATATATTTTACTAGTCAATTAAAGGAGAAATAAAAGATATAGAATCTGTGTGTACTAAATTATATGATTATAGAAGTTAAAAGACAGGGTTATTATATAAATAAGCACTTATCATTATTATTTATATTAATATATTCATAATTATTTTTTCTTAGTGAGTGAAAAATAATTTATGCATAATTTAATTTTTTTTTAAATTTTGTATTTTTTTGTTAATTGTATTGTTTTGAATTATTTGTATCTTTAGGGTGGCATAGAAGTGGAATGGTTTCGTTATGGATTAGACAAGATCCTTGTTGATTGGTCTAAATGTTTACAAGACTATACCCATTTCTTTGTAGTTTATTTTGATGACACTCTCTATGATAAAAATGATGAAGCGCTCATGATTGCACCTGATGTTCGATTTTCCATTGAACGCCACTTAGTGAGATTATGCCTAGAATTGAACAATTCAATTAATGATGTTTCACGCAAAGATAAATTGATGAAATATCTTGATAAACATCCCATATAAAATATTACTCTAGACAAGGTTTGTAAACAATGAGGTTTGCTCTTCCTGAGGTTTCATTCCCAACTTATGCGAGGTGTCACAAGCTCACTGGAGACTTGGTGCTAGTTCGAGCTATCGTATCGTTTCATATTTGTATTATAAACAACTTTTTTCAAGTCTCGTATTTTGTTTTATATTGTTATATATTTTAAATATGAATTTACTATTCTAAAGCAGTTTCATTTAAAACTCTTATTAAAGATTTTAGTAGAGATATAAGCAAGTAATCCTAAATCAATTATAAAGGAAAATCAAAATTTACCATCTTACTTTCAATGTAAAAGTTATATCTTATTCTAAAACTAATTAATCCTTTTTTTAAATTATATTGATAAGTTTTTAAAAAAATGTTCTAGTCTGATAGTGTCTATATTTAACATAAAAAGAATAATATTGCTGACAACTATAATGTGAAATGTTGAAGCATACTTCTTAAGAATTTGTTTGTAATATTACTACTTATTTGAGCTTTAGAAGAATATTAAATTGTAAATTAAATGCTTTATTACAACTCAAAAAAGTGACCACACTTGGCACAATAGTAAATATGTCACATAAGTTTTTTGCTATGGACATTAACTGGTTTACTAATATTTTGTTCTGTTCTTTGCTGTTTTTATTTTTTATATGTGTCTAAGTCTTTTAAGCACAAAACCTTGCCTCCAAGATAGACCACCCTAAACAATCCATTAGATTTAAATCAATAAATAGGCATCAAATATGGTTAATGCAAATCAAAATATGGCATTAACTTATTTAATTTCTGAAGAATCTAGTGACAATGGAAACAAATTATTTTCCAGAATTGATTTGTAATACTATATATTGATTAAATTAGGTTTTAAATATTGCCCAAGATATTTTTGTCATCTTGTTTATGTTTTGTCTTTGTGTGAAACATGAATTTTTAATTTATTTTATATAAATACTTTTCCAATTTCTTTATTTAAAAAAAAATTATTTTGATTAATTATAATGATCAGTTTTACATTTGCTTAATCTTTCAATCTGTACTGAATATACTATTTCTCTTTATATTTTTTTTTATGCATTTACTTTAACATGAAAGTATTTGAATGAGTTGTAATCCTTGTTATTATAAATTTTATTTGCCTTTGAAATCGATCAAAATATTTTAATATACATTTTCTGAAACATAAATATTTTAGAAATACAATACTTTAAAAAATAAATACAAAATTTTGTATAAAGCAGGTATCCTTCATAGGGTGTTAATGTTGAAATGGTGTGGAGACAAATTTTTTGTAAGGTTTTAATGATTTGTTTTGCTTATGATGAACATTGTTTCAATGAACAATGTTTGAAAATAAACATCAGGTATTAAATTTTCTGTTCATATTATCAGACATTTTTGATTTTGTAGAATAGGTGAATTTGTTTACAAAGAGCCAGTGGGAGCCAGCTTGAAATTTGGCAGCTATTAAAATCTTTGCCGTCATAAAAAAAAAAAAAAAAAAAAGTTTCATCTTAAACAGATAGTGGATATATTTCCTCCTTTTTCCTGTGGTAAATTCATAATTTTTCTAGTGATTAGTACCGACTTTATATTTTTGTCATTGATATAAATTATCTGCAACAGTTTCTGATTGATACTATTTAAGCAAAGCAGTTAAACCAGATCCTGTAAGAATGTTCATTAAGTTTCTGAAATCATTAATCAAATATGTTTTATAACTTGTTTGTCATTGGGAATTGTTTGAAATGTTGTTAAAAAAAAAGAGAGTGCTGAACTGCCATTGTGATTGACTAGGGTTCAATAACCAGTGGCAGCTTGAAACCCACTCAGTTTCAGATTGACAGGTATCACATTGTCAAAAAAATAAAGTCGTCCTGTGCACATTGCTGACCACTTTACCACAGTCATATTGGTCATGAAATTGTGAAGCCTTAACCTATATGATCCCCTGGCCCACAATAGGCTATTGCAAGAGTGCTGTTATTGATAAAAAGAAATATTAAATGAAAAAATATGCTATGTGGCAACCATAAAATGTCATGATTAAATAGTCTGCATTTTAAGCCAAGTTTTCATTTAAAAGTCTTAAGCGATTCAGGGCAGGCTCACAATCATTTAACTAGTCCCTTTTATAATATTAAATTATTGACAACCTATGAACGATCAAGTGTAAAGATCTAGTCATTTTTTAAAGAAAGAAAAAAGTTATTTTTGGACAACTTGTAAAATTGTTTGTCTCCTGTTACTTAATTATCAAAGTTTATACTGTTAGTCAAACAATATTTTATACTGTACTTACAATGTTTACTACTTTTGATAATAATGTATTTATTGGTCTCTTTTAAAAATAAAAAAGACAAGAAAATTAGTGATTATTTATTTTTAAAAAAAAATCAAGAACTCATATTTTTTTATTATCTGACTGCCGTGTGTTTTGGAAACGTTTGATTTTTTTTTTCCTTTTTAGTTATACAATTATGTATTCACATGTAATGCATTAAACTTTCAATAATGTTGCCCTCCCATAAACACTTTTACATACACAAAACAACATACTACCACCATACCTATATTTGTTCCTATTTTGTTCCTATTGCCACAATAAAAATTTGAAGATTTTTTTTAAAATAAGAATCTTTTTCTTCTTATTATTATCTAAATGTAGTTTTTAAAATCATTTACTAACTAGCCAGATTTATCCTTTCTCGATTTTTTGCTAATAAAAGAAATCTGCACTAAGTGTCGTGTTAATCTTCCAGCATATCTAGATGAGCATAAAGGACTTATTAAAAATTATGAATTGGTTTGTCAAACATGTTGGTAGTCTGTTTTTATTTACCATAGCTCTAATATGCAATGAGTTTTTTAAATTTTTTATATATAAATGTATCAGTTTACGTTTTTTTTAGACATGATCAGAACCCCCAATAAAATTGACAATCGTTTTCTCAGTAACAAAATATTTATTTCAAACATAATAATTAAATTGTTCGGAAATTTGTTTTCATAATTTCACTGCCACTTAATAAAAATGTGTTCGATAAAATTAAGGTAATTGACTACTAGAATATAGTAAATAATCAACTTTGAATAAGATTAAGATCCTTTATCCATGCATTATACAGATTTTGAAATTTTTCTAGTCTATTTCTAAAGTGATAACGGAATAATATTTATTTATATTTTCACCAAATTCTTCCTCATTTCATTTATTTTTTATGGTTGTTTCTAAGTCTTATAACTATAGCCTCAGCTATATCAAATCTATGTGTCAAAACTCTCTAAGTCACACGCCAAAATTGGTAGCAAGGGAATGTCCTCTTAGAAAATGTCCAGACAATCAAGAAGACAATACAGAATCCGGAAGGGTGTCTGTAGATTATTTTCCTTGCACTACTTTACAAATAGCGAAATTTTTTTCAAAACCTGAATAAAAGTGATAGCTGAACAATATCAGTCTATAATTTCCTCTGAATCTTCCTCAAGGGGTTTACTTTCTTGAAGTAAACACGGGAATCACGATCCCGAGGTACCCTAGTGATCTTTTGATGTTATATGAATCTGTTATTTGATTGTTGAAGATTTTATTCTTCTAATTTTAATGATCACATTACCTTTAGACTTAAATAAAAATTAATAACTTAAATAAAAACTAATTCAAATATCAGTTTTAGCAAAAAAGGAAAGAAAAATTATTACCTGCTTGACGTTGCAAAAGCATTGAGTATGACATAAGGGTCTCATTGTCTAACTACTTGAATTAAACATATCTCTTGAATTCAACGTAAACATATCTCTTATTTTCATCAACTCTTACCTTATGGAAGGAAAAAAAAATTTCATTATACTAAACAATATTTTCAAGCTATAGAAAAATTCTTGGTAGCGTTCCACAAGGCAGCATTTTTCGCCTAGTACTTAATATTTCCTTCGTCCTATTGAAAATAGCAACACTAATGAAGTAGTTTCTCTTTACGCAGATGCCATTTAACAAAATCCATTTGGCATAGTCGAGCCGCTATAAAGCTTCGAAATAAATAAAAGCACTGAAATTGAAGTTAAAAGTGGGAAATTAAATTTCACACTGATAAAAGTTAACTAATTGAAAATATAGACTAATACCAAAAATATTCCTGAATTTACTTTTTGACAGTACTATTACTAAAATCAAAACTGTTGGATATCTTGACGTACATATTTCAGAAATCAAAGAAGCTAAAGGTGAATATCATGCCTTGAGACCTATGCTAAAAAAAAAAAAAAAAAATTCATGCAATTAAATCCATCACGACGATAAGCAATAGTTAGTCTGGATGATAATTTAGCTGAAACTGAAGGGCAAATTCTTCGATGAATGGTTAGAGCCTCTAAAGAAATCAGCAACAGACTTCGATATAGGTAACACAAATTAAACTATCTTAAAACTCAATACATAGTTTTATAATGATGCTCAAAATTGTGCGCCTGGTAACTTCAATCATATTTTCGATTATAAAATCTTGAGTAATAATTCAAATTATAATTCAGTTACTATTTTTTTTTGCATGGGATTATCTGTTGCCCAAATATATTTAAAACGCATAGCACACACATTCACATAGTTTAAACATTTCTTGCGGCCATAATTCAATACAAAATCTGAAATATCTGAGCAGCAGCAAGCAAAACTGGTTATAGATCGACTGCACACTTCGCAAGCTCATTCCTCTGAAACATCTGAGCAACGATAAACAAGACAGGTTACCGAATTAAAATACATTGCTCAAGCCCGTTTATCTGAACCATCAAAACAATGGGAAGTAAGAATAGAAAACTCGCTAATCTATTCAAACGCCACCAATATGCTGGTTTAAATCTTAGAGTGTATTTCACTAATATTAGTTAAAATGAGTGTATTCACCAAGTTATAGGGAAAATGAATCATTTATGTGTTTTGTAATGTCTTCAAATTTAGGAATCAAACAGCTGGAATTTGCTGTTCTGGTGGAAAAGTGAACAGATTTAACGTCGCCAACCGAGCCATTATCAACTTTGTTATCGGGTCAAATAAATCAATTGAAACTTTTCTTGCCGAATATATGTCGGTGCATATATAGGCAGCCAGATTTATTTATTACATTCACATGCAATCCTGCATGGGCTGAAATTAAGGAACTTTTGTAACCTAGGCAAACATCATCGAATCTTGGTGATATTACCGCACGTGAGTTAAAGCAAAAATTAAGCTCTATACTTGATTTCATTGTGAAGCGTAATGTGTTTGGAGAGACACAGTGTTCGATGTATTCTATTGAATGACAAAAAAGAGGATGGCCACATGATTTGGCTTATTGAAAAAATCACACCATGCCAAATTGGTCAGCTCATATCAGCAGTGACCTGATGTCGCCATTGATCCAGACTTATTTCAGATCATCATCCAAACATGTTTCATGCTCCGTGTGCATCACCATCCATGTCTGTTTGAAAATGCACAAGCGGTATCCTAGAGAATTAACTGCTGAGACTATCTCTGGTTTTTTCACCATTAAATAAAATTCTCAAATCTAATCACAATCGCAAATCTCATTTACGCACTTAAATACAAAATTGCTATTCAAACTGAAATCGTTGCAACGCACGCAGGGTACAGCTATATATATATATAAATTATGAATTTATTTATCTATATATACTTAGTTGACTTTAAAACTTCGGATCACCCATTCAATGCTGAGTAGAGAATATATATTATTTAAAAAGTAAGGAGCTTTAAATGAAGTATTAATTTTTTAAATGCCTATGTAAACGTGTAAATTTTATAACTGAAAGACAAATAAATTTCTATCAAAATAATAGCTTACTAGATTGTTAGACACTGAACTAGTAACTCTGATAGCAGCACAGATTAGGACAGTAAAAGAATTTCCACTCAACGAAACTCCTATTGTAGATGGGATGTACGATATTCCTGATTTTTCCAAATAGTCCAGCTGTCTTTATTCTTATCAGGTTATGACTGCTTGCTAGCTTATTTGTCGATTGTGCGGACGAGATGAATTATTTCGATACGAATTTATCGTACGTGATTGTTTTTTTGGATCTTGTCTCGTGCTATCGATACTTTAGATTTCCTTTTTTTGAGGCATAGGAATCAATGCACTTCTGAGGCATGGGAAGGCAATAGAGCTGGTGGTGTCAATAACCAATATTCTGGGCATGTAGTAATGAGATGATTAATTCTAGAACATAATAATTAAAGAAAATTTCAGGTACTTGATTTTTTTTTTACCACCACCTTGAAAGGAGGATAACAAAGTTGAAAGACGATCGTCTTCAGAAATTTTTTTTGTAGATGTTGAATTCTTAGCGACAATCTGAGTTAAAAGGTTGGAAAAAAATATTGGATGAAAGATGCTGGAGACTGGACTTATTTTTACCACCACCACTTAAGAACTTTAGATGAGGAGCAGGGAGAACTTATAGATGTACATAAAGGTTTTAAAAGCAGCTTGGAAAATGGAAAAGGCATTTAAGTTGTGCAATAGCTGGACCTAAGAGGCCTTGTTTTGAGACGATCGATATATGGTTGTCCCACCTTTAAGAAAGCTAGGCTTGCTTCTGTTAGCATTGCTAGTCTGGTGCTCCGTCTTCCTGGTCTTCTTCGTAGTGGTCCTTACTGTTGAGGTGGATGAATTGCTGTACTTGTACTGGTAGGAGAGACTGTGGTGGTGGTGTAATAGGACGGAGAGGAGTTACAGACGGTGGTGGTACTCGCTTTGGTGACTGTGGAAAATCCTGGACTTCTGACTGTACTGGTGGTGAAGGTTGGCGAATTGGAGATGAGACAATCTGTAGTTCTTCTGGAGGGAAAGACTGATTTAAAGAATCCTGGATCGATCTTCTCAACTGTTAGCTCCTCTAGTCTATTTCTGTAGCCCGCTGATTTCTTGCTTCTTCGAATGAGCTCCCTGTGACATCCTGTCAATGAATCGGTTTGTTAGGATAATTGTTTGCTCATGAGCTAGTCAGGTGGCTGTCGCACTAGCTTCCTCAATGATATGGCGGCGTTCTTCATTTTTCTCTTTAACTCCATCTCATCTTTACGCTTGTGGTACAGCTGGACTTTCCGGCGTTCTTCCTGGGCGTACCATGCATGGAGTTTTTTTTACCACCACCTGGAAAGGAGATGACGAAGTCGAAAGACGATGAGACAGAATCAGTAAATGACGATCGTCTTCAAGAACTTTTTTATTGATGTTGGATTCTTTGAGACGCTCTGAAATGAAACGTTGGAAAAAAAATATTGAGTGAAAGATGCTGGAGACTGGACTTATTTTTACCACTACTACTTAAAAACTGTAGATGTATAAAAAGATTTTAAAAGGAACCTGGGGACTTGAAAAATGGAAAAGGCATTTAAGCTGGACCTAAGAGGCCTTGTTCTGAAACGGTCGATATATGGTTGTCCCACCTTTAGGAAAGCTAAGCTTGCTTCTGTGAGTATTGCTAATCTGGTGCTCCGTCTTCTTGGATTCCCTGGTTTTCTGCAACAGGTTGTGCAGCTGGTGCAGGGGACTATGGTAGTGGTGTAATAGAACTGAGAGGAGTAATGGCAGACGGTGGTGGTACTCGCTCAGGTGACTGTGGCAAATACTGGACTTCTGACTGTACTGGTGGTAAAGGTTGGCGAATTGGAGATGAGACAATCTGTAGTTCTTCTGGAGGGAAAGACTGATTTAAAGAATCTTGGATCGATCTTCTCAGCTGTTCGCTCCTCTAGTCTATTTCTGTAGCCAGCTGATTTCTTGCTTCCTCAAATGAGCTCCCTGAGACATCCTGTCAATGAATCGGTTTGTTAGGATAATTGTTTGCTCATGAGCTAGTCGGGTGGCTATGGCACTAGCTTCCTCAAAGATATGGCGGCGTTCTTTATTTTTCCTCTTCAACTCCTCATCTTTACGCTTCTGGTACAACTGGGCTTTCCGTCGTTCTTCCTGAGCGTACCATGCGTGGATGTTACGCATGGCCTGTGACTTCTCCTTTCCTTCTCGATATTCCCGTACCTAAAAAGAATTCCTGAATTATGATTACGTGCTGCACTTGAATGTGTATCAAATTTTTTAGAAAAATCAAAGAGTAATTGTAAAAAAATATACAAATATTTCCATAGATAAGTCAAAGTCAGTTTTTCGATGTCTCTGTCGTAATGTGAAATTACATTTTTTGCGATAAATATGCTATGTTTGTAACTGTTACTCATCACAGTTTGCTTAAATTTAGTCTATATTAAGCTAGTATAATATAAAATTAATTTTTCTTCGTTAAATAGGAAAAGTAAAGCAGCACCTTCTTATTTATATATTTTCTCACTTTCATATATATATATTTTTTTTAATATTTCTAAGTTTTTAGTAACAATGAACAACCAGTTCAAGACCAACTATAAAGAGTTATTCGAAAACTTCGTGTGTGCTGCAGCCCTGTATAGTATCTTAATTAAAAGATAGCAAATTGGCAGTCGTATGTGAGCAACTTTGAATAAGACCTGGGCATCACTAAGCAATGCATCATTCTACAGATTTTGAGATTTTTATAAGTAATAGTTGTAATGTTATCTGAATCTCTTCCTCAAGGGGTTTACTTTCTTAAAGTAAACACGGGATGACGCTCCCGAGGTACCCTAGTGATATTTTTCACTTCACAAATTTCTTTTTTAAGTGTTCTTAGAGGATAAAAACAAATATCCTCTGAATATCTGATTAGTTGATTTTATATACAGACAGGTTATTGGTATACAGACAGGTAAACTTTTATGGTTTGGTTAATAGTTAGTTATTGATGCGAGAGTTTAAAAACTGTTATGAATTAAAGCAAATTAGTTAGAGAAAACCAATAATGCTATGTATAAAGAAACGTGGGTTCAATTTTCTACTCTGCAACGCTTTGATGCAACTTCCTGAATCTGAATACATAAATCATTTATTGTTCCGATAAGAAATAAATATATAGGAGAGCTAGATTGAATGTCATACAAATGCTATTATGGAGCACTTTCTCAAAGATTCTGAAGGTAGGGGTAAAAGCAGCACGTGTAGGTATGTTCATCACTTTTAAAGCCGTCGGTTAAAATCATGATATTGTTTCGAACTAAAAATTTGGAGGTTCGACTTTCTAAGAGGATCTTGGTTCAGCTGCAGCTAAAATATGATAAAGCCTTTCGCTCTTAATCTAAAAGTCGCTAGCAGAGATGATCTGTTGCATTATAGTATCTCATAAAATGGAGTTTAAAAAAAAACTGGGAACAATGGGATAAATGTGGCTTTGAATAAGAAAATATTAGCGCAGTAACTTATTTCGTCGTTGAGTAAGAGGTGGTTCACGTTCATTGGTAAAGGTGTTGTGCGGAATACTTTTAAGTTAAGACTATATTTTGATAAATTTACGATTTTTTATGATAAAAATTAACAACAAAAATTCTAATATTTCAATTGTACTGGTCAGCTAGGTCAACTTTAATACACTGTGCTTTTACTAGTATCTAAAATGGATCGCCCAAGAAAACTTTTGTTCAGACATTCACGCTCTTAATGGTTTGAGGGGATGATCTTAAAAATGCTAATTAAGTCGTAAACATAACTTGTTTTGACAGATTTGGATTTTTGAACCCCAAAATAAAGAGGGTAGCTACAATCTAGGAAATTAGTTTACAATAGATCAGATGAATTTCATTTTTTGAGTAATCTAGTTTTTATCTTGTTATTCAAAAAAGCTTCTTGTTATTCAAAGAAGCTTACTTTGAATAACAAGAATCCAAATTACTGAAAAATTCACAAACTACTGCAAAACATAAATACAATAGACTGAAAAATAAAAACAACTCCCCCAAAAGTGCGGGGCTTAAATAAGGACAGCAGTAAAGAAAGTAGTGACGTCATAAAACGAAAGAAACGTGACAGTGAAGAATTGAACGAAAATGGAATTTTAATCAATGAAAAAAGCCTAATAATTCTTAATCATTTTCTTAATATTAAAATCAATATTACAAAAAAGAAAACCATTATTTTCTAAATTTTTTTAAAAAATTATTAGTTGCATCTTGAAAACTTATTATTACAGATTTTATTAATTCTAAACAATTGAGAAAAAACTATAAAATTAAAAGCTTTTCTTTTATCAAAAACACCAATTTTAATTTGTTGATCTACAATATCAATTTTGAAATCTATATATTCAACACTTAAACAATTATCATTAGTTTTTTTTTTTTTAAACTGATCGCCAGGTGTGTATTGGGGACATTTTCTTCTTTCTTGATCTGCATACTTCTTTCGTTGATCCTGTTTTTGTTCAACAATGTCCTGAATTTCCTTCGAGATATTAGCGAAGTTTCTTAAATAAGGGGTAATTTCAGCAACGAAGTTGTCATTGTTGATGATACTTCGTAGATCATGTTGGATGTCATCAGGAGTTCGAAGCTCTCGTCCGAACTGTAGAAAAGTAGCTGTGTGTTCTGTGGAGGAACACATTGCTGTGTTTAGGGCAAATCGAATCAATAAACAGGAGTAAGAATTTGGGTTATGTCAAGGAGATAGCATACTTGCTGAAGTACAGAGCTGACAAACTGAGGTCCATTGTCACTTATGAGTCTTCTGGGAATTCCGTACAGTAGGAATACTTCTTCCACTAAAACAATAGCACACTCCTTCGCAGTGGCATTTTCGAGGGAAAAGAGTACTACCACAACCACCTAGAGTAGAAGGCTTAGGAGCTTGTTTGTGACTTCACGATCAGAAGGTAGAAAAGAGCGTCGCTGTTTTCTCCCTTCAGAGTGATCAGAGGTGGTTGTGAAGATAAGAGGATAGTCGGAAATAATACTTAGGATTACATGATAAAAAGGCTCATGACATAGCAAATAAAGATAATATTATATAAATTTACACTATTCTAAGAATATGAAATGCTAATGCAATAAAACAATAAGAAAATCACTTTGTTGAATATATTTAAATAGTTAATATATGTATATGGTGACAAAAATTAATTGTATTTAAGATCATGCTTACCAATAATTAGAGACAGAAAATGAATATAAAAATGTAAATTTTTAAAACATTCGGGATTCTGTTTGCTTAGATAATAGCCCTACATTGCATGTCTGGCACATAATTCTCGTAAAAAGGGGCTTAGCTTTAGTGCAACAAAACGCGCACCTCTTTGGTTTGCATTTTACAGGAAAATGGTCAGCATTTTTCAATCGAGTTTCATCAGAAACTCGGTATTTCAGTTTCTTTTCATGTTGAGTGGGTGTTGATATCTTTTTTATGGTTTTTCCTTCGTTTCCCATAGCTATTAGCCCCATTACTATTTCCCTTCAAAAGGTTTTTAAATTTTTAGGATCTGTTTCAAAGTCTGGCAAAAGGGTGTACAAAAATGAATGAATTGACGACAGAAACATCTAAAAAGTGAAAGAATATTCTGTGCCACCATTTTCGGCTCTTTCTGTCTATTTCATTCAAACTTTTCAGGTGGTCAAAATAATCCACAAATCCCATATTTTTTCTGTAGTCTTGCACAGCTTTGGGCATTCTAATTCTGTTTTTTTTACCGTCTTTTTCTTTTCTCTCAATCTTTTTCGTTCCTACTGGATTTTCTGTGTTAGAAAAAACAATCACACATCTCCTGTCTTTCCATTTAAGGCAAGTAAATCTATCATTGCTTACGAGCCAATCACATTCACCGCGTTTCATTTTTTTTTTTCATCCAAAAAGTTTTGGGGTAAATTTTTTCAAGATATATTTACTGTCCCGCATAAAAATACCTTTTGTGTGTCCAAATATTTGAATAAATTGTACGAGGTAAAAAAAATTGTCCAAGTACAGTTCATGATTTTTTCCCAAAATTGATTGGATCAAGTGCTTTACAACACGCTCACCTAAAGAATCATCAGAATATTCTTCACATTTCCCAGTATAAATGTCAAATTGACATGCAAATCCACTTTGGTCGCAGCGCATCCAGACTTTGTACTCTCTCTTGATAGGCTTTTTGGGCATATATTGTTTCAAGGAACTGCTACCCTTGAATCGAATCATAGATTCATCAATTGCCTGATTTTCTGAAGGATGAAGAACTGAGAGAAATCTCTGTGATAGATGTGATATTAGTGGACGAATTTTGGATAGAGAGAATTATTTAGATGCAAATGTGACAAAATCCTGGAAAACCTCTTGACAGACATTTGCTGTGAAATATAGCTATCATGGAGATCTTCTGAAGTACACCAATAATTACGATAACTTGGGAGTTTTTTTATCCCCATCAACAAATTTAATGCAAGAAATTTATACATTTCTTGTAGATCCATCGGTTTGAAAGATTGTCCTAATTGTGTAGCATACAGATTTGTTTGAAAAACAATTTTTTCAATAAATACAACGGTAAATAATGATAAAAATAATGTTAATGGACTTTTTTTTCAATCAAAATTATTTCCTCTGATGGACCAGCTTCTTCAAGAAATGCAGGTATCTCTTTCGTTACAACTTTTTTCCATTGCCATTTCACCTGAGTCATTTGAGAAGGCCCAAGTAAATTTATATCCTCATCTTCACTAGAAGCTGTCACTAGTAGAAGCTGTCACTAATAGTCACTAGTATATTCTAATGGCTTAGGCATATAATCTTCATCACATGAATTTTCAGAATCAACTGACTCATAATCAGATGGAAGATCATAAAATAATTGAAGAGCTTCTTGAATATTAAGTTTTTTCCGTGACATATTTTAAGAAAAGTTAATATTCAAAATAAATATATCGTCTTGAGAAAGGAAATAAAGCATAAAAATTGGAACTTCAAACTAACGGAATCAGTAAAATAAATGGAGCCAGCGCAAGGAATAAAAACATCCCTTTCAAGAGAATAAAATCCAAGAAATGAGGCAAAAACAATCCCTTATGAGTTTCCCACCCTGCGTCAACCCCTACCCCACCTCCAATCCATCTTTTGAAATCAACCCCAACTTTCTCTTACAATGTAAATAAAACGCAGCTGCAAATACTTGAGGGGCGTTCTGAACTCTTCAAAACACAGTGCAATATTCGCTCTTTCTGTTCGGGGTAAGAATGAGACCACCTACACCTACTGAAAGAATCACCTACTGGGGCAGTGTTGTCAGATGACAACACTTGGAAAAAACTAATAAAATAGAGTACATAAATGCACATTATTTGGTTGTAATTGCTCACCTAGAACATCATATGCACGAAGATAAATAATAAGTAAATTGCATTTAAAAAAATATGTTTTATATTTTTCTCAGAATTTTTAATTAAATGGATTAAAAACAGTCAATTTCCTATGCTTCATTCTCAGTTGAATACTCAATTTTTTTTGGTACTGCCATCTGTTATGTATAAATGGAAGTTAAATGATGGAATCTGTTTAGTGTTTGCAATAAAACAACACTTGAGCGTTTAGAGAAAAAATATAGAATATGGTGTTTGCATTTGCCAACACTGCCCCTCAAAGGGTTATAACATATATCATTACTTGTAATTTCAAGATCACTATACTTTTGAAGAAAACATTGTAATTGTCATATATTTTTAAATGACCAAATTTCCAAACATTTTATTTTAAAACATAACCCCAAAAGATAAACCAAAATTTGGAACCTTGAACATTTTTTTTAACAATATAATTTCATTATAATCATGGGTGCAAGTTGGGAAAAAGTGCAAGATTGAAAATGTTTTCTCAAGAAAGCTCCACCATAATATATCAAATTTACATACTGAGCAGAAAATATCTGTTCATCTCTTCCTTTAATAAAGTAACAGGAACGTAAATAATGAATGCAATTTTTATTGATTAAATTATCATTACTTGCGATTTCACGATTACTACACTTCTGAAGAAAGCATACTGTAAATGTCATATATTTTTGAATGACCAAATTTCTAAACATTTTATTTTAAAACATATCCCCATAAGGCAGACAAAAATTTCATGGATAATTCAAAATATTTGCTTACATACTGTACCTTACCATGCATGTTAGCGAAACATAGTATTTGTAGCAGATTTTAAAATAAAATTTAATAATGTTTCGATTTTATGACCATCACTTCACATACCTGTAGTAGACAACATATCATTATTTTGCAATACATTAAGAGAAATATTACATTGATTAGAACATTTTAAAAATTTATCCTCATAATTAGAACTAACCAATTTTTGTACAACAATATAAGAGTGGAGCACTGCATTTATCACAAATTTTGATGAGGTTGAATTCAGTTACACAATCCATTTCTTTATCTCGAACCAAAAGATCCCTGTACATAGTACAAGTAGTATGCTTTAGTGCTGCTTGAGCACAATAGCCCGCTAAATATACTATGACAGGCATTGATGTTTAAAAAGTAGTCATCAATTGGTTCTTTTTCAGATGAACTGACTTCTTTCTCATCAAAAAAGGTGATACTTATATCATCTTTATGATGAGAAGACAGTCTAAGTTGTTGAAAATATATTTTTCATCACAAGTAAGAGGCTCACACTTAGTTTTACGTATGCGTTTACCTTTGAAAGGGGTTTTTACATTAACAATGTCCCACCAAGTAGATATAATGTGAATGTATTGACTCATTTCTTTACAGTCAAGTAAATTGTGCTTTGAACCAAGTTCTCGCAACGCAATAGCAGTGTTAGCATTGAAAATTTTCAACAGTAACTTTATATTCTGGCGTTCAAGATTGGATTGCCACAAAGCTTTTCTTGTCAAACCATATCCATATTTTAATTGATTGTTTGATTCTAACTCGTATAGTTTACGAATAGAGCCAAAGCTAGCAGTTTATACCTTTTCAGTATCAGAATCAAAGTGGGAGTAATACATACACTGCCCATTTTTTTGATCGATCCAGTTATTACGAAGGCACTTAACCTCATGTACTGAATCAATTACATGAAAAAGAGGACGTGGATTATCAAAAGGGTGAGGATAAACATAACTCAGTTTTGGAGGACTGCAGAAAAGCGACATAGCTCTACGATTAATAGCGTTATTATCAGTCGTTACAGCAAAAATTCTGTAACCAATATGTTCTAGACCAATAATAACTCTATTAATCAGAGCATGCAAATTTTCTGTAACGACAGGCACAATATGAGCAACAATTTTAAATGAACAAAGTTTACTTTTAATCATAAAGGTATGAGCACTAATTGTTAGACCTTTACTATCGTATGACATACCTACCATATTCCCACCTTTGTAATCAAGGTAGGGTTGAATGTGGATTTCATCAAGCATCACAAAAACTTATCGTTGCTCTCGTTGCAGAGATGAAAATCATTTGTTTTGCATACATTAAAAACATAGAATCACATTGCTCATACTGTCGTGTCGTGTGCAACTTAGCACTAATTTTGCGTGAAGTACATAACAAGCAAGAGAGTATTAGAAGCTAAACCTCTCAGGCTTACACATTAAAAAATTTAACTGCTCTAAAATAAAATCGAGGGAAACCTTATGCTTATCCTCGACAATATCCTTCAAAGAAGTCAACAAAGATTCAACAATTTCCAAATAATAAGTAATTGGATCTTTAGAATCAATTTGCTGCTTCTCAAGACGTTCCAATGTATCAAAAATGTCATTTATTTGGCCGACAGCTATAGGTAATTTTTTACCATCATGTCTTAGCAGTTTCTGGCCTTTAAAGCTAATATGCATACATAAATTATCATATACAGTAACAACATATAAAACATTTGGTACATCTTCATCAGAAAAGTTCACCTGTTTTTCCCCAGTTGAAAAGGGCATGCCAGTTCTTTGGCAGAACTTAATCACCTAGCAGCATTTTCAGCTTTGACAGTGAGTCGAAACAATTCTTCACTGGCTTTTCATGCCTCAGCTAGTTGTAGTTCGCCAATTTTCTGCTTTTTTGCTGCAGGACTCTCTCTTGAAGAACTAGCTGAGGACAGATAGTATGAAGGGCAATTTTGGAATAAGCAGGGGACTGCCTCTCTCTCCAGCACAGGCCGATCCAGGGTGTAAGAGATATGTTTTCCCGTCCTGTCATCGAAGTGGGAGGCCTCTCTTCTTATGTCTTCTGCTCGAAAATGTTTTTCACATACCTATAATTAATAACACATAATGAATATTCACAATTTAATATAACTGAATTTTTGTTATTTTTTTTTGTTTCTGAATTTTAATTGTTTTGTGTTTCGATTATTATTATTAGGTTTTTCTTTTTTTTTTTTTGGTATTTATAACCAGAAGATTTCTTTAGTTTGAGTAACCGCGGATGCGCACAAGGCGGTTTTTTCACTTATTTATTTTTTCAAAAATAACACTTTTGATGTTTTGTTGCTTTTTTATGTTTAATGATGTCTATTTGTTTACTAGATGTAACTATAATTAATTTATATCAAATAAGTGCCTATTAATAAAAAGAAAGTTAAATAACACTTTGTTCCGTTGCTTTTTTTTATGTTCAATGATATCAATTCTTTTACTACATGCAACTATAATTAATTTATATCAGATAAATGCTTATTGATAAAATGAAAATTAGATTTCCCTGAATTAATAGAAGATATTATGTATATATCTCAAATTATTATTAGCAGTCGTTGCAGCACTTAAATAATTTATCGCTCGAAAAAAAACAAAGGAAAAAAATTAAAATCAAAATGTCAATAAGGATAAGAATGATATTAGCATAATCCCCTTCATCATTGAGAAAAATAAAAGTATTTAATAATAAGAAATTATATGAAAATTGACATTGAAATTTAAAAATTATCAAAGACTTACCCTTGAGTGAGCAGTTATTTTGTAGTTTTTCCTTGGGATTTTCCGCGACCACAATTGCTGCAGTTCTGCGTCTTGAGGGAACCGAAACTCTGAAAGTTTATGGTCTTCATCATAGTTCCCTCGACACATGGGGATGCAAAAAACATAAACCATGCTTGATGCCTGAAAAATAAATAGACATTAAGACTCATGGCTGTAACTAAAATATTTATTATTACCTTAATTTCCAATTAGAATAATGAAAATCAAAAAAAAAATAATTTTTTTATTTTCCCAAAAATATGTTACAAAATATATTTCCTAGTTAACTGATTCTTCAATAAATTTTCTAAAGTTTTGGTTAATATAGCCAAAGAACTGCTAAATGTAGTCAACAATCTCTAAAATAAATGTTCAATGAAATAATTTATTGTCAAAAATTGTCTTTATTCTTCAGATAAACACATATGGTATTTTTTTACTGAAATTTGTTTAAATTTAATTTCATTAGAGTTGATGAGAGTTGGTGATGAAAAATAACTACTTTTCATCACCAAAACAGTTTAAATTTCTTAGTAATGCTTGTTTATAATAATTAGTGAAAAGTAGTTTTCAAATATTGCTAACATTAAACCAACTGGTAATTCTACATAAATTTTCTAAAGTTTTGGTTCATAAAAACAAAGTTCTACTAAATGTACTCAACAATCTCTAAAATAAGTGTTCGTTAAGTAATATATTCATTAAAATTTTCTTTATTCAAAATACTTTTTTTAAAAGTATTTTAACAGCACACTAGAACAACTATGAGTTAACAATGACACCAAACCTTGATATAGAATTAGAAACTAATATTTTTATCCCCGAACATTGGTACATTTAGAAATTCTTCAATATTAAAATTCTTCTCAGGCATATTTAAATTTAAAATTCTAATAGCTACATATAAACAAATGTAACTTCTATCAGCATTCTTCAGATAAACTCATATTGTATTTTTTTACTAAAATTTGTTTAAATTTAAATTCATTAGAGTTAAAAATAACTACTTTTCATCACCAAAATAGTTTAAATTTCTTTGTAATTCTTGTTTATAATAATAAGAGAAAAGTAGTTTTAAAATATTGGAAAACTTATACCAACTGCTAATTCTTCATTTCAAATTATTTGGTATTTTTACTGAGAAAGATATATACAAATCTCTAATTTAACATACATAATGTACAAAACATTAGAAACATCATATTAGTATTTCAAGAAATTG
This sequence comes from Parasteatoda tepidariorum, assembly GCF_982258835.1. Lineage (NCBI taxonomy): Eukaryota > Metazoa > Arthropoda > Arachnida > Araneae > Theridiidae > Parasteatoda > Parasteatoda tepidariorum. The sequence continues at coordinate 69,523,571 of NC_141763.1, forward strand.
CATATTTTATTCTTACAAGCACTAAAAAGTTTAGCAGTAAAATATATTGGGTTGTAACTAATATATTTTAATATGCTTATATAAATGTATATTTTATAAACAATTCTAGGGCTATTTAAAATCTTGAGCAGTCCATTTAAATCGCTTAGATTCGTTTAAGATGCTTTAGCTCATGAAGTATGAATATAAAATACAATCGAATGCTTTTGTAATTTTATATTTGAATACTAAATTAAGTTATTTTATAATTCAAATGGAAATAGATCAGATAAATACATTAGAGACTCAAATAATGTCTCACAACATAAAACCAATGCAAATTAAATTAATACCGGCTTTCAATCCGATTTCCAACCTAATTTACAACATATTAGAGAAAAATCTATTGAAATCAAACATAACACATTCATAAAAAAAATAGTAACTTTTACTTACTTCTATATCTCTTTAAATCTTCAATATAAAATCAAATTTTGCTGCAACATTCACGTGTTAAAGCGAGTATTAAATGGCGTTCCTATCTATGTTAGAGCTACAGACACCTTCTCTTCGTGACGTCACGGAGTTGAAATCGTTGAGCCAGCAGGCCTTGACCATCTAGTAGGTGTTGGTACTACCCACTTTGTAGAGATGTCTTCGACGATGAAAATCCATTTTTTCCCTTCCGATGTTTCAGGTAGAGGACCAAACAGGTCAATGGATAAGGTTTTAAAACGTTGAGTGTACTGGGGTTCTCAACTTCCGTCCACCCCCTTCCAGTGTGGAGAATGGGTGCGAACTGTTACAGCCACCAGCCCAAGAAGAGATTATCAAGGAAAACGAACTGCGACCAGTAGTTCTTCATATAGCTCATCGCCACCATCTGACTCGAACGATGAAGATCTGCCTCTAAGTTTTGGAAAGGTCCTTGAAACAATCAAGGATGATGATAATACCAATGTGCTTTAAAGAAGTTCGTCGGTACTCCATTGGGTTCTCTAACTTCCGTCCACCCCGCCAATTTGTGGTGCCTTGCGACTCAAAGAATTCTAATCAACGGTGTGATTTAAGAATTTTACAAAGAACATAAAATGGTAAGTCACAAAATAAAGCATTAATACCATCAGGGAGAAAACAAAACTTAAGTGGGGGGGGATTCGAAACCTACATGTTTACGGTTCGAGAGATGGAGTTAAACTAACTTAGAACTGTTCTTTTTGAGTCTCTTTAGTACTCATAGATGGCTTTGGCAGGGGGTTTTGATTGTCACAGTATGATATATGTAAGATGAGTATTTTATTCTGTTCTTGCTAACTACATCAAGTATTTTTAAGGATACAATGTATTTAAACTAATGATTAGAAATTTTCTAAATCATAGGATTCACAGCCTAGCTATAGGATATACGTATCCCGATACCTCTAAAAAAATTATGCTGATCTACCTAACACCTTCACAAAAATTTACCTACAGTAAGCTGCATCATTACAAAAAAATCTATCAGAACATCGTCATTTTCTCAATAATTCTACCAAAAATTTGCACTTAAGCATTTAGATTATTTGAAGCACTAGAAACACTTATTTTAATTTTCTTTTTTAATCATTTTGCATCAAAAATGTCCTACATTCTAGAAAATTTCACAAAAATTAATTTTTCTCAAAAATGGAGATTAAGTTTGAAATTTTTGTATTAGTCCTTGCTTATTCAGTAATATAATTTAGTTTTGACTCCATTTCAGTAGAATATAATTGTTTTAATTCATTAAATTTGTTTTAAAAAATTCTGTGATATCATTATCTATAAAATCGTTGATTTAAATCATAATCTCGTAGATAATCTTAAAAGACACCACGATTCACTCCAGTTAGTGCACAAAAATTTGCTCTCGCGATTGCAACAGCGTCTTCAAGCTCCACCTCGAAGAGCCATCTAGAGGTGCCCAGTCCCGCAGCACTTTGCAGAACTCTCCACTCCATAGACTTCAACTCTGGGTTTAGTCTCTGAAGACGCCATATAAAGGTGCACTGGTCGGAGAATTGCTCCTTTGTTTTGAAAGCAACCTTCACGGGCTTGGGTAGCTCGTTTGCACCTTTGACCTTGAGCATGAGGTTACCCAAGGCTTTATTGTTGAAGTGGCCTTTGATCCACCCTACAGTTAATTCATTACATTGTAAAACCAGCGCTCCTCTTTGGAGGTCTGTAAATCTCAGGCAGTCTTTCGCCACCAAGAATGGCGTCAATCCGCTCTAATATTTCTTTTAAGATGTTATTCGAGTCTTCCAGAGAAAGCTTGTCCGGAGGAAAGTCCTCCAGGACTATAGCGATCTTGGTAGACTCGGTTGCACAAGCAAAAGATACAAGATTGGAGGCCCCCGGTTGGATCTCCCTCTCCAGCTCGGCTATCCCCTCTAGGGGGAACCGCTCCGCTGGATTGGGCTTTCCTCCCAGGAGCAACATCCTCCCTGGGCTTCTTTCCTTTTTGGGTTAGCGCATTGGGAGATGGAGTTGCACCAGAAGAAGTTGGTCTCTTAGCTCCTCCACTCGCCGCCATGGCTCTCATTTTCCTTAACTTCTTTTTCCGGCTCTTGGACAATCCAATGGTACCAGACACACTGTCCCCCGAGTGCATCTGGGGACCAGAGACTCCTACAGAGGAAGGGCCTGCACCTTTGGACGCCTCACCAGCTTCCGAAGCAGACTGTAAAGCAGCGGTATTAGCACTGGGCTCACCCGAGGGCTTACCGTATGCTACTGGAGACTGTATAAGACTTTTCGAACAGGAACCTCTGCCTAATTCCTGAACGCATCCCTTGTTGACCGGCGCGACGGATGATGCCGTATCAAAAGCTTTTCTTGCACTCATCATGTATGTTTGTCTGCCATTTAGTTACCCAGTGAGGGGTATCCAGGGGGCGCCACTAAAGGTGGCAAGCATTAACCCCCAAAAATCGTTGGGATAAACACCTTTACGACGTAAAAGAGGGAGTAATTCCGGTTCTGTTTGAGAAGAAAGGATACGAAAATCGCATTCATCCAAATTATTCGCCAGCTTATCGAGGGAAGATGATAAAAACTGTAGAGAGTCTAAAAATTGGAGATTACTAATAGAAAAGGTTATGAATTTTTCTTAGTTTGTTGCAATACATATCGCTTTTTTTTTTTTAATTTGCTAAGAGTTCTAATGTTGTGGTGACTGTCATATCCTTTTAGTTTGTGGAATATGACGGGTATTTTTTGAATAAGTTTATAATTTAAGTTACAACAGACTTGGATAGAACATTGGAATAAACTGCACGAAATTTATCCTAATCTCGACAATTTCAAAACATATTGATCGTAAAACCCAGGTTATAATCAATAGACTGCGCATTGGTCATTCCCGTTTTACCCACGTGCACTTACTAAAATCTGAACCCGTACCTAGTTGTTCTCTATGTTGTGTTGACATTACATTCAAACATTTGAGGAACAAACTTTTTGGCAGCTTTTATCCTAATCTTCAATCTTTACTTGGTGACCCTATACATCACAACCTTTTAAAGTTTATCAAAACTATAGGACTATATTCTCTGATTTAAAATAATACAGTAGTTTGACCTAGAGACCGACTTTTAACCTAGTGCCTGGCGCACTATAGCCATTTCTGGCTATTGTGCCAATAAAATTCAACCAACATTTTGAGTGTAAGACACCGCGAAAGGCAACTAATATATGACAGTGATCTCTCACTCTATTATCATTCCAGGGCTCTTCACAAATAGAATTATGCGTTTGATATAAAAACATCTCGTAGTCCTCATTACTTAACTGCATAACTATTGACCGAAAGTAAATCTTTAATCATCCTTTCATACCCCAATAAAATATAGTTTATTGGGTTCTCTGTTTTTTGAACTCATTTCATAAACACCTAGCTGACTGATAAATGTTGTTTTAAAATTCTGCACAGCAAAATATATTTCTTTATTATTTTTGATTAGGATCATCAAAATTTCACAAAAAGAAATCTCATTATCTTTAGATATTGGTTTTAAGAAAAACTACCCTTTATATAATTTGTACCCTTAATACTTAAGTCATAGGTAATTACAATATTTATTTTATTAAATAAGTTGAAATGATGGTTGTGAATGTTGAATATACGAGTGTTAATTTTTCTGAATGCAATTCTACTTGAAATTCATTGTAATTTTTTATATTTAAATATGCGAAGATTGAATTATATGTGTGGTTATATTTTTGCAATAATTTGCCTATTTGCAAGAGTTGAGCACATATGTTTGAAATTTCTTGACTGTCTGGCACATCTTTTAAAATAACTGAGCTTGCTTTCAAAACGTAGAGTCCACGATCAAATTAAAGGGCCAAATTTGACAATAGGAGTCGGATAATAGGCCAAATAATGATGTTTAGGTCTAAGGGGAACAGAGAGAAGAACTGAACTCTTGTAAATATGTACTCTTCAATAGCTGATTTTAAATAAACAATTTGACCTTTCTTAATTTGTAGTGCACAAATTATTTCTGTGATGGAACGTAAAAGAAGACATAATTGCCATACTTTATCATCATAATTATTTACATATGGAATAAATAAAATTGGAAACAACTTTAAAATACACCAATTTTTGGCTGCATGACCAGTTATTTTTTTGCATTTATGTATTTAATTTGGTTTATTTCCTGAGTCAAGTAAGAAAATTTTCCCAACTAAGAAAATTTTGAATTTGCAAATTTTAATTTTTCATGGGATAACAATTTTTTTCCTATAATGAAATATTTTAGAAATGCTAGATCATATGAAATTATTCCTTCAAAAAGGTCATGTCCAAGGCAAGGTGGCAATCCAGGCAGACAAACAAGAAAATATGTCAACTCGTTGTATAATGAAGGAAACTTAATTCTTTGAAAGGTCCCGTTATCTAAAATGTTAGCACAACTCAAATCATATATTTCCTTTGTTCTTATTTCACTAACGAAATATGGCTTATTATTAAATTCTTGTTTTCTTATTAAACAGTAACGACTTAAATAATGAGCATTAAAACATTCCACAAATCCACCAATACAATATGAGCCTAAATTATCTCCAACTACAGAACAAACAGTACCTTTATTAGTTTTACAATTAACAACTATCCCTATCGTTTCAAGAGTTTTTAAATCGTTAATCAAAGGTGAAAATATTTTGGCTAGTCCAAAGTGTGTAAAATCTGTATTTTTACACAAAATAAGCATTTGAATGTTTTCACTATTACATCTGTAAAAAGGTGATGCCCTGTTACGGTTGGGTATAAAAAATGAAAAAGTAGCATATATAAAAATAACAACTGAACTTAGAAGAAATATGGCCGAATTATAAAAAGACAATTAATACAATTACGCATAGTGTCCGAATAACCCATATCTAAAGAGAAACAAGAACAAAAACAAGTATTTACCTGGAGTTATCTTCTAGAAAATCTATATGAATAAATCACTCAAAGAAAGATAGTCACTTTATAAAAAAACCAATAGTTCTTTTTATTAGGTGGATCCATGTTGAGAGACAGGAAAATAGTGTCCAATGGTGGAGTAGTGGGTGAAGGGCAGGAGATTCAGAGCAAAGGAAATTGTTAGATGAAATTCATACGACTGTTGGTTGGTGATGGATCATTTTAGTAGTTACTGGAAACACCGGTCTTTCCGCACAAAAAGTCGGCTGGAACATTTCCCAGAATTTCGGATTCTTCTCGGCTTTGATTTTTTTTTTGAAAAAGTTAAAAGCAGCATTACGACAAGCTAGAACTGGCTGTGACGTAGCCCATCAATGGCGGTGTTTTGGGTAGCAGATCAGATTAAAAAGCAGGAGATATCCCGAGCATAAAGCTAGAAATGACGGTGAAGAAGTCCATCAATGGTGGTGTCTGGATAGCTAAGGCGTCCCATCAATATCATAATAAAAGCAGGAGCTTTCACCATCAGAATTACTTAGTAGACATTAATCAGAGAGAGAGGAAAGCACAGCAGATCGACTTGCCAACATGGCGGTAGACGTGACGCCATCCTAAAAGATGTTCTCTTCCTCAAAAAAGAGGAAGGGGGAAAAACGTACTGCCAGGGAGCAGCGTGACGTTGGGGAGATGAAGAATTTCGAATGCGCCGGTCATTTTTCGCGCGCTCTTTTTATAAGAGACAAAAACTTAAAAGTTGAAATTGTAGTACATGTTGTGCAAGTTAAAGTTAAATTATCTAAAAATTACGAGTTGAGACGACAAATTGATTATACGTTAAAAGTTACGGTTGAGAAACACAACATACACGCGGAGATGAAAGATGCCGACAACCAGTGCGAATTCTCAGAAACGAAAAGGGTGGAATGTTCTAGAAGAAAAGGGGGTTTGCAAGGAGCTGGTAAGGAATTTTAGGGGGAGAATGTCCAAATTGCGCTAACGCTTAAGGGGCTAAAGAAAGATGAGGAAATAAAAATGTATTACAAAATTATAAATTAAGTCAAAAGAATTAGTATTTTGATTAAAAAAAACAGGATATTTAGAAAATTAGGCTGTGACCTAATGTCACATTATACCCCCCCCCCACTGCAGAAAAAAAATTTTGAATTTTTTTTTTTTTTTTTTGGCCAAAAAAAAGAGATATTAATCCAAAAAAATTTTATAAATGAAATTAAGTTCTAACAGCCTGCAACTCCAGTTCACCACTTCTCCACTTACAAATAGTCAGATGTTTACATAAAAATCTATATATCAAAACTTTTGATAGTAAGAGTCTGAAATGAGAAAAGCTGTGCCTCAAACATAAGACATACAAAGAACTAGTAACACATAACGACACATACATATAAGCAGCTTTACATGGCTGCATCTTGATTAGTGAAGTGGCAAAACAATGTTAATTGTTTGATAAATGGACGAAAAACACAAAACAGTCTTAATTGTTTGCTACATGAAAACAAACATTTTGACAATGAATCGTCAACACATGTAATATAAATTAAACAACATATGCCTTGATGCATGTGAATGCCTATAAGTGCAATAACACCCGTATAAAAAATTCAGGCTACATGAAGTAGACTGAGAAAATCTTCTCCAAAGAAAATAACATTAAGGAGGTAAAATGGATAATTGATTATTCAAAAAAATCTCACTTAGTAATAGTGGAAAAACAATTTTTTGAGGTAAAGGACATTAACTCAAATTATTCCTTGTAAGAAGGAATTGAAAAAAATTGATTTGTTTGCTGGAAATTATTATGAAAAAAATTGAAAAATTGCAAACAAACGAAAAATCAGGCTACCATTGTAGACTGACAATACTCCGAGCTTAAACGAAAAAAAACTTTGTACAACATTTTGTACATCAATCCATTAAGTGAATTTTGAGAAAAAAATTGAAACCAATCAAACAAGATTGATAAGTAGTAATCCGAGTTAAAACGACAAAAAAATTAGTACACATCAAAGTGTATACCTGAAACAAATCAAAGTCATTAGTGAGAGCAATAAGTGCATAAAAATTATTAATTTAAGACTTGAAGGAAGTTAAAAAAAATTGCAATTAAACTTACTAGTTGTAACAGGAAAAGCCTAGGCAAAACATTAAACTTAACAAACTGCAAGGAATTTTAACACTTAAAAAAACAACAAATTGACTCATAGAACTTTGACCAAAAAAACTGCTAAAACAAAACAAAAACAAGGCCTTGACACATTGCTTACAAAAAGCATTACCTAAAAAATTGCTGAACAATATACACTTAACAAATTCAGCATCAACAATTCGTACAAAAAAATATCACAAAACAATAAAAAATCATAACAAACGTTGTGACACCTTGAGATGTACAATGAGGTGTACTTTTATACTTTACTTATGCAAAGAGAATTCACACTCTGCAAAAATCCAAAAAAAATTTTGTATGTAATAAGAGTGACTTATGACATACTAGAAAAGGAAAAAAATTATACTGTACAGAACTACAGGGTCGAAAAACAAAAAAATTGGCATTCGAATTCAGACATCATTAATTAATTACAATTATGTGTTTAAGTAATTTAAAAAATACAAATATTACCATGAAATATTTGTTAAAAAAAATTGCAAACAGTTAGACATGAACAACCAAAAACACGAACCCATAGTTATAAGTTTGTAGAGTCGCAAAAAGGAGGGCACTGCTCATCATCCACCATAAGAAACCATAACACAATTTGAATACCTCATTCAATTAAAAAATGTTAGAACTATTGACAAAATTAGTTACAAGAACTGTATATCAAAAAAATTTTAACCAAAAAAATCACTGGCATTGCCTGACAAGTACTACAGGATCCCGATGTTCCGCGGATATGACGGCCAGCATCATATACTACACCGATACCCAAATAACACCCATCACACATATCAATGTTACATTCAAACAAATTTAATTAGAAAAAAATTATTTACTTCTTAAATTGTAAGGACAAGCCTTAGGGAGAGTGATATCACTATCAATTACACTAGGGGAGGTATCCAAAGAGGGATGAAAAAGCAAATTTTGCCTCCTATGAGGACATAGACGTAAGCGGTCTATATGAACAGTTAGTTTAGGTGCCTTCGTATTGTCCAAAAGTTGGATTACATAATCCACATCATTAAATTTTGACAAAATAGTAAACGGACCATCAAATTTAGGTTTAAACACATTAGTATGTTTTAAGTAGACAATATCACCAATATTTAGTGATCTTAATTTTGCTTTCGCACCTTGTCTCGAATTTTGTTTGACTTGTGCTCGTTCAGAATTATGGTAAGCATTTTCATATGCAATATTGAGCTCATTCAAGGTCTCCAATAAATAGTGAGATTTATCCAAATGTATTGGTTCAACACTAGTTTCAAAACAATCAAAAATTAAGGCCAAATTACGACCAAAATGAAGTAAGTTAGGGGTGAATTTGGTTGAAGAGTGAATTGAACCATTGTATATATTTTGGTGAATTAATAAGCTGGTTGCAAATGACACACCTTTCTCATGTAAAGTTAAAACAGAAGACTTAATAGCTTGATTAATGCGTTCACTCATTCCATTACTTTGAGGATGAGCAGCACTGCTATGGGCTAATTTTATGCCTAACTTTTTATTGATTAATTCAAAAACCTCAGCTTTAAACTGAGTGCCTAGATCTGTTAATAGGTATAACATTCTACCATAATGAGCAATATAATTCATTAAATGTTTAGAAACAGTCTCAGTGGTTAAATTGACTAGTTGGTTTAAAATTAAATGTCTAGAGAAATGATCTATGAAAGTTAAAATATATCCACAATTCTTAATGGGTCCTACAATGTCCATTGAGACAAATTGTCCAGGCCTCTGAGGTAGCCACATTGATTTTAAAGGAGCAGGCTTGCTCGCAGACTGTTTATGTTTAATACATAATTCACAAGACTTAACATAATTACAGGTATCACTGTAACAACTTTTCCAAAAATATCTTTTAGACACAAGCTCATACGTCTTTTGAATACCAGAATGGGAAACATGACAAATATTTAACACCTTAGATTTTAATGAATTTGGAACTACAATTCTGTGCTTATGAGGAAAAACCTCAGTGGCATACATTAATATACCATCATTTAAAAAGAAATGTTCAGTCTTAGATTGATTAATTAACGTGGGATTGTTTAAAAGAGAAATAATTTCCTGAATATTTTGATCTTTACATTGTTCCGATTTAAATGTGTCTAAAGAAATTTCAAGAGGGGAGTCATTATTAGTTAAGGCATGAATTACATGGTCTTCATTTATATCAGTGAAAGGTAAAATTAGTTCAGAATCATTACTATTTAAAGCAGGTTGACAAAAATTTTGATCAGGAGAACGACTAAACCAGTCGGCTAACACATTCTCATGACCAGGTATATGTACAAACTCAAAAGTATATTCACTTAAAGCAAGCAACCAACGTGTGATAATATCAGCAGGTGATGTAACCTTGCGATAATGTTTTAGAGGTTTACTATCACTCAGAATTGTAAAATTTCTATTATAGAGGTAAGATTTAAATGCTGTAACACCCTTAAAAATTGCATATAGCTCCAATTTGATGGCGGGATAGTTTTTCTCAGACTTGGACAAAGCCTTACTAAAAAAAGAGACAGGGCGAAGAGATCCTTCATGCTCCTGCATCAAAACTGCTGAAATGCCTAATTTGCTCGCATCAGTATTTAGGAAAAACGGTTTACTGAAATCGGGTAACTGAACAAAAGGTTTCGAAAAAAATGCATTCTGTAATGCATCAAATGCCCGCTGTTGTTCGTCAGTCCATTTAAATTTAGATTGCTTAGTAGCAACTTTAGTCAAAACAGCAATTAATTGGGCGAAATTTGGAATTAAATGGCGATAAAAGCCACACACACCTATAAACTTCTTAACCTGTTTGGCATTACGAGGGGTAGCAAATGAAGTAATTTTGGCTATATTGGATGAAGTAGGGGTTATACACTTATGGGAAATTACAAAACCGAGATATTCAACAGAATCTTTAAAGAAAGAACATTTATTAGGAGCTAAAGTTAAGTTGTATTTAGTTAAAATTTTAAGTAACGCTGATATTCTATTAGTCATTTCCTCAAAGGAATTTGCTCCGATGAGAAAATCATCTTGATAAGCATGGATACCTTTAATACCCTCAGTATTTAATTCCTCAATAATTAGGTCTACTAAAGCCTGGAAAGTACTCGCTGCCGTTTTGAGGCCAAAAACGAGTCGTCTATTAGCGAAGGATCCAAAAGGAGTAGTAAAAGTTAGTATGTCCTGTAGGTGTTCAGGAAGCATAACCTGCCTATAGGCTTCTCGAATATCACACTTAGTGAAAAATTTTATAAGAAGAAATTTCATTAATTATCGTGCTTATTTTAGGCAAAGGGTAAGTGGAGCTTTATACCACTGCATTAAGTAATCTTAAGTCCAAAGCTAAACGATACTTAGGTTTTCCCTGACTATTTTCTGAGTTTTTCTTTTTGACTAAGACTAGTGGAGCAGCCCAATGGCTAACATGCCTATGAATAATACCGGCTTCCACTAATTCATCTAATTCTTGTTTAATGTCATCCCTTAAAGCATATGGAATTTCAAATGGTAAGGTTTTTATTGCATTGTCATTTTTCAATGTCAAAGAGGGAACCACACGATCAGTACATCCTAAAGTTTTTATGGTTCTAGAAAATGCTGCAAAATTCTCCAATAAAATGTTTTGAAGAATTAATTTTTGATCAGTGTCTAAATGTGCTAAATCAAAATCAGTAGATTTTAGTTCATCTTTTCTTAAATTTAAAATATCCTGAGAAGCAGTAATTAAATTACACTGTTCTAGATGAGTACAATCATTTAAATCTACATTATTACCATCATTACTATTTTGGACAACAAAATTACAAATAATATTACCTATATTCAAGCCTTTATTTAAATGAACAGTGTTATCAGAATTATTTTGGATTATTGTATTAAAAGACTTATTGTCAACAACATTAATAGAAGGATGAATTATAATATTTGAATTATAAGTAGGTGTGAAATACACTTCTTTATTTGTTTGATTAGCAAAAGAATTAATTCTTAAATGGGCAATGGCAGTCTCGCCTGGCTCAATTGTGAGTTTATTTTTTAAAACTACATCAATCTGTTCATTATTGGTATGATTAGAAGCTAACTTATCAAAATTATTTAAAGGAATACAAAAGTTACTAAATTGCGCAGACTCCTCTTGGAAGTTTATAAGAACATTATGTGTTCTTAGAAAATCAAAACCTAGAATTCCCTGAAAGGTATCACTCTTAATATCTGCAATAAAAAATTGATGTCGAAAAAAATTATTATGGATTTTAAAGGAAATTTCAGCACAAGCCGAGAAGTGTAGCTGAGAATTAACTGTTCTTATTTGGACTTTTCTTGATAAGAATTTTACTTTATTATGAGCCCTGATTGCATTGAAAGTATCTAATGTCAATAATGAGACTGACGACCCACTATCCAGTAGAAAATTTACATTAACATTTTTAAAGCTAGATGCAATTGTAGGAAGATTACTTTCATGTGAAACAATATTTATGTGTTCAGTATTCTCTTTATAGTCACAGTTAGTCAAAAACTCCCTAATGGTAACATTTGAGTTATGCATCGATTTTGACATAAACTCTTTATATTAAAAATTTTGGATGGTTTGGTGGATGAGAAGACAGGGCCATCCCCTACTGCCTCCTGCGAGAGTTTAAAGGATTGTTACCTCTATAATTAGTATTATTAACCCTCGGTCTAAATTGTTCATTTTGACTAGGAATCAGTGGCGGTGGATACTGCGGTGCAGTGAACCTGGGAGAAACCATGGGGAACTGTGGCGGAAAAGAATGCATCGCCAATGGCCCTATTGAATTTTGTCTTAAATGTCTGAGATACGTTCGACACACACTCATGATATGCCCAGACCTATTACAGAAAGCACAGTTAATGTTTGGAGTTGGGCGAGGTTGTTCATGTCCAACCCGATCCTGGTTCTGTACAGGGTGAACTAAAAGGGGACATAATTTAGTGCTGTGGGGTTTCTGACATATATTACAGTTAGACTGCATAGTCTCAATTCTTGTTGTCAGCATTTCGAGTTGTTTTGAAATTAAGGTGAGCTGATCAGGTGCAGCAGAAGCACACTGAGTCACCGCATGAGCTGCGACTAAAGGAGTAGCCGAGCCAGCTAACGATTGCTGTATTGTCACGATATGATTGGCCCTTTTGACCATCTCGCGGTAATCTTGTATTCCCTCAATGAGAATAGTCTCCTTAAGGTGCAAAGGGATTGCAGATAAGAACTGCATGGCTTTTATCCGAGACAAAGCTGATTGGTCATTTATAAAGTTATATGCCTTATGGGCAAGAGAATCTATCCTATATTCTAAATTTTTGATAGTTTCAGAGGGCAAAAGGCTGATTGCCTGAAATTTTGCCAAGTCAGCCGAGGAAGAATCTTCTTGTTTGAAAAAATTTTGAAGCAGCTGACATGCATCCTCGAACTTTGTGACCACCCTACATTCAGGTGAATTCTGAAAAAAAGTGAGAGCAGCCCCAGACAATTTTGATTTTAACAAATATAATGCAGCCGCATTATCAAACTGATTTAATTTTACTAGATCTTTAATTTGGTTCAGAAACCACTCTACGTTCTGAGAATTTCCAGAAAATTCTGGACTATTGAAATTGAATTTAGGGGTTTGCCTATTGGCCTCTATGTTATTTACGTTGTCAGGCATAATTATTGAATTAGAATAAGTTCTATTACGGGTTTGAATTGGGGTCATCTAATGAAAATATTAAGTAATGATAGTATCAATTACACAAGTATTATTACTAATCGTAACCTTTTGATAACCTCATGAAAATAATTTAAAAATTGAAACATAATAAACTTAAGTATCAAGAAAAACACAATTAAAAAAATTATTTTACCCTTCAAATTACTGTGAATCATATAACGATATACTTGCATAAAACAAGAAATATCAACCATTAGAAAAAACAATATTGCTATTAATTATTTCAAAGTGCAAATAAACACCCAAAAAAATTTTAAAAACAAACTAATCATAGATATGTAATTGTAGTATAATAGATTAGAACACTAATAATTTATCAATATAGGAGAGTAAGACATTGGCAATTCATATTAAAAAATCAATAACCTTTCAACAAAATTCATCAATTAAATTATCAAACATGACCTATTTCAAAAGCATAAGAAGCAAAATTTTAGTTCACATAAAATTTACCAAATATTAAATAATGATTATTATTTTAACCAATTGCTGTGAAAATTTTTATCCAAACAATTTATGTAAACATCAATTTTATAGAATAAAAGGAATCTTATTTTTAAATTGTTATATGAAAAATTATTTATCAAATCTTATCCAATTACTACTTCTTATTTAATCAAAAATATTTATATTAATCATCCTAATCAAAATCGTTATTTTTTTTAATCACTATTATAAAACAATTGTAATATTCAATTACAGAAATTATGACAAATAATTATTATTTACTCAACTTAAAAAATTATCTATTTGGTTATTGTATGAAACAAATTAGTAAATAACCAAAACCAGATATTAATTAACTAATCAAAACATAACGTCTATTAAAAAATTTTTATTACATTGCATAATTTATTATTGTTTATTTGGCTATAATATCAAAAACTATTGAAATAAACAGTTCATTTCCTACTCCAAACTTAAAGAAATTTATTGAACTTAATTGTATTAAACATTGAATAATAATATCCTACTTTACTCATAGTAAAAATTTAATTTGAAATATTACTCGTTCACTGGTCAAAATAAATATAGTTAAAAACTATATACACCAACCGAAAAGCGGAACTGCACCACATGCCCTGTTACGGTTGGGTATAAAAAATGAAAAAGTAGCATATATAAAAATAACAACTGAACTTAGAAGAAATATGGCCGAATTATAAAAAGACAATTAATACAATTACGCATAGTGTCCGAATAACCCATATCTAAAGAGAAACAAGAACAAAAACAAGTATTTACCTGGAGTTATCTTCTAGAAAATCTATATGAATAAATCACTCAAAGAAAGATAGTCACTTTATAAAAAAACCAATAGTTCTTTTTATTAGGTGGATCCATGTTGAGAGACAGGAAAATAGTGTCCAATGGTGGAGTAGTGGGTGAAGGGCAGGAGATTCAGAGCAAAGGAAATTGTTAGATGAAATTCATACGACTGTTGGTTGGTGATGGATCATTTTAGTAGTTACTGGAAACACCGGTCTTTCCGCACAAAAAGTCGGTTGGAGCATTTCCCAGAATTTCGGATTCTTCTCGGCTTTGATTTTTTTTTGAAAATGTTAAAAGCAGCATTACGACAAGCTAGAACTGGCTGTGACGTAGCCCATCAATGGCGGTGTTTTGGGTAGCAGATCAGATTAAAAAGCAGGAGATATCCCGAGCATAAAGCTAGAAATGACGGTGAAGAAGTCCATCAATGGTGGTGTCTGGATAGCTAAGGCGTCCCATCAATATCATAATAAAAGCAGGAGCTTTCACCATCAGAATTACTTAGTAGACATTAATCAGAGAGAGAGGAAAGCACAGCAGATCGACTTGCCAACATGGCGGTAGACGTGACGCCATCCTAAAAGATGTTCTCTTCCTCAAAAAAGAGGAAGGGGGAAAAACGTACTGCCAGGGAGCAGCGTGACGTTGGGGAGATGAAGAATTTCGAATGCGCCGGTCATTTTTCGCGCGCTCTTTTTATAAGAGACAAAAACTTAAAAGTTGAAGTTGTAGTACATGTTGTGCAAGTTAAAGTTAAATTATCTAAAAATTACGAGTTGAGACGACAAATTGATTATACGTTAAAAGTTACGGTTGAGAAACACAACATACACGCGGAGATGAAAGATGCCGACAACCAGTGCGAATTCTCAGAAACGAAAAGGGTGGAATGTTCTAGAAGAAAAGGGGGTTTGCAAGGAGCTGGTAAGGAATTTTAGGGGGAGAATGTCCAAATTGCGCTAACGCTTAAGGGGCTAAAGAAAGATGAGGAAATAAAAATGTATTACAAAATTATAAATTAAGTCAAAAGAATTAGTATTTTGATTAAAAAAAAACAGGATATTTAGAAAATTAGGCTGTGACCTAATGTCACAGGTGATAAATTTGCTAGAGAAAAATAAACAGCAATCAATTTGTGAATTTTTTTTTTTTGCTGATCCAAAAGGATTTGCAATTTCAAATGCATCTTGATAAAGTATTACTGGCAAAGATTCAGGATATTCGTTAAACAACTTGTTATTCTTAAAAACTTCACCATCCCAAATGTCAGGTAATATGCCATCGTTCATTTTTGAATTCATATAATCATTACTCAAATTTAAAACTGTTTTATTATTCAATAGATTTTGTAATGTTGCCAATAGTGATATATAATGACAAAATGAGGGTTGTTTTCTAGCATTTCTTCCTAAGTATATGTCAACAGGCTGAACGTAACTGTTAAAAATTTTCTTGTAAAAACATTTTCTTTTGTAATCAGTTTTAAAAAAAACTGAGAAAAAACTAAATCATTAGTTTTAATCTCTGATATAAATTTCGCGTAATCATCAGCAGAAACTAAAAATTTTGATAGCTTTTCTTTAACCTTTTCAAAGATGATTTCGCTGTTTACATTGCTCAAATTTAGCATTTCATTACATATACTTTGAATTGTACTGGAAGGTAAAGGGTTCTTTGATTCCAGTTTTAGATAAAATAAACCTAAATTATTTAGAAAATTCTGGTTTAATGTAGAATCATTCAAACTGCTTTCAGGTGAGCAAGTTTCTTTTTCTGCACTAAACAATGGTACCGAGGAATTGATATTAGGTTCCTGTTGAATGTGTAGATCATTTGATGAATAAATAGGTTTTAAAGTAGTTGATTCAATAACACTTAATGAATCATAATGTCAGCGACTAATATGGCTGCTAAAAGACGATTTTTTATTATAGCTACGACTTGCAATTATGAAAAAGACATTGCATTTTAATTCCATTATTAAATTGGAATTTGATATGAGAAATTATTTGTGGCAAACTAGTTATAACACTGTTCTCACATTCACTGCAATTGAAAATTGCGCTTTCAAGTTTAAGCTTGTTTTAAGTCAATTTATGATCCAGAAAAATATGATATTTAAACGAATTGTAGTTTTCTGAATTCAATTATGGCGAACTGAATTCGCCATAATTGACAGTTCATTGTATAACAAAACATTCTGAATATGTAAAAATATATGCAGGTGTCTATATATATGTATATACATATATCAAACAGCTTATGAACATTGTGTTTATATATTTCATTTGTTGGTACAGGTTCCAAAAGATGATAAAGATGTTTATCATATTAAACTATTGTATGTTTGCGACAATCTAACAAATGTAACAGTGTGGGATCTAACGACACTCTCTTGATGTTAAAGCTCTT
The DNA here is from genome assembly GCF_982258835.1 of Parasteatoda tepidariorum. Classification (NCBI taxonomy): domain Eukaryota; kingdom Metazoa; phylum Arthropoda; class Arachnida; order Araneae; family Theridiidae; genus Parasteatoda; species Parasteatoda tepidariorum. Next base: position 69,540,588 of record NC_141763.1, read on the forward strand.
AAAATCCACCAGATTTATAGGATGTACCTTCTTTACTTTCATATCGAGTATTTTTTTTCTTTCGATTTGCCTTTAAAATCTTTCTACGCTTTTTGGCACTAGCACAAGAATGTCGTGAAGAATCGGATATCCGTGTAATGTCCAAAAATTTATATCCTTTCTTCGTGAAATACCTAGGATCTTGAATTTTCAACTCTTTTAAAACTGACAAGCATCCCAAGTAACCATCATTAAATTGAACGACTGCATCATATGCTCCAAGTTTCAATGTTTTTAACGACACAAAAACATCTTTTGGCACACATAATGCCATTGAACGACTCATTCACATTCTGAGTCTTTCCCTGAAGACACTTTGATAAAAGTTCCTTGGAACAAAGAGCTAAATAAGTTGTTTTTATTTTATTTAGAATGCTTTGGGACAGACCAGGTTTTTTTTCTGAAAATGGATCTCCTTTATGCATTGCACGCTGACACACCAACTATCTTCTCCGAGCAAGCATTGCCCATGCATGGGATTCTTGGTATTTGAAGCACAATGAAACAGTGCAGCTATTGTGCTCTGTTGCATTTTTTCCAGTTGTCCAACATTGCTGCGGATTGCTATTTCATAATAATATTGGAGACGGTCTATTAAAGCATCAGTAAGTTTTCCTTTACCAGATAAACCTGGCACTTTAGTTTGCGTAGGTGCGACACGTGTTTGAATGTGCCCAATGTTTTCCATTTTAGCGACTCTACCATCTCCGTACATATCTTTCACTTTATTATAACCTTTGGAATCTTCGTCTCCGAAGTACTCTGTATATTTTAAATTATTATTTTGAACAGATCGTTCAAAAATTTTAGAAGCACCAATTACTTCCATATGGGAAGCGGATCGAGTATAATTTTTCGTACAATTATGATCAGCTTTTCGAGAAAGCTGAACTGTAGTATTTTTCTCTTTTTCAATGTCTCTACCTATTTTACAATACGCAGACATAACTTAGAGATCTAATACTTTTCCAGTATCAATCGAAAGTGCAGCAACACATTCATTTAGCGAAAGAGTAGCCACGTCCCGTCAACTGAAACACCACACTTTGAGTCTGCTGCGATAGAAACATTGGCGTCAATTACTTCTTTTGCATCTTGTCTCATCGAATCGTGAGCTACACTAGATAAAGCAGTAAATAATTTTGCCTGATGTCCTTCAAAAGATGTTTTACTGAGAGAAGGTGGCATATTTAATGTAGCAGTTTTTTTGAAGCTTCATATCCTCTTCCAATTTGTCTCATCCCATAAACAAACCTAGAATTTATTTCTGCCACATTATTAATTTTCTTTGATGAAGCAAATCCTTTCTCAAAATTACAATGCTTGCATTTTTTTGAGAAGTGTGAGCAAAGTCCATATCTGCTCTCCTCAACTAAGTTAAAACCGGGTAACAAGCAAGAAGGGCAGCACAATTCAGCAAATAAATTTTGCAATATTTCCATATCAACAATTCTGTTACCAGTTACTTTTTCACAAATAATGGTATCTTCCTTTAGATTTAATTTACTGGCACTTACTGTATTATCCAAAGGATAAGTAGTATCCAATGGAGCAATATTTTCCTTTTAATATCTGTTCCCATAGAACTTTCGCTTACGTTTTTGCCATAACAAAGATATAAAAATCTTTGCAAAATATAAACAAATTAGTAGAAAAACAACAAAAATTAACAACTAAAGTAAGAAAATTTAACGATAAAAATGATGAAAATAATAGCGTAATCTCAAGTAAATAAACAAGGATCAAATGTTGGGTGTGTTTGTAATCCTGAGATGTGAGGGCCTCAAAAATGCATATGTACTATTTATGCATACATATTACTTGCTAAAAATTTATAGTTGGACTAAAGTAATTTGCTTTTGTTTTGTGATTTCAATTGAAAATACAGTTTTCTAAATTTAAACCTGTTATTCTTAAAATCTGTTTTGATAAAATAAAGATTATTTTTTATATAATCGTGTAAATAAATGATGAAAAACATTACATCTTCAATGTAAATAAATGTAACAAAATCTATATTTTTGCATTGCTGTCTTTTTTTTTGTTTGTTTGTTTTTTTTTTTTGTTGCCAAGACATCACTTCTGAAATGACAATTGATATACATAAAAAATAGGGGATTGTGGTTGGTAATGAATAGGCCACAAATAATATAGGAAAAAGTTGTAATAATAAATAATTTTAAATGCTACAATAAATGGAGTTACTTTGTCAAACACATCAAATAAGAAAATTTTGTGACTTTTACTTTTTTTTCTGCAAAAAAAAATTTTGTTATTTAATGACAATTAGAATGCCTTTTGTATACTAACTTTAAATGTGTCAATGTTATAATTGATCTTCAGAATTCTGGATACGTATTCAAAAGGTGGACGTTCGGCTGAATGGATTGCCTTTGCTTGTTTTTTTTTTTGTTTTTTTTTTCTTTCTATTTAGATTTTTTTTTTTTTTTTTTTTTTTTTTTTTTTTGTATGAAGCTATTAAAATGGCTGTTAAAGATTTTAGATTAAATGGCAGTTCAAAAGGCATAGTTTATATTCATTTCTAAAAAAAATATTGCCCGATGATATATTCAGAATATTAATTTAGTAGAAATTGATTAGTTAAAATTTAATTAAGATTTTGTTTCAGATGGACAGTATTTTTAAGTCAAAGACAGACCAAGGATATAAATTATAACAGATTTTTAAAATTAATTTTGATAAATCAATATTTGTTATATTTAGTAAATAAAAGAAGTCGATTCTTACTCATTGAATTACTTTACTTTAATTGAATTTCATGTGGCACATTCAACCTAATGGGCTTAATTTCTATTTTTTTTATGTATCTATTATTCACATTAAGCATTTTCTAATCAATTTTTATAAATTTTTGATATAACCAAATATATAAAATATACGTAAAATTTTGAGCTAAAGAAACCAAATAGAAAATATCACAAAAATAACTGAAAATGACCACTCTTTCCTATGAGGGATTTCCTGGTTTATGAAAAACAAAAGTGACTTTGTTTTCTTAAAAGTAAATTGTTTAATTTGTTACATGCTTCCATCGAGAAAACCAGCACAAATGTAGACTAATTAGTCCTTACACAACAGGCTCTGGAAAAAACTGTAATGCAAATGTTTTAAGACTTATAACTTTATTTTTTCAGAAATTTGGAAATCCTCACTATAGATAAATATTTCACATGAACTAATTTATACGAACACTCATTGGACTTAATATTTATTGGACAACAAAATTAAAGACACAGTTTAAAAAAAATAAAGCTCAAATAGTGTTTTGCTATTTATAAATATTTATTTCATGAAAGATAAGAGATACATTGGGTAAAATACTAAGTGAGTCTGGTGAAAAGCCAATCCCAACATAAGTTGTGATACAGTTGAAAAATGATTGAAATTTAATGATACGTCATTTCATGGCATGATATTGCAGAATTACAAATTTTGAAACTTGTGAATGTTTTGAGCAGCTTACATTCATCAATAAACATGTAACACAGGGTTAAAGAATAGGCAAAGTATGCAAACTTTCTTATTAATTAATTTCATTTATGTAAAAGCACGGTGATTGAAGGTAAGAAATGTTATAATAAAAAAAAAGAGGAATCGCGAATTATTAGGTATAATAGATTACGAAGGTAGACAAATTTAAAATACATGAAGCTTAAAGTATTATCTTAGAAAATAATATTTTATTCCTAGCTAAGTAGGTTTGTAAGATAAGAGTAATATTTACAAAAAATAAATAATTAACAATCTGTGACATTAAAATTGACTTAATTTTCCTACGAAAAGTCAAACTTGAATAAACTTGATTGTGAAAGATTAGCCAAGGGTTCCAATCATTGCTTCCGAAACACGCGTGGCAGTGCCTTTCCATAGGGAAATGTATGGAATTAGGTTGCCGGACGCTCTTTAACTGTGTTACATATAATTTTCGGTAAAAATAAATGAAGTCTTGTTATGAGAAAAACATATTCTCTTAAAAAAAAGGGAATGAAAACACTCAATTTAAGAAAAAAATTTGTATGAAAATATTTCACTTCATTAAAAGGAGGTGTAAAATCAAACAAATATTAAAATATTCGAGAGCTTGTTTACTTAAAGAATTAAAGTTCACTAATAAAATCTTTTGAAAAAAACAACTAAGCAACAAAAAAGTTATTAAAAGAGTATGTATGAAATGAAAAAATAACTAGCTAAATTTTTAATCTCTCATTATAGAATAATATTTTACAAAGAAAATTTTAAGAAAAAAAAATATGCTTTTTAACATATAAATAAATAAAAACAATATTCTCTGTGGAGAAAATTTTCCTTTAAAAAATTTAAATAAAGAGCCTTAAACGTAGGTCAAGATATGCTTTGATTGCTTAAACCTTTCTTGCTTATTTACTAAATGGTATACTGTAGTTACTTATATGCGTGCCATGAAAAAATACACAATTGAAGAAAATTAAAATCTTAAATCTCTAAAATAATAATAGCCTAGTTCTAGAACTAAGATTTATTTAAAATCAATGTAACAGAATATGCGGATAAAAAACCGAGATTGAATTTTGAAGAAAATATTTAATAATTGAGATATTTTAATATATAGTGTAACAAGAAAAAAAATGCTATTGAAATAAAATAATGAAAAAATAGTTAAACAAAACCAATAAGCTGAATATAAAATTTATCTTTTGTTCTAATACTGTTATTTTATTTTAAATGAGTACAAATACAGAATGATAAAGCATTACTTAATATAGTAAGACAATTTATACTAACTGACGCATGAAATTTCGCATTTGACTGAATCATAAATGACAAGGTAAATCATTACTTCACATGAAAAAAATAAAAACATTTCTTTGCTAATATTTTTACAATTTGTGATCAACAATTAAGTAATTGAAGTGGTCAATAATAAAGTAAATAAAGATATAGCAAACGTTACTTTACGCCTAATTTTTCCCAATCAATAAATAAAATAAAACCAGCATATAAACAGATGAAGAAAAATTATTAGTTTAAAATTAATGAATAAATTAGGCACCATCTTTTTCTCCTCATGGCAGCAAAGGAATTTTGTAACAGTCTCCCACCAATTAAATGGATGAGTAATTTCTAGCACTGCTAAGTTCTTATTGTTTTATTTTAAAATCAGAAGAGGGTTCTGACCTAGTGATACGCCTGATGGTATCACTTTGTTTGGAATTACGTTAATTTTAGTTAAATTTAGAAAACTCATATTTAAAGTTATATTTTAATTATAGAAATATTCTTGGTTACATAATTACAATACATGAAGTAATACAAAAGGGGAAAGAATCAAGGAATCACTCACCAGGGTGCGTCATCACAAAAAACAGGTCACCTCTCCTCAGCTATGCAAACCTTCTACTCCCAATTGTTGATGTTGCATCCATTCCATGTGGAAGCCGAAAGCACCCAGATGGCGGTGCTCTCTCTCCTACTGCGCTTGATGTTTTTAGCCTCTTTGTCAGAGTCTTCGGTGGATGAAGAACTCCTTTTGCGCTTGACCGATGTACAGCAAGGGCATCTCGGCAGAAGTGGCTCGTCCAATCGTGATGGGCCTGCTTGACCATCGTTTGCAGCCCGCCTCACACCCCTCTTGTTTGCAGAGGTTGTTTCGTCATCGCTCGAAGAACACAGTCTGCGGCGTTTGTTGTTAAGCCCGACTGGACGGATGTTTTGTTCCTCAGCAGAAGAATCATCATCTTCTCTTGCCCGCTTTTGTGGCACCATCTTCTTCGTTCTTGCCATTTTTACAATACAGCAACAGGTAAAATAAAAAGTTTTAAAAGTAAAATATCTTAACTTCGATACTTGAAGTAAATTCCTCTAACTGTGCTAGAACATATTTTGGTGTTAGCACATTGCAAAAGAACAGCAATCCATCAGCAAAAAAAGAAAATCAGAGAAGATAATCACCAGGATGAGACAAGCGCCAGGATCAGATCCCAGGATCTGATCAACACATGCCCTTATAGGATATCCCCTTGGGCTTCCTCAACCTGGGCTTCAACTCCAGCATTTGAGCCACTGAAATCGTGACTCCTATCTCCTCTGTATAGTTTCGCAATCTCTCTGCCTCACTCTTTCTTCTCCCCTTTCGGTCGGACTTAACTGAACTCTGATAAGTTACGGAGCTCACACAGGACTCAGAGGAGCTCACAGAGGATTCAGAAGAGCTCACAGAAAACATAGAAGAGCTGTCACTTAATATCAGCCTACGCCCCCCTTCGGCAAGAGGTGCCACTATAGCTGGGGACGGAGGAGGAGAAACTGGTTCATCATGTGAAGGAGAATCATCTGCCACAGGAGGAGGAGTAGATGCGTTTTCAGATGATGTTTCTTTTTTGGAATCCAAATGTTTTAATTTAAAATCATGCTCGTTAATTGGTGGGGGTAATTCTCCGGATACGGGTAATTCTTCTGGCAAATCATCAAAATTATTTATTGAGCCTATAATTGTATGCTTATTTAACATAATAGCTTTATCTGTTTTATTATTTAAAACGACACGAGTTTTATTATCAATTACATTTAATAAATTATTGGTATCTTCAAAAGAAACCCCTTTTTCTTTTAATTTTTTACTTTTATCGACTGTTATTTTAGAACAATTTTCATGCAGCATTGGTACGTCGACGTAAACAACTGACGAAATTCCAGGTGGGATTAACAATTTCTGATTTAATCGTAATTTTATATGCTTACTGTTTTCATGAGTTATATTTGATACATAATTTAATGGAATTTTTTCTTCCATGATTTTAATATTATCTTCTTTGATATTAATAGTTGCATCTCTGGCTTTTAAAAAATCTATTCCTAAAACAGCTTCATAATTTCTTGAAAAATCGTTATCCGTTATGTAAAAATTTTGTTCAAGCGATGTATTTCCTATTTCTATGATAAGTTTAAAGTGTCCTTTTATATCTACCTGGCTACCATTTACTGCTTTTATATTTATTTTTGATTTTAATTCTGAGACTTGACCATTTTTATTTATTTTATCGAAAATTGTTGGATTTAATAATGAAATTGTTGCTCCGCTATCTATTAAACAATTAAATTTACATTGATTTGATACTACGCTAATACCGGCAATTTAAATTGGTCTGAATTACAAGAATTTCCGGGAGATACAGCAGACCTTAATTTTAATACCTCCCTCTGGAGTTTAAATCCCGACAATTTTGAGTATTAGCATTTCTCCTTTCATATGAATTGTTTACAAAATTTCTTGCATTAGTATAATTTGGTCTTCTATATCCAACTCTTTCTCGCGATTTTGATCTGTTTCGTCTTTGATCTCTCTCTTTTTTATAACAATTTGTTTGAATGTGCCCCTGAATCCCACAATAATAGCACCTAACCGACAATGGGAGGTATCTTCTCGCAGTATGATTGTTTACCTCGGCCTCATTTGTTTTCTTTTGATTTTTTAATGTGTCTACCTCGACTGATAGTTTGGAAATTTGAGCCGTCAACTCGCCTATTAATTGTTCTTGAAATCTGTTGGTGACCGTTCCCTCCCTGTTTTTCGACGAATTCTCAAATATTTTAAAATTAGTTTCTTCCCTAATCGCACACTGAATGGCGTCCTCAAATGTTTGAGGGTTGTTTCCTAACACCTGTCTCTGTAATTCTGGCTTAATGCCAGCACAAAATCTAGCTAACAAAATTCCATTATTTGCTTCTCTCACTGCCGGATTTGCGCCATTCGCCTGAGCTGATAGAATATTTTCGCCCAATCGACGAAGGCGAAAATATTCTATAATTATTTCCAAATTCAAATATGCTTTCTGAGTCGTATTGTGTGCAAGTCGCGAGTTCCTGCAAATGTGTTGTTAACGGAATTTTTTTTTCGAAATGGGTCCTAAGTAGATGAACTAAATTATCATAATCGTCAATTGCCGAATAAGCTTCGATGAATTTCTCCGCATCATCACATAATTTAAGTTTTAATACGGTAATTTTCTCCTTGTCATTCCAATTATTTATACGTCCTACTTCATCTATTTTTTTTATAAAACTATGAATTGAATCGTCCTTTCCTTTAAATTTTGGTATTAACTCTATTAAATGCATTGAAATTCTTCGTAAACCTTGTTCCGCACCCGCGTCGTACGACTCCGGTTGCCGTCTACCTGCTCTATTTCTATTCATTTTTATTCAAAATTAAACAATTACATGAAATAAATATTTCCCTAACGTTTACAAAATACATAAAATAAATTTAAATTCTATTATAACCTGCAAGCATTTGAGACATGAAAATGAAATCGCGCACATGAAATTTTCAGCACGTGCATAATGCAACATAAGTATTTAACAAATTAATTCAAAAAATTATAAACTAATTAATAAACCAAATTCTCTAAAACAATTAATAAATAAATGCATTTAAAAGACATTGTGTGAATAAAACTTAAAATTTAAGCTAGATTAATTAAGATTAGTAAAATACTGCGTTGTTCCTTAACCCGCGTGGTAAGGTGTCTCGGCACGATTGATACGCCTGATGGTATCACTTGGTTTAGAATTACGTTAATTTTAGTTAAATTTAGAAAACTCATATTTAAAGTTATATTTTAATTATAGAAATATTCTTGGTTACATAATTACAATACATTAAGTAATACAAAGGGGAAAGAATCTAGGAATCACTCACCAGGGTGCGTCATCACAAAAAAAAGGTCACTAGCTCTTAAGCCCTCGAAAATTCTAATTAAGTTCTTTTCCAGCGATCTTATCACTCTTTTCTCTAAATTTTACTTATCCCAATTATAATGCCTATATATATTTTTTATAATTTATTTTAAAAACATTAAAGTCTATGCCCTTTTTGAACTTTTTATAACCACAAAAAGAGACAATTCATTACCAATATTGTTCAAAGAAAATGTCTCACCTGTAATAAATAAAAACAAAAAAATTAAAAACTTTAAATATATATTATTCGGATCATAACTATAAGCAATAGATTAATTAAATGCTGCCAAAGCACAACTTAAGTCTAAAAGTTGTAAAATATTGGAGAAGAGTTTTGAGTGCCAGCACCGCGAAGGAGTCTAACTTGAGGCAGATAACTCACAGCTACCATCGCTGCCAAGAAAACCTAAACATATATGTAAACATATTATACATTTAATTTTTAAACGTTTAAAATCTCTTTGGTACCTTGATAGTTGTAATTGACAATAGCAGGTACCGAAACAGAAATACTCCCAAATAGTACAAAGTAAATAGAATTATGCTAAGCTTAGTAATAAATTATGTATTTATTGTGAATTTATGACTATAGTAATAAACTATCAAGAAACATTGCTTTTCCTATAACTCGCTTCTGATATCTTATAAAGTTATTGTTGTGCCTTTTATTATAAGAGATTTTTACTATGTGGAAAGTAAAACAATCTTATTTAAAAATATGAAGTTCTCAATAATTTCATTATCCCTTATTAATGTTACTAAACAGCTTTATTTTTCTACTAAAACACTCTTCAAGAATTTTTTTTTTTGTAGATATCTTCACTATCTGCAATAACTAGCTAATCTAACTGTCTATAATTTTCAAAATCTGAAACATATCATAACCTTCAAATGTTAAGACCCAATAGTATTACTTTTGAAAATATTGTTTACATATATCATTAAAATAAAATTATAAATTAAAACATTATTATACATAATAAAACTTATTTACCCAAAAATAAATATAGCAGGGCTCCATACAAAAAATAATATTTCATCATTTAATCTACTCATGATTAAATTGGGAATTTAGTTACTAGAAAATGTTACAGTCTCTTAATGGTATTGAATGACAGAAAAACATTTTTACTGAGGAATGCATTTTACTGAATTTTAAAAAAAAATACAATTTCGTTCATGTTTTAGTTGTTTAGTTTAGTTTCGTTCATGTTCTTTAAAAAATAATGCATGTTTGGTTGGTTATTTTATTCATTTTTTTTTCTTTCAAAATTACCTCAAATTTAAAAATAAATAAAAAGAACATTTGAAATATAGCAATATCTTAATTTGTTTTTAGTAACCAAATTTATTTCATTGCAAAAATAGTTAAAATATAGAATAAGGTATCCCTTGGATTGAGCACTTTATCTAAGATCTTTTACTATACATAAATTCTTACATTCTCTTATTATTTCTTCGATTTGTAATTCACTTATAATAATTTGATATCTTATTTTTAGAAAAATCTCACTCATAAATAATTTACCAGTCTTCTGTCAGAGTATGAAAAAAAAAAAAACACTTTGGTAAGACGGGCACCAAATTTTAAATATTTAACATTTAATGTTCTAACAAAATCCGGAGAAAACGACTACTTATTCTACATTCTAAAATCTTACTAGTTTTTAACGCAAGTTTAAAAACTACTTTTATATTTTGTAAAATATAAGTATTAATTGAGCATTAAATAACTTTGCTGACAATGTATTTTTAACGAAATTTAATAACTTCTATATATTTGAGAGCTTCAAAATTAGTATACTAAATTCAACATGATTGATAATTCTCTAGGATAAAAATAAATATAAAGTATCTTGAAGCTAAGCATGAAATTTACCAATGCAGTAAAAGGAGTGCATTCTTATTTCGGCAAAACTTTTAGTAGTAAAACTGTTACAATCACCACATTGATAAATATTTTCGCCTGTGTCCATATTTGAAATTAGCTGTGTTGTATTTTTGTGTTTTGCTCTATTTTGTGTTATGATCTTAGGGACTTAAAATTAAGATTAAAGCACAAAATTATCATCTATGAGAAAAAGCACTTATAGTTATTGTTATTAAGCTTTATTATAATCAATAAAATTTCTTTCGATATTCTGGTCATTTTTTGGGTACTGTGACCCCTTACGAAACAAAGCATTATTGGTTAAAAATTAAACATTTTATTGAAACACCATTACATAAAATCAATCAGTCTTAAATTTATTTAAAAAACATCATCAATGCAACTTTCTTCAAGCTCAAAAATAATTCTTGAAATGTCTTTTTTTGCTCGTACTTGTAATCTTTCAGGGAATTTTTTGGCAGTTAATGATAATTTCTCTTCTTTTTCTGCTATCAATGCTTTTAGAACTTCTGTTCGCTCTTTTCTGGCAGCCTGAAACTCTAAAATCTTTTCTTTTTGAGATAGCCTGCCATCTCGTTCCTTTGAAATATTCTAGGCGCTAGATGTATTTTAAGGTCCTTTTTTGGCCACAAAGCCAGCAAAATATGCTGCTCCATTTGCAGAGAGCGACGTACCATCAAAAGGGAATATCACCTGATACCCCTTCATAGTAAGTGAACTCTGCAATTTCAGAGTTACCAGCTACCTCTGAAACAGTTACATCATCGATATCCGTAAGCAGTTGTGTAGGAATAAGAACTGTGTCATGATCTGGTTCGCAATTTTGTCATTCCACAAATGCTAAAGATATTTTGTGCAATTAACATTTGAGCCCTCTGTTGAAAGTCACATGCAATAGGATGGTCATTGTTACCTCCTCTGCGTTTGACAACAGAAGAAAAGTTCTCAATTGCATCCTGATGGAACCTCATCAAGAAAACGAGGAACCAGTTTCATAGCAGCAGATAAGGTGATTTGCCATCCCCATAAACAGGGAAAATTAATTTTTTCCCCGTGGTCTGAAATTCAAATGACTAAATGAAGTCAAAGAATTCAAATCAGTCCATCTATTTAAATGGGATGAAGCTTTTGTAACAGCTGATTTCAGACTACTAGTTTTATCAATTAATGTACGACTGTTTAAGCTGTCAAATAATTTATTGACAGTTGAACAGAAGTCAGCTGTATGCTTAGCACTAGGAGGTAGATAGCCAAAGTACTAAGAGTGCAAATACCCGCTGCAACAGATTGACTTAAAACCTGTGCAGCGAGCTTCACATTCATGGCAATAAGTCCATCAACCGCGTCAATTTGGGAACACTCTCATGATCCTGTTTCGAATCAAATTCACACAGAGAGGCCACGTGAGACCAAACTGCATATTCGAAACCAGTAAAATGAACAGAATACTTTTTAAAGGTGTTCCATAATTTTTTTAACAAGTGAGGCACATCAAAAAAGTATATACATTAATATTATCTACAGTGAAATAAGGACAGTCAATTGTCACACCCAATTCTTTGGCATACAGTTTAAGATTGTTGATTTATATGTAATTATGTGATTAAATTAAGTAGAATGAGATGGCCTGGCATGTAGTGAGAATGAGCCCAGAACGAACAGCATTGAAAGTCTCTAATGCAGAGGTCGCCAAAGTGGTCTATATAGACCCCCAGGGGTCTATTTAACGAAAGCGGGGGTCGATCTGAGACAGGGGGGCGAATGGGGGTCGATCCGAATCGGAAGGGTCGATTGTGGGTTTAAAAAAAAAAACAGTTCTCAATACGCAAATCACACATACCTAATTAAGTATGTAAAATTTGTGAATTTTCTTTATAATTGACTCAATATCAGTTTCTTTATAAAACATAAATTAATAAACGTATATTTATTGGGGTGAAACAAGTATTTACGTTCCACAGCGCAGTGGCACGAACTCAGCGCAGTTTATAAGTCATATGCATATGTGCGCTTGTCCAAATGTCACGTGTGACGAGCATTGACGTTTCAAATGCAAATATCATACGCAGTTTCAGCTATCTTTGCAAACTGTGTTGAATATTTGCAGTGTCATTATTAAAACTTTTATAGTTTAGGATAATTAGTTATTGTTTCGATAAAACCATTCATTTGGTTAAGATATCAATTTTAATTATCAATGCACAAAAAAGAAGGTAAGCTTTAATAATATGGATTAGTACAGCCCGCGACAAAACTATAGCACACTTTGTATTTTTTTACGAAAATTACAAAATTGACCAATTTTTGTAAATTTCAATATTAATATATTTTTCATAAAACTATTGTTACACAATGTACTATTACTTTAATAAATGTTTAAAATCATAAAATAAATGTACAAACACTGTATCTAATAGAGTTTTATTTTAATTAACAGAAAATTACGTTTGTAGGGGTCGATGGAGATTTCGAAAAATTATACAGGGGTCGATGATCAAAAAAGTTTGGCAACCCCTGCTCTAATGCAACCCCCTCCAATAAAAGGCCCAAAAAGAGATGGAAGGACTGTGTAGATGAGGATTTTGCCATCCTAAAAGTAAAGAACTGGAAAACAATTGCTGGGAGAAGGGCAGAATGGGAAAAGCTTCTGAGGAAGGCCCAGGCCCACAAAGGGCTGTCGTGCCAATGCTGATGATGATTTTATATCAATATTTTTTATCACGATGGTTGATGGATGGTATCAATGATGGTTTTTCGACATTATGTAATGATGCAGAAACCTCAATATTTGGGTTCAAAAAGAAAAGTTTTACGTTTATTAAATTTATGAATTTTTAAAAAAATTTGGAATGATATTTCGGAGCAAAATAAAAATGACAACTCAAAATTTACTATACGAATTTTTACATTACTTGACAATAATCGGGTTTTATTGGTTAATTTAACTATTGAACAGATATCTCTAGACATGAGAGAGACACAAAATCCAGAGGTTTGTGATCCAAAATTAATGTTAATGATTGGAAGATGTTTTTGCATTGCAAAAACATTATTAATGTAAATTATCTCATGGAGCTTATCACTATTAAAATTAACAAAAAATTCACGAACATTTGCATATTCTTCAGAATACATTCTCGAATTCATATAATTTTGAAAAACTATCTTCGGTAAAAAGTTCAGTGAATGTGAGGAAACCAGGTCACCTTCAAGATTCCTCAAATTTAGTTTAAATTATCCTGATACAATTGTTTAGGTACAGTATTCCTTGTAAAATTTTGTTTAACTTTCTTAAATCCACCTTGCTGATTATCATGTTGGAAATTTTGTCGAAACTGAGTTTGAGGACTACTGCTTGAATACTTATTTTGATAAGGATATCTAGGATACTGATATTGGAAATTTGAATTTGGTCTAATTGTAACTAGGTATAATCTACACTGTGCCATGATATGACCTTTCTTATTGCAAAAATGACATATCACAACAGAGTGAGATGGTTGAACTTCTTGAATATTAGAATTAATACTATTTACACTTTCTGCAGATTTTTGTTGAAAAGAATCCCTAAACTTTTGGCTATCAGCCAGACTGTGTGTTTCACAACAGAATTGACATTTAATATGATTAATTATTAAAGTTAAACTGTCTAATTGCCTTTGAATTTCATCTAATTTACTATTCTCAATCACAGTCGGTTGCTATAAATATTACGCGTTTCAAAAGTCTGAAGAGTGGCCTTAGTTACCAATTTATTAAAATCATCTTCTTTTAAATTTTGTGGCACTCCTTTAATAAATTGTAGTGCTTAAACGATTCAATGCAATGAGTATAAGATTTGATGTTCTCGCCGGGTAATAAAAATAATTGATTTAGTGTCAAAAGATTATTAGTCGGATTAGATTCTGAATCGAAATACTCTCTTAAATATTTACATGTAATTTCAAAATTAGCGTTTGCAAACTTCAGATTATTGGCTACAAATTCCTTTGCTGTACCCATTAGTTTACCCTTCAAGAAGAGAAGGGCCACCTCTTCTGACCATCCAAATATTGTTTTTACCTCACAAATTTGTTCAAGAAACCAGGAGATAAATTTATTATCTCCTGTAAAGTTTTGAATATTGACATTAAAATGTTTAGCTTCTGCTATGCTAGCTCTAGTACACATTAATGTATTAATAAAATGAAAATCTGTGAATGCATTAAATATATGTTTACAAACCAAAATACAAATATACAGTAACAATTTTACATTTTAATTTAGATGACCAAACGAACTAAATACATGCGTACAATAATATTAACATTACCGTTTTTTCTTTAAAAAAATTTATAATGACTCTGCAAAAATTCAAGAAACTAAATATTTATCTTCAAAAACTCCTGTTAAGATATGGTGATTCTCTGATAGGCAGCCAAAAGGCACGGCGCCAAGTTGTAATGGGGCTGCCTCAGGCACGTGTCTGTATAGTGTTACTAACCTAAAATTAACTGTTCGGATAAAATAAAATCAAAAGGATAACACTATATCTTCACAAAAATATGGAAGTGAAATACCGAGGTGCTAGCTTTTTTTATTATCATGGTTATTAAGTTGTTTCCTGTGATTTGTTTTGTTTACAGTCGTTCTTGTTTTGTTACAGTCATCCTCGAGGTTCTAGGGAAAAAGGGTACCGGTAAAAAAGGTACCTGTGTAGGGAAAATATTTGAAATGAGAAGATTAGATTGGAGCGCTTTTTGCTGTTCCGTGTATGGTTTTTTAACTTTTGTTTCTTATTTATTCTAAAGAAATAAAAAAAGAATTTTAAATAGAAAATAACCCATTTTTCACTTAAATAAATTACCAAAAAAAAGTAAAACATTATTGAAAAATTTAAATAGTATCTTCCCGCTTTAAAAAATAATCAAAGAAGAATAAATAAATGAAATAAAATTTTAAAAAAATACAACCAGTCCATAAATCCCCCCCTTACCCTTTTTCTTACCTCAATTATCTAATCTGAATTATTACAGATAGAAAGAATATTCATTGGAACAGCGAGAAGCATTCATGCTGCCCAGAATGCGACAGGGGAAATATCCCTACTGATTTTCCCTATGAAGGTACCTTTTTTACCGGGACCTTTTTTTCCGTCTACCATCCTCGAACTTTATAGAAATATAAATGTTTATATTACCAAGTGATTTGTCCTTGTTCAGGTCCCAAAAAGATGTTTTTCTATTCTTGATGAAATCTTCTGGTGGCTTTGCTTGAAAATGGGCATTTAATCTCAGCATGTTTAACGAAATGCTGAACGAATTTTAAAAAACTCTCCTCCGTCATCCATCCAGATATATGAGGAGCATCCAGGTGGGCCATCACGTACAAAGTGTTCTTTGTATTTGACACGTGGAAAAATTATCATCGGAGAGCAAGCTTCCTCACTTCTTGTGGACACAAATCATAACATTGATTAAACATTATCATTTCAAACTCGTCAAAACTAACGTGTATATTAATTACACAAAACAGATCAGTTTAGTTTATGTATTATGAAAGTATTACGAATTGTGTATTTATTATATACCAATATTTTAAAACTAGAAACCTTCCACCAAATATTTGAGAGGCGCGCTTTAAATATTTTACGAGTTGTTTCTCTTCCCCAGGATTTAGCACATGTCGTTGTTTGCTGTATCCTACCACAAAATCTCTGGGAACTTCAGTGGCAGGGTTTTTGAGAGTAATTGTTCCAGAATTGGTGCTAACTTCAGCAGTGGAGTCAATATTAACTGATGTGTTTTTAGTGGAAGGAATTTTCAAAACATCAACATCTGAACTAGATAGGACATATACACCTTCTTAAAGAAAATCTTTTAAATCGGAATAATATAGATCTTGTAGTTGAGCACTTTACAGATAAAATGCTTGAAGCAGCCAACCACAATGCAAAAATGACATCGTCCAAATTACCAAAACAACCGAAACCGTGGTGGAACCATCATTTTCTCCCTCATTTTCACAAAATCCACAACCAAATTTTCCATTTTACTGGTTAAAATTTTGCAGCATGACACGTGCAGAAGCATCTGCAGTACATATAATTGGAATTACTCTTGAAGAAAATATTTTACCATTATTTCTCCATGACAGTCCTTTTTCACAAAAACTATTAGTCTTCAACGAGAGGTTTAAAAACAGGTTTGTTTGAACTAAACCATAGGCCACACATCATTATATTTTCTTTTCGTTTTGAAGGAGGTCATGCATTTATCATGCAATGTATAGGCCAAAGGTCATATTTTGCTTTATGGTACGTTGGAATACCATCCACATTGTACTGCAATATTAAATTATTTGTCATTTCAGACATCAAATAATTATTACCACTAATAATGTCCTTTTAGTAACCTTCTTGATTAACACAGAGACCGCGATAGTTCTCTATATCAGCAAAGAAAGTCTGCTTTTCAAGTTTTTTCTTAATTGGTCTTCTAACGGTATATAAATAAAGAATTTTCTTTTATCTAAGAGTTCTGATTGTAATTTTTTCTTCTCTCAAAGAGTGTACAAAACTTCTTTATGACCTTTTTCCATTTCTGAAATGTAATTATTGCAATTGGCACAATAAAGGTGGATTTTGTAAGATTGGTCACATGTTGAAGATTTAGTTGCTTTGTTTAACAGATACTTGGTACCTGGAATCGAGCATGGTGGTAATAAAATTTTCAATAATCTGAGTAAATCCCCAAAGCATACACCAGATATACGAAATCGTACGCAAAATGACAAAATTTTTCTTAATTTGATAGATCAGCTGACTGATACAGAGGAGAAAAAGGGTTTTCCACACCAAAATTAAGTGGGTCATTAACTTTCTCCTCAGTTATCTCTGTTGAGGAACAGACTTCATGGGTCCTATCTATATTAAATAAAGAACATGTTTCGCAAAATGAGTAAGCTTTTAATCCTAACACTATTTTAAAAAATCTCAGATAATTGAGTTGTAATTTGTAAAAATTTAATGATAACATATAAAAGAAATTTTTCTTAAAATTACAAGCAATTTAAATTAATAAAATAAGAGCTTAAAAATAATAAAATAACCTTAATTACAAATTTCTGATATTGCTGATCTCTTCAACGGATAAAAATGAAAATTAGGATTTTTATGCTTTAATTTTCAATGCATATTTTTATCTTTATAAAAGTAATTTCGAAGTTTCATGCGACTACTTGTTATTAGACGGATAGTGAATCTGCTGAATCTAGAGATGCTTTTTAAATATCATAACAAATTTATTATTATTATTGGATAAAAAAATTTTCAATGTGTTATTTCAAGTAGCTTTTGCACAAAATATATATATATAAAAAAGACAGACTGTCCCCAAAAAACCTAGGACAAGTATTGTTTTAAAAGTTTTTATTAAAAAAAATAATTCCTGATGATTATACATCAATATATGTCTAAAATTATTTATGATTTGAAATTTAGCAATTTATACGTAGAACCATTCAACAGTATTTTGTACAAACAGTGCACTTTACAAAATTCATTCATCACATTTTCTTTAAATCTATGCCTAAATTCAAACATTTAAATCATGTTGCTTATTTTGAATTGGCACACAACAAGGATATTCAGCACCTATTTGTTTAATTTATTGTTGCATGCTCTATTTTACTGCATACTCTATTAAAACTACAGAAAATCTTATAAGTTTCATTTCTATTTTTTTTATTTGAATTCAAAATATTTATGTGTAGCCAACAATCTCAGAAAAATATAGTCTTAAATTATATGCTTTAGGAACGTACTTAAGTATTACAATAATTTTTTTAATTCAAGCTCAAAAGGAACAGTACATGTATTGGATTTTCACAATTGCAGCATGCACAAGGATCTATGCATTGCATTTTTGCTCGATGACGTGAACGTAGTGCTGATTTGCAAGCAGTTTTTACACATTTCAAATTCACATGCTCTATGATGTTATCTGGAACTGGCAGCAAAGACTTCCAAGCTACTGCCTTCAATTTTCCAGCCATGTTCCAGTGTTGAAGTTACGTTTATTTTTTGCAGTAAACTTCTTTTAAACATTGCAGTCAGATAGTTGGCACGCTGCATTTGCTTAATCAAAGAGTCTTTATTTGGGGGTAGCATAACATCAGATTTACGCCAATTCTGAACCAATTATAACGACAACTATCAACATTAAAACACTTATTTTGTCCATATACAGAACAAGTAAAAGATTCTAATTGTTCAGCTAATGTTCTGGATTAATTCCAAGTTTTCCTAATTCTTCTTCAGATACTACAATCACCCATGCTGAAAAATTGAAAAGTTCAACTGAAACCAAATCTGAAGCAACATTAACAGTCAAATCACATCCATTCGGAGGATATACAAAAACAGTTGGAGTAGATTCAGTAACAATATTTTTCGAAGCTAATGCAGAAGAATATAAGTTTCTTAAAATGTCAGAGGAAGAAGGTTTATAAGGACTGTAAGTTAAAGAATCATTTGTAACACTAATCAGTTGAACCACAGAACTGATCCAATTTTAATAACCTTGATGAAGAAGAAGAGCAGATCACAAGTTCACATAAATTTTAAGTTTCGTTTCACGAAATCAAGTTCCAGAAACTTTTTTTGAAGTCTTCTTTACAAACTATCATTGCGATACTCTGAATGATTTTTCGTACTTTATGTCAACTTCATAGGCAGAAATTTTCTTGTCACTTAGAAATTTAGTATAATTTTTAAGCATGATCTGTAGTAGTGCATTTCAAAAGCAACAAGGTCGTTGTTATGAATGTGAAACATAATATTCTCATTATTTTTCTGTATAGCTCCTTGCAATAAGCTGTTATTGTTTGTTTCACAACGAATAAAAGATTTAACTTTCCATGAATGCCTTTCCTTAACCCTTTCGCGACGGGAAGCGCAAACGCGCTTATCTCTGAGGCCGACAGTCTCTTACGCGAGTGTCCGTCCAGGTCCAGAGGATTTTTTGCTGTTAAGCCTAAATGCATGAAATTACCGAAATATCAACGCGTCGTTTAATAATGTTCTGTAGAGTATTTAAATGGCCTATGCTTTATATATATTTTTATAGATACTTTATTTACTTAAGTTATTTCTTGTTTAAATATATATTTTACACATTTTATTTTCATTATGTACTTACCATTTTAACATTATATATCTGAAAACTAAATATATGACCGTTCCGTAATTATTTTCGTTATAGTATCATGAAAATAATGCCTAAAGAAATCAATCTCTTCTTCAACCGAATTATCCCCTTTTAGTCCAAGCACTGCTTTGAATGGTAATTGTGTTAAATTTTCTACTGTGGATGGCCATGGAGAAGTACTACTTGTTTTCGATGTACTCGGCATACAAATGTCAGAAATGTCCTCATTATCATTAGAATCGCTAGATTCTTTATGATCAGAATATATTATAGTGTCACTATCACTACTATCCACTTTTATCTGATTTTATTCACGTACTGATCCTGTTTCATCTTGTTTTATGGTATTTACATTTTAGCTGATTTTATTCACTTTCGAATATTCTTGTTACGTTACGTAAATTTCTGGTAAGAAAAAATAGCAGGAAGCTTTTTCACCTTTGATACGTTTTGAAACCGATTGTTAGGCGCAGCATGTCCTTTTGTAGAACTTGTGCCATTAAACCCTACATTCAATTCAATCACTGCTATCCGAATCTGTTTCATTTCTACTATTTCTAGCTCAGTTAAAATTTTTCGACTCTTCGACATTCTAACGGTAAAAAGATAAAATTTACGTCTACGAGATCTAACTATCCACTACAAACTGGACTGCAAATCGAAATACCCAACGCTGTAGCGGAAAAAAAACCCTCCCCTGCTTACTGTATACAAATACCATTTACGAATTTAAAAAGCCGTTTTAAAGCATGCCCTTCGGAAACATTCCTTTTTCCTTCATTCCTTCCCCTAAAAACCACGTGTATGTGAGTCATACTACTCTCATTTTGAGTAGAAGGTCAAATCTGCATGTATCTGACACCATATGGACATGCAATGCCATCTTCTGGCAAAAATTTTATTTTTTAAAAAGTTCCAGGACACTGACACTAATGGGTGACGGCCAGGTGTGAAAGAGAAAACGCTCTTGCACTCCGGCGTGTCGGCCGAGAAGTGAGTGCGTTTCTTGCTGGCACGTACAGGTGACAGTCGGCGCGAAAGGGTTTACTCTTCTTTACAGATCTACATATAATACGCACCTTAAGAAAAACAGAAGTGCGATGAGAAGTTTTCAAACATGGATCAGTTTCACTACGAGTCACTCGCTTAGAGGACTTTTTTTTAAGACATCGTTTCTCTTCCTTGGAAATTCTAGTCTTATCTGTATATTTTTGATAGCATTTTTTATGGTATCCTTCATTGCCAGCTGGTAACTGAGATTATTCATCAACAGATATCAAATAGTTTCTGGCTTATATTGTATTCTGCACTTTCTTTAATTGAGTCCATTTTACCATACATTCTTTGGATTTTTGCCAGCTTTTTAAGCAGAAAACCTAATAAACAAAAGCTGGCAAAAAACAAAACTTGCCTGCTTTTGGTTTTTTGCCACCTTTTTTAATATCCTTTCCTGAATGCAAGCAACAATTTCGAATTTTCGACATTATATTGAACTGAACAATTCCAGTTTTGAAATGAAAATCAAAAATTTTCCAAGAAAAGATAAAATAAATTTTTTATCATATAGTTTGCACTTAAAAGAGCCTTAAAAAAATATATGTTTTAAGAGTTTAAAAGGAAGTCGACAAAATTAGCGCGTGCAGTGCGGTTTGTTTACAAACATTGCAGTTGGCGGTTTTGAGAAGAATCCGTGAATATGTGTGATTAGTTGATTTGGAGAAAAATAAATAATTCGTTGATTTTATTAGATGGGAGTAGGAAAGCGTGGAGAAAATGAGTGCGAAATGTAATCTATAGTTATTAAATTATAACCGAATAATTTTTGGAGAACTTCATAAAATTAAAAATGTTAAAACATTTCTAATAATTTGGTAAAAAGAAAAAAGTGCCCCCCATAGCATCGGAATGAACTTGAACGATATAAATGCATTCGGCCCACGGACTATAAGATACGCAGATGTCAATAACATCTGGGGAAGAACCAGAAACCTCGTCAATTTAATGTTCTCTCACAATATCACGAGACAGTTTCAAAACTTCTTCCTTAGCCTGTTCATTATATGCAACTAAACTTATGCACACTAAGCATACAAAAACTACTTAATCTCTCGTGAGACATTATAGACCGATTCCATGTTTTGATGCGTCGCATTGTATTAAAAGTGCATTCAATAGTGCACGTACTAGCTGGAAGAGTTAGGCCAATTTTGATTGCCTCCGCTACAGCTGGATAAAACGGTGTGGCCTCATAACTAAAACGATGTATTCATAAAAATTTTCTCTATTCCTCCACATTTCGTACCACGTATCTTCAGTAATGAAATTCAGTGAGAGCAGGTCTTTATACATAATATATACAGTGGAACCCGCTTCAGAAGTTTTTCATGGGTATCTTCGATGAAAAAAGTGGAACTAAATTTTGATGTGGCAGCTGTAAAATTGCAATAGTTCTGTTTTTTTTTTTTTTTTTTTTTTTACTTTCAAATATAATTTAAGGTTTCTTTATTATATATATATATATATATATATATATATATATATATATATATATATATATATATATATATAAGAAATAACCTATAGACTGTTGAGAGTTTGATAAAGAACAAATTTCTTTTTAAAGAATGTGTCCTTTTTTCAAATTATTCCACTCCTCAAAGGCCTTTGTGAAGTCACATTTAACACTTAATTTCAAAATCATCAACTTGTTCAACTTTCAATCGATTTCTGTTATCTGTGAGCACGAGTTTAATTTGAGAAGATATTCTTTCAACTTCTTCATTTGAAATTGGAATTACACAGGCTCTGTTCATTAACTGTCCAATAGAGGGAAACAAATCGCCAACAATCATCTTTTGTTTGAACATCATGGATGTAAGCTTTTGTATTGACAGAGCATCATGTGGAATGTTACTTTTGGCAATATAAAAATTTTCCCATTCCTTCAGTAAAACGTCTTCTTCCATTTCGAAATATTCTACTAATTCCATTATCTCTGTATTTCCATACTGAGATAGCTCAGTTCCTTCTGGGACTTTTCAAAGATCCAAAATTCCCAAATTTGTGATAATTTCCAGATTTTCCAATCTTTTTTAAACATTCGAATGAACCATCAGTGGCTCCTAGCGGGGAATTTATTTTCAGTTGCTTGGCGCGCTCTTCCAATTTCTTGCAGTAGGTTTCACCTGGTCTTTTTTAAGTTTCTTTATTTCTGCCAAGGTGATTTGTACATTTGCTTCAATTGAACTCAAGTCAGAATCCTTACGTTGAAGGTGGAGATTGAGGTTTGTAATGACTTAGAGGGCATGACACAAGAAGTGTATGGCCTGAAAAAATTCATACTGCTTGTATATTTTTAATAGCGAATTTGGATCTGGACCACTGAGATTAGGATTTCCTTTTGCTACAGCAGCCCTTTCTAAATCTGGTAAAATGGCTTCATAATTGCATCGAATTTAGTTCAGAGCCTCATTATGAGACAGTCATCTCGTGAAGCTAATTCTTTTTATGGTTTTACCCTTTTCCTTTGTAAAAATATTTTGGGCATTAACCAAACTGTTAGTTCTTTTTCTGAACTTTGCTTGTAGTATTTGTATGTGCTTGTTAAAACTTCATCAACCTTTAGGAATCGTCTCGTTGCTTCAAAACTGTCCTTTGTCTCTAAGGCTAATCTATGATTCATACAATTAATGGGTATTATTTTGACGTTTCTTTTTTTTAATTTTGCGACAACCCCATCATTTTTGCCAACCATTGCACTTGCTCCATCGCTAACAAATGCAAACATTTTATGTATGCCTCCCCAGTCATCAATCTCCTGAGATATTTCGGAGAAAATAGTTTCAGCTTTGCCGTCAGGTATCATAGTATCCTTGACAAAAGAAGTTTTTTCTTCCCCCTCTTTTAAATAACTGATAGCCATGGCAATTTGCTTCCGGTTATTCAAATCAGAAGTTTCATCAGCCGAAACTGAAAATCATGGACTTAGGTTAATATCGTCTAAAAGTTCTCTTTCATTTACGGAAGCTTTGACATTCAAAAATTCATTTGTAGATACGTAACTAGTGTAACTTGCATTTTTTGCTTTTCTAAGAGGCTTTAAAATGGAGCAATCTAATTCCTCAATGCAAAATTTAATTAAGGGTTCAAATAATGTAGTGTATGGCAAATTGTTTTCCACAAGGAAATGTAATGTTTTCATTCCTGCTTTGAATGTTTTCGACTCTGCATTTTCACTTGATAAATTATTTGAAGTTAAAAAGTTCGTTTCTTGAACTATTGAAGACATGTGTGTCGCAGATTTCACATGGGCTTTTATTTTGTCTAGAGGTATACTTGTGCACCCATCTTTCACCCCTGAAGAAGCAGAATTTTTTTTTTTTTTTGTGTTTAATCCATAAATTACGATGCAAAACATCTTTCAAGTCTTTGAGACTATGTTTCAACCAAGGAAAAGTTTCTAACCATTTCTGATCAAAAATCGTTTTGTGTTTATTATCTTTTTTCTTCGACTTTTCAGCTTCTATTTCTAATGAATTGCTCTTATTAGAAATAGCATCTTCATTATCTAGAATTTGAATCTCTGTTGGGCCAGATAAAGAACTTTCTTTTGTTTTTTCCACTGATATATGAAGTTGGGAGCATGAAGTTGTGCATGACTTTCATTTGAAGGTAATTCATCTAAATTTTGTTCAGATAACTGGAAAAGAAGAGTCTGTCTGTTCTTCCTGTCTGTTACATTCTAAGGCACTCATTCTTCATCATCTTTGAATTGTTCCCCGAATACTTGAAGTTGGGAGCATCCTCCATTTGCATTCTGAATTTCAGATGAGCTCTCCTGTCTATTCCATTCCATTGGTTCATCTTGTAGTCGGGAGCCTCCTTCAATTGCTGGCTGTGTTTCAGATAAGTATTCCTGCCCGTTGCATTCGATTGGTCGATCCGAGGCAAATTTTTTCGTATCCTAATTCCGATTACAGTCCTTTAAAAATTGAGAAAAAAATACCATTTAATACAAACTGTTACATTTATATTTGTTTAGTTAATTCACAGGGGTGCTGTCTTTAAAACATCACAAAAATAAATATAAACATGTTATAAAACACGTTAACTTTTGTCTAACACAATTGTAAAAAATTTATTTTATATCGATAATTCTTACAATAAAATCATCACTTTTAATATACAAAACGACCAACAGTTAAAAAAAACTTAAGAAATAAAAACCTAAATTCAAAGCATATTATTGGGAAGGAAAAA
Organism: Parasteatoda tepidariorum; assembly: GCF_982258835.1. Classification (NCBI taxonomy): domain Eukaryota; kingdom Metazoa; phylum Arthropoda; class Arachnida; order Araneae; family Theridiidae; genus Parasteatoda; species Parasteatoda tepidariorum. Next base: position 69,565,704 of record NC_141763.1, read on the forward strand.
TTCTCACTATTTTCTGTTTTATTTGTTTTTAGATACTTAAACTTTATTACCTTTCTTTTTTTCTTGAGATACTTATATTTTCCCTTTTCTACTTTTTGTTGTCTTAATAAAGTGCCAGGGCTCCCACCGTTCTTAAAAACTGCTTAATTTTTATTTTGGAAAATAAGGGCCCTTAAAAGTACTTAATTTTGGTACAAGGTTTTTTAAAGTACTTAATTATTCAGCAACACTATAGTTGATAAGAACAATTTTTTTCAACAATTAAGTGATAAGTAAAAATTTCAAAATTAAGTTGCATACCATGTCCAATATCTTTTCATAAAATTATATTATCTCAGGTATATTTTATAAAAAAAGAATACCACTTTCAGTTTCAACCTGTTAATTTTTGAGAAAATAAAATATCAGATCATAATAATAGTCGAGAATAATATTAAGAATGATAAAGAAATATTTTAGGGAATATCTATAAATGATGAAAAAATAAATAATTTATCAGTATTTGTTAATTAAGAACCTTATAATTTTCTGACCATTGGAATGTGTTGATACTTTTGAAAAATAATTTTAGACCCATTTATTTATATGTTTCACTGAGAACTAATAAAAAACATACTAAAATTTAGAAATTTATAAATCTTCAAGCATAATAGTAGTTTTAAAAATAATTACATAGGAGAAGAATATGACATACAAAATTTGGAATTTTTTTTTCTATTGAACTCATTAATACATAATATAAAATATACAAATGATAAAAAATTTAAATACAATTAAAAAAATTCATGGTAAAAATATGGTTTTAGATTAAAGAATTTTTCATAGTATCTCTCACGCGCAAACCTTCATTTCGTTGAGATGTGTTTCCCATGGAAAATAGTGGATAGATTAGAATATCATATTCATCATCCTCATCAAAACTTTTGTCAGATGCAATGTTTTTCTTCACACGTAGGTTGTGCAAAGTGGCACAGGCGTTGACGATTTTGCTTGCAGTTGTTGGTTCATAGTGTAGCACCCTGTGCTTAAAAAGACATCGAAACCGTGATTTCAATAAGCCATTACATCGTTCAACACAGTTTCTAACTGTTGAATGAACCTTACTAAAATTGTCTTCAGCACTACTTGGAACCGGATCATCATAAGGAGTTATGAGCCATGGCTCCAAGGAATAGCCACATATGAACGTTTTTTCTTTTTTTGGGAGTTCAATTTTATGCATACGGGATTTGTTGTCTATTAGCGAGCCTCACGCTCTTTTTGTTTATCTTGTAGAGTTGCACTTCGCAATCTGGCAGCTTATATATCTGAGTTTTTTCAATCTTTATTTTTTCTTCCAACCTTCATATTAAATACATTTAAAATAGCTATCACCCATATTTTGCTAATAATTACAACCAGTTATGGGCAATTAGCAACGTTTTACAGCGCGGATAGCTGTTTTTGACAGTAACGTGACAGCTGTTTTTGACGTAAGTAGTACTTTTGTTTTCCATTTTACGTTAGTGGTGAGGTGATTGCTCATTTGTGTGGCTTAACTGTTTGACGATGGATGGAAAGAACTTTATACATAGCACGAAGTTGGAGTTCAACTGGACTGACTGGAAGTTCGAAATTATTTCTTTATTCGTCCTTAATGAATGTGTTGGAATTTTGGATGGCTCAGTTGTAGAATCGTCGGTACCTGTGAAAGACGCCAACGCCGAGACGGTCAGCGTGTACAACAAAACGACACAAAGACGAATGCGAAACCGCAATAATTATTCGATCAAATGTATCAGCGGATATCTTAACTCTAATTCGTATGCATGATAACTCTGAACGGGAAATATAGACCGAAGTCGCTGAAGAACTTCGACGAAGTGTCGAGTGTAAAATTTGATACTCCCTTTCAACAATTTTTCACTTTCAAAATAACGAAGGATGAAAATGTAATGAAATTTCTCGCACGTTTACTTACGCTAAGGATCGAATTGCAACGGAAACAGAAGACGAGCGGCGAAGGGAAGTTGCCTCAAAATCTGCTCATGCCGCGCATCCTATCGATTCTTCCGGATGATGAATACATAGAGTTGAAGTCACGATGGAACTCGATACCAAAAACTGAAAGGTCACCTGAGAGACTGATGGAAAAAATAAAGATACGCCTTCAAGGCCAAAATGTATGCATAAAAGATAGAGTTACAACAGCTTTTGTACCGAGTGGTTAAAGACACGATGCGAACGGTGGGAAGAAATCGAGGAAAGGAACAAGGTCCCAGATGACGGGATTATCTCAACCTTCAACAACTACGACAGGTATGAGTACACTTTGAAAGGCCAATGACGGTGTAAAAAGGTTCCCTGGCAACTGTTTTCGGTGCAATAAGCCAGGGCAAATGGGAAAATTTTGTCCTGATATTCCAGACAAGCAAAAGACGTCAGTTAACAAAATGGAAACGGACCAAAACATTTGGCCACGCATCACAAATTCAGCTGAATATTTCAAGACGTATCGTCATTTTGACACGCCAGCAGAAATCGCAGTTGGTAACAAGCAGAAAATACCAGCACATAGCTGCGGAGAAGTTTACGCGTGCGCAGCTGTTGGAGCCCAGCAAAAGTCTGTAGAGTTCAGTGATGCATTGTTTACACCGAATATCGGCAATCAAAGGCAAGGAAACTAGGAATCACAAACTTTGGAGATTCAGATGACATGGTGTGTCGTTTCTTTCGTAAAGGGATCCCGGAAAATGTACTTTTAGAAGCCCCATGTTCATCAAGTGGACTCTGAATCACGTGCAAAACCAGTCAAGCCAGAAGGAGGTTCTGCTGCTTTAGCTTACCTGGTCGACGGTGACTTGACAACTCCTTTCCCAGATACAACAATGATAACAACGACAAAGTTGCCACTGTCAGTTTAGCACGGAAGACTTTCGAATCGAACAAAGTCGAAAGACTTTCAAATAAAAACGATTCAAAACGAAGGAGTCAGGTGAAATCATACATGCAGATTTACTCGAATCGCCAGTCTTGTCCAGAAGTGGAAAGAAGTACATGCTAGTAATCAAAGATGATTATTCGAAGTGTAGAATTTCTGAGACGAGAATATTAAACTGTAGATAAAGTTAGATTGTTTCTGACTCGGGCTTATAAGTACGGCATAATTTTGAAAGAACTGGTTACAGACGGCGGTCGTGAGTTCGACAATACTAAGATGGCAAAACTGACTGAGGATGAAGGCATCACGTTAAGAATCACTATGCCGTACACACCAGAACAAAATGGTGCAGTTGAAACAGAAAACCGCACAATAATGAACTTAGTTCGTACTATGCTCAAGGATACAGGCTTACCCCAGTTTTTATGGACAGAAGCAGCATCGACGGCTGTCCACATCTTAATCGAACTGAGCCATGTGAAATCACAGGAAAATATCCATTCGAAGTATTGTTTGGACGGAAACCGAAAATCGACATGATCAACTGCTTTTGTACATGTACCGGATGTTAATAGAAGTAAACTGGACGATGAGGCTGTGAAGGGATATTTGGTTGGATATTGTGATTGGGATGGCTATCATGTTTTCATACCATCAAAGAATAACACAATCTAGAGTGTCAATGTGGTGTTCAACGAGAGTAGTAGACCGCAAGATATAAGAGGCGGAAGTGACGTCATCACCCAAAGTCAACCGGAGACTATTTCTGAACCACATATAAACCGGAAGTTGTTTATTTCTGCTCGCCTGGAGTTTCGATTCCTGTTTTTTAATTTATTAGTTTTTAAGGGTGGTAACACTTATTATTTTTAAGGATGACAACACTTATGCAGTTATTCTGACGTATGTTATGGCGTCACATACTATGGCGCAATTAATGTAATATTCTGAAACTAGTAGAATCTTTGAGTTCCCACCTACAAAACATAATAAATTTATTGTAATAAATTCAAAACATTCATTCCGCACTTGTTCACCTGTGTTAGTAAAATAAGGAATAATGATTACTTACCGACCCTAAAAACTGTTCGAAATAAGCTTGGCTACTGCCCTTCTTCCCAGATTTTTCATTATCGTTTAAATATCCGATGCTGCGTCTTCTTTTTTTAAGTAATCTTCAATATAATTAACTTTATCTTCCTCACTGACACACTCAGCGGGCCAGCCTCTTGACTCTTGCTTTATTTTGAGGAATAAGTCAATGAAAGAGTTGAGCAGTGTAGAATAACTTTCCTCGATGTGGTAAACTTCTTGAACCTGAATAAATTATAATATGAATATATTCCATACAAATTAAACATTAAGTGTACCATTAACAAGTAAAATTAACAAATCAAACATTTAAATTTTAAGTCAATTATTTTACATTACCTCGGTTATTTCGTATCCCCTTTTCAGTTCCATTTTTACTTCCTCAGTAACCCATGTACCCGCTAAAGCTCTTTCATCGTTTGTGTGGGTGCAGGGACTTTGTTGCGTTGAATCGGCACACTCTACACAGCAGAAACATCAACTTTTTATTGCTTCTGTAAGGAAGCACGGGCAAGTATAATTGTCTAGGAGGTACAATGGTGCACTTCATGATCCCAAAATAGTTTTCTAACCGTGTAAAGTTATCAGTAACTATTATGGGGTCACCTACGGGATACTCGCAGTATTTATTTACTTAAGAAATAGTTTTATTTATCAGAATATTCAGGGCCTCCATTGTGCAAAATGTCTGAAAAATAAATACAATTGTCTATATTCAAATTAGCAAGTAATATTCGGTCTCTCGGATGGGGGGGGGGTGACACATACGTATCCAGTCAAATCTGACGGAGTTTAGTTGGTAAGCATTATACACCAAAAGACACGCAAAAACCATCGCTCTTCCGTTTTATAGGATAATTAAAATGTGTAAAAAGGGCAGTCATATTGCATTTCTTGTATTCCTACGCCTCATCGCAAATCATTTAATACTCATAGAAAATCGTTTAATCCTTCCTTATAGGGAAGTGAAAGATCTTAAAATAACTCCTCTTTTGAAACATAAATCTAATTATAATTCATTGGCATGTTTTCAGCCTTGAAGTCCCAAAATAGAATAGACCCTTAATTTAAATTAAATAATTTAAATTAATTAAGTAATTGTAATTCCATAAAATACTTTTCAGATATGTATAATTTTTTTTTCAAAAAAAATGAAACTAAGTAAAGAAAAAAGAAGTAATAAAAATATGAAACTAAATAAATTTAACCTATCTATATATACAGGGCACTGATATTTAGAATTATAACCTGCTTCTTGTTTTCAGTTCATTATAAAAACTCTTCTTACGTTTTTGCCCTTATCAGGCGCGTGATGCAGAGCTCAATGACGTATTATATTATGATTTTCTAAAATTAAGGAAGCTTTGCAATCATCTGAAATACACTTATAGTAGATTTTTGTCCTGTGTTTCATCTTCATTCTAAATAAAACTAATTTGTCCCCTTGAATTGAATCGACATACTCAAACTGAGCCATTTTGTTGGCATATAAATCTTGGAGCAAACCTTAAAAAGTGATAATGGAGATCAAAATCCATTAATCTTAAATTTGCTGTAAATATAAGTAGCACCTTTGTTAAAATTTGAGAATATTATATAAAATATTATTAGTACTGTACCACAAGGCGCCCTACGAACATTTAAGTAAAACTAGATTAAATACCACACATGGTGGTACGAAAAAAGATTTAAAAGGTGGAGTACAGATTGCGAAATAATTAGAATAAAATAAGTTAAGGCTGAAACAAAAAAAAAAAAACATTAAACTAACTCGAAAGGAGACACAAAAAAGGTCAGGAAAAAATAAAGAATAAAATTAAATTTTACATTTAGAAATTCGTGGTATCAAAGTACCAACATGATATAAAAATTAAATTCGTGTCTCAAAAATAACATGTCGGATTAAATCCGATTATCCAAGAAACACTCTCCACTCAATTCTAGCACGACATTCTATATCTCCTTCGAAGTAAAATCAAACGCTTGGGGGCCGAAGGCCCCCTCACCTTACTTCACCACTTTAGAACAATTTCTGCAGCCTAAAAGAACCGTCCAGAACCTTCTTTCAATTCGTTGCCCTCTTCTTATAAGAAAAGTCAAAACATCTCTCCTTCAACTATGTGGTGTCAGTGTAGATGACTCTGCCTTCCTTTACATGGTAGGGCGTTGGTAGCATAGTTCACTGTGCTAGTGACATTAAAAAGTGTTCTTTAGAGTGCGGGAAATTGGTAGGAAAACAGTGTTACAATTAAGTTGTGACACAACCTTTGTAATTTTTTGCCTACACTTTACGACGACGTCAAATGAAGCAACGAAAGCTTTCTAACTTTTAAAAAAATTTGAAAGCATTCTTTTATAAAACTTAAATAATTTTCGAAAAAGATATTCGTGGCACTTAATTTTTTAATCTTGATTAGTATTTTGTAAAAAAAAAATTTTTAATCGAGTCTTTTAATGTTTGTGTTTTTTTAATATTACATAGTAAGAAAATTTTAATCATAAAGCATCTTTATGAACGGTAGCATTATCACTTGAATTCCATAAATAACTATCATTGTGAAATATTGTTCTTTTTTTTTCAATATCATTTTAAGGTTTCAAAAAAAAATGCTATAGTTTGATTAGCATTTTCAATCGGATAATGCAATGCAATACGCTCTTTAAATTTAAGTATGATAAAAGCACGAAAACACACGATATGTATAGATAATCTTCAAAAAAGAAAGCATTCCTCCCTTCCTCGTCATTTGAACGGTACCCATGACAATAACACTCGGAAACGTCGTGTAATATTTTAACTCAATTTTATAGAGTGAAAATAAAATTATTATTTTGTTAAAGAGATAGAGTGGTCGAGAGAATAATTTCACGAGAACTGAACGAACAAAATATTTTAAAGCTTGCATCTTGAATTGCAGATGATACATAGTCTATTTTACTTTACATCTACATACATACATTTTTTTTATTTGGAAAAAATATTTACTATTGCAATAAAAATCCAAGAATACTCTATTAATATTTTTCAATTGGATAAATAATCTATTAAAAGATACTTCATAGAACATATACACTTTCTAATGAGTTACAGCTATTTCATAGTAACAATAATTTTGGTTATTGCTAAAAAATTACCAACCATTTATTTTATAGAAGACTTCTAAAAATATTAAGTAGTATAAATTTTTAAGCAATATGAACATTTTCAAACTTAATTTACTTCTATGCTGAAAATATTTTTTTTACATATTTACATTTAATGAAACTGTAGACACCAAGGCTCTTCAAAAATTAAAAATAATCGATTTGCAACAAAAATGAAAATCAGGCAGCAGTAATATATTGAGTATTATTCTATATGAATATATTTCCCAATAAATAACCAAATAAAGCATATTTCATCACAATTTCTGTAATAGGTTACAGTTCTTTTATAGTAACAATATTTTTGGAATTAGTTCAAAAATTACTAACCGTCAATTTAAAGTGTAATTCGAAACTTCCTTCTAAATATTAAGAATCAAAAATACATTGAATTTTTAAATTTGAAAATGAAATTTACGAATACAAAAAATAATAGTAACACGAACATTCATTCATATTTAATATATTTAAATTGTTTTCATCATAACAAAACTCACTTCAAAAAACGATAATTTATAATACATTAAATATTTTAAATACATATATAACCTATGAAATCTCATGTTAAGTAAATACCAGTAATAAGTGGAAAATTTTGACAAATAAACAGTAGTCCAAACTAAAAAAGTTCTCAAGAAACATAATTGACAAAAACAAATTTATCATTTTTTAGAAGGAAAAAAAACTAGTGATTTTGCTAATCTTTAAAACTTTCTTAGGAGGTAAGTTTTTAGGGCTCTTCTTTTTGAGTTGTCAGAAACATTATTATTTGTTGTTGAAAGCTCTCAGCCCTCATTAGTTGTTGAATGCTCTATGTCCTTCTCATTTGATGAAATATGAACATTTCAAGGTTTTTCTATACAGAAGGATGCATAACCTTTTTGTTTCCACCTCTCTCTTTAGTGTTTACTGCACAGATTTTTGAAACTCTTTTCCTAGCAAAATTTGAAACTCGCTTGTTTTTGTTCTTTTTCAACTAAGAAATCTTTATAAGATTTGTAAGCAATATGAACACATTTCCTCATCAAAGGATTTGGCTTTAAATCAACAGATGATATTTTTCTTCTTAAGTTATATTCAATTATTGACACTGCTTCATAGTTTTCAGTTGTCAAAACTGTCCTATCATCAGTCACAATATCCATGATATTTAAAGTCCCTTCTATAAGGGGCCATGAAAAAATTTACAGTAAGGCTTTCACCAATACAGAAAGTAGAAAAAATCTTGACTCGCCTTCATTGCTTTTAATTCAAAAATACGTGCCCACCAATCACTATCTATTCTGATAATCTTTGATTTTTCAGTTCATCAATATCATTGTCAATGGAGTATATCCTTACTTCCTCAAGAAAAGATGGATTCTTTTCTTTTGGTAAAACATTAGGAAGAGCTTCAGCTAGTGTACTGAAAGCAATAATTGACCCTCGTCTTCTGACTGCAGGGTTTAAGCAAGATAAATAAAGAAGTGTTTTATTTTTGAGAGGAAGGTTACGCAACAAATAAATACTAGAAGCTACAAACGCCTCTCTTAGTTTCTCATTAAATTCCTTCAAATAACTTGGTTTTAAATCGTTTCTCATCAGATGAGCAAAATTCCCAACATTTAAATACTTTTCTTTCTTTGTTTGGAAATGTCTTTCACATCAAATTCAAGAAGTTTCTAAAACACACTCTCTCGGTATGTGTTCTGGTTCCATAAACATTGAAAGGAATTCTTTGCAAAAAAAGAACACTTCTTCATGGACGAAATGCATATTTGGAATTTCGCTTTGAAATTTTTTCATAAAAAAATTAAATTCTTTTCCCTGATAAAATTTTTCTTTTCGCTTACTATCTTATATCTAATAAAATACTATCTTTTCGCTTTTAACCAGCAGTTGAACTTTTTTGTTTCCCAATGCTATTCATTAACTTAGTGATTTCTGCTCTTTGCACATGAGAAACCTCTCTAGAAGTGTAAGTTGCTTCAACATGCGATAAATTTTTTTCCTGCTCTTCGTGCGTCAAAAATGAACTGTAAAAAATAAAAAGAGCCTCTTCTAAAAGAGCAAGCTTGAAAGAGGTGTAGGAATCAACCTAAAGACATTCCTTGCAACATCAAAATTTAAGTGACATTGCATTTCAAAAAAATACGATTTCAGTTTAGGAGAGTAATCATTGAATTAGTTGAGAGTTAGGATTGAATATCATAATAGATATTACTGCATACATTTTCAATGTAATTGTCAAAATGACTGCAGAATTGCTAATAATGTGGACTTCATGAATATCCAATAGGAATTCATTTTCTTTTGCATCAAAGTTTCAAACCCTCTGATTGATTCTCTCATAGTTGAATAATTATCAACCAACCAGCTTATTATCTGCTGGAGAGAGGTCATTTTCTTTAATCAATTCAAGGACCTTATCAAAAATGTTTTTTGAAGTGGCTATATTTTCTTTCTTTGATCCTAAAAAATCAGTCACTACAATTTTTGACTGTCGTCAAAATAACGCAACGAAACATTTATCATTTTGTCTGAAGCATTTTTAGAAGCTTCATCCACGTTGATGGAAAACTATTTTCCTTTCAAGTTCGCTGCTATCTCTGCACGCATGCATTTTTCTGTTCCGTGCGTAGTTATGTAAGTCGTCCCAGTTCTAGACATGGATAGGTTTTTTAGAGCTATCTTGCCTTGAGATAAACATTTCGGAGCATTTGCAAAAGGCAAGCAATTTTCACTAATGAATGCAGTGACAATTGCATTTTGATCGGCAATCAACAGCAGCCAACGACAACGAAGCTATCACTGCAGACGTTCCAGGCAATTTTGGGGTTAATTCCTGGCTAGCAAATCGATTAATGTGGTCTTTGTCTTGGCCGTGTTTCGTGAGCATTTTTTTCCCGTTGTTGGCATGTTTCAGTTTTTTAGAACAAATAACATAATAGCAACATCCGACTTCTCGAATCTTCCAACACCATTTGGCAAAAGGGCGGCCTTCCATCTCCATTTATTTTTTACAGATTTATCATCGAAATTATTTCCAACTTTAACATAGAAATCAGAATTCATCTTAGAAAATCCGTTAGAATAAGCAACTGTTTTAACTCAGAAACGCGTGGTGAAATAAAACGCAATCAAGTTGGCAGATTTCAATTTCAAAAAGCTTTCTAACAATCAAGGCTGAACGAGATCTGTTTACAAGCGCGAGTAAACGAACCCCAATAGCCGACGAGTACGAGAATCCGTAAGAGGACCCAGATAAAAAAAACCCGAACAAGGCAAAATCAGTTCTCGCACTTTGGGGGCGTCGGGTGAGAGGGAGGAGTGAATTGGTAGAGTTGATATATGATAGAGCAGGACTGTCCAACTGCAAAGAGCCCACGGGCTAGAATTCCGGTGACTGATCACCTGGCGAACCGCAGTTTGAAAAAGTTGAACAATAACCTGTTACATACAATAACAATTAATAGTTGAATTATGTTGTATCGCTCTTTTAATTTTAAGTGAAAACATTTGCTAGCTGAATTAAATGATAAAATTAATTTTAAATACATCGCATTGTGTCTCTAAATTTTATTTCTTAGTACTTGGTAACACATAATTTTTTAGATTGTTAACTAGCCATTATCAAAAAGATTCAACTTTAAATCAACATTAATTAATTCAAGGATAATCTGACCTTAAATAATTAAAACCTAGATGAATTAAAATAAAACGCATTTTAAAAATATACGAAAAGTATTTATTGACTTTGTTAAAATCTAGGTTAAATAAAATAGTTACAAAAATTGGACTTTGACATATCAGTCCTACTAAATTAAATTACAACATAATCAAAACTTAAGAACATTAAAATTAAATTAAGGGACTCTGTAAGAGGAAAGGAAAGAGGAAATCGCTTAAATGAAGAAAAAAAAAGGTCTAAAAAAATTTACTCATCTAAGCGCTACCGGCCGCACGACATCAGAACCTAAAAAAGAAAAAACACCCTCTAAGAGGATGAGAAGAAAGAAGAGTGATGCGCCAAAAAAACTTCGTAACCTCCTCTGCCTCGGTGGCGCTGCTGTTGCCGAAGCCGGATTGGTCGGGTGAACCTACTTTTTAAGAAGGGGAGAATCGCGACTGCTAGTGACGTCAGGCTATTGAAGGAAAGATGAAAGAAGAACAGAGTCCCCCAATAAATCAGAAATCCCTTTTTAACAAAAACATTACTTATCGGTAGACTATATTATTTTAATTTAAGTGCCATAATTAAATGTAAATTCAATTATTAATTTAATTAGTGTCAACAAAGAAATATTAAAATTAATAAAATAACAATTATATAATTTCCCAACCATAACACTCCATCCAGCGAAAAGGATGGAATAATAGGAAGGGTGGTGGATACTGAGTTGGACAAAATTGCATATAAAAAAATATCTTCTTTAATTCTTATGTGTCGAAGTTCCATGTCAGACCTTCTGCAACAGGTCTCACGTGTTTTACATTTCCGTGTGTGTATCAGGATGATTCTTGATGTGTGTACCCTGCAAAAAATTACCAATAGAAATCAATAAAAAAATTTATTGATCTGTACGGGGAAATGGAACACTATCAGTAGAGTAGCTCAGTACAATCGACTGGTCATGATATATTGATATAGTAGAGTAGGTCAATACACTGTATTGGTCTAAATCAGTAGAATGAACAGATATCAGTAGAATGAACTGGTCTGTACGGGGAAATGGAACACTGATATCAGTAGAGTAGATCAGTACAATGGACTGGTCATGATATATTGATATAGTAGAGTAGGTCAATACACTGTATTGGTCTAAATCAGTAGAATGAACTGGTCTGTACGGGGAAATGGAACACTGATATCAGTAGAATAGACTGGTCTCTATTAGGAAATGAAACATTATCAGTAGAATGGACTGGTCTGTAAGGGAAAATGGAGCACAGATAACAGTAGAATGGACTTGTCTGTACAAGGAAATGAGATTCTGACATCAGAAAAATGGACTGGTCTTTATTAGTAACTTAGACTGGTAAGTTAGGAAAAACAACATTGATGTAAGCATATTAGTCAGGTTTAAACAGAAAAATGCAACATTCATGTAAAGAAAAAATAATACAACCTCAATAATTTAAAATAAAAATATTTTAAGACTAAATAACAAATATTCCAAAACTGAAAGGAGCAAAATAAAAATTTATTTATAAATAACACTAAACATATAAAAAAAATTTATTTAGTTCTATTTAAAGTCGCAATTTTTTCTGCTATGATGGAGTTGATTTTCGACAGTCTCTTCTCCATCTCTAGTTCAGATGCGACTCCTTCCGCAACAATTCTATCTCGCACCAATTCTAAAAAATATAAAAATTTATATTACAATTTATATGAAAATAAGCACATTATAATATGCATTTCTAACATATTATGTAAAACCTGTTCACTTAATTGGAAGGCAACCGCTCTGTCCCCTGGACCATCGCTGCTTGGAAAGTACTAGCGGCTCAAAACTAGAAGAAACCCAGGTATTTTGGAAGACTAATGAAAATAATCAGTTTGAGTTCTCTATTTCACACAATATCTTGTGCACTTTAGCACAAACCTATCCCTAGTTAAGTTCTCTCAATTCTAAGTTAAGTTGTTTAGAATGTCACTTATATGTTTTGGAAATTAGTGTATCATTTTTCAAATTGTGTTAAATTTAATTGTTCATATTATTTCCATAATGGGTCCACAAATAAATGCAAAACAAATTTTATTTTGCAAATATTTCTTTGACATTGATAAAGCCTAGATACTTTTGAAAGATTTTCTTTTCATTCATGAAGAAAATATCATTAGTCTTCATATTAAAAATTTATTTGGATGAAATTAACAATCATTTCAAAGAGCTACTTAGATATGCAAGATTTTTGTACATGAATAAAAAAAAAAAAATAGGCTTAAATTGCATATTGTATGCATATTTGGCACAAAAATTAAAAGGTTTTGCGCACCATAATCTTTAATAACGTCATATATTTTGATATATTAATGCTTGCAAAAAATGTATAACATAGATTAAATACAATGAGCAACATTAATCTATTTAATTTAAGATATTTAACATAAACAGTTAGTATAAAACTAATAAATTAGAAATAACTGTGAAAAATTACTTCTTAAGTAGGCCAACTTTTTTGGGTCTAACGCTGGCTTTACTGTTGCATTTTTCGAAGCATTGCTTTTGTGGCCAGTCACACTTGAACGAGCCAGCGTTTCTACATCAAATAGCATGATGGCTAAATTTTTTTACGTACATACTGTCCCCAGCAACACCATCCTTCACTCTAAATTTCGCTTTAGCCATCATATCTTCCGTTGGTTTTAAATTATCCTAAAATTTAAATACATATTTATAAGACACATTCACATAATCTATTTAAATAAATAAAATTAAAAAATATCAAATGATATTAAAATAATCTTCATTAATTAATAAAATAGTTATTTTCTCATCTTAACAGATTTTACACAAATTTCCAGAGAAACATTTAAAGTAACCACATAATTTTCTTCAACAAGAAATCTCAAAAAAGTTTCTTTCGCAATAAAACACACATTATCAGACAAATATAATTAATAAACAAATTAAAACAAGATAACAATAATTTTTGGGTTCCAATTTCAAATCAAATCCAGCATTTATTTTCCCGAATGAATTCAAAATTGTGTTTGTTTAAAATTACAAACTTGCAAGTGCATTCATCTCAATGACTATTGACTTAATTTTATTTTTCAGATTAGAGCAAAGAAATAGTTTACATTTGAATGTCAAGCATGTTCGTAAATGATCTGATCCTTGCCTTGTAATAATAAATTTAAATTGGGATAGTGTTTGGTTATATTAATCATAAAAAAATAAATCTTGCGACCGTATTTGATTGGAGAGCAAGTTGTATCTTTTTTTTTTAGTTTGTAAAAACTTACATATTTCTTTTTTCAAATCCCAGAATTGTTTGAGAACGTTGGAGCAAGATAAATAACGTATCTCGCTATAGTAGGATAAACCTGAATATGTACTATCTAATTCATCTAAGAAAGCAGTGGATAGTCGTTGATTTAAGCCTTAAAATCTTATAAAATTTATAATTTTTTAATATATGACAAAACATTCTCCATTTTGGTTACCTTCGTGCATAGTACTTCATGAATTTTTAAACCGTAAATTTCACTAAGTTTTGGTAGTAGTAATGCTACGAAGCCGTTGTTTTTTCCGGTTATGGAAGGAGAGCCACCTGTAGCTACAGAATTTAATTTTGACAGAGGTGGATTGTATCTGAACAACCAGTGTTTTAAGCGTTGCACGTGCAACGGGTAGCATTTCTGCGAACCTTTCTATAGCCACATGTTTTTCAGTCCAACGTGTTTCACAAAGACCGATAAGGGTGGAATTTTCAAAGTTGTTTTCATCGGCTGACTTGACTGCCACGACCTCCTTCCGTTTTTTAAAAGAAGAACGCATACTTTGCAAAATGCTCCCTGCATGCATATTGAATATGCAAGCCATGAATGTCTAGCAGTCCAATGACGTTGAAAAGAGAGTCTTTTTTTGCCACTGACTGGAAACTTGAAAGTATCCGGGGGGATTCAACACTGTTTTAACGCTTTAAGCTTTTTTTCATCATCGTCCGGAGGATTACTGAGATAATTACAAATATCCATGGAAGTCGAACCTAGCTGTAAAACAAAAGAAAACTGTGAAAATTTATTTACAACAAAAAAATTAAATGTCTCGGTATATGCTAAATTTTCAAATATTTTGTTACAGCTTTCAGAAAATGTACTGAATGACATGAGCGTAGTTACCAAACTGTCGTATGCTATAGAACTAGCTGCCTTAAAATTGCTTGTCGCTTTGAAATATTTTTTATTGTATTTTATTAATTTATTAACTTTTAATCTTGATAATATATAGTTGTTCTGTAAAGAACTGTTTCAGTTTTTCAAAGCGAGGGAGGATTGGTTTATTTTTAAAACATTATTTATCTACATTCATGTAAATAATCATTTTTTTGCTGTGATTTTATAGTATTTATATTATTTTTATTTTAGTATGAAAAGTATATTCTGATAAATATTAATTTGGAAAATTTTTACCTGTAGATCAACTATGTTGAAAGTTTTTTTAAAAAGATAATATTCATAAGTTTAAAATAAACTTTTTTATAGTAAGAATGTAAACAAGAAGTATTTTCAGTAAAATAAGTTAATCCGAATAGTAATGTTTTGAGAAATTATTCATACATGCAACATACTTTTACCACATTATTTTTTTTACGATGTCAGCATAACATAAATAGCTAATACAAAAGAAGCAATATGCTGTATCCTGTTTATTATACATCAATGGTGAACACTTTACACCACAATTCATTAATTAGAATCATCATTCTTTAAAAAAAACTTTCTGTTCAAATATATTTTTTCATAACTATCAAAAGAATTCCTACCTTTTTTCGGTTTATCAACATCGGTCGATTCATTCTCTTCCGGTATTTCTTCATGCTGGGATTTTTCATTACGAGGAGCAATGCCACTGTCCTGGGCCTTATTATCGCACGGGCCTACGGGGCATGGGCCCAGTGTCTGATGGGGCACTAAAGACACAAAATTTAAAACCTATAAAGAGCCATTTACACTTCATCCAATTTCCGAGATGCGCGCGGGAATGTTTTCAACAACAAACTGCTTACGCATGTGTGAATTTTATGCAATGAGAAAGCTCCCTAAAGAAGAAAGCAATGCAGCTCGGCAGCTGAGTATACGAACTATTTTTGAGTTGGGGCTCTTATTGTTGGCAGCAAAGTGAATTTCTGATTTGTAAATATAAACACATTTTGCCTCTCGTAAACGTGTGTTGACAATGTCTACGAAACAGCTAAGTGGTCACGGTAAAAGAAAATTGAAGAAAAAACGAAATGATGAAAACAAAAAAATGAAAGCATTCAAGGACTATTTTCTAGATAAAAATCCTATTGAGACTGAAAACGTACAGAATGCAAAGGAAGTTTCCATAACAGATAAAGTAGAACTTGAAACAGATGCCTTTGAACACATTTCTGGTACATCAGAATTTGATGAGGTTTGTGAAAAATCATCCCCGGTTTGTAAAGGAACTGGTTTTGTTGAAGAAGAAATAACTACATTTAATCAACAGGTAGATGATCCGTCAAACCTGTCTGAGCATTCATGTAAATCAAATAATTCATATTATAGTGATGTTGGCCTGAAAGTTTTTCAGATAATTTTCGGGAATACTTCGTATTGAACAAACCTGAGCAGAACATTCAATTAATTGCCAACTCTAGATGTATGATTGGAAACAAAGAAAGAGTTTTGACTGAGGCAAGTTTTTTCAGAAAAAAGAAAAATAATGAATTACTCAAAGAGAATGGCTGGTTTACTCACCAGCAAAAAATGCAGTGTTTTGCTACATAGTAAACTATTCAGTGCTAGTAACCAATCGCTTTGCAAAGGAGGATTTTCTTATTGGAAAAATACTTCAGAGAGGTTAAAAGAGCATGAGAACTCAATGGTTCACAGGAATTCTGTGCTTGCTTTAACTCAAAGGTTAACCTCTTCTATGAGAATTGATAGCAAGCTAGTGGAAGAATATGCAAATGAACGGTTGTATTGGCGAAAAGTGCTAGCTCGAGTTGTTGCAACAACTCAGTTTCTTTGCCAACGTGGGTTAGCATTTTTTTGGAAGTGACGAGATAATTGGTCCATTTCACAATGGTAATTTTCTTGGCATTCTTGAATTATTGGGCAAGTTTGACCCTTTTTTAGCTGAATATTTAGCTAACTATGGAAATCCGGGGACTAGCAATGTAAATTACTTGTCTTCTACAGTTGTTACTGAATTAATCAGCATTCGATAGAATTGAAGCAGAAATACAAACTTCTAAATATTTTGGATTAATTGTAGACTCAACGCCAGACATCACACACAACGATCAGCTTTCAATTGAGCTACGTTACGTGGATAAAAGTGAAAGACCATTGGAAAGGTTTGTCAAGTTTTTAAACATTTATAGTCATGACTCCCTCACTCTATGCACAGTTATAACTAGTTTCTTAGAAAATTTAGGGGTTGATATTAAAAATTGTAGAGGCCAGTCATACGAATATGTCTGGAAAATACTCAGGCCTTCAAGCTCGAATTAAAGAGATTTCTCCTACAGCTGAATATATTCCATGCTCTGCTCACTCTTTAAATTTGGTTGGAATAGCAGCTGTCGAGTCTTGTGAACAGGCTACTTCTTTCTTTGACCTGATCCAGAGTATTTATAATTTCTTCTCAGCATCGACCCATAGATGGGCTATTTTGTCCGAAAATTAAAAAATAAACTCACTGTTAAGTCCCTTTGTATAACAAGATGGTCTGCTGCTGCAGAAGCTACAAAGTCATTGCAGGAAGGATATTATGCAAGCTTTGTGTGAAATTTCAAGTAGTTCGAGTGGTTCGAGTAGTTCCTTTATTTGATTCAATTATAAAGTTTATTCATTGTATCAGAGATGATTTTGATACGTATGATTCTAAAGCTTCACAATTAGTTAATTGTGACTTAATTGAAAAGCGAAAAATTAAATTTGTAAAAATTAGGTATCTTGATGATTCGAAATCCAAAGAAGTGGATTTAACTAGCCGAGAGATATTTATAACATAGTGCCATTATGTCATTTGTGACTTATTAATGAGCGAGCTAATAAAAAGAAAATCAGCATATTTAATAATTGAAAACCACTTTAGTTTTTCGATGCAGACATTAAAAAAGTCTGCTGAACATTTTAAGGGCACACGGTACTTTGTCATAAATCTTTTTTAAAAGACAACAATTATAAAAAAATAATTATTATTTGCATTCAGATTATGATAGAGTATTTAAGAAATTTAAAGTTAAATTTAAAGTGATTACTAGCTTAGTTTTATTTTAATAGCTGTTTTTACAGCAAAACCCATGAAAAATATAAAAATTCGGAAAAAATAAATTTTAAATGCTTTTTAAAAAATATCTATGAGAGATACATCTTATTCCATACTAACTTTTGATGCAAACATATTAAGAAATCTACACAAAAAATTTTAAAGCTGTATCTTTAGCAGAAAAAAAGCCTTAGGGAATTTAAGAGGCAGATATTTTCAAAAACTTAACACAGAGAAAATCAAGTATAAACATTTTAAATATAAGAAACATCACTTAATAATACTTTTAACAATAAAATTTTGTTACAATTTTATTTATTGGCTCATTGAGCATATTTAAAGTTAATTTTAAAAAAATCAGAGCAATACTTTTTTTATAATCAATAATTTCAGTGGTGTAAATTTAAAAAAAAAATAGGTGACGAATGCAATAACTCAACGTATGTAAATAATCAGAAGAATTAATATGTACAAAAACTAAAAAAAGTTTAACTTTTGCTCATAAAAGAATAATCAACACCGGGTTTATACATGATTCCTTCTTTTTTTAACTCTTGTTTGTGCCGAATAATTTTAGCTAATTTGATTTTTTTTTGTGCAATTTTAAATTTTATGGACTTTTCTTTATTTCGAAAGTAAGTCCTTCGAAAGTCTGAATAACTTGCCAAATGTCTGGAGACATAGTTAGATGATAGATTTGTTTCTTTTTCAAAAGCCTCTAGTGTTTTTAAAGTTCCAAAATTGAACTCCATAATTGCATGCACCACCGCAATTCGAACACGGTCCCTTGACGCAGATTTTTCTTTCGAGCACTTGCTCCAAATTTTGTTGTGCAATTACTCATTTGAGTTTTGCGTCATGCACGGAACACATTTCTCCAACAACTCAGTAGATGCTAGTCGCTGATAAATAGGCAATATTTTTGCCAAGTGCCCTTCATTAATCGGAGTTTTTACGCAGTCCATGTGAGATCTTGGTTGTTGACCTTTTGCCAATGCTGATTGATAAAAACACCAGGATTCTGACCCAGTAGGACATTTTTGATGCTGGGGCTTTTTGTCAGTGGATATATTATGTAAAAGCGTTGCATAAATAACTGTTTTCATAACTTGAATGTCGCCTTTATTTTTCCTAATGGCATTGGCGTAGTATCGAGTTAGTTTTTTTATGGTTTCGTTCTTTACACTTCCATGCTTTTTTCCTCCTAAGGTGACACCTTTGGCTCTCCACTCTTTCACTGCCTGTCTTAAAGCTGTGCCTAGTCTTTTACTTACATGATTGATACATTCTTCCTTTTTAATTTCAATATCTGGTCCATAAACTTTTTTTTTTTGTTCAGTTCGAGAAAAGCTTTTGAGTCACCGTCGGATAGCATATTTACGTATCTAAAACCAATGCTTTCAGATCGCTGCCATAGTTTCAAAGCAGCACTGACCTCCATAGATCCTGATGACCCTTTATGATTTAAACTGCAATTGTTTTTATGTCCACTAAACCAAATATCATATTCAGCGCTGCTCTCGCCAAGTGCAAGCTTTGTTAGCTCACATTCTTTACAACGCTTTGACAATACCTCAAAGTCAACGACAAAACCAGTGAGCATGTCAATAACACAGCCTATTCCAATGTCGGATGAATGTCCTCGAGTGAGCCAACTGCCATCGTGAGATAGGCTAATATTTACAATTTCCTCTTCCTTTACACTGCCGTACGCTTTCTTAATTTCCTCATGAATATTGATCATCATTTTATTTGATGTGGATAGTTGCTTGTCAAGAATTTTCTTTTTTTGACAGTTAAATGTCCTGCTGGACATTACTGGCAAGTTCATGTACATACAGAACTTTTCAAGAGCAGTAAATCCAAGTCCAACATTAAGAAAACTTTGAACAACTCTCATGTTGATGTCATATGATGAATTGCTCAGAGTTGTTATTTCAGAGTTTCTTTTAAATTCAGGCTGACTACTTATAAGATTAGATGAAAGTTTTTCAGTGATAAAGTCATTGCAGGTTTCACAAAACACTTTCAATTTTTGTGCAAATCCAAATTTGCTTCCAAAACAAAGTTTTAAAGTTTGAGAATTGCAAGCACTGCAATTTAAATTAGATATCAAACAACTTAAATTGTTGCTCTCGACAATTAAATAGTTAGGAGCATCAGTAGAACAAGAACTAATAGTACTATTGCTACTATATTCTAAAACATCAGTAGTTTTTATTCTCGCACTAGTATTAGTTGATAAAATAGACTCTTTCATACAACTGTTATTTTTCATTTGCTCCTATCACTTCAAAACATTGTTTCGTTTAGCAACTTTAACACGTTTTGGTCGTGGCATTATTGAAGTTTAAATTCAAACAAAAAAGAAACGAATCACTTAGATAAGAATAATCTATTAGCACAAAATTAATTGGTCTTGAAAAAGACCTTTTTTTTTTACAGTAATACTCTATCGCACAATAAAACGACAACGATAAACTCTCAGACACGCAGCTGAAAAGAATGATAAACACAAGCTATTTCAAAAGTGGAAGTGTCAGTTAATAACTTCCTTAATAAGAAACTGATTGATTGATTGATTTTTAAAATTTAAATTAAGTTTACAGCTGTAAAGGACATTTAAATAAAAACGAAACTAACCCAACCCCCATCAGCTGTCAACAAATTATGCAGACATCCCTACAGAAATTCTTTAATAACTCAAAAAATAATTGCGGCACAAATCTGAAATTTTCAGCGCAAGTGCAAAATGCTATTAGCCAACCAAAAATGCAAAAAAAAAAAAAAAAAAAAAATTCGGTATTTTAGTCATTTTTTGAGTACTGTGTGCCCTTAAAATGTTAGAGGAAGAAGGTTTATAAGGACTGTAAGTTAAAGAATCATTTGTAACACTAATCAGTTGAACCACAGAACTCATCCAATTTTAATAACCTTGATGAAGATGAAGAGCAGATCACAAGTTCACATAAATTTAGTATCATTTTTAAGCATAATCTGTAGTAGTGCATTTCAAAAGCAAGAAGGTCGTTGTTATGAATGTGTAACATAATATTCTCATTATTTTTCTGTATAGCTCCTTGAAATAAGCTGTTATTGTTTGTTTCACAACGAATAAAAGATTTAACTTTCCATGAATGCCTTTCCTTAACCCTTTCGCGACGGGAAGCGCAAACGCGCTTATCTCTGAGGCCGACAATCTCTTACGCGAGTGTCCGTCCAGGTCCAGAGGATTTTTTGCTGTTAAGCCTAAATGCATGAAATTACCGAAATATCAACGCGTCGTTTAATAATGTTCTGTAGAGTATTTAAATGGCCTATGCTTTATATATATTTTTATAGATACTTTATTTACTTAAGTTATTTCTTGTTTAAATATATATTTTACACATTTTATTTTCATTATGTACAGTCCGCAAAAAAAAAAAACGAATCACCCTGAATAACTTTCGTTCTAATGATCGGATTTTCACGAACTAAGTGTCAATCTTAATGGTTCCTGGGGGTGACCTCAAATATGCTAATTAATTAGTGCTAACTATTAATTAAGTTACGAAATCAGACACAAAAACGTACTTTCTCTGAATAAACATGCATTTTTTTTTACATATTTGGATTTCTTATCTTCAAAATATAGGGGGTAGCCGCAATCTGGGAAATGTGGTCCCCATAGTTTGGTCAGGAGAGCGATTCAAAGTTCGAACCCCTTAATGTTAATTTCGCTTTTTGCGTTTTCAGTCATATTTTCAAAACTAATGAAGCAATTCAAAAAAAATTGCACCCACTCATAAAACTCATTTACCCAAAGATAATTTCATGCAAAAAATAATTTTTAATAATTATTTATTATTTTTTATTATTTAATTAAAGTGAGGATGAAAAAATATTGAATTATAAGGTATGAATTTTTTTATACCATATTAATCTACATATTTTTCAATTGAAAAATCTGAAGTTTCAACTGTTTTTATTTATTAGAAGCTGAGAAAAATTAAAATTAATTATTTTTAAAAAAATAATTTGGCGACAATAATGAAATAACTAATTGGGGCGATTAATATTAAAATGTGATAAACTTGGGAGGAACTTGACTTCGCGCGCGTAGCTTAAAATTTCATTCATATTTTTTTCGCTAATAATCGTTTGCTAATCTTTTTATTTTTATTTCTTTCACACTATGAAATACGATGTTTCTTTTTTAGTCATTTAATAATTTATTTGCAATTTAGTAAAGAATTTTGAATAAAAAACACTTTATTCAACAAATGTCTAGTTTTAAAAAAGCGTGCTTCTGATAGAATACACCAGATTGTGCTTATTTAATCTGATTATTTTTTATTTTTTTTATTTTGTTTTTCAGTAACTGATACAATTTCAATAATATACATACGTATGCATAGATTTGGAATAATATATTTATCAATTTCTTGAATATATATTTTGTAAATATTAATAAAAATACGTAGTCAACATTTTTAAACATCTCTCACAACATCGCAAATTTCTCAACATCTTATAGGGTAAACTAAACAATGAAGGAACACTTAAGCTTAGCTTGCCTTTAAAAAAAATTCATAAAAATTTCAAAATTTGTAATTTTAGCTAAATGATGGTTTCGACATATTTGTTATTAAATGCAAATTATGTAAAAAAAGTTAGATTACTTACATAATATTGTTTTAAGCTTTTGGTGGTTTAAATAATAAGTAGTAAGATGACCAAGTGAAGGAACAGTTCTTACCAGTGAATAAACACTAAATTTTCCAGAGAATGAACACTTAATTTTGATAATGTTTGATGCTCGTTAGGAATCCATAGGCCACACAAATGTCTAAAAACAAGATTTTTCTTGGAATTACGACATATAACCATAGTTAATGTGGAAAATTTTACTTTTTTTTCAGTCATGGAATGGAAAGTAAAATATGTTTGAATACATAATTTTAAAAAAATGTTTTTCATTTTTTTCTCACAGTTTAATAGTCCGTTCTAAATTATGAATGTTTATCATTGTGTAATCTGATGATGTTTTTATTATTATTATAATTCGATCATTTTTTTGTTTAATCTTTTCCTCATATTTTTTAAGCTTTTTTTTAAATCTTTTTAAGTATTTTTTTTCCTCTTCGTCATGAGTAATTTATTTCTTTTTCTTTTGATTTAACTTTCCTCTTTTTTCCAAATTTTTGGCCAATGTAAATGTATCTTCGAATTTTCTTTTGATTTTCCAGTTCCATTTCCAGAATTCCTCACTGGATAATAAATGAGAAAAAGGAGTTTCGAAGTTTGAGTAAAACCCATCTCTCATTGACTTATATCTAGTAGTTACTTATGAAACCAATCGTTTTTGCAACTAACAATGCCTCAAGAGGACTTATCTCAAAATCGGTTTTCAAGATACTTTCATTATTAATGTTAGTTGTCTCAGCTTCAGAGCCAAAATTTGATTATACAATTGTTCTTTTTGAAATAAATTCTTCAATATTGAGAAAAGCGCAGGCTAATGGATATTTGGGAGATTAAACTCTTCTGTCAATGTTCCTTTAAAAATTTGCAACATAACTTGTGAGATTTCCTTCTCAAGCTTCTGAAGAAATAGCGCATCATTACTCTCGAAGCATGTGTTTTGTTGATAAGTTGTCTTGCTCATTAACTCTTGGTGTCTGTTTTGCATGCATTTGTTACAGTCAACGTTTTCTACATCGAATGAAAAAATATCGCATTTCATAAAAGCATTTTAACTTCATCAGTTGATGCCTCAAATCTTATTTAAAAATGGATGTAAAATTTTCTAGACATATTGTTTTACAATTCTTTTGTTTTCAAGATCTAACGAGATTTCCAAGAATTACGTAGAAAACTAAACCAGAAAATTTGTTTTGAGGAACAAAACTTGCTCAGTTTCAAATTGATATGAGATTTATACCTATACAGAAGAAGCAAAATTAGGAATTTCATTGCATTTTTAATTAGCCATGGGTAGAAACATTTGCAATATATTTGTAAAATGTTGCTGTGGTCATCGTTTCATTTCATGAATAGCTTTTTCCAATGAAATATGTAGCAGGGACTGATTCTGTAATATCTCTACGAATTCTTCTGTAAGGAAAAACTACCAATGGAGGTACTTTTTCTTTCCTAGGTACTTTAGAATATAAATCCTTACAATTTTTAAGGCCGCAGATTTTTCCCGTTTAAGGGCAGTATTCAACTCTTGTTTCATTCGCATTGTAAATGCAATCACTTTATAAAAGGATGCCAGGGCTACTTCCCTCCTAAAGATTCTCTGAAGTTCTTAAAACCAGTATTTCGAATATTATTCTCTAAGGGAAGTTTTGCCTTTTGAAATTATCTTCGCATTGCACTGAGTTATCGGTGGATGTCACCTTAAAAACACTTCACCCATTTTTCACCTAGATAATTGTCTTTAAATGGATTTTTCCTACCAGTTCCCGTTAGGACATTAAAGACGGCAATAGGATAATAATTTAGCTAATTATTGGCACAAAATCCTGCAAAGATTCCATTCAAGCTTTTATTATTATATTTAGTTAATAAACATAGTTTATCAAGGAGTCTAAGGTATGATGTAATAACAAATCACTACATTTATAAAGATAAATAATAAATAAATTATTATTATAATTCTTTAAATAAATTTAGCAATTAAATTTGCATATTTAAATGAAATAGTTATAGGAACTATTCATACAACATTTAACTGAATTTTAGGAGTCCTCTATGTCGCTGAACTACTAATTATCCAAGTAAAATCATATTTCACACATACTATTCATTCACTGGGAAATCTATTCTCAGTGAAGGAACATGCCTGTTCCTTCACTGGTTAGAAGTTGTTTTTTTTATTTTTAACATAATTTTGATTTATAATATGACAAAAGGTACAAGAAAATTAAAATTTTTCTTTTATTTTCATTAACTTGAAAAAATCCCAGTAAAGGAACACTTGTTTATACATTGGTTTTTCATCGTTCTGTAATCCAGTTAATAAACACCCCCTAATCTCCGTACTTGCTTATGTTATGATGCTTAAAATAAATAAAACGTAACTTCAATGACCATATTTTGAATTCTTTTTTTCACAATGAAAAGAAAAAGCATTATTATATGCAATTAATTGTAGTTTAAACGGATAACAACAAACACTGACCTTATAATTTTGTCAAAGAAACAAGGCGTTGAACAGATACTAACAAATTCAAAACTTTTTCCAGAGAAGACTCAAAGACCAGATAACTAAATGCATTGTTAAAGGACTTCCTATTGTTAGGTAGTAAGCTACTCTTACCAATCAATCTAAATTAAAACGTTTAAAATCTTATTTCTAAGAAATATCTATGAAATGCTCCTTCATTTGTTGGTTTACCCTATATCATCCTAATCTTAAAAGAAATTTCCGGAAGTGTATCGCAGAACTATTTTACCAACTATTTAATAAAATTTTAACATTTTAAAATTCTTATTCTTTTCCATTTTACGTTTATTATTTCTTCATTAATATACTAATAATTTTTTTAGAACTTTAATTTAGATTTTCTTTAATTTAGGTTTCCTTTTTAAATTATAGTCAAGTTTTTTTTAAAGAATTATTGTCTGCTAGCTAAGAATAAAACCTTGTTAGGAAATTAAAAACATTCAGCTGTTTAAAATTATTTAATGCAAAACAGCTGATTATTTACTTAGCATACTATTTTTTTGAAAAAAGAATATAAATTATTGATTGTCTTCTTTTTTTTGTTTCTTGTGACTTCAACTTAGATTATCTAAAATAGTGTTGATGTTTTATAAGTCACTACAAAGTGGATAAAGATACCGAACATAAAAAGCTGTGGAATACGTAACCAATTTTTTTAGTGTCTTAAAATATCTCAGTATCTTAAATGTCGCCCTACTATCTTAGTTGTGAAATTAAATTTTTAATTATCTGACCACGTGTGATTCACTAATTATTTCATTATATCTTTTACTCTTTATGATGCCAAGTAGATTTTTTTTCTGATAATATACTAAACTATTTTGTTTAATTTTTTACTTTAGCATGATTTCCAAGATATTATTGTAGTATAATTTGTTATCAGGAAAATGCCTTATTTTGTTAATCAGGAAATACTAAAAATTGAAATTTGTAAGGATTCCGAAGCTGTGCACACAATACACAATTTCCGACCTTATTTTAATAAAAAAAATTTTTAAAAAAAAACGTGGCAAGTAGGCTAACATACTTTTTACAGAAACTGTGAAAACTAATTTTTCCTATATATCGTCAAAAGAGGATAAGAATGATATTGCTCCAAGGGACCTACTCAATAATTTCGCTATTTCCAGAATGAAATCTGTTTGATCGAAACATATTATTCCTTGAAAATTACACGAGGGAAAAATTAACTTTTATTATTTATCTAAGCTTATTCCATTTATTTAATGATAGCGGTATTAAGGTTAAGGATATGCGCCGGAAGCTCCATTTATTATTATACTATAAATGCATTAAATCATGTAGCTTGAATAATTTATTTTAAGTAAATTATTTAATAATTTTAAGCAAATAAGGGTGCAAAAATAAACTCGATCGAAATACTCCGAAAGTATACCCTGAAATATATGTAGAATAAACTTTGGAATCGATATATAAAAAATACCTTTTCAAACAACTTCGAGTAGGACGGAAACGCTAACTTGTTTAAAAAAGTTGTCCTTGTTACTATTTAATTTCGATTCCTGGTAATAGGGGACATTCCATTTTCACATTCGACTTTTGAAATTTCAATTGTAAACGGAATTTTTTTATGACCTTAAACTAAAATGTTAAGGCCTGCAGCAAAAAAAAAAAATTTTTTTTTTTACTGCATTAATTTTTTTACAAAGTAGTGAATTATTATTTTTTCAATCTAAGAACCTGTGCCTATAACATATGTAAAACTTATTTTAATATCGAGTGAAATAATTTAATATGTTGTGTAACTAAATGGATAATCCCAAGAAACTGAATCGAAAATATAAAAACTTCATTGATTTAAAAAAATAATAGATGATAATAAAAATAGACATGTTTTGAGCTTCCAATAATAAAAGTCACAAGTTATCCAAGCCTGACAGGTCTTGAGAATGGGCGATTATATTTGAAAACTCGAAACATGTTGACTTTTACTTCCCTCTTCATATGTTTTGAAGCCAGTTGAGTTTTTATCGTCAATTATACTGTTTTACATTTGGGTCTTGATCATTATTTTGATAAGAATTTTACACTAGTTAAAGTAAACATATGCATTTTAATATTTTATCAGGATTCATATGGTCTTTAAAAATGTAAGAACATCAATATTGTAAAAGTTATATTTAACTTAAAAATTAACATTTTGACACCAGATATTTTGAGTTAATGAAATTAAATACTTTATCTCTTAAGTTTTTGTGCCCCCATTTCAGTATCTTAAGGATCTTACGAGCTCTGTTTAAAAATAGATCATCAGATATATATAAGAAAGCAAAAATATCCATAGTAGCTGCGTTTGGTGGTAATTGTAGCTTATCGTAATTGAAGAATATGCTGTGCGACATTTTATGGTGAATTTGCGAACGTATAAGTTTCAGAATGTATCGAAACATGAGGATGCTATTTGCTAATCATCTTTATCCAAAGGAAACGATGTAACCTAAATATCTAGTAGAATGAAGCGATTTTTTAAGCAATGAATCCTACAATTTGCAACATATTATTTCAATATCTTATTCTTAAACATAACATATTTCAATCTTTTTAAAATGCCACTAAACATTCAGCAATTCCTTGAGTTATAGAAAAAAGAAATATCGTAAATTATAGAAAGCCTTGTGAATGTGCATTAGAATTATTATACAATCTACATTTTATTTTTCAAGCACTTTTTTTTTCTTCAAATTTTCTTGCCTAGAAGACTCGATTAAAACTGTAAAAATGATTATCCCTAAAATTTTGTATATAGCTATAATAAGTTATGCTCATTTCATTTTAGTATAAAATCCTCGAATAAATATAGTAAAAACAGTGTAATCTAAACAATATCAGATAAAAAGTTCATGTATTTAAATTCTAAATACTATCATAAATAATTTATAAATCGATTCAAATTTACTTTTCAAAGGAGATTAAAATAATATTTTTTTTGCTTTTTGGACAGAAATCCCCTAAAAAAAATTGTTTATGGCCTGGAAACTTCGAGATATTTTCTATTAACAATAAATTAAGCCCCTCCGAGCAATCACTGAACATTATTTCAATTTTCTTACTATCAGAGTTTGGTTGCGTAGCAACCTAGTAAAATTAAGCACTCCTCTTTTGAATTAGTCAATGGGTTATCTTAAAATATTTATTTGCGCAGGCGACTTTTTTTTGGCGGTTTTCTGGACTATCGCCAAATATATAAACATTTATTGCGGCCCAATTTACCACCCAATTTTTTTAAAATTTTGTCTACCCCCACTAATTCAAGTGTCTAGATTCCAAATATGTAAAAAAAAATATATGTTTATTCAGAGAAAGTACGTTTTTGTGTCTGATTTCGTAACTTAATTAATAGTTAGCACTAATTAATTAACATATTTGAGGTCACCCCCAGGAACCATTAAGATTGACACTTAGTTCGTGAAAATCCGATCATTAGAACGAAAGTTATTCAGGGTGATTCGTTTTTTTTTTTGCGGACTGTACTTACCATTTTAACATTATATATCTGAAAACTAAATATATGACCGTTCCGTAATTATTTTCGTTATAGTATCATGAAAATAATGCCTAAAGAAATCAATCTCTTCTTCAACCGAATTATCCCCTTTTAGTCCAAGCACTGCTTTGAATGGTAATTGTGTTAAATTTTCTACTGTGGATGGCCATGGAGAAGTACTACTTGTTTTCGATGTACAAATACAAATCGGCATACCCGAGCATACAAATGTCAGCATACAAATCGGCATACAAATGTCAGAAATGTCCTCATTATCATTAGAATCGCTAGATTCTTTATGATCAGAATATATTATAGTGTCACTATCACTACTATCCACTTTTATCTGATTTTATTCACGTACTGATCCTGTTTCATCTTGTTTTATGGTATTTACATTTTAGCTGATTTTATTCACTTTCGAATATTCTTGTTACGTTACGTAAATTTCTGGTAAGAAAAAATAGCAGGAAGCTTTTTCACCTTTGATACGTTTTGAAACCGATTGTTAGGCGCAGCATGTCCTTTTGTAGAACTTGTGCCATTAAACCCTACATTCAATTCAATCACTGCTATCCGAATCTGTTTCATTTCTACTATTTCTAGCTCAGTTAAAATTTTTCGACTCTTCGACATTCTAACGGTAAAAAGATAAAATTTACGTCTACGAGATCTAACTATCCACTACAAACTGGACTGCAAATCGAAATACCCAACGCTGTAGCGGAAAAAAAACCCTCCCCTGCTTACTGTATACAAATACCATTTACGAATTTAAAAAGCCGTTTTAAAGCATGCCCTTCGGAAACATTCCTTTTTCCTTCATTCCTCCCCCTAAAAACCACGTGTATGTGAGTCATACTACTCTCATTTTGAGTAGAAGGTCAAATTTGCATGTATCTGACACCATATGGACATGCAATGTCATCTTCTGGCAAAAATTTTATTTTTTAAAAAGTTCCAGGACACTGACATTAATGGGTGACGGCCAGGTGTGAAAGAGAAAACGCTCTTGCACTCCGGCGTGTCGACTGGGAAGTGAGTGCGTTTCTTGCTGGCACGTACAGGTGACAGTCGGCGCGAAAGGGTTTACTCTTCTTTACAGATCTACATATGATACACACCTTAAGAAAAACAGAAGTGCGATGAGAAGTTTTCAAACATGGATCAGTCACTCGCTTAGAGGACTTAGCTGCCTTGGAAATTCTAGTCTTATATGTAAATTTTTGATAGCATTTTTTATGGTATCCTTCATTGTCAGCTGGTAACTGAGATTATTCATCAACAGACATCAAATAGTTTCTGGCTTATATTGTATTCTGCACTTTCTTTAATTGAGTCCATTTTAACATACATTCTTTGGTTTTTTGCCTGCTTTTGGTTTTTTGCCAGCTTTTTTAATATCCTTTCCTGAATGCAAGCAACAATTTCGAATTTTCGACATTGTATTGAACTGAACAATTCCAGTTTTGAAATGAAAATCAAAGCTTTTCCAAGAAAAGATAAAATAAATTTTTTATCATATAGATGGCTCTTAAAAGAGCCGTAAAAAAATATATGTTTTAAAAGTTTAAAAGGAAGTCGACAAAATTAGCGCATGCAGTGCGGTTTGTTTACAAACATTGCAGTTAGCGGTTTTGAGAAGAATCCGTGAATATGTGTGATTAGTTGATTTGGAGAAAAATAAATAATTCGTTGATTTTATTAGATGGGAGTAGGAAAGCGTGGAGAAAAAGAGTGCGAAATGTAATCTATAGTTATTAAATTATAACCGAATAATTTTTGGAGAACTTCATAAAATTAAAAATGTTAAAACATTTCTAATAATTTGGTAAAAAGAAAAAAGTGCCCCCCATAGCATCGGAATGAACTTGAACGATATAAATGCATTCGGCCCACGGACTATAAGATACGCAGATGTCAATAACATCTGGGGAAGAACCAGAAACCTCGTCAATTTAATGTTCTCTCACAATATCACGAGACAGTTTCAAAACTTCTTCCTTAGCCTGTTCATTATATGCAACTAAACTTATGCACACTAAGCATACAAAAACTACTTAATCTCTCGTGAGACATTATAGACCGATTCCATGTTTTGATGCGTCGCATTGTACTAAAAGTGCATTCAATAGTGCACGTAGTAGCTGGAAGAGTTAGGCCAATTTTGATTGCCTCCGCTACAGCTGGATAAAACGGTGTGGCCTCATAACTAAAACGATGTATTCATAAAAATTTTCTCTATTCCTCCACATTTCGTACCACGTATCTTCAGTAATGAAATTCAGTGAGAGCAAGTCTTTATACATAATATATACAGTGGAACCCGCTTCAGAAGTTTTTCATGGGTATCTTCGATGAAAAAAGTGGAACTAAATTTTGATGTGGCAGCTGTAAAATTGCAATAGTTCTGTTTTTTTTTTTTTTTTTTTTTTTTTTTTTTTTACTTTCAAATATAATTTAAGGTTTCTTTATTTATATATATATATATATATATATATATATATATATATATATATATATATATATATATATAAGAAATAACCTATAGACTGTTGAGAGTTTGATAAAGAACAAATTTCTTTTTAAAGAATGTGTCCTTTTTTCAAATTATTCCACTCCTCAAAGGCCTTTGTGAAGTCACATTTAACACTTAATTTCAAAATCATCAACTTGTTCAACTTTCAATCGATTTCTGTTATCTGTGAGCACGAGTTTAATTTGAGAAGATATTCTTTCAACTTCTTCATTTGAAATTGGAATTACACAGGCTCTGTTCATTAACTGTCCAATAGAGGGAAACAAATCGCCAACAATCATCTTTTGTTTGAACATCATGGATGTAAGCTTTTGTATTGACAGAGCATCATGTGGAATGTTACTTTTGGCAATATAAAAATTTTCCCATTCCTTCAGTAAAACGTCTTCTTCCATTTCGAAATACTCTACTAACTCCATTATCTCTGTATTTCCATACTGAGATAGCTCATTTTCTTCTGGGACTTTTCAAAGATCCAAAATTTCCAGATTTTCCAATCTTTTCGAAACATTCGAATGAACCATCAGTGGCTCCTAGCGGGGAATTTATTTTCAGTTGCTTGGCGCTCTCTTCCAATTTCTTGCAGTAGGTTTCACCTGGTCTTTTTTTAAGTTTCTTTATTTCTGCCAAGGTGTTTTGTACATTTGCTTCAATTGAACTCAAGTCAGAATCCTTACGTTGAAGGTGGAGATTGAGGTTTGTAATGACTTAGAGGGCATGACACAAGAAGTGTATGGCCTGAAAAAATTCATACTGCTTGTATATTTTTAATAGCGAATTTGGATCTGGACCACTGAGATTAGGATTTCCTTTTGCTACAGCAGCCCTTTCTAAATCTGGTAAAATGGCTTCATAATTGCATCGAATTTAGTTCAGAGCCTCATTATGAGACAGTCATCTCGTGAAGCTAATTCTTTTTATGGTTTTACCCTTTTCCTTTGTAAAAATATTTTGGGCATTAACCAAACTGTTAGTTCTTTTTCTGAACTTTGCTTGTAGTATTTGTATGTGCTTGTTAAAACTTCATCAACCTTTAGGAATCGTCTCATTGCTTCAAAACTATCCTTTGTCTCTAAGGCTAATCTATGATTCATACAATTAATGGGTATTATTTTGACGTTTCTTTTTTTTAATTTTGCGACAACCCCATCATTTTTGCCAACCATTGCACTTGCTCCATCGCTAACAAATGCAAACATTTTATGTATGCCTCCCCAGTCATCAATCACCTCAGATATTTCGGAGAAAATAGTTTCAGCTTTGCCGTCAGGTATCATAGTATCCTTGACAAAAGAAGTTTTTTCTTCCCCCTCTTTTAAATAACTGATAGCCATGGCAATTTGCTTCCGGTTATTCAAATCAGAAGTTTCATCAGCCGAAACTGAAAATCATGGACTTTTGTTAATATCGTCTTAAAGTTCTCTTTCTTTTACGGTAGCTTTGACATTCAAAAATTCATTTGTAGATACGTAACTAGTGTAACTTGCATTTTTTGCTTTTCTAAGAGGCTTTAAAATGGAGCAATCTAATTCCTCAATGCAAAATTTAATTAAGGGTTCAAATAATGTAGTGTATGGCAAATTGTTTTCCACAAGGAAATGTAATGTTTTCATTCCTGCTTTGAATGTTTTCGACTGTGCATTTTCACTTGATAAATTATTTGAAGTTAAAAAGTTCGTTTCTTGAACTATTGAAGACATGTGTGTCGCAGATTTCACATGGGCTTTTATTTTGTCTAGACGTATACTTATGCACCCATCTTTCACCCCTGAAGAAGCAGAATTTTTTTTTGTGTTTAATCCATAAATTACAATGCAAAACCTCTTTCAAGTCTTTGAGACTATGTCTCAACCAAGGAAAAGTTTCTAACCATTTCTGATCAAAAGTCGTTTTGTGTTTATTACCTTTTTTCTTCGACTTTTCAGCTTCTGTTTCTTATGAATTGCTCTTATTAGAAATAGCATCTTCATTATCTAGATTTTTGAATCTCTGTTGGGCCAGATAAAGAACTTTCTTTTGTTTTTTCCACTGATATATGAAGTTGGGAGCATGAAGTTCTGCATGGACTTTCATTTGAAGGTAATTCATCTAAATTTTGTTCAGATAACTGGAAAAGAAGAGTCGATTCTTCCTGTCTGTTACATTCTAAGGCACTCATTCTTCATCATCTTTGAATTATTCCCCCAATACTTGAAGTTGGCAGCATCCTTCATTTGCAGACTGAAATTCAGATGAGTTCTCCTGTCTATTGCATTCCATTGGTTCATCTTGTAGTCGGGAGCCTCCTTCAATTGCTGGCTGTGTTTCAGATAAGTATTCCTGCCCGTTGCATTCGATTGGTCGATCCGAGGCAAATTTTTTCGCATCCTAATTCCGATTACAGTCCTTTAAAAATTGAGAAAAAAATACCATTTAATACAAACTGTTACATTTATATTTGTTTAGTTAATTCACAGGGGTGCTGTCTTTAAAACATCACAAAAATAAATATAAACATGTTATAAAACACGTTAACTTTTGTCTAACACAATTGTAAAAAATTTATTTTATATCGATAATTCTTACAATAAAATCATCACTTTTAATATACAAAACGACCAACAGTTAAAAAAAACTTAAGAAATAAAAACCTAAATTCAAAGCATATTATTGGGAAGGAAAAATTCTCACTATTTTCTGTTTTATTTGTTTTTAGATACTTAAACTTTATTACCTTTCTTTTTTTCTTGAGATACTTATATTTTCCCTTTTCTACTTTTTGTTGTCTTAATAAAGTGCCAGGGCTCCCACCGTTCTTAAAAACTGCTTAATTTTTATTTTGGAAAATAAGAGCCCTTAAAAGTACTTAATTTTGGTACAAGGTTTTTTAAAGTACTTAATTATTCAGCAACACTATAGTTGATAAGAACAATTTTTTTCAACAATTAAGTGATAAGTAAAAATTTCAAAATTAAGTTGCATACCATGTCCAATATCTTTTCATAAAATTATATTATCTCAGGTATATTTTATAAAAAAAGAATACCACTTTCAGTTTCAACCTGTTAATTTTTGAGAAAATAAAATATCAGATCATAATAATAGTCGAGAATAATATTAAGAATGATAAAGAAATATTTTAGGGAATATCTATAAATGATGAAAAAATAAATAATTTATCAGTATTTGTTAATTAAGAACCTTATAATTTTCTGACCATTGGAATGTGTTGATACTTTTGAAAAATAATTTTAGACCCATTTATTTATATGTTTCACTGAGAACTAATAAAAAACATACTAAAATTTAGAAATTTATAAATCTTCAAGCATAATAGTAGTTTTAAAAATAATTTCATTCATCATAGATTATAAAAAAATAATTACATAGAAGAAGAAAAAGACATACAAAATTTGGAATTTTTTTTTCTATTGTACTCATTAATACATAATATAAAATATACAGATGATAAAAAATTTAAATACAATTAAAAAAGTTCATGGTAAAAATATGGTTTTAGATTAAAGAATTTTTCATAGTATCTCACACGCGCAAACCTTCATTTCGTTGAGATGTGTTTCCCATGGAATATAGTGTATAGATTAGAATATCATATTCATCATCCTCATCAAAACTTTTGTCAGATGCAATGTTTTTCTTCACAGGTAGGTTGTGCAAAGTGGCACAGGCGTTGACGATTTTGCTTGCAGTTGTTGGTTCATAGTGTAGCACCCTGTGCTTAAAAAGACATCGAAACCGTGATTTCAATAAGCCATTACATCGTTCAACACAGTTTCTAGCTGTTGAATGAACCTTACTAAAATTGTCTTCAGCACTATTTGGAACCGGATCATCATAAGGAGTTATGAGCCATGGCTCCAAGGAATAGCCACATATGAACGTTTTTTCTTTTTTTGGGAGTTCAATTTTATGCATACGGGATTTGTTGTCTATTAGCGAGCCTCACGCTCTTTTTGTTTATCTTGTAGAGTTGCACTTCGCAATCTGGCAGCTTATATATCTGAGATTTTTCAATCTTTCTTTTTTCTTCCAACGTTCATATTAAATACATTTAAAATAGCTATCACCCATATTTTGCTAATAATTACAACCGGTTATGGGCAATTAGCAACGTTTTACAGCGCGGATAGCTGTTTTTGACAGTAACGTGACAGCTGTGTTTGACGTAAGTAGTACTTTTGTTTTCCATTTTACGTTAGTGGTGAGGTGATTTCTCATTTGTGTGGCTTAACTGTTTGACGATGGATGGAAAGAACTTTATACATAGCACGAAGTTGGAGGGTGCGTTCAACTGGACTGACTGGAAGTTCGAAATTATTACTTTATTCGTCCTTAATGAATGTGTTGGAATTTTGGATGGCTCAGTTGTAGAATCGTCGGTACCTGTGAAAGACGCCAACGCCGAGACGGTCAGCGTGTACAACAAAACGACACAAAGACGAATGCGAAACCGCAATAATTATTCGATCAAATGTATCAGCGGATATCTTAACTCTAATTCGTATGCATGATAACTCTGAACGGGAAATATAGACCGAAGTCGCTGAAGAACTTCGACGAAGTGTCGAGTGTAAAATTTGATACTCCCTTTC
This sequence comes from Parasteatoda tepidariorum, assembly GCF_982258835.1. Classification (NCBI taxonomy): domain Eukaryota; kingdom Metazoa; phylum Arthropoda; class Arachnida; order Araneae; family Theridiidae; genus Parasteatoda; species Parasteatoda tepidariorum. The sequence continues at coordinate 69,601,667 of NC_141763.1, forward strand.
AACAATTTTTCACTTTCAAAATAAAGAAGGATGAAAATGTAATGAAATTTCTCACACGTTTACTTACGCTAAGGATCGAATTGCAACGGAAACAGAAGACGAGCGGCGAAGGGAAGTTGCCTCAAAATCTGCTCATGCCGCGCATCCTATCGATTCTTCCGGATGATGAATACATAGAGTTGAAGTCACGATGGAACTCGATACCAAAAACTGAAAGGTCACCTGAGAGACTGATGGAAAAAATAAAGATACGCCTTCAAGGCCAAAATGTATGCATAAAAGATAGAGTTACAACAGCTTTTGTACCGAGTGGTTAAAGACACGATGCGAACGGTGGGAAGAAATCGAGGAAAGGAACAAGGTCCCAGATGACGCGATTATCTCAACCTTCAACAACTACGACAGGTATGAGTACACTTTGAAAGGCCAATGACGGTGTAAAAAGGTTCCCTGGCAACTGTTTTCGGTGCAATAAACCAGGGCAAATGGGAAAATTTTGTCCTGATTTTCCAGACAAGCAAAAGACGTCAGTTAACAAAATGGAAACGGACCAAAACATTTGGCCACGCATCACAAATTCAGCTGAATATTTCAAGACGTATCGTCATTTTGACACGCCAGCAGAAATCGCAGTTGGTAACAAGCAGAAAATACCAGCACATAGCTGCGGAGAAATTTACGCGTGCGCAGCTGTTGGAGCCCAGCAAAAGTCTGTAGAGTTCAGTGATGCATTGTTTACACCGAATATCGGCAATCAAAGGCAAGGAAACTAGGAATCACAAACTTTGGAGATTCAGATGACATGGTGAGTCGTTTCTTTCGTAAAGGGATCCCGGAAAATGTACTTTCAGAAGCCCCATGTTCATCAAGTGGACTCTGAATCACGTGCAAAACCAGTCAAGCCAGAAGGAGGTTCTGCTGCTTTAGCTTACCTGGTCGACGGTGACTTGACAACTCCTTTCCCAGATACAACAATGATAACAACGACAAAGTTGCCACTATCAGTTTAGCACGGAAGACTTTCGAATCGAACAAAGTCGAAAGACTTTCAAATAAAAACTATTCAAAACGAAGGAGTCAGGTGAAATCATACATGCAGATTTACTCGAATCGCCAGTCTTGTCCAGAAGTGGAAAGAAGTACATGCTAGTAATCAAAGATGATTATTCGAAGTGTAGAATTTCTGAGACGAGAATATTAAACTGTAGATAAAGTTAGATTGTTTCTGACTCGGGCTTATAAGTACGGCATAATTTTGAAAGAACTGGTTACAGACGGCGGTCGTGAGTTCGACAATACTAAGATGGCAAAACTGACTGAGGATGAAGGCATCTAGTTAAGAATCACTATGCCGTACATACCAAAACAAAATGGTGCAGTTGAAACAGAAAACCGGACAATAATGAACTTAGTTCGTACTATGCTCAAGGATACAGGCTTACCCCAGTTTTTATGGACAGAAGCAACATCGACGACTGTCCACATTCTTAATCGAACTGAACCAAGTAAAATCACAGGAAAATATCCATTCGAAGTATTGTTTGGACGGAAGCCGAAAATCGACAGGATCAACCGCTTTTGTACATGTACCGGATGTTAATAGAAGTAAACTGGACGATGAGGTTGTGAAGGGATATTTGGTTGGATATTGTTATTGTGATGGCTATCATGTTTTCATACCATCAAAGAATGACACAATCTAGAGTGCCAATGTGGTGTACAACGAGAGTAGTTGACCGCAAGATATAAGAGGCGGAAGTGACGTCATCACCCAAAGTCAACCGGAGACTATTTCTGAACCACATATAAACCGGAAAATGTTTATTTCTGCCCGTCTGTAGTTTCGATTTCTGTTTTTTAATTTATTAGTTTTTAAGGGTGGTAACACTTATTTTTAAGGATGACAACACTTATGCAGTTATTCTGACGTATGTTATGGCATCACATACTATGGCGCAATTAATGTATTATTCTGAAACTAGTAGAATCTTTGAGTTCTCACCTACAAAACATTATAAATTTATTGTAATAAATTCAAAATAATTGACATTCCGCACTTGTTCACCTGTGTTAGTAAAATAAAAAATAATGATTACTTACCGACCCTAAAAACTGTTCGAAATAAGCTTGGCTACTGCCCTTCTTCCCAGATTTTTCATTATCGTTTAAATATCCGATGCTACGCCTTCTTTTTTTAAGTAATCTTCAATATAATTAACTTTATCTTCCTTACTGACACACTCAGCGGGCCAGCCTCTTGACTCTTGCTTTATTTTGAGGAATAAGTCAATGAAAGAGTTGAGCAGTGTAGAAGAACTTTCCTCGATGTGGTAAACTTCGTGAACCTGAATAAATTATAATATGAATATATTCCATACAAATTCAACATTAAGTGTACCATTAACAAGTAAAATTAACAAATCAAACATTTAAATTTTACGTCAATTATTTTACATTACCTCGGTTATTTCGTATCCCTTTTTCAGTGCCATTTTTACTTCCTCAGTAACCCATGTACCCGCTAAAGCTCTTTTATCGTCTGTGTGGGTGCAGGGACTTTGTTGCGTTGAATCGGCACACACTCTACACAGCGGAAACATCAACTTTTTATTGCTTCTGTAAGGAAGCACGGGCAAGTATAATTGTCTAGGAGGTACAATGGTGCACTTCATGATCCCAAAATAGTTTTCTAACCGTGTAAAGTTATCAGTAACTATTATGGGGTCACCTACGGGATACTCGCAGTATTTATTTACTTAAGAAATAGTTTTATTTATCAGAATATTCAGGGCCTCCATTGTGCAAAATGTCTGAAAAATAAATACAATTGTCTATATTCAAATTAGCAAGTAATATTCGGTCTCTCGGATGGGGGAGGGAGACACATACGTATCCAGTCAAATCTGACGGAGTTTAGTTGGTAAGCATTATACACCAAAAGACACGCAAAAACCATCTTTCTTCCGTTTTATAGGATAATTAAAATGGGTAAAAAGGGCAGTCATATTGCATTTCTTGTATTCCTACGTCTCATCGCAAATCATTTAATACTCAAAGAAAATCGTTTAATCCTTCCTTATATGGAACTGAAAGATCTTAAAATAACTCCTCTTTTGAAACATAAATCTAATTATAATTCATTGGCATGTTTTCAGTCTTGAAGTCCCAAAATAGAATATCTGTACTCTAATTTTTTAACTAAGACATTTTATGAAAACGAAAAAGTTTCACTGCTTTTATTAATACAAAAGTATTTTTATAATTTTTGTATTACATATATATAGCTTCTAGCAGAGTCAGATATGTACTGCTTTTGAGGTTAAAAACTTTCTTTATGAGAGTTCTTTCATCTAACTACATGATAAGAAAATTAATTATAATGTAATTTTATATACAGAAAGTATTTTGTATTCAGATAATTATTAGATTAGATAAATAATCAGGTATTTTTAGACCCTTAACTTAAATTAATTAAGTAATTGTAATTCCATAAAATACTTTTCACAGATATGTATAATATTTTTTCAAAAAAAAAAAAAAAAAAAAAAAAATGAAACTAATTAAAGAAAAAAAATTAAGCTAAATAAATTTAACCTACCTATATATATTGGGCACTGATGTTGAGAATTATGTCCTGCTTCTTTTTCTCAGTTCATTATAAAAACTCTTTCTTACGTTTTTACCCTTATCAGGAGCGTGATGCTGAGCTCAATGACGTATTATATTGTCACTTTCTAAAATTAAGGAAGCTTTGCAATCATCTGAAATACACTTATAGTAGATTTCTGTCCTGTGTTTCATCTTCATTCTAAATAAAAATTCATTAAATAAAACTAATTTCCCCCCTCGAATTGAATCTACATAATCAAACTGAGCCATTTTGTTGGCATATAAATCTTGGAGCCAACCTTAAAAAGTGATAATGGATATCAGAATCCATTCATCTTAAATTTGCTGTAAATATAAGTAGCACCTTAAAATAGCCGTGTTAAAATATTAGAATAATATATAAAATATTACTAGTACTGTACTACAAGGTACCCCACGAACATTTAAGTAAAACTAGATTTAATACCACACATGGTGGTGCGAAAAAAGATTTAAAAGGTGGAGTACAGATTGCGAAGTCAAATTCTCTAGAATTAAAAATTAATTAGAATAAAATAAGTTAAGGCTGAAATAGAAACATTAAACTAGCTCGAAAGGAGTCACAAAAAATTACTTACAGATTAGTATTTATTTCTTGAAGTCATCATGGTCAGGAAAAAATTATGAATACAATTAAATTTTACATTTAGAAATTCGTGGTATCAAAGTACCAACATGATATAAAAATTAAAGTCGTGTCTCAAAAATAAGATGTCGAATTAAATCCGATTATCCAAGAAACATCTCTCCTTCAACTATGTGGTGTCAGAGTAGATGGCTCTGCTTTCCTTCGCCTGGTTGCATGGTGTATCTAGACCTAGATGACTCTGCCTTCCCTTACATGGTAGGACGTTGGAAGAATAGTTCACTGTACTAGTGACATTAAAAAGTGTTCTATACAGTTCGTGAAATTGGTAGGAAAACAGTGTTACAATTAAGTTGTAACACAACCTTTGTAATTTTTCGCCTACACTTAACGACGACGTCAAATGAACCAGCAGCAACGAATTCTTTTTAATATTACATATTAAGAAAATTTTCATCATATAGCATCTTTATGAACGGTAGCATCTTCTTCACTTGAATTCCATAAATAACTATCATTGTGAAATTTTTTTTTCACTATCATTTTAAGGTTTCAAAAAAAAAAAAAAAAAAAAAAAAAAGCAAATGCTATAGTTAGATTAGCATTTTCAATCAGATAATGCAATGCAATACGCTCTTTAAATTTAAGTATGATAAAAGCACGAAAACACACGATATGTATAGATAATCTTCAAAAAAGAAAGCATTCCTCCCTTCCTCGTCATTTGAACGGTACCCATGACAATAACACTCGGAAACGTCGTGTAATATTTTAACTCAATTTTATAGAGTGAAAATAAAATTATTATTTTGTTAAAGAGATAGACTGGTCGAGAGAATAATTTCACGAGAACTGAACGAACAAAATATTTTAAAGCTTGCATCTTGAATTGCAGATGATACATAGTCTATTTTACTTTACATCTACATACATCCATTTTTTTATTTGGAAAAAATATTTACTATTGCAATAAAAATCTAAGAATACTTTATTAATATTTTTCAATTGGATAAATAATCTAATAAAAGATACTTCATAGAACATATACACTTTCTAATGAGTTACAGCTATTTCATAGTAACAATAATTTTGGTTATTGCTAAAAAATTACCAACCATTTATTTTATAGAAGACTTCTAAAAATATTAAGTAGTATAAATTTTTAAGCAATATGAAAATTTTCAAACTTAATTTACTTCTATGCTGAAAATATTTTTTTTACATATTTACATTTAATGAAACTGTAGACACCAAGGCTCTTCAAAAATTAAAAATAATCGATTTGCAACAAAAATGAAAATCAGGCAGCAGTAATATATTGAGTATTATTCTATATGAATATATTTCCCAATAAATAACCAAATAAAGCATATTTCATCACACTTTCTGTAATAGGTTACAGTTCTTTTATAGTAACAATATTTTTGGAATTAGTTCAAAAATTACTAACCGTCAATTTAAAGTGTAATTCGAAACTTCCTTCTAAATATTAAGAATCAAAAATACATTGAATTTTTAAATTTGAAAATGAAATTTACGAATACAAAAAAAATATAAGTAACACGAACATTCATTCATATTTAATATATTTAAATTGTTTTCATCATAACAAAACTCACATTCAAAAACGATAATCCTATAACGAAAATCTTATAAAATCTCATGTTAAGTAAATACCAGTAATAAATGGAAAATGTTGACAAATAAACAGTAGTCCAAACTAAAACAGTTCTCAAAAAACATAATTGACAAAAATAAAAACAAATATATCATTTTTTAGAGAAAAAAAACTAGTAATTTTGCTAATCTTTAAAACCTTCGTAGGAGGTAAATTTTTTGGACTCTTTTGTGCTCTTCTTTTTGAGTTGTCAGAAATATTAATATTTGTTGTTCAAAGCTTTAAGCCCTCATTAGTTGTTGAAGGCTCTAAATCCTTGTTAGTTGTTGAATGCTGTAAGTCCTTCTCATTTGATGAAATATGAACATTTCAAGGTTCTTCTATACAGAAGGATGCATAATCTTTTTGTTTCCACCTCTCTCTTTAGTGTTTACTGCACAGATTTTTGAAACTCTCTTCCTAGCAAAATTTGAAACTCGCTTGTTTTTTTCTTTTTCTACTAAGAAATCTTTATAAGATTTGAAAGCAATATGAGCACATTTCCTCATAAAAGGATTCGGCTTTAAATCAACAGATGATATTTTTCTTCTTCTTAAGTTATATTCAATTATTGACACTGCTTCATAGTTTTCAGTTGTCAAAACTGTCCTATCATCAGTCACAATATCCATGATATTTAAAGTCCCTTCTATAAGGGTCATGAAAAAATTTACAGTAAGGCTTTCACCAATACAGAAAGTAGAAAAAATCTTGACTCACCTTCATTGCTTTTAACTCAAAAATACGTGCCCACCAATCACTATCTATTCTGATAATCTTTGATTTTTCAGTTCATCAACATCATTGTCAATGGAGTATATCCTTACTTCCTCAAGAAAAGATGGATTCTTTTCTTTTGGTAAAACATTAGGAAGAGCTTCAGCTAGTGTACTGAAAGCAATAATTGACCCTCGTCTTCTGACTGCAGGGTTTAAGCAAGATAAATAAAGAAGTGTTTTATTTTTGAGAGGAAGGTTACGCAACAAATAAATACTAGAAGCTACAAACGCCTCTCTTAGTTTCTCATTAAATTCCTTCAAATAACTTGGTTTTAAGTCGTTTCTCATCAGGTGAGCAAAATTCCCAACATCTAAATACTTATCTTTTCTTTGTTTAGAAATGTCTTTAACATGAAGTTGAAAAAGTTTCTAAAACTCTCTCTCTCGGTATGTGTTCTGGTTCCATAAACATTGAAAGGAATTCTTTGCAATGAAAGAACACTTCTTCATGTTTATACTTTTTCGCTTTTGACCAGCAGTTGAACTTTGTTTCCCAATGCTATTCATTAACTTATTATTTCTGCTCTTTGCACTTGAGAAACCTCTCTAGAAGTGTAAATTGCTTCAACATACGATGATTTTTTTCCTGCTCTTCGTGCGTCAAAAATGAACTGTAAAAAATAAAAAGAGCCTCTTCTAAAGTAGCAAACTTGAAAGAGGTGTAGGAATCAACCTAAAGACATTCCTTGCAACATTGAAATTTAAGTGATATTGCATTTCAAAAAAATACGATTTCAGTTTAGGAGAGTCTTGGATATCATAATAGATATTACTGCATACATTTTCAATGTAATTGTCAAAATGACTGCAGAATTGCTAACAATGTGGACAATATCTTCATGAATATCCAATAGGTATTCATTTTCTTTTGCAGCAAAGTTTCAAACCTTTTGATTGATCCTCTCATAGTTGAGCAATTATCAACCAACCAACTTATTATATGCTGGGGAGAGAGGTCATTTTCTTTAACCAATTCAAGATTCTCATCAAAAAAAATTTTTTAAGGGGCTATATTTTCTTTCTTTGATCCTAAAAAATCGGTCACTACAATTTTTTGACTGTCGTCAAAATAACGCAACGAAACATTTATAATTTTGTCTGAAGCATTTTTAGAAGCTTCATCCTCGTTGATGGAAAACAATTTTCCTTTCAAGTTCGCTGCTAGCTATGCACGCACGCATTATTCTGTTCCGTGCGTAGTTGTGTAAGTCGCAGCAGTTCTAGACATGGATAGATTTTTTAGACCTACCTTGCCTTGAGATAAACATTTGCCTATTTCAATTAACTTCGGAGTAATTGCAAAAGGCAAGCAATTTTCACAAATAAATGCAGTGACAATTGCGTTTTGATCGGCAATTCTGTCAGCCAACGACAGCGAAGCTATCACTGCAGACGTTCCAGGCAATTTTTGGGTTAATTCTCTACTAGCAAATCAATTGATGTGGTCTTAATCTTGGCTGTGTTTCGTGAGCACTTTTTTCCCGTTGTTTGCATGTTTCAATTTTTTAGAACAAATAACATAATTGCAACATCCGTCTTCTCGAATCTTCCAACACCGTTTGGCAAAAGGGCGGTCTTCCATCTCCATTTATTTTTTACAGATTTATCATCGAAATCATTTTCAGCTTTAACATATAAATCAGAATTCATCTTAGAAAATCTGTTAGAATAAGCAGCTGTTTTAACTCAGAAACGCGCGGTGAAATAAAACACAATCAAGTTGCCAGATTTCAATTTCAAAAGCTTTTTAACAATCAAGGCTGAACTAGATCTGTTTACAAGCGCGAGTAAACGAATCCCAATAGCCGACGAGTACGAGAATCCCCCTGAGGGGGTTTACCTTCTTTAGGTAAACACAGGGAGTCACGCCCCGGGGTACCCTAGTGATCTGTCCTCCCTTCCGTTTCCTCTCCCTTTTCTCCCACTTTCTCCTTTCTCTTCCCCCTTGTCGTGGTTGCCACATTAACTGGTGAGGGCTTTTGTCTGTGTTCGATAACCACCCTGTGGTATCGGACTCAGATGGGAAGAGACCACCCGCGTGTTTGCCGTGCCCGGAGACCCGTGTCCCTGGAAAAGGGGATCCTGGCAGTTGAGGGGCATCCTGGTACCCCAATACACTGCTTCGGCCCGTGCTTCAGGTAAACGGGAGGTGCATATTGGCCTGTATGCATCAACCGGCTAGTCACGACCGTCATCAGTTGGCTAGGGTCAAGTCCGGGGTCACTTACTGGGCACCTCGTTAAGGGTGGAGGCTGCTTCAGGGGTGACTCGCGGACGTATAGCTATTGGTTAGCATCGGTGTCAAGTTACTCATTTTTGTTACTTGCATCCCCCATGTAGGACTCCGTGGTGGGTGATGCCGCTGATAGTGGAAGTATTTTGAAATTTTCTATGGCTGAAAATGGAGGCAAGGTGTTTAGTTCTGCACACCATAGCAAAAACAGCGGAACAACCCCTTTACCGTTAGAACACGCTCGATATTTCATAATAAGTTTGACAAATCCAACTGTTCCAAACACTTCGTTTGCGAAAGTCTCGCCATTTTTAATCCACAAGGCTCTTCTGTCAGTATTGGGAGAAGTAGCTTCTGTGAAAAAATTGCGTTCGGGTGACCTTTTAGTTGAGGTCTCCGAAAAACAAGCTGCTATATTATCCACATGCGAGAAAATCTGCTCATTTACAGTAACTGTCTCCCCTCATAAAACTCTCAACACTTCACGAGGTGTAATATCACAATCAGAATTCCTCGATGATGAAGAGGAAACTATCGCTGAAGAATTAAAAGAACAACATGTAACTGCTGTCCGTAGAATTAAGATACGTAGGGATGGTAAACTTATCCCAACGAAACATCTGATTCTTACTTTTGACACGCCGAAACTACCATCTTCGGTTAAGCTTGCCTGGCATAACTGCCCCATACGACCATATGTGCCAAACCCATTAAGGTGCTTTCAGTGCCAAAGGTTTGGCCATTCTAAAACATCTTGTCGTAGCAAGCCAATTTGTGCCCACTGCTCTGGTTTTGACCATAGTGACACTTCCTGTGAGCTGCCAGCCCTTTGCAGTAACTGCAATGGCGCGCATGCAGCATACTCCAGGAACTGCCCAAAATGGTCCCAAGAGAAGGAAATACAAAGTGTAAAAGTGTTGCAAAATGTTACGTTCAGTGAAGCTCGCCGGATAGTCACCGCCCGTACTCCTCGCCCGGGTGTATCCTATTCCGCGGCTACTAAAATTTCATATAATTCAGTGAGCACTCAAACAGATAATCTACCAACCCCTCCCTCACAGCCCAAAAATCAAAAAATTCCGATTCCATTGACACAGAGCAGCAAAAAGCCCATATTTAATTTTACTGGACCTTCAGCACCTCGTAGACCTGTCTCAACATCTCCTCCACCTACAAAAGCATCTCGGACAGATTTCTCAGTGAAGCCTCGGCCTGACTTTACGCAGCGCTCGAAGTCAAAACTCCCTCCTAGCGAAAAACCGGGACTCACCCGGAAAAAGAAAAATCCAAAATTTAATCAGTACTCTAATCAATCTGCTTCTGCTATTGCACAGAAGGCGGATGATATTTTAACGTTACATCCTTCAGAAGATGAATCGCTTTTTGATGAACTTCCGATGGATGACGCACCTCCATCCACATCTACTTCTACATCCAAGAAAAAGAAATAATGACAATTTCCCTTATTTCTTGGAACTGTCGCAGTGCAAGAAATAAAATCTCTGATATCAGAGATATTGTATCTAAATATCAACCTTTATGTCTTGCGCTTCAAGAAACATTTTTGGTTTCATCAGACAATTTTAAACTTCGCAACTATGTCTGCCATCGAAAGGATTGCGTTGATACTAATCGACCTAGCGGTGGTGTTGCAATATTGATCTCTACAAGTTTCCCATCATCTCTCATTTCATTGTCGACTCCATTACAGGCTGTTGCCGTTCAAATTTACGTTAATATCTCCATTACAATCTGCTCTGTTTACTTACCTCCACATGCCGCTATAACTCAAATCGATTTAAACTCATTGATTCATCAACTGCCCACACCTTTTCTACTATTAGGGGATTTTAATGGTCACAGCGAATTATGGGGTAGTTCCGACTCCAATGCACGCGGATGTCAAATAGAAAGACTCATTATTGATCATAACTTATGTTTACTGAATCAAGGAGAGGACACATATTTTCATGCACCCACACAGACTTTCCATTGCATTGATTTAGCTTTATGTTCACCGGCAATTTTACCTTTCTCACAACTCTCAGTTGATGATGACCTTCATAACAGCGACCACTTTCCTGTCATCATTTCATATTCATCTACTAGTAATATCACTCCTAGACCCTCTGTCTTCATATATCATCATGCTGATTGGAGTCTCTTTAATCAGCTTGCTGATATCACTGAAGATATGGTTAACTCTAGCAATATAAGTGATGCAGTTGAAAACGTAACTTCGGTCATAATGCATGCTGCCGAAGTTAGCATACCGAAAACATCTACCTCTCTTCCCCGTCACCGCCGACCATGGTGGAATGCCGATTGCTCTGCGGCTCGCAAAGAGAAGCAGAGATTGTGGAACATCTTCCGTCGCTATCCAACAAACACTAATTTTGTGGCTTTTAAACGAGCTAGAGCTTTCTTTCGTAGGACAAGGCGCCAAAGTCAAAGGGAGTCTTGGAAGCGTTACGTTTCATCTATCACATCTACAACGTCTCCCAGACAAGTCTGGTCGAGAGTTAAAAAGGCGAATGGTATGTACCGTGAATTCCATCTTCCGGTATTTGAAAGACACGGTACTATTTACTCAGATCCTGTAGATGTGAGTAACATCCTAGGTGAAGCTTTTGCTGCCGTCTCCAGTCCTGACAGTTACAGCCGACCGTTTCAAAGCCATAAGCGCGTTGCGGAAAAAAATAAACTAAATTTTGTGACTCGACAGCAACTGCAGTATAATCAACCATTTACTTTTACAGAATTACTACGAGCAATTGCGAAATCTCCCAATACAAGCCCTGGCCCCGATGGAATTACGTATTGCATGCTACGCCACTTGAATACTGTCTCCTTGCGCAATATTCTCGATCTTTTCAATCGAATATGGTTAGAACAGATATTTCCAACTAATTGGCGTAAGGCAATTGTCATACCTATCTTGAAGCCAGGTAAGGATGCGACAAATCCGATGAACTATCGCCCGATTGCGCTGACGAGTTGCTTCTGCAAAACTCTCGAGCGCATGGTAAATTCTCGACTTGTCTATTATCTAGAAAAGAAACATCTAATCCCCGACTTTCAAAGTGGATTTCGCAAGGGCAGATCGACTATAGACAACATTGCTGCTTTGGAATCGCGTATTCGTAATGCTTTTGTTCGACGTAGCCATTTTATCTCTATCTTCTTTGATATTGAGAAGGCGTACGATCGAACATGGCGTTACGGCATTCTAAAGGCTTTGTTTAACATGGGTCTTCGAGGTCATCTCCCTGCATTTATTGAATTGAATTGAATGTAGGGTTTATTGGCACAAGGTCCACAAAAGGACATGCTGCGCCAAACATGCGATTTTAAAACGAATCAAGGGTAAACTTATCCTACTACTTTTCTAGCTAGATTTTTACACAACATACCAAGAGTATTCGAAAGTGAATAAAATCAGTTAAATATAAATACTATAAAACCAGATGAAACGGAATCAAAAGTGAATAAAATCAGATAAAAGTGTAAACAGGATAAAACAGTTATATACGGTATAAAATACCAATTGCGCGTAGAAACGCAAATGTGTTAGGGTGATGGGTGTCTCCTAACAAATCCTCCAGCGATAAAATAGAACTACCAAAAAAGGTAAGACGATAAAAGTTAAAACATGGGCAAATAGTTAAAATATGATTAATAGAGAGTAAAACATTACAAGAGTCGCACTGGGGAGGCGGTTCTCCAAACAGTAAATGTAAATGTGTCAAACGAGTGTGGCCGATTCGGAGACGGGTTAACTTAACATCTGCGTGACGAAGACGTAATGCAGGTAAAGGGGTAATATCTGGTTTAACTGAGTGCAATTTGTTATTAATTTTAAGGTCCCACTGTTGCTGCCAGAGAGATGTGATAAACTGCCGTATGTGACGTTTTATATCTGATAAGGGTACAGATATGGTTAAAACAGAGGTGGCAGATCGTGCAGCCAAATCAGCCAAGTCGTTTCCTGGGATACCGACGTGACTTGGTACCCAGCAGAATAAAATATCAAAACCGTTATTGTGGAGAGTAATCAGTAAATGGTTAATAAAACACAAAATTGGATGACTATCACTACGAAAATTTCCTAATTGGCGCAAGACGCTCATACTGTCAGAGTATATGCAATACTTCCGCGTAGAGAGCGTGGAAATCTGCCGCAGTGCCAATAAAATGGCAACAGCTTCAGCAGTGAAGACGGAACAAATATCTGGGATTTTGTAGCTATAAGTATCATCAGCGATGATGACACCACAGCCGACATATCCCGCAGATTTTGATCCGTCAGTAAAAACTGGCAAATATTCAGAATATTGGTGGCGATGAGAAATGAAGATATGCTGATAAATGTTGGGTGCAACATTAGACTTATTGTACATCATAAACGGTGAATGAAACTGATAGGGTGAGGTGGTCCATGGAGGTATGAGAAAATGATCCACTGATTGCGATGGTAATTCACAAATGTCGAAAGTTTGTATGAATGTACGAACGCGAGCATGTAATGGTCGGACGTGAGAAGGTCTAGCTACATACAGTCTCTCCAAGTTTGAGGAAGAAACTTCACACCTTAAAGGATGTGATTTACTAGACTTGACACGATAGTAATATGTCAAAGAGATCTGCATGCGACGTAGATCCAGAGGTAATTGTTGGCAGACGACATACAAGCTTTCTACTGGACTGGTGCGAAACGCACCGCTGCATATACGTAAGGCCGTATGATGCACTGTGTCCAAGCGTTTTAAGTGAGAAGATGCCCCTGCATTTATTGAAAACTTTCTGAGACAGAGGTATTTTCTAGTCAGACTGGGTAATACACTCTCTGATGTCTACATTCAATCTGAAGGTGTTCCACAGGGTAGCGTTCTGAGTGTCATACTTTTCATCGTTCATGTATCTCTCATCTTACATATTTTACCACCTACAGTTTTTGGTTCACTATACGTTGACGATCTCAACGTCTATTGCTCAGGATCTGACATGCGAGTGATTGAACGTCAACTTCAACTTGCTGTGAATAAAACCATCAAATGGTGTGATGAGAACGGGCATACAATTTCCCCCTCCAAAAGTTCATGCATGCATTTTTGTCGGTTGCGCAGGCTGCATAATGATCCCTTCATACATATTAATAACATTGCTATACCCGTAGTTGAAGAAGCTAAATTTTTGGGAGTGATTTTCGACAAGAAGTTGACATTTGGCCCTCATATTAGACAGTTGCGAAAACGCTGTGAGAAAAATATGAACATGTTACGCGTCATTTCAAATACGCATTGGGGTGCAGATCGTATTGCCTTACTACGGATATATCAAGCACTTATTCTATCGCGTATTGATTATGCTTGTGCAGTATATGGCACTGCCTCAGCTTCTCACCTTAAAAGGTTGGATACAGTGCATCATACTGCCTTGCGTATATGTAGCGGCGCATTTCGTACTTCTCCAGTTGAAAGCCTGTATGCTGTGTGTCACCAATTGCCTCTAGATTTGAGACGCATGCAGCTCAGTCTAACATATTATTTTCACGTAGTCTCATCCACATCACACCCTCTTAAACGTGAAACACTTCCAGTAAGTTTAGAGCGGATTTATGATGCTCGACCCTCACATGTTCGCCCTTTTAATGCTCGCATGTGCTCGCTCAACCAATCATTCAATATCTGTGACTCAACAACACAATGTGTCGATCACTCGCTTATTCCACCTTGGAACGTTTCACAATATCATTTTCATTCTCCATTCGATGTACATAGTAAATCTCATGTTGCGCCTATCATTTTTCAGCAACTATACAAAGCTCATCGTCATCAATATTGTCAACATATTCCGGTTTTCACAGATGGCTCAAAATGTCCTGGCTATGTAGGCTGTGGTATTGTTATTGCTGACGACACCTACAGTTATAAAATACCAACTATGTGTTCCGTATTCACCGCTGAGGCAGTTGCAATTCTGTTGGCATTAAGGCTTATTTCAGCTAGTTTGAATCGAAAATACTGCGTTTACTCAGATAGTATGAGCGTGTTGCGCCAACTCAACCATTTTGACAATGAAACTCATCCCATTTTGTGTTTTATACAGCATTTGCTATTTAATCTTCATAAAAATGGTTTCGATATTTTATTTTGCTGGGTTCCAAGTCACGTTGGAATCCCTGGCAATGATTTAGCCGATACAGCAGCGCGATCTGCTACTACTACTTTAAATTTATCTATACCATTCTCAGATGTAAAAATACATATTAAAAAGTATATAAAATCTTTATGGCAGCAGCAGTGGGATAACCAAGTGAATAATAAGTTGCACGCTCATAAGTCAAATTTGGAACCCTTCCCTGTGTTGCGACTACGTAGTGCAGATGTTAAGCTTACCCGTCTGCGAATCGGACACACCAGACTGACCCATCTACATTTGTTGTTTGGTGAACCACCTCCTCAATGCAACACTTGTGATGTTTTACTTTCGATTCACCATATTTTAATCACATGCCCGTATTTTAACAGACATCGTCTTGCCTTTTTTGGCAGTTCTATTTTATCTATGGGAGATTTGTTAGGTGACTCTCATCATCCGAACATTTTTGCATTTTTACGTGCTATTGGCATTTTAAATTGTATATAAGTTTATTCTGTTCATGAATTTATTCATTTTTAGAAGGATATTCTTACCTTTATACTATTTTACTGTGTTTTAACTTTGACGTGATTTTATTCCAATACTACCATTGATTGTTTGTATATGATTTTATCAATTTTTAATTATATTTAGGAAAATAAGTATGCACTTCATTTTTGACATGTATAAACATATTGTTTGGCGCAGCATGTCCACATTTGGATTTTGTGCCATTAAACTCTACATTCAATCGAGTACGAGAATCTTTAAGAGGATGCCATACCCAAATAAAAAAAACCCGAACAAGGCAAAATCAGTTGTAAGTGTCGCGCTTTGGGAGCGTCGCATTGAGGGAGGAGGTAATTGGTACAGTGATATATGATAGAGCAGGGCTGTCCAACTGCAAAGAGCCCACGGGCCCGAATTCCGGTGTCTGATCACCTGGCGAACCGCAGTTTGAAAAAGTTGAACAATAACCTCTTACCTGCTACATACAATAACAATTAATAGTTGAATTATTAATTATAAAACAATGGAACAGATTAAAATTATAAAACAATTTGCTTACATTTAATGGGAAAGCTGAGACCGATCAGCCTTCTTTACAAGGGCAGGAATGTCAACATCGATGTTTGACGTTGCCATCCGAAGAGAGTCTAACAATGAACTGTCGGAGAGAGAGAGAGCTCCTGTGACGATTCTTGATAAACTTCATCGCCTAAAAAGCATTTTCGCATAAATACCGGGACCACTTTCGGTGCTGCTTTAAAAGAACGAGTCAGCCTGGAGATCACAGAGCTCTAATTGTAGGTTGGCCGGTTGTTCTTTAATGCTTGCTGCGACTGGATTACGAAACAGAGCCACGTCATTCTTGATGCTCTCAAAATCTGTCTCGTGTTGCATAATACTGGAACCACTTTCGGTGCTGCTTTGAAAGAACGAGTCAGCCTGGCGATCACAGAGCTCTAATTGTAGGTTGGCCGGTTGTTCTTTAATGCTTGCTGCGACTGGATTACGAAACAGAGCCACGTCATTCTTGATGCTCTCAAAATCTGTCTCGTGTTGCATAATACTGGAACCACTTTCGGTGCTGCTTTGAAAGAACGAGTCAGCCTGGAGATCACAGAGCTCTAATTGTAGGTTGGCCGGTTGTTCTTTAATGCTTGCTGCGACTGGATTACGAAACAGAGCCACGTCATTCTTGATTGCTCTCAAAATCTGAAGGTCTCGTGTTGAATTCATCAATAATTGTCTGAAACAAATCAAGGACAAATCAAGAATGGACAAATCAAGAATCTAAAGTTAAAACGTTTTTAACAACAACAAAAAATGTCCTCTTTGAAAAGGGTAAAGAAACTGCAAACTTTTAGAATCATTTTATAATGGGAAGGGGAAAAATTAAAAAAATTTATATATATTTCTGTGAGAAAAAAAGTAGCGCATTTTTAAGATTTGTAGCATTCGAAAAATAATAAGTAGCCCAAAAAGTAGCGGGTAGCCCAAATTCGATTTTCAGTAGCGGGGACTTTTAAAAGTAGCCCAATCCGCTACTTGTAGCCCAATCTGGCAACACTGCTCTTACGCGAAAACAATTTACAATTCAAAGCGAAACTTTAATACTTCCTATTCTGATAGACATGTGAATAATTTAAAATGCATTTTCTGTTCTAAAAATCATATGAGTCACGATTGCTTGTTAAATGTGTTTGATAAGAAGAAAGCTTTAATGTCTAAGGGCTTATGTTTTATATGTTTTCAAAATCATTTAAGTAAATTTTGTGATCGGAATTATCAAAAATGCAAACAGTGTAATTTTTCTTCTCATAACTCTCTAATTTGTAATGGGAACGAACATAATGAAAGAAAAAATGTTTCGGCGCCAGCGGTTGACGCCGTGCAAGGGGGGAAAGGGGGAATCCCAGAAACTCAAAATGCTGTATCGTCTATGATGATTTCTCCTAAAGAAAATAAAATAAAGAGGAGCGCTTCTAATTCGATCTTATTGCAAACTTTTTCGGCGGAAAGCAAAACAAAACTAGGAGTTAATATTCAATTGCGTTGTATGTTAGACGGAGGGGCGAATAAATCTTTCGTTTTGAGAGAAATAGCTGATTCGTTAAATTTAGAAGTGATTAATAAAGAATCATTAATTATTTATACATTCGGAAATGAAATCGCAGAAAAGCGCACATATGATGTGGTCGAATTAACATTACAAAGTATAAAAAATTCAAATCGAAAGATAGAAATACAAGCGGTGGTAATCGACTCGATTACTTCGGCACAGATTAACATTCCGTCACAATGGGTTAGAAATATTGCTATAGAAATGGGGATTGAATTAGCTGATGTTAGTACCTCCAATAAAATACATGTTTTAATTGGTTCGGATACATGTTACAAATTTTAGGTGAAAAGAACGTAAGAATTAGTGAAAGATTGATCGTAGTGGATAGTATTTTAGGAGCTTTTTACTACAAGGACAGGATAAGGAATCCAATTCACCGGAGGTGCCGGTCAATCATTTATTTGTTGGAAATGAAGAATTAGATTGTGATAGGATTAAGAATTTGTGGTCATTGGAAGCAATCGGGATAAATGCAGATAAAGAACTATCTCCGTTAGATAAAGAAATTTTGGAATCGTTTGAACAAAATACGACATATTCAAATAAAAGATACGAAACTCGATTATTATGGAGGGCGGATAATAGAGAATTTAATAGTAATTATGAAATTGCAAAACGCCGTTTATTTGGTTTAAACAAAACATTCGAGAGAAATGAGGGATTATATTTAAAATACGATGAGATCTTAAATGAGCACGTACGGGAAGGAATTGTTGAAAGGGTAGAAATGGATTTAGATAAAAATATAAATACAGGTTATTTTCTCCCACATCACGCTGTAGTACGCGAACAAAAGGACAGTACAAAGGTTAGGGTAGTCTTCGATGGATCTTCAAAGGGTAAAGGAGAATTGTCATTAAACGATTGTTTAGATTGCGGTCCAAACTTAAACCCGGATTTATTAAAAATTATTTTGAGGTTCAGATTGCACAAAATTACAATTTGCGCTTACATTCAGCGTGCATATTTGGAAGTAGGGAGGAATCGCAGAACAAGATAGAGAATTTTTAAAATTTTTGTGGATAAAAGAAAAGGGTTCTAATCTCGATCTCAGCAATCATAATATCCAAACTCTTCGATACAAAAGGGCTACATTTGGAGTTAAGTGTTGTTCATTTTTGTTGTAAGCAACAATAAGATTACACATAGAGAAATATCGCAAAGACTATGGTGAAGCGTGTGAAATGCTCCATGAACTCTATGTAGATGATATGATCGACGGAACTTCTGACGTGCAGGATGCCTTTCATTTGAGTAAGGAGATGATATTTATTCTTGGACAAGCTAGCATGAATCTACGTAGATGGACAACAAATTTTCCGATTCTTGGCGAAGCATGGAAACAATCTTTTATAGATTGCCGAGAAACATCTCAAGAACTAGGCGTACCTTTAAAGATTTTGGGACTTATCTGGAACAATGTTGAGGACAACAGTAGATTCGACAGTTTGAAAAGCTGAGATTGCACAAGGCGATAACTAAACGAATTATCTTGGCAGCATGCGGTATGCTTTTCGATCCCATTGGACTAATGAACCCCTTCAGTATTAGAATAAAGCTTTTGTTACAACAGATTTGGGAAAAAGGCATTCCATGGGATGAGTGTATTCCCACTGAAATAAAGGACACATTTATTGATTGGTATAACGAATTAAAGATAATTCGAAACTTGGAAATACCTAGGCAATATTTCGAAGAACTGGATTGAGAGTCATTAGAGATTCTTATTTTTTCCGATGCAAGTCCTAAATGTTATGGAGCTGTAGCTTATTTCCGGATGAAGAATATTACGAGCTTTATAATGTCTAAATATCGCCTAGCCCCTTTAAAGAAGCACTGCTTTACCGAGGTTAGAGCTGATGGGAGCATTAACCCCTGAGGGGGTTTACCTTCTTCAGGTAAGCACAGGGAGTCACTCCCCGGGGTACCCTAGTGATCTGTCCTCCCTTCGTTTTCCTCTCCCTCTACTCCTACTTTCCTCTTTCCCTTCCCCCTTGTCGTGGTTGCCACATTAACTGGTGAGGGCTTTTTGTCTGTGTTCGATTACCACCCTGTTGTATCGGACCCAGATGGGAAGAGACCACCCGCGTGTTTGCCGTGCGTGGAGACCCGTGTCCCAGGAAAACGGGATCCTGGCAGTTGAGGGGCATCCTGGTATCCCAATACACTGCTTTGGCCCGTGCTTCAGGTAAACGGGAGGTGCATATTGGCCTGTATGCATCAACCGGCTGGTCAAGAACGTCATCAGTTGGCTAGGGTCAAGTCCGGGGTCACTTACTGGGCACCTCGTTAAGGGTGGAGGCTGCTTCAGGAGTGACTCTCGGACGTATAGCTGTTAGTTAACATCGTTGTTAAATAGCGGATTGGTGGCAACACCAGTTTGATATTTACATCCCCTTAGTTGGACTCCGTGGTGGGTGGTGTCGCTAATAGTGGAAATGTTTTAAATTTTCTATGGCTGAAGATGGAAAGGTGTTGAGTTCCGCACACCACTGCAAAAACAGCGGAACAACTCTTACACCGTATGTATACGCTCGCTATTTCATTACAACATTGACAAATCCTACCATACCAAACACATCATTTTCTAAGGTTTCACCATTCTTAATACACAAGGCTCTTCTTTCCGCACTGGGAGAAGTAGCCTCTCTGAGAAAACTTCGTTCTGGCGACCTTTTAGTGCAAACGACATCCGAAAAACAGGCCACTGCTCTATCTAATTCTACAACTATATGTTCCTTTAATATAACTGTCACTCCGCACAAATCTCTGAATACTTGTCGTGGAGTAATATCTCAAGCTGAATTCATAGATGACGAAGAAAGTATGATCTTGGAAAACCTGCAAGACCAGCATGTTGTCGAGGTTCGTAGGATTAAGATTCGAAGGAATGGACAACTCATTCCAACGAAACATCTCATCCTTACGTTCGCCTCTCCAACAATACCATCTGCTGTTAAACTTGCATGGTATAATTGTCCAGTCAGACCTTATGTCCCAAACCCTTTGAGGTGCTTTCAGTGCCAAAGGTTTGGACATTCAAAAGCATCTTGCCGTGGTACATCTGTTTGTGCTCGCTGTTCTAATCCTGGCCATTCAGACACTTCCTGTGAGTTGCAACCCCTTTGCGTTAACTGCAAGGGAGCTCATGAAGCTTACTCAAGGAGTTGTCCCAGATGGTCAGAGGAGAAAGAAATTCAATCAGTGAAAGTATTGCAAAACTTAACCTTTAATGACCTTCATATTGTACTATAGGTACTCAAACTGATTCCCCGGCACAAACATCTACTAAAAATAAACAGATTAAACCACCAACTCCAAAACCTAACTTTAACTTTACCGCAGCATCATCATCTAATAGAACCACCTCACCTCCACCTAGCAAAACATCTAAAATAGACAATTCCGAAAACACCCGACCTTTTCCAAAACAAATCCCTTTAAAAAAATTACCCCCAAGTCAAAAGCCTGGCTATTCCAGGAAGAAAAAAGATGCAAAGTACATTCAACTTGCCAATCAATCCACTTCTTCTGCTTTACAGAAGATGGATTGTGAGGTAGAATTGTCTTTGCATCCTTCTGACGACGAATGCCTACTCGATTGACCTCTGGATAATGACGTTAACTTTCAATAATCTTTTCTTATTTCGTAATGTCCATATGTTTCATATCGTGGAACTGTCGCGGTTTGCGAAATAAGGTCTCTGATGTCAAGGACATTATTTCAAAATATCGACCTGCATGCATTGCCTTGCAGGAGACACATTTAACGTCATCCAATACTTTTAAACTGCGCAACTATTCTTGCTATCGGCAGGATTTTAATGATGGAAATCAACCTAATGGCGGCGTAGCAATTTCAACTTCATCAGCTTTTCCATCAACTCACCTTTCATTATCAACCTCATTACAGGCTACCATAGTTCAAATTCACATCAATGTTCTCATTACAATCTGCTCTGTCTATCTACCTCCTCATGCATCCATCTCTCAAACAGATTTGAACTCATTGATAGTTCAATTACCTTCGCCTTTTATTTTGCTCGAAGATTTTAATGGTCATAGTGAATTGTGGGGTAGTTCCGCCTCCAATGACCGGGGGCGTAAAATTGAACAACTCATCCACGACCACAATCTCTGTTTGCTTAATAAAGACGAAGAAACTTACTTTCATTCACCTACTCAAACCTTTCATTCAATTGACCTAACAGTATGTTCACCTGCTATCTTACCTTTTATAAACTTCTCTGTGAGTGATAATCTTCACAACAGTGACCATTTTCCTCTCATTGTTTCATATTTTACTTCTGTTCCCATGAGTTCACGACCATCAACTTTCATATTTCATCGCGCTAACTGGCCTCTATTTACAATGCTTGCTCAGATTACGGAGGATATGATAACTCGCAATACTATAGGTGCCGCTATTAATAATATAACATCTGTAATTCTTCAAGCGACAGAAGAAAGTATTCCTAAGTCGTCAAGTTCGCTTCCTCGCCACCGCAAGCCGTGGTGGAATGAAGAATGCGCAGCTGCCTACAAAGAGCAGAGACGCTTGTGGAACATCTTCCGCCGTTATCCTAATACTGTTAACCTTTTGGCCTTTAAACGGGCAAAAGCTATAGCACGAAAGATCAGACGCAAAAGTCAAAGAGAATCTTGGTCCCGTTATGTCTCGTCCATAACATCTTCGACATCTCCCAGACAAGTCTGGTCGAGAGTTAAGAAAGCTAATGGCATATATCGCGAATTTCGACTTCCGATATTTAAGAAAAACGATACCGTGTATTCTTCTCCTGCAGACGTTTGTAATATGCTTGGTAATGCATTTGCTGCTGTCTCTTATCCAGAGAGTTACAGCCCAGCATTTCAACTCCATAAGCAGACCGTCGAAAGGAATAATATAAGCTTTGCATCGCGTCGTCTCTGTCAATATAACAGTGAATTTAGTTTTGCCGAATTACAGAGAACCCTATATCGAAGTAAAAACACAAGCCCTGGTTTTGATGGTATTACATATCATATGCTCCACCACTTAGATCGGACGTCTTTGTCAAATGTCCTTGTTCTATTCAACAGAATATGGACGGAACAAACGTACCCATCTGTCTGGCGTGAAGCAATTGTAATACCTATTCTAAAACCAGGTAAAGACGCTAACGATCCAGTCAACTATCGCCCGATAGCCTTGACCAGCTGCCTTGGTAAAACATTTGAACGGATGGTTAACTCTCGACTTGTGTATTACATCGAAAAAAAGCGTGTCATACCAGATTTTCAAAGTGGCTTCCGTAAGGGTCGGTCAACTTTAGACAATATTATTGAACTGGAATCCAGAATTCGTAACGTCTTTGTCCGGCGGAATCATTTTGTCTCTGTCTTTTTTGATATTGAGAAAGCATACGATCGGACTTGGCGTTATGGAATTCTCCAGACACTGTTTGACATTGGACTCCGGGGTCATTTGCCAATTTTCATCAAAAATTTCTTGCTGAGGCGTTATTTTCGTGTTAAACTAAGATCTACATTTTCTGATCTTTACGTTCAAGCGGAAGGCGTCCCACAAGGCAGCTTTTTAAGTGTCACATTATTCATCATGTATATTTCACCAGTTTTAAACTTCTTGCCCCTACTGTCTCTGGCTCTCTCTATGTCGATGATCTGCACATCTCGTGTTCAGGATCCGACATGAGAGTCATCGAGCGACAACTGCAATTAGCTGTGAACAAGATCTTAGACTGGTGTGATCAGAATGGTCACACGCTCTCACCATCTAAAAGTTGCTGTATCCATTTCTGTCGTAAACGCTCGCTTCATAATGACCCTGATATCTCCATCCGAAACATTAATATACCAGTCGTGCCACACACGAAATTTTTAGGAGTCATTTTCGCCAGTAAGCTAACTTTTATACCTCATATCAGGCTATTACGTAAACAATGCGAACAGAAACTGAACATTTTGCGTATACTGTGTAATACATTTTGGGGAGCTGATCGCCTAGCCCTGCTACGCATATATAAAGCGCTGATACTTTCAAGGCTTGACTATGCATGTGCAGTTTATGGCTCTGCAACCGCCTCCAATCTACGTATCTTAGGTACCGTACACCATGCAGCTCTTCGCATTTGTTCGGGAGCTTTTCGTACATCCCCCATTGAAAGCTTATACGTTGTCTGCAATCAAATACCATTAGATTTACATTGCATGAAGCTATCTCTCAGTTATTACTTTCGTATCATATCCTCTAGATATGATCCACTAAAGCATTATATAATTTCATCAAGCTTGGAGAGATTATATGCAGCTAGATCTTCTCACGTCCGTCCATTTCATGCTCGCATGCGTTTACTTATTCAAACTTTTAACGTTTGCAAATCACCATCGCAATCAGTGGATCACCTTCTCATACCTCCATGGAACATTATACCATATCAATTTTATTCCCCCTTTATGATGTATAATAAATCTAATGTTGCACCCATTATCTACCAGCAACTATTAATTTCTCATCGTGACCAATATTCAGAGTATGTACCTGTGTTTACTGACGGATCAAAATCTGCGGGTTATGTGGGCTGTGGCGTCATTATAGCTGGTGATACCTATAGCTACAGAATCCCAAGTATTTGCTCCGTCTTTACTGCCGAAGCTGCTGCCATCCTCTTGGCACTGCGGCTGATTTCCACTCGCTCTACTAGGAAGTATTGCATATACTCCGACAGTATGAGTGTTTTGAGGCAGTTGGAAAATTTTAACAGTGACTTTCACCCGATTTTATGTTTTATTAATCACTTGTTGATAACCCTTCACAAAAATAGATTTCATATTTTATTCTGTTGGGTACCGAGTCACGTCCGTATCCCAGGGAACGACTTGGCTGATTCGGCTGCACGATCTGCTACCTCTGTTGTAACTCTATCTGTACCTTTCTCGGACACAAAAACTTATATTCGACAGTTCATCACATCTATTTGGCAACAACAATGGGATCTAAAAATTTATAACAAGTTGCACTCAATAAAAACAGATTTTAACCCTTATCCTGTATTGAGTCTGCGGCATGCAGATGTAAAATTAAATCGTCTCCGAATCGACCACACTCGGCTGACACACATTTGTTATTTGGGGAACCTCCACCCCAATGCAACACCTGTAAAGTTTTACAAACTATTCACCATACTTTAATCATCTGCCCATGTTTAAACCGTCATCGTCTAACCTTTTTTGGTAGTTCTATTTTAACTCTGCAGGATTTGTTAGGTGACTCTCATCATCCTAACATTTTTGCGTTTCTACGCGCAATTGGTCTTTTATACTGTATATAACTGTTTTATCCTATTCACAATTTTACCAGATTTTATTCAGCTTTGAATGCAACTGTTTTATAATATTTTACTACATTTACATTTTATCTGATTTTACTCACTTTTGAATACCTCTGTCACGTTGTATCTAGTTTTATAAATTCCGTGTGACTTTTAATGAGGAAAATTTTACTATACATTTACCTCATTTTAAAACCGTTTGTTTGGCGCAGCATGCCCTTCTTTGGACTTTGTGCCATTAAACCCTACATTCGATCAATCAATCGATGGGAGCAGTAATTTCCGCAAGAATTGGAAGTTATCTTAAAGATACTTTCTCCAAGTTAAATGAGAAAAGAATATTTTACTAGACAGATTCTACAATTTGCCTATACTGGATCAAGGGACAATCCGATGATTGGAAGCAGTTTGTTAGGAACAGGGTGATAGAAATAAAGGAAAAAACCAATCCGGATCATTGGCATCATTGTAGCGGAAAAGATAACCCTGCAGATAAACTTACACGAGGAATGAATGCACAAGCTCTTTTAAACGATACTGTTTGGTTATCGGGACCTCCATGGCTAAAAGAAAGGAATATCCCATACGATGAAAGCGCCTCTTGTCCTGACTTGCATAACGTTGTAGGAGAGAGACGAAAAGTTGTAACTTTACATTTAAAAACTGTATCTATTCAGCCGTTACTGAATCTTGATAATTATAGTGACCTAAACAAAGTTTTCAGAATTACAGGATACATATTTCGTTTCATTCATAACTGTAAGGCAGCTCACGAAAAGAGAATAGGAGCAATCACAGCGATTGAACTAACCAACGCGGAAATTTACTGGATTAAAGTTGTGCAATGAATTGAATTTGAAAAGAAATACCTGGATAAAAAAAACGATAGTCCCATACATCCAAATTCGAAATTATACGATTTAAATCCAATTTTGTCAGCTGATGATTTAATAGCCTTAAAAGGAAGGTTACAAAATTCAGATTTCGATGTTCTATCAAAGCACCCAATTATCATCCCAAATAAGACAAAATTTACAGAACTCTTAATATTTAAGGAACATAAAAACTTGTGTCACTCTGGTGTTTCGGATACACTTACACAATTGAGAGAATGATTTTGGATAATCCGAGGCAGGCAAGCTGTAAAAACTTATTTGAATAAGTGCTTTAAGTGTAGACGATTTAAAGTTAAACATGGAATTCAGGTAGTTGCTCCATTACCTGCAAATAGAACTTGTGAAGCCAACCCATTTGAAGTTGTAGGCATCGGCTTTGCTGGTCCTGTGTACTCAAAGGACCATGATAAAAATTACATCGCATTATTTACATGTGCTGTAACGCGAGCAGTACACCTAGAAGTTGTGTCGAATTTAAGTACAGAACATTTTCTTTTGTCATTCAGACGATTTATCTCCAGAAGAGGCATTTGCCGGATTGTAAATTCTGATAATGCTTTAACTTTTAAAAGTGCTGACATTGAACTCAAGGGGGGGGGGGGATACTGGGAGAGAATGGTTCGAATAATAAAAATCGCATTAAAGAAAACTTTAGGGAAATCATTTGAAGAATTGCAAACTATTTTGGCAGAAATTGAAGCTATAATTAATTCGCGTCCATTAACGTATGTTTATAATGAATCTAATGAACCATTCCCTTTCACTCCTGCTAACTTTTTAACTGGAAGAAGATTGACAGCTTTACCTAATTGGTCAGGTACTGCAAATTTTGAATTATTTAAAGGTAAAAGGGATTTGATAAAAAGATTTTTGTATAGGGAAAAGATTCTAAATAATTTTTGGAAAAGATGGAAAAAGGAATATCTTCTTCTGTTAAAAGGTGCAAATTTTAACAAACATGTAAACATTGAATTTAATGTAAATGATATAGTTTTATAGCTGACGAGAAAATACAAAGACAACTTTGGAAGATAGGAAGAATTCTTGAATGCCACAAGGGTCGAGATGACAAGGTAAGATCAGTCTCTGTGAAAACGTCTTCAGGGGTCATAAGACGCCCAGTACAGTTATTGTATAATTTAGAAATTGCATCAAATGAGTAAGTAACAAATTACAAGTTGATTATGAATAAGTGACTGTTTTTATTCTAATTCGAATTTATGTTTTTTTTTGCTGATATTGTTTTCATAAATTTTTGTATGATTCATTATTTATGTCGTGAATTGTTAATTTGGTAGTTTAATGTAGAATTAGTATTAGTATAATTTTAAATTCTATTTGTAAATTGTTTTTGAACTTTCTTTCGGGGCGGGAGGATGTGGCAACTCAAGCCACGAAGAAGGTTAAATCCCCACAAAAGGGATTTCTACTAGGCGTCTTCCCTAACCGAGGGAGAATTCAATCAGAATGAATCTTGAACTGGCGGGATAAACATCTCGTGGGATCGGAAAAATCCGATTTGAATGTATAATGCACAATCAGAAAAATTTTGTGTTTATGTTTAGTGTTCCTATTGTTCTGTTTAATAAATGTATAAAAAGGAGAAATTTGGAAAATTATTACAATTTCAACGGACAGGCTATCACTATTGAATAACGCTACCTACAGGCTTGATAGATAAATAAATATTTCAAAACAAGAAAAACTAGTAGCTTGAATATAAGTAAAGCTGTAAAAAATAATTCAATTAGCTGTTGCAAAAATGCTGTTTTTCTTGTATTCGAAAAGGGAACACAATTTTTGAATTATGTTAATATAAGTGTAGATAATAGAACGTTTTCTATTTTCAGCAAAAACTTTATTGGTGGAGGAAGCATCAAAGCTTCCCGATGTTTTGTCGGTAAACGAAATTTTTAATATTCCTCAAGAGGAATTTGAATTATCGAGAAGTTTTCACCAATTGGCAGAAGAAGAAATGGGAGACGATGAGATTACTGAGGACATTGCCAATCAAATAGAAAGTAGGATTTAGAGTTGTAATCAATTTACACGATTGAATCGTCAACTATTTTATATCATTTCTAGCCACTATTTTATTTAATCGCTTGGCTAATTAGCCAATAAAAATAAATGTAACTATTACTGAACAAATAAACAAACTAATTTTGGAGAAAACAAGTACATCTTAAAATATTACACACTAATTCAAAGATAATCAAACTGTGTATGTTATAAATTATTTTCAACTTGTAAGTATATTGCATAATCGGAGAATATTTAGTGTTTATAACATAGATAACAATAAAATTCCAAATAGCTGCTAAAAACGTTTTTTAGAAGGGCTCTTTAATGTAAGATATTTTAAAGCTACAGTTATATAAGTCAGATAGCAGTTTCTATATAATCATAATCAGTGCCGGATTACCCGTTAGGTTATGGCCTGGGCCCCCCTTAAAATGGATTTTTTGAAAATAAGTTTAAAAACATTAAGAAAAACGATTTTTTTTTTTAAAAAAAAATCAATTTTAAATATATATTAATAGACTACAATAATTTTTTTACATAATGTTAATCATATTTATTTATTACTTATTTTAGTTATTTATAAGTATTATTATGGTCTATGTATTATAAAATTTATCAATGTTTTTTAAGTTCAAATTTGTCATTTTGATTTGCGCTCGAAAAAATTGAAGGCAGTACTATAGCGAGCTGAGATTTGTTTAAACAAAAAGCAAAGAGTTTCAAAATGTAATTAAATTTTTTCCAAAATGTTATGATTATTTTTTAGTTCTAATTTAACAAAATAAAGTAAAATTTAATTTATTATTATTTATTTTAATTTTAAATATGCTTTCTTACATGAAAAGATGTATAAATACTTTTATATTTGAGTAAATAAAAAATATACGATAGCAAAAAATTTAATCTAAAGGTCCCAAAAATTTGAATGGCCTAGGGCCCCCCGAGTACGCTTAATCTGGCACTGATCATAATCAATCTAACAAAGGTGAGTTAATGCATATTTTTGAAAAACAAAGTTAATGGCATTAATTTTTAATAACAATTTTTATTACAGGTACATCTAAGAATCGTGATGAGAGCTTCCTCACTTCAAGGAAAAGGAGGAATGATATCATTCTGAATGGGATTGATACCACAGATCAACTTTTAAAAAAATCCTGCTTAGAGCAGAATGAAGATGACAGCTTTTCCGACATGCTTCAGTTTTATATGAGAGACATTAAAATAGAAAAAAAACTTGATCTACTTATTAAAATATTAAATCTTGTAAAAGATGAATTAAAAAAAGAATAAATTGCTATTTAGAATTGTATAGTTGATTTCATTAGATTCAGTATATGTTTGCTATCGACAGGTTTGAGTGTCAATATGAAAAAAATATGGAGAGTTTTGTTGCTACACGTGATGTAAACTTCTTAATCCTTTAAATAACTTGAATGAAATAGCCATTATGAAAATTATCTATATTTGTTCACAATACTCTTTAAGAACGACATATTTTTCATCTACATTTTTTTAAGGAATATGTCAGTATTCTAAAACTTGTGTTATAAGCAATTGGAATTCAAGTTCTTAGGCTTTCAAAGCATAACCTCGTCTATTTTTTTGATGTAAGCAATTACGATTATTTTGCTGTAGAATGGGTTCTCTAGCAATCAAATATTCAAATTGTTACTTACTGTAGCAAACAGTGTTTTCTTTTTATTTTAACATAAGAAAAAAAAATCATAAAATTATTTGGCTAATTTTATTTATTTACTAAAATATTTGTATTTTTAAGTTAAAATTGAAATTGCAGCTTTAAAACTAAAAAAAAAAAAAAAATTGAGCGATTCACCCAGAAAGTAAATTTTTTTTTGTTGTCTGCAAAATATTTGATTATGTGAAATCGTATTGATTAAGCAAGTATTTGGTTATATTATCAATGGTTTGCTGTAGATAATCCAAAAAATGGTTGGAAAATGTAATCTGCATCTCATTCTATTATGTTAAAAGAAAGAAAAACTGATCACTGCAGAAAACGTGGAAAGAACTGTCTTGCAGGCATTGTTCGAACACTGTACTAACAAAAATTAAACGGTATATGATAAGACATAATTTCATCTGTAAAACTATTGTGAAAGACAAAAAGCTAAATTTCGAATTTAAATTAAAATCAAAGATAAAGTAAATTCTCCAAAATAATAATTATTGCATTTATCTTTATGGAATCATATTTAGAAATGATATTAAATTATGTAATGACTTGTAACCATTATGGAAATATTAAAAAGGTTCATATATCCTAACTGATTTATAAAAAATTCATTACCCTATAAAAAATAGAAAGTTCGTATTATCTGAAATCTTTAATAATATAGTAAAACACAGTCTTTCATTCAAGTAAATGTTAAGTTGAATAATAAAAAAATCTGTTTAAAATATATAATATAATTGACAAAATAAACAAAAAATCAAGATAAGATGTAAAAATATATATACAATGCATATTAAAAAATACCAGTTTAATAATGCAATAGAGATTATAATATTCACATACTAAGTTTATATATACATCTTGCAAAATAATATTAACATAAAATGCAGATAATATAATGAAAAAATATATACATATAGAGTTATTAATATTAAAACATAACATATTTAAAGGAAGCAATGAGGATTATATACATACACACATATAAAAAATTATTAAAATCGGATAAAATACATTTAAATAATCAGGTTATCAGGCATTCATTAAATTGCCCCCTAGATATGACACTGTCTTGCCAAGACAACTTATTTTTCGTGAAAAAGTCTTCAAATCCCTCGCGGATATCACGGACTTTATTTGCATAGCTGTTGGTAGATATACCACCAACAGCATCCCAAGCGCCAGTAACACACTCTTTCCTCCACTTTTCTGGTATTACATTACCGTCCTCTTCAGTGTCGGCAAAGTTAGCTGGCACATAATATTTTTGAAAAGCAGTGGAGTTCCTTTCATTCCTGCTTACAAAATTGTGCAGACACACAATGGCTTTGACGATATTTTCCACTGTTTTAGTCCCAGCAAGAATCGGTTGTCGTAATATTCTCCAGCGACTGCTGGTGATTCCAAATGTATTTTCTATCATTCGGCGGCCCCTGCTCAATCTATAGTTAAATGCTGCCCTTGATGGAGTAAGACCTTTTCCCGGATAATGTGTTTCTTCAAGGGAAAAGTCTCATCATCCACAAAAACAAATGGCATTGGAGTCGTCCCACCATTTAGACATTTATCAGCTGGGAGGTTTACACTTATTAAATATGCTATTATTAAAAGTTTGGTGAAGTATTAGCACTCTACCTAAAAAACATATGCGCCTGGAACATTTTGAAGTTACAAAAACGTGAAAAAACTCAATTTTGACAAAACAGCAATTTTTGTCTAGTACTCATAATATTTGAAAATTTATGGTATTGATCATCCCAATACTCTGAGACTAAGGTACATAACTATATTGATATAAAAATATGGAGATAAAATATATTTTTCTGCTCACATAATGCAAAGAATGTGGCATAATTACAGAATTCAAAATACGAAAAAGTCTTTTTTAACATGGTTAAAGGCTTGTTACTGTGATATGAATAAGCTTACTTAATTTATAAACAAAGTTAATGTCTCTTTAATTAGTATGATGTTAATTGTAGTTGTTTTTATTAATATAAAACATTTTAATTTATCTTTTGAAATTTGTAAAAAAATTATCTAAACAGTGATAGCCAATGAAAATTCAGGACAACAGTTAAAATATTATGTTTCATACAATAATCAAAATATTATTATGAATTCTAGAAAATGACACTGAGAATCACAGAATTCTAACAAACATTCTAATAACATAACAAATTTAATGAAAAAAAACATATTTTTAAATAAGGAAATAAATTTCGAAAGTGTTCTTGTCATAAGATACTAAAAATTATAAGCAAAATCTAAAGAGCACCAGCAGCATATACTGCTATATCTTTCTTTGCTGCTCGGTTTTTTGGGATACAGCAATTTTTTTGAGCTTTCCTTCTTTGATTCTGACGACAAAATTTGCATGGCACTTGCAACAACAAATATCTCCATATCTCTGTGCCCATAAATATAAAACTTGCTTCAGGAGTTGCCAGAATTTTATGAACAAGACATAATAATCAAAGAAAGAGGCACTTCTAGTAAAATATATTATAATAAAAGTTACTTTCGAACTGAAATAATATCTTTTTACGCAGCAAAAGAGGAATCATTTGAGAGGTCGGGGGGCGTGGCACTTCCAAAAAAGCTTATAACTCGAAGAAAAACAGTTACAGTTATCAAAAACAGAAATTCGATTTTTTTTTTTTTACAGATTTTCATTGATTTTGGTATCCACTGTAGCCTTAACACCATACTATAGCTCCCTTTGTGATTATAGTATAACGAGCCAGAGTCAGCAGGAGCTTGGATAACCACGTGCTTTCCATCCAAAGCACCAACACAATTGGGGAAGTCTGTGTGTTTCTCAAAGCCTTCGGCTATTTTCGCTCATGCCTCTTCATTTGGCGGTGACAAATACAGTGGACTCAGACAAGTCCAGATGGCTTGACAAGTCTCTGCGTTAACTTTTGACACTGTACTCACGCCAACTCTATGGTTCAAGGCCATACTCTTCATAGAGTCACCACTTGCAAGAAATCTGTAAAAAAAAAAAATAATAATGCAAAATAAATTATAATAATAATGCATAAAATATATTTCAGTTTCAGAATATATAAATACATACACACTCACCCATATATGTATGAGTGTAAACATAGATATGCATGTGTATATATCGTATACGTGTATATAATATGCATAACGCAATGTCAATGTATATATATATATATATGCGTGTGTGTATACTACTAAAGCCCGAATTCTGGCCCCTTATTGCTTTTAGTAAATTATTAAAAATTTTGAAAGTTTTTAATATGAAAGGAAAGTATAAAGGGAGCTGGGCTACTCATAAAAATTAATGCATATACTTAATCAAACAACAGTTCCACAGAATCAGAGCTTAAGAAAAGTTAATTTTTAATATCAGTTGTTTTAATCCATTATTATTCAAGATATAAAATTTATTGAATTAAATATAATCACAATCTTGTCTGAAGGCTTTCGTATAGTTAGTTAGTTAGTTTTTGGTTATTGGCGCAAGAGCCAGTTGTGGCTATATCGCACCTACAACTTGGTTTTAATTAAATATCTATATTGATGTATCAAAACCAATGGCTTTGAGGTATGAGAAGATGTTGTCGTGGGGACTGTTACCAATTAATAAAATCAATGATGGATTAAAGCAACCGAATTGGCGTTGTCTCTGAATTTTAAATTTGCTACATTTGGTTAAAATGTGTTTCACAGTGAGCGGTTCCTTACAATGGGAACACTCTGGAGCAGGCTCATTTAGTAGAAGATGTCTGTGAGTAATACGAGTATGACCGATACGTAAACGATTTAAAATAACTTCTAGCTTTCGAGGTAGATTAAGATGTGTATAAGGTTGTAGGTTAGAATAGATACTATGTAGTTTATTATTCGTCTCATTATTCCAGTTTTTTTGCCATTCTGAATACAAGGTACATTTGATAATATTTTTAACATCTGATAACGTTGATTTGTGATTAGTTAGGTTATTTGTTGATTTTGCTGCCCTATCTGCTACTTCATTTCCTATAATGCCAGTATGTCCAGGTATCCATGAAAAAATTATTTTGTACCCAGAAAGTTTTAAAGTGTTGTAGAGATTAAAAATACAATTTATAATAGAATGAGGTTTATGATTACAGTTTAACAATGCTTCAATACAGCTTTTCGAATCACTATATATATACCATTTCTTTAATGGTTGAGATGAAATAAACTGTAAAGCCAAGAATATTGCGTGTGCCTCACTTGTAAATACTGAACAGGACGGGGGAAGTTTTTCTGAAACAGTGGATCCATTGGCCACAACAGCTGATGTTGTGTGACCATTAGTTTTTGAGCCATCCGTAAAGACCGGATTAAAATCTGCGTATTGCTCTCGGTGGTAATTAAAAATTTGTTGATAAATAATGGATGATGTGTGTTCTTTAGTATTTCCTTTAAAAATGTCGATGAAAGGAAAATTTATACCAATCCAGGGAGGATGCGGTTTACATACTGGTAAAATATCAAAATCCTCAATGGTAAAATCTGATAAAAGTTTTTTCATCCTAAGTCCAAAAGTTGGAACGCAGGATGGTCTATGGTTAAAAAGAGTCGTAGTCTGGCGTTAAAATCTTGGGAAACATGGGATGATTAGGGTGACTCTTGATATGAAAATAATAATTTAGGGCAAGTTTTGCTCGGCGTATAATGAGGGATGGTTCATGATATAAAGCTAGCAAACTTTGAATTGGAGAGGTACGAAAAGACCCTGTAGCAATGCGAATTCCTTCGTGGTGTACTGTGTCTAGGTATCTTAAAACAGATTTTCTAGCAGATCCATATATAATAGATCCATAGTCAATTTTAGAGCGAATAATACTGCGATAAATTTTAATCATAGATTTGGTGTCTGCCCCCCAAGAGCAGTTCGTTAAAACTTTGAGTATGTTTAATTTCCTTTCACAATTTTGTCGCAGATAGTTAATGTGAGATTTAAAAGTTAATTTTGAGTCAAAAATTATGCCCAGAAATTTTACTTCAGGTAAAACTGGTATACGGTAACTATTGATAAATAATTCTGGATCAGGATGAAGACCTCGTTTACGACAAAAGTGAATGCAAGAAGTTTTGTTAGGTGAAAAAGTAAAACCATTACTGTCTGCCCACTGTAATACTTTATTAATTGCATATTGAAGTTGTCTTTCTATTGTGTGCATATGGGTAGCTTTGCACGAAATCCGAAAATCATCGACAAAGAGTCTACCGTCAACAGAAGGGGGTAAAAGAGATAAAATTTTATTTATTTTGATTAGAAATAAAGTGACGCTTAGAACACTACCCTGAGGAACACCCTCTTCTTGAGTGTAAATGTCTGAAAATATAGGATTTAAAAACACTTGAAAGGTTCTAAAAAATTTTGAATAAAATAAAATAAATTCCCTGTTATATCATAATCTAGAAGATCTCGCAGAATACCATAACGCCACGTTCGGTCGTATGCTTTTTCGATATCGAAAAATACTGCTACCAGATGCTGTCTTTTCAAGAACGCTTCTCTTATCTCAGTTTCTAAAAGTATGGCATTATCAGTAGTAGAACTGCATTTTCTGAAACCAGTCTGTTTGCAAGATAAAATATTTCGAGATTCTAGCAAATAGGTAAGTCTAGCATTTAAAATCCGTTCCAATAGTTTGCATAAACAGCTAGTAAGAGCTATGGGCCGATAGTTATTAGGATTTTTGTGGTCTTTTCTGGTTTGGGGACAGCTATTACGTATGATTTGCGCCAGCTGGAGGGAAGTTTTCTCTCGATCCAAATTCTATTGAAAAAATTTAAAATTATTTGTAGATGTGTATCTGAAAGGTGCTTAAACATGTTACTGTGGATATTATCAGGACCAGGAGAAGTGGGTTTACAACGTTTTATTGCCGATTTTAGTTCTATTAAAGTAATTTTTGAATTATAATCATTGATTGGTTCGGATGGACATTTAAGTATTGTTTTTTCAGTTATTGCTTTATATCTTTGAAAGGAGGTTGGATAATTTGTGTGGCTGGAATTCTGAGAAAAGCTTTCAGCAAGAGTGTTAACTATTTCTTTTTTATCAGTTATTTTGCGGTTATTTATTTCAAGATGAGTAACAGGTGAAGTTGCATAATGGCCAGATATTGTTTTAATCTTTTTCCAAACTTCTTTAGATGTAGTATTACTGTTTATTCCACTGACGTATTCAATCCAAGATTTCTTTTGGCTTTGTCTTCGAGTTTTTCTTGCTATTGCTCGGGCCCGTTTGAATGCAATCAAGTTTTCTTGGGTGGGATATTTACGGAATTTTCTCCAAGCCTGTTTTTGAAATTTGTGAGTTCGGCTACATTCCTTGTTCCACCAGGGTTTTGTATATTTAGGGCAGTTAGGAGAAGTGTAAGGCATTGACTGTTCAGCTGCTGTTATGAGGGCATTAGTTATTTCAGTTGTGGCTTCATCAATAGTTCCTGTTTCTATTGTATGTTCATTGAATGTAAGAGATTTACAAAACATTACCCAATCTGCTGCCGCGATGCAGAGTCTAGGTAATCGATAGATCTTATTTTGAGACGGTACAGAAATTTTTATAATGATAGGAAAGTGGTCACTGTGGTAAAGGTAGTTGTCAACAAAAAGCTCTAAAAACGGGTATATTTGAGGAGAACAAATAACCAGATCAATAGAATGAAAAGTTCTAGAAGGGAAATGAAAATGAGTTTTTTCATTTTTATTCAGTAGACATAATTGATGATCATTGATGAGTTTCTCTATCTGGTTACCACGAGAATTTGAATTGGCGCTACCCCACAATGGGTTATGCCCATTAAAATCTCCCATGATGATGAATGGTGACGGTAGTTGAGTAATTAGATTGTCTAGGTCAGATTGTGGTATTACCTGATTTGGTGGTAAATAAATACAGCATACCGTGATAAGTGATTGAATGAAAATTTGAACCGCAACAGCTTGTAGAGGGGTTACTAATGAAACAGTAGAAAACGGATAGCTTTTAGACGTTAAAAGTGAAACGCCGCCGCATGCTTTGTTACCTTGTATAAAATCCTTTCTTGAATTAGTATACCTATGTATATTTCCCTTATGAGATGGTTTAAAGAATGTTTCTTGGAGACAAAAGCATATGGGATTGTGTTTGTCAATTAGGCTTTTAATGTCTATTAAATTTGTGTAGAAGCCTCTGCAATTCCAATTTAAAAGTTTTGCCATTATTTATTTTGCAGATTTAAACTTGTTGGTTTTAGGCATAAGGTTAATTGGAGTCTCCATTCCCTTCTCTATTTGCATGTCCGAATCAGTTGCGTTATCAGTGCTCATATCTTCAGATTGTTCTAGCTTACTGTTGGATAATTTGTTCCTATTTTTATTGAAACGATTTTGTTTACTTTTTGAAACAAATTTGGGTTTGCTTAATTGTGGCGTCTGGGTTAATTTTTTGTGCAAAACATTTACTAGCTGTGGAGTTAGTTTCAGATATTGATTTTTTTCAGTATTGTTTTGTGAAGATGTTGATTGAGGGGAAACAGATTTGACAGATTTGTGTATTTGATGAGACGGTATGGTTTTTGAGGCAGAGGTTGTTTGTTGAGATGTTTGTACTTCTGCTTCGATTACGTTACATTGTATGCCGATGGATTTAGTTATCTTTGAATTGGTGACAGCTGCAGCATACGAAATATTAGGTCGTGGCTGTGAGTTTAAAAATTTAGATCTAGCTTCAGTGTAGGATAGATTTTGCGTAACTTTAATGCTTATAATTTGTTTCTCTTGCTTCCATTTTTGACACATTCGAGAATTAGCGGAGTGGGGTTCATGGCAATTTATGCATTGTTCTGGTAACGTGCAGGATTTGAAGTTATGCCCTGTCTGACCGCAGCGAGAGCAGGTTTCTTTGCCTCGGCAGTTGTTGGTGGCGTGGCCAAACTTCTGGCATTTAAAACAGCGAAGTGGATTTGGTATGTATGGACGGATTTTACAATTTCTATAGCCAGCTTTAATGTCCGTAGGTAAATTTGCTGTGTTGAAAGTTAGAATCAAGTGTTGTGTAGGAACTATTTCATCGCCTTTTCTTATTGTTATATGTCGTACATCAATTACGCCTTGACTAGAGAAGCCTTCAATTATTTCAGAGGTTGGAAGAAATTGTAGTGTTTTTTCTGTTATAACACCTTTCGATATGTTTAATGTCCTATGGGGTGCAACAGTAATAGGAACATTGCCAAGTTTATTTGATTTTAAAAGTAGGGTAGTCTGCTTTTCAGAACTAGTTTCCACTAACAAGTCACCAGAGGGCATAGCACGAACATTTTTTGGATTACCTATCTGAGATTCTAGAGACTTTTGTACGAGAAATGGTGATAAAGAAGAAAGTTTCTTTACTGTTGAGCTGAGTATCAGATATTTAGCTTTTGTAGGGTCGTAATTAGAGCATGTAGATAAGTCAAATCTAGGTGAAGTTTTTCCGAAACAGGGTGATTCAGTAGGAGTAGTCATATCAAATGAAGATGTTCATCTGGACACTCTCATGCCCACCACCGAGCCCAACAAGGGGAACAGAAACACTGGCTCTGAATACATCAGCCTCAGCATTCTGCTCAGAGTAGCTCCAGATATAGCACTACACCAAAGAAGCGTGGATCCGCCAAAGCTATCAGAGCTCAGGGGCACTCCCCTGATGCAGTACTAGTCCCGAGCAAGGAGCTAAATTGTCCCTACCAGCCGATTGGAAGAGAGGGGGACCTAACCTCCTTCCACTCGTCTAAAATGAAGCAGGGGCCAAAGAGCACGCAGTCTACCAACTCCGAGAGGAAAATGCCCCCTTGGGCGCCACACTCGTATGAGAAAGCAGACAGGTAGCTCCAGGCTCCCCCTTTCCACCTTACGAGACGCAGCACACGGCAAACGTGCTGGTCAGCAAAAGCTAACGTTGTTAGTCTGCATGCTTTAGGGAAAGATTGGTTATTTAAAATAAATAGGTGAAACATAAATCAGGAAACCCGACAAAGCCAGTAGAAAACAAACAAAAATTAGAAGATATATAATCTGTAACTGATAAACAGTGTTTTTGAATGAAATAAAATTCGTCCACTAGGTCCATATAAACATTTGATAAAAGGTCGGAAACTCAAAACAGGACCGTCGCAAGAGAGAAATAGAAAAATGCTCAGGTCCAGCTCGGGGCCCCGGGTGCGCCATGCCCGTCACACAAGAGTGTGCCCCTGGGGGGAGGCTTTCGTATAACTACACGTTTTAAATGCAATTTTCAAGTAAAAATTTTTTCATAAATTATTATATATATACAAAATAATATTAATTTTATAATGGTAAGAATAATGATGTCGGAAAAAAAGGAAGAAAACATATGGGGACGCAAATAAACAAATGTTTGCATGCATATATATCTATATAGTTTGTCTAAAGCAGTGTTTCTTAACCTTTTTGATATAATGGACCCCTTTTAAGATTTTTTAAGAAGTCACGCACAACCCCCCTGTGAAAAAAATAATTGTAAGAAACATCAATTATTAGAAAACATTTCATTTTATTATTTTAATAGTTTACAGAATTTTTATTGTGAAGGTTGCTGCTGCTTTTCCTTAATTAATAAATTTAATTGGGGAATGGTTTTCGACAAAGCAACGTGCATATCATGTTCAACATTCAATCGATTTTGAAGTTATGTTTTTATTGTCACAAGTGTGGAAAATCCCTCTTTGCAAAGATACACTGTAGCAAACGGAATTATAGCTACCATAGCTCGCTTTACAAGCAATGAATAGGCTTCCAAACGTTTTAAAAATTAGGAGTAGTCAGCGGACCCCCAAAATATAACTCATGGACCCCTTAGGGGTTCATGAAGCACAGGTTAAGAAACCCTGTTCTAAAGTAAGAACTCCCCTAGACATTTGTCTGGTCCCGTGGCCATGACTATGGTAACGGGTTATAACTATTTCAAATAGGAGTGTGGGGGTCATTGTTTAGGACAGGTATTGGCTTGGTTCGGCAAACGAAAGGGAATCTTTTTGTGTTAGCCATAGAGTGAAGAGAAGCAAGCTACCCTCCCTGAAATGCGTTATTCTTGTTTCCATAACAGCAGACGGCCTCAGAATTTGTGGCAGGGGAGTTCTTACCGTAGACAAACTATATATATATATATATATATATATATATGTGTGTGTGTGTGTGTGTGCGTCTGTTTTCGCAAGTCAGTATATGTATGTATATATAAACTTTTACATCTTTATTAAAGACTAGCCGCCTAAGGCGGCCAGCTGTCCGCCACGCTGAAGGTTTTCACAAATAAAGTTTTTTAAAACGTAGCAGGAAATCTGAAGATTAGTGGACAATTAAAGTGTTCCTGTCCTGCAATTTTGTCTTCATATCCAGTTCTGCTGCAGATGTGTTATAGCTCTTGAGGATGTTTGAAATTATATAGCTACAACGCTTAAGAAAAAAAAAACTAAAATGCTAAATACATGAAAAGAACACGAAAACGAATAAATGTTTTATGGTATCAATTTCTATTTCTATATAATTTTTTATGGTATCAAATTCTATTTCTATATCTGTTACGTCAAGCACTCAGGTATTATAATTTGATCTAGTTGTGCTTGTATAATTTTGATCTAGTTGCGCTTTCTACGTCATTTTGTTAACATCGTTTGGTTTGTTATTTAACATCGTTTGGTTTGTTATTTCTAAGTTAACTTTCAAAAAATTGGCTGGCATCAGCATTTTTATTCTTTAAGTTGCTTATTTTTTCTTTTGGAATTCGTTCCTTTTTAGCAAAATGTTTTTCAACCTAATCGAATTCTTTGCCGACTGTTCTCTGTATATATAAAGAAAATAAAGTAAATATTTTTAAAGTGTTGTGAAAAGAATTTTTAGTTGTACAAAGTACTACAATATCGCTACAAAAATTATCGTCTTCGCTTAAGAAAAAAAAAAATAGAGCGTGGAAAGAAGAAGAAAAACTTATTATAACAATTATGAACAGCGACAAATATATCAAAGCGAAGCGTTCTATTTACGTATCGAATATGTTGCCACATTTTTAATACAAAAGTTAAACTTTTCTCCACTTTAATAAATGTAAACTAATGCGAACTTTACAATTAAATTATTAATTCCTTCGTATATCATTGGTTTAAGTTGTCGAAAATTAATATTTCAATTGTAAGGTTCGCATTAGCATACATTTATAAGAGTGAGGAAAAGTATATGCATTTTTTAATAGTTTTTTGAATATGGCTCTTTGAAGACGAAAAAGCAGACGAAAAGCATAGACTTACAAAATGACTGATAACTAAATAACTAATCCAAATTTTTAAAAAAGAAAAAAAATACTTCTTCATTATGTCAAAACACAATTATGTGCCGAGTTTCGTGCCTGGGCGAGGCTTCTGGGGCGATATATTGTGATTACAGACACACACACACACACAGCCGCTTTTATTATTATGTATAGATAACCTCTGTTTTATTCAAATCTTCATAATTTTTTCGTCAATATTAATTAATAGAAATAATTTTTATATAGTGTTATTCTTCGGTACTTACGTATTAACGCAACCAGGCCAAAATTTGCATAAATTGCCAAATTTGGCGACCCTACGTGTTATACGTGGTTTTTCGTAAACAAATTATTTTGCTTACTGGTTACATTGAATGCCGTGAAATACTTTAACTATGGGTATTTGGGATCTGCCTACGAGTGAAAAAGATGCTGTTGAATTCTTACAGGGATATGGAATTATACTGAACGAACGTACTTGTAAAAATTCTCATAAAATGAAACTGTATTTTGGAAAGCAAGTCTTCTGGAAATGTAACGTCGAGGAGTGCAATCAACACTTGGGTGTGAGAACCGGAAATTGGTTTAAAGGTAGCCGAATTTCATTTGTGACAGCGGTGGGCTTCATTTATTGTTGGTGAAAAAAGTTAACCTCAATTAAATTTTGTGCAGAAGAGATGGGAATTGCTGACAAAACTGTTATAGATTGGAACAATTACATGCGGGAGATATGTGCCCTTGAAATGGATGAAAAAGAAAGAAAGCAAATAGGCGACGTAGGACTTATTGTGGAAATAGACGAAAGCTTATTTGTAAAAAGAAAAAAATAACGCTGGGCGTGTACTACCATAGCAATGGGTTTTCGGCGGAATTTGCCGAGAAACGAAAGATACTTTTTTGGTTACCCTCATGAAAATATCAAGAAAGGAAGCATTATTTATTCGGATTGCTGGAAAGGATACAAGACAAGTGAGTTGGAAAATGCTGGATTTCTGCATGGAACTGTTAATCACAAATATAACTGTGTGGATCCCAACACGGGCGTTCACGCACAACATGTAGAGCGCATGTGGGGCTCAGCCAAATGGCGCAACAAAAAACAGAGAGGAACAGCCCGTCATCATCTTGACTCATACCTTATCGAATTTATATGGCGCCCAGCTCAAGCTGTTAATGGAGAAGACGGTTTTCAATCAGTGCTAAAAGCAATAGCCGAAAGATTTCCGTCGAAATGATAATTCTGCAACTTATTCAAATTCGAAACCGGAAGGGTTTAATTGCTATTTTATATTTTAAAACAAAATAATATTAAAAAACTGTATTAAAACTTATCTGTAATTAATAAATGTACATTTTCTTTCTTTTCATACTTTCTTACTCAAACTAAAAAATCGCGCCAACCTGGTTGCGATAATACGTAAGTACCGATTCTTCATTAATCACTTTTTCTTCTATGTATATCCAGACAGTCAAATGTATATCCAGTTTAAAACAAACAACTACTGATTGGTTGTATAGGAAAAAAAAACATACATTTGGAGTTAGCAATTCTAATGAGTTTTTAAAGAGCAAAACTACATTATTTAAAATCATTTGTTATCAAGAAAAAAATTAGACAATAGTACTCACCGGAAAGTAATGGAGAGTATTTCAGATGCTGATATAGCTTCTCGGTAGTTGGTGTCACTTTTCGCGATGCTTGGTCCAACATATGATAACAAAACATCAAATATTTTGGGGTGCATCCTGAAATATTCAAAGTAGCTGTCCAGATCATTCAGTCTCATTTCTCTAATGAGGTTTTCTTCATGTCCCTTTTTTTTTCTATTTTTATTTAGATCCTTAACCCAAACAGTGCGGTTGTAATGCAAAAGATGAGTTGAATAATACCGTCTGGCTAACAAAACTTTTTTCAAATTTTCTCTTTCTATATTAATAAATAGAACTTTAGCGCTTTCAAACAAAACATAAGTGATGAAATGAAACAGGAGATGACGCAACCGTATCACGTGATAAGTCTTCTGAGCATGAGCGAGACAAGAAGCAGAGTCGTTGCCGTTTACCGGTATGAAAGACCTTGGTAACAGATACGAAGCAACGCAGCAACAGAATTTGATCTACGTTGCAGTTGCGATCGGTAGAGACCCTCCTTAAGAGCACATCACTTGGAAGTGAAAACTTTTTGTCAATGGGGTGTGAGAATGGGTGCAAGGGAAAAAGGGTGGTAAAAGGAGGACCCTTCCAAGCTGACCGGCCTGTCAATCAAATATAAGGGGGAACCAAGAACCCATTTCCTAAACCCCTCTTTGCCTCAAACCTTCTCAAATAACGTGGTTTTCTTCTTATTTTATTTTCTGGACAAACCTGTTTTGCTTAGAATTTTAGGATATAGGATAGC
Source organism: Parasteatoda tepidariorum (assembly GCF_982258835.1). Classification (NCBI taxonomy): domain Eukaryota; kingdom Metazoa; phylum Arthropoda; class Arachnida; order Araneae; family Theridiidae; genus Parasteatoda; species Parasteatoda tepidariorum. The sequence continues at coordinate 69,644,991 of NC_141763.1, forward strand.
TTCGATTGAAAACTTTCTTCCTTCCTCAAATAAAACATTTGCTTGACTAGAACTCCTCACTACGTAATTCATATCTCTCTCTAACAAGAGTTGAAAAGTGTACACTGTTTGATTTATTTTGTTGTAATAAACAGTTTTTCAAATTTATACAAAATGATCTTGACACTCATATGATTGCTTTGCGATCATGTAAATTTTTTCTTACTGATTGTAACATAAATCTAATATGAATTATTCCAGAAATCAATTTTTTTATGGTGTTATTATTGATATTTTTATATCCTATTTAATTGAAATTAAATTAGAAGCTTTATAAATTTGCTCTGTCATTGTTGTGGAATACATATACAAATTCATTTTTGAAATTCATAATTAACTTTTGGTTGATATGAAAACTTTTTTAATATTTTCCCCGAAAGTGATAATTTATAAGTGCTGAAAGAAAATTCAGGTAGTTACTTTTCGTATTCATTATTATGTTTGTATACATTTTCTGAACTAATTCTGAATTTTAAAAGTAATATGTTATCTTTTACTTTTAAAATTTAGAATCAGTTCTGAAAATGTATGCAATTATAATAATGAATACGAAATATTCCGTTTTATATTCCGTATTAATATTCCGTCAGAAAAAAAGAAAATGAAAAAAAAAAAATCAATTCAAATCGTTGGAGCAGTTTTCTTTATAGCAGCGCAATGCAAAGGATGGTACTCGAAAAGGCGTATATATACGCCGGTGGCAGGGAAAATGAAACAAATTTAATTTTTTATTAAACAAAATGATCTTTTCCCTGAGATTTTCTATCATTTATATTTTTTTTACAGATTCAAGTATCAATATTAGTCTAAATCCCAAAAATTTTCAAATTTTATTGATAATTTAATTTCATATTTTATTGGAATTAAGTTCAAAATTGTATACATTTGCTACTTCACTGTTGTGCCGTACTTCCAGAAATCCGTTCTTGAAATTCATAGTTAACTTTTGATTGATACAAAAACTCATTCAATATTTTCCCCGAACGTGATAAGAACTGAAAGAAAATTCTTCCTTTAGAATTTCGTTTTTTTCTTGTTCATTATAATAAGTGTATACATTTTCTTAACTAATTTCAAAAGTAGAAGTAATATGTTACAATTTAAGATTATTAAACGGTGTATATATATTTATCATGAAATAATGCATTATAATGCCTTTTATATTAAATAAAGAACAATTTTATTTTTCATCCTCTAATTTTGAATAATAATAAGAAGCGAAAACATAATAAAAGCAGAGAATAATATTCAGAAGTGATGATGAATGAATATTGCCAGTTACTTCTTATTTTTATAAAGGGACAAATTAATAAAAATCTGCAGGTAAACTTTTATTAACTGCATTTTCAAAACAGGATGTATAATGAAGTATTCTGCTTACATTATGTAAAAATGTATTTATTAGCTATGTTTATGTGCAGTATATACAAAGGCCAAAACAGAACAAGCTTTAGATAACTATAAAGAAAAATTTGAACGGACGTTTTGTAGGAGGAAATATAATTAATAAAAAACATGCACATGAATGAAAAGGGAGGCAAGAGATAAATCCCACATAATTTTTTTATATACGAAAAAAAGTATTTTTATTTTACTTAGCATTACAGACGTTGAAAATCAGTTGTAATGTTTTAAAGAATGATATACAAGAATAATGAAATTGTAAAAAAGAAATCTCAGAAAACGTAGGTCATTATTTCATATAGTATTCTTTTTAAGTATTATTTTGATGTTTATTTTAAACTCTTTTGTAAAAATCATTTACGCATAAATTAATTAGATTCATGCATGTATGCGCATAGCATTTCGTTTAATAGTATTGAATAAAATATTAACATTTTTTAAAATTGCAAATAAAATTTTTATGGCAAAAAATTTATCTAAATAACAATACATAAGATACATAATAATACTTTGCAATTCTAAAACAAGATGTAGAATGGTTATTAAATTTCAATTATAAAACAATATTAAGCAAAATAAAAAGAATGTATTAGCTATAAGCAGTATTTACAGCAGAAAAGCATGCTTAGAAGTTAAGAAAAAATTTTAATAGCTACGATGATTTTTGATTGTTGAAAATATAGTGGGTGACAAGAAAATTACGGTATACTCGGCGAAAATTTATTATTAATTAAATTATTTAGATGCAAAGAATGAAAGTATCATTTATAATAAAGATAACAAACTCACTTTATTAAGAATGATATGACGGGGTGAACAAACAAAGTTCAATAATTCAATTTAAAGTAAATATAATTTTCAATTTAAAGTATTGCCTACTACAGAGTTAACTGAATAATTTTAGCAATGTTTATGTGCAGTAGATACAAAGGGAAAAGCAAACATAGTAGATAAAGGTAGAGAAAAATTTGAGCAGTTACGATGATGTTTTGTTGGAGGAAATCTAATGAATAAGAATCGTGCAAATGAAACCAATCGGAAACAAAAGAAAAATCCTGCTAATTTTTTATATGTGAAAAAAAAAATTTTAAAGTGCGGTATGCTGTCAGACATGCTTATGCTTGTGAATTTACAAGCAAAAAATGTACCGAGTTAAGCATTAGAAGCATTAAAAAAATTGTAAGAAATGAAATATAAAATTTCAAAATAATTATTTCCAAAAAAACGAACTAACTATATAGAGTAAGGCAAATATCCATGAAGTTCTATTACCAGTAAATGGAACCCCATTTTAAATTATATCAACTGATCTCTCTCTCTAAATATATATATATGCATGATATTTGGTTAAATAGGAATTGAGAAAAATTTACCATTACTTAAAATTTAAAGTAATAATTATCGTGGCGTAAATTTGTCTCAATAACAATAGATAATATACAAATAATTTTCATTTCGATTTAAAAGATGTGCACTTATTTAGCTAACATTAAATTAAAAAAATATATTTATTAGCTATATGTGCAGTATATACAAAGGGAAAAACAAGCATAGATAAAGGTAGAGAAGAATTTGGGCAACTGCGATTATGTTTTGAATATAGATAAGTTTGCGATGATAATGAATAAAAATCGTGCAAATAAAAGTAATCGGAAACAGAAGATAAATCCTGCTAATTTTTTATCTGTGAAAAAAAAATTTTATTTCGTGGTCATGCTATTAGACAGGCTTAAGCTTATAAATTTACAAGCAAAAAATTTACTGAGCATTGGAAACTTGAGAAAAGTTGCACGGAATGAAAAATAAAGCTACAATATAATTTTTCAAAAGCGAACTATTTTGATATTTTGAACTGTTTGACAAAAATCTTCGAATATATATATATATATATATATTGTTGAATATGAATGAACAAAATTATTATAAGATTCAAAATTTGAAGTAACAATAACTGTGACATAAATTTATCTAAATAACAATACATAAGATAGCCAATTATAATTTGCATTTTTTTAAAACAAACTGGTCATTTATTCAGTTCGCAGTATATTAAATATATGTATTTATATATATATATTTATATATATATATTTATATATATATATTTATATATATATATTTATATATAATATTATATATATATAATATTATATATATATATATATATATATATATATATATATATATATATATATATATATATATATATATATATATATATATATATATATTTTTCATGTCTAATAAACATGCAACTGAACACAAGGAAAAACAAAATATAAATCTTGTTAACTATTGCATGAAAAAAAAAAGTTTTACTTCGGGGTCACACCAGACAGACTCATTAGCTATAAACAAAAATGTATTTTAGCTAATTATAAGCAATTATGAAACTACTTCTTAACAATTATTCTAATACAATTATACTACAATAGTTTCCTTTTTTTAGAAAGATTTTTTTCATTTTGCGCTTTTATAATATATTCAGGCTCCCTAATTTTCGGTAGACGGAAAAAAAGGTCCCGGAAATAAAGGTACGGAAAAAAAGGTCCCGGAAAAAAAGGTACCTGGAAAAAAAGGTACGGAAAAAAGGGTCCCTGGAAAAAAAGGTCCCGGTAAAAAAGGTACCTCCATAGGGAAAATCTGTAGGGATATTTCCCCTCTCGCTTTCTGGGCAACATGAATGCTTCTCGCTGTTTCAATGAATATTCTTTTTATCTGTAATAATTCAGATTAGATCATTGAGGTAACGAGAAGGGTAAGGGGGGGGGCACTTATAGGCTGGTTGTATTACGCTTTTTTTTTAAATTTTATTTCACTTATTTATTCTTCTTTGATTATTTTTTAAAGCAGGAAGATAAAATTTAAAGTTTTCAATAATATTTTACTTTTTTTAAAAAAATTTTTAAGCGAAAAATGTGTTATTTTCTATTTTAAATTATATTTTGTGAAGAAGTTGCTAATGTGGGGCTTAAAGTAGCCAATCGGGGAAATTGGGAGGATTTATGTGTTGGATGGTTATTCGTGATTGGAGATGTAAGTATTGGTGCCTTTTAATTAGAGTAGCGGTATTTCTTTTTTTTATAAGCTGGGTATGTTTAATTTCTCTATTTATTTTATTTCTTAAGGGCAAGATTTAATATAAAATATGCTATTTTTTTTTTCATTTTAAATGATATTTTTTGAAAAGGGTGTTGATATTTATATGAGCCGATTAAGGAAGGTGGGTGGATTTCTGTGTTGGATGTTTATTCTTTAATTGTGGAGAAAGGAAAGTATTGCTCTTTTTTAATTGGAGTCACGGTATTTCTTTTCTTAGAAGCTGGATGTATTTAATTTATTTATTTATTTTATTTTTCTAAGGGGAAGATGTATTTTAATATGTTTAATGTAAAAGATGTTATTTTTTTAATTTTAAATGATAAATTGGAAAGAGGGTATAGATATTCATATTAGCCGATTGAGGAAGGTAGGAGGACTTTTGGGTCGGATGCATTTTTTCTTTCTTTTTATAAGATTTTAAATTGTTATAAGAGGTTTCGTCTTTTATTTATTTATTTATAGGTTTTTTATTTCTTATAAGAGATACGTTTATCTCTATTAACTTATTTTATTGTCGAAAATTCTGATTCGGATGGTTGGTGTCATGGAAATATTTTAAGTTCATATTAATTGATATTTAGTTTTGCTAATTGAGGTAAAGGAGAAAGAACATTTAAGCACAATGTTACTTTTTTCCCCTTCCTTTATATGACAAAAAGACTATTTAAAATTTTTTTGTTGTTTCTGTTACAGAATGTGTGTTATTCTTTATTTAACTAATAGTTTATAGAAGTAGTTGACACGACGCTAACGTTATGAATAGTTTTCTTGCCGTTTCATAATTTTGATTCAGATTCGTTAATTAGTGCAAGTAGGAGGAGGAGGGATTTGATGCAAGAAATTTTTTTCATTTCTAAGAAGGAGTTTCTTAAACTAGATATTTTTTTGTTAAATATATTTCTTTTCTTAATTAAACAAGGATTTTTTTAAAACATATGTCAGTTTTTAAGTAATTAGTGGAGATACAATTCTCTGCAAAATTGTTTTCACCCTATTTTAACAGTTATGATTCATTTATTTTGGTAAAATGAGGAGTCTTTTACCAGATAGGTAGTCTTTTAAGGGATTATTTTAATACTGAATTTTATTAAGAATATTTTTTTGTTAATACATTTCATTTTAACACGGTTAAGATTTAATTTAAGATTTCGGCATAAAAAAAATTTAATTTCAAAGAACTTATTCAAACACGCGTTATTTTGCGCTGATAAATTACATTAAATAGCCTGTAACACATTTCTCAGCTATTTTTAGGAAATATATAAGTAAATTTCGCTTTGTTTAAAATCTTAATAAATAATAGACATTTCTGTTCTGTTATGTCTATTTTTATTCAGTTTTAAATATTTTTTTTTATTTCATTAAAGACGGTTTTATTTTTAATTCTTTTTAAAAACAGCATTCATGAAACTACATTTTTTAATAAAAAATCACTTTCTCTATGCACTTTCATTATCAGAGAAATGTTTTTAAAAGGACGATTCTGTTATAATGGTCTAAAACAGGGGTTTCCAACCTACATGAGGCCGCGGGCCACAATTAAAAATTCAAATCAAATGGTGGGGCCACAACTTTATCAAAATTTTATGAAGGACTTTTTCATGTTTGAAAGAACATTAAATATTATTGTCAGATTTTTAATAAGTTGTACAAAACAAAAGTATTGAATTACAAATTAAAATAAGAAGTAGATTTTTAGAAATATTTAATTCTTATTAATAATATTTTTAAAAATATTAAATAAATAATAAAAATTCGGGCTACAATAACTTAGGTTTTTATTAAAACTTACATAGTAGCACACAAAATATTCAATGAGAAAATTGAGATTTGTCTGCTACAACCACCAGAGAATAGATATTTACATTTAAAATTTACAAATGTGTGTGCAAATATTTTCGTCCAAAATGAGTGGTCTCAAAAAGTTAAATCGGATAATTTCTTCGAGAAAATTTCTGATACGCACTTGCTAAATTATATTAACAAAATACAAAAAGAAATGAAATAAAATAGAGCTACATACATGATTATTTTTGCATTTGAATAAATATTTTCCTGGGTGTAAAACCTGAGAAATAAATTTTTTTGCACAATTGGTATGTTAAATTTCACAGATACGAAGAAATTAGGTTTTTATTAACGAGAAAAGCATTTTAAACCCATATTGATTCTTTACGAAAATTGTCCGCAAAAAAATGACAACTAGTAAAGTTTAGTCCGCGGGCCACAAAAAAAGACTTCGCGGGCCGGATGCGGCCCCCGGGCTGCCAGTTGGAAACCCCTGGTCTAAAACACATATCATTTTAACAAAGTGAATAATACATATTATAAATCAATGATTATCAAACTCAATAAGGTATGTTACAGATTGAATCATGTTAGATGCACTGAAGTGTGCCTTTACCAAAAAACAAGCATTTGTGGCTATATTAAAATTTTTGCAAACAAAAGGAAATTGGTGTTATAAAAAAGGAAAGATGTTTATGTACTTTTTTGTGAGTCTACTGGTAGAATCAGTGCATTTCATTAATCTTGTAAATTTCTGAAGATAGCAATTACTTTGACGTATGTGTACATTAGTGTACTGCAAATGGATGTCCTTGAGGTTTCTTGAATACACCTACAAGAATAAGAGGGGGTTTCACTCTAACAACCCTTTCAACCTTTTTCTAAGAATGTTTCAGCCATTCTTTGTATTTCAGTTTTTCATTCTTTGTCATTCTTTGTATTTCAGTTTCCAGCAAATCAAAGCTGGAGTGCATATCGCACATAGAAAAAAGAGGAGCTATGAAACTCTTCAAAAAAGGTTGAAAACACTTTGCGTTAAGTTTTTAAACCAAAATCTAGACATCCCAGAATTTTTAAGTTCAATAGCTAATAATCTAAGAAAGAAAAACATGTAAATTTAAAAACTAACTAAATTTAAAACCCCTAAAAACTCAAAATTGTCAACATACAAAATTTTCATTCATTTCCAATTTCATATTAAAATCTGTATTCATTACTTTAGCTTATTAATTTTTTTGAATAGCTAAAAATGATACTACATGGCAGTTTTAAATAATGCAAATTTTATATTTAAATATTCCTAAATGTAAGTTTTTAATTTTCTTTAACATCTAAAAGACATACCATTTAAAAAATTTATGAGATATTTTAACGATGATATGTATTACCTTTTTTGCAGAGTTTCATAGCAATGAACTATTTATGTTTTTGTATATTGTATATTTGTGATTTTGTATATTTTAAACATCGAAATCGTCATTATTTTACAAAAAAATAAAAAATTTTCCTCTAATGTATTCCAATCAAGTTATTTTTTAATTTTCTTGTGTTACGTCTCGTATGTGTTACGTTAATTTTCTTGTGTTCTCCATATACGTCTAAGCTGAAGTTTTTAGAGGAATAGTTAAAAAAGTTGTCAACTACGTCATAAAAGGTTTGTGATATATTTTATTTTAAATTGAAAAAACTGATCTACTTATAAAACACATCTTATTTAATTCAACTTTATAAATATTAAAATAATTTAAATCCAATGAAAATGTAATAAAAATAATTACATATTTCAGGCAATATTACTGTATTATAGATTACTTTCTAGCAAATGCATAATGGATGCAAAATTTTTGTTCAAACTAATTGGAAATTGAATATAAATGAATCATAAAAAAATAAAGAAAAATACATGAAGAAAAAAAAAAAAAAATCAAGCATACTAATTTTTTTTTATTTACTTATTAAAAAATCAATCCTACTTTAATGAATGGTTTCTTTTTTTCTGGAAATTTCATAATTACAAATTAAAATATGTAAAAGACCAGATATTATAATACATATATACATTAAATGACTAATATATATTTAAGTATTAAAATAACATTCGATTCAATACGAAACAATGATATTTTCAAAAAAACCAGCTGACTTAAATCATGATTAAATCAATGAAATCCTGCTAAAAATATTCAATAAGGTTTGCTTCTGATAAGTTTCCAGCATTTTGATTCTAATTTGCTCTTAAATATAGTACATTGAATAAAGGTTAATTGTGAATGTAAATAAATGTGAAAAAAAATTCATTAATTATAATACTACGTTGTAAGGCAACGTTAAATAACCTTTTACGCTTCAATTAGTAAATTAATTACTAAAGATGTAAAGTAATTAAAATGATAGTTGTTACTGTTTAGATAATTTTTCAAGTTGTTCTTATTGCCAATTAAATAAATAAGAATTATTATCTATTTAAAGTGAGAAATAAGCGAATAACACCACCATTACCACCAATCAAATGCTCAAGAGCCGCACCGGGTTCGAATGCGAGAGCCGGCGGGTCAATATGAAGATGCACTCAGTTCGCACTGATCACAGTACTAATGTAAAATATCCTCTGTGGAAGACAGATTATGGGTTAGAGTTCACTTGCCGTCAGTCTAACCGTGGATGGTTTTCGTGGTTTACACTATATGTAACGCACATGCTTTTAAGTTCCATTGAAAAGTCCCCACGAAGGCAAATTTCTCCCAATGCTTGATCTAGGAGTTCTCTTTGTCTTCTGGGTTGAGTTCACTTTTATAAGACTACGTAATTGAACATTAGTAGCCTTTTAAAAGCAATTAAGACATTACAAATATTTATAATTTTTAACAAATTTTAAAAAATAATCGAAAATAATTTTTAGATTTATTCACTAAAATAATGAAAATAAAATGTCACTAACAGAGAAAAAATCTTTAAGAGAAATGGCACCGAAAATTGAAGTTTTTAAAACCCAAAATATAAAAAAGAAAAATATGCTCTCGAATTCGATAGCAAATGATATTTAAACATTAAGCAGATAGTGGATATAGAATGCTCTGCCTTGTTTATTACAATATCTTTTTAGATAAATTATAATTTTGTCATATTATAGGGTTTAAATTATAAATTCAATAGTTAGGGGACATTATGTTTTAATAAATCAAAAACTTTAAAAAAAATTTAAATCAAAAACTTTTTTTAAACTTCATTTTTTTCCCCAATATCGTAAACAAGAGGTGGCAAACAGTGGGTCAAGTAAGACCGTCAATGCATAAACCGATTCCCAAACATGCCATTGGTTAACTGAAACGGTTCTGTGCTATGTTATCAATTGTAACTTATTACAAAATAAAAAAAAGCGAAAAATGAAAGAAAATGACACCTGTCAAAAAATTTCTATTAGAAACGTTATAAGCGAAGCACATTAATTTTACTCCCCCTCCCCTAAAAGTTTCATGTAGCCTGATAACACTTTTTCAATAGATAAGAGTCAAGATTCCCGGTAGAATCATGATCTTAGAAAATAAATAAACAATTTTATTGAACATTTTCATATTTAATTAACTTTTTAAGAATAAATGCATAAATAAGAAACAAAAGTTTGATAAAAAGCTCTTTGAACACGCGCGACACGCAAAAAAACATGCACGGAACAGCAAAAAGCCCTTCAATCCAATCTTCTCATTTAAAATATTTTCCCCTACAGAATTTTCCCTACACAGGTACCTTTTTTACCGGGACCTTTTTTTCCGGGGACCTTTTTTTCCGTACCTTTTTTTCCGGTACCTTTTTTTCCAGGTACCTTTTTTTCCGGGACCTTTTTTTCCGTACCTTTTTTTCCGGTACCTTTTTTTCCTAGAATCTAATTTTCATTGACCGCGTATGTCGAGGATCAACAAGTTCTGGCAAAATGCAATCAAAATAAAATTGTTGAAGTTTTAATTTCATTTCTTTATTCCAGAACCTGTCATCCTTGAAAATCTTTTCTATCTTTACTCCTTTAGGGGTCCACATTATGTATAAACAATATTTGCGTTTTGTTATATGTAATTGCCCCTGAACTTGAAAATAATGCTTGTGCCTTAAGTTAATTTCCTCTTTATTTGTTTTTTTATCAATTTTCCAGAAAGTAAATTTTTTTTTTACTATAGCTTCTTCAGGGGTCATATCTTTGCACGAACTGGGGCACTTGACCTCAAGTATGCCATCGTTATCAATAAGTCCATCTGGTGTAGCCCCTAAATAAAAATCTTCTTCATCTACGAAGAGACCACAGGGTTGAACACGAATGTCCAAATGTTTCTCGATGTGTTCAATTGCATGTTTTTCGTTGAAGCGGCCATACTGCATACTTTTAGTATCCACATTTGAATATAGTAGCGATTTCACTAAATTTCCACACCCTGTGTGAGGCAGCCTGCAACAAACGGTACCGAAGTTGGAAGCAGTGATTCGTTTTCTTCTCTCTTCGACCCATAGAGATGAATCGCGTTGAAGAGTGGTATCCAACTGCAGCCTCTTCCTGGATACTTCATCTAAAGTTAAGGATTTTAACACATAATCTTTCTTTTCTTCATATGTTTGAGAGTTCATATCTGGTTTTTCTGCTTTTTCCCCATAATATTTATCATTTTCTTCCTTTGGTTTATTAAATAATTTCTTTGGCTTTATTTTGCGCCCAGAATTCCTTCTTACTTTCTTTTTTTCCAAACGCTTTAAAACTGAACTTGGGCTAGACTTGTATAACGTCCTATGTAGATTCGATAGTGGTGTTTTAGAATTGTAACTCGAAACAGCAGCATTACACCGACCTTGGTACGAGCCCCTAAGGCAGTAATTAATTCTCTTCCCACCAACAAATTTTGCAACAACCGAGTTGAAATGTTCTGCAGAGTTATTGTTGACATTGTACAATAAACTCTTTGCATTGTCAGATAACATATTAAATGCTTGCATGACTTTAAAAAAAGCTGCCGAACTTTTAATGGTACTATAAATTGTATTCTTTCTTGGTTTCTTGCAAAAGTAATCGGCGCATTTATCATGCTCACCAAGAACGTGCAAGGGGGCATTAAGGATGTCTTCCCTTAATTTTCTCACTTTATCGGTTAAATTTGCCTCTTCTTGCCCTCTAAACTTGGTTGCCATTGTAACGGCATTTCTGAACCTTTTTATGTTTGAATTGATCAGTTTTCTGGCAGTAATGTCACCATTTGATCCCGACCTGGCTATGTCTTTAATTTTGTGGCATAAATTCCGCAGCAAATGGTTGCTACACTCAATTTTCTCGACAGTTAGTTCGGGATACGGTCTTGCATCGATGATTTTTTTATAGACATTACTGTCTCCATCTCCTATAACTGTCGAATATTTGCAGTTGTACAACTCGACACTACACTTAAATCCATCGACAATTATATCCGCTTCCATTGCACTTGATGTCCCTGTCCAGTTTAAAAAACATTTATGGTCTGCAGCAAGCTTTCCACGTAATTCTGCCCGTGCACATTTAGCGCAATATTTGTTTCGCACTCCCATGAACAAAACTTTTCTTGTGTAAAAGCCAACAATAGCTGCCTATGGAAGAAAAATCAGAGTTAAGAATGCAATACTTTAATAAGATTCATTTTAAACATTTAATTTTTATGCGTGATTTGTCCGTAAGTTGGAACAAGTGCTTTTCTCTGATTACAAATCTTTTTCTGCTGATAGCACAAGTTCTTTTCTCTGATCTGACTTTTTGATTATAGCAGAATTTGATGGAAAAAAATTAATTTTTTTAAGAATAGTTTTAAAATCATAATTATATTTTTTATTTTCCACTTAATTTTACACCTCTAAATGTGATTTAAAACTCTTTCGTAGGTCACAAGCGTTTAACAACTCACGGTCAATCAAAGATATGGTTAATAATCCAAGAAATTAAGGAAACAAAATTTTAGCTGAGCTGCTTCAAAACTTTTACCTTTACTTATCGGGATGCAAATAGAAACTAGCACTTATTTCACAATCGCATTTATAGAGAAGGATGATTTTCGGTACGGTGGCTGTGACGACAGTTATGAACATTTTTGATATTTCCTTCACTATGAGACAGTATTTTCTTTTTTAATTATTATATTTATTGTAAATTTTTTTTTCATTTTTCTTTCGATGTATCGGATAAAAGAACAAGCAAATTTTACATAAACTCAGTTCATTGAAATTGTTGAAACTTTGCTGAAGTAAAAAGTTACTAGATATGGAATCCTTGTCAATTTTACTTGAAGTGAGATATTTCTAGCAGATGAAATAGCTTTGGAAAATGAATAATAATGCATTCTATTAAAAGTAAGATTCTTTATGGAGAAATTTTCTGACGTACTAGTTTTAAAAGAAACAAGGTTTTGGCGGAGTGGGGTATGCCACTTTGCAATAAATTAATAAATATTGCATCAGAAAACTCAGCAGTAGTTTCATTAAGTTTTTCCCTAAAGTTCCCCTTTTTGCTGTGGATAAGAAAAATATAATTGATTTTTTTTATCACACATAAAACGAAAAAAAATAGGGTGCTTCACTCCTGAAGACATTTGTATATGGAGAATAAAAAAGTTTTATTCTATTTTATTTTCATACTTTCGGTTTATGATATTATGATATTAAATATTATGATATTAAATATTATTATGATATTATAATGGTGGTATTATGATATTAAATATTTAACTTAAAAAATTTTAAATATATATTTAATTTAAAATATATCAGATATATATTTCATTTAAAAGTATTAAATGTAGATTTAGTTAAAAAATTTAAATAAAGTACGATTTCAATTAAATTTTTGTTTCAAAAAATTTTGTTCAAATTTTGTTGGCTTCAAAGCGTAAATTAATTTATTTAAAGTGCTTGTAACAATTTAGAATCACATTTTGTGTAAGTAATTATCAGGTTAAAAAAATAATAAATAAGTAAAGAAATATATGTTTACTTATGCAATTAATGTTATCGAAAATTAATGAAACAGAGATACTTACGACACCAGAAAGGGAAGTGAAATTTGTCCGATATGAACGTTTCGCCCAACTTCCATCTACGACTACTGTCAAGAGTGGTATACCGTCCTGATCTACCTCTTTTCTTGCTACAGCTAAAGCCATTTCTTCAGCTGCTGCTAATTCCATCTCTTTCAAAGCTGTTTTTTCCCAAGCATCGCAGATTTTCTCATGTTCTTTACTATAAAGATTGTAACTCATTGCTTTAATATTCATTATAGCAAAAAACTCTTCCAAGTTGTTGAAACCGCATCCAATTGTCATAATACCAGACACAGCATCAGTGTTCACGTTTTTGGAAGGACAATCTGTGTCTTCTGACCAAACGGTTTTCATTAGATTACACATGCGACATTTGAATTTGAATCCAGAAAGTAAGCCTTTCCTTTCTTCAGATATTATTTCCATTGAAGAGAAATTGCACCCAAAATTGCTATGATTGTCTAAACTCCGTACTTGCTTCAGGAAAAAGACAATATCAATTATTCTTCTCCCTTCAAGTTCTTCTGTGCGCAAGAGTTGAGCTGGTTCGATATCATACCCTTCTTCTTGTCACAAATTAAAAGAATATTGTTTTTTTTACTTTTTTATTTATTATTATTATTATTATTATTTTTTTTTTTTGTATCTGGTAGATTTTGCGGAGTTCGATTAATGATGAAGATGTAAATACAGATCATACTTATTCGTTAACTCTAAATTTGTTGTGCCAATATTTTTTTCTATTCAATTTCAAATTAAATAAAAAAAATTACACGTAATTTGTTTTACCAGCAATCATTGGGTATATATATATAAAGCCCAGATTTTGATGCTCGGAGTTTGAAAAATCTCAACTAATGACCTTAAAAAGTACACAAAATGCTCTAAAAATGTAAAAATTGCGCTAAAAAGGCTTCTGACATGACTTAAATAAAGTAGAAATATTGAACTAAAAGAATGTTTTTCTCCTTAAAATCATTATGAGTCATTTAAAAAAGTATAAAGCAATGCAATATTTTTTCTACGATAATTAAAGTTTGAAAAATATGCTTTATATCCTAAAATAACAGAAAAAAAGGAAAATATATTGTCTCCAAAGCATTTTCATTTTGTATAGAAACTTCAATGTAAATACCGCAAAAAATAATGAAAAGTGGCAAAAATTAACAAAAAACTTTAAAAATGCTTTAAAATGCAAAATACGCCCCAAAATTTAAAAAAAAAAATTTCCTATAAATCTAAAAAAATGCCCTATAAATCTAAAAACATGATCTAAAGGACAAATATTGTCCGAAAATGCAAAAAAAAAAAAAAAAAAAAAGTGCAAATGTCATCAAAACCCGAGCCTTATATATAACCCTTCACAGTAGCATGTTATTAGAATTCACGCAGAACTTTCTTCAATAAACTTTCTCATAAAATTATATAGTAGTCATAATTTCAGTCAACACAGAAATAAACCTGAGTAAAATGACTTAATTAAAAAAAAAAATGAATCAAATGCTTATATTCCTATTATATAACGTTAGCACTACGCTTTTGTTACATTCTATGGAATCCTTGAGTTGACACAATTTATAGAAGAGCAGGAAATAGAATAAGTTATAACTACAACCCACTCTTGTGTCAACTGGCTTTAGTCTTCCCTACTAATATTTACAAGTTACAACATAAAAATAGTAACACCTTCGTTCGCCCAAATTTTATTCATTTTATTTAATTTCATTATAATGAAAAAAAACAAAATCTTAGGAAATCTTACCGATTCAGAAAAGAAATTTTTAACAGAGTGTAACTTTATAAGATTAAAGCTTTACAAGTTTTAAAACAAAAATATTTTTTTAATTCAGCATTTGATTGAGTGTCGCAAATAAATATTTATTAATTAAGCTAATAAATAAATGAAATACAAGTTAAAATAATTCAATACAGATTCATTTATGAAATTATTGTAAACTGAAATATCCTCTTTGCCACACTTTCAAGCTTCTAAACATCACTTCCAGCTTCGGCGTACAACTAGTAGAAGTTAAATGCTTCATAACCAAGTATTTAAGCTATTAATTTATTTTAGTATGAAGTCTTTACTTATGATAACTTTATTATACACAAATTTCAAATCGGAATGCGAGGAAATAAGAAAATAATAATATTGTAAACGTGAATAAATAATATTTTCAAGAAAATCTAAACAGAATATTTTCTATCGGTCTGATAGAAAATGGTAGTGTTAAAATTTAAACATGTTTTTTTTTTAATCCAAAGGCAAGAAAATAATACTATTGCGATAGAAAAGGTCCATTAAAATAAACGTGTCAAAATTAATTTTTCATTTAAAGAAAAATGGAAGAAAAAAATTCAACTTTTCAATTTAAAACAGTTTTTTATATTTACCAAAAAAAGTAATTTTGTAAACCAATTGAAAATTAACAAAAAAATTATATTTGAACAGCTTTCTCAATATTTTTATTTAGTTGTTTATTTTGTAATTATACAACTATACAAAATAAATAAAGGTTATAATTAAAAAAAAAAAAGAATTTCAAAAATATAAGCATTTTTTATTATAATTTTTGGTAATATTTAAAAATTTTGAAATTAAAATATCCAAAAATGATTGAATTGGAATTACATAACATCGATGAAAAAAAAACGACTTTTATCGCACATAGAGAATTGAGCAACAAAAGAAATGGATTTTCAAAAACATACATACATTCTAAGAAGAAATGGATTTTTGAAAAACAAAAATGAAAATAGCCTTACCTTTCTCTCCAGGCTTTCAAATTTTGACCTTTATTTTTCTTTCTACGTGCAGACAAATGTAAATCACGTTCTCTTTTTCTAAATCGAGGCATCCTGGCTAAATCTTCTTACATCAAAGAAATTTAAAAATTTTTTTATGAAATCATGGTATAAAAGTAAGTAAAGGTTGCTCTGTTACTAATACGACGCATCGCAACGAATGGTAACGAATGTTTGAAAACTCGTCAGTTTTGCACGTTCTTATATACAGAAAAGGAGATGAGTGGTATGTTAATCACTTTTAGTTACATGATCATGCTAAAATAAATTAAATAATTGAGCCTTTAAAAGTGCTGAAGATTTCTATTCATAGGTGTTCCTAAATAACGAGGCTTCACAAAAGCTTCGAAAAACGATCACCCTTCCAGTAATGTACCATTGAACCGTGATCTCCCCTTTTCGCTTCTTTGAAAACTAAAGTATTGTGTAAGGAACTAACTCGACACCTGTGAGTTTAGCCACGCTAATTATTTTGCAAAAGATAGTTTAGTATACATAAATTTACCTGTCTCTTGATGGAAAAGGTGTGCCCAGGCCAACAAAAAGGATAAGTACTCTTGAGCACTTTAGTCTCTTACTGATTATACCGCAAAGGACGTGTAATCGAAATATATATATGTCAAAGAGGCAATAGAAAATATAAATTTAGGATAACATAATAACGTGCAGAAAAATCAACTTACTTAAATACTTGATGATACTAATAACTTGATGATGATAATGATAATAATAAATAAACTGAAAAAAAGAAATGTGGAGAGGAAGCTTAGTTGTGCGCCATTGTAAAGAAAGTCAAAGCCCACCAGGGACTGTAGAGTTAGAAAATAAGAATATCTAACTATGTATAAAAATCAAATGATGCAGCGGCTATTTTGTAATGCTAATTTCCAATCTTTTTCTTCGTTTTCATCAGCATAAATAACACTTATACAAATATTCGAAAAAATTTTATATCCCAAATTTATAGGTATCTTCAAATTATTTTAAAGATATTGCTATTCATTTTTCTTATTTAACAATGCTATATTATGACGTTTATTATTTTGAAAGTTTTCTAAATTTAAGTTTTACAACGAGTCGTTTCTCTCTAATAACGTAATTTCATGATTTTCTCTCATTACGCTACATTTTAAAAAATAAACTTATTTTAGTCAGTGTCTAAGTTTATTAACCGTCTTACAACTATAAATTTTTAGTGTGGTTTACATTAATATACCATTATAATCACATAATATATCAGCCTGTAAGCAAAAATATGGAATTACGGTTTTTGACACAAATATATTGTAACAATGTACCTTTAATTTTCCAATGTTATTTTAAGAACTGATTAATAAGCAAAATTAGCTATGTTAAAAAATAAATATTTATCTTATCATAATGAAATGTTTGAACATTTTTGGTACCACAGAGTTTTTTAACTGCACAAACAATCCGCTTTGTGGTTCAACAGTCTTCCACCTGCATGACCTCACCACTACACTGTTCCACATATTTTTCCACATTTATAATTATTATTAGTCAGTGATCACAACTACGAGTTACCACATAGTATTCCACCTGTATTCCATTTTTAAATTATTTTTTTTAATATTATGTGCTGATTTCATAAAAAAAAACAAAATATATTATTATTGGTACAAGTTAAGCAGATTAATGTTGGTACTAATTAAACAGATAACTGTCTTAAATTTACGACATTCGAAACGGTAAGTTCATCGATTTTTTCGAACTACAATAGATAGTCTCTGCTTAAATTAATAAAATTTACTATAATTTTTGAATACTTCTATAAATAAAAAAAATTAAAGATATCCTTGGCGATAGAGGTAAGAGTCATCCACAGAATTGAGTAAATAATAATAATAGTATTAATAATAAAAAAAAAACATATTTTCGGAGGGAGTTTAGTTTTTTTTTTAAAAAAAAGAAAATTAAGTTTATCGAAAATAATTTTATTTATTTAATAATAAGAAAGAAATTAGAAAAGGGTAAAAGAATTATGAATTTTGGTCACCTCAAAATATTTCAATACTTGACGAATCCTATGACAATAAATGTAAAAAATAAAATAACTGTAAAAATTAAAAAAAAAAACTAAAATTTTTATATTATTTTGCATGAAAATAATAGAAATCTTATTTGTATTAGGACAATTTTAATAAATTAATTAAGTGTTAATAAGCCAATTATTGATTGGCAAAAAATTAGCTTTTCAAAAAACATTTCTATTTTAAAACGATAAAAATGTTTAATAATGATCAAGATCTATTTAAATTCTTAGAATTAAATAAGGACATGAGTTCCCATAAGCTTAATTTTTTTATAAAAATATTTTTTCACGCCTCTTCTATTTAGCAAATAAAATTTGTGTTAATTTTGGCATTAAATTTGAAAATGCAACTGTCGAATTGAAGTAGATTCCATGTAATACGCAAACAGCAATATTTGAGATTTCTTGAAATAGAAAATTTACATAATTAAAAATAAAATATGAATTTTTATTGATTGAATATCCAGAGTTGTTGTGCACCCTTTTGATCCCCTTGCGGGTATTTATGAATTTATAGCGCCTTTGTGATTAAATAAATTAACAAAATGAAACTACGTGAATGAATTTTTAAAAAAAGAAAAGAAAGAACGAAAAGAATCTTTGCGTAATGAGTGGTCAGTTTTCACTTTCTACTTTAGTAGAAAGTGATTGGTTTCCCCAGAAGATTTTCCTTCTAACTGGTCAATTAGGACTTACACCACTTCCCTACTCACAAGATTAGGCGGGGTCAAAGCGTTTGGGCGGGTCTCAAAAAAATTAAATGAAATAATGTGTTTTTTATCAATATCTATAATACTTATACGAATGAATTTTTTTTCAAATGCTTTGTAAAAATAGTTGCTTGATGGACGCGTTGTCAAATATTTCAAAAATCTTGTAGTTTTCCCGCAAAAAGTAATTTAAAATTTCTCATTAAAAAAATGAATTTTCTTTAGCACTTATTATTTATTATCGCAAGAAATAATAAAAGACCCCGAAGCATATTTTTATTTTCTTGTATAAAAAATTAATTGTTATGATATATCCCTAATAGTTTTAATGGAAAAGGTAGCGAAAATTCCCCCATAGACTTAACATTACGGAGAGTTTTCAAGATGGCGCAGGTTGAGGCCTCTTAAGGGACGAGCATATATTTTTTTTTGTCCACTATCTGTCAGCGCGTCGCTTTAAAATATTTTTTATTGTATTTTATTAATTTATTAACTTTTAATCTTGATACATTAATTTTTCTTGCACATTAATTAGTAAAAACTTAATTAAAAATGGATCCCATTGCAGGCTTTAGCGTGTAGTAGTAGATAATGCTCATGGATGGCGCCATCAAAATTTATTTTTATTTTAAGAAATAAAACAATTTCAAGCATATTCTTTAATAATTATGTCTCAAATTTGTCTATTTTGATATAAATTAAACATTCAAATTAAAAATTTTGCTTATTGAAACTTTTTGAAAGTTAGTTATACGTATCTGGCATCATTTGTTTCTAAACAAACGTAGCGAGATGGCTTCCAGCGATTGTTGCATTCATCTAGTTAATACAAAAAACGATGAAAAACTAGTAAATTTTTCGGAAAAAAGTATAAAGAAAGTTAAAAGAATCTGCTCAAGAATGGATTACAATAGGTGGGAAAGAAGGGGAAATGGCTGACAATATAATTTCAAAAGATTTATCCACCTCAAATAGTGGCTATCATCGTCAGTGCTAGATGCGTATTACGGATAAAACGAAAATTGAAAAAGCCAGAAATAAAGCATGTAGAAATGAAGCATCATCGAATCGATGTAGTCAACGAAAATCTATTAATGTGAACAATATCAGCCTGTTTTCTAATCGTTGTTTGATTTGTAATAAGGAGCAATATTTCACGCAGAAGTGTGATGGTAAAAGAAAAACTCATGCAGTGTTTAACATACAGTGCTGCCGAATCTCTTCAAAAAAGTGCCAATCTTAAGGAAGATTTTAAAATTATTTCAGAAATAATGGATATAGACTGCATAGCAAAAGAAGTTAAATACCATAAAAGTTGTTTGTCAAATTATACTTCTGTCTTAAAGAAAAAAACACAAACAGATCAAACACATCCATTTAAAACATCATTTGATTTGTTTTGTCAAACTGTTATTCAGGTAAGAGTGAATGAAAAGGGTGAAATTTTTTCGATGAACACTTTAATGAAAATGCTAAGCGCATAATGGAAGACTGTGCTGAGGAAAAAGAACTTTTCAACTTTGATAATAGACAACTAAAAAGATGGCTGTTACGTGATTTTCCATATCTCACTTATGTAAAGCCCAAGCAAAGAAATCTTTCGGAACTCGTGCTGTGTTCTAACGGCAAATCTGCTGTGGTAGTTGAGGGAATGGTTGGTAGTTGAGACTCAACTGAAACAGAAAGCGAAGTTGATTATTATTTTTCTAAAGAAAACTACGATACATTTCATGAGGACAGAAAAGTTTTTTAATCTGCTCTTTATTTAAAAACATGTATAGAAAATTAGTCTTCGTTAAACTGCACTTGGCCTCCTACCGCTGAAGACTTTGCTCATAGTAATGTGGCAGCTATGATCCCGCCCCTTCTTTTCAATTTTTTAGCTTGGTGTACTGGCATGTCGGACGAGATCAACTTTGAGGAATTTGTTGATATTTCTGAAGTAAAACAGAAAAAAATTATATCAATTGCCCAAGATATAATTTACTTATCATCTAAAGGAAAAAAACAAATTGCTAAGCATTTATCTTTAGCAATGGCAGTTCGACATATAACTGGCTCAGCAAAGTTAATCGACTTATTAAATGGATTAGGTCACTCTGTGTCACACACTGCTGTCTTAGAATATGACACAGCCCTCGCACACATGCAGTTAAACATTTCTAACAATCTGCCTATTGATATTGTAGAAAAGAAATTCACCATTTTAGTGTGGGATAATATTTATTTTAACGAAGAGGCTCTAAGTGGACTTAACACAACCCACAGCACAAATGGCATCATCGTGCAATACTCTCCAATTGTTTCAGCATCTGCGTTTCATAAAAATCGACATAAGACTCGAAAAAGGTCTATAAATCCTCCTGAAGCTGTCATTTCTGAGTTTTATGCTTAAAAAAATGTGGCCCTGTGTTTCCTAGAGATGATTTGACAGGTTAAGACATGTACTCAAATTTAATATCCCAGTTTGCTATGAATTTTATTGTGCCTATATTTTATGCAAACTCTATGGATCAGAATGTCAAATTCTTCCAGGTTGGTCTGGATTTAACGTTAATTGTTATAAAAACAATGTGCCTTTGAGTATTATTCGCTACTTACCGGTATTGGAAGCTAACCACAAATGTCCACAATCAATTCAATTTTATTGAGAAGTGTTGAACTTGCTGATAAGGTGAAAGTTGAAAGCTTAGTAGTTGTTTTTGACCAGCCAATATATGCGAAAGCTCAAGAAATTCGTTGGAATGAAAAAATATTTCAACAACATCTTGTGCTAAGGTTAGGAGAATTTCATGTGGTACTGTCTTTTTTGTCAGTAATTGGTAAAAGATTTCAAGAGGCTGGGCTTCGTAATGTAATGATTGAATCTGAAATTGTTGCTGAAGGATCTGTAAATGGTGTCTTATCAGGGAAAAACTATAACCGTAGCATAAGAACTCATAAATTACTATTTGAAGCTTTGAGCAAATTGTTGTGGCTAACATTCTTAGACACATTGCCTGATGATTTCAACAATAAAGTTCATGAAGTTTCTACACAAATTGTAAATAGTTATTTTAGTGGAAATTTAGGGAAATCTGATTTACCTATTGAATTAGAGGACATAATGCTGCGTTTCCATGAATTTATAAATAATTGTATAAAAATAAGTCCTACTTTTGCTTTATGGATTTCATATATAGACATTGTAAGTTGCCTTCTGAGATTTATTCGTGCCACACAAACAGATAGTCTCCCTTTAGACATTGATGAGTTTGCGACGGATTTATTGTCATTTTTTAAGCATAGTGCAGCAAGAAGAGAAGACTTAAAAGAAGTGGAGAAACTTTTAGATTGTGAGGAAAAATTTCTCATGCGCCACGTTAGTTCTCGTTGGGTAACTTTGGGACCCATTGTACTAAGAATTATCAACATATATCCTGCTCTTCAAGAATATTTCAATTCGTTGCAAAAAAATTGCTCGTTATAAATGCATTGTGAAGACGTTGAAAGACTGCACAATTATTGTTTACTTGGAGTTTGTTGCAGCTCTGTCAAAAATTTTGCAAACTTATCTCTCATTGTTTCAAACAGAAGCTCCTCTTATACATATATTATACAGTAAGATGTGTGAACTTTACAGATCGATAATTTTAAAGTTCATTAAAGATGAATGTGTTGCAGAAATATTGAAACCAAAAGAATTTATGAATATAGATATTGACAACTTCTAAAATTACAGACTTTTAAAACATTTAGACATTGGTATAGGAGGGGCACCAAAAGCTCTAAAAAGCTTAACAGATAATCAATCAAAAGAAGTTAAATTATCACTAAGATCTTGCTTAAAATCGTTGGCTCATCATATAAAACGGGCACTACCATTCAATTGTTCTCTGCTAAGAGATTTAGAACTTTTGCATCCAGCTATGCAAGTAGATGCAAAGAATGCTATTCGTAGGATCTGTCTGGGTATGAAGCCCTTGAATATGAATATTTAATGCAGTTCTATCCGAATGACAAACCTATAAGTCTGATATGGAAGTTAAAAAAGTTTGTGAGGAATTTTTAAAGGGAGAAAATTTAAGAATAGATTTATTTTGGAAAGATGTTTTTTCCATTAAGGACTTACTAATGGGAAAAAAAGTTTAGAGAATCTTTCACTTTTTGTTAAGAATTGTTTAGCCTTGTCACATGGGAATGCAGATGTTGAGCGTGGCTTTTCCTTGAACAACTGCTTCCTTTCTGATTTCAGAACAAATCTTTCAGAAGCTGCAATTATTGGTTTGCGAAATGTTAAAGATGTTGTCAAGCGTCATAATGGTGATATTTTATCAATACCGATAACCGGACAACTTTTGCACTGTATTTCACTGAGCCATGCTGCATATAATGCAGAAAAGGAAGCTATAAAAAGAGCAGCTGAAGAGGAAAGAAAGAAACTGCTTACTGAAGAAAACATGAAGAAAAGAAGAGATGAGGCTGAAATGAAGTTAAAAAAGGAGCAAAAAATTAACGATTTGTTAAAAAGTGTCAAAGATTTACAAAAGAAAATTGCATCTGCGAACAAATTTGTGTCGAAAGTGAATGAACGATTACAGTGTGCATTGAAAAATGGGAAAGACTTTAATAACATAAGAATTGCCTCTACAATGATTAAAGCAGGCACTATTAAAATTAAAGAACTTATTGATAAACTTAGTAATGCACAGCAGAGACTTAAGTCTCTTCAATTTGGTGCAAAGGCATAAGCTGAAAACAAATTCTAAATAGTATAACTCCCAGTTAAATTGTAAATAAGATGTACCCATAAAATAATGATTATAAGAAGAAGAAAAATGATCGAACACCAAATAAAATGTTAATTTTTTGAAGATAATAAAATATATTTGCCAAAATAACTTATTTTTAAATTTTATAAAATTTTTATTATCAGAACATTTTATTTTGTAAATTTACCCATAGCTCAATGCCGTACATAAATATATTATTTTTTAACTGAATTACTCATGTCTCATATTGCTAAAATCTCAATGAAAAGAGTAGAAAGCAAAAATATTTGTATTACATTACACTTAGAGAATTCTTTATAGAAAAATCTGATCCAGAATTTTATTTTTAATTATTGTTTTTAAAATTTATATTAGTTTTGTAGAAAGTTTTTTTTTTTTTATTTCTCATGAGAATTACTTAAAAATGTATTTTTTTATTATTTTTTTCAATACTCCTATTTTTTTGAAAAAAAAAACCCTCCTATTTTTCTTGCTATTTTCTGAAAAATTTGGCTTCTGTCCCTGTACATTTATGACAAGATTTTTATCCAGAATGTGACTAGCTAAATTCTATTGTTTTTAGCAGATTTGATTTGTAGTCTGTTTCTCTAACTTTTTTCAGTAGTTAAATTTATTTTCAAAATACAAACGAAAGCAAAGTGTTTATTAAGATTTTATTTTTAGGTGGCTAGAAACGATGGCGCCTGGTTTTAAAACATCATTTACATCATTTATCCTGGTTTTAAAACATCATTTGGATGGAAATTCCTCATTATGCCCCATGGTTACGTGAGTGTCTGACTGACAAATTTTCTGCAGTGTGTAAATTCTGTATTTTCCCTGAGCAATATGAGAAAACAAGCACTAACTAGTCATCAGAAATCCAGGAAACACAAAAAAGCCGTTATTAGCAGAAATATGTCTGATGATTAGAGGAGTGCATTTGCTGAACAAGATTCTATGTACTACCAAAAATCTTGTATTAAATTCTCTAAATGAGCCAGCTAAAAAGGATGCAACATTAGTTTCTTTTCTGAGATCAGAAAGTGTATCAGAAGCAGAAATCTTGTGGTGTTTGTGTGCAGTGATGGAACACTCTTCTTTTCGTTCTGCGGGTCGGGCAGTACTTTTAATGAAAATTTTTTTTACCCGGGAAGACTCGCGACGGGCCTCTCGGGCCCGATCATAACAAAACTATACTGCAGAAAATCACCCCTTCAACGAAAATGGACCGGATTCACGGTAGCTGCGTTGAAGGTCACCTACACACTGACCACACGCATTTCAGGAATGTACGACCCCCCCTTTTCTGAGAAAATTCCGATTCGGGCTTCTGAGGCCCGATGCGAGCGCTCGCGATTGTCATTTCAGATTGTGAATGTGAAGGGAGAGGCTGTAAAATGTATCGCTCTTTAACCTATAAGGAAGAAATGAAGCGTTTGGAAACCTTATTAGCTGAAGTTTCAACTGATGAGGAATCTATTAATGAGGATGATGAAGAAACTGTTGACACGCAACAATATAGTGATCATCAGTCAAGTTCAGAAGAAGATTTAGATTCATCTAGTGATTTTGATATTACTGAATCCGTTGGGTACTATATTGGCAAAGATAAAGTAACTAAATGGAATAAAAATGAACCAAGACGAAACGTGAGAACTCCAGCTCACAATATCGTTACAAAATTGCCTGGAAATGTTGGTGTTGCAAGAAACGTATCCTGCCCTATCGAATCATGGAAGTTGCTTATCGACGAAATAATAACAACGAGTATTGTGGAATGCACAAACATTTATATACAATCAATTGCAGGCAATTTCCAAAGAAAAAGAGATGCTCGTGAGACAAATATGACGGAAATAAGAGCATTTATTGGCCTTCTTTATTTAGCGGGAATTCACAAATCCTCACATGTAAATGTCCGTGATATTTGGAATACCGATGGCACAGGGCTTGAAATTTTTCATCGGACTATGTCATATAATCGCTTTTTATTCCTAATGAGATGCATAAGATTCGATGATATTACTGATCGTCCTTCAAGAAGAGCACAGGATAAATTGGCTCCCATACGATCTATTTTTGAAAAATTTGTTGCAAACTGCCAACATGTGTACAGTCTCGGGGAGTTTGTCACTATAGATGAAAAGTTAGAACCCTTTAGAGGTAAATGTTCCTTTCGTCAGTATATTCCAAGTAAACCTGCCAAGTATGGAATTAAAATATTCGCTTTGGTTGATTCTAGGACATTTTATACTTGGAATCTTGAAATTTATGCAGGGGCTCAACCAGAAGGTCCATATAAAGTAGAAAATAATTTTGTAAATTTACCCATAGCTCAATGCCGTACATAAATATATTATTTTTTAACTGAATTACTCATGTCTCATATTGCTAAAATCTCAATGAAAAGAGTAGAAAGCAAAAATATTTGTATTACATTACACTTAGAGAATTCTTTATAGAAAAATCTGATCCAGAATTTTATTTTTAATTATTGTTTTTAAAATTTATATTAGTTTTGTAGAAAGTTTTTTTTTTTTTATTTCTCATGAGAATTACTTAAAAATGTATTTTTTTATTATTTTTTTCAATACTCCTATTTTTTTGAAAAAAAAAACCCTCCTATTTTTCTTGCTATTTTCTGAAAAATTTGGCTTCTGTCCCTGTACATTTATGACAAGATTTTTATCCAGAATGTGACTAGCTAAATTCTATTGTTTTTAGCAGATTTGATTTGTAGTCTGTTTCTCTAACTTTTTTCAGTAGTTAAATTTATTTTCAAAATACAAACGAAAGCAAAGTGTTTATTAAGATTTTATTTTTAGGTGGCTAGAAACGATGGCGCCTGGTTTTAAAACATCATTTACATCATTTATCCTGGTTTTAAAACATCATTTGGATGGAAATTCCTCATTATGCCCCATGGTTACGTGAGTGTCTGACTGACAAATTTTCTGCAGTGTGTAAATTCTGTATTTTCCCTGAGCAATATGAGAAAACAAGCACTAACTAGTCATCAGAAATCCAGGAAACACAAAAAGCCGTTATTAGCAGAAATATGTCTGATGATTAGAGGAGTGCATTTGCTGAACAAGATTCTATGTACTACCAAAAATCTTGTATTAAATTCTCTAAATGAGCCAGCTAAAAAGGATGCAACATTAGTTTCTTTTCTGAGATCAGAAAGTGTATCAGAAGCAGAAATCTTGTGGTGTTTGTGTGCAGTGATGGAACACTCTTCTTTTCGTTCTGCGGGTCAGGCAGTACTTTTAATGAAAATTTTTTTTACTGATAGTGAAAAAAAATATCTCTACAAAGAACCAAAATAGCATACACCTGTGTTCATGGTATTGCTCCAAATTATAGGGAGCAATTACAAAAAACCATTGCTAGCTGTGATTATTTAGTTATGGACTTTGATGAAAGTCTAAATAAAATCGCTCAGAAATAACCAATGGACGTCAGTGTTCGACTTTGGAATAAAGATACAAATAAAGTTCAGGCACGAAATTTGACATCAGTATTTCTTGGTCATTCGACAGCAAGGTATTTGTTGGATAATTTCAAAGAAGCCCTTACCCAATTTCCCATTAATAAAAATAAAATAATTCAAATATCTATGGATGGACCTAATGTCAACCATAAATTTCTTAATGATCTTAAAAAAGAACTTGAGGAAATGCCTGTGCTGTTAGATATAGGTAGCTGTGGACTGCATACAATCCATTGTGGGTTTAAACATGCAATAAAGTCTACAGGGTGGAATGTAGTGGACTTTTTACGGGCGCTATACTACTTTTTTAAAGATGTACCATCACATTGAGTTGATTTCATATATTTCACTGGATGGAAAAATTTCCAAAGAAATTTTGTGCAATCCGATGAGTTCAAAATGTAGAAGTTGCTGAGAGGGCATTAGAAATGTTGCCTGTTGGTTCAAAAAATTTCAGTGTACTCTCGGAGTGTATCAAAGACAGTTTCTTTGCTGTAAAATTGGCATTTTTCCAGTCATTAGTTGCTTTTATTGAACCATTTCTCACAGAATTTCAGAGTAATTCTCCATTAGCTCCTTTACAATTCTCTAATTTAACATCAATTTTAAGATCTCTTCTTGATAAATTTGTAAAACCTGATATTTTAGTGGAGAATTCTTCAAAATTAGGAAAAGTAGATTTGTCATTGGCAGATAATCTGCTACCAATCAACAAAGTTGCTCTCAGTTTTGCAGTTAAGGATGAAATAAGGAAAATAAAAGGTTCTTTAACCTTCTGAAAAATTTTAATTAAGGAAAGAATGTGCAATTGCTTATAAAAAATTTCGTGAAAAGATTTTAGAAAGATCACCTTTAAGATCCAGTTAACAAAGGGGCTATCTTGTCTTGATCCTTGTGTAATTCTAAATACAGCAATTGCTGAAAAACGGTTTTCATCTTGCCTTTCAATGTTGGTATCTAGCAATTGGATATCAGGTATCAAGGCTGACAGTGTGAAAGATAGTTACAAAACGTTCATTCGAAATCTTCTAGTTAAGAAAGAAATGGAGCAATTTAAGAAGAGGGAAAAACGACTGGATAATGTTTTCTTCTCTCTATTTGAAGTTTGCAATGCACCAGAAAATTTACGTTCCTTTATTAAGTTTCTCCTCATATTGTCACACGGAAGTGCTTTTATAGAAAGGGGCTTTTCTATTAATTCAGATTGTTTAATAGAAAATCAACATGAAGAAAGCAGGGGTGCTACTCGCAAAATATCAAATTGTCTCACCAGAAATATCAAATTGTCTCATCTCAGCTAAAATTATTTTTTGACACAGTTTATCTCAGCTAAAATGACTATTAATCTGTATGATAACAATATAAAGATAATTTTCAGGATCCATAAAACCATTAATAGCATACTTACAATTATACATACATTCACTATTGCTATGATTTTAAAAAACCTGCATATCTGTTGTTTTAATATATATATTGTATTTATCATTTATGCCTATGAATAACTGTTCCAGAAATTTACAAAGTAAATTTTAACTTTCTTATTTTTTAAAATATAATGGTGTAACATTTCTAAAAAGAAGTATCTATTTAGTTTTGGTAATTCAAAAAGGTAAATACCCATTTTATTTTGAGCTCAAATTTCATCTCAAAATATATAACTATTCAGTTACAATGGAATGTCTACAGATTTCAATAATTAAAAGAGAAATTCAGTAATTAAATAATGAGAGTTTAAAAAAATGTAAATAACACAAAAAAAACGCACTCTTTGAGAAAATTCAGGAGGTGCAGTGAAATTTTGAAATATTTTAGGTAGGAATTTTTCAAGAAAATTTTAGAGAGCACTTAATAGTCAAAAATTAGCATATATAAATTTTTATATCAAAACAGCAATATATAAACACTATTATAAACAATTTTAAAAGACACATATAAACCTACTTTTCTTTCTAAAATGACTTGCATCCTTTATTAACCATAAAAGTAAACTTTTTACTTAATTGGCATTGACTAGAAGATTGTTCTTTCTTGCATTCACAAAATCAGTTAGTTGACTATGTTCTTATAATTTATATAGCTAAATATACAATCATAAAATGTAATTATGAATGCACTTAGCAATTGTTTAAATGCAACAACTGTAGATTATTTTATGGATGCAAGGAAAATGTTGGTACAATTGTAGGAAATAAAAGGGAGGACCCCTGAGAATTATTGTTTCCTTTTCTTGTTGGAATATTTAGATTGCTTCTCTTTATTTTCCTAGATCTTTTTTATAAGATCTGGAATTTTTTCATTTGCTTCCTTTAGAAGCACTTGACCAGCTTCAATTTCTTTGAGGTCTTTAACTTTTAATCCATTAGCAACATGGCTTTCAGCTAAAGAAAGCATGTTTTGTGCTGGTAGCAGTTGATCTGCAAGTTTCTTCCCCTCAGTTGTAAGTTGCCGAGTGAAAGTTCATCAGAACAATTATCTTGCAATGTGCGTTTACTTTTCTTTGCTTCTTTTTCATTCTCTAACCGTTTTAAATAAGTTTTTCGTGAATTTTTGGCTGCATTCAGCAGTTCTCTATTGATAATGATTTTATCAATGTTGTTGTCTATGGATTTTAAAAATGATTTCATCTGTCTTAATGCTTTTAACACACAAACTGCTTCTGCCTTCTAGGATATTTTTATTTGTACTGAATCCTCTTTCACAGTCAGCATTTCCATGTGATAAAATAATAAAGGCTTTAACTACACTGGAATACTCGATAGGAATGCCTCTGAGGAACCTTGTAACATGAGCTTGGATGTTCTCCACCGACTCCCAGTACTTTCCATTCAGCTCTCTTTTCAGTCGAAGGAACAAAAAAAAGTCACACGGCGCCAAGTCAGGGCAATAGGGAGGCTGGGGCACCAATGGGGTCTTACTTTGGGTCAGGTAGTTTTTGCTCCTCCGTCCACACTTTCGCACAGACCTTTCTCATTTGCAAATCCTCCGTCACAATCCCATGTACCACACATTTTGACAAGTTCAGGGTGTCGGTGATTGCCAGTGCTTAACCGACGGTCTGACTTCAAAACTTCACGCACACGCTAGACGTTTTCATCTGTTCGGGCTGTTGTTGGGCGTCCAGAAGGAGGCTCGTCGGTGACCTTCTCCCGACTCTCCTTTAAAGGTCTTCTGCCACCTTCCACACTGAGATCTCGAAATGCATTTCACCTTAAAGGCGTCTTGAAGCATGTGATGAGTTTCCGTCGCATTCTTCCCAAACCGCACACAAAACTTTATCGCTTTCCAGCGAACACTCCATCACGCTGTGACTCGATCGAAAAATAAGACTTTGCGCAAAGACAATTACAGTAGAACCCCGATTAACCGAGTTAATGTGGACCAAGACTAACTCGGATAACCGAAAAACTCGGTTAAAGCGAAAAATGCAATTTAAGATAAATCGTGTAGGTTTAAATGTCTATTTTAAAAAATACAAAGGGGTTATACAGATACACCACATGCAATTCATATTTTTACGATAATTAAAGAGTTCTTACTTAAAAAAGTCTTTAATTGTTTTTTGTATAACTTTACTTTGGCGTTTTTCTGCAGCAATGTTTCGCCATTTTTTTAAAGATAACAGGATTGCTGGTGTTGCTTCTTCTTGTTGTTCTATGTATTCAATAGCTTTCTCGATAGCTTTTAATCCAACTGTATGTGAAATTTTCATATATTGATTTTCATCCTCACTGTCTTCATCACTAGATTCATTTTCCTTATTCGCGATATTCACGATCATTTCATCCGTAATTTCTTGTTGTTCGTCAGCATTTATCCAGTCACGTATATCCTCTTCGTTTATTGGCTCAGCTAGTGGCAGCTTAATGACTAAATCCAAAAGCTCATCACTGCATTCATTGGACTTTCTGTGATGTTCTGTACTCTGTGTATCGATAATTTTCCTCCACGACTTTTTTATGGTGTATGATTTTACTTCATCCCATGCCTCAGCTATCCAGTAGACAGCATCCTTTACATTTAAACTTTTAAGTGTCTCAGGAACACTTTTATTTTCCTCAATTCCTTCAATAAGAAATTTTAGTAATTTCTTTCGATAATTTCTCTTCATGTTCTCCAAAACACCTTGATCTAAAGGCTGAATAAGTGATGTGACATTGGGCGGCAAAAAAAGGGCTTTAATGTTGCCACTCGCCAATTCATCATCATTCGGATGACATGGAGCATTGTCAAGCAGTAATATTGCTTTCCTTGGAAGATTTTGATTTTTTAAGAATGTCTCTACGTTAGGAACGAATTCATCAAAAAACCATTTTTTGAACAAATCCGCATCCATCCAAGAACTTTTTTGATTTTTGTAATACACTGGTAAACTTGGAATATGAACGTTCTTAAATGCTCTAGGTTTTTTCGACTTGCCAATCAACATTGTTCTTACTTTTAGGTTTCCAGATGCATTCGAACATGCTAATATTGTTACCCTTTCTTTACTTATCTTGTACCCCGGAGCTGACCTTTCATTCTTTGCCGCAAGAGTTTTTGAAGGCAACATTCTAAAGTTAAGTCCTGTTTCATCGCGATTGAAAAGTTGCTCCATTTTCAGATTTTCTTTTGCAATGAGATTTTTAAAACTGTCTTTGAATTTAATCACCTCCTCACAGTCAGCTGATAATTTTTCTCCCGATATATTTAATTGACGAATTCCATATCTCCTTTTCCAACGATCCAACCATCCTCTACTAGCAGTGAAATCTTCTCCTGCATAGAAAAGTTTATTGAAGTCCAATGCTTTTGCTTGTAGCATAGGCCCTGATATTGGACTTCCCTTTTCTCTCAAATGTGTGAACCATAGGAATAATGATTCGGATGTTTTTTCGAATTCACACTTTTTCATTGTTTTTCGTAAACTGCAACTAGCCTTTTCTGCACTCCATATTTCTATTTCATTTCTCTTCCTTTTCCAGTCGCCAACAGTAACAGCTCCGACTCCGAGATCTCTTGCTACTTTCTTTATTAATTCACCTTTATCTAATCTTTGAATTGCTTCTAATTTTGTTTCTATAGAAACAACAACTCGCTTTCTCTTATTGCTACTCATTTCGAATCTGTAGAATTGACTGTTCTTTTTCCCGCAAAACAATTACCCGATTCCGGGGAGGGAATCATGTGACCAGTCGAAACCATTTGGTAGTAAGGGGGGATGGGTCATATGACTAGACAACGAAAACAATTCAGCGTACTCTCTTTCGTTTCATGTTTCTCTTTTTGAAACCTGAAACTGAGTGTCGCAATATTCTTCTTTCAAAAGAAGGGGAGGGGTGGAGCGGTACGTGATACATTGCAAAGTAAGCGAAGTAGTGCTGATGGATTTTGTTTTCCTGAGTGTTTGTGAGATCAAGTTCAGAATTTTTTTCGGTAGTTTAAAAAAATAGAAAATGTGGAAGCAAAAACAAGAAAATATCGTAGATATACTTGATAGCTCGGTTAAAGCGGAGACTCGGATAATCGGGGCTCGGATAACCGGGGTTTTACTGTACTTCCAGAACACACCCTGTATTTAGCATGTTAAGCAAAGATATGAACATTCATATTATAAATTCGAAAATTTAAGTGACATATTATACATTCTTTAGATCAAATATATAAAAGAATATTGACATGCTCATTATAATGGGTATATTGAAATTGATATATTTAAAAGATAACATCTTAGAGTATAGTTATCTACTAAATTATTCATTTACAGCCAAATGTTCATCGCAATATTGAAGCAAAATTTCAATATTGTCAGACTTTTCACTTTCTTTAACTGCAAACTTCGAGATCTCTAACCTTTTCTAGTCAATTAAACTGTCTGTATCATAATCAGGATCACTACAATCTGTACTTCTATCAATGTCAGCATCAACATTTAATTTTCCTTGAGCTTTATTTCCAGAACAATCATTGCATTTGCACAAGTCACTGCATGACAAATTTCTTTGTTTACAGCTGCATTTATTAGTTAAGCATGATGACTCTTGATAACTGTAGGTTATTTGTTTGATTAAAATATTAGGTAGTGGAGGAATAGTATTCCACTGTATATCTAAATTTCCGTTATGAAGAATCTAGCCATGGTCTGTAGGACTTGGTGCTTTATTGTAGTTTTCGAAACATTTTTTTAATAAACATGCCTCGTAGTTCGACCGTTTAACATGCAACACCAAAGTATCATAATTAGGGGGAAGAGAAATTCTAATATCTAGTTTTTGTCTTGAACAATAACTCTCTTGCATCATTCACACGTTTGCATTTTTTTTGTTCATTTAATTCACACGTAAAAATTTTAAATGTTTCGATTACATCTGAAGGTACATTAAAGGATGTTCCTACTTTTTGAAAAAGCAGTTATGTAAGATGGATTTTCTTGAATTAATTTAAATGCTTTCAATTTTCCTTTTCCTTTAAAGGAACTGCAACTGCCACACCCTGTATAACAATGGAACCCTATCAAGGCACTTGAAATGTTAGGTCCCAATTTATTACAAATTAATGAAATATCAACAACTGTCGGATAAGTAGGAATTCCTGGAAGTATATAAATACTTGATGTGATTAATTTGCACATAGCAATACACAATATAATTACGTCAGAGTTACAAAAGTTTTTTAAAATTGAATCTGCAAACTTTGAGGCATAAAACGAATGCAATAGCATTTTTGTATCTGCTTCTTCTTGGTTACTATTTAGTTCTGTAATTTCCGAACATTCAATTTTATTTTCCAAAGGAGTAAGCTGGTGACACATATCTTTGAGATTTATAATGACACTGATGTTCATATAAGAAGTCAACTAGACTTTCTTTATTTTTTCCAACCGAAAGAAATTTCGTAAACTGGTTTGGTATTTTTTGCTCAGCATTTATTATACGCATCACTACACCTTCTTCTTTGCGTTTTTGCCTGTTTCTCTCACAATTTTTTATGCTATGCTCATGATATGTATCAGTAACAAAATGAATTGTATTTACTTGGTGATATATAGCAATATTAACAAGCTTCTCTAAAGAATGTATAGCAAATTTTCCAAAGGACTCTGTTGCACTTTTAAGTTGTTGTAAAAATGCCATTCCATCAATAATAACTTTTTTGCCAGGAATGTTGTCAAGAGTTGTTACGTGTTCTATTGAACTTAAAATATTATGAATGAACACTGCTTTATTTGTTTTTGCTTAAGTTCGTCTTCATTTGAAATTGCAGGAAATTGAGCCATTCTCTGGGAAGGTGTTGTTTTCCGTCCTATGTTTGATGCAACCTTAGAAAAAAAAATCACTTGTTTTTTTATTACTATTTTTGATTTGTCATCTTCTACAGAGCAAAATTACATGCATATAATAAAGCTGTTTGTCCCCTATTTTTAACAATTTACAATATAAATTGTAAAATGTCATTACCATCCACTGTCCCTTATCAGAATTTCTGTCTTTCATGACTTACCTGTACTAATAAAAATGCATTATTAAAATATTTTTATTTTACTTGCCTAATATATTTTTAAATTCAAAATAAAGTTTGTCTTTTGTTAGACTGCAATTTAAAATTATGGATACATTGTTTTTATCTTTTCCCCTGCATTTTACATCATTACCATCCATAATCTTGTACAGCCTTGCATCACCACTAGATGGCACTACTAATTTATACAGTATTCAGTCTAGAAACAGCCACCTTTCTTTTGTTGATGTAGTTAGAATTTTGCGTGTGTAAATCTTGATCATTCATTCTACAGAGCATTGAATATTAAAGTAAGTTGAAAATTATTTATTGCTGTCATTATCATCCTTACCAATTATGAATTATTTTTAACATTATACTAAACTTTTGATTTATATATGCTAATATTAGTTAGATCTTTGTTTTAAACAAGTAAAATTTTTTCAAAGTTAGCCACATTTTATGTCCTGGCAAGTGAAATAATGTAAAATGTCATTACCATCCAGTTTAAAATTCATAAAAATGTGGATGGTAATGACAGATTGGGGATGGTAATGATAAACTTAGAATTTAATGATACCATGTGCTTTTTTTATTTTATAATTTAAATTTGATACATTTTTACTAGCTTAATTTTTAAGCTACTTTTATAAAATTTTATTATGGTTCATAGAACTTAATTTAAAAGAATTCTGCTAAGTATTTTTTACTCTCTAGCATTTCAAGTTTTTACTTCAGATTATTATTTATACATTTTCTGACCATATTTTTTTTGTTTCTACAACACCTGTAATTACCAATAACTACAGCATTGAGATAAATTTTGCAATTCTTTTCTGGAATTCCAATTTAATTTGTAGTTTATTTAATAATGTGCTTTTATTAGAGTAGATTAATAATGGGCAAACCAAGTAAGAACAAAAAAAGTAAAAGGATGTCAATTGAAAAGAAGCGTCAGAAGGATAATGAAAGAAAAAGGGATAGACAAAAACTGAAGGAGAATCCTGAAGAATATGAAAAGGCAAGGGCCATGGAGAAAGAACGTTATAACAGGCGGCCTAGAAAAGAAGGAAAGTTGAAATCTATTGAACAAAAATCTAAAAGACAACAAAGGCAGCAGCGAAGGAGTTGGCGAGTACATACTTAAACTTACAGAGCAAAGAAGAGGAGCATTAACAAGATTCACCATCATGCAGTTATAGCTTAGGTCTGCATAATTTAGTTACCTCAAGCATTGAGAAAAAGAAGGCTGGGCGGAAAAGAGTCGTGCGTGCAAGAAATGTTGCATCTAAGAAAATAAAAATTTTGGAGAGTGCTTTAGCTTCTGAGAAGAAAAGGGCAGCTAAATACAAGAAACTCTGTGGAAGACCCTAAAATTCAAAGTGTCTTACTCTAAGGAAAAAAGTAAGACGTTTGCTAAAAGATCCTAAAGCTGTTAAACGCAGTCTCTTGTTTCATGAAGCACTAGTGAATCAATTGATTCATAATGCAAAATTAAGGAAAACTAACAGGGAAAAATTTGCCTTCACAAAGTTTGTGACAGGTAAAATTTTAAAAAAATACAGATTAATTAAATTAGCAAGAGATTTCACTTTTGGATTCAAGAATAATGGATCAGCATTGAATTACCAAAGGGAATCAAATTCGCTATCACCAGAATATGAAAAAAGCATTATTTTCTTTCTTTCAAGATGCAGAAAATTCTACTTTAGCCCCAGGAAAGAAGGATTGTATTACAAAATATAAAATTAAAAAACAAAATAGATACCTGGTAGATACCATAAAGAACTTGCATGAGAAATTCCTTTGTTCTAGTACATTTTATGAATCATTTTCTACGTTTTGGCAAGCGAAGCCCTTCTGGGTTGTCAAGACTAACATATCAGCAAGGGATACGTGCATGTGTAAAAAGCATGCAAATTTTTAATATTTAGTTACGAAGCTGAAAATATTAAAAGTAATATCTTATTCGCAAGCTAGTATAGTATAGGAGCCTTTTTTTCCAGCTACCTTTTTTTCCTAGAATCCCCGCAGCAACTCCTCTATTCCATGGAGATAATTGATGTGGCCAAAGCTGTTTTAGATACTTTTGGACAAATTTAATTTTCTTTGCACTACTGGACAAGAAAATAACAACAACCAGTAGTAATA
The DNA here is from genome assembly GCF_982258835.1 of Parasteatoda tepidariorum. Classification (NCBI taxonomy): domain Eukaryota; kingdom Metazoa; phylum Arthropoda; class Arachnida; order Araneae; family Theridiidae; genus Parasteatoda; species Parasteatoda tepidariorum. The sequence goes on from NC_141763.1 coordinate 69,681,800, forward strand.
TTACAATTATTTTTTAGTAAACATTTCTTTGATTGTCATTTGAAACATTCCTTTACTTTTGTTTTATAGAAAGGTGGTTTGTCTTTTGATTTTTTACTGATTTTTCAGCTGTATTCTCATTAAGTCTATGCTTATTTGGAGGAAAAGAATTTATACCCTGTACTTTGTTTCTTCACTGACTTTTCATTGACATTCACTTCAGTTGAAAGAGAAGGAATATTTTTCTCATAAGAAATCTTGTGCATTTTCTTTAAATGAATACTGCTTTGCAATTTAATGGCTTTCGCAGACAACTTCTTTGCTGCTTCTTTTGAAATTAATTTTTTGAGGTATGTGGTTGTTTGACGCGCTTCTTTTTAAAACCATGTTATTCTTGTAATTTAAGCATGCTGATTTCATATTTTTACACAGGTTTCTATCGATAGGCTCATGCAGGAAATCGTCCTTGCGAAAAAAATTAAACTGCCGTTTTTCTCTCAGCTGTAAATTTATACTTGACAGTTTGAACAGAGTAGAACGATTTTACATTCAACCTATTGAACCCTGGTGTTATAATAGTGATTATAATGCTAAAACTGGACTCCACTTTGGGTCCAGGTAAGCAGAGCACATGCCATTTTCGACAGAAGGGGAAATTTTGTAGAATTTTCAATTTCTATCCACCAGTTATCTATCGACTCATTTTGTTCTGCATGACGTAGCTTGGTAACATGGTAGCATTGGGCTTCCAGGTCATATGCCTCCTTTTCCTCTACACTAATAACATTAGTTGCCTAGGTAGATCTTTCATGAATTTCAAAGATAGAGAGTGTTGCCTACAAGAAGGATCAATGGCTGAAACTGCATTCAATAGCAAGTTATCTAAAGGCATCTTTTGTTGTAATGTTTTTGAGCAAGCCAGATATGCTTTTAAAACATTCCTTTTGAATTTCTCTATAGTCACCATCTGAGACCTTGGAGCTGAAGTGCACAGTTTTTTAACATTTCCCCCCACAAATATAGATTTGTTAGGCAAAGGATTAACTCTGTCTTCCAAGTTAAAAAAAAATTGAATTTTTTACAAGAATCTTTGAACGCGGCTAATTTTTCAGCTTTCATAAAGCATGCCAAAAACTTTTTAGTTAGCGAGAACTGTTTGTCACGTAAAATATGTATAACTAGAGCACCAGGGCCGGCCCTAGACATTTTGGAGCTCCGGGCGAAACCTTAATTTTGCGCCCCCCCCCCATTAAGTAAATCTCATGCGACCATATCAGAAAGTCAAGAAAACATTGAAAAAAAAATATTTAAAAAAAAACGTTTTACTAAAAACTCAATCATCAGATAACAAGATAAGCAATTTAGCACTTAGGCAAAGTAACAAAAATTAAAGTGTAGTAATGCTAACTAAATTAATATCCCATATTATAAATAAACTAGGAGGCTCCGCCACCTGCTCGCTCACGCTCGCCAAACCCCCGGTAATTGCTACGCAATCCTATGTGGTTCACGCTGTGAACCATGGCTCGCTCGCCAATGAACACAATGTTCTAGCACAAAGACATAGTATATTATCATCAAAGACTAGGTGTATTGTACTTATGTAGAAGAATTCCATCAATGTTCTTATTGGCTTTTAAAAAAGTATATTAGCTATTTAGATTGTATATGGTGAAAAAATCAAAACATTAGCTAAATGAGAAACATATTAGCAAAATAAATTATCACATATTGCAGTTACTCACCTAAATTCAACTAAATGTGTATAATAAATTAGTTAATGCTAGAAATTCTGAAAGTTTTTGAAAAAAATTTTATTGTTTAAAAATAGAAACTTTCAACCCCAATTTTTCCTTGTGAGATAATAACCCTCAAAAAGTCTTTCATTTTCAAGAACACAAAAATTTGTTTCATCGCCAAATGAAATATTTTTTGGTGATCAGCATTATTGAAATCAATTTCTATATTAATTAACATTTGTGATAAATTACATAACATTTTCGAACAAAATAAGGATGTTTTACATACAATAAATTAAAATGCATGGCTGTTAGCATTACCCGAGAAATACCACGTGGAGGTCGCCATGCTGCATTTCTCATCGGGGAGTTTTGATTTTGGCGGGTCTCCTGCCAATAGAAATTTCAATAAATTTTTTCCAATAAAATTTTTTCTGCAAAGCTCTAAGCAATTAACACTAAGCATTTAGAATTTCTTTGAAAACACAATTACGGATTTGGCATCTTGGAGCAATTACTGAAAGGCTGCCAAATGACTTAACTCTTGACAGGCCAACATAAAGTTGTCCATGACTAAAAACTTGTTTAGTTAATACTAAACTGATTTTCTTAAAAGTCTGACCTTGTGACTTATTTATAGTCACGGAGAAGGCCAGCCTACTAGGAAATTGTTTTCTCTGAAAAGAAAACGGCATGTTGTTATCGGAGGGAATTAGAGGTATTCTCGGAATGAAAGATGTACCTGCTTCATCATCATCAATCAGTTTAGCTTCAATTAAATTCGGCTGCAAGTTTGTAACAATTAATCTAGTGCCATTAAAGAGTCTTTTCATCCTCTAGATGGCATTAAATTTCTCAGTAACATTATTATGGCACTTTTCTTAATCTTTAATTTGTGGGGAGGCATTCCTGTACGAGATGGTGTTCAAAAATTCCTCAGGGTAGCTTAGTTGATCTTGTGGATCATCACTAGCGACAGTGTCCACACTGTCATAAATTTTAGTAATTCCTGGCAGTAGTTCCAGCACATCATTATTGAATACCATTGATAAATCGTTGGTGACTGTTAAAATTGCCCTACCTTTGAGTTGGCACGGAGTTATAGTATTAAAATCTAAATGAGAATATAGTTGCTTAATGGGGTTTTGGTTAGATGGATAACAAATATCAGGCAACTTAATCATTTCACCATCTTTGCAGTTTCCAACATCCAATAACCATTCAGCAAACGCCTTTTCAGTCGAAAGTGCCCGCATATTTTGAATAAGGTACTATAAGATGTTGAATTTAGTCCAAAGGGGATGTTTTTTAAGACAGCTAGCAATTGTCAGCGAACGGGAACCTTTAGGAATGACAGGCAAAACTTGTCGAAAGAGTCCTCCCATCAACAGAACTTTCTCACCAAAAGGATGTAAGCAACTCCTTATGTCCTGCAAAAGTCTATCTACAGCTGAAAATGCATGCACATGCGTCATTGGAGCTTCATCCCATATAAAAAAATTTAGAATTAAATAATGGGATAGCTTCTGGAGATATAAGTTTTAAATTGCTCGTAGAAGTAGCGTTTAAAATAATTGGTATTTTAAATATGGAATAAGCAGTTCTTCCGCCTTTCAAAAGAGTAGCCGCAATTCCAGTTGATGCTACAGGAGTCGCTGTATGACCTTTTCACGGATTAAGTGCAACAAAGTTGAATAGATAAAAGTTTTTCCAGTGCCGGCAGACCCATCTAAAAAAAAAAAGTTTTTCAACTTCATTCTTATAAATGGCACTCATAACTTTATCAACAGCAGCACGTTGTTGAATATTTAGCTTTCCATAAGTAAGTTGACCTTTTGTCTGCTCTTCTACCACATCATAGGCTGGTAAAAGTTGGCTAATATGAGGCAAATTAACCTCTGGAAGTCTTACTTTCTTCAGATTTAACCCATAAACTAACAATAGATCATTTATTTCAGCAAGAGCATACTGATATGCTGTTTCCTCCGAGTGCTGGTGCGCAAAATCTTCACAAAGAAGATCTCTATGCTGTGTCCAAAGAGCAGGAATATCTTCTACTTCACCAAATCCGCAAATAACTGCAAAAAGCATTCGCAAATGATGTGGCATTCGAATCAGTGAAGCCTCACGCAAAGTATGCCAATGCTCACCTCCTTCAAGAAAGCCAAGCTCCCTACATGCTTGCTGAAAACTTATGCAGACATTTCCATTAAGGTATCCGACTGTAAAAAAGGAATTTCGAAGAAATTATCGTTTTTTTTTATTAATTAGCATTAAAACCCAATTCATTAGCTTTCCAAATCTGTTTTACTTTTTGTTCTACGATTTGTAGAAGTGAAGTTACGGCCGTTTTTCTGTTTGTTGTCAGACGAAATTTCAACCGGAAGTGCTTTTCTGGAACTGAAAGTGGCACTTCCGAAACCAAAACTAGAATGTTTTTCCTACATTATGGGTAGATTAGCGTGTGTAATTGATTAAATTATAAATCATTTTCAGGTCAAAAGTAATTTAATGTTGGCAACTCTCGTCTGCATTCCGTGCTTGTTTACGTTTTTGTCAAACCAAGCTGCGCATTTTATTTCATCATAAGTATAAATTATCATATTTCTCCTAATTAATAAACTTCTTTATTAATTTATAGGAATAGAAATAATAGATATAAGCCATGGGAATAGATATAAGCCGATAGAAGATAGTAATTTATCTTCTGACATAGTTTCGAATACTGCTAGCAGCAGTAAATTAAAAGACAGCAGTCTTTTATAGGATGAAGTGTGTAAGGAGCCAGTTATGGACAATCTGACAGGAAATAGGATTATCGATTTATCTATATTAATTATCATTTTCTCTACTTTGCTGTCCTTCACGTTTTCATCATGTTTCATGTTACCAGATCACAACAGAGCATATAAATTTGAACTGCTTCAAATTATCTATTAAACCGATAGCCTCGTCTCTGATCATATTATCGATTTCTGAATCTGCATATATGCTATACAAAGAATCGTGAATTGGACCAATTTGAAACCGCAGAGCTTTTAATGAGTTGACTCGACTTTCCCATCGCGTATCACTCAGTGGTTTTAGGGTGTAAGTATCAATATATTTTCGTAATATTGCCCAACGAAAAGAAGAGGAAGAAAAAAATTTATATAACTTTTGCACAATATGAAGAAGTTGGCTGCCTCAAACGAGGATTTTGCCATATCGTTTACAACCAAATTTAGCGAATGGCTGTTGCATGGAACATAAAATGTTCTAGGGTTTATATTTCTGATTCTTGTTTGTACTCCCGATTTTTCTCCTCTCATATAGGAACCATTGTCATGCCCTTGACAGCGCATGTTTTCTACTTTAAGCCTATTTTTCTCTAGCTTTTCTAGTAAAACCTCCGACAATTCCTCAATGGGTAGAAAACCCAAAAAATGTTCGTTGATATTAACTTGAACTTCAGACTCTGATTCCTGTATGGAGACAAATCTTACCACAAATGTCATCTGTTCTACTTTACTTGCATCGGGAGTACAGTCAAGAATCACGGAATAATACTTGGCCTTTTGAACTTGCTCATTGATGTGGTGCTTTATGTTGTCATGCAATAATTCAATTATTTCATTTTGTATAGTTTTTCCTAGATATGTAGCTTTGATTTCTTCTTTATTGAGGACTCTGCGAACGTGTTACTCCATTTTTGGATCAAACTCAGCCAATAACTGAATTAACTTCAAAAAGTTTCCACTATTGTGTTCATACAGTTTATCGCTTTTTCCTCAAAAAGCTAGAGAACTCTCGCCTAGCATTTTAACGACTGATATAATGCATAAAAGAACTTCAGACCAGTGATGCATAATTTTCTTTTTAAGATAACCCTTATTTTTAATGGCTAAAATAATACAAACAAAAAGTTAAAAAATACCAAAAATTGTATAAAGATGAATTTACAGTAGCATTAAATGGAGATTTATATTGTAATCTATGTTCTACTGCTGTTGATGTCGAAAGAAAATCTGTTGTAGATTTGCATAGAAAAAGTAAAAAACATTTGAAAGAAAAAAAACAACATAATTAAAACATTTTTTTGCATTTACTGGAACACAGTCAAGACAGAAAGTAACAAAAAAAAACTATTAATCATTTAGTTATACTAATAATATAAATTTAGATTACACGAACATTAAATTGCTTTTCAGAGAGCAAAAAAAGAAGAAAGAAAATTAACTCTATCAAGTTTATACACATATCTTTAGCTTACAATCAATATATTTTCTATTCTTTCTAAATGTTATCAAAATTGCTTCGCTTTATATTTTTTGACTACAGTTCAGTAGTTCATAAATTAAATTTCAATTTGAAATGTTAAAATTTTTAAAAGGAAGGTTTTTTAGTCGTAAATAATTATGTATCCCATGTTATTTATTTTGATTCATAAATCCAGAATTAAAATTTGAAATTTTAAACTTAAAGCTGTGATATTAGAATTAAACAATTTTAAACATTACTTTTACAAAATAAATAATAACAAATTTAAAATTAAAAATCTATAAATCATTAGAAGATTGCTTTTTTCTTTCATGCTCACACCATATTCAACATATAAATAAAGCATAATCTTGTTTTTTTTCTTCAGGTTTATATCAATTGGATGTTTAGTAGCAGTTTAAAATAATGATAATTAGATATCTAAATGTCAATTGTTTTTTAAAATAGCTTGTGATTGAAAGTATACTTTTCATAATTATAATAATAATTCGAAAAAATTCTTCGTTGTTTTTTAAATTATTCAATCATTCTCTGAGAGAATTTCTGTGATAGCTCTGGATTATAAACTAAGATAAACAAAAGAGCAAATTGGTTTATTCAGAAAAAAATGATTTCTTATTCATACCAATCGCCACATTGAAAACCTCATACAAAATTATGATCAAACACTACAGAACAAATATAGGACATTTTAAAAACATTCTTCTTAATATTATAATGATAAAACATAACTGATACAACTACAACAGGCCCTCGCTTAAACATTTTTATAAGATTTGTAGCAGTAATAATTCATCAATAATAATTGAAATGTATTAATAAGAAAGATGCCATCGTTAATTGGGAATAAATATAAAAATAAGATATAAGTATACGTTTTAAACTTACCAAATTCAAGCATTTATAACATCAGATGCGCCACATTAGGCCGGATTGTAAACAAGCAGCTTCAATCGTGGAGTGGATGGGAGAGGACAGGAAACGGACTGATGTGCGCATGCTCTTCTTCTCCGTTACATCGTACCGAAGAAAAAGAAGGGAAGCACATTTGAGAGGCATAAGGAAGCGGTAAAATCTTTTCGTACCCAGCATTAACTCGCGTTTGCTTTAGTTTCTTGTGGTGCCTGTCATTTTTAAAGACTCACTAGTTATGTGCTTCTTACGCGAGAAAATAAGGGTACATTTAGCTTGCACTTTTTATATAAGAAGTACTGTTTTTAGAGTGTACTCCCTACATTTTATTTTTATATTTGTAATATATAACTACCCAATTTTTTTTAATACGAAGGACAAACTAAAACAAACAAAATGAAAAACACTCTGCCTATTTATGGGCATCTAAGCTCACACGATTAACACCAAATCTCTCCTTCATTGTAGGTAGGTACCTCCACTGGCCAAAAAAAAAAAATTTATACCACACAAGACGTTTTTTGATGTAAACTCTAATTTTTGAAATCCCCCCCCCCTTGTGCGCCACTGGCTTAAAAAAATAAAATGCATTTTGTTCAATTCCAGACTCAATTACCTTTGATTTGATACCACACAAGCCATGTTTTGATCTAAACTCTAATTTTTGAAATCTACCCCCACCCTTTTTTTGGCTTATGTCTGATGGATTTTTTTCGTTTTTAAAAATGAAAACAAAAATTAAAACACTTACCTTCACAGAAGCCAAAAGAAATGGACAAATTGCACAAGCACTTTTTTAAAGCTTTTTTGCACTAACAATTTAAACGAACTATTTTATTTCGCACCAGCTGAAGTCTAGTGGCAAATAATGCATTGTTATAAGTCTACTTCCTTTTTATATGCAGTTAGATCTTGTTTCGCTTGGTTTCAAAATTGATGTTTCCGGTACAGTCCTGTTGCCACGGACCGAAAAATTCGCCAATTCTTGAAAGGTGGTGTTGTCATGTTGAATTGAATTCAACTAGATTTTGCCTTGATGTTTAAATATATTATATTATTTGAATTATGTACTTAGAAATAAAAATGATAAGTTCCGCCTGCCGCCTCTCAATCTTGTCAACTATCATTTTGGCGCCCCTAGATCATTGCGCTCCGGGCGGTCGCCCGGATCGCCCTACCCTGTGGCCGGCTCTGAGAGTACTACTTTGAAACAGGTTTACATATTCGTTAAAGAGTGACAACACAGACACAAGCAAGTTTGAAATTTTGAGTTTCTAAACGGCATTCAAACGATTATGTTTTTACGATCTTGGCCTGCTTGTGTAAGAACTTTATGCGAAAGTGTTCACCGTAAATGTCTGATGTGCTCTCTAGTTTCATTACCAATATCATTTGCTTTGTAGATGATAACAATAATGTGAATGAACTGATTCTTTTTAGTAGTGCACAAAGTTTTGTAATGCACGAATAGTAAAACACAGTCAAAGATCCCAACAGAAAGAAAAGAACACGGCGTCTGTAATGAGTTATCAGAAGATAAAAATATACTGAGGATACTTGGGGGTGTATTACAAAGGTCAACCAGTTTTACCTCAAGGAAAAGAATTTTAGAGAAACTTCAGAGGGAGGAATGAGGACTTCAATACTTTCCATCCGCGGAAAATTAAATTCTAAAATATTTAAACTTGTGCAAAAACATTTTTCAGCGGAAATTAGCGGGAAAAATTAGAAAAAAAGCGGAAATCCGCGGAATAATCACATCCGTTGTTGATTCAGTGTATGATTAATATCTTTCTGCTTAACATCTTGAACAACAGGAATTTCATCTAATGTGATTCTTCCAACAATTACATTATCAATCAATTTCACGTTTCAGTTTTGAACGCACTGTTCAATATTGACCAAAGCTGGAACATGGTGTCTTCGAAAACATTGAAAATTGTTTCCGTCACGCGGGGTTCCACAGTTCTCCAGACTCTTCGTTATCATTAAAGGACCCTGAGGAAGATCTTCCATTAGCTGAATTGGCAGAAAATCTTCGAAACCGAGGCTATGCAATGCCGGACGTAAATTTGTATTCCCAAATAATAATTGCCCACTAATTGTGAAGCAACTGTGGAAGGCATTGTATCTAATGTCTTAAATCTGAATGCTGAAAGAAGTGACGATGAGGATGATACTGATTGCAATAAAAAGTCTATCAACAGCTGATGCTCTTAAGGCTATAGATGACTTAAGGTGTTTTTTTTGAAAATTCTAATGCAGCAGATGAACATTTAAAAACTATCAGAGATTTAGAAAAAGTTGTTTTAACAACCAAGAAGAAGAAACAGACAAGCTTATTGGAATATTTTTTTTGAACATGTACATATGCTAAGGTAAAGAATTAAATTTTTCTAAAAGTATAATAATTATTTTTGCATTCTTTCTTATTATGCACCTTAATAATTAATTTTTAAACGTGTTTGAAAGTTGAATTATTTGTTTAAAAAATACATTCTGATTCCAGAATATATTCACGCCATATTAACTATACTATATATTTGGTTATCGCATATATGGTCACACCGCTTATATGGTCATAATATTCTGGACCCATGAGCTGACCATATAACCGATACTGACTGGTCAGCAGACCTCGATATAAGGACACTTTTCCAAAGTCCGGACTCACTGAATAGGAATTCTTTGTTATAGATCATCGGATATATGGTCAAGTCTCAAAAATCTTTATCGCTTATAAGGTCATTTTTATCTGAGGCGAGGGGAGCTCTTTTCTAACAAAAGATTATTTAATTTCCTTACAAGGCAATTACGCCTCTCGAGTTCTAGAAAAATGTTGCAGCCAACGAACACACCTGGACCTGGAGAGAGTTTCCACCCCCCAGTTCACAAAGAATTTTCCCCAGCTTTCACTACCAGTAATTGTCCTTCCCATGCTTCCTGGGAAGGGGGGGGGGCTTTCGCCGTTCGGGCGGGAGCAAAGGATAAGTTTTCCCATCGCGTCACGTGACCATTTGCTGACCACACCAGAGGAAAGAATTATATTCGAACCTCTCTCATCGTGTCATGATGGCAAAGAGAAAGACGTTTACTCTATCAGAGAAAGAAAAAAAATCGCTGAGGATTTTGAAAATTCAAATTTATCAAAAGCACGTTTTGCGGAAGAACGTGGTATACCATGCACCACCTTAAACAATATTCTGTCTTCTCATCGCATAGGAAATGGGAAAAGAATGCGTTTTTCCCCTTATGAGAAAATTGAACTAGCCATTCTCCAATGGATAAAAATGGCTAGAGCTCAAAATGTGCCGATATCGTGCTCAGTACTGAGAGAAAAAGCTCTGCAAATAGCCGCGGAATTGGGAGAACCTAATTTTATGGTGAGCAATGGATGGATTCAGAGATTTAAAGTAAGACATGATTTAACTTTCAAGACAGTATGCGGTGAAGCCGGAGGTGTTGACGAAACTGTTTTGAATGACTGGAGGAAATCTGTGTTAGAAGATGACATTTTGAAACGGTATAAGCCATGCGATGTATTCAACGTCGACGAATGTGGTCTTTTTTTCCGCGTCTTACCTGAAAAAACTCTAGCGTTCAAAAAATGAGAAATGTGTAAGTGGCAATAAAAGTAAAGAAATACTTACAGTATTTTTAGGGGCCAATATGGATGGCTCTGAAAAATTGAAACCTCTTGTTATTGGAAATTTCAAAGGCCACGTTGCTTTAAAAACGTGAAATCTTTACCAGTGTATTACGACACCAACAAAAAAACGAGGATGACTGTCAACATTTTGGGAGAACACAATACGGCCTTTAGACAGGCAGTTTGTGAAGAAGAAGAAGCGAAAAGTTGTTTTCATAGCAAACAATTACACAGCTCATACCAACATCTCACAGTTAGCCTCGATTGAGCTTGTTTTCTTGTCTGACCAGCGTTCTCCAACCATTGGATCAAGGAGTTATTCAAAACCTAAAAGTGAACATCGTAAGCTCCCCCCGAAGGACTTAATCACCATCGACCAAAAAAAGGAGTTTCACGTAACTGTCTTGGATGCCATTTTCTATGTGCACAAAAGTTGGAACATGGTTTCCACCACATGCATAGCGAATTGTTTCCGTCATGCTGGTTTAGTGAGTTCTCTGAATATTGTGGATGACGAAACCGAAGAAGACGATATTCTTCTATCTGTTTTCATAGAATATTTGAAAAATCATGGCCATGCCATTGAAGGGAAGGCTGAATATGGTTTGTTTGATGAGGAAATTGCCACCACTTCTGAATCTACAATTTCGGAAATTTTTTCAAATTGTGGACAGTGAGGACAATCACAGTAATCCTGAGACTATAGTTGTAACCCAAGTGGAAACCTTCAATGCAATAAATGTCATACGAAATTTTTTTACAAACCATGAGGGAGCTGAGGAACATTTTGAGAAGTTCTAGAAAACATTGTTCGAAAAATGAAACCAAAAACGAGACAGACCTGCATAATGATTATTTTAAATAAGGTAAGATGTAATGTATGTATATACACTTTGAGGAGATTTGCAAACAGCTTTATTTTAAATTAAATTTTTAAAACAAAATCTAACTTTCTTTAATTCTTTACTAATTCTGTTAAAATTTATGGACTTACATATTTAATTTATTAACTTAAATATTAATATATTAAATTTATTGACTTAAATATTTATTTTTCGCTTGTAATACCATTTTTAAAAATCATAATGTGTACTATTTACATGTTTAGTTACGAACTGCTAATGAATCGGTTAAAAGGTCACCCCGCTTATAAGGTCACTTTTGCGATTCCCTTAGGGTGACCTTATATCGAGGTCTGACTGTAGTATGGTCAGAAAGACAGATTTAGATACGAAAAATTCTGTTTACTCAATATGGCATGCAAAAGATAATTTGAAGAATGATAAATTAACTTACCTCCAAATTGTAGAAAACATGAAGGATATAATTCGTTGTTCCACTTAGTTTCCATCGATCCCAGATCTTAAAATCAATATTTTGAAATTCTGAAGGCTCGATAGCTTTCTTAAGCTTTAAAATAGAATATTGATTTTCTTCATAAAAGTAAACTAATACAAACAATTTCTTATTAACATTCCTGATTTCAAACTAATACTTTTCTTAATATTCACACGTTGTTGTTTATATATTCAAAGTAAAAGCAGTTATAGTCATTATTTTAATCACTGCCAATCTCTGAAATAATAAATTTGTAATTCTGGGAAAAATAATTTATAATTCTATTTAGCCATTTCCAATTCATTTAAAAAAACTACCTAGTCTCATTAAAATATCAGGAATCTGACTATTATAATTTAAATAGCTTGTTAATTCAACGTCGATTAGTTTAATAATATCTTTTTTTACGATTTAAATCTAGCCTTTCGCAATGGAATCTAATAGCTGCAACCATAACCGATAGTTACTATTTTGATCGAATTGTTCATTTTTTTTTTCAAATATTATACGATAACTGTCGAATTTTGGAAAAGCAAGTAGATTAATTTCCTTTACGAGAAGGTATCTTCACAAAATATTTGTTTATCATGTCTAAAAAGTATAAACAATACTTATGGACTAACGAATCTTTACCAAGAAGAACATTTAGTCGTTACCGATCGAATATGCTGTTTGGACTGAATGAGGCTCACAAGGAAAATCTTCACATACCAAGTACGAGTCAAGAACCAGAAATTAATGAAACAATCAGTAGCAAATCGAGCACTGTATCTGACTAATTAGATGTTGAAGAAATTTCATCGGAAAATAGTTTTTCGATGAAAGATGATTTGAAAGATATTATTAAAAATGGTAATAAACCACTTTATGATTCTGCAGATGTAACATGAGCATTTTAGCCTACTCTATTAAACTTAATCTTTCAAAAACTTGTGTTGATGTATTGTTAAAGCTAATAAAAACTCCAAAAAGTAAATTTAGATTCTATGAAGGCACATCATCTGTCGACGCTCAGGTAAATATGAACTCGCTCAATAAATAGAAAAAAGCGGACTGTAATTTTATGCACAATATTTATTTCTTATTATTTGGAAGAGAGCTTTTTTGTAGCTCGTTACAGCTCTCCTTCCACACACACTCTCTCTCTCTCTCTCAGTGTTACAAGTTATACTAGGTGGCGCTACAAATCCGTGCGGATACATACCGCCGGGCGTTGCATTGTTTTAGCAATCAACAATATTACTACAACTATCAACAATATTACTACTATTACACAAATATTACTATACTAACAATTACTATTACACAATAAATTTCACATGATCATGAAAAGTAATATAAAGTTTTTAAAAAAATATTCATTCAATTGGCAATAAACAAATTTTAGAAATGGGCCTTTTAAAGATTTCTTTGTTTGTTTTAATACTACAAACACGAACTCTGCCATCCTTTCCTGGAAAGACTTCCACAATTCTACCAATTGGAAAATTACATATAGCCAAATTATCTTCCTTTATCAAAACCATATCTCCAGGTTTAATGTTTTATTTCTCTATGTACCATTTCGACCTTTGTTGAAAAGTTGACAAATAATCTTTGTGCCACTTTTTCCATATAAATTGCTCGAATTTAGTGGTTTTGTGCCATAAACTCAACATATTATCAGATACATTGGTTACATCAGGTTCAACAATTGATGTGAACGGTCTTCCGATCAGGGAATGGACTGGAGTGAGAACGCTCAAATCATTGGCATCTGAAGATAACGGGGTAAGCGGTCTTGAGTTTAAAACGGACTCAATTTGAGTAGTTACAGTCAAAAAATCTTCATAAGTTAATTTCTTATAACCCACTACTCTTTTCAGATGATATTTGAGGGATCTCACTGCAGCTTCCCAGAGCCCTCCAAAATTCGGACTCCTAGGTGGCAAAAATTTCCATTTGATATTTTCATGACTCATATAATTACATAAACTCTTATCAGGATTTTTAACTAAGCTAAGTAATTGCTGTAACTCATTATTACTCCCAACGAAATTAGTCGCATTATCTGAGTACAGAGTACTGCTTTTTCCTCTACGCGAAAAAAATCTCTTTAATGTAGCTATAAAAGCTTGAGAGCTCAACTCTGTCACAAGCTCCAAATGAATTGCTTTTGTGACAAAGCATACAAAAATCGCAACTTAAATTTTTTGAAAAGTACCTTTCCGTTGGTTCTTGTATTTAATTGTAAATGGACCGCAAAAGTCCACACCTGAAATGGCAAATGGAAAGTTTTGACTCACACGACTTTTGGGTAGATCACCCATAAGTTGATCACAAGTTATTGGTTTAGCTTTAAAGCACGACAAGCACTCACGAACTACTTTTCTACAAATAGATCTGCCATTGATTGACCAAATTCTTTGCCTTATAATAAACAATAATTTTTAAGGTCCAACATGTAAATTCATAATATGATTACTAATAATTATCAATTGTGTTAATTTATGTTTTTCTGGTAACAATAATGGGAATTTTTTTGTCAAAGCACAAATTACTATTGGACAAACGTCCACCTACTCTTAAGAGACCTTCTTCATCAATGAAAGGACATAAACTTCTTACCTTACTCTGCTTTGAAACTTCACCTGTAATTTCTAAATCTCTAATTTCCTTGCTGAACTCCCGTTTCTGCACTAAACTTACCAATTTCAGTTCAGCTCTTTTGAGTTCATCTTGAGACAAAGACCCAGTTGATGTGACATAAGTGCTCCGACAATTATCGATGAACCTATATACAAAACTTAATACACGAATGAGTTTACTATAATTATTACTAACTTCCAGAAAATTATCAAGAAAATTACCATTATCACTAATAAAACAATTAAAGTCACTAGATGGTTTAAATTCATTAGAAAATTCATCTTCAATAACTCTGGATGGAATGTCTCTATTTGGATATTCACTGTTACACAAGAAATTTGGTCCTTCAAACCACAATCTACATTGTGAAAGTTTATCAGGATCGATACCTCTGGAGATAATGTCTGCAGGGTTCTCAGTTGATGGTACATATCTCCAACTGTCAATGTTAGTTAAGTCTTGAATCTGGGATACACGATTGGCAACGAAAGTCTTAAGTAGAAATGACTCCTTACGTATCCAAGAAAGCACAATCATGCTATCACTCCATAAGTAGATGTTGGATATAGGCAATTCGAGAGCTAGTATCACTTTTTTCACTAATTTGGCTAGAAGCAGTGAGGCACAGAGTTCTAGTCTTGGGATGGTTACTCTTTTCAAAGGTGATACACGACTTTTGCTAGCAATCAATTTGATAGTCGCTGCTTGACCATTTTTAACACACTTACAGTAAACAACAGCACCGTAAACAACCTCTGACGCGTCGGCGAATCCATGAATTTCAATCATGTCAGCTCCCTCTGTAAGTATACATCTATCAAATTCCATGTTGTTAACACTCTTTAAAGCTTCGACAAACTTCTTCCACTCTTGGATTTGTTTCTCAGGTAGTTCTTCATGCCAGTCCAGTTTTAAAAACCATAGCTGTTGCAAAAATATCTTTGCTTTTGACACTACTGGTCCAAGCAATCCAAGGGGGTCGAAAAGGCGTGCAATTGTGGATAAGACACAGCGCTTCGTGACTTTCGAGTCTTTTCTTTGTGATGCACTACAGGTAACTTTAAAATAAAGACTATCTTTCTTCGGTCTCCAGGAAACTCCTAGCACTTGAGTTCCATCACAGTTAGTAAAATTATATATTTCTTCACCATCAGAATGTAACGCTGCGCAGTTGCTATGCCATTTGTGGAGTTGCATGCCAGCATTTCCTAAGATACCAATTAATTGATAAGTTTTAAGTTCTTTTGAAGTTGCTAAATTATCAGAGCCGGTCAACACATCATCGATGTAGAAATCATTTTCAATGACTGGAGCAGCAAGAGGATACTTTTCTCCGTCATCAATAGCTATTTGCTTTAACGTACTAGTTGCTAGAAATGGTGCACACACTGTACCGTAAGTGACGGTATTCAACTCGTAGGTTTTGACAGGTCCTTTCTCTTTTTCTTTCCAAAGAATAGGCTGCAATTTTCTTTGTCTTTGATGAATTAAGATCATTCGGTACATTTTCTTTATGTCTGCTGTGAAGGCATAGACATATTTACGGAGTCTTGTCATGATGGAAAATAAATCACTCTGAACTATGCCTTCATTTAATTGCAAAGAATTTAAGGAATTACCAGCTGAAGTAGGATAACTCGCATTAAAAACAACTCTTAGGACAGTTGATTGCCTATCAGGGCGGTAAATTCCTAAATGGGGAATGTAGTAAGTGGCTTCTTCCTCCTCATCATCCGAAATTTCTGACATGTGTCCCATCTCTAAATATTCATGAAGGAAATCTTTATATAAAGATAAATAATTTGGCTCCTTAATTAAACGTTTCCACATCAGATTTAATTTCTTCAACGCAAACTCTTTAGATTTTCCCAAATTTTTAGGATCCTCTTTTAAAGGCATCTTTACTATGTACCGTCCCTCAGAATTTCTAGCACAGGTTTTTTAATATGTTCTTCAGAAATAATTTTTTCTTTACTCTCAATTATTTCAGTTTCGATATTTTCTATCTCCCAAAAACTTCTAACAGTTTGTTCTAAATCAAGAGTTTCTTTAACTAACCCACAATGGATTTTATTATCCTCCATATTTGATATGCTTCCACTAACCCAACACAGAATTTTGTAAGATTAAATTCGAGTTAGGAGGGTAAATTTGCCCAGGTTTTATTAGCTCAAAAAAGGATTCCGCACCAATTAATAAATCAACTCTCTGCGGAATGTGAAAATACTCATCAGCTAACTTAATGTTTTCTAACCCTTCTATACACTTGTTTACTTTCTTTGAGGGTGTGAGATCCGTAATTCTAGGAACAACTAATAAATTTAGATCTGCGTTAAAAGTTCGGGCTTTATTTATTAAAGTAGCATTAACTTGAGACCTAACAGAAATAGCTGAATCATTCAACCCAGACACTACTTTGTTTATTTTATTCTTTCTCAATTGTAGGCGATCTGCACATTCTTTACTTATGAAATTAGACATAGATCCCGAATCTAATAAAACACGAACTTCACTCTCATTTCCAAAAGAATCACATAAATAACAAATTGCAGTACTTAAAAGAACTGTTTTGTTTTTATTCCAGACATAACTACTCGTGGCCGAAAAGATATTGGAGCCTGTGTTTTGTTCTTCGCATGCTGCAGGTGTAAATTCACAAGCAAGTGGAGAGAGGGGGGGGATTTCCTCTATCAATTTGTTTTTTATTCGATTCTGAATTCATAATGTTCTCCTCTCTTATTTTTGATTTCGCTGAATAATTATGTTCTCGATTAAAATGTAAGAATGCCTTTTACCACATTTAGCACAAGAATATTTTGATTTGCAAGACATCACTTTATGTTTACCAAGACAATTAAAACAAAATTAAAATTCATTATTTTTAACAAATTGTATTTTCTCATACACAGATAATTTCTTATAAGTAGAACACATATAAAGGGGGTGATTTTCATTACATAAAATGCACTTCGAACTCTTAAAATCAGACAAAAAGGTTTTAGAAATATTTCTTTCATTATGACTTTTATTATAAGAGCTCTTAGTTAAAGATTTTCCGCGAGATGTCATAAATAAATCGATTTCCTTTCCTAGTTTAATTCGTTCAAACCAGGTGTCCGATTGTTTTACACTTATATAAGTAGCGGTTTTCCTGTCCAATGTTTGGAAGAGTTTATCAGAAATTATTAGCAGATTTAATGTTTTGAAATCTGTCACATTTCTTAATTTTAAATAGTACTCCCAACTAGTTGTTAAACGTGACGTTCAATTAGCTCTATATTATTCTCTTTTGGCTCAGAACGAATGCGTGCAATTTCTAATTCAGTTTTTGTTCTCTCGAGCTCCTTTGGCTCAGCACGAATACGTGCAATTTCTAGTTCAGTTTTTGCTCTCTCGAGCTTTATATTCTCTAACTTTAATTGTTTTGATTCTTCAGACTTGCGCTCTTCTACTATTAAACTTAGTAGAAGTAAACGTAGTTTTGGTGTCTTCTGTAACACCTCAAACTTATAGAAGACACCAAAGCCATGTGGAGTAGCAACTATAATATAAATTGGATTAAAGCACACTCAGGCATTGAAGGGAATGAAGAGGCCGACTGGGTTGCTAAGGAAGCCACTAAGCTTGGCCAGATTGATTTTGAGATCCCGGGTGAAAAATGCGAAATTAAATCTTACATTAAGAACATTACTTTTAACCGCTGGAGAAATGACTGGAGGTCTAGTGACAAGGGAAGACAAACCTATAAATTTTTTAAAGACCCAAGCATAAAGCGCCTGCAGGCCAATTTTTATTTAAACCAGCTCCTTACTGGCCACGGAGTGTTCGGGACCTATCAACAAAAATATTTCAAAAAATCAGCTTCATGCATTTACTGTGGAGTGAGACAGGACATTGATCATCTACTTAAGCACTGTCCAAGATTCCGGGCACTTCGTGGAACCCACATGAATAATTGCGAAGAGGAACATCAATTCTTCGCTATATTGACCTGCAGGAAAATTGTGACTTAAATTATTAAACAAACCCTCGAGGACATTCTGGCCCCAGATCAACTGGCCCCAGTCATGAACCAACAATAGAGCATGTCATCGTTAATTTTTACTAATCAACTTTTAGCCTTACATTTTGAATTTTTATCTACTTTTGATTTTAGACTTCATAGACTTCTAGTCAGACTTTTACTTTTAGACATTTACTATTTGGACTTTTAGCTTTCATTGATTTTAGTTTTGAGATTTTTTATCTCTTGTTTCCTTATTATATAATCATTTAATTCTCGACATTTACACCGGCGCTATTGGGTTTCATTGCCTTTAACACATGTTTTTAATTGTCAAACTTTATTGTTAATCCACTTTTAACTGATCACCACCACTGTCATTTGGCGAAATTTTACTGTAACTTTAGTTTTTAGAGAAATTTTATTGTAATAATTTTACTTTTATCTCCGTATACCCCCCTGGGGTGGGTCGGAGTTCAACCTTACTATTAAACTTACTAGAT
This sequence comes from Parasteatoda tepidariorum, assembly GCF_982258835.1. NCBI lineage: Eukaryota > Metazoa > Arthropoda > Arachnida > Araneae > Theridiidae > Parasteatoda > Parasteatoda tepidariorum. Next base: position 69,700,811 of record NC_141763.1, read on the forward strand.
CACTAACATTTTTAGAGTCAGTTTTATATTTTTCACAACTTTTAATTATATCAATTAAGTTTACCACAGTCATATCATCACTAATCTCTAGATCTAGTTCACAGGCAATAAGCCTTAAATCATCTTTTTTACAATTCTTAAACATTGTAAATTAAAGTATTTTATCAAAAAATCAAAACAATCCTACTTTGAATGGGAAAGCACGAATCCACAGTTTTCTTGAAACACTGTCCACAATGGTTATCTCTTGGAACTCGAAACGAAACTCCTTTCGTTAATTATTTTAATTTTGCTGATTATTCCTCCGGCTCGACGGACCACTCATGTCGACGCTCAGGTAAATATGAACTCGCTCAATAAGTAGAAAAAAAGCGGACTGTAATTTTATGCACAATATTTATTTCTTATTATTTGGAAGAGAGCTTTTTTGTAGCTCGTTACAGCTTTCCCTCCACACACTCTCTCTCAATATCCAGATGTCATTTGATCCAGGAAAAGTAAGCACAGCGCCCAATCCAGCATCTATAGCGATCAGCTCGCTGCGAAAGACAGAGCAGTGATCAGGATTTCTCAACTTGATATGGTAAGAGTTGTGATTGGATCTGACGAAGACACCACTGCCAGAACAAGAATCGGCATTCCTACTGCCATCTGTATAAATAAGAGTTGCCTCGCTCGGAATGCTGTTGATCAATTCAAGAGCAATTTGTCTCAGATACTCAGGAACGTCAGAGGATTTGCTGACATGTACAGGAAGAAATGGGTGGAAATACACTCTTTGGAGTCCCTCGATTGGATCAACACAAGAGTTCAGATAGTGCGGCTCACTACTCTTGAACATATACTTCAATGCCTAAATATCTCTAAAGTGGACCTCTTTTCAGATCCACTTTTTGTTACAGACTTACTCAGAGTCTCTGGAGTCATGGACTTGGTTTAGCTCCGCTAACCGTGTGGGCCAGCAACAACAACACACTCTCTCTCTCTCTCAGTGTTACAAGTTATACTAGGTGGCGCTACAAATCCGTGCGGATACATCCTCAATGAGTAATGCATGTGAACTACATCTTTATTGTCCTCATTGTGATAGTTACATTAGTCAATTATGTAGTGATAATAAAAATTCAGGATGTCAAACGTGCTCAGAATCTTTCAATAGTGATGATACTCGATAAAAAAATTGCCATTTTTTTTCTTTATATGCCTCTTACATATCAATTGCAAATGAAATTTGAAACTGAGGATCTCCTTCATAGTATTAACATTTTTAAATCCAAATTTAACAATTCTAATACTTACAGAGACATTCTTAATAGTTGCTTATATCGCTCTACTGATGGTTTTCTAAAATCAAATAATGTATCAATTCAATTTAATGTGGATGGCATTCCAATTTATCGAAAAAGCAAATACGATATTTGGCCGATTCAGGTGAAAATTAACGAACTTGAACCACTAGAAAGAAAAAGGAATATTTTGGTGTGTAGCTTGTGGTTTGGCAGAAAAAAACTAAACATGAATGATTATCTAGTTCCATTTGTTGACGAACTTAATAAGCTACCAAAAGAAGGCCTAAAATGGATAGAGAAAAGCTGTTCAGAAGGACTACTTTAATATGTAACAGTGATGCACCAGTTCGTTGCGCCATGCAAAATTTTAAACAATTCAATGGACAATTCGGTTGCGGATTTTGTGAAGAGGAGGGAGAAAGAGTAATGAAAGGAAAAGGCTATTGCCGTATCTATGCTTTTAATGGAAAGTTAGCGCAGAGGAGAACCTTTGTAAACTGCATTGAGAGTGCAGAAAAAACAATCTCTACCGGTAGTGCTGCTAAAGGAGTTAAAGGTGCATCTGTATTGATGAATCTTTATCTAACTTTCAACATGGTTGATGGTTTTATACCTGATTATATGTGTGCTTCTTGGTGTGACAAGGCAACTTGTATGTCTTCTTATCGAGAGCTCGGGCCATAATTATTCGTTAACTGCCAAGGACCTTCGACTGCTAGATATTCGTATAAAATATCTTAAACTTCCTCCTGAAGCTTCACGCAAGTTACGTACAACTAAAGAAATTTCTTTTTGGAATGGCAAATATTTTTATTATCATCACCTGTGCTTCTTAAGAATATATTGAACAATCTTGTTTATAAGCATTGGCTTCACTTTGTACATGGTACAACTTTACCCTTGGGGTCAAACATCTCAGCAGATGATATTGAGAAAGCAGATTATTGTTTAATAAGGTTTGTGTTAGATGTTAAGAATATTTATGGTATAACAGAACAATCATATACATCTTTTGCTGCACCTGTCTGATACTGTAAAGGCTTGGGGTCCTTTGTGGGCAAATTCTTGTTTTACGTTTGAAGATAATATTGGAAAACTGAAAGACCTACATCATGCTACAAAGTGTGTACCTAAGCAGATTACCTAACAGCTTACACCAGTAAATCACTACTTGTGATACTTGTCTAAACAAGTATCACAAGTAGTAGTCTTGTCTAAACAAGAGATAAGTAATCATCAGATATTTAAATTTGTTGATGAGATGCAAGCAAAACAATCTGTAACGAAACATGCCATAACGTTACTGGATGGTAATTTTGAAAACCAATTTATCAAAACCTGTTGAGAACTTAAGAAAAAGCATTTAAAAAGTTATTGGGAAATCAAGTTACGTCATCATAATCCAACGTACAGTTTTATAAAAGGATGTGCTATTCTGGACACATTTTTAGTTGCAAGGACTATTGTTCTAAATTTATCCACACAGATTATTATGTTGTAGCATTATCTAACAAAAATTGTGTAGAAATCCATCATATTGTTGTTTTAAATGATGAAGTGTACTTTTTAGTGGAGAATATTCCAGTCACTAAATTCTTAATGTGCTATCCGCATGTTGGACTGTGATGTTGCTACATCACACGTGCGTTGTTATTCTACTCCTTAATAGTTTTTTTTGTTTCTGTTCATTTAATCACAATAGCCTTCCACTAAATTTAACTTTATGAATTGATTTTTTTATATCGATTATTCCAAACTTAACTGTAACCGAGTAGCGCTTTGCTCCTTTCCTCGTACCTTCTTGGCTCCAGTTGAGGAAGTCGCGATATGAGAGAAACAACGTTCTCATTTTTTGAAACTTTTAGGCTCTCACCTTTCAGTTAAATTTTTAGTACTTCACCCCTTTTAATGTGTAAGATGTAAAATATTTAAATTTAAAGTTTATCAAATAAATGTAAAGGTAAATCATATTTTGTTTAATTTTGAACTTTGGCAAAGTAAGATGCGCAACACGTGTGCCTTGTCGCTAATTGTTGGCGAGTTTCCATGGTAACAGTCACCTGAAAATGTGCGTTCCACATGAACGATTAGATGCCATATGAAGGGAGCCAGCTCCATCAAAGCGAACCATCATGAGATCAACTGAATAAAGAAAAGTTTTTGTAATTTGAACTAAGTGCCCTCAATTACTCAATTCCAAAAAAGCACCTGACCAGCTACGAAATCTGGAGATCCTTCGGGAACGAAGGATCAGGTTAATCACTTGGACAATGTTTTCAACTATACGATCCTTTACTCATTTTTAATGTAATGATCTATTCCCTTATTTACTTAAACTCATTTAAATCGTAACTATACGATATATTTTTGGTGCCGTGTGGTGCTGTTTTTCTTGTGATATGTATTGTTTAAATATTGCTTATTTTGATGATTATGATTTAATATATATACCAGCGGGTGACCGAGCTCCGCTCGGAGAAAACAGGTATCGAAGCTAAATCGAAGATTTAAATTTTCAATTGTGATTTATCAAAACAATACATGCCATAAGAAAATTTGTGAAACCATTGGTGAAAAGATAACCGGTTAAAGTGCACACCATTGTAAACTATCTAAACAAAGTTAGAGTTTGGAAAGGGAACTATTCTATACAAAGGTAAAGTTTGAAAAGTCATAGGAAATAAAATGTAATTGATAACAAAAAATTATACAATTAAAGACACTGTTCACAACGAATTCGTAAATTTGCTTCCGTTCATCCGCTTCTTGAAAATTCTTGTCCAGGAAAAGGCGTCGATGAGAGAGGTATTGTCGAGCATAAAAGACGATGTAAACTCCTCAGGAAGACGCGTCATCTTGGTGGTTGTAAGCGTTGCGAGGTTTCACGATGCATCCTTTCAGCTTTTCATTCGTAACAACGGTATTCAAAACGTGTCGCAGTATTTTTCTCAAAACAGCATCGATGGGCAGCGGGTTGTCGACTGGATCGCAGACTAATAGTTGACGTTCTCCATAGCTTGCTTCGTAAATTCCTAGCATCCAGTGCTCGCCTCTATCCATTTGAGCTCTCTTGTGAATGGGAATGAGTAGCACGTCGAATCCTTGTTGAACGCCGTATAGATAGTTGGAAGCCTTGTTCTGGTCGCTGATATCGTTGAGAAGAGCCATTCCTTCATAAGCGCCATCCGCTGTTGTAACGTAGAAGCGTGCGACAAATTCAGGGTGAAGTACGGCAACTTTGACGGTCGGGTAAGCTTGTTCGGCGTAATGGAGAAGCATTCTGACAATAACGGTATCATCTAGTTGTCCATTTGCGGGTAGAATTGAGTTGATCGCTTGTTGTTCCAAAATTCCGGCTCCTTGAAGAATTTCATGTAGAGGTGCGTTCTGCATGTTGAAAATGTAGCTTGAAATCTGACGAATGTTGAAATGTCGGACTTTGTTGACGGTGATTTTAACACAAAAGTTAAACTTTTCTCCACTTTGATAAATGTAAACTAATGCGAACCTTACAATTAAATTATTAATTCCTTCGTATATTATTGGTTTAAGTTGTCGAAAATTAATATTTCAATTGTAAGGTTCGCATTAGCATACATTTATAAGAGTGGAGAAAAGTATCTATAGCCATTATGGCGAACTAATAAAGTTTGAAAATATCCTATCTGTAACTCCGAACTGCTGGACCGTAGCGCTTCAAAATGTGCGCCAATCGATTCCTCGTGGCCAAAAACCCCAGACCCCCAAGTTTACCGGAATTTATTAATTCTGGGGCGATTTTCGACTTGGCAACCATTCCTCGTATTATAGTATAAGATATATGACAGAGGTCACAAATCTTATTACTAGAGGTAAAAATTACGAAATGGCTGAAAAGGTAAACATTAGCATTCAAAATTATAGTGGAGACGAGTCTCCAGAATGGTTTCTCGAGCAAGTAGCCGATTTGAGATCTTAATAGTTGGTCGGATGAGGTTGCTCTGTTGTTTTTAAAATCAAAGCTTACTGGCAATGACAGAAATTATTTTCAAACATCCCCAGAATTCAAAAGTGTTAAGTTTGATGATGCAATAGCCCTATTAAAATCTTCTTTTTTTTCAAATAAGGATGATCCTTGAATTAATCTATTGACTCTTAATAATATCCAGTCATTGTCGGGTGAAAGCATAAAAAATTTTGGCCACAGAATCAACACATTAGTATCAAAGACCTACAATTCTGTCATAGATCCCATAGCTCTCAATCAAATTAAATCTCTCCAATTATTGAATGCCCTACTATTAAATGTAAAAGAAAAACTAATGCTTGAGAAAACCGACAACTTTAAGGAACTTATTAATAAAGCTCATAGTATTTCAGTAGCCCAGCAGACTATGTTACAAGCTGAGGCTCATAACATATTAAGTTCAGTGGAAATTCAGTTTTTTCGCCTTTTGGCCAAACTCATCCTTGACGTTGAAAAAATTGAATGTCGGAACCACCTCTTAAGGTATCCGACTACCTTCGGAACAAAAAATTTCAAAAAACAATATTTTTAACAATATTATCGATTTTTATTACATATTATGATGTAAATAGAAATAATTAATAGTAAAAATTTTAAAAATACCAAAAATAATTTATTTAAGAGAGGTTTTATAACGTTTTTTAGTGAAAATTAATCGCTTGCGGAAAACACTCTATATTAAAAACTATCAAAGAGAAGGCAATCAAAATTTGTATCAATATTTTAAAGCTATCAGGTGAACCACAGATTAAGAGATATCTTGACTAGAAAAAAAATTATGTTACATTAATCATGTTTTTTCAAAATTTTTCACTTTTTTTCATTTTACGTAAAAGAAAAAATTCTATAAAACAAATTCTATCCCAAGTTATCTGAATTTTAGAGGTTAGTTACACAAACATATATGTAAGAAACATTCACTGAAAATGGGAAGACAAAATCACAAAATTTGTTTGAGTTATCTTGTTTTTCGTAAGTGAAAAATCGCAAAAAACTCATTTTGAGAAAAATGCAATTAAAGTTTATAATTGCACTTTACTTAATATTTATGACTGTTTGATAGCTAAATATTATTATGTATTATAGACACTACTCTTCTCAAGATATATGCAAAGTTTTACCTTTTTATTTAATGCCAGGAGTTTTCTGTGCACACATTTTATATTAGTCACTTGATGTTGTCAAGAATCAACAACTCACTTAGTCTTCAACGAGAAGGCAGTTTTACTGCACGAGCATTCTCATAATGTTATAATAGTTAAAAAAGCATGTATGACAATTAATTATATATAGTAATAATAAAAAATTTATTAAGAATTTTGATATTGTGAATATGAGCAATTTTTAACACAAATAGGACAGATATTATAAATAACAAATAAGGCGATAAACCTTTGAAATTATAAAAAGAAACAATATGCACTAATATATCGGATATATGTATAGCTTTAAAAAAAACAAATGATATTTAAAATTTGTAATTTAAAATTCGCCTTTCTTATATGTGGGACCTTCTTTCTTCTCCTGTCTAGACACTTTTCTTTTTTTGAAGGCTCTGAGCTTTCTGCGTTTGAGCTTCCTATTTGCCGAGGAATGTCTTTCACAGTCGACAATTCTCTCAGCATCCAGAGTATGTTGTCCTGCTAATGTATATCGACCAGGAGAGATTTTTAACTCTGTGAATAGCGAAAGTACCCCACGATAACCTTCATTAAACTGAATGACTGCAATGTTTGCACTCATTTTCAAAGTTGTCAGTTCAACAAATGTTTCTTTTGGGGCAATTTGCCACAAAACACCATTGAATGCCTCATTGGCATTTTGCGTTTTACCATGGAGGTATTTTTTTTAAGAGCTTCTGATCGCACAACTCAAAATAGGTTGGCTTTATGACATTGATGAGATTTTGGGGTAAGCCCTTAGATACTTCAGAATATTTTTCATTTGAAAACTTCGCACGCTGATATTTACACCAACTGTCAACACCTACAGGACATTGGCCATGTTTTGGCTCTGTAGATGTTGAACAGCAATGGTAAAATGCAGCTATTACAGCAGACTGCATTTTTTCAAGATTCCCAACATTACTGCGAATGGCGATCCCGTAATAATTTTGCAATCTGTCGATATATGAATCCGTTAGTTTTCCTTTACCACCGAGTCCCTTTTTAGTACTCTTTAGCTTACGCAGCCGGGATCCAACTCTTTTCTGTATGTGTCCAATACACTCGAGTTTTGTGACAGTATCATCACCATAAATGTCTTTAACCGTCGCATATGCCTTGGAATCACCGTCTCCGTAATATTCTGTGTATCGCAAGGACCGGGATCTTTCGGACCTCTCAAATATGCGCTGCACACCAATGGGTTCCATGCTTCCAGCAGAGCCCTTGTGATTTCTGCAAACATGCTCACTAGCGGTTGTGTCATTGGATAAATTACATATCCTACAGTATTGGGACATTGTCTCAATGTCTAAAATTTTGCCAGTGTTGATTGAAATAACACTAACACAACCATTCAATGATGAAAATCCCCGGCGTTGCCATGTACCATCAACTGATACTCCACAATCTTTATTATCATTTTGGCTTTTCACAGATTTCGCAGCTTCATTCATTGACTGTTCTGCAGCTAAAGTTGCAACAGTCAACAATTTAGCCTCTTGTTTTCTGAAAGCAACTTTTGATAGAAAGGGAGGAAGATTCAGTATAGTGCAAAGCTTTTTAGCAGCAGTATAACCTTTGCCGATCAATCTCAGGCCAAGCACAAAACGTGTGTTGATTTCACTTTGCTTGTTATCCTTCTTTGAGGTACAGAATGCTTTGGCAAAATCACATTTTTTGCACACCAAAGTCAAGTTAGAAGAGAGGCCAAACCTTGAATCTTCCAAAATATTCAGCTTGTTATCAAAACAAATCGGGCAGCCCAATGAAGTAAATACAGCAATTAGGATCTCCATATCTATAATTCTATTACCACATATATTTTTATCCTCCAAAGAGCTCACTTCATCAGTATAATCACTTGCAAAAGATAATTTTGAAGAACTTGCACTAACTGAAACATCAATCTTTTCAGTATCAGCACATTTATTAGAATGTTGATTTCCATGAAATGTGCGTTTTTTTGATCGAGTAGTTCTGTTCTTACCCATTTCATTTAAATTAGTATAAATTTTTTAAAATAAATCAGAGAATTTGTTAAAAATACAGCAAAGAAGAAGAAATAAAATGAACGCTTCATATGTAAACAAACAATTGCAAAAATTCAAGCATATCGTCTGTTGCCAACTAAAAAAAGCACAGTTACATAAAAAAAATTATTCAGATTCATTAGCCGAGAGTCTAGGAGCCTTAAAAATTAAATATCTAAATTTTATTTTTACATAAATAGAGAAGAAGTAAAACTATTGGTTAGTTTCGGTTTCGTTTTTGTCACTTACGATAAATTTGACAGCTACCATTCATCACTAAAATTACCATAACTAAATTTCTATTTGACGCATATGCAAAAACAAGACATTTTTGAAAACTAGAGAAATGGGGCAACATAATGAGACAATAAACTGAAATTTGAATTTTTCGTCGAAATACTCGATTTCAAGGTGGTCGGATACCTTAAAATTTCTGCAACAAATTGAGAGAGGTAGCAAGAATTACAAAATTAGGAACGTCGCAGTTCGCAAATTGCTAGACAAAAAGAATTCTTAGATTAAGAAATGCAATTGTAAAGGCATCAGAGCATAGAAAAGAAACTAAATGTACAAGCTGATCTAATAAACGATATGAAAAACGCTCCACGACATGTTTTTGGAGACCATACATGCTGTGCTTCATACTTTTGTAATGATAGAGAACATATAAATCATATCTCAGAATTTGAAGAAAGTGGAATTTTGTTTAAAATCAAGGAAATTATAGGGAAATTGACAAACCATGCCAGAAGCTTGCTTTATAATTCTACTAATAATACGGTGGAATCTTTTAATGCCAAACATGTCGGGGGAAAAAAAGAGGATATATTTTCCTTTAAAAGGGTCTTATGGGTCTTTCTTTGTTGACTTTTAATCCACCTTATCTGTGAGCGGAGCTTATTTTCGCTTGCAGACGTAAAGGTCCGCATGAACTTTCAACAACCGGAACTTGTTTGTTTGCTAATGTTTTTGCTTAGGCTGATGCAATCATCGTAAACAAATATTAAGTTTTAATAAGAAAAATACATAAAAGTTGTAAACGTGATGTCTAATAGAAAAAGTGGTGGCGACACTTTGGACCACCCAGTAGAAGGGAAACCTTTCTTTTTTTATGCTCAGTTATAGGTTGTAGTATGAGAAGAAATAGTAATCTTCTATCTACAGTAAAAATGTTTCGCTTCCCAAATGATCCTGTTCGTCGAGTTGTCTGGTGTTATTTCATGAAAAGAGAAAATAGGACTCCAAACAAAAATAGTTTGATATGCAATGCCCATTTTGTCACAGGTGAGAGAACATTTTATCTCTTACTATTGTATAATCGTAATATACGTACATTTATTGATATTTTACGAAAATAGACCAGTATGTGTCCATCATGAGAGAGATGTTTGATAATAATTATGAGAAAAAATTTGTCAGCAAGGTGTTCATAAGAAAAAGAACGATAACTTATTTTTGCTTATAGTTTTCATTATGTATTTTATGTTCAGACATTTTTGTTTCCGTCATTTTTTAAGCTCTGACTGATTATTGAATTCTACATCGCTTAAAAATTTCTACATTGCAGTTCCTCAGTTATAGGTATTAGTTTAGTATAATGTAAATAGCACGGATCAATTATTTGAATTAGCTGCATTAGAAGTTAGTAAGCTATAAAGTGTAAATATATGTAGCAAGTATCATAATTTTTAAATTTCATATCAATAATAAATTATATATTTTTTCCCTTGAAGTTCCAGTTGTTGTCCAAAAATTAAATTGCTTTTTCTTTGAACAATTATTTCTGTTTATTTGTATAATTCTTTATTTATATAAACCAAGTATTAAATTAATTGATTTGGACTTATAATAAATATTAGTAAGTCGTTTTAGTCGAACAGCCTTAAATTTATTCGTTTTTTTGAAGTAATTACACTAAAGAGCCAAAAAAACTGGTATACCTGCCTAATATCGTGTAGGGCCCCCGCGAGCACGCAGAAGTGCCGCAACACGGCGTGGCATGGATTCGATCAATGTGTGAAGTAGTGCTGGAGATAATTGACACCATGAATTCTGCAGGGCTGTCCATAAACCAGTGGGGGGTAAGAGGGGGTGGGGATATCTTCTGAACATCGCGTTGCAAGTCATCCCAAATAGACAGGGACAGTAATGACGTATTTCATGACGTCAAACGACGCGTCCTTCCAATCTTGTTCCAAACATTCTGTCGAACGATCCATTTAAATGGCATTTCCTATGTCAATTTAAGACGGCAAGATTTTTAGTTTTTTATTGACATAAATAAATTTAGATAGCGCTTTTAAGAGACTTATTCCTAATTAAAGTAGTTTTCTTTATACGGGGTATCAGTAGATTTTACGAGTTAAGTGTATTAAATGCTATAAAAAAAGTTTCAAAATGGTTATGTGTTTCGCTCCAGATTGTAAACATTATAGTGAAAAGAATGGATGCAAATTTTTTACATTTCTATTAAAGGAGGCTGAAAAAAAAGTATGGATCAAAAACATCAGGTAAGTTATCTTTAATTTTGATGTATGAAAATTTAAGCGTCAATATTTTTAACTCTTGTCTTATGTTTATAATAATGTCTTATTTTATTTAGAATTTGTTACATATTCTTGACCTACATCTAATTTTTTTCTTCAGTTATGGAAAGGCATGCATTGTTTTACAACGTTCTGAAAATAATTTTTAATCTATAATTAGATCGTATTTATCAATAATGTCTGTTTATTTAATTATGTCTGATGATAAAATTTGTAGTTTTTGTAAACTTGGTTTGCTTAAGATTTTCTGATTATTGCCGCTAATTCTCATAAGCTTTAGTTTTTAACTACTAAATAGGAATAAATTATGTAACTAACTTATTTAATATGTATACATATGGTTAAATCTGCACAGAGTTTTAGTTTAAACTCAGATTTATGACTTGAGAATTTTTCTTGTTTATATTTGTTAACATCATCATTAATTAATTTTTAACAGTAGTTTTATGTATTAATTTTTTGAGAAAATGAGGATACCTTATTATTAGATAATTAATATTAGATTATTTCTTAACGTAACTAGTGTAGTGCTATGTTAATGTGTAGTGTTATAATAGTGTAGTGTTATGTTAAAAGGGTCACTACTATGTTTAGTTTCCAGAATTTTAATATATAGAATAGCTAAATTAAAGCAAATTTAAGAATTTATGAGAATTTATTTTATTTAATTAAGATTTTTAATTAAAGAAAAGCATTAAAAAGCTTTAAGTTTCCTATATTATATAGACAAGATAGGGAGCCATCATCAAGCTCAAGAATTTGCTATTATCATTTTAAGGATGGTATTAAAAAAATGGCCCTACAATATTTCAAAGGAATGAAGACATAATATTGATCAGCTCTCCAGAAAAGAAAAAAAGAAGGTATTATAATTTAATCTGTCTTATTGCACACTGAGTGTCAAGGCTTTTAAGATTTGGTGCGACTGCGATTACAATAACTCTGTAGAAAAGCAATCTCTAAGGATGTTGGATACTTAAAAAAACTGATTTATAATAATTTTATTTGTAAAAGGCATATAAATTATATAACTTATTAAATTAATTCTTAATTAAACTATATTAATTAAACTGTGAATTTAAAGTCTTGTGTTATTTGTTGATAAAATTTGCCTAAAGTTTACTAAAACTTATTATGAGGATGATTTTAACCTAATAAAAGTTTCATGTATTACTAGAAAGATAAATGTTTATTTTTATAAGAACAAAAACACTGTTTTTTTTTATGCATTATTTTTTTTTTTTTGAGAGAGAGATTGTTTTTTTCAATTAATGATAAAACTTTCTATTTACTTTTCAGTAGCTGGCGGAAAAGTTATAAAAATGTGATGATGCTTTTTTTTAAAAAAGCTATGAAATGTTTATTTTATAACTCATAAAGTCTGGATTTGATTTAGTATTGAAATTCTACTTATTACTATGTATTGAATAAATGTATTTTTAAATTTTAGAAAGTCTCTTGACTTGCCTAGAACCTCGGATGTGACAGTCCCTTCTGCTTCACAATTCCTTCATACGAATTCAAGTGCCACTATCATGGAAGAGTTAGAATTTCTTCAAAATGAGAACAAAAATCTCAAAATTGAAATAGAAAATTTGAGAAAATCTAATTCAATGTTAGAAATCGAAAATGACCTCCTGATAAAGAAAATGAATTCTTGAAAGTAAAGTTGAATGATAAAAGATTCTCTTTTTCAGATATTAAAGAGAAAGATGAATTGGTCAACTATTTTACTGGCTTTCCCAACCAGGAAGTTTTTAATATTGCTTATAAAATTTGTATTAAAGGCCCAATTAAATATTGGGAGGATTGGAACGTTCAGGTTGTAACAAAAGAAGATCAACTGTTACTGACCTTAATGAAATTAAAAATGAATTTGGGTCATGTTGATTTATCTGTTCGATTCAATGTTTGCAAGAGCACAGTAACAAATATTGTTATGACATGGATTCATGTTTTACATGAGAGATTATATGAACCCTTAATGAGTATTGTTCCCTCACAACTTAAAAATCAAATCTGTTTGCCTTCATGCTTTGCAAGCTTTCAAAATTGTAGAATGGTTGTTGATTGTACAGATTTTTGTACAATCAGACTTAAAAAATTGAAGCACCAACGATTATTCTACAGTTTCTATAAACATCGCCACACTATAAAATGTTTAATTGGTGTAGCCCCTAATGGTTCCATAACATTTGCTGGTCATATGTTCCCTGGTTCAACCTCTGACAAAGAGATTTTTAAAAAGGGCAGTTTATGTCAGATTTTTCAACTAGGTGACCTAGTTCTTGCTGATAAAGGCTTTTTAATTACAGATGTTGTCCCAGATGGTGTTTCAGTTAACATTCCCCCTTTTCTGGCTACACAGGAATTCACACCCAGCCATGTTCAGAATACCAAAATGATTGCAAGAGCTAGGATTCATGTTGAGAGAGCGATTCGGCGAATTAAAAGTTTTTAAAATCATGGTATTAATACCCAATTTTCTTTTCCCTTACAGTACCAAAATTATGCAAATAGTTGTAACCCTTACAAATTTTCGACCTCCTTTAATAAATGAAGTAAAATATCTTTATGAAGCCTAAATATATCTATTCTAAATTATGTTTAATATTATTTTAAATTTCTAATTTTCATTTTAAAATGTGAAAGGAACAATATTTTTAGGTGTTATATATGAATTTATCTTAAAATCTCAGATTCCTATTTTATTCGATCAGAAAGTGCAACATGAATTTTTTAAGAATTCTTTAAAACATACTTATCCCATACATAAACTTTTATTTAACATTCATATTTATTAATCTATGTATTCACATAGGTGTTTAATTTTTATTTCTTTAATAATATTAATTTCAATTAAATATAATTCAATTTTAATATAGAAACTTAACTCTTTTTTTAATTAATGTATGTATACATATTTAGTTATACAGCATTTATATTTGGCTAATGTTACTGTTATCACTTTTTATGGAATAAAATTTGCATTTGACAGTCTAAATCTAAATTTTTTAAATTACCTTCATAGTAATATTTTATTTGCTACAGTGCTTTGGCTTACGTTTAACTCAACATTCAAGTCACCATTATCCAAATTTATTTTTAATTTCATAATACTAATACCTACAGTTTAATTGGTTGTAAATATATTTTAAGACCTGTCAACTCTCAAACTTTAAAGTTTTATATAAATTTTTTTTCACTTCCTATCATTTTAGTAAATTTACCAATAAATTTGAGCTATTTTAAAAACGTGTCTCTTAAATGTTTTATAATTTTCACTAATTTACCTGACTTTATTCATGCTCCTTTCATAACTTTTTAATTCTTTTAAAACCCTTTGTTTGATGCACTGCATCCTCTTTTAAACCTTGTGCCACTAAACTTTATATTCAAAACAATTCTCGCAGACTATTGCTATATTAAAGTATTTTTACTAGCTTTTTTAATTGTAAGTTATGTATAGTTGATCAATTCATCTGAACTCTAATAAATAAATTTTTTTTTTACTTAAATGAAGCATAATTTGTCTCATAATTTGAAACTGTTGTCAATAGTTACAGTGCTGACATTTTATGTTAACTTATAGAAAATACTTATGTACAACAAAATAGAAATATATGTTTTGAGTGTATATATTTAAATCTAATTTATAAAGTCTGTGTGTAAACCTGCTATCAACAGAGTTCACTATCATTTTTTGTTCACGAATAAACTTGTGTCTTTGTTTACATTAATGTGTTTATTTTTAATTGAAGTATCTGTATGCAATATAATTTAGATACAACTTAAGTTTGATGCAATACATCCTCTTATAGACCTTGTGTCAGTAAACACTATATTCAAAACAATTCTCTCAGACTATTGCGTCCAACCTTTCAGATATTAAAAGTATTTTCATTAGCCTTTTCAATTGTAAGTCAAGTTTCGGAGTTTGTAATTTTCTGAAGTTGGCGGGTCTGTATAATCGTAATAGTTTTTCTCATTTATCTTTTTTAGAAATATATTTCGACGTTGATAACAATAAAGCGATATTTATATAAAATTGTACTGTTGAGGATTTCATCTAAACTCTAATGAATTTATTTTTTTATTAAAATAAAACATAATTTGTAAGTAAAACTAGTGTCAATAGTTACAGTGCTTACATTAAACATTTTTCAATATACTTATATTTGTATATATATATAATTCTATATTTATAAAGTGTGTGTAAAAGTGCTATCGACAGATTATTTATTAATAAACTTTTTTCCTTGTTTATATTGTGTCTATTTTTAATGTATGTATCTGAATAAAATGTAATTTAGATAAAAAATATAGAGCATTGATATATTACTTAACATTTTATTTGCTATAAATAATTTAGGTATGTACGAGGGTTGCTATTTATATTTCTGGCCTAATAATGAAAAAACAAACATGTAGGATCGAAATTGGTTTTATTGTTTTTCACAATATTCTCCATGATGAACAATACACTTTTGCATACGTTTGAACCAATTTTCAAAGCACTTTTTCCAGTCCGATTGAGGTAACTCCAAAACATGCGTTGTGAATGCATCAACCGCTTCTTCGGGGGTCGAAAATCGTTGTCCACGTAATTTATTTTTGATGTGTGGGAATAAGAAGAAGTCATTGGGTGCCAAATCAGGACTGTACGGCGGATGACCCATCAGTTCGATCTTTCGCTCCGTCAGAAATGCCTTTGTTTGAGTCGATGTGTGA
Source organism: Parasteatoda tepidariorum (assembly GCF_982258835.1). Taxonomy (NCBI): domain Eukaryota; kingdom Metazoa; phylum Arthropoda; class Arachnida; order Araneae; family Theridiidae; genus Parasteatoda; species Parasteatoda tepidariorum. The sequence goes on from NC_141763.1 coordinate 69,716,579, forward strand.
GAGCTCGCATTGTCATGATGAAGAATGATTCGCCTGTTCTTCTGCTTTTTTCGAATTTCTCCGATGACTTCTGGCAAATAAATGGTCGTGTACCATTCAGAACTGACCGTCCTGCGTTGCTCTAACGCCACTGTTGCCACATGACCGTTAATGCCGAAGAAACAGGCAATCATTTGTTTCGAACAACTTTTGTTGGTTTTGCCTCGTCTTGGAAGACCCATACAGTTGATTGCTATTTTGTTTCCGGCTCATATGCATAGATCCATAATTCGTCACCTGAGTAGATGTTATATACAGCCTTTGATGTACCTTGAACGTATTTTTCCAACATTTCCTTGCACCAATCGACACGACCCTTTTTTTGAGCGTTTGTCAGATTATGCGGGATCCAACGCGAACAAATTTTTTTTACGCTCAAATGTTCATGCAATATTTTATTGATGCTAGTCATACTAATGTCCAAAGACGCCTCTATCTCACGGTATGTCACATGACGATCTTGCTTTATCAGTTCATGCCCAGCATCGATCTTTTCTGGCACAACAACGGATTTTGGACGACCTGCACGGGATTCGTCCTGGATCGAACATCGACCACGATTAAATTCGTTATACCAATTTTTTACAGTGCTGTAGGATGGCGCTTTATCGCTGAATAAAGAATTAAGTTCATCGAAGCACTCTTGTCTTGACAATCCACGTCGAAAGTTATGAAAAATAATGGCACGAAAATGTTCACGATTCAATTCCATTTTTTTAAAGAGAAGAACTTTTCAATTTACTGTCAACAACACAAATGAAGCTATAATGGTAAATCGTCTGCTGAATTTATGTTGGCTGCGGTCGCCTAGCAACACTTATTGTTGCCAAGGCCAGAAATATAAATAGCAACCCTCGTATAAATATACCTTTTTCTATGTATTAATTTGGGTTTACAGTATTATTTTAAAGAAATGAATGGTTTTCATAAAATAATTTATGAATAAAATCAAACAATTTTGAGTTTAATTAATAATGAGCGATAGGATATGATCAATCAAAAATAGACTTAGCAAGTTATGAAACAAATAACTAAAAAGTTAATATTTTGATATGTACCTAAAAATTAAATGAATTTAAAATATATTCTCAGAGCTGTAATGTACACAAATCAGTTATGTTTTATAAAAAAATATATATACGGTAAACAAACCATGCTGAGGCTGGATTAGGACACTCCAGTAGATCTTTTTTTAAGGCTTCCTTTATGACACACGTGCTCCATATAATTCAATACACCCGGTTATTACAACATCAAGATCTTACAACGCCATGCCCAAATGATTGGTGAGAACAGCCAGAAAGCTTCTGTTTCTGATCTGTTCCAAGAACAAACCTAGAGACAGGAACCATCTAGCAAACACCTAAAAAGAAATTATATTATTACTACAAAAAATATAATAAAGTATGTATCTTTATATTTCAAAAGTTAGTGAAATTAAAGCTTGTACTTAGTCCACTCGTAACTGCAACTATTAAAAAAAATCAATTTTTGTACTAACATCAGCTTCTTACATTTCGTTTTTCCTTTTTTTTAATGTATGGAATAATCATAATGTATGAAAAGAATTGCTTTAGTATTAAGCATTATATAAATATATTGTTAAAAATTTTATGGTAGGTAGGGCAGGCTCACATTCGGAAGAAAATGTTCGAATCTCGCGTCGTAAAATTTTCGTATAGTAAACTATGGCAGGTTCACATTAAATCTATCTGTGCTAATAGTTCCAATAAAAATACCTCTAGGGGTGCCGGATCGGAGAGAGTTCATGCTCCAGTTCAGGTCTAAATTATGATCTGTTGATGAATGTGTCCTCTCAACAAAACTGGATGTTTTGTATGTAAGTTGTCTCTGGATCATCCTCATTGATGCTTCTCAGACTGTCACCAATGGCCCATTGTGCAACGATAATGAAAAGTACTTACTACAAAGAGATATTTAGCATTATGCATATAATCATAACTTTTACCATCATTTCATAAACCTTGAGCCATATTTTTCTAAAGGTTTCTCCTGAAATAATAAAAAAAGATAAATATTAAAAAGCTTAAAGTAACAAATTTTGTTTGAATAAAATTTTACTGAAAATGATATTTGATAAAATATTTACCATGAGAACAATTCTATGTTTAAATTAATAGTCAAAATGACAGGTAATCAAGCTTTTTTAACGAATTTTAAGTGCATTTCCAAACATAAGCAAAACAATAAGTTAGAAGGATGAGACTAAATTGTAACAATTCTCATGCTAATATAGGAAAACCATGATCTGAAATTTTAAATTATAACAAACAAATAATTTCTAAATGTATTTAACTTAATTTCATAAAAAATAATTTTTAAATCCCTGTGGACTTGATGATTAAAAAGGATACATTAATTTGCTGGATAAGGCAAGCTGGTCCTGCAATTGAAGCACGCTAGCATTTTCGAAATAACAGATTCACGGAGAACAAAATACAAGAGTTTTAAAATATGTCATGCATCTACGAGATTATAAATGAAATTGTTTTATAGAAACAAATTTCCAAGATAAAGGCAAATAATTATATATTAACACAAAATTCATTAGATATTTTTTTTAGATCTAACACCTAGTGTATAGGTACATGACCAAAACATTCAAGATTATTAAAATATATACACACAACTCAAATGGAAAAATTAAAGAGCTTTAAAATGCGTCATGCAATAAAGATACTAAATTTCCAAGAATAATTTCCTAGCCGAAACAAGATAACCATACATTTAATGTTTATCACGGACAGAAACCTGCACATGCATTTTTTTTTTTTTAAAGATTATACACATGCAACCCAGAGAGAGTTATTGAAGAGGTGAGGTTTTAATTATGTCATGCATCAAAGTGATATTAGTAATTCAAAGTGATATAGTTTAAATTATATTTAAAATTATAATTTCCAGGCCGAAGACTGATAGTCATATATTTAATGTATATATTCAGAAGCTACCATCAACACAAACTGCACATACATTCTAATGAATAAATAAAACTCATGCATACACACACAACGATTGGATTGGATTGAATGTAGAAGTTTTATGGCACAAGATCCAGAGGAGGACATGCTGCGCCAAACAATTTGTTGAGTTAGATCTAATGGTAAATTGCACACAATAGTTTCATTGTCATAAAATAAATGAAAGTAATAAAATTGTTTATCTCAAGACACGTATTTTTAAAAGTCCATAAAAATCATTAAAAAGCATAATTCTATAAAATACACAAAAAAGGTAAAACGGTTCATGGGTAGGAAATAAGAGTGAATAAAATCAGATAAAACAGTTATATACAATATATAATACCAATAGCTCGCAGAAATGCGAAAATGTTGGGATGACGAATATCATCTAACAAATCCTTCATACATAAAATCGTGCTATTAAAAAAGGTAAGACGATGTTGGTTAAAACAAGGACAAATGGTTAAAATGTGATGAACCGTAAGTAAAGTATTGCAAGAGTCGCATTTGGGAGGAGATTCTCCAAACAACAGATGAATATGCGTGAGTCGAGTGTGGCCGATTCTGAGACGATTAAGTTTTACATCTGCATTACGTAATCGTAATACAGTTAAGGGGTCTATGTATGGTTTGATGTTATGAAGTTTATTTTGAGTTTGAAGGTCCCAATGTTGTTGCCAAAGGGACGAGATGAGCTGTTGAACATGTAGTTTAATGTCTGAGAATGGTACAGATATGGTTAATTCAGTAGTTGTAGATCGTGCTGCAGAATCAGCCAACTCATTTCCTGGGATACCGACGTGACTCGGTATCCAGCAAAATGAAATATCAAATCCCTTTTTGCGAAGAGCGATTAATATATGATTAATGAGGCATAAGATTGGGTGAGTATCGCTGCGAAAATTTTCTAGCTGGTTCAAAACGCTCTTACTATCAGAGTATATAAAATACTTTCGTTCGGAGCGTGAAGAAATCAGCCGCAATGCCAAAAGGATGGCAACAGCTTCCGCAGTGAAGACGGAACAAATATCTGGGATCTTGTAGCTATAAGTATCATCAGCGATGAACACACACAACGAGGTTTAAATTATATCATGCATACAGCTATAAAAAATTTATAGCTAAAATTTCTAGATAGTCATACATTCACACACACACATTTCTGCAAAACATGCATACTACATACATACTATTTTGTTAAAAAAAAAAAAAAAAAAATATGACCTGCTAATAATTTTATAAGTTCAACAAAAATTCTAAATGGAATAAAATGATGCAATTTTCCTTCATATAGATAAAAAATTTTTTAAATTCTCATATTGAGAAAGTCAAAATGTTTACATGCAATATTAACAAGTCATATTTTACTGAGAAAAAAAAACATTAAAAGCTGTTAAATTTATATAACAAACAAATATTTAAAAGAAAAGAAAATCTGACAATTTTTACAATCACTTACTAATAATAAAACTAATTACTATATTTGATTATTATAAGGGAAAAAAAACAAATCTAAAATATAGACAAACAAAATTACAGGATTATGCAAGTTCTACTAAGCAGTATTTACAAATAAAAATCTAGGGTATTAAAGAAATATACATAAATAAATTATGGCGTAGAATTTGTTCTACAACATGAATAATCAAAAATAAAGCAGTATTTACAAATAAAAATCTAGAGTATTAAAGAAATGCATAAAGAAATATACATAAATAAATTATGGTACAGAATTTGTTCTACAACATGAATAATCAAAAATAAAATATCTAGATTATTATTATGGATGATAAATTTTCTGATTTCTTGAAAATATTTGCAATTAATATACCAAATATTAAATAAAAATTCTTCCAATAATGTATACAAGCATTCTCAATTACGATAATAAAATGAAATTCAACAAAAGAAGTTACAAATTCCTGAATAATACGATATATACAATAAATATATTCAATTTATATTCCAAATATCAAATTAAAATCATATCATATACACAAAAAATTTTCATAATTATTTACAATTGATAAGTTGTCTCAATATTATAAAAAAAAATTGATTTAATACAATATACATATTTTATGAAAAACTAAACATAAATTAAAAATAACATTTTCCAAATAATAAAATTCACAAGTTTCCAATTTCCAGATTATAAATACAATTTATATGGTAAATATTAAATACAAATTCTCCCAATCATATATACAAAAAGTATTCATAGTCATTTACAATTAATATTATAAAAAGAGATTAACATAATATACATATAAAAATTAAAAATAAAATTTTCCAACTACATAAGTCACAAATTTCCGATATATAGATATGTTATCAATTTACAATAACATTAATAGAGAAAATCAATCTAGGAAGCGGCAATGTTGATGATATCAGACGCTATACAGAAGGAAAAAAGAATTGGTGTAATTTTGATATTGACTTTGAAAATTTTTTTTTAAATAAATGATTCTATAGAGTCATAATGGTAAAGAAAATCATAGAAATAATAAAACACTAAAACAAACATTTACCTTTATGAGTCGCAAATTAGGTAAGGTACCCATTTCTTTACATAGAAATCTACCAGCATGTCTAGATAATTCCAATTATCATCTTTGTAAACTTCAAAAATGATGGTGCTTTTTAAAGTCCACAAAACTAAATATGTGGATGAAGAATTTAAAATGGCCATTTGTCCCTGCATCTGATGATAATAATCATGGGATTTATTGATTTTGTACATGCCATTTTCAATACAAAGAATATAATTTCTTACACCTTTTAATTTTTCCTGCATAACATCATTGCGGTAAGTGTAAGGGCACTTTACTTCCAATAACTTTAAGCAACCATCGTTGACTTTAATAAGGCCATCAGGGCTAGCACCCAAAAGTCCAGAAGGATGGAGCCAAAACCCTGAGCTTTCCACAGATAATTTTGTAGTATTTTCAAATGCAGAAACTGCAGTCTTTTCATTCTGTTTTCCCCATTGAACTTGCATAACTTTGTCAAGCTTATATAAACAGTTCAATTTTTTAAACAGGGAAGGGGGAAAACTATTGCGCTTATGGGCTGAAATAATTGACCCGAAATTACTCGACGTTAATCTAAGATGCCTATACTTGGCCCATTTTATGTTGGAAGCCTGGCCAACAGTTTCAAACGCTATGTTAGAAATTTCATCAGATGTTAAATGACACTTTTTTAAAAGAAATGCCTTTTTATCCGCTGACTGTAAAAATTCTGAAGAAAATAAAATTTCGTCCATAGAACAGTGCGGAAATTGTGAGGGAACAGGCTCATGGCTAAAAAGCCAACGAAAACCAACAATCTGACTCCGACTATCTAAAGCTTGATAAATTTCATTTTTAATAGCACTTTTATCCTTCTCAGTCGCTTTAAATTTCTTTGAAGGAAACAACTCCTCGACACTGCAAATTTTATTAACCTTCTTAGAAGGCCTCTTAAAATTCCAGTGACAAAGCTGATCAGTTATCGAAACATTGTGGTGTGCGTAGATTAATGCAGCTTCCATATGATGACATCGTGCCATACAGTGTTTCCCAAACTTATGACTTATATGGTAAATATAATTTATATGGTAAATATTAAATACAAATTCTCCCAATCATATATACAAAAAGTATTCATAGTCATTTACAATTAATATCATAAAAAGAGATTAACATAATATACATATAAAAATTAAAAATAAAATTTTCCAACTACATAAGTCACAAATTTCCGATATATAGATATGTTATCAATTTACAATAACATTAATAGAGAAAATCAATCTAGGAAGCGGCAATGTTGATGATATCAGACGCTATACAGAAGGAAAAAAGAATTGGTGTAATTTTGATATTGACTTTGAAAATTTTTTTTTAAATAAATGATTCTATAGAGTCATAATGGTAAAGAAAATCATAGAAATAATAAAACACTAAAACAAACATTTACCTTTATGAGTCGCAAATTAGGTAAGGTACCCATTTCTTTACATAGAAATCTACCAGCATGTCTAGATAATTCCAATTATCATCTTTGTAAACTTCAAAAATGATGGTGCTTTTTAAAGTCCACAAAACTAAATATGTGGATGAAGAATTTAAAATGGCCATTTGTCCCTGCATCTGATGATAATAATCATGGGATTTATTGATTTTGTACATGCCATTTTCAATACAAAGAATATAATTTCTTACACCTTTTAATTTTTCCTGCATAACATCATTGCGGTAAGTGTAAGGGCACTTTACTTCCAATAACTTTAAGCAACCATCGTTGACTTTAATAAGGCCATCAGGGCTAGCACCCAAAAGTCCAGAAGGATGGAGCCAAAACCCTGAGCTTTCCACAGATAATTTTGTAGTATTTTCAAATGCAGAAACTGCAGTCTTTTCATTCTGTTTTCCCCATTGAACTTGCATAACTTTGTCAAGCTTATATAAACAGTTCAATTTTTTAAACAGGGAAGGGGGAAAACTATTGCGCTTATGGGCTGAAATAATTGACCCGAAATTACTCGACGTTAATCTAAGATGCCTATACTTGGCCCATTTTATGTTGGAAGCCTGGCCAACAGTTTCAAACGCTATGTTAGAAATTTCATCAGATGTTAAATGACACTTTTTTAAAAGAAATGCCTTTTTATCCGCTGACTGTAAAAATTCTGAAGAAAATAAAATTTCGTCCATAGAACAGTGCGGAAATTGTGAGGGAACAGGCTCATGGCTAAAAAGCCAACGAAAACCAACAATCTGACTCCGACTATCTAAAGCTTGATAAATTTCATTTTTAATAGCACTTTTATCCTTCTCAGTCGCTTTAAATTTCTTTGGAGGAAACAACTCCTCGACACTGCAAATTTTATTAACCTTCTTAGAAGGCCTCTTAAAATTCCAGTGACAAAGCTGATCAGTTATCGAAACATTGTGGTGTGCGTAGATTAATGCAGCTTCCATATGATGACATCGTGCCATACAGTGTTTCCCAAACTTATGACTTATATGGTAAATATAATTTATATGGTAAATATTAAATACAAATTCTCCCAATCATATATACAAAAAGTATTCATAGTCATTTACAATTAATATTATAAAAAGAGATTAACATAATATACATATAAAAATTAAAAATAAAATTTTCCAACTACATAAGTCACAAATTTCCGATATATAGATATGTTATCAATTTACAATAACATTAATAGAGAAAATCAATCTAGGAAGCGGCAATGTTGATGATATCAGACGCTATACAGAAGGAAAAAAGAATTGGTGTAATTTTGATATTGACTTTGAAAATTTTTTTTTAAATAAATGATTCTATAGAGTCATAATGGTAAAGAAAATCATAGAAATAATAAAACACTAAAACAAACATTTACCTTTATGAGTCGCAAATTAGGTAAGGTACCCATTTCTTTACATAGAAATCTACCAGCATGTCTAGATAATTCCAATTATCATCTTTGTAAACTTCAAAAATGATGGTGCTTTTTAAAGTCCACAAAACTAAATATGTGGATGAAGAATTTAAAATGGCCATTTGTCCCTGCATCTGATGATAATAATCATGGGATTTATTGATTTTGTACATGCCATTTTCAATACAAAGAATATAATTTCTTACACCTTTTAATTTTTCCTGCATAACATCATTGCGGTAAGTGTAAGGGCACTTTACTTCCAATAACTTTAAGCAACCATCGTTGACTTTAATAAGGCCATCAGGGCTAGCACCCAAAAGTCCAGAAGGATGGAGCCAAAACCCTGAGCTTTCCACAGATAATTTTGTAGTATTTTCAAATGCAGAAACTGCAGTCTTTTCATTCTGTTTTCCCCATTGAACTTGCATAACTTTGTCAAGCTTATATAAACAGTTCAATTTTTTAAACAGGGAAGGGGGAAAACTATTGCGCTTATGGGCTGAAATAATTGACCCGAAATTACTCGACGTTAATCTAAGATGCCTATACTTGGCCCATTTTATGTTGGAAGCCTGGCCAACAGTTTCAAACGCTATGTTAGAAATTTCATCAGATGTTAAATGACACTTTTTTAAAAGAAATGCCTTTTTATCCGCTGACTGTAAAAATTCTGAAGAAAATAAAATTTCGTCCATAGAACAGTGCGGAAATTGTGAGGGAACAGGCTCATGGCTAAAAAGCCAACGAAAACCAACAATCTGACTCCGACTATCTAAAGCTTGATAAATTTCATTTTTAATAGCACTTTTATCCTTCTCAGTCGCTTTAAATTTCTTTGGAGGAAACAACTCCTCGACACTGCAAATTTTATTAACCTTCTTAGAAGGCCTCTTAAAATTCCAGTGACAAAGCTGATCAGTTATCGAAACATTGTGGTGTGCGTAGATTAATGCAGCTTCCATATGATGACATCGTGCCATACAGTGTTTCCCAAACTTATGACTTTTGTGTACCCTTTCTAAATTTTTTGTAACGCTGTGTACCACTAATAAAAAAATGAATGTATTTTTTACTAGAAAAAAATTGCTCAAAAGTTAAAAATCACAATTAGCTGTTGACACCACTAATTAACTGTTGACTCAGCAAAAAATAGCCAATAGAAAAATACTTAATCGTAACTTTTCATGGCTAGCTTTTTTTAAATAAATTTTTTTGAAATTTTCGTTTGTTGCAAGATATTTCGCATAAGAACGCGTACCCCCGATAAACTGTTCCCGTACCCCTGGGGGTACGCGTACCACACTTTGGGAAACACTGCCCTAGGACATGCCCATCTTGCGTCTTTGATAAAACCATCTTTTTCAAACATAATCTAAAACAGAAATATTTGTATAACAAAAAATTGCTGCAGTTACTTATTATATTCAAAGATATAGTTTTGTTAAAACTTAAAATCAAGGATCAACAAGCTTTTTCTGATAACAAGCCAAAAAAACTAAAAAATATCATGTGGAAAAGGAACATAAGAGTTGTAAAGGTTTAACTGTATAAACACAAAATCACAATAATGCATCAAATTTATAAAAACTTATGGCTACAAACAAAACTTGAAAAATGAAATACTTGAGGTTCACACTAAAATAATAAGCAAATAGAGCAAGATGTCCAGTATATAGTTAAAAGAAATTCACATTATAAAACAACTGAAAAAAAGTTCTCTTAATTTTTATCAAAAAAAACTAGACATTTTTTATAAGTTTAAAATATTAAAGAGACAAATCATAAATTTAAGAGCCAGGACATCCCTTATTTAAGAAAGTAAAATTTAGACCAAAAAGCAAAGTTTTAGAACTATTCTGCCCTATCTTGTTTTTTATAATGTATTTTTCATGCTATCATAATGTGCACAACTTATGTTACTCCCCTATACATTTAAAATAAAGAGATTTTACTTCCCAAATGCATATTTATTTCTCGTATAAGTTAAAAACACAATGTTCAGCACAAACTGGAAAAAAAAGTACAAGCTTGGTTCTTTTTTTTTCCTTCTTATGAGTCTTACCAACTCCTCACCAACAAAAATTATGGGAAAATAATGTGACATTCAGAATAACATCCGGAGAGGTAACATATAAAAACAAATAATAACATACTTGCACAGCATATATTTTATCCTTCATACTTGCATCATTTTTTGCCTCTATGACACCATCATCCGCTTTATATGAAAGCGAACTTACATGGTTTGCTTCTACAGCATTCTCTCCTCTTTCAATTAATTTAGTTTCATCAGAGAAAAACTTTACGATATGGAAGAACTTAATAACACTTTTTCTTGCCATTTCAGTGGTTAAATTCTACTCGATATTAAAATATTCACAGATTTAGATCACCCACTTTTCACAACATGGGAAACGCCATATTGTTTACTCTGTTCCAAACAATGTTTGGAACGAGGAGAGCTAGTGACGTAGGACTAACCCAGTCTATATCGCAGCGATGTCGTAGATTTGATGTTTTACCGGATTTCAGATACTTACGGTATACTCGTGAAATGGTTGTACATGAAAATCCAAATTTCATTGCTATCTCGGAGATGCTACAGTCGGTAAAAAAAAGTATTAGCACATCAATCTAGTTTCAAATATTTACGCAACGAAAAGTTCTAACTTTACCAATTAAACTATATTACACTCAATTTTCAAATGAAAACTAAATCACAAAATATAAAATTCCCGTCATTGTTAACAAAATATTTCCATAGAAAAAACGCATTTTATTTTACAAAAAAATATAGGCACACTCGAATTGCATTACTACCACTACAGATAAAAGAAGAATAAAACCTTATATTCACTTACTGAATCCAATTCATAACTTGTACTAAGGTTAGAATATTAAGTTGTAAATGACAGGGAAAGGAGGCATGTTGCTAAAATGGCCCTAAGAAATCCAACTCAAAGTGCTCGAAATTTAGCCAACGACTTTTCGTCAACTTCTGGCAAGTCACTAACGCCACAAACTATTAGAAATGTTCTCCATATGAGTGGTCTTCGGGGTAGGAGGCCAAGGAAGAAACCTTTTATTAGCGAGGTTAATAGGAAAAAGAGACTTGAGTTTGCTCTGACCTATCGAAGTAAGCCAATGGAGTTTTGGAAGCAAGTTATTTTTTCTGATGAGAGTAAGTTTGAAATATTTCAGCCAAAAAGCATTTTAACTGTTTGGAGGAAAAAAGGTACTGCTCTTGATCAGAAAAATATCTTGTCAACAATTAAGCATGGTGGGGGAAATGTGATGGTTTGGGGCTGTATGGCGTATAATGGGGTTGGAAATTTGGAAGTTATTAATGGTAGGATGACAGCTTTATCGTATATAGAGGTTTTGCGCCGTAACTTGAAAAGCAGTGCTAGAAAATTAGGCCTCCAAGACACCTATATATTCCAGCATTATAATGATCCTAAACATTCCGCGAATGTAACAAGGGAATGGTTGCTTTATAATGCACCTAGAAGGCTACGCACTCCCCCCCCCCCAATCTCCTGATCTGAACCCGATCGAACATCTTTGGCACCATCTAGATCAAGAAGTAAGGAATAACCACATTACGGGAAGAGATTCTTTAGAATCTACATTGATTCATTCCTGAAATAATATTTCCTCAGATATTACCAAAAAGTTAGTAGAATCTATGCCACGAAGATTAGAAGCAGTCATTAAGGCCAATGGATTGCATACAAGATATTAAAAAGCAAATCACCGATAATGAAAAATGTTTTTATTTGTTTCACTAAGTGTGCTAATAGTTTTTTTGCAAAAATATAATAATGTTTTTTTTGTTTTAAATTCTGTAAAAGCAAATGTGCTTTTTATTTTCACTTACTTTTGTTTTTACTATAATAAAGGTAAAGAAAATCCTAGTTTGGATTAGTTTGGTTATTTTATCTTGCAAGAATTTTAAATTAGCTTAGTATGCTAATACTTTTTTTGTCAACTGTATGTCCCATCTCCCTTGCGCCAACTATAACACCACGCTCAAACTCACTTAAATCTGTATAACCTGGCATTGTAGCAGCAGTAACCGATCTAGACTCTCGTTGTCTTATATACGCGTTACCGATCGCAGCGATGTACTTTGATTGGCTCCATACCCCTTTATTTGCATACTCATGCCTGTACCAGTTTTTTTGGCTCTTCAGCGTATTTTCTGAATAATTTCAATAAAAAATTTACAGCTGGTTTAAAGTTGTGTAATCATTTGCTAAATAATTTCAGTTGTCATAAAAATAAAAAGATAAATAGTTAAATTATTTACTAATTAAAAATTTAGTTAACTATTTGTTTATATTATACATTTTTTTTTAAATTTTGAACCCTGTTTTTTTTATTATTATAACACCGACAAAAAAAAATTCTATAATTTGCTTCAATTTAGCTTTCTTGTTGCTACATTAATTCTTGTCTTGTTTAATATAATTTCCTATGCAATCTTTGTTAACAAAATATGTTAAATTTTGTAAACAGTGAAGAGATTGCTTAGTTATTTGCTAAAATTTCTTAACTTTCAACATGACATTACAAGACCATTATAAAGAAAAATTAAACTCTTTAATTAAAATGTAGAGATTTTTTTTTCAAATGAAATTATAGTAACACTTCTTTTTAGGGAAAAAATCAAATGATTTGCAACAACCTGATTATATGCAGCCTATATTTAAATTTCACCCAGAAGCTGCTAGTGAAGCAGAAAAAAAGCTACAACGCTATGAACGGAATAAAAACCGTGCTAAATTCGATTCAGTGAATGGTACTTCAAGTGGTGACAACGGTAATTTTTATAACATAAAATGTTTCTTTTTGTATATATATTATTTATCATCATTAATAACTAAAAAAAGTGCATGTAATTTTTTTTACGTGCACATATATATTTGAAATAGTTTAAGTAATAGCCCGGTGTGTATAGAAGGATAGCTTTCAAAAAGATATTAATACTTATTCTTATGTTATTAAATACGTATATTTAATTTATTATTAAATTTTGCTTACATTTATTGCCTTCCTGGAAAATGCAATATGAATATGCAAGCTGTAATCCATAGAAAAAAAAACTGAGTGAGCAGTGGAGAATATATTTATTATTGGTTCCCACACTATTTGATAGTTTTGAACAGATTTTCGTACATTGGGACATGCTAGCAGATAAATTGAAGGAACGAAGCTTGTGGCCTAGCTGCGATTTTTGCTCAGCTTATAGCAATTTATGTTGTGAATAATCTTTTTAGAATTATTATGAAACAGAACATTGTCTTTTAAGTTATTCATAAAAACACAGTAGAAAATTATATTTTATTTAAAAATTTGAGTGTATTAATATTGAACTCTTGGAACTAGAATTTATTCAAAAATTAATATATTACATTTAATTTAAAAGTTTTGCTAAAAATTAATAGGTTTCACCACATTCTACATTTATTATCATATTACTATGGTGTAAAACAAAGAGTAAATATATTAATTAGTAATTGTATTAAATAAAAAAATACACAATAAAATTAAAGATGTTGTGGGAAGCTAAAAATATTAAAACATATAAGAGTAGTTTATGCAGATTAATTTTAGAGCCTTGATGTTAACTTAAAGGGGTTTTTTCTACTTTTTAAAAAAAAAAAAAAATATAGAAAAAGAGAGATTTGTATTTTACATTAAAATTGTATTATATATAAAATTTTTCTAAACAGTAAATAAAAAAAATTATTTTGGTTTTATTTTTTAATCAAGTGGTTTAATATAAAAATCCTATTTATTATTAGTTTTTATGCTAGAAATTACTTTATTTTACTTATAGACATTTATTTCTTTCGTATCAAGGCAGATGTCAGATGAATCTCCTGATGTCAGCTCCTTGCCTGCTTCCAACAATGCCAACATAATTTTAGTGGACGCAGCATCCCACACAGGTATATCACTAGATGATATGGAATACTTAGAAAGAAAAACACAAATCCTCGAAAAAGAAAGCACCCTCCTACGTGAAAAAAGCACATTAACAAAAACATTTTAAGATGTGACTCATCACAGCCCAGACAGATTTAAGTTTCATATTGGATTAAACAATAATGCAATAAACAATAATTATCGCACTTTTGACTTTAATTTTATCTGTATGGCAACCAAAAAAAATTTGCTTTGCTTTTATTAGTGTTGATGAAATAGCGACTTCGGCTGGTAAATGAAGAGCCGCTATTATATAGGGGTAGGAGCTGATAGTACAGTTTTTCACTCATGGGATAGACGTTTTGTCTGTCAATTTGAGGAAATGAATTATATGGCCATCACGAAAGATCTGCTTGAAGAATTTGCCCCAGTCCTTCAAAGATGTTTCTTTAGAAAATGTGAAATGCATTATTGAATCTAGTGAAATTTTTATAGAGAAACCTCATAATTTTACAGCAAGAGCACAAACATATTCCAACTATAAACACCATAATACTATGAAATTTCTAGTGGGAAAGCTCCATCTGGAGTAATTTGTTTTTATTTACAGAGCATGGGGGTGGAAGATTGTCAGATAGACACTTTACCCAAGGCAATGGGTTTTTAAACTTTGTTGAGAAAGATGTTATTCTGGCAGGCAGAGGTTTCCGGATTGACGACTTGCTGTTGAACAGGAATGTTAAATTGTGTATTCCTGCCTCAACTAAAAATAAGACAGCTGAGTGCTGAAGAGATTCGTAAATCAAGAAATATGTCGTAAGTAAGAGTCGATATAGAAAGAGCAATAAGGAAGATAAAAACATACAAGATCTAGGACTCAAATTTGCCTATCTCTATGATTAAAAAAAAAATAATGAACAATTTTCAACAATTGATGAGATCTTATGTGTTATTTGTGCATTGTGCAAACATTATCTGGACCCAAACATTATCTGGAAATATTACAGAATAAAGCTCTACACTGTTTTTTTTTTTTTTTAGCATGGGCTATATTTGTTTCTACTCAGTGATGAAGTCAGGGGCCCATGTTAAATATCCCTCTCTTGAAATTTTAAGTTTAAAAGAAAAATATATTCTCAACAAAAAGACCTTTTCTGTATATAATTCTTAAAATTTTTCGCATTTTTTTTAATCCAATATATACATATTTTTATGTAATATATTATTCTTTAAATTTCAAGATTTCATCAAGCATAATTTAAGGTAATATCTTTATAGAGAAAAGTGACATTTAACACTTAATTATTTGTGTGTGCGTGTGCTATATTTAAAATATAAAAAATAAAGTTACTTTAAACCAGAGGTGGTCAGCACATGTGCCAGTCGAATATATTTTATGTAGCACAATAACTCATTTTGAAAAAAAATTTAAATATAAAAGAATTAGTTAAAATTAAAACATTACAGAAACCACATTAGTGTTTGTTTCTTGTAAGATATTTCTTTAGACAATGTGAGCTGTATCATAGACTGCACAGAAATTTCCATTGAAAAGTCTAAAAATTTTAAATGCACGAGCTCAGACATATTCAAATTACAAAAATCACAATACGATGAAACTTCTTGTTGCAATTCTTCTGTCTGGCAATATTTACTTTGTTTCAAAAGCATGGGATGGCAGGAGTTTCCTCGATATTCTACAGCTGGATGACCTGATTCTGGCAGATAGAGGTTTTAGAATTGAAGAAATAATTAGAGCAAAGGGTGCTAAACTGCAGGTACCTGCCTTTCCCAAAGGAAAAGACCAGCTAAGTCAGCATGAAGTTGTATCATCGAGGAAACTTTCTAAAGTCCGTGTGCACATAGAAAGAGACATCATAAAGACCAAAACTTTTATTTAGAAGGCACCCTGCCAATCTCTGTGGTGAAAAAAAATGAAAAAGGGGAGTTCTTCAGAAGATAGAAACTGTTATAAATAACTTACATAAAAAATAATATAAAAATTATGACAAATAGCAGCACTATCAAATTTCTTTGCATTCTTGGTACAGCGATTTTGCCGAAGGTCTCTCTCTGGCTCCTTCTGATATGTTCAACAATTCCTCTAATTTTATCTAGAATTTTTTCAACTTCTTTCAGCCCTGCTTGAGCAGCAATGTTCAAAAAGTGTGCAAAGCAGGAAACATGCTTTCGTATTGGCCGCATTGTCTGTTGTGACACAAATAATTTTTGACGGGTTCTATTTTCTGACTATGTGTGTAAATTCCTTGCACAGATTGTCCGCAGAGCGACTCTCTAACATTTCGAAACATTCTAATAAGAAAGTTTTTAAGTTGCATTTACTATCTACAAAGGAGCTCTTCGTATCTCCGCTTTGTTGCTGTTTTTTTATGAGTTGGTAGACTAGTGTATTTAGTCTAATTTTAAATACCAAGATGGATATCGTACGTGTTTCTAAGTCTGGTGTTATCTTTGTCTCAAAGAAATAATGTTATATTCTAAAGATCTTAACGTAATAAATTTATCGCCAGCCATTAACGTTAATGTAGCTTAAAATATAAAATGCATATTACAATTTTATTTTGATAAAATACATGAAGATAATAAAACGGCTGATAGCGAGACGAATATATTTTAAATTCAATACGTGAAATGGTGCAGGTAAAATGGTTAATAAATAAGATTGAATAAAATCAAATGAAACCTGCTATATTCAATATAAAATACCAATAGCTCTCAGAAATGCAAAAATGTTAGTATAACGGATTTCCCCTAACAAATCCTGCATATTTACCCGAAAAAGAGAAAAGAATTACTTAAACTGAAAAATACAAAAGAATAATGAAAGCAATAAGAATTGTAGACATAAAAGCTGCGTTGAAATTCATTGTAGAAAGTTCAAAATTATGAAGTTCTTTTTTGGAAAAGCGTCAGAACCGTTGATACTGAAATTAAAACTTTGTTAAAGAAGTTTTCCGGTCGTATCTGTAAACCTAATGTAGAAATAAATGTGGCGAATAGACAAGAAAAGAAATCAATAAATTGCGTGAAAATGACAAATTAGATGTATATCGAAAGATACGAAGGCATTACAACGTGTTCATGTAACTATATATTGAATAATATTTCTAAAAGAGACAGTTTGCTGTCAGATTTACGTTGTTTGTCAATTGGGCGCACAACTCTTAAAAAAAAGTTTTACTCCTATTGGCAAAATAGCAAGAAACTTCGCAATAATTGATGTGAAAGATGAGCGGAGGATTTTGCAAGCAAAAACTGACTTAAGTTCTGTCAGAATTAACTTAAGAATTGATCATTTTTGGCAGAATACCATCTATAAAAAAACCGATTTGGGGCACTTAAACTATCCATCTTTAAGTAAACTAATTGAAGTTTTCTATCATTATCTCATAGAAACAGTGAGGTAGAGAGAGGATTTTCAGCGTCCCGTAGAGTTTTATCTGAAGATAAATCTTCAATGTCAGAGCGAGTTCTAAATGACAGATTAGTGGCCCGAGATTCCATTAAACTTTTTCTAAGGTTTCAGAAATTCCAATTACTAAAGAACTTTTAAACTTAGCTTATGGTGCACGTAAATCTTATCAACTTTATCTTGATGATCGCAAAAAGAAGAAGGGCTGAGATTAGAAAAAGAAAATCTGTATCTTTTTCCCATGGTCCAAGTTTTGAATTTCACGCCATGGGAAAGTTTGTTGTATTTCATCGTTTTTAATAACATTAATTTCTTCTTCTCCCAAAAATTGTTTTTACAGTTACGTCAGCCTCCTTATCAGAGCAATCTGAATCACTATCTGGCGTAATTTTCTTTATCCAATTCCTTTAAGAGTTTGCATATCTCATCATCTTTCAAACCTCGCTTACGAGGAGCCATCGGAATTGCTAAAATAACTTTGAGTCTTACTAAGACAGAGAGGAAAAAAACAGAAAGAACAGCTTAAGAATATTTGGCTAAATTATTTTCAGACTGATGTTCAATACATGCCAACCTCCACTGCCAAATTTCATGAAACCCTCCCACAATCCTCCCCTCGAAGCCTTAACAAAAGAGAGGGAACTACTTAAACCACTTATCATCCAGGGGTGAAGAGTAAGTTTGACAGTGAAAATAGAAAGAAATGTGTGGTACAAATGTTGTACCGAAACCATCTTAAAATGAAATTATTTTTAGGGTACAACTGTCCCTGTATATGAAATTTTACTCAAGTGAAAGTTGACCCAATAGATAATAAATGATGTGCACCTGTGGGCACTGGTGTTCTTCAGTTACTTGAAATCTTCAAGAGGTGGCTATTTACTACTATATAGAAATTATTTGTTTAATTTGCACAGTAAATATAAAGATGAAACCATTTATTGGAAATGCGAACACAAAACTTGAACAGTCAAACTTACTACAATAAATGGCTTCTTGAAAAATGCGAAAGAAACGCATATACATGCTCCTGATTTCCATAAAATTCGCAGAAAAACGTTTTACAACAAATTGAAGAGCAGGTGCGAGACGGAGTTCTCTGAGGCAATTCCAAAAATATACAGATAAGAAATTTATTTTTAAAATTTTTATATTTTATTAATTTTAATAATCAAAATAATATTTTATATTGAATCCGCTAATATTAAAAATATTGTATCATTTAATTTTCAGATAAGTCAAATAATAATAATATACTATATATAAACTAAGTATTAATTTTTTTATTCTCATAATTTTGATTTAACCTATATTTGATTTAATTATAGAAACAAACTGAAGATTTGAAAGAAAAAAAAATCCCTTATTTAACTAAGGCAATAGACAAGAGCCAGTGTTTTTAAACTAAAGTAACATGTTGGAAATTGTTAATTAAAGAATAAAACTTTTTTTTACATCAATTAAATAATAATAATTTTTATAAGTAAATTTAAAAATAGAATTTATTAATTTATGAAAGTCATTAAAAAAAACTCACTGGAATTTAGTTACAAATTTTCCAAGAGTTTATTCAACATAATTCAGAAAGTATTGGAATTATTCCCAGCCTTGTGTATAAAACTTTTTTCAAAAGTAGTAAAGCCATGAATAATTTATGTTACTGCAATTTTTTTATTTAATTGTAACGTTATTTGTAAATTTAGATAATAGTTTAATATCATCACTGAAACACATAACTTATTGAATACAGTTCTTAAGTTCATACAGAAAATGAATTAATTTATAAAATATTGCATTGATATACAGCTGACTACTCGCATTAATTCAGAAGTGGTAAGGTGATATTTTAGGTCATTAGTGGTTATTTCAGGTTAGGATAGCTGTAATATTTTAGGTATTGCATTTTCAAAATTAAAAACTTTTTCTTATAAATATAAGGATATAATAATTTATATACCTATTATCAATCATGGCAATTTTTTTCAATATGAAAAAATTAACTATCAAGCAAATATTAAAAGAAAAAAATAAGTGAAAAGAAAAAACCTAAAATTGAAAATCAAAATAAAATTAACTAAAACAGTTAATGTAAGTTGTTTTATAGAACTTAATTTTATAATAGTATAAAAAAATATTGAAGTGCCCTATTTCAACACACTTCATATATACATTTAAATTAAGAAACCACCAGATAATCACACCTTTAAAAAAACTCATAGATAATATGTTACAGGTATATTAAATAGATAGCTTTAATGCAGATTTTATTTTCTCAAAGCTTATCGTAAAATTATTAATTAAATGTAATTTCAGAAATAAACCAAAGAATTTTTAATTCTGATTTTTTTTTTTTTTTTTTTTTTACTAATTTCAAATTTTTCAAAAATTATTATTTGCTTTTGAAAAAGTAGTAAAAAATTACATAAAATTTAAAAAAATTGATAATTATGAAAAAAAAATGGTTGTTTCAAAGCGCATTTTTAAATATAGGGTACTTATTTTTAAAAAAATTATAACTCCTAAATTTTGGTAACTAGCGTAAAATGTCTCAATAAAGTTTCAGAGTACATTATTTTTACATTTTGATAGATTTAAAGAAACCTGTGTAGGATTTACTAACATTTTGACTTTAAAATAAAAAAAAATTAACTGCTGTTAATTCATTGTTAGATAATATTTATTTTTTTTTTAAAAAAATCAATTTTATATTGAAAATAAAATTAATATGTAAAGTCACTAAAAATACATTAATGTTGAAATAAAAAAAGAAAATAGTAAAAAAAAGTAGTATGTGAAGTTTAACTAAGCAATTTAAAAAACAGAAAATCCACTTTAACTCAGAAAATTGGAAATATAAATGTATGTTTAGTACCTTCTATTTCATCTTGCATTGGTGTTTCTTTCTTTGGTATCTATATATATATTTCTCTTACACGGCGATAGAAAAAAGCCTCATTACAACTCTCCGAATGGCAACGCTAGAAAATCAACCAATAATTGCCGCTAAAAATGTCACATGCCAAATCTAGATTGCGTGGCTCAACATATAGCGCTTCTAAAAACGAAAACTGAAATAACCAGAGTGTAAAATATTATGTGCTTATGCGCATCGTATTTTTTGTTAAATAATTTATTTATTATATATCAGTTTATAGATGGTAACGAGAAGAGTTTTGTGGTTGCTATGGTGACTAATTAGAAGGTAAATTGTTTTTTTGAGTTAGTATGAGATTTGTTTTTTGGAACTGCGATGCTGTAATTTTATTGTTTAGTTAATAAATCTTCCTTTTATATTAAACGTGATAGTAGTTTCCTTAATTATTTGATTCGAAGTCCTTGGAGTTTTATTTGAGGTCAGTTTATTTTGTATTTTTTGACAAGAGAGATCATTCTCACCAAACGAGATTTCTTCCGAAATTCAATGTTTTGGTTATGCAGGGTTTTTCCATTGCAATTTCTCTTATTTAAATTTTTAATCGACTTAATTATAGCCAAAATTTTAACCTTTTTAAAGAGATATCAGTTTTAGAAATTTTATCTCAAGATTTTATACTATAGCACATTTCTAATAGGTTTAACGAATTACATGTCATTCATTTGAATTCAAATTTATTTTAATGACTTAATATTTACTAAAAAGATGTAATTTTTTTTTAAAAAAAAGTTTTTATATGGATTTGAATGATTGTTTTGAATTCTTAGAATTTTGTGCATTTGCAATGTACCTAAGTTAGTAGCGAGCGAAGCGAGCTTGGTTTGCGAAGCAAACCATATAAGATTGCGTAGCAATTTTCGGGGGTTGGTTGACAATAGACTTAGCAGTAACTACAGAGAATCATGTCGAGCAGGCATAAGCAATGCCATTTGTTATATTATGTTGTTACGAAGGTCAATAACATAACAAATATTAACAACAGCTGATGATAAGAGATTTACTATGTAAATACAGTATTGAATTTTTTTCATATTTATAAAGACTTGGGTTCAATGTTTTCTTTTAATTATCATTTGGTTATTTTAAAAATCCAAGTCATAATATTATACATAATTTTCAGGCAGGAAATCGGAGAGGTTGCGCAGACAATTGAGACAGCAGTATTTGAAAACTGCCTGTCGCACAATGTACAGAGCAAGGGCAAAGGCATTACCATCTTTGCCAAGCACTCTAAGAGATATTATAGTAAATGGTCAATGGGCGAAGACTATTGATGGAAGAGATTTTCTCTTGCTCGATGACCAGATAACCAGAGAAAGGATTTTGGTTAGTATACTTTTTTTTCCTTTTTATAAACACTTTTACACTTTACACACCAGCTTACACTTTTCTGAAGAATATTTTTTTCAAATGATACTAAGAACACATTAGTTGGCAGAAATATCTTTTATTTTGCCAGAATGTTTGATATGTTTATTATACATTTATATCCATGCTAAATTTATGTATGTGTAATTGTCGTCAAATTCTTTTAAATTAAATTTGATACATAAAAAGAAAAGCTTAAAGTTTGCTTTCACTTTGAATATAGAATTAAAATCTTGTTGAAAAGTTGGCGTACATGCTATATTAATAAATAAAAATATTTCAAAAGTTGCATTTTACTCTAAAATGATGGACTTTTTTGATTAATTCATGTGTATATATTTTTTAAACTAATATTTTTAAAAATAATAATACTAATATTTTGGGTAAAGAACTAAAACTAGATACTATAATATAAGTCTCTCGTACTTTAAAGGAAGAAAGACTTATGCAGTCTGCTCTAAATGTGAAGCCCAGCAGGCCTCAGCTGAACATATCCTCGACTGCTTGGGCCTATCCAAGGAGGACTTATATGCTTCTACACTTCTTGCAATCGACTTTTTGAGGGTCAACAACCTACTGGATCTTGTCTGACAATTAGAGGATAAGAAACAACAACAACTATAATATACTTATTTTTAGAAAAAATTAACATTTTGTCTTATTTTTGAAGTTGTTTGGTTAGAACACCGATAGTTATAAGTAAGCATTTGAAAGCTCAAAATAAATAACCTAGGGTTGGAAAAATAAAGATTTTTCCCCACCACCCTCTTCGTCAAGAAAAAAAAAGGTCTTTTTGTGGTTACAAAAAATTGATGCACATTGTCGGAAATAATTAATAGACTAGATATCCAGGTGTCAATAAATTAGAACAACATCAAATGCTGTACCCGGCATTAAATATCCAATTATTCCACAAAAATATTCCGGTTAATAACAGTGAAGCAACAAACTTTTTCACTCAAAATAACACTGTAGCACAGAATATTATTTTTATTTACTATATGCTTGTGAAAAAAAATTTCTTAGTATTAATTTACTTTTTCTTGGCATTTATTTTCAAAGTGAATGGAAAAAAAGAGAGATAAAAACGAATATTGCTTATTTTTCCAGCACAAACAAAAGCTCTGATTTAATAATGCTTTTAGATTTAAAAAAAAAAATTCTATAATATTCGTTATTGCTTGAACTAGGTTGTGAGAAGTTGTAACCGAGGTAAAATGTTCAATATAAAAGTAAATTTTGCTACTGAATTCTTTCTTGCAACTCTATGTTATGCCCTTCATTGCTCAGCTATATTAAATAACTTTAGCAGGTTCACGCTTTTTTTTTTTCTTTTCTTTTTGTCTCGGAATATTGTGCCAATCCAAAAAAATCTACTTAGATGGCACATTTAAAATGGTATCAAAGCTTTTTTGTTAGCTTTATACCATTCATGATTCATACATGGGTAAAATATTCTAATTAATCTATGGCCTATTGCCTGATAAGACGAAACAGACGTATTTACGTTTGTTTCAGCACATCAGCAATCAGGCTTGGATTAATGGGCATATTTTTAATAAAGAATGTGTCATGATGGATTTTGAAGCTGCTGCAATGAACGCTTTGAAAGAAACCATCCCTTGGATAGTGATATACAAGTTTACTTGTTGTGAAGTGACTTATACGCAGCGTTAATAATGATGATCTGGAAACTAAATTATGTCTTAATTAGATTCCTTTACATTATTTCATATTTATATGAGTTTAATTTAACGCTTCGGATATAGAAGAAAAATAATTTCTTGCTTGTGGATAATGGAAGTTGGAGATGAAAGATTTTTGGTAAATATTAAAATGAAAATACTTTTTATAAATAAAAAGATATATCAAGGAGTTGGTGAAATTTTAGCTAAAGGGTTAATATTTTGAGATAGAATTAAAAAATTAAGAAAAAATTGCTATTCTGCCAACTTGTAGGGTTTCGCCGTACAGTGTACGGTATTTTACTCGATCGTACGGTTGTACGGACAAGCGTTAAAATCGTACGGTTGCGTAATCATTTATAGTTCGTTTTTTTTTTAAAAAATAAAGAAAATAAAATTAACAGCATGCTTAAAGTCACAAATTCAAAGGTTTACAAGATTTTAAATACTAGTTAGGAAACTCATCACAAAAAAACGAAACCCTGACATGTTTTAATCTGGTTGGTATTGAGAGCCGATCACGTGACGCTAAAACAATCGTTAGCCAATGAGAGTGAGTATGCGCCTCGTCGAAATGAGCCAGTGGGAACGCTGATGTAGGAGATCACATGACCGGTAATCACGGACTAAATTAAGAGCGCTTTTTGGCAACGGTAATGTTTTTGTTTACAATTTGTTGCTCATGGATTGCAGCGTGATTTTGTTTTATTTGTAAAAATGCCACCTAAAGTTTACAATCAGATTTTTTTAGAATCTTATTCTAAAAGCTTTCCTTGTATAATTAAGTTTAACAAATCGCAGCACTAGGCCTTTTGTAATGTTTGTGGACTAGATTTCAAAATAGCACATGGCGGTAAAAGCGATATTAATGATCATATACGCACAAAGAGACACAAGGATTTAGCGGAATGTGTTAACATCAGTAAGTATTTTGCGTCTGGAAGTGATGACGATGTAATACGGGCTGAAGTGTATTTTGCGTCTTTCATTGTCGAGCACAATCTACCTATTAGTGTCGCAGATCATGCAGGTCCATTATTTAGGAAAATGTTCCCTAAAAGCGATGTTGCTAAGAAGTATGGTGCAGGACGAACAAAAACTGCTGCTATTATTTCAAAAATAGCTGATGTGAAGAAAGCTTCAATTGTTGAATCTCTTCAAAAGCAAATGTTTGCTGTTGCTACTGATGGTAGCAACGATACAGATGCGCAACTTTATCCCATCGTTGTATCTTACTTCGACGCAAATGCCGGTGAAGTCAAGGTATCGTTGCTTGCCGTGCCGACTTTAGATTGAAGCTCTACAGGACAGAACATAGGTAATTTGGTGTTAAAAACTTTGAAATTAAAAAATATTCCTTTGGAAAATTGTTTAGCACTTAGCTGTGATAATGCTCCAGTGATGGTTGACTCAAAGAATGGTGTTGCCGCTGTGATTAAGACAGCAAATCCAGAAATTTTTGTTGTTGGCTGTCCTTGCCATTTAGTACACATTGCTGCTGAAAGAGGAGCTGCTGCTTTACCTATATCAGTTAGTGATGTTTTGGTTGATATTTTTTTTTACTTAGAGAAGAGTTCTAAAAAGAAACTTGAACTTAAAGCTTTGCAAATTTTACATGACGTTGATACACATAAAATTTTGAAACATACTTGCACAAGATGGCTCTCTTTGGGTAGATGCTTAATGAGACTTCTGGAACAATGGGATCCTCTGTGTAGCTTTTACAAGGATCAAATAAATCGAAAGAGCAAATGCCATAGTCTTAATGACTATTCCATACCATTAAAAATATCTGCAAATGACAACAAAGTGGAGAATGCACATATTAAAAAGAAAAGGCCTTTAGAAATAGAAAAATCTGTGAAGAAATTGAAGGTAGGTAATTTCTCTAATAGTTCATTAAAAACTTCTGAACAAAAATCAGAAATGGGAAATCCTGCAAAGAAATTAAAAGCTGGTAATTGTTCTAAAAATTCTTCACCGAAATCTTCTAAACAGGAATCTGTTTTGACTAGGGAAGAACAAATGCTTCTATTTCTTTCATCAGATATCTGTAAAGCTTATTGTTTGTTTCTAAATTATATCATCCCAGTTTTTGAAAGAAGCTTAATTAATCTTACAATCTAATGAGCCAAAAATTCATATTTTGAATTCTTTATTATTAGATTTATTAAAAGATTTTGTCTCAAAATTTATAAGAGCAGACATTATTAAAGGTTCTTCCCTGATGGACATTAACTTAGTGTCAGAGAAGAATCATAAATTGGATGATGATATTATAATTGGTAGTGCTGCTTCCAAGTTAATATCAGTCTTAAAAATGGAAGATAAGCAACTCTTCTATAGTAATATAAAAAATTATTATATTGCTGTCTGCAACTATATACGGCAGAAATTTCCCTTGAATAGTGAGTTTTTATTATCCGCTGAAGTTGCAGATGTTGATAAATTACCTTCAAAAAGATTCAAGGATGTTGATTTCTTCTTGAAAAAATTTCCATCGATGTGGATTAATGACAATGTTGAAGAAACTGAGGATATGAAAAGAGATAAACTTTTAGAGGAATTTAGTGATTTGCAGATTACTGATTTACCTTCTGTGATTAAACAGGAAACAAGGATGGACAAAAAATGGGATGCAATTTCTAAAATAACATCCAATGATGGATGTTTCAAGAAGTACAGTAGAATAGCAAAAATCATGGTAGCTATATTAAGCATACCTCACAGTAATGCAGAATGTGAAAGGGTATTTAGCATAGTAAAAAAAAATAGAACACAGTTCAGAAATTCTTTGTCTGATAAATCTCTAGAGGACATTCTGATTGCCAAAACCACGCAAACTGGATGTTGTTATGAGCAGACCTTCGATAAAGGATTCTTAAAAGCAGCTAAGTCTGCTACATATGAACATTTAAAGCAATAATTGTTTTTAATTAAGTCTATTTAATTTTTTTCCATTTTGTATTAATCTAGAAATTTAATTTTTAAATTGTGATTAAGTGTAAATATGTGTTTAAACAATTGTATAATAAAATACTCAAGATTTAAAAAATGTTTTTGTTATTGTTTTCACAATGAATTTTTAAAAAAAAATAATTTATTCAAAATTGACAAGTGCATTTAGTAACAAATCTTAATTTTGTGTAAAAAGGTCCTATAATAACACTTTCTGTATAACACTATGTCGAGTAAAACACTAACTCAGAATTGTAAGGTCATGCAGATTACAATGTTGGCAGGTCTGTATTTACCTTTAAAAGCTATGACAGAATTAGTTCAGTAGTATAAAAATTTGACAAATTTAAATAACATTAAAAATTGTAGTTTAAATGCATTATAAATTTTAATTGTATGTGAGAACTTTCATTTAACAAGGTTAGATTGTATAATTTTTAGTCTACAATAGTCTCATTACATTGGGATACTATAGATAACACACTTTGAAAGAAAATAGTATTTAAATAGCATGCATATTAATTCTTGTACACTTATATCCTTCAAAATGAAGATAGAAGTTTTAACAAAGAAAAACAATAAATATAAGTGTTACTTTAATTTATGAATTTTTTGGTTTAGAAGACTTAATTCATTATAAGTACGACAAACAATTTGATATCTAATTAAAATAGATTCTAATTTACAAATACAGAAAAAGACAAATAGGTTGATTTTCTCTTATTTGTTATGGGGCCTCGGGGCTCTGTCAGTTTTGGTGTTTCCTCTGGCAACAGAAAGGCTCCTGTGTGTTGGTGGGCAGTGTGTCCCGTGAAGAAGTGCTCTCTAATCATTTTATAGATACAATATTTAAAATTAATGAAGATGTGTGCATAGTTGAGTTTTAAATTTTTTTATGAAGCTTATTATAATTTTCAATAAGTTATTTTTTATAATTTTTTCTAGGTATACTGTACAGCTCAGAATTTGAAGCTACTATGTTCATCCAAAGCCTCCTAGAGTAGAGGTACAAGCCGTAATACTAGTTTTGAGAGAGAATGCTACGTCATCAACGGGGTCCCTTTCTTCTACCAACGTCGCCACGTTGTTATGAGTGTGCTTGGTTCATTGAAGCTTCTAATTTATAGTTCTTTTAGTAAATATCAATACTATTTCTACATCTTTATAGTATTTATGAATGACACAACTATTCCTCCGTCAATTGATAGTATTTGTGGATAAATTATGCGTTAGTTTTTCATCAAGTAGAAAAAGAAGACCGCTGTGCTTCAATTTGTAAACATATCAGAGTACTTCCAATTTTTAAGGTGAGTAAATGTTTTTGTATTTTACATCACTTAAAAATTAAGTTTGTTTTAACTTTACTTATATTTAACCCTACAGTGTTCTTTCCCCCATAGAAGCTTCAATAAATGTTTCCAAACAGCAACATTATGCAGCAATCATGAGAAAAAGCTCAGTTCTTTTCATGAACTCTAAAATTCACCAATAGATGGCAGTACCCGTTCCATTTTGAGTAATTTGTCTACAGCTACCGATATACAAGTTAGAAGCTGAGAACGTCCTACTAAACTGTGAAAATTACTTAAAATAACAGTTTTCTTTGAATTTAAAATTTATTTTTTTGAAAGACCTGCTTTTATTTACATTTTTAATGCATTTTGGTTCACTTTGATTTTATAATTAATTATGCAGTTAGCTATGTTCATTAGTAGCCGTTTGGCAACACCATGCAGACACAAACAAAAATAAACACATTGTTAATGATTTTCACATGTGTTATCATTTATGATTTTCACATTATGTTATAAAAGTATTTTTGCTATATGGTGGGAGTTTAAATTACCTAATTTCTGTTCATTAAAATCTTTTAAGTGTCTTAAATTATGGATAAAGTTTATTTTACTGATGTTGATGGAAAAAAGAAAATATTGACAAAGGAAATTTGGAATGCACTGTCGAGTGGTAGTGAAGAGTTTGATGATAGTGATTTGGATCCCACAATAGATCCTAATATTCTCTTTAAGAACTTGGATAACTTTGATATTTCTGATGAAGAACTATCTTGTATAACTTCTAGTGGAAATATGGAAGTTGAACTGGCTTCAACAGAACAGATGTCGTCTACTCTTTCAGCCGCGAGTACTTCAATTATAAGTGAGCAAAACACTTCATTATCAAAATCAAAAGAACATGGCTCAAGAATTGAAAAAAAGAAAAGACTGAAGCTTCTTTGGAAACGCAAAGTTACTTCTATTCATGAGCCATCCATTCTTTTTTCTGGAAACAGTTCTCTTCCTCAACACATTTTAAATTTGAAAACTCCATATGAATTCTTTTCATATTTTTTCTCTCCAGAATTAATCGATTTCATAGCTTGTCAAAGTGTTTTGTATAGTGTGCAAATGGATCCTGCAAAACCTGCCAATATATCATCTTCAGACATTAGAAAATATTTAGGAATCTGTGTCATGAGTAGTGTTGCAAGTCTAAAAAATATTAGATTGTATTGGCATCCTGTTGTAGGAATACCACTTGTGCAAAACACAATGACACTTAATTGCTTTGAAAATATCCGCAGATATCTTCACTTGAATGACAATAAGGCCATGTCAGAAGGAGAAAATGACAAACTGCACAAACTGAGACCCATAATTACGCATTTACAAAATTCCTTTCTTTCTATTCCAATGGAGGAGAGTTTATGTGTTGATGAACAAATTTGTGCAACTAAAGCCCGACATCACTTAAAGCAATACATGCCAGCTAAACCACATAAATATGGTTATAAGTTGTTTGTTTTAAGCGGCATATCAGGTTTTGCCTATAATTTTGAAATTTATTCTGGTCAGGAAAACACTGATATCAATCGTCAACCTGAGGAGGCTGATTTAGGAGCAAGTAGCAACGTAGTAATAAGATTGACTCGTTCAGTCCCCGAAAATGTCAATCATAAACTATATTTTGATAATTACTACACATCAGTTTTACTGTTGAAAGCTTTAAAATCAAAAGGTATATTGTCTTTGGGAACTGTAAGAAGAAATCGTGTCCCTGATTGCAAGTTACCTTCTGATGCGGAATTAAAAAAAGAACCCCGAGGAAGCATCATTGAGTATGTAGCAAATTTTGAAGGTTGTGAACTTTCGAATGTTTCCTGGAAAGACAATAAAAGTGTTATGATGCTGTCCACATTTGCAGGTACTAATCCTGTGAGCGAAGTTAAGCGTTTTGATAGAAAAGAAAAATGTCATAAAAAAGTGACATGTCCTTATGTTATAACCACTTATAATAAACACATGGGGGGAGTAGATCTCTTAGATAGCTTAATTGGAAGGTATAAAATAATTATGAGAAGTAAAAAGTGGTATTTTCGTATATTTTATCATTTAATTGATCTTGCTGTCATAAATGCTTGGATATTATCTAAGCGTGTAAAGGAGCAAATTGGAAGTACAGATAAGGAAATGAAGCTATTACAGTTTAGACTAGATTTGGCTGAATCCTTGTGCTGTTATGGTTCAACTCGAATAACAAAACGTGGTCGTCCCTCAAATGGAGGGGAGAAAGAACCGCCGTAAAAAAAAAAAAAAGCTTCTACAAGAAACCCAACAGTAACTGTTCGATCTGATAAAATTGACCATTGGCCAGAGCACAATGAAAGTAAACAGCGTTGTAAAATGTCATCCTGCAAAGGTTTTACTAGAATTAAATGCTCTAAATGTAATGTTAATTTATGCTTAAATAAGAACAACAATTGTTTTAAAAATTATCACCTATAAATAATAAATTTGAAGAAGTGCTTTTTCTTTCATTTCTATGGTTGTCTTGGTTGTAGCAATAAAATTTTTTGTTTTAATTATGTGATAATTTTTATGTTGTATTTTTCATTCCAAGTTAAAATTTTGAATTATATTAAAAATATAACAATGCTAGCTTATTGTACAACATTATATATATATATATATATATATATATATATATATATATATATATATATATATATATATATATATATATATATATATATATATATATATATCCATCCATCTATATATATATTTATATCCATCCATCCATACATACATACATACATACATATATATATATATATATATATATTAGAAAGGTAAATAATAGGTGCAAAACAAGGTGTTTCTGCATGGTGTAGCCATTTGGCACTACTTTGTTTTTTATCAAAAAAACATACTAAAATATAAAATTTATTTTTTTAAATAATTTTTCATTGACTTACACTGCTCTAAGAAGGAAATAAATTTTTTCCAGGTAAAAATAAAAAATCATGCATTGTAGGGTTAATGTACTGAAATTTTGAAGCATATTATTAATGTATATTTAAAATAATTTTTAAGTACAATTAAAATATGTCAATCCAATCTATGTTTATGTTATGATGATTGTTTTTGCTTATGTAAATATAAGCATTTTTCTTTTACTTTATTTACTGATTTATTGGAGCATACATTATTGAGTTGCTTAAGTTAAGTAATTATGTTTGTGTTTTGCTATTAAAACATCTAATTTGTAATAATCATGACCTTATATGCTAAAAAAATTGCAACGCAATTTATATATAACTGGTATGTTATGATTCAGTTAAATAGCTGAATAATTCTAGATATAATAATATAAGAGTGGAAAAATAAAAATTATTTTTTTATCATTTTATAGTATAGTAAATATATAAATAAATAAACTATACAAAATATAAAATTAAATTAAACAATATAAAATTACCAGGATATGGTTCAAAGATTGAAGAATCTGGCTTTATATATGTTTTTGGTGGAGAGATATTGTAAATTATTGTATTGCTACTTAAAATTATTAAAAAACTTGAAATCAGTTTTCATGTATGTATATGCTATAGAATAAATTTGGAATGTCTTTGCATAATATTAAGGTTAATGTCAAATTGGTAAATAGCATAGCAAATACAAAAATATACTAACAATACAAAATTGATATACAGTTTTGTTATTTACGAATAATATTTATTATATGTTTTCAATGAAGACATATTAAAAAATTATTGAATTGCTACTTAATATTATAGATATGAACATGAAATCAGTTTTTATGTATTTATATGCTGTAGCTTAAATTTGTTATGCTGTTGCATAATATTAAGGTTAATGTCAAATTGGTAAATGTAGCATATTAAATTTAAAATAAACAAACAACACAAAATTGACATAATGCCATTACAGTATAAGTATATTTAAGAATAAGACTTATTCTATGTTTGCGATGAAGAGATATTAAGAAATCATTGCATCGCTGTTTAATAATATATATATGAACATATACATAATCAACAAACAATACAAAATTAACATAATACCATGATACAGTTTAAATATTTAAGGATATAACTTATTCTATGTTTTCGATGAAGATATATTAAGAAATCATTGCATTGCTGTTTAATATGATATGATATATGAACATGAAATCAATTTTTATGTATTTATATGCTGTTGCATAATATTAGGATTAATGTCGAATTGGTAAATAGCATAGCATAGTTAATTAAAAAGTAAACAAACAATACAAAATTAACACAATACTATGATACAGTTTAAGAATAAGACTTATTCTATGTTTTCGATGAAGACATATTAAAAGATCTATTGCTATTTCATATTATACATATATGAACATGAAATTGGTTTTTATGTATTTATATGCTGTAGATTCTACACTCTTATTTCTCTTCTCTCTATAAACTCTTCTCTTATTTCTTAACTCATTCAAAATTGTTTTATATCAAAATTTGGCAAAAATTTTTGCGTTATTCTTATAACTCGTAATAACATTCTTAAATTCAAAATTGCAAATGTTTTTGGAATGTTATTTGGCACTTCTTTACTAATGTTTTCTATGATGGCTCAAATTGATATTCTTATATAT
This sequence comes from Parasteatoda tepidariorum, assembly GCF_982258835.1. Lineage (NCBI taxonomy): Eukaryota > Metazoa > Arthropoda > Arachnida > Araneae > Theridiidae > Parasteatoda > Parasteatoda tepidariorum. The sequence continues at coordinate 69,749,289 of NC_141763.1, forward strand.
TTAAAATATAAATACTGTTACTGTTTAATAAATTATAGTTTTTGTTTGTTATAAAAGTTTTTAAATTTTTTTTTTTTTACAATGCCAAGGCGTTGCAGTGTGCCAGGTTGTCGTTCCAATTACAAGGGTGAATGCTATACAAATGTTTTTAGTTTTCCAAAGGATGAAGAGCGAAGATTACAATGGGAAAAACAAATACATCGTGCTGATTTCAAAGCGACAGATTCTTCAGTTGTTTGTATCAAGCATTTTGAAGAGAGATTTATTATAAGAAATCATGAAGCTACGAGAGATGATGGAACATTGCTTGTTACTCCTCGTAAAAGTCCCATTTTAACAAAAAAGGCATATCCTACTGTTTTTGAAGGTCAGCCATCTTACTTATCAACAAAATTGCCTGTAAAGCGGAAAACTTCTGAGGAGAGACAAAATGAACTACTTCAACAGGATGAGAAAAAAATTGAAGAATGGTGCTTGCAGGATAAAATAGTTGATTTCGACGAATTCAAGAACAAAATAAGAGACAAAGTGCCAAAGGTCTGGATGCTAATTCCAGATTGTGAAATTTTTCTAGGAAAAGTCGACTTGTCTGAAGCCCCTAGTTTCAGTGTATCTCTGAAGATCTCTTCTAATTTTGTGGTTGCAGTTTGGAAAAACAACTTACCTCTACCAAAATCTAAGCTAAATTGGCTTCTTGGTTCTGAGTTGAAATGTGATTTGTGGTCCAAGTATGATTCCTTGATTAGCTTTCTGAATGGCTTAGAGAATGAACTCAATGTAGACATAAAACTACATAGTATACTGAAAGCAATTACTGAAGTATTAGAAGAGTGTGAAGATGTCTCTAATAAAGAAACTCTTCTATTCCTTCGAGATCAACTGGATTTATGTTTGAAGTCCTCCCCTCGTTATCAGTCAGATATTCTTTTATGGGCTGCTCAATTTTATTTTAGTCATCCGGCGGCATATAAGCTTGTGCGTAATAGTTCAAAACTTGTTTTACCTCATTATCTAAAGACTTTAATACAGAACCTTGGTCCATTGGAAAGTGGAGTTCATTGATTGATTGATGTAAATTTTTGGCGCAATAGCCATGGTTTGGCTATACCGCGCCCAAACCTAGGTAAAAATTACTGTAGCTTTGTTAAAATCAGAACAATTAGGCTGAAATGAGCAACTTGTTCAAATTCTTGTTGGGATTATATTTAGAACAAAAAAGTTTGCTCCTTTCTGATAGGGAAAAAATTGTAATTTTAATGATGGATGAAATTTATGTTAAACCTGGTGTTACTTATAACGGCGGGAAAATTGATGGATTGGCCACCAATGTAAATAATGCCGAAGCATCAACACTCCAAGCATTTCTAATTTCCTCTGTATTTACAAAAAATAAAGATAATGTTGGTTTGTATCCCATCAAAAATCAAAATGCAGACCAGCTTTTTGATGCTTTAATGCATGTTTTAAAAGTACTTAAAAATGCTGGCTATACTGTTCTATCTGTAATAGCTGATAACAATCGTGTAAATCGCAAAACCTATGAAACGTTGTGTGGTGGAATTCTAAAGCCCAGCATTGAAAATCCAATATCTCCAGGTGAACAAATATTCTTGCTTTTTGATACTGTACATCTTTTGAAAAGTATACGTAATAATTGGCTTAACAATAATGTAACAAATCAAACCTTTTACATTCCCCCAATGAAAAGTTTGATTCTTGAATTGAAACTGTCCCCTGATATTTCCTTGGTAAATCAACTTTATGCCAGTATAACTCATTTAAAGGCTTTGTACAAAGAGGAATCAAATAGCATAATAAAGTTGGCTCCAAGTCTAACACAAAAATCACTATATCCTAATCGATTAGAGCGGCAAAATGTTTCATTGGCTTTGAAACTGTTAGATGAAAAGAACATTGCTGCTCTAGATACTATGAGAAGTTCGCTTGGGAAGGATGTAATTGGCACTTCACTTTTCATTAACATTATATCAAAATGGTGGAGAATTGTTAAAGTAAAGACGCCTTTTAAAGGCAAACATAAGCGGGATATGTATTCTGACCCGATAAGCAGTTTGAATTCGCCTAATGTCGACTATTTAGAAACATTTATCCAGTGGCTGGAGGAATGGGATACACTCCCTAGCCCCTCCTTCGTAAAACCTAATTCAAGGAGCGGAAAACTATCCAAAGAGACTTTTGTTGCCTTGAAACGTACTACTAAAACCATGCTGGCATTATGTGCCTATTTGTTCAGAAACGTTGTTCCTCCACCAACCAACATTCTCCTCGGTAAATTTCAAACTGATGATTTAGAGGCTAGGTTTGGCCAATACCGTACGATGTGCGGAGGTAACTATCACGTATCTGTGACGCAAGTACTTGAATTAGAAAGAAAACTTAAACTTCTGAGTTTAATGCAATTAAAATCTGCCAAAGAAGGCAATTTTAAAATTAAAGAATTTTTAGACTCGTGTAAGGTGAATGACGGTGAAAATTTTCAACCAACAGAGTTTTTTTATGATATTTTGTTAACCTGTGATTTACACGATGTCTCGAAGGACAATTTGAAAGTCTTGATTTATATTGCAGGTTATGTGGCTAAAGTTGCAGCCGGTGATTGTAATGTTTGTAAAAGCCATCTTACGATTGAGGAGACACTCAACTGCGACATTGCTCTTGAAGCAAGGAAGTATTTATCTGCTCTGGATCGTGGTGGATTACTTTGGCCCAATGATTTTCTGCTAAATGTGTGCATGACAGTTTTGAAAATTTTTCAAACTTGTATTTCTTCTGGGTTTGAAGAAATATTTCTACGCTTAAAAAACCAGCGACAATTTATTTGTGAACTTTCCAAAGAAAAACTGGCTGATGAAGGCAGCCATTTGGATAATACAATTTGTAACTGTAGTAAAACTGAAAAATCTTTAATCTATTCATGTATAAATATAATAAGTAATATTTTGCTTAATAATTATGCTAAAATTCGTAATGATAATATTAGAAATGCAAATTTTAATGCATCAAAAGATAAAAGCAAAGTTACAGACAGAAAACTAATAGCTTTAAACCCGTAGGTATGTAATTTTAAGATTTATGTTTTTTTCTAATTTTAAAATGTTTAAGATTTACGTTTCTTTGCAATTGTGAAAACTTTCTGGTAGAATTAAATTTAAAAGTATCTGCATGCATACTAAGAATTAAGATTCTTTAGTGATTCTTATATTCATGTTATAATTATATTTTAATCACAATTACATAAAATTTTATGGTGATTACATTATATAACAATATTCATTAAATTTTAGTTGATCAACCAAAAAAATTTACTTCCAATAGATATTTATATAAATTGCAATTGATAGATATGTGAGTGATTTTCAAAAATAAAGTCGAAATTAACCTTTACTAGTGATTAGCATTTAAGTCAAAATGTCGGATCTGTTGCCTTAACTTATTATTAAATAACTTTTCTCTGAAATGCGTTAAAAGAATGACCGAGCAATATATTTTAAAACAATATCATAAGTAGGTTCACTGTCTATCATTTGCACCTTTTTGTAGTTTTAAGCCAAATATTTTATTTTTAACTAATATTTTTCTTACAAGGTAACCAACTTTACATGGTTTTGAAGAATTGATGCTTTTCTAAAATATGTCAATCCTAACAGTGTGTATATATATAAATAAGTATTATGTGTAAGTATGTTATAATTATGTTATAAATAAGTATAAGTATTATTTGTGTATTTATAGATATTTTTTATTAAGTGATAATTTCTTTAAAAAAAGTGTTGAAACAACTATATATACATCTACATATAAATTATATGTATATATACATAAAACTTGTTTTTAAAATAAGCCAGTCCATTGGAAGTTTTACACTTAACAGCTTTGAAGTTAAGGAAAAAGTTGTTAAAACATAGTTCTATGATTTGTGAAAATTTAAATATAAATGTTTAAAGATTCTGGCATTGCTAAGTACAGTTACAAAGTTTTAAAATTGTTCAAAACTTGGTGTTGGAAAAGATTAAAAATTAACGAAAAAGTTGTAAAAACATATATTCTTCAGTTCAAGATAATACGATTTAGATATAAATTTTCATACTTCAGTAAATGCTGAGTATCTATTGTATTAATGAAAACTTTTACAACTAAAATTTACACTATGATGGTCCTTGGTAAATATTTTCTTCGTTGTTCAGTTACACCTCCAAATTTAGTCTATGTAGTTCATTATTTCACTTTTTATATAAGTGCATTAGGTATTTAATTTTAAGCATTGAAATAATTTTTGCCTTCAAAAGTTAAATATAAATATCGATTGCTGGTGAACTCAAAAATAGCGTGAATTTTAAAAATCCACACAATATCTGCAAACTAAACAAATTATAAATTTTTGTCTATGTATTTAAAATTAATAAAATCTGCCTTATTGGAATTTTATTGTATAATTCTAAACAAAACTGAAAGCATTTTTAGTGGAGGCTTTGATGTGCTATTAATTTTTTACTTTAAATAAAATATAATTTTTGCTTGCAATAAAAAAAAACATTATTTCTTTACTTGTTTTATGTGATGATTTTATTGTCTATTTTTTAAAATTATTTTATGATACCTTATTAAAATTTTATTGTTATAATTTTGGATAAAACAATGTTTTTAAGATATATACAATTTTAGTAAAGGATTTTTTTATTTAATGACAATAAAGCACTTTACTGAGACTGAAATGTAGTGTTCTTTTTTGAAGACTTTAATTAATGATTTTTGGGTACAATTGGTGGTTGAGTGGTGATTTTAGGATTGCTTATGTTTACATTATTAGTAGATTAGATTGAAATATTTTAACAAATAAATTTCAAAAGCAAAAATATTTTTGATATAATTATGTGTAATATATCAAATATATGTATAACATATAATAAAATTATGTGTTATAAGCAATTTTTTTTAATTAAAGTAATGCATTATTATGTTTATAATAAAGAAATTTAATTTTTATGAATTTCAATTCATAAAAATTAGTGGTATATCTGCTAAATGCTGAATTAAATTTTTTTGATAATTGAAACACTGTTTCTTAACATTATTTTATAAATTCGTTTCAGCTGATAATTTTATTAAAATTGTATCAAATTAAAATGACGAAATCATTGAAAATAATAATAAAACTATTTGTAAATAAAAGTAAGCACATTTTCAATTATTCCTTAAAATGTTTCTTTTTTTGTCTTTCTAAAAATATGTTAAATTCTTTGAAAAAATACCTCCACAAATCAACAATCACCCACCGAGATTTAATTCTCTGCTAATGTTGAATTAAATTTTTTTGATAACTGAAACACTGTTTCTTAACATTATTTTATAAATTCTTTTCAGTAGCGTCTGATAATTTTATTAAAATTGTAGCAAATCAAAATAACAAAATCGTTGAAAATAATAATAATAAAACTATTTGTAAATAAAAGTAAGCACATTTTCAATCATCCTTTAAAAAATGTTTCATATTTTGCCTTGCTAAAAATATGTTAAATACTTTAAAAAATGCCCTCTCAAATCAGCAATCACTCACCGCGATTTAACAAAATGAAAAAACTCATAAATCGACAGACTCTATTCTTACGGAAGGAAGGGTCCCGGCTATTGACGTCACAGTGAGATGATTACGGCTTGTTCCCCTACTCTAGGAGGCTTTGGTTCATCTCATAAACTGTGGATGGATGGGTCATTTAAAATTGTACCCTGGTTGTTCAAACAACTGTACACTATCCATTCACGGTTTATGGGTGAAATCTTTCCTCTTGTGTACTGTCTCTTGCAAGACAAGAAGAAAGAAACATATACAAGAGTGTTTCGAGCCATAAAATGTGCAGGGAACAATCCAGAACTGGCATTCAATCCAACAATCTGTATTTTGTATTTTGATATTGCTGCAATGAGAGCCCTGGAAGAAGAGTTCCCCAACACTTCGGTGAAAGGCTGCTTCTTCCATTTTGGACAAAGTATAAGGAGAAAGGTAAATAGAATTATTTATAAAATTCAATTTCATGAACATATATTTTTTTAAAATTCTGTATGTATATATTTTAGTTTGCACAGTATTTCTCAGCATAAGATTCAATTTTAAAAGATTTCTATTTAGCTGCGGTATCATACATTTAAACTACAATGCACAAATTTGTTACATTTCAAAACACTATTTTAAAAATTTGTACAGCATATTCCATAAAAAATGTGTCTTATTTAGGGATCTCTCATAAAACTTTTATCAGAACTTAAGAATCTAGCCATATGGCCTGCACTTTTATAAGTAATAGTGGACAAGTTACGCTAAAATTAATTTTTTTTAAATATTAAGACATTGATTTTGCTACCGTCTGAAAAGATTTCTGAAACTACGGAAATTCCGTAGCAGTTGGAGGGTATGTATCTCGTACATCAATTGCGCCTTGACTAGAGAAGCCTTCAATTATTTCAGAGGGAGAGGTTGGGAGAAATTGTAGTGTTTTTTCTGTTATAACGCCTTTTGATATGTTTAATGTCTTATGGGCTGTTATAGTAATAGGAACGTTGCCAAGATTACTCGACCTATTTGAGATTCTAGAGACTTTTGTACGAGAAATGGTGATAAAGAGGAAAGTTTCTTTGCTGTTGAGCTAAATATCAGCCCATGCAGCATGAAAGGGCAAAAAAACGCTAAAAATACGTTCGTTCGCTATATGGATTTTGACTACACGTTAAAATTACGTCAATTTCAAGTGATTATTTTCACCATTTCTTCGTTCGTTAAAACGTATACGTTAAAATACGGTATTTTAACGTTATCATTTTTCACTTTAAATATTTCGTTAAAAATACGTTATTTTAACGTATACATTTTACCCATTTTTCGAACGTTTTTTTGCATAGTTATATTTACTTTAATTTTTTGGGATTATAAGCGTAAATTTAATGGTAAAAATGTTTCTAAAAAAAGGATGTGAGTGCCCAAGAAGGAAATTGTTTTACGTCTCTTCTAAATTTGAATACATTGAACAGAGTGGATTTTTATTACAATTTATATTCTATTTTTAAATGCTTATAATTATTTTTGTTTATTTAAACTGGGGATAAATATTTGCTTGTTTATAATATTGAGTCTGCTCATTGTCAGTAACTGACAAGGAAACTATGAGAAATTAAAAGAATTATTGAAATTAAAGTGATAGATTTGATACAGTTAAATAAGACATTAAACAGTGCGTGTTAATTTATGTGTTTGCTATTTCAGATCACCCTCTTTGATGCTGAAATATTTGGAAAATTTTTGCTGGATATACTCTGCTCTGAAAGATGGCGAGTTTTGATCCTGTTGCAGCAAGATTCGTAAAATTCTTCTCCGGCATTACCATGTTTGTTCCTTTCTTTGGATCTAAGCGACAAGGTATCTGTACTGATAAAGTTCATTTACAGTTTCTTTTTTTTATTAATCTTTGTGCCAATAGGTGGCAGCATGAGTCTTAAAATTTATACTAATGACAGTGAAAATAAACCATTTTTCTAAGCTTTTAATATTTTTATATAAATGATATAATTAAGTTTTATTGTTCAATATTATAATTTTAGCTAAGAATAGATATAATGAAAACCTTTAATTTTATATATTTCACTTTTTGGTCGTAAATTTAATTTGTACTTTTTGTAATACTGTATGGTGGCAACACACTGGGTTAGGTGATAAAAATTCATGTTTTTGGGAAATTCTGTTGATGTTCACGAGATGTGGAGGTGGTTGTAAAGCTACTGTTAGAAGGTTGATTATCCCAATGGTAGAGAGAAAGGGAGTTGATAAACTCTTTCATGAGTTGGGAAATCCGTTGCTTTATTGTAAGGCATAGATATCTCTTTTTATGCGATGGAAGTGAATATCTTGAATGTGTGCACCATGATTTAGCGGTGTGATGAGAAAAACACACGTGTAGTTGCCACACGTGGGCTGGCATTATAGTGGTAGTATTTAATCTACCAAACCTGATGGCTTAAAGTAAATGTAGTTGATACGAGAAAAATGAACATAACAAATGAGTAGAATGTCTCAGTAATGTTAGTGTGGAGTAACCGTGGTAATCGATAATGTGCATTTTTCCTGTGTGATCGGACAACTTTTTTCATATTTATTTTAAATGTGTTATTTGGCGTATTTTTAAAATGTTTATTTAATCAAGTCCCTTAAGGACTTAATCCTTATTTAATTAATTTAATAAACCCTTTTAAGTAAAAACAAGAAAACAAAACCTTAAACTGTATTTGTTTTCTTGTTGTATGATGAGGATGTTATTTTTTACTTTACAGATAAACAGGTAAGGTATCCCATGCTGGAGAATCTGGGGATCATTAATAATTAATATAGGTTAGGAAGGAAATACACAACGCGATGTTTAAAATTTAGGGAATAACGATACTATACGGTACATATCTTTCTTTGGAGCAGCATATTGTGCAAGAGGCAGCTTGCTAACTCAAGTTTACTCACTGTGTCAATTTTACATGCTATTGGGGTAAAAAACACTCTGAAATACTGGCACAGAAAACCAAAGGCATTTTAAGACGTTCTTCTAGCTCTGCATAATCTTTAATTACGGAAGGGTAATAGTCCCTGACTGAAGATTTTTGTTTAGGTTAGACTTTTGAAAAATTGCACTGCCACCTTCCTTACCATACGAACCAAATTTACTGTGATAAAACAGCACTTCGCATCAACAAGCGCCAATAAAACTGTCGAAAAATAGTCCTCATAACAGTAATAAGCACTTCCGCTGTTTTTTTGGGCATAGAATCCTAATGTGTTTGCCATCGATCGCACCACAGCAATTTGGAAAGTTCCACATCTTTGAGAAATTCTTTTCAATTTCCTTAAACTTTTCTTCAGAAGTGGCAAAAACAAAGGCATTACATTTTTTATAATGCTTTATGTCCAATCCAATTATGGCAAATTCTATAGTTGAATGCCAAAGAACGTTAGGATTCTCTGGTTGCTAGGTATCTAAAATGAAAACATATGCTTAGACCAATAAAATAAGTGACAAAATTAAGTCACTGGTGTCCGACTATCTTTTTTTGGCTGATTTGGACAAAAATATCGATTATTTGTTTTACATAAAAAATAAAATAATGAACTTTTCTCTTTCCAAAACAGTTTGAATTTTGTTCTTGCGTTAAATAGAATAGAAGTTATGGTGTTTATAAAAAAAAATCATCTACATAACTTTTGCCACCCGGAAGTACCAATCCGAAACCGGAAGTTAGCTATATTCACAAGTTTCGTTTTTAAATTCTGAGTAAAAACAATATATTCTATCATAGTAAATTTTAAAATATAAAAAAATAATCTGGCAACAATTTTTCTAAAACTTTATCGAAATAAATCTGACATCTTCAACACTGGCAAAACGGGTCTGTTTGTATTCCTGAGATCTTGAGGGCCTCAATTCAGAGTTTCCGAATTCATAGTTCGTAATGTCACAAAAAGTTTGATTCCAAAACAACTGAACCGATTAAAGCAAATTTGGGTGCTTCAGAGAAATGAGAGTCAACTATATTCACTACAAAATTTTATCCGATTTTGTTTTTGAATAGTTTAGAAAGTCGCTTGATTTTAATATATTGATGAAACTTAACAGCTGAAAAAGTTCGGTGTCAGATATTCCAACTTACTGTCTATTTGATCACAACACAAAATAGAGCAAAACACAAAAATACAACACAGCTAATTTCAAATATGGACACAGGCGAAAATATTTATCAATGTGGTGATTGTAATAGTTTTACTACTAAAAGTTTTGCCGAAATAAGAATGCACTCCCTTCACTGCATTGGTAAATTTCATGCTTTGCTTCAAGATATTTTATATTTATTTTTATCCTAGAGAATTATCAATCATGCTGAATTTAGTATACTAATTTTGAAGCTCTCAAATATGTAGAAGTTTTTAAATTTTGTTAAAAATACATTGTCAGCAAAGTTATTTAATGCTCAATTAATACTTATCATATTGCATAAAAATAATTGATACACAGACATAAACAATTGCAAACCGGTTGAAGCTGCGTAAAAACAATAAGGCTGTATAGTATCACCTGATAATTGAGATCTTACATAGAATTTTATAGTGTGTCTAATAATTACGCCAGGGACTGTAGAATTACGATGTATATATAGATGAGATTTGTCATTCTCAGGAATTTTAATTATAACATATTTTGTTTCAGCATTTAAGAAGGAGCACTTCTCCATGTTGAATAAAATACTTGTGAGCCAACAGAACGTGGAGGAGATGTTGGCGGATCTCAACAGATCCACTGATGCTCCTTCAAGAGAGCCACTGCCGGAGGGAGCACCTCAGCTACCCTTAAAAACTGAGGTTGAAGTGCAGCAGCTGGAGCAGTGGCTTTTGCATAAAGCAAATAGATGTTCACTTGTAAGTAATTAATTTACCATATACTCTCACTTGTATTTATTAGAGATATTTTGCATTGAGTTAGTCATTATTCTCTAATGACTTAATATGCGAATTGAAATCCATGTTATTTTAAAATATTCGTTGATTTTATTAGATTTGAAAATTAACAATGAACATGGTAGCAGCAATTTTAAATTGCTTCTACCAATTGCATTTGATAATAAAAATCATGCAACACTTTATTAAAGAAGAAGTTTTGAAAGACAAAAGTGGCGACAAATTACTTGAGGTAGATTTGAACTAAGATGTCTTGCCCCTCAAAAAGATTGATGTGGGCAATAATGCTCGTAGGGTACTTAACTTGGTAAAAAGTGAAGAAAATGAGTTCATGCTACCCCACATCGTACCACAGAACTGTGTTGATAAACTGACTGACGAGTGACATTTGTATGCAAATGAAGATGTTCCCGAGGAAACTGAAAATATTCCCATTGACAAGTATTGGAACAATGTGTTTGTTCTTTAAGATGGTAATGGTGATTTAAAATATCCGTTTTTAACTAAACTTGTGAAGGCAGACCTCTCTGTTTCTCATGGGCAAGCCTCTGTGGAACGTGGCTTTTCAATTAGCAAACGAATGATGACAAATGAAACGTCAAGAATGAATTTATACACGCTAGTAGTCTTAAGACTTATAAAAGATTCAGTTAGAAAAAATGCTTCTTGTGTGGTAATAACAAAATAGATGATCCAGTTCTACAAAGAAGCCCACAGCAAATATAAGGCAGAAAAAGAAAAGGAGAAATTGAAAGGTTTTAAGGAAAATGTTTCTTCAGCTCAGGCTATGATTGAAGAAGGAAACCAGAGGCTAAAACAAGGACTCAAACGGAAATTTAATGCTGATATTGAGGCTGGGCAAGCACTTGGTGGCAATGATGGTGGCAACAAAAAGTTAAAGACTTTGCAGAATGATAAATGAATCTAAAAACAATGCTGCATAATTTTTGAAATAATTTAATGTAATAGAGAGGAGTAAATAAAATGTTAATTATTGAAAAAGTCACTAGTTTGATAAAGTCAATTTTTTAATGTGGTTGTGGTTTTTAATTTTTTAAGCAATAATAAGATATGTATGATTTTATTGTCACCATTCAGCTGCGGAAAATTGTTTATCAAATTTTTTTTATCAAATTTTTATAGTGTTAAATAATTAAGTTTTAAAGTTATTTATATATGAACCTTGCTTTTCAATTTAATTTAGATCTTTTTTGCCCTATATTTTATTTCAGAAAATCCTATATTTCTTTCAAAACAATCCTAATTGCATTGCTCTATCATTTGCTTATACCTATTGCTCTCCGTCTATAGCAGTGACTGTTATGAGACTTAACTGTTTCTTCCATATCAGCAGTTGACTTTAGATTTTGGGGCGAGAGGAATTCTTTCTATAGATTAACTATAGTTAATTTAATTATTGCAATAATATTTTGTAATAATTTTTTTTGTCCAATTTTTTTTCAGATAAATTATTTGGCCCTTGTAGGAGGGAGAAACATTGAAAAAGCTACGCGGAACATAATGGGGCAAATCTTTTCAAAAGATGTTGCTCCATCTTTCAATTGGGCTGGACGAGGGGACAAGATGGCCTTTTCCACCCTCGCGGTTAAGGATGTTGTTGTCAGTAAGTTGCATTTATATTGTGTGTTAACTCAATATTATAGCTTTAAAAGTGGTCTTTGGGAGGATAGAGTTTTGTTTTTAATTTAGTTTGTAAATGTTGGCAGTTGGATTTTTGATAATTTATTTAATCTAGATAGATAAACAGATTTTGATGAACCACCTTAATTTATGGAGACTTATGTTTATCTCTTTAATTCTAGTATTAACTTTTTGTATCAATTCTAATTGTTTTAAACAGTCTTGTTCCAGTTCTCTGCTACTTAAAAATAATATTAATCCTCAAGATATATTCTCAAATGTTATGGAGCATATATATGAGTGTGTGCATGTGTATACAGCAGTTTTAATGATACAAGTATAAAACCTTAAATGTGTTTTCTAACTACAAAAAATTTATATACCACAAACTGTATATTAATTACGACAAAGAATGCTAAAACATTCTTTAATTTTGCTAAAGCAATATTAAGATTTTACTTACCCATTTTCATGACAAGTGAAAATCCTTTAATATAATAAAAAATAGCGCAACCCAATCAATGTCTCTAGCTGTGATAAATCTATTGGTAGAGACGGTTCAATTCTGGATCACAAATTGAGAATACACAGTTTTTTTTTTTTAAATTATGTAAATTTATGAAACGATCTATTGTTAGTCAAAATATTTTACAGGTGTTCTATAGCAAAAGCTAATTAAAATTTTATTGCTGCAAAATTATATTGGTTTTGAAACTGCATTAAAAATAGTGCTTAAGCATTATTTAAGTTTTCAAATATATTTGGAATAATTTAAAAAATGTTATAAAAAGTAGATATTCTCATATGTTTGTGCATAGGAGAGGAACGTAGGCTCCAGACAAGGAGCTGGTATTCCTACCAAATGACCTATTATAATGTAGTGATTGTGAAGTGGCAGTCGGATACACTTTAGTCTATTTTTAATAAAGTAATATTTTAATGGCCTAATTAAAGGAAAAATTATTAAAAATATAAATCTCTTATATTAATAATTACAGTGTATCATTCCAATCGAATTCATATTAAATGTAATGGTTGATTTTATTTTATTATATTTCAAAATGTGTGCTTTTCATGTTCTTCAATTATAAATTTTGCTTCCAGATACTGCTCTGCATTATAGTTCGAAGGAGCAGGTCAACACCGTCAGCAGGGTGGAGGAGGCCATTAAAATGTGGCTGAAGGCAGCGAAATGCAGGCTAAAAATTCATCTGTATAAAAAAATAAATCTCTGTATTAAAAAATAATTGAGTGTTCATTTCTTTTACTAATTCTAAAACTTTGTTTTGAAATCAAGTTAATCTAATTCTAATGGTATGTCTAATTATTAGTTTATATTTTAGAACATTAGTATTCTTGTCTACAGAATCTAGTACTAATTCCATTAAGAACTATATCGAAGAGAATGCATTCTATTAGTTGAATATTTTTAATTGTGAATGAGGTAAATTAAATTATTCCACTCCAAAAAATTAGAATTGATGCAATGAAAATAAAGAATCTTGTAAAGACATCAACTTTTGCTAGTTAACTATGCAATGACAGAGAAAAAAAAAGACTTTTATTCTCGGTTTCTAGGATATAAAATTGATCGAAAAGTAGAAACTGAAAGCATTAGGTATGGTTAATGTTAGCGGCAGTACGTTAAATATATATAATGTGATTAATAAAGGAAGAATACATAGGCATACATACAGTAATGAAATGGTTATACAAAAGAAACGTTATAAATTTGGGTGAAATAGCGCTAAATTTACGTTAAGAATCGGTCACAATATTCCCTATAATAAAAAGCATTAAAAATGCGTAAATATTCATAGTAAAAAAAACTAAATTTATATAACGAAAAATTTTAATTAAATAATTATATAACGGAAAATTGTAACGTAAATAGTAATTTACCTTAAGAATCGGTTACGAAATTCCCTATAATAATAATAAGCGTTAAAAATGTGAAAATTCTGGGTAAAAAAAAACGAAATATATATAACCGAAAATAAACGATAATAATTTGGTTAAAATAACGTATAAAATACGTTAAAAAAGAAATCTGCTTGGTTAAAATAACGTGAAAAATTGGTTACGAAATTCACCCTAGTCAAAATAGGGCAAAAAATGGTTTAAAAACAACCCAAATATAAACGTTTTTTTACCTAATTCGAGACTAATGGCTTTGGCATTTTAATGTTATTTCCACGTAATTAAAACTTATCTCTGCTGCATGGGTAATCTCTGCATTACTATAAATCACGAGGGAAATAAACCATGTGTTTGCGAGTATCTTAACAAACCACTAGAAAATAAACTAAGTATCTACATTTAATTTTCACACTTAAACACTGTGTCAAATTTACTTAGAATATTACAGGATCAAGAATCACAGAATGATGTTACCTCAACACCATATCCTTCGCAAGTTGCAGGACAGGAGGAACTCCTGCGAAGGCCAGTCTGAAATCCACTTATTCCATGTTCCGAAAGCGTACAAAAAATCTGCCCCCTCTGCAGCCCAAAAAGCTGCTTCTTCCAAATACAAATTTTGATAAGTAAAGAGGAGCGGGACACTGAAGAACATTCTCTAAAGATGAGGCTGCAGTCTGCGCAGATAGAGTTTCAAGAAAATTTAAACAGAATTTTATGTAATGATCCAAGTTCTTCGATTATTTCACTAAATAAATAAGTGTTTTTTTATTATACTATGTTGTATAAGTGTTAAATAATGCAATTTTCCACATAATTTTGTTGACAGTGGAACTTAATAATGGTACATTTTAATTATAACGAAAGGAGTCTTCATACCGACTGCAACAGCCTGCAGTCGCACTGGTTTCAAGAATTGGATTGAGTTGAATTTTCGTCGCTGTTACAGACCCGGGAGCCAATCAGATTTGTTTTAACTCGCTACCCACAATTCCCCTGTGACGCGAAAATCTTGAATCCATCTTCATCTGTTTGTTTACGCTTTTGGTAATTGTAAAATTTCTCTATAAAGAGAGAAAAAAAAGACTGAGGATATATTAAACTTCGTTCAGGAATGCCCTTGGTTGTATGATGCAAGCAGAGCAGATTTCAGAGATTCTGCTAAAAAGCTAAATTCGTGGAAGAAATTAGCGGAGATTTTAAAGACTGATGGTGTGGTGAGTACAGGTCATTTTGAAATTTTATCTTAATATTATTGTTATCAAAAAGTTCCTGAGAGCATGATTACTCAAAAAATAAAATTAACATTTAGGGGTCCAAACTTTGGACTGAAATTCATCTGATCAAACTTTTGTAAGCTAATTTCTTAGATTGTAGCTATCGCTTTATCCTGAGGTTCAAAAATTCAAATCTTTCAAATGTTTACAAACTAATTAGCATTTTTGAGATCATCCCCTCAAACCATTAAGAGCGTGAATGTCTGGTCATTTGAAAGTTTTCTTGGGCGATCCATTTTATATACTAGCAAGAGCACAATAAGTGTATTAAAGTTAACCTAGCTGATCTGTACAATTGAAATATTAGAATTTCTGTTATAAATTTTTATCATAAAAAATCGTAAATTTATCAAAATATTATAATTTCATTTATTTTTCCCATATAATTATTTTATCCTTATCTTATTTTTCAGCGAATATAAAGAACATAGAAGAAATTATCGACAAACTGATTACCAATGAGATATCACTCGAGGATGTTGAGTTAGTTTAAAGGGAAGAAATTCTCCCCAAGCGCAAGACGAAACTAGTAAAAGAAAAAGTTAGCAATTCAAAGTGAGTCTTTTAGTTATATAAGCTGTATTATGTTTAATGTAGCTTTAAAACGTGTCATAATGTAAATACCAATCAATAAATCGAAGTATTATAATGGGGGACTTTTATTGGCTCCTTGTAACGGCAAAATGTGTTGCTAAGAAGTTAGGCTAAAGAACAGAGACGCTACATCGATTTACCCCTTGCCTGTCGAGTAAGATTTTATTATTAAACATAATTTTTCTTTGTTTCTTAATAGTGAATGTACTTTGTTTTATGTACTATGTTCAGTTTTTACTGCCATGAGTTTAATTAATTTATCTGTTTATTAAAAGTGTATGGATGTTAAGGGGACACTTCACGATGAAAAACCCAAAAATCGACCAAATTATACTTTTTTCAATTTTTGTTTCAAAAAATAGTTATATCTAGCTACAATTTAAAAATTTTGTTTTTTCAATTTCAGTCATTTTATGCAAAGTCATAAGCATTTTAAGATTTGTAAACAAGGTGCCACGCCCATTTGAATAGCCGTGAAACATGTAAACAGCATCTTTATACTCCATTTCTCAAGTTTCAGTTCTGTTTTTCGATTTCTGGTTGATAGGCCTCATAATTATTAAAAAAAAACTAAATTTATGATAAATTTAATTGGCAACATATAGACTTACTTCAACTTCTACTTTATGTTTGTTTAGTACAGATTGTTCGATAGTTCAACGAGTGATAGTTATTTTCGTTTCATCCTCTTTTCGTCCGCTTCTAAAACATAAAACAACAGTTCTTTTCAGAACTATTATTTTATTACGTTATTATTGTTATTTGTTTTATTATTAGTCGTTTTGTTTCTGTTTTTTTTTTTATAATTTTTAAGAATGCATAGTGTAAGCTCCCGTTGGAGGAAGCCTAAGAGAAGGCAAAGCTAGAAGTGCAGCAATGAAATTTACTTCTGCATCTGCCCCAGTGTCTAATTGTGACGATTCCAATGCTGCTGTTTCAAATAAGGATATTTCCAACGCTGATGTTTCTTATGCTGATGATTCTAATGTGGATGTAAACCTTGATGTGTCTGTTTCTGAAAATTCTATTGTACCTGATAAGAGTGTTACTAATAACAGCATCACCCCTAGTGTAACAAATGATTATATAATCATGAGTAAATCAACCTTTGCACCACTGCTCCGTAATCTGTCCTGCGAAAGTGTGGAGCAGGATTTTTGGGTGTTCGTGCTTTAGATACCTTTGGATATGCTGTAAACTTGGAAGTGTTTTGTACGCTGTGTTTGAAAAGTTTTGGATCAACTTTTTCGAGTCAGCGCCAACCATGCACCAAAAAGTTTGATGTCAACCGACAGATTGTGAACTATTTCCTTTCTTTTGGCAAGGGGCATTCAGCCATGGAAACATTTTCCATGCACATGGGTGACAATGAATTCTTCTACTTTCTCAACATGTTTCAACCAATTGAGTGAAGAAAATGAAAATTTTAAAAGTAATGTTTGGAAACTGTCCCATGAAACAGTGCGAAAGGCATATACGAGTTTAGAAAATGATACAAGTAGCACAATTAAAGATATCACAGTCTCTTATGATGGCACGTGGCAAAAGAGCGGACACACATCTCATTATGGAATTGTCATAGTCTAATACTAAATTTGTGAAAGAGTCAATGAGATTTTATCGAAATATTGCATAGAATGTATCAATATAGCACGAGACTTGAATGAAACGAGCCCAGAATTTTTTATTTGGCATGAGGGACATAAATCAATGTGTCAAAAAAATTTCGACGGACCGTCTGGAAACATGGAGGTTGCCGCTGCAGTGGCCATGTGGAGGCGATCAACTGAATTTTGTGGAATACATTACTCTACAATTTTAAGTGATGGAGATTGTAAAACATTTACTACCCTAAATCAACTAAAAATATATGGTGATTACTATGTTATTCAAAAAGAAGAGTGCCTCAACCATGTTTCCAAAAGATTAGGAACTGGTTTGAGGAACAAGAGTGGAGGGTCAAAGGGGCGACTCTCGGTGGACGAAAGAAGGGTAGCTTAACTGAGCAAACTATCATGTAGCTACAAAACTACTATCGCAAAGCTATAAAGGATAACATTCCGAATGTTGGTTTAATGAAGTCGGCTGTATTCGCTTCTCTTTATGTCCAGTGATAAAAAGCCGCAGCATACTAGATGCCCCAAGGGTGAAAGTTCATGGTGCTTCTACTTCTTTCTTCTTAAATTTAAATTTTTAAAAATTATATAAATGCTATGATATTTTAATTTTTTATTTGTTTAAAATTAAGTGCTAAGTTGTTCAAACATATCCAATTTTACTTATACTTATTCAAACTGTAATATAAATGAGTTTCATACAGCTACGATAAAAACTCATGCGCAAGAAACATTTTGAAATAATGGAACATTTAGCATTTTAACTTGCGGATAAATTATTAAAAAAAATTATAACTTTTCAACAAATTAATATTTTTGCTTCATATTTTGGGAATATCTTTATTCACAATCTATGAAATTTTCATTAAAGTTGTTTGATATTTTAAAAAAATCATTTTGAACCTGAAGTGTCCCCTTAATTTAATATTTATTAATATCTTTTGCTTCTAGAAAAAAAGCAAAAAACACTATATCTACTGTGAAAGAAGATATTGAAATAATTCGACATGCCAAGGTTCAGGCAATTGGAGTAATGACTAGCAGTAATAACTGTGCAGATTGATCGTAATAAAGTTCAGGTCTCGCTAAAAGACAACACTAAAAAAGAGAAAGAAATGGAAGAACTTGTAAAGAAAACTACTACAACTGAGGCGAAAGTTAAAATGAATGTACTCACTGTGTTAGGGCCGACACTGACAGTGGACGCTCATTGGCTCAATTGTTGTATCAACGACTTCTTTAAATTTACAGGGGATTTGCTTGATATGGTCTTCGTACCAGAGGTGCTGAGCACCAGTATGTTAAAAGGGATTAAATGGTGCCAAAAAGAGACTGCTTTAAACCCTGACTCTGTAATGGAGATACAGTTGATTATATCTAAAAAAAATATGTCAATCGTCCAATTGAGAAATGCCATTAGACAGAAGCTGAATATTTGTCACAAGGCATACAGAAAAATGTTAAATGATGTAGAGGGAAAACAATTAGTATATGTCTTTAATAAAATTTGTTTTATATGGTTCAAAGCAAAGCAAAATGCATTATTTGTTTCAAAGTGAATTCATTTAGTCCCTTCGAATTAAAAAGGTAAGTGATATTCCTTTTTATGTAAATTATTAAATAAGAAGTTAGTATTACTTTTCTATAATTCGAAGAAAAGAAATGATTGTGAATGTTCAATCTATATAGAAGAGCTTTGCAAAATGTAAATTATTTATACTTTCAAACTCTACTTGTTACAACTTAATTGTAACACCGTTTTCCAATTGTTGATCCTACCAGTTTCACGGACTCTATTAGACACTTATGCTGAATTGTCAGAACGCAGTCTAAACTAGGGAGTTTAAACCTCGGTTTCGCGGTTTACGAAACCTGGTCTAAGCGAAAAGCTAGGCTTCATTGCTCAAACGTAGTTTTGCTGCGGTTTAACTGAACTTGACTTATCGCATGTAATACCCTGAAACTTCGCCGCACGTGATATTTTTATCCAATCAACGGGCAGAGTCGAGGAATTAGAGTTACGTCATTACATTTTCCCGTTTTGTTGCAAGTAGTTTTCGCACTTGTATTTTCTTCTGTATTTATCTTCTCCGCACTTGTATTTCTGACAAAATGGAAACTATTAAAGAAAAAAAAAGCACTTAAAAGAACAACAAATTTTTCTGAGTTTGAAAAGAATTCACTCATAGAAATTTGCACCCAACATCCCGAGATTGAAGCCAAAGCCTCGGACAATTTCGCAAATATGCAAAAAAGGAAGGCTTGGATTAAGATTCATGAGCAATTTATTGGAATTAATGGAGGAGAAAAAACCATTGGGAATCTTCAAGGTAATTCATTTAATTTTATTTTTAACTTAATTATTACTTGATATTATTTGAATACGCAGATAATTTTAAGATAGCTTATGATTCATGTAAATATAGAACGATGTCGCGCAAAGTTTGTAAACAATCTGATTGCATCATTTGAAATTCTAATGAATGATCACAAAACACGGTGAACTGTTCTAAGTTACAATTATCTTTTATTTGTTATTAATAGAGTTTAATGTAATATTTTGTTTACAATAAATTTTTCATTAACTAATTTCAGATTAGCATACTGTATACACAACTTATTGTTGGTATTGAAAATAAATACTTTATCAGAAGTGAAAAAAGATTAGTTAATATTTAAGTACACATTTTTTGTAGGACAGAAAAAATAAGAAAATATAGATTAATAAAGATTATAATTTCTGCTGTCTTACTGGATCATGTAGCCAATTCTTTCTTATAAAATAACAGAATAAAAAGATTTATATTATTTCTAAATTGATACTAAAAAGGAAACCTTTATTATAATTAAAAAAGTATTCCTTTCACTAAATAGATACTTTATTAAGAAATATTACTAACTATAGTAATACTTTATTTAGCAATAATTTTAGTTTGATTTTTAAATTAGGAATTTTTTATGGGTATTCTCCATATATAGACACACATATTAATATATTACATACAGAATTCGTTATTTTTGCTCAATTTATTAAATCATACTTTAAATTATATAAAATGTATGTACAAGATCATGTCTCATTTAAGAGTTCATAAAGAAAAAAAAAATTTCATCCACTGTGTTAAAAGCCTTTGATAAATCTCAATGACTACATATTTAATCTCTTCAATGTACATGCATACATTATTATATATCAATTAAATCTGACAATAAAACTTGGCACTAATTTTACTTTTGGGTTTAGTTACAATATCTGGTTATTTTTTCTATACTTGAATATCTATGTAATTTTAAAAATATACAAACAGAAATCTGCACAAGGGAAAGCTCTATTTTTCAAAGTTAAATACAGGATCAAAGGTGCTGCTTGAGCTTTTCGTAAAGAATATAAGACCTAAGGAGAAGGCTCGTTTCCATCTAATTTTATACTAACTATTAATTGTTGTAAATACTAACTATTAATTGATGTAAAAATGTTGAATGATAACTTTTTAAGAAGTATGAGGTTTATATATTTTGGACAAATTTTTGAAACATTTTCTTAAGTTGTTAAAGTACTACAACTCCAATTCAAAATATTAGAATAACCAAAAAAGGCATTGTATTACCTTATAAAATGCGTGATATCGTTAAAAATAAACAACGGTGGTGAACGGAAAAATTATTAACCGTCCACAATTAGTTGACGTATGATATTATTGTTCACACGCGCCTAAAGAAGTATTAGAGATTTTATAAAAAAATATTGAAATTTTTAAAAATATTAAAATATTTCCAGAGGCGATTCAAAATATTAGAATATCTGTAAAATTGTGTGATTGGTCAACGTTAATCATAAAATTTGCATAAGTTGCGCCACTGTAGAGCTAGTACGCGTATAAAGGCTCGTTTGAAAATCAGATTTAGTTAGTTGGGAGTAAAAATGGGTCGAACGAAAGACATACCTGACACTACCAAGACATCGATTGTGACTCTACGCAATTAGGGAATTGCTCTTAAGGAACTGTAAGTAAAATTTTAAAAGATTATTCTACTACAAATCAAAGTTTTAAAAATAATCGCTCAAATAGTGGTCGTAAACGAATAACCACACTGAGACAAGACAGAATGCTGAAACGTGTCGTCACTAAAAATCGCTTCAAGAGCTTGAGATTCATAAGTAGAAAGTGGAGAGACCAAGGAGTGGGTGCCTCAACATCTACCACACTACGACGACTCCATGAACTTGATTTTCAATCACGTGTGCCCAAGAAAAAGCCGCTACTTACACGCAAGCAAAAACGAGCCAGAGTGAGATGGTGCAAAGACAGATTGCAATGGGGTATTCAGGACTGGAATAACGTACTTTTTAGCGATGAATCGATGTTTTGCGTTTCCCACGGTCATCAGGGTGTCCGTGTTTGACGTTGCAAGCAAAAAGCTTTTACCACAGATTGCTTGAAACGCTTAGTGAAGTTTAGCACTTCTGTAATGATTTGGGGGTGTATGGGTGCTGAGGGCTTTGGAAAGCTGTGCATTTTGAAAGGAAGGGTAAATTCGGAAGTATACAAGGAGGTACTTGAACATTTTATGATTCCGTCATCGGAAGATCTATTTGAGGATGACTTTATCTTCCAACAAGCCTCTGCACCTTGCCACACGTCAAACGCCACCACTACTTGGCTTACTAACAATAAAGTCAAATTACTTCCTTGGCCGGCTAATTCACCCGATTTGAACCCCATCGAGAATATATGGGATTTAATGAAGAAACGCCTTCAGGATTTAGCTCCAAAGGACAAAAATGAACTCATAAAAAGCGTGAAATCCGTTTGGGCAACTATCAGCAAAGATGACTGCAAAAAAGTAGTGCATCGTATGCAAAATTGTTTGCGTGACGTTATTAAAGCTAAGGGAGATGCCACTAAGTATTAACTATTCATGCAGATTTCATTTAAATGAATTATGCTATTTTTGTTCATGTTATTCTTATTTTTTGAACCACTGTGAAATTTTAATTTTAATTTTTTCAATTTTTAGAAAAAATTCATTGTAAAAACTTATTCAATATCATAATAATTTATTTATGTTATGTTCATCTACAAAACATGTAGAATGTGATAACACACTTCAAAATTCTCAGGTATTCATTTTTACCAAAATAAATGCATATCTCAATCTACTATGTACTTTATTTATCATTATTCTAATATTTTGAATTGGAGTTGTATAATATGTATTGCAGCTAAAATAAAAATGAGCATGGAATTTTTCAATTTATAACATATCTTTATTTTAGATAGATTGAAGAAGATTAGAAAGATTGAAGATGGCCGGAAAGGAGGAACACGACAGGAGAAGGCTCCATGCCCGTAAGACTGGTGATAGACCAGCATTGCCTCCAATCGAGGAAAAGTTCAATTAAATTCTTTCTGTACTGGGCGATAATGTTAGCCTGATTAAAAATGTTGACGACCCGCCATCTCCAATAGTGGCAAATGTTGCAGAAAATTTTGAAGAAAAGTAAGAACTTTTGATATGGTTTTGATCATGAGCTCGTGTTTAAAAAAAAATCATTTATATGTTGATAATTAAGTCATGTTAAAAAATAAGTATCTTTATTTATTAATCAAGGACTAGCAAATAGAATTCACAAATTGAAACAGGATTAAATCATAAGTTTAAACAGGGTAAAGAAAAGAAAAAATATTTTTGAGCTAGGGAAGAAGTTTATAACTTGCATAACCAGATCTTATGTAAAGTGTAATAAAGAATTTCTTGATTGTTTAAACATTTTAATATTATCAAATGATAATTACATAGTTTTAAAGTGTTATTGAATATATTTTCATTTTAGTGAATATGAAATAGACAGCAGGGAACAGTTTAATTCTACGCCAACACTTGTGTAAGTATGCTTCATGGTGTTATTAATTTTATTTTCATTTTTTCTACCTTTTTTATCAAATATATTTGTTTCTTACAAAGTTACTGTTCTATTTCTTTATATAAGCCAAGAAGTACCCCAGACAAGAAATGTAATATTTTTCAGGAGTCTAATAAAGTGAGTTAAACATTTCATATCTTTTCATTTAAATTTAAAAGGAAAAAAAAATAATAATAATGCGATACTGAAAAACTTGTACCTAAACATGCATTGTCTTAACATTTCATTACTCAGCAGGAAAGTTTAGAAAAGACTGGTCTGAGAAAGGATACTGGTGGACCATACTATTTAGTTTGTAAGGTTAGCGGCAGTTTTGTGCCATCCTCTCATTAAAATTGAATTATAAAGTTATTAAAAATAACAAAAAAAATTATTTTGTACATTTGTTAGCATCAGATATATAAGTGAGTGGATCTTATGTTTAAGTAGTTGTGAATTGTTTCATATAAAATAAATACTAATGATTCATATGCGTCACTGACCCACCTCACAGTAGCTGTCTAGCATTAATCGCTTTACATAGTGTAAGAATAATAGACGAGGTTCCATTTAAAAATAAATGTATAAGTATACATATAATATAAATATTGTATTTATAATTTGGCCATGTTATTTAACATACATAAAAATCTAATATTTTTTTTTAGTGCTGATGATATTGAGAATCCGACTGTTCTGACGGCACCTGGACCAAGTTGTGCTGCTACAAATATTAAAGTGAGTAAATTTCTTGTCTGAGTTGATTATTGTTTTAATCTTTTTTTTTATTCTATTTTTATCTCTTAAGAAATTTCATTCAAATTTTATTTAATTTTCTATGAAAGTCAAGTTAGGTCAGACATTTCCTAGTGTAATAAAAACAATATGCAAGCTTCAAAATGGACATAAAAAAAAAATTTGAATTGATACAAATTGAGAATTAAGGCCATTATTGTTAGATATGTAGCAAAATATGACAGATCGGCTGGCTTGTATAAGTCTTAGCCTTAGTCAAGCCTCTGGCTATAATTCCAGATAAGAACCTACAGGCCATTTGTAATTATAATTTTTTTCTGAAGTTTTATTTTACGATTTATTTTACACATATATAGCTAAATATGCATATGAATATATTTACCTACACACATACATATAATCATTATTTTTCAGTGATGACATACTTTTTAAGAGAAGAGCAGGAGAGCAGCTTGATGAAACTCGGCCATTGAAATAAATATATGTTGGATTACTTATGATTGTTTTACTTTATTTTATGATGTCATACAAAGTTATCGAATTTTTTTTAATTTTTATCATAGAATAAAAAAAGTTCAAGGAAGGAATTCATCAGCATCATATAAAAACAGTCTCAAAATGAATTTAATAAACCACTACTTGAGTAGAAATGTACATTATTTTCACATGGAAATATAGATTTGTATAATCTATAAAGTTTTTATTTTTTTCCTTTATATGATCTAGATAGGAGCCCCTTTTTAACATTCTTTTATATTGTAGAAAAATTTATATATCTCATCAAAATCACTAAAATGAATGATTATTGATTTTATTTTTCATATAAGAACATTTTAAGTTTTTCATTAGTGTGAAGTCTAGTATAATTAAAAAGTCCTGACAATGGGAACTGTTGATGTTGGTATTATTTAAATCTTGATGTCTAAAATTATATATAACCTAAAGAATGACCATAGATATAATAAATGCCTCGATAAATCATGCTTCACAAACCATATTACTTATCATAATTAATACAATAATATCTATCTTATCAGCTGAGCATGATTTTGTTAAATTATTGGGTAATATATTTACAAGTGGAACAGAATCACACATTAAATAGATGAGATAATAAGCACTAAATCAACTATAAAAATTATTCATATTTATTTCACTTGTAAAAATCACTAAACATGTGTGAGCCCCATGAATGCAACGGAAACTATAACATTCAATTTCTTACTATTAATGAATTTAAAAAGATAAATGCATTCGGATATAAACTATTTTATGAGGACTACAATGAATTCCATACAAATTTAATTATATGTTTTGTGGTATTTATATACCTAAGCTAAAAGTAAGTTTCTATTCACTCTTAAGTCGGAATAGAAGTATTTGTAGTAGCAGAATTTGATAAGATTTTCCTCAGCAGTAACAGACTAAAAGAAAAGTTAAATTTTTATTACATAGAACAGAATTGCTCTTAAAAATATTACTCTGTCTTTTACAGTATATCTGAATCGGGAGAATATTAAATTTGCTAAATTGTAATGAATTTGACTTTTTTAATATGGCCTATTAAGAATACAAAAATTATATTCTTATTGAGAAGTAAAGACAGATTCTCCGACCAGGTGATAAAAGTTATAAGTGGCACCTGGAAACCAAATTTAAAAATAATTAATGTGAATAAAACAAATTCTCACTGATTTTTAGCTTATAAAGTAATCTTTATTAAAATATATAAATGTTATCATCAAAAAAATCCTCTCTTTCATTCAGCTCTAAACTCCAATTAAAGAGTATCGATGCAGCAATAATTATATTTAAACAGTTCGTCAGACGCAATCTCAACCAATAATGTAGGGCCGGAAATCTCTTCTTCAGAGTGTCAAACAATCTCTCAACTATGAGCCTTGCCTGGCAGTGCGCGGAGTTATATACTCTTTCAGGTTCTGTGGTAAGGGGGTTTGTAACAGGTGTTACTCGTAGTAAATAGTTAGAGCAGGGTAACCAGTATCTCCAACAATGAAACCATTTATATCCCCCTGCTCCAACTTTGATTTTGCACTACTATTTCGAAAAATCCTGGAGTCATGGGCTGAACTATACCATATTTGCTATACTTAAGATGCCAATAATCTCTATGGGTGGGCAATGTCGCGGTTTCTCCCTTTAAAAGACTTTAAATGGGTTAGTAATATTAATGCAATTGATTAGTTCACTATCCAAACTGATAACTCGATCGGGTATATTCTCGAGGTAGATTTTATCTATCCTTTTGACTTACATGACGAGCATTCCGATTGACCAGCAATACATAAAACTGGGCGTAAAATTTAACATAATTCAGCGCGACTTTGATAAAAAAAATTAATGAATAATGCGGTATTCGGAAAAACAATGGAAAACATGGAGACAGTGTAAACAATGGAGACAGTGTTAAAATTTAATAAACCTATATCAATATGGATGGTAATTTTAGACTTATCAAAAACACTCATGTACTACGGTCCACTACGGTCACATGAGAGAAAAGTATAAAAATTCTCTACAACTTCTGTATACAGACACTGATAGCTTTATATGTGACATCAAAACAGATAACGTACATATATAAAAATATGCTAGAAGATATAGATCTCTATGATACAAAGGAATATTCCCCTGATAATATATATGCAATACACCTTGTTAATAAAAATGTCCAGGGAAAAATGAAAGATAAAACAAAGGGCAAAGTAATGTCGGAATTCATAGGGTTGAGATCAAAGATGTATACGTATAGAGTAGGGGAGGAAAGATACAAAAAGTTAAAAGGTGTAAAACCAGGGCTAAAGAGAATACAAGGGCTAGTTCACTCCGCTCTTAGAGCTGAAGCTACGATTTCCCTCCTCATGACGTCACTGTGTCTACAGATCTCGGAGATCGCAAGCAAAGATATGATAACTTTGCATCTTTCTCTTGTAAAAATAAGTTAGACTTTTTCTGGTTATTAGCCTTCAAACTTTACGTAATTAACACATTATTTCCGTTCATAAACATAGTTCAAAAAAAACTTTCTTGGTTATTATATTAAAAAAATACCATTTTAAACTTATAAAAATGTTTTGCTAGTTGGTGAAAATGACACGATAAATACTTTATTTTAAAAAGTTCAGTTTTAACTTTAACTATTAAGAAAACTGAAAGCATATATCGACACTTTTTTTATCTACATATTCTTTTATAACGATAAGTTAAGTTAAATTTAGAATCCCTGATTTTAAAATATGTCGTTAATAGCAATTTGTTCATACTTAATCATTAGGAAACATCAACCTTAAACGCTAATTACTGAAACAAAATAATAATTTAGGTTCATAATGACATCAGAAATTTTACAATTGTTTATAGGCATTTAAATTTACGATGATATAATATATAGATATTTAAGTTGAAGAGAATATAATTTTTTAAAAAAATCATAAATATTTAGAATAACTACATTAAAAAATATGTTATGAAATTAGGAAAATTTCAACTATATACTATATATTTTACTTATACTTTTTACTTACATTTTAAATTTCTTTGACTTTATCTATTTTTTAATTCTTTTCACCTGCCTTTTTTTATGAAGTAGCGAGGCGGTTTCTATTTAGATAATGAATTTTTATAAAAGTTCTTTACGACAGAATAAACGTATTGCGGTTTTATATTAACTGTGTCATTTCGGAATCCATTCTTTACATAGTTGTTCATTTACTTTAGGGAACACGCGAAAAATTATACTTTTTCCTTTTGTTTTTATATCAGAATTTTTGCAAGTTGTAATCGCGCAAACTGGCAGTTCGATAATAGTTTTAAATTCTTGTAAATTCACTGCAAAAACTGAGGAAAGTCATTATGGAAAATAACAAATGTCTTAGAATATCTCGCAAAAAGAAATGATCCAATATTAGTTAGAGCTAGTAAGGCCAAACGCTCCGTTCTTGAAGTAAAAGTGCGAGCTTTGCGCCAAAGTGACGTCACTAGAGTGACGTCAGAGGATCGGCGCGGCAAGAGATACTTCAAAGGAGTGAACCAGCCCTTCTATTCTCTTTAGCCCTGTGTAAAACGAACAGCAATTGAAATCAAAATACAATTCGAAGATTATAAAAGGTGTCTTTTTGAAAATAATGTAATTCATGTAAAAATTAACTGCATTAGGTCAAAATAACATAATGTATAACCCTGAATAAATTGGCCTTATCGCCATATGACCAGAAGCGTCACGTTTCTGATAAAAACGGCAATGTTGCTTTAGGACATTATTGTCTTTTATAAGAAGAATATTTGTAAATCCACAGTTTTGAAAACTAACTTTCTTGAATGAAATGTAATATCATTTATGTATTTTTGATAAAAATACTAATGAGGTGCTTAAACATCTCTTTACCTTTCTCACATCTATTTGCTTTGTTTTTACTTATTTTTCATTTCATTTTTTTCTGCCAGTTTTATTTATTAACTAATATTCCTGTAATTTTCATATTAATATATTTAAAAAATTTATAAAAAATGTGTTTTTGATGGATACGTTAAATTTAAGGTCACCATTCACAGCGATCGTTGCTAGGCCAACGGGATATAGAAAAACGGAATTCATAAAAAAGCTCATTAATTATAGAATGATTAATCCTTTCCCTAAGAATATAATTTGGTGTTATGGTATATTTTAAAACCTTTACACGTATATGCAGGGCGTGACATTTAATGAAGGAATTCCATCTAATATAAATGACAGCTTAATTATAATCGATGATTTAATGAGTGAGTTAGGCAGTGATTCGAGATTAGAACAAGAATTAACATTACATTTTGCTTCAAATTGGGCAAGACAGCTGCGGAAACCTACGAAATGTTGAAACAAGTTTACAGCGAGGAAGCATTATCCCCCTCAAGAACTTTTGAATGGTTTAAACGTTTTCGAGACGGGCGCGAAAGCGTGGAAGATGATCCACACACAAGTCGGCCGCAGTCCGTACGCACGCCGGAAGCAATTGAAAAAGTTCGCGATATGGTGAAATGTGATCCTCGATTGACTGACTATTCGAGAACTCGCCAATGAATTGGACATGAACAGAGAGACGGTTCCGCGAATTTTGATGCCAAACCTAGTCAACCTGAAGATTTGTTCCAGATTCGTTCCTCACCACTTAAGGGACGAACAAAAGCAACTGAGATTGGACGCATGTGGCGAACTTATCGACAACGCTGATGCTGACCTTGCGTTTCTGGATAGAATAGTCACGAGAGACGAGTCATGATGACCCTGAAACCAAGCGTGAAAGCTCCGAAAAGCGGGCTCCAAGTTCACCAAGCCAGAAAAAATTTCTATTTGAAAAGTCCAGAATCAAGGTCGTGTTAACAGCTTTCTTCGATTGCGATAGACTCATTCATCATGAATTTGTTTCTCCTAACATGACATCAATGGACAGTTCTACACAGAAGTTCTTGACCGACAAATTCGTAGAGTGAGGCCTTATTTTCAACAAAATGGGAGTTGTCTGCTGCTACATGACAATGCCCGCCCACACATTGCATTGCCAGTGAGGCGATTCTTAGCCCAGCATAGTGTCGTTGAGATGCAGCATCCACCATACTCGCCAGACCTAGCACCTGCAAACTTTTTCCTGTATCCTAAGCTGAAAATTTCGCTAAAGGGAACAAGATTTCAGGAAGATGAAGCCACCAGGAAAACTATTTTATTTGCTAACATGTGAAAATTGAATTTTATTCCATTTCAGAAAATCTGGTTATTTGTGATATATTTAACACAGGTTACGCGAAAAATTTTATTAATTCTTGTGATATATGTTTATCGAGACGGAGTGCCTTTAGAGTAAGTAAACCCCCACACCAATCTGTTACTTAAAGTAAATTTCCAGGAGAATTCGGACCATTACAACATGTGTTATCTATAATCGATGCTTTTACAAAATACATTCATCTGGGATCATTACCTGATAGGAAATCAGAAGCAGTTTGTAAAGCAATTTTCGATTATTTCATAACATTAAAAGGTTGTCCTGAATTAATGATCACGGATAATGCTAAATATGAATTTTGTAAAGTTACTTCGATTGAGAAAAGACATATTTCCGCTTATAGTGTCTTTGTTAACAGCAGAGTCGAACGTTCAAATTATTCAATTGGAAATATTTCAGCAGCGTTATGCAATAAAAATTCAGAATGGAATCAATTACTTCCACAGGTTATGATGTCATTGAACTCTTCAACTCATGAGACGACGCACACACATCATCTTTTATCCTTGAACATGGTACTACCAGAGATGCCAACTTGCTCCGGACAACAAAAAATAATATTTTAAAGTGACAGTTTATCAATTTTGATTCTTGGTTTAATAAATTCAATTTGGTAGATTTTTATCCACCACTATTTCTAAATAATTCGTAGGCCTATATAATTCACAGTTTTATAGTACTTTATGTATACTTATACTATAGTACTTAAGACTAAGTACTTTAATCATTTCCCAGTATCGTCTGAACTGAGAGTAGGACGTGTTCTCTGATACTTATACTGAATTGACAGTAAGTCAAGTACCACGCCTTTGCTGCCCGGATATTTAGACTGAATTGAGAGTAGGTCTTATGTCCACGTGTAGCACATCCTGAATTGAGAGTAAGGTGTGAAACACTGCAATTTACTAGAATATTAGACCCGAATTGAGAGTAGGGCTAAATTCTTTTCACACTACCGTGATGTCAACTCATCGATTTGGGTGAGGGGGAACGCGGTTTAATCCGTCTACCCCAAGCCGCTCTCCCACGCCTGATCCCTCCGACTCCTCACAGACGAATGCGGATGAAATCAGACAGAAAACCTACAACGAAATGCTTTCCGAACGAAACGAAATGCTTAATGCTTTCCGAAGGTATCACTCCAGACATGATCATCTACAGTGCCAACAAAGTCCTCGAATGTACACCGAAGGTTGAAATCTATGTAACTTAGTTCAAATCCCAACACGAGGTTAATTTGAAGAATCTTGGTTACAATCAAAACAACTGAAATAATTTGGCAGCAGTTGAATTTAACTTTAAATGAAGTTTTTTCTAAAACGTTAACTAACTTGAAACGTTAACAAGAGAAAAAACACATTAGTCTAAGTGAAAAAAATAATGATGCTGAGAAAATAAATTTCCGAGTAGGTTCACTTTGTTTTTTGAAAACACTTATAACATTTCTAGTAAATTATCAGCAGAACTAAAACCGAATTATTTAGGTCCATATAGAGTAGTGGACAAGTTATCAAAAATAATGCCAGTTAATAATCCTAGAAAAAAAATACCCACTCATGTGCATAGAATTATTCCTTTTATTAAAGATTTAGTTATTTACATCTTAATAAAGAGGATAAAGATCCTATACAATAATAAAAATTTAAAAAATTGCATTTACAGCCTAAGACAAATGAAAATAAATAATCTACTCAGAATAAAACGAATCAAAAATATAATTTCAGACCAAAAGTTTTCAGAAATTCATCTTTAAAACCAGAATAAATAAAAAAAAAATTGTGTTTATTAATTGTATGTCGGCGTGCAAAATAAAGAAAATCAGATAAGTTTTATTCTTATTTAGAAGTTTACATTAGCCATTGGTTATCACTTTTTACTTTAAAGCAGAAATCTAAAAAGGAATTTTTTTAAAAGAAGAAAGCTTAAAAAGTAGTTTAAAACTATAAATTTGAAACAAAAGAATAAATTTATTTTCACCTCGGTAAGTCATTGCACAAATAAAACTCATTTTTTAAATTATTTCTGGCTGTGGTCACTCTAATCGATAGCTCAAGGTTTATTTCGTAAATAAGAAGAACACTGGTTTGCAATGGACTGTATATCTCTTTATTTTAAATAGCTCACGGACTACGTCCGCCATTTATGAAGTTCTCAAGGTATATATAAATCTTTTACAAAAAAAAGGGTGGCGCGGCAGTCGCACATGCGCGAACATGCCGCCCGGCATTGCAATGTTTCAACATTCAATTAATATGTAATTTAACAAAGCACAATTTGCATTATTTAAAAAATCTTTACAAAGCATTTAGATGATAATTAGTAACATTGATACAAATAAGAAAAAAAACAAATTAATGATACTTTACACTGCAACCGATCTTCACATACAACAAATATTCAATTCAAAATAAAATTAAACATGAGAATATTTTTATGATACAGGTAACAAGCATATTTTAGAAATAGACCTCTTAAGGGTCCCGTGCTGGGTTTTCACTTCTACAACTCTGATTTTCTTATCAGTGCCGTAAAACACTTTAATTATTCTACCCATTAACCATTTATTAGCTGGTAAATTATCCTCAATAATTAAGACTAGACTACCGATTTTGACATTGTCCTTTTCGAATCTCCACTTGCCACGTTGCTGCAGTTCACTTAGGTAGCTTCGTTGCCACTTTCTCCAAATTAATTGTACTAATTTGGTTATTCTTTGCCATCTGGATAACCTATTTTCCTTTAAATTTGTCAAATCCGGTTCAATTATGGCGTTCATTGTTCTCCCTATCAGGAAATGCGCAGGAGTTAAAACTTCTAAGTCGGTTTCATCCGCGGATAGTGGAGTTATCGGTCTACTATTCAAAATGCTTTCAATTTGAGTGGCTATAGTATGCAATTCTTCGTAAGTTAAAGAGGCATTACCTACAGCTCTTTTAAAATGGTATTTAAACGACTTAATTGCTGCCTCCCAGAGACCACCAAAGTTGGGGGCTCTAGGCGGAATAAAATTCCACTCTATGCCTTCAGCGGATAGATAGTTAGCCAATTTTTCATCAGGATTTTTGAATAAATTTAAACATTTTTTTAACTCCTTGTTAGCGCCAACGAAATTCGTCGCGTTGTCTGAAAACAGTTTGGCACATTTGCCTCTACGCGCGATGAATCTCTTCAACGTGGCAATTAGAGACTCGGATGTCAAATCAGAAACTATCTCTATATGCACTGCTTTAGATACAAAACATATGAATAAGCAAATATACACTTTTAGAGAAATTGCTTTTCTTTGATGTTTACATTTAATGAAAAACGGACCAGTTAGGTCAACACCAGAGCAATTGAATGCGAAATCTGGCACAACTCTTTCTCTAGGTAGATTTCCCATTATTTGCGTAGCAGCAATGGGTTTATTTTTAACACAAACAACACAATTATGAGTAATTCTTCTACATAGAGAACGGCCACACAAGGGCCAAAATTTTTCTCTTACACAGTTTAATAAACCATTAGGACCAATATGCAAATATTTAAGATGATATGTCGAAATAATAACAGAAGTTAAAGGACTATTTTTAGGGAGTATTGCAGGATGTTTTTTAAGAAAATTCAATTCAGTGTTACCTAATCGTCCTCCAATTCTTAAAATTTCATTTGAATCTAAAAGAGGGTTCAAATTTCTTATCTTACTCGTAGGAGACACCTTCCCGTGCAGTTTGAGACTCCTAATTTCTGATCCAAATTCCTCGTTCTGTATTACTCTCAACAGGAACTGCTAGGAGGCGTTGATCTCCTCATTGCTCAGAGGTCCTGAAGCTCCTTCAGTAGGATTTCTGCAATTCTTAGAAAACCTAAAAATATAACTTAATACACGCACTATAGTAAAATAATTATTACTCAAGCCAATTAGTTCATGCACAAAATTTTTGGATGTTAATGTAAAGGCTTTTAAGGGACCTTCAATGTCTAAGCTTGAAGGCTTTTTAAGTTCACTTTGGAAGACACTCAGTTCTTGCGACACAGGAAAGTTTTGGTTAGGATACTCATTGTCATAAAGGATATTAGGGCCTTTCCACCATAAATTTGTCTCTAAAAGTTTCACAGGGTCCGATCCTCGGGATATCAAGTCCGCGGGATTCATCTCGGATGGCACATGATTCCATTGGGACTTTAGCGTCAGTTCTTGTATGAGTGCAATTCTATTTTTCACGAATGTCTTAAGACTCGTTGGCTCCTTTTGAATCCATGCTAGTACAATCATGGAATCAGACCAAAGGTAAACTTTGTCTGTTTGCAATTTTAATGCGGAAAGTATCTTTTTCATTAACTTGGACAACAAGACTGCAGCACAAAGTTCCAGTCTGGGGATACTTAGGGCTTTAAGTGGGGCAACTCTAGATTTGCTAGCAACTAATTTCACATTTATGTCACCTGCAGAGTTGAACGACTTGCAATAAACGACCGCTCCATAGCAACTCTCCGATGCATCAGCAAATCCATGAAATTCGATTGTTTTAGACTGTTCTATTGTAATGCACCTATCAACTTTAATGTTGTTCACATCTTTCAACGTGGAAATAAATTCGCTCCACTCCTGAGATTCTGCAGCAGGAAGTGGATCACCCCAGTCAATGTTCAATTTCCACAATCTCTGCATAAATATTTTGGCCTTGGCTATGACAGGGCCGGCTATCCCTAGGGGGTCAAAAAGTTTTGCAATGGTGGACAAAACTGACCGCTTGGTAAAAGTGTTGTTCTCATCCACTGATATTTTGAAGGTATAGCAGTCCTCTGATGGTCGCCAAATGACTCCTAAAGTTTTTGTTTCATCGGCGCTCGAAAAGTCATAATCGTTTTTACTTGGTGAAGGTTCCGGATGGCTAGCAGACCATTTATGTAGACTCATACCGGCTTTATCGAGAATTGAAATCAGTTGCCGCCGTGTTTCCTTCGCTTCATCCAGAGAGGGTGCTGAATACAACACATCATCCATATAGAAGTTGTCACGTAGAAGAGGAGCTGCCAGAGGAAAATTTATCCCCTCGTCAAGAGATAGCTGATTCAAACACCTTGTTGCTAAAAAACTAGCACTCACGGTGCCGTACGTGATAGTTCTCAATTCATAAGCTTTTGTTGGGCCATTCGCATGATCCTTCCAAAGGATTCTTTGAAGACAATGCTGCTTAGGGTTCACCAAAATCATTCTGTACATCATCTTTATATCCGCTTGAAACGCGTATGTGTGCCTTCGAAAGCTAGTCATTATGCTAAATAAGTCTTCCTGTATCACCCCACCATTATATTGGATAGCGTTAAATGAGGTAGCATTATGCGTCAAGCTAGAAGCGTTGAATACTACGCGAAGCTTCGTAGTACTCTTCTCGGGACGATACACGCCATGGTGTGGCATATAATAGGAACTTTCCGGTTCTCCTTCGTCTTTAACTTCACTCATGTGACCAAGCTTCTCGTATTCATCAAGAAAGTTTTTGTAAAGTCTCAAATGTTCTTGGTCCTTTGATAACCGATGCCACAGAGAATTCAGCCGTTTAAGAGCAATATCCCTTGACTCGCCTAAACACGAGGGTTCTTCCTTAAGGGGTATAGTTACTACGTATCTACCTTCTTTATTACGGAAATGTGTTTGCTCAAAATGTTCCTCGCAAAAGGTCGTTTTTTTACTTTTCGTTAACCCTACGTCTAAATTTTCAACTTCCCAAAAACTCTTTAATGTTTTGTTTAAATCATCCTCTAAAATTAATCCGCAATGCACGTTGGTTGTACGCGAATCAATTAAACTACCACTCGCTACGTATCCGAAAACGGTATTTTGTAGAATTAATTCTGATTCGTGTAAATATATTTGTCCCGACCGTAATAATTCATAGAATATCTCCGCGCCTAACAATACGTCAATTTTATCAGGAATGAAAAAGGTTTCGTCAGCTAATCTAACATTAACAGGAACCTTAACTGCTGCATTAAGAAATTTCGACGGCGTAAAATCAATTATTTTTTCAACTACTAAAAGGGTTAATTCCTTTTCAAAACTCTTATCTTTATTTGAAATCGAAGTCCTAACACACCTATTTATATTCATCGTTGAATCATTTAAACAAGAAATTTGTGTGTTCATTTTTTCGTAAGGCAAATTAAGATTCTGTAAACAATTGCGATTAATCAAACATGATTGGGAGCCCGAATCTAGCAAGCACCTAACTTCCTGCCATAAGGAATTTTTATCCTTAATAAAACACTTAGCCGTACTCAAAAGAACAGTTTTTGTGTTTAATTTATTTTTTTCATAACTGGTGGCGACTACAGACATATTTCCATTAGCGCCGTCTTGGGAGGAAGGGGGGATGGAATATTCAAAACTCAACTGTGATTCTTGGTTAACAATAGCGGGTGATTTATTATTTCTGTTTACTCTTGGAAAGTGGATCATTTTATTATGAGGTTTACCGCAAAAGCAATCCTTAAATTTGCACGTTTGAACGGAACATTTGGCGGATAAGCATTTAAAACATAATTTGTTACTCTTGACTACTTCTAATCTTTCATTAATGGACATATTTTTAAATTTCGAACACATATACAAGGCATGCTCATTAGATTTACAAATGACACATTTAGGATAATTTATTTCGGATAAAAACACATTAGAAATATTTTTATTAGAACGGAAGTCTCGATTCCTTTGGGAATGATAATTTATATCTTGTTTTGATTTAACCTTGGAAGAAAGATAAATATCGCACTCTCTTCCTAGCTCTTGTGGTTTGAAAAATGATTCTCCCTGCCTTACTGCAATATGAGTCATTAATTCTCGGTCAAGTAGACCAAACATCTTATCCGAAATAATTAACTCGCATAATGTTTTAAAATCGCTAACCTTGCGTAATTGGCAATAGTATTCGAATGCTGCACTCAATCGTGAAGCAAACTGAAGATAACTTTCATGAGGCATTTTTTGCATTTTATTAAAATTGTTAATACATTCTCGAGGTGTTGGTTGAAATTCCTTCAACACGATTTCTTTAAGTTTATCGTAATCTGCTAATTCTTGTTCACTTATATAAATCATTAAATTTTTTGCTTTTTCACCTAACAAATTTAGCAGTATTTCGGATTTTAATTCTTCGGGCACATTTTTCGTTTTAAACGCTTTCTCGAGGGATTGAAAAAACAAATTAAATGCTTCAGGTTTAGAGGGAACGGATATGGTAAGGGTTTTTATACTTTTTATTAAATCTTCGAGACGGTGCGGCGGCTCTAGCTCACTTATAGTTTCCGATTTCGAAGAATTGTGCGATTCTTTTCGCGCATTAGATAATTCAATTTCTTTCTCTAACTGAGCGAGTTTAATTTTTTCTAACTCTATTTTTGTTTGGTTATCTTTCTCTAACTGAGCTAATTTAGCTTTTTCTAACTCATAATTGTTTTTCTTTTCCTCAAGAATATTATCAATCAAACTCTGAACGAAATCACTATCGTTTTTATAAATCTCACTATTTTCAATTAGCTTCTTTATATCAATAACTCTTGCCCCTTCTTCAACTTTTAAACTTAACTCGTCTGCGACGACTTTTAATTAGTCTTTTTTTAGTTTATTAAGGGACATTTTTTAAACACACTAAAATAACTCAATGTAAATAGACAAACTGAATAACTCAAGGTAAATTTTGCACAGTGAATGAAACAAGGGAAATTGCTCTTACCTCAGAATTTCGGCTTCTTTTTTATTGTCACTCACTAAAAATTTCATTCAAAGATAATATAAATTCCATTGTTAAATAACACGAGCATCGTACACATAGTTCGTTTCGGTATGCACTTTAAATGATTTCCATAAATCACTAATTCACTTCCGGGTGACTGGACCACATGTTTGTGGTCACTCTAATCGATAGCTCAAGGTTTATTTCGTAAATAAGAAGAACACTGGTTTGCAATGGACTGTATATCTCTTTATTTTAAATAGCTCACGGACTACGTCCGCCATTTATGAAGTTCTCAAGGTATATATAAATCTTTTACAAAAAAAAGGGTGGCGCGGCAGTCGCACATGCGCGAACAATTTCTATCCTAATACGTTTTGCTTTGAATCCACATTAAGATTACATCTTTGGATAATATGACGAAAGGTTCCAACTTATTTTCTATTGATATCTTTGAATGTTGTTGAATCTAAATATGATTGATTTTTATGTGTAATCATAATATTGGAATACATTTTAGATAAGGAAACAAAGAGAGGACTGAGAAATGGTTGAGAGGAGAAGAATGACCACCTTAGCATATGCGGAGGAGAGACACAAAGTTCATGAATTTCGATAGCAAAAGAGCAGGTGGAGAAAAAAGAAGAGAAACTAGGAAAAGAAACGATTTATCTTAGAGGCTAGTACAATCGCCACCTCGCTAGCCAACGAACAAATCTTCTACCTGGCAACAAGATTTATAGATAGGGTGGCACAGGGTATTTCTTTTGAAGAAGCTAGGCGCTTATATGAAAGAAAGCAGCTCAGAGATCAGGAGATCGATCCAAAACTCATTGAATCGCACTTTTCTTTTAGAAGGGGAGGAAGAAGTTATCACTACCAGTGCGCTAGTTATCACTACCAGTGCGCTAGTTATCACTACCAGAAAGACCAAATTCCAACTCCAATAATTATAGACTATCATAAAAACAATAAAACTCCTGATCAAATAATTGAAAAAATCAAATCTGCAGAGACCATTCCAGAAATAAAAAACCTCTTCAAAAATAAAAATAGACTTGAAATTAAATTCAACAACAAACAAGACCAACAAGCAGCCATAAACTTCTTCTCCCGTTGAACCACACCTGTTTCTCCTCCGTTGTCTTCAGTTAGTCCACCACCTGTTTCTCCTCCATTGTCTTCAGTTAGTCCACCACCGCCAGTTGCTGTTCCCTTAATTCCTGTGCCACCAGTTCCTCAGCTTCAGGGTGTCCAGCAAAGAAAACGAGGAAATCCCGGTAGAAGAAGGACAAGACTGGCACTGTTAATAAAGTCGAATAAAGATTTCTTGAAAGTAGATCCACCCTTTACACTCCCAAAAAGACCAAGATTTTCTCAGAAGTATCCAGCGTAAACCAAGATTTTCTCAGAAGTATCCAGCGTAAACCACAGTGTCCAATTATTAGTCCACCACCTGTTTCTCCGTTACCTTCAGTTAATCCACCACCGCCAGCTGCTGTCACCTTAATTCCTGTGCCAACAGTTCCTCTGCCTCAGGGTGTCCAACAAAGAACCTTAGCATATGCGAAGGAGGAGAGACGCAGAGCTCATGAATTTCGAAAACAAAAAGAGCAGGGGGAGAAAAAGAGAACCGAGGAAAATAAACGAATTATCTAAAAGGCTAGTACAATCGCCACCTCGCTGGCGAATGAGCAAATCTTCTACCTAGCAACAAGATTTATAGATAGGGTGGCACAGGGTATTTCTTTTGAAGAAACCAGGAACCAATAACACGCTGATATGAAGAAAGCAGCTCAGAGCTCAGGCGATCGATCCAAAACTCATTGAATCGCACTTTTGAGGAAGAAGCTAGCCAGCCTTCACCACCACAAATAGTTAACACATCATCAACTTCTTCTCCCATTGAACCACAGCGTCCAATTATTAGTTCACCACCTGTTTCTCCTCCGTTGTCTTCAGTTCTAATTCTTTCTGTTCTATTTATATAAAAACTATTTTTCTGAATTAAGCCATCCATTTTCTTGTGCAACACAGCTTACTAAAATAAGACTTTTAAGTTATTGTTGCTGCATATGAAAATTTAAATACGTGCAAAAATTCGTGCAAGTAGGGTTTTGAAAGTCCTGTTTAGTTTGTAGTTATAGTGTTTAAATTAGCTTAGATCATTTTTTTAAAATGAAATTTTCATTTACTTAATATCTATTGTTCCTTTTTAGGCTGAAGTTGATGGTTTCAAGAAAGAAAAACAAGCGGGGAAAAAATATTGTTTCCAAAGTCAAAAGTGACCTTATACCCGGATGTATTAAAAAGGAATGTTTAAAGTGCAAATCTCTGAAAACAGAGAATTTATTATTACAGAAACAAGTAATGGATCTAGAGACATGAAAGCTGAAGAAAAAGCAATCGACAATATCAGAATGAAGTATAAAAACTTAAAGCTAAATATAAACAACGAAAAAAACAAAAGACAGAGGCTGAGTTGGCGGAAAACCTCGTCAAAATCTGGGAATTTCTCCATGTAAATAAGCATAGGCTTGCCATTTGCAGAGTAAATGACTTTTCGAGTATACATGTGATATACTTGATGTTTTTAGCCGAGTGTCATTAAAAGCATAAAAGGCTCTAGAAAAGATGCACTTAATTCTGTATATGTGTCAGACATCATAGGCCACTTGTCCTGTAAATTAGATGTTAATCCATCACTTGTGCAGGCCACCATTCGAAACATATCAAATTCATGCTTCAAAGCTGCTTTAAAAAAAGAAAAAAATCTTTTCTCACAGACATACATATTGTTATTGAAAATCAATATTCGCCAGCAAACAATGATTGTGGAGTACCTGGAAAAAAATCCAGATTTGAATAAAGGTACCCTTACCGGCATCTTTACCTCTAAGGTAAAGCAACAACACTGGGAAGTGCTTTCGAAGATGTTAAATTCCGAAGGAGGATGCATCAAATCTATCGACAAATGGATGAAGGTAATAAAGATAATTCATCAATTTTTTATGTTACTAATTGCACTAGTTTAATTTTATGTGTAGCCAATTTCGCTTAAAACAAGGTACCAGTTTAAAATTTTGTAACTCCAACAGAATTTAGAGCAAAATTATTAATTCATTCTATATAACATCTAATTATTAAAAATAAGTTTTCTAGTTTCTCCAATTAGAAACACAGCAAGCCATTGATATTTCGGTAATTAAAACGTAACATTAATTTTCTTAATTATTAATCTTACTGGACCTTTTTATTATGAAATCCATCTTTAATATATCATTTTACGATGTAAATAACCTTTGCATTAGTAAATTGAAGTGGAATACCAAATAATAATTTTATCATGAACATTTTGCCATATTCGCGCCAACTGTCATCGGCAAGATCACTTAAGAATTTGTTCCTTCATATGTAAAATACATAGAAATATTGCAGTTTACTGTGTTGGATAAGAGTAATATCCTTAGAGATGTCTTCTGTGGTACGTTCTAAATAAATATGTGTAGCAGAAGAATAAATTAATCATTTCAATGATTTGAATACTAATATTAAAGCTATGTGCGGACCATGAATTCAATGAATAACTCTTTCATACTCGGTTTATGTCGATATTATCATTAATCTAAGCGATATTCCAATCCCCTTTTAAGTTATTATGAATATTTGAACATTTTTTTAAAAAAGTTGTCGTTTAATTTAGCAAAACAATAAATCTTTTCCGATTCCTTTTTTAGTTATGAATATTTGAAATTTTTTTTTTAAAGTTTATTTAATTTAAAGTTTTCAAAAGTTACTTTGGTTCTGATTTTTACACAGCAGATACATTTCAAGCTATATAGAAAATTCTAATAGCTAATTTTGCTTTTTTTTTTTTAGCAAAGATTCTATTGTTTTTTGTTTAAGTTTTTTTTTCCAGTAGATTCTGTTTCCACATGGAAATCCGATATTATTAGTTTCTACTACTGAATACTGCGTATGAGCAACACTATTTAAAAAAAAAACGGATTTGCAGGTTTATAAATGAATAAAAATTTTGTTTATTAGATAATTCACTATAAATCTTATGTAATTCTACAGTTTCTCGTTTTTTGTGTTATATTCTTGGTCTGATTATGAACTAGAAGTAAATAAAAAAAGATTTAAAAAGGGTGAAACATGCAAATGGCACCGGAGGAGGTCCCCCTCTAAAAGAATTGACAGAATTGTTAGCATTGATGGGTGCAGATGCTTACAAAGGACTAACTATAAAGGAGCACAGGCCTTCTAGTAAGTTTATTCTTGTGTTTTATATTATTTATTTCAATATTTTTCTAAAAATTGTCAGCTTTGTTGGGACATATCTCTTGCGATTTTTACTGATTCTGATCCAGGATTATACCCTTTCTTACAAAACGAGCTTAGAGTTTTTCTTTTTCAACACCAGTACGTTTTCAGACATGTGAAAAAGTTAATTAGTTTTGTTACTTTTTTTTAATCAATATTTTAGATACAAACCCAATATAAAGTTTCTGCATGCTACTTCTTATCTAAAAAATTACTGCTTTAGGGTATATTATTGGCAATCCAGAATTGATTTTGTTAGAAAGGTATTCCTGATTGAAAGTGGTTTTCATAGATTATAGATTATGCAAATGACATTTTTTCAGAACATAGGAATATTCTTTTACATTTCTTTAATTGAATTTTTAATATTATAGGTGCCTGAACCTATTAAAGTAATTTTGCCTGGGTCTCCAGCAGACTCATTCGTGGAGTTGAGCTTCACTGTGGATGAAGCCGAATCAATGGCTGAGCCATGCCACAGCAGTTGGAGACGCCCGTGGAGTCCTCGCAAATCGGCTCGCAGAAGAGAGAAATGGCATAGAGCTGAGAAAAGCCATAGCTTTCGAGAACATATGTAAAGTGTTGTCAAATAAAATTTTTATCTACTTTTTGTTTGTTATATATTTGTTTTATTAGTACTTATTTTAAAATTAAA
Organism: Parasteatoda tepidariorum; assembly: GCF_982258835.1. Classification (NCBI taxonomy): domain Eukaryota; kingdom Metazoa; phylum Arthropoda; class Arachnida; order Araneae; family Theridiidae; genus Parasteatoda; species Parasteatoda tepidariorum. The sequence continues at coordinate 69,791,969 of NC_141763.1, forward strand.
TTATATAGTTGTTTGATAATTTTTAGCGTAAAATATTTCATTATCACGTGATTTCCAGTGTTTTTAATAATTCATGAATAATGAGCACAGTTAGCTTTTGGTAGCATTGGAATCTCGAGTAAAATTAAGTATTCTTTTTAAGACTATTAGTAGGGCATTTTTCAAATATATCACATTTAATAGATAGGCTTTTTAATATATATCACATTTAATAGATAGGCTTTTTAATATATATCACAACAGTTAATCATAATTCTGAAAGTTAATTTGCTCCATTTGTTCGTAAACAGCTCTGAAATAAATTCTTTTAATTTATAAGGAATAATACGAATTCATATTAAATTAGAGAATATATTTTGCTGGTTATTTTTTATGACTAAGCTATAAATATATAACATTGATTTAAATCTCTTTATTTAAATTTCTAAAATTGAAATTTTATAAAAATGCTGGCTTTTTCCGTTAGAAAACATAAATTAATAATAAAAAATGTCTATATCTTTATAATGTTCTTAAACATCCCTCTCATGTTCAAGAAAACCTTGTTAATAATATGTTTTAGGTTAAATTATAGCAAATGCAATATTTAATCTGAATATAATCCCAAAGATGTTTATAAATCAAACAACTTTCAATACATTATATATTTCAGCGCTACTGAACCTATCATATTAAAGTTAGATCCAGGTTAAAATTTTTACTGGTATTTGTTCGCTAGACAAGATTGAAATGCTACATATCAGCAAAATTACTAGCCTGCCATGATGTGTATTGGCACACTATATAGCTTTTCTAGCATACAGACACCAGCTTGTGTTGCTGGAAACTCCAGCTGTTTTAGCAGCAATCAAGCCCACCTCTTGCTAGCTTTCTCTGCTTTTCTAGCAATAATTCACTAGCAATAGATGCTTTCTTGTAACTATTTTGTATCTAATTAGCGTATTTTTGTTGCTGGTACCAGCATGAATTTTGACTTGGGATGAGACATAATAAATGCAGTAACTATATTTTTGGAATGATAAGAAAGTGGAACAATTTTTACCGCTTTATGCAACTAAATACAAAGTCTGCTTGTAAGGTTTTTAATTTAGACACATAACTATCTAGAAGAGACCTTATAAAGAAGTAAAATTATTTTATACACATTTATAATGAAAATTTTACGAAAATTCCTGATAAAAATTTAAATAAGTTCTAGGGACTGTTTTAAATAAGTATAACAAGCCCTAGGGATTTGATAAAAATAAAAAATGCTATTTTTGCCTAAGTTGTCTGTATAGCATATTAAGCTTGCATGCATAAGCAATAGAGCAGCATGGATGACTTCAAAATTTTTTTTACCCCTTCTTCATTCATTTGGCAAAAACAATTTGAGAGACAAAAAAGAAAAGTCCCCCATTTTATGGATTAATGTCCAGCCGATCCACGAAACTTGCCAACTTTTGAACACATTAAACTAGCGTTTTTTCCTGCACACTGCACGAACAAGTAACAGCCTTTGGATTTAAGCATTATCCATTCCTTAAAAGTGCATTATAGAAAAACATTGATTCGTCGATATCTTGCAGGACTAGAAACAGGCAAATCATCAGCGTAAAGATTTCAATTCTTGACGCTAAGAATATGGTATGCGCTACATGGAAAAGTATTGGATGATCCAGCATAAGGAATCGCTTTAAAAAAAGCTGGATTTCTATTTTCAGATGAGAATGAATTTATGGATCAAATTAACGAAGTAAGAGAAGATTGGAATATCGATTTTAGTGATAACGAATGGAAAGTTGTATCTAATGGACTGTTTTTTTAATGCATTTATTGTCTTTGATGATAATCTATGACTACTAGCATTTCAAAACAATGTTATGATGTCAACATTCGCTTGATGTATGGAATGAGGTGCATTGGAAAAGGTAGAGTTTCGGCCGAAACACAATGTGCTTTGATGAATCTCCTTCCAACACCTCTGAAATCCCAAGATTGTGGCAATTGTATTTCAGAGAGTCTGAATGTACTGTCTTTTCTTTCAATGGAACAAGCCACAGAATAAAGTTATGCTTGGTAATAGTGGGAAAGACATAGCTGCCGCATTTGACGGGTCAAAGCAGAAGAGTAGCCATACTTCATTGAATGGTGTTTTTACTGCGACATCTTGAGAAACAGGGAAAGTTCTTGATTTTGAGTGGCAAAAATGTTTGTCCGTTAATGCAAATAATTGAAAGAGTCTAATCATATTGCCTACTAAAGTACAAATGCATAAAAAACTGCCTATTCCTTTCAGGGAAAGATTTAGAAAAGCTATTTCAATAGATATATACTGAATTAGAACTGTTTAGAAATTGAAAAACCTAGCGATTCGGTCTATGACGTGGTCAAATTACTGTAATTGTAATACAATTAAATAATTAGTAACATACACACCAGATGGACTGATAACCTGTTACCTGGTTTTGGTGGCAGGACAAGTGATCAAATTATCTAGATAGAATCAGGATACCTGGATCACTTAACTGTCAGTGACTTATTAATGGCTGTCAGAGGTTTCAAAAATATAGTGAAAGTTTAGGAAGAAAAATCATGTAGATTGGTTCGTCCCTCCTCAGTGTTTGGATCAAAATGCAATAGCTAAAGTGAAGCGAAACAATCGAAGCGGATAGCAGCATTGAGAATTCATGTTGAACGGTTAAGTGGTCGTCTTAGAAATTTTAAAATGGTAACACCTCACAGTTCTGTGGACAAAAGTCGCAACAAAATATTATTGGATGATGTAGTAATATCTGTGTGTGGTCTTGTAAACATGCAACATAATTTCATTAAAAATATGATTTAAAACAGATATTTAATTTTGAAAAATGAAATATACAGCTAGAACATATTTAAGTCAAAATCGACCCTCTTTTAACAATTAAGAATTATATTGTTTAGAACCCAAAATAGTAAGTTTATAGTTTAAGGGGAGTCAGTACCCACCCAACCTTCAAATCGATTTTGAAATTTTTACATTTTTGAAATCTCCTAATCAAGAGCTTTCCAATGATGTATAGTTTTATGTATTTACTCAAATTTAAAGTTGTTAAATTTTAATTTCAAAATGTAAACAAACTATCCTCTAGCTGTGCCACGCCCACATTTGACAGATGAAAACGTAAACACAAGATTCAAAGCTCTGACGTTTACGAGTATCTTTTTATTATTTTATAATCTAAGCAAGTTAAAAGTTAAAATTTTATTTTTACTGTAAAAGCTATAAGCTAAATAATTATGCAACTGCTTTAACAATTAATATAGGCAATACTCAAGTATTATTTTCATATTTCATTTGACTTTCAACCGATAATCACGTGCAAATATAGCTATCTTGATCTTTACAGGCAATTTCATAGTTTTTAATTAGATTTATTTTGTTTTTGTTAGATAAGTTTTGTTTTTTTGTTAGATTAGTTTTGTTTATTTATTAGATTTGTTTTGTTTTTTGTTAGATTTGCTTGATTTTTTGTTAGATTTGCTGGATTTTTTGTTAGGTTTGTTTTGCTCTTGGAGTTAATTTTTTTCAAGACTTTTTTGCTGAGGTTTCGTAATTTGTTTTGGATTAAAATGCCTAGATCTGCAAAAGTCTTTAAGAAACGCAAAGGCGTTTACTATGAAAGAAAGACTGTTTCTGATAATGCTGGTAGTAGTGAAAATGTATCAGCTAAAGAAAAAAAATTCCAGATTTGGAAGCATCTTTTATTCAATTTAAAGAAAACAGTGGACTTTTCAATGTGATTATGGACCTTAACTTGTTGGCTAATGTCTTTAAGACTGCTGTTAGATGCAAGTCCTGTGATTCTGGTCTGAATCTGCATGTTTTAGAGCCCAATGCTGGTCTGGCTGTATCGTTTAACTTGACTTGCTCTAATTGTCAATATGAACATCTCTTCAGCTCATCTGGATACCATGACGATAGCCGAATTGCTACTGTAAACACCAGATATGTTTTCCGGAGTAATAAATCTTCCCCAACCTCCTACAAGATTTGCGGGATATAACTTGTCAGCGGCTAGGAAAATAGCTAGTATTTCTATGAAAGAAGCTACGGTAGAAAGTAAATTAGAAAACGACGGTGCAGAAAACATTGCTGTTGCTGTCGATGGAACCTGGCAGAAGCGAGGTTTCAGTTCGTTAAATGGTGTCGTCACGGTATCGAGTGTTGACACTGGCAAAGTGTTGGACGTTGAGGTTTTAACAAAGCATTGCAGATGCAATAATAAAATAGTGCATGATGATAAATGCAAACAAAACTACAGTGGTTCGAGTGGACTTATGGAAACGAAAAGTGCTTCACGAATTTTTCAACGTTCAATGTCTTTGAACACGTTACGCTACACAACATATTTAGGCGATGGAGATTCAAAAGCCTTTGAGTCTATACGAAATAAAAATGAGCATTGGGATGTAATACCCTGTAACAAAGATAGAATGCATCGGCCATGTTATGAAAAGGATGGGTTCAAGACTTCGTCGTCTTAAAACCAGCTTGAAGGTCCAAAAGCTATCCGACGGTAAAGGTATTTCTGGTAAAAATTGACTGACGGATAGTGCAATTGACCAAATTCAAACTTACTATGGCCTTGCGATACGAAGAAACGTAGAAAGCTTTAAGAGGACACTGGACGTTGAAAATGATGAAAAATTTTAAAAATTCACTTTTTTTTCTTTTTACATTTTAAAAATATTTCAACATTTCTGCTTCATATGCAAAAATTTTTTTTTAAATGCTCCAATGCGTTTTCCAGTTATAAGGATTTCATTTTGTAAACAAACCGATTTTCTGATCGAAGAAACCGAAACTAATGAGTTGTTGAGCATGTTTGAAACCAAAACTATGTTTCATACTCAAATATAAAAACATTTTGTTTCGTAATTAATTCATTTTTAATTAATATTTTCAGTTTCAAAATGTGGCAACTTTCTTCTACTTCAACTTTGATATAGTTTGTTTACAATTTTCAGTGTGATTTTTATCTCCTGCAAATATTTCTATTTTGTTATAAAAACAGTTCTTTTTAGAACTAATCATAGCTTATTATTAGCTAAAATTCTGTTTTGATTCTTGTATAGTTAGTATATTTGAATCTGTTTACATCTTTTTAATAATGCATAGCATTAGTTCAAGGTGGAGGAAGCCCAAGGCACGGCCAAATAAACGTAGCAAAGCTATTCTTGCAGCTCGTCTTTTGTCTGCAAGCAACAATGTGAATAATGTCGATGAAAGTGTTGACATTGTATCTAACATCAATAGTATAAATCAACAGGCTGATGTTAAAAACAAAAATGAAAGTAATGATAATGAGACTAGCATACATGCTGGTATTGATGATAATTGTGATACTGATACAGAGCAAAACAATGACCAAACTAACACAAACTGCTCTCCAGATAAATGTAAATCTTATATTATTATGAGTGAATCATGCTTCAAACCATTGCTGCAAAATTTATTTTGTGAATGTGGTAAAAATTCTTTGAATGTCAAAGTCATTGACACGTTTGGATTTTCATCTAAGCTGGAACTCTTTTGCGAATTCTGCAGTAAATCTTTTGGCACTACCTTTTCAAGTGAGCGAGAATCTCACTCCAAAAGATTCGACATAAATACTCAAATGGCGCGAGCATTTGCTAGCTCGGGTAAAGGTCATGCTGCCATGCAAAACTTTAGTATGATTTTAGGAGTTCCTTCTATGGATTCCAAAACTTATGCCCTATGTTTTGATAAATTATGTGAGCGCAACAGAACTTTTAAAAGTAATATGCTGAAACTTTCTTGCGATACAGTAAGAGATGCATATGTCAAGGCTGATAGCAACTTGAAAGACAACGATATATTAGACTTGACTGTATCCTACGACGGTACCTGGCAGAAGCGAGGCCGCACGTCCCTTTACGGTATTGGTTGTGTTATTGACTCGTTTACAAATCTCGTAATTGACTACGAGATATTATCAAAATACTGCCCTGAGTGTGTAAATGCAATACGAGATCTTGGAGCTGATAGTTTGGAATACCTGATATGGGAAGAAGGGCATTCCTGCCAAAAAAAAATTTCAGGCTCTGCCGGAAGCATGGAAGTTCATGCAGCGTTGAGCCTATGGAAGCGTTCCATCACCGAAAATAAATTTCGGTATACAAATATGATCTGTGATGGTGATACCAAAACTTTTTTTAACTTTGAATGAAAAAGAAGTATATGGCCCAGAATTTTCAGTTACAAAAGAAGAGTGCATAAATCATGTAGCGAAAAGGCTGGGCACGGCCTTACGGAATAAGGTAAAAGAATGGCGCCTCAAAAAGTCACTCTTGGTGGCCGCAAAAAAGGTCAACTGACTGATGCTACAATTACTAAATTACAAAATTATTACAGCAAAGCCATCAAAGATAATGCTCCTGATATAGATAAAATGAAAACTGCTGTTTTTGCTTCACTGTTCCATTTAATGTCGACAGATGAAAAACCACGACACTCAAAATGTCCGACAGGTAACAATTCGTGGTGTTTTTACCAAAGGGCATTGGCGGAAAATAAAAAGCCTCAAAGCCACAGATTAATGAAAACCCTATTGTCAGAAGATGTAGATTCAAAAGTGATTCCTGTTTATCAGAGACTTGCTTCAGATGAGCTATTGGAAAGGTGTATTTCCGGTAAAACTCAAAATGCCAACGAGAGTCTACATAGCTGCATCTGGAGCAAGTGTCCGAAGGAAATTTTTGTTTCAAAAAATAAGTTGGAGTATGCAGTTTCTCTTGCAGTAAGCGAGTTTAATTTTGGGTGTGCTAAGACTTTAGAATTACAGAAAGGCATATTATTTTCAAATCTTCACGATAATAGTCTGAAAGTTGCTGCGGCAAAAGACGCACGAAGGGAAAATAAAAAAAAAAGAAAGTCTTCTGAACAGTATAAAGCACACATGCTTACAAAAAGATACACAAAAAGAGCTAGTAAAAGTGATAATTCATATAGTGCTGGTGCATATTAGATATGTATTCGTATTGATTACAATTTTGGGGGATTTGCGTGTCTCATTGACACGTGACACTTTCAATTATTACCAGTTTGCTTACAGAGTGTATAAAAAGAAATCACAAGCACATTTTTTCTAAATTTCATTTTTTTTCTTTCACAAATGACTCTTGAATTACATTCTTCTGTTTTGAGTGTGTGTTTTGTGGATTTTGAAAGAAAGATACTATATTTTTGCCAAATTTATATTGCGATTGATGCTTGTTTCCGTTATTGTGCATATTTCAATACAAATTTTAGTTTTTATTTTTTAAAAAAAAGCTTCTCAATTTGTTTTAGTCATTGGCAATAGTTTACTTTTACCATTTTCTGACTATATATGACTTTTGAAAAAAAAATGATGTTTTTATCGTTACGATATATTTTTTTATTACGATATAGTTTTTTGTTATATTGTTATTATTGATTTATGCATATATAAAAATGATTAAAAAAAAGGTTATATTAACACAATTACCAAGTTTATATTGTTTTAATAAGTGATTTCTAAAGATATAGTTCATATTTGAATAAAACCTTGTTTTTCTCAAAATGAGTTTTTTCGCACGTCATTCTCTAGTCGAAAAGCTCCTTGCGCATGAAATCTGTTTGTAATTGTCTGAAATTTTTGTCATGCTTGCTATTGAGTATAGTGCACATAATTAAGTGGCTGTTTGACACCTATGAAACATTGTTGGTTTTTTATAAGTAGTTTTATACAACACTATTTATATAATTTGTATCGAATTTTGGAGCTCATAGAAAATTTTTTATATCTCTATTCAATATTAATTAAACATACTTTTGTGGGTTTATATTTATTTGTCTAAGTTTGAAATATGATTTCAAATAAGGTTTATGGTGGTAGACACAGAATTAATGCGTAAGGAAAATTTCGAAAATCTTGTGATTATCGTAAAATTTATAATTATTTTCCTTAATAATTAAATTTCTAATTAAAATTTTTTGATGAAACTTTATAATTAGCTTTAGATTAGTGACAATAAGTTGTGGTCCAAATTTCATTGAAATCCTTTAAATTTAAAAAAGTTGATTTTTAACGTCCAGTGTCCCCTTAAGGGCATGAGGTAAGCAGTTTGGGCCATATTTTTGCACAAACTCTCTACGGATGAGAAACCCCAGCATGGTTTTTGCGCTATAGGTGAAGACACGTTGTGTGGTTACAGGAAAGGTGAGGCCACGAATCAATCTTATGGCACAAAGCAAGTCTTCCTCTTGCAGTTGTGGAGGCAATGCGTCCCATCTTCAGGGACTTGTCAAATCTTGATTTGCTACGAAAGTGCCTACATGGCAAAACGCAAAATCCCAACAACGAAAGTGTCAATAATATTATCTGGTCACGGGTCCCTAAATCTACCTTTGTGCATGTTGAGGCACTTTCGCTTGGGGTGTTTGATGCAGTGTGCACGTTTAACGATGGAAATGTCTCTAGGTTACAGATTCTCGAGGCTCTTGGAATTGAACCTGGAGATTATGCAGTGGCTGCTATGAAAAACTTAGACTGAGAGAAGCTTACCCGATTTAGGTATGCATTCTCTGTGCAAACTAAAGAAGAAAGGAAGGAAAAGAGGCAGAAGAGGAAGCGTGAGGAAGATTGTGCTCAAAAACATCCTCTCAAATCCGGCTATGGTGCTGGATTGTTTTAGAATTTTGTGTGTGAATTACTTCAGATATTTTTTTCATAATTTCAATCTCTGCTATGTGTTACTTGTTTCTTCTAGACTGGAAATTATTGTGCTGGTTGAGAACGTTTATAAGTATCAATACATTGAAAGCAATAGTAATTACATAGAAGAATGTTCTCGGATGTAGGTAGCAAGATTTCAAATTTTTTTATAGTAAAATATTTTTATTGTTTGTAAATTTTTGATACAAATTTTTAAATTAATATATAAAATTTACTTTTAAGAATTTAAGCAACTTAAATGTGAATTTATTTATAATTGAGCATATTTAACAATGTATTTTTTCAAATGTTTTGCAAATTATGAATCGTGAAATTGATGTGTTTATCTTACTCGGTTGTTAATAAATAAAAGATTAATTTAAAGAATAATTTTGCACTTGAACTTATATTATACATATTTATGAATTTGCTATAATAGATTAAGTCTTGTGAGGAATTATTCGTAATACATAGTGAAAAACTTATCACCATAAAAAATTTCAAAGCTCTATGTTTGATACTTTCTCAGAAAAAGGTACACGAAGTTTGCCATTTTAACATTGTCGGAATAGAGGGTACCGACTCCCCTTAATTATAAGACTAATAGATTAAAAGCTAATTTTGTTTTAAAGAGAAAAAAAAGTGGTTTAGTAATAAATTTTATATTTATTTTAGTTAAAAAATAAGTAACACCTTTTTCATTGCTTATTATGTTAAGTTGTTTTGTTAAGTTAATACCGAGAATTAGAAAATTGAGAATGTCAATATCGTTATCGATTTGGGGCTTCATGCTGCAGTAAATAAACAAAAACTCACAGAAAACATCAATACATTTAAATTAATCTCTACAAGTTTAAAAAAAATAAAACTAATTTATTAACCATTTGAATAGACGATTATATATTCTCAGATTATTTTTAATAGATATTACTTGAATCTAGTAATCCCCTAGATTCTCTGAGTAAGAGTATTAGAACATTAACCATTAAAGTGCCTAGTAAACTCCAAAAATGGGGATTCTTTTTTACATCTTTAGAACGAGCATTTATAAATATGAGATTTTTCTTAATCTGCTTGGTGAAAGATCGTCTAATACAATCACATATCGTTCAAAGGCTGCAATAGCTGCACAACTCAAAAAATCATGTTTTAAGATAAGTTACTAAGGGAAATGCTTTAGTTTGCTTAAACCAAGATTACCTTCAAGTTGAATTATAAGATTACATTCAAGTTGAATTATAAGTTATGTTAGTATTGCTGCTGAAAAGAATGTATTTTCATATTTACACACGTTCTTAGTCCAAAAAACGTGCTTTTTGAGTTGTGCCACTATTGCAGCCCATGAGCGATATGTGATGATGATCTTAATGATCATGAAAAAGCGATAAAAATAGTACTGAGAGAAAGTCAGCCAAAGGATCAATCCTACTGGGATAATTTCAGAACAACCACACGGCAGTTAAATGAAACGTAAGTTCAGTTTGCATGACGTTTAACAACTAGTTGAGAGTACTATTTAAAATTAAAAAAATGTGACAGATTCTAAAACATTATCAGCAATTATAAGCTGATTTAGAAATTATAAGCATCTTGGTACTCCAATACACTGCTTTAGCCCTTACTTCAGGTAATGGAGGATCAGTTTTCAGAAAATACCAACAACATTGATGACGATTTCGAAGAAATTGTTTTCAAAGCAAACAGACATTTCTTTAATATTAATACTCCTAATAAAAATCTAATGCAAACAGATATTAATAAAATAAATACAATAATCAAAAAACTCAAACAAAAAAAAGCACCAGGAGGAGATAAAATTACTAATTAAGTGTTTAAAGCCCTATCGATTACCGAACTTTTAAATATTTTTTATTACTGTATTTCTCATTGTTACTTTCCGGAGCAATGGAAAGAAGCAACAATTATACTTTTTCCTAAACCCCTTAAAGATCCTGTTATGCCTCACACCCACGGGCAGGGGTCCCCCAGGGAGGTAAACTATTTTGTACTTATTTTATACACATGACTTCCCCATAGATAAAAATTATCTCATGCTAATAAAATGTCATCTGATTTGTACGAATGTTATGCGATTTATAGTACAAATGTTAAGCAGCAGATGCAATTTTATTGCATGTGATCAAGTGTTTTTAATCTTATTTAACTTAGGCATTGTAAGCCATATCTACTTCATAAATTTGTTTTCAAATGCTAAAAAAAAAAAGTATGCATGTTAATTTAATGAAGATGAACATATTTTACTCTGCCAGTCTCCATGTACATTGTTACGAATGTTGTATGATTTCTTAATATTTCTTGAATTAAACATACTATGTTAAGAAAGATCAAAACTTGAAAGTTAATAAAAAAAATTGCTAGTGCTCGTCTATTTTTACGAAGAAAATCAATATTCGATTTTAAAACTAATAAGAGCTGTCGATCATTCAGAGCTTATGTGATGGATCTAAGCAGCTGGAATCGAAAGAGATCAATTGAGACAAAATGGAATAACGAATTGTATCCCTCCTATTTTCTACAATTTGGAGGTATGTTTCTAATATAGCATTCTTTAAACAGTTTTTTCTCGACTTTCCTGTTTAGTTTTAATCCTGGTGTTTACTTTCTAGTTCTGGTGTTTAGCTTAGCTTTAATTGAATTACTTGATATTTATTGATCCTTTTTAGGTAGAAGCTGTTTCTTAAACAACAGATAAACAAACATGGAAAAAATATTGTAGCTTAAATAAAGAATAATTCCAACCAACAGAATGCACTACTTGTGGCTCTTTGAAAACAGAAAATATAATATTAAAGAAGCAAGTCATGGATCTTCCTGGAAAAATTAAAACAAAAAATGAAGCAATCGACCATCGTAAAATAAATATAAAACACTTAAAGTAAAGTACAGTAATTTTGTAGTTCTTCGAAAATTCTGTAGTCGAAATCGGATAAATCAACACAGTCTTTAAATTACATTTTTTTTAAAAACTTTCGGCAGTTTGGTTTCAGTAGCGGATGCACTTGTTTTCTCTAAAATTAGTTTGAATATTTCCTCACTATTGGCTTCATCATTAAATGAAGGGTTCAAGGGTCGTTTCACCGAAAATTCCACCTGTGGTGTTTACCCCCATCCCAACAGATTGAAAGGAACTCCTGAGGCAGGTATACTTACATCAAAAACAAGTACAGGGGTTAACATAAGATTGATTTTGGGGCATAATAATATGTAGTCAAAAATCTCGCCAATAATATGTATGTAAACTATACCTTTCCTCTTTCAAACAGATTAACTGCGCATGCTCTATAAATCGAAACACTAGATCAGTGGTGACTAGTATTGATGTCTGTAAGTACTTGTGTAAGGAAAGTTTCTTGTTAGTTATACGAGACGCATTTCGCACTAATATGTATCTTAATATATCATCCATTAATTTAGTTCACTCGTCACAGTTAAATTTTCTTCTCAGTATTTTGTTACATTCAAATGGATACGTACACGATTAATTTCATGTCCTCAAAGAGAGTAGGAAGAGTTTTAATCTTTGAGGATAAAATTTATAACCTGATGAAGAAAGTAGGGGACACATCATATTGGAGATGTTCCCAATATTGCGCTGCACGTGTTATATTCAGAAATGATATGTTTCAATCAAGATCTGAATATCACAATCATGTGTCCAGTGAGGACAGATTGGCATCACGTAAATTCAAAGAAAAGTTAAAAGCAAGAGCAGTCAAAGAAACTGGTACTCCCATTCCAAAACTATACAAGTGAGTGTTTATTCTATATGTTTTCGTGAAAGTCAATCCAAAGGCAAGCGCTGAAAATTTTGAAGGACTATGTGGTACTAGAAGATTTAATTACTAATCTAGGTTGCAATCATTCATTAATTTAGATATAATGATATTTTGAGGTTCATAAAAACCTTAAGTTTAAAAAACTCAATTTTAATATTCCGCAGATAACCTTTTGATGTATGTAATAACTTGGCTCATTTTATTTTTTTCTTTTATACAATAATTTTAAAGTTACTGTAATAACTATACGTACGGTTGGTAACGAGAAGTCATTTTTCTGTAATAACTATACGATCTGTATTCTGTAATACTGTTTTAATAACGATAATATTCTGTATGGTAACGAGAAGTCATCTATTATGGCAAGTCACCGTCGAAACTGATCATATTAAAGAAACAAATATTTTATAATGAGAGAATTACTAATTTTACCCTATTTATATTGTGTCATGAAATTTAGCCCTAAAAAATAAAAATTTCATGAACAGTTTTAAGAATAATTTTTTATTTTATCAGAATGGTACATTAATACATTTACTCAGATATATATTTCTCTTTTTATTTAGAGAGACTTCCTTTCCTGCCCAAAGCTTGCGAAACATTGAGCTTTGGTGAAATTATTGACGAGTTGAGTTTACTTCAAAAGTTAGTTGAAGAATTTAAATAAATAGCTCAAAGTGAGTTTAGTGTGGATAATATAAAAAATGATGAACAGTTGAAATATATTGATGGACGTTTTACTGCCTCGTTAATTTTTTGAATATTAAAAATGATTTACAGAAGAGAGTCAAGCTAAGTGAAGTAGAACATTTTTTTCTTTTTCTCATCAAGTTAAGAACTGGAATAACTAATGAGTTCTTATCAATATTATTCAAAATATTCGACACATCAGTTTCAAGATGCTTCACAATACTGTTAATGTTATATATAAGAACTTTTGCTTCTAGATATTTGGCCAAGAAGATCTTTGATATAGGTAAACATGAGTAGTCAGTTTAGAATTGAAAATAGAGAATGACGTGTTGCACGTGAGAATGATTGCACGCAATTCAGAATTGAAAATCCCAACAATCCTGTTGAGCAACAGCTCACTTTCAGCCACCATGAAAACAATAACACTCTGAAGTTTATGGTTGGAATAATCCCATCTGGGGCAATTTCTCTCATTTGAGATCTGTATTGCTGCAGCACTTCAGATAGTGTTTCTACTTGACTAGTTGACAAACGTGAGTTTGGATGAGCATTCTTTCAAAACTTGAGCATGGAGATATGGTCATGGCAGAAAAGGGTTTCCTTATTGAAAAGGAGTTGCAATCTAAAAATTGCTCTTCAAAAACTTCAATATTTTTAAAAGACAGAATTCTGGGATTCTTTTTAGGTACGGGAATATCGAGAAGTCAAAGGCCGTGCGTAACATGGTACGCTCAGGAAGAACGCCGGAAAGCCCAGCTATACCAGAAGCGTAAAGATGAGGAGTCAAAGAGAAAAAATGAATAACGCAGCTATATCATTGAGGAAGCTAGTGCGATAGCCACCCGAATAGCTTATGAGCAAACAATTATCCTAACAAACCGATTCATAGACAGGATGTCACAGGGAGCTTCATTTGAGGAAGCAAGAAGCCAGCTGGCTACAGAAATAGTCGAGAGCAGCGAACAGCTGAGAAGATCGATCCAGGATTCCTTAAATCAGTGTTTCCCTCCAGAAGAACTAGAGATTGTCTGATCTTCGCTTTCTTCCCCACCTGCATCTCCAATTCGCCAACCCTCACCACCAATACAGTCAGAAGTCCAGGATTTGCCACAGTCAGCTAAGCGAGTTCCACCACCGTCTGCCACTCCTCTCCGTTCTATCACACCACCACCACAGTCTCTACCACTAGTACAAGTACAGCAGTCACCTGCTCTAGCTGCACAACCTGTTGCAGCAATTCATCCACCTCAACAGCAATGACTACCACAAAGAAGACCAGGAAATCCAGGAAGACGGAGCACCAGATTAGCAATGCTAACAGAAGCAAGCTTAGCTTTCTTAAAGGTGGGATAAACATAGATCGACCGTCCCAGATCAAGGCCTCTTAGGTCCAGCTATTACACATCTTAAATGCCTTTTCCATTTTTCAAGTCCCCAGGTTCCTTTTAAAATCTTTTTATACATCTAAAAGTTCTACCTCCTCCTCATCTAAAGTTTTTAAGTGGTGGTGGTAAAAATAAGTTCAGAGTAAAGCATCCTTCATCCAATATTTTTTTCCAACGTTTAATCTCAGATGTCTCGGAAGTATCCAACATCGATAAAAAAAGCTCTTGAAGACGATCGTCATCTACTCATTCTGTCTTTCGACTTCGTTATCTCCTTTCTAGGAGGTGGTAAAAAAAATCCATGCATGGTACGCCCAGGAAGAACACCGGAAAGCCCAGCTGTACCACAAGCGTAAAGATGAGGTGGAGTTAAAGGGAAAAAATGAAGAACGCCGCCATATCATTGAGGAAGCTAGTGCGACAGTCACCAGACTAGCTCATGAGCAAACAATTATCCTAACAAACCGATTCATTGACAGGATGTCTCAGGGAGCTTCATTTGAGGAAGCAAGAAATCAGCTGGCAACAGAAATAGACGAGAGGAGCGAACAGCTGAGAAGATTAATCCAAAATTCTTTAAATCAGTCTGTCCCTCCAGGAGAACTAGAGATTGTTTGATCTCCAATTCGCCAACCCTCACCACCAGTACAGTCAGAAGTCCAGGATTTGCCACAGTCACCTGAGCGAGTACCACCATCGTCTGCCATGACTCCTCTCCGTACTATTACACCACCACCAGTCACCTGCCCCAGCTGCACAACCTGTTGCAGTAATTCATTCACCTCAACAGCAAGAACCACCACGAAGAAGACCAGGAAATCCAGGGAGACGGAGTACAAGATTAGCAATGCTAACAGAAGCAAGCTTAGCTTTCCTAAAGGTGGGACAACCATATATCGACCGTCTCAGAACAAAGCCTCTTAGGTCCAGCTATTACACATCTTAAATGCCTTTTCCATTTTTCAAGCCCCCAGGTTCCTTTTAAAATCTTTTTATACATCTAAAAGTTCTACCTCCTCCTCATCTAAAGTTTTTAAGTGGTGGTGGTAAAATAAGTCCAGAATAAAGCATACTTCATCCAATATTTTTTCCAACGTTTAATCTTAGAGTGTCTCGAAGTATCCAACATCGATAAAAAAAGTTCTTGAAGACGATCGTCATCTACTCATTCTGTCCTTCGACTTCGTTATCTCCTTTCTAGGAGGTGGTAAAAAAAATCCATGCATGGTACGCCCAGGAAGAACACCGGAAAGCCCAGCTGTACCACAAGCGTAAAGATGAGGTGGAGTTAAAGGGAAAAAATGAAGAACGCCGCCATATCATTGAGGAAGCTAGTGCGACAGTCACCAGACTAGCTCATGAGCAAACAATTATCCTAACAAACCGATTCATTGACAGGATGTCTCAGGGAGCTTCATTTGAGGAAGCAAGAAATCAGCTGGCAACAGAAATAGACGAGAGGAGCGAACAGCTGAGAAGATTAATCCAAAATTCTTTAAATCAGTCTGTCCCTCCAGGAGAACTAGAGATTGTTTGATCTCCAACCCTCACCACCAGTACAGTCAGAAGTCCAGGATTTACCACAGTCACCTGAGCGAGTACCACCATCGTCTGCCATGACTCCTCTCCGTACTATTACACCACCACCAGTCACCTGCCCCAGCTGCACAACCTGTTGCAGTAATTCATTCACCTCAACAGCAAGAACCACCACGAAGAAGACCAGGAAATCCAGGGAGACGGAGTACAAGATTAGCAATGCTAACAGAAGCAAGCTTAGCTTTCCTAAAGGTGGGACAACCATATATCGACCGTCTCAGAACAAAGCCTCTTAGGTCCAGCTATTACACATCTTAAATGCCTTTTCCATTTTTCAAGCCCCCAGGTTCCTTTTAAAATCTTTTTATACATCTAAAAGTTCTACCTCCTCCTCATCTAAAGTTTTTAAGTGGTGGTGGTAAAATAAGTCCAGAATAAAGCATACTTCATCCAATATTTTTTTCCAACGTTTAATCTTAGAGTGTCTCGAAGTATCCAACATCGATAAAAAAAGTTCTTGAAGACGATCGTCATCTACTCATTCTGTCTTTCGACTTCGTTATCTCCTTTCTAGGTGGTGGTAAAAAAAATCCACGCATGGTACGCCCAGGATGAACACCGGAAAGCCCAGCTGTACCACAAGCGTAAAGATGAGGTGGAGTTAAAGAGAAAAAATGAAGAACGCCGCCATATCATTGAGGAAGCTAGTGCGACAGCCACCAGACTAGCTCATGAGCAAACAATTATCCTAACAAACCGATTCATTGACAGGATGTCTCAGGGAGCTTCATTTGAGGAAGCAAGAAATCAGCTGGCTACAGAAATAGACGAGAGGAGCGAACAGCTGAGAAGATCGATCCAGGATTCTTTAAATCAGTCTGTCCCTCCAGAAGAACTAGAGATTGTCTGATCTCCACTTTCTTCCCTACCTGCATCTTCAATTCGCCAACCTTCACCACCAGTACAGTCAGAAGTTCAGGATTTGCCACCTGAGCGAGCAGCACCACCGTCTCCCATAACTCCCGTCCGTTCTATTACACCACCACAAGTCTCTCCCACCTGTACAAGTACAGAAGTCCTCCGTTCCATCTGTACAGCAGTCATCTGATCCAGCTGTACAACCTTTTGCAGCAATTCAGCCACCTGCTGTAGCAGTTCATCCATCCACCTCAACAACGACCACCACGAAGAAAACCAGGAAATCCACGATATGTTATGAATGATAACAAATTAACATATAAAAATGAACAAGTAATCTGTCTTGCTCTTTGTTTTCAAAGAATAATTTATCAGTGTTGTGACATTGCGTCACTTAATCTTAATTTTTCTGTTGGGATCGTGACCTAAAAATTAGACCGAACCCTGACCCCTCTCCTGTGACGCCTCACTGTCTGTCGACCTTCACGCCTGTGACCTTCGGCAGCCTTTGATGTGAACATGTGGGAGAACGATAGCTGCGGTCACCGTTTGCGAATAATTGTAATTTAATTTTTCACTGTTAATCTTTTCACTTCAAGTCATTTTTTAGGGAGTTTAACTTTCACTTCTGGCTGTTTATATAAATACCGCCCATTTTTTGGAGCGGGCAGCATTTCGAGATTTGTTAGCATTCAAAATCTACGATCCCTTAACAGGGATTTTTCATTTCCACCCCCTCCTCTCTTCGAGAGACGGAGTTTTTGTTGCATGGAGGTCATTATTCCACCCCCCCCCCCCCGTGGGTGCGTGAGCTGTCCGGCTCGGCTGTGCTGGAATTCCTTCGCCATGGATTAGTTGGTTTTCTTTCTTCCTTTGGTTTTTAAAGTAAATCACAAGCGTAGTGAATCCGTATCTCGTGTGCCATGGTGACTTTGACAAAAAAAAAAAGCATTCCAATCCATCAAACAGCCTGGGATCGTGATTGAAAGATCTCGAGTAAAGTGATGATGTGTTTCCTACAAAGTGTGTGAATTTTCTTGAAAAACCGTGCTGTCTCCATACCGTAAAAAATCGATGTTGTGATTCCCTATGATGTGTTCTATCGAACCTTCTGCAGCAAATAAAAATAAAAGAATCTGTTTTAGTGGTAACCAGAACTCATTTATTCTGTTTCTTTTTTAATAACATTAGTTATTGTTTTTCAACATTTCAGACAGCTCAAAGTAAACCTGCAACAGGTATGTGGAACTCAATTACAATGACGTATTGATCTTTTTGTGTGTTTTTATTTTTTGATTTCTAAGAGTTATTGCTTGCAATCTTTAAGTACTTTTTCACTTTTGGAGTAGTCACGCGCCATAATTAACTTGTCTTTTATTTTTTTCAACCTTGTAACAAAAGTAATTAATTAACTAAATTTATAATGTTTTTCCCAACTAATTTAACTGCAACATTTTGTACCTCACCAATGTGTATTTTTATGTTAGTTATTGAGGCACATCGCATAATTTAATAATATTTTATTTTCGGTCAATTTTAATTTATAACAGCATTTCCATTTAACAAGTGTAAGAATAAGATAAATATTATTTGTTACAGGCTGTTCTTTTTATTACTGAAATAATTGAGTAAAAAAAAACTAGCAAATTATTTTTCAATAGAAATTTGTGAAAATTACCTTTAGATTTTCGTAAATTAAAAATAAATAGTATTCAGAATATATTTTACAGCTACCTCTTTTATTAACAGAGAGTGCTCTTTAAGCAACCAGTAGTTGGAGCATGCCTTTTAGTTACATTAATGCGTATAAAATAATAGGTGATGTCTCATTTTCAAGAGAAACAGCATTAAATATTTGTTATGTACTGTGAGCAATTTATTGCACAATACGACAGCAGCTTCTTAAATTTATTAGTTATTAAAGTATGAAAAAAGCTTCACAGAACTAGTAAAACATTCATTCACTAAGTGTAGGAAGTTTGTTTCTCTATGTATCTTTACATAAGAGAAAACCAGATCACTGGGGAACCTCGGGATTGTGACACCCGTGTTTGCCGCTAAAGGGCAAACCCCCTGAGGAATTTTGTTTCATCTAAAAGCTCAATATGTAGTTGTACTTAAAAATGTTTTTTTTTTAATTATGTTATTTTTTGAATTACATTTTTTTAATGCAGATAATAGTCTAGTTAAATTTAAAAATATAAATCTGAATTTAAAGAACTGCCTGAGTTACAATTTAAAACTTATTTACATCAATTCCTTATAGAACATTCAAACTTGTAAAGCCCTTAAAAGTTGGAGAAGCCTAGTTCTTTTAGTTATACCTCATAAACCAAGATGCTATGCAGTAGTGGCGTTTCACCTGTTTACAGGATAAGATACAGGATAAACCATCAGGCATAAAAACCGAGCCTAGAAGTGATGGATCACTTGCTCTAAAATGGGGCTCTTTGTGGGCGTATAGAGGTTAAGAGGAAGTAGAGAGCTCTGTGGCAGTGATTCTCATCTTCTGTTTTCCTTTTTATGTAACCTTTCACATAGCCATTGTAAATAAAGTCTCGAATCATAATATTTTATTTTAAGTTGAATTTGTTCATATCTACACCTGTTGATATTGATATCTAAAGAGAAAATGCAGAACCATAATTTTAATGTGGACCACATAATCTTTAAATTTCAGGACTTTTTATCTAAATACAATGTGGTGTTTTATTTTTTGTGTAATTTTTGTTAAAAATATGTCTGTATAAATGAAGAATATAAAAATAGTAATAAAACAAATAGTAAAATTTATTAAATACACAATAAAACAAATTTACAATAAATGTTAACCGTTGATTTTTTATATAAACAAAGAAATGGAAGCGCTAATATTTGGCAAATTTATAGGATACTAAAATTTTACAAATGTAGCAACTAGACTTTAATAAAGTATTAATCACTAATAATTATCTATTACCCTTTATAATCTACAGTTGACTTATTGAATGAATCTAAAATTAATAACACAGCATTAATAAGTATCATTTACTCAACTTTGCCTAATATTATTTGTTTCATAAAACAATTATGTATCATGCTTTGAATAAAAACAGAACGTTATTCCAAATGGTTGCACTAAAAGCAAAATTTTATATAAAAATATATTTATAAGAGCAACTAATACTAAATAGCACACTATTCCTTTACCGAATTAGATCTCTCCATAGAATCAGGAAATACTTTTTTTGAAATCAAATAAGAAAATATTTATCAAGTAATTAAAGGTTAAACAGTTAAAATAATATAAATAAATGCTTGCACTCACTCCTTGATTTAAATACGAATCTTCTCGACAAATTAAATTGCATGTAAGCAAAACAACTATTTAAATTTTTCCACACAATTAAGTAATACTTTACGTAATTCACAAGGAAAAAAAAAAAAGACATTGTTAAAACTAACTCCAGTATGAATGATTGTTCCTTAACAGTAATAGAGGACAATTGCAAATCAGTTTGGAAAACATTTTCAAGAATTACAACACTCAACATTATTTTTTTAGTACGATTGTTTTGGTAAAGTGGTTTTAACTTGATAAAAGGTTAATTCAAGTTTAAAATACCATAAGATCCAATTTGCTTGCTTAGAATATTTTTCCTAAAAATTATAAATATACAAGAAACTTCTCTATATATCCTTCCAAAAATACTCTCAAGCTCTAGAGCTTCAGCAATTTTTTGTTATACAATTTCTTTTAAAATTGCAATGTATAGGATTCAGTTAATAAAACAAAACAGCTGTCATTTCCAATTAAAAAAAGGGGAAGACTCATCTTTGTAAAAGCTTGATTAGAAAAAACAATTATATAAATAACTAAACAAAAGTAATTTTTCTTAGAATGACAATAAGAATTCTGCAAAACATTTTCGATAATGACACTTCATTTAATTAGGGTGCCTAGCAAAGTTCTAGATGAAACCTGTTGAACTTTTCCAGAACCACTCTTTCAGAATATGTTCTTAAATATACTAATTAATCAAATATTGAACAATATAAAATCGAGCACACCAGCAATTGTTCAAAGAATGTTAGACTTTAAATTACCCTTTCAGAAATAGAAAAGATAATTTATATCATATAAACTTAAAATATACATTTATAAAATGTAATAAAGTTTGAAAGATAAATCATAAAGTAAAATTTTAAAAAAACTATACATTGAAAATTAAAAAAATTACAGGTTACTTTAATTTTAGAAGCATTTAGACAGCATTTTTTTTAATGAATTATTTTCTTATTTTTATTATGTACATTTACTAACAAATATAGAAATTTTTTTTAATAAACATAGTAAAATTTCACTAGTTTTTTTTTCTTTTTTTTAAATTTCACACCTATTTATAAAAAATTTCTTTGCTTGCAAAAAATAATTAGAGGATAAAAATTATTGCTTAAGAGTGTGAAATAAATTTTTCCTAATATTAAACAATCTTATCTTTTTCTAAAAATTTAAAAAAACTTTTCTAATTTTTATACATAACCTTTTTTAAGCAGAAATTAGAAGTTTTATGACTTATAAAAAAAGTTTAAAAAATTTTCTGACTTTTCCAGGTCATCTAGATGAGGAAATGACAAGTTTAAAACAAAAATGAGAGGAGATTACTGCTTTTAACAATATTTTAGCTGTTCTAGTAAAATAAAAATAAAATATTGAATTTTCTACAACTATGCTTTAAGGATAAAATTCAGTTTCGAAGATTGAGTGTAAAAAACTACCAGACATAAATAAGCATCAAAAAAAGTTTGCCATTTTTTCACTGCCTCCAAAATGGAATTTTACTATTGCATAACTTATAACTAAATTCTTTCATTTTATTTTAATTACTTTAAAAACTTAAATGTATGCCTAACATAGTATTTAAAGCTGTAAGTATCAAACATAGGCATTCCAATTCTTCAGTGTTCCTTTAATTATTATTTTTTACATAACTAGGAAAAAAATGTCTGTATTGTATTGAGCCATTTATGTCAAAAGTTAAGGAGGAAGAAAATTAAAATAAAACAAATTTGCAACTTTTCTGACTTAAATATGAGATTTTCAATTCTATTATACAAAGGACACTATAACAAAAAAAAAACACAACATTATGTTGTTGTTTTTTTTGCTCCTAATTAATTTCATTTAGTTAAATTTTTCAACGTTAAATTTTTACTGTCAATAATATTTTTGAACAATAATAAAAGAAATGTGGCATTTTGTGCATGTGTTTAAAACAGTTTTTCAAGCAAAACTTCTTATACACAATTTTTTTCATTGAGAAATATTCTGGTAAGTACATTTTACCATTTTTTTTATTATAAACCATTTTACCATTTTTTTTATATATATATACATGTTATAATGAGAAATTTACAAAAATACTCAAACTTATTATATTTTGTTTGCATTGAGAATTATAAGAATCGCCCAAATACTTAATTTTAAACTACTTATATTTTGAGTGTGAAATAGTAAGTAAATAAAGTAAATAAAAACTAATTTAGAATTTTGATATTAAATTATGCAAAGTAAAATGTATCTAAATATTAATTTCCTGATTTTCACTGGTTTTTATTCATAAAATAAGATTTCATTACAAAAATATATTTGGACACTGTAAAAAAAATATCATAAAAGCAAAAAATGAATTACATTTGACCTTAGTAACCAAAATGTTTTAGAATTACGATTATAAACAAAACAGAGATAGTTTTAAACCATGCATTAAGATTAAAAAGTATAATTTTAAGATGGTATCTTATCTATGCAAGCTGGTTCAATAATAACTTTAAGACAGTTTACTACATAGAGATTTTATCTTTCATCACCCATGCTTTGACAGCAAAAAAAAAAAAAATTAAAAAAAAGGTACATACATAATTTCTAAAATTCACTCCCACTGTCACTCGGATTGCATTTTCAGACTCAAAATAAAACTTATTTTTAAATAAATATTTTAACACAGTAATAAAAAAAACACACAGATGAAAAATAAATAAGTTACACACTTAAATGTAAAAAATGAAAAATTCACAAATGAAAAAATATATTGTAAAAATTATTCATTTTGATGTTAGCTTTGCTTTATCAATATGAATGTTAAGATCCTTTATAGCTTTATGCTGTTCTTTGTAACCAGACAAAATAAGTTTTTCCTTGTCAGCAAGTAATTTTTGAAGAAAATTATTGTCTTTAGAAGTAGTATTACCATTCAGATCTGGTAAGTCTTTTGAGAGTTTTGGAATACCTGATGGCTTTGAGTGTAAAGTCATAGAAACAGGACTTTTCTCTAATCCTGAAGGACTAGAGTGTTCATTTGAATTGTGTTTTTCAGTCACTTCATCTGAAATACTAGTTAAACATTTGGCACTAGAGTTCTGCAAAGGACCATTAGATATCAGCCTGTTCACAGTAGCATTAGAAATTAAGTGGTGGTTTTGAATAGGGCTGTTTAAATGAGATGTTTCTGCACCATGCACAGCTAAAGACATCTGGCGCATCTGCTGTTTAATACTTTCAGGGGATACAACAGATTTCAAGCTGTAAATTCAAACAAAATGGATGTAAGTCATTTATAGTTGAACTTAGTCTTTAAATATAACAATACTTAAATAAGCAGATAGAAGATATCACATAATTATTTTTCATTTGGACAACCCATACACAGGCTTATCACAATAATAAAAAAGTATTGAGCTTTCTCAATTCAGATTAAGTAATAGAAATACTCAGACATAAATACAGTCAGACCTCGACATAAGGCCATCCTCATATAAGGTCACTTTACCAAAGTCCCGGCTCACTGAATAGGAATTCTTTGCTACAGATTATCGGATATATGGTCAAGTTTTAAAAATCGTTATCGCTTATAAGGTCATATTTATCTGAGGTGAGGGGAGCTCTTCTCTCAAAAGCCTATATAACTTCTTTACAAGGCAATTACCCCTCTCGAATTCGATGAAAATGTTGCAACCAAATGAACAAGCTACAATTTCTGAAATTGTTTTAGAGTGAGGACAATGACAGTGATCCTGAGACTGTAACCCAACTGGAATTCTTCAATGCAATAAATGCCACACAAATTTTTTTTACAAACCATGAGGGAGCTGAGGAACATTTTGAGAAGTTACAAAATCTAGAAAACATTGTTCGAAAAATGCAACCAAAAACTAGACAGACCTGCATAAATGATTTATTTTAAATACAGTAAGATGTACTGCACACTTTGAGAAAATTAGTAAACAGCTTTATTTTAAATTAAAACTTTTAAAAAAAATCTTAACTTTCTTTAATTCTTCACTAATTCAGATAAAATTTATTGACTTAAATATTTAATTTATGGCCGATCGTTTCCGCTTGTATTACCATTTTTAAAAAATCATAATAAGTATTATTTACGTGCTTAGTTACGAACTGCTAATGAATCGGTTAAAAGGTCACCCCGCTTATGAGGTCACTTTTGCGATGTCCCTTAGGGTGACCTTACATCGAGGTCTGACTGTATACTCAGAAAAATACTCAGAAACATCTCACAACAAATGATATTTTAGAAAATGAGGCTTATTATATTTGGTTGATTTGATATTACTCATTAAATGCAAAAATGCATTCTTGAATGGAAAGTACATACGAAAGACAAATTTGCTTAATACATCGATGTACTTTTTGTTCCAGACTATATTTTGAACTTGTGCTATACTGTGAATTTGTAAGTTATCAAATTATATACAAGCTTTTTTAAAATTTCCGACACATTTCAAAATTATGCAGAAAAAATATTAAATTACTATTCGAGTCAGTATATCTCAATCAAAATACTTAGAGTATGCACCTGATGATAATCTAGAAACACAAATAAAAAATTATTTTCATTTTATTTTTATATCAAGCTGTATTTAGGCAAATGCTACATCAAAGTAATAAATATATAGGAAAGATCGTTCAAAAATAAGTTTTAAATATCTTATGATTGGGTGCATATTTCATTAAATAATTTATTAAAATTTAAAAGCCCAGTTTGATTATGAAATTCAAAAAATATAGAAACATAAAGAAACTCTTAAGGAAAACTCCAAAAAATGACCAAATTATCGAGAAATTTTTTTTTTTTATTGCTTATAATAAAACTTAAAACTATTTCAAATTCACTGAAAAAAAATCATCTCTCTATCTACATTTTTAAAAAAGTTATGAATGATTTTAGATTGTCCTAATACAGAAACTTGCACAGCAGACAGACTTTAGAGTGCTTTTTCTCATAGATGATAATTTTGTGTATTAATCTTAATTGAATCCCTAAGGAATTTTTCTACTTAAGATAAAGCTTTGAAGTAAACTTTTTTATCTTAAGTATAATACACTTATTTAAACTATGCATGGAATAAGCATTTTATGAGGCATTACAATTTTTACAGCATGTTATATATACTTAACAGGAATTTTTAACCTTTTTTTCTACATTTTTACAAAATAATCTATACAAAAAATTCTAATTGATACATCAACAAATGAATGCACAAAATTGTTAAAATAAATATAGTAAGCACCAAGAAAAAAAAATTTTCTGAAAATATATTCAAATAAAAAAAGCTTTATGGATTTAAAAATTTTGAAGTTTTTCAAAAAAAAAATTAAACAGTTTAATTACTTTTTGAAGATAAATTATTGATTATAAGTTAAATGAGCATGTAAAACATCCACAAAATAAATGATTTTATAGTTATTTAAAAAAATTGTTGCAAACCCCTTAAGTGAATAAGAAAAAGAGAAATAAGAAAGAAATAAGAAAAAAATTTAGATTTATTTTAATAAAAAATTTTAAACTATAATTTAGACCAGCAATACAATAAGTGCATAGATCATTCTTTATCTAAGTTGCATACCAATCAATTATTTAAAAACAGGAGAAGAAAAATGTAAATAAACAAAGAATGCACAAACACATAAAAAGATGAATAAAATTAGATTAATTTGATCTAAAACTTAAAAGAATAAGAATTATTTACCTCTCAACTTTTTCTTTCACAATACCATGAATTTCATCATTAGTTTGCACAGCATTCTTCTCTTCAGATGATAAAATTCTTTGCTGGAAAGATGAAATTTTCTCCTTTCTCTCTTTTTCTAAGCACTCCATATTATGAAGTTTCTGCTGAAGAGCAGACATTTGGCGTACTACTTGACCCCACTGAATTTTGTACTTTTGTTTTGATGATAAGGCAGTCTCAAGTTTCTGTTGAAGTTCTGCCTATAAATTATAAATGCATGCGTAAACTTACACGAGTTTAGATAAATATCAATATTTATTCTTGGGTAAAATAAATTCCATAAAGTTTTAAAGTTTGCTATTTTCTCCTTTTTACTGCTATCTTAGGGTCTTTATCTTTAGAGATCAGCTCTTTAGTTTTAAAAATATAGGTGGGAAATTAAATGAAAGAAAAAATGAAATAATATTTACTTTTTCCATGATAAGAATATTAACTTCTGTTCGCAAATGAACATCCGGATCTTTGTTTGCTTGCATTTTCAAACTTTCAAAGACAGCACGTTGATCTTGGATATCACGCTCTAATTCCTTGATCTGAAATTCAAAATGTCCAATTCTCTTCAATTGGCTTAAAAATTGGGACATTAAATTTTATTAACATAATTAGAAAAAAAATTCCCATTAAAATTTAATAAAAAAGGGCTTCTCTAACTAAGCTAGATAATATTAAATACATTACAAAGTTAACGTTACATAAAAGGAAAATCTTGAAAATTAAAATTTAAAACATCAGGATAATAGAAACTTTTTACACCAATCGAAGCATATTGCACAAAAATCTTAATGTTCCTTGCATTCATATATAATTTATTACCTTATAGACCTTAAAATTTTTTTATAAATTTAATGTATCGCATTTAAATAGCCAAACAATAACTTTAACAAAGAAAAATCAAATAAATAAAACAAAATTATCTTCAATTAAACTTATAAAAGCATATAATAGAAATAAATTATAATTAAATTTTTTACACTCTTAAAAATACTGGCATTTAAAAAAAAAAAAAAAAGGAACATCAGTCTAAAAGAAATTTTTTGTGTTTGAAATAATCCTTTTTTTCTTAATAGAATAAAAATAAAATTCTGATTCAACCAAAATCATTCATTCAGCAATATTACAGTTACTAAATATTTATTAAGGAAACAAACCATGAACATAAAACAAAAAAAGCATTACCTGACGAATCAAAGAACTGTTTTTCTGTTCTAATTCTCTAGACTTCATTCTTTAATAAACAAATAACAAGGACATCAAATAAATTTTAATGTAGCAACAAAGAATTAAAATGTATACAAGATTTAGGAGAACTATATTAATACCTTTCCATGGTTAGCATCTCATTATATTCATGCTTGATAGATTCAATTTGATTTTTTGTTTCTCTTTGGTGTTGTTCTTTCTCTTTATCAAGTTTAAGAAGTTTCATAGAAAGCTACAAAAATTTATGAAAATTAAAATGAAAAAAAAAAATTATTCTTCAGTTTTAAAAGTTAACAGAATGACAGAAATTAAAGTCTGAATATAACTTAGCTCATTTTAAAAGAAAGTGATATTTCAAATAGAAAATTTATTTTCAAACTTCTATAAAATTAACAGATATTTGAATCATTCTTCTTATTTTTTTTAGATAAAAATGATAAAGAATGAAAAAGCCACTGAATTAATCAAGATGAAGAGTGGAAGTACGTTTATTAAAATAAATTGTTCACCAAACACCTAAATCTCAAACTTTAAAAAGTTCAATAATTGTTTGAAGAAAATTTTAAATGTCAGATGTTTTAATTTTTGTTTAAACTTAAAATTTCTGCTTTAACTTTAATATAAACCTCTTCCATCAGTTTTTTTTTTAAACCGAATTTCGTATTTCACTAAAAAAAAATTTTCTTAATAATAAAAAATACATATTTTTTAGCAATTTTCTAAGAATAAAATTCTAATACTTCAGTAAGAATAAAATGCAAATTTTTTTTCAATATTTATTATCCTTTTCAGTTTAAAAAAAAGACCTCTCTATCACAGAGACAATGGCAACCGTTCAGAACTTTAACATAGAGCAACGTAACAAGGCTACCAAAAGTACACATAAATCACATTAGCTTAACGACAAAAATACCAGACATTAAAATTAATATACCAGTCATAGTTAAGTTATCTTATATTATGAGACTATAAAATTTATTAATAAAATAAAAAGGATTGTTCCCAACAAAACATTGTTTTACCAACCTCTGTTTCTTGAGAAGATAATTGTTTTTCTTTTAATTCAGCATCCTTCAAAGTTACTTTCAATTTATCTTCTAATTTTTGGCACTCTTGAAGCTAATGAAAGAGATAGATAATAAATACTAGAATATACAGGTATACACTGGTATTTAATTCATAATTAAGCAATATGAAGGTACAATTAATTTTTTAATACCCATACCAGTCATAATGCAATTTAGTTATAATGTAAAAAATATAAAACATAAGCCAAAAAAAACTTTAAAACAATTTTTAATATTTATTGATACTTGATGAGGTGCACTCAAAACCAAATAACAAATTCAGATTTTTTTTTTAAATAAATAAATGAAAACAAAGAATATTTATTATAAAGATTTAAAATGGAGAGAAATGCACAGTGCAGGGCACTTAAAATTGTGAATTAAATGATACAAAAAGGACCAAAAATCAAAATAATTCCTTAACGAAAGAATTCAGAAAAAATGAATAAGTTTCATTATTTTATTGTTGTTACTACTATTTATTTGTTAATTTTCTATCAAATTTCAATGATTCAAACACAATAGATTTTTTCTATCACCAAGTGATAACAAAAAATTCTTTGGGCACAAAATAAATCTATGTCGCTAAAAATTTTCTGTATAGCTTTCGTTGATTTTCATGGTTTCCAGTATATCACAAATCATACAACATTGCTTTGCTTTCTGCATCATTATTTATAAATAATATATAATAACAAAATGTTACCTTTCGTTGTAATAATAATTCTCTTTCTTTATCTCTTTGTTTCCATTCAGATGTCAGAAATGATAAGTGTTGCATTTCTTTTTCCTTAAGCTATAAAAAATATTTGAATTTTTATTTGTACAAATAATTTTTACAGTAAACTTCTATAAATAAAGGTAAACATTTTAAAATTTTCTTTTAAAGTACCTGAACAACTCAAATCAACTATTTAAAAACCAATACAGGATTGATTTGTTGAAAGATGACCTAAATGTTTGAAAAAATGACCTAAATCTAATATAACATAATATTACATAAATGATACAATTGAGGAATAGAAAAATCTGAGATGCAGAAACTTGAAGAATAGCTTTTTTGCTCTTAGAAAAGAAGCAATAAAAATAGGGGTGTGATTTGGTTTTAGAGTGAAGGGAAATTTTTTTTAATACAACTTTAAAAAATTTATAAAATATAAAAAATAATAAGAGTAGACTTATACTTATAAATAAATTTAATTGTTTTTAAGTAGCTGCCTTATGCATAAAAAACCCACAATTGATTTGCCACTTGCGCAAATTCCAATCTACAGCATGTCTAACTTTGGCAATGTTTAACAATCGCAGATGTGCTTGGAATGTCTACAGACCATATCCTATCGTTCTGGGAGTTATGAGCTTGCGAGATAGTAAAGAGCTTCAGATCAGTTAAAAGGAATCTCTCCCAGTGCTGACTTGCAATCCATTACTTAACATTTTATAAAACGCTTGCGTATATGCACAGTTGTAAAAGGCTGACACTTTGAAATCAATTAAATTCATTTATAAGCAAAAGTTTACTTCTATTATCATTTTCTATATTAGTAAACTTATTAATTATTAATAAAAATGAATTTAAACTTGTTTGTCCTTGTTTTTTGCTGCACTCTGCAAATAAAACTAAAGATAAAATTGGGTCAAAATAATATTCTATTTCAGAAGGGAAGATAAAAGTAAAAATGAATTACAAATAAAGGTCAAATTAGGTTGATAAGTAAATCCTAGCTGGAGCTTTTCATGTAAATCACCTGAAACTTTTTTTTTATTCAAGAAAACAGCGTAATCCTAAAGAGTTGCCATACAGCCATTTTTATAATTCAATTAGCAATCATGTAAATAAAAGAGCAAAAATAATAATCATTATCTTTTTCATAAATTTTATTTTCAGTTGTATCTTTTCCTTTAAACCTCTAACATACATTCTATTCACCAGACTTAGGTGAAATGAAAAACTTTCAGCAAACACAAAATCTCAATTAAAAAAATTTCGGCACATATTAATTAGCTCTTGTAACTAGTTTCTACCCTTTCATCGCCACCTCATTTCGGTGAGGATTGTTTAAAAATCAGATTTCTGAAAATGATATGTTTTATTTTTATGCAATTCTATATTGATTCATACCACAAGGATGAGTTAGGTAAAACACCGAAAAGGTGGTAACAGAAATGCAAAAATGGTATGTGCCAAAATAGTTTTAAAATAATTGAAAAGAAATATCTGAAATTTGAGCAAGAAAAAAATATATATAGGAAGCATTTATCCAATAAATAAAAATGTGAATTTTTGTCTTAACTATTCCTTCTCTTTTATCATTAAAATAAAATTCACTGACAATTCCAGGTTTTCCCTGACCCATGGGAAAGAGCCAAAAAATGTTTTTTTCCCCCTCAGGAATTTTAAAAAGTCAAACTTTCTTTGAAGAGGTAGATTTTTTTCTTTAGTAAAAGTAAAAAATGTTTAGCTACGGTGACAAATTTTCTGCGAGCGAAACTCATGTATATCATATAGGACTGCACATCACCTAGAAAATCTAATTTTAATACATAATGAATTTACAATATATTAACAAACTGAATGTGTTTTATATAGTTTTGATGCAACTTATCACAGAAAATATTTTGTTTTTACCTTGCCTAATTTTTTAGATTAATAAAAGAAATAATACCTTTTATATTTATATATAGATCAGGGGTCATTTTGGGAGTAATTTGAGTCTGTTAACGGAACCTTCACAAACTTTTTTTTATCATGAAAAAATAACTCTCCATGAAAAAATAACTCTCCACGAAAAAGTTGGTAGTAAGATACCAATTACAAAATTTTTATTTCATAAATGGTTCCATCAAAAAAACTGATAATAACTAAATATACTGAATTAATAATACTAGTTAAACTAATAATAACAACTCTACTTTGAAATTTAAAAACAAACTCCTTGAAAAGACATACTTCTTGTGTTTCTTCCTCCAAAAAACAAAATCTTATTTTTACTTAGACAAAATTAGGAATAGATTTTTCATAAATATGGACCCATGGGAAGAGTTTTCAAAACGAACTTTTCACAAAAAGTCAGGAATGCATATGTATGCTACCAGTAAAGCTTGGAATCCGATAATTTGGACATTATCTAATTTCCGCATTTCAGTAGTAATAAATATAGTCAGTAGTAGTATATACAGTCCGACCTCTATTTAACGAAGTCGCTAAATCCCGATAATAAGTACGTTACAAGGAAAATTCATTAAATAGAAAATCACCTTTTGAAATACTTAAACAATGCAAAACAAGTTTTAAATTCATAAACACTAGGCATAATTAAAATAGCAATCGATACAGGGCCGTCTTAATAGCATGCAGGGCCCTCGGGCACAGAAATGTTTTGGGCCCTTATAACAGGTCATACTGCTTAAAATCGAACTAACAAAAACTTCACATACACAAAATAAAGCATTTTTAACATATGCAATAATTTGAACAAATTTAAATACATTCCTCAAGAAACTGAATCCACATAAAAACTTCATTGGAAAGTAGAAAAATAGATTTCGGTTACCTTTTTTAGTTTCCCTGGTGATAAACTATTCAAATTATTGTTTTTTGCATGATAATCAATCACTATTTGTAGAAAGAAAAACAAAATGCACACTTTATACCATAGAATATATTTATTTTTAAAAATAAATAAGGCAATTTTGGTTATTCTTAGTTTTTTTTAAATACGATTTATAAAAAGTAAGATTCCCAAGGGCCCCCTTAGTGCTTAAGGGCCCTCGGGCACTGCCCGGGTGTGCCCATGCGTAAAGACGGTACTGTCGATACACCTTTATCTTGTAAACTAGTATCTACTATTTATTTATTAACCGTACTGTTTGGCGCAGCATGTCCTCATTTTGATCTTGTGCCACTAAACCCTACATTCAATCAATCAATCTACTATTTATTTTATAAATCCTAACCATAAAAGAAATTTGCTTCGAAAGCAAGAATAGAGCAAAACATTATCCAGTGTTACACAACCATGCTATTACATTTTCAACTAAACAAAAGCTGAATTTATGTATAAAATTATAGCTGCATTTATTTGCTGTATAAAATTATAATTGCAAAGTAATTTTAAGCATACATTACAACATGCACTCTTAAGTTAAAAGGCTCCCGTTAATTTTGTCTGAGTTTTTTTTGTTTGAAATGCAAACAAAAAGGGAAAGGGATTTTACTGCTTTCTCTATAAGAGAAGTGGCTTCGAAAATCAATTCGAGATAATTTCCCCCATAAAATGCGTTAACAAGTTTGAAATGTTCTGAAATATTTCGGGACATAGGGAAAGTGGATCTCGAAAAAAAGTTCGTTAAGTAGAAAATTCACTTTGCTATTTGGAAGTTATTTAACGAAGAAATTTCCAAAATGTTCTTAGTTCCTTGAAAATATTCGCAAAATAGAGAAATTCGCAAAATGGAAGTTCGTTAAATAGAGGTCCGACTGTATATAAATTTATATAAACTTTAAACACTTTTACCTGAACACGGAAAATTTCCCTTTGGCGCTCTTGCCAAAGCTCTACCTCTAATGCAGCCTGCAGTAACTCATCTTGAGTCAAACCATTTTGTCTCATTATAGGAAGAGTAAAACTGGGTATCGCACTGCGAACCTTAAAAATAATAACAATAAAATTCGAACAGATATATTTTAAAACAAATATAGCCAATTTTGACAGTATTCTAAAAATATATACATATTTGCTTTTTTTTTATTTCTATTCAGATTAGCTGACAGTAACAGAGATTATATTCTAATAGACCAGGTCATATTGCTGTTCGTCAATTGTAAAGTCTCTTTATAATATACTATTGTTTTTGTTTCAGCTTTTAAGAAAACACATCCTTTACATCTTTAATGTTGAATTTTTTCAATAATTCAATTTAAAAAAAAACTTGCAATTAGGACTGGGCTATAAATCGATATATCGCAACATATCGATTTAACGCCTATATCGGCAAACCGATACAGCGACTTTCATTCCAAGCGATGCATCAGAAATCTGATTTAAGCCGTCAAGTGAAGAAGACGATATAACGATATAGCGATACACACAAGGACTTTCTCTTACGTTCCGATGCCAACTCGCGCTGTGGAAGACGATATTGTTTCGTTATGTTGAGACGGCCTTGACTGATGAGCGGTAGAATCAGAATCACTTTTGAGACCTTATATCGTTATATCACATGTTCGTTTTCGCAACTTCGCGATTTGAAATCGTTTCTTGTAGATTATTTTCAATGGGATTAACTTCGTGATCGCCGTCGTAACCTTGTTCTGAACGCAATCTATTATTGAAAAGAATTTATAAAGAAAAGTTTCTTCATTAATTAGGTAAGTTTTTTATTTATTTTCTGACAAAACTTTTTTTATATTTTTAAATGTGAAAATTATCGGAAATCTAATTTAAGGCACCCATAAGGAATTAAATTACAAAGTAAATAAATTTGTTAGGTTATTTTTTTTACTTTCTTTTAATTTATTAAAAACCTTTCGGATAAAACTTCTAATAATTTAATGGGCTTCTATTACTGATTTTAAATTTATAAATCTTGAGTTGTTTTTATTTTTAGAAATAAAGTTAAAACAAAACTTATTTTTTGGACATAAGTAAATAAACTTTATTTGTTCAAAAGAATTTGAAAAGTTTGCGAATTTTATTCATTTCTTTTTTTTTTTTTTTAATCAATTACTACTAAAAATCATTATTTTTTTTTAATTTTCGTTTTATATTATTAGTTAATTAGCTAAATATATTACCGAATATCACAATTCTTTTGTTTTTATTTTTAAGAATTTAATTAAGAAACTTTGCCTTACTTTGTTTTTCGTTCATAATTCGGTCATTATTTAATTTAATTTAATTATTTATATGAAATAATAATAAAAATAGTGTTTAAGAAGCATTTTTTTTTCTAAAATTTATTTAGCTCTTTGTTTTAAGCATACAAATAATTTTTTAACGAACTTATTTTGTAAATTTTGTTCCTATGCTGTTAGGTAAATATATTGATAAATTTCACTTTTATTTATTTTTTTATTTTTAAACTGAGAAATCTTTTGTTATTTGCGTGATCATTTTTAGAAAATATAACAAAACTTGTGTTTACTTTTTTATTAAGAATTTGAACATTACGATCGAACTTAATAATTCTGTAATTATTTACGCATAATAGTACAAGCAAATATTGATTTGTTAAAAAAAGTTTCTTTTTTTTAAAAAAAAAATTTTTTTTAACACTTTGTTTTAAGTGTATAATGAATTTCTTGACAAGCTTTTTTTTTAATTTTTTAAATTTTCTTTCAATAATTTCAGCTAGATATCTTTATAAAATTCCCTTTTTATTTTTAAACTGAGAAATCTTTCAGAGAACGAAAATTTTAAGAAATTATTACAAATCTTATGTTTACTTTTTAGTTTAAAATTCGAACATTTTTAATTTTAAGCTTCGGCTTTTAGTCAATCTAACTTTTATTTTAATTAAAATATATTTTGAAATTTTAAAATCCGCTTTTGTTTAATAACAATATTTTTTTTCATTAAGGGTGTTTTAGGGGATAATTTAAATTAAGACTGCTTATACCTTATAAACGATAAAGAAGTGCAAATATTTCATTCTGTATCTACACACATTTTTTCAATAAATATTTTAAGTAAGATTTGTACATCTTAGTCAATTTATTTAATATCTTTCTTTAGCAAAACATATATATTTTCAAATTTATAAATTGATTTAAATCAATATGCGTATGAAGTCTTGATAGAAATCTGACTTTCTGTGCCTTAAAGTAAATGAAATTCAAAAATACTATATTGCGATACATCGCTATATCGCGATGCAAAACTGACGATATATCACGATATATAATTTCTAATATCGCCCAGTCCTACTTGCAATATAATGACATTTATCCATATATTCTTATTAACCTTTCATTTTAAATTAGAAACATTACATGAACATAGGAATTCATATCAAAAATATCTTATAAGCAAGACTATTACATTAAATGACGTGACAACAGTAATACATTAATTATAGGATAAAAACAAACTACCTAAAACAGACTTTTTTTTTCATTATTAATGATGTCATCAAACCAAATATTGGGAGCTTCTTTTGAGAGGATAAGTTAAATTTCTGTTAACCTTTAACAAGCTAAGTGGCACTAGAAAATGGGGAAGACCTCCACTCAGACAGCTCGATGATGCTTAGAATGTTGATGTTACACCATTAAAAGTTACTAAAACAAGCATCTGGCAGACTGTTGTAAAATACTTGTAGGAATAACCTTGGCCTGCACAGGACTAAAGTGCCAAGAAAATGTGAATTAAAAAAACTTACCTCATTATAGCAGGGTAAACTGGATTTAGAAGAATGATGATCACACAGAACAGATGTAGGCCCGAAATCAATCAATGACAAGGAAGCAAATATTTCTCCTATTTCATATCTGCAAAAATAGACAAAACATGTTTTGTACTTTTAATTTAAATAATTGTTTTTACAGTAAATAAAAAAAAAGTTTTAAGTAACAAATAGAAATAATGTGTTTCTAACTGGTGATGGTATTCAGATCATTACAAAGAGCTACGAACTATTATTCATTTAAAAACAACATATTGATTAAAGAACTATAAAATATATATATAATACCCTTCAGGAGACATAACCATAACTTTGCATGTGTTCATTTGACGTTTACCATGTTTCTTATCAACCTGAAAATATTTTTTTCATTTTAAGACAAAGCAGAGATTTTAAACTAATACAATAAATTATATTTTAAAGGTATAAAAGACTATTACGCATTCATTACTTGACAAAATCATTTATTTGTTTTTATAAACTTATTTTGCATTTTTATATATACTTACCACGTGACTAAGAGATGGCGCATCTAAAACTTGAAACAAATTTATTCTAGCAGTTCCTACAAGTTGCTCTTGACCATCCTTTTTTCTGTGCAGAATTTCCAAAATAAGAGGAGTCCTAAAATTGACAGGGATCAATCATAACTATTTATTACAGTGGGTGATCAGTTAACGAACAGATCGGTTAACGAACAAATCGGTTAACGAACACTTTCACGAAAGTTTTTTGTGTTCGGATAACGAACACATATTCGGATAATGAACAAAACGAATTCTAACGAACACGTTTCGGCCTGAAGAAAAATTAATATTAAACATTTGTTATTATTTTGTATACAAAATAAGATCACTGAAAGGAGAAATGGTTAAAGCATGCTTAGTATTAATAATTACTTAATGAAACTTGAATTAACAATGAATTTAAAAGTCATTCAAAAATTATTATTATGAGGAGCTGAAGGAGTAACGAAAATCTCATCTGCGAAACTAAGAAATGCTATCCTTAAAAAAAGGAGAGGTTGCTTTTAGTTTGGATAAATGAACGGGAAATGAAACTAGTATGCCAATCACTCAAGAGAAGGCTAGAGAAATTTTTGAGAAATTGAAAGAACAAACTCCAGGTTCATCATCCGAGGAGTTAGAATTCAAGGCTACCACTGGCTGGTTTACAAAGTTTAAAAGAAGGTCTGGAATTAAACATGCATTAATGCGTGGTGGGTCTGCTAGTGCAGATAAAGAAGAAGCTGAGAAGTACTGTCTCAAATTTCAAGAATTCATTGAAACAGAAGGATATTGTCCACAACAAATATTTAATTGTGATGAAACTGATTTGTTTTGGAAGCGCATGCCGAACCGTACCTACATCACGAAAGATGAGAAAAGTGTGCCTGGGCATAAACCTATGAAAGATCGATTGACGTTACTTCTGGGAACTAACGCTAGTGGTGATATGAAGCTTAAACCACTTCTCGTTTACCACTCTGAGAATCCCAGAGCATTAAAAACAAATTCCATAATTAAGAGCATATTGCCAGTAATGTGGAGATCGAATCAGAGGGCATGGGCCATGCAGTATCTTTTTCAAAGAATGGCTATTTAAAGTTTGTACCCTGAGCATCAAGGACTACCTTGATGCCGATGACTTGCCGTTGAAAGCACTGCTGCTATTGGACAATGCACCAGGACACCCAAAGGATCTTGAAGATAATTTGTTGACAGACAGTTCAGTTTTTACCTCCGAATACGACTTCTTCAGCCGATGGATCAGGAGGTTATTGCGGCTTTCAAGAAATTGTACACTCGTGCGCTGTTTCGTTGGTGTTTTGAAGCAAGCTAATTCTCCTCAACAATGACTTAAAAAAGTTTTGGAAAGAAAATTTTGACATTCTTGAAGCTATTCGTATCATTCAAAAGGCGTGGTCAGAAGTCACACAGCGACAGTTGATTTCTGCTTGGCGGAAGCTGTGTCCATCCTTCGTTCAAGGAGACGGAGGTGATCAGGGAGATGCCCCTGAAATTATGGATGAAATTTTGACAACTGCTAGCGATCTGGAAGTGGAGGTGAACGAGGATGATATAGAAGAGCTCATAATGGGACATGAAGATGAACTGACGACAGAAGAACTCTAAGAAATTTTGAATGAAGAACACCAAGAAACACAGCGAAATGTGTCTCCATCTGAACAAGAGGAAGATGAAAGAGGACCAATGCCGACATCTGCCATTAAAGATCTTTTGAAATAGTGGGAGGATGTCAGAGCAATGGTCTTAGAATGGCACCCAAACCAATCTGATGTCAGTAGGGTTGAGGATCTTTACAACGACAATGCTATTAATTACTTCCGGAAAATCCTGAAAAAGAGAGAAAAGCAATCGACATTGGACATGTTCTTCAATGCCCCATAAGCAAAAAATGAAAAGGACTGATTAATATGCAAGTTTATATGTATGTTTTATTTCTAAAAAAACTTACTAAGAAATCACTCATTTTTTAAAATGTAATTTTTAGGGTCTCCTGAACGAATTAATCGATTTCACATAGAAGTCTATGGTGAATCGATGATCGGTTAACGAACAATTCGGATAGCGAACATAGTCTTGGAACGGATTATGTTCGTTAACCGATCACCCACTGTTTAAGATTTATCACAATTTTTTGTCTATTAATTCAAACAAAGAATGCAACAATAAATTAGTTACATTTTGATTATTTTTTAATATTTCTCAAAATAAAACTCTTGGATGATATTTAATATAACTGATGAAAAACTTGGCAAATACTGCTAAAAAATTAGTATAACAAAACATATACTCAATAATGGATATATTATTTTTAAAATTTAAAAAGAAACTAAAAATACATATCTTAGGCAAAATCTCTGCAAGGGTCAGAAATGATTAATTAAAATAAATAGAACAGGAGAAATGATGTCATAATGAATAATGAAATTATTAAGATTCACCTTAGTGATTTTCCTTTTTTATTTAATTTTATTTTCTTTTTTTCCCTTC
Source organism: Parasteatoda tepidariorum (assembly GCF_982258835.1). Lineage (NCBI taxonomy): Eukaryota > Metazoa > Arthropoda > Arachnida > Araneae > Theridiidae > Parasteatoda > Parasteatoda tepidariorum. The sequence continues at coordinate 69,830,781 of NC_141763.1, forward strand.
TTTTCTTCTGACTTAGTTTATTTAGATTATGCATAACTGCCAACATGGGTGGGAAAAAATCCAGCAGATTTTACGAAATAACATACATTTCATGATAATTGTTGAATAATGTACCAAATATTTCACACATGGGGAATTTTAGAGATTTTTATAGTCATCAAAATAGAAAAACTGCAATATTTTCCACTTGTGATTGACATTAAATATACTTGAAATCTTATTAATAGGCATTTAATTCACCAAAGACAGTTAAAAGATTTTTTTAAAAATTAATTTAAAAAGAGAGTTCTGAATAAAAATAAACTGAACATTTCAGAACAAAAAAAGTTCTGAACTGATTTCTATAAATGAGGTTCACTTCATTATGTATTAATATACTAGCAATAATCAGTACTGACAGCTATGATTATGTTACCTTAATAAAGTAACATTGCTGAAGTTTAGCACAATATAAATGTTTCTGGTGATAGCGCCATTAGACACATTTAACCAATCACTAGTCAAGTACATAAAGTAATAGATATATAATTGTATGCATTTTGCAGCCCAATTATAATGAAAGAATATACCATTTGATTGATCAATGTTCATAAAAGCATGTATGGAGATAAATTGAGACATTTGTAGAATACTGATGTATTTATATTAATTATCTGGTCATGTTTTATCATTCTAAACATAGAGGTTCTTTAATAAAAAAGTTTTTTTTTAAAAAAAATAACTGCCTAAGACAATACAGTGGTTACAAAACTCTTTAAAGAGCATATTTCCAGAATATCAGCTATCACTTATATATCCAATATCACTTCTTTATCCAGTATACTAATTTTTAATAAAAAAAAACCTTTGTAAACAACATTAAAAACATTATTGCTATGAGGAAGTTGCAACTTCAAAAAACTATCACTATGCAATTTAAAAATCTCTGTTGCAATAGATGTCATTATGTTTTCAAGCAATGGTTTATGTTTTCAAGTATCTGGAATCAGCTATAACGCACAAAATATAATTAATATAACACATTTTAGATCTCTGAATCTCATGTTAGCGACTGTGATCCCTGCAACTAAAATAATTTAAAAAGGCTTTACCTATGATTACAGTGAAGTAAAATATTTAATATATATATATATATATATATATATATATATATATATATATATATATATATATATATATATATATATATATATATATATATACACACTCTGATCTATGTTTTTCCTTTTCTTTTACCTACACTATTTCATGTCATTGAATTTCTCCTACTATAGACATCTAGAGAAAATCAGCTAATTCTTTTATTTGGTAAGAAACTATGACTTGCCAAAGAGAAAATTTAATGATATTGTACTTATCAAATGATAAAAAATTAGGAAATCGGAAATTAAAAACTTCAGAAAAACATGTGTTAAAAATTATCAAAAAATAAATCAAAATAGTTAAGAACTACAAAAAAAAGCAACACACTAACAGTTTCTAATTTATGATTCAATACCTTTAATACTTACTCCCAAAATGTAGACTTCAACATAGAAAATGTGGTGGCAAAATTAAAAGAACAGTACCCATGTGGGATACTGACTTCCCGTTTTGGATGAACTTCAACATCGGGATGAGTTATCATTGATGAAGTTGTACCAAAAAATGGATACGAGTACCTAAAAAAACACAGAATCAATTTAAATATGCTCTAAAGTTTTAAATTACTTAAAGAAAATTTATTGAGCCAATATAAAGCAGAAAATAAAATAAAAATTCTAAAATATAAAATAATTTCTGCTATGGAACAAAGAATAGAAATTTAATGAAACTATCTATTAATAAGTGTCATGTTTCATGAAGTATTATTTGCAGTATTTATTTCAACTAACGTACATTCAAGAGGATTTTACACTATTATGAAAAATAATAAATGTTTAATGGATTTCTATCATTCTATAATGAAAATTGTCAAAAACTGATGTTTAACAATGATATTTTACAAGACATGATTTTAACATACATTACTAATATTAATTAACTCCCAAAATTATGAACAAAAACTCTGTTTTTCTATTTATATTGATATTTCTCTTTCATTATAACATTTGAAGTATGAAGTATTACCCACCTAATAAAAAGATTGATCGGATGAGCTAATCTTGTAGCTTGAAAATTTGATAGATCCAATGAAAATGAAAAATGACGAGCATTGCTGTCATCCTTAATAGGTAAAGAATTGGGTGGACTACTTAAAATATTATCTCTAACTTCAGGTGGGCTATTGTCAGAGGAGTGGTTACATGAACCAGGATTTGAACCATTAATTAAGCTAGCATTTCTGCTCCTCAATCCATATGAATCTGCAATACACATTAATTTTAACAACATAGTTCATTAATAAATTTAACAAATAATTTCATAGAAAATTAGGTTCAATATTACAATATTAATGCTTTTCGTACCAAAAAAAAAAACATAATATTTTACTAAAAAAGTTAATTTACATGTTCTGTACTTTATGTGTAAATTCAGAATTATTCAATATCACCCGAAGAAAATTCTAATATTTTGTATATGATATCTTCACAACATGATAAAATAATCATAACAATATTTTTTATTTAATGCAATACTAATTCCTAATATAAGAAGCCTCTTAAGGGTTGCTGCTAAGTTTATAAAAATGTTTGTTAAAATAATTGATCAAGACAATTATTTTTATATTTTGTCAAGCCAGATCGATTTTACTAGCACAGATTATATAGGTAATAAAATATTAAAATGATATTTAAAAATAATGAATGAAAAAAATACCACAACCAAAACAAAATTAAATAAATTTGCAGTTTATAATATATGAAGTTGAAAAAAATATACGTCAGGAAATATGAAATGGTATTATTCGAGTATACCATAACAAAAATTAGATAAAAATGCAAAAATTGTTTTTTCAAGCAAAATTTAGAATAGAATAGAATATTAGAAAAAAAAGAGAAACAAATACAGTGAAACCTCAGTTAAGCAGACACTTTTGGGACCAAAAAAATGGTCCTTGTACGATAATTGTCCATTTCTTAGGGGCGATTGTGACAAAGTGAAAAACCCTGAAAATTTTATGTTCAAAAAATCGTTATAAATTTTTCATGTATGAAAAATTTATATCTTTATATCGATTTTCGAACTGGACTATACAATAGTCAGGAAGCTGACCTCACATCAGAAAGGTCCTGGAAACCGATCCTGGACAAGGCATGGATATTAACAAAAAGAATAGAGGAAAAAATTTGATATATATATAGATGATTTTAGATGCAACAACAAAGAAATTAATACGTTTTCCTATTTACACATACATTCAAGTTAGTATCACTGAATAGATGCTTTTAATGCTATGTCAATTCCACAATTGGCTTCAATTATAAGGTTTACTCTCCCTCACTTGATAGGAAATGTGGCAAAACCTCTTTGAAGATTAACCTCTCATGATAAACAGGAAGAAAAAAAAGAAGTAACACTTCTCTGTAAGGCATCAGGCCCTATGAAATTTTTACATTGACAACTGATCATCTGTCAAGTGTCTGAATAAATGCTTCACTTATATGAGCACGTACCTGACTAGATACGTCTCTTTTTTCTTCTTTTTTTAAACTCAGCTGTGTTAAAAATAAGTGTTTAATTGATTAGAAGATAATGCTTCACTTATATGAGCACGTACCTGACTAGATACGTCTCTTTCTTCTTCTTTTTTTAAACTCAGCTGTGTTAAAAATAAGTGTTTAATTGATTAGAAGATAGGAATTTTCAGTGCAGAAGAGGGAGCAAGAGCATTAATGCGTAATTTGAACTTATGGGGTCCCTTAACCTGTGTCATCCAAATGAAATAATCTAAAGATGCTAGAAAATAATCTAAAGATAAAGATAAAAAGAAAGGTGACAGGAGAATGATTTCTTAATTGTAAAATAGCTTGACAATATGTTTAGTTACATATAAGGTAGGAGATAGAAAATAATGCTTTGGGGTATAAATGATTGTCCACGCTCGGTTATGGGAGTGTCCGCTTCTCAGAGAGGGTACATAATTATTTTTTCATTGAAGATTTCTCGGGAATTAAAAATATGTCATTGATGAGAGGTTTCTGTTTTGTAAGAGTGTCTGTAATGTGAGGTTTCACTTCAATATAAATAAGCAAACCCTAATAACATAACCAAGATAGAATTTTTTTCTTTAAAAAAAAACATTCTTACTATCACTCATATTATTGTGATTCGTTTGGACTTCGTCAATTTTAGGACAAAACGTTTTCTGAACGAAACTAGAATTTTCATGTGGATTGCTGACTCTAAAAAGGGACTGTACTTGAGTTTTTTCTCGTGACACAGAATTATCAACTGCAGAAATTTTATCTTGCTTGTGTTGATGAGCATCTCTTTCCTTCTGATGAAAGAGAAAATAATTGTAACAAAAACATTTATATTGTTCAATTATATTAAGTAAATTACATACAGGATTATTGTACGTAAATAATATTGAGAATATCTGTAAAGTCATATATAGAGGACACAAAACAGTCTATGTAACTCTCACACACTAAAGCAAGTGTAGAATCAAATTTTATTCAATTAAAATCAATCGGACACCCAAATGAGAATATATATTATAACAGTTTTAATACAATGATCTTTGCTTTAACTTCAGATATGGAGCAAGAAAAATAAGGTCATAATATTATTATACTAAAAAAGCAACTGAACACAAATAATAGTCAAAATGAATATTTAAACTGTTACAATTTTAAAAAAATAGTTAATAAGTCGCAAAATAAGTTAATAAATCAATGAGCATAATGCAGCTTCTCACAGATAAATAACAGAAAAAACTGCATATTATGATAAAAGGAAGATTCACCAGAAAGAATATCACACTATAAATGGTTACATCCTTAATATAGTATTTTTCTGATTTTTTGCAGCAATTTAGTTAATTTTTGAATAAATACCTATTAAATTAAAAAGCTTCAGAACAGCAAAAGTTAAGATCTATCAAACTAATCAAGAAGATTGCATTATCCAGGGGTGATTGCGAGTCTAAGTCAAAATTCCAGAACATTTCCTGAGTTCCGAAAAAAAAAGAATTAGCAAAAAATTAGAAAAAAAATTAAACAAGGTTTCTTTTCCTTTTTCTCAATATTTCTTAGTTTACTTAAAATATATTCAAAATTTTACACATACCTATACCATTAACACATACTTATGATGACCTGGAGAAGTAATTAAAATTTACAAATGTATCTTTCTTTTTTGAGTTAATGATTATAGAAATTATTTACTGATAAAATATGAATATTAATCATGAATATAAGCTTATAAAGTATCTCTCTGGCTCCGCCTTACAAACAAACAAAATAAACTGTGTTTTTAAGTTCCACCTTTGAAAATTTGATTTCCGGAAACTTCTGTGATCAATGATTTTTTGAAACGCCTGGACCTTCAATCTCCGGATCACTGTTAGTGAAAAATACGGAAATACGGATTTTTTCAGGAGCACATTCAGCCCTGATTATCCTAACCTATCATGTTATTTATTTCCATAAAACATTAGGTTTCAAATATTTTAATTATAACACATAATGAACTTTTAGAAATGCTATAAATATGTAAAAACAACTTTTAAAAAATGAAAGAATAATGTATGCCAGACAATGTACCAAAGAAATAAGGGAAAAAAACTCAGTATGGAAATAGAATGCAAGATAAGTACAGTCGAACTCGTTTATAACGAGCACAAAGGGACCGTAACATGTACTCGTTAAATCCGAGTGCTCGTAATAAACGGGTCCTTAAGACAGGCGTGCAACCAGAAGAGGGGGGGGGGCTTGGGAGGTCAAATGATTGAGTTTACTTAAAATTTAATTAATACTTACTTTAATCACATTAATTAATTTAATTAAATACTTTTCTTTATTTAATGACAACTTACCCCCTACCCTCGCATTTCTTTATCATTTTGAAAAAAAGATAAGACAGAAAGACTAGAAAGATGAGAAAAAAGATTGCAAGACAGAAAAATATTGCTCGCTAAAACTGGGTCTTGCTCGTTAAAAGCAACTTCCAGACGAGCCAACCTGGGAAAATGAAAAAAGAGGAGGCTTTTGTAAGGAAGAGAAAAATGATCACGCAAGAGTTAAACATGCAAAATAAGACACAAAAATTTTAAAAACAACACTTTTGTCTTAAAAGAGACTTTATTTAGTACATAATTAATAATTCAAATAGTCATTCATATTGTTAAAATTACATATCAAAATTAAACAACTGTCAATATTAATATCTATAATGTTAAATAGTAACAAGAAAATTCACTTAGTTAACCATAAATTGATTCAAGCTAGTGATCATTTATTATAAATAAATAAATAAATGGGCTAAACCATCTGTTATTTTTAAAAAATATAATAAATAAAAGTTTAGGAAACTAAATCAATACCTTTCTTTAAATGAAAAATTAGAAACTTCATTTTTAATTAAAAATATTTTAGATTAAAGATCAAAATTTTTAAGGAATTATAAAATAAAAACTAATAAATAAAATTTTAATTATTATTATTATTATGATTGACAGTGGCTGTTTTAGCTCTTTTTAAAAATTCATCATCAAACTTCTGCTTATAACAGGGTTCAGAAATTCTAGATTTAACAGTGATTAAGTTTTCCAAGTTTTTTACTGACATTGAAGATCTAAACTGTGTGTGAGCTTTGGTTACTAAACTGAAAATGCGCTCACACTCAGCATTGCTATGGGGAATTGCCAAAATTGATAGCATAAATTTAGACAACATAGCATATTTATTTTCAAATACAACAGATAATTTTGCCCATTTAGAATCCATCCGCTCTTCAGACTGAACACAATCAATAGATTCTAGTTGCAAAGAGCTAAATTGGGACTGCAAACTGTCCAACACTGAATCTTTATCACCCCCTAAGATTTGCAACAACTGAGGAAATCTATTAATAAAAAATCTAATGCTGGAAAAAGATGTAGTTTCCACATTGTCTAGATTTGCAACTTCTGCATTAATAACGACCTCATCATTATAAGGAAATTTTTGTCGCATGTAGTCACAAACCTTTACAAAATATTTCCTAACATCGCAACAAAAAGAATCTTTGTCTTTTCCTTTCAAAGTCTCAACAATAGATAAAGTGGAATGTCCAATTACTAGGTCACAATCATCTTTCTGGTTCTCTCGAAGATAAAAGTTGACATCCAATAAAGAGCTTTTGGATTGACTTTTTACTATATTGGGTAGCATAAATTTAGATAAAATATCCTTGAAAAGGTTATTCATTAACTGCCCCATGACATGAATTTTGGGAATGTTACTCTGCAATTGCAAATTTAGGTTTTCAAATAGTGGAACTATAAATAGCAAGAAGTGTACAAAGGCTTTATTTAGGTCTGAAGACAAAAACATGAAGATTCTTTCTTCTCTGGAAAGAATTTCATTCTTTGCTGAAAAGTCCTCTACCTTTGGTTTTTTTGATGGAGGAGGCATAACGTTGTCATCTTCTCTTTTTTTTATTATCTTTCTTGCTTCATTGTGAGAGAGGTTACTCTTCTTCTTTGGAATGACATAATTGGGAAGGGCAACACTTGGAGTGCTCTTCACTTCTTCTTTAAAAAAAGAAGTTAGCGGCTCCCATTGCTGTAAAACTCTGGACAGACAACGTCCAACAGATAACCATCGAGTGCCTACATGTTTCAATATTTTACGTACCTCCGTACTATGTAATTCTTGGAATTTCTTAAGACGCTCCTTGCGCTTAACACTTTTTTCCAAATAAAAAAATATATCCACAATATATTCTTCGATATTTATTGGCAAGCACTTTGCCCCTTTTTCAGCTGCCAAATTTAAAAGATGGCATAAGCATCCTTGCACAAATAAGTCTGGAATGTCTTTAGTAAGCATTCCTGCCACTCCATTTTTTTTCCCTGTCATCACAGGAGCATTATCCACACCTAAAGCTAAGCAATTTGCTAAAGGTATTTCATTAGAAGTCAAAGTATCTAAAATGAGTTTAGATATATTTACACCAGTGGCATCTCCCTCCAAAGCAGGCACAGATATCAAACATGAGTCAATCAGTGTTTTCTTCTCATCATAGAAAGTAGCAACAATTGGAAACAATTTGCTGTCACCCTTGTTGCTTCCATCAGTAGAAATGGAAAACACGTTGCTTTTTAGCAGATTAGTAATTTCCAATTTGTTGGATCTTGCCATTTCTCCAACAATCGCTGTTGTTTTTGTTCTTGCACAGCTATACTCCTTGGCAATCTTGCTGTCTGGGAACATATTCCGCATTAGGGGACCAACATGGTCGGCAACATTGATGGGAATATTATGTTCCACAATAAATGATGTGAAGAGCGCCTCTGCGCGGATTGCAGAATTATCATTTTTTTTCCACAGAAAAATCAATTTTTTTATTCTCTGTGCGTATCCTCTGATTATCGACATGTTTCTGTCTCGAAACATGAGCGGATATGTCGCCTTTGCCTTTATGCATTATTGAAAAATCCACTGAACAAAACGTGCAGAAGGCATAATTTGATCCTTTTTTAGAAGGAATGATTCCTGGAAATTCTTCCGAATAAGATTGGTTAAAAGAAGTTAAATACTTCTTATTAACTTTTTTCGCCGCCATAATATATATCCACGCAGAAAACTGACTTAAGAAGTCATAAAAATCAACGCTCGTGCATAAAAACAAACTCCGATTCCAAGTTGCTGATATTGACTTCTCTTCACTTCACAGTACAACGAAAGAGATCCGAAAATAATTTCTCAGTGTATACAACGAACTCTCTTGCTTCCAAAAGCAGCCAATCGCAAAGCAGTTTTCACAAAGAGCAGCCTGACTCAGCACTTATTCTACTAATAGCAGACGCAGAAAGGAAAGGTGAAATAGCGCTCTTGATTGGCCGATGAACGTCACCACTCAGGCCACGCCCAGCTCTGAATTGCGTCAGAGCTGGGCGTGGCCAGAGTGGTGACGCAATTGAGACGGATATGGAAGAAAATTTCGTTCAGCGTGATAAAACCGGAGATTTTCGAGAAAATCCCGGTGGAGGAAATAACTTGCAAAAACCCGGAGTCTCCGGCCAAAAGCCGGAGAGTTGGCACGTCTGAACTTCTGTTCCATAGATTTAACATTGATCCAACCAAAAATTCTCATTTCCCTCGTTAAATCCGAGTTCTCGTTAAATCCGAGCTCGTTATAAAAGAGTTCGACTGTAATACATATGTGAATTTATAAATAAATCAATTACTTTCATGAATATATATTACTCTCATGAATAACAGTAAAGAGTTAGAAAATAAAAATAATAACAAGCCTGTAATTACAAAAAAAAAAAGTAAAGTTTGAAAAATAATGTTGAAGTTCATTTTATCTACAACACAACTTAATGAATTTGTTAAAATGCTACCTTATGAGAGGAAAAATATCAAAATTAATCTAACGATTTACAGCGAGTTATAGTTCTTTAAACACAATAATTATGTTGCTTATACATATATAGCATTTGAAATTTTTTTAAATTATCTTAGAAAAAGGGAATGTTATTAATAAAGTTTAAATCATAAGATTTAATACATAAAAATAATTAACATAAGCAAGAAATACTTAGATGGCAAAACTAACCATTTCAGTTGGTCAACTTTCAGAGCTTAACAAAATATTGATGAATGAATAATCCCTTAGAAAACTTGAACAATCTTATATACTAGCAGTTGACATCAATGTTTATATTCCAGGTTTTAAGTTTTATTTGTTTAGTTTTTTTATGCATTTTTAAAAATATACAATGCAAAAAGTTTATCTTTTGATACCTCTAAAAACAAGATGAAAAAAATTAAAAAGAAAAGTGCTAATTTTAGAAAGAATCACATGTCTTTACTACACATAAACACATTAAATAAACTCAATCATTTTATGCATAAAAATAACCCTCAAAATTTAAAAGAACATGAAAAATTACTAAATTACTTTAATAGATTGCAAGACAACTGAAACCCTAATAAATGGTGAAAGATCATCGCCTCCGACTCGAGATGTGTTTTCCAATGGATTGATCTGAAAAAGGATATAAAAAAACATTCTAAAAAAGACTTGAAAAATTAAGAATTAAAAAAAAAAACTTTACACTCATTGTGAAAACTAGTACAAGTTAATGAAGTTTAAAAAATAATGTGGTTACTAAAAACATTTCCTTACCCGAACACTACCTTCGATACAAAGTGGTTCTTCATCTTTATCTCTATCTTTAACGGTAGAGAGAAGACCCAAAGGAATTTGCCCAGAACCCAAAGAAATATCACCACAACAAAGTATGACCTATGAAAAATTACACAAATATTGGCACGATAATCATATGCAAGTAATTCTCACTTAGAATATTGTTTACAACTAAAAATTTATAAAAATGAAACTTTTTTAGTGGCTCATATACCAAAATAACCTAATTTATTATACAAGATTTTAAAAAATTTTCAATGGGCTAAATTTAAAAAAAACAAAACAAATGTGGTTAAAATAATAAAAAAAGTAGAATTGTAAGTTTTTAATTTCCTCCATCTGTATTGCTTACTCTTTAACGTCAAATAATTAAGAGCATAGGTTACAACACTTTTTATTGATAGAAAATGAATTTGTCACACTAAAAAAGAAAAAAAAACAAGAATCCAGATTTTTAAGGAATATTTCTTGTTAATAACCGGGACATAGCAAATTTTTTAATCTATATTAATTATGATTTTGTTGGCTAATAAAAATAGACACACAAAGAAAAATATAAAAAATGTACATAGAAGTTAGCACAAAGAAAAATTAACATTATTCTGATTATTAGATATAATGTTTCACAGCATTTATCCAGGCTGGCCTTGAAAAGCAGATTTATGGTTCAGTAAACAATAATTCAGTTAATAAATAGAAAAAATATTTACTGGAAAGATTATAATTTTTTTCCCAAGTTCAGAGGTTTTAGTAAAGAAATAGACAACTTGAAAGCACATGAAAGAATATTAAAATATATTACAAGGTCAAATATATAAATTCAGGAATAAAAGGGAAAAATTGCAACATTACAAAGAATGAAAATGATATGCAGACATCAAAAATAATCAAATGTTCAAATGGTTTTTTTAAAAGAAAGTTAATCGTGATTTTGTATATTGATTATGTGCTATTAATAATTTTGCAAGTAAGAAAAAAAAGATGTTTTTATTTAATTAAAAATTATAAGTTTATTAACATTTTCTTCTGGAAAAAAGTTCCCACTCTTCTCAATATAAAGACACTAAAGAACACTTATGTACAAAAAAACAAACTAGTTCACTTTTTTAAATTTTTCAACAAAAAGAAAAAAAAGAAAAAACCATTAAGCACTTATCACAAAGCTATAAAATTTCAGATTTAAAAAACACTGACTTCCAAACGTCTCAATGAAGCTCTCATAAAATTATAATAAATAAAACGAGATTTCCATATCTTTATCTGTGGCAGAATTATTACAAAATCTTGGCAACTTCCTTAGTCACAAAAAGGAAGCAACTCAAAGAATTACCTCGTAGCCACCCCCAGGTAAACCTCTATATGTTTCCCCCCCCCCCATTAAAATCAATTTGGCGCAACAGATCAGGATACGGAAACAATAAAACATTCAACTTTATAGAACTAATTAGGTTAGTTATCAAGAAATCCAAAAAGTTATTTACTTCTAAACTTGGGTGCTGCTCAAAATATTGTGATAAAATTTCAGATGAACTAGATATTTGAACAGTTGCTCGTTCAGCAAGAAATTCTGGTTCATTGAGACTAGAAAACTTCTCTGTAGTAACATCATTGTCAAACAGAGAATAATAAAAAAAGAATCCTTTGGAAGATTTTAACATGGCAGGTGGGGAGAGCTGAAAAGAATTAAGACAATTATAATGTAAGTAATAAAAGAAAAAAGATTAAAATCCGATTTTTTTTTTGTTGTTACGGAATGATTATACTAAAACAGCTATAATACTAAAAACATAATAAAACAGTTCTATTAATCAAAAAAGTTTAAAAGCAGAAAAACAGGATTCATTACATTTACATACACAACATTACATTAATTCAAAAATTAAAATTGCATTTGATCTTTTCCAATTCTTTAAACTAATTTTTTTTTCTTTTTAAATAAGACATTTAACAAAAAAGAAATCAAGTAATAAAAATTTAATACATTTCTGTTATTGGCCTCACATTTATAAATATTGGCCCACATACCTAAATATTGGCCTCATACATACATATGCACACATTTATAAATATTGGCCTCACATTATATAACATTTCAAAAATATTATCTTGACAAAAACCATGTAAAAATATATACTTTAATTTCACTAAAAGATTTTTGATCATTGCATACCAGCAAACTTTTACATATTTTGCGTAAAATTTCATTTTTACATTTAAAGTTGTAGTAAAATGTATGCTTGCTATTCATTCTTGGCATTTATAAATTAAATTCAAAATGATTTTGACCACCACTATATTTAAATAAATTCCACATATATATACATATATATATATAAATGTATAATCATCTTTTTTTAGTGGGTTTAAGCTTACGCCAAATACAAAATACATTTTCGCACATGAATGTAATTTACTTTTAATCTAATTACCACTGGGGGTAAATAATCTTTGGAGAGATTACAAGTTGGCAGGTATATCACTGTAAACTTTAAATTCATTCAGGCAGATTCACAAGCAGGTTGTTTTAATTATTATGCATTTGTAATAAATAAAAATGTCACATAAATATTATCTGTGTATTGTAAAAATAAACATTAATCAAGATATACCTATACAATTTATCCATCCAAGAAAGCCTGGACTTAGTCCACAGAGTCGCAACTATTTCAAGCACTGATCGATTTTAAAAATGTAATTTTGATTAACAAAAATTAATTATTAGCACAATTAAAAATTAGCACAAGATTTACCTTATTTAGATTTGCTGCATACGATAAAGTAATGGAGAAAGTAAACTTTTCATTGCACAACTGAGAAGGTCCAATTTGATAAAATCCAGCTTGAGCAAGAAGTACTGGCTCCAAATGGGGATTAGAGCTGGGTACATTAATAGGAATTTTGGTTGGAGGTTGCCTTGGAGAGGGTCTAGAACTAATACTCTGTTTTTTGAAGACATTTCTGTCTTGATTCAAGGAATTTCTCCTATAACTGTGGGTTGATGATGGAGTTTGAGGTTCTTCAACAGACTTTTCAAGAGATAAAGACATCATAACTTCAGGTTTCTCTTTCTGATATTTAGAATTGAGTAATGGATACCACTTTGGTGTCTAAAAAAATATTTCACTGCTTAATCTAAAAGCACGAAACATATTTAATTTGAAAAAGATATGTAAATTTTCCGGAAATCGCAAATTTTTACCACGAAGTTTACTAAATTTTTATAAAAACCAAATAACAAATGAGCACAATGCATAAATTCATTTTTGTGGTTATGAGTATGAGTGTATGTATAAATAAATTTCTTGAATCAAGTTGCTATGTTTTAAATATAAATAAAAAAAAATTAATAAAAAAAAAAGATTTTTCTTTCTTTTTTAAGAAATGGGTCTGATCATCAAGCTTCAAACGATAAAAAGCTGGCAAATATACCTATTAACATCATATCTAAAACTACTGAATTATGTTCTGAGAAAAAAATTGCAGTACCAGAAGAAAAATTTCTGGAGTAATTTTTTTTCTTTCTACATAAACTAATTTTAAATACTAATTAACTAATTTTATGTGGTTAAACTAAGCAGATACATTGCACAAAACTTTTCATACTTAAACAGAGAAGAGTAGCTGCAGAACAGAATATTGGTTTAAAATACTTCTCTCTCACTTTTTTAAGCATTTATATTATACAATTTTCTATTACCAAATTCAACATTATACTTAGAGGAAAAAATTAACATACTTTAGCAACCTGACTATGATAATAATAATATAATATAGTCCTTTTCGTTTTGGAAAAAATTAGTCATTTTCTTTTTGGAAAATATTTCATTCTTATTTCGTCTTTACATTTTTTTCTTTGATCGACTCATTTAAAAAAAAAAAATAAACATTTTTCTAAGTGTGGTAATTTATCCAAAGGTGGTAATTGAGTGACCATCTAAAAAAGGATTAATGTTAACTCATTAAATGCTAATTAACATTCTTCAATAATTTGGATTTATCTGTAATTTTTATCTTTAGTTTAACTACAATTTAATCAAACACGTATAGAAGATTACCTCCAGTTTCTCTTGTGCCAAGCGTATATCAAGAACCATATAACCAATAGTTTCTTTTTTGGTTAAATCCAAATCCACAGCATACCATTGTAATTTTATAGGTGATCTTTGAAGCCTATGCATTTGCAGACCTTTTTTATCAACTTCCCATCCCAATTCTGTATTGAAAAAAGGACGCATAACATGGTTTACAGGATCAGTCGACATAACTTCTCCATCGAATTTAGCATCAACAACCAAATACTTGTCATGGCGGTTAGGAAAATTTTTTCCTGTAATTATAAAAAATTTTTTGAAGAAAGAGAATTCCTTTAATTTTAAATAAAATAATTTAGAACAAATCATTAATAAAAGTAATTTTTTTTTGTCTAATGAATATAATAATGTAGTTGAAACATAAATAAAATGTCATTTCTTCAATAAAAATAAATTCAAATAGTGTAATGCGAATGGCCATTTGCATTATACTATTAAAATGGTAATAAAACGTACAAAGTTATCTAAATTTTTAATTATATCAAAGCTCTAAGATAATACAAATATAGATATAATACATACATAAATGAATTCACATACCTTCTAAAACAGTAACCACAATAACATAATTCAAGTTCATGATGAATATTCTCTTCAAGAAAATACTATGCACCTAATGAAACATCAATTTTTCATTAGAATAACAAAATATAAAACCTGCTACAAAATTACTTTTTATATGAGATTGAATAAATTGCACATTGATAAACAGTCTGGAAATTTACAGTGATTACTAACATTATTTACTTTACATACCATGCATAGAAAAATAGTTATCTAACTAAATTTTGTGATTTTAAAATTTTTTTTAACATTCAGTTTAATTGACCCTGATATTTTAAATAAACATTAATATATAATTTTAAAAATTTATTAAGCATCATTGTGTTTTTTTTTAAAAATTGCATAGCAATATCTAAATTAAATTACAAAGAAAAATTTTAAATTAAGCCATTATATCTGTAACAAAATGTATTAAATCTGTAACAAAATCTTTGTAACAATATCTGTAACAAAATGCTATGCTGAAAATAAAACATTCGCCAACTCCATGTTCTGATTGTTTTTAGTTAATGTAATCATTAATATATTCAAAATAAAAATTTATATATAAAAGTAGTATGCATTTGATTTTTTATTTTATACAAAAATTTTGAAATAGAACATTAAAAATTATGTTGTTTGACATAATTCAAAAGTCATCCAGCATAATGAGTATGAAATAAAAATCTATAAGAGAATAGCATTTGATTATGTAAATAATAAGAGTTTTATGCACTTAAACACCATAAAATTAATATAGCAATCATAAATAAGGTACCAGAATATATTAAAGACAACTTCATATTAGTAACCTCTAAACTATTATTTCTGGAAATATAGCAAAAGTTTCTTCTTTAATGAGCTAGAAACTAGCAATTCATTACCTGAAAATTTGAAAATTACCCATTACTACTACTAATACACTCAAAAAACGCTTTAGAAATCAACAAAATAAATTATTTACATAGCAATCTTTAATTCAATCAAAAATAAATAAAAGGAATAAATTTATGTCAAAAGAAAATGTTAATTCTAAATAAATGCTTCTATAACACCAATAGCATTGCTTAATTTTTTCAGATTAAATTAAATAATAAATAAAGATGGATAAACTTCAGACCAACGTCTTAAAGTAAAAGCAAACATAAGCTTTATTTAACTTTCTTTTTTTTAAAAAAATAACTCAAGATTTAATAGTTTAAAAATAATAAGAAAACTGTAAAAAAATATTTAAACAAAAATTTTAAAAAAAATCGAACTTAAAAAACCAACCAAAGAAATGTTTACTTAAGTAAAACACTTTTTTAATTATTTGTGGGAAGAAATGCACTTTTGAAACATCTTTAGACCATCTTTTATTTACTTAAAACAATACCTACAGTTGTAATGAGTAATGGTCAAATTAAATACATAAAGAGTGTAAAATTAAATGCAACTTTTGTTTCATCTATTTTTTTTTTTTTTTCCTTTTTGAAAATAAAATCTACTAAAGATTTATTGGTTGAAAAATACTGATTACCTAAAAAATTATTAAACGAACATGCGCTGAAAGAGTTTTAAAAAAAATTACTTAACTTTTTATTTAAAAAAAATTTAACGTTTTAACTAACAGACGCACTTCTTTTTTAAATAATGCAAACTTTGTCTTAATTTCCCCAAAAATAGAAACGAATTAAATAAATGCAGGCTTTGTTTTAAAACTGATATTAAGCATAAAATATACTAGTAATTGCGAAAAGTGAATGTTTCCATTAATTAATAAATTTTCACAATATATTTTTTTCTTTTCATAAAAATGGGTGTGAAAAAATAAAACCTGGAAAGACTCCCGAATATATTTACCACTGAGATATTTTTAAAAGTACATTATAAGATCTTAATGCATATTTTAACATCCATTCATTTTTCTTTAATTAAAATATAAACAATCTGCAAAATTGAAACATCACGTAAATAATTTGTTACCCGAAAGTCTTTATCAGCCCCTCAGCGTCTTAATGCATATACATCTGCATATGATTTTAATACATATGAATGCAGTCACTGGAAGTTGGATTAAATTATTTTTAAAATGTCACTGGTTCAAAATCTCAAATTTCAGACATAATGTAATTTATGAGTCCTCGATAAATACTATATTCATCAATAAATGAGTAGAGAGAAATAGATAAATTAATTTTACCACATTTACTTAAGGAGAATGTAAACATAGAGTTATATCTGAATTTGGCATTTATAGATGGAATAACAAAATATGAATTACCGTTAAGGATTAACCAGGTAAGCCTAAAATATTCAGCCATAGCATCAATTATTGCAAGTGCAATAAAATTTGTATTCTATACACATGTTTAATGACTACTATTTTTTAGTAAATTTGAGGAAAATAAAGTGTCACATTATTTATAAAACAATCTAAACTAGAAAATGCTGGAGTAAATAAAAGAATTTTCACACAAAATACGATTAAAATTTCGATTAAAAGTATGTCAAATAACATGCGATTACGATTACTATGGATGTTTCTAATTATAGTTATAGAATTTTTTTAAGCCTCATTTGCACTGAACAAAATTTACGTAGTTGAGGAGAATGAGAACCTGCTTGTCACAACAGATTTTACAACAGACACATATGTTTTTACAACACACACATTGTCACATATTTAAAAACTGTAGTCTTGGGCTTTCGAGCCTCCCAACAAATGAACGTCTTTCCCCCAGCAATTTGCTTGTGAAAGCATTTCGAACGTTTGAATTGTATGTCTTTAACTTTGGGATTGAATTAGATTTCTGAATTTAAAGGTCCCGCAGTGGACTGATCGCTAAGACACGGTTCCCAGCAGATCACCGAAGTCAAGCATCACTGGCTGCGGTCGGTGTGCGAGTGGGTGACCACTTGGATCAGTCTGCGTAGGGACCGAGGGTGTGCGGTATTGGTCCTCGTTAAACTGTGCTACCGTAAAGTGCTCGACTTCGCGCGTAGGTCATCGGGCTACCGAAGCGGGGGTGGCATCTCCTCCACAGAGGATCAAAATTGTGATGGCATGTCTTCGGATCATCCTCCGGGATGTTTCCCAGACCGTCACCAATAGCCCATTGTGCAGCTCTAGTGCGACGTAAATTAACAACAACAATCTGAATTTAAAGATAATTCACGCAATCTCAGCACTTAAATACGCTACCTGGGCAGAAGACCGGTTGCATGGATCGACCTCTATTCCATTCCTCTCCTCTTTGTATCAGTTGTATATGATACTACAATATTTTCCCGTTTCTTAATATTTTCCGTATTTAATTGTCACAAATATTTTTTCAAATTTTCATGACTCTTTCTTTTATGTCCAAAGTGGCTTACAGTTTCCCAACTTAAAAGTTTTTAATCTATTTGAAAATCAATTCAGAAACTAACGTATTTCTTTCTCCTATGACTCTCTACACGCTAATTGTCAAAAAATACAAAATACTTACTGATCTCAAATAAAACTCAAAGGACTTCGAATCAAATAATTAAAACTCTACTATTGCGTTTAATATAAAAGGAAGATTTATTAACTAAACAATAAAATTACAGCATCGCAGTTCCAAAAAAAAACAAATCTCTTACTCAAAAACTCTCTCAAAAAAAACTATTTACATTCTGAACTTACCATGGCAACCACTGAAACTCTTCTCGTTGCCATCTTCAAACTGATATATAATAAGTAAGTTATTTAACAAAAAATACGATGTGCATAAGCACATAATATTTCACATCCTCCCACCTAAGTTAACAATATTAGCAAAGTTAACTTACTTAGCTTAAAAATTTTTTGGGTAAAAAATAACACCTTGCAAGAATTTGAAACAAAATTTAAAGTTTTAAATCACTATGCAGTTCTAATAAATATAGTTTGTCATACCTTTTTAACAACTTGTCCACTCCCTGTAAAATAAGCGGCACAGGTAAAAATACATATCCAGCCCTTTGAATTGTCTTTCAAAATCACAGGACCAGCAAAGTCCACATCCCTTACTTGGAAAACAGCTGCATCTTGAACTCTCTCACTTGGTGGAGATGCAGTTGGTGGGTCTATAGGTTTGGCAGGAAAACGCTTGCATACTACGCAAGATATCGATACAGATTTTACTTCTCCTTTACCACACAGCCGCCAAAATCTTTCTCTAAGAGAATTCAATGTGTATGAATCACCAGCTTGTCCCCTTTTCTTATGTTCAGACAGTACTAAACGTTTTACTATAGGATGCTCTCCTGGTAAAACAACAGGTGTTCTAAACTCTTCCAAATCATCTATCTTATATACAATTGTTTTTAATCTATAGATTCCTTTCTTATCAATAATTATATCTAGAGTTTTAAGGTTTTTATCTGAAACTCTTGCAAATGACTCCTGTTGTATCAAGTATACAGTGGTTTTCTCAGCTTCCTCTAATTCCTTTACAGAAAGATCTCCTTTTCTTCTCTCTTCATTTTTGCAATTAAAAAGGAATCTCGTCACCCACGCTTTAGTATGTACAATTTTTCGATTATCAGAAATATTAGAACTCAAAAGTTTAGTCACTTCAAAATTTATCATTGAGGTTGTGACACCTTTTCTTTTCTCCCAGTTCACTTCCTCCTCATTAACGACATCTTCAGACGAAGTCCACAATTCTTGAGGTAAGTGCAACCAACTGAGATCCTCCCACCGTTGCAATCGCAGAAGCTGTTGCACCGAACATCCTCTACTTGGCGAATCAGCTGGATTCATCGTCCCAGGAACATGCCTCCAGGTGTTAACGTTAGTCTGCTCTCTGATTTCACGCACTCTATTATAAACAAAAATGGCCCACGGTTCACTTCTTTTGATCCAGGCCAAAACAGTTGTGGAATCTGACCAAAAAAACACTTCATCATGAGTTACCTCAGACAAAATTGAAGTTGAAAGACGAGATGCAATGGCTGCTGTCAGAAGTTCAAGTCGTGATATTGTAATTTCTCCTTTTCCTGTAGGGGCTACTCTACTTCTCGCCTGTAGTAATTGAACTCGTACATTATTCTCAGACTCCACTCTAATGTAAACAACCACAGCATAAGCCAATTTACTTGCATCACAAAAGAAATGAATGGAAAACTTCTTGGCTCCACTTAGTCCAAAATATCTTGGAATATTAATTTTCTCAATGTACGGTACACCTTCAATCCATTTTAAAAAGTCTCTTCTGATGTTTTTATCAACATCATCATCCCAATTCAGTTTCAACTTCCAAATGCTCTGAAGAAGCAATTTTGGGATCAACGTTACAGAACAGATCATAACCAAGGGGTCAAAAAGTCTATGTGCAGCTGACAGGATGGTTCTCTTCGTTACTTTCTCAATGTTAAGCTCTTCAATGCAACCTGTACTCACTTGAAGAGTATCATATTTCTTATCCCAGCTCATACCAAGAACATTTGTAGGTTGCTGTGAATTTTCCTCTGTTAAGTCGGTGTACGCCCACCCTCTAAGATCGAATTTTCTACTTGCCATTATTTCAGTAGCAACTCTTTCAAACATATTCAATTCTTCTGTATCCTTGACACTCGTCACACAATTGTCCTCATAAAAACTTTTCATTAGTTTTTGTACAACATATTCAGGATAAGTAGCTTTTTGTTCCCTTATTTCTTTCAAAACATTCATCAGAAGGTATTTGATAGTTGAGGACAGCAAAAATGGGCTACAGGTTACTCCAAATACTACCCTGCAATGCCTGTAAACCTTCAAGCCTGTATCACTAAGCCATAAAAATCTTAAGTAATTCCTATCAGTTTCAGTAAGTCCGATTTGTAAGAAGGCTTTAAGTATGTGTGAAACGACAGCAATTCTCTCAGTCCTAAACCGCATCAAAATGCCTGGTATCAATTCAATAAGATTTTCACCCTTCTCTAAGCAATCATTTAAACTTGGAAAACCTTTGGCCTTAGCTGAAGCATGAAATACGGGTCTAATATTGGTGGTGCTATTCGGTTTTATAACTGCACGATGAGGTAGGTAGTGTACATTTTCCTCACAATTATCCTTTACTTCTTCTATTATTCCCTCCTCCATCCATTCATTAAAAACTTGCTCATACTCTTTATAAATCGACTGCGATTTAAGGCGGTTGACAGTCGAATTCAATCTTTTATACGCCAGGTCATAGTTGGTTGGCAATGGAGGATGATCTTCCAGCCAAGGCATGCTGACCACCACAAAACGGTTTTCTACATCTAGTCTGATTGTCTCTAAAAAGTACTCTTGTGTAGCTCTTTGCAACTCTGCCTGCACTTTCTTCGCAGATGGATCTGTGATTCCCACAACATCCAATGACAACAGTTGATTCACAGATGCTTCAGTCAAAAGCAATGAAAGAGAAGAATTTGTCGTCCCAGCAATATCATTTATAGGTATCTTCCCCATAAGAGTCCACCCTAGATGTGACTCAACGGCAACAGGACCTTCAATCAAACACTTTACATTGCCTGTGAAAAGCTTGCCAGCCACATCAGCTCCAAGTAATAATTTGACGTCATTAGATACTTCTAGAGAACTGTACTCAGTATCATTCACACAAATTCCATATTCATTCAACTTCTTTATCCATGGACCATATGGGATGCGTTTGACATAATCACAAATCACAGGTTGATCTAAGCAAAGTACTTTACAATTAAATTTGTTATCAATACTCGCTAAAGTAACTTTCCATTGAGAATGATACTTTTCACCTGATGATACACCTCCAAACAATTTGTGTACTAACATAATTTCTCCGCATTTCTCTATACCCAAATATTTGACTACGTCTCTCGTAATGTATGTTCTCTCAGAGCTTGTATCAATAATAGCTCTCACAAGTTTGTCTTTATTTCCATTTCTTATGCGCAGGACTAGAGTCTGTAATAAAACTTCAGAATGAAGAGACTGGCTAGTTAAGACGTTATCGCCAACGACACTTTCGGTTGCCTTACTCTCTGGGTTTTGAACTTCATTACTGGCCGCAACTCCTTCGCAAAGAAGTATGTTCTGCTTTTTACCACAATTAAAGCATGGTTTCCGTCTGCAATTTATTACTCGGTGCCCTGGTCGTAAACATAAGAAACAACAACGTGATCTTGCAACAGCAGTTTCTCTATCATTCAAACTTCATTTTTTTTGCATGTTCACAATCCCAAGAATTATGCTGGTTTTCACAAAAAAGGCACTTTCTCTTTTCATGTGGTGAAGTAAGCAATTCAGAAGTGGAAGGTACTTGTGCAGATTTACCAAATTTTTGTTTCAACTGGAATCTACCATTCATGGGAATTCTTCCTTTCTCACTATTATCTGTACCTCTCACTAAGGATTGAGATGCCATGTTTATTCTCTCTTCATTCTCTACTTCTCCCTCTAAGAACTCTAGCAAAGTATCCAACTCAGTCTTGGTAGTTGGTTCAGCTCCTTCAACATTTGGAGCAACATGAATAATTGACCGTTTATTTATAGTCCGATATCTTTCCCATGCTTTGAGTGTTTCCTCTGGAATTGATGACTCGATTAGAGGAAACAAATTGCCGCATATTTTTCCCTAACACTTCTAATGATCGAAGTTTTGACTCAAGTTGATCATAAAGTTTCCGCAGAGGTTTCTCCAATTTGCTCTGTTTCTGTAATACTAAAGCTAATAACTATCTCACATACACTTGAATCAACAATTCATGTTTTCCATACCGAGTTCTAAGTTGATTAATTGCAGTTTTATAACTCTCTCCACTCGGAGGAAAACTCTGTAAAAGTTCATCAGCAGGTGATCCTTTTAACATGGATTGCGATAAATAAAGAAATTTATCATGGTCGCCAATATTCTGATCTCACAATTTCTTTTTCATCTCGAACTTCCGAAAACAACTCAGTTCTAACATTTTCTTCAGATACAAGTAATTGCTTACCTTTTTCTGATATGATTCTTAATTTCAACAATTTCTCTTCATCGTTCATTTCAGTCTCAATTTCTGCAAAATCATTGCATGACTGAGTAAACAATCTACGATGCTGTGTAAAATATACTTCCATTTCATACTCAATACTTCATACTTCCATTTTCACTCAGATTCAGTAATAGTCGTTTTCTAAAATCTGAACAGAAATTCAAAGTCCTGACGCCATATGTCAAAAAATACAAAATACTTACTGACCTCAAATAAAACTTCGAATCAAATAATTAAAACTCTACTATTACGTTTAATATAAAAGGAAGATTTATTAACTAAACAATAAAATTACAGCATCGCAGTTCCAAAAAAAACAAATCTCTTACTCAAAAACTCTCTCAAAAAAACTATTTACATTCTAAACTTACCATGGCAACCACTAAAACTCTTCTCGTTGCCATCTTCAAACTGATAGGGGCCTCCCTGGCCGAGCGGTATCGCCGGTCCAAACGCTCTGTTAAGCGTGGAGGTAGCGGGTTCGAATCCCGCCGTAACCCTGGATGTATTCTTTGTGATGTCTTTCTCTGAATTGTTCTATCTGTATTTTCTACTTGACAATGACTTATAAGCCTATATTGAGCACACAAGTCAGCAAATGTATGTAATTTCAATAAAACTAAAAAAAAAAAAAACTCAAACTGATATATAATAAGTAAGTTATTTAACTAAAAATACGATGCGCATAAGCACATAATATTTCACCCTAATGATGAAAGTATGCGAAGTGTTGCCATAGGCAGAGAGTTCTGCTCTACGCCACCTGTTGCCCTTTTCGATCTCCTATTATAGTGCATTTTTATTTATTAAATGAATATATAACTGAGATGGGCACAGTAGGCCTTGGCCCTCTATGAGCTGTCGCGCTACTGCGTTTAGTTTTTTAAATGAATATATTTCACAAATGTAATTTTTTTCCCTCACAAATATGAAGTTTCATACTAGAATTCGAATAAGTGAATTAGTTTCTCGCACAATTTAATTCGAAATTAATTGGAACATATTCTTGGAAGAATAGAATATATATATTTTTGAAGTTAGACTTCTTATGCGACTTCTAACAAGGTAGGCGTTGCAAAATTTTTTTTTGGAAATAATCTTAAAGAGAAGAAAAAACGATGAAGGAATACACTAATGATTTTTTCCGAAATGATGATAAGGAAAACATCTTTCGAAAAAGAAAAAATCCTAAAATCTTATAAGGAAAAAAAACTTTTTTTTAAAAATGGCGGGAAAAATTATCGAATTCCGTTCCGGTTTTTTGGTTTTCCGGTTTTCTGATTTCCGGATAACGGGTTCTGTACTGTATTATAAAGTAGCAGGTAACTTTAGATGCGTATTTAAGAAACGTTTTCATTACTTTTCTCTATTTTTTTCAGTTCATCTTTTGAAATTGCAAAAATTTTATCATTTAGAACGTTCAAGACAAAAATATATTTTTATTTTTCATTTATTTCTATTATACTTAAATACACTTGATCATTTTTCTTTAAAAAATTACAAAATATTTTAGGAATGAAATTTGTTACGAAAAACATTAAAAATATCTAAAATCAAATTTCTTTTTTTGAACTTTTGTTTCATATTTTATTAAAAAGAGCTTGAATAAGTTAACATTTAAGTTTTTTTTTAAATAATATTTTGTTTGACATTTTTTGAACTTCTGGGCTTGCAGCAGGGGTCGTCAAAAATTTAACAATTTAGATTTTTTTTTTTTAAAACTTACGATAATAACTTTACAATTACCAAATACTTTTACTCAAACAATTTTAAAACAGACAAAGACAAGACAATAATACAAAGGAAAAAGAAAACGAAAACACTTTGACGCAATTTTCAACGATTTCCGAAACTGCCGTAAACTTTCATTTACTTTTTTCTAGGAAATATTTGTATAAGGCAACATTTCAATTTTTAACTAGCTTCGTCCTGCGGTGTCGACTATCTTGCCAAAATTTGATAATTTACTTAAAAATAAACAAGTACACCCTTCCGATAAAGAAAACGAAGGAAATAAAAATATGACCACCGAAGCCGACGTCTTCAGGGGATAAAAGCCTCGGTAGCCATAAAAACAAAACCATTTCTAATTGAGGGAGAAGCAAATGCTTAAATTAACTCCATCAGTACCCCGATGGTTTTGTATAGAAGTCCAGGAAAAGAACATGCAATACAAATAACAAATTAAGAAACGAAACTCAAACGAAATCATCAGAAAAATAAAAACTCACATAACACCCTTCCGATTAATTCTTAATCGGAATATTTTTCTTTATCTTAATTAGACTTATGAGCTGTAAAATAAAAGTTAGTGAGTTTTCTCAATGGTGATCAGACAAGTGGCAACGCGTAGTGGACAGCCTATAAATAATGTTTGAATTTAAGTAAGTAATTTAATTTATTTAAATCATTTTATTATATCGTAAAGTTTGTTACTTATTTAGAATTTTCACATTGTCTTTTGTCTTAAAACATTGTTTTACATGGCCTTTTGTGCTTTGTTGATAATAGGAATAGAAAGGTTGAAGAAAACAGGTTGGTTTTGTGAAAAAACTGGAATACTGTTTTTTTTTTTTTTTTTTCTTTTTTTAGATAATTAGAGTTTGGATATTTGGAGCACTTACTTTAACCTTCCAATCAAATTTTTGCAAAGAAAGTGATTTTCGATTTATTTAATAGAGAATATCACTAAAATAAAACAGGTTATGTTTTCTTACAATAAAAGTTAAATAGAATTAATTCTTCAAAATAGCGTTCCAATAAAACATGGTATTAATGTGTTACGTTATTTTTTGTGATTGGTTCATTAATAAAATATTTTTATTCCTTCGCAAATACAATTTTTGTAAAAAAAAAAAAAAAAAATTTTAAAATTAAATCTGTTATATCAAAAAACAAGATTGTTTTATAAAATATTAATTATTGCGTTTAATAAAATATAAATACTGTGTATTTGTAAAGGGATCCTAACAATGAAAAGTTTTTCTTTTTTAATTCTCTACAAAAAGGAATTAATGAGTTATTTTTACAACAATTTATTCACCACACACTTAGGAATTAATTTCAAGATGAACTACACGAGCTTACAAAATGACATAAGTTGCATGGAAAAAGTTTTCTTTAATTCAGCAAAAAAAAACTTTTTTGCCTTTAGCACGAGTATTTGACAAATTAAGGGACTAAACTTAACCAAAACTGCAACTAAATACAAAATTATGAAACCTTTTGTTCTATTTTATAAGACGAGAGATTGTTAGAAAAGTATATGTGCAATGATAATTTAGTAAAATTAGAATTTCATTCGATAAATTAAGACTAGAAGCGCCTCTGTATTTATCGAAGATCAATTCAAGAGAAAGTCGTCATGAAATTACTATACGCTAATTCATACTTAATTTATTTGCTGAAGTTGCACTTTACATTCTCTTATATTTTAATTTCTTGCTATCAATAACATACCGATTATGATACTGGGGATTATTAGATTTTAATTATTACTATAAAAATAGTTTATTTTATTAACATTGATTATATTGTTTTAAAATTAATAATTTAGGAGGACAATTTTATGCAATCTGAAAGTATATAACTTTCTAAATAAATAATAACATAATTTATTAAGCACACAATTTATTTATATACATTTTATCACAGTTTAATAAAAAGCGTTATCTTTGGCAACTCTAGTTATGGGCCTCATCAGAATTAATTTTCTGCTTATTGGCCAGCTTCTGAGAAGACGGTTTTTTAAATATTAAAAATGAAGCGCAAAAGACATGGCAGAATACTATTAAGCAAAACACTAATACTGCTACAAGCATACTAAAAAGTCCTAATGGTTCAGGCATAACTTTTTCACTTGAAGTATGCCCGCTGTATTGTAGTTTAATGTCTGCAGCTGTATGGGAAGAGGAGCTCGGATTATCCTCATTTGTGAGGGTGGTGGAAGAGCTATCATTAGAAAGGATAACAGGTGTAGTTTGTGGCACTTCTTCACCGGAAGATCTACTGCATTGCATTTCACTGTCTGTGGCTGCACAAGACGAGGAGCCAAGATGATCTTGATCTCTGAGGGTGAAGGAAAGCATTTCATTAGAAACAATTATATCAGGTGTAGTACGTTGAGTAATGTTTGCAGCTGTGTAGGAAGGGGAGCTAGGAAGATCCTCATTTGTGAGGGTGATGGAAGAGCTATCATTAGAAAGGATAACAGGTGTAGTTTGTGGCACTTCTTCACCGGAAGATCTACTGCATTGCATTTCACTGTCTGTGGCTGCACAAGACGAGGAGCCAAGATGATCTTTCTCTCTGAGGGTGAAGGAAAGCATTTCATTAGAAACAATTATATCAGGTGTAGTAGGTTGTGTAATGTTTGCAGCTGTGTAGGAAGGGGAGCTAGGATTGTCCTCATTTGTGAGGGTGGTGGAAGAGCTATCATTAGAAAGGATAACAGCTGTAGTTTGTGGCACTTCTTCATCGGAAGATCTACTGCATTGCATTTTACTGTCTGTGGCTGCACAAGACGAGGAGCCAAGATGATCTTGATCTCTGAGGGTGAAGGAAAGCATTTCATTAGAAACAATTATATCAGGTGTAGTAGGTTGTGTAATGTTTGCAGCTGTGTAGGAAGGGGAGCTAGGATTGTCCTCATTTGTGAGGGTGGTGGAAGAGCTATCATTAGAAAGGATAACAGCTGTAGTTTGTGGCACTTCTTCATCGGAAGATCTACTGCATAGCATTTCACTGTCTGTGGCTGCACAAGACGAGGAGCCAAGATGATCTTTCTCTCTGAGGGTGAAGGAAAGCATTTCATTAGAAACAATTATATCAGGTGTAGTAGGTTGTGTAATGTTTGCAGCTGTGTAGGAAGGGGAGCTAGGATTGTCCTCATTTGTGAGGGTGGTGGAAGAGCTATCATTAGAAAGGATAACAGCTGTAGTTTGTGGCACTTCTTCATCGGAAGATCTACTGCATTGCATTTTACTGTCTGTGGCTGCACAAGACGAGGAGCCAAGATGATCTTGATCTCTGAGGGTGAAGGAAAGCATTTCATTAGAAACAATTATATCAGGTGTAGGTTGTATAATGCTTGCAACTGTGTAGGAAGGGGAGCTTGGGTGATCTTCATCTTTGAGTGTAGTGGAAGGCATTTCATCAGGAACGAGGATATCAGCTATTGTAGGTTGTATAACTTCCCCACTGGAAGATTTTCTATTTTGATTTTCAATGTTTGTAGTAGCTGTATAGGAAGGGAAACTAAGATGATCTTCAAGATGCGATCTTTCATCAGAAACAAGGATATTAGAATCAGTCGTGTGTCTATTGGAGAAAAAAAGATAGATAAGCTTTCAAGTGCTGATAAAGCTCATTAATAAAGTTATCAGTAGTCCTAGAGCTATTTATTTTACCACTTCTTACTTTGGCCTATATGTAATACCCAGTTCATCACTTTTACTATAATTTTTAATCGGCGGGGCTACGAATTTTTTCTCAAAGAATGTGCAGCAAACTTATTTTTTTATTGTTTCCTTCATCAAGTAACAAGTCTTCCCCTTGCTTTATAATGTTTTCAAGCACTATCATTGTTATCCTATTTAATCGTTAGGATCAATTTAATTTAATTTAAATTCTAAATAACCATCTGCTTTTCTCAAAATTAATTGCGATCTAAAATTTTGTATTATTCAAATAAATGTCAAAACATAATTCATTTTTGAAAAACATTAATTGCCCTCAATCATACGAAAAATAAAAATAATAATTATAAATAAATAAAAAAAACTAAGCATACCTATTCAAAACATAGACTATGCTTATAGATTATTGATTATTGCAATTGTTACAATCTTATGCGTGCAAGAAATAAATAAATATGTGAAGAATAATTCATAAAATTAGAGAAATCGTGCTATATATTTAGTTAGGGTATATTTTCGATTAAAAACGTTAAAAATGTGGAACTGTGCATATAAGTGACAGAATCGTTTTAATCTTTTAAATTTAAAGGTATGCAAATTTTTTTTTAAAAAAATAAAGCAATTATTACAAGCAATTGAACAGAGAATATGAAATACTAGAATCGAGAAAGATATTTAGTTAATGACCTAAAATTTAAAATTAAAATTATGCATCTGAAAATTTCTAACTATATACAAATAAACTAAAAGTTATTAAACAAAAAAAACTGTATATCAAATTACCCTATATTGCCGACAGTTCTTTCTTCATTCAATTTACAGTCGCTTTGTTCATGAAATTCTAGAATGAATGAACCTTCAGTGGTCAGTTCATTTCGTTCATTCTCAATAGCAGGTGAATCTCCTTCGGTCAGTTCTTCCAGTTCAGAAGTAGGGGGACCTTCAACAAAAGTTTCGATACTATCAGGAAGTGCCGGATCTACGAAAGAAGGATCATCATGTTCAAAAGTTTCAATGTCTTCATTTGTAACTCTGGGGTGCACATTTTCTTGTGCAGTACAGGTCAGTTCCTGGCGTTCAAAAGCTTCTAGACTTTCGTTGGTAAGTTCACTATGATCTGAAGAAATTGGACTTTCAGTGTAAGGTTCAGCATCTTCATTTGTTACTGAACCTTCACAAGAAAATGTGTCGTGTTCGGATGCTGCTGGGTGTTCACCGACCAGTTCAGAAGCTACTGGGTGTTCACCGACCTGGTCAGAAGCTACTGTGCTAATCAGATCATCATGTTCAGAAGTTACATCTTCATCGGATGGTCTATTGATCACTTCGAAAGTTGCTAAGTCGACGTCATACTCCGAAGATACTTCGTCTCCGTAGATTACTTCAAAAGTTGCTAAGTCGTCACTACTCAGATCATAATGCTTCGAAGTTGCTGGGTCTTTACTGGAAATTTTTGCATGCGTCAATGCTACCGGATCTTCATCAGTTACTACTGACTTTTTGTTATTTTGTTTATTTTTATTATTGCTTCCAGGATTAACTTGTCCAGTGTTATTTGCGGAGACTGGGTCACTGCTGTCATGTTCATTTTCATTAGTTACTTTCATTAGTACCGATGCAGATTTCCTCTTTCTGCTTTTCCTCTTCCTTCTCTTTTTATTGGATTCACTCCGTGGTTGTAAATTTTCTTCCATTATTTCTCTTTGAAATTCATCAGATTCGTCGGTTATCTTCCTTTTCTCCTGATTAATCTCGGTTTCCAGAAGTGAACCTGTTTGTAGATTTTCTTCTTTACCTTCATTTTTCAGTTCAAGAATTTCAACAGCTTTCGACTTTCGATTTTTTCTCTTCTTTTTCTTCTTCTTAATGGACTCATCTTTTAATGGTAAATCTGTCAGCAGGTTCTTGTCTTTTTCTTCCTTTTGAAATTCTGTTTTACTATCCATCATTCGATTTTAGAGAATAACTTTCCTGAGAAAGAAAAATTTCATAATATTATCAACTGGTTGAATATACATATTTTTTTTTTATTGATTTTTTTCTAACACAGAGTGATTATTTTCTTCTGCATTAGAATAGAAAGGAAAAAAGTTTTAAGCGATTCGATTAAGTTTTTATTTTTATTTTTTTTAAGCAATGTCGTTCCATTCCTTCAAAATTGAAGTTAATCGTTTAAATTACCTTAACACACTTTAAAAATTTGGGAAGTAAATCCAGAGGAAAAGGAAGGGAAAAAAAAAACGTAAAAAGTATATTGCTAAGCTACGGCATTTTCAAACTATTTGCTGCATATGATTCATTTTAGTTTCAAAGTTGAAAACCAAATAGTAAATCGCTTAATTTGAATGCTTAAAGAATTATAAGATTCTTGAAAAAATAACATTTAACTTATATACGAGGCTAATTTTCGTGCTTTCGAGAGCAAAAAAATGTGGTGACAAATTCGTTTTTTTTTCTAACAGTTTTTAGAAAAAGTAATGCATCTGAATAACACTATCATGACTATTACAAACATGCATTTACAACTCAACTACTACTATTTTATTTTATAACCGTCGTTAAACAGCAGAACCAATTTTTTGGGTTCACGGCTACTTATGTTAAACTCCGTAGCCTTGTAATTTTGAACCCAATCCAGAAGACAAAGGGAACTCTTGGATCAAGTATTGGGAGAAATTTTGACTTCGTGGAGGACTCTTTGATGGAACTAACGTTACATGGTGAGGAAAACCATGAAAACCTCCCACAGCTAGCCTGATGAAAAGGGGACTCTAACCCATGATCTGTCTACCACTGAGGATATTTTACGTCAGCACCGTGGTCGGTGCGAGCTGGGTGCGGAATTTGAATTGACCAGCTATCGCTGGGATCGACCCGGATCACCTCATTGGGAGGAGAGCGCTCGATCACCTGAGCCATCACAGCTCCTACTACTATTATTTTATTTCATTTTATATTTTATAACCATCGTTGTACAACCGACCCAACTTTGGGTTTACGACAACTAATGTTCAACTTCGTAGCTTAGTAATTTTGAACTAATCCAGAAGACAGGTAAACTCCTGGATCTGTACACTCAGAGGTGTGATTTGTTATGGAAACATGGAGGACTATGTGACTCGACAGATTTAACGTGCATTTTTTACTTTTATAAATAGTTTTATTTACCAAGACTAGCCTGAGTAGAGAATACCTAATCCTTCCCAAAAGTTAATTAATAGGAAAAATCATTTAACATTTTAATATTATTATGATGACTGTCCATTCTTTCAATAATGTGTTTTATAGGTCATTTTTAATTCATTTCGAACTACTATTTTTAAGATAGTATATTTTGTAAACAATTTATTACGAATACGCTTGTTGAATGTGAACACAATTTTAGATACAGCGAGTGAATTAAGTAAGAATGAGGAATGAAAAGATACCAATCAGTGGATCAGAGAATTAATTCGAGTCAGCAATAAAAAGCAGTAAATTTGTTTATGGGTGAATTATTGAAGGACATTTCAGTGAATAGTCGAATGCCTGAATGAGTTTATGAATGCTTAAAAACATTTATAAAGCTATATTTTTTATTTTTTATAATACCATATTTTCTCAAAATGACGCCATATTGAGTGAAAATTGCAACAATAATGTATATAGAAAAAGCAACTGATTTTGTATAGTCTATAAAACTGTTTGCAACTGCTAAAGCACGAAAAAAAAAAAAATATTTTAGTGATTAGGCTTACATATTCGTATGTCATAAAAGATTATTTTCTTAAAAACATTACCTATAATAAATATTAATTCTAAAATACTTGAGATGATATTCTCATTAAATAAACTAACGGTTTTCTCTTTAAATTTTGAATGCATCAATTGTAATTTCTCTTGTTTACATGTTTCCCAAATCAACAATTAGAATTGATATAGATTTTATAATTCTCTGATAGAAATACTGTAATTTAAAATAAAAAAACATTTCTCTACAACATTATGGCAACACCAGTAAGACAGTTCAAAGAATTTTTTTAAAAATTTCTTTTCCAAAATTAAGTTAAGAGCTCCGCTTTCAGTCTACAACGCCTTCCTCAGCACTGATCAGGTGATCACTGATTTAATGATTCGAATTAAATCACTGGATTGATTCGGTGATTCTTATAAATTAAAGTGAAAAACATATAAATTAAAGTAAAAGACATAATAGAATCGAACTGAAAATAAAATACATTCATTATACTAGAACTCTGAAGGTTAATTTAGCTTATCGATAATGATAGGTTAATTATGGTTAACCTATCACTATCGATAATTAATTAATTAAGGTTAATTATCGATAATAATTAATTAAGGTTAATTATCATAACTATAAATTTCTATGACTATATTAATACCAAATTGATACTTAAGTAGGCCTTATTAAAGTTTTATTTATTAAATTTTTTAAAAGCAAAAAGTTACATTAACATTCATTAAGAATTTGCAAACCTGGGATAAATTTCTCTAAAGAAAGAGAGGAATAAGAATTTTTTTCTTCTCAATCATTAATTTAAAAAAATATTTAATACAGAAAAGTTTTATAAGAATTATTGTTAAATTAAAAATTTATTTATTCCATAATGCTTGAAAAGTTTTATTTGTTATTTACAGTATTGAGCAGTTTTCGGAATTTTATGTAGCGCAATAATTTTTTTTTTCACTATTAACACACGATTATTTTATAAAAAAAGCTTCTGATTTAAAAATTTTCATAGAATAAATAATTTTTTATTTTACTAATATAAATTTCTATGATTATATTAATACCAAATTGATACTTTAGTAGGCCTTATTAAAGTTTCATTTATTGATTTTTTTTTTAAAAGCAAAAAGTTACATCAACATTCATCAAGTTTGCAAACCTGGAATAAATTTCTCTAAAGCAAGAGAGGAATAAAGATTATTTTTTTTCTCAATCATTTAATTTAAAAAAAATAATTAATGCAAAAAAGTTTTATAAGAAATATTGTTAAATTAAAAATTTATTTATTCCATAATGTTTGAAAAGTTTTGTTTTATTTGTTATTTACAGTATTGAGCAGTTTTCGGAATTTTATGTAGCGCAATAATTTTTTTTTCACTGTTAACACACGGTTATTTTTATAAAAAAAATCTTCTGATTTTAAATTTTTCATACAATAAATAATTTTTTTATTTTACTATATTATCACGATAAGTAATAAGATTTGTATTTGTCGTAATATACGAAAATGTAAAGCGTTTGTGGGTCAAACAATCATTATCGTTATAAATATAGTACTGTATATACAAATATATGTCGTTTTTATTATCAGCGGTTTTTTTTTCTTCTTTTCTTCAAGCCCTGAGCATGTACCTAGGTTATACAAAACCCTTAACCATATGGCCCTTAACCACTTACTTGGCCACTAGTCCAGCTCCACTACAGTCAAGGAACGGGTCCAGTCAGCAGTCAGCGCTGAAATTTTGATATGTACTACTAGACAATATTTGCAGTATATAAATAGTTAGTGTATAAATACAGTGATATAGAATTTGTTACATAATAATCTCATTGAGACTATGCTAGGTTGTATAATATACACATCAGAGGAAGAAAATAACATAATAATGTTCATTCAAGAAATTTTTAAGAAAAGTTGTTTACAATGAAAAACTTTCTACTTAACATGATATTTTAAAAAAATTTTTTTTTTTTTACTTTCAGTTAAAAAAGAAAATTTTTCATTGTAAACAACTATTCTTTTGTAAAATAATGAACACAACATTATTATGTTATTTTCGTCCAATGCACTCTCTCTTCAGGAACCCCTCTTCGTTGACCCCTGGGTCATGGCCAACTAAAAGGCCCCCCTCTAGTTGGCCATGTCTGCGTCAAGGAAGTAAATCATTGTTTCTCACAAACGTCCCCCTCCTTTGCTTCTTTAGTTAAAAAGAGTAAAGATGTTCAACTATGTTGAAATAATATATCCTCTTAATGCGATATCTAACACAAAATCTAATTATGAAAAATTAACACTTTTATTTAGAGAAAAATTATAAAATATTTTTTTTCTTTCTAAAAACAATTTATTGAGCACAATTTTTCAGAACTTAATGTCATAAACTTTATGAAGTATCATAACCCATTTTTAATAGTGTTTACTTATTTTTAGAACATTTATTTTTAAAAATTAATATTTTTGCTAAATAATTCTATTAAGGTTCTTGTAATGTAAATCACAACTTTCTCTCCATTCTCCAATTGTTTTCCTCTCGCACATTCTTTTTAAATTTATTTTCTTCAAAATTATATATTTTTTAAATATGTTTTTGATATTCGCGCGCGTTATATCTTTTACGATTAAACTGTGCTCAGAAAAAGGCAAGTGAGCATAAACAATTAAGAATCTTCTTGCATTGAGTATAAAAGTTTGCTGTGTAATACAATTAGTAAAATATGCAACGGATGTTTAAAATACATTTAATTGTACAAAATTTTCAACTTTCTACTCATTGTTTCTAATAAAATATTGTTATTTTGTATTTTCTGTTTTCTTTGTATACACCTAATATTGTTACCTTGAAGTTTTGTACTTATACTTTTTACTCGTTAGCATTTCAAATGTGTAATTTTTTTTATTTAAAAATAATTTCTTTTTAGAATCAGCTACTTTTTTTAACTCGCTACATTTTCAAATTTACCTTAGCACATTTTTTTAATCTTCAGTTAAAAATTTTAGCTTTTTTTTTTCTTCTTTTCGGCTAGCACACGACGAAATTAACTCCCAGATGCTTATAGCACTTTCACTATTTATACTTTGATATTATGCATGAAACGTTTGTTACTCATCATATAAATTCAGAACTTTATGTTATCTTATTAAATTACATTTTTGTGATAGATAATACTGAACTTTTTATTTCACTTTCAATAATACATCTATTTGTCCAATGGTATGGCTTTTTTTTTTTAGACTGAATTAACTATTTTCTTTGATTTACTTAGGAGATAAAAGTTTTAAAGAACTATTTTAAATATACTCTTCCAAAACTCAATAATAATAATGATATATAGATAAGAGAAATAGCATTTAATTCAGAACACACCAGTTGCAAAAAGTTGTATCTCCCGACGTTGAGGAATTCACAGTTGTGCTAAAAAATACTTTCTTTAGTAACTAAAAATATCACTTCCGCCGAAAAATCAATGGCATAGAATGAAATATAACCGTCTGATATTTGGAAATATTACGAACCTCTCTTTCGTAAGAAACATAGTTATTTTTCTGATGTGTGCCGTCGTCCGATTTTTTGGATAACGATAATCCAAAAAATAAATAAAAATTATGTCTCCGTACTTTAATTTTGAGTGCGATTCATATTTTATAATCTACATTTTAGGTTTAAATCTCTAAAATGCATTCTTTCCTTTCGAATTTATAACTATTTTTTGAGTAAGCTCTCTCCCTCAGATGCCAGTAACCAATAAATTTATAAAAAAAGGGGAAATTTAGTTTGCTATAAGATTTCTTTGAAAATGATACCAAATGAAATGGATAACAGCATTTTCAGAAATAATGTTAGTTTTTGTGCACAAAAGAACACATATACATATTAGGGGGAGGAAAATGATTCAAGTTCTTTTTTCGCCAAGTAATTTAGGTTTTGAAATTGTATTTTGAATACGGCCACCTGATCTTAATTTGAAGACGAAAGAGTCGATTTGTTAGAAAATCAGTTCGATTCATTTTTAGAGAATCATTACTAAGGTTTCTTTAGAAGAAAAAAAGTCTCTTATTTAGGCATTTGAATTTGGGCAATTGTTTTTACTCTTTCCAGAATATATTGTTTCAAAATAGTCTTAGGCACTTTTAATATTTTTAAAATGAAAAAAATAAATTATTAAGTGAGATTTTATTTACTATTGTTTTTATTGTTTGTATTTGTATTGTAATTATTTTCGTTTAAAAAACCTTCATTATTACCTATTCATTCTCTTCATTATTACCCATCTTATCATGATTAACAATCAATTTATGATTGATTATATTTATCATGATCAGTTTATGACTGAAATGTATTTCTAAAAAAGAATAATTCATTAATAATGATAATAAAAAAATTAGAATTAAAAATATTAAAAAGAATAAAGAAGAAATTCTACTTGTATATTATTAATGGCCTTTATATGTAACTTATGTTTATTTAATTTTGAAATATTTTTTATCCGAACTATTATTATAAGAAATAAACGAAAGGTAACAATAACAGAACTCAATATGTAATTAAATATTTAATCTCGTTGTTAAATAAGAAGTCATTATTGTTTGAAATACTGAATCTTTAGCTTATTTGAGCAGTCAGTTACCATTATAGTAGCGTTAAATAATGCTTACGATACGCAATATATAAAATCAAACGCCTTATTCTATTATTTTTGAGAGTCGAGTGTTTAAAAACTCATTCACTTCAAATTATTGTTTCTTTTTTTTCAATAAAACATTTTTAAAATTAACTCTATGGTTTCGCAATAATTGAAAATCAGTTCCTTTAAAAGAAGATTTGAAATTTAACCTCACAATATTAAACTATACTTTTTTTTGTGTTATAAACGTATGCTATAATTTTCTTCATGTGTTTTCTCTTAATGTTTAAGTAAATTTAACTATTTATGCGTAAATAAAAAAAACATATTCAGATTCCAGTTTGGAACAAACACTTTAGAACATATCTTTTTTCTCTTTTGGTCACTTCACTGAGACCCTGATCTCTTACAGAATTGGACCGCGGACAGAAAGACATTCTTTTTATATAAACTTTCACGGTATTCTTAACATATTAGTTATTTTATAGTAGCTACTATTTCGAGAACGTTAAGTAGCAATAACTTGCTAAAGAAAAACGGAGGGGCTGCACCAGACATTCAATCCACTCGCCGCAGGGATTCAAGTGTTTCCTTCGCTCTTTTTCCCCATAGAGTCCATAGACCAAGGACAACAATAGAGGAACCCCTCTATGCCATTATAGACATTTGAATTCTTTTGCAAAGTGTCGACGACCCTAATAATTCGAACGGGTAACTTCAAATATGCTAATTAATTAATGCAAACGATATTTTAAGTTACGAAATCAAACACAAAAACGTACTTTTTCTGGCCCCCAAGCTGTAGGGGGCAGCCGCTATCAGAGAAAGATGGTCCAAAGTATGGAGAAAAAAATTTACTTTTTGCGTATTTCGCCAGAGAACTTTCTTAGCAATTTGAAATTTTTTTGCAAATAATTGTAAATTCGTTTGTCTAACGATAGTTCCATATAAAGATTAACTTCGAGTAAATATATTTTATTATTTTATTTAATAATAGTCGAAAAAGTTTTGAATTGTAAAGCATACAAATTTTTACATGATTTCAAAGAATGTAAAAATTTGAACAAAATCGGTAGAGTGGTTCCTTAAAAATCGAATTTTAAACATAGGAGTTTTATTACAGTCTATTTCTTTGGAAGTATTTGAACGATTTCGTTAAAATTTTGTATTTCGCCATGCAAAATCACATTCTTTGAAATGATGTAAAAAGAAAAAAAAAAAAAACACTGCATACTTTATAATTTAAATTTTTTCTGACTATTATTAAATAAAATAAGAAAAAATAATAAATATTTACTAAAAATTAATTTTTGCAAAGAAATTATCTTTGGATAAATGAATTGTATAATTGTATGCAAAAAAATTTTAATTCGCTTAAAATATTTCTTGAGATATGGTAAAATACGCAAAAAATAAAATTAGCATAGCATAACAATAGCCGCCCAAACTTGGGACCATATTTCGAAGATTGCGGCTACCCTCAATATTTTAGGAGTAAGAAATCTGAATCTATGGAGAAAAAAAAGTAATTTTTACGTCCTCGTGTTTGATTTCGTAATTTAAAATATCGTCTGCACTAATTAATTATCATATTTGAGGTTACCCCTTGAAACATTAAGATTGAGTCCTAGAACGCAAAGCTATATTCATTGGATCAAAAAAGGTTTCTGTGTTCAACATTTCTTTTTCCGAATTCTAGTTGTTTTCATTTAATGTCGTCTTTTAGCGTATTATATAAATAATTTGTAAATATTTAATTCAATATTGAAGACATTTGTACACACATGTGAAATTCGCAAATTGTAATTCTGAGGGAGGGGGAATTATTTATAGGTAAATTCTTATTAATGGCAACAATTAAACTAGCTCAATTTTCACGAATTTCCTAACAATCGCAAATAATAATAAACCAGTGCGTAAAGTAATAATTTGAGTCAGTAAATTATAAATAAAATAAGTGTATTAATAATAGATTAGATATATTAGTAAGTACTAAATATATATATATATACTGTAAGGGCATTAAACTCCTTCTCACTAATTCAATAACAATAAATAAAAAATTAGTAAAATTCCGAATTTATTTACAACTTATTGCAATGCCAGCAATTTAAATTTGAAAGCCTGTAGTACACTAATATAGAAATTTAAAAAAAAAAAAAAAACATATTAAACATGTTATCCACACAACTGACTTATTTTTTTCAATCAATACATTTAAGTTAGTTATTATTGATATAATAATAAAAAAATTTACTACACATTAAACAAAAGCAAATATGTACATTTTTTAAGCTAAAGTATACGTAAACAATTTATGAACTTTAAATAAGAATGAATTTAAAATAACTCACGTTTTATGATGGCTACAGCTTGTATCAATATGGCCGGCAAAGTAGCCCGCTGTATTAAAAAACAACCCCAAACTGACCTGCAAGGTCACGTGTGGGGCGCCCAAAAATCTGGCTTTTTTTTTTTTTTTTCCTGGCGAAATTTTTTGACTGGACCAATACAAATAACCCTACTCCTCTGTCAAAATATGCAGCTGGTAAATAACCAGAGGGGCATTCGGGGGGAACGGTGTACCCCACGAAAACCAGATTTTCCATTAAAAAACATTTTCTCCCGCCTATTTTGCAATTTTTTTTTAAATTATAAAATTATTTAGAATTTTTATACATTCATCTTTAAGTTTTGAATTTTTATGATTATGTATAGCTTTAAAGTATAAATGGAATAGAAATGAATACCAAATAATTCAATAAATTATGTTTAAAAAAAGATAAATTCATACCAGCTGTCGGAAAAACTACATTATTTTTAAAGTTAATTATAGTTACAACAGCTTTATTACAAATGTAGTTAACTGCAGCTATTATTACTTTTTTTAAAAATGTAGCGGCTACTAACTACTTTTGAAACGTAGTGACTACTTTGCTAATTTTAAGGGCCGAACTTTGCTGGGTAGAAATATATTGAAAACGGTTCTGAATACTAAAATTGGTTTATTTTTAGTAAAATGAATAATTATTCATGCTTACATGAGCCATTTTGTTATTCTTAACCATTTTTTGAAAATTTTTTCATTCAACTTTTCATGACTTGCTGAACAGCAGATATTTAATTATCAAATACGTGTAATTTTGTTAGGTGTTTAATGCTCTTTTTCCTTTGAAAAATTAAGTACATCGAAAATTACAAAGAAAATATGTTCACTTCCATTGAAATAACATCAATATTTTATGAGTGTACATTCGCATTTAAAGGTGTGATTTAAGAGATAAATTAACTAATATTCGTAATGGCTAATTTAAATAGTATTGATACGTAATTCTTATTAAAGCTCGACCACACGTGTATTTCCCCTACGTCTACTGACTTACTCACGAGGTTTATATCAATCAGATTGGAAATTAATAACTAAGGCCCGGATTTTGATGACATTTGCATTTTTGGACATTTTTTGTCCTTGAGAGCATTTTTTGAGATTTATAAGGCATTTTCTTTAAAATTTTGGGGCGTATTTTGCATTTTAAAGCATTTTTTAAATTTTTCTAATTTTTATTATTACACTGGCTTTCAAAGAATGAAGAAAATTTCTAGGATATTAACAGGTGAAGCAACATCTTTTCAAATTGAAGAAGAATTGTCAGTAAGTGTGAACGTCCTTTTCAAGTACGCACCAATAACATCAGTAGACGTTGAAAGAAGCTTCTCCTGGTATAAAAAATTTGCTTTCAGACAAGAGACGCTCGTTTACATTTCAAAAATTAAAAAAAAAAAAATAATCTACTGTAATTCTGATATTTAGTAATATTATGAGATGGAAGTTGTTATATTCATTTAAGTTTCTATACAAAATGAAAATGTTTTGGAGTCAATATATTTTCCTTTTTTTTGTTGTTATTTTTGGATATAAAACATATTTGTCAAACTTTAATGAACATAGAACAAGTATTGCATTGCTTTATATTTTTTGAAACGACTCATAATAATTTTAAAGAGTAAAACATTGTTTTAGTTCAATATTTTTACTTTTATTTAAGTCATGTCATAAGGCATTTTTAGCGC
The DNA here is from genome assembly GCF_982258835.1 of Parasteatoda tepidariorum. NCBI lineage: Eukaryota > Metazoa > Arthropoda > Arachnida > Araneae > Theridiidae > Parasteatoda > Parasteatoda tepidariorum. Next base: position 69,871,511 of record NC_141763.1, read on the forward strand.
AATTTTCGTATTTTAAGGGCATTTTTTGCACTTTTTAAGGGCATTAATTGAGATTTTTTAGGTCATCAAAATCCGGGCTCTATTAATAACGTTTTAACCTTTTTTCTTTTCACTAAACTAATGTTAAAGGTATGTGTCAGGAATCGATACATACTGGAGTATTTTATTTTCAAGTAGCACACTATACTACAAATTGCAAAAAAAGTAGGTACAACAGTAATTTCGCTACTAGTAGCCGGGTAATTCTGACCACTGATACATACATCACAGCATTGAAAACAACTGCAACAATGCAACGTAATAGTCTAAAAAATAAATACAAAAGAACTCGGCAGAGAGGAAAAAATAAAATAAACTAATTTTTTAAAAAATAAAAGTGGTCTGCAGGACCATTACATGTCGGTTAGTCACTGTCATGTCAGTTCAATTAAAGGATATAAATTAGCAAGGAATCTTTCAATAATAAATCTTTTACTTTTTAATTTCTTAGCTTTATCTGAAACCTTGTAGTTAATTTACGTCACACTAGAGCTGCACGATGGGCTATTGGCGACGGTCTAGGAAACACCCCAGAGGATGATCCGAAGACATGCCATCACAATTTTGATCCTCTGCAGAGGGGATGGTACCCCCCGCTGCTGTAGCCCGACGACCTGCACGCGAAGTCGAGCACTTTACGGTAGAACAGTTTAACGAGGACTAATACCGCACACTTTCGGTCCCTACGCAGACTGATCCAAGTGGTCACCCACCCACACACTGACCGTAGCCAGTGCTGCATCTGGGAACCGTGTCTTAACGATCAGTCCACTGCGGAACTGGAACCTTGTAGGATAATTAATCATTATTAGAGCTCTACTTGGATAACTAGGCAAAGTTGGAACTCTAATTTTGTTTTTTGAGCAATATTAGAGCTTTAGTGGACTAATTAAGCAGCAAATATTATTTACGAATTTAAATTTTAGAAGATTTGTTTTTAATTACTGCGTCTGGACTAAATTGAGCAAGTTAACCTTTATTTACCATTAGGACTGGGCGATAAATCGATGCATCAGAAATCTGATTTAAGACGACGCTCGCGGTTTAACGATTTTATTATACGAGGCTCCTTGCCTACGCTAACGCTGTCTCTTTGTCTGGATTTAACGTTCTTTGTCTATTTTTAGAAGTTAGCTTTTTTTTTTTTTTAATTTATTTAATGCATGTAGGTATATACTTTTAAATCAATAAGTTTTCAGTCGTTTTTAATTTTAAAAAAAATAACGCAAAGCTTACATTTAATTTTTTATTTTTGAAAACATTAAAACAAAGTTGGCGTTATTTTTTTTTTAAAATTGGCTATTAGTTAAAATGACTAATTTTTTTTTAATTAAATAAAAAGTTAAGCAATGTTTTAACGCTTTTTAATACTTAACAATCGTGCTTTTAAATATATATGTATATTTTCAACTTTTCTTAAAATTCTTTCAATACCTGTTAGTTTGATAATTTGTTAGATAGTCAGCATTATTTTTAAACCGATAAATCTTTAGTCGTCAATCATTTCTTTTCATCAATCATCTTAGTCTTTTATTTTCAAAAAAGAAAAAACCTACATTTATTAAGTATAGAATTCGACCAATCGTCAATACAACTTGATTATTCTAAATTAAATAAAAATTTTAATAATGTTCCAAATGCACGTTATTTTTTCGAACAAATAATTAAAACAAATGTTATTTAGAAAACATTTCTTTGGTTTGTTTTCTTTTTTAAATTTTTTAATGTATGTATGTAAAATTATTTTTTACAGTTTTATTATTATTTCTAAACTAATCTTAAGTCATTTTAAACTTAAAAAAAATTACAATAAAACTTTTCTTTTAATTTAAAACATTGGTCGTAAGTCAATCTATCTTTATTATTTCAATTGAAAAAATTGAGCAATGCTATTCAGATTATAGAATCATTTTTGTAGAATTAGCATTTTCTTTTGTTATAGTTTCAATTGTTTTATTTATTTTTGATAGAATTAAAAATTTCTGATTGATAATTTCCGAACACATTTAAAATCATGATACATCACTATGTCTAACAAACAATATACAGTGGAGCATCGTTTATACGACGCTAAAGGGACCACCAAAAAACGTCGTATAATCGATTTTTACTTCTAAAACTGAAACTCTGTTTTCAGTTAAATTTAATGTTTAACGTGTACGTAAATTTCTAAATTAGACAAAGCAAAACAAACAAATAACCAAAGTAGAAAAATTGCAGTGAGCAATTTGAATGTATGTTACCTTTAATTATATGTTCTTGCGATTAGTCTCTACAATGCTTTGAATAGCGAGTTGAACTTACTGCTTTCTATGATGCAATTTTAGATTTCTATTCACGACCAGATCTAATGGCTGAAGCGCACTTGTGAAATTTGCAGGAAAAAAGAGAACTTTTACATTTTCCAAAATAATTAGTATCCGATGGGTGCGCTGGACATAGGTCGATGAATAATTTTTTCGTTCGATCAAAATTTTTCGTTTTTGCATCTTCATAACATTGTCAAGTTTTTTAAGTCATCTAGTAAAAACTACGTTCTTCATCTAAGCATTCTTGTTGGCACCCTTTTCTGTATCAATCATGTTGGCAAATTCCGCCCTTTTTTAAAATACACAAGTAAAAAATTAAATAAACGTGAACAAAATCCAAAAACCGACGTATAACCGATTCTGTGCGTCGTATAAACGATATATTTTTACATTAAAATGAATGATTTGGGACCATACTAAAACGTCGTATAAATGTAAACGTCGTATAAACGATGCTCCACTGTATCATGATATAATTTTTTTTTACATCGCTGAATCCTATTCACCATAAATATACTTTTATAATGTTATTTTGGATGTTAAGCCCGATTATTTTTAAAGCTACTTTTTTTTTTCATCTTATGGGTACAGTATATCAGGTAAATTACAATTAAAATTCAGACCATATTTTACCTATACCATGATTTTTTTTTATTAGGAAGCTGATTTTCTATTTGTAATGCTAAATATAAATTTTTTGGGCAAAAAAAAAAAAAATTAAATGAAGTTGGAAACATGTCAGTTTGATTAAAATTTGACATTTTTATAACAAATAATTGTAATAGATGTTAAAATTAAACTCAAATCTCAATAACTAATTGCTGTTACTTCTAAGACTGGTTATTTCCAGGTATGATATAAGAATTTTCCATCCATTTGTAAAAGACTTTCCGTGACTAATTTCTTCGTTTTAAAGTTAAAATAAAATTCCCTGACCAGTGGGCTGCCCTGGTAATATGCAAAGGAAATTAGAATATTTCTAGGTAGGTGTTGCCTGCATTCTTAACATAAAGCTGCCAGACAAATGCAGAGCCTTGTGAGGTCATTAATTGAAACAAATTCAAAATATATAACAAATGATTGATGTGAAGATATGAAGCCAACATAAATTAAAAATATCAATTAAATATACTTTTCAAATCATTTTAATAATTATAAAATACTTGTCTTTAAGAATTTTACAGTAAAATATTTAGATTGCACTGAAAATTGAAGTAAAAGAAAAATGTAAATTAAATCAATTTATTTGACAGGTTTTGAACACTAACAAATAGAAAAAAAAATACATAAATCAATTCAACTGTTATTTAACATCCTATAAAATAAGTTTTATTGTCCATCTTTTGCTGCAGGCTTCTTCTTTGGTTTCAACCACTGGTAAACACCAATAACAGCTAGTGCACCATATGTTGCAAAAGTAATCTAAAATATAAAAGAATAAGTGTGACCTATTTATATCCCATATAAAAAAAAGTACATATTTCCAGTTAAGTTAGTTTAAAGCATTGCACTTATTTTTCATTAAACACCTAATGGCATAAAACCTTTTTTTCATTGTAACCAGTGCATAATTCCAGCTTAAAACTTACACTATAAAATCCAGTTTAATATTAAAATCTAGATTAATAGTTAAATAAATTAATAGTTATAAAAGTATGGATTACCCATAAAATCTTTCTACATCCTTAGTTTAAACTTGTAACATTGATTGATCTTTCTTATAATGTTTTTAACTATTATTCCAAATTAATGGTTTAAAACTAAAAACAAGCATTTCTTTATTATAAAGTAAAGCAATGTCTATGATTTTTCCTAATTATCAATATGTTATGAGATTTCATAATTTTTGTTAAAAGCTTGATTAGTCGACAAATGCAATTAAAATAATGAGCCCAAATATTTAAAATAATATTAGGAATAAATTGTTTGCAATATTATTTAATAATCTCTTGCGCAAACAAGCTTTTTATTTAAGCACCAAAAAATTAAAACAAGAATTGCACAAAAGTATAGATCTTAAGTTCTCAATGTGGAAACAACTGCCTCTCATGGGCCATTAGGATTTTCTCCAGAATTAGTACAATTTATCTTTTAAAAAACGATTGAACATTAAAATTATTTTTAAAAAAACTAATACATACTGTATACATTATATGTTAATGCAATTATTAATCTAGAAATTTAACCTTTTCTTGATAACTAACCAATAGTGAAAAGAACATTTTCCTTGCTGTTCTACACAGAAAAATTTTAGCACTAGAAAGTTCAAAAAAAAATTTCCCTTTTTGAAATTAAAACTTTTTTCTTTCCTTTTTATTTTTACTTTTTAACAAATTATTTTAGTATATTGTATTCATTTTGAACAGAATGTTACAATAGTTTTAGATTTTTAAAACAACCTGTTTAAAAGTTATTTTACACAACTTAGGAACTCACAGCAGCATTTGCCTATAGTAACCTTTTTTTAATTATGTTATGATGATTCTTGTTTATATTTACCTTATTACTTAATTTATATCACGTTTCTTAAACTTTTTAATGTGAAGAACCCATAATATTTATGTACATTTTGTGGGATCCCATAAACAATGCACAAATCTGACACACATGTCGGTGAAACTGTCAATTTTTGAACTTGTACTGCAATATACTATTGTAGTTTTACATTATCAAATCTTGGTAAAACAGTAGACATGGCACAATGAAGCATTTCTTCAAAAAAAAAATTTTAAATTCCATCAACAATTTTGATTCCATGGAGATTAAAATGCAATCTCACATAAATATTATCTATTTCTAGATTAATGTAATAATGTAAAAATATTCAGTATTTATGAAATTATGATAAGTTTAAATACCGAAATATTCGGTGACCCCAATTGGGGTTGCGACCCATAGTTTAAGAAACTCGCATCTATATCATTGAAAAAAGCTTTTGAGACAAGCTCTAGATAAAAAGTTTTTTTTAGATGTCTTTTAAAGAAACAAGGATTGATTAAAAGTTTTAAATGACAAAAGGTCACTGCCTATTTAGCCATGTTTTATGGAAGTTAGATTACAATGCTTTTCTCTGAAAATGATGTTTCTAGATGACAACATGATCAAATTTATAAATAATCCGTAGTGCCCATAATTGAATAAGCATATACATATTTTAGTAGTTTTAATAGATACTGCACATAAATTAGACAATGAAAATTCAATATTAATTGGAAACACCTGAAAAAAATTATGCTTGTAGACATCTCTTTTTTCTAACTTCAATGTGTTGCAAAGAAGAACAATTTTTTTCTATAAAATTTTGCAGAAGCAATTAGATTTTAAATTCAGACATTCGTAACTTAATACTTTGCAGTGTCCATTTAAGAATTCTTTAATTATCAATGTTGCATATTTGTGCAGTTTTAATAGATGCTGCATACAAATTCGACAATGACAATTTAATCTTAATTTGAAACATCTGAAAAAAATTATGACTGTTCACAATTCTTTCATCTTACTTTAATCCAACTTTTTTAATAATTCAAATAGCAGTAAATTTCTGAGTGTTACAAGAAAGATTGAATTTTTCTATGAAATATTGCAGAAGCAATTGGATTACAAATACACTCTTCGTAATTTAAATATTTTGCAGCATCTATTTAGGAATTCTGTAGTACTTACCTTATGTTGAAGGGTTCTATGATATTCAAATGAAATTAAAACTATTTCTATTTCATTTCCATGTAAACATGGCATACAATTTCACTTTAATAGCTGTCATACAATTCAATCGAGCTAAACACTTTTTCCAAAAGATAAAAAATCTAATTTTATTCTTTAGAAACAAATCAAGTACTTTTATGTGCCTGAATTTTAGAATGATCCTCCTCAGATTTTTGAGGCATTTCAATTAAAATTTCTGATTTTGCTACACTGATATAAATTTTTGACTTTCTTCTTTGTGACGATTTTTAAAACTTTTATTTTTCCTAACACAGAGTATACATAATACAGTATAATAGTTTTAAAATGTAGTTTTATGTATCACTTTTAAAGAAAGCATTTTTTGTTGTTAATTCATTTTGTAAAAATTCAAGTACAAAACACAGCTATTTCTAATGTCATTTAAAAAAAAAATACAAATTATTCACAAATATTTAATATTATTTCAAATAATTATTATTATAAATAATAAAAAATTATATAAGTAACCAAGAAAACCTTAACAAGCAAAAATGCATCTTACATTAGCTCTTCCACGAGTTGTATAGGTATTGAAATGCTTTTGCCATCCTTTAAATTGACTTTCATCTACACTAGCACCAGCCATTTTGAGTTACCTTAAAAGAAAAAAAAGCATCTTAATACGGAAATTGAGAAACTTTTATAATTTCATGTATAATTTACAAAAAAAAAAAAAAATTCTATTTTAAAATATCATGACAAAAAAATTATTTTACTTAAGTCGCCTTTACAATTAAATAAAATTACAGTAGAGGGTCGATTATCCGAAAAAGTTTGTTTACACATTGTGTAAATTATCCAGATCCTTGAAGGACCATGTGATTACCCCAACTATTTCATTTTTTTTTGTTGAGAAAATGTCTTATTTATTTTTTAAAAAAATATTTGAAAGCGGGGGTCAAAAAATAGCTTTTGTCTCTTGGTTATCTTTAAAAGAACCTTATTTTTGTTTTGATCAATTTTAATGTGGATGGTTAGTGGTTTTGAAAAAAAGAACAGGTTTCTAATAAAAAATTTCACTTTCAGAAGCTAATAAAAAGTTTAATGTTTAAAAACTATCTGGTGATGATGAAAGTATGAGTTTAAGCTGCTGTTGAACTTTTTTCTAACATCGTTAAAACCTGGAAAAACTGCTAATTTTAGTTTGAACTGTTAGAGGAACATTTAAAGAACAGGTTGACACAGAAATTTTAAAATTAATTTCATAATTGTTTTTACTATAAATTGTTTTCGGAGATGGGGTTAAGCGGGTATATGGTTAGGTTGTTGTATGATAGGGATTTTTTTTTTTAATATTTCTGTGTTAGTTTTAGTAAATATCCAATACTATATATTTTATGATGGAATAGCTTAAATATAATTTATTTGTTTGATTACAATGCATTATGCAGCATAGTTATTGTGCAGACTGAAAATAAAGTTTCCGTTAAATTTTATTTTCTTAAGAGAAGAATGAAAGGGAGGAAATAAAAATATAAAAAATATATTATACAACAATAATGGTATACAACTATACCATTATTGTTACATATTTGAAGATATAGATGAGTTTTCATGAAAGCTTAGCAGGTTTTTAATGGAAAAGAGAACGATTTCCTTAAAATAACTAAAAATTTTCATTTCAAATTAACCAAAAACTATTACTTTCCTTGCTTTTTGATAAAATTATGTAGAGTTTAGCAAAATACACTGTATCTGAAGTAAAAACCTAATTTTGATAGCTATGAACATTAACTCTTTAATTTAACCCCTAAAGTGTTATGAAGGTTTTGTTTTAATTTTAATAATTTTAAACACTATAAACTTTCTGTAAATATTTGACTGATTAAGTATTTATTTGACTTAACAGAATATATAACTTTTATTTCCTTCCTTAAAATTTAATAAAATGCTCAATAAAATTATATTTTCTTAAAATTTATTTTAAGGTGAACTTTCGTATTATGCAAGATAAAAAACATTTGTACTTTCTTTAATTTTAAATTAAATTTAATGTTTAAAAGTATTTAATATTATGCAATCATATTGTTTAGTTGACTGATAGAAATATTTTAGTGACTAGAACACTGATGTTTACATAAAAAAATCACTATAATTACCATATCTGTCTAAATACTTGGTTTTTGATTACTCCATTTATGACTAAAGGATTATTTAAGGTAATGCTCTTAAAACAGATACAAAAGATTTTTTTAAGTTTATGAAGGTGAATAAAAGTTCTTGGTGCAAACAACCAAGTAGTTTTGATAATCCCCCTAGTTTTGAATTGTAATGAGCATAATTAAAATTCTTACGTACGGAAAGGATTGAAATTAAAAGGAACAATATTATACTTTGAACAAAGAGTTTCAACCACAGTAATTTAGGACACATTTAAATATCTCAATTTTAAGAAGAAAAAAATCTATCGTCTCAATTGTTTTTTTATAATTTTTTAGTACTAGTGTGTTATAACAATAAGCAAATTATCATCAATATATATGCATCAAATATACTCTATATTACATCATTATCATACTTAAAGTAAATAAAAGAGAATAATATTGAAAAATTATTTTACTAATTAATGAAAAGCTGAAAGTCAAGGAAAGTCGTCTATGCTCCTCCAGCGAAGTGCATGCAAACATTCACGGATGTTGCCACAAGTTTGTTAAGTGATTTTAAAAAAAGATTTTTTAAACTCACTTTTAACCTTTTTAAAAGGACTATTTTCACTGTGAGCAATTCAAGCATCTCCGATCACCGTCGGGAGGAAATGAGAATCTGATTGGTGAAATAGGTTTTTCCACAGTTGGTTGTTGTAGTTCTTTTCATAAGAGTTGAAATAGTAGGTATTATTTAGTAGGTATAATAGTAGGTACAGTATTTCAACTGTATGGTTCCTTTACGTCGTTCTAGAGCTGCACAATGGGCTATTGACGACGGTTTGGGAAACATTCCGGAAAACTTTCCACAGATTTTTTTTTTTTACTTTTTCATTCGTGTGTCTGAGGGTGAAAATTTGCAACAGAAATTTCCTCTACTTTCGGAGAAACTAAACCACCTGATGCTCTTCTGAGGCACTGCGTTTGATGTCAAGGGAAGTTTCAATAATTTCCTGCATGCTGAATTTATCGTGATAAATTCACTGCAAGCTGAATTTATCACGACATTAGCACCAAAGGAAATTTTTTGTTAATCAAAATTTTAATTACTTTTCAACGAGTTAGAATGCTTAATTTATAACCAATAGTAACCAGTACCAGTTTAAATAATTTATAACCAATAGTAGCATACATTTTACTGGAAAAATAGATTTTAATGCCAATCGAAATTTCGATAACTTTCCGAGTAGCAAGAGTGCTTAATTTTCTACTAGAGTTCTGCGCCTGAGAACAATACAAACTGCAGTTTCTTTTCCTTTTTTTTTAAATCTGAAATAAAATTTATCTGTAATCTATCGATTAGAGATAATTTCTCCTCCAGAGATCTAATTTTAATTTCTTTCTGACAATAACTTACTATCTCCTACAAAACTAAAAAGAAGAAAATAATGTTATAAAATACATATGTTTAAATTTTTTTGCTACAAATAAATTGAAAAGCATCATTTCCGCGTCAAACGCATCATTTCCATTATAAACTCCTATCACCACGAAATTTTTATTTATTTTCGAATTTTTATTTATATTATTATTAATTTATTTTCGAAAACGATGCGCACTACATTTTTTGCGTTGGGAGACAAAAATTAAATTATTTTCCTTTATAGTCCACGATTAAAAAGAGTGGATGTTTTTTTCTTGATTTTTACTAAGTGGACCACCGATTAGTTGCTTCGCTTACCAGCCCTTGTGGTCGCTTCTCATTCATTATTGAAGATCATGGGGAAAGGAAGAGTAGTTTATGTTCATTCTTTACAAAAACTACGATTGGATTGCCATCTGCTGTATTTTGATGATGACTAAAGTTCGACAAATCAATAACATGGAAAATCGAACTCCCATCTCTCAGAGAGTAATTACTCAGAGAAGATGGGTTGTGCTGAGGTTTTAATCAAGCATAATTTTTACAGTTGCTCTCCGTGTGCAAATTTATTTTTTTCTGAGCATTAACCATTTTTCTCATTCATTTTTTTAAAGAAAATTTTTCTTAAAAGTCAATAAATAATATCACTTTGTTTAGAAAGTATATAATTATTAAAATTTTATGTCAGCACATTAAATTAATATGTCAACTGTAATGAAATGTAAGGATACCCGAATATGTAAAATAATCAAATGTACTTGAATAAAATTAAGACTTAGGAATACAGAATATGCGACACAATAACTCGAAATAAATGGGAAGTAAAGTTTGCTTGTTAACAATATATAACGATAACCTCATATCATATAACAATTCACATTAGAAACAGCTTTAATCTCTTTTCAGACTTCATATTTTTTTAAAAAATCAATACAAAATACAGGATTTATATCGGATTTATATTATAAGCTTATAGTATGAAAAATTTTTCTACAGCAATGAATAAATAATTATTATAATAAAAATATTGCAATAACTTTCGAACAAGTTTTGAAAAAAATTCTTGTTTAAGTTTGAATTCATGTTGGAATTTAGCCCGATGTCAAATGTCATCTCTTCAGTTGCATAGTTGTTTAGTTTTAGTCCATCGACAGCATATAGTTTAACAGTTAATTATTCTCGAATTAATAATAAAATCGTATTTGTTTTTTTTTTATTCCATCAAACATCTTGTACATTTTTCAACCCACCTTCGTAATCTTAGGTTTCTAAGTCTTACAGATTTTGAGTAGAAAAGCAAAATGTAACATAAAGCAAAAATAAGTGAGAAAAAATTCGCAAAAAAAAAAGGGAAAAAGAAAACACTTAAAAATTGCAATGACTTTTGAACAAATTCAAATTTCAGAAGAAACACAGAAGTTCATTAACATATATGATCTTTTCGGCAAGCTAAATTTTAACTCTGTAGTTGCATTCCCGCGGTCTGTAAAGTGGGCCGTATGGTATTTTTTCCAACAAATTCAAAACTGTAAAATTCTCGAACTAATAATCGAATGTTTTCTTTTTTGTATTCTATCTTAATTCCTGAACACAACACTTTTGTATACACTTTAGTAATTTCAAGTTTCTATGTCTTGCAGTTTTTGTTTGGCAAAACAAAATGCATCGTTAAGATGAACACCAAAAACAGCGTTTTTTTTTTTAATTTTTTTTTTTTTTTTTTTTTATTTCTATAAAGAGGGACTATACACAGCGAAATACTGTATATTGCGGATGACAAACACATATTTTCTCCGCCCGGCTTTCCTTTTGATTATGCTTTTGCCAACTCACAATTTTCTCATTAATAATTATTTGAAATTTATTTTCCTTACTTTGAAATAAATTAAATTTAAAAAGTATAATTTTAAATTCTTACAAAGAACACTTATATCAGCACTCAAAAAACTTTAAGCACTTTTGTTTCCTTTTTCCTCGTCTAGAAACAAGGAGAAAGATGTTAACTTTCTGGATGGTTACTGGTTACCATGGCAACCACGTTTATCCACAAACTCAACTCCCAACAAAAAATTCAATCTAACTTCTAAAGATTTTGTCTTTCTCAAAGTTATTTTTCTTTATACGTATGTGATTATTAAAATTTATGGATGCTTTTTGAATTGCATATGACATTGGATCTTTATTTCTAAAGTAAGTTATCCTTACACATTTCTTGAAATAAGAAAGCGTAATTGTCAACATTTTGTTTATTATACCATCATTAGAATAAGGTCTTTCAAGGAAATCAGATCTTTCTTATAGATTTTGGAAATCTTTTGGTGCTTTTCGTTTAACCAGGTACAAGAAAATTAATCTATTTATTAATTTTAATGTGTTTAATAAATAAATAAAATAAAAAATAATTTACTGGAGTCTAAATTTTTTGACGACTATACACTTGCACCCAATTAACTTAAAGTATCAATCTTTTTAGTTACTTATAATTTGACGAAAATTTAGAAAATAATCATTTCTCTAGTAAAAGAATGTTACAAGACGTTTTAATGAAAGAAAAATATTTATTAAACAAAATGACATGAACAGTAAAAATATTTTGTTTAATTTGTCATACAATTATGCATACTACGTTACATTTTATTATCTGATATTGCACTATAATTTAATTTATAATAAATAAAAAGTAAAACCTGAGCTGAAATAGAAGTTTAACGGTAAGAAGATATTTGTTTACCTTTCAGCCCATTTACAAATTAAAAGAAAAGATTAATTCCCATTTCTTTTAAATTTCACCTCCCCCCCCCCACATCAAAAGTAACTTTTTCATATCTTGTCAAGATTACTAACACTCGCTATGTTGTTTATTAACCTCTATAGAACGAGTGTGGCGTAATTACCATTTTAAATATTGAGTACCAATTGATACGTCCGGTACACCATTGTGGTGAATTTATACTTATTGACTGTGTCAACTTTCATCTATCAAAAGGTACCTAGTCTAGAGAGAATCAAGTTAACATGTCTTATATACTAGTCAATTGGTATTCAATATTTATAGTGGTAGATACGCCACACGAGTTATAAAGATATTTATACAAAATCAATCTCAGGATAATACAAAATAAGATGTAGTATCTTAAATGCTGACAAGGCAGGTCTTACAAACTAAGCTTGCTTCTGCTTTAATCACTGTTAGTCTAATCGCATGTATAATCAATGTCAGTTCAAAGTGTACCTTTATAGTTTTATCTGTTAACCCTGATTAGGGAAGTTTTATGCTAGCATGCATGCTAAAGGATTAAATAGCGTACCGAAATTATTTCTGTTAATTTTGGTTAAGGAAATGGTATAAAAAGATTTATTTCAAATATTGAAATACTATTTAATTTAGTACCTTCCTGCTTACTGGGCAAAAATGCGTGTAAGATCCTGCTTCAAAATGGTGCCAAGTGTTGCGACTTACCGAGGGCAGCGTCACACGAGTAACAACTTAATACAAAAAAGTAGAAAGGGATGCAATTGAAAGTTTATAGCAATCTCCAGAAAGTTTTCTTCTGTCTTTTTTCCTTTTTCTTCCCTCTATTTTTTTATTTTTTTTATCGAGACATAAAAAGTTATGTTGAAAAACAACTCGAGTTATTCGTTTTTTTATTGTTTACATTTTAATTCGCAATGTAATTCTTCAATTTAAAAATATACAATATTTTTGTGCATTGCAGTTCTAAAATATAAGTAACAAACAAGTAAAAAACCATAAAAAAATTTCTTGATAGCTATTCAAAAGTATAAAAAAAATGATATTAAAGTTTTTTTTTCTTCTTCCTGCAGTACATAAAAGCTTCAAAAATAAGTAAATAAATAAAAGCAAGGACGAAACTAACCTTGCTGTGTACCTTTGAAATCATTCTGGGCTGGACATAAACAAGAATTTATTAATGCCAAAGTAACTAAGCATATAATAAACTTGATTTTTAAAACTTCTTTCTAGATGGAGTTGCCCGCTGTATCGGGAAAACTAATGTTCAGTTTATGATCTGTATTGAAAGCAACTTAAACACCTATATTAACATTTACATTATTTAAATTGTAAAAAGCATACAAAAGCACTGGGAACACATGTATGTGATCGCGTAATTTTCCCTCCCATTGCCCACAATATAATTTATAAAACGTGCCTTTCTTACTCTAGCGGCCTAAGGTCACACCGACTCAATCTCAGTATGGCACTCTCTAATTTCCTGTCGCATTAGAAGATATACGTACTCTCTAGTACGTATAAATCTCGAGCTAGTGGACCAAGAAAAAATGCTGTTTTCTGCAACAGCCTGTCCCGAAGGGATTAAGCCATCTTTTCTACTAAATGTAAGATTCAAGTGGTGTTACCTGTTGAAATTACCCAGGGGAATTTTTTTTTTATATTTTAACAAATAATTCATCTTGCCTAATTCGGGTGGGGGATTTCAAATCTGAAATTAGTTTTTCTTCTAAAGCTGCAATTTGTCAAATGACATTTTCACTCTATTTTTGTCAAAATGAACAAGTTTAAAAATGTTATAAGTAACAGGAGATCGAGTAAATGTTGTTATCAAACTTCTTGAAGCGTTAGGAAACATCTATCAGGATTAAAATTACATAGGAGCCTATGCCCGGAAACATCGTCGTACGAAACTAGAGACCCTTCTTTATTATGGATTGTTCAGAGGTACACAAGGAAATAGTTCATAATAGCGAAGTGCCCCTAGCGGCGTATGACGACAATTCAGAGCATTGTTTGAGATTCAGTTTTAATCCTGATGATGCGCCCTAACTCTCTTAGTTTATTGCAACATTTATGCACCCCTCTGTTATATTTAACGTTTCTAAACTTGTATATTTGGACAAATAGCCTAAAAATGTCATTAAAAAAAACCGTAGATAGGAGAGAGAAACCGATTGTAGATTTGAAATCAGCAATACGAAGGTATCTAAAATATGTTTCATGCAACAGAAAAAAAGTTCCCTTTTAATTCAATTGTCTTTTCAGCTTGTCTTAATCGCTTGGGAGACTAACCTTAAATATGCTAATTAATTTGCGAAATTACTTTAGGTTACGAAATCAGACATTAAAAATTCATTCCCTAAATAAACATACTTTTTTTGGACGTATTTGGATTACTGACTCTTAAAATATAGGGGAGGGAGGAAACTTCTCTTCGATTGCTTCATTAGGAGAGCTAATAAATATTTGAGTTCCTTAATGATAATTTCGTTTATGCTTAATTTGTCAGATTTCAATGTAACTCAATGTCAGATTTCAATGTATGTAACTCATTTATTTAAAGATCATTTCCTGCAAGATATTATTTTTTTTAAAATCATTAAACATTCTTTTTCTTAATATTTTATTTGATTATGATCAAATAAATTTTTAGTAGTAAGAGTACATTAATTTTTTAATAGTAAGAGTACAGATTCTTACACTGTCTTAAACTATCTAATTAAAAAAAAAAAATAAAAATAATATTTTTAAAAACCACGTTTTTGTAGTAGAGAATAATATTTAAAAAACGAAAATTTGAAAAACGAAAAATGTGGGGCGAATGAAATACATTACAGTAACAGTATGTGTGCTCATGAGAATATGTGTATGTATATCTGTAATTGTATCTGAATGTGGATGTTGAATATGTTTGTGTATATGCATGTGTATGTATATGTGAATGTGGTTGTGCATGTGTATGAGTAAGAAAATGTGTACATGTATGTGCATATGTACTGTTATGTATTTTATGCACCCCACGTTTTTCGTTTTTCAAATTTTTGTTTTTTAATTATTATTCTCCACTACAAAAACGTGTTTTTTAAACATATTATTATTATTATTATTTTTTTTTTGTACTCACTTCCAAAATCTCAATTTTTCTACTCACTGTACACAAAACTTTTCAACTGACATGTGACACTAATTTGAAATAATCGAATCAACAGCAAAAGACAATCGCGAAAATATTAAATTTTCCTTAATCTAAATTTTATTTTACTTTGTATGTCTTTTTTCTCTTCGTTTTCATGCATTGTCATCCAATTCTGAACTATGTGCCAAATTTGAAGTCTGTAGCTAGTCGGGAAGTTAATTTAAAATCGATTACAAAATTCCACCCGAACAGACATACACGAAGGCTAGTTGATATAAACGTGGTAAAAATGAACGAAATTGCCCGTTTAGTTTCTGAGTAATATAGTTTTGATTATGTCATATTTTTTAAATTTTCATTCTTCAAGAACTCTTTAACCAATTATATTAAAGTTTCGGATTTTGTCATTTAAAATTTACATGGCTTAACGAGATGTAAAATTTAGAATTTTTTCTACAATTAATAATGTAAACAATAAAAAAATTAAAAGATAATTTTTCATGCAATTATATCTGGATAAACAAGAATTACAATTGTGTACCAAAAGTTTTTGCCAGAGAGGCATTGCGTTAAGCTTAAATATAAAGTAAAATGAATATTAGGAGGTCCAAACTTTTGACTGCTCTCCTAACTCTATCGGGACCATATTTTGCTATTTGCTACTATTCTCCTAAATATTTTTAAAGTAAAGAATTCGACTTGGTCGAAAGCTAAGGTATGTTTCTTTCAGAGAAAGTAAATCTTTTTAGATAATTTCGCAATTTAAAAGAATCTCCAGTACTGGTTAATTAGCATAACATTATATTAGCACACAATCAGTTCAAACCCTCGACTGATTAAGAGTGTATGTTATTATGTGAAAACCCCATCAATGAGTTAAAACATGTTCAGGTAACTTTTTTCTTCTTCGCATAATAGTTCATGTAAGTAGAATTTATAACAAAAAAAAGGTGGTTTATATCCTTTGAATGGATATAAACCACTGTGGATGAAGGTAGAGTTTATATCCAATCAATAAGAGAATGCAAGATAATTTCAGTATAAATACTTCTGATTTAGCAATTAGCGGGAAAAAGAATGTTTCATAAATTTTTACCTGACTCGGTTGTTGTATGGACTTGGAACTATAAAATTAAAGGTGGAACGTTTAGATATCTCACAATTCAGTTAGAATTTGCCACAATTTACTGGAATCGGAGATGAACTTAGAATATTGAAATATACATCGAAAACATTGAAACACTCCACACACAGGAATCGATACACATACACTATTTATTTTCTTTAGCTCAAAGAATAATTAATTAGGATGCGCATAGCGCCATCTGTGGACTGTAGTATTAAACATACCGCCCCCCTTGAAACACGGAGGGGTTTCAAAATTAATGAATTTAGTTAAACAATAATTAAGTAATCGCCAACGGTCGCAGTGACGGATGTCGTCTGGAATCGTAGGTTGTGGAATAGCTGTTAATGCCTTTCCTATCAGGAAATGTCCTGGTGTCAGAACAGACGGATCATCTGGACTGCTAGATAATGCACATAGTGGTCTTGAGTTCAGGCATGCCTCAATTTGGCATGACAGCGTGGCCAGTTCTTCGAAGGTGAGACTAGCATCCCCAACAACTCTTTTCAAATGAAATTTGAACGATTTCACTGTAGCCTCCCAAATGCCTCCGAAGTGGGGAGCAGACGGAGGATTGAAGTGAAAGGCGATGTTGTCCGTTACCAGGAATTGTTGAAGGGCATCTTCCTTCATCAACTGCCGGAACTCCTTTTTGAGCTCTCTGCAAGCTCCGTAGAAATTTGTCCCTTGATCGCAGAAGATATCTGAGGGTCTACCTCTGCGTGCCACAAATCTTTTTACACAAGCAATAAATGCTTTTGAGGTTAAGTCGCTGACGACTTCAAGGTGAACTGCCTTCGTTGCGAGGCAGACGAAGACGCATATGTAGCACTTAGTATTGCGGCTGCCTCTTCCCTTGGAGCTCCGTATTAAGAATGGGCCGGCGAAGTCAAGACCAGTTCGTTGGAAAATAGAAGAGGGACAAACTCTGGACTCTGGAAGATCTCCCATGATTTGCTCGGCGAGCCTTGGACGATTTCTGAAGCATGGGATACATTTTCTCACCACTCTCCTAACTGCATCTCTGACTGAAAGAATCCTAAATTTCTCTCTGAGAGTTGCTAGGAGAAGTTGCGGTCCGGCATGAAGAAGTTTCAAGCGATAATCCGTGATAAGTAAGTTCACAATATGGTCGGTTTTAGGAAGCAGGATGGGATGCTTCTTTGATTCTGGAAGCAATGAATTTTTCAGTCTACCACCGACACGAATTATTCCGGAATCATCGCAGAACGGAGTCAAGGGAATAAGCTTGTTATTCGAAGGAAGTTGCTTGCCTGTTGAAAGATAGGAGACTTCCGTCGGAAAATGATCTTGTTGGATGAATTTGACAATTCTCTTCTCGGCTTCATTCAATTCTGCCGTTGTTAAGAAGGATTTGTTTCCTTTATCTGCAGCGACAGAACAGTTCTTCATGAATCTAAAACAATAGGCAACTACTCTTTTCAGTTTGTTCCAAGACGAGAATTTTTGAAAAAACTCTGCCTTGAAAGTAGCATCAACTACATTCAACATTACCAGCTTGGTTATTTTGGCTTCGGTAGTCATGTTTTCTTTTAATTGTGGATCATCTTCAAACCTTCCATTAGGAAAAGTAGAACTATTTAACCAATCAGGTCCGTTGAACCACAAGTCGCACTTTTCTAGTTTAGTTGGTGGTATCCCTCTCGTTCCACAATCAGCAGGATTCTCCAAACCGCTCACAAAGTTCCAGTGCACGTTAGGAGTCAGCTCTTGAATTCGTGCTACTCGATTAGCTACGAACGGTTGCCATCTTCTTGGTTCGGACTTCAACCATGCCAGTGTGATCTTGGAATCAGACCATGCAAATGTCTCAGAGATTGGCACAGTTAGTGTCGGCAAGGTAGCTTGTAACAAATTGGCCAGAAGTAAGGCAGAACAGAGTTCCAGTCGAGGTAGAGACTGTGGTTTTACTGGAGAGACACGTGTCTTGGAAGTTAGCAGTCTAGATGTCACGGCTTGGTTTGTATCTTTGGAACGAATGTATATAGCAGCACAGTAGGCCTTTTCTGAAGAATCACAGAATCCGTGTACTTGTACATCGGTAGCCTGTGGAATGAGGATATAGCGTGGAATCTTGATATTTGTAAGTAGAGGAAGCTGTTTCTGGAATACTCTCCATTGACTTGCCAGAGAGTCTGGTAGCTCCTCATCCCAGCCTAGATGATGACTCCAAAGCTCTTGGAGGAAGATTTTGGAAGTGATAACTGTAGGTGCCAACCAGCCCAAGGGGTCAAAGATTTTTGCGACTTCGGAAAGTACCTTGCGTTTAGTCCATACGTCGCTCTCATTGACGGTGATGGTAAAAGTGAAAGTGTCAACATCTGGAAGCCAAGCTATTCCCAGAATCTTGACCGGTTGGTCGTCGTTGATCATGTGTTTGGAATCAACGGTCTTTAACTCTTCCGAAATGGTTGCTAGTACGTCAGGATCATTTGACACCCATTTGCGTAGAGAAAATCCTCCTCTCTTCATCATCTCCTGCAGTTCGGACACCAGTTGAATGGCTCCCTCCTTTGTTGCACTCCCGCTCAGCAAATCATCAACGTAAAAATGACAAAGGGTGGCTCTTGAAGCGTTTGGATAATTTTCTTGTTCGTCTATGGCAAGCTGTCGTAAGGTTCTCGTGGAGAGGAATGGTGCTGAGGACGTACCGTACGTAACGGTAACAAGACGATACTCCTTTATTTGTTCGGTTGGAGAATCTCTCCAAAGAATTCTTTGCCAGTCTACGTCTTCCTCATGAACTTTAATCTGGCGGAACATCTTTTCAACATCAGCGCAAATGGCTACACTGAAAAGTCGAAACTGGATGAGAATAGGGAAAAGTTCTGGTTGCACTCTTGGACCAACCAGGAGCAGATCGTTGAGAGAGAGTCCGGATGAAGTTTTACTGGAAGCATCAAAAACTACACGAAGCTTTGTTGTGCAGCTAGTGTCTTTGACAACTCCATGGTGAGGAAGGTATAAACTTTTGATTTTATTAATATCAGAGTCCGGAACCAGTTCCATGTGATTTAAATCACGGTATTCCTTCATAAATTTTCGATAGAGGTTGTATTTCTCAGGATTAGAAATGAGATGACGTTCCACGCTGATTAGCCTACGAATTGCATTTTGTTTTGAATTACCTAACCGCGAGGGAGAAGTGTGAAAAGGCAACCTTACTGTGTATCTGCCATTCTCATCCCTAGAATGTGTCTTTACGAAATGATCTTCACAAGCCTCTTCTAAAGAAGTTAAGGGTTTGACGCATGGTACAGAATCTAATTCCCAGAATTTATTGATTAGAAGATCCGATTCTAACTGAATATGATTGACATGTAGAGAATTTTGACCATCAGAATTTGCCTTACCACCAATTATCCAACCCAGTTCTGAACGAATGGCAAATGGCTTATCCTTACCTAACGATAATGTTTGACCCTTTAGCAATGGCAAAGTAAGGTCAACACCAAGAGGTACATCAATCGGAGCACTCTTGTAAAATGCTGGATCAGCCAGAGAAATATCCACAAATAAATCGCGCATTGAGGAATCTAAGTCGTGATGTGGAATCATGCCTACAATTTTGTTAATCACATAGACGGATGCATGAAAAGAATTTTGAGATGAAAAATGTGAGGTGAATTGAATCTCAGCAACCCCATTTGTACGCGTATTGGATGCGCCTAAGCACGAAATGCGAACATTGGCCTTTTCCTTTTGAAAGCCCAATTTCTCAATACACTCATTTGTAATAAGCGAAGCCTGGCTACCGCTGTCCAGAAGACATCTACAGGTCTGATAGTTACCCCAAATATCTCTCACCTGAATCAGAGCAGTACAGAGGAGAGTTTGAACGTCTGGCCCCACACCCGAAATACACGATGTAACATCTACCACTCTAGAATTATCACTTAATTGACTAGTACTTGGAATAAGGGCAGGCGAAAACGCAGGAGCGTTGATAGAAAGTTCACTAGAATTTGACTTATTTATAGCACCCTGTTTTCCCCTATCGCTAACATTTTCGATATGAAGTAAAGAGTGGTGGGGTTTTTTGCATCTTTTACATCTAAACTTGCTGTTGCAAGTTTTCACACTGTGAAATCGAGTTAAACAGTTAAAACAAACATTATTCGATTTAACGAAATCCAAACGACCTTGAACGGATAATTTTAAGAACGTATCACATTTCAACAATGTATGATCTCCATTACACAGAGGACATTGTGACTGGGCGTTGGACGCGACCAAAGTCACCTTTCTTTGAATGTTTCTCTTAGTAGTTGAACTCGGGATAGATCTAGCTTGTGTTGCAAGGAATTGCAACAGTTCGTCCAACTTTGGAATGACATCAGTTTGAAAGGTTCTCTCAAACCAAGTTCTTGAATTTGCATCAAGCTTGAACAATATCATGTGCATTAAAAGGGTATCGGTAGTTGGATCAACCTTGTATTCCAGGGACTCCAACATTCTTACGAATTCCTTAGTGGAATCTATCAAATTTAAAATTTGTGTGGATGATTCTCCACTCAAGGGCGTTATATTGATAAACTTTTTCATTAAGGAGGACATAATTTCTCTTTTGTTAAAGTATCTATCTTTTAGCAATTTCCAAGCGATTTCGAAATTATCATTGGTAATGGATAAAGAGTTTACGATTTTTAAGGCATCTGATTTTAAACTCCCCTTTAAATATTGCAATTTTTGCGCTCCCGTCAAATTTTGATTGTTCGAAACTGCAGCTTCAAAAAGATCGGAAAAGGCAAGCCACTCCTCATTTGCACCAGAAAATATAGGTAAAGATAACGTAGGAAGTTTCACTTCAGCAAACTGAGATGAGACAGAAGCCTGGCCTGAACTTTGGTTTTTAACCTCAAAACTGGAATTCACTACGGGAGGCAAAAGCCGGGTGTCGATATCGACAAGTACTGATTCTAACGCATCTAAAATGTCGTCCTTTTCCGTAGAATAAGTTTCCTCATCCTTTTCCTCGCAAATACTTATAATAGAATCTAAAATATCTTTTGCCTCAGTTCTAAATTCCAAAAATCTATTTTTCCGAGCCAATAAACCCGCATTGTTTAAATTCCCAATTTCCTCTTCTGTTTTCTTTTGCAATTTAGTAATCGATGATTTAATACTCTTTTTTTTCTTTAACAAGGCTTCCATATCCATTAGAATATATCAGAATAAGAAAAATAATTTATTATATCAAAAACCACAGAACAGAGCTGTTTACAAAAGTCTAACTGTCTAGCCCAAACAAAAATGATTCCACTGACGCCTGTGAACGTGAACGGGGGAGAATGCGAAATTGCAAAAAGAATTACAGCGGTATAAAACGAAAAGAGAACAATAATAAAAGGGAAGGGTAAAACGAAACTTTTTGTAAATATATTACAGGAATGACAATGGCATAATACATCAGTAATTTAGCACATAAGTAATTAATCAATCAAATAAGTAAATAAGCACATTTAAGCAGATTAAACCCTTTTGAATACACTTGAATTTGAAATATTACACTTCGAACATTTCTTTCGTTTTAAGCTTAGCATATATGAATAAAATTCGAATGTTACTTTTTTATTGAATTATGACAATTTTTAGAAAAAATATTTGCCGAAACAACAACAAGCCAGGAATTTTGAATTAGAATATTTCAGCTGGGTTCCGGCGAGACTTGACCAAATGATTTAGCAATTAGCGGGAAAAAGAATGTTTCATAAATTTTTACCTGACTCGGTTGTTGTATGGACTTGGAACTATAAAATTAAAGGTGGAACGTTTAGATATCTCACAATTCAGTTAGAATTTGCCACAATTTACTGGAATCGGAGATGAACTTAGAATATTGAAATATACATCGAAAACATTGAAACACTCCACACACAGGAATCGATACACATACACTATTTATTTTCTTTAGCTCAAAGAATAATTAATTAGGATGCGCATAGCGCCATCTGTGGACTGTAGTATTAAACAACTTCCATTTCTAAGGCTACGAGTTGTTATTTTGTGGATGGATTACGTGGTTTCTGTTTGTCAATAAGAGCATACTTGAAACCGAAAAGTTACTTAATAAAAGGTATTGTCTCTTTTTAGGAATGAATCCATCGACACCTCAAATACTCAGCATAGATGAATGGTACAAAAACAATCAAAGAAGGTTTAATCAATCTGACGTAACGAGAGCGGAGTGGTTTAGGTAAAGATTTCATATAGTCTAATGCATATTGTTTGTTGCAAGTATAATATTTGATGTGTTATACAGTGCATAGTTATTCACTCTCTATTTTCACTACATTTAAAAAAAAATTCTTTAGAAGTGAAATGGTCTAACGCAGACGAAGCGTCATTTCACTTGCTAATCATATATCATTGTTTAAACTAAACTCAGTGGCGCGACAGCCCATAGAGGGCCAAGGCCTACTGTGCCCATCTCAGTTTTCTTGACCATCTTGGGCTCTGGGGTGCCAGGAGCAGATGTTCCGGTAAGGTGGTCAGCCGAAAGCGGAACCCCCAGTGTTTAGTTCCCAAGTATGCTTGGTACTCATTTATCGATCCACTGAAGGGATGAAAGGCTGAGTCAACCTTGCCCGGTCCGAGGATCGAACCAGGGACCTGTGGCACGACAGCGCGAAGGGCTACCGCTCAGCCACCGGGCGTCTATTTCATTGTTTAACTGAAGTAAAATTGTTATTTTAGCAATAAAATGTAGCAATTACTAATTTTTTTAGGAACTACTGAATGAATTTTCAAAAATATCTTCTTTTTTTTTCTTTTTCTTAATTGCTCATTTTAAATTATTTTTGTGTAATTTACAAATTTCTACCGGGAAATTTTTTTAAAAATTTATATTTATTAATTTTTGGTCAAATTTTTTTTTTAATGTTTTAATGTTAAAAGTCACATTTGCGAAACCAGGTGTCAGAGCGGTCAGCGTGCCTGATTGCGAAGTCAATGGTTCGAGTTCGAATCTCGCTCAGGGCACGGATGCTTCTCTCTGTGATGTGCGAATGTGGCTCACCCTAGGAACGGCTATCTGTGGCAATGAATCACGTAGGCAATGCTGCTTGCTTCCGTGACTTCGGTTTACAGGTGCCCACCGGGTAACGTTAAAGAACAATACTTCCAACATTTTCCGAGGCGAGGAACGAGTGTTCAGTGCCTGCCGTTAAAAAAAAATTCTAAATTTGAGAAAAAGAAAACTTACCAAATTATTTAAAGTTTGAGGAAATTCAAAGAGATTTCAGATTTTTTTTTTTTAAAAAAAGCCCTTGAAAATAGATCTAGCAATTTCTTAGAAGACTGTGTCCTCAATTTTTACATCAAATCGAGCATATGTCTCCCATTTAACGACTTCCCAGCAGGCATGTTCCCAGTTTACCGATGTTAGGAGCAAGGTACGTTTATTCCTTAATTTATACCGAAATTTGAACTAACTTGCAGAGTTCCCCAGTTTGACTATCGAATCATTGAATTTCGATAGAACAGCAATTTCTAGGCTTATTAGAATGCATTTTTTGACATTATTATTTTACTAACTGGCGTTGAAAAGCTGGTCCAATTCAAAGCTTATGACTATCAATGTTTAATCCCGCAGACTTGTAGTTTTGAACTCAACCCAGAAGATAAGTGAATTCCTGGATCAAGCATTGGGATAAATTAGCCTTCATGGAGAACTTTTTTGATGGAACTTACCCGCATTTGCTTTACATCGAGAGGAAAAACAATCAAACATTTTAATGCTAGTCCGACGGCAATGGGGATTTTAACCCACGATCCATCTACAACAGAGGATATTTTATATTAACACTGAGCCAGGAACAGAATTTGTATCAACCAGTCACCTCATAGGGAGGCTAGTGCTCTATCCCCTGAGCTACCACGGCTCCACATCAGTTATTAGAAAACATAAAATTATGACAATATAGAAAGGTAAAAAATAACAGTTTGAACTCAGATGAAGAAGAAATTCATAACTGGGTTTCGCTTCCGGCGTCTTTTTCGCCTACGATAACAATTTTGGTCATGGTATGTTATCCATGCCGAACATCTACAAGTTTGTAATCTCTGTGCTGAATCACCTTTTATACTTATTGTTATCACCTCATAATTATGAATCACCTTGTATACCTAAACATGCCAAACATCTACAAGTTTACCTCTGTATTGACTCATCTGTCTCATCTTGTATACTTATTTCGTCTTTTGAAACTTTTCAGAATCAACCAACAAAGTAAACAGCTCGCCAAAGAGAAGAAGATTCTCACCGACACTTTACAGGATGCCGTCACCAAGAAGATTGCTGACAGAGCGAAGGACATTTTCGACTGCCAGAAAGACCTCGAGAAGACGATCGAGGATCTGACAGTTGAAATCAAGAAGCTGCACATGGAGAAGAAGAGGCTCGAGAACTCGTTAAACGAATCCCAATTGAGTCTGATCGTTGCCCAAGAGAGTCTTGATCTTCGAGATCACAGGATTTCGTCTGATTTGGTTCATGATAAAGTACAGGATGAACTTCATAGGGTAAGCTCCCTTTTTTGAATACTAAATAAAAAGTTGGTAAAAATATTTATTGGTGCACGTCGAACCTCAAAAATGTGTTTCAAACAAATATTTCGAGTTAACTCTAGTAGAAATAAATTGTATAATGTTATGGTATCGTAGAAAGTTTTCCATTATCCCTAACCTTAATGTATGGACTTAATATCCTTGGCAAAAAAAAAAAAGTTTTAAAAAATTCACACATTGGTGTCGCAAATGAATTTATAAACGGGAAAATCAAAAATGGATCATTTATAAACGGGATTAAATACATAAAAACAAAGTTTATAGCTGGATTAAACCAACATTTTCTAGAAGAGGGAAAGCTTCCGTATTGGTTACCATTAACAAGAAATCCGATTATTTCGTAGTCTGAATGTTGTGATATCTTACCTATTATCCCTCACTGTGTAGTTTGCTAGATCGGACATTGTGAAATCTTTCTTATTTCCCCTCACTACACAATATTCGTTAAGTAGGACTACTAAATTGATTCATATGGAGGCTTTCTCTCTTCTAAAAGGTGTTGATTTCCAATGTCCATCAGTTTCTCCCGGCAATTAAGCAGGTTGATGCTTTAACTCAGGTCTTCCTAATCAACCTAACGAGATTTCGATGACATTTTTTCCTTCACTGAAATATTGATATGCGACCCATAATGCATAGTTTTTTACTTTTCTTTGACAAGGATTTTAAGTACATATATTAAGAGCTGTGAAAGCCTTTTAGAGTCTAAAATGGAGCTAAAACATGATTCAACTTAACATTATTAAATTTGCAGCTAACTTCAAGTTACAAGTTAGTAACTTGTACAGCTAATAGTGTTGGATTAATTCTGAAGAGAAATTGTATCACTAAAAATGAATAATGAATTCTATACGTGTTTTTGTGTTCAAGGTCCTTTTTCAACCTTTGAAAGGCAACCATGCAATAAACTGGCTGTGACGTAAGTGTGGTTGAAGACGTATTCTCTGCCATAGATGGCGCCACTGAAAAACAAGAAACGCATCTTCTGTCTGAAATTCTCTTGGTTTCACCAAACAGGCTTGCTGGTATTGGCAAGTGGCATTAGAAACAATAACATACATTTCCTAAAACCTAGCCTTACTTTATTTAAGAATAATACCAAATATTTTATATACAATTAAAGTTCACGTTCTCTTGCATCCATCGTATATTATAAAAACATTTAACAGGGAGTAATTAATTTTATTTGCATTATGTAAAATATTATTTCTAAAACAACAGATAACACATTTTATTCATTCATTTTTTTAAAACTCTTCGTAGGAGATTGAAATCATTCAAATGTATCAGGATTTAACAAAGATGATAATCGGAGAGATAGAAAATCAAATAAAGTAAGCACATTTCATTTATACGTTACGCATTGCAGATTTAATTGTTTGTATTCATGATTTTATTCCCATTTCAAAGCTTCTTTTTTCAAAAAATAAATAGTTAAGAAAAGAAGATTACATGTTCTCTAAACAAGCAATTTTTAAATATTTCAATTATTCAGAAATAAAAGTTGAACAATTATTTCAAATTTCGCCGCTTTTGTGCATTATACTTATTATTTTTCATTAAAAAATAACAACACGCAGGTACTTTTATTTGAAAGATTAAAGTCTAAGAATAATATTTAAATAAGATATTATAAAGAATTTTTTTATGAAATATGAATATCGGTAGAATTGTTAAAAAGAAGAAAGAAAAAATATTCTAAAAATGCGTCCAAACATTGTTAATAATCAAGTATAGAATTTTTATTAAAAAAGTTATTTGCATACTTAACTCTATTTATTTTAATTACTTCATTATATATATATATATATATATATATATATATATATATATATATATATATATATATATATATATATATATATATATATATATATATATATATATATATATATATATATATATATATATTTTTTAAAGTTTACTTCTTTATTTTTTTAAATTCATTTCATTTTATATTATTAATTTTTGAGACGCGTATATACTTGTAATTAATATTGTTCTAAGCTTTTGAAGAAGAAACAAATGCGTGTAAGAAAAATACTTGACTAATGTATAATTAAAATTATAACATTGCATAAATGTTAAAATTGTGTTACATCATTTGGATAAAATATTAAAAAATAAGTAAATAAAAATAGTAAATAAATAAATAAATAACAGAAGCATTTATTTTATCAGGAGGGACCAGCAGTCTAAAGTGGAACTCGAAAGAGATTGGAGTGACAAATGGGAAGCTTATAATATAGATACCATTTGTGCTCACATGAATAATACCTCATCAGAACAAATAGCATTCTATACTGGACCACAGAAGATTCCAAACAAGTAAGCTTCATTTTACACCCTTCACACTTCATTTCACACCCTGAAACTTAACGCACGAATATAGAAAACAGAGAATCGGTCGACTGAAAAAGGATCTTTCTAAATAACAAAATAAGAAAAACAATCATATCTCATGCAGATTAGATCTTGAACCACAGCCAGAAGCACTTCTCGATAAAATATGTATTCTCAGTTTTATTGAACGAGCTGTTACGTGACAAAACATACAAACTAGGAGTTGCAGCTTACAATTTAACCCTTTCGTCGCCGTAGTCAGCCGCTCTGCTGAAGACACGCCACTGAACGGTGCTCTAAGCTGCGAAGTGTGTACATTGCATGTCAGTAAGCTGATGCTCAGATCTTCTTATTCAAGTCTTACATAATATTAGAAGTGATGATTTCGAAGCATCATAAGCAAAAATGCAATCAATATACAAAACATGTTAAGCATGTTCACAATATGCTTTTAGTGGTATTAATCCAATATATATAGTTTGTCTAAATTAAGAACTCCCCCAGACATTCGTCTGGATCTGTGGCGGTGACTATGGTAACGAGGTATGGCTATTTCAAGTAGGGGTGCGGGTCACGATTTTGGAGTAGTTTCGACTCGGGTCGGGTCATGGCGGGAGGAGTTCTTAGCTTACACATACTATAGTTTAATGGAAAATTAGCCAATGGCAGTTTGAAGCAGATTGGGCCAATTATCAATCGGTATTGCGCTGACATCGACTGAATACGGCATTCGTACATGCAGGTCATCACTTGAATGCAGGCTAAATACTGCTCTTGTACACACGGGTCTTCACGCGGATGCCGACTAAATACAGCGCTCATATACACAGGTCATCACGTGGATGCCTGCTAAATATGGCACTCGTAATGAAAGAGTTAAAAGAGGAAAAGCAAAAAAGTTATAAAAATTTAACAAATCACTATCGTGGCAAGTAAAACTGAAAAATGTCAAATACTTTCTTGATTGGCGGAGGAGGCAGAGCGGAGTATTTTAGAATTTAGGAATATCAGAAGCCGATTATCTCAGAATTAGAAACATCTCTGTGCTTCATAAGGCAATCAAATTTAATTCGTTATGTTTAATCTCACCTTCCCCATCGATTCCAGAAATTCCTATTACGTTTTCGTTTCATCCTAGCTTTAATATAAATTTGTAAATCGTGGTGTGTTGGCATTTTTGAAATGATTCTAAAAATATAGATTAAAACGGATATTATGGAACACCTTGTATAAAACCAATGTTGGAAGAAAAGAAAAACGGTTCGACTAACACAACTGTATTTTTTGTTGAAAATCCTTCACAAACAAATCGCTCTATTTTACAGATGGTCATCTCCTCAAGATTGGATTGAATTTACACGCCACCGACTCTTCTATGCCAGAGACGAGATACGAACGTCAGGAATACTGCGTGACAAAATAAATTCTCATTTGATGAATGGGTACAGAGATCTACGACACCAAGCTGATATGGTTGAAAGTGCTCTGGCAAGACGCGTTAATGAAACAGCTGATAGCCTTTACAGATTGAAGAAACACTTGGAAATGGTAAGAGCGAGCGTTGCCATTCATCGAATTAATTTCGAAAAATTTAAAAAAATCTTCGAAGTGAAATATCTTTAACTCGTGAATAAAACACGACTCCTCAATGGAAGTTCAGTGACAGGAAAAATATATTTTACTCTCTCTCTATATTTTTTAAAAAACGTTTTTGTCTTTATATATTTTAACTATTTATTTAAATATTTTTCTACTCTGTAATCAATCTATTTCTAATTTGATTTACTGGGTTTACTTCCTTCACTCTTAAAAGTTTTTTTTTTCTTTCTAAAAACTCACTTTCTAGATAGAGTTGGTTGTTCTTCTCAAATGCCTTTCCTCTTAATTTTGGAAGCATTCATGAAATTGTAATATATTAAGATCTATAAATTATCCATATGTATTTTTTTAAAAAAAAAAAGATAATCAACTAGCAATTATTATCAGTGTATGATTTAAAACGAAGAAGTTATGATTCCATAATTTATTTTAAGAGAAAAACATCAGACAATTTCTATTTAAGATTTATTCACCATATTATTACATTTTCAAAATTATATTTTAAAGGGCACGCTAGAAAAGGAAATTACTAAATCAATTTGCAAATGTATGTAAACAATGCTCTCAAGATGGTTAAAGAAATAAGTTAATAGTTGAAGAACTTAGTGGAAAAAATTTTTTTTTTGAGATTTCTCAGAGAAATATTTTCTTTTAGTTTTATTTAACTATACAGTATTTAGCCAAGTTGTTCAATTTCTCAGATATTAGTGGATAAAGGCTCTATGCGTTTTTGGAGTGGAAGACCGTTTTAAGTGCATTTTTTCACAATTAGTCAACGAATAATCTAAGAAAGCGGTAAATTAAAAAGCCACGGGTACGAATGCTACCGACGCAAATAGTTAGAGATTCATAAATTTTGTAAATGAGAGGCTCAAGAAAAAGGAACAGATTCGAGGCATATTCTTTATTTCCTGTTGTCAACGTATGAGCGTCAAAACTAATTCATTAGAATGCCACTTAGAGCCCTTCATTTCATTCAGTCCCTCGATTATTATTTACTGTCTCTCTTTTAGATAATGGGAGACATAGCTGAAGCTGAGAAACTCATTACTTTTTTGAAGAAACAGATTTTAGAGAAAGAAGCGCCTTTGAAAAAAGTTCAAACTAGACTTCACTTACGAAACGAGCGCCCAAACGTTGAACTTTGCGAAGATAAAGCACATCTTGGGTATGTGGCTCTTCATTTTTTACTTTCTAGAACACAATTGTTAAATTATCAAAAGAAGAAGAAAAAAAACGATGTTTAAAAAAAAATCAAACATTTTTTACATTATTTGATGACTCTTACTCTCTCAGAAACACTTCGTTTTGCCATAAAATCTGTAACATTTCTCTTTGTATGTACCTTACAAATTTAGTCAGGTTAAATTAAATCATATTCCCGTTCGCAACTTAGCAGTATTATGTTTACAGCAAATTTGAACAATACTATTGTTTAACACGCAATAAAATTTTTAACAGCCTGCTAACACATCCAAATAATTATAATGTCAAAGGGGAAAAAAATGCATTCATACATCGTGTAGGAAAATGACAAATTTCTTTTAAAAAAAAGGCCTTAATTAAAATTTTAATTTTATTTTCGGCAAACGAGTGTCCTAAATGTAGTGAAGTGTAAAAAATGACAAAATATTTTTCAAAATAAGGGCAGATTTGAATTTAAAAACTACAATTTTTTTCCTGTCACGCTAACAGCTCTACAACAAATTGCAATGCATACATTTCAAAATAAATATTTTTAGTAGATCATTAATATGATTACCTGTGTTTTGAACAAAAACTTTAAAATTCATTGTTTAGTATCGAAATTTTAAAGAGAAATTCTAAATATTCTTACTTAAAGCTTAATGAAAATAACAAATTTACACTCACACCTTAGCTTTTAGTTCAGTACATTGTTACAAATTTACTCTAAATCTACGTATTTTATAACTTTATACAAAATCTAGACGCAAAATTTCAAAGAATTCTATAATAAACTTTCTTAGTAATGCGTGTTAGTACAAGGAATTTTTCTCAAAATCAGCGTTTTTCTGTAAATGTAAGAAAATTCTGATAACAAAGAAATCAATAATTCAAAAATTAATTTCTAAAAATGAATTTGTCTTAAAAATATAATTTATTCAAATGAAAAAAAAGGTTAAAATTTTCATGGAAAAAAAATTCCAGTTTCGTTTTCGGGAGTTTATTTTCGGTTTCGTCTTTCAGCATACGAAAAAACTTCATTCCCAAAAATCGGAGCTCAAAAATTTAAAGAATTTTGGAAAGCTAATGAATTAAAGTTCAAATATGGATAATTTAAAAAAAATTGAAATTGCCGATTTTTACCCAGACGGATACCTTAAAATCAGCATTCAAACTTTGCACAACTTATAAACTATAGTAGTAGAACGATTTACTACTAAAAGTGTCTTGATTTCTTTTCAAATTCTTAAAATCCTGAACTTATCGAATCATTATGTAAATAAATTGCATGTATAATTTTTTATTGATATTCTATTCTCCTACGTAATTTTTTTAAAATAGAGCTCCTTAAAGTATTTATGTTGTGCATAAATAGTCTCTAAATTTCACATAATTTAGATGCTCACTTCCATATATATATTTCTTAAGGAAAATAACATGAATGTTAAATTTATCTACGAGATAAGAATAGCCTTGAAGATTTAAGACTTGAAATTAAGTTAAAAATTTAGAATTCAATTTATTTTCCCAGATCATAAGCTAAATTGTTAGTTAAAATTATAAATGCAAAACATTTGTGTTTATTTTTAAATATCAAAATTACAATTTTAAGTAAAAAAAATTACTATTTTTTTTTTAAGTTGGCATTTTGATTTTATATATTTTAAAATGACAAAATAAATACAGTCAAACCCCGCTATAGTGAACACGGTTTATAGTGAACGAAATGTTAAGTCCCGTGCCTTGCTATACACGTATAATGTTATTTTTTGTGGCGATAGTGAACCAAAAAAGTGAGGAAGTTTGATATAATGAACTTTTTTCTGTCTTCAACTGATTTTTTTCTTGATTTTTTTTGTAATTTTTATTTTAAAATAAATACATATACCGCTTTTTAAACCCATCTATAGAGGGGAATTTAGCGATAAGCTTCTTTTATCTCACTGCCCCATCCCTAAACAAACCAAGCAGATATTTCCAACCCTGGCAGATAATGCACCTGTAAGGTGTCAGTGGGATCAATATGCATTTTCTGTCAGGATTGCTCATCAGCTAAAGATTAAAAATTTTTTATTTAATTTTTTTTTGTAAGCAAGACGAAGAGTAATAAAAAATAACACATTTTTCGCTACTAAATAATATTTTACAGTCATTTATTTAAATAATGTGTAATAAAAGGGAGGAGTTTGGGAACCATTAGTTAAATTGCCTGCGGAACGGATATAGTGAACCAAAATTTCGGTCTCTTGAAGGTTCACTATACCGGAGTTTGACTGTATTAGTATTCTTGTGGGTTTGTTTTGAGGTGTACTTCTAATACGTCTATCAGAAATCCTATTTTCAAAGTGGAGCGGATAAACATGGAATATTGCTTTGAAAAATATTACTATATAATTTAATATGACTCATTTACTAAATCAATAATTTCTGTTAACTCTTTTGTGAAACATTCTTAACCGTGTATCATTTTCAAATATTTAAAAAGTTCTCCTTTGTAATAAGAGCAGGTCTAAAAGTTTATATATTCCATAACTCCATTATATAATATTTGGGTATACAATTCTTCCGTCTGTCACGTACAAAATAAATTACGTATCGATTTTATAATAGGTACAGAAAATTATATAGCGGTTTTGAAGGTATATAAATACTAAACGATTGCACAAAACTTTAACAAAATATTTATTATAAAATTCAGATAATAACAATTTGTTAAGTTCATTAGAATGATAAAAATTTTAAAACTTACCTATTATATTTGCAAAGAATATATATCTCTAAATGTATGCAATTTCCCAAGTCTTACACTTTTTCCCTCTTCGTAATCATAGTTTCTACAAATATTGCTTTTACGTTTCAGTAAGAAGTGGGAATATACTTGTGCGGAAAGCAAAATTTCTCGAAAGCATTATATAGTTTGTCTATAGAAAGGACTCCTCTTGTCACAAAGTCTTAGACCGTCGGCTGCCATGGAAACAAGAAATAGCGCATTTTAAAAAAGTGGCTTCTCTCACCGACCCGTGGCAAAACCTGTCTTAAATAGTGACACAACAACCTTACTTTAAATAGTCAAACCTCGTAACCATAGTCACTGCTTTTGGAGAATGGCGAGGGTAGTTCTTTCCATAGACAGACTATAATGGAGAGGGTAAAAGTGAGGAAATCATAACCTTTGGATGCCTATTTTATTTACAAAAAATATAACAGAGAGCAGTGGTGGCTCAGGAACCAGGTTCGAATCCTAACGATTTCCTGTAGATACGAACTCCGCACCCTGTTTGTACCGACCACAGTGTTGACGTAAAATATCCTTAGTGGTAGACGCATTATGGGTTAGAGTCGGGCTAATCGTTGGAGGCTTTCCTCTCCATGTAACGCAAATGCGGGTTAGCTCCATCAAAAAGTCCTCCACGAAGACGCACTTCTCCCAATATTTGATCTAAGAGTTCCCTTGTCTTCTGGGTTGGGTCGGCTGTTCAATGACGGTTACTAAAGAATTTAACAGTGTCACTAAAATCGTGTGTTAAATCCGTAAATTTCAGAAACTAATACTGAAATACTGTGACAAATTTAGAAACAATTTTAGAATTTAAAAAATTAGCAGAATAGAATGTTTGCTAACTAGTTTTTTATTTTTTGAAATTAATTAATCACAGATATTTTAAATAAAGTTTTATTTTTTAAGTCTGATAACAGAATCTCGTGAACTGGCAGCGACCATTCAGTCTCTACAAGAGCAATTAGCCAGAGCAGAAGCTTCTCTGAGTAACTTACAGGAGACAAGGAGAGATCTAGAACGAGAAATAGCCATCAAAGAGAACAGCATGACCGTTGATAAAGGCAGAGTTCAAGGAGTGAGGAAAAAATTTCCAGCCCAGCATAAATTATTGGGCCATTAAGAAGATCTCAAAGAAATGTCAGAGCAAACGTTGCTCATTCCAGAAAACTTCTTAGATACACATAACTAAAATAAAGAAATGCTTTAGAGGAGAACTATTGTTAGAAATGGTAGAAAAAATAAAACTTTTGATTTAATTTAGCATTGTTACTGTTCGTATGCATAGATTGCTATTATAAAACTATAAGCAGTTTAACTTGTATTTGTGAATGCTAGCTAGTAAAACACTAATTGTTAAGAATAAAAACTGGTAAATTTAAGTATCAAAGGTAAAAATGTTTAAAGTTTTGTTTACATTTATAATTATCCTGAATGTGAAAACATTTTTTTGTACTCCACTTCACTAAAAAGCTAGTCAGTCTAATTTTTATATCATTGTATTCATGTAATAATTTCTTGTATAATTTTTATACTAATTTCTTGAGAATAAAAACTGGCAAATGTAAATACTAAAGGCAAAAATGCTTTTTTTAAAAAATTTAAATTTATAATATCCTGAATGTGAAACCACTTTTTTGTTAGCAAAACAGATTTGTTTTGGAAATAAGGAATATTTTTTGTTTTTCAACAAGCATGAGGAAAACGGGACGAAGAACACGAAAATTTATTTGATGGCAAGAGATCAGTTGAAAGGCAATCAACTGTTTCAATCAAATCTCAGGCAATCCAGTTGGTTTTGATATTTTTCTTCTCTCAATGCACAGACTTAAATATTTTAGATATGGTAATTTTTTAAAAATATTTTTTAATGATAACTTTTTTAGACTATTTTTTAATTTATAAAGTTTTTTTTTTAATAATTATATAAACAAACTCTGCTCTCTTATGAACCTGTAATGAGCAACAATTTATTAATGTTTTTGGCGAAAAAAAATGATTTTCACGTAATCAATAAGACATTCAGAGTGTATTGTGCTTTTATCTAGCAAAATTCTGGAAACTTAATAAGCACCAATTTGGAATCGATACAAGAAACAGTTCATTCTAGAAATACTACTTATAGACAAGGTATGGCTTATAAGTTAATGACCTTCAGCAATAAATTATTCTTTATATATATATATCTTTTTTTAAATATTTCAGTGCAATTCTCATTTTAAATACACATTAGAATATTATTTTATTCAAACAAAACAGATAAATTGTGAAATGCTTCCCTGAAAACATCTCTGACTAGTATTAAAGAGAATTATAGAAAAAATTTTAAAATATATAACTTAATGCATTCAGATCAACACTTTAGAAATTCTAAAATCAAATAAAATTTGTAATTGATTTTTAAACTAAAACAAGTTTTCCTGATTATTCCTTTCATATTTTAAAATATAAATCAAATAATTTCAAATTAATTTACAAGTTCTAATACCTTTTTAAAAAAAATTTTAGAAAAAAAATTCCCCGATTTTTTAAGGTATATCAGGAAAATTTCAAATTAAATCCAGACATTTTATCTATACAATAAAATTTTTAATCGATAAACTTTTATTATTTTATTTGTAATGGTGTTAGAGTTTGCAAGCAAAAATGTATCATTGAATGAAGAGTGGAATTTTTACAACAAATAATTGTGATAGATGTTACAAATCTGAATAACTGATTACTGTTACTGACAATTCAAAGGCTGGTTATTTTCCAGTATAATGAGAAATTATTTTCCAATATAATGAAAGAATTTTCCACGTTTTTGTATTTAAAAAAAAGGTATTTTTCTGCAGTTTGAAGTAAACATAAAATTCCTTGAAGATTCTAGATTTTTCTATTCTTGCTGACTTGTGGGAGTCCTGAAATTTTCAAAGCAGATGACATTTTTTTACTCATACTTCATTTTGATAGCAAATACTAATTAATTATAATATATTGATGAATGAATGTACGTACTATGACATCTATAAAAGCGAATGAAACAAATAAATTTAAGATAAATCAAAGTTTAAAACTGATTAAGCGCAACCTGTTAAATTAACCTGTTCAACAAAATTAACATGGACCAAATCAAGTCTCAATAACTGATTACTGTCACTGACAATTTTAAGACTGGTTATTTTCCAGGTATGATGCACAAATTTTCCAGGTTTTTAAAAAAAGGAAAAATAATGCTATTTTTCTAGTTTTTTGAAATCAACATAAAATTCCTTGATGATTTCAGATTTTCCCTGTTCTCACTGACCTATGGGAGTCCCCAAATTTTTAAAGCAGATGACATTTTTTTACTCATACTTCATTTTAATAGCAAATACTGGATAATTATAATATATTAATGAATGAATGTACTAAGACATCTATAAAAGTGAATGAAACAAATAAATTTAAGATATATTAAAGTTCAAAACTGATTAAGCTCAACCTGTTAAAACCTGTTTTAACTTAAATATCCTCGATTGATTCAAATACTAAAAATTTCACATGGATTGACTCATCCTCATCAATTGGAGTTAAAGAGTTCAGGCCTAGAAGTGACTCAGAGCAAAAATATAATAGGAAATATAGGAATTCATTTAAGAAATTATAGGAATTTTATAGGAATGTTTTGAAAATAATATAAGAATCCCTAATATTTTGTTTAAAAAATATAGATTCAAAATTTGCATAGAACATGTACAACTTTTATTTATGTGTTATTCAAAACTAATGTTATGAAAAAACATTTCTACAAAACCCTATCTTGGCTTTAAAACTAAATGTTTTATTAGATAATCTAACTGGAGAAAAAAAGAACACAGATTGTAGACAAATTTTAGCTTTCTTGTCCAGGAGTAGGTTGGAATATATTTCTTAATATATTTGAATAAACCGTAGACTTATATCAGAATATAATGTTATGCATTTATAAAAGAATAATTAATAAAGTAATTATATTTTTAAAATTTTTTGAGGACCAGCAAAAGGTTTCAAATAGAAAATCTGAATAAAAACAATTAAGTTTATTAATACACAGCATTAGAGTTAAGAAAAAAAGTTTATTAGTAATTATGTTGGTAACACTAATTAATATTATATGAAAATTTAACTCCCCATCTTTGCAACACATGAACATAATCGAAACAATATATACAATCGAAAATAATAAGTGCAACTGGAATTAAAATTTAGAACAAAGTTATACGAATATAATACACTAGAATATACTAAGAGTGAACAACTCAGTTAGAATCAATACATATACGTAGAATTATTATTTTTTTATTAGTTTCAGCAAGCTTTTCAGTTAATATTTTAACCTGATTAGTTGCGGATTCTATGATTGCAGAAGCAATTCTCATTTCATTAAAGTCTTTAGTTTTTAATGCTTTTTGTAGGCGGGCATTACTCTCCTGCAGTAAATTCTGGGAAAGGCTTAATTCATCTTTTAAGGATTTCACATGATTTTCTAAATCACGCAACTTTTCTTTTGCATCTTTCTTTTGTTTTTTCCGCAATTGTTCCGATTCTGATAGAGATCGTTTTTCTGCGTCTATCTTAGCTTGGGAAGCTTCTTTTTCTTTATCTTCTTCATATGCTGAATGTGCTTTAGTTACAGAGTTCAATAATGAGAAAGTTATAGGAATATTTAAAATGTTATTATCATGCCTCCGAACTGCAATATGTTAAGATTGCCTATTAAAAAATTAAACACAAATAAAGCTGCATAAATAGAAAGAAAAAGATAAATTATGAAGGCAAAACTCCAAAATTAAGAAAAGAAAAAATAAACTTCAAATTTTTCTTTTAACTCAGAAAAACTCAACAGAACAAAGGGTTACTTAAAATTATTAAGAATGAAATACAGTAGAGAACCCGGCATGTTCGGGACCATCGCTATCCCAGATGTCTGAATTTGCCTGTTTTCGGGATATGCTAAAAAACATTATAGATCGATGTTTCAGCGAACCCAAATTACAATGAAAAATACTAACATAGTTTAAAATATGAAAAATAAATAAGGAAAGTTCTCCTTAGTTAAACAAATCGGAAGAAAACAAGATTTAAATCAATAAAAACATTTACAAATTAAGATAAGAAAAAAAAAATTCACACATTAAAAAAAAAAACTAAATCATATTTAAAAATAAAAGAAAATAGAAAAGAATCGTATCAACTGCGAGAGTTTTTAAAAATAAAAGAAAATACATAAATTATGATAGTAAAACTGCCAAATTAAGAAAATAAAAAACTTATGTTCACCTCCTCGTAAATCAGAGAGTAAGCGAAATCAGAAAGCCGCTCCTTTATGTTTGATTGACGGCAGCTTATCAGAAAAGCACCGTTTCTTTCCATCTCTGAAGAACTTCAAGGTTACAGAAGAAATATATTGAAGTTTTCTCTTTCAAAAACACCTCCCCCCCCCCACACAAGTTTTTTCTTTCACTGAACTCCAAAAATCAGAATTTCCGCACATCGATATAATTCAAAACGGCGGGAAAATTGAGCAAAATTTATCCCGATGTTCTAGATACCAAATAAGTGGTCCTGTACTGTACTTGTATAAGCATATCAGATATTTTTAAGTCAGACACCCTATTTTTTTAAAATTATGTTAAACAATATTTTTAAGAAAAAAAATTATCTACATTTCAGAACAGAATTTTTAATGCAAGCTTCAGTTTCACATTGATTTTAAATAAAAAAATAAAAAAAGATTTATGAAAATGAAATAATATTAATTTTCACCTACGTAGGCTGCAAATTGTTTAATTTTAACTCCCAAACATTTTATTGCACCTGTGTGGACTTTAAAATTAGACTACAGAATAACTAACATAAATGCTTTAAAATGAATTGCATTTTTTTTTCTACCTGTTTGGATATTAATCAAGTAATTGAATTTTTAAATTGCATAAAAATGAATAGCGATTTGAAGACCGAATTATATATAATACGAGTATAGCTCGGAAATTATTTTGCAAATCATGATTTTTAAGTAAGTTACCTACATAGGAATCGCGATTCATAGTCCAAAATCATTAAGTGTGACATTCGTAAATCATGTTCTTGAAAACCAAATCTCTTAAATGCTAACGATTTCGGATTCGTAATTCATCTAATGATTGTTCGTCGCGTGATATGTTTCGAAATTAAACTCGAGAAAGAGAAAAAATCACTTAATTACATTAAAATAATAAAAAAAACTTTTAAAAGGAAAACGAAAATCACTTTATTGAATCCGCATGACTACACTAAAATATATTGCTCCGTTCTGGGTTCCTTCTTTTCACACCCTTTCTATTCTATATCTTATTTAGAGATGTCCAATATTTTCTGGAACAGGTATTTGGAACCTGTTATTTAATCATACCTGTTATAAAAATAACAGGTTACTTCCAAAGGCCTGTTCCAAAATACTAGGCAAAAATTTTAATTCAATTATCTTGGCAAAAATTTATTTTTCTACTTTTTTAAAAAAATGCTAAACTGTTTTTTGGCAATCTTTGCACAGTTTACAATGAGAAAAAAAAATCACGTTTTATTTATTATTACAGGGCCGTAGCCAGACATTGCGAGAGTCTATACAAGTTTTGTATTTCTAGTATTATAATTTTTTTAGAGCTGTTTTAAATTTAATAATTTAACGAGTATAGATCGCCATATCTCAAGAAATTTTAAAGCTAGTTGGAAATATTGATCACACAATTAAAAAATATATTTATCCAAAGAAAATTGAATGTAAAAATTAATTTTAAATAATTATCTATTATTGTTTGTTATTTAAAATTAGAAGAAAACTAAAATTTAAGCTATGTAAATTTTACATCATTTTTGTGCAATTTTAAAATGCAAAATTTGAACATTATTGATCAAGTCGTTTCTAAGTTAAAAAATTTCAAAAAGACATGACTTCATTCGAATTTTGCATTGTGTCATTTAAAATTACGTAGTTTAAAATGATACATGAGTTAATGTGCCTTGGTATTCAAAATTGTGTCAACCATTATTAAACAAATTAGTATAAATTAAGTAATAATTTCAAAAATACATTGTATTTCTCTTAGTTAAACAAATCTTATAACAATGAATAAAAATTTTTAATTCGTTTAAATTTTTTTATTTTATTTTTTTATTTATTATTATCATTATTATTATTTTTTTTTTTTTTTTTTGTTGCATGGAATATGTAAAAAGTAAAATTAACAAGCCTAAATAGAATTAAAAGGAAAAACAAATAACCCAAATTCAACGAACAAAAGATCGGTTTAGTCAAAGAATTTGACTTATTATAGATAGCATTTAAAACGTGAAAATCCGATCAATAGAACAAAATGTTTTCAACAGTCTTTTTTTCCCCTCCCTGTAAGTGTAAGCATGATATTTCTAAACTTAAAAGCAATTTATAGACTTTAAAAACTGTTTACTTGCAGCAGCAAGAATTAAAAACTTCTCGAGTGAATAGCATACGTTGTAGTTCACTTATGTCGCACAAGAGCTGCACAATGGGCTATTGGCGACGGTTTGTGAAGCATCCCTGAGGATGATCCGAAGACATGCCATCACAATTTTGATCCTTTGTAGAGGGGATGGCATCCCCGCTTCGGTAGCCCGACGACCTGCACGCGAATTGGAGCACTTTACGGTAAAACAGTTTAACGAGGACCCGTACCGCACACCCTCGGTCCCTACGCAGACTGATCCAAGTGGTCACCCACCCGCACTCTGACGGCAGCCAGTGATGCTTGACTTCGGAGATCTGATGGGAACCGTGTAGCAGAATTTAACGATCAGTCCACTGCGGGACGTGAGTAGCATACGATAAGTTTTGTTACGTATATGTGAAATTATGGTGAATCTCAATATCTGTGTTTTCATAGTCTAAAAAATATAAGAGCTGTAATAGAAGTCATAAATTTTAGTTCCAATAAAACTAGATGTCGTTCTATAAACTTAAATATTAATTTCAATCATAAATTAATAATAGTACTTAAATTTCGTTTCGCTAAAATTATTTTGCGCCCGAAGTAAATCATTAAAT
Organism: Parasteatoda tepidariorum; assembly: GCF_982258835.1. Taxonomy (NCBI): domain Eukaryota; kingdom Metazoa; phylum Arthropoda; class Arachnida; order Araneae; family Theridiidae; genus Parasteatoda; species Parasteatoda tepidariorum. Next base: position 69,912,663 of record NC_141763.1, read on the forward strand.
GCCTTTTTTTTTTAATTTCACTCCTAAGGAAATGATTATTCTGCAATTATATTGTTAAAATACGTTTAGGGTGTCTTAAATTTCTTAGTAAAAAAATAGAGTTTCTATGGTTTAAATTTAAAAAAAATTTAAATTATTGCTAGTCCACTGCTCGCCCCCCCCCCCCCCCCGCTTGTGGTTCTACTTCTGTGTCTTAACAACCTATTATTAATAAAACTACCACCTAATATTTTAAATATGCTATATCGGAACAGCCTGTTATTTTTATCACAGGCTAGTATTTTGGAACAGGGAATATTTTGGAACAGCTAGTATCTGGAACAGGGGCAAATATTGGAACAGGCGCAAATATTGGAACAGGCGCTAGTATTGGAACTGGGAATATTTTGAAACAGGCAATATTTTTTCACAGCTAGTATTGGAACAGGGAATATTTTGGAACAGCTAGTATCTGGAACAGGCGCAAATATTGGAACAGGCGCAAATATTGGAACAGGCGCTAGTATTGGAACTGGGAATATTTTGTCACAGGCTAGTATTGGAACAGGGAATATTTTGGAACAGCTAGTATTTTGTCACAGCCTTTCCTAGTATTTTGCAGTTTAAGCTAATTTGTAGCAATGCTGGGCACGGTGACCTGTCTTCCATGCTCTTTGGATTTTCGGGCATATGATAAGCAATAAATATTTTTACTTTTTATTTCAATATAAAAAGGGGTTGTTAAAATTATTAAAACTATATTTAATATGTTCTAGACATCTTAGTATGTTTAGTATGTTCTATTCAAGCCATATTTAAACACTATATTTTCTTTATATGCATGCAAGCTATATTAACAAAGGAAGCCTACAGTTAGCGATTAAGGACTCAAAAACTAATTACATAGCTATTATTTTTTTAGGAACCTATTTAGGAAGTTAAGTAATGAAGTTTTAGGTAATTAAATTTATAAATTTTATACATTTAATAAAAAATTCAGAATATTTTGTTTGAAATAGTGAATTGTTTTCAATAGAGTAACTGTGCCTGCATTTACTTGAAAGTGCTCCACATTTTTTTTAATGGCTATTTCTGCTGCCTACTGTGTTTACTGTATTAATTACAATCGTCTTTTGGGGGAAGGAGTTTTACCTGGAGAATCCAGACACCTCTTTACGCCGTTGGCCCCCCACCTCCCTAGCTTTCGCTGCGGGTTTCTTTTTCGGCTTTCGTTTTGGAGGTCGAGATCGACCGTGACCTTCGAGGTCGCGAATTGACTCTCAATATCTTTAAATGAAGGCGTGTCCTTTACTTCCGTCGTAGTTATTTGTTGTGGTAATTCATTCAATGTTCTACGTGAAGAGTGATTTGTTATTTCGCTGAATTTCGTCCACTCGCATACAAATAGATGTCTCTCTGGCATTGCCTATTATTTTGTTGCTTAAGAGATTTATTTATTTTGAATTTTTGAAGAAAGTAAATAATATATTTTTAAATGATAATATTCTGCAGGAAAGGAAAAAAATCTGTTACAGTTAATTTGGCGAATTTTTGTCCCTTAATGGTTTGAATTTTACTTGATATAAAAATTATCATTAACGGCTACATAGTATGTGATATTTTTAAATTAATGTGCCAATTGTTTTAAAATGAAAATATTATTTATATAATCCAAGAAAAGTTTCGAATTGTTATAAAAAGGCTTGTTTCTTTAAAAATTATGCTAAATTCGTATATTGGTGTTTATTTTGAATATTTAATTTTGTTTTAGAAATGTTTAAAAAAATATCGGATTATGCTTTTGCTGTATTTAATTTGTTAAATGTTTTAGCTCGTGCAAATTGGTAAAGCTGAATCAATTAAATTTTAGTAAACATATATTTTTCTTAGTTTAAAACTATAAATTGATGTTATTCGAATTATATTTAAAAAGTTGCATTGAACTGGGTTGCAATGTATGCAGTTAGACTACTTTTAGGTATTTAAGTAAATGAAATTATAAATCACTATCAGTAAATTTCACTAAATTTATTATGTCAGAAAATATAAATAATTTTACGAAAGTGGCGTTAGAATGAAGTGATTAGGAAACAAAGGGATCGTAATAATAATCACAAAACAAATCTTTGAGGAATAGTAGTTAGAGGGTTAAACGAAGGCGAGAATATATTTACATTAAGCGAGTACCTTCAGATCTGGGAAAACGATCTGTTTCGCAAAAAGAAACGACGATGGTTGCGAAGTAAACATGGGGGCTGGTGAGCGGCAGCAAATAGGGGCTCCTGCCAAAATTGCAGGAGTTGAAAAAAAGAGTAATTTAAACACAACTTTGTTTACTAGATATTCGATTTAACAAATGATTTAAAATTAATCAGCTTTATTTATATATTTGAACTTACAAATTTTGTTACGCAACTGGAACCTCTATATAAGCACTAACTTCCCTGCTTTCTACAAAACGTAATTTGTATCAAATAAACATCTTGTTTAAAGCAAGTTTTTGTATAATCTATTTCGTAAAAAAGTGTACACAGTAAAAGAATTTAAGCTTATATTTAATTGAATTTTTGTCAACTTTAAATTCTAGAGGACGAATATTACGAAAAAATATAGTTGTAAATGTTTAGGTTCTCCTGGATATTTTAAAGCATTTGTGATAAATCATACACAGTGTGTCACGGATCGATTTATAATTTTTTTATTAGAATTCTTTGAGAACAAGAAACAGAGCATTTGGCTACATAATGTATAAATGGTATAGAATTTATATTTTGTAGATTAGACTTATAAAGCAAATATGTTTTATATTTCTTTTGTCACGTTTGAGCATTAAAAAGAAAATGCGTACTTTTTTGTGAGTCAAACGATGTTTTCTGAAAATTTGATGAAATAAATATAACGAAAACTCAAAACTAATACTTTGAATGATAAAAAAAGCCCCAGTAAACCTCAGTTTAATTCATAAAAGTAAATATTTTACTGAAGAAAAAAACGATACTGAATTGAAGAAGTACAACACACTTTTGAAATATGCTATAACACTTGTCTTTAAGAAATACAGATGTTATTTATGAATTCACAGAAAAATGTCTCAACATTATTTTTTCAAAATCTGTAGCAGATAAAAATAAAGGACTTCATAATCTTCTCTAAAATTGACTGAAGTTTTAAACATTATCAGGCAAATGACGTGTTAAAAGCTTGATTAATTGCTTTTTTTATTATTGAAAAACACTTAACAATAGAGAATAAAAGAGAAATTAATATATAATTGCTTTCATATAGTTTAAAAATTAATTAGAAAAAACCTTACCCATGGAAACAAAAAATACTTTTCCTAATAATATTGTGAAATTAATAGAAAAATATGTATCTGTTACAAAAATACTTGCCATTTTAAACTATTTTTCAAGTATAAAAAAGTTGAAGATTTTTTTCTAAGACCTGTTATTTTGGAACAGGTATTTGGAACAGGTATTATTTTGCATCGTAACAGCTGGAACCTGTTATTTGAAAATACCTGTTATTGCCCATCACTAATCTTATTCCACAAACCTCACATATATTTCTTTCACTTGCTGACGATTCCCTTTTACTTGTACTTGGTGCAGCTGGGTTAAGACATTGCAAACGGATGATTGGTTAAAGAATTTTTAGGTGTGGTTTGATGATTGACATCAGACTAGCGCAAATCGGGAGAGCGGACGTTGAGAAAGGATTATAAGGGAAAATTAAGGAAAATAATACAGAAAATATAGGAAAAAATAGGAAATATAGCAATTTTTCTAGATTAATAGGAAATATAGGAGCGCTGCGAGGCCTGAGAGTTGTGTGGGTCAGTAAACCATGATTTTGTCTACAACACAGTATTGATCTAGTTATGAAAAAGAGCAAGGAAAACTTTTTACATGCTATATGAATCATACATAAAATAAAAGCTAAAACATTTTTATACATATTTATTTAAAATGTATGTACACTATTTACAAAAAAATGCCATGAAGATATTTCAAATACAATTGAATATGTTACAGCTGCATATATTTACACCTTTTCTATAAAGTTACAGAAAATATATAATTAAATAAGTATTATTCAAGTATTTGATTGGACCTGTTGGTCATCAGAAGACCCAGTGTCTTGGGTTCCTGAAGTCTGCTCATCCGAACTAGTGGTAGAATTGGGTGCATCCTGCAAAAATTTAAGAAAATTATAACAATTATTAGGCACATCCTGTAAAAATTTAAAAAAATTATAACAATTATTAGGCGCATCCTGTAAAAATTTAAGAAAATTATTATAAAAATTATTTCTAATGAATCAGTGCTTGAACTCTGTGGTATTACTAGTCACATATGTAATTATATCCTCGAAATACAATGGAATTCCCGTTGTTTCAGAAAATATTTTTACCTACGGTAAGAAAGGTAAATTAATATTATTTTAATAAATTAGAATTATTTTTTCACACCAAAATATATAAATAATTAAAAAATAGATAAATGGTCAGATAAATCAGCAGTTCCCAAATTGTTTTCAGTTATGGAACCCTAAATAATAAACTTTCTTCAGTCGGATCCCCCACTTTATATGTTAAATATGTCAAGACAATTGTGAACACATTAACCAATAAAAGACTACTTTATTAGTTCCATCAAAAAGTCCTCCACCAAGGCGAATTTCTCCCAATACTTCCCTTTTCTTCTGGATTGAGTTCAAAATTACAAGCCTACGGAGTTGATGAACATTAGTAGTCATAAAACCAAAATTGGGTCGGCTGTCCAAAGACTTATAAAATAAGAGGATCGAAATTTTTTCAGTGTTATATCATTAGTAATCGTAAATTAGATTTTATGTTCATAAGTTGAATTTGTTGTCTTGGAGCAATGTCTATTCTAGCTATGAATTTGTTTTTGATGTATGTACACAAGCTGAATATGCCGAGTCTGAGTAAGGCAGGGGCATACGGGGCAGTTGCACCGGGCCCCCACATTACAGGGGACCCCCAAATCCAGTAGAAAGTTTATTTTACGTTACATTCTTTAATGAACTTTTTTAAAAAATATATCAGTACAGTGTAAAATCAGTCAGTTCTATGTTAGCTTCTTCATTAATCTGTCGTATGAACACAATCTATCTTACGTAAATCCATGGTTTATTAAGGCGGAATTCAGATAAATTTTCAAAATTACGATTGACAAATTTGGCCAATCAAAAACCTGTATTTTTACATATAGCAAAATGCAATATATTTACAAAAATACAGGCTTCTGATTGGCTTAATTGAGCCATTGTAATAGTGTAAACGTAGCCATAATGTCAGCAAGGATATTTTCGCTGCTAGATGTCTAAGTTAACAATCAGAAAACTGCATTCGGCATGATGGACATAGAATTAACAGAAAATCAATAAAATGGTCAGAACAATATTTTGTCAGACCATTGCAGGGGGAGGGACTTCATAGCTATTTTAGATTCTAGTCAATTTTCTAGTTATCTATAATGAGGTGAAATTTAAATACCTTAAAATTAAATACTTTTAAATTCCTCCATATTAAATACCTTAATTACTGAAGTAGTGAAGCAGAGGGGGCCCCGAAAGAAGTTTTTGCCCTAGGCCCCAATGACTCTAAGTTGGGCCCTGTGAATATGAATGACTTATGTGATTGAAAGAATAAAATAAAAAGAGCTAGCATTTTTGTTACAATGAAAATTGTAAAAAAATTGATACAAGTTTAATAATCAAAGTTCAAAATGTGTTTTTAAATTTTATTTCCACAGCTCATTTTCCAATTCTACATTTTTCAGATACAAATTAAAAAAAAAAAAATTCTTTTGTAGGGGTTGGAAGATAATTTTTTCGAAATTCATAATTTATCGAGTATGACCAGAGATAAAAGTTATTCAAATACATCTACGAGTTACTGTCGTTTTTTCATAGATTCAACTTTTTTGATTTGTTCGTGAACTATGTTTAAGTTTTCATGAAATATGCACAAAGGATCGTCACTAATAACGCCAGGCAATAAATCTTCATCCATGGCACAGAATAAGGCTTCTCTGAGCAACTCTCGAACCGATTTTGCGAGGGCATTATCGGGATGTTTTATAATATGCTTGGAGATTCGACAGACTCCCAGTGAACCGGATCAACAAATAGATGCTGCTTTAACACCAGAGAGAAAGGATATAGGAATAGATCAGACCGATTTTCATTCAATATCTGGCATATGTTTTAAAAAAGTTTTGTTGGGAATGACCAATTCTTCCGGTTGTAAAGATAGTTATGATATTTCTCGCCTCAGTATTTTAGATAAAAAAAAAATTTTTTTTATGATCTCGGAAGCAATTTTATTATTGGGAATAAAAGAATTGGCAGCGACATCCGTTTCTAAACTTCCTTTACAAATGAAGGATAATTAATTCAGTGTTTTCATTACAGCACGAGAATCTCGCATATTTTTTTCTTTTCTCGCATTAAAAAATTATTAGAGAGAAATTCGCGCATTCTATAATTCAATTTCAAAATTCATGAATTTCTCGCATTTTGGAAAAAGCTTCAAATCACGCCATTTAGAATGAAATCTGTTTCACTTTTCTTTCTGGATCTTTCATTATTTTCAACATCTGCCCCATTATCTAGCTTCCCTATTTACCAGTATACTGTTCAGAACCTTTTCGAACAACAGAACACAACCACGGAACCCCTTGCAGAACAAATTTCTCTGCAGCCACGTGTTTACCGTAGGTAAGGTTTCTTCATGTAAGACGTTCAAATTTTTTATGCACTTATGTAAGATGGACAAATACCTTGTAAAGGCAAAATCTTTTATGATGATGCACCAAAAATATTCAATGCTTTAAAAAAATAGAAGACGTTAAAAATGTATTATAATTAAAGAAATGATTTTTTTTTTCAAGAGTTTTTGCGTTTTTTTAGTTTTTAGAAATCTCACTTAACTTTTTGAAATCTCACCCTGCTTTTGAGAAAGGGTGAGGAATTCTCACCCATTTTTTTTATACGATGAAAACACTGTAATTGTAAAAAAAAAATTTTTTAACAGCATATTTCAATTCGACGGGATTTTTTCCCCAACTGACATGGTGACAAGCGTTGGTTTTTTCGAAATATTACCCAGGTCGTAATCAACCATATATTTGGATAAATGCAATCCTCCCGTCTGGATGTTGTTGGGTACATTGACGTACTTTTCAATGTTGAGTACTTGTCTGTGAAAGTGCTAGTTTGAGTCTAGATTTGCTATATTTATCTTAGTTTTTAGTAAAAATTTTTCTTTTCACTTAGTTTAAGCTAATTTTAATTCCCCATAACTTTCAAGGATATCTTTGAGATGCATGAATTCTGTATGGTCAACTTTACAAGAAATTACATATTCACAAACATCTTTGTACATACATTTGAGGAAATATTATATATTTCATCAGCAATGCTTCCCAAAAGAATCATATTTCGATGCAAGACTTGCAAAAGCCTATAAAAAGTAAACAGATAATAAAAAACTTGATTAGTTTAGAATAAATGTAGATACTGACAGTAGCAAAATCATACAATATAATATATGTACCTGTGTTTACCTAAGAAACAAACATCTTAGAATGAGCAAATTATATTTGAAGCTTCAATTAAATTATGGCTTTGCATTCAAAGTTTAAAAAAAACTTTGAAAGCAGATGTTGAAAAAAAATTTAAACAAAATTCTGAGCTGCAGAAATAAATCATGAAACAAAAAGTAACTTTAGTTCCATTTTCAGAAAAAGGCCAAATATTTGTGTTAAAATAGACAGTGATAATAAATAACACAATATTGTGCCAGAATAATTGTGGCATAAAGTGAAAAACTGATGCACGAAAGATCAATATCAATTTTATATACCATAAATGTTTCCTATTTAACAATTTTTTTAACTAACATTTATAATTAAATTACTTACTAATACAAAATACAGGGGTGATTGTGAGGGGTGATTTGAGGGAAATTAATACAATGAATGCCATGGGGGTCAGCGGTGACAGGCACTGAGTTTGTTCGTAGCGCCACGGGGGTCACCGGTTATTAACAAAGCCAAGACTATTAGAAATACATAATTCTAGTAAATTTTCAATACTTTTAATTTTTTTATATTATCGTTACTAAAATGGTTTGAAGAAATTAATGCAATATAGAACACACAAAAATAGTTTTATTTATATACATATATGACATGTAACCTTAACATGTTGAATGCCATGGGGGTCACTGATGACCTCAGTGAATTATATGCATCACGAATGATTACAAAAATTAACTGTTTTGTTGTAAATAATATTTCAATGCATAGTGAGAAAATCATTTTGGCAGGACAGGCAAGCCATGTAAAATTAGCGAGGCATTCAACGTGCTAATGACGCATTTAAAAAAATCAATGTTAAAAATAAATCATTGATATTTTCACAACATAAAATTCTAAATAACTTACATGCAGCATAATTTAAATTAATAATTATGTATAAGTTTACTTTTATCTCTAATTACATTTATTGTTCTACCAGAAAAAATATTTACACATGAAAGAGATGCTAAGTATAAATTCAATTTCTAATATTTTTAAATAAAATATACAAGAATTTTTATACATAAATGTGATTGATAATTTCTTGAAACTTCTGGATCTTGGATTTTCGGATCACAATCATCTCTGAAGATATGCCGCACCTTTAGACTAGCAAATTCAAGAAAAAAAACTACTTACAAGAATCCCAATGCTGGACTTTAAAATCTTGTAAATACAAATTATAGAGAAATTGAATTTTTTAATCGCGTGAATAGAAATTGCATTGTACGCTTTTTAGATACTTCTCTGGATAAATAAAAAACTTTTGATGCTGCTAAAATATATAATAATTATCTTCAACTAATTAAATTTGTTAGAAAAACTAAACAATATGATATAATTTTTTCATTATATTAACTTAGATTGCCCCTTTTGTTTTTGATGTGCCAGTCAAAAAAAAAAAAAAAAAAAAAGACAGCATTTCTTTTCCTTTAAAAAAAAAAAGAAGAAAAAAAAAAACTTCTGCATTTTCATGCCTATATTTAAGACTGGTAAAAGGCCTCAGGTATCTATTTTGGTTTCCCATATTTTGTGCAACAAATTCAGTAAATTTAAAAAGTGTTTTAAAAGATTTAATTTTATTTTCTCTTAATTTGGAAATAAAATTAGAATTCTTCAAAATAATAACTTTTATTATAACAAATATTTTAACTTCATTATGAAAAATAAAATTTTTTAATTACCTTTTATTAATTTTTAATAATTGTAGATGAGTTCAAAGTTTAATAATACAGAAAAGAAATTCAAATAATTTTTCCAAAGTTCGGAAATTCAGGCAAATCCCTAGCAAACTTTATTTGATTATCATAAGAAACTATACAATTTATTTAAAAAGAAAAATTAATATGCATTTCTCATAAAAATATATAAGCTATCTTAACCATAATAGTTCATTTTTATTCATAAAAAACATTAAAGAATACCACAATGAAGTTTTTTTTCCTCACTATTATAAGCAACAGAAGTATGATAGATTCATAATTAGATATTTCAAACATTAAGGGATTAAATACTTTTCATCTAAATTATTAAAAATTAAGCAAGGCAAGAAAATGCAAAATACAGGAATGAATAATTTTTAATGTTATAAAATAAAATGAAATTTACTGGTGCACTTCTATTGCTCTTCCTCTGTTTTGATAGTATTTTATGATTTTGATCAGAAAATTGTTTTCTTCCAGCATCTGAAAGATAAATACATTAACTTCAAAACATGAGAGATATTATACAAATAATTTCTTAATATATTCATTCAAAATGAAAAGAAAAAAGGATTAATATTTACACATACATTTAGCAGTTGTAATACTTTATTTACATGGTACTAGCGCTGCAAAATAGGCTATTACTGACTTACTTGGAAACATCTCTGAGGTTGATCTGAAAACATTCCACTCTGGATCGAGCCTTAGTTCTTCAAAATGACAATTCAGTGCTTTAACCACTGAGACATCACGGCGAAACTTATAAGGGGCCATTCAAAAAGTACATACATCCCGAAGGGGGGGGGGATTTGCTATTTTGTACGATGGAGAGGGGGGGTGGTAATATACAAAGTACGTACATTATTTTGAATATATATTTAATTTAATTTAAAGCATAATTATTTTAATTTTTATGAAAAAGAGGGGTAGACTAATAAAATGTACGTACTCTAAGGAGGAGGGAAGTAAGACCTTATGTACGGTAATGTATGAAGGGAGGGAGTTAAAATTTCTCCATTTTTTGTGTACTTACTTTTTGAACGACCCCTAATATATTTTTAAACTAAATACCTCTTAAATCATACTGCATATAACTCTACCATTTACAAATAGGTCAACAAAAAATAAATAAAACATTTATAAATACCAACTTAATTCTTTAGAGTCATATAAATTTGGGCAAACTGGATCCAAATAGGCAATAAAGAAAAATTTGGTTCAATTTATTCTCTTAATATCACCAGGCTCTATTAACATGAGAATGGAAAATAGAAGTTACCTCATTTATTATTTAAAATCTAGCGAAAGCAATCTTTTCATGTAATGTTGGATTTACAATATTACTACGGATAGTTGAAAGATAACCCTGTGATGTAGAGGACTAATTAACATGTGTTTGAATGCTAGCTTGACTTTGGATGGTCTTCACGTCGTAATACTTACCTGAAGGTAGTCTAGAAGAATTTGAGATAAAAATAACATTTTACTTCTTAGGGCAACAGATTTGTGAACTCAGAAGGGTTCAATAATCTTTAGAAAAATTGGTAACATATAAACTAGCAATCGTAAGTAAAATATTGAAGGCTATTACCGGGAAGAAAAAAAAATTCCTAACATTAGATGTCAAAAATCTATCAATTATTATTGGACATTTTTATTACCATTTACTATTGGACATTTTTAAAAATAAAGTCAAAACACAGTGCATTATAAGAAAATAAAATCTTTTTTAAAATTTAACTTTTAAGCAATCAAACTCAAATTATTATCATAGGCCAAAAGGCATAAAATTAACCTTTTAAAACCACTAAGTTTAAATGTATACAAGATTAGAAAGAAAATGTTTTCTACATTGGTACCAGTCCCAAAATAATGGCCAAGTTTTGACAACATCCAGGCAGTAGCATGAAAGAAACTAGAAAAAATATTCCTAAAGGAGAGACATAACACATAATCACTTCCAGGCAAACTAGTTTAACTTTTTCAAGTTCAAAAATCCTTTGATGCTTTGGCGATTGTAAAAGGCAAAAACAGGTACCAATATGAATAGGGAGATTTCCGTATCGTGATCTGTGGCAGAATTATCACCAAGTCTTGGAAACTTCTGGGCAGTGGCCCACGAGACTCTAAAAAAAAACATCACAGAAAGGGACCAAATCGAAAGGTATAACTCGTAGTCAAAGCCCCGGGCGAACATCTACATGTGTTTTTTAAAAAAATATGCAAGTTTAAAATCTATTTGGCACCTTGGCGATTGTAGTTGGCGCGACAGATCACGATATGGAAATATCCCCTCAGTATGGAAAACATTTCTTTTTGGCCTAAATGAAATAAAATTTGAACATTGATTCCAAAATTTATTAAATAACTATAAATCAGTACAAATATTCACCAATGGCACTACAACACTAATACATATATTTTTTTAAACAAGCATTTGAGATTGTTTCTGCACATGCCAGCTAGCTCTATTTTGTATATAAATAAGAAAGAGTTTTGAATGAGCATTAATTACTACTCAACACATTATGACTATAATGCTGAAAAAAACCATTACTGGTATAATTATCTAATCACAACCAGAAAAACTCCTTCGTACCTGTAATAAAAACAAAACAACAGCAACAAATCATTAGAGAAATTATTAAAAGCACACTAGAAGATACCATTATCATGGACGATCCGATGGACCCTATACACTTAGGTTGACTTGATGTCTCCCCTCAATACCTGAACTGCCAATCCACTTCTATTTTAAAGCGACATTCCCCTTTTATATTTTTCAAACTTGAGCATCCTGTGGGACTCCGTTGGTCTTCTGTTCTATCACCTCAACACTAATTTTAATTCATCTTGATGTTTTTACTCACTTGTATATTCGCTTTTAGCGTTTTTATCAACAAAAATAGACGGGAAAGGAAAAAAGAAGAAATTTTTTTTTTTTTATAATTGTATTCATATCTTTGTCTTGTTTTATTTTAGATGTTTATATCTTGTAACTACTCATTATGTATTGTAACACATACTGTATTCTCTGTAACTTAGTTGGGGTCTTCAATACTATTGTAATTTGGCTCAGTACAAGGGTGGGCCCTCCCAGCTGTTGGCATATGACTCTCGTATTTTTGCACTTTTTGCTTTTTATGTTCTTTTCTGTTTTTACTTGGTTTTAATAAAAATTTACCCGTATGCCCTGAATTGGGGCAGGTCGGGGTAAATATTTTCATAACATATTTAGAAGTGGAACACATTGGACATATACAAACCTTTTGAACCAATACATGGCGAGGTATTGAATGAACTTTGGGTGATCCAGTAAACAATAAAGACATTACAAATTTCTTTTATCTGCAAACTGCTCTCGACGCTAAACTAAATTTCAATATTTATTCCTTGGCAAATAAAGATTACATCCCAAAAGATGTAGACCTAGATTTATTTTCCGCAGAATTGTGTTTTCTGCTTAATACTTAACATTAACAGAAACGTTATTTACAGCTTATTTCTGCTAAAATCAAATTTCGATTAGAGAACTTAAAGAGAAAACACTAAAATTTTGCAATCGATAATTATTTTTAAGGCAGGTATCGATATTATTTTTGAACATTTCGCCAATACTTTGATAAACGGATTGGCAACAAGTCTAATTAGAATCATATTTGTTCTCTGAATTTTGGTTCTTGTTTAATTCGCGATCGCAACGCTCGAATACGCCATCTGGGGAGAAAAACCAATTCCATGTCGTAGCTATTTAAGGCTGGGATTCAACTGAAACAGTCTTAAGACACGCCACTCGACGTATGCGACGGTCTTAAGTTCGGGAAGTTACGCCTATCGCCTTAAATAGCTATTCAAGTGAAACACTTGCGTCGTATCTTAAATGTACCCTGGCTTAAGACGGGGATTTTGTTACCTGTTTCTCCCTACGATCAGCAGTGACGTCAAAATATTTTTGTCCAATCAGATTCTTTTGCACAGTGAATAAACAAGAAAAGAAAGCTACAAGCATATATCGCATCTCGCGTAATAAAGCTTCTTTAAAAGCTCCATGATTAGTTTCCGTTTATTAATCGTTGATGTTTTAAATTTATTTGAAAATAAAAATATAAATTCGAAAAATGTCTACGAAGACAATAGTGATTGCAGAAATTTTCAATGTGATCCAACGAAAGAAAAACAATTAAGATTTAAATAAAATCATACACATATCTAATAACAATTGTTATTTTTATTATTAATAGTTTTAGTTCTAAGGTGTTTAAAAATTTTAATAAATAAATTTAATGATGGTAGTAAAAGAGAAAGAAAAAACATTTATTTATGAAATAAATTAAAAAGAACCTTTATTTTGTGCATTGAATTAATTTTTAGTTTCCTATTGGTTAATGCAGTCTTATAAATGAAAAGTAACATATTTCAAATAATTAACAATATCAATATTAACTTCAAAAATTACTGATGCTTATTCTAAGGTAGAAAGGCTTTATAAAATATTTAACTAGTTTGCTAGACATGAGAATAATAATTTCTCATAGCACATTTTATATGTATAAAAACAATATTTTTATACAACTCAATTACAAATAATAATTTAATTATCTATGCAGTGCTGTTTGTTGTTGAGTGTACTTTTGAATTAATTGTTGTTAATCACTTTAAAAAAGAAAAACAATGAAGCTAATGACTATTAATATTTTAATAAATGCATTGTCGTATGCTACTTTTAATGAGATTAAACCGTAACACTGAATCCTACATTTGCCAAAAGTAAATATGAGATATATGTCAGTTGAGTGTGAAATTGTTTATTAGAACAAATTCTTACTCTTAAGAATGACATTCATGAGTATAAGCTTATCAGTATGCTTTAATTTATCTTGTGCCTTTTATATATCGATTTCTATCACATTAAGTTAACCTGTCCCTCTTTTAGCAGAAATGCACTTCAAGGGGAATAATTTTTGGAAGAAAAAAACTTATCTTTTAACATGATTCAAAGCACTTTATTCTCAAATGAATACCATTATAAATTGAACAAAAAAGCTGGAACTTAATTTAGTAAAATCCATATTATAGTTTATTTCTAAAGTTGCTATCAGTGCTTCTTGCTTCTTTTTAAATAAAAAACAAACTTTAGACCACTAACTTTACAGATAATAAATTAAAAATAATTGAAAATAACTATGAAAATAAATATAAAATTGAAAAAGACTTTAATTCAATACTACTAATCATTATTCAGAAAAGTAAAATTTCTAACTAATTAATTCTGACTTAATTTATGTTATTTTCTAAACTTGATTTTTGGTTTAGAATAAAACTGCATTTAACAGATATTTTGAAGTTAGTCAAACTTAGATTTAATCATATTATGATAGACTTTGAATCAGTAGGTTAGTACTCAATAGATTTTAAAATCGGTTATATATTATTGATCTTTTTTGCGAGAAAAATGTATTTCGATAGCCTAAATGCTATATACAAGTTATTTTATGTATCTAAACAAACTGACTTAAAAACCATATTTGATAACTACTTTATGCTAATCTGCAAGAACTAAAAAATTATAAATTTCAATTTACTATTAACATGTACCTAACAGTAAAAGATAGACTACTTCTGAATCTTATTTACGTAATATAACTTTAAATTTTTTCTCAATTAGTGAAATTTTCATTACAAATATTAATACTAATAGTAATTTTAAATATTAATTAGGGTTTTCACCACTTGTCATTTTTTAAAAGAAAAAAAAAAACATTTAGCAACAGAATTACAAGAGCTAATTTCTTAACCCAAATTTATTCAAGTAAAATCAAAGAGGAATAGCTATCAAAATATGGAAATAATTCTGTTAAAAATTTTCAAGTCTCATCTTTTAAATTAAATACCATGAAACAGTAAATGCGCTTGAAAGTGCTCATTAAATTTTTCCATGATTTTGAGTTTAGAATATTAACGTTGTTTTTCGTTTTTAAAAATTTTATGTTATTATTCAACATTAAGAGTTCAGCATTAGAGTTAAAATTCACCATTAAAAAATCATTAAGATTATTTTTATTTTATAATTTTACCAATTGGTAACATAAATAATGAAATGTGTATAAAAAAATATCTGTTGAGAAACGCCTTTCGTATATTATCCAAGATTTGTTTCAAGTACTCATACATAACAGCACTTATTTATGGAAATTAGTATGCTCTTCGTAACAGAGAATACAATACATATATTTTGCATACTATATGTGATAAGGCAATTTAAAATTTGATCACAGTATTTTTAAAATTTTTGATACACATATAAAACAAGTCATCAACTAAATACTATTGATTTAACATAACCCAATAAAGAGACCTATAAATCCTAACTAATAAAAACTAATTGCAAATCTGCAATTAGTTTTTATTAATTGGGATTTAATTAAAAAATTTAAATAATTGTTTGAATTAATTGTAAGCACTCTTACCTAACAATAAAAGACAGTCTATTCAACTTCAGAAACAGGCAATAATTGTATCCTGATCTTCAATCACTCCTGGATGTTTTAAAACAAGCCAACAAATTTCTGCTAGAGTGTATGGCAATTTTTTATTACACCATCACAAAAGCATAAATTACCAAGCTTGTAAGCATTTCACTTCCTAATTTCTGTAAAGTTTACATCCATAAACAGCAGTTATGTCTGTAATAAAATAAGTTCACACAGCCAATATTTTTTGGGAGATTTTCGGATCGTAATTTATTGCCAAGTCTCGGCAATTTCTGGGCAGCGGCCCACGAGAAACAAAAACATCACAAAAAGAATAACTCGTAGCCACCCACGGGCAAACATCTACATGTTTTTTTCTTACAAAAATTTGCAAGTTTAAAATCTATTTGGGACTTCAGCAATTGTAGTTGGCATGACAAATCATGATACAGAAATAATCCCATATTTTTAATGAACATATAAGTCTAAAAAATCAGTAATTGTATTTCTAAAATTGTTAAACATGTTTTATGATAGGATTTCAATAAATATATCTTTATACAAAACCAACTTTTCTACAAAAATAAATAATTTTAAAAAAACAATGAAAAAGTTATTCTTAGTTTAAAAGGTAAAAATTTAGTGCATTTTGTAGTATTAAATGTTAGCAACAGTTAAATCTAAAAAGATAAAGAGTTAAAAGTTATTAACAATTAAAATGAATAATAATTATCATAAACCAAGAATCATTAAGGGGTTTAAAATTTTATAAACCTAAGAACTCAAATAGACTATCCGTAAGCATATCAATAAAAAATAAGCATAATTTATAACTGTACAATAATAAAGATAACAAAATGTGTATCGATACAATTTTAACTAAATTTCGTAAGATTACTCGCTTTGTAACCAAATAAATTACTTACGTATGAAACGTGTACTTTTAAGAAAAATTTATATTCGATAATAGCTTTAGTTCAAAACATAACAACTTTGATGAAGATATAAAAAATAGTCAAATAAAATTTACATACAAAAGAGTTTAATATGCACACATTAAACAATAGAACTCTTACGTTTTACTTCAGTTCAGGAAAAATAAAATTAAACATACTTTTTTGTTTACAGGAATAAGAGTAAAAATAAGGTGTTAGGTTCGTATTTATTTATCTTTTTAAAACAAATTTTGTAGACATTATTACTAATAACAAGTGCAGACTGATAAATGAGAACGATTAAATCACTAATATTTAAGAATTAACAAGTAAGTTTTGTTTCATGAACACCAACGGATCATCATATCAAAACAACACAAACGCCATATTGGATTAGGGCGTCTTAAGTCAGTCGAACCACCCGTCTTAAGACCGATTTGTCATTTTCAGCGTAAGTGTTTCAGTTGAATTGAAACCACCATAGGCGTAACTTCCCGAACTTAAGATCGTCGCATACGTCGAGTGGCGTGTCTTAAGACTGTTTCAGTTGAATCCCAGCCTAAGACGTGCTAACTAGTTTTAGTATCTCAAATTATCATGAGTCGTATAATTGTTAGAAAAAATTTGAATAAGTTAGATAAATCGCACTGTTATGTCCCTCTTTGTTCGACGTACGCTTTAAAAAATCCTTCTGTTAGTTTTCACATATTTCCAAAGATTTCTGACGGAAAAAGACGCCAGCAATGGATACACGTGTTACGCATTGGAAAGGATGTGAGTTCTGGAATGCGAGTATGTAGTCAACACTTTAAAGCTTCAGACTTCATATGTCCTGGTAAGTAAATTACTTTAATAAACTTGCCCTTTCTTAATTTCAATTTTAAGCATAATTTAAGTTATTTAATGCATTCGTAAACAAGGGTAGATGTGTGCTGCAGTGGCTATTGATTTAACATTCCAAGGTTCGCATGATTTGTGTGTTATATTTTTATTTATCTATTTTTGAAATCTTGATGAAAGAACGTTTTTTAATCTTCGTAAACAGCTATGCATTTGTTGATTACTACAGTAATCAAACAGATTCATTTTCAAGTGACAGATTTAGTCGATAAGAAAGTAATAAGTAAAAGTAATTTAAGTTGATAAAAGAGTAATAAGTTTACTATTTTATAAATATAAAATTTCGTATTAGGAAGACAAAATATCTTTCATGCCCAGTGTTCCACCAATTGAGATTGAGCTTATTGTAATTCAATTTATTTACAAAGTATATGCAAATGCAATCATACCACGTTTTACATGTGTCTTCCATGCAAGTTTTTTTAATAAATTGTGAAACACATTTCCATATTTTAAGAAGCTACTTTTTGGAAGAAGTGTTTGATTTTTATAATTTTCTTTTGACTACGATTATATAATCAATTTTGAATTCTTCAGGGTTAATTTTAATCAAACTAGATTAATTATTAGTTTTATCATTGTGTTTATCATAAGTGTATACTATATATTTTTTTAAATCAATTCATTGTGTAATTTAATTTCTGAAACTGTGTATGTTTTTAGCAATTATGTGTATATTCAATCACATACTACCAACCAAAGTAATTCATGTTTTCATGCGAGAATGTTAAAAGGTTTTCAGTATTTTGAAATAAAAACCAGAAATTATTTGAATGGTGAAATTTTAATTTACACTTAGAATTACAGAACTGTTTCTACAAGAAAAAAATTAGTTAAAATTCCTTGCTCTTCTTCTGATTAATGATCTGTCCTTGCTTTCAGATATTCCTACGCGGAGGCCTAATTTAAAAAAGGATGCGATTCCTTCTGTAAATCTGCCGCCTTCTACTGTAATTAACACCTATGTTGAAAGAGCGAAGAAGATTGCCATAGAGCGTGCTAGGCGCCGAAAAGCTCTTGAACTGTAAGTGCTTTCAAAATGTTAAGTGGAAATATTTTTGTATTTAGGTCCCTTTTCATCTGTTAACTACAATTGCCAAAGTAGCAAGTATTTTTTTTGTATTTATGAAGAATTATGTATGTTGGTGGTGGTTATGAGTTATCCTCATTAAGTTTTGTTTGTTTTATTTTTTAAAAAATTGCATGCTGCTTTTAATATTACCATAACTTAATGAATATTTTGGTGCAGGTGTCTATAATAAATTTCTTTTTAAATGTTTATGATAAATTTTGTAATTTTAACGAGAAAATTAAGCTATCACTTATCAAAATTTTATCAGTCTCTCTTCTTAAAATTTTTTTTATTTAATACACTTTAACATTATCACTTTCAATCAAAGTTAAAATAATGGACTAGAACTGTTAAATTATTTAATATTTTTTTCTATATTGATTGGTGAATGCCGTAAGTATATTAGGTTTTTATCAACTGTCAACTATACTGTTAAGTTAATATCAAATTTTTCTTTTACAGTCTATTTTAAATTGCAAGATAGTACTTGGCAATTTTAAAATGTCTAACTTTATAATTGGAATCCTGAAATGTATTGAAAATTAAGTTGACCTAAAAGATGTAAGACTTTTAATAATTAGTAATGTGGTATTACAGGGCAGAAGGGATTTTCATTAGATTCCATACAAGAGTCTTAAAGGTTTTTTATTTTTAGGAAGAAACAAGCTGCTCCCCTTGTTGAGGCTCCTTCACTTCCCGAGGAAGAATGTCAACTGGAAGGAGAGGCTGACAGTGGCTTGCTACCTGATATACCACCTTTGAAGTTGGATAAAAGTGTACAAATATATAGTGGAGATTTGGCTTCTCCTATTTTAGTCAATGTTGCAAGTTTCACGGAGAAACAACTAAATACTGCTACTGGTTTAACGTCATTCCAACTGCTTTATCAGATTGTTGCTGACGTGGGGCCTCGTTTGACTAAAAGGAAGATTGATGCCACACATCAGATATTTTTAACTTTTCAAATCATCAAGCAGAATCAGTCCTACAGCTATGCTGCTATTCTGTTTGGTTGTACACCGAATTTGGTTAAAATTATTTTTAAGGAGGTAAGACGTGGATCAATTTATGGCTTTTCATATACAGGGACTGTTTGTTGTATTTTCAAATTTGTAATTTTTTAAATTTTTTATCCCTAACAGGTTATCACTGCTTTAGCTGATCATTTTCAGAATTTCATATTTTGGCCAACGAAAGAACATGTATTGGAGAACATGCCAAACTGTTTTAAACATTTTCAAAATGTACGTGTAGTGTTTGATTGCACGGAGATTGTTGTTGATAAACCAAGCTGTCTGAATTGTAGGGTTAGGACTGATTCAAATTATTGTTCGGACCACACAGTTAAGCTTCTGGTTGGCTGTTCACCAGGAGGCGTAATCTGCTTTGCTAGCCAGGCATATGGTGGGCGAACCAGTGACAGTTGCATCATTCGCCAAAGCAACGTGCTTCACATGTTAGAGCCCCTGGTGGATGCTGTGATGGTGGATAAAGGTTTTAAAATTGAAGACGTATGCAAAGAGAATAATATAACTCTTTTTAGGCCCCCGTTTTTGAAGCAAAAGACACAGCTTGCAGAAAATCAAGTTTCAATGACTAAAGTGATTGCTTCCGCTAGAGTTCACATTGAACGGCTGAACCAAAGGTTGAAGATTTTCAAGTTGTTAAATGCCACTTTTATTGGTTGCCATTTTTATTTTAACAACCTTTGTCGTTTTACCAAGAAGCACTTAGCGTTTTTTCTCTTCTTATTTTCTGTTCGTAAAAGCAATTTTTTCTTAGAAAATGAAATATCAATTGAACTGTTTTTTAATATTCGCGATCGCAACGCTCGAGTACGCCGTCTAGCGGGAGCCTGTAAATATCAGACATTAATTTATCACGTTTTCATTTAGTTCCATCAAAATCATTGACTGAATCAGACGCCATTTTTTAGCAGCAAATACGAAACAAAATTTCCCTAAGGAAAAGGCCGAAGAACTTGAAAAAAATCTCCGGAATATTAGTAAATCTTTCAGGAACAGAACACGCCCAACATTTGAAGAAAAATTCCTCAATAATTTTTAATTTCTATTATCAACAAACTTGCAACTGATGACTTCCGATTTCGGATATTGTTACAGATGTGTGTATTAAGGTAAAATGCATTTCTTCTGTCTTCAATTCATTACGAATACTAGCCCTTGATTCCCACATTGACTCTGATTGAGACTGGATCATTCCATTTATTTCAAAGGTGGGGAAAGTAGAAATTGCTGCGCATGCGCCGGATTTACTCTCACCAGGGTTGCCATAAGTAGTATTTTCAATAATACGTATGGTAAGTATTGTTTCACTAAAAATTAAAGATAAATAATTTTAGTAATAAAATATAAAATAACATTTCTATATAGTATTTTTTTTAAAAAGTGTTGTACAAATGTTTTTTTTTTTAAATTAATTTTTATGTCAAATAGAAGTGCCCCTCTAGTTTTTTTAAAGTAAAAAGCGATTTTTGAAATAAGCCTACTGGATACATCTCGATTTTTACAGTGACCATGATAAACTGTTAGATATGGAAGCCACAAACTAAATGCAAATTATTCAAGCTTGGCGATGTTTTAAATAGCAGTCGCCTTGGAAATCAAGCTGTACCACTAACCGTTCGTTTTGTACTAGTCAGTGGCGTATCTAGGGTATGGCAGGTATGGCGAGAGCCATGGGCGCAATATTTGAAAAGGGCGCAATATTTGAAAAGGGCGCAAAATCAACCAACACCAACGCTTCTTTTTTTTTTTTTTTTTTTCAATTTTTCGAAATATTTTGATATTTTGTTTGTTTAAAAAAAAAAAAATTTACATACATACAAATAAAAATTTTAAAAACAATAATACAAATTTTAAAAAAATAAATAAAACATTGAAAAAAATCATTTAGAAAACTCTCCAGAATGCAGAATAAAAACTTCCAATGATCCGATCCTCAGATAAATCTTTATTTTTCCAGTACCACAAGCAAAAAGACAAGATAAACATCTCTTCATATCACATTACCAGGATGTAAAAGGGCAATTATCCGGGTATGAATAGAACACCTGCAGGCAGAGAATAGCCCTTTGGTGGTGACAGAGGGCAAAGAAATGTGAAAACCATGGGGTGTCCCTGTCCAGTTTATAGAACCCTTGCTGTAAATTGGCGTAAATCCTTCCAAAAAGGGAGGTTTTGCCACACACGGTGGGAATGACTGTCACAAAACATTTAAATACTAAAAATAGGATGTGCCTCTGTTGCTTAAACCAATGGTAATACTTAACAATGAATACACCCCATCTATTCTTTTTTTATGAAAAAAAAAAGACAGTCATAAGTGTATTTTAAACGAAGTGTTAGGATTTTCTTATTATCAGGGATTAAATTGTAAGTAATCATTTCTTATTTATGAATATGAATTTCTTATTATGAATAATGCTCACTTTATTATTTCACGTTATATTTTGTAGCGATCGATATATTTTCTAGCAATGCTCAACTTTCTTTAAAATATTTTATTGAGTGGTAATTAAAAACGAAACCATGCACAATTTAAGATAATTCTGGAAAAATTTATAATTTTAACCTGGAAAAAAATTATGTTTCACATGATTTTTTTTAATTATTTATTAATTATACGTAGAAAGGGAAAATGGTTTTACATTAAATAAACAAAGAATCATACAATAAATATAACTACACGGAGCAGAGCAAGTTTGCATCTCTGTATATGTAGATTGAGAGGGGCGTTTACTACATTATAATATTTTGTTTTTGTATATAATTATTTTATTAAAAAAATCATTTAATATGTCCAATGATATTTTGGTAGCAAAAAGTGAACTTTGTGTAATTAAATGCTCGTTATTGTATTATTATTATTAAAAACAAAGTCTTAATGGAAAAAAAAAACGAATGTTATACATGTTATAAATGTTGGAAACATAATTTTTCAAGTTTCCTGAAAAATTATTGCAATAAGTAAACATTTTTGCGTAAATTAAGTAGCATTGGCTCTGTTAAGAGTGCCAACTACAAAAAAATAAATTTCTTTTCATTCATTAAAAGATTTTAGGTTTAAACACTCATAAAAGTTCAATTTATTTATTTTTAACTAATTAATTTATTTTTTAATGTATTTATTTATTGAATGAATGGATTAAGGAACGTATCTGTTAATTGCTCAAACTGATTTTCTTTTTTGCTTTCAAGTCACAGAAATATTATTCACACATAATTTTAATTTTAAATTAATAACTTAGGCTCAAGTTTATTCGGATAATGGCTTTGTGAAAAAAAATATCGATGGTTAAATCCTTTATTTTATATATTAATTATTTGTTGCTTGTAAACTGAAGTTGTATTTTAATGTAAAGGTTTTCGATTGGGTAAATTTTTAACCGCTTAAAATTTTAAACTTACTTATCACCCCAGACAATATTTAAATTTTAGAAAAATGTGTGTGCATCATTAATTGTTTAAACGAATAACCGCTAAGACAAAAATGTACGTTATTAATAATTATGTATTTGACCATCTATGTGTTTGGATTAAATTTGATCATATGAATTTTAAATAGTTATTTCTGTAAACGTGCATTTCGTCTCTATCTTTTTTTTTTTTTTTTTTTTTTTAAATATATTTTCACCTAATTGCCGCTTGAGTGCAAAATTTAAGAAACGACATTTTTTTTAACTAAGGTTTAACGTAGTAATTTGGTCACATAACAGCCTACTTTGGTTTTAATAAACAGTAATTATAGAAATTTCTTTGAACTATTCAAAATATTTAATAATAATATTACATTACCTTCCTTTAAAAAAACATTTTGTCCCCACGAAAAATAATATATATTTTTTTAGGTAATTCTTTTAGTAATTTTTTTATCATATCTTTTATGGATTTTTTTAACAATACCCTTGGTACAGTAGCCATGGCTATATTTGGAAAAATAAGATTATTGTAAAACAGTTTTTATTTATTATATTAATTCAGAATATTTCTGCTTAGAATTTAAGTTTTTATCCTTCATTTTATTTATTTATTTATTTTGTGAAATATGCGAAAATTGTGTGACAAATATGAGCAAGAGAAATTAATGTGTGTTTTTAACATTTTAATATTAGTGCAGATTTTCTAAATGTGTTTTCAGTTATTATTGTACTTTTGTTTGTTTTTTGTTTATTTACATAAAAATAATATTCTATTTAGTTCAAATTTAAGGGAAATATATTAGGGGGGAGGAGTATCATCATTACGATGCACAGAATTTCGACCTGTTTTCTAATCTAACCTTCTGGGGAATATTTTGAAGATCAAAAACCTAAATTCGATAAAAAATGTGTTTATTAAGGGGAAGTATGTTTACGTTTTCATATTTGATTTTATTGCTCACGTTACTGTATGTACTAATTTTTCAGCTTATTTCTATGGGTTTAAAGAAAAATAAAGTAACTTACAATTTTATCGTAATATTTTGTAATTTAAAATAAAAGATTTAACGTTTTCCTATCGAACCATTAAAATTGTAATAATGCATGATTATCTGATACTAATAATTAGGATTATCAAAATTAATTCTTTTTCTAATTTGCTTGATGGGTTCCTACCACCTTCAGACTTAAGTGTATAAAATGAACAAACAAGAATTAAAGATAAGAATTTTTAATTTAAATATACAAACTTTTTATTAAACATATAATTCTTTTGAATAGTTCCAAGTCTACAATACGATTTTTAAAAAAAGTTTTATTATCCTAAAAAAGAAGAAAAAATGCGAAACGAAACTGAAATGTCTAGACTTTAACTGCCTTTATTTTCCTTTTAAAAATTTCAAGCACAATGCCGGAAAAATATGTACATAGTGGTTTCCATTTTCTCTAACTACTTTAATATTAATTATTAACAATATTATTAAAGAAGGTTTTTCCTGAATTGTCACTTATAATCACCCGAGTTTAGAATATCGATGGAATATCACAAGGATTTAATTTTTTATCTCTCTTAGCTAACTTATTTTTGCACTATTATGAAAGGAAAAAAAAATATACTCTTAATATTAAATTTAGTTTTAGATTTATTTATGATGTAATTATCTTTAATTTTCAAGGTTATACAATTTTATTAAATAATATTTACCCCGAAGAATTCATCTTGATTCGTAATCATGATGATAATATTAATTTAAATTTTTTAGATTTGGTTATTATAGAAGAAGAAAATATCTGCTTTGTTGATTTGAACGATAACAGAAATGATTTCAATTTTAATATAAATAAACAAATTTCTTAGAATTCTAATATTTCTAAAAATATCTATTTAAATACCATTTTTAATCAAATTAATAGAATTAAAAGAACATGTAGTAATGTTTATTTATTAAAAAAAAAGTTTTTTTTTTTTTTTTTTTTTTTTTTTTTTTTTTTTAAAGTGGCAAACTCTTTAAAAATTTGATAAAAAACAATGGATACCCAACTTAAGTAATAATATTCTATGTGAAATTATTGAGTTAATTGTATGTCATTATAAATAAGTTTATTCAAAACTTCTTGGTTAATTTATATAATTTTATAATTTATATAATGTGCAAATCCATTTCGGGCAATTTCATAGCTAAAAATATGTGCAAAGCGGCAAATCATGTTCCTTTCCCTGTTATATAAATGTTATTTTTCTAAAATCATTAAAATTGTATGACTAAATATCAACCTTAATTATCATAAACTTCTTTAATTATCCAGTATAATATCACCTTGCGCACATCCATTTTCAAGCCAATCTTTGGTAACTAACAAATTAAACGCGCTTCAGTAAGAACGCGCTTTAAAACAAATCCCTCTATTTACGCTTTTACCTCAATTTGCGTTTCTGTTTTTATATTTTACAATCTGACAATTTTATTACGGAAATATTTTAAATCATTCTTTCAAAATTTTCCCGTACATGTAAGTTCATTTGAATTAGCTACTCGCTTTATAGATTTTGTTGTGTGTTTTGTTCAGTTTTTTCTTTACATTTCATTTTCTGCTTTTTGCGTGATATTTATTACTTAATGTGTTCTATTTTGTTTCAAAAATTTTTTTTGAGTGTTCCTCGCACTATTGTATTGATCCTGCAATATTTTTTGTATCAAATAATGTATTATTGTCACTATTTAATCAAGAGTTTCGTATGTAATTATGTGTAGATGCTTTTTTGTTATTATTTATAAGTATGTAATGTTTGCAAAATTTAATTACATTAAGAGCGTCGTTTTTTTTCCCAATGAATTGTAAATAAATTAACTAAATTGATTATTTGGTTCATTTATTTTTAGAAACATCCTGCAATATTCTTTGCATGAAAGAATGTATTATTGTCAATATTTAATCAAGAGTTTCGTATATAATTATGAGTAGATAATGTTTTTAATTTATTATCTGCTAGTATGTAATGTTTGCCAAATTTAGTTATATTAAGAGCATCGTTTTCTTTAATGAATTGTAAATAAATTAACTAAATTGATTACTTGGATCAATTATTTTTAGAAACTTCTTGCAATATTTATCGTATCGTTGTTGTTGTTGTTAATTTACGTCGCACCAGAGCTGCACAATGGGCTATTGGCGACGGTCTGGGAAACATCCCGGAGGATGATACGAAGACATGCCATCACAATTTTGATCCTCTGCGGAGGGAATGGCACCCCCGCTTTGGTAGCCCGACGACCTGCGCGCGAAGTCGAGCACTTTACTGTAGCACAGTTTAACGAGGATCCAATACCGCACACCCTCGGTCCCTACGCAGACTGATCCAAGTGGTCACCCACCCGCACACTGACCGCCGCCAGTGATGCTTGACTTCGGTGATCTGCTGGGAACCGTGTCTTATCGATCAGTCCACTGCGGGACTTATTTATCGTATCAAATAATGTATTATTGTCATTATATAATCTAGAGTATGTAATTATGAGCAGACATTTTTATTATTATAACTTAGTATAATATGGTTGTCAAACTTATCTGACCTACATTGAAAGCGTATTGTTTCTAATGACTTGTAAATAATAAATATATCAAAATGAATAATTTAATAACAATTATTTAATTTATAATTGCCATAACAAAACGTAATTATTTACTCTGTGATCTTTAATAAATTTATAATATCACGATAATTTTACTGCTTTGATGATAATAAAACATAATTACTCTTAAAAAATCAACTTCTTTCAGTTTTAATTTTCAGCATCCAGTTATGTTACGGTTTTCTTTAACTCAGAGCAACATTTGTGTGCGCGTATTTTTGTTCAAAATTATATTTGTAACACTTTATAATATTTTTTTGCTTATATAAATGAATTTTTAGCATTTTATTGATACAAACACAATATATATATATATATATATATATATATATATATATATATATATATATATATATATATATATATATATATATATATATATATATATATATGTATATATATATATATATATATACATGTGTGTGTGAAACAATAGAGAATAAAAATATCTTAAAAAGGGCGCCGATAGGAGGATTGCCATAGGCGCCATTTTCTCTAGATACGCCTCTGGTACTAGTCACTTTATCTAGTGATGGTTGTAAGAAATAAAAGTTGATTTATTCCTAGTTTGTAGATTATGATGTAATATAACTTGCTTTTTGTGCAACCAAAACAGACTTTACGCTTTTTCTTCCTATGTAGAATATGTTATGAAAATGGGATTTTTTTTAATGTTTGATTTTCTATAAATTTGTTATAAATCATTTACAATGCACAAGAGACATTTATGATACACACAATTCTTTTTAGACAAAATTGTTGATTTAAATCTTTGTTACTACGCGTTCACCTGAAGTTAAAGTGCACAAAAGGGAAAATATAATTGTTTTTCTATTTTAAAATTATTTTATTCTTAGTAATATATCCTTTTATTTTATCTTTCAAATAGTATTATTATCCATTTAATAGCATTTTATCCTTTTAATATTATTTATACTTCTAAATTACTGCAGCAGATGGCGTTCAAAAATATGTAGTATTTTATGGTATTTTTTCAGATAAAGTTGTAGTACTTTTTAATTTCAAAGTCTGGCAACCCTGACTCTCGTGTTCTCATCCTTGGCTATCAAGTTTATACATAACGCGTTGGTTTGATTGCTAACATTGTGCTATGTCCAATGATTTTAAAACAAAAAGCCCTTTTTAGGGCCACCTTCGGAAAACTATGTTGACGACACGGAACAGAACTTAGGTAATGAATTTATGGATACGGATAAAGTATTGATTTTGGAAAATAATGTTGACGACTCGGAACAGAACTTGGTTAATGATCACATGGATAAGGATAAAGTATTGCCTTCCGAAAATAATATTGACAACATGAACTCGCAAAAAGTGAATAAATTTTCCTGTGCACATTGTGTTCAAACTTTTTCCAAAAACAGTAATCTACGCCGGCATGAAAGAAATGTTCACTCTATAAACAATGCAACTTGCAACCAAGTTTATGGTCTATGCAGTTTAAAAACCCGAACAATTATAGATCTCCATAATCATATAAAAACGGAACATCCTGAAATTAAATTAACTTTTCATGATAAGGTATTTTTTTGTCAATCTGATTTTGACCAGTGGAAAAGTGACATCGAGCAGCAAACTGTCTCTTCTTTTATCTTAAAAAACTCATTACTAAAGGAAAATTCAGAAACTCGGTATTACAGATGTCACAGAAGTGGTATTTACAAACCTTGTGAAATAGAAAGGAAAAGACGTTCGAAGTATGCAGGATCTATAAAAACTAGCATCACTTGTCCAGCAATGATCACTGCTACTAAAGAAACTGTTCACGAAGCTACTCAAATAACTGTGCAATATCAATCAACTCATGCAGGTCATAAATGCGAAGTAGGAGAACTTCCCTTGCAAAAAGAAGACCGTGCAACGTTGGCTAATATGCTTGGTGTTGGGATACCAATAAGTGTTGTGATGGACAAAATTCAAGCCAAGTTCTCGCCAACGAAGCGATTAGGACTTACTACACGTCAGGATATTTACAATGTTGCTCAAGGTTTTAATGTTAGCAATATTATGCATAACGATGATGCTATGGCAGTTGATATAACTGTGAAGAAAATGATGCAGGAAGAAAGTAATCCTGTTCTAATATACTATACTGTTCGAATTAATTGGGACAAATGAAAAAAAAAGTGATTTATTGAAACTTTAGCTTTTAATCATTACATACCTTAAGTTACATTGATACATGTCTGTATTAATATGAAGTATGTCCTCCTTCAGCAGATATGACTTCAAGAACACGTTTTGGCATTGATTCCACTAGTGTAGCGTACATGTTCTTGACTTCATCATCGTGGAACCATACTTGAATAGCACTTTTTATCATTTGTTCTGCTGTCGTGCAATTCATCTTGGCTAAGCGATTTTTTAGAATATTCCATAGGTTCTGAATGGGATTTAGGTCTGGTGAATTATCAGGCCAATCAAGAACTTTTATTTTGTTTTCTCGCATAAAATTCTGGACCAGTTTGGAATTGTGACAAGAGGCCAAATCATGTTGAAATGTTCCGTCGAATGTTTCCATGAATGGAACAATCCTACTATGTAATATATCGATGTATTTGGCTGAATTCATCATGCCTTTGAGAGGCACTAAGCTTCCAGTGCTATTTGTTGTGAAGAAACCCCAAAACATTTGTTTAGAAGGGTGTTTTACAGTCTGTTGGATATGATCTGGTCTCAGACTTTCACCTTCACTTCGTCTAACTACACTTGATTTGTGTCCCTGCACAAATAAATGTGTTTCATCACTGAAAACCACTTTCTTCCGGTCATTTACAGTCCATTTTTGGTATTTTCTGGCCCATGCTAAACGTTTTTTCATCATTTTCTGAGTTAGAAATTGTTTTTTCCTTGGTCTTCTTGCCTTACGTCCAACTTCTAGAAGCCTTTTTCGTACAGTTGAAGTACTCACATCAACACCACAATCCAATAAATCCCTTCGGAGGTCTGTGCTCGTCTTTCTTGGATTAATTTTACTATTTCTTATTAGACTTTTATCAGTTCTTGGAGTAGTTTTCCGTTTGCGTCCGCATTTTCCTTTTCTTTTTGGAGAGGATGAACCGGAATCTTAAAATGTTCTAAGAATTCTGGAAACACTAGATTTCCCTACACCAACTGCTGTAGCGATGTCTCTAACAGTCATAGAAGTGTGTTCATTAAGAGCAATAATTTTAGAGCGCTTCCTCGGACTAATATCAATCTTTTATAAGCACATAACTTGTGTTAGACTAAACTCAAAATCATAACCACCAGTTTCCACACTGAAATGCTCACAACTTAACTACAAATACACTAAAACCAGTCAGACGAGTAAATTATAGTGAAGGTCTATCCGTCACCGCAGCTCAAGGCAGATATAACTGGTAGGAAGCGGTTCGGGACATCACTGGCAATCCAATACCAACTCGAATGAGAAAATCTTGCTTGTCCCAATTAATTCGAACACTATAGTACAAGCCGATCGGTGAAAAACTAAATCAATATCCAGGAATTGAAGAAGAAGAATTTTTGCTAGGAATAGCCACTGAATCTCAAATTGAGTTAATGGATTTTTATGGAAAAGAGTGCATCATGTTAGATGACACCCATGGCACTAACCAGTATGGGTTTCACCTAACTACAATTTTAGTCCATGATGAAAACCACGAGGGTTTGCCAGTAGCAATTTTCTTCTCTAAGAGAATTGCTTCTGAGAGTTTAGAACCATTTTTTGATGCTATCAAACAAAGATTGTCAAGTTTTGTAACCCGTGTCATGATGACCGATGACACAACAACATTTTTGAATGCCTGGGTGAAATCTTTTAAAGACGAACCGCGACATTTGCTATGTTCCTGGCATGTTATGAAAAGTTTAAATAAAAACCTCAACTCCAAAGTAAAAAATGAAGTGGTTCGAGAAAACATGAAAAAGGACATGAAGCTGATAATACATGAATTGGATGAAATTATTTTTTCAAAGTTAGCTGAAAACTTTTTTGTACAATACAAAGAGGAAGAAGCTTTTCTCAGCTATTTTCAGGAGTATTACATGTCCAGAGTAGAAAAATGGGCATATTGCTTCAGAAAGGGTTTAAAAATAAATACGAATATGAAGTTAGAACGGTGGCACCGCCAAATCAAATATGAGGAATCTGGCGGTGTAGTTATGAAAAGACTGGACAAATCCTTACAGACAGTAATGAAGGCAATGGCAAAAAAACTTATCAATAGGGTTATCGCTATTGAAAGCGGTAAGCTGACGAATCGCGTCAAACTTATTATGAAACGCCATTTGGAAAGCACTAAAATGGATGCCAGTATGTATTCAGCTATGCAGATGAATGATGGACAATATATCGTATCAAAAGAGGAAGATGGAAAAATTTTTACATATGAAGTGGAAAAAGAGAGCAGTAGCTGTAGTTGCACTACTGCATGCATAGATTGCAATATATGCATTCACACTATGTCGTGCAGCTGTGTAGACTTTAGTATAAGATACGTAATCTGCAAGCATATTCACTTTGTATGCCAAAAATTTAAAAACGTGTGTAAAAAAGTCGAAGAGGATATTTGCCCTAGTACATCAGAGGAGAATATGCTGGTTATTGACGTTACTGATGACGAAATTTCTAAGAATACTGAAAAGAACATTATTTTGAAGCAGATGAATAAAAAACCTCGGAAAGACATGAATGAGAAAAAATTAGCTATAGAACAATATTGCAAGGATATATCTAGTGATGCCCAATCCATTCAGTCATTTGAAAATTTACAACAAATTGAAGATGGTTTAAAAAATATTCGTGCTCTAATGCAAGCGTTTAACAATTCAGAATTACCCACTTCTGAAGAATGGAAAGCTATTCCTTCCAATAAAAAAATATATCCTCAAAGGAAATTCAAAATTCCTAAAAGAAAACAACAAAAAAAATAGATAAAAGGATAAATGAACTCAGAATTCAATATTTTTAACGCAATTCCTTTCTACTATATGCTTAATTTTATTTGCATACATTTAAACTACTTTTATAATACTCATCATTAAACAATTGTATGACCTTAATCTTAAACCTTAATTTCTTCAAGCTTGTATCCTGATGAAACTCTCCCCGAATTTTCTGCAAATAGGCTATTTTCTTATGATAGTAAAAAGAAATGAAATCATTACACAAATTTCTCAATTTTTGAAGTAAATATTTTGGTTCGAAATTTTTTATGCAAATTTAATGTAGCATTCATGCTTAATCTTTTTTATTCTTGGCTTATTTCTTGCAATACATTTTTTTTTCATTTAGCACATAGCCTATTACTTTCATCTTTCAAACAAAAGATGAGAATATTTTCATTTCGGTATTTATGATTTTCATTCATATAATATGAAATATATAATTTCAGTATATATTTCAGTAAGTCAGTGAAATTGGCCAATTACCAAGCGAAACTGCACGGTTTCTGTACTGGCAATTAATTTAAAAATAAAAAATAGCTGTTTCCTCCTTGTAGGCTTTAAGTTAGCCAATTTTTGTGATTATTTTTTTAGTTTCTAACATGACACGGTTCAGCTGTTGACAATATGAAACAGCCAGCCATTTTAGTATCAGTGCTATTGCGGAAATTCTACCAAAAAAAGATACATATTCGCCATTATTTGGTGAAGTTATTTGGTATATTTCAAATTTATTTTTCATAGTAATTGATCATAAAGAAATAAAGAAAATACAAATATAACTTATTCATACAAAAAATGAGAAAATATTTAAATTTTAACGACAGACAAAATTATTTTTTTAAATTGGCGAAAATCGTCGGCGGATAATGCATAAAAGTAATTATGGCTCTTTTTTGCTCCTGGTGAAATAATTTTAATAGGTTTTAAAACTCAGATATTCCATGAATGGTGATGATTTTTTTTCCTGATCTTTTTTTTCAAAACTTGGTGCAGTAGAATAATTAATTAAAACTTAGATAAGAAAAGTATATGTTATGTATTTTAGTTACAAGTAAAAATATTTATTTTACTTACGCTTCAAATTCATAATTTAATGTGATAGCGCCATCTTTAATCTGTGTGTCAAACAAATAACTTATTGTTTCTATTGGAAAATTATAATATTCTTCATATTTACTATATCATTTCAGATTGTTGGTGAAAATTATCCATTTATAAACTTTTGTGGCGTTATTTTCATTTTCTTGAGGTAATCTCACTAAATAAATGTATTTGAACTCTTTTGATATTTTTCTTTCATAAAATAAAATTATAATATAAAAGTATAATTTCTTTCATAAGATAAAATTATTATTTTATAAAAGTACTTATCAATTAAAGGGACCATGTAGCCATGTTCGCCATCACGGTGTGTGTTTTATTTCCCTCTAAATAGAAATTGTGATATTTAATAGCTAACTAAAAGGTGCTTTTAAAAAATAATATTTTAGCAGATATTTAATAGAAGGTGGGAAAATTTTTTTTTTTATTCTTAAAATTAAAGAACTATTCTGCATTTTTAAATTTTTGTTTCCTCACAAACTGGACAGCTGTGATGTTTTCCATATATATATATATATATATATATATATATATATATATATATATATATATATATATATATATATATATATATATATATATATATATATATATCAATGTTCATATAGACGAAAATATGTGAAAAAAAGTCGCCAACACATAGTTCCTAAAATCAATTAGTACCAAAATAACTTTTGGGCTTTACACTTTGTATGCGCATAAGGATAATGGGATTTCATGTTTTATTCATCTTATTCCTGTTGGTGGTTCTCTACATTATTAGCATATGGCAATGCAATAATATGTATTTAAAACTTCTTCTGAACAAAATGAAGATAGAAATAACGTTTAATTTAGCATTTTTATGTAATTAAATATATCTGTTAATTGCATAAGAAATTAAATTTTAAAGAATAAATTTTGATTATTTATTTATTTATTTTTTGTAGAATAGTCACGATTATCCATTCATAGAGATTGGAATATATATAAAAAAATAAAATACATCTTTTGCGAACAGAGAAATATACAAATATGCTTATAAAATAAAATAATTTCCGCCCATGCGTTTTTATCATCTTTATTTTTAAAAAATTCTATATTATGATAAATCTTTAATTTCATTAAGCTCTTTCTATATTTTACTTAGATTTTCTTACCTCAACTTAATAAAAATACAAGAAGATATATAAAATAATATTTCAGACACTATATAAAATTAGTTACGATTTAAAAAAATGTAATCAGAGTGTAAAAAATATGATATTTAAAAACATCAGATTAATTTAAAACTTATCAGAAATGTATAAGTTAATGTATATTTAAGTCCGAAATTGGTAAATGGCGCCGTCATTTTAATTTTAAAAATCTGCTTACAGAAAGAATAGGAGCCTATGTGTCTTCAAAGAAGATATTGCAATCGGATTCACTGTATAGCACGTGCGCCGAAACGATGCGCAGCAATTTCTACTTTCCCCACCTTTGAAATAAATGGAATGATCCAGTCTCAATCAGAGTCAATGTGGGAATCAAGGGCTAGTATTACGAATTAAAGTGAAGTCAACATTGCTTTCGTCATTCCAGTGAATAAATATGGATTCAGAACATACAGAATTGTAATAGTTATAGCATATTCTTCTTCGTTATAGAATAGTATATATTTCTGTATCCATATAATTCGGAAAACAACAATAAAAAATTATCCAAGTTACTTGAAATAGTGCCATTTGTGCTGATTCTTAATTAATTTTAATCGTTTTCTTGGTAAGTATTTTTTAGTTTTGAAAGAATAAGTTCAACTAGAATTCAGCTATTCTGTTGTTAGCTACATATTCAAATTCATATCAATTATAAAATTTTGCTGTGTAGTATGTTATCTAAAAGTAATGAAGGGATAAACTATGTATCTTTTATTTGAGAATAAAGTTTTCAAACAAGGAACTTATCATTTTGGAATTCTCCGGGAATTATAAATCAGGTAAGTGAAATGATTTTTACAATAAAAAATTTGCTTGTAAATATTTTTTTTTCATTTGATGATGGTTCTCTACAGAATGGTTTTTTACGTCTGATTAAGAACTATAAGAATAATAAAAAAAAGAAACAATATGAAAGTTCTTATTTTAATGTAAAGAATTCTTAAAATCGTTTTTTTATCCTAAGAATTCTTTATTTTCCGTTTTTTAGTTTATAATTTTTTGATAAAAATTGTTCTCAAGATACTTTTTTTGAAAAATTTAATGGTATAACATTATGTGTTTATGTATACTTCTTGTATATTCCAATGTTTGAAATAATATGATTCAGAAAAGTATGGAATAAAAATTCGGTACTTATGACGTATTAACGCCACCGCCGCTACAGATTTGGCGGTTTTTAAGTGCCGCCAATCTACACTTAAAATTTTTGCGCAAATTCATTAAATAAAACACTTTATTTAAAATAAAAATAGTCAATCGGATTTCGGTGGAAAATGAGCCGATATAGAGTTTAGCATAGATTCAAAACAATCATATCGCCATATGAACTCTGATAAATAAGATTCCAAATGAAATAACATTTACAAAACGTACGTTTACCAAGATAAAGTTTTATGTTGTGGGAATTGGTACATTTTCGTTTTTTCGGTCAAATATTTCCCTCCTGAAAAAAATAAAATTGCATCTTGTTTTGTTTTTGGCAAATCCCAAAGACGAATTTTCGTAGCACTAAAAATGGCGACAAAAAAGAATTGTTTGTTTTTGTTTCGTCAGCATTCTTTATTTTACGTTTCTTAGTTTCTAAATAATGATTTTTATTGAAACTTGAAATTTTTTGATAAAAATTGTTGTCAAAAAACTTTGTTTACAAAATTAAATTTCATAAAATTATGAGGCTTATGTATACTTTTTGTTCATTTTAATTGTTGAAGTAATAAGATTCTTAAAACTATAGAATGTAAAGTTTAAATGGGCCTTTCATGTTATATCATTAAATTTAGTACAACTATTTCTCGGGCATTAGGTTTTAACTCTTATAAGAATATACAAATTTTTTTCTGTTAATGTACAAATATTTTTCCGATGTGTTTTGGATATTCCTTCTCTAATAAAAAGAGATAGGGGAGAGGGGGGCACATGTGAACAAATTTTTTTATTTCTTCACTTTTCGAAAAATATCATCAATTTTTCATAGTAAAAAAGTCCATATGTTTAAATAGTCTTTTCTTTGTCCCGTGGAATTTTTTGAGATTTTTCAATAAAATATTTCTTTACTTTATAATATTTTAGAAAAATGACTTCAATTGTTCACATGTGCCCCTATTGGGGGCACATGTGAACAGGCCTGGGGCACATATGAACAAGATTAAAAACACAAAGCAATCATCATATTTCAAAGAAAAAAATCTTTAATATAACAGATATAGATACGCATTATACTGAGGGGGTTGTAGCTTACTATGTGAATTTAAATTGTACAACAGTACTGTCAATAAGAAAATAATTTTTCAGCTGTACAATAATTTTTCCGTAATTGGGTTTTTCGCAACTTCATGTTCCACGAGTGTTGTAATGGGCCTTTTTCTTTCTTCGCTAATACTCTTTCATACTTTTTTTTCATTTTTTCTATCTTTTCATTTTTAGCTTTAGCAATTCTATTTTCTCAGGTGTATCAGTTAATATGCGTGATGCGCGATCAACCATTTAATAAAAAAATAATTTTTCTTTGAAGGAAAAATTAATAAATTAATTATGGAAAATTAAATAATGATAATTTTAAATGCATGCATATTTTTTAAACTTATAATATCATGAGGATAATAATCTTAATACTATGTAGGGGCACTTGTGAACTGTTCATATCTGCCCCAGATGTTTTGTTCACAAGTGCCCCCATCATCCTTCTTAAACCTAACTTGAAAAATAAAGAACTTTTAATTGAGTAAAAAAAAAGAATAATTGTCATAAACTCACCTGAATGTTCATATAATGATCTGCAATAGTTAATTTTAGTTTATTAGTTGATTTATATTATGCTTTCACTTGAAGAAGCGAGTGATTATAATATATGCAACACCAGCTGATACAAAGAAATTATCAGAATAGATCAACAAAATGTCTCATTGTTCTGAAAGTTTTTCAGAGAGGTAGGACTAGTACTGCCATCAATTGAAAATTTTTCGAGATTTTTTATTTCAAATCATATTGGTAAAACATACCATGTTCACATGTGCCCCCTGTTCACATGTGCCCCCCTCTCCCCTACCATTTTGTTTTCGTTTGCATAAGAAAGAATATCAAGCATTTTTCTTTTTTAATGCTACGTGCTACATTAACGACGTCTCTAGAGTAACTGAATGACTGTTCATATAGAAATCGCAGGTATTAGTCTCATACAACAACGCCCCCTATAGTTCGTTGCGATCGCGAATTGAATTATTGCTGTTTAAACTTTCAAACTTATGAAACGTGTACTTATCAAACATGTGTTTGGAAAAATTATTAAAATAATTTTTTAATTTAAACTGAAATATTATGTATTTTTAATTTCAAGAAAAATAAATTATTAATTTAATGTCAATAAATTATTCTGAAAAATATATCTGTTGAATTAAACTGATACCTGCAAAGGAAAAAAACAAATTGAACTTTAATAGAATTTATTTGTCCTTTTTAAAATTGGAAATCATTCATACATTTTTGGTAAATTTATAATTACTTTCTTTATAAGCTAAAAAATTAGTCACCCTAAGTGCGCAAGCACCGACGAGTCGTTAAATTTCGTTAGATGACGCAGTGATGAAGTAACGTGTTCAACTACGTGCACACTGCTTCAACGTGATCAAAGGCAAGTAGCTATCAGAGAAAAATTTTTGTTTGAAGAGAAATTGCGTGTTATTATGGATAAGTGTAAGGATGTGATAGAGTGGCAGAAAGGAGCAATTGTGTTTGGCCGTGCCCATGGTGAATGAAGTCGCTGGATTTGTTGGTGTTTCGATGTGGACTGCTCAACGTGTCTACAAGCAATGATGTTATACACGTGGTCACGAAAGACGACGCCAGAATTGTGATCGGAAAAAGATCCTGCATGAAAGGGACCGGAGACTTTTTTCTCGACTTGTCAATCAAAATCGCTTCTAAACTGGATTCAGGAATCGCTTCGACAGGAATCAACAGGACTGGTCGACAGGAATCGCTTCAGTTAATGAATGAAGATCCATCCCAACCT
Source organism: Parasteatoda tepidariorum (assembly GCF_982258835.1). Taxonomy (NCBI): domain Eukaryota; kingdom Metazoa; phylum Arthropoda; class Arachnida; order Araneae; family Theridiidae; genus Parasteatoda; species Parasteatoda tepidariorum. The sequence goes on from NC_141763.1 coordinate 69,950,649, forward strand.
GTTAGTGTGAGAAAATTGCGACGGGAGCTGCATACAGTGAACATTTGGAGTCGAGCATATCATAAGAGGCCATCCCAGATAGCAAAGTAAGGTTTATTTTCACTTAGACAAAAACCTTTTCATGTAAACCTAAAAAGGTTTTTCATGCGGTTTACGTGTAAACCGCCTAACCTTAAAACGAGGTCAGTGACAATCTGCTCTATTCTACGCACATTACCCTAATCCAAAACCTTGGGAAACAAGCTTTTTTTTAACAACAGTAATTCGAGGTCGTCTTAAGGTTTTCAAGATTGAAAAAAATCCTTAAATAAAGCCTATCTTAAGTTGAATATTACCTTAATTTAGAGCTATTAATGAAAGGAAATGAATAACAGTCTTCCCTGTTTAAAAATTCTCTGCGACCATCATCATTTTTTTTCCACTTCTAGATGAAACAATATTTTGTACTTCAATAATGTTTCCAGATTTCAGGTAACAACAATTATCAGGATAATCAGTTCGAAGAGTAAAATTAGGAAATTTTACTGTGCCAAACTGATCTTTAGTATCTGAAGGTGAAAACACTGAACCATGGAAATGAGGATTTGTGTATTGAGGAAAATTATTAGCTGTTGAAATAAATGGTTTTAATCTATTTTGCTCAAGAATTCTTTTGTTGTTGTTGTTGTTCATTTACGTCGCACTGGAGCTGCAGAATGGGCTATTGGCGACGGTCTGGGAAACATCCCTGAGGATGATCCGAAGACATGCCATCACAATTTAGATCCTCTGCAGAGGGGATGGCACCCTCGCTGCTGTAGCCCAACGACCCGCACGCGAAACAAGAATTCTTTTAACTATTTGTTGCAAAGGCTTGTTGCCCTTTCTTACTAATTTTTTTTAGGGATTGTAAAAAGTTTTCAAAAGGAAATGATTTACAAGAATCAAGGGAATCAAAATAAATTCTATTTCTGGAAAGATGGATTAAGTTTTGGAAATTATGTGTAATATACTGTGGACCATATAATGCGATTGTAGTCTTGACAAAATGCTGGAGTAAATCATTGGCGTAATTTAAATTTTCTGGCCTGCAAATTCCTGGGCAAAGCAAGATTGAAATTGAAGTAGAAAGGCTTAGAAAGTGGTCATATCTTGGTAGGTACTCATTTTTAAATATTTTTTTTAATATAACTGGCCCTGTATAGAATAAAAATTGTCTAAACTCAGTTGCCTTCCATCTCTTTATATCATTTAAATGGCGGGGCTTTCTGACAAATTCTAATCTTTCTGACAAATTTCAAGGTATTTAATTCAGAAGAAATGCTTTCTATTATACATGAGGAAAATTTAATTGGTACGGGTCCAAAAATCCATAGATAAACACACTTAGACAAATTAGGTGCATATAATCTAAAGGAAAACTATGAACAAAATTAATATTGGGGATGGGTAATAAGCAGCACTCTGAAACATAAAAGTCTTCATCATTAAAAAATTTATCGTGGGTCCTTTCAGCTGCAGTAAATACTACACAATTATTTACCCATTCACCAATTTGTTGGCATTTTGTGCATGGACTATACCCGGTATGCCCTAGACTTAGCGGGTGCATCACAAATGAAACCTTTAATAGTTAATGATATTTTTTTCCGGCTGCGCTGAATCCTTCTGTTATTAATTTTATACTCTCTTCTATGAATTCCTTTAAATAAACAGAACAATTATTTGGCTATCCTTTCCCACCGTATATGCCTATAGGGAATACAATGGATTTCAAAGAAGGGATATTTGCTACAAGACCTAAAACAGGCCAAATTTCTGTGGAAGTGCTTTTGAATAAAGGCAGACCATTAATATTTATTAGTAGTTGAATATTTGAAATATTTTTTGTCACAGTCTTCAACAATCTGTTGATATTTTTCTTTATTCCAATATGGAAATACTGGCCTGGTTGAACTGCCCTTGTAATGACGCAAGGAGGAGTCTCGAGAAAAGTTCTAGCATCTAACGGTATATCCGAAAAACACGAATGTTCACGGAGAAAAGAGAGCAATGCACTTACTGCAACAAGATTAATTCGAAAAGAATTCGCCCATAACTTTATTTTTTCCTTCACTGAGATTAATTCTGTTAAAGCTAAGCTGTGGTCGAAATCATCTTCGTCGTCAGATGGATCAAGTTTTAAAATTTCTTCGAAAGTAGGTTCTATATTGATTTGTAAATTGCTTCCTTGTTGTCTTTGAAATTCGTCCTGATCCTGTATCTGAATTATTTCAGGAACTTCAATACCATGATCAAAACTTTTTAATCCTGAATCTGATTTATTTAAATCTGGACAATTACTCACAGTTAATCTGGGATTTGTGGAAACAGATTTTAGTCTTTTAAATTTGCCTTGTCTCGTCAAATCCTCATAAGATTTTCGAGACATCGTCAAACACCTAGTGAAACCAAAAAGAAAGTCCTTTAAAAGTATGCAAAATATTGACTCAAGAATTGCCCTTCAATTTACAAAAAACAAAATCTTTGACACTTTTTTAATTTTTGAAAAAAATTCAACATTGTATCAGAAAATTAGCGTAGAAATATAATGTTATATCTCGTTTTGTTTTAAAATTTTGTTTTTTCTTCAAAAATACAGGAAACAATTGACAATTTTTCAGAATCAGAAGGTTAAATAAAATTTTATGTATTTAAATAAATATGAAAACAGGGCATTAAATTGCCGATTACAGACAAATTCAATACTATCTAATACTTAGATACAGTTGGAGTTGTCCGTGGTATTTTACTAATGATCGCAGAAACTGCACCTGACTGATTGCACGGTGATGATTAGGATTTTATTACATGGTAATGATTAGTGGTTTATAATAACAGAGTATTATTATAAACCACTTAAAACATGATTAAAAAGGGTAGTTCCCTAAAATTATAAATCTGTTGTTCTAAACCGCTACCTAAACTTGGTTCAAGAGCCTTATCTTAAATATGCTAATTTATTATTGTAGACTACATTTTAAATTATAAAATCACACAACAATAAAAAAGTGTTTCGCTGAAAAAACATGCCTCCTTTTCGTAATATTTCCATTCCTGCCTTTAAATTGGTTGTCGTCACAATATGAAAAATATGGTTCCAATAGTTTAGGTAGGAGAGGGATCGAAAGTTTGGGTCAACCTTTAATGTCAATTTAATTCTTTGCGTATTTCACGTTCAAATAAATCAAAACATTTTACGCAAAATTATAAAATTCATTTAACCAAAAATAATTCTGGCAAAAAAAATTTATAATTATTTTTTTTTAAATTAATAACGGTCGAAAAGTTTCTGAGTTGTTAGTTATGCAATCTAAATACCCATTTAATAAACATAATTAATTTAAGCGACGGTGTGTATGCATCCCGATAAGACGTTTAGTCTGAATTCGCGCACTAGCTAGTCGGGAAGGGGTTAACATTTCGGTTTATGATGACTTCCTATCAGCCAATAATATGGTAATAAATTGTGCTAATAGTGGACAGAAAGCGATTAAAATTTGTTTTGGCATATAGCACAGAGTTCCAATTCTAAATTGAACATTCCAGCTACTAGGAAAAAAGTCAAATCTTCGATAGAAGATTATTCCTATAAGCAATGAATTCTACTTATAGTGGTAAGAAAACGAATAAAACACATATTATTCTGTCTAGAAATTAATGAGCTTAAGCTAATTGGAAAGTTGCCGAAATTTAAATTACAATCTTCTAGCCTTAAATAAACTCGAAAGTGCTTGAAGAAAGCATTATAAATGCTACGTTTTGGCAAAACTCAGATTCAAACTATAGTAATACACAGTTTGGATTTTAAAATCCTGATAAGTAGTCTGAAGCGTCATAAAAATTTTAATAAGGATAAATCTCCAATTGGGGAAATATAATTTTTAATAGTTGAGCTATATTTTCATATTAATGCAAGTTTAATTAACGCTAGTATTAATTTCATTTTTAATAGTTATTTAAATTGTACTTTTTGCTTTTTTTTGCAATGTCTCTGGAACTGTTTACATGAATCTTCAGGCAACGCGTACATCCAAAAAAATTTAATGTCAAATAATAATAACAGTAATAAATTAAAATATTGATAGTTAAATTTAAATTATAGTTTCAGTGTTCACTTAAAATTTATTGAAATTAGGGAGAGAGCATAATAATCAATGTCCCTTAGGTTGTGTCGTCCCAAGCATAAATTTAAGTTTTAGATTCCTAAGTTAAATGGTAATATTAATTGATAATCTAAAAAAAAAATAACAATACGTAATTTAAATACTACTTAATAATGAAAATGAAATACAATCAAACGGTGTACCTACTTTTTTTGTTCCAAAGAAAAGCGAATATCTTTGACTTGAAACATTATAACAGAATATCAGTAAAACTTAAACTCCAATTTCAACTTTAATTGAGCAAACTCCAAGAGTGATAATTTCATAAATAAATAATTTCATAAATAAATAAATTTTATTCTTCAAAAAAAAAAGAAACAATCAGCATTTATAACTTTTTAATTTCAAGGTTAAATTGTAAATAAAGTTCTAAAAATAAAAACACTATATGAATAAAAAATAAGATTTATAAGTACATACACTTATGCACTTAATATATTTTCAACTCTACCAAGTGAAATAGAGTTGAAAAATTCAACCTAATAACATTGATCGCAAAAACTGCAATTAATATTATTGAAATTCTAAATAGTGTGCAAAAATTTAACGGACCATCCTGACCACGTTCTAGGACTATAACCTCAAAAATGCTTATTACTTAGTGCAGACGATATTTTAATTTACGAAATCAGACAAAAAATCGTACTTTCTCTAAATAAACAATTTTTTTTCTCCAACGGATTTGGATTTTTGACCCCCAAAATTTAGAGGTTAGCCGCAATCAAGTAAATATAGTCTAAATAGTTTGCCAGGAGCGCGGTCCAACAGTTGACCCCCATAATGTTAATTTTACTTTTTGTGTATTTCACCATATTTCAAGAGCTTTTTAAGCGAATTGAAAAATATTTGCACTCAATTATGAAATTCGTTTATCCATTATGTTATGGAAGAAGTATATTTTAGTAAATATTTTCATTATTATTTTATTAAGTAATAGTCGGAAAAATTTTAAATTGTAAGGTATGTATTTTTTTACATCCTTTAGAAATAGGTAATTTTACATGGCAAAATATAAAATTTGAGCAAAATCGGTGAAATATTTTCTAAGAAATCGAATTTTAAATATACGCAGGAACAATTCAACCGATTTAACTCAATTTTGTATTTTGCCATGCAAAATTACCTACATTAAAATTTAATAAAAAGTTGTATGCCTTACAATTCAAAATTTTTCCAGTTATTATTTAATAACATAATAAAAAATAATAAATGCCTACTAAAAAATTTTTTTTGCTTGCAATTATCTTTAGATAAACGAATTTTTAAATTCTGTTCAAACATTTTTCAGCTTGTTTAAAAAGATCTCGATACATCGCGAAAGACGCAAAAAGTAAAATTACAATTAAGGGATCCAAAGTTTGGATCGCTCTCCTGATCAAACTATGTGGACCATATTCCCCAGACTGCGGCAACCCACTATACTTTGGGGGTTCAAAATCTAAATGCGTCTGAAAAAAGGTATGTTCATTCAGAGAAAGTAAAATTTTGCGCCTGATCTCGTAAGTTAAAATATCGTCTGCATTAATTAATTAGCATATTTGAGGTCATCCCTTCGAACCATTAAAATCGTGAAGATCCGGTCATTAGATCAAAATTTATTCAGGGTGGTCTCTTTCTTATTTTGCACACTATACAGCGAGTTTTGTGCACAAGAAGTTTTTAAATTCACTCCAAAGATATGATGAAATAAAGCTATGGGTCTATGCTTTGAATCTACCCAGGTTTAGAGCAGGTACCAGCTTGTCATGGAAATAAAAACGGAAGGTGCGCGATGCTGATTTTATATTCACCATCACGCCGTTAGTCACAAATCGTGGACCCTCTAGTTCACAAGGGACTGTTGACACGGGCGGATCTACTTAAGGGCTTTTTGGGCTGCAGCCCAGGGCCCCGTGGATACAAAGGGCCCAAGGCCCCACTGAAAACAATAACTGATATTTTGAATTTAAAAAAAATATCTAATATTAAAAAAAACTATTATAAGGTTAGCAGCCCTGAGTTCAATCAACCCATGCATGTCGCGTCTATCGAACGGAGCGGGGAATTCCTCGTCACTTGTTTTTGGCCAGTGTATTTTTTCGCGTCTATTACGGGGGACTTCCCGCCGCGCCGCTTAACGCCCGACGTAATTTTTTTCCCCCACACTTCTGTTCTCGTCGACAAAGTGACAAACTTGTTTAGTTTACTAATAAATGATAACTTAAAAGTAATAAAGACCGGACCTTTCTCCTATTTTACTTATAATTGAAACTATTTAATCAGTATAAGAAAAGATTTCCTGCTATTAGTTGGTAACTAAAAAGAATTATAAATAATGTTTTTTTTTATTTTTAATGTATTTTTTCAATACTAAATGAACTTTTTAATCGATTTTTAATGATAATTTGTGAATTACTGCACTCATTACAAAGTATTAAAATGTGACGTGAAGAACAATATTACATTGATTATCTCGTTCCCTGTTTGTTATCAGAAATTATCAAGTTCATTGTTTATTTTCAGAAAAATATCAAAGTCTTATTTTACAATATGTCTGGTAGAAAATATAAAAGTGGAGCTGAGAAACGGAAATTACAGCTAGATCAAAAAAAAAGAAAGAAAGAAATGTGCTAAAATTTTTCAAATTAGAACATAAAAACGAGAATGAACTAGCTATAAATTTATTAACAAGCGAAAAGGAAGGGATCTTATCTGAAGAGAATCTATTTGAAGGGAGCAGAAAATCGCAAGGTCAGAAAAAAAAAATACAAGTGATGAAAATGTACAAAGTTTTGACTACCAGCAACCCTCTGATTCCACTGAAAACTATATTGGTGTTCAGCAAGAGGACAGTAATACCGAGGCAGAAAGAAATTAAGAGAATATTAAGTTTGAGTTTAACACGTTCACGCCGGGAAAAGTGAAAATACTGGTACGGGAAAAGAGAAAATACTAGTAGAAGAACTATTTCAATACTTTCGGATGCATAGGAAAATTGACCCCCAGGAAATATGGACTCTAGTGATATCTCCATGACTTTCCACAGGGCGATAGGATCTCGGAACTAATCCCCCCCGCCCCCTTTTTTTTTTTTTTTTTTTTTTTTATCAACTTTTAGATCTTCTTCAAGTTCTCCCTAAGTCTACTTAGATATTTTTTCATCACTTCATGTAAAATTTTTCCACCTGAAGAAATCTTAGCTCATCAGGCACAACAACTTTTCTACTGGGGATAAACACAATTGTGTAGGTGCCCCAAAAAATTAATGTAGTTCCAGTTCCTATTTCAATACTAGATAATATTCGGGAGGAGTTAATCTATTCTCAACAATAACAATTCACTGTAAGGAAATTTATCATGGCTTGACTTGACTTGACTTGATAGGAATTGGAGCGAAGTACCTGCCCGCGGAGCGGGCATCCCACTTCTTCATCTGGTCATTACGATAGTAGTTGTGACTATTGGCATGGGTTAAAGGAAATTTATCATAGCGAAGAAGCAATTCAATATAAAAATTGCATCCGTTAAAAACAATTGGTAGTTATGGATTTTTATTATTCCCGGAAAAAAACTAAAAAATGAAATTTATTGTTACCAGTTTTTACTTCGGTGCGCTGACAAGATGAGACAATCTAGCGTGACCCACCGGTGGGTTACCCCGGCGTGAACGTGTTAGTTTGATTGAATGTAGGGTTTAGTGGCACAAGGTCCAAATGAGGACATGCTGCGCCAAACAATATGGTGAAACAGTTCAAACGTATGAGTGAATGCGGAATGTTAATTGCAGCACAATTAAAACTGATAAAACAGTACAAAGTGAATAAAACAAGATAAAAGTATGAATACAATATGAAACGCGCGAAATACTAAGTAAAATGAGCAAAGGTGATAAGAGTGTATAAAACAGTAGATGTGTTAAAACTTTTATATGCAGTTAAAAATACCAACGGCACGTAAAAATGCAAAAATGTTCGGATGGTGAATCCCATCCAACAAATCTTGCATGCATAAAATAGAACTTCCAAAAAACTTTAAACGATGTTGATTAAAACATGAACACGTTATTAAAATATGATGAATTGTGAGAGGAACGTTACAAGTACTGCATTCAGGGGGAGGTTCTCCGAATAGTAAATGGAGATGCGTTAACCGGGTGTGACCGATTCGGAGGCGGTTGAGCTTCACATCAGCACTGCGCAAACGCAGCACTGGCAAACTGTCTAAATCAGATTTAATGTTATGCAATTTATTAAAGACTTTGAGGTCCCATTGTTGTTGCCATATTGATGTTACAAATTTTCGGATGTGTATCTTCACATCGGCGAAAGGTATGGACAATGATAAGACAGATGTGGCAGATCGTGCAGCTGAGTCAGCTCGTTCATTCCCTGGAATACCAACATGACTTGGTACCCAGCAAAATATTATCTCGAAGCCATTCTTCTGAAGAGTGATTAACAAATGAATGATGATATATAAAATTGGATGACTGTCATAGTGAAACTTTTCTAGTTGGTTCAAAACGCTCATACTATCGGAGTATAGGCAATACTTCCGAGTAGAGCGTGAGGAAATTAGACGTAGTGCCATAAGGATAGCCACAGCTTCAGCAGTGAAGACCGAGCAAATATCTGGGATTTTATAGCTAAATGTATCATCAGCGATGATGACCCCGCATCCTACATATCCGGCAGATTTTGAACCGTCTGTATAAATCGGTACATGATGTGAATATTGGTGACGATGTGCAGTGAAAAGTGTATGAAAAATGCAGGGTGTAACGTTGGCTTTATCGTGTAACTTGAAAAGGGAAATAGATTGGTATGGTGAAATGGTCCATGGTGGTATGAGAAAGTGATCCACTGATTGTGATGGTAATTCACAAATATCGAATGATTGGATAAGTGAGCGTGTGCGAGCATGAAGTGGGGGAATGTGTGATGGTCTAGCAATATACAGTCGCTCCAAGCTTGATGAAATAACATCATGCTTTAAAGGATGCGATTTAGAGGACATGATACTAAAGTAATATGTAAGAGACAGCTGGATGCGACGTAGATATAATGGTATCTGGTGACAAACAACATATAAGCTTTCAACCGGGGAAGTACGAAATGCTCCGGAACATATGCGTAAAGCAGTATGATGTACTGTGTCCAAGATTCGTAAGTTAGAGGTGGTTGCAGTACCATAAACAACGCATGCATAATCAAGCCGTGAAAGTATCAGGGCCCGATAAATGCGTAAAAGTGCTACGCGATCCGCTCCCCAGTACGTATTTGAGAGAACACGCAACATATTCAGTTTTTGCTCGCATCGCTTTCGTAATTGTTTTAAGTGAGGGATAAAAGTTAACTTGCTATCAAAGGTGACTCCTAAAAATTTTGCATGTGGTACAACTGGTATAGCAATGTTATGAATGAAAATGACAGGATCATTATGAAGTGCGCGTTTCCGACAGAAATGAATGCATGAACTTTTAGAAGGTGAGAGGGTATGGCCATTATGATCACACCAGTCTAAAATTTTATTCACTGCTAACTGAAGTTGTCGCTCGATGATTCTCATGTCGGATCCCGAACATGAGATTTGTAGATCATCAACATATAGAGAGCCAAAGACAGCAGGTTGCAGTACGTTTAAAACTAGTGAAATATGAACGATGAACAATATGACACTTAGCACACTGCCCTGGGGAACACCCTCAGCCTGAATATATAGGTCAGAAAAGTTGGATCCAAGCTTAACACGAAAATAGCGTCGGAGCAAGAAATTTTTTATGAAAATTGGCAAACGACCACGGAGACCCATATCAAACAGTGCCTTCAGAATTCCATATCTCCAGGTCCGATCATAGGCTTTCTCGATATCAAAAAAGATAGAGACTAGATGATTGCGCCGGACAAAAGCATTGCGAATTCTAGACTCAAGAGCAACGATGTTGTCAATTGTGGATCTTCCCTTACGAAAACCACTCTGAAAGTTTGGTATGAGGCGCTTTTTTTCAAGGTAATGCACAAGGCGCGCGTTAACCATACGCTCAAGCGTTTTACCAAGACAGCTGGTTAGTGCTATAGGGCGATAGTTAATGGGCTCTTTTGGATCTTTTCCTTGCTTTAATATGGGTATTACAATGGCTTCACGCCAACTCGACGGGTACATCTGCTCTGTCCATATTCTGTTGAATAGGGCAAGAATATTCTTTAAAGACCTCGTGTCCAAGTGGCGGAGCATTTTATATGTAATCCCATCAGGACCTGGACTTGTGTTGGAAGATCTAAACAGTGTTCTCTTTAGTTCAGGAAGGGTGAAAGTACAATTGTATGATGTGAATTGGCGGCTGTTAAAATTAATAGATTGGCTTTCAGCGTTACTTTTGTGTAGTTGAAATGTTGTGCTATAATTGTCTGGACTTGAGGTAGCTGCAAATGTTTCGCCTAAAATGTTACATACCTCCATGGGAGACGAGTATTTGATGCCGTTTATCTCAAACACTGGATAATGAAAGTCCCGGTAAATACCATTTGCTCTCTTTACTCTTGACCAGACTTGGGTCGGAGATGTCGACGATGTAATAGAGGAAACATATCTCGACCAACTATCTCTCTGACTCTTACGTCGGACCTTGCGGGCAAAGGCTTTAGCTCGTTTAAAAGCTAGAAGATTCGTTGTTGTTGGGGTACGGCGGAAGATGTTCCAAAGGCGTCTTTGATCTTTATAAGCAGTGGCACATTCCTCATTCCACCAAGGCTTGCGATGGCGGGGAGGTGAAGTGGAGGTCTTTGGTATACTCTCTTCAGCTGCGTGTATAATTACAGACGTAACATTATCAACAGTTGTATTTATAGTATTAGAGGTAACGAGGGAATCAGTGATCTGTGCAAGTTTAGTAAACAAACTCCAGTTAGCGCGATGATAAATGAATACTGGTGGTCTAGGAGTAATAGGTGCAGTAGCAGAATATGAAACAACGAGGGGAAAGTGATCACTGTTGTGTAAGTCATTGTCTACAGAAAATTGAGTAAAAGGTAAGAGGTCTGATGAGCAGAAAGCTAAATCAATGGAATGGAATGTTCGTGTGGGCGCATGAAAGTATGTTTCTTCGCCTTGGTTTAGCAGGCAAAGGTCATGGTCTTCAATGAGTTTTTCGATTTTTCGACCCCGATCATTGGAGTCAGAACTGCCCCACAATACACTATGGCCATTAAAATCTCCTAATAAAATGTGAGGCTTAGGTAATTGATTAATCAAGCAATTCAAATCAGTTTGTGAAATCGAGTCATTGGGTGGTAAATAAATGGAACATATGGTGATGAGAACATTGATATGAATCTGAATAGCAATAGCCTGTAATGAGGTTGTCAATGGAATGCTAATGAAAGGTAAGTTATTTGTAGTTAAAATCGCAACACCACCATGTGGTCGGTTGCGATCATCGCAGTCGTTTCGGAAACACGAGTAATTACGCAAGTGAAACTTGTCTGATGATTTTAAAAGTGTTTCTTGAAATAGAATACACGTAGGTTGATATCGAGAGACTATCTCTCTGACATCAGTTGATTTATTGCGAATGCCACGACAGTTCCACGAAATAAGCGTAAATGCCATTATGTTGTGGATTGTGAGATTTGCATGATCTCTTGATTAGTCGGAGGACAATCTAAAATGCTTTCTTCGTCTTCAGAGAGATAAATGGACACTTCATAGTCCTCTTCAAGATTTTGTAAAACTCCAGAAGCTGAATTGGCATACTGGAGGTACTTCGGATCTTTTTTCTTTTTCGTTTGTCCAGGACGTTGACGTACTGTTTGGGGCTTTGTGTCTATGCGTTGTTGTTTCTTCGGAAATTTATCATATTGATCTAATTTAGCTGCCTTAGAAGGTGGAGAATTGGTCGAGGTAGAACTGCGTGATGATGTTGCTTGATTCGAAACATTAGGTTTTGATGCTCCAAAATGAAATGTAGGCTGTTTGGTAGATGTTAGCGTGAAAGGAGTATCAGTTTGTGTGCTGACAGAGCAGTAGGTTGCTTTTACAGCTGCAGAATAGGATACGCCCGGACGGGGGGTTCGAGCGGTAACCATTCGCCTTGCTTCATTAAAAGTCAAATTTTGCATGACTTTAATGGTCTGAATTTCTTTTTCTTGTGACCATTTTGGACAATTCCTGGAGTAGGCCGCATGATCACCCTTGCAATTGATGCAAAGGGGCGGTAACTCACAGGAAGTATCGTCATGGCCACAACCAGAACAGCGAGCACAAATGGGTGTGCTACGACAAGAGGCCTTTGAGTGACCAAACCTTTGACACTGGAAACATCTCAAAGGGTTTGGCACGTATGGTCTAACCGGACAGTTATACCAGGCAAGCTTGACTTCAGATGGCAACTTCGGAGTAGCGAAAGTAAGAATGAGGTGTTTCGTGGGAACGAGTTGGCCATTCCTACGAACCTTAATTCTTCTTACAGCAATAACATGTTGATCGCGCAATTCATCTACAATCATTTCTTCTGTGTCATCAATAAATTCTGATTGCGATATCACCCCTTGTGAGGTGTTCAGAGTCTTATGAGGTGTGACGTTTACTGAAAACGAACATATACTTTTACAGGTTGATAGAGTAGTCGCTTGTTTTTCAGATGATACCTGTACTAAGAGGTCACCTGATCGTAATTTTCGAACAGACGTTACTTCTCCTAAAACAGAGATAAGAGCTTTGTGTATCAAAAATGGGGATATTTTACTAAACGAAGTGTTAGAAACAGTGGGATTTATCAATGCTATATTAAAATAACGAGCATATTCACACGGTGATAAAGGTGTTCCGCTGTTTTTGCTATGGTGTGCAGAACTAAACACCTTGCCGTCATTTTCCGCCATAGAAAATTTCAAAGACTTCAACTACCAGCGGCACCACCCACCACGGAGTCCAACTAAGGGGATGCAGACAACATATTGGTTCTAACGCCAATACGTTACATACACCAATGCTAGCCAATAGTTATACGCCCGCGAGTCACCCCTGAAGCAGCCTCCACCCTTAACGAGGTGCCCAGCAAGTGACCCCGGACTTGACCTAAGCCAACAGATGATGTTCGTGGCAAGCCGGTTGATGCATACAGGCCAATATGCACCTCCCGTTTACCTGAAGCAAGGGCCGAAGCAGTGTATTGGGGTACCAAGATGCCCCTCAACTACCAGGATCCCCTTTTCCAGGGACACGGGTCTCCACGCACGGCAAACACGCGGGTGGTCTCTTCCCATCTATATCCAACACAACAGAGTGGTAATCAAACACAGATGACAAGCCCTCACCAGTATATTTGGCAACCACGACAAGGGGGAAGAGAAAGGGGAAAGTAGGAGTAAAGGGAGAGGAAAACGAAGGGAGGACAGATCACTAGGGTACCCCGGGGCGTGACTCCCTGTGTTTACCTAAAGAAGGTAAACCCCCTCAGGGAGTGAACGTGTTAGACGTGGGCTTGTGGCCAGACGCCAGAATTGCTGAATAATGACTTTATTAATGACATCCTCTCACATGAAATGACTGACTTTCGAAATAAAGATCCGAAAAATATATATTCATCTTCAATAAAGAAATACAAAGAACAAAACAGAACATTTTTAAAATAGGTATTTCATTAAAAATATGAAAAATGGTCAATCACTGGATAGATCTTGGTTTTGTTATTCAACCAGGGTTGGTACTGTTTCTTGTTTGACTTGCAAACTTTTTTCTAAAATCCCTTCTCAATATACAACCGGATTTTCTGATTGGAAACACATAGGAACTTGTTTAGGAAATCATGAAAATTCTAATGACCATAAGAAATCAATATTAGTGTGGTTGACACGAAAAGAAAATAGATCTGTTTTAAACAAGCAGCTTCAGAAGCAATTACGAAACAGAATATGATCACAATGTCCTTAAACGGGTTATTGCAGTGGTCAAATTTTTAAGTATAAGGGGCTTAACATTCAGAGGTTCCGAGGAAGTATTTGGTTCTCCACATAATGGAAATTTTATGGGTGCTCTGGAGCTATTGGCAGAGTTCGATCCATTCATTCATGAACACATTGAGCAGCGAGAGCTGCGACCATTTAAAAGAGACACGAATTTAAAAAAGACACGATAAACGTACGTTGGATAAGCTGATTATGGATTTAAATAAAAGGAGCCAAGTCTATGAGATGTATAGCAAGAAATTCAAATTTTTAATGGATTTGTAAGACAAAAATATGTAAAACATAGATCTGGAAAGTGTACGTAATATTGTTGATTATTATCCTGATGACGTAGACGAGCATTTAGTGAATGAGTGCATTCAGTTAAAATCTTATTTATTTCAGTCTGAGCCAGAGTCTTACACCTTTTGCAGTGAAATTTTTATGCTAATTTATGAAAAGAAACTTGTTGATGTTTTCCCAAATTGCTATACTATCTTAAAGATTTTTTTAACTTTGCCAATCACTAGCTGTGAAGCGGAGCGCTCTTTCTCCAGGATATCATATATAGAAAACAAATATAGGAGAACAATGTCGAACCATCGACTAAATCATTTATTAGTTCTTTCCATAAATTGTGATTTAACGAAGGACTTACAATGTGATGAGCAAATAAAGGAATTTGCAGCACAAAAATGCAGAAAGGTTGCTCTATAATTTATATAACATAACTACACATAACCTGTCAATTTCTTTTGCAATAATGTTGTACAGTTGCTGTTTGTATACACAAATAAAAATAAATATATAAAAAATAAAATTATTTTAGATTCCTATTTTTTTCTATATACTTATCTACATCACTGTAGAAAACAGTTTTTTGACAAAATGGCTATTAGGGCCCCACAAATTCACGAATTCACTGTTGGGCGAATTTTTTGTATATTTTTGTATCGAATATTTTAAATGAAATTCTCTTGGTGCGGATATTTTAGTGCTTTACCATAATTAGGTCTGCAATGAGGTAAAATAAACGAGAATAGGCCACACATTTTAAAGGAACCGCAACCCATAGGACCCCTTAAGACAATTTTTCAAAAAAATTTAAATTTCTGAAAAAAAATATTGAAGATCAAAATGAAATTCTTTTTAATTTTATTCATTTTTAATATGATTATTCGAATGAAAAGTTTCGAAAAATTAACGTTATCTTTTATTTGTTGTGTTCACATTTTCTTAAAAAAGCAGAACTTGAAAACTGCTAAAGTATTTCTCGTTATTACAGGAAGACGGTAAAGCCGTTGACTAGATATGAATCAGAATCAACAGAAATGTTTTTCCAACTTTTTAAATCTAAACCGTGACTACGAGAAAACTTTAAAAGAAGGTTTTCTCAACGTACTTTCGCAGACCTTAGAAAACAATCCAAAAACATGGTCTTAAACTCGTTTATTTGCTTTTCCTCAAATGAGGTTTTTTGCAAAATATTTTCTAATTATTTATTAATATTTTTGCTGGAAAGGTTAATATTTGCCTTATTTCGTTTCCTTGGAAAAAGGTTTCAGCTTTATTTTCTGCTGACCTTATCATGACAACAAACAAAAATGAAAATAATAAGGTTTGCCATTTACTTATTTTTTTTTAGCCTAAGAAACAATATTTTTTAAAAAAGCTTTAAAAATCATTTAGTTATCATTTCAGGATAAAAGGTTGTAAATAGCAATATTTTTGCTTTATTGAAAAAAGGTTGTTACTGCAAACCTTTTCGTGACAATGAAACGAAAATTCAGGCTCAACGTTGTCGTAAGGTTACATGCTTTCTGGGCATTGCTTACACAGGCACTTGACCACAAATGACTGGGCTATAAATCGATGTACATATCGATTTAACGCATATATCGGCAAGACGATACAGCGACTTTCATTCAAGGCGATGCATCAGAAATCTGATTTAAGCCGTCGAGTAAAGACAACGAGCGCAAAACGATATAGCGATATAAGACACGCAAGGATATAAGATAACGATATAGCGATATAAGACTCTTCTCTTACGTTCCGATGTCGACTCGCGCTGTGGAAGACGATGTTCGTTTCGTTATGCTGAAATGGCCTTGATTGGTGAGCTGTAGAATCAGAATCAGAGATTTGAGAACACATATCGTTATATCGCATGTTCCTTTTCGCACCTCTTAGCTTTTTTTTTCTTTGTCGCGACTTTTCTTGTAGATTATTTTCAGTGGGACTAACTTCGTGATCGCCGATGTTACCTTGTTCTGAAGGCAATCTATTATTGAAAAGAGTATATAAAGAAGAGTTTCTTCATTAATTAGATAAGTTTTTCTTAAAAAAAACTTATTTTTATTTTTAAATGTGAAAATTATCGGGAATCTAATTTAGGCGCCCATAAAGAATTGAATTTGTTAGGTTATTTTTTTACTTTCTTTTAATTTATTAAAAACTTTTTGGATGAAACTTCTAATAATTTAATGAGTTTTTATTACTGATTTTAAATTTATAAATCTTGTTGTTTTTATTTTTAGAAATAAAGTTAAAACAAATTTTTTTTTTTTGTCATTTGGATTTTGGACATAAGTCAATCAACTTTGTTTGTACAAAAAAATTTGAAAGGTTTACGTATTCATTTTTTTAAATCATTTAGCACTTCGTTTTATTAGAGAGTATAATAATTTTTTTTAAAAATATTCTTTTCGTATTATTTGTTAATTAGCTAAATATATTATCGAATATCACAATTTTTTGATTTTTAAGAAATTAAATCTTACTTTGTTTTTCGTTCATAATTCGGTCATTATTTAATTTAATTTAATTATTTATCTGAAATGATAAGGTCCCGCAGTGGACTGACCGTTAAGACACGGTTCCTTGCAGATCACCGAAGTCAAGCATCACTGGCTGCGGTCAGTGTGCGGGTGGGTGACCACTTGGATCAGTCTGCGTAGGGACCGAGGGTGTGCGGTATTGGTCCTCGTTAAACTGTTTTACCGTAAAGTGCTCGACTTCGCGTGCAGGTCGTCGAGCTACCGAAGCGGGGGTGCCATCCCATCTGCAGAGGATCAAAATTGTGATGTTTGGATCATCGGATTTGGATCTTCGGATCATCCTCAGGGATGTTTCCCAGACTGTCGCCAATAGCCCATTGTACAGCTCTAGTGTGACGTAAATGAACTACAATAACTGAAATGATAATAATAAAAAATAGTGTTTTAAAAGCGTTTTTTTTTTCTAAAATTTATTTAGCACTTTGTTTTAAACATACAAATAATTTTTAACGTTTCACTTAGAAATTGAACATTACGATCGAACTTAATAATTATGTAATTATTTATGCATAATAGTACAAGAAAATATTAATTTGTAAAAAACGTTTTAAAAAAAGTTTTTTAAAACTTTGTTTTACGCGTATTATGAATTTCTAAACAAACATTTCAATAAATATTTTAAGTAAGATTTGTACATTGTAGTCAATTTATTTAATATCTTTCTTAAGCAAAACATATCGCAATTTATAAATTGATTTAAATCAATCTGAGTATGAAGTTTTGATAGAAATCTGACTTTCTGTGCCTTACAAGTAAATGAAATTCAAAAATACTATATCGCGATGCAAAACTGACGATGCATCACGATACATAATTTCTAATATCGCCCAGTCCTATTTCGGAGTAGTCTGCTACTAATTGCCCTAGGAACTACAACCATCATTCTGAGTATCTGGCCATCGGTCTTTGATAGCTTATTTTTAAGTTGTCCCTGAGTGTTGTAGCTGGGCAGGAATATATTATAATCGGCCTGATAACCTAGGTAGATGATTCTCTTACTAGCCAGATCAAATTTGGAGTTTTTATATAAAATAGATTATTTTAAATAAACAAAAAAATGCCCCTTGGCTTTTTTGTAATCTCGTTAATATGTTTGCTCTAGTTGAGATTTTTTGAAATTATTACTCTCAGATATTTGACATCATTGTAGGTTTTATATCAACATCAAAAAGTGTGATATTTGGAATACTTTGAGCTTAAGATTTATTATTGATTATGAGTAATTGACTTTTGCACCCGGATGGAGCTTCGTGCTCCATTTGCTTCACTATGCTCTTGGATTTTATTTTGCAGTAATTTCACAGCTTGTTTAGAGCTTGGTACCGGTGGCAGTGCCATTAGCATATAATACAAGTAATTCGTTCATGCAATCATTGTTTACTGGGAAGTCGGCTGTATGTAGAATATATAGTGAGCCCAGGATTGAGCCTTGTAGAACACCTGAATTAAATGGCCTGTAGTCTGAGAAGGTTCCATTTATTTTCACTATGAACTTACTTCCCAAAAGATATAAGCTTAGAAGATGACTAATTGGCCTGTAGTTGTTAGGATCCAAAGTGTTCTTTTCTGGCTTGTGTAGCATGATGATGTCTGACTTTTTCCAAATCTTGGGGAAATAGCAGTTTTCCAGGAAGGCATTGAAGATGTTTTTAAGTAATAGAATAATATTTAAAGGCATAATTTTCATCATCTCGTTGGTGATTTGTCATGCCCTGGGGACTTTAGGTTTTTTTTAATGATACCTACGTTTCCATCATTATTTGTCCTATTCATAGTGCTCTCTTATGCTGGTGTGACATTAATTTCACGAAAAGCGCCGTTGACATATTTTTCATTTATAGCACAAGTCGATTCAGTAAAGAGAACTGTTTTTGTTTGGTGTTAACTAAGACAGTCACTTTGTTTTTTTCAGTTTCTGCATTCTGGTTAGAGACAGACAGGTTGATTTGCAATACCCTTTCAAGGGCTCTTGTCTTTTTCTAAATAGAATTGTCATCTCGATTTAGACTAGAAAATTTTTCCTTCCACACAACTCATTCCATGACTATGACATAGAATTATGATGCCTCTGTTAAGTCTATTGATTTCGCGCTTGATGATCTCTCCAATATGTCTTGGTGGTTTGAGATTGCTCAAAATCGTTATTTCATCCGTGGCTTTCTTGAGTGTATCATTTAGGTTATTATTTAGGATCTTACGAAGATTGCAGTGATGTTTAAAGTTTGTCTGTGTTTCTAACTTAGAGTATTGTGATACAGGAGCCAGTCTGTTTTTTTAGTGGTTTTTTCATCATTCTTTGATTAGGTGGTGATTAGGACGGGGATGTGGTCACTATTGAGTCCGAAGTTCTTGATCAAAGTGTAAAGCTTAAGACCTTGTTTAATATCGTTTGTGCAGCCCTGAATTTTATTATTATCGTACAGTCACATAAAACGATGGTGTCTATATTTGATTCAAGGTAGTTTCAAAAATGTTAAATTTTAGATCATTATTTGGGGAGGGGGTTGCAGATTGCAATGATTTTAATATTTATTTCACCCAGTTGTACGATTATAGAAGTCTAATCAATGTTTTCAACAGTTTTGAGATTATAGATGGAAAATTTATATTTATTGCAAACATAAATTGCAATGCAACCCTCTCTGTGTGTAACGCAATCGCACCGGTATGAATTGTAATTTGGTATCCTACATACATAGTATAAGGCTTGGAGTGAGTTTCAGTTACAGCAACCACGACAGGCGATTATCTTGCAATAAAGTCCATGAATTCTGCCATTTT
The DNA here is from genome assembly GCF_982258835.1 of Parasteatoda tepidariorum. Classification (NCBI taxonomy): domain Eukaryota; kingdom Metazoa; phylum Arthropoda; class Arachnida; order Araneae; family Theridiidae; genus Parasteatoda; species Parasteatoda tepidariorum. The sequence goes on from NC_141763.1 coordinate 69,970,377, forward strand.
AGAGGTGAGCAAATTTACGTTCCTCAGAACTATAGTTAGGGAGGTAGGTGATAATTTGCTGTTCATTATTCATTTATTTTTTGTTTCATCATTTATCTCAGAAGAATGAGTGCTCATCTGGTATTGGCAGGTGACAATGGAATAAGGTTTTGAAGGTTATTAGAGGTATCAATTGCTTATTTGAGTAGGCTAAGTAAGCGAAAGTCATCCTTCGTGGTATTGTTATTTTTGAGTACATTTGCATGGCTCCAGGGATTTTCCGAAGGTTGTTGTCTGGGTTCCCTTTTAAAGTCAAAAAATTTCCTTTGTAGTTTTTGCTTTTCATTTTTTTTTTCAATTCGTAATCGCGCAACGCTTGAATTATTCACTCGTGAAAAATATTTTTTTAAATTTCCACGACGTTTTCTTCCAGAACTATGTTCAAAGTATTTTTCAGTGCCAAAGAGTTTCCTAAATTAAAAGTTCTTAATCAATTTGAGAATCAAGGCAGAAACTAACGTACTTCCTTCTCCTATGACTCTCCACACGCTAATGGTGAAAGCATGCGAAGTGTTACCACAGGTAGAGAGTTCTGCTCTACGCCACCTGTAGCTCATTTCGATTGCCAATAATGCTAAGATACTTTTCAGATCCAGTGAAATTTTTAGCATGATTGCCATTGCAGTTGCAGGATTTAGGTGAGCATGAGGTGTACATATTTAGGCCCGCATACTTTACACAAAGTTTAGAGTGTCTGCAGTTGGTTTGAATATGAAATAAGTTTTGTCAGCGATGGCACTGTGCCGGTTTTTATGATCTTATGTATTCAATTGGTATTTTCATTATGTTAAAATATCTAATAATATATATTTCCTTACTGTTGTCATCTTTTGGAAGATCTACAACGCAGACTGGGAGTTCATAAATAAATATTTAGGAAATCTTCACTGAATTTTTGCAAAATCCTTCGGTGGCAAATCTGTTCTGAAGCGAGCGATTTTTTGTTTATTTTTTACGTTAAATACTCATCTGGATCCTGAAACACTGAATTTTTAGGTTTTTCGATTTCTCTGAATAAAGTTCACGATTCTAAAAATACTTAAATAATCATCATGCTTTTAACTATTTTTTTTTTAACCTAAAGGTAGCTATTGACTCTCTTCGAAGTTGTTTCAAATTACATTCATAAAATCAATTTAACTTGCCTCAACATCTAAATTTTCTTCATAAATATTATTCTCAGTGCTATTATTTTTAACATCCCTAAACCAACAACATCTAATATTTTTTGAAGTTATAGTTCCAGTCTCAGATTGTACGAGGCCTGTCTAAGAAGTATCCGACCTTAATTTTTCCTGCGCAAAGTAGTGACTCTAAGGCGGCGCCTTAGTGCACAGTGGAAGGAGAAACCTTAATGCACATGACTGAATTTTTTCACCGTGTTCGCTTCTGCAACTCGCTGGCTGGTGGTCGCCAAGTAAGGTGCTGTTCGTAGTGTTCGTCGGATTTAGTTTTCTCGCAAGATGACTGAACGAATTGAGCAAAGATACTGCATCAAATTCTGTCAAAAGCTAGGTGATTCTCAAAGCCAAACAATTCGTAAGATTCAGCAGGTGTTTGGAGAAGAAGCGATGGGTGTAACACAAATTAAGAAGTGGTTCAACCGATTCAAAGATGGCCGCACATCAGCGGAGAGTGAGCAACGTTGTGGCAGGCCTCTAACTGCTCAGAGTGCAGTTAATGTTGAGAGGTTGCGAAATTTGGTGATGGCAGATCGTCGTTTGACAGTGTGGGAGATTGCAGAAGAGGTTGGAGTGAGTAAAGATTCTGCACATACAATTTTGCGTGAAGATTTGAACATGAACCGAGTGGCTGCAAAATTCGTACCCAAGTTGTTGTCGTCGGAACAAAAAGCACGCCTCTGCACATTCATCCCAATTGATGCACACTTTCTTATCCAAACATGGAATTACAACCGCTTGCCAACCTCTCTACTCTCCAGACCTGACTCCTTGCAACTTCTGGTTGTATCCAAAATTGAAGACGCGACTGAAAGGATCTAGTTTTGAGAGTAGAGAAGAGATAATGCTGAACGCGACGACGGAGCTGAACACCATTCCAAAAGAAGACTTCCAGAGGTGTTTCCAGCAGTGGAAGGATCGGTGGGCTAAGTGTGTGCAAGCACAAGGGGCCTACTTTGAAGGGGATTAGGGTCCCAACTCCGTCAGGTATTCGAAATATTTTTTCTGGCCAAAGGTCGGATACTTTTCAGACAGGCCTCGTATATATTATCTGCTAATAGAGAATGTGTGCATCTGCTTATCCCGCAGTTTTACCCGATTTTCTAAATCTTACTTTTCTTAACCCTCATTACTCGTATCTTTATTTCGAAATATTAGTAATAGATTTGCTACTTTCAAGTATTTTAATTTACGAGTATTCTCAGCTTTCGAATAATTTAAATCTGAACATGCGCTTTTAATTGAAAGTTTAGAGTTCGTATTTGAATTTCCACTATCACTTCGGCATTTGTTTTCAAATACATTAATTTTAAAACTTCCTTTTTAATCAATAGGAAGTCAATAGAAAAAAAATTTTTTTTTTCTATTAACTACAATTAACCATGGAATTATATGCTTTATTCAAACCCCGTTAGTTTTACCGATATACTACTTCAATAAAAAATTTCGAATCAAACCGTCTAAGCCATTATTATGAAAATCAGAGAAAAAAGTATTATTTTGATAGTTGCATTTTTCTATGCTAATCATTTGTAAGGCGGAGGGTTGTATATTTCAACTTCATTAATTTTTAAATGTCGATGGGAAGTCATCCGCTAATAACTACAGAATATCCACACACACACACACACACAAAAAAAAACGCCAATGAAGAGCTTTGTTTACTTAAATGTGGGTAACTGTAAAGATTAGCGTGGGGTTAAGAACAATCATTGGGGAGTAGCTGTTCTTGGGGGGGGGGTGAGGCAACACTGGGGAGCAATCTTCTGTTAGTTATGCTTATGGTCATTTGATCGTTTTTTAACGAACTTATTTGTAGTTATAAACACAAAATTTAAAAATTTGCTTATTTATAAGCACAGAATCAAGTTTATGGCCAGTTCTCTAATATAGAAAAAAATTAGAAAATAGCACCCACTTACGCATTAGAAAGAAAAAATTGGTCTTAACAATAAATTATCTTTTATAAATCAATCTCAATACCAAAAATATTTTTAAAAAACGTTATAAAGTGTTAAAGTAGGTTATGCAAAATAACTATTGTGCAAGTTTGAAATACTTAAAATATTTTAACTCTGTTGTAGTCGTTTCGTTAAAAGTTAATTTAAGTTTGTGCAAGTTTGAAATACTTAAAATATTTTAACTCTGTTGTAGTAATTTCGTTAAAAGTTAATTTAAGTTAAACCTAAATATTTGAAGTGGTTTATCTAAAGAAAGTTATAAAATGCAATCGTTTCCATTGGGGCATTGTTACTTTTCAGTGTTAGGAGCTATCAGATGAAAATCTTGGTTAAGCAACAATACCTCCTTTTTTTATACATATAAAATTTCATTTTTAGGACAAGATCTATGACAAAGCACTTAACTAAGCTATCAATGCTCTCAGACAAGAAGGTTGAAATTTTCGAGAAGTCAGAAACTTTATAGTTAGGCCTATCTCAAAAAAGCATTATAGTAAAAAAAATCAATTTACCATTTACCCTCTTGTAGGCAAATATAAGTTGTCATACGAGGAACAAAAAAAGGGGAGTTTTAGAGTAATAAATTCCATTTGTGAACAAACCAAAATTAGGATATTTTTATTAGAGCTCTATCAGAAATTATAGCGTATAATTATGAAAGAAGGCAATTTACCATTACAAAAAATAAACTGAAATAATCATGCTTACTGATATAGCAAAAATAACTGTTATATAAAAGAAACGGAAAGTGTAGCATGTAATTCTTGCTTCAGATAAACCACTGATAACATATTTACACTCAACTATTAAAGAATTGATTCTAAACATTGATATTTTTTACATGCGAAGTAAAGTTTTTTCAGAATCTCAAATTTGCACAGTTCTCATTGTGACTTTAACGTAAAAAAAAGTTCAAGTCGATAAAAAAATTTAGTCTGAAGTTCAAAATAATGACTCTTAGAATGATTCTAAGCAGAAAAAAATCTTTTCTGACTCTTAAACCAAATTGAATCAGGTACTCATTGTTCAACGAAAAAAAATTCGAAATTGAAAAATCCAAGTAGGTGATAAATAATGAACAGCTTGAAACTTGTAAATAGATATAATTTATTCAAAATATTTCAGTTGATGCTTCTTGTTTATTTTTCGCTTCGGGACTGCTCGTAGTTTCTTGCAATTTCAGAATGGTACGATATGGCTGTTTCTTTTTCCGACTGCTTTCTGTATTGGATGCTTCAGAATGAGTTGAAAAGTAAGTACCAGAAGTTTGAGAAAGTCCTCTGCGACATTTAAAGCGCTGATTAGGATTCCGTTGAGCCTGCAAGCGCATGAATGCTTTTTTTAGTGCTGTTTGAACCTGAAATAAAATGAAATTGCAAGGATTACTAGACGCAAAAAGAACATAAGACAGAAAGCCAGAATACATTTTCCTAGTAGTAATTGCAACAAGAAATATAATACTAACAAGGCATTTTTAAACTATACTAGGTGAAATTAATTTCTTTCCACGTGTTTATCAAATTTGTAATTGTAAATTTTGAATACAAATGCAGTAAAAAAACAAATAAAAACTGACCAAAAAGCAAAAAAACAGTCAAGAAAAATACTTCTTAATACCTTGCAATTTTAAATTGAGGTAAGAAAATCAATTAAATCGGCATTTCTCAAAATGAGTATATTATTATTTTAAGTATCGTTGGTGTCCATTTTAATGGAATTACGACAGCTTATTTCCTCAACAATTTGTGCATGATTCTGAGCATTTTATACCCTGCTTTTTGCATAAGCATTGCAGAGTACCACAATGATTCTTAATACACCCCGCTTAAGAAATTTCAATTAATTATCTGACCATGGTGCCTGACTCATGCTAAAGAAGACCATCTTCCATCTTTTACTTCAAATTTCTATTGTAATCAATCCAGCCACTGCTACACCTGATGGTATACTCTGACTGAGGTAATGAAATTTAAATGCATTCTTTGTACGACTCATTCTAATGGAGACACTCTTCCATCTTTTACTTCAAATTTCTATTGTAATCAATCCAGCCACTGCTACACCTGATGATATACTCTGACTGAGGTAATGAAATTTAAATGCATTCTTTGTACGACTCATTCTAATGGAGACACTCTTCCATCTTTTACTTTAAATTTCCATTGTAATGGATCCATGTTATCACCTAGCCACCGCTACACCTGAGAGAATGAAATTTACATGTATTCTTTGTATGATTAGGATAATGGAGACAGTTCATTTGTACATAAGAATTATTAGATTAGACATTTTTTACTTCAAATTTCCATTGCAATGGATCCATGTTATCACCCAACCGCTACTACACCCTCATAATATACTCTGACTCATAAATGATCACCCAAAAGGTGCACTTATCTATTTAAAACAATAAACTAAATTTAATTTTTTTAATGCCTTTATCAACCAGTTTATTTTATTAAAACTATTATAAGTGTATTTAAAAGTATATTACGTGAAGAAGAAAAGTTATTATTTACAACTTTTCACGATCTTTGTCGATAAAAATAGAAATGAAAAGAAAAAAACAAGATAGAAATTAAAGAAATGCCGATCATTTTGGAAACAGAAATAAACGAACAATTACTTAGAGATGACTTTAAAGAACTAACTGAAATGTGCATAATGTTTCTACTAAATGGAATCTGGAAGAGATACTGAAAATAAATTTAAAATCCATGATGTATCTAGATAAGCAATTTTTCCCGCCATTTATCTCTTTCGAGACATCGTAAAAATAAAAAACGATTCCCAGCATTTACATTTAAACTACACAGCACATATTGATAGTTTTAACAGGTACAAAATATACTAATTCTGTAACTTTGTATTTATATTTGGTATCATAACAGTAATGCCTATTACCAAAATTAAGTAAGCATCGTTGGCGTCAATAGTGTGGCAAATTTTTACGTTTGTCATAAATGAATTAGTACTAATTCTCCATTTGTTTTGCTTTTCAGATCATGAATAACCTATTTTTTCATTACATATGGATTTTAAATTAGTTTTCTAGAAATAATTTTTTGAGGCATAATTATAAAAAAAGTTAACACGTGTTTAATGCAACTTTAGAAATACTAATTTGGTGACGTAATCCGCCTATGATACGACGTTGATCATTGAGTTTATCTGACCAAAAGAAGAAAAATATTAAAGAACGTGCAATAAACTTATTTTTTTTAAAATTCATTAAAACTATAAGCTAGCAAACATCATTGGTGCTATCTTTAAAATATTTGATAAAATAGAATCGTCTGCAGTTTAATTTATATCAATGGCTTTATGCTAAATCTAAGATGAATTACCATTTTTCAAACGTTTCTCCCAAACTATCTAATTTAAATTTTTGAAAGATTATAAATAACATCTTATAATAAGACGAACTAGTTAGTATTGCCAAATAAAGTCAACATCTCAAACAAGAATATAAGAGTCCTTTCTCCCGATCGCCTGCAATGAAATAATTGCCGTCTACCACGCCAACAGTGAACGCCTGCATCTAGGCATCACCTAAATTACATGTAAAAAATCAATAAAAAGCTGTGTGAAAGGGTTCTTTTTTTGTTTAAAACTGCGGTCCAATTTTTATGTATTTTTGAATGTACGTATTTGAATATTTAATCAGTATTAAAAATTATACTTAAATGATGTATAAAAAATGTACTTACATCAGCATTCATGAAGCAGTACAGAATAGAGACTGATAAGCCCTGTAACAAAATAAAATTGATTTTGAAAATGAAGTTCTTTGCTCAATATTACAAAATAGTTTTAATTTATAAACGTTTTTGCACAGACCCCACTAGATATAGTTATGCTGAAATAACAGCAAATTACACAATTTCTTTGATCCTAAAAAAAGAAAGCGGAAACTTCTACAGACGTGAGTTGGTTAAAAATAACTCGAATATATGCTAGATGCGGTGTCATAATCGAAAAATTGTTTTTATAAAAAAATCAATTTTACGTTTACTGCTGTCTAACCTCACGCTTATGAATCAAAAACTTTATGAGTTTATCAGTTTTGTTTTCTTGGAGTCTTATGATAGCACTTTAAAACGTTTAGGTTCAAGAGAAACATTTGCATTGTCTGATTTATGTCCTATTTACTTACCTAGATCACTTTTTCATTGCATTTAATAATCCTTTAACCCTTTCAGAAGAAGTAGTTTAATGGCGCAAAGACAAAAGAAGGACAAGATTCAAACAAACTTTTTTAAACAAATGAAAAGGTAAGGTACATACTGAAATGTTTCTCAATGAACTTCTATTGATAACTAGCAGGTATAATTAAAGTGAATAAAATAGCATAAAAATTGTAACCACAGTCACACAATTATATAAATTTTAATTTACCAATAGTACATTGAAAAACGAACACATTAGGATGATAAGTTTAAGTCCCATCCAACATACGTTTCAAATAATTAAAATATTGACCAAAAAAAGTACTAACACTGGCAAAATAGCTAGAAAAAATGAAATGAATAGCACAACATTAAACCTACTTTAGAAAAATGCAAACAAATATCTATCGAAAAGTACATGGGTCTCACTCGTCCAGACCTACAAACTCTCCGGCTTTTAGGTGGAATTCTTTATTAAATATTTAAAATAGAGAGAGAGATGGTCCGCAATCATAGTAAAAATGACCTAGCGGTAATCGTATGTGTTCGTCATTCAAAAAGCAACGATCGGAGTTCAATGTGGTGTTCTACAACTTTTGAGTGGGCACTTCTAGTATGTCTTTCACGGACACCTTTCAGGAAACGAACCTGCACCCGTGTGTTTCAAAAGTATTAATCGCTACCTAATGTCTATTATACTAGAAACTTTTTGCCAATAAACATGGTAAATATATAAAAAAGTTCACTAACTTTTTAAAATTGAAACAACCTTCTTATCAATAAATGGAACAATATTAGAAACCCGTAACGTAATTAATAAGAAATTTAATAGACATAGAATATAAAACCTAATTACATTACAGTTAATTAATTTAAATGGAAATCATACTTTTGAAATAAACAAAATCTTCATAAAAAATGCAACAAAAAATTTTACGCAACAAAAATATATAAAAAAAAAAAATAGCTCATCTGGTGAAACAATGACGTAACTGCAAAATCAACCTAAATTGAGTAATTATCAGTTACGTCATTGTTTCACCAGATGAGCCATGATAAGGTTGATTTTGCAGTTACGTCATTGTTTCACGTCTTCATTGTTGTTGTTTTACGTCATTGTTGATAATTACTCTATTTAAGGCTCTAACTCTATTTAGGTTGATTTTGCAGTTACGTCATTGTTTCACCAAATGAGCGAAATGACATTAAATAATTTATAAAGAATTTTCATTAGCTTTACCAGCAACTCCCAACAGCTATATTTTGTACTGAATTTCAATTTTTTGATCTGTACTTTACAAAACTTATACGCATACAGTGTTAAAAATGTTAAAATGATATCAAGCATGTTAACTAGAACTATTTCAATAAGTTATAGTGACACAGGTAAAGGTAGGGTGACACAGAGGTCAGTCTCGGCTACTTTCTTTATTAACTGGATTAATGGATACTGGATTAGAACAGAATGTGAATACATAAAAATATCCGAGTTAAAAAAAATTATTTCCTGCTTGTCTTTCCACCGTGTAATCTCTCTATAATCATCGGCAATACGCTTTTATTTTAAATTGTGTATCAAAAAGTTAATATCGTATAGATTGACGTAATAAGTTTGGCGTTAAGTAACCTGGACCCGAACTAGAATTTATGTATTGCAATTGTTTGTCATCGAAGTTTTTTTTCTTTAAAATAAATAAAACAATCTATGTATAATAAGTAGCATAATAAGTCGAAATAAATAAACAGTTGTCATAATTAATCTGAAATTACGCTATTTAGCTTGCCAACTGATTGTATATAAAAAAAGAGCAAAATTGCATCTCTTTAAAATCTTCGCCGAATTACAACACTCAACAAAAACGATATGAAAAAAAGTCTAATTAAATTAGGATTCAACCATAAAGAGAAGAGAAATAAGATTTATAGTGCTATTTCAAAAGGATATTTTTTTTAATGCAAAAAAAAAAAAAATTATTACAATGAAAACTATTGCACTTGATCGATTTAAATAAAGTGCAGATTTGTGTTAATTTTCACAAAGAAAATTAGATTATAGCTTAATTTGTGGATGAAATCAAATCAATTTCGGGTATTCGAATGTCTAGATTGATCAAGTTGAAAGCTTCCAGTCATGGACTCAGGTAATAATACTCCATTAAATGAGCATTGAAAAGAAGTTGAGTAATGAGGTGATTTTGCTCAAGCGAATTTTAAACCATCTCTAATTTTTCTCCTCCTCTTTCCCAATAATAGGAGTTGTCAGATATTTTTTTTTTGCAGAAATTTAAATACATTAGTGAGAAATTTCAACTTTTTTTTTCCAGTTGACATGGTTTTTTTTGAGTATTATAGAAGCTGAAAATAGCAATGAACTATTTTCTTCTCAGATTGTAATGAAAAATGGATGAATTTCCTTTAAAGTAGAGAAAAAGAATTAATTCTAAAACATAATTGTTTTCAAAAAGCTTTTTCCGCCGAGATCAGTTTTTTCCCCCAAATATCTCACGTATTTCATGTTATTTATTTCAGTATGGTTTGAAAAACATTGGTTGTTACTAATTGTTTTTCGTTTCTACTTCAAGAGAAAAAAAAAGACACGGCTATACCGCTCTGAGGACTTAATTAACATAAAGTATGGTTTAAATTAAGGAGAAGTATCCGGTGTCTTTAAGATAGTTAATATGATTAATTGTCATCTTGGTGTGATTTATTTAAGCTATTATTTTGAAACTTTTGTTGTTTATGCAACATCAGTTTAAAGCTCAGCAGTAAAAAATGTTTCAGCAGTTGAAAATTTGAATAATAGAAAACTGAATAAGTAATTTCTTTATCTATTCTTTTTGTTTAAAAAGAGACATAAAATATAACAAATAACGGTATATATTTTCTTTACGAGAAGTGCCCTTTTCAAAACCTTTGTGTAGAAATAAAAGGAAAGGGAAAGAACGGCCTCTAAAAAAAACCACATTAACATATGGCAGCTAGGCTTTTTTTTATCCAATAATAATTCAATATATAGCCTACACATAATCCATAATTTATTTAATATTTCGATTGTTTATATGAAATGGTTTATGTAATTTCAAATGAAAAAGAAGTTGCATTTTTTTTAAAAAAACAAACAAACAATATATTGAATAAATTATGAAAAGGATATGAGTTAATAAAAAATTCCATAAGTATTTCTCTTCGAGCTTTTCAATTTTAAATGAAATAACCAAATTCAAGAATAAAGAATTGCGTTTCTCTGATAACTATTTCTCAACGCTTACAACAGTTCATTTTAAAAACCATAATTTAACTTATTTTATTCATGTTCAGCATATGAAAACATCAAGAACAAATTCATAATTTAAAATATTTCATTTTTAAAATAAAGTTTTTTCAAAATATTTAGTAGTATTTTCAAAATAATTTGAAATAGTATAATCCCATCTACTAATAATTTTTTATTATACCGGTTTCAAACCAAAAAAAAAAAAAAACTCTAACTCTAAATCCGAAGAAAATTGAGAACCGTTGATCTAGATTTAACTCTCCGAGGATAGCAAATAAAGGAGAAAATCAGCATCAGTATTTTAGAGTATAACCTTTGGAATTTCAAGTAAATTTAGTTAAACAGATTTAAGAATAGAAATCTTCAATACACTATATCTGACAGATAGACTAATCTTTTAAAAACCTATTGGCGCATTTAACTGAAACATAATTATTTTTGAGTTGCGTCACTTTTGTGACAAGGGTACGATATGTACCTTCAGATAAAATATAATATTTTAATGAAGAGCATCTCCAATTAAAACCTGTGAAGTTGGAAATTTATGGTTGGAGTACCCATGTCTAAGTTATTTGTATTTAATACATGGTGTCAAAATATGTTTCACTGTTAAAGGTTTTTGGCAACTTGAACATATGGAAGTTGGTTCATCAAATAATAAATGTTTGTGGATGAAACGCGTGTGTCCTATTTAAAGTTACTTGTAATTTTCAAGGCATATTTAATGGTTTAAAAGAAACTACTGATGGTTTTAATTTGAACCAGTTTATTATTAATTTCTCTAGTCCATGTTGCCTCCTATGTTTTAGCTAATTTATACCATTTAGAATATCTGCTTATGTCATTGATCGGTTTGAAATGTTCTGAGTAGATTTCGACATTTCCCCTGCCTTTTCATTTCCTGAATTTCCAACAGGATGACCATTGATCCAGGATATAAATATATCATAATTATCATTCGTGAATTTAATGTAAATGTTTAAAATATGGGGTAAAATGGTATAAGGTTTATTTACACTCTGACTCAATGCACCAGCACAACTCTTTTAATTAGTAAACGTGCTCAGGGCTAAGATAATTGCACGGTATTCTGAAGAAAAAACGGATGAATATGGATTAAGGTTTTCAGTTATGGTATGATGATCAGTCTCGACTGCAGATTCAACGCGATACTGAAATTTAAATCCATATGTAGCCTAGTAATCTTTATATTGTTCACGATGGTGATTAAAAGTCAACTGGTAGATGATATGTCGCTCATGGGCTGCAATAGTGGCAAAACTAAAAAAAACACGCGTTTTGGACTAAGAACAGGTGTAAATAGGAAAAATACACATTCTTTCAGTAGTAATACTAGCACAACTCATAATTCAACTTGAAGGTAATCTTTGTTTAAGCAAACCAAAGCATTTCTCATGCATTTTGCTCAGCAATAAAAACTTAAAACCCACTTATCTCAAAATTTGATTTTTTGAGTTGTGCCGCTATTGCAGCCCATGAGCATGAGCGATGCGACGTTTGTGGCTTAGTAAATTGATTAAAAACATTGATGATATGAAAACGTAAAATGTTCAATCTTGGAGTTCGTTCATCTGGCACCAAAAGGTTAAAATCCTTCAATTCTTGTCGCTTAAAAGTTTTTTCATCCTTAACCCAAAAGCGGAACCGGACAAAAAGTTTTTAAAGACAGTATATCAAAATTGGTCACTTAAACATGGAAAGTTTTTACTTAAGTTGTAGAAGAACCGAATCATAGAACTGCGTCGAGAAATATAATCAAAGCCTCTTACGTCCACGGTTTTTAACCAGAATTATTTAAATTTGTAGCAAAATAAACTATAAAATTTGAAAAGTAAAAACCACAGAGGTTTGTTATAGTGTTTAAAATTTCTGGCGAATTTTATTTCAATAAATTGCGTAAAGCCATCTTAATTATCAAGGTCGATGATTATATGCTTCATATTTATAACTCAACACGTCAACATTTAAAATTACTAAAAAGATTTAAATAAATACGTACTTGAAATGATTTTATAAATGCATTTACAATCATATAGGCGTTTTCTAAGTTCCCGTTATCTTTTGGATTGATACAGAAGAACAGATGTGGAATGCCCAGCAGTGGAAATAGTAAAGCAGTAGCCTTTGCAGCTTTCCTAAAGGGATTAATAATAAAATATATTTTAACTAATACTTACTAGTAAAGGTATCAATCTTTAAGACTGTTCTTCGAATGCTTCGTCACGATGGATCGAGATTTGACTGTATGCTGTTTTCTTTTCTGTCATAATTATTGTGACAATTTATAGCGATAACTTAGGAAATTAATTAAAGCGTACAGTTGAAATTTTGTTAGGGGCGTAAGTATATATAAAATTACGTTTCATGAATTAAAAAATTCCTTTAAACCACAATAATAGTAATTATTTGTTAACATTTTATGGAAATGTAGGACCTTGTGCCATTTAGTGACACAAGGTTCAAAGAAAGAAATGCTGCGCTAAACACGTGGTTTTAAAAGCAGATGAAAAGGTAAAGTAGAGCACATTAAAATCAAGTAAAAAAGCGAAAACTCTAAATCACTGAAAAGGAATAAACATTCAAAATAGATAAAACGTAATGGTAAACTTACTAAAATGGAAAAAGAATAAGAAAGAATTTTAAAACTATCATATACAATTTAAAATTCTAATAGCGTGTAAAAATGCAAAGATGTTAGAATGATGATTTTTTTTTAAAAAAGTTTTGCTATTGAAAAAGGTAAGGGAGTGTTGGTTAAAACAAGGGCAAACAATTAAAATATTATGAATAAAAAGTAAAACGCTACAAGTATTGCATTGGAGAGGCGGATCCCCGAACAACAAATCAAGATGAGTCAGTCGAGTATGTTCTATACGAAGACTAGTGAGCTTGATATCTGCTTTGAGCAATTGCAACACAGGCCAAGGCTCAAATGTAGATTTAATAGCATCTAGTTTGTTCTAACTTTGCAAATCACAATGTTGCAACCACAAATGCATGGTAAACTGTCGTATATGATTCTTCATATCAGAAAAGGTATAGATAGTGTTAATGGAGATGTAGCAGATCGGGCAGCGGAATCAGCCATATCGTTACCAAAATGGCTGGGGATACAACAAAACAGAATGTTAAAACTATTTTTGTAAAGGTTAACTAACAAATGCTTAAAGATATAGAAAATAGGATGGGCTTCGTGCTTAACATGACCTAGCTGAAGCTAAACACTTAGGCTGTCAGAGTAGATGCAATGCTGTTGCGCGGTTAGTGATGAGATAAGTCGTAGAGATATGAAAATGGCTACAGCAGTAAATATCAGAACAAATAGCTAGTAAAATGTAACTCTGCGTTCTTTCAGCAATAACGATTCCACATCCAAAAGCGTCTTGGAGATTTTGAACCAATCCTTAAAAACGTAAACACACCGCGAGTAATCATGACGATGGATAGCTGATTATAAACACTATGAACTATACTGGATTTTCTGTGTGAAACAAATGGAGAATGAAAGTGATACGACAGAATAATCTAGGGTTAAGAAAGTGATCGGCTAACAGTGATGGTAATTCGCAAAAAGCATTTTATGGATAATAATATGCTTAAAAGTACTAAATATAATCGCAGTATAAATTTATTTGCAACAATTTACTAGTGGTTAAATTATATAAAAATATGTAAATACTCGACGTTGGATACAGTTTCTAACTTGTAAGCTTTTTACCAAAAACCTTTCTAGTGGTAGCAAAGTTTTATGCTTAAATAAATATGATATAAATGATCATTAAGAGATAAATAATTCCAACACATATCGCTGGTTCAAAATAAAAACGACACTTCTGAATATATAATTAGTGTTGTTTGAATGAGAAGTGAGTGCAGAAGTGTTTTAATTTTGAACCAGCGATATGTAAAAGATTTCATTATCACACGTTAATGCTTTTAAGAAGAGTAAATAATTATCTTTTCTTGTAGTAACAAAATAAATATTTCGAAATTGTAAATATATTATCAGTTTGTTACTACAAGGAAAAAATATTTCATAAAAACTGTTAATATTTGCAGGAACAATACTAAATTCTGTAATTGTCTTCCAAGCAGCATTAGTCTCGTGATGTTGAAGCCCATTTACCTTTTACAGAAGGCAACATAGATTTAAAAAAAAGCAAGTAAAAAGATGCATCTACATATTATCCTGTATTGAGATACAAAATATTCACGGTTCACATAATATCGAAGTCTTTATTTAAGTTAATCTGATACTTTGCCATAAAAAGAAGAAGAAAAACAGACCAAAATTTTAGATCTCGCTTGAGTTTGTAATAATGTATAGTTTTAAATCAAAGATTATTTTGAAATTCAAAAATTATATTCAAAAGTATAAGTTAAGATTAGAATGTGAAATTTTTTTTGCACCACTGCACAAGATTTAGTTAATATTGGTAAATTAGAGTTCTCAAATTTTTCTTCAACTTTTTTAAACTCTGAAATCTCTTTTTTTCAAAATTTAATTTGAACGTTTTATGCTCCTTTTAGTTAATCGATATAATCTGTGCATACACATCTACAAGCACTTAGCCCCGTTTTTTAGGGTTGGTGATACAGCCATGATGGTAGGTATATCATGTAATTTTTACTACATGAGACCACGTGGACTGCGATCAGAAACTCCTCCTTGGAAACTTCCACGCTATTACCAAAGACAAGACTTTCAGCCATGATAGATTTGACGTGTATATTGCTTCGTATACTTGTTTTTTGCTTATTTAAACTGCCAGGATCGAATTCACGATCCACGGTAACACAAGTGAGCAACAGTTTTACCGGTGTGTGCCACATGAGCACTTAAAAATTCAATTCTATTCAGAGCATTTAATCGAACATTTAAAAATTAGTATACCATCATGTAGTAGTGTTATCATAATGTAATATATCTACTAACAATAATAAAAAAACTTACCGTACATGGGTTGTTTCAGCTGTTTGATTAGATAATCGCTTTGTAACTAAAATTCGAATGATATCCACTAGAAACACACTGTTAACCTAAACAAAAATGATGTTAGTGTTGGAAAATTATGCATGCTTATCAATTACATTTTCAATCAGTTTCACAAAATTTTTCAAATTTATGTTTTAAATGCGTTTAGAGTTGTAAATTTCTCTTGGATTTTGTGCTTTAACTTTATATAAAACCGCCCGAAAATGAGAATATTACATTTTGGGGGCTAAACGAACAAGAGGTGATTTGACCTTGGAATAAAGGTATCTCTATCTTTCTGAATAATATATTTAAATATTAATAGGTCTTAGTAACGTGTAACTGATTAATTTCCCAAGCTACTTAAGACACATTATCACATTTTATGAACTAATTATATCAAAAAGGTTTCAACTGATTGCAAGTTAGATAAAGAGGCTCAACTTAATGGATTCGATTTAATATATATAATCCCGAATTCGTTTTTAACAAAGGAAAACAAAACAAAGGAAGGTGATATTGAAATGATTCAGTAATTTTATTATTATGTAAAAATATAAATATAATGCAAAATTAGAATAATAGATCCAATTAATATTTAAAGATATTAAGTTGAATTGCGGGATTATTCTACTTTTATTTCGGCATTTAAAGAGAAAAAAACACTTAGTATGTGATAAATAACGAAAACTCCTTGTTATTGCCCCCCCCCCCCCCTGTTACACAAAACATTTAGTTAATAAAGTATTCAAAAAAGGTATTTTGTAAATATGTATTCATGCCTGAAATATCTCAATACCAAATGTGAATACATAAAAATAATTATATTCAAACCTTTGTAAAAATATAATTTCTATTTATCCCTCTGCTCTAGAATCGCATTTCTAGAGCATTTCTAGGGAATAGAATCAATTTGATTAGGTCTTCTCAAGTTAGTTATGTCACTTTTGTTTGTAAGCAGTTTTTGAATCATAAATTACCTCGGTCCTTTCTTTGGTTTACCTTAGACTCTTTCACGCATTTATTCCTGAATAATTGATGTTGTATATTCAACTGGTATATTTCTTTCTCTAGTTCTGGTATATTTCTTTTTAGTTCGGTCAAATTATTACAAAAATTAGGGTAGTTTCAATTTCTACCACGTGTGCCGCCATCTTGAATAATCCCTAAAGTTTTAGGACTTTTCCCTGTTTTTTTCTTGTTTCTCCTAAATAATAATATTAGTGTTACAAAAAAAATTTAGATGCTTTATTACTTAATTAAATTATCTACAATTTGAGATTAATTCGGAGTTTTTAGCTACTTTCTGAGACAGAGTTCTTTAAATTTAAATAACGAAAAATTAAAAAAAAATTTTTTTTCCAATTATTTATTGCTAAATATCGATTAGAAATGAATTTTGTGACATAGTTTAACACAATGATAATTGTTGTAGTGATACATAGTTAGATGGATACAATCAGACACAATATTTTAAAGATTTTTATTAAAGCTTTTATTAATGTTACTTTTTTAAAAAATCCTATCAAGAGTAATGAATATTTTATATAGATATATGTATATATATATATATATATATCATACCTGCCAACTTTTAATCCCTTCCATTATCATTTTTCCCAGTGGTATTAAAATGGAATTAAAACTTCAATTTTAAGCAAGCAAATATGTTGCATTTGAAAAAAAATTAAGTTGACAACCATGATAGTAACGCACATTAATATATGTGCTTAATTTTTGTGAGAATAGTGGTGATCAAAATCATTTAAAAATTAAGTTTATAAAAGAAAAAATAGTATATATTTACTACCACTTTAAATATGAAAATAAAATCTTCCGGAAGAGTTGGCAGGTATGATATATATATGCTACGGTGAATGTCCGAAATATTTGTTATATCCAATTTTATATTAATTTATTCGTTGATATTCTATATTTTGAAACATCAGTGTTTGGAGTATCGGGCAAATATATACCGGGCAGTGGCACTTGACCTTAAAAAAACATCAGTGTAGGGTATACCGGGCAGTGGCACTTAACCTTAAAAAAACATCAGTGTAGGTTTAAAATATCGAATAAATGTAATTATATCCACGAATAAATTCATATAAAATGGAATGTAATAAATATTTCGGACATTCACCAAAGCGACTATGTGATTGTCAACATTCACCGGTGAAAGTAAACAACCACCGATTTCGGTCATTCACAGTAACACATATCTATATATATATTATAAAATTTGCATTAATTTTCTTAAGCAACTGAATGATGTTAATTTTTCAGGTGTTTTGGAAGGTCCTGGAATATGTTACGTAATGTTTTGGTACCCAGTTTGCATTGAGCAACATTCCATTGATTTCATTCCTTCACTCTCCACATCATCGTTGTCAAAAATTATTGGCATTGCAGCACATTGTAACGTCTGCGGAATACAGAACAGTGCAGAAATACTTCTCTGCATCCACATGAATTCCTGCTACCCTTTTCAAAAGTACATGAAATGATTCCGGAGATAATCTTTCTTAGTTTTCCTGAAGAAAAGGCCTAATGTAGTCTGCATCCACCCTATTGCGAAACGTCTTTCTTATTGCATATTTATTTTTGAACTTGGTAACTCATCATTGAATGTAGTTAGGCGAAATGGCTATGTTGCCATCATGGCTATCTTGCTAGGTTGAAATAAGTTGTAGCTGTAGCTTTTTCAATTTGTGCTAATGCAGTTCATCAAGGGTTTGAGTGGTCAGGTCATCCTCATATAACAACAACAAAAAAACATTTTCTACTATTTCTGCAATTTGCTGTTTTAATGATTGGGAATTAAGGAATGATGATGCTTTATTTTTCTGTTCTGGATGTTTCACTAATAGGTTGATAAATTTATTTTTACCCTGGTCCGATGTGGCATCACAGCCCCATGCATTATTTTATTGAATTTATGATTAAATTATTCGGTTGATTAATAGCAATATAGAGTTTTTTTTCTCCTTCCGACAGTTCTGGAAAAAATATTTCTGTCTGTTGGTTCTGTAAAAAGAACCAGAAGGCAAATATCAACACCTTCCACAACACCTCCACTATTGCACCAAGGAGCAATAGAAATGGTGACAATAATGAGTTCAGCTAATCATACAGTAATATATAGCGTCATCAGCACCAATAGCACGCAGAAACACAAAAATACTATTGAATGATAAGGCTTTAATATCGAAATTTTCTTATTTGACACCTTTTTAAAACTTCACGTTTTGATACCGAAAAAAACAGAATTTGATAGAGATCTCTAGATGGTTTAATAAAGGAATCTAAAAAGTAACAAGATTTATTAAACTCTTTTTATAAATTTATTTCAGTAATTTTTAATAAGAATTTTTTATCGAAAGTGTCTCTCTTGAGGATTAGTTTAAAAATAAATAGCCAAGAAAAAAATATTCCCTTCCTAAAAGTTCCTTCGATGTTTGAAATATTATATTCAATAATTTATCGACGTAACTGACTAAAGTAGATGATAACTGACTAAAATGATGAAACTCTTCGTAAGTATTTTCGATAGCTAAAGAAATGAATTCCAAATTTCGGATACAAAAATACTTAACACGTACCTTCTACGGGATTCTTTTCAAATTTAAACTACCTCACTTTATTTTCTAACCCTTCGCTTAGTTCGATTTGCTATCTCTATCACCAGCTTTCAAAAACTCCATTAAAAGCAATACTTGTTTATTCTTAAGGGAGAAGGAGAGTTACTTACTCACAATCGATGGTAAAATTGAATGACAAAGCTTTAACTTCAAAATTATCATAAGTGACACTTTCTCTTGAAAGACTCAGCGTTTTGATGCCGGAGGATCGAAATTGATAGCGACTCAATAGGAAGTAATTTTTCTTTAAAATATCTCCCAGGAGGATTAGAGCAAAAGTAAACAAATAGCCATGAATAAAAATAATCTTTTCCCCAAAAGCAAAGTCTGCACTTTTAACTAAATGCTCATAAAATGTTCAATCTGGTCTCTACGAATATTTAAGATTGTTAGTAATGTTATGTTTAATTTAAAATCGCCGAAAATTGCTTCGGAAGTGTGTTAAACAGGGTATTTGCATTTCATAACACTATCTTAAAAATTCCAAGTCTCAATTTTTTTTTCTTTAAATCGTTTTTAAAATTCTATTAGTAATTTATTTTTATATTTTATGTGATATATTCGTTACTTTACGAAAATATACACTTTTTGATGATATGGTTAAATTCTATAATTGTAAATCTATTTTTATGCTATCGATGCAAATCAATTTAAATAATTCATGGTTCTTTTTACTGGCTAGTGCTATTGTTCACATTTTTTTTAAAATATTTTAATATGAAAATTCATGAAGTAATTGAAAACTTTGGCTTTTATTATATTTGAATTGAGTAAAAATTTCTTGCTACTACACAGAAGATAATCCTGCAAGTATTTTAATATATGATATATATATATATATATATATATATATATATATATATATATATATATATATATATATATATATATATATATATATATATATATATTTATATATATATATATATAGCATTGCACAATAAAAAAAAAGAGAAAAACGAAAAAAAATTAATAAGTTTTATTAACTGCGCATAAGCTGCAAGTATATAGAACTCATAAACTAAGCTAAAATATTGAGAAAGTATGGAAAATAATGAAAAGAGAAGAAATTTATTAAAAATAATTTATTAATAAATCAAAAGTATTTAAAAAAATATAATTTTTGATAACTTAAAAAAAAAACAAAGAAAAGATATAATCTTTTCATCAGCCCACACGATTAAATCCACAAAAAGGAGTGCTTTGTAATATTGTATTAATATAGCCAAAGCAAAATATATCAATACAATAGTGTGAGGAGCACTCAAAAAATTGAAACGAAATTAGAACATATTTAGAATATATCAAGCAAAAAATAAAAAATAAAATGAATACGAAAGGAAATCTACATAGTGAGGAGCGAATAAAATGAATTTACGGACTTTTTTTTTTTTTTTATTAGTTACCAAAAATTATATATTTTTTTAAATACTTTTAAAAAGTTATTTTTAATAATTTTCTTTTCTTGTCATTATTTTCCATATTTTTTCAATATTTTAGCTTATTTTATGAGTTCTATATACTTGCAGCTTATGCGCAGTTAATAAAACTTATCAATTTTCTTCGTTTTTCTCTTTTTTTATTGTGCTATGTTATAGTGATGATATTTAAAGCAGCTTTAGCGCTTGATATTATCTACTATTAACTTACTTTCGTTTTCTTTTTGTTTCCGTTTTTAGTTGGTTTTGTTTTTATTGTGCTATATATATATTCTAAAATTAGTTATCTTTCTTGACTAGAATTGACCTATTTAAGCAGTATATTCACTACTTTCTTTGATATTTTTAAATAATACACGAAAAAGTTACCAAAGCTCACTCACGTACTATAAAAATTTATGTCTAGTTAGTAAAAATAAATTTAAACTGTTAATTTTTGTTACCTGTTTTCAGCGGTTATAAAAAAGAATGCAAACGGAATTTTACCTTAATTTTTCTAATAAAGCGTTGATGTGTATTAATAATAAAATCTGTTTGCAGATTTTTCTACCTAAGAATACAAACGTAAGTGATTTTGATTGAATATTCCACCAAAATGGCTAGTTTTTTAATGATCACGATAGGGTTTTGTCAATCATTTGAAAGAGCTTTCCTGATTATCCTACTTGCTTCATCACACGTGACCATGTCCACTTAGTGCAAATGCAATTTGTCATGCCAGCTCAAAACGTTATTAAATTCCTTTAAATCGATAGGTAAATTGAATAACCGATGTGAAATGTTTCCTTAGTGTAGAAGAATTGACAAACCATAGTATTAGTTTGCTTTTGGCACGATAATGCTTTAAAAATTTTAGTAATTCATTTAATTTAAAGCTCTCGTTTTGACATGTAGACATTTTCATTACGATTATGCATGGTTGGTTTTTATTTTCGTTATAAGAATTATCGACCAAATGAAAATTTTGTAGGTATCCCTTATGATATTATAGCATCAACTATGTTATATTCGATTTAGTTTAATACATTTTTATAAGTATATATTCTATATGCATTTATATGTATATAGGGGTGCACAACCTTTTTGAGTGAAGGGCCACTTGCACAGCAGGTTGGCTAACGAAGGGCCGCACATGTATTGAGACATGTTAATGACAAATGTAGTAATGTTTATTTAAACATTAGCGTTCTATTTTTTTATCAATAAACTTAGTAATATATTTGTAAAAAATTAAAGGTGTTCCATTTTTAGAATTCATTCAAAAATAAAAAAAACTTTTTTTTTTTTACAAAAAAAAATTTCGATTTTTATCATATGAACAATAGATTTATCAAAATAAATAAACATTGAAGAAAAGAAATGTTTTATTTATTATTTTTTTTATCATATCATGCAATACGAAAATTCATTTTAGAATTACGAGGCGCATCCAGAAAGTGAGTTTCCCTATTTTTTTTTTTTAAAAAAAAGAACTCATACTTTCAGGAACATATTTTTCGGCAACAAGTACAGCAATGTTTCAGCTATTTTTCAACATAGCCACCACCAGAATTGAGACACTTGTCGTATCGTGGGATCAACTTTTGTATCCCTCTGTCGTAGAACTCTGCCGTCTTTAAATGGAACCAGCGTGTGACAGACGTCTTCAGCTCTTCGTCGTTACCAAAATGCTCACCTGAGGACAGGAAATTTTTGAGGTGCAGGAAAACGCTCAGTATTTACTGTTTCACCACGTGGTTCCATTCATTGGCGGCAGAGTTCTACGACAGAGGGATACAAAAGTTTAACCCATGATACGACAAGTGTCTCAATGTTGCTATGTTGAAAAATGGCTGAAACATTGCTGTATTTGTTGCCAAAAATATGTTCCTGAAAGCATGAGTTCTTTTTTTAAAAAAAATAGGGAAACTTACTTTCTGGATACGCCTCGTAAATTCTAATAAATAAAAAAACTGTAATGCCCACAGAACTTAAGTAGGAAAAATTTAGTCATGATTAAGTAATATAAATTCAAATTAAATATTTTAATTGAAGAAAATTTATAGGTTTTAAACAAAAGCGTAAAATAAAAACAAAACTGTGATAGTATAGGAAAATAAAATTCAATGCTTATTTTGTAATGTACTTTATTATTTCATTTTATTAGTTAGTAGCTTTTTTAACATCGTAAAAATTTTCCTTTTTTTTATCGAAAAAGATCACTTAAACAACAAAAAATTGAAATGTAAACTACAAACAGTGAGCTGTTTAAAAAGTCACGTTTTCCGCCATTTTATGAATTTCTCAAGTTGCAATAACATTGCATTTAAATTTGGGATATAACGAGCATTTGGCCCTTCTGTGAAAAATTCAGTTGGTTGAATGATCAGTCAAATATTCGGCAGAATATTTTTTAGAAATGTATTTTTCAAAGTTTTTTTATTTTTGAATTTTTGTAGATATTACTTTTTTTTTAAAATTATAATCAGACAAGTTATTTTTTCGATACTTTGAGAATTGAGAAGGGTTTTTTTCTCCATTTTTTGCTGTTTTTATTGTAACCCAGCATTTTAACAGAACGTCTCATACTATTAATTTATTATCACTCTTTCCCTGTACTGTAAAATAAATAACCAGTAACACAGAAAAGTGTGATTTTCAGTATTAAAGTTTTGTTTCTGGAACTTAGAAAAATTTGTCTTTTCTGTTTTTCGTTTTTAGGCATTTTTATTATGACTCAGATTTTTTTTAAAAAATAAAGTTACTAATAAAATTTATTTTATAGCAATTTTTTTTATTCTAAAATTATGGCAATGAGAAAAATTTAAATTGCGATTTTCAGCATAAGATTTTCATTTAAAAAATTAAGAACGTTTTTTCCAATTTTTTATTTTTTTTTTAATAAAAAAAACTTTTTTTAGACGTTTTTATTATAGCGCAATAATTTTTAATATCATTTCTGTTGACTTAATTCTTTTTTCTTGGCTTTTTCTGGTAACTGGAAAACTGAGATGTTCAGCTTTAAAATTTTCTTTCAAAAATTAAGATTGATTTTTATGTTCTCTGTTTCGCTTTTCGACATTTTAAAAAACGTTCTTGATTGGCCTTATTTTTTAGAGTTAATTTATGAATGCGTTTTTCCAGAATATATTATTCTGAGCATTGAAAGTTTAGTTTCAGTGTTGCTATGCTGCTAAAAGATTTTGCTATTTGGCCCCAAGTGTACGGCGTACAGTCAATTTTTCTTCTTCTTTTTTTTTGCCGAATATTTGGTTTTTGACCAAATTACAATTCATTATCACATTTGACTAAATCATATTCGTTGCGGAAAAAAAACGAAGGAAAAATAACTAGGATTTACGATAAAACTGCATCGAAATACCGTATCAAAAAGTGATTATTTAATTGCGCGATTAACTATCTCGAGTCGTAATAACATCATAGTTAAATAACGGGATCGTCAAAATCACGTGGAAAAGTATAGAAATAATTAGGGAAAAAATTACTTCTATTTATGTTGAACTCAGCATGAATAAAGCGTGTCAAATGCACCGATTTAAAATTTGCATGTCGTAATAGAATAATTAGAATTTCTTATGATACGTGGGAACGCATAGCAATAACTGCCGAAAACAATTTTTGAAAAAAAGAAAGAATTGCAAAAAAAAGATAAAAAATTACTTAGATTAAAGATGAAATCATCACAAATAAAGTGCACCAAAAATGATTATTTAAATGGGCGATCTAAAACTCGTGTCGTAATAAAAATTCGAGATTTTCGAAATCACGTAGAAAAGCGGAATTAACTGTTTAAAAAAAATCATTTATATTTACGATAAAATCGGCTTAAAGAAAGCGCGTTAAACGTACATTTTCTAAAGAATCTGTTAAAATTGATTGTGTCAAAACGTGATGACTTAAAAGTGCGATTAAAAATTGCCATTTTTTAAATTTTTTTTATTGTGTTTTCTCGCGGGCCGCACTTCAGTAGTCGAAAAGTCGCTTTTGGCCCGCTGGTTGTGCACCCCTATATGTATATATTCTATTCATATATTCTACTATATGTATATATTTTATTAATTAATTACAATAATTTACCACACTAAAATTTTAATTAATTTTGCTGTGTATAGAGCGAAGAAAGAATTGAACAGAAAATAGTTTATACTTGAAAAACATTGTGGGATTATTATTAGGTAGAAAAAAAATGAAAAATAAAACTCTCTTACAAAAGATTGACGATTGATTACATCTTCTTCATGACAACTGACATAAGAACAGGGTTAGCAGTTACAAAGCAAACAAGTTGAGTTGTATAATAAATTTCGAAAGTTAAAAACTATACAACATAGAATTATATTTAAATCCAATTTAATCAATAAATATAATAAAAAAGTATCAATCTAAAAATATTTTGAAAACCAGAGGTAACAATTAATGGAGATATAATAGAATGGACAAAGAATTTAGCATATTTTAAATAATTAAGTGAAATTTATAGTTACCAACAAAGCACAAATCATGGGTCCGGTAATGAACCAAATGTATTGATGACTTCCGTATCCTGTCCAACAATATGTGTGATGGTAATGGGACATTAAAAAACACCATATACCTATACATATTGCTGGAATACCTAAAAAAAGGTGATCTTATAAGAGATATGTTAATTAGCAAATACATACAGTATATCAGACAAAGTTTATCAAAATAATATTAAGCTTATTAAAATAATGCTGTATATCCCTTTGAATCCTAAAACTAAATTAATATTTAGACGACTTAGTTAACATAAAAACAACTAGGTTAAAAACTTTACCGATAATACTGAAGGACAATCCATTCTAACATCATCACGACCCTTTTTAAAAGTTTCTTCTAGCCCAACGGGCCACTGCACGCTCTAACAACACTTTAAGAAAACTATTTGTGAATTCAGTAGATTTGAATAATTGTCTCTTTAAGGTTTACAGTTTAGTGTCTCTGCAATAGTTTCGTTTATTTTGTACATTTAATTCTGTACATTACATTTATAGAATGAACGAATAATATTTCGCTGTTATTTATAGTATGAAAGTTAATTTTTTCAGCTCCATTCCAATAAGAATTATTGAAAAAAGATTGGATTGCGTGAATTTATGTTAGTGTTTTGAAGGTTTTTTTTCTTATACACTGCGCATTTGTGTTGAAACATAAAATTTTCTTATTAGTTTCAAATATTTTATCTTAGATTTACATTATTCTTTATCTAGTCAGATCTCTTTTATCTTCAAATTTTATCTTAGATTTACATTATTCTTTATCTAGTTAGATCTCTTTTATCTTCAATCCTGAGGTTCCTTTTGATAGAAGATGGCTGACATATTTCGTTACTTAAATCCCCTTATTGGTGCCCTTCGGACGTAATCGTACCCGTCAGCATCGATGAATGGTTCACATTAAACAGTCAATTTAAATAGCTCTCAAAAATCAGGTGAAGTATATACGATTCTCCCGGCCAATACATAAATAAACAGAACATAAATCAACTATTGGTATTCGTTTATCGAATTCTATCAAAGATGCAATTCTGGAAAAGGAGTAATGTGGCGTAACTATCACTACAAATATTAAATACTAATTCAATAGTATATAAGACGTTAACTTGTTTAATATTTGAGATGTCTTTTGATAGATGAAGGTTGACATAGTGAATATATATATCGCCTTACTACTAATACATAAAACTGTTTCTGTCACGTAATAAATTCTGATGTTTATCAGAGAATATACATGTTTTTTTCGTATTTTTTCTTTTATTAGTTGAAATAGGGTATAAATACTTAAAATTACGTCATGTCATCCATATAAATATGTAATTAACTCTGATTTACGAAAAAGAATTGTTATATATCTGTAGGAATTGATAGAATTATAAACGTTTAAAATAAGTCGTAATTTACTTAAAATGTACTTTTTTCTTTATTAACACTCAACGTTCTAAAATAATTAATTCCTAAACATTTTAAAGAACTAAAATAAAAATTACCAAATGATAAGTCTACGAACTCCAGAACCTGCGACTGATAAATTCAGTTAAAATTAATAAAAGGAAACGATAAACTCATTAATTAAATAGTTAAACTTGCTGCCGTTGCGTGGCGCTGCAACTATTTGGACGAGTGTTACCATTTTGCCGTGCATAATAAAACTCATCGTTTTTTTAATATGATTTTACATTAAGGTGGAAAGAATAAATTTCTCTAAAGTTAAAACTGGAGCAAGTTCAAAATAAAAGCAACAAGGTTAAAATTACGAGGAAATCAAAAAGAGATAACTTGACACTTACCCCAACCAATGAAATAATATAATTTGAAAGGTGCATCTTTCTTAAAAATATGAACAGTCACCCGGCTATGCAAGAGAAGACCTTCAACAAACATCCAATTAATACTTGATAGCCCAGAATACATTTGCAAACTCAAAACTCCTTTGCACATCCACTCCTGATGAAAAATACAGACTTCTAATTCCTATAGTAAATTACAGTAAAGTAATTTTGAACACATAGATTTTGTTCCATATAAAACTATAAGACGCTTTTCTTCTTTCTTTTGGAAGAATAGGACGTGGTTAAACTAGGGAATACGTGAAGCAATATTTTATTTTATGAATATAGCAAATATTTTTCCAGCTCTGGAACTTTTTTGAAATCTAAAATATTTTTAATGTATCATTTATTGCAGCCATTTGAAAAAACTTTTCCTACATTTAAAATAAGTATTAGTCGTCATATTAACATTACGGAGGTTTTTCTCATTCCTTGTACGGAGGTTTTTCTCAAAATTAATAAATAATAATAATAGAAGAAGTGAGTGCTGCTATGAAAGTTGGCTGCGTGTGTGAAATAGAACCAAAAAGGAGATTATTAGTTCCTCGTATTTTAAAACAATGAAATAAATTTTCATAAGTTTGAAGAAAAAAACACCGAACATCTTTTTCCGTGTAAGATGTCAGAAACTATCCATGCCCAACTCGTTATTGCAATAAACGTATGTTTCAATAATTGTTTTGCTTCTTGAAACAGAATAAAGTAATTAGAAAATGCTGACAAAAGATTTATATATAAAAAAAAGAATAACTAAGAGTGCCAGAAAAATGCATATTTAAGCTTTGCGCACTGAAAAATGATATCAAAGTCGAGTACAAACATTCTTACTTTAAAAAAAAATTGTTTTCAGCAAATTAAATCTTAAATGTCTTATCTTAAAATAGAAATGCTCTCTGTAATATTTTCTTTTTAAATTATAAAAACTTATGCTCCTTATTTAGCGTTAAAGTAAAATAATAGCTTCTTAAACAAGAAATCTGTTATTTACATCAGCAGGTCCTTTTTTTTTGGCAACGGAACCGTAAAGTTAAAGTAAATAATTTATTAATTTGCAATTGTGAACATTCATGTCTGTCAAAATATAAACCCAAGAGCCGTGCGACTCAGGGGATAGTGCGATCGCTTTGCAATAAGGTGAACCGGGTTCAAATCCCAGCGATGGCTAGTCTTTACGAATTCCGCATCCGACTCTCACTGATCGCAGTGCTGGCGTAAAATGTCCTCAGTTGTAGACGCATCATGGGTTAGAGTCTCTTTGCCGTCGGGCTAACCGTGGGAGGTGTTCGTGGTTTTCCTTTCCATGTTACGCGAATTCGGGTTGGTTCCATTACTCCACGAAGCTCAAAATTTCTCCCAATACTTGATCCAGGAGTTCCCTTGTCTTTTTGGAGGTTCAAAATTAAAGACCACGGAGTTGGACATTAGTAGTCATAAACCCAAAGTTGGATCGGCTGTTCAACGACGGTTATAAAATAAAAAATTAGCAATTGTGGACACAAAATCAAAGGAAGAATACTAATTAATTTAAAAATATTGAATGTGAAGAATGAAATTTTTTCATTATTAACAATTTTTTTGAAGTTAGGTTTTACGTGTGTTGCCGTGGTTAGACAGAGACCCCTCTTCCTGGGTATCGGACAGATTTGGAGGGGAATCTGGTCTATCTGTTTTTGGTGAATGCGTTAAGTTGATAAACCCTTTTCATGTCAATAAGTCGAGAGCTTTGTGCTGATGTACTTTTCAGCTACTGCTAGATTCATCCGTCAGTTCAACCCAATTGTACTTATTTAAACATATGTTTCAGCGAGGATGAATTCTTAATGTCTATCACATTCTCAAACTTTGTCACAAGTTAGCATTGTTTTCGTCCAATTTGAGAATAGTCAAATTTGGACGTCCAATTTTGTACCAAGTAGATGTTCCGGAACTTGGGAGAATATTCTTACAAAATACTTTGAAAATTCAATAAGGTTCTCTTTAAATGGATGAGTGCTAAAATCTAGAATGCTAAACAACGGCTGCCTGGATGGTCATATCTCTCGTAACCTCTATAATCCTTACACGGAACCCAGAGTCTCACGGAACACCATTTGGGAACCACTAATTTAGACCAGAAAACTGGCTATTTCACCCCCAGATAATGCTGATTTCTGGCCTTTGCTTAAAAAACTAACTAATTTTGAATAAAACCTACTACAACTGTACGTTATTTTAATTTTAAAAAATGAATGACACTGCATTATTAATAAACTGCGTTAAAACAACATATTCTGTATCTCTACTTACCGTATGTTTGTAAGAGATATCAATGAGAACAGGAGACGACGAGACAATGAGGAGTATCAAATTTATGAGCAATGCCACCGACAAATTAATATGAACTTTTAGGCGGCTACAATGAAGACTCCTAAAATCAGAGAAAGAAATAATTTAATTATTAATTTATTACCAGTTTTAATGGTACAAGGTTCAAATAGCGGCCCAACAACACGTTTTAAAACAAGTCAGAAAGTAAAACTCATATTGCAAATCAATCTGCATAAAATATACAAAGTGGCACATACAGAAACAAATACAAGTAAAACAGTTATACAGCAAGTCAAGCGTTTCTGTAGCAGCCAGTTGTCGGCCAAGGGGATTATTGAGGTTAATTATTCTCTATTTCGAGACCAACAACACGATTAAAGCTATCGAATCAATATTGAGCCCTGACTACCATTATTATCTGACAAGCTGATGCCATCCATATGAAACTGGAATTGTGAAACTAGAGCCCCCGAATTAGTATAGGAGCCTTAGGTGAAACAGATATAAGGATGTTGATGTCATACAAAAAATCTTGCACACATTAAAAAGAACTATTAAAAAAGGTAAGCTGATACCTGTCAAAACATGGTCATATGAAATGTGATAAATCTTAAGACGATGTGTTATTCGAGTATGATCCATTAAAGGACGAGTGAGGTTGACGTAAGCCATGCACAAGGTCAAATGTCAACCATTTTACGGTTTGTTTTTATGTAGAAGTACATAGTAGTTATGTATATTTAAGTAGGTATGCTATTATATTAAATATACAATGTTAATTGTAAAGTCTCATTTGCTTTAAAATGGGATATCAGAATATTCTCGATCTTACAAATGGAACTGTACTTACTCCTAAAATTTCGCAATTATTGTATTTAGTTAATAATTTTTTCAGTTATCTTCACAGCGTTTAATATTTTTGAATTCGAATTCATTCCAATGATGCACAACTGTTAATCTCTTTTATCTCCAAAATGAAATACGTATGCATATCTTAGAGCAAGATAGAACTGTCATGTTTACCAGGTAGGAGAAAAAAAAGAGAAGAGTAACTTATGAGCACTCTTTTTTCAGTAAGTTATCTTCAATTAGAAATATTTCTTGATTTTTGACCTTAATTAACACATATATCAAATTTACTAAATGAGGGCAGGGTTTTTAAAAGAGCACAAAACAAGTATGTGTCCTCTTAAAATAAGTCGCTATGAAGTTTAAAAAAGCGAGGAAAAAACTCAAAAGGGAAGAAAATTTATATATTTCAGAGAAAATACTGTTGTTAACACCAACGTTGAATCACCACCATTTAAAAGAATGTTTCCTATTGTTCTCTGCTATTTTAAATTAACAAGTAGCACCATATGGTGACCTGCCTACTACAACTCAACGCTGCCAGTCTGGTATCCCCTAGCAACGAGGAAAAAAAAGAAACTAATGTTTTCTTTTTGATAATTCTTCTATTTTTATGTATACTTTATTATTATTATTCAAGGCTTTTTAATATGTAAAATTTTATTCCAAGAAGCGCGTCTACTTATTTCTCACAAAAAGTATACCTCTACCTGGTTGCCAGTCTGATGCATTTTTCATAGCCTATTGGGGAGGATTGTCCATATTTACAGCTAGGCTAGTTTTTTCCCCACATATTCCTAGATTTCCATAACTTCGTTAATTTAATTCAGCGACTACTAACAATCTATCACAGTTATAAATCAGTTCATATGGAATAAGAAAAGATTAATATGGTTAAAATCACTTTGAAATAGTGCGAAGTTGAAAAATCTGTATTTGAATAATAAAGTTTTCTGGTGTTATGTTTCAAACGTAGGGTCTAAATAGATTTAATTATAATTAATGGAGCTGATTTATTCAGTAGGAAAGTGTCTTTGTATTATGCGGGTATGGTTAATGTGCAATCTGATAATGATCTCTTTGTATTAATTTCGATGGATGCCTTGGTCTTAGAATTTTTAATAACAATTTTCAATGTCAGCATGAATAAAATTTGTGTTTAAATTAAGTTTGAGCAAAACTTATCAATCTTTTTTTTTGTACTCATTTCTAATATTCCAATAAGTAACATTTTAGCTTATGGTGCATTGAATTAAATTAAATGTGGAGTTTATTGTCATAAGATTTGAGTAGGAATTGAAATGAATATGGGGATTAATGGCACTAGTTACAAAAAAGGAACATGCTGCGCCAAACAAATGGTTTTAAAAATCAGAATTAATGAAATTATGAATCATTTCTGTTATTAAGTACTTAAAATGCAATCCCCACATAAATAAAAGGATACATTCAGTATGTTAAAAAATGAGATAAAAACTACATAACAGTTAAATGTTTCTGGAAATAAGTAAAACGGTTAATCTGTAATTCGACATTTATGCATACAGAAATGAATAAAATCCGACGGAATCGTGAAAAAACACGAAATAGGTATAATATAAGAACTTTATCAAAAAATTACTATTGTCAAAAATAAAATATGCAATTTAATTTTTTATCTTAAGATGTTTTTTTAAGTCAGGATGGTTGGAAATTACGTCGAGAATGCTGAATTTCTAGGAAAAAAACTTAAAATTTAACTCGATTTCTTTCTTTTTTTTTTTTGAAGGAGAAGATAACCGTATTGCTGTCAGCGGCATATGCAGGCATTGCCTTTTGAGTCATTAGAACAAATTGAAATTTGGGTTTAATAGCATAAGGTTTAAGTTATTAAAAAATAACTTGTAAATCATCAGGGCAAACCAAAACCTGAAAATGCAAAAAAGATCAATCACTTAATCAGTTGTAGGCGAAGTATCTAAATGTTTAGAAACAAATTTCCCTACTTTTTGCTACCATTTTTTAAAGTATTTTCCGACGATAGGTCAGGGGATCCTGATCATTGCTACATATCTTTCATTCTTGATAGTATACTCTTTTTAGCTCTTTGCAGGGTTTTTCCCGGCATATATCAGTAGTTTTATGTTGAAAAGAGACAAAATTTACTTTCATGCAAAATATATTATTTTTGTTCTTCTAAAAATCAAATATTCTTAACTTTGTTCCCTCGAGAGATGAGTTAAATTCAGATTAACTCTTTCAGACTGTCAAACATCAAAAAAGTGGATGAATCATCTTGGGGTGCATAGGGTTATTTGTAGTTTATTAATTCATAAACGAACAAAAATGATTACTTGAACATAAACAAAAATATCTCAGGGCAAAACCTAAAATCTTGAGATGTCCTATTTTTTTTTTAAACTTTCAGTAGGATAATGAAATGATCATAAGCCAAAGTCGTATATGTGGCCATGGCAACTTTGCAATGTACCAAACTAACTCCGAACACATATCTGTCTCCCAGCTTAACTGCCTTTCTGGAATTTACTCAAATCGGGAATCAGGGCATCAAATAAAATATAAAGATATGCTAACTCTGTCACAGTGAAAAACTAGAACAAAGTAACCACAAAAAAACCCTCAACTAATTAAATCAATGCCGACAAAGTTGAGAAAGGTTATTAAAAGGAGCGGATGCCCAATAAGAAATAAAACTGCTACATAGACTTTTGACGAGCAAGATTTATGCCAATTTTAAGTTAAAGACGACCTTGTGTATTCTTTATATAATAATTAAGTTATTGTTGCTTTTACAAAATGAGGAAAGTTACAGGAAATAAATAAAAGTTTTATTAATTCTGAATGACGTCATTTACTTAGTCTCAATTATATGAGCATAAAAGATAATCGTTTGTGCGTAGACTTTTACGCCCATAAGAGCACAGTGAGCAAAAAATTGACGACATTGAATAGCTTATGACCTACTAATCGGATCTTCTCATTCTATGACTCAATCTCAATGGCTCGAGGCGGTGCCCTCAAACATGCTAATTAATAAGTGCAGACGATTTTTTACGTTACGAATTCAGATACAAAAACGTAATTTCTCTGAATAAGCATGCCTTTTATTCGACGGATTTGTGTCCCCTAATATGTAGGGGGTAGCCCTATCTGGAAAATATAGTCCCAATAATTTCGTGAGGAGAGCGCTTCTAAGTTTGAACCCTCTAATGTTAATTTTATTTTGCGTATTTTGTAAAATCACAAAAATTATTTTTAACGAATTGAAAACATTTTGCGGTAAAATTCGTTTATCCAAAAATAATTAAATACAAAAAATAAATTTTAGTAAAGTTTTATTATTTTATTAAAATAATAGTCGGAAAAATTTGGAATTGTAAGGCATGCAATTTTTTTTACATAATTTTAAAGTATGTAATTTTACAATGGCAAACTACAATATGTGAGAAAAATCAGTTGAATAATTCCTGATAAATTTTAAATATCTAACATTTATGGAATTCAATTTTTCTCAGGTACTATTCAATCAATTTTGCTCATATTTTGCATTTTGCCATGCAAATTTATATTCTTTAAAATGATGCCATACGTTGTATACCATACAAGTCAAAATTTTTTAGACCTTTCTTATGTAAAACAATAAATATTTGCTATAAGTTATTTTTTGCATTGAATTATTCTTTAATAAACGAATTTTATAATTATGTGCAAAAATTTCCAATTTGCTTAAAAAATTCTCGACATATAGCGAATTACGCAAATCAAAATTAACATATTAAGGGGTCCAAACTTTGGAGTGCTCTCCTGACCAAACTTTTTTTTCTTTTAATCAGTAACATTTCTGAAAGAATTATATATTTCACTAATTTTTAACCTTATTACAAGGAAATAAACAAGATTGTTAGATTTAAAAGCTTAAAAAAGTACATAAAGCTAGTTATGTCATTTGTTAAATTTTAAATTCTTTGTACTTTTATATGTTCTACTTTATCATATTGCTACATAATAATAACCATAGTTATTACTAACATATATTTTTTCTACACAAATATTTTGTTTTTTAGGCTGCAAATTTTTAATGTCTGAAACTAAACTGAAGAGTGTAATTTTATATAGCAAAATACAAAATTTGGGCAAAATTGGTCGAATGGTTCTTGAGAAATCGAATTATTATTATCTGACTTTTTTTAAATTAAATTTCTCAGGAATAATGACTGATTTTTCCCAAATTTTGTATATTGTTAATAAAATTACATTTTTTAAAACGAGACAAAAAATTTTATGTCTTACAATTCAAAATATTTTCAACCATTCTTAAATAAAGATAATAAATATTTACTAAAAGGTATTTTTTGCATGGAATTATCTTTGGACAAATGAATTTTATAATCATGTGTAAAAAAGTTAAATTAACATTAAGGGGCCCAAACTTTGGACCATATTTCCCAGATTACGGCTACCCCCTATATCTTAAGGGTCAGAAATCCGAACCTGTGGAAAAAAAGGTATGTTTCGTTTTTTTTGTCCGATTTCGTAACTTAAAATATCGTCTGCACTTTTTAATTGGTATATTTGAGGTCACCCCCTCGAGCCATTAAGATTGAGTCCTAGAACTTGAAGATCCGATCATTAGATCAAAAGTTATTCAGGGTGGTCGGTTTTTTTTTTTTTGCGCACTGTACATGCAAACAATGTGAATTGTTTTTCTTCCATTTCATTTTCAATAATTTAAATATAAAAATTGCGTGCAAAGAGACAATTTTGTGTTCCTTTTTTTCCAGTTTTATGCACTGAAAATCATCAGAGAACGATTTTAAAAATAAATATTTATATTTCGTCAAAAGCAGAAATATTTTATGTTATAGATTGTTCTGGAATGTTTTTCGGATGTACATTGCTTTCGACCACGCCATATGAATTGAATAAGAATAATAATAAAATAAAAAAATACAAAATAGCGTTTTTTCCATTTTAGATAAATGTATCATTCAGGGAATGAATACTTTATGAAATTCCTATCAAGTTCAAGCACTCGACTAAATTCAATAAAATTCAGTCGTTTCAATATAAAAATATCAAGACAGACTCCTACTGGCTTTCACATGAAATAACATAGCATAGGATGCAGTATATATTTGTCGCTGTCTATCAGTCGTATGTTATTTTAAGTATACATTTGAATCCTTTCATTGAAAAAAAAAAGGATATTTGAAATATTCTTACATAAATTGTAGATTGAAAGAGTCTTTTCCGCCATCTTAAGTACAAAAATAAACCTTATTTTTAGAATTACTGCGAAAACAGGATTATTTTGAAACTTTGTTTTCAGATATTGCATTTCTTCCCCTAGAATACATAGTTTCATTCCAAAATTGTCTAAAAAAAACCAAACTGTAATGAAATAGAATTAATTATTTTTGTAATGAAAATTTTTCTTTCAGAAAAATGCTTTTTATTTGATAAGGGCTTCAAATCAATTAATTAATAATTTGTTTAATGGCTTACGATAGCAAATTATAAAAGCAATAAATTTTCATCTGCCGAAAACTGCAGTAAAAGCATAACTGGTATCTTTTAAAATTAATGTTTCCCAATGATTATTATAATTACTGTTTCATGAAACTAAACATCATATTACCGTTGTTATTCTATGTGCTATTGGTAAATTAAATTGTTTGAAACAGTTTCTATTAGTTTTATTTACTTTTTAGAGTATTTCTTCGGACAGTTTTCTTCTGTCTGAAGCTAACTAGTCATCATATTTTTAATTCCAAGAGCATTTTTTAATTGCCTAAACCTTCTTGGAAGTTCTGTTCTATCTCAAAAGGATTTTATTTTGTCTCTAAGGAAAGCCCAGTAAACAGAGGGACTCCACGCACTATTTTTTTTTTTTAACTTCGTACTATCAATCCTTACATTTAATTCAATTTGATTGAAATTTATAGTACATATGGCACCCAGGTAAGAACAGTGTCATAACTCTAAAATGCAGCTATTGAGAAAAATCAACTTCATGAATGCTGTAAAACTTATTCTCAATTAGACACAAAACTGACGCAACTGCACTCAGCTGGATAAATTTCTAGTTAGAGATGTGGCACTTTTTGAGCTTGATGGGGCACTTCATACCTATTTTTTTATTGACATAACCTTAAAATTGCTTATTTTTTGACTTGTGTCACTTTTCCTGCCGGGATGCGATATATACTTGTTTTGCTAGCACCTCTTTGTCAATTTCTCGCATTTTATGAAGATAAATTTGAAGTGAGTTCATTGACTTTCTATTTTAAAATCTAAAATTTAGTGCAGATAATACTTTCTTTTGAACTTAGTTTGTTTTTATGTGTCAGCGATTAATGGCCCTTAGTTGTTTTTAAAATTTTTTTATACTCATTCAAGCAATACTCAATGGTTAAAGTTGAATTTCAGCTTATTCTAAAATACTATCAATCTGAAATAAAAGTTTTTCTGACAATTTATTTAGGTAGATGGGTTAGATTATTTTATTTAATTTTGAATATATACTAAGAATGAGGTGTACACGATTATGTGTTCTTATACTGGTTGCCATTTACAAATTCTCGTGAATATATCTATGTCACATAGAACACGCTATACTGTACTTTGACAAGTAACTGTTTCGAACTGTAATCAACTTTATGTTCCTTTATCTCTCCTCACAAAGGGAGGAAATAAAAGTCATTCCATAGCAAATGAGGAATTTCTTTAACGAAACATTCGAACTTCTGTGGAATCGGAAAACTACACCAACAACGAATTCCAATTCTTTCTATCAGGTTCTATCTAGATTCTCCCTTTCCAATTAAGCTTATCTATCCTCGGAACCGATATTTTAATCCGACTCTCTTGCATTATCAGAACAAGGTTTTAATGCTGCATTATTGCTATTTCTGACTTATGCATAAAAAACTAAAAAGTTTTAATTTGTTTATCACTTAATATTATTTGAACACTTTAATAAGAATTGTTTACGTTTCATAAATATCTAATTATTTAAAAATTCACCTCGAGCTATCAAAATATCAAAAGTAGTTTTTTCATAATGAATTGTTATGCCCCTTTTTTGTGCAATTAATGCCGCCATCTTCACCAGATCACAGTCAGGAAGTAAATGAGCATTCCACACCTCCTGCCTATGTGCTTTCAATGTTTGGTTATGCATCGGGCATGGTTTATAACACCGTTTTATATTCGTTACTTAAATAGATACATTGTGATGTTTGGTGCAGTGCATAGGCATTTTCAACTCTAGTGTTATTAAAATAAACATTCAATAGCCCCTCAAGAGTTGATGTAAGGCTTAGTGTTTACTTTAAATGTTAAGTGTTTATCTTCTCTGGCTGGCAATGCATGGGTTCCTTGACTTCGAAGTACTACTTGGTTTATGATACTGATCTGCTTAAATTGAATATGCAATGTCTTAAAATGAATAAGGTAATTTTTTTTTACATGAATCTAGCAAGTACAGTTTGTATCGCACTAATTGATAATAAATTATTGAAAATTCACCTTGGTTTTGATGACTCTAATAACTATCGCACACAAACCTGTAAAGTACGTATTCTACATGCTGGTCAGTCTCGTTATACCCATTTGAATTTATTAATAGCTAAAGCTACCCAGTTTGCAATGTCGCGGTAACATCAATGACCATCACCAACTGTACATTATTCAAACGTTTAAGAGTACGTAGAGTCCTTTACGTTGAGTGCAGTATAGCCGACTCCGGCATTTATGCTACACAAATTGCACTCTAAAAACTTCATTCAATCCATCTTTACTTGCGATTTGGTGGGTCATTAGCGGTAAGTGAATAAGTATTGAAGGCATGAATTAATATTATCTTATAATTAATTATTGTACTACATTGCATCATGAAAGAAACTGCTGAACTAAAAGAAAGTACTTAATTAATTAAAATTTTATTAGTTTAAAATTTATTAATTGAAAAATGGAAAGCTCTGTAACAGTAAAATTAAAACGACAAATATTCTTGTTTTTTAAAACTTAACACTAATAATACCATAACGGGTCAAATGACCCATTTTGGACATTTGCATTGAAAATGCATGTATCATCTTATTACTTCTGCAAAGTTGACTTTTTATTACTAATTAATCTACAGTTCTTATACTATTTTCATACTTTTTTGTATTGTTTATGTTGAGTAATCCTGTCGTATACCGTTGTCTACCACATCGGGTCATTTGACCCTGAGAAAATTTTTTGTTTTATCAGCTTATCGTATTGTAGCAAGCCTGAAAGCGGGACGGAAAAGAGAAAATACTGGTAAAAGAACTATTTCAATATTAGATAATATTTGGGTGGAGTTAATCTATTCTCAACAATAACAATTCAATGTAAGGAAATAATTCAAGTCGAAGAAGCAATTCAATGTAAAAATTGCATCCGTAAAAACAATTGGTAGTTATGGATTTTTATTATTCTGGGAAAAAAACTAAAAAATGAAATTTATTTGTAACTAGTTAGTTAGTTAGTTGGATTTTATTGGCACAAGAGCCAGAAATGGCTATGCAGCGCCAGGCACTAGGATTTGTAACTAGTTTTTACTCTTTTCCGTCTCGATATATATGGTCTTTCAGCCCTGTATTGTAGTCGATGAGCTGCACATTTCTGCAAAGACTGTTGCGTAAAGTAGTTCAATCAAAATAGCTGAGAATAATTTCAAGAAAATATCGAAATTTTAGATTGAAAGTAGATTTTTAGTGTAAGAAAAGATAGCAGAAATGTAAAGTTTTGGTAAATAGTTTATATTTTATTTTGATAACTTTATTAGTGATACAGGTCTTTCTCTACCCATTAAAATGTTGAAGCGAACGAGACAGTCCAAGTTCTTAGAAGATATAAATAATATTGGGGAAGAGCTTTCGGAAATCGGTGAAGATGAATTTTCTGAAAACGAAGATATATTGGTTACAAATGAAAATTAGTTTGAATCTACAGATACTGACGATGAAGAGGAAAATATTGTGAATATCGGTTGTGGACGAAAAAGAACAAGTTCTGAAGAAAGTGAAGTAGAAATGAATGAACAACATGTTGCGAATGATGGATCTGTTCGGGAAGAAATGCAAGTAGGTGGAAGACCTGGAAGACCACCACTTCATAACATTTTCAGGCAAGAAGTAGGCCCAACAGGATATGCAAAACGTCATATAATGAAAGGTAAAGTTAGTACTGCATTTTCATTGATAATTGACCACCGTATTATGAACCATATAAGAACATGCACAATAGAAGAATCAAATAGAGTGTTAGGATCCGATTGGAGTTAATCTCAAGAAAATTAGATGCATTTATTGCATTTTCATATGCACGAGCTGCATATGGAGCAAATAATTTGAAAATTTCTATAACATATAGGGGCCTAAATTTTTTTCTGAAACTATGACCAGAAATAATTTTACCGAAATTCTTAGATTTATCTGTTTTGATAAAAAAAAGTCACTTCCATATCTAGGAAAAGATGAAAATGGGCCCTCTTCAGTACAACTCTCTGAATATGTTGTACTCAAACTCATCGAGCCATTTACGGGTTGCGGAAGAACTGTGACCACAGACAACTTCTTCACAAGCAAATCCCTAGCAATACAATTCCTAGCAAAAAAACTACGCTAGTTAGGACTATTCGGCCAAATAAAAGGGAATTACAACTAATTGCAAAGCATAAGAAAGATAATATGACAAGATTTCCATCGAAAATTTTTACTACAGATAATTGTACTCTTACAATCTATAAAAGCAAGCAAAACAAAAAAGTACTTTTACTTAGTTCTAAACATAAATTTGTAACAGTAGAAAACAATGATAAGCGTTTACCTGAAACTGTTTATTACAATAAAACCAAATTTAGTGTAGACATGACCGATCAAATGACGAGGAAATTAACTACAAAGTCTTAAGTCTTGCAGATGGCCTCTCCAAGTTTTTTTTCAATATTCTTGATTTAGCTGGCATAAATGCCTGGATTTCGTGCAAGTAAACGACAGGAGATAATATCTCGAGACAAGATTTTTTACTCAAGCTAGCAGTAGAATTTGCCACCGATTAATACGAAACGATCGTTGCCTAAGTCTACTACAGATGCTAATCAACGCAAGAGGTGTCAAATAAGATACTGTAAAGAAAATAAAACCAACAAAATTTGCTCTAAATGTAAAAATTATGTTTGCGGAAAAATGTACGATGGGCACACTTATATGTAAAAAATGCGATGAATAAAAAAAATCTTATTTTTTGCGCTTGTAATAGAAATTGTCAATTTACCATTTTGTTTAATTAAAATAAATTTTTATTTCCTTTCTAACATCCATATTTCATACATTTAAGTAGGAAACATAAATTTCGGGTCATTTGACCCCCTATGGTAGAATAGGTATCTATTAAGTGTTGGTATCATTAGTGTTAAAGAACAATGCTTCAAATAAAATATTAAATAAAATTATTAAATAAAAAAAAGCTCGATTCTCGACTTTTTTTTCAATTACAAATTTTAAATGATAAGTTGGTCTTATAATTGCGGCTAACTTTAACCAAGGGGAAAATCTTCAAGAAAAAAAAAAATGGTCGAGTCGTTAAAGGTTGCTGAATTGTAAATTAGCTCCCGGGAAAAGAAAGAGATGCAACTAACATCACGTTAGCATCTCTGGGTTAAATGACGAAGAAAAGACCTAAATTAAGTGTAAGTTTTTACTTTCTTCTAACCCTTAATAGGGTTAACAAGGGTTAAAAAGGAATATTTTCCGATGCTTCTAAATTAGTTTTTAATTTAAATTATTTTACAAAGATTAAATTGACAGAGTGACTAGTAATTTACGTTACCAGTCATCTGAGAGCTTACTTCCCAATAGAAGCTGACAGAAATTTCGATATTTCATGCGATGTAGGGAGAATCCAAAGATAACGTTGTTACGAATTCAATAGTAAAAAGCAATACTTTTTATTTTTCCACAACGGATATCCGTTTTTTTGATTGCACCGTTTTTTCCCTTGGCATTTGTTTTACTTCGCCTGAAGGATTTCCTCGCTGTTACAGATTTTGTCTTTGCTTTTTTAAAATATCGAACACATTTATTGAGTTCTTTAAAATGTGTTTTTTTAATGCGTCGGGAAATTTTGGGTAAGGGCAAATCGACATTTGAAGAGCACGGTTTTGTAAAAATTTATAATATTTGATATATTGAAAAAGATAGAAAAAAATATGGTACAGCTTAATGTACCATATTTTTCTTGAATATAAAAATATTTATTATAACATAATTTAATATAAATATATTTTATTAAATGTGGTAAGTAACAGCTTGAATTATTTGTTATAAACTATTGGTTTATCATTCGGAGGTTATTAGAAATTTAAAAATAAATGGATTTTCCACATTGTTCGCGTTAATAAAAGGCTTAGAATATCTTAGCGTAATATAGCGGAATATCTACGGATTTGGTTTGATTGATTGAATGTAGGGTTAAGTGGCACAAAGTCCAAATGAGGACAGACAATACGGGCTACGGATTTGGAGCATTCTAATGACAAAGCGGATTTTTAAAAGATTATTTTTTACAAGTTGTCTCTTAGTATTATATTCCTTTAGAGACTTTACACGTTCCCGCTAGGTAAGGGCACAATATCGAAAACATACATGGAAATTGTAATGTGTTCCGCCAAAAACACTCTTCTAAACTATTTGAAAATGAGGCCGATCATTATATTGCTTCAAAACTTCATAACTTTCCAGCTATATAAATAATCATTGAGAATTCGTAAGTATGGAGGTAAAGATTATTGGCACAAGATTCGGAAATAGCTAACCAGAAGAACAATGGGGTTCAAGACCTATATTATTCTTTAACTTCTTAATGGTCGCATAATTTTGAAGAAAAATGTGATAAGAGTGCCTATCTTTTTATTCAAGATAATAATATAAAATTAAGTGTGTGTACAGCTTATGTATTTTTAACGTTTGGACTAAGTTTTAGCTTACATGTTTGGTGAGTGCTGATATCTAGCTTAAAATAATCTATTCTTACACATTATGAATAGTTTGCTGCTGTCATCTGGTATATACACTGGTTATCATAAATTAAGGAAAAATCACAAAAATAGCGATAACTCTTTCAAAAGTAAGCCAAACCGTGCAAAATTTGCATATGTTGTCCACTAAGAGTAGCTGAGTAAAATTGCAATATGCAAATTAGTGGCGCTGCACTCGGCTTACGTCATCTGCCTGGAGCATAAAAGTCCAAGTTTGAGAGAAAGCACACAAATTTTACTGTGATTGCGACATTGAAAATCTGAGATAGCCAATTCGTAATAATGACCTCTAGGCATCATTTGCCTGAAGAACTACGATGGAGAGCCATCGGGAGACTAGAGGCAGGGCAGAGTCAATCAGAAGTGGCCAGATGGCTAAATGTGAGTCCATCTGTGGTTCATAGACTTTGGAGGCAATTTCAAACCACAGATTCGGCATCTAGGAGGTTCAGTCAAGGACGGCCAACTGTTACGACCAGTGCCGATGACCGATATTTGACATTAAGTGCACGCAGGAATAGAACCGCTACTCCGACACATCTTAGATCCTCTCTTGTTGCAGCCACCGGAAGGTTGGTGTCAACGTCAACTGTGCGCAGAAGGCTCCACGAAGGTGGTCTGTATGCGAGACGACCAGCCATTTGCGTGCCGCTCACATCACGCCATAGGAGAGACCGTTTGCAGTGGGCCCGACAACATGTCCACTGGACGTCAGATCAATGGAGGCCTGTTCTCTTTACGGATGAGTCCAGGTTTAGTCTAGAAAGTGACAGTAGACGTTATTTGATATGGAGAGAACCTGGGACCCGTTATCATCCATCAAACATCCGTGAAAGAGATGCATACGGAAGAGGCAGTGTCTGTGTTTGGGGAGGCATATCCTTAGGAGGGCGCACATACCTCCATGTCTTTCCAAGGGGAACCGTGAATGCTCAGGTTTATCGAGACAACATCCTTGATGCTTATGTGCGCCCATATGCCGGGGCAATTGGTGATTGCTTCCTGTTACAGGACGATAATGCAAGACCACACAGAGCTCGCATTGTTGATGATTATCTTCAACAGGAAACAATTACTCGCATGGAGTGGCCAGCTCGATCCCCGGACTTGAATCCTATCGAGCACGTTTGGGATGCTCTAGGGAGGCGTGTATCTGCCATCAATCCGCCCCCTCAGACCCTTGCCACGCTTGCAACTGCTTTACAAGAGCAATGGCTCTCACTTCCTATTGAACTGATAGACCGCATAATTGAAAGCATCACACATCGCTGTTTGTGCTGTATTGCTTCTAGAGGCAATCATATTCCATATTAAAGGTACTTTTTCTATTGCAAACCGATACTTCCAATTTGTTTATTTTATACATGTGCTAATTTCTATACTACTATTAATGTCTGATAATTTCTTTTTATGTTGTTTAATACCTTACTATGTGTTGTATATTGTGGGTAAGTTTCATAAAATTCCATGTGTAATTTCTTGAGTTATCGCGATTTTTGTGAATTTTCCTTAATTTATGATAACCAGTGTAGATTGAGAAATAAACATGATTTTGGGCCTATAAAATAGATTGTTTTCTTTTTAGCAAGTTACTTTTGAACACTCTAGCCCGGAAATATTACAAGCACGAAATATAGAGAGTTTGAACAAAGTAAAATTTCATATAAACTTTTGAATCATTAATATATAGGAGAGTTGAAAATTTTTAAATTAAATTTACAAAACAAAGAAAAATACATTAAACATAGCTACCACTGGAAAACATTATCCTAAATAGTATAGAGATTTAGCACCCCTATAACTATAATGTATCAAATGCTATCAAAGTCGATGCCAAATATGCTATTAGTAGTATTCGAATTGAAATAAAAAAAAAAGATACGAATATAAACATTACGCATTAGCGCACGACATGTTTTAGAGAGTGAAAGTTCTATCATTAAGACAATCAACAATATCTATCAAGTTATTAGCGTAGATGTACTACAGTACATCCGCGTCACGTGAAATTGCAGCAAAATATCAACAAATAAGTTACTAGCATCTCTCATAGCTATTAGAAGTTTTATTCCGTCCCTTGCGATACAAAAGGCGAGTTTTTTTTGTACTTTGGAGATAGAATATTATGAATTAAAGGCTTTCTGAAGCGCAAAACACAGTTGTAAAGCATGAAATGAACTAGGTCTGCGTAATCAACTAACAATGGATGACAGCAATATTGCAAATGTTGTAAAAAAGTCCGAGCCTCCTGCAAGTTTAACATAGTGGAGAATAATTCCTTAACATCTAGTTTGGTAAGCCTACGCCACATTTCGTTCTATTGCTGTAAGTGACAATACTTGGCTTCTACTTTAAGCTATCGTCTGCAAACATATTCACATTAATACTATTTAGAATTACGTCATTCTTTTCCTTTTATTCGGTTTCCATTTTGCAGTACAAAAGATGAATATCATGACAAAGCAGACGTACATTC
Organism: Parasteatoda tepidariorum; assembly: GCF_982258835.1. Classification (NCBI taxonomy): domain Eukaryota; kingdom Metazoa; phylum Arthropoda; class Arachnida; order Araneae; family Theridiidae; genus Parasteatoda; species Parasteatoda tepidariorum. Next base: position 70,015,131 of record NC_141763.1, read on the forward strand.
CCAATTATGTGGGCATTTATTTTAACGAAAAAATTTCAGCTGCAAGTTTTACTTAAGTAAAAGAAAATCATCAGTAGTCCCACTATGCTCGAAGTTTAGGTGTTAACACGAAGTTTAACATACTTAGAGTATTATTATTTCCCAGAGTTGTAATTTGGTTGGAGTCGCTTTTCAACTTGTACAAATAAAGATACTCATTCAATAAAATTTTTATAATTTTTTTTGTTAGTTGAAAAAAAAACTTGAAATAAAAGTTTTGTTGCTTGTTTGTTTTATTTTAAACATGCCAGGCTACAAATAGTGTGGAATCACCCTATTTCTATGATTATCTATATATATATTTCTCTTACACGACGACAAAAAAAGCCCCATTACAACTCCCCGAATGGCAACGCTAGAAAATCGACCAATGATTGCCGCCTAAAATGTCACATGCCAAATCTAGTTGATGTAGCCCAACATATAGCGCTTTTAAAGACGGAAACTGAAATAACCAGAGAGAGCATTCTCACCAAATGTGATCTTTTCCGAAATTCACCCTATCAGCTGCGGCAATCTTATACTATTAAGCTAGGCAGAAGTGAGTAGTCTTTGTCGATAGATCTCTATTTTAGTATTTTGTTCAAAGCTCTTTTTTCACGGTTGTCAATTTTTCTGACAGTTTGAATTATTGACAAGTAGGCGGTGAGTTAAATATTCTTATTCTTTTGTACTTATATAGTAGTTAACTAATTACTATATTCGCATTGCAATATCGCCTTTCAAATAATATTGCAAAACTACCTGAATTATCAACCCGGGCACCGCCCACCGGTGCGGCTTGGCTTGCCGCAGTTCACTACCGAAGTACAGCTTGAGGATTGATTCATCTTCCATATCTCAATATTAGGGAAGATGAAATGGACTTCGACTCGCATTTGGAAAGACCTGCTAAAATATCAACTCCAACAATACTGGAATTTGAACACTCAGTTGCCGAGAAACTCGAATATGCAACGGCTGGTAAATTATCAACATACGCTATCCTCTTCACTCCTAATGACCAAAATTCATTTCTAAAAAAACCGATCCTGTTAAAAGAAAGCCTAAACAACACAGTAAGCTGTCCCGGAAAAATCATTTCGTGTATGCACACACGTCAAGGAAAATTGTTAATTAAAACAAATGACTCGACGACTGCAATCGAAATAAGTAAAATTACTAATTTAATGGGAATCCCAACCCAGCCATACGTTTTTCCTGAAAATATCACAACGAGATTTCTTCTTCAAGAAATTCCCACCGATCATTCCCTATCTGCTTTAGCTTCAGAACTCTCGTATAATAACCTATTTGTCCACAGTATTCGGAGATTCACTAAGAGGAAATTTTCAGAGTTCTCAGAAACCTGCCTAATAACAATCTATGGCACGTCAATTCCAACAGAGGTTAAATTCTGGTACAATCTTGTGCAGCCTACTATCTTTTGTGATCGTCAGCGTCAATGTTCTAAATGTTACAAATTTAATCACTCTGTGAAAAAATGTACATCTAAATCTCAAATATGCTCATATTGTGGAGGACAACATACTTTTTCAGAATGCGACAGTAAAATTCCACACTGTTCTAATTGCACAGGGAATCATCCAGTGAACACTCAGACTTGTCCATCTTGGTTCACATCGATGTGCACTAGCACACTACAAGCAAATCGCAGCTGGCAAAAATTTCCGAAGGCAAAATACCCCCCATGGTGGTCTTCCTACCTTTCTCACCTGCTTGGAAGAAAAAGACAAGCACGGAGGAGGGTCAAACGCTCAGGTGACACGGCCTTATGGATCAAGTTTAAGAGAACTGCTGCTCACCTTCGACTCACGATAAAAAAGGAATCCAATAAATACTGGTCCCAACTTTGTTGCTCCTTAGGCTCCTCCCCAAACATCTTTAGGTTACTCAAAAATCTTCAACGCACGCAATCTCACGTGTCTGACTCAAATCTTATCCTATTGTGGGGAAATCAACACGTCTTTGACGTAAAACAACAGGCCGACCTCTTTGGTCAGTATTACGCCAGGGAATCTATTTTAATGATCATCCCTTACGACTCCAGCGAATTAGACACACACCCAGCTCTTTCAAAGCCTTTCCAACTCATGGAACTCAAAACAGCCATATCCCTTGCCAAATCTACTACACCAGGTCCGGACAGAATTTCAATCCGTATGCTAAAGGGGCTTGATGACGAATCCCTCAATATACTGCTGTCCTTATTCAACAAATCTTGGTCTTCAGGATCGCTTCCGATGGAGTGGAAAACCTCCACGGTGCTCCCTTTCGCCAAACCCGGAAAATCACGCCTCAAAACCTCTTCTTACAGGCCTATATCTCAGCATCCTTTGCAAAACTATGGAAAGAATAATACTCAAGCGCTTGGTTGCACACCTCGAACATCAAAACTCTCTTCACCCTTATCTACACGGATTCCTTCCCCGTCGTGGATGCGACAGTCTCCTCTCGACTCTAGATCATCATATTCGTTATGCAAAAGCGAACCACTACTTTACTGTCGGAATCTCCTTGGACATCGCCCAGGCCTATGACAACGTCTGGACAGATGGCCTTGCATACAAACTTTTACAACATAACATCAGGGGTTCCCCTCATAAGTGGATATGTGACTTCGTCACGGATAGATCCTTCCGAGTGCGCTGGAGACATACATACTCAAAGGCATTTATCAACAGTAAGGGCGTTCCACAAGGAGCAGTGCTCTCGCCTCTCCTCTTCATCTTATATATAAATGACATCTTTGATATCCTTCCAGACGGCGTCAATTGTTTTATTTACGCAGACGATATATTCCTTCTGATCTATTCCCCGAACCTGCCGTCTCTAACCCGCAAACTTCAGCTATCTCTCCTACGTCTCCAAAAGTGGTTAGCAGAATGGCATATTTCTGCTGACATTGGGAAATGTCGAGCAATAGATTTCTCCTACAGAGCCATCGAATCCCCTCCCACCCTGCATTTCCAGGGAGAAACTATCATATGGACGCCGCATATCCGCATTCCAGGGGTTTACTTTTCATCGAACCTGAGCTACCGCCATCATTTTCAAGAAAAAAGAATCTTCACACTAAAAAAGCTTAACATACTAAAATGTATATCCAGAAACTCCTGGGGCGCACGCTCCTTCCACCTACTCCGAATTGTCCAGGCATACATTGCGCCCATGCTAGATTTCGGCTGTCACCTGCACTTTCTCGCCAGCAAAAGTGAACGCAAGATACTCGACACTGTGTACCATGCTGCCTTGCGGATAGCCACGGGCCTCCCGAAGTGGACTCCACTACCGCTACTTTATCAGGAGGCGGGCTGTCCGAGCCTCGAAGAACGTCATAACATGATCTCCATGCGGTTTTACGTCAGACAAATCCATTATCAGTCACTAAGTGCTATTACATACCAGAATCTGCTCATTCCGAATACCTATAGGAGATCAGCTCTTCCCCTACAAGCAAGAAACTGGCTGAACGACCACGGCATAAACATCAATCATATGATTAAAATGTACCATCGAACTCCAAAAATACCCTCAAAAGTCCGTATACACCTCACAAATCTCCCCTATCAAAACAAGAATCTACCACCGAACTTAATACCTACCATTTTCTGGGACTTAGTCCGCAATAATTGGCCACATCACACTCTGATTTATACAGATGCCTCCCGAACACCAGACGAGGCAGGAGTGGCAATGTACAACTCCCGCTCCGGGTCAGAGATGTCCGGATCCGTTCCATCCATTTGTTCTGTCTTCACAGCTGAGGGAATAGCTATATTATTAGCACTCCAAAAATGCCATACAAGCTCTCAAATTATAATTTTTACAGACTCACTCTCTGTTCTGACAGCCCTAAATTCGGCTGCAGACTCTTCACAAGGGATCATATACCAAATAATAGCCTAGATGGAAGCGCTTCCACCCTCATGCCAGTCCGTAGATATAGAATGGGTTCCCGGCCACTCCGGGATTCTCGGCAATGAAATCGCCGACGAACTGGCAAAAACAGCGCTCTCCAGACCAAGAATTTACGATAGATTTACCATGGAAGATAGTTACCAATCAATTAAACGAATCCACCAACAATCCAGAAAATCAACCTTCATGAACAGTAAATACTATACCGATTTTCGTCATCTCGGCCAAAATAAAAACGAACTTCTACCCTTCTCCAGCAGGCTCCAAGACGTCACGTTCTCTAGAATCCGCACTAGATCCTATCCAACCAAAGCAAAACTATTCCGATTTGGACTCGCTCCAGACAACAAATGCAACTGCGGCTCTATCTCTGATATTGATCACACTATTCTAGAATGCCCGCTCTTCGATCAACAGCGCACCACCTTAAAAACACAGCTAGGACTTGGGGCCTTGTCGTTTTCATACCTTATGGATACAACAGACAAACGCAAGCTACACTACTTTATGCATTACCTAAAATTTATCCGCATACTATAATCATCCACTTATCTCCGCCACCCTGGACATAAGCGAGCTATAAGCTGAAAACTGCATAAAGCTCCAAAACAGAACGCCAACAATCATCATCATCTTTTTTCACGAATTTATATATTACGAATTTATTTGACAATTTTTGATTTATATCAAGAATTTATTTGTTTTATTATTGTTATTCATTTAAAAATGAGTCTCAGTCGTGCTGTTACGCTTTAAGATTTTATACTATAGCACATTTCTAATAGGTTTAACGAAATACATGTCATTTATTTGAATTCAAATTAATTTTAATGACTTAGTATTTACTAAAAAGATGTAATTTTTTTTAAAAAGAAAGTTGTTATATGGATTTGAATGATTGTTTTGAATTCTTAGAATTTTGTGCATTTGCAATGTACCTAAGTTAGTAGCGAGCAAAGCAAACCATATAAGATTGCGTAGCAATTTTCGGGGGGTAGACGAGTGTTAGGGAGCAGGGGGCGCAGCCCGACAGTTTATTTTAATAATCTACATAAACGTCAGAAAACTTGATAAGCATACTTAGAAACAATTAAGAGAAAGTTAAAAAAAATTATGAGTTTCGAAGCTAACAGGTATCTTCCAAAACAACATAAGAATTCGCGGTAAATTATTGAAATGACCCCAACGGCGATTCGAGTGTTAATGTATTGACATTAAGTCACCGGAAGTTACGCAAATAATATTAAATAAAAATTAGAATTATTTTTTTAGTTTTTTGTGTTCATATGTGCCTTCTTTTGGGTCATGGTTTCTTAGTGTTAATTAATATTGACTTATTGCTCATATACTTTTCTCACCCTGTATGAAGAACGGGTATTCAGTAAATTTTAAACAGAGGTCATTTAATTAAGTTTTGACTTTATAATTGCAATTTAGATTGTGCATTTAGAAAAACCGATTTTGTTATTGAAATCACAGTAGTGTTTCTCTCTTAACTTTCGATTCAGTTTACAATCAATACTAGATTCCATCTAGCGCTAGGGTTCGAGCTTAAAAAGATCTGAATATTCGGCCGAAGTCTGTCTGTTTTAAATTGATGATCGGCAACGTCAGTAGAACTTGTTCGGGCGAAAGACCTGTCTATTTCAACCTGTATAACTGAAAGAAACTGAGATTTCACAAACTTTTTAGCAATATTTTTTCAACTCAGAACGGGACTGAATGTTAAGTTAAGTCTCTTTTTAACTCCAGATTCACTTTACAAACAACAGTAGATCCTATCTCAGGCTATTAGTGTTCGAGGTTATACTGACGTTTCTTATTTCAGTGGTTTTTTTGATTGGGATCTACATAGTTTATATTTCACCAAGTAGTCTGGTCGTGCGGTGGTTGGCCAAGCGGTAGAGCTGTCACCTTAAATGTCAAGTAAGAAATTACACGTTTCCAGAATTTTAAGTTAAGTCTCAGTTTTTAAATACCCTGTGCTGCCTTTTCTAACTTCAGATTCAATTTGCAAACAACAGTAGATGCTATCTCGAACTATTAGTGTTCGAGGTTTTTTACGTTCCGTCGATCGACCAACTCAAAAGCGCTGCTTTACTGACGTTTCTTATTTCAGTGGTTGTTAGGATCTATATTCTTTACATTTTTTCAAGTAGTCGTGTGATGGCTCGCCAGGGGGTAGAGCTGTCGACTTAAAATGTCAAGTAAGAAATTACACGTTCATGTCCATTTCATGTAGCTATTTATAGGCATTCTTTGAAAGTTTACACTACGACAGGAAAAAAGTAAGATTTGTGTCCCTGGAGTGCTCTTTTGTTTCGACCAACGACTATATGATGAAATCTGTTGATCCCTGGTTAAGCTTAAGTGTTTTTTGCAGTTCTACAAAACTTATGACTTTTGGCTGTTCTACTAACTCATACTATTCATAGAAGATCTTATAACTATTATTTAATGAAACTAATAAAACATACTTTTGTTTATTGGATTCGTACCTCTTAGTCATGTGCGTTGCAGAATGTAAAAATCTGCTCTGGAACTAAGTCAGCCAGTTTTATATTAATGATCGGCAACGTCAATGAAACTTGCTGGGTGTGAGACTTGTGTTATTTTCAACCCATATAACTTGATGAATCTGTGTTCGATGAACCTCTTAGCAATATTTTTAAAGCGATTTCTGCATCTTAGCTTAAGACACATTTCGAGAATTTTAAGTTAAGCCTCAGTTTTTTTAAATCAAAAAAAAAAGTTTCCTTTTTAACTATAAATTCATTTCACATTTAGCAGATCCCATCTTGAGTCTATCGGGCGAAAGTGACCGATTATTCATTAAGTGACCTATCCAAATGTGCATTAGAAATAAAAAAAAATTCAAAAATAATATTTTCTGTGAAAAGTAGCCTTTGAATTTCGTGTAAAAACACCAAAATTGTCACTTAATACATTAGAAACAATCGAAAAACTTTAAAAATGAAATTTCTTTTTCAAATAAGTGCAAACAATTTTACAATAATAATGCTTTAGAAAATTCTTATCTTTTCTGCTTTTTTTCAAAGCTAAATTTCTTTCTGTAAACAGCGTTTCAATTGTTCGTTGATGCAGTTTCGCACCACGCGGCCAAAGTATAAGTGGTAATGAAGTTTGTAGTAGAAGCAGACTTCGAGTATGTTTATATCTCATGAAACTGACTTTTTTCTCTCAGGAAGCTTTACCAAATTTATAATCAAAATCCTAATTTACGACAAATTTGTCAGAATACTGCAATTTATGTCAGTTAAACCGATCTTGGTAGGGATAGTTGAAGATCCCTGAGTGCAACCACTACTTTTATACGTGGTGAGTTCTGAATTGCTAGGATTGAATCGCTGGCCAAGTAAGCAAAGACTTGCAGTTGTACCGAATTTGCGTTCCATTGCAACTTCCAGGGGAGACATCGCTCTTCCCTGAAGGATATTTAACTTTCGTTAAGATTAATAGTCAGCTTTTAACGAACTTGGTTCTTCCTAACCCAAATATATTACCCTTTTAATCAACTCAACTGTTTTTACTCTAGAATTTGAAATTTTGAAGCAATACTTCCTTCACCGAAGATATCATTTGATTAGAATAATGTGGATTAGCCACTTTTGCCGGGTATTACATTTTGCTTTAAATAAAAAGGTGAAAAACTAGGTGCTCTAGTATTTATCTTTAATTAAAGGTAAGGTATTATTGCTTTGAATTTTGCTTTATGTAAATTGGTGCTTGATCAAACGTCATTGTGATTTTCAAGAAAATACTTCATTCGTGAATATTTTCGACCAAGTAAAGAAAACAACTCTCGTGCTTGATTTTTCTTTAACAAAATGTGATTTTTTTTTAATTGATTGTTTGATTTGTTTTCGAATTTAGGCAATTTGATTTAAAAAACTAGGTTGAATTGAATTGAATGTAGGGTTTAATGGCACAAAGTCCACAAAAGGACATGCTGTGCCTAACAAACGGTTTTAAGATACATCTAAGGTAAAAACATATTACATATTTTCTTTAAAGAATTTGGTTAAAACTGAAATTATTGGTTTAGAATCAGATCAATTAGGACAACATCGAATTATAAGACTTTTAAGTTAGAGCATTAAGTTTGGTTGGTTAGTTTTCAATTGTGGTTTTAATGTAAAACTACATTAAGTGGATGATAATATCCCTTAAGATAATAAAATTCGGAAGAAGTGCATCTCCAACCAAAGTAGATAGATGAGGAAGATCACGACTTGGAACAATATCTCATAAGTTGATATTTTAGATATATAACATATGTTTAATTTACTGACAGACATAACATATGCTTAGCTGTTAATAATTCCTGGCAACTTATGCTGTCTCATTAAGAAGAATTTACTAAACTTATTTGTTAGACTTCGTGTGGTAATTAAGTAATCTATAAATGAAGAATTTCTATTTCCCGCCATAGGTACGAAGAAATATATTTTAAACACAAACGCGGTACACTCAATAATATTATAATCATCTGTCCCGTGAACAATTTTGTTTAAAATATTTTTAAAAACCAATTTTTTTATGCATAAAAAGTAAGCTTACTTAAAGTAAAAGAAGATGAAGAGAGATATAGATAGTGTTACAATCGAGAGAGCAGAACCAATGATAACAATCCATGCGACAACAGTTGGTATCCAGGAATCACTAGGGTAGAGTTCCTAAAAATGCAAACCATTATTATTAAAGGAAAAACTTCATATTAGCTGCACGTAAATAAATTTAGAATACTAATTTAACTCCTTTTTATCTTTTTTTGTCGCTTTTTAAAATGAATGTTTTTATAAAGAATTGTTAAAATTTATATGCATAGATTCGTAGTTTTGAAAATAACGTATATACCAGGAATCAAAAGTTTGTTGTTCGATATGCCGGTAGCATAAAGCTAACACATCAAACTGAACTGAACAGAACAAACACTGCTCAAACTGAAGAAAGATTTTGAACGAGCTGATTAGATTTTTTGTCAACATCATCTGTGACGTACTGCCATTTCATTCTGCTACACTTGGTTTTCTTTAAGAACAAACGAGTTAGTACAAGTGTTATTTTTTCTAACTTGAAATGCTAGATTTGTTTTGCTAAAAAACAGCAATCTTCAATTAAAATTATTTCTTCTAAGATTATTTGGAAGAAGACAACAAATAGTATTATAATTCAAGATATTACGTTTTCCGTCGAACTAGTTATAAAAACGCGTGCAGCTGGAATACGTTTTACCTGCTTTTTGTTTTTATACAAAATCAATTTTTGAAAATTTGTTTTTGTAGTTTGTTAATAATAATTCTTAATAATTTATATGCTTTGAGCAAGGATTTAAACAATGCTTTTATTCTAAACGTAATCGGTAGGTACATTTTCACATTTTTGAAGCACCGTAGTTTCTCGGCTCTATCGATCATAAGAAGCGCAAGCTTCTTACTTTCGCCTGCATTTGTACAAAACAAAACAGTGAAACAAACTTTTGAGAGATTTCTTCCGGCAATTTTCGCCTTCGACTAATTGTTTTGTTGGGTTACAGCAGTGGTTCCTGAACTTTTTGTCCCTTGCCATGTTTTCCGGTTTTGGGTTGATATTGATTTTTTGTAAATTCACCAGCCTCAAATGTATTTTTGACAGCTGGTATAGTACTACTCACTGTGAAAGATTAAAATTTCTAACTGTAGTGTGAAACGTTTAAGAAAAGAACGCATGTTAATTTAATACATTTACTAATTAAATTCAAATTGAAATTTAGTATCTGTTATATAAAATAACTAAGCAATAAATAAATGCTTTTAGTGTGAGGGATGAACCTGATGCTTTAATAATGAATTATCAACATTTGGCATCAATTTAGTTAGGTTTAATCTCAAATCTCCTCGGTTAATGATGTCCAGTCTGTTTTTTTTCTTTTTGTTAGAAGATTGGTAACTGCACTGAAACCCCTTTCCACTAAGTTTGAAGATGAAAAAGTAATTAAAAACTTTCTCGTGATATTCCATAACACGAGATAAGTATGTTTTTCTTAAAGCCAGAATTGCAGATATCCGTTTCTAAACTGTACCTTAAGTTCCTTGTTAGTGCTTATTCCGGTCAGTTCCTCTTGACTTATGATATCCGTTTCTTCGATGTCACCATTTGGATTGATTATCCACGGTGGTGTTATCATAGTCAACACATCCTCAAACCTAGTTTCAAAATCTGAATAGAGGGCATTTAAATTTGAACGTAAGTTGAAAAGTCGTCTTCCTGGCAGTTTGTCTGTGACAAAGTGTGGAACTGGGAAAATTCACCCCGTCCAATGTTTTGCTTCATTAGCTTAATTCTAACAAGAAATGCTGATAGGATGGACTTTGTTTTAATCAAATTAAGACTGTCACCTTGTAATTGCCAAAGTTAACCATATTAAACTAAGTATACAAATCTGTTAAATAGGTTATGTCTGTTTTCCTCTTCATTAAATTTTCTTTCAAAATTTTATCTTTAGCATCCAGAAATTCTAAAATAGCCTCAAAAAGTTCAAAAAATTTTGTCAAACATAAGCCTTTTGACAGCCAGTGTACTTCAGTGTGAAGGAGTAATTTATGAAAGTCTTAGTTATTTTCTTCACACAACTGCGCAAATAACCACGTATTCAATGTGTTGCTTCGGATACCGTTTACTGTATTAATGACTAATTGAAGATATTCATGTTATCTTACACTCAAAATTTTAGCAAATAACTGTTGTCGATGTATGACACAATGTGTTGCAAACACCCCTGGTACATTCTGTTTTAAATAGCTTATAAATCCACTATAACGTCCAACCATGGCAGGTGCTCCATCTGTAGTTACTGATATTATGTTCGATAAAGGGATTGCTTTTTCCATGAAGTAATCCTTCATAACATGAAATATTGACAGTTCTTCGTAGATTTCTTGATCCATAATAAAAGGAACATATGCCAATAATAATGCTTCATTACCAGATAAAGTTGTCTCGTGCAGCTGTATAGAGAAATGGGTCGTTTGCAAATAATTAAACAAGACCAGAACTCATTTCATCAATACGTATTTCAACTGCGTTGTTGCTTAAAAGAATTCTTTTAGTGATATCAGATGCGCGTTTGTCTAAAACAGTTTTTAAAACCTCTTCAACGGCTGGCAAAATTAACTTTTCACCGATGGTATGCGGTTTTCCGGATTTTGCTTTTAGTAAAGGGATATTGTAAGACGCTCGCAAACCATCATCGTTTCTTTGTGACGTCAAAACGAACATTCTGTCCAACTTGGGTCTCTTCTGAAGTTTATCTTTGAGTGTTTGAAAGTATTTCAAATCTTTATCTGTTTGATCAGGATGACATCTTCTCAGATGATCCAGCAGCTTAGATGGTTTCACGGCGTCATTGCTTAAAACTTTGTTGCATAAAAGGAACATAGGCAATTGTTTGTCCAACAATGATGTAATGAAGCCAAGCTTCAAATAATCAACACTGCACTGTCTACATTTCTTTTTAGATTCGGACATGGCATCAGTTATCCGTGGACGAAATTATTCTATTTGACAAATTTTATCGTGTAATTTTGCATGATTTGAATATTAAACTACTAATAACTCAATCATGGCCGTTGTAATTTGTCTACCTTTCCTGACTACTAGTACAAAACTAAAATTTTAATAAAAAATAGTGTACTTACTTTTCTCCGGCACTCTCAAACAAAATGACACTGAGTCACTATAATATGTATGTAACTAAATACCAGTTTATATTTTTAAAAAAATTTTCTTAACACTTTCCTTTTCAAGATGATACTGGTATATCATTAAGTCAATTTTTTACAAGTTCAATTTGTATTGCGACCACAAAACGAATACCTACTTTTTACAATTCATTAGGAGTTCTATTCAACTACTTTAGGCATAGAATTTAATTTCACGGAAACTATTGCTTCACATGTTTTCTTCACGGTGGTCCTTACTTTCTGCTCTACAAATTCTTCACCCAGTTTGTATTTCTTTTAGAAATCGAAAACAGGCTTACTTATTCCCTTATAAATCGAAAATTTTTCTTATGAAGGTCGAAGTTGCTACTTTTGACTGCATTAGGTATATATATAATAATTTCTTTTATTAATCAACATAAAGGTATTATATTTTAACATAGTGTATTTCGAAACATTTTAGGAAAAGTCAAAAGGTATGAGTTTTGAAGCTCACGTGTATCTTAAAAAACAACATAATCGGGGGGGGGGGATATCGAAATGACGCAAACAGCGTTTCTAGTGTTAAAACTACCAAAGCAGAGATATAAAACCATATCTTTTTAAATCAATTGAATAAATTGGGAGAGACGTAATTTAATTTAGGTAACTTACCATTTTTGATGAAAAGACATAATTTCAGATAAAAGAGATGAAATTCCATGTTGTTATCGAAAGACTGATGAAACGAAATTATTTCATATACAAGCAACCTCTTATCAATAAATTATACTTACTTGCATACTTGGTACGCATCTAGTAAAATTAGTTATGTTGCCAATCCACATTCCATTCTGGTCGCAACTTCTGGTGGCAAACATTTCTGCAAGAAAATAAAAAGAGCACGCACTAAGTAAAGAGATAATATTAGAAAACACGAAAATTCCAAGAAGCATTACAAGAGAGGTTAAACCACCCTTTCTTGTAATTAAGAACTTATCCAAAGATAATACTAATTGAATGGGAATCTTTAATGGGGTGTCAGCCTATTTGTTTCCCTTATTTGTGTATTTACTTTTACGAAAACACGCACATATGAGAATTTATTTTCATACTTTGCTGGAATATTCTACTGGTCTTATGACATGCGATTATCGAGTATTTTCTCAATAGTATTGTAATTTATTTAAACATAGAAATTATACCGGGACCAAATACGTTTAATTACAAATTAATCTCTTATGAGTAGGATTAGAGTATTCCAGTTCAGCAATTATCTCTAATAACAAATAGTTTTGATTCGTCATAGAAGATACCCAAACAATGTGTAGATTTCAATTGTTTATAGAAACATTTTATTTAATTAAAACTTTCTACTTAGTGGTTTATCTTCTTTAAGGAAACACGTTCTTTTTTTCCCTTCGTTTTTCTTGTAGCTTTTTAACACCGTTTTCATTATGCTACTTAATATTTACGTTTGACATAGTTGCCGGTTCCACCTTTTCGGCCATTAAATTCAAATTTCCAAACATTATTTTAACTTTTTTATTTTCTGTACCAAGCATAGTTTCTAACACTGTTAGATTTCGTTACTCTTATTTGTACTACAATTAGAAATTTTTTACTATGAATATCCAATCGTTATTGTACTTATGTAAATTACATTATAAAAAATTACGTAGTTTAAAATCATATAGCAGTTGGCAAACCGTACATCTGATATTTTTACTGATTTTTCCCTGCAAAAAAATTAACTGACGTTTTTCCACAGAATTGAAGTATTTTTGAGGCCATTCTACAATCAACTGTAGAAAGACTTAATAGTAAGAGTACTTCAGTTGTTTTGCTGCTAAGAAATTCTTCAGTAATTTATTTTTAAAAATAAGCTGCCGTTTGCAAAGTTAGAGTAGTTAATTAGAAACCAATTTTAAATCATAAATTTTAAAAATTATTATACCATTAAATTCGTAGTTATGCTACTGTAAATTTAAAGTAATTATTATTTTTTTTTCCAATGGCAGGCACTGAATTTTAATCTTTGCCTATGAAGATGCCGGAATTGTTACTTATTTAGCGTTACCCAGTGGGAACCTGTGAACCAAAGTCACGGAGGCGAGCAACGTTACCCACGCCACAAACCTGTTTATAGAGTGGGCCACATTCACACACAACAGAGGACAGCACAAAGAGAGAGAAACATCCATGCCCAGAGCGGGACTCGAACCCGCAGCCAATGACTTCGCGGTCAGGCGCGCTACTTCAGGCGGTACTTGAAATTTAAGTGTTTAACAATTGTTTTTCTGATGTATTTTCATAAAAACTACAGTTTTTTGTATTATTGTAATAGTGAAAGAGTTTTCCGGCAATCAAACTGGTTTCGGTGTTTTCAAACTAGTTTCCTCGTGAATAATTTAACTTTTAATAGCATTTTCGTAACTTTTCTTTGATTATATATTAATTTCTGACAAATAATTTCTTAAATTTTGATAAGGATCCTAAATATATTCATTAATTACGGTGGTAACGCACTCTCTATATTTATATAAAAAATACTTAAGGCACATATTTGGTAGTTATTTAATAATTTTGAAGCTTTTAAAATTTTTAAGTAAGATTTTTACACAATTTAATTGTTTTAAACTCTGGTTAAAATTAAGTATTTATATATTTCTGTTTTATAGTAATTTTAAAACTAAATTTATTTTTATTAATTTTACTCCTTATTTATTTTTGTCTTAATAAATTATTTTTATACGAATTTTTCATGGAAAAAATATTGATTGATAAAATCAATAATTTTTTTTAATTCGAATTCATACGTAACTAGAAATACTTTAGAACTATAATTCGACTTACTATTTTACATTTATTATGCTCTAGTGCAAGTTAAGAAAAAACATGGAGAGAGCCTTTTTGGCAACAGGCTCCTCATGGAGAGAGCCTGTTTGCTGAATGTATGCCAAGTTCCAAGCGCGAATGAATATCAACATCGCCAACAGTTGAAACAAAGTAGAACGGCCTTATATATATTTTTTTTGCTTATAAAAAATAGCATGAATTAAATTTCTGTCCGACGAGTTTAACTTTTAAAAGCTTTTATATTGTTTTAAAATCAAAATTATATAATTTGATAGCTAAATAAAACGGAACTGAGTGCAGTTGTGGATGATTACTTAAATCCTATACAGCAACGGTCTTTTCTTAGCTTGTAAATATTATGAGTTTCAAGCAACTTCATATCAAAAGAGTTTGAAAATGGATATTTAAACCCATTTCAGTTTCCATGATAAATATCTTCTTCACGTCTGTTTCCTAAATTTGTTTTTTATGTACATTATCTATATATATATTTCTCTTACACGGCACCAAAAAAAAGCCTCATTACAACTCCCCGAATGGCAAAGTTAGAAAATCGACCAATGATTGCTGCTAAAAATGTCACATGGCAAATGTCACATGAGGTGGCTCAACATATAGCGCTTTTAAAAACGGAAACAATAACCAGAGTGAGCATTATCAGGTTGTTCAATTCAGATTCATGCCCTAAAAACATGATAACATTTAATTTAAACTCAATTAGGAATTAGTTAGGCTGGCCTTCTCCATGACTATAAATAAGTCACAAGGTCAGACTTTTGAAAAAATCAGTTTAGTATTGACTAAACAAGTTTTTAGTCATGGACAACTTTATGTTGGCCTGTCAGGAGTTAAGTCATTTGACAGCTTTTCAGTAATTGCTCCAAGATGCCAAATCTATAATTGTGTTTTCAAAGAAATTCCAAATGTTTAGTGTTAATTTCTTAGAGCTTTGCAGAAAAAAATGTTTTTTGGAAAAAATTTAATTGGAACTTCTATTGGTAGTAGGTAAGGGGAACTGCCAAAATCAAAACTCCCCGATTAGAAATGCAGCATGGCGACCTCCACGTGGTATTTCTCGGGTAATGCTAACAGCCATGCATTTTAATTTATTGTATGTAATACATCCTTATTTTGTTCTAAAATGTTGTGTACTTTATCACAAATGTTAATTAATATTGAAATTGATTTCAATAACGCTGATCACCAAAAAATATTTCATTTGGCGATAAAACAAATTTTTGTGTTCTTGAAAATGAGACTTTTTGAGGGTTATTATCTCACAAGGAACTGCAGTTCACCATGTACAATCTAAATAGCTAATATACTTTTTAAAAGCCAATAAGAACATTGATAGAATTCTTCTACATAAGTACAATACTATGTCTTTGATGATAAAATACTATGTCTTTGATGATAATATACTATGTCTTTGTGCTAGAACATTGTGTTCATTGGCGAGCGAGCGAAGCGAGCCATGGTTCACGCCGTGAACCAGGGCAATTCTCGGGGGTTGGCGAGCGTTAGCGAGCAGGTGGCGGAGCCTCCTAGTTTGATATAAAATACCTCGTTAATTGTTTAAAAATATACCTTTTTATATTAAACCTATATTATTGCATTAAATTAACACAGTTGAATGAGCATAGGATATAAAAAATTTCTTGTTTTGAAAAATCCAGAAGTTTATACAAATGACGGGAATTTAATTCCTTAAATCTATATAACAAAACAAGGGTAACGTGTAGGAAAAAAAAGTATATAAATTATAATAAATGTAAAGGCTTTGCTTACCTCTCCAGGGCTATAACAGAAAGTAAAAAAAGAGGGTAATGATAAAATTGAGTTATGAATGTTTCAATTCTTAGTGCACATTAGCATCCAAATAGAGTCTCGGTGCTGCCATCTAGTGTGGCAGAAACTAGACGTCCAAATGAACATGGCCAACGGTATCTCACCCATTGTGGTGATCCTGAAAGAGTGGATACCACCTCTGGAGAACGCACTAGGTCTGCTCATCGGCAAGACCGATTGTGCAGCTCATTGGTTGATTGATTGATTGAATGTAGAAGTTTTATGGCACAAGATCCAAAGGAGGATATGCTGCGCCAAACAATTTGTTGAGTTAGATCTAATGGTAAATTGCACACAATAGTTTCATTGTCATAAAATAAAAAAATAAAAAAAAACGAATAAAATTGTTTATCTCAAGACACGTATTTTTAAAAGTTCATAAAATAAATAAAAGCGTAATTCTATAAAATACACAGAAAAGGTAAAACGGTTCATGGGTAGGAAATAAGAGTGAATAAAATCAGATAAAACAGTTATATACAATATAAAATACCAATAGCTCGAAGAAATGCGAAAATGTTAGGATGATGAATATCATCTAACAAATCCTTCATACATAAAATCGTGCTATTAAAAAAGGTAAGACGATGTTGGTTAAAACAAGGACAAATGGTTAAAATGTGATGAACCGTAAGTAAAGTATTGCAAGAGTCGCATTTGGGAGGAGATTCTCCAAACAACAGATGAAGATGCGTGAGTCGAGTGTGGCCGATTCTGAGACGATTAAGCTTTACATCTGCATTACGTAAACGTAATACAGGTAAGGGGTCTATATATGGTTTGATATTATGAAGTTTATTTTGAGTTTGAAGGTCCCAATGCTGTTGCCAAAGGGACGAGATAAGCTGTCGAACATGTAGTTTAATGTCTGAGAATGGTACAGATATTGTTAATTCAGTAGTTGCAGATCGTGCTGCAGAATCAGCCAACTCATTCCCTGGGATACCGACGTGACTCGGTATCCAGCAAAATGAAATATTAAATCCCTTCTTGTGAAGAGCGATTAATAAATGATTAATGAAGCATAAGATTGGGTGAGTATCACAGCGAAAATTTTCTAACTGGTTCAAAACGCTCTTACTATCGGAGTATATAAAATACTTTCGTTCGGAGCGTGAAGAAATCAGCCGCAATGCCAAAAGGATGGCAACAGCTTCCGCAGTGAAGACGGAACAAATATCTGGGATCTTGTAGCTATAAGTATCATCAGCGATGATGACACCACAGCCTACGTATCCCGTCAATTTTGATCCGTCAGTATATACAGGCATATACTCAAAATATTGGTGGCGATGAGAATTGAATATTTGTTGATAAATGATGGATGCAACAATAGATTTACTGTACAACTTAAAAAGGGAATAAAACTGATATGGTGAGATGATCCATGGTGGTATGAGAAGATGATCTATTGATTGTGTTGGCACTTCACAAATGTTAAATGTTTGTATGAGAGAACGCACGCGAGCACGAAATGGACGGACATATGAAGGTTTAGCGTCATACAATCGTTCCAAGCTTGATGGAAGGACATCGTGTTTTAGAGGGTGAGATTTGCAGGATTTCACACGATAGTAATACGCTAAAGACAATTGCATGCGACGAAAATCGAGAGATGATTGGTGACAAATGACATATAAACTCTCTACTGGTGAGGTGCGGAATGCGCCACTACATATACGTAAAGCCGTATGATGCACTGTATCCAAACGTCTTAACGTGGAAGCAGTAGCAGTACCATAGACTGCACAAGCGTAATCTATACGTGATAGTATTAACGCTTTGTACAGTCTGAGTAAGGCGATACGATCCGCACCCCAAAAGGTATTCGACAAAACGCGTAATATATTCAAAGTCTTCTCGCACCGTGTTCTTAGATGTAAAATATGATTCTTGAAAGTGAGTTTCTGATCAAATATGACACCTAAAAACTTTAATTCAGATACAACGGGTATGGTGACGTTGTGAATAGATATAACTGGATCATGATGCATTCTGCGTAACCTACAAAAATGTATGCAAGAGCTTTTGCAAGGTGAAAGACTATGACCATTTTGTTCACACCATTCAACGATTTTATTCACAGTCAACTGCAGTTGACGCTCAATAACGCGCATGTCAGATCCTGTACATGACACGTTCAGATCGTCAACATACAGTGAACCAAATACGGAAGGTGGTAATACGTTTAAGATGAGCGAGACATGAATAATAAAAAGTATAACACTTAAAACACTGCCTTGTGGAACGCCTTCAGCCTGGATGAAGAGATCGGAAAATGTAGTGCCCAGTTTTACTCGAAAATACCGCTTCGACAGAAAGTTTTTGAGGAAGATGGGTAAGTTTCCACGAAGTCCCATGTCGTAAAGTGTCTTCAAAATTCCGTATCGCCATGTCCGATCGTAAGCCTTCTCAATATCGAAAAAGATAGAGACAAAATGGTTACGTCGGACAAAGGCGTTACGAATTCGTGACTCTAGAGCAACGATGTTATCAATGGTGGATCTTCCCTTACGAAAACCACTCTGGAAGTCTGGTATAAGGTGATTCTTTTCTAGGTAGTATACCAAGCGAGAGTTAACCATCCGTTCAAATGTTTTTCCAATACAGCTGGTTAAGGCTATAGGGCGATAGTTAACAGGGTCTTTCGAGTCTTTACCTGGTTTTAAGATGGGTATCACACTTGCTTCACGCCAACCAGATGGGTACGTTTGTTCCGTCCATATTCTATTAAACAGAATGAGGACATTCAACAACGACGTCCGATCTAAGTGGCGGAGCATGTGATATGTGATGCCATCAGGACCAGGGCTTGTATTGCGAGACTGGTAAAGTGCTCGTTGCAATTCTACAAAATTAAAATTGCTGTTATAAGAGAAGAGGCGGCGAGTATTAAAGTTGATTTTATTCCTTTCGACGATCTGCTTATGTTGTTGAAATGCTGGACTATAACTCTCTAAACTAGAGACAGCAGCAAATGTCTCACCAAGCATATTACAGACATCGGCAGGAGAAGAGCAAGTGGTGCCATTTTTCTCGAATACCGGAAGGTGAGATTCACGGTATATGCCATTAGCTCTCTTGACTCTCGACCAGACTTGTCTGGGAGAAGTAGAAGATGTTATGGAAGAGACGTAACGGGACCAAGAATTTTTCTGACTATTGCGCCGGACCTTTCGTGCCATTGCTTTAGCCCGTTTAAAAGCTAAAAGGTTGGCAGTGTTAGGGTAGCGGCGGAAGATGTTCCATAAGCGTCTCTGCTCTTTATAAGCAGCTGCACAATCCTCATTCCACCACGGCTTGCGGTGGCGAGGAAGCGAACTTGACGACTTAGGAATACTTTCTTCTGCCGCTTCAAGAATTGCAGACGTAACACGATCAACAGCTACACTTATAGTATCTTGTGTGACCATATCAACCGTGATCTGAGCAAGCTGAGCAAATAGAGACCAATTAGCACGATGGTATATAAAAGTTGAGGGCCTTGGGCTCATGGGAACTGAAGCAGAATATGAAATTATGAGAGGGAAATGATCGCTGTTATGAAGATCATTACTTACTGAAAAGTTTATAAAAGGTAAGAGAGATGGTGAACATAAAGCTAAATCAATGGAATGAAAAGTTCGTGTAGGAGTATGAAAGTAAGTTTCTTCACCTTGATTAAGCAAACAGAGACTCTGGTCATGGATGAGTTGTTCAATTTTACGCCCCCGGTCATTGGAGGCAGAACTACCCCATAATTCACTATGACCATTAAAATCTCCGAGCAAAATGAAAGGCGAAGGTAACTGATCTATAAGTGAGTTTAAATCTGTTTGAGAAATGGGTGCATGAGGAGGTAAATAGACAGAGCAAACTGTGAGGAGAACATTGATGTGAATTTGAACGATGGTAGCCTGTAATGAGGTTGATAAAGTAAGATGAGTAGATGGAAATGCATTACAAGTTAAAATTGCAACACCGCCATGAGGATGATTTCCACCATCGAAATCATGCCGGGAGCAAGAATAGTTGCGCAATTTAAAATTATGAGATGACGTTAAAAGAGTTTCCTGCAGTGCAAAGCATGCAGGTTGATATTTTGAGATGATATCTTTAATATCAGAGAGCTTGTTTCTAAGGCCACGGCAGTTCCATGAAATAAAATTTATTGACATTATGAAATGGATGGATTTAGTTCTGTTTTAACGTCAAAAGTTTTCGGTTAGTCTGGTAAAAATTCATCGTCGGAAGGATGAAGAGATAATTCTACGTCTAAATCCATCTTCTGCGTAGAAGAAGTGGATTGATTGACGTATTTTGGGTCTTTCTTCTTCCGAGTTATGCCAGGTTTTTTAGTTTGAGGTATTTTTGTTGTTGGAGGCTGTTTGGGGAATGGTCGGACTTTTTCTGCATTATCAATTTTAGAAGTTTTCTTAGGAGGTGGAGATGTTGTTCTATTTGATGTTGATGGTGTGTTAAAATTGAATTTTGGTTTTTGGACTGTAGTCTTAGTCTGATGATGAGAGGTAGAAGGCAAAGGTGGAAGGTCCGTTTGCGTACTGACAGAGCAAAATGAAGTCTTTGCAGCCGCAGAATAGGACACACCCGGACGAGGAGTACGGGCGGTTACTATTCGGCGGGCTTCATTGAAGGTCACGTTTTGCAATACTTTGACACTTTGTATCTCTTTCTCTTGGGACCATTTTGCACAACTTCTGGAGTATGCAGGGTGAGCACCCTTGCAGTTAATGCAGAGGGGTGGCAACTCACAGGTAGTGTCATCATGGTCAGATCCAGAGCATCGAGAACAAATGGACTTGCTACGACAAGATACTTTAGAGTGTCCAAACCTTTGGCACTGAAAGCACCTTAATGGGTTTGGCACATATGGTCGTACAGGGCAGTTATGCCAGGCAAGCTTAACCGAAGATGGTAATTTCGGTGTGTCAAAAGTAAGGATCAAATGTTTCGTTGGGATGAGTTTCCCATCCCTCCTAATCTTGATCCTACGGACAGCAGTAACATGTTGGTCTGTTAAATTTTCCACAATTGTTTCCTCTGCATCATCGAGGAATTCAGATTGTGATATGACACCTCGAGAGGTGTTAAGAGTCTTATGAGGCGATACTGTCACATTGAAAGAACATATGTTGGTACAATTAGATAGAATAGTAGCTTGGTTTTGGGAGACCTCAACTAAAAGGTCACCCGAGCGTAACTTTTTCACGGAGGCTACTTCTCCCAGTACTGAGAGAAGAGCCTTGTGAATCAGAAATGGAGAGACTTTGGTAAATGAAGTGTTGGGTACTTCAGGGTTTGTGAGCGTTATGATGTAAAATCTAGCGAATTCAAACGGTGAGGAGATTGTTCCGCTGTTTTTGTTTTGGTGTGCGGAACTGAACACCTTGCTACTTTCAGCCATAGAAAATAAAAAATCATTTCGACTACCAGCGGCATCACCCACCACGGAGTCCAACCAAGGGGATGCAAGTAACAGAGTGGAATCTGTTACTTAACACCGATGCTGACCAATAGTTATACGACCTTGAGTCACCCCTGAGGCAGCCTCCACCCTTAACGAAGTGCCCAGTAGGTGACCCCGGTCTTGACCCTAGAAACAGATGACGATTGTGACCAGCCGATTGATGCACACAGGCCAATATGCACCTCCCGTTTACCTGAAGCACGGGCCAAAGCAGTGTATTGGGGTACCAAGATGCCCCTCAACTGCCAGGATCCCCTTTTCCAGGGACACGGGTCTCCACGCACGGCAAACACGCGGGTGGTCTCTTCCCATCTATGTCCAACACAACAGAGTGGTAATCAAACACAGATGACAAGCCCTTACCAGTAAATTTGGCAACCACGACAAGGGGGAAGAGAAAGGGGAAAGTAGGAGTAGAGGGAGAGGAAAACGAAGGGAGGACAGATCACTAGGGTACCCCGGGGCGTGACTCCCTGTGTTTACCTAAAGAAGGTAAACCCCCTCAGGGGTGCAGCTCATTGGAAATAAAATTAAAAAAAATGTTTCAATCACACTAACTTTTCATTAAATTTTCTATTGATAAAAGAAAATATTATGAAGACTAGAAGTTCTGCTTACTAAAGAATTCGACTGCAGTAGTTACGTATTAAAGTTGACTGCTACTGCAATAATATACTCGGTGTAAACGCTTACTTTGAAAGAACTGAAGTTTTCTTTGCTAGTAATATTTATAAATTTATATTTAAAATAAATACATTATGGAAGATGATTATTCCTCATTACGATATTCAGAACGTGCCGTTAATGATTCTTCCATAGACAAGCATCTAGAAGCTGCATCGAAATCTTTCGATCTTGCTTGATGGCTCTATTTTTTGATTTGTAAAGTTATTGAATGGCACTTTCCTCGAAAAAATAAATAAGTGTGGAACAAATATGACAGTTGGAAAGTTCATAAATTGTCTTCCCGGCAACATAGAAATTAAAGGTTTTAAGAATCGTGTAGTACAAAAAAAAGGAAGGATGGAGATGGTTGCCTCGAACAATCCCACCTTAAGATGAAAAAAATTTAGACGTAAAAAAGGCTTATGCAGATATTGGCACTACAAACGACACCTCTTATAAATGTTTTTTTCATTCTAAAGAACCTTTAAATTGTGTTGTGTTTAATTTTTGAAAAAATAAACATTGAGAGATGCAGTTTTCAAAGTGATCGGAAAACTTAAGCGAGACAATTTAATAAATATTTTTATAAAAATGTATTAAATAAAGAAGAATTAAAAAATGTAAATTACGTTTGCACTACAGAAGACATTTGGTCTGGTCGTAAAAGGAGTTTTATTGACGCAACTACAAATTGGATCGATCAGACTTCCTTACAAAGAAAGTCTCAGAACACTGGTCGTTCTGTCGGGGATTCAGCGGAGAGCATAATTATGAAAAGAGCAGTAATATGCTTCAGAAGAATTAAAAAATGTATATTACGTTTCCACTATAAAGGACATTTGGTCTGATGGTAAAAGGAGTTCTCTTTGATGCAACTACAAATTGGACTTATAAAGAAAGTCTCGGAGCATTGGTCGTTCTGTCGGAGATTCAGCGGGGAGCATAATTATGAAAAGAACAGTAATATGCTACAGGGAAATTCATGATAAGTCTGCGTTGCATACTTACAAAATAGAAACGTCCATAACTCCAGAGAAAGCAACTTTGTGAAGGCATTTGAAATGTTTGGTATACATCCGTCCAGCATTAATAATTTATATAACATTAATTTTAATAGAGATGAAATCAAAAACAGGAGTACTTTGCTTTGTTTAAAAACATGGATCACGGTGATGGAGTAATCAAAATAGTTGACTCTAAAAGTTGGATATCTGCCCCAACTAGAAGGTCAGGTGGAACTGGTGAGCCCTCTTGACTACCAAAAAATTAATGTCAGGCTCTCTCTTGAACAGGACATTGTTAAAAGTGAAACATCTACCGCTGCTCTCCACCTTCTTGCGCTGGAGACAATGGGAATCCGTTACCCGGAACCGCTCTGGCTGAGAGTTTTTACAGATGGCTCTTTCCATCCGGATAACCAAATGCTGGAGCTGGTATCTCTTGTAATCTCTTCTCCTTTGGTGCTCCAGTGGGTGCCAATAGATCTGCTTTTGACGGGGAAGTTGTTGCAATACGTATTGCTCTTGAACAGCTTTTTTGTTTTATTGAGTCTTTTTCAAATGTGGTTATCCTTTCAGACTCGAAGGCGGCGCTTTGCTCGATTGAATCTATGCATTGCCCTTCCAATTGCGACGTTCTAAAATGTCAGGATGCGATACGCAAACTCCACCATTTTGGCAAAGCTGTAGCCCTACAATGGATTCCCGGGCATTGTGATATTGCAGGAAATGAGAGGGCTGATGTTTTGGCAAAGAGAGGCACAAGAATTCTCCAGGCTCTTAGTAGCCCAGTCCCCTTTTCAGCTTTAAAAAGGATTATTAGATCAAAAATCCATGGGGATTTCCACCAACAATTGTCAGAAAGGGTAAAAACCAAAGTGTGGAGAGATCTTCGACAGAACACCATTCCAGACTGGTCGCGCCGCGAAGCGGTGGCTCAGTTTCGACTACATACCGGACATGACTGCCTTGCCGCGCACCTGTTTCGTTTAGGGCTGGCACCTGATCCCTATTGTTCTCTATGCATGAGCCAAGCTGTTTTGGATGGCAGCCACATCCTGTGCTGCAGGGCCCTCCGCGGGTCGTCGTCTACCGAGCGATATTGGGAAGCAAGAGCGCTCCTTAGGAAATGACTTTTTACTTTCTTGTTTTGTTCCTATGTTTTTGCTTTTTCATGTCAATTACCTCTGCCATTTGAAATAAATAAAAGTTGGAGAAACTTTTCCAAACATTTATGATGTAGCTCTCATACCTTAATTTTTATCGCAACGTCAAATTTCAACAAAGCTATAAAACTGAATTAATACTTCTCATTTATTCATAACATTCTATACAAATGTCAAATCAATGTTTAGAAGCGTAGTAATATGCCGAAGACAGCTGAAATAATTAAAAAATATTGGAAGATACTTTAATTCGACCAAGATTCCTTAAGTGGAACAGTTTATATGATGCATTAAAACACATTCTAAGCATTAAAGAAAAAAAAAACATCGTGGTTCATAAATTTTTGAGGCTAAGAAACATGATTTATAAAAGCAAATTTGATTACATAGAAGATTATTATGTTTAAAAAAGATTTCAGAAGTTTTTGGACATTCTTCAATCCAAAATTATATAATTTATTGAACTACGGGCTCCACTTTGCAACATAATTAGCGGGCCAATATTGAAGAATTTCAATTATCGATTTTTTGCTTTTGAAACACTTTCTGGACCAACTGCTGAATATGTTATGCTAGCAGTATTAAGTTACCCTCGATTTAAAAACTAATGGCTTTCTTGTGTTGATGCATATTAACATACTGGATTAAAATATCTTCTCATTTCAGTAATAACATAAGAATTTAGTGAAACTGCACTGTCTATAGCCGATAAAAATGTAACTAAAAAAGAAAATTATTTTTCTGATTTTGACATTAACAAAGATGGCTTGCTTGGAAAGCCAAATAAATCATTGCAAGTTTTTTTGCTCAGGTGCTTTGGTGCAGTGCCAATAATATGACCGTTAACTTAGAAAAAAGAGCTGTGCGGTCTTTTTGTTTAACTCACCAGAGCTTTTGCCCAGGCCTGAATTACAGAAACAGCCCCATTGTATATACAGATGTTTTTACTTATGTGGGTGTAAGCTGCCCGTTGTATCAATTTTAGGACGGTTCTCAAAAAGGTTAAATATATTGAAGCGTTTGGCAGAAGCCATCTGGGGTAGTCCACACTTTTGACGTACTGTTGTGAACTACTTGTAACAATCTTAAAATGTCTCCCTCAAAAACTAGAAACTTCGCAGAAACAAACGTTAAGGCTTATCACAGTTGCAGTAAAATCCACACCCATTGAAACAATGCTGTTTTTGACAAAAAACAAACCTGTTCAAAATATTATCCAAGTGAAAGTTTTTATACTTTTTGAAAAACTTATTAGACTGGAAGATACTTTTTTGAGGGATTATCAACTTGAAATAAGAAATCTCAAGACCCAAAATGGATTTGCTCAGAGGGTATTGGCAAAAAGGAAAATATTTGAATTTCACAATGAAGTTCAACTTCTGTCGAAGACCAGAAATCATATCAAAAAAGGATATTTCACCGGAAGTACTAAAGCGTATCGATTTGGAGACTATTGACACCAAATATACAGAAAATGAGTGGTTACATGTCAATACGGATGGATCACAGTTTTCAAGACAGCAAAAAGTTGGGGTCAGTGTTTTCTCCAAACTTTTTCCTTTTACGCACCAGTTGGAAAGTATAGTACTGCCTTTGACGGTGAGGTGAAGGCGATTCGTATCGCTTTGAAACAGCTTACTTGCCACCTGTATAAATTTAAAAATGTAGTCGAGCTATCAGCCTCGCATACTGTCCTACAGTAAACAAATTATCGTCATCCAGCAAATCCACGAATTCCACTATCAGAGGAGAGTTCCTAATATCAAGAACTGTTGATTTCCTTGAGGTCTCGGCCAAAACGTTTTGTTATCCAGTGGATTTCTTGCAAAAAAGGGTGCCATGCTTCACTGTACAAAACGAGAAACCTCTTTTAACAATTCTAAACTTTATATTAAAAATTTATGCAGTCGATGTACTAAGATGAACTCATATGGAAACCAAATGTGGAAAAGAGTGATTTTTTGAAATTCCTGATAAATCAAGATCGGAGGCACGATTGTCTCACTACTCATCTGAATCGCATTGGCATTCTTAATGAAGCTGTCTGTCCTCTGTGAGACAAGAATGAGCCAAAGGGCAAACATCACCTGCGTGCATATGTAGCTCTCCATGGAAACACTGATACTTCTAGATATTGGGAAGCTAGAAGACTTTTGGGGCGATAGACTTCGGCTGTCTCTTGAACTTTTTTGATGTTTTCTCTCTGATGTCCTTTGTTTTTGTCCTGTATTGGTTTTTTTTTCTTCAGTATTTGCCCCGTACCTTGTTCATGTGTCCAAGCCATTGGAAATAAAAAAAAGCTTATTTGCTGAAGAAAGTTAAGACCTGCAAATACTTATTCGGTATCCAGAAATGAAGAAAACTTTTTAAAGTATAATACTACTTCTGTATCTACTATCTTCTGCAGTAGTGAAGCAGCTATTATGGACTTTGATAAATGCTCCAAAAACAAACAAATTATCCGATCAATTATTTGAGGAAAGAGTAGTTTTAAAAAGTCTTTATGTCGTGATTTTAAATAATGTGATATCTATATTGTGTGAGGTATATCTGATTTCAGATTAAAGAAAATAGTAATTATAAAGAACAGTTTAAATCATAATTGAATGTTTTAAGAAGAAGCGTTTATTTGCTTCGGATGGATGATTCAAGTCATGCTACATTAGTTCAGGTGATTCGAATTAAGTTACTCAAATCACTGATTCGAATAACGGATTCTTATGAAGTGATTTAGATCACTGATTCGAATCATGCGATTTGGACCAAGTGATTCAGATCTCATTTCGAAACTAATAATTTGGATCACTGATTCGAATAACTTGACTTAAACGATTTAATTGCGAATCACGTGATTTTGATTCATATGATTTTTTCTTTCTTAGAAAAGCAATTTTCTAAAATCGAATGATGGATAGCATAACAGAATTTCAAAAGGAAGAAAACTACAAGAACTTGCTGACAGCTTTACCATTAAAAGGCGAGTCTATTAATAAGAAGAGAAAAAATTGAAAGTCGAAAGCTGTTGAACTTTTTGAGTTGAAAAATGAAAGTAAAGAAGAAAAACTACAAACAGGTTCACTTCTAGAAAACGAGCTTAATCAAGAGAAAAAAAAATATCACCGATGAATCTGAAGAATTTCAAAGAGAAGTAATGGAAGAAAATTTGCTTCTACAGAGTGAATCCAATAAAAAGAGAAGGAAGAGGAAATCTGCATCACCAAGGGACACAGTAACTAATGAAAATGAACGTGACAGCAGTGACCCAATCTGCGCAAATGTTAAGGATGACACTGGACAAGTTAGTCCTGGATGCAATGATAAAAATAAACAAAATAACAAAAAATCAGTGGTGACTAATGAAGATCAGGTAGCAAAAATTTCCAGTAAAGACCCAGCAATTTCGAAGCATTATTATCTGAGTAGTGACGACTTGTAATCTATGGAGACGCAGTATCTTCAGAGAATGACGTCGACTTTCGAAGTGATCAATAGACCATCCGATGAAGACACAACTTGTGAACATGAAGAGCTGATTAGCACAGTAGCTTCCGAGCTGGTCGGTGAACACCCGAACACGACACATTTTCTGGTGAAGGTTCAGTAACAAATGAAGATGCTGAATCTTAAACTAAAAGCCCAATTTCTTCAGATCATAGTGAACTTGCCAAAGAAAGTCCAGTAGCTTTTGAAAGCGAGGAACTGACCTGTACTGCACAAGGAACCCCGGAGTTACAGATGAAGACATAGAAACTTTTGAATATGATGCTCTTTCTTTTGGAGATCTGGCAATTCCTGATCATATCGAAACTTTTGTTGAAGGTAAAGCTATTTCTGAACGGGAAGAACTGAGCGAAGGAGATTCACTGGCTATTGAGAATGAACAAAATGAACTGATCCACTGAAGGTCCTTTCATTCTAGAAACTAATGAACAAAGCGCCTTTAAATTGATTAAAGAAGGAACGGTCGGTAATAT
Organism: Parasteatoda tepidariorum; assembly: GCF_982258835.1. Lineage (NCBI taxonomy): Eukaryota > Metazoa > Arthropoda > Arachnida > Araneae > Theridiidae > Parasteatoda > Parasteatoda tepidariorum. The sequence continues at coordinate 70,043,769 of NC_141763.1, forward strand.
AGGGTAGTTTAATATAATTTTTTTTATTTAATCACTTTTAGATTATTTGTATAAACTTCGAAATTTTCAGATGCATAATTTGTGTTTTAATTTTAAATTTTCTGTCAGTAACTATATATCTATCTCGATTCTAATATTTCATATTTTGTGTTCAAATGCTCATAATAATAATTTTTTTTTTTTTTTAAGAAAATGCATACTATTAAATTTAAAAGAGAAAAACGATTCCGTTACATATATGCACAGTTCCACTTTTTTGACGTTTTTAATAGAAAATATACCCTAACTAAAAATATAGCACAATTTCTCTCATTTTATGAATTATTCTTTATATATTTATTTCTTGTAGGGATAAGATTGCAGTAATCTATAAGCATAGTCTATGTTTCGAAGAGGTATGTTTTTTATGATTATCATAATTTTTTTTGTATGACTGAGGGCAATTAATGGTTTTCAAAATTAAAATGATTCTAACCATTACATGGGATAACAATGATAGTGCTTTAAAATATAATAAAGTAAGGGGAAGACTTGTTACTTGACGAAGGAAAAAACTAAAAATTAGGTTTCCTGCTTATTCTTCGACAAAAAATTCGTAGCCCGTCCGATTAAAAATTATTAAAGTAAACGTGATAAACTGGGTATTACATATAGGCCAAAGTAAGAAGTGGTAAAATAAATAGCTCGAGGACTACTGATAACTTTATCAATAAGCTTTGTCAGTATTTGAAAGCTCTTAAATTTTATCTATATTTTTTTCTCCGATAGGCATACGTCTGATTCCAATATCTTCGTCTCTGATGAGAGATCGAATCTTGAAGATCATCTTAGTTTCTCTTCCCATACAGCTACTACAGAGTATGAAAATCAAAATAGAAAATCTTCCAGTGGGGAAGTTATACAACCTACAATAACTGATATCCTCGTTTTTGATGAAATGCCTTCCACTACACTCAAATATGCCTAGATCATCCTAGCTCCCCTTCCTACACAGCTGCAAACATTATACAATCTACTACACCTGATATAATTGTTTCTAATGAAATGCTTTCCTTCACCCTCAGAGAACAAGATCACCCAGTCTCTTCGTCTTCTACAGATACAGACAGTGAAATGCAATACAGTAAATCTTCCGGTGAAGATTGCCACAACCTACACCTGATATCCTTCTTTCAAATGATATCCCTTCCGTCACCCTCACAAATGAGGATAATCCGAAGTCCCCATCCCATACAGCTACAGACGATGAAAAACAATACAACAGATCGTTTAGTGGAAAAGTTATGCCAACTATATCTGGCATCCTTATTTCTAATGATATTTCTTCCGAGCTTCTCTTCCCATACAGCTGCAGACATGAAAACACAATGCAGCGGACCTTCTTCTTGGGGAAGTCATACTTTAACCATTAGGACTTTTTAGTATGTCTGTAGCAGTACCAGTGTTTTGTTTAATAGTATTCTGCCATGCTTTTTGAGTTTCCTTTTTAATACTGAAAAAAACCCTCTGCTCAGAAATTGACCAATACGCAGAAAATTAATTCTGATGAAGCCCATAACTAGAGTTGCCAAAGATAACGCTTTTTATTTAACTCTTATAAAATGTATATAAATAAATTATATTCTTTATAAATTATGTTATTACTTATTTAGAAATTTATACACTTTCAGAATGCATTTAAAGAAGAGGAAATTTGCATTGCCAAAGGGCACAGTAACTAATGAAAATTAACGTGACAGCAGTGACCCAGTCTACGCAAATGTTAAAGATGACAACAGTGGACAAGTGTGTCCTGGAAACAATGATAAAAATAAACAAAATAACAAAAAATCAGTAGTGACTGATAAAGATCCGGTATCACTGAAACATGCAAAAATTTCCAGTAGAGACCCAGCAACTTCGAAGCATTATGATCTGAGTAGTGACGACTTAGCAACTTTTGAAGCAATCTATAGAGACCCTGTATCTTCAGACAATGAAGCCGCCTTAGCAACTTTCGAAGTGATCAATAGACCATCCGATGACAACACAACTTCTGAACATGATGAGCTGATTAGCACAGTAACTTTCGAGCTGGTCGGTGAATACCGAGCAGCTTCCGAACACGACACATTTTCTGGTGAAGGTTCAGTAACAAATGAAGATGCTGGCTGGACCTTACACTAAAAGATCATAGTGAACTTGCCAACGAAACTCCAGTAGCTTTTGAACGCGAGGAACTGACCTGTATTGCACAAGAAACTGTGCACCCCGGAGTTACTTATGAAGACATAGAACCCCGGAGTTACTTATGAAGACATAGAAACTTCTGAACATGATGATCCTTCTCTTGGAGATCCGGCACTTCCTGATCATATCGAAACTTTTGTTGAAGGTTCAGCTATTTCTGAACTGGAAGAACTGACCGAAGGAGATTCACTGGCTATTGAGAATGAACGAAATAAGCTTATCACTGAACACCCATTCATTCTAGAACTTTATGAACAAAGCGACTTTAAATTGATTGAAGAAAGAACAGTCGGCGATATAGGGTAATTTAATATAAAGTTTTTTTTATTTATATTTGATTAAAACCAGATGGTAGGTTAAAAATAGTTTGTCAGTAGAAAATAAAATTAAATTGATCCTAACGATTAAATGGAATAACAATGAGAGTGCACGAAAACCTAATAAATCAGGGGGAAGCAGGAAAAAATTAAAAAATTTGTTTTCTGCTTATCCTTTTACAAAAAATTCGTAACCCAGACGATTGAAAATTATAAAAGTAAAAGTGATGAACTGGTTATTACATATAGGCCAAAATAAGAAGAGGTAAAATAAGCTCTTTGACTACTGATAACTTTATCAATAAGCTTTATCAGCACTTGAAAGCTTTTAAATTTTATCTATATTTTTTTCTCCAATAGGCATACGACTGATTCTAATATCCTTGTTTCTGATGAAAGATCGCCTCTTGAATATCATCTTAGTTTCCCTTCCCATACAGCTACTACAGACATTGAAAATCAAAATAGAAAATTCTCCAGTGGGGAAGTTATACAACCTATAGTACCTGATATCCTCGTTTCTGATGAAATGTCTTCCATAACACTCAAAGATGAGGATCATCCAAGCTCCCTTTCCTACACAGTTGAAAACATAATACAACCTACTACACCTAATATAATTGTTTCTAATGAAATGCTTTCCTTCACCCTCAGAGATCAAGATCATCCTGGCTCCTCGTCTTGTGCAGCCACAGACAGTGAATCTTCCTGTGTAGAAGTGCTACAGACTACACCTGACATCCTTGTTTCAAATGATATCTTTTCCGTCACCCTCTTCCCCATACAGCTGCAGACATTGAAACACAATGCAGCGGGCCTTTTTCCAGTGGAAATGTCATGCCTGAATCATTAGGAGTTTTTAGTATGATTTGTAGCAGTACTCGTGTTTTGTTTAATAATATTCTGGCATGCCTTTTGCTCTTCATTTATAATATTTAAAAAAACCGTCTTCTCAGAAGCTGACCAATACGCAGAAAATTAATTCTGATGAATCCCATAACTAGAGTTGCCAAAGGTAACGCTTTTTTATTTAACTGTGATAAAATGTATATAAATAAATTATATTCTTAATAAATTATGATATTATTTGTTTAGAAATTTATATACTTTCAGAGTGCATAAAATTGTACTTCTAAATTATTAATTTTAAAACAATATATTCAATGTTGATGAAATAAACTATTTTTATATTAATAATTCAAATGTAACAATCCCCAGCATTATAATCCGTATGTTATTGATAGCAAGAAATAAAAATATAAGAGAATGTAAAGTACAACTTCGGTAAATAAATTAAGTATGAATTAACGTATAGTAATTTCATGATGACTTGCACTTGAATTGATCTTCGATGAATACAATATATGATTACAGAGGCGCTTCTAGTTTTAATTTATCGAATGAAATTCTAATTTTACTGAATCATCGTTGCATATATACTTTTCTAACAATCTTTTATCTTACAAAAAAGAACGGAACGGAAACTTAAAATTTTGTATTTAGTCACACAGTATCAGGATAGCAGGAGCAGTTTTGGTTAAGTTTAGTCCCTTAATTTGTCAAATAATTTGATGAATTTCTGGCTAGTGGGGTATGACTCATACCCCACTAGGTCCTCAACCTCATACATACCGTATGAGGATGATATAAAATAGAAGTGACAGATCTAACTGGATATTTGTCCTTAAATAACGAGTACGAAAAATGCGATTTGGAGGATTATGATTAGCTCTTCTTAAGGTTCCTCAAAATAATGTTGATATAGACCATACAAACCTATTTTGAAATCTTGGCTTTTTAAACTTAACTAGCTAATAGTTATGGCAGTTATAGTTAAGAGTTGTAAATGCATTATTATCAAGTCTTACGTTGTTGTGTACATATAGTGGTGGTCAAAATTATTGTAAATCAGATTTAAGTCAAAATCAAAATGTGAAAACATAAAATTTACTATTACTTTAAAAAAAAATCTTCCTCCAGAAAGAAAAAAGCTGGTGGCAAGTATGTGTAGACACACGATAATTCGGCGGTTCGGTTGCACTTATTGAATCCATTGCATTGCCATTGTGTATATTAAATTAAGCTGAACAGCGTCCTTGGAAAACTAAAAAACTGGTTAGAAAATTTATATACGAGTTATACTAAATAATCAGGACCCCCTCTGCTTCACTACTTCAGTAATGAAGAACCGTACTTTATAGAGGTATTTCAATTTTTAACTGATTATATATATATATATAAAACAAGAAAATTGACTAGAATAAGAGTGAGCAGTCTTCTCTCCGGTATTTAAGCAAGTGATTTTATACCGTCGAGGTTGCAGCTTCAGTGAATCTCGTCCTGATACTTTTTTTTCCGGTGAAGCCCACTGTTAGAAAAAATGCTGACTGTCAACTAGTTTAAAGTTTTTTTTAATTGTTTTTGATAACCAGCTTTTTAAATGTTTAACGAATAACCTTTTGGAGTTTTGTTTGTTGATAAATAGTTAGCTATATTAATGAAAGATGTTCCAGTTTACCAGTGTTTTTATTGATATCTCTCAAGCTACACTTGACAACAATTGGTGACCGGTGAATGGAATGTTTGCATTTCGTTTTTACAAGCTGCATATCGGATGCTCTACTCTTTTGTAGATTACTAAGGGCATGTTGGCTTTTTCCAAGTTTGAAACTTTTGTTTCAGAAGGCAAGCCGTGAGTACTATTTTGTTTTATTTTTGGATTAGTGCAAGAAAGCCCGAGTCTACGGAAACTCCAGATCAACAAATTGCTCGCGTCGCAGTTAAGCCGCCACTTTTTTGGAGAGCTAACCCAGAAATATGGTACAGACAAAAGGAAAGTGAGTTCACGGTTGCTGGAGTGACAACAGAGATAAAAAAATTTCACCACATAGTTTCTGCTATGCAACCGGAAGAATTAGTGATTATCAGCGATGTTATTATCAATCCACCTGTAGATGAGCCTTTCACCGCCCTGAAAAATAGATTGTGGGTTCAATATGCTGAATCCGAAGCAAAGCGTTTGAGGGATTTAATTTCGGGAATGCAACTCGGCGACCTTGCCCACTAATGATAATATGAATGAATGATAATAGTGAACTAATGATAATAAGTGTGTTTATAAAATATGTTGTCTCACTAGGTCAATGTAATTATTAAGTTAAAGTCAGAAAGTCAAAATAGGACCGTCGCAAGAGATAAATGCTCATATTCAGCTCGGTGCGCCATGCTCGTCATATAAAAGTTTGCATCTGGTTAGGATCATAAGGTTAAAATCAAGTGAAAAGTCAGATACTTAATGCATTAGGTAATTATGGCTTCCCAAATTAGGAATATTAAACTTTTTATTAGGACTGGGGTGTAATATAGCCCGAGCGTTGTCGAGGGTAAAGTTTAATTTTTTATTCATAACCGGATTAATCGAGATAATTAGATCGCTGGCGTATGTAGGCCATTGCACGCTATAACAAATTGGATTGCATTTCTCGAACAGTTTTCCTAATTTTTTAATAACAACACTAACAGAATAACAACAACAGTAAAAAAAAAGGCTAAGAAAAAATAATGTTCTGTTTTGTTTTTCGTGATATACATCCACCAAAACATATTTTTCCTAAACAACATTCGTCATTTCATACAATGAATGGGTAATGTATGTAATAATTCTCAAATTGTTCACACTGATGTTGTTAGTGATCAATAACACTGAATTTTTATTATCAAAGAAGTGAATGCATTATAATCAGTAATTTAAATCATGTTGAAGCATGTGATATATACAAAATTAGGATATCTTACAAAGGGCTAAAATAAAAACTCGTGTTAAAATAAACAAAGCAACTGAATTATAAACTCACCTGGGTGAGCTGATTCACCTACTATAGTTCCGACGGAATCAATTATAGGGCATGGCTTCATCAGAACTTCCCCAGGTAATGCTGGAGGCCAGCATAAAAAAGAATCCCAAGCTGCACCACAAAATAGACCTACAAGGAATAAGAGAACGTAAAGTATGATGTGGTAATCTAATTAAAAATCAGCTATCTTTTAAAATTTCTTCAAGAACATGCAAAGGAAATTAGTTCTTAGTTGTTTTTTTTAATGACAATCTCTTTTTTTGATAGCATAGAGGAAAAAATTATATTTAAATAGTTCAGAGTGGCCAATAACTTTAGACCAAGGTACTAGATACTTTGCTTAACACTAAAAAGACTGAAACTTAGTATATACCTATATTGCCCAAACGCAATCAAAATGACTGGATTGTAAAAGAATAAATAATGTGTAAAGAAATAAGTTAAAAATTAACTTTTAATATTTTTTATATTATTTACAGTTCTACAACAAGTTTGTAGTAAATATTAACAATAAAAAAAAATTATATGTTGTACAAAATTCTAAGAAATTGTGTCATTATATACATCTTCGTGTAATTGAAATTAAAAGCAGTCAAAATGACTTCCTTAGGCAATCTAGTGCTACGAATATTAAAAATTGGGGACTTTTTCGGGACTACTATGTAGAGTGACTTTTTTAGTTAACAGAAAAAGCATTCAAAATTGATATTTTCATCACAGTGGATTAATCAACATGATTCTTTTTTTCTACAAGTTTGACAGTTAATAAATAATGGAAAAATTTGCCGTTGATCTATGGCAAAATATTACCATTGTCATATGGCAAAAAAGTTTTATTATAGGGAAATCCCAAAGGATTTTTTATGTTAAAATATCTTAAGGGATTGACTTCCAATTCCACTCATTTAGAATGTATAAAATTTTATTTAGTAAAGACAAGCATTATTCAAGTTTAACAATACTTTCTAGACTAGTAGTCTTATTTAGCAATAAATCTAGATTCACGTCACAGAAATACTGAAAATTTTTATTTAGCTTTATAACTTTATTTAAAAAACATGTACCTGAATCTATGGAATACTGCAGCACGTAAGTTAAAAATATTTCTTTGATGCTTTATATTAGAGATTAGTTACGGAGAATTAAATTTTTACTTTAAAAAGGATCTTAACTGACATCAGTGTAGAACCATGTCATTCTCAACGGATGCTTTTTACAACTTGAATGATTAGACATTCAATTTCAAGTGGTTCAATGAATAGTTTAATTCTTAGCACAAATAAAAGCTGAATAATATATTCTTTTTCTGCTCAGTCTTCATTAAGAAAAGCAGACAGCATAAATTAAAATTCATAATGAACAAACGAGACAGCCAAGAAGAATTTCTTTCCTTTAATAAGCTCTTGCTCAAATAACTCCAAATTAACTAGTTAACTAATATTTCCTATATAAGTTATGTTTACCAGTAATTGGCCCTTAACATAATATCTTCAAGATTGATTATTTTCTCTACACATTCTGAGTTATGTGTTGCATTGAGTTTTGAACTAATTTAAATAGACTAATAGAAATTAAAGTTTAAATGAAATAAAAATTATTTTTAGACTCAAAAATTATTATTTTTTCCACGCACGCTCTTCGTAATAAAATAAATACTAGGAGGCTTCGCCCCCTGCTCGCTGGCGCTCGCCAACCCCCGGAGCTGCTTTCGCAGTTCATTTCGGATTGCTTCGCAATCCGATGCTCGTTCATTGGATACGTTCTTAACGTCTAGCTTTTGTATACTTTTTAGAACACTGAAGTTCCGAAAACTTTTCACTGTAGAAAATTCTAAACCTGTGCATTTCAATATTAATTTGAGTTTGAAAACAATTCGCATATTTTTCTTAATCACACTATTCTAAATTTCAGTTGTTGAGAAAAGTAACCGTTGTAAGTTTTGTTATAAAGTCTTTCCCACCAGAGGGTTAAAACCATGTGTTGTAAAACAATATGAAATAGATGTAAAGCATCGGCTTCGATGAAGATAATTTTGTGAGAATTTTTTTGATAATTCGGTGAGAATTCACCCGATTAGATATATGATACTCACTACGTGCTCTTGCGCGCCGAAGCCTACCAATTAAAACGTATTAGCGTTTTATATAATATAGATTAGCCATATGATGCTCACTACGTGCTCTTGCGCGCCGAATCCTATCAATTAAAAATGAAAACTGTTGCCAACGCGAGAAAAGAAATATCATTGGTTTTATTGATACATACGTATTAGCGTTTTATATAATATAGATAACCATTTTTACACTCACATTTGATACTAGGATGGATTGACTCATATTAACCTAGTGATTTTCGTCTGAAATATTAATTATTTGTATATCTCGCATGTGGGGCAAAATGGTTAAATAGCTCTTTGGAACCTTTAAAAAAAATAATAGATAACTTGATAATATTCAACTGGTAACTGGAAAATATTCAGTGTTACAAACAATATGACTAATGTAAAAATATTCGTTTTGAATAACTTGACTTGTTACATGAACAGCATATTTTTTACTTGGGATTTTTTTTTAACCAATGGGTTAGTGTTAGAAATGAGTGTTATAATTATTTAATATATTTCTCATGAGCAAAATGTTAATTTTTCTTATTTTTCGTTTACTAAAAATACATAGCTTTACTCTAGTATATCATATTCTAAATTAAATCGTTCCGAGACAATTAAACTTAATATAAATAAATAACGTCTACTAAAACCATAAATTTTTTTTTAAAAGTCTAAATTCTAATTTGTAAAAATTTTTTATTTTAGAGCAATAAATAAATAAAAGATTTTAGATAAATAAGCTTTCTACTATCAAACTATTAAAACTAGTAGTATCAGCGATAAACGCATACGTATGTTCATAATAGCATCCTGATGGGATTTTCTACATTTCTACAGTGGCTCGGATTTCTGATTAAAGTACAATTGAGATGGAATTTCCCATTTTCCCAAGCTTGCTTAGTAACTCGTAGGCCCTAGAAACGCAACATCGTAATTTCTTCCTGACAATTTATATCCATGTTGTTGACAAGGGGTTCACTCACGGATTAGACATTCCAGCTGGCGAAATATCTACTCCGTTCTACAATTAAATCGTTTGTCTATTCATATTTTTAAAACCGGTTTTAAAAATTAGTGGATTGCAGTATAAAAATTTTATTCGTATTTTCATAATTGATTTTGAAATGATTAAAAAGTGTATTAAATTTATAAAACAGCTTTCAAATATGTATATTTTACGGTTGATATTAATTAAATTTAAATCTAAGTTTTTTTTTCAATTGAAAGTAATTTAATTTAATACTTGGTTTGCGAATTAATTAAAAAATAACACTGCCAAACCCGAATAATCAATATTGGGTTTAAAAATACCTTGGCGTACGCAAGTCGCCAACAAATTTATGGGAATTATTACAACCATGCAACTGAAACATATTTGCGGTAAGAAATTTAGGAAGAAAAAGTTATAAAAAGATTTTTGTTTTCGATTAGGCGCGGCAGTGAATTAATGAGTCTGCATTAGTAATGAAATAAAAAGTATCCGTTACATTGATCGATATAAAAAAAAAAGAATTATTTATTTTTATGTTCGCTTTAAAAGATTAACTCTTCGATTTATTTCAAATATAATTCGATTAACAAAATAAGCTTAAGTAATTAAAGATATTTTTTGAAAGATAGGAAATAAATATGTAATGCCAATTGTGGCATCACAGCCTGGCATCTAGCCTCATTTTCAAAGCTTCTTAGTTTAACGACCATCGCAGGAATGTCACGCAATATTAATCCCGGTCAGACAACGTGAACAACGCCTGACTAAGTACTTTTCTCTTCAAATTTCCACACCGCTGTGATAAGAGAACCTTCAACCTACTTTTAACTTTATATTTTTTATCATACTTTTATTACATTAAATCCAATAAAATCAATAGACATTATTGTTTTGAAGCTATTATATTTGTACAAAACCGTACTTTCAAAAAACTTTTTCTTTGGGCTAGACTTTGATATGTATTTATCTATATTTGATATTTTTTGTCCATATAGAATTAAGTAAATTTCACCACCTTAGATCAGGAACACATCAAGATGCAGAGATGCCAACTGCTCCCGACACGCCAAAATAATTTAAAAAACGGTAAATAACTATTAACTAAATTTTGCAAATATTTGACTATTTTTTCTTGCTTTTTATACGGTATACTCGGTATAACATGAAATAATTCCTGTAATAAGAACATAGGCAAAAACAATAGACAAATTACATAAGATGCAACAAATAATGGCACATGTTAAAGCATACCCTCCAACTGCTACGAAATTTCCGTAGTTTCAGAAATCTTCTTTTCAGACGGTAGCAAAATTAATGTCTTAATATTTAAAAAAAATTAATTTCAGCGTAACATGTCCACTATTACTTATAAAAGTGCAGGCCATATGGCTAGATTCTTATGTACTGATAAAAGTTTTATGAGAGATCCATTTGCTTTAAAAATTTCTACTTTGGTTCGCTACCACTAGAAAGAATTATTTTCAAATTCCTCATTAGTTGGAGGTTATGTTAAAGTATAAAGTGGTGAATTATATAAGCCTACGAATTATTTAGATATAGTGGTGGATAGAAATCTATTAAATTGAATTTATTAAACCAAGAATCACAATTGATAAACTACCCCATTAAAATATTTATTTGCTGTCCGGAGCAGGTTGGCATCTCTGCAAGATGGCGACTAAAGCTCACTTCAATTATCAGTAATCCACAGTAGTTCTGAACCATGAGTTTTAAAACAATTTAGTTTCCCCTAATTTCCGTATTTAACTACTGAGGAACGGGCCTCATATTTTAAGGCCTTTATTTATTTAGGAGTTCAATTAGTTACCATGGATCTGTTAATTGATTTTTTTCTTCAATTCTTCAGGTTTCATTACCAGCAAATTCCTTACTTGTGCAATTTTGGCAATGGCAGGCATTTCATGACCTTAAAACATGCATAAAATTTCATTTACTTGTTCCGTTCCAGTTTTTCATTTCAGTTTTGTCACTCCAGATGTATATCCTGCATATTTTGTTTCTTTTTAAGTACAATTTATCTGTTTGTAAATTCTTTTATTGTATGTAAAAATTTAAATTTTTATGATTCAGTCCTAATTGATTTAAAAAAAATAGTAAAGGTAAATTAAATATCAGTAAATGAAACAATTGAGAAAAACATCTGGTTAAAATTTATGGGCACAAGGGCCAGAGCTGCACAAGGGCACATGAATTATGGGCACAAGGGCTCCTGTCACTAGGTATAAAATTTTCACTTTTTTTAAAGTAATAATTATTGGGTGAGAAGAAAAAAAAATCAAAAGTCACTAAGCAGTTGTTCTAAATTTATATATCTAGTTATTATTTAAATCATGTTGCCTAGTTTTGTCCGCGGTATTGCCAAAAAAGTTTATATTAATTAAATAATAAATAATTTAAGAAAAAAAAACATTTTAGAAAAGAAGCTGATTGTTTAATCGATTTCTGTCTCAAATAATGAAATCTTATTGTAATTGAATAACTTTAAAATATTCGAACTTTCAGAGAATGAGTAGACAATTTCAAACTAAAAAACCGGAATTACCTCAAACATAAATTTTTTTTCTCCATAATGTTATAAGAAAAGAGCTAAATTTTTATCTATAATTTAAATTTTAAAACTTATAAATGTAAATTTGTATCTTCAGTGGGACAAACAAATTATATACTTTGTCTTTACTTAGAATACTGCAAAAGTGGTATAAGGATTTCTGATATGAATGAAATTTTAGCATAAAAATTGCTGCAATTGACTACGAATTGAACAAAAGATAGACGTTCTCGAATTGTGTCAGTACATAAGCCAGTGGACTTGCAAAGGTATCTCATGCACTGGGACAAGGAAAAGACCAGGATTATTATTGAAATAAAGTGTTTTTCGTTTTAGTATCGAAAAGAGTATCGAGCACTAAAACTTTTATTTATCCTCATAAAAAGCTCTGCAACAATTGTTTTGTTATGTTAGAAGACCCAAATACGATTCCAGGGGGAAAAATCAATATATCCTAAAAGGTTTTTCTTACATGTGATAGTTTATACTATAAATAGTCCTTTTTTTATGATAGTGATGTGAATCGTGTTTTTCTTCTTAGTTTTAATATAGTTCATACGTATTTATTTTCCTTTTTTAGTTTCACAATAGACCATACGCAGTTATTTTCCTTTTGCTAGCACTGCGAATAGGCGATGCTTAACTTTTGAAGACGAAAGTTCAAAATAAGTAGCAATTTATTTTAAAATAAATAGTAATTTATTTAAGAAATTTTTAATTTTACTATAATCTAACTTTAAAAAATATAGCGGACATCTCTTGAAAATTGCTAAAATTGAAATCAAAATACTTCCACGTCGGCAAAAGCTAGACGGTTGGTTAATATACTGTTTAAAATTAATTAAGATGCTGGGATTGGAGGATGGGTTGAAGAATTAAAGTTTATTATGCTGAACAAGATAATTTTGGAAGGTCACCAAAATAGTCGACAAAGGCGGTCAGTTGTTGCAGAATTTGTGTTTTTTTTCTATTGTTATTTTTATTATTCTTAATTTATGTATGAATATCGAAATGAAGCTTTTCTATTAAGATAAAGTCTAATCTAAATATATAGATAATATCTAAAATATACATAGTCCAAATTTTAGCTAGTCATCCTTTATATTTTGCAGATGTGCATTTAAACAAGAAAAATAAATATGTGTAAATAATTATGAAACCGAAATAAACATGCGTAAATAATTATCGGTAGAGGTCACCATGAATGTTATTTCAGAGGGTCGGCATTTCATTACAAAAAAAAAGACCAAACAATAATTGAGATGAATGCCAGTTAGAGGTGAATATAGGATTACTTTTTTTTAAATAATAAAATTAATTTCAAACTTTTTATATTTCAGACCCCGTGAAATAAACAGTGCTTAGAATAACTCACCCCTTTTCTGTTATTAACAATAATAGTGTTTCTAAGTTAAAATCATTAGAGAAAATTAAATTTAGTGCAAATATTAGTTTTAAGCATAATTTATCTACGGTATCGAAAATTTTGGAATTGGCATTGAGTACAACCTTTTTTTTTTGTGCATAAACTACAGTTTGCATTGAATGTTTAAATTTTCTTTTGAATAGCAATCAAAAATATTTCAATTATACAAATTTAGATACAAATAATTATCGCTGATTTAAAAATGGTCTAGGAATTTCTCGCCGATTTCAAATTGATTTTCTCAGAAACTAAAGTAATATTCCTATGTAATTTGAAGACTGTCCTCTGAAGTTGAATTAGTTCTATATACATAAAAAAAACATAATAAAGTACGGAAATTCGAACACAATCATAACGTTTATCGCTTCGTACCTTTTAATGTAAATAATTGATCTACATTTCTTAATAAAATGAGACTGATTTTTCGAAAAAGAATTTCATGCGAACTTTTTAATATTTACTTGGCGCAAATATTTAGGACCAATAAAACGCTGGAAAGAAATTCTCCAACAGTTATGAAACGTTCTGCCCTCTTAAACTTTGGTCCGAAAGTTATATTTGTCTCCATAAACTGTAAATGCATCGCAATAAGAGTAAACTTGAGTTTAACATTGCATATATATGTGTGTCATTTTTATGGCCTTTTAAGTATTCAAGCAAGTTTAACCTCGACCAGAAAATTAATAATAGCAAGCGTGTTTTGGTCTCATAACTTTTTATTCGTTGTAATTAGTAGTAAGATATCAAATACACAAAATATTCAATATTTTGAAACTTTAGGAATTTTACGTATAATGCTTTTGTTTAGATAACACTAGATTGCCCAAAAGAGTCAATTTGTCTACATTTTAATTTCAATTAGAAAAGCAATGATGTATATAATGACACAATTTCTTAGAATTTTGTAACTTTTTGTACAACATATATTTTTTTTTATTGTTAATATTTACTAACAACAACTTGTTATATAACTGTAAATAATACAAAAAATTAATTATAAACAAATTTCTTTACACATTAGTTATTCTTTCACAATCCAGTCATTTTGACTGCTTTTGGGCAATATAAGTATATTCTAAGTTTCAGTCTTTCTAGTGTTAACTTAGATCTTAAAACAATTTTGAAATTATAATATTAAAAAGTATGGTAACTATAAATTTAATTTATTTTGAAGCTTGCATCCAGATGGCCTATTATCTTATCTATACATAATAATAAATGCGACTGTGAGTGTGTCTGTCTGTAATCACAATATATCGCCCCAGAAGCCTCGCCCAGGCACGAAACTCGGCACATAATTGTGTTTTGGCATAATGAAGAAGTATTTTTTTTTTTCAAAAATTTGGATTAGTTTTTCAGTTATCAGTCATTTTGTATCTATGCTTTTTCGTCTTCAAAGAGCCATATTCAAAAAACTATTAAAAAATGCATATACTTTTCTCCACTCTTATAAATGTATGCTAATGCGAACCTTACAATTGAAATATTAATTTTCGACAACGTAAACCAATAATATACGAAGGAATTAATAATTTAATTGTAAGGTTCACATTAGTTTACATTTATCAAAGTGGAGAAAATTTTAACTTTTGTATTAAAAATGTGGCAACATATTCGATACACAAATAGAACGCTTCGCTTTGATATATTTGTCGCTGTTCATAATTGGGTATAATATGAAAAAAACACAACTACTTCGATTTAGTAGGAACAACATATGACGCAATGCTAAACGAATGGAATTTAGTTGTTGTTTATTTAGTTATTGTTATTAGTAGTTGTTGTTATTTGTTTTAGTTGTTGTTGTTTATTTCGTTGTATTTAGTTTCAATAACTTTTCTTTATAATGCAATAAAGTCTGGCGAGCAGCTATTTAAACGATCGAACACTTCGTTTGTTTATTTGTGGCTTGAAGTTAGGCTCGCAGAAAATGCCGTTCATGGGTTAAATTTAGTAGGAACAACACAACCTGTGACGTAGGCTATATTATACCCAATTGTTATAATAAGTTTTTCTTCTTTCCACGCTATATTTTTTTTCTTAAGCGAAGGCGATAATTTTTGTAGCGATATAGAAATTGATACCATAAAAAATTATATAGAAATTGATACCATAAAAAATTAATTCGTTTTCGTGTTCTTTTCATGTATAATGATTAGTTTAGTTTTTTTTTCTTAAGCGTTGTAGCTATATAATATATAAAATAGGAATTTAATTGTTTTTGAAGGAACGATCACACTTACCTCGGATCTCTTTGGTTTTTGTATTCTTTATTTTAACAGTTTTTATTAAATATAATTAGTTATTTTCAGAAACTTTCAGTTTGCAGGTAAGCGCTTAGATTTTAATATTGAAGTTTCATGATTTGCTTTCATAGTAATTGTTGTTCTAAAGTATTCGTTGACTTTTTAAAGACCCGATTACTGACATGGCAGAACCGCCTTCCAAAAAACTTTGTATTTTGTCAAAGAAAAAGGTATTAAGAGATTCTCAAAGAAGAAGGGGCCAAGAAACGTCTGTGGAACGTCAAAGAAGGATGGAACATGACCGAATTTCGACAAGCAATTCTAGAGCCGTGATAAATAACAAACTTTTAAAGAAATTACTTGGTGCTCTGGAAATTTACAAGTTTATCGACGCTGTCATGGAAATAGATCAAGTGGTCAACTATCCGACAGAATTTTTGAACTCATTGGAACCACCTGGAGTGCCTGCACATAAATTAGAATTAAAAATTGGAGCATCAATTATGCTTTTAAGAAATTTGGATCCACCTGCATTGGGTAATGGAACATGATTAATTGTGAAAAAATTGATGCCTAATGTTATTGAAGCTATGATTATAACAGGACATTCAAAAGGAAATAGTGTGCTTATTCCTCGCATCCCCATCATATCTTTAGACATTCCGTTTCAGTTTAAATGACTTCAGTTTCCTGTTCGACTTAGTTTTGCGACGAGTATAAATAAATCTCAGGGACAATCTTTAATAGTCGTTGGTCTTGACTTGCAGAAGCCTTGCTTTTCACATGGACAGCTTTATGTTGGCTGCTCAAGAGTTGGTGAGGAAAAGAACTTATATTTATTGGCACCAAATGGAAAAACTAAAAATATTGTTTATAAAGAAGTTTTACAAGAATAGGAAGAATTATATACTATCTGTATGTTGACTGACACAAGTTTTTATTTTATTGCTGTTTCTTAAATATATTATTAACTACGTTATAATTTTCAGCTATTGGCCAATGATGATTTCGAAAGCAACTTTTGTATGCTTTTACAATTTCTGAGGCCTTTTTTTTTTTTTTTAAAAAAAAGTCTCCACCTGATAGTTATATTATAGGTTAGGTTGCCATAGCAAAGTTACATCTTCAAACATCCTCAAGAGCTATAACACATCTTCAGCAGAACTGGATATGAAGACAAAATTGCAGGACAGGAACACTTTAATTGTCCACTAATCTTCAGTCCTGCTCTGTTTTAAAAAACTTTATTTGTGATAACCGTTAGCGTGGCGGACAGCTGGCCGCCTTAGGCGGCTAGTTTTAAAATAAATAGTAATTTATTTGACAAATTTTTAATTATTACTAAAATCCAACTTTAAAAAATATAGCGGACATCTCTTGAAAATTGCCAAAATTGAAATCAAAATACTTCCGTGTCGGCAAAAGCTAGACGGTTGGTTAATATATTGTTTAAAATTAATTAAGATGCTGGGAGAAGATGGGTTGAAGAATTAGAATATTTAAATACAGGTTTGCTGAGCATTCAGCTTGGTTACCATTAAAGTTTATATCTTTGTTGAACAAGATAATTTTGGAAGGTCACCAAAACAGTCGACAAAGTCGGTCACTTGTTGTAGAATTTGTGTTTTTTCTTCTATTGTTATTTTTATTATTCTTAATTTATGTATGAATATCGAAACGAAGCCTTTCCATTTTATTAAGATAAAGTCTAATCTAAATATACATAATCTAAATATATAGATAATATCTAAAATATACATAGTCCAAATTTTAGCTAGTCATCTTTTTTATTTTGCAGACGCAACAGCAGCCGCGGTAGCAGCAGGTCGATCTGGCGGTTCTGGAAGATGAGTACCAGGTGGATCCGTAGCAGCAGCATCGGCGATTTTGTCTTCAGAATCAACTTCAAGAATTTCTTTTGCTGCATCAATATTGTCTGGACGTCCAGCTAATGTTTCACGTATTTCTAATACCATCAGAACTTTAGTATCTCAAGTAAGAGCTACTAATCCCGGAGCTTCGGAATTCGAAACAAGTATGTAAGCACTCGGTGAATTGATAGCAGCGTTAATTCATATTGTTAGTACAGCCAACATTGAAAATTTCAATGATGGCTCAGTAGCACAATCTGCTGCAGTAGTTAGTGAATCATTCCGATCTGCGTTTAAATGATTTATAATTTTTTCTTCTCTTTGTCCATACTAACACTTTTTGTTTTGAACATAATGTACTATAAGTAGGTACCACTATAAGTAGGCTCATAAGTGGACACATCAGGTGTCTCTCTTTTGAGCTTGGGCGAAAGACCTATTCAACGTGCACGAGGTGAAACTCTGCACAGGCTTCTCCCGATCACATTTTACACTGTCTTGGTCTGGAAAAGAAAGACCTCTACTCTGGTCCCTTACTTGTATTTGATTTCCCGAAGACTTTCGAGCTCATTGACTTGGTCTAGCCAGCGGCTGACCAAGAGGAATAAGTCAACAACAACAACTTATTTAGTGAGTTTGAAGGTATATTACATCATCAACGAATTATTCAAGTAGAATGTTTCGAACATTTTTTTTTACTGTTAGTTCACAGGTTGACTTCAAATCTTTAGGAAAAGCTCTTAATAACCTATAAACCGATGGCGAGTATGGGAGGAGTAGTAATTGACCTTGCCAACTTTCATCCATCAAAAAGTACCTCAAGATAAAATCGAGTTAGCATATCTATTATATAATAGTGAATTGATGTTCAATAGTTATAATGGTAGTTACGCTACAGAACTCCCCCTCCAGAATTTTATCTGGGATAGAATTCGATGAACGAAACCACTAGTTACCGTAGCGAGTGAAGAACTGTATAAATATCACATTTTGTAGTGCTTGTTGCGAGAGATGTAATTAACTCACAGATTTATGTGTGGTCTATTCCTGTGTTGCTGATCTTAGTAAACGAGTGCCTTCAGATGTCCGTGGTGTGTTATGTTGAGAAACGGCGTGAAGAGTACGACGACGCAGTCACAAATCATCTAGTTAACGTGAACCATTTATTGAAGAAGCAATCGTTATTGCCAACCGAGATCTATCAATAAGTATCTCGTTAATAAGCTAAATTAGTATGTTTTATATACTAGTAAATTGATGTTTAATAATCGCAGTGGTAGTTACGCTACAACAAGATTTAGTTTATATTTCAATGCAAAGTATGTTGAGAATTTTTTCAGGAATGCTTATTCTTGTTCTTTATTTTTTGGTAAAAATGTAAAAAACAGAAAAATTGCTTAAAATTTTTGCTTTTAGCACATTTTTATTTAAAAAAATAATATTTTATATTTATTAATTTCATGTTATCCAATTGTTCTTACTCTGTATTTCAATCTTTTGCAGCTTAAACTGGCTTAGAAGTTAAAGCCCTTCGATCATTTGCTACTTTTTCTTTTTTACAAGCAATGTCAATAATTTTAATTTAACGTTTCATGGTTGATAGTTGTTTCGGAGATTTATCCTCTTCAGTTAAATACGGGTCCAATTATCCCGAGTTATCTTTAGTGATCTTCTTTCCTCATTTTTTTTTTCTGAGGCAGACTTAATATATCGGAATTGTACGTTCTTAGAGAGAGTTTTTGTTTAGCAATATACTTAAGATCAATTAAATTCTACATCATTATTGATAATTACTTTAAAAATTTTGTTGTCGGTTAATTTTTTTTTCGCAGAGTGATTAAGTGTTTATTTATAATTACTACAACTAAAAAAATACAAATAACTAAATAAGAATGTAGTTTAGAAAAAGATATAATTTTTAATTGGTGGTTTTGCTTTCTTAGAAGCTAAAAAAAAACGTTATCTTCGGATTCTGAAATTTTTAAACATTTCAATCAGAATCGTTCTTTAAAACTTACAAAACTTTCATTTTCGGATTCTGAAATTAAAAACGTTTAAATCAGAATCGTTCTTCAAAAACATTTATCTTCCGGTTCTCAAATTTATAAACATTTAAATCAGAATCGAACTATGATGAATCGTTTAAGCATTAAAAATTTTTTGTATAACGTTATAAAACATATTATTTCATTACAGTATACTAAATTCAAAAGTTGTAAAAGCGAAGGAACGGAATTAAACTTTTAAAGTCTTTTAGTATATGTTTTGAGAATAAAACTTTTCGAAATAATCGGATTCGTCTAATTTGCTGGAACTTCCTAAAATTAACGCCAGCTGGTGCGTATATTATTCATAACTGCCAGTCCTGGAATTAGTATATAAAATTCTCCCAGAAGGGAAAGAAGTCTTGCGTATGAAATCATGAATTCATTAAAGAATTGTAAATTTCGCGAACTTCACAAACTTCCGCGAGTCGCTGAACATTTCATCTTTGCTATCTAGAATCGCAAAAGGTGATACAATCTTCTGCCATTGTAGCTTTCGTTTCGCTCTTCCTAATTAGAAATGTTCTTCGTTTATTCACAGCCAATGTGGAGTGGAGAACAAGAATTAATTTACGTTTAAATTTTTAACGTAAGCCACGTGTCTCTTTTATTCTATCAGAGTTCCGGTTTATTTGTAGACAGTAATTCTCCGGTTTTTGAAGAACCGGAAAATCGGTTCGTGTTTTAATGACTGACAAGGTTTCAGTTGAAAATTTACACACTGTAGAGTTGGAATATTTGTTTCAATTAGAATTGGAATAAATTTTCTCTTTTGAGAGATTTGTAGCTCCAATGGCTTTTAAACACGCTTTGCCCAAGGGAGCTAACGGTAATATCTCAGAATTATTTTGAGTCTTTACGTCACAATAATAAAAAAAAAATATGAAACATTCAATCATAGCTGATGACGTATAAACAGGAAAAAAAATATTAGTACTAATTTACAGCTAATTAAAAAAATTAAAAGGTTGAAAAATTCTGCTCTAGTACTTTTTTGATCACCGCATATCCTAATATAGTAAAGAATATAATTTTAAAAATTTTTAGTACCAGAGTGATCTATTAGTTATTATATTGTTTTTAAAGAGTAACAAAATATCGATTAAAATTTTTTTTTAAAATTGAAACTTAATTGATAAAGAGAAATTTTGTGAATCTACTGATGTATAAACAGTGTTTGATTAAATTGCTGTAACAAACAATAAAATAAACAAGAAAATTTAATGAAATTAATTTTTTTTCTTTCTTCGCTGTTTGTATAAAAATAAAAACTGCTCAATGTATTTAAGCAATACCGAACTGGTTTTGTATTGAACGTGATGAGCATTTTGAATTTGTATAAGTAAATTTAATGTGTATGAATTGCTTCTTAAAAGTGGAATCACCCTAAAACAAAATTTGATTGAAGGTTAAGTATATATATATATATATATATATAGTAAAATTAAAAAAAAAACATATTTTTGTAAAAACAAACAATAGCTTGCGAACAGTCAATATAAAGTATTTCTTAAATTTCTCTCTTTTAAAAATTAGGTTTATTTTAAAGAATATAATATAAAGTAAATTTAATGTAAAATAATATTAATTAAATTTTATGTTCGCTAAAAAGTTTGTTACAAAGTGTATACAGAAAGTTTTCGTTAAAAACAGAAGTAGTGGGATCTAGTTTTAAGTGTCACACAATTTATGGTGCCTGCAATTTATTTTTCTTGTGCTTTCACACTTTAATTTGTATAATAATTACACACAAAACATTGTGAAACTACATTTAAGATTTTATAAATATATGAGTTGGAATGAGATTTTTCTTAATTTTTACAGTCTTTATAAGTGATTAAAAAACAATAACATGCAGGCAACTTTTGTAATAGTTTTTCAAAAGCACACAAGGAACAAAAAAGGGGAGCTATAATATTTTATTAAACCTCAAAGACATTGTCATTTATACATTAATTTAATCCCTAATCTTTTGTGCGTAAATATTTAGGTATCAAACATTACAACTTATTTTATGCATTTTAAACAATTATTAACACAAGTGTATGATAATTTTACATACTTAATAGTGTAAAACCTTTTATGATGAAGTGTTCTTTTTTTGGTCCTCGTGACATTAAACTTCACGTATTCAATTTAACCCATTACAGAATTCTTATTTTTACACAAATTTATAGGTACTGGTGTATGTACCATAGTTGTATAAGTTCTTACACCAATAATTTGGTGTATGAACCATAGAATAAACACCAAATTATTGGTGTATGAACCATAACAGGTTCATACACCAATAATTTGAAACTAGCTAAAGAAAAAGGGCATTTTAACAAGCTAAAGAGCTAACAACAGATTTTAAAACTTATATGAGTTATTTGTTTTAAGAGCTATATTTTAATTTCAGTTAAAAAATACTTTTTAATTATAAAATTCAGCTTGAGTAAGTTTATTTTTACAGTTTAAGAATTCTTTCATTTCTATATCCGAAATAAGTTTGATAATTTTCTAACGAAATGAATTCAAAAGTTTTCTTTTAACTCCTTGCGACAGTTGGTAAATCAAATTATCTCTTAAGACTCCGAAACATCATTTGTTTATTTTGAAATTTCATTTCCGAATATCAGCTCGAATAAGTTTACTTTAAAATCAACGAATTTTATGTTGGACTTGGAAAAGAAATAGATTAAATTTGATTTCTAAAGCAAAACGTCTTCATTAGATATTGATTTTTGCTAAAATTGGGATACGAAACATGTGAAGCATAATTTGTTAATACTGTTATAGAAATATGATTCTAGATTTGTAAATAGTTCGATTAATTTTAAAAGTTTTGTTTCCTATTCTGTACTCTCATTCCACGTAAAAAGCAATCATTCATATGATTGAAGTATGAATATATTCTTTAAAGAACATCATTGATGTATGAATGAATTTATTAAGAAGATACATCATTTAGACTTTTTCTAAAAACAACTGCCTTTTTAATCGATTATAAGGATTACATGATTAAAAATTTTTCATTTTAGTCTCTAAGTTTAATAAAATATATTTTTACAGTCGACTGCATATATCAAACTAAATTTAAAGTAATTTACTAATTATTTTGAATCTTGGTATAATTGATAACTTTAATTTTCTCTAGGAAAAGACAACGGATTTGAGTATTTATTTGATTTATTTATAGAAGTTTAACAAATGATGTAGCTTCTGTAGCACTTACGGTTTTTCTATTGAAAATTTTAATTAAATGATAGCTTATTTAACGAAACAAAAAGCATTTAGCTGTGGTTCGCTGGTCATTTAACACTACATTCAATTCATCCCTACGTAATTAAAAAAAGAATGAATAGAATTAAATGTCGAATTTAGTACACAAGATTCTGTGATGCATTAAGAATAAACATTTTTAAAACTGTTAAAATTAAATGCTTAAGAAAATCATGTGAAAACTGGATGAGTTAACAAGACCACAAATGTCAAAAAAAGATTGTTCATAGAGATCGAATTTTAAAAAGACAAAAAACTTTAGGACGTACAGTAAAAAACAAGGGAATTTAAACAATTTGTAGTTAATTTGCCAAAAACTGATATTTTAATTAAGCCACTTAACGAAAAGTTCTTTTTCTTCCAAACAGCTATTACTAGGAAAAATAGTTTTGCATTTTGGCACTTAAGTTAATTAGTTTAAAGTCGCCAAGAGCTGAATTTGGCTACATTTTGATTTTAATTTAAAAATGTTACTAATAATAAAAGCTAGTTGAAATTAAGAAACTCCTGAATCAAGATATGAGGTTCGACAGAAACTTCCATAACACCTGTTTGTAATCATTCACTACGATGAAAGACGAGTTAATTAAATATTTGGAAGTTTTTAACTAAAGTATGGTCTTTATTTTAGTGCGAATAACTTTCACTCAATCTTCTTTGGTATAAAAGTTAATCAAATATATTTGCTAACAAATTAATTTAATACTTAATATTCTGATTAAATTTCCAACACCGAATATTTTCCCTATCTTTAGTTAAAGATGGGTTCATCGGTGAATGCACCAGAATAAAGCACCTGGGGAAAAAAACGAGAACAAAAAGAAAACCTTTAAGATCTCAATGTAAATCTGATTCAGTTTTACTCAAAGTAAAACTGATTTGACAGAAAGGAGATTATATTTTATAGATTTTAAATAAATGATTAAAACTCTTGAAGCTTTAAAAAATTAATGATCCCAACAATTACCCTTATTTTATTGGGACACACAATTAATGCTTCATAATTTTTGTTAATGTTTTTAACTTAATAATTTATCCTTACTTAACGTTAATTTATCCTGAGAGACAATTGCTAATTGTTATATTAAGTCTGATAATGCTATTATAGGAGCTATGCAACTAAAATTAATAAAATGCCAATTGCCACTTTCCGAAAGTTCCTTGTTTATTATTTAAATTTCAGGAACATAATTAATTCCATCTGAAAAAATATTAAACTAACATTCGGACAAATTGGGCCGAATTTAATCGACCGTATTCGTAATTGTCAAAGCATTTCCTTTTGTTTTGGGTTGTTTTTACTTTGCTTTTTTCGGTGAAATGATTATATCGAGATCAAGGTACACAGAAGTTAATTTTTTTCCTGTTAAGATTAATTTTAAACTATATTTGTACAAATTAACTTGATTATGTATCATTATGCACAGTACAAGCAGATACGGTTCATGGATAATTTAATTCTGCATTCAATCAATGCGAAAAGTCTTTTGGAAAAGGATTATTTGAATTGAATTGAATTTTAAGGTGGCTTTAATGACACAAAGTCTATCAAAGGATATGCTGCGCCAAACAAATGGCTTAACTGTTTAGAAAATATATCTTTCAGTTAAATGAAATTTTCCAGCCAATAATTGTTTTGATAACTAATCCTCTCTCTGGTCCCTTCACTTACCATTACCCCGTGGTAACCTCCGAGTCATCTTTGTTTTCTTACCTTAAAATTCTATGATTTTCAATTTTCCTAACCATCCAAAATTGGAATACGAGAAAAAACAGGGCGTATGCAAAAATGTGTTAGCATAAAAAATATTTAATAATAAAAAGTGAATCACGTTGGTTCAGGGTAAAGAGCCTTCGCCTCTCAATGACGTGACCCAGGTTGATTGCCAACGGTGCTGGTTGGATCAAATTCTGCTCCCAGCTCTCATCGACCACAGATCTGACCGTGTGGTTATTATCTCAACGTAACTTAAATTCGCTTAGGTCCATGAAAAAGTTCTCTACAATGACTAGTTTGTCATAATGCTTTATATCCAGGAGATCTTTCGTCTTCTGGGTCGGGTTCAAAATTACGAAGTTGGACAGTGGTAGCCATAAACTCAAAATTGGGTCAGTTATTCAACGACGGTTATAAAATAAAAAGTACTGTCGATCAAAATCTTCACAATAGCGATCATTTCCCAATCATCGTTTCATATTCAGCTACTGTTCCTACCTCGGTTTTTATCTATCACCCTGTGGTTTGGAGACTATTCATGCAATACTGAAGATATGGTGATTGGCAACAATATTGATGCTGTGGCTGAGCAATTTAATTCGGTAATTATGCATGTTGCCAAATCCAGAGATACCAACTGCTCCGGACACGCAAAAAAAAAAAAAAAACGGTAAATAACTACGAATTAAATTTGGCAAGTATTTGATTATTTTTGCTTGCTTTTTAAAAGGTATAACATGACTAAACAACTATTACGTGGTGCATTATATAAGCCTGCGAATTATTTAGAATTGTATTGTATTGAATGTAGAAGTTTTATGGCACAAGATCCAAAGGAGGATATGCTGCGCCAAACAATTTGTTGAGTTAGATCTAATGGTAAATTGCACACAATAGTTTCATTGTTATAAAATAAATGAAACTAATAAAATAGTTTCTCAAGACACGCATTTTCAAAAGTTCATAAAAATCAATAAAAAGCGTAATTCTATAAAATACACAGAAAAGGTAAAACGGTTCATGGGTAGGAAATAAGAGTGAATAAAATCAGATTGATTGATTGAATGTAGGGTTTAATGGCACAAAGTCCAAAAAAGGACATGCTGCGCCAAACAAACGGTTTTAAAATAAGGTAAATGTATAATACAAATTTTCCTCATCAAAAGTCACACGGAATTAATAAAACTAGGTACAACGTGACAGAGGTATTTCAAAAGTGAGTAAAAGTAGATAAAAAGGATAAAACAGTTATATACAAGATAAAAGACCAATCGCGCGTAGAAACGCAAAAATGTTAGGATGATGGGAGTCAGCTAACAAATCCTGCAGAGTTAAAATAGAACTACCAAAAAAGGTTAGTCGATGACGGTTAAAACATGGGCAGATGATTAAAATATGATGAATAGTTAGTAAAACTTTACAGGTGTTGCATTGGGGTGGAGGTTCCCCAAATAACAAATGTAAGTGTGTCAGCCGAGTGTGGCCGATTCGGAGACGATTTAACTTTACATCTGCATGTCGCAGACTCAATACAGGATAAGGGTTAAAATCTGTTTTTATTGAGTGCAACTTGTTATAAATCTTTAGATCCCATTGTTGTTGCCAAACAGATGTGATGAACTGTCGAATATAAGTTTTTGTGTCCGAGAAAGGTATAGATAGAGTTAAGACAGAGGTAGCAGATCGTGCAGCCGAATCAGCTAAGTCGTTCCCAGGTATACCGACGTGACTCGGTATCCAACAGAGTAAAATATGAAATCTATTTTTGTGGAGGGTTATCAACAAGTGATTAATAAAACATAAAATCGGGTGAGTGTCAAAATTTTCCAACTGCCTCAAAACACTCATACTGTCGGAGTATATGCAATATTTCCTTGTAGAGCGAGTGGAAATCAGCCGCAGTGCCAAGAGAATGGCAGCAGCTTCAGCAGTAAAGACGGAGCAAATACTTGGGATTCTGTAGCTATAGGTATCATCAGCTATAATGACGCCACAGCCCACATAACCCGCAGATTTTGATCCGTCAGTAAACACAGGTACATACTCTGAATATTGATGACGATGAGAAATGAATAGTTGCTGGAAGATAATGGGTGCAACATTAGATTTATTATACATCATAAAAGGGGAATAAAATTGATATGGTATAATGTTCCATGGAGGTATGAGAAGATGATCCACTGATTGCGATGGTGATTTGCAAATGTCAAAAGTTTGAATGAGTAAACGCATGCGAGCATGAAATGGACGGACGTGAGAAGATCTAGCTGCATATAATCTCTCCAAGCTTGATGAAATTACATAATGCTTTAGTGGATGATATCTAGAGGACATGATACGAAAATAATAACTGAGAGATAGCTTCATGCGACGTAAATCTAATGGTATTTGATTGCAGACAACGTATAAACTTTCAACAGGGGATGTACGAAAAGCTCCCGAACAAATACGAAGAGCTGAATGGTGTACAGTATCTAAGATACGTAGATTGGAGGCGGTTGCAGAGCCATAAACTGCACATGCATAGTCAATTCGCGATAGTATGAGTGCTTGATATATGCGTAGCAGGGCTAAGCGATCCGCTCCCCAAAATGTATTAGACAGTACACGCAACATATTCAGTTTCCGTTCGCATTGTTTTCGTAACTGCCTTATATGAGGTATGAAAGTTAGCTTATTGTCGAAAGTGACACCTAAAAACTTCGTGTGTGGTACAACTGGTATATTAATGTTTCGAATGGAGATGTCAGGGTCATTATGAAGCGAGCGTTTACGGCAGAAATGGATACAGCAACTTTTAGATGGCGAAAGAGTGTGACCATTCTGATCACACCAGTCTAAGATCTTGTTCACAGCTAATTGCAGTTGTCGCTCGATGACTCTCATGTCGGATCCTGAGCACGAGATGTGTAGATCATCGACATAGAGAGAGCCAGAGACAGTAGGGGGCAAGAAGTTTAAAACTGGTGAAATATGCAGGATGAATAATGTGACACTTAAAACGCTGCCTTGTGGGACGCCTTCCGCTTGAGCGTAAAGATCAGATAATGTAGATCCTAGTTTAACTCGAAAATAGCGCTTTAGCAAGAAATTTTTGATGAAAATTGGCAAATGACCCCGGAGTCCAATGTCAAACAGCGTCTGGAGAATTCCATAACGCCAAGTCCGATCATATGCTTTCTCAATATCAAAAAATACAGAGACGAGATGATTCCGCCGGACAAAGGCGTTACGAATTCTGGATTCCAGTTCAATAATATTGTCTAATGTTGACCGGCCCTTACGGAAGCCACTTTGAAAATCTGGTATGACACGCTTTTTTTCGATGTAATACACAAGTCGAGAGTTAACCATCCGCTCAAATGTTTTACCAAGGCAGCTGGTCAAGGCTATCGGACGATAGTTGACTGGATCGTTAGCGTCTTTACCTGGTTTTAGAATAGGTATTACAATTGCTTCACGCCAGACAGATGGGTACGTTTGTTCCGTCCATATTCTGTTGAATAGAACAAGGATATTTGACAAAGACGTCCCATCTAAGTGGCGGAGCATTTGATATGTAATACCATCAAAACCAGGGCTTGTGTTTTTACTTCGATATAGGGCTCTTTGTAATTCGGCAAAGCTAAAATCACTGTTATATTGGCAGAGACGACGCGATGCAAAGTTTATATTATTCCTTTCGACGGTCTGCTTATGGTGTTGAAATGCTGGGCTGTAACTCTCTGGACAGGAGACAGCAGCAAATGCATCACCAAGCATATTACAAACGTCTGTAGGAGAAGAATACATGGTATCGCTTTTCTTAAATATCGGAAGTCGAAATTCGCGATATATGCCATTAGCTCTCTTAACTCTCGACCAGACTTGTCTGGAAGATGTTGAAGATGTTATGAACGAGACATAGCGGGACCAAGATTCTCTTTGACTTTTGCGTCTGATCTTTCGTGCCATAGCTTTTGCCCGTTTAAAGGCCAAAAGGTTAACAGTATTAGGATAACGGCGGAAGATGTTCCACAAGCGTCTCTGCTCTTTGTAGGCAGCTGCGCATTCCTTATTCCACCACGGCTTGCGGTGGCGAGGAAGCGAACTTGACGACTTAGGAATACTTTCTTCTGCTGCTTGTAGAATTACAGATGTTATATTATTAATAGCAGCACCTATAGTATTGCTAGTTATCATATCCTCCGTAATTTGAGCAAGCATTGTAAATAGAGGCCAGTTAGCGCGATGAAATATGAAAGTTGATGGTCGTGGACTCATGGGAACAGAAGTAAAATATGAAACAATGAGAGGAAAATGATCACTGTTGTGAAGATTATCACTCACAGAAAAGTTTATAAAAGGTAAGATAGCGGATGAACATAATGCTAGATCAATGGAGTGAAAGGTTCGAGTAGGTGAATGAAAGTAAGTTTCTTCGTCTTTATTTAGCAAACAGAGATTATGGTCGTGTATGAGTTGTTCAATTTTACGCCCCCGATCATTGGGGGTGGAACTACCCCACAATTCACTATGACCATTAAAATCTCCGAGCAAAATAAAAGGCGAAGGTAATTGAACTATCAGTGAGTTCAAATCTGTTTGAGAAATGGATGCATGAGGAGGTAGATAAACAGAGCAGACTGTAATGAGAACATTGATGTGAATTTGAACTACGGTAGCTTGTAATGAGGTTGATAATGAAGTTAAAATTGCTACGCCGCCATGCGGTTGATTTCCATCATTAAAATCCTGCCGATAGCAAGAATAGTTGCGCAGTTTAAAAGTATTTGATGACGTGAAATGTGTCTCCTGCAAGGCAATGCATGCAGGTTGATATTTTGAAATAATGTCCTTGACATCAGAGACTTTATTTCGCAAACCGCGACAGTTCCATGATATGAAAAATATAGACATTATGAAGTATAAAAGGATGATTTAAAGGTAACGTCATTATTAAGTGGTCAGTCGAGTAGGCATTCGTCGTCAGAAGGATGCAAAGACAATTCTACCTCACAATCCATCTTCTGTAAAGCAGAAGAAGTGGATTGATTGGCAAGTTGAATGTACTTTGCATCTTTTTTCTTCCTGGAATAGCCAGGTTTTTGACTTGGGGGTAATTTTTTTAAGGGTATTTGTTTTGGAAAAGGTCGGGCCTTTTCGGAATTGTCTATTTTAGATGTTTTACTAGGGGGAGGTGAGGTGGTCCTATTAGATGTTGATGCTGCGGTAAAGTTAAAGTTAGGTTTTGGAGTTGGTGGTTTAATCTGCTTATTTTTAGAAGATGTTTGCGCCGGGGAATCAGTTTGAGTACCTATAGTACAATATGAAGTCTTAGTAACCGTAGAATACGAAACGCCCGGACGGGGTGTACGGGCGGTAACGATTCGACGGGCTTCACTAAAGGTTAGGTTCTGCATTACTTTAACTGATTGAATTTCTTTCTCCTCTGACCATCTAGGACAACTCCTTGAGTAAGCTTCATGAGCTCCCTTGCAGTTAATACAAAGGGGTTGTAACTCACAAGAAGTGTCTGAATGGCCTGGAGTAGAGCAGCGAGGCACAAACAGGTGTACCACGGCAAGATGCTTTTGAATGTCCAAACCTTTGGCACTGAAAGCACCTCAAAGGATTTGGGATATAGGGTCTAACTGGGCAATTATACCATGCAAGTTTAACAGCAGATGGTAATGTTGGGGAGGCAAACGTAAGGATAAGATGTTTCGTTGGAATGAGTTGTCCATTCCTTCGAATCTTAATCCTACGGACCTCAACAACATGCTGGTCTTGCAGGTTTTCTAAGATTGTATTTTCTTCGTCTTCTATGAATTCTGATTGGGAGATTACTCCACGACAGGTATTCAACGATTTGTGTGGGGTGACAGTTATCTGAAAGGAACAGATAGCTGTAGAATTAGATAGCGCAGTGGCTTGTTTTTCAGATGTCGTCTTCACTAAGAGGTCGCCAGAACGTAGTTTTTTCACAGAGGCTACTTCTCCCAGTGCGGAGAGAAGAGCTTTGTGTATTAAGAATGGTGAAACTTTTGAAAATGATGTGTTTGGTAGGACAGGATTCGTCAATGTTATTATGAAATAACGAGCGTATACATGCGGTGTAAGAGTTGTTCCGCTGTTTTTGCATTGGTGTGCGGAACTCAACACCGTACTAACTTCAGCCATAGAAAATAAAAACAGTTCTACTACCAGCGGCATCACCCACCACGGAGTCCTACTAAGGGGATGCAAGTAACAAATATTCGTCACTTGACACCGATGCTAACCAGTAGCTATACGTCCGCGAGTCACCCCTGAAGCAGCCTCCACCCTTAACGAGGTGCCCAGTAAGTGACTCCGGACTTGACCCTAGCCAACAGGTGACGTTCGTGGCTAGCCGGTTGACGCATACAGGCCAATATGCACCTCCCGTTTACCTGAAGCACGGGCCAAAGCAGTGTATTGGGGTACCAGGATGCCCCTCAACTGCCAGGATCCCGTTTTCCAGGGACACGGGTCTCCACGCACGGCAAACACGCGGGTGGTCTCTTCCCATCTATGTCCAACACAACAGAGTGGTAATCAAACACAGATGACAAGCCCTTACCAGTAAATTTGGCAACCACGACAAGGGGGAAGAGAAAGGGGTTAGTTAGTTAGTTAGTTAGTTGGATTTTATTGGCACAAGAGCCAGAAATGGCTATGCTGCGCCAGGCACTAGGTTAATAGTCGGACTCTAGGTCAAACTACTGATTTATTATTTAGAGCTGAGAATGTATTATTTTAAAGCAGAGAATATAGTCCAATAGTTTTGATGAACTTTAAAAGGTTGTGATGTATAGGGTCACCAAGTAAAGATTGAAGATTAGGATAAAAGCTACTAAAAAGTTTGTTCCTCAAATGTTTGAATCGTTCGCAGTCTGTTAAAATATGTTTAATAGTAATGTCGACATGACATAGAGAACAACTAGGTGCAGGTTCAGATTTTAGTAAATGCATGTGAGTAAAACGAGAATGACCAATGCGCAGTCTATTGATAATAACCTGGGTTTTGCGATCAATATGTATTGTTTTAAAGTTGTCAAGATTAGGATAAATTTCGTGCAGTTTATTATTAGCTTGTTTATACCAATGTTCTTTCCAAGCCTGTTGTATTGTGGATTTACATATGCGTTTGAAATCAAGAGATGTTATAAGGTTATTGCCTACGTTTTGAGTGGTTTTAGCCGTAATGTCAGTAAGGTCATTCCCCCTTATGCCGACATGTGATGGTATCCAACAAAAGTAGATATGGAAACCTTCACCACACAATTCTGTAAAACAACTTTGGATTTTACATATCATGGGGTTTCGCCCGGTGTGAGGAACACTTGATATAAAACTGCGAAAGTCAGTATAAATTATCCACTTGCGGTAAGTTTGGTGAGAGATAAAATTTAGAGCTAGTAAAATAGCGTAGCATTCTGCAGTGAAAATTGATGCGTCTTGATGCAATTGTTCAGATATAGTAAAATTTTCAATAACCACACCACAACCAACATGGTTATCATGTTTTGAACCATCAGTAAAAATTGGTTTAAAATCATTATAATTATTACGATGTTCATAAAATTTTTGGCTAAAAACACTAGAGTTGGTGTCAGATTTCTTGAAATTTCCAAAAATATCTAAGACACACATCGAGAGATTAACCCAAGGTGGGATAGTCTCTATATTAGTAAAAGCTGCGAAATTGAAAATATTAAAATCATTTAAAATTTTTATGATTCTTAACCCAAATGAAGGGATGTAAGATGGACGTGAAGAGAAATGAGTGGTAAATTGCGGATTGATGACACCTGAATACAACGGATGACGTGGATTTGATTTAATTTTGAAATAATAATCTAGGGACAGTTTAGAGCGACGAAAATAAAGAGATGGCTCGGAACATAACGCATACAGACTCTCAATTGGCGAAGTTCGAAACGCCCCCAACGATATTCTAAGACCTTGATGATGAATTGTGTCTAGATATTTTAAAACAGATGAACGAGCTGATGAATATACGGGAATGCCATAGTCTAGTTTTGAACGTATAACAGCACGATATATTTTAATCATTGCGTCCATGTCAGCCCCCCACGAACAATTAGTAAGAACTTTTAAAATATTTAATGAATTAGATGTTTTTTTCCTAATGTAATTTATGTGAGGTTTAAATGTGAGTTTTGAATCAAATATCATTCCCAGGAATTTCGTTTCAGCAACAACGGGTATAACGCAACTATTTAGAATGATTTCCGGATGAGGATGTAGACCACGTTTGCGGCAAAAATGCATACAGTGAGTTTTTTGAGTAGATAATGTAAAACCATTTTCTGTCGTCCATACTAAAATTTTATTGACAGCTAATTGCATTTGTCGTTCAATAAGTGACATATTAGTAGATCGGCATGATATCCGAAAGTCATCAACAAACAATTCACCATAAACTGATGGAGGAAGTTGAAGTAAAATGTCGTTTATTTTTAAAATGAAAAGTGTCACGCTTAAAACGCTACCTTGAGGAACACCCTCTTCCTGGATAAAAATATCAGATAAAACGGAATTAATTTTAACCCTAAATGTTCTGTTTGATAAAAAACTTTTGATAAAATAGAACATGTTGCCACCGATTCCGCAATTAATAAGATCCCTAAGTATACCATACCGCCATGTTCTGTCATATGCCTTCTCCATATCGAAAAAAATTGAAACTAAATGTTGATTTTTTAAGAAGGCATGACGGATGTCTGTTTCAAGTCTTAGTAAATTGTCAAGAGTGCTTCGACCTTTACGGAAACCACTTTGGTATTCAGAAAGTTGATGTTGGGTTTCAAGTAGAAACATAAGGCGTCGATTCACCATTTTTTCAAGAAGCTTGCAAAGACAGCTGGTCAATGCAATAGGTCTATAGCTAGTAGTTTCTTCGGGGTTTTTTCCTGGCTTTAAAATGGGGATGACATAAGCAGTTGACCAGTTTTTTGGAAAAACTCGTTCGATCCAAATGCGATTATAAAGTTTTAGGAGAAGACTTAAAATTTTATCCGGAAGGTTTTGAATCATAGTGTAGTGAATATCATCAGGACCAGGTGTTGTTGGATGAATATTTTTTAGAGCTATTTGAATTTCGTTGAATGTAAAGGGTTCATTATATTTGCTATTTGTATTCTTAGGCTTTAGTTTAATTTTTTCTTTATTTCTTTTAATTGAAGCAAATGGTTCTGGGTAGTTAGAAGAGCTGGAAACTTGAGCAAAAGCACCGGCAAGGGCGTTCGTAACATCGTGTATATCTGAGATTGGTGAATTATTACACTTAAGAATAGGGATATTATGTGCTGTATATTTACCAGAAATCGTCCTTATTTTATTCCAGATTAAATTTGATGGTGTGTTATACTTTATGGAAGAGATATAGTTTTTCCAGGAATTTCTTTGAGCGTTTCGTCGAGTTTTTCGGGCCACTGATCGGGCTTTTTTGAAAGCAATCAGGTTATCAGTGGTTGGATGTTTACGAAAAATCTGCCAGTAATGTTTTTGCTCTTTTTTGGTTTTTTGACAGTCATCGTTCCACCATGGTTTAGGATGTTTTGGTAATTTTGTGGATGACAATTTTGAACTATGTTTGGTTGCTTCTAGTATCATATCTGTGAAATGATCAACTGCAAGATTTATATCAGCTTGGTTTACTATGCTTTCATCAATATGTATCCAGGTAGTGAATTTAACCCAGTTCGTAGTGTTTAATTTTATTCGCGGTGTTTTGGATAAAATGTAGCTGTTACTGCCTGTGTAAGTAAGTACTAATGGAAAATGATCGCTATTGAAGAGGTCGTCATGAACATAAAATAACCAATCTGGATAAATAGATGGACTGCATATGGCTAAATCTATAGCATGAAATGATCGCGATGAAGCGTGAAAGTAGGTGCTTTCCCCTGTATTAAGAAGACACAGAAGATGGTCATCAATTAATTTTTCTATTTGGAGACCCCTATTATTTGAGTCAGGACTTCCCCAAGTAGGGCTATGGCCATTGAAATCTCCTAATATTATAAATGGCTGCGGGAGTTGACCGATCAAGGTATCTAAATCAATTTGGGATATATTATCTCCGGGAGGAAGGTAAATGCAGCAAATTGTTAAGAGAATTTGAAGGGATAGTTGAACAGCAACTACTTGCAAGTTAGTATTTAGCGATAACATATTAGACGGATATCTTGCGGAAGTCATAATCATAACTCCGCCACAAGCTTTATTGTTATTGATGTTATCTTTTCTGTTTATATTGTAACCACGTAGTTTAATTGTTTGAGTTGGTTTGAGAGCGGTTTCTTGAAGACAAATGCAACAAGGGGAAAATTTATTTATAATATCAATTATGTCTGGTTTTGTAGTGTTATAGCTTCTGCAATTCCAGGATATTATTTTGGCCATTTATTATCTTTTAATTTTTAGTTTAGATTTCGGACAAAGGTTTGGTGGAGCCTCCAACCCCTCGTCAGTTTGCATTTGCTGGTAAGGTAGTTCGTCACGGTTTTCTTCGTCGGTGCTCATTGCATCAGATTGCGAAAGTTCTTTGTTTTTAGGTTTTTTTAACTTGTCTTTATGGAACTTGTTTTGTCTACTTTTTGGTATATATTTAAGCTTGCTGGCTACGGGAGACTGAGTCAGTTTTTGTTGTAATTTGTTTATTAATTGAGGCGTTAATTTCACGTATCTTTGGCTTTCAGAAGTGTTTTGTATAGGTGAAGGAGATGCAGATTTTTCCGGATTTTTCGTTTGTTGAGACTGGGAGGATATTGTTTGGTTGGCTGCTTGTCTGGGCAATACTGTTTTAGGCTTATTATTTTGTGTTTCAGATTCTGTAAAGTCGCATTGACAGCCTACAGATTTAGTATGTTTGGTATTTGAGGTCGGATTCATAACTGCTGCGGCATACGAAACATTTGGTCGAGGTTGCGAGCTTAGAAATTTAGTTTTAGCTTCGAAGTAGGAAAGGTTTTGCGTTACTTTTATGCTTAAAATTTGCTTTTCTTGCTTCCATTTTAAGCATCGTCTGGAATTAGCAGAATGATCTTCATTACAGTTGGCACATTTTTCAGGAGATGAACAGGATCTGAATGAATGTCCAGGTTGGCCACAGCGGGAGCAGGTTTCTTTCCCTCTGCAATTGTTGGTAGAATGACCAAACTTCTGACATTTAAAACAGCGTAAAGGATTTGGAATATATGGACGGATTTTGCAGTTTCGGTAACCAGCTTTAATATCAATAGGTAGATCAGCACAATTAAAAGTTAAAATTATATGTTGAGTTGTAAATATATCTGGACCTTTCTTGATTGTTATGTGGCGTGCATCTATAACGCCTTGATCAGAGAGACCTTCTAAAATTTCTGAGATTGGTATGGATTGTAATGCTTTTTCTGAAATTACGCCTTTCGAAATATTTAGAGTGTTGTGAGGGGTTACTGTAATTTTAACGTTTCCAATTTGATTCAATTTGAGAAGTGAAGTTGTTTGTTTGGTAGAATTTGTTTCAACTAATAAGTCTCCAGATGGCATTGGTTTGACATGTTTTGGATTTCCAATGTGTGTCTCAAGAGATTTTTGGACTAGAAAAGGTGACATAGAGGAGAGTTTCTTCTCTGCAGAACTTAGAACAAGGAACTTTGACTTGGAGGGGTCGTAATTTGAGCAATTTGATAGATTAAAACTAGGTAATGAGGCTGTTCCGCTTTTGTTCTGGTGAGCGGAACTGAACACCTGTTCATTTTCAGCCATAGGAAAAGAAATAAAACTTCCACTATCGGCGGCACCACCCACCACGGAGTCCAACTCAGGGGATGCGAGGAATAGATATAAATCTGTTACTCAACATCGATGCTGACCAATAGTTATACGCCCGAAAGTCACCCCTGAAGCAGCCTCCACCCTTAACGAGGTGCCCAGAAAGTGACCCCGGGCTTGACCCTAGCCAACAGATGACATTAGTGACTGGCCGATTGATGCATACGGGCCACTATGCACCTCCCGTTTATCTGAAGCAGGGGCCAAAGCAGTGTGTTGGGGTACCAAGATACCCCTCAACTACCAGGATCTCCTTTTCCAGGGACACGGGTCTCCACGCACGGCGAACACGCGGGTGGTTTCTTCTCATCAGGGTTCAATATAACACCGAACCAAGACGAAAAGTCCTTACCAGTTAATCTGGCAACCACGATAAGAATGAGAATCGATAACTAATAAGGAATTGCAACAAGATAAATATATCATATAATAAATAAGAATAACAAGATAATTTATATAAATATATCAACGTAACGAGAAAAAAAATATACATCGATAGTCTAGAAACCAATATTCTGCAAATGATATCCAGAATTTGAAAGTAAATAAAATAATTTTCGCTCACTAGGTCAATGTACTTAAATGTGAAGGTCAGAAACTCAAAACAGGACCGTCGCAAGGGAGAAATTGAAGTATGCTAAGGTCCAGCTCGGGGCCCCGGGTGCGCCGTACCCGTCACACAAGAGTGTGCCCCTGGGGGGAGAGAAAGGGGAAAGTAGGAGTAAAGGGAGAGGAAACCGAAGGGAGGACAGATCACTAGGGTACCCCGGGGCGTGACTCCCTGTGTTTACCTAAAGAAGGTAAACCCCCTCAGGGGGTGAATAAAATCAGATAAAACAGTTATATACAATATAAAATACCAATAGCTCGATTAGGATGATGAATATCATCTAACAAATCCTTCATACACAAAATCGTGCTATTAAAAAAGGTAAGACGATGTTGGTTAAAACAAGGACAAATGGTTAAAATGTGATGAACCGTAAGTAAAGTATTGCAAGAGTCGCATTTGGGAGGAGATTCTCCAAACAACAGATGAAGATGCGTGAGTAGAGTGTGGCCGATTCTGAGACGATTAAGCTTGCTTTACATACGAATTATTTAGAAATAGTGGTGGACAAAAATATACTAAATTGAATTTATTAAACCAAGAATCACAATTGATAAACTACCACTTTAAAATATTTATTTGCTGACCGGAGCAAGTTGGCATCTCTGCAAAATACCAAAAACGACAACCTCTCCCCCGTCTTCGTAAGCTGTGGAGAACTCATAGAGAACAGAAACATTTGCAGAGTATACTCGCACCCACCACAGTACTGACGTCAAGTATCTTCAGTGGCAGACGGATCATGGGTCAGAATCCTGTTGTCGTGGGGCTAAGCATGGGTGATTTTTGTGGTTTTTCTCTCCATGTAATGCAAATGCGGATTAGTTCCATTAAAAAGTCCTCCACTTTTATCCCAGTACTTGATCTATGAGTTCCCTTGTCTTCTGGGTTAGGTTCAAAATTACAAGGCTACAGAATTGAACATTGATAATCTTTAACTCCGAATTGGGTCAACTGTTCAACGCTGGTTGCAAAATAAAATGTAAAAAGGAGATAAGAAAATTTAGTTCCAACTTAATTCAGCTAATTAAAACTAAATTTTCTTGTATTTCTGTGTAGTAGCGTTGTTCTGGCTGAAATGTTATATATTATCTATTGAAAGAATGAAAAATGTCTTTTTCTCTTGCAAGAGTAATACCACCATACAAAAATGCAGGAAAATTCAACTTTAATAAGTTAAGTTTTGAGTGAGTGTTGTACGTGTTCTGCACAAGAGTCGAGTTTGATAATTATTTCAAGTGTATAAAATAAATATCTTTTGATTCATATCTAATAAAGTAACTATGTGTTGCACTAATTATTCGTAATAAACTATTTGGAACTGGTTTTCACAATGTAAGCTACCTTAACTTTTTTCTGTACTCTAGAATAATTTTTTTTGTTGAGTTAATTCAACTGTGTTTTGTTTTTATTCACACCGTTTTTTTTGTGTTTACCGAGAATAAAAAAACAGAGTTGTGTCAATATTTCAAAAATCCAGAGTATAAAATTTTTTTAAATATATATGAACATAGTACTTGAAAACGCATTGCTTGAATTCAGAGCGATTATGTAAGCGACAGTTACATACAAATCCATTGATTGTTTAAACATTAGTAAATAGAATTGAAATGAAAATTACTGCCATATTTAATGCTCAAATGGATTCAGTAAATGCCTCATTTAAACAACGTTTGCCGACTATACAGATTTAGTCTAGCTGTTAACAGCACGTCATCTACTCTATTTTAATTAGGATTGCGTTCTTTGCTTTTTTCCCTTTTTTAGTAACTTATTTATGAAAATAATCGATGTGGAACTCTTCATGTATTAATTTTAATTATGTTGATGGAAAACTAGTAATTTTTATAGTTGAGAGGCTTATTATAAAAAGATATGACAAGTCGCGCTTTATAGCTCCGTTTATGCCATCAAATTAATTATTAAAATAAGAATCAAATTAAATTAATAATATTCAATCTATTACCTGATTAAGAAACTTCGTTTGTTAATGAAAATGGGCACCTCTTTTTGAGTGCTTGAAACATGTCGACTGTTATTTCATATTTTTGAAAGCGAATGAAGTTTTTAATTAGGGAATATCTTATCGCTTCAGTTTCTTGGGAATATTCAATCTAATACTTGTTAGTGGTGAGAAATCGAACTTTATATAGAATTCAACCTCGCATTTGCTTTTAATGTGATGGTGTTGTTTGAGGTATCTGCCTTTCGGCACCTGCATCTTCACCAATTATTTGCAGAAACGTTGAACCTTATTTTTAAGAGTGTACATTTGACAACTTTTCTGATATGGTTTGGGAGGTTTTGGGTATTCTCCTTAATGTTGTAGCAAGTGCTGAAACGTTGAACCTTATTTTTAAGAGTGTACATTTGATAACTTTTCTGATAAGGTTAGGGAGGTTTTGGGTATTCTCCTTAATGTTGTAGCAAGTAATAGCTTTCTCGAGAGGCAATACTATTTGTTTAGAAAACTTAAGAGTTAATATCATCTACAGTAGTCAGGA
The DNA here is from genome assembly GCF_982258835.1 of Parasteatoda tepidariorum. Lineage (NCBI taxonomy): Eukaryota > Metazoa > Arthropoda > Arachnida > Araneae > Theridiidae > Parasteatoda > Parasteatoda tepidariorum. The sequence goes on from NC_141763.1 coordinate 70,083,366, forward strand.
TAATTGTATAGACATCATCTTGAAGTCTAATTTTTGATATTCTTCCCAGTTGATTTTAAATATTTTCTTATGGGCTTGTTATTCGAGCCCGATTCTGCTTTATAATAACTGAACAGTGAACGGGATAATTTGAATTGTATCAATTATTATATAATAAGTTGGTTCTTTGAGAGCTTAAATATTGATATTAACGAAAACGCTAACAATCTTACCATTTTAGATTTCATAGCTACAGTCTCAGTTTTTGCTTTTGGCATTTTAATCCCCTTTCCTGCAATTACATTTACTGTGGAATTTTCATATTCTCAGAAAAAATATTTCATAGTGGTAACAAGAATTACGTATTAATATTAAGTTAGAATTTCCTCCAACGCTACATGCATCTAAAGTCATACACAGTCACATGTAAAGGACATATTGACAAAAGGTCATGGGTTGGTTTTAGGTTTGATAAAAACTTTATAATAGGTTTGCTCGATTCAAATTCCACTTTTATTTGTTACCACACGAAAAATTATATTACACTAACATCAAATGTTAAAGAGATTGCATAGAATAAACCAGAAACTGACTTTATATAAACCTATAATAAGTAATTATTTAATTTGCATTATTTTACTTAATATGTAAGGGTATAAATATCGATCTCTTTTGCTGAAATTTTATTTAAACAAAAATCTTCAAGAATGTCTAAATCGATACCAAAATAGGAAAAAATAAAATATGGTTCTGCACCTAGAAGAAGTTGGTCGAAAACTTTTTTTTACATGATTTTCTATAGTTAATGCCTATACATTTAAATAACTTTCTCAATAATTGTCTTCAAAGCCCTCGGATCTTCCAAATCTGTCGAGTTTTCAAAATATCCGGCAAGCCAGGATATTTGAAAGCCTAGGTTCCGGAAATTTAAATCTCTTTGAGCTCATAGAAGCGAGAAAGGAAATGCAAAGCTTTTCTAGAATCGACTTCGCATGATTCAATATATTCCCGATTTCATGATTCAATGTTTTTAGGAACTTACCATTTCATCGAATGCAGAAAAAAATTACTCTTTTTACATTTTTACGTGAATATATTTTGACAGTTTTCAGATTTGGTACATTCCATGTTTTTACAATTGGCGTCATTGTATTTTATTAATCTCTTTATATATTTTACAGTTGTTTTAAAAGTGTGAAAGTTTTATAACTTATGAATGAAATTAGGAACCCGATTTAAAATGCTAATTGTGTGCTTTTATCTAGTTTTGGTGCTATCCAGCAAACCTCACTGTAGCTTAATTTGAAATTTTTCTTTAATTTCTAAGGAAATATGGTATTCGGCAGCTTCTGATACAGTATTTTATGAGTATTTAAATTTCTAAAGACAATGCAAGTTTTTATCGTTTCTTTACTACTACTAGCAGAATTTATTGTCATACTAACCACATTCCGATTAACTAGAGAGCTTAAATTTTAACTTGACTTCAATGTCTGATGCTAATAAAAGTTACAAAGTAATGCAAGCAAAAATTATTGCCACTTTCCAGCGATAATTATCGCCAGTCAGTTGTCGGCATTATGCAAACGGTAAATGCAGACAACTTTCTGTCTTAAATTACCAGACAAAATGTTTAAAAAAATTTTTTTAAAATAGACTAAACGAAATAAAATACAAAACATACGATACGCATTTTTCATAATAAACTTCAAGTTGTTATGTTGTACATCTATTGAAGGTTTCAAAAAGATAATATTTTTAACCAAGATTAGATTTTTCAAAGAAATCACAAGCATGTTTCCTCCAAGTTTGCATAGCAGTAACAAATTTAAAAGCCTAGATAAATTAAGATAAATAATGGGGATATTAAAAATATTCCCGAAACAAAGGTGGAACTTTTTGTGCAACGAAGGCGAGAGTCATATTTTACCTACTTCTAATATGCTAAAAAAAATTATATTAAATCAATTAAGGTTATTTATGGCTTCAATTAAGATTACTCAGAACATAATAATCGATGAAAAGACAATTTTTGCCGAGAATGTTGGAGAAATGATTCAGTTCGTTATTTTTAGAGGTTACAAGATGTATTAAAATAATTTTGTGAGCCTAACATATTAGGAATAAAATATGCGAAATAAAGTTTAAGTAATTGATTCATATCGAATGTTATCAAGAAAAAGTAAATATGATACACAGCCTCTACGAAAGAACAAAAAATAGTTAGTGAACAATAATATGTTACACAATAACATGTCAGTGCACATGCAATAGATAATGGTAGGAATAATTCGTTCTCCAGTACTATAGTTGCTTAGAAGGAGATAATAAGTGTCTCGTCGTATTAAAACTATTTCAAGGTATACACTGCGCGCAAAAGTTGTTCCACAAAATGTCAAATTTGACAGAATGTAGAATTCCTTGTTTTTCTTATGAGCTCAAACCATATTTTACCCTTTCAAGACCATTTTTTCTTTTCCAATAAAAAGTCAAATTCGGATTTAAATAGATTAAATTTTTAAAAAAACAATACGCTGTCTAAATAAAATTAAAAAATTAGCTATTTGAGCAATGGGGAGGGGGCTCAGACATATGGGTCAACCTGATTTTTTTAACGGGACACATATCGCTCATGGGCTTCAATAGCGGCGCAACTCAAAAAAATCATGTTTTGAGATAAGTGGGTTTAAAGTTTTCATTGCTAAGGAAAATGCATAAGAAATGCTTTGATTTGCTTAAACAAAAATTACCTTCAAGTTGAATTATGAGTTGTGCTAGTAATGCTGCTGAAAAGAATGTGTATTTTCCTATTTACACCTGTTCTTAGTCCAAAACGCGTGTTTTTTGAGTTTTGCCACTATTGCAGCCCATGAGCGATAGGTCCTATTGGTGTTTTCGTCTGCAGAACATATTATTATGGAATTATTAATATATTATAATCTAATCACTTCAAACCACTGATATTAATTTAGGTTAATATTAAATTCTACAGAAAAATATTTTATTTGTCACTTAAATAATTTATAGTTATGAAATTCGTTTTTTTCTGCGTTGAAGATAAACTCTTCTACATGGCTCAATTCAAAACTATAATTTTTAAGAGATACAGTATTTATCTTTTAAATTTAAATTACAAGATCAATTATTAATAAATTTTTTGAATAGGAAAGGAAAAATGGTTTTTTCAAACTACTTTTTTGGATTTTATATACATGTCTAAACATAATTTTATTTTATGTCTAAACGTAATTCCGATAATCCAACTATTTTTTTTTATTATTTATTAGACTGTTTTTTTATAATTAATAAAAATCCCGAAATATATTTTTATTTACAATACTAGAGCGTCAGAAAAAAAAAGGCCGATATGCACCAAAGGTTTATTGAAATTTAATATTATCAAAAAGGATTATTCTCATAATTTTATGAAATAATAGTTTTTATAAACATTTGATACAATTATTTTAAGTGTTTTTATTTTTTGATAAATTATTTTAAGTGTGAACAAAAGTTTGATTTGCCAAGGTATATCGAAATTAAAGATCAAAAACGCAAGAACAATAAAAGGGAAAACAATCCCCCCCCCCATAAATATTTCTAAAATAAGTTTTCATGCCTTAAAATTCATAAAAGCAAAATTATAAAATAAATGATTTAACAAATATTTCCAGTTACATTTATATTTTAATTAATTGTATCCTACATTTTTATTTTTTTTAAAAGTTTAAAAACGTGAACAGTTGTAATAATTAAAAAAATATATATCTAAAGACGCAGATTGTTATGTTCGGAGAAATAAAAAGAAAATGTTCTTTTTTTAATTAATGAATACAAATAACAGAAAATATCTTGTAAGAAAGAGGAGTTCAAAATAAGAAATGAAAATTAATTAAATGAAAATAAGCAAATCGTAATGCACAGAAATTTCACAAAATCATCTAGAGAAGATTAAGTGTATTAAGAATTCCTGATAAAATTCAACCTTACACAAATAAATTAGACTCTTTCTTTTTATGTAATTGAATTATTTTAATTGCTTTACATTTGATTTTTTAATTCGAAGAAATTTTGTGATGAGAGAATTGAAAAGGGCCCTTTTTACTATATATTGTTTTTAATTATTTTTTATTAATATTTCAGGAAAAAAAAAAGACTTCAGGAGCGGGATGTTTTTATTTTTCGACAATTAGATTTAGTGAGTTTTTAATTTCTAGTGCAAGATTCAAGGAAAGTTATAACACCCCTAACTTGTACTAAAAGTCTCCTTTTAGTTTTGTGTAGTTTACATCTAAGTTATAGCCAGTGGTCGGAAGTAACAAAACTACTGTAGTCGCTACCTTTTTCCATCCTTTGAAGTGTAGTGCTCTGCTTTTTGAAAGAAGTAGTACTATAGTGAGTAGAGCGATGCAAAAAAAAAAGTAGCTTGTAGCGATTCCTGGAAACTACTTTTAACATTAGTTAAGTAAAGAGGCAAAGTTCAAATGCAAACGTTTTTTCGAATCTGATTGGTGCAAATCCTTTGCGGGCCCATCAATGCACGCAAAGAGAATGTCTCTGTGTCCGAGCGTTAATAAGATCTAGATGCCAACTGCTCCGGACACGCCAAAATAATTATAAAAATGGTAAATAACTACAAAGTAAATTTTGCAAATATTTGACTATTTTTGCTTGCTTTTTAAGGGTATAGCATGACATAAGTACTTAAACTGAATTCGTATACATTTCACACTTTCATCTGAAGATGTGCCAATGTGCACCTGGAATAATGGCGGTGAAAGACACGAGTACCTTGAATTGAGTTCTTATACAGTGTACCTGTCCGCGAAGCGGACACTTCTCACTTTCATCTGTGGTTGTGCCCGTGGGCACCTGGAATAATGGCGGTGAATTGCAGAGGCGGTGGTCAGATTAAATCTGCATTTAATCTTTACGCATTAAAATCTCAATTTAGTGTGTTGGTCACTTCTGGGTCAGGGATCAGGACGAGAAAATTAAAGCAAATTTTAATTAAAGTAAATTTTGCAAATATTTGACTATTTTTGCTTGCTTTTTAAAGGTATATCATGACATAAGTACTTAAACTGAATTCGTATACACTTCACACTTTCATCTGAAGATGTGCCAATGGGCACCTGGAATAATGGCGGTGAATTGCAGAGGAGGTGGTCAGATTAAATCTGCATTTAATCTTTAAGCATTAAAATCTCAATTTAGGGTGTTGGTCACTTCTGGGTCAGGGATCACCCTTTTGATCCTTTCCCTGAAGTGGTCTAATTAAATCTGAAGTAGACATGAGAGCCATTAAGTGATGAATTATACAAGCCTACGAGTTATTTAGAAATAGTAGTGGATCTACTAAATTGAATTTATTAAACCAAGAATTACAATTGATAAACTACCTCTTTAAAATATATAATTGCAGTCGGGAGCAAGTTGGCATCTCTGGGTCTATGTCCGATGCTCGGAAAAATCATTGCGAAATCGGTCGAATTGTTCCTGAGAAATCTAATGCTAAATATCTGACGTTTTTGAAATTCGATTTCACAGGAACTATAAAATACATTTATGTGCCTGATTTCGCAACTTAAAATATTGACTGCAGTAATTAATTAGTATATTTGAAGCTGCCCTCTCAAACCATTAAGATTGAGTCCTATAATTTGAAGATCCGATTAGATAAAAAGTCATTCAGGGTAGACCGCTTTTTGATTTTATTTTTGAGTTGCATAAAACACTTTTATTACTTTTCTGAAACGTTCTGGTCAAGACCACTATATTATAAACAATTTTCAAAATAATATTTCACCAATTAAAGTAACAATCTAGTGTGCTATTTCTATATAAAGTTAATGAAACAAGAGTCAGTATTGAATCGAATATGGGATTTAATGTCTCAAGGTCCATAAAAGGACACGTTGTAAACAATACGTTTTAAAACGGATTAAATTGAAGGTAGGGTTTAGTGTCACAAGGTCCAAAAAAGAACATGCTGCGCCAAACACATGGTTTAAAGACAGAGTAAAAGGTAAAGTAAAATCAAATAAGATAACGAAAAATCTAGAAAATATTAAAATCTATGTATATCACCAAAATCAAAATGGTAAGTATAAAATGTATGGTGAGTATAAAACAATTATATGCAACTTAAAATTTCAATAGCGCATAAAAATGCAAATATGTTAGGATGATGATTTTTATCTAGCAAGTCTTTTATACATAAAATCGTGCTACCAAAAAAGGTAAGGCGATGTTAGTTAAAACACGAGCAAGTGATTAAAATATGATTAATTAATAGTAAAACGTTACAAGTATGGCATTGGGTAGGCGGCTTTCTGAACAGCAAATGAAGATGAGTCAGCCGAGTAGGTCCTAAACGTAGATGGGTGAGTAAAACTGGTTAAAAGTTTCAATACACACCACTAATTTAACTTGCATTGGTGTTTAGCTGTTACTAATTTAAAATACAAGTAATTGATTAATGATACATAGGAATATAATGCCCTTTAAACAGACAATTATAGTTTTTATGAGTTAGAACTTAATTTTTAGAAAAATTTTTCTGCGCGGAAGAATCCAACGTTATGTATTCAAATAAAAAAAAAACAATAAAAAAAAACTCAACAGCATTCCATGCTCAAACCAATATATAAAACAAGATTAATTGATCAGTGTAAACTTTGGCTCTAATGTTTTAGATAAACAGCACCAAGACAAATTTAAAATCAATCAACAAAACAGATAAAAATGAAGAAAAATACTCTCCTCATCTTCCTCTGACCCACATGTACCAGAAAAAAGATAAAATCAATGAAAAAAAAACAGAAGATTGAAAATAAATTTCCGGAATATGGAAAGAAAATTATAGACTAGCCTGGGGAACTTATTAATAGCACCAATTCAATGCACGTATAACAGAAACTAATATCAATAAGCTTGAACAAACATCTTTCAGTCATTACCTGTGGATGTAATTGAATGATATTGTAATGAAATATTTGAAACCAAAACTCTTGCACCGCCTAATTTTTTAAATAAATTATATAATAGTAAATTTACGAAAAATAAAAAATATTTTGTTTACAAAAGTAGTAGAATGGAACTTGTTTGGAAGTCCAATATTTTCGAGTTTGAAGCAAACACTTTTCTTTTCCCCTCAAACAATGTTATCATGTTTAACAAATACAACATAGTTGAACACAAAAAGAAAACAGAAAGAAACGGTTTTCTAATAAAATGAATGTTTGAAATATTCTAAAACATTTGTTCTTTGCTGAAGGATAAGCTTTAGACAGATTTTTTTTTAAGAAAAAAGAATTGTCTTCCTGGGTGTGCATACAACAATGAAATTGATTCTTAAAGAAAGAATAAGAATAATATGTATGAGTGTGTATGCTTTTGTTCAAAATATATGCATTTTTATTTTAACGATATATATATATATATATATATATTTCATTGTTCCCTTAAACTGTCAGGGTACTATTTATCTTAAAATACAAAAAAAAAGAAATACTCACACATTATAAGCGTAAATATACGAATGCGTCATGTGGAATTTTGACATAAAAGTCATGTCTTGGCTATACCGCGCCTAAAACTATGTCGATGTTAAAATAACTAAGTTAAGCTTAATGTAACTATGTTAAAATTAAAATAAGTTTGATGTCTTTGATCTTGATAAAAAGTTGTAAAATGGTTTGCATTTAAAAAGGAGGTTTGAATCCTAGAATGAAATTCTAAAATAAATGTCCTGATTGTCTGTGGTTTGTCAATTATTATATCTCATAAAATTGAATATCCATAGCCAAAGTAGTGCTGTTTTTGAAATATGAATTTTTTGCATTGAGTGAGAAAATACATTTATCATTGTTAAAGGTTCGTTGCAAGTTGAACATGTTGGAACAGGTTCATTTAACAGAAAATGTCTGTGCCATAAACGCGTGTGCTCAATGCGCAGCCTGTTTTGGTAAATATAAGGAAAAAGAGAATATGTTGTAAGGGTTATATAGAATTACAATCATCCTACACAATTTTTAATTTCCTAATTCTTTTTCCCTGTTCTAAAAACAACACTTTAATTGCATCTTTTTGTTTATCTCTCTTTTTAACTACAGAGCATACTGTACACAAACTTGAAATTGGATTTTATAATTAGAAGGGTTGTCCAAATAAGTGATTGCGGCAGATATAGATTACGTTACCTAGAGTAAACGAAACATAGAGAATATTCTAGAAAAGTAAAGCTTCTATCGTTACTGTATTTCTCACGCTATCAAAAGTGTCTACATTTGCTTTAGAAAATTCTTATAAATTTAGTTCAACATTTAACTTTTTTAGTCCCGATTTTAATCCAGTTGCTATCATTTTAACGAAGTCGCGTTGATTTAGGTTGTGCTTTTTTTCCCTTCCTGTTTTCATTCACTCCTGTTTTCGAAAGTTTTTGCAACAGTTTATTTCTTTTCGCCATTTTCAGTTGAATTCTAAAGAAATTCATGCAAGTTTGGTACCTCACGCCATTAAAATGTTACCAAAGATAAAAGAGACAGCCAAGGATATTAAAAAAACAGAGCACTACACAAAAAATTGTTGCCGTTGATTAGTCGATATCGTTGCGCAATTTCCCATTATGGTGATCAAAATTGGTAGCTTAACCTATTCCTTACGGCTGGTACGACATGTGGACCACATGTGATGGTAGAACATAGTACACCGTAAGCAAAGGGTTAAGTCATAAACGTTAAAGTCATAGAATTTTTGTTTCTTTATGTTTAAGGTTTATGCCAAAAAGGCCACAACCACCATCGTCTCGAAGGAGAAAACTGAGCTCTGTATCAACGAAACTCAGCCACATTTATGTATCACGATCATTCAAAATTACCTCTATGGAATGCGAATGTGTCAGCATAGCCATGGATTGAATTGAGGTAGGGTTTGTGGCACAAAGTCCTAAAGAGGAAATCTTGATCCAAATACGGTAAAAAAACGTTCAAATGCCAAAGTGCATACAATGCTTAAATTGTCGTACAATTATAACTGATAAAATAGTATAAATAAAATTTTATAAAAGGAATAAAAATAGGATATAAAGTATGAATAAAATCCGATAAAAGGGATAAATACAATATAAAATACACGAAATAACTGAAATGGTACGAAGGTGATAAAATGCTTTCAAAAGTGAATAAAATTGAAAACGCATTAAAACATTTATATACAGTTAAAAAATACCAACAGCGCGTCAATACTCAAAAATGTTAGAATGATGAATGTCATCCAACAAATCTTGCATGCATAAAATAGAACTTCCAAAAAACGTTAAACGATGTCGGTTAAAACAAAGAAACGTTATTAAAATGTGATGAATAGTAAGGAGTACGTTACAAGTATTGCATTAAGGAGCCTCCAAACAGCAAATGAAGGTGTATTAACCGGGAGTGATCAATTCGAAGACGGGTTAGCTTCATGTCTACACTATGCATGCACAGGTAAATGGTCTAAATCGGATTTAATACTAGTTTATTAAATCGGATTTAATGCTAGTTTATTTAATGCAGTTTATTTAAAACTTTGAGGTCCCACTATTGTTGCCATATGATGATATTGAATAACCATGGAGGTATTTTATCTGATATCTATTCCATACATAATCTTATGCTGCGTACTTTATAAATCAATAAAAAATTACAACTTTTAACTGAAAAAGGCCAAAGAAATAATTAACGTCAATCAATAAAATATTAAAATAAAAAAATATCACCGGAAGAAAAAATTGTCATTTAAACAACCTATATCTTATGCAAAATTGACTAACTCAGATTGAATTATATAACCAAGATCGCTAGATAAAAGTTTCTAGATCGACAATCGATATTAAAATCGATTCTTGTACGTCTAATCTTTTTGCAAACTTATTAATACAGGTTATTGTCTGGATGTCCACACCAAAAACTAATCTTTAGATAGTTGCCAAGAATTTTCTTTATCATAATGTGTTCCTTTTGGAATAGACATTTACAAACATTTCCTCTTGTTTACATTTCTTTTCTTTGATTACTTCAGTGTAGATCAACTACAAATTCTAATACATAAACGAACTATTAATGTAGTCATGGTAACGGTATTCAAATAAAGAAGTTCTTGATAATCCGATATTTCTCTTACTTTGTATTTGTTTGCATATTGTCTCGTAATAGCATTAGTTTTTAATATCAACATTACCATGTCTCTTAAGAGCATTAGGGAAACCCGTTTTGTCTTGCACGTGAATAATTAATGTTTTATTCAAAAAGCATCTTGTAATTATGTATTTACCCGAAATATCTTTCTTCCAAAAGTGAATTCACGAAAATAACTTTAATAGATGTTATAAAACTTTTGAATGAATAGTTATAATTACGATTGTATCTTGACGAAGGAATGCCCATTAGCTTCTAGTCATGGTCATATTCTGTACAAATGCATAATTGTAAAGTTCAATAATAAACTTACAATTTTCTCTTTGTATCATAAATTGATATAATTAATTAAACACAGTGATTTTCTAAATCTTTAATTTATATTAATCTTATATTTTGAAAACTAAAATTATCGAACAGAAACTATAAGGTATGTATAAAATACTTAATGCAATTAATAATTGTCTTCATAATGAAAAAGAATTTTATATTTAAAAAAAAGAGGAAGTCTTATAAACATATACCATTCAACATTTAAGGAAAGTCAATTAAGTTTAAATAATAATGTTCATCGGGATTTAATTTTTAACAAAGTTTACGGGTATCCGATTTATTTCAAAATAATTTCACAAATTTGCACCACGAAACTTATACTTTATGGATAAAGGTGGATAAAGTTTTAGCGTTTCAAACGACACTAAAACAAAATTTCCCAAATTTGCACCACGAAACTTATATTTTTGGACAAAAATATTTATACTATGTCCTAAAATTCTTTACTTTCAATCTCTAAAGGGGCATTTTAGCTGCAACTGGATTATTATATTTTTTTAAAAACAAGACACCAGAATCTCTAGGGATCATTTTTAAAAGCAATATTTACCACTATAAGGCAATTCTTCTTTAAAGAGGTATGATACGCTGTGATGTGCACAATTATTTAATCTGCTGATTTTACATGTTTTTATTCACAATCGAAAGTAAAATCTGGCTTTAAATAACTTGTTTTTTTGTTTTTTTAAATCACCAACTGAAATCAAAAAATACTTTTTTTCTCTAGTATGTAACTAGTTATCACTTTTGTGTAAAATTTAATACAACTCTAACTTATCTATTATATAAAACAATATATAAAATAAAACAACAATATTAAGAATTATATAAAATAAAATTTGTGTCTTTATGTTTACTAAGCTTTTTTGGGGAAAGGGAATTGAAGTGTAGCTATTCTCAATCTTTCTATTCTATTTCAGTAGTACCAGAATTGTTCATCACGACGGGAAAAAAAAGACTTCTGAATTGAAAAATAATTAATTTTGCCAGATAGTTTCATAACCTGATATTTAAACAGTTTTAATTTATGCGAAATTGAAAGGTTTCAGGTAATTTTCAAAATTTTACTGCAGTATTTCAATTATTTTTAACACTTTTACAAGACATTTAAATTAAGTACATTTAATCTTTTTTTTTCTACTTCATACGCAATAACTAAGTGATGGCCCATCCCTTGAGTAATTGATTCGTCCACATTTCTGAGATAAAAAATTAAATAAATATGAAAAGAAGAAGTCATTTTACTAAGCTATGAAGAATTCAAGTAATTTTACAGCACTAACTATAACATTTGAGCAAGGGATGATCCTTTTTGCGTCTTTTTGAGGAACGTAAACATAGCCGTGAAATGGAAGACATATTTGAAACATTAATTTTTTATGAAGCAACAGAAGAAATAGCAGTAAAGCAGTTGCATACTTCTGCTTCTGTCAGAGATTTATAATAAGATTAGAAATGAATTGGGAAATGAAAAAGTCAGAAAATTAATATATTTTTTTAAATGAAGTCCATGACTTAATTACTTTTAGAAAATGTTAAAGGTAGTATTATCTGAAGTATTTGATGGCTTTTCTTTGAAGTGTTCATAACTTCTAATCAATATTACAAAAGCATAAGTAAATATCTTTTATACTGTTTTCTCAACAAGTTCTCCTCATGTTAAAAATATCCTTTCTAGTTTAATTTTATCCAGAATCTTAAAATTAGTGATAAATTGTAAACTAATAAATGTGTATTTATACTCGTAAATTGAAGAACAATTCATTTTACCAGACAGATAATTTCATATTGCGATATTTAAACAGTTTTATTATAAGTAAATTTGAAAGAAAAACTATTTTTCAATTCAACAAAGGCTATGTAGACTAAAGCAAAAAACAACGTGAATAATTTTATGTACTTTTAAAATTTTATTCTTTAATAATCATTACTTTACATCACAATTGCATGGAATTTATGTTTGTAAAAATTAAATATTCTAAAAGATAGTTAACAGTCATATAATAGAAATAAGAAAATACAATTTAAATCCCGATTTAAAACAAAACTTAATATTTTTATAAATTTATTAAGTTTTTGTTTTCGAAGTTACTTGTAAAACTGTTCACCTTGCCGGTACTTTTGACTTTGTTTTATGATTTTAATGGCAACAGAGAACTATGGGGTAGTTCCGATACAAATGTTCGAAGGCATCAAAGTGAAGACACTTACTTTCATGAACCAGCACAACCTTTTCATTGTATTGATCAGGCTTTATGTTTACCTGCGCTTTTACTCTTTATACAATTTTCAGTTGATAATGATCTTCATAATGGCCCCCTATCATCGTTTCATATTCATATACTGCATCTATCACTACAATCTTGATACTACATCTATCACAACAATCTTGATACTGCATCTATCACTTCATCTGATTGGAGCTTTTTTCGCCCAATATTTTTCTTTAAGATTATCCGTTCTAAGCTCAATATTTTATTTTCACGTAACTTGGTTATTGCTCAGCTTTCAACCCCTAAACCAGTTGGTTTTAGAGGCAATGAGAGCCTTTATTTGACATGGTGAGCTTGTTGTCAAATCAAATTTTCTTGATATATCGACTCTTTCTTTTAATCATTATAATAAAGTCTTCCCGACTTAATTTTCATTTTCAACGTCACGATTTTAGTCTTTAAAAAATAAATAAAAAGAATTAATAAATTGAAAACACTATCTTTTTTAACAAGTTTAATAATATAATTTAGTCTACATTTTTCATAAGTTTATTTAATAAAATTTTAGTTCATTAATTATCTCAGCTAAAGATTCAGATCTAACATTTAAAAGTTTAATTTACAAATATGCTTTCATAAATTCACATATTTCAATTTTAAAAAAAATAGCTTTCTTCAATTTTAATTCAATTATATCAAATTTTTACCACATCCTATGTTTTCGTCTATGCTATTTAAATTTATCATGGTTTCATTTTGGATACAAATTTCAATTCCCTTGGTAATGGGTTTTATTTAGCTTTTTAAAAACATAATAAACTAAACTTACGTTTAAAAGTACTCTAAGCATTACTTTGTTACATTTAAAATAATATATCCTTTTTACCTTACAAACATAGCTACAGTTACATAAATACTTAAAAAGTGTGAAAAAAACTATGTTATTCTTACATTAATAAAGTTTTATGTCTTCTTAAAAATGGCTACAAAATTCACCTTATTATTTTTTACATAATTAGCGCCGAATAGGATTATTAGTCATAACTTATACGACAACATTTCTCTTTATTATAACTAAAACTTATTAAATTATTTGCTAGACAATATTTTTCATATATCTTGTTAATTTAATGGTAAATTTTAAGTAATGTCTAGGAACTAATTTGAAAGATATTTATTTATCACTCCCAGACGACATGATTGCTTGAGTTTTCTAAATAAGCATTCCCCATCTATTAAGAAGTTTTTCGAAATTCTCATATTTTAATTTATATGACTTTAAATAAATTACTTTTTAGAAATATGGAAAACAATAACTATTTATATTAATTTCATAAAATTTATTGACTAATTAATTTGTTTCCTGAAAACATAGTTTATTATGCTGGGCTAGTTCATTAATAAATATATTCTGTAACATACAATCTGTAATAATATAATCTGCAAAATAATAGAAATCAAACAATATTAACACTTGAAAGGCTGAAACTTAGTATGTATCTATATTGCCCCAAAGCAGTCAAAATGACTGCATTGTGAAAGAATAATGTGTAAAGAAATTTGTTTAAAATTAATTTTTAATAGTTTTTATACTATTTACAGTCATACAACAAGTTATTAATAAGTATTAACAATAAAAAAAAATCTACTTCACTTGGAAAAACAATAATTTATTCATTATTTGTACATTTTAAGCAAATGAAAGTGGAAATCTTTTTGTGTGTACATCTTCCGCAAACATACTTTTTACATTTTTCACAAATAATATTTGTTTTGTTATTGTGGCAAAATCGTATTCGACAAATTTTTCGTTTGTTAGAATATGTCGTATTTGATGATGTTGTAGTTGATCTTTGTGGGTCTTCATGTTCTGATGAATTTATCTTGCAGCTATGTAATCGGTGGAACGCTGTTCTGCTAATTGAAACAAGAAGTGTTTTCGTTGTATTTGTATTCCTGTCGTTTCTTTGTAAAGTATCCAAGCATATGTAGCAGCCAAATCTAAAATATTGAAAAATATTTGGAGGGGCCATCTACGAGAACTAGATTTTACTGTATATTTTCTGGCCATTTGATCCGCCATATTAACTCCAAATTTTGTTTTGTTATAAAATTGAACAGAGTCCGGTAATTTTTTTTAATTACTTTTGTCAATTTTCACAAATTTATGTCTGGAACTTAGAACAGCTACTCTTTTATTCGGTTTGCTTTTATATATTGTAAGGACACAATTTTGTGATTTATATAGCAGAGTAGAAAAACGAGGCATGTTATCCTTCGTTTGTTTGGCTGCTTTGGGTAGTTATCTTTTATTTCCTCTAATAGTTCCAACTAGTGTTGTTGTTTTTTTTTTTTTTTTTTTTGACCAATAATTTCGTCGCGAGTGACATGCTAGTGAAAAAGTTATCGGTCGTAATATTCCTTCCACAGCTTGTATATGGATCGACAAGTTTCAGAACAACGTGTTCACTGAGAAGCATTGACGATGGTCGTTGTTCATCTTCCCCCAAGTAAGGAAAACCATTCAAAACGCACTTGCTACTAACATCTGATGCAAGCCAGAATTTGATGCCAAATTTGCTGGGTTCATTAGGCATATACTGTATAAACTTACACCTGGCTTTTGTCGGAAATAATTTCTCGTCAACTGTTATATTTTGCCCTGGTTGATAGCAAGCTTGACTATTTTCAATGAACTTGTCCAATATTTCCGAAACAAAGGCAAATTTATTTGTTTGGAGGAGTCTACTTCTTTCGGTTCTTTTGTCAAAATGAATAAATCGTAGAATTTGCTTGAACTTATCTCTGGGTAGTTCTAAAAAATTCGAAACCGCACTTTGACTATAAATAACTCAGTTTTAAATTTTTTGCCTTAGGCTTCATGAGCATATAAAATCACAATAAATGCACGAAGTTCCGGTAATGTTGTTGTCCAATCGTACCCCAACATTCGGCGGCCTTCTTCCTCTGTGCAGTTTTTTATATTGTGGGGAGAGGAGTATTAGACCATGTCAGCCGTCATCTATGAAAAGGTACCCCGAGACACAGAGTCGAGTTAACATCTCTTATATACTAGTGAATTGTAGTTGTAATTTTGTAGTGGTAGATACGCTACAGTACTCCCCCACTAAAATTATATCTGTGATAGAATTCGATGAACGAATACCACTAGTTGATTCATTGCTGTTTTGTGAGAAGCCGGGAGAGCTGTATTAAGATCACCGTATTTTTTTTGAGTGCTGAATGTGAGAGGTGTATTAACTTCACTGTCGTAGTCGCTCCTATGTTGCCGTTAGCAGTCGAGTAATCACAAGTATGCAAGCCGACGTTGTGTGTGATCGAGACGAGACTGAGTAGCAGCAGTGCGAGGAGGTGGATAATGTCGCAGTCACAAGTCACGCAAGTCAACTGTTCAATGTGGATCATTCATCGAAGTAGGCGTTACTGCCAAGGTAGGCGTGTTCACATCACGTCCAAAGGTCACCAATGTGGGGATCAGTAGTTACAGACCATGTCAACCGTCATCTATGAAAAAGTACCCCGACATAGAGTCGAGTTAACATGTCTTATATTCTAGTGAATTGTAGTTGTAATTTTGTAGTGGTAGATACGCTACAATATATTCGATAATATAGTTATCTATTATCAACGAGATGCATTAACAAGATTATCTGCCATAATGTTCTTTTTTGCGTAGCCTGTTGGCCCTTTCACACCCTTGAAAACACAAGTAGATGGTAACCTTCCAGGAATACCACCTACGTCAAATTTTAACCACACAGCACCATCGGCAGCTGTTTCGGTCTCCTGAAAGGTGTTTTCAGTTTCTTCATCAGAGTCTGAACTACTTAGCACCTTACACCTTTTCCTGAGCACTTTGATGGCACTTTCATTTACATCGTTGGTAATGGCCTCTTCAGCATCAGATGTCTCACTTTGAATACAATCCGATTCATCTTCAGATGATAGTTCCCTATTTGTTGCATCTGATTCTATATTGGAACACTCTTCACCTATGTTCTTTAGCTTTTCCAATTCCAAGCTCTTCTATTCGACTTTTCTTTCATGAATTTAGGGTGCAAAAGAAATAAACTGAATAACGTGTTAGAACGACTGTCACTGCATAAAGCAGGTCTATCCAAAGTCGACACGTGCGCAGCTCGCGGTTCTCCCACTCTGTAAAAGCGTATCGATTACAGTATGTGATCCTACAGTCAGTGATCCTCCTTTTCCTCTGAACTACGTTGTAGCGCGTAAAGATTAAGGCGTAAAGATTCGAATAACAAGTACTACTTTAGTTATTAAACAACTGCAACTTATCAAGTGTATTTTATTTTATTTTATAACCGTCGTTGAACAGCCGACCCAATTTTGGGTTTACGACTACTAATGTTCGACTACGTAGCCTTGTAATTTTGAACCAATCCAAAAGACAAGGAAATTCCTGGATCATCACTCCCAGTGGTTTGATTTGTTATGGGAACATGGAGGACTTTGAGACCCGACAGATTTAACGTGAATCAGTACTTAGAGAGTCTTCGGCCGGCGAGGATCGAAGCCACGACCCGGGTTGGACTTCAGGAGTCGTGGGTTCGACAAACCAGCCAGGATACCCCGGTCCAACTTATCAAGTATATGCCCAAATCGACAATTTATTATGAGCTTGTACGTTATCATGTGACGGGAATCAAAAAATGTATAAACTGTTATTCCAATCCAGAGCTGAACTGGTCATATAAGAAATTTACTCAATTCAATAATAAAAGTCATTTGATTATTTAAAATTTCTCAAGTAGTCAAAATGACTGCTTTTGGGCAATACAGAGGTATTACACATATATTTTTACCAGAAGTGAAGGAGGGGGAGGCAACTACAATGATTAATAAACGCATTTATATGTTGTACAAAAAATCACAAAATTCTAAGAAGCTGCATCATTATATGCATAATTGTTTTTCTAATTGAAATTGAAAAGCAGTCAAAATGACTTCCTTAGGGAATCTAGTGTTAATAAAGAATTAAATTTTGTTATACAGGGTGATAATAAAAAAACTTTATCAACATAGGACCCTCTTGAGAGCATACTGTTTAAGTGAACGGAATAAAATGTTATATTATACTATATACCACTACGTGGTCATCCACAACACTGAAAGCAATATAACAACACAATTAATACAGCAAAAATAATTTCAATATGTTTTTATCGTTATTATATGTCTTTATCAGAGCCTTTACGTTATTAGATTAAGAAAAATAGTTTTTTAGTAGTTCATCCCATCATAATAAAGATTAGATAACTGTATTCAAAATTATTTGGCATGATGCTGTTCCTGAAGGCCAACTTATAATAGTCAAAAATTAACACAATCACGTGATTTTTTCCGGTACTTATCCCTTTAGAGGGATCGTAAAAAACCTCTTATCACAATATCTTTATAAAAGCTTCCTAGTATTGATGGTGTTTTAATAGGTATTAAATATACTAATATAAAACGTTGTACCTACATTAGTATCTTTGGTTTCTATTAAAACTGCACCTATTGCCATAATACTAGTAGTGCTTACGGCTAAAATTAATTGAGCATCAATAATAATATGGATAATTTTTTATATGCCTCCTAAACAAATTAGAGCTATTCCTCAATTAATTTCACTTTATAGTATGTACTTAGAGTATGTAGCTGTTTGAGTTAGTTCAGTATATTTTTGTTTTGTTCAATAATATTGTGATTTTTTGTATTTCTTTTAAATGAATTAGTATCATTTCTCCATTAATTTTAAATCCAATAAGTAGAAATTTTATTTTTTATTTCACTTTATACATATTACCAAAATTAGTTAAGCCTCATTGAAGTCAATAATACTATAGCGATTTTTATGGTCCCCCCTAAAGAATAAGTACTTTTTCTCAGTTAATTTTGATTTTCTAGAACATAGCTATTTTTTTCAATAAATTATTACTTAATAACAAATTTAATAAACAAGATTGGCGTCATTAAGAGAATGGCTATTTTTATGTTTTTCCTAATAACGAATCAAAACTACTTTTCCCTTATTTTCTTTCCAGAGGATCATATGCCGGCAAAGTTATTTTATACATAACTTATTTTTTTCTTATTTTAATTGAATACAAGTGACGTCATCTTAATTAAATCGTGTCATTTGACAATTTAAAATCAGATTCGGCAGACACGCGTGACGTCGCTTGCATGTATTCAATTAAATCTGATTATAATCACGTGGTTAAGCTTAATCACTTCAATTTTTCTCTAGTTGCATTAACCAATTCCGTTGAAATTAAAGTTATTTTAAAAATTCTTTATATAAAATTTCCATTAAAACAGTGAAGAAAATTATTGCTTATGGTTATTATTTTAGTTTCTACATTTTTTTTTCTATACTATTAAAAATAGAAGTTTTTGTGGAAAGAATTTTTTTTCTGTAAAAAAAATTAAAGCTGTTCGACATTCTTAAAAAATTTATTCCATTCACTAGCCTTCTGTAAAGGAAAAAATAAAGTTTATCTTTCGATTTAACATTTCTTTCGAATGTTTACTTAGAAATAAAGGGGAAAAAGTTATATGTTACGAAAGAATATCTTTTAAAATGTCGCTTTTTTTTGCCAAGTGCTATAACATTTTTATCTTAAAAATCCAGACAAATCAATGAATTAGGATTGAAACAAGGATTCTAATTACTTACGAATATCAAATTTACCCTCCCATTTAAAATATTTGACTTTGCCTAATAATTAAATGTCTCTTTTGTATGGAAATGTGAAAAAAAGTATAACTTCAGTCTTATTTTATTCTAACTTTTTTAACTGTGTTTAATTACTATAGTTTAATGAAAATTATTGACATTTTATAAGAAATTTGTGGTGGGACTTATCCTCATGGTTTAGATTAGCTCTAAACCATGTCCTTGAAATTGCAAAAATGTTTCTTTACCTTTGAGACAACCATTGTTGTTTTTAAAAAAAATTGACCCTCCTCAGTCCTGTTGAGGCAGTCCAGGATGCTGTGATATTGCAGCAATGAAAAAATTAGTCACAAGGCAAGCTTGAGTTATTGGGCGGGTTGCAGATGCCGGATAATGAATGACATGGGGGCTAGCTGCTAATAAGAATCGTTTGAGGACGAATCGTTTAATGACTCGGTGACTTCCATTTGCTAATGAGCCCCCGTGTCATGGTGGGTTAACACCACCATAAAAGAACTTGCTTCTTCCATCATGAAGAATGAATTCACTCCTTGGAACTAAGTTGGACTGTCGGTCTGCTTTTGCGCTCCATTTTGTTCTTTGACAGACGCTTTTTACCTATTTTCATGAAGATGTGCATTTTTCTTTCTAGTTTTGACATGAAATTACAGAGGCTATTTAGCTTTGATCCCTAAAACTTTGCGAAAAGATATTTTTTCGCAAAATAAATGAAAAGTATCTAATAGTTTTACTTAAAAAACACTTCTTGAACATTTCAGCAAAATCAAGATATACCCCTGCCTAACACTTAGAAAAACTGACTCTTAGTTTACAACTCCCCAATTTAAACGCTTTTCATTTTTTAAATTATTTCAAAATTTTGAATAATGCATAATTTAGCAGAAACTTATGATTACGGAAGACTTAATGTGTAACAAAAATAAAATCTCATTGAGTAATCAAAGCATAACTAAATTAGAACAAACAATCATCGTAGCATTATAGAAGAACAGTGTTCTTCAAAATTCAACTTGAAATATTATTACTCAAATTCTAGCACTATAAAGAATATCGATTGATTATTAAGTTATCAAATAATTCATCCGTTCACTGTTGTGAATATATTATAGTTCCTTAACAAATGAGAACATGTATTCTAACATTTTTCCATAGTATAATTGTATCTAATATAATTTTTCTGATATTTTATTCCTTTGATATTTTATTTTTCTATAAATTGTGATATGTCTGAAGCATTTGAAAACTTAACTTGCTTAAAAATGAAGTACTTGTTGGTTGTAAACATTTTATAATTGGAAAACCAATAGTTAAAATGGAGATATAAGGATATGGAATTCTTTTTTCCGAAAGAAAGTACTTTATTTAAAATGTATTGGTATTATCTTCCTAAAATAGTTACAGTTTCTCAAAGAAGTAAAATGCTAGATTTGCAGATAGGTTTACAAGCATGTATAAAACGATTTTGCGTATAAATTTTCCGTTTTATTTACCTTCAAAATACTGACTTCAAAGAATATTTTAAATAATATGCAATATTACATAATTATCGCTGAAAAATTTTTATTTTTAACTAGAGAAATTTATTCTAGTCATAGCAGAATGTATATTTTCGTCTTTAAATCACATATACTAAACTAAATAAATAAAGAGAATTTTCTCGCCACGTCACATAATCTAATTTCTCTTATGTGCCACTTTAAACTCTCTATACTATTTCTCTATCCATTGGCATTACTATAGTTATTATTCAACTTGTTAGATTAGGTTAAATATATTAAATAAATTAATTCAATAAAAATTAACTATCAACACAGTTTAATAATAATAAAACATAAAAGAAATTATATTAAGTTACAAGTAGAAAGACGAATAGGATTAGCGACAGCAGCATTTCAAAAATGGTGTAAGTTCATCAGTCAGCAAGATGGAATGAATGTTAGACAATTGACCTGTTGCCATTTCTTGAAACTAAGGTTTTAACACAGAGATGTTGCCATCTTATAGAAAAGTCATTTCCTTGAGGGGAAAGTTTTGTACTGCCACCTGGCGAGCAAAGTTCATCGCCATCTGGTGAGAAGATGATTCACGACAGGTTGTCTTAAGTAATAATTTAAGTTGTGTTAAAAAATTAGTTATACGTTTATTTATATTCACCTTATTCTCGACCATGTTTCATGTTCTCCATGGTAGGACGTAGTATTTGCAGAGGTTGTTTTAACTTCCGGTATGGTATAAGATTCAGGTAAAAGAATTTCTGCTGTTGTAAACCAAATTGCGTAAATCTGCATCTTAAATGATCATGTATTTGCATATCAATTCAGGATAATTTCTCAAAGTACCTTTTTTTACATCTTTATATGATATTTTAAAATTTCACAAAAAACATGGCACAAAAAATAAATCAAGAAAAACTAAGTAATCAGAGTATATACAAACAAATCCGGAGCGTCTAAAAAAGAAATAGTCTATTTAATGCTATGACGTCAGAAGAGGACCTCAAGACTTCCGGTAGCTTTTGTTTTGTTTTTTAGGATAGATGGTGAATAGAATAATTTAGTATTTATGTTACCGGCAAAGTTTGAAATCCGGCATTGTATATAATGCCTAAAACTAGTCGGTAATGTCTGAAACGATTTATATTTCACACATTTCCTAGGCATTCTACAGAATGCCAAATGAGAAACCGGCAAGTATAAAATACGTCTCTGATTCGTTTCGAATATCACTTGGCAAGGCTCGTGACTTATAACGCGTGGCTCGTGACTTTTAACTTGACAAGACTCGTGACTTTTGACTAATAACAAAATTATTTTTTTACTGTGCTAGATGGAAATGGAGGAGTAAGCTGTAGTATTAGAGACGGAGTCATGGTCTATAGACATGAAACACCGATTCGACAATGAACTGTGCAAAATGGGAGTTAACGCTGTAAAAACTAGTGTTTTCTTAACCGAAACTACTTACCAGAAGTTAATAAATGATGTACAAAAATCCAAAATACTACTAAGAAGGAACCCAGGGACATTGGTTGCTGAATCACTACGATGTGATGATTGTGAAAAACAAAAGTAAACTCATTTATCCTGTTAAAGAAGGCGCCAATTCTATACAGTATTACGTCACGGACAATGAGTTATTTCACGTACTTCATGAAGCTCATTTGTCTATTGGACACGGAGGATGTGTAAGAATGTTGAAAGAACTTTCAACCAAATATAAAAACATTACACGTCATGATATTGAACTGTACATCAACCTTTGTAAACCTTTCCAGAAAAAACAGAAAGGTATTAAAAAGGGCATTGTTGTGAAACCTATGGTTTTTTCTGAATTTTATTATATGGTTTAGTCTGAGTCAGATAGAGAATACAAATTTATTATGGTGTACCACGATCATCTCACAAAATTTGTGATTCTCAAATCTCTAACGTCAAAAAGAACTGAAGAAGTAGCCTACAATCTAGTGGACATACTCACGTTGCTTGGAGTGCCATCTATATGACAGTTTGACAATGGTAGGGAATTTGCCAATAGCGTGGTGACGAGCTTGAAGGAGTTTTGGTCAGCACTGAAGGTCCTCCATGGGAAGCCTCGCCATTCACAAAGCCAGGGTAGTGTCGAAAGAGCTAATCAAGATATCGAAAATATGCTTTGTACTTGGATGCAAGATAATAAATCTGACCGCTGAAGTGAAGGACAGCGTTTCGTGCAATTTATGAAAAATAGAGCTTATCATTCTGGGATCAAAAGAACACCATACGAAGTTCTTTTTGGCTGCAAACCTAAATTAGGGCTTACAACGTCTTTTCCACCCGAGGATGTTTTAAAAGACATAAATACAGAGGAGCTGCTAGAAGAAGTAATAGAAAGCGTCCAAAACAGGCGAAACTAATCAGATTATGCAAGAAAAAAAGCCTGTTTCAAAAAACACGCATACGATTATAGTCGATAATGGACTAAACCAACATGATGAAGGCATGCTTATCAAAGAGACTTTCGTTTCTGATACCTGTTGTGTGTGTTTAAAGGAAACAAGTGATGCACTTGCATGCAAAATGCGTCGTCAAAAAATTCATACCTTCTGTGGCCATGCTAGTAAAGGTGATGAAATGGATATTTTGTGCAATATTTGTTTCAAAACTGAAAATGCTATCGAAAGTAAAATAAACTCTAAAATCAATCTCGAAATACTAGCCAAAAAAATGGAAATGAATTCGTAAAAAAAATTTTCCACTGCTTGTTTGGGAGCTACAGTGCGCGTTCCTATTCCTGACGTCGACAAGGGGAGAGGTGATTCGCGCAATATATTGGCAGCTGTAATAAGTGTGACAGAGGATGGTTCCTATCGACTTGGAACTTTTGAAGGAATTTTAAAACAATAATATGGAAGACCACAGTTCACTTTATGCCCTAAGAACTT
Source organism: Parasteatoda tepidariorum (assembly GCF_982258835.1). NCBI lineage: Eukaryota > Metazoa > Arthropoda > Arachnida > Araneae > Theridiidae > Parasteatoda > Parasteatoda tepidariorum. The sequence goes on from NC_141763.1 coordinate 70,107,213, forward strand.
GAATAGAATTGAAGATATTCCTGCCCACGAAATTCCTCTCCGGTCAGTTGCAATTGCTCAGTCCAGTGGCAGCGGCCAAGGATTCGTCAAATGTATGTGTAAAACAAAGTGCCAAAATATGAAATGTCTTTGCGTGAAAAATGTAATGAAATGTAATTCAAAATGTCATTTAAGCCTGCCATGTTGCAACAAGTAGGTTAATTTCTTATTTTTTATATGAAAATTTTGTTTCCCTTAATAAGAAAGGCATAAATTATGTTTTGTACAACTTTCATTTTTCTTTACGCATTTTGAATAAATTTTTTTAATGCCACTCTCATTATTTTTTCAGAATAAAATTTTTATTTTTGAGAAATGCACATCATTTACAGTAATAACCTCATCAAGACGTTTTTTTCATAGTTTGCCTAAATAGCATTTGTCATTCTATAGAATGCCTTGGTATTATATACAATGCCTAGGGAAAGTATGTAATACTTCTCATATTTCATACCTTGCCTAAAAACGTCCGGTATTATATACAATGCCTAGGCATTCTATAGAATGCCGGCGTTTCAAACTTTGCCGGTAACATTTATATATATATATATATATATATATATATATATATATATATATATATATATATATATATATATATATATATATAAACTCCGTTACAAAGTAATTATTTAGATTTGTTATTAATCTTTTCTAAAATAGCTGCAGAAATTTGAAACATAAACAGTGCTGTAATGTCGTATACTGCCAAACCGATTATTGGTCACGCACTCTCCTTTTACGAGCAACAACGTATATATATATTATACGATACTGAAGTTGTGGATCGAGAGGTGCGCGAGGAAGTAGTACAGTACGTAATGGAGCACAAGGGATGAGTTTTCTATCTTATCTTGCTACAGAAATAAAAATAACTTTAATATTTCTGCTGCCTACCATGCTGAAATGTCCCGAATTCATACTTACGTATGCTTGTGTGATTTAATGGCTACCGGGCAAATATTATTACAAAAATTCAATACATTAAGAACTTTGACATGATCGCGGATATCTCTTGAAAATTGTTAAAACTGAAATTTAAGTATTTCCGCGCGAGCAAAGCCTCGGCCAACAGTAAGACAATAAAAAAAATTTGCTAATATATTGTTTAAAACAAACCTAAGTATTTAGGATTTGAGGGGGGGTGGTTAAAGAATTAAAAAATTTATATGCAGTTGTGTTGTGCATTTGGCTTCGTGACCATTAAAGGTTTATATGTTATATAAGATAATTTTGAAAGGGCCGACCAGGTGACCGAGTGGTTAGCGTGCCTGACTGCGGAGCCGATGGTTGCGAGTTCGAATCCTGCTCAGGGCATGGATCTTTCTTTCTCTCTATGTTCTATGTCCTTTCTGTGATTGTAACCCGCCCTATAAACGGGTTTGTGGTTGTGTGACGTGGCTTCGCCACAGTTGCCCACTGGGTAACACGAAGAGAGTAGCAGTTCTGGCATTAAGAGGCCATTGCGACAATACATCCCAAGCACCCGCCATTAAAAAAAGAAATAATAATTTTGAAAGGTGACCAAGCTGGTTAGTGTATATATGAATGATCACAAAAAAATAATTCTGGGGCAAAAACCAGACATGAGTATACCTACCAATGAATTTGGTTGTATACATATATATATATATATATATATATATATATATATATATATATATATATATAATAGAAATAAATAAAGTGTTTAGAATTTGAAATTTTCATTAAAATTTACATTATGAACAAAAAATAACATATTTGCTAATACGAAACTAAATACAAAACAATCATCGGGAGTATTGTGAATATTACTGCAGACATATTCAAATTTTGCTGCAGTACTATAATATTTAAAAAAATATATTATAATGCGTAATTCAAATACAAGCAGAATATATCACTATTGTGCTTCAACAATCGATAATCTTATAAGCGTGCGACAGTCATTTTTGGTTTAGTTATTTAAACGATATTTGCGAGGCATATAATTTTAAATATACGACAGTTTAATATATGACGTTCCTATAGATGTTATAAAAGAGAAATAATTGGAATTCTAATATTTTATTCCCCGAATAATTTAATAAAATTTATGATAAAATTTTAAACTGAAATAGAACTTAAACTGAACTTATTTAAATATGAAAAGAATATCTAAATAGTAATTCATTTTTAAATTTAAAAATGTCTAGTGATAATATTAGACAAAATATACTGTTAAAAGCAAACTGTTTTGCATAATTTGCTCAAGATGTGTGAAATTCAAATACCATCAAATTTCTAACAAATCATTCAAAACATTTTGTGTCAATGTATATATTGACTGCGCTTGAGCTGCCAGTACATAAAATCTCAATACAAGATATTCACTAAAAAAAAATCTTAGAATACAAAAAAAAGGGAACTATAAAAAAGGATTAAAAGATGAATAGTTGCCGAGTTTAAGATTTTGAATTAAAATTGGAGAGGAAGCGGGAAAAAACTACATAATATTTTTCTAAAATTCACTTAGTAATATTTTTCCAAAAAAAAAAGGAAAATGAAAATTTTCCTGTCACAATTGTAATTTTGTAATCTAATTTACATAATTCTCTTACGTTGCTCCCAAATTTTGGCTGTATTTTTTTCCGCCAGTGGCAACGTTTGCTTTGTTTTGTTTACGTTACTATTTCTCTTACAAGGCGACAAAAAAAAGCCTCATTACAACTTTCCGAATGGCAACGCTAGAAAATCGACCAATGATTGCCGCTAAAAATGTCACATGCCAAATCTAGCTGAGGTGCCTCAACATATAGCGCTTTTAAAAACGGAAACTGAAATAACCAGAGAGCATCAGCTGCGGCAATCTCATACTATTAAGCTAGGCCAGGGTTTCTTAACCTGTGGTTCATGGACCTCTTAGGGGTCCATGGGTCATATTATGGGGGTCCACCGACTGCTCCTATTTTTAAAGAAAGGTTGGATCAATAATATTTAAATAACATTGATCTTTTTTTTCTTTCTAAAAGGTGAAAATACATACATATTTGAAACTAGGTGATCGAGATACCCCAAATTCAGTACGGACTGCACACAGCCCTCTAATATCCCGGTCATATTTTCAACATCCTCCACTAACCGGCTTTCAATTTGCACCATCAGGGGCAACCTCCTGATGACGTCCGCTGTACTATTTTTATTACTCCCTATCAAGTTACGTACATTTGATCAGGGCTAAAGAGAATAGAAGGTCTAGTTCACTCCGCTCTTAGAACTGAAGCTACGATTTCCTTCCTCATGACGTCACTGTGTCCACAGATCTCGGAAGATCGCACGCAAAGATATTATGATAACTTTGCATCTTTCTCTTTTTAAAAATAAGTTAAGACTTTTTCTGGTTATTAGCTTTCAAACTTTACGTAATTAACACATTATTTCCATTCATAAACATAATTTAAAAAAACTTTCTTGGCCAAAATATTAAAAAAAATACCATTTTAAACTTATAAAAATATTTTACTAGTTGGCGAAAATGACACTATAAATACTTTGTTTTAAAAAGTTCAGTTTTCGACACTTTTTTTATCTACATATTCTTTCATAAGAATAAGTTGAGTTAAATTTAGAATCCCCGATTTTAAAATATGCCGTTAATAGCAATTTGTTCATACCTTATCATTAGGAAACATCAACCTTAAACGATAATTACTGAAACAAAATAATAATTTAGGTTCATAATGACATTAGAAATTTTACAATTGTTTATAGATATTTAAATTTACGATGGTATAATTTATAGATATTTAAATTTAAGAGAGTATAATTTAAAAAAAAAAATCATAAATATTAAGAATAATTACATTAAAAAATATGTTATGAAATTAGGAGAATTCCAACTATATACTATATATTTTATTTATCTTTTTTATTTACATTTTAATTTTCTTTGACTTTATCCATTTTTTTCACCTGCCTTTCTTTTTGAAGTAACGAGGCGGTTTCTATTTAGATAATGAATTTTTATAAACGTTCTTAACGACAGAATAAACGTATTGCTGTTTTATATTAACTGTGTCATTTCGGAATCCATTCTTTGTTCATTTACTTTAGAGAACACGAGGAAAATTATATTTTTTCCTTTTGTTTTTCTAACAAAATTTTTTCAAGTTGCAATCGCGCAAACTGGCATTTCGATAGTAGTTTTAAATTCTTGTAAATTCGCTGCAAAAACTGAGGAAAGTCATTATAGAAAATAACAAATGTCTTAGAATATGTCGCAAAAAGAAATGCTCCAATATTAGTTAAAGCTAGTAAGGCCGAAAGCTCCGTTCTTGAAGTAAAAGTGCCAGCTTTGCGCCAAAGTGACGTCACTAGAGAAAATCGGAGGATTGGCGCGGCGAGAGCTACTTCAAAGGAGTGAACCAGCCCTTCTATTCTCTTTAGCCCTGACATTTGACACCTTGTTCAGGTTACTAGATCTAGAATTTTTTACTAAGAACAAAGCCCAGTTTTTGAAATCTGGAACATTAGATTAACTTGGATTTTGCATACCACAAAAACCTCTGGTTGTGGCATATCTCAAAGTTGCATATCATATTGCTAAAACAAGAAACCGCATACTATTGGAGAGACGTTAATTAAGCCATTATCGCTGGAGATGGTTGAATTAGTTTGTAGATTGGAACAAAGAAAAAAAACTTGAGGCAATTCCATTTTCAAATGATGTGACACAATCAAGAATAGTTTTCTTGGAATATCTTAAAAAAGATCATCAATGACTTGAAAGTATCGCCATTTCCCTTTAGTATGCAACTGGATGAAACTACCGATATCTCGAATTATAGTCAACTTCTTGTTTTTGTTCGTTACGTGTCTCTTGATACTATCAAAGAAGAATTTTTATTTTGTGAGTCTCTTTTGTATACTACAAAGACAGTTGATGTTTTAGCAATGTTAAATGTTTTCTTTACCAAACAAGACTTCGGTTAGAAAGAAAAATTTCATTCACTTAGTACAGATGGCGCACCTGTGATGCTTGGCAATAAATCTGGTTTTGCCCTGTTGGTAAAAAAAAAAGTCCCCCAATGTTCTTGTTACTCATTGTTTTTTACATAAACATGCACTGGCTACAAAAACTCTTCCAACCAGCTTAAGAGAAGCATTAGCAAAAGTTATTAAAACTGTAAATTTTATTAGACGTAGAGCTCTTAATCATCGTCTCTTTAAAACGCTGTGTCAAGAAATGGACGCAGAATATGAGGTACTTCTGTACCACACGGAATTGCGCTGGCTGTCACGAGGGCAGGCAATTTTTCATGTTGAAGATCGAATTATCACTTGTTCTAGAAGAAAAAGATAACTCATTCTTCAAATATTTAAACAAAAAAGATTTCACCTATAAATTGGCTTACCTGGCAGATAATTTTAACCACATGAACAATATAAGTCTTTTAATTCAAGGACCTGATATCACCATTATGGATGCAACTGAGAAATTACAAGCATTCTAATTGAAGATGCCACTTTGAAAAAAATAGAATTCAAAATGAGATATATGCAAACTTTTAAATGTTGGACGAAGTGCTTTCTGAAAATGGATCTTGGCAAGATAATTTGTTACTGAATAACTTAAAAAATCTGTGAACACCTGGAAGTACTTCAAGTTTCATTGAAAAAATATTTTAATTTAGATGAGATAAAGATAAAAGATGAGTTGTGGATTCGTCATCCTTTTCTTTGTGATATTGACTGTATCGATGATATGAACCTTGCCAAAGATGAGCTTATTGATCTTAGAACTAAGTCCTTGCTAAAAATGGATTTCGATTCAAAAACACTCGGAGAGTTCTGGTCTTCTGTGAAAGAAGCCTACCCATTGCTTGTAAAGCGAGCTATTTCAGCTATAATTCCGTTAGCTACAGTGTATCTTAACGAAGCCGGACTTTCCACAGTTGTGACAATAAAAACAAAACATTGTTATCGATTGAATGTTGAACATGTTATGCTCGTTGCTTTGTCGAAAACCATCCCTCTATTCAATTTATTAATTAAGGAAAAGCATTAACAACCTTCAGGCTAAAAATTTAAAATATTTTGTATACTATTGAAATAATAAAATTAAATGCTAAAATAAATTAAATACTAAAAATTGATGTTTTTTTGCAATTTTTTTCCTCAGAGGGGTGGTCTGTGACTTCTTAAAAAACTTTAAAAGGGGTCCATTGTATCAAAAAGGACACTGAGCTAGGCAGTAGTGAGTAGTCTTTGTCGATAGATCTCTATTTTAGTATTTTGTCGAAAGCGCTTTTTTTCACGAATTTACCTATGTATTACGAATTTATTTGACGATTTTTGATTTATATCACGAATTATACTATAGCACATTTCTAATAGGTTTAACGAATTACATGTCATTCATTTGAATTCAAATTTATTTTAATGACTTAATATTAACAAAAAAGATGTAATTTTTTTTTAAAAAAATGTTTTTTTTATGGATTTGAATGATTGTGAATTCTTAGAATTGTGTGCATTTGCAATGTACCTAAGTTAGTAGCGAGCGAAGCAAACCATATAAGATTGCGTAGCAATTTTGGGGGGTTGGCGAGCGTCAGCGAGCAGGGGGCGCAGCCCACTAGTTTGAATAGATTTTACGATTTTTCATCTGATTATGTTGAAAAGATATAGCAATATAGTGAATTACAATAAAAAAAATATTAACAATATTGTAAGAAATAAAGTTTAACTGCACCATGAAATCAAAATTTAAATAATAATGAAAAAAACAATCAGTTAAAAATTATATTTTGATCGCTTTACAAACTTTTTAAAACTCAACTTCGATAGCTTAAAACTCGAATTTTTGCTTAGTGACATCATGCTTGCTGAAATGCGGTGCGATTAAAATATTTTTGTTATTTTTAAAAAATTAAACCAAAGGTTATTCCGCTCATTCGTCATCTTTAAAAATATTTTTTTCCATTAATTGGAATTCAACAGTTTTAAATCAAAATTTTATTTGATATCAAGATTTGGATTCGCACTTATGGCACGAGGTCCAGATGGACAAACTGTTCCAAACAAAACTGGCAGAAGTGCAAGACACAATTAGTGTTATTAAGTACTAAAAATACATGAAGCAGATAAAACGGTTCATACAGGTAATTTCATACATCCAAAAGAACATCTTTGAAATTGAACTTCTTTTTAAGCAACCTCATATTTCGAGAATTAAAATAATGTCAAGACAGAAATGACACATCTAATCATTAATTTAGTCCTCCCCGTGAATAATAAGCAAATTCAGGAAATAACTTTTCCATTTTTCCCAAAATTCTCAGTTTCCTTTCTTTTAATCAATAAACCATTTTCAGTCCAGGACAATATCTTACATCATTCTTTTATTAACCATTTTCGTCCGTTCTCGACTTTTAACTACTTTGGGAGAAAACAAACTTTACTGAAAGAGCTTTTCTCTTTCATTATCTTAAAAGTCAATTCTCTTTGTTTTCCGCGAAGTCGTCTGGATACTTTAGTTTGGAGGGAAAATGGTTGCCCATTAAGGTATGACAATAAAGGTTAAGAACTGAAGACAATGAGTCATTAAATAAAGCTGTCAAAGAGAACCTGTAATTGGCTTTCATTTTGTGGATGATAACACTATCGGTTTCTAACTATGGATAATTTATAAAATGAAATATATCGCCTGCAGGTAGAATTGATTATGGAAACAAATTTATAACTATCTTACATTTAAAGTTTCAGTGTGATATAACACGTTGAATGCCACGCTAATTTTACATAACTACAAGCTAAATTTGCAAAATTTAGACAGATTTTGCTAGTTTTTTAAAAGTTTTGCATGACACATCTAAAAAAAAAGGGATGAATTATATAAGATAAAACCAAGATTATTAGAAACACATATAAATCTACGAATTGTTTAGAAATAGTAGTGGATAAAAATCTACAAAATTGAACTTATTAAACCAAGAATCACAATTAAGAAACTACCACTTGAAAATATTTATTCGCTGTCCGGAGCGTGTTGGCATCTCTGTGCATATAAATGAAACTATTTTTGTGTGTTCTATATTGCACTGATTTCTTCAAACCATTTTACTAACGATAATAATATAGAAAAATTAAAAATTTACTCGAATTATGTGTTTCAAACAATCTTGGCTTTGCCTGTCACCGGTGACCCCGTGGCGCTACGAACAAACTCAGTGCCGGTCACCGATGACCTGCGTTCAACGTGTCAATGAATATTTTTTCTACACAGTTTTAAGAATTTTTGGTAGAATATTATACTTTATAAAATAATATAATATCATGCACTACACTAATTTATTCAGAGGACCCCATACCACGAGAGAAACTTTTCGGCACAGATTCTCTTTCACCTCCATGACATGGCATTTTATTTTAACAGCCGACCCAATTTTCGGGTTTACGACTACTAATGTTCGACTCCGTAGCCTTGAAATTTTGAACCTAATCTAGAAGACTCCTGGATCAAGTATTGAGAGAAATTTGTCTTCGTGGTGAACTTAACCCGCATTTGTGTTACATGGAGAGGAAGACCACGAGAACCACCCAAGGTTAGGCTGATGGCAAGGGGACTCTAAACCAGGATCCGTCTACCACAGAGGATATTTCACGTCCGCACTATGGTCGGTGCAAGCCGGATACGGAATTCGTATCGACCAATCATCGCTGGGATTCGAACCCGATTCACCTCATTGGAAGGCGAATGTTCTATCCCTTGAGTCATCGCGGCTCAAAATTTAAAGTATAGAAAAAGTGAGTTCACACAAACCTAGATTAAGGTTTCAGAAACAGGAAGCCATGAAGTTGGTAATTGATTCGAGCAGAGGCGTACCTAGGGGGGGGGCGGTCCGCACCGGGCGGCACTTACCTTGGGGCGGCATTTTTTATATTTACTTATAGTTGTAAAAAGCAACTTATTCATTTCATATTTATTTTCTTTCTTGAATAATAAATGATTATTATGATTATTATAAGTTTAATATTTGGTTTATATAAATTATGATTAACTATATGATTTCGAATATTATTCCTCGGTGTATATAAATGCATTTTAATGTAAATTTTGAATTCTAATTCAAGAACAAGATAATAATTTTATTTTATTGTATTCATTAAAATTCGTTGAATTCGTAAAAGGATCTTTACGATTTTGTTCGGCAATTTTTCCTAACTAAAATTTTTTGATATCAGTTTATAAATGTCATTTCTTTTGAAAAGTTTATATGATTACTTTGAAGTGATAAATCAATATTTTTTTAAGTCATCGATTTTTCTTTTGAAAAGCAGGGCCGGCGGAAGGCGGTCTAGGCGGGAAGGCGGAAGACCTAGCAGACGGCAGAACAGCCCTCGAAGGCGAAAAAACATTTTCCAATGTTGTTCAAGAGGAAAGACCTGCTTCACACACTGGCGAAGAAGTAGAAAGTTCATCAAGTTCTGATGAAGAATCTGCTGCACAAATTATTCCGTCTATTTCTATGAAAGATATTGGATTATGGCCTAACAAAATTGACGACAATACTGTATTTCTGGTACGTCAAGGTCCCTTTGCAATTCAAAATTTGGACGCCGACTTCAGCGAAGGAGTAAAACGTCCTAATAATACAATCAAAGCCAAAAGTGAAACAAGAAAACTGAGTCAGGACTGGTTTTTTCAAATTTTGCCTAATGGCGAAAAGCTCTTAAGATCGTGGATGGTATATTCACCATCGAAGAAAAGTATTTATTGTTTCTGCTGCAAACTGTTTGATAATCTTTGTCAAGCAGGTTTTAATACGGAAAATGGTTTTAAGAAATGGTGGAAACTTAATCCCAAAATTAGTCAACATGAGGTGAGTCCACTGCACATTCGATCATATTCCAAATGGAAGGAATTAGAAATAAGACTTGGACGTGGCGCAACTATTGACAAACTACAACAACAGAATATTGATAAAGAAATAAAAAAAATGGAAGGAAATTCTAACAAGAATACTTGATATAATTAGATTCTTAGCAAAACAAAATTTGGCGTTTCGAGGACATCGTGAAAGTGTTCATCAGGAAAACATCGATTCAATGGAAAATAGAGGAAATTTTCTTGAGCTTGTTGACTTATTGGCTAAGTACGACCCAGTATTACGAGAACACGTAGTAAAAATTAATATGGGTAATAAATATAGTATCTCTTATTTGTCGCCGAAGATCCAGAACGAATTCATAGAGCTATTGGGAGGCGCAGTCAGAAAAACAATTATGGATCAAATAAAGCAGGCTAAATACTTTTGTATTATTTTTGACAGCACTCCTGACATTTCACACAAAGATCAAACCAGTCAAATTATTAGATATGTAGTTATTGATGGTAGCGAAGTTAAAGTTGTAGAATCGTTTATTGACTTTATAGAAACTAAAGGAAACACTGCTGGTGAAATCACAGATATGATTTTAACGAAATTAGAAAATGACGGTTTAGATATAAAAAATTGCAGAGGACAGACTTACGATAATGCTGCCGTCATGGCTGGAAAGCACAGCGGTGTTCAAACTCGTATTAAAGAAATAAATCCAAATGCAGAATTTGTAGCATATACAAATCATTCTTTAAACCTGGCATGTTTACACGCAGCTTCTACAGCTATCAATTCCATCACATTTTTTGGAACTATCGAACAGTTGTTTTCTTCTTCCACTCATAGATGGAATGTTTTACTTTCTGTCACTGGTCAAGGTGTTAAACGCAGTGTAGAAACTCGCTGGAGCGCTAGAGCTGCCGCGGTAACTATAATAAAAAAACATTTTTTTTACATTTTAAGCGCTTTGGAAAAATTGACACCTGAAGAAGAAAATAGTAAAACGAGATCAGATGCTGGAGTATTACTCAATTCTATGCAATCTTTTTCTTTTCTATGTTACCTTCATTTATGGGAACCCGTCCTTTTGGAAATTAATGACGCTCAAAAATACCTGCAAATAAAAGGGTTAAATGTCCACCAATGCCATATAGAACTAAATTCTTTGCAAACACATTTCATGGAACAAAGAGATACGCTAGTACAAAACGCTGTTATAGCAGCCAAAATAATTTGTGAAGAGTTGGAGATATCGACTGAGCGTCGAGTTAGAAGGAGAAAAAATATGAGTGGGGAAAATTCGCGAGACGTGGGGCTATCCTTAGAAGAAGTACGAAGAGAAATGTTTTCATCTATGGACAGAATTATAAAGGAAATAAAAGAACGCTTCGATCAGTTGCATGGCCTTGTAAGAAAATATTCGTGTATAATACCGTGTAACCTACTAAATGAAGAATTTGAATGTCAAATAAATGACTTGATTGACATTGATAAAGAACAGTTCCATATTGAAAGAAAAAGGATCCAGGTTTTTATGGCTACACTAAAAGAAGAGGCAAAACATTGGAAAAACGGGGAAAAGGGCCCTCTTGATCTGCTAAAATTTATTCAGCAGTATAGGTTGGAAAATTCTGTTCCCAACATTGTAGTTTTGTTAAGAATTTTTTTAACAATTTCAATCAGTGTCGCTAGTTGCGAAAGAAGCTTCTCAAAATTGAAGTTGATAAAAAATTATCTTCGTTCTACAATGAGTCAATTAAGACTACAAAATCTTGCAATATTGTCAATAGAACAAGAAATTACAAATAATATAAATTTTGAGAGCATTATACACGATTTTTCTAGTATGAAAGCTAGAAGAGTAGATATTACATAAATATGTTTACGAGTGCATACAAATATGTCTAAAAAAATTTACTCTGTGTATTAATTAATATTGATTAAATAACTTAATAATTTATTTATGTGTATTAATTTATAAAAACCACTATTTGATTGACTTATAATAGAAAGGGCGGCAAACTGGAGATCGCCCCGGGCGGCAAAAGTTCTAGGTACGCCACTGGATTCGAGTTGCCATGAGTTGATTAGAAGATGATTCTACATCTTCTTATCTTAAAAAGTGTTCCGAAAGAACTATCCGAAGAATCATTCTATTCCGAAGAATTATCCGAAATGTAAATAATAAACATGTGAGAAATTAAATTTTTTTATTGCGTTTTATTATTTAAGCATCTAACTTTATTCTACATTGTAATATTACATTTTTGTAATGCCCATTTACTTTTTGCAATTCATAGTATGCGGATCTTTCATTCCAATTCATTGCATGATGAATATACTAAAAATAGAGTTTTAACCTTCACACAAAAAACTATTAAGTCTTTATTTCCGAATGTAAATCTTTCATTCTAATTCATGATAAATTATTTCATGAATAGTACAGTAAAAAATAGGTTTTAACTTGAAGCTCTCAAAAAAAAATATTAATTCTATTGACTAATGTTTGATTTTATTCAATTTAGCGCAAAAAATGAAAAGGTAATACTACTTCATTTGACTAGATGGCAAAGTCGATGAATAAATAGGTGCAAGAAATTTTTGTATACAAAACCCTTATAACTTCTAAACTATTAGTCCAATCGTCTCGTGATTGGTCTCATTCAATTGAGCTTAAAAAAAGTACATCAGAAACAATGCATCACTTGCCCTGCAGAAAAAATTCTGCTCTCCGTCTTAAAACCACCCTCGTTTTTCTCCAAAAACAAGGGAGGCGTACACAGAAGAGATCATTTGTGATGACATAACAAAACGAAAAAAGATCTTGGGTGTTAATTTTTTCCAAGAAAAAGTCGAATTTTTCTCTTTTAATTATAGTCTTTTCGATTTATTGATGTCTAAAGTTCCGACTTCATACTATGATTTACGATTAAAAAAAACACAGCTCATAAGGACTGTTGGGACTTGCATGCAATTGTAAAGCACGGATTTTATTTTAAATATTTTTTTAAAAGCAAATAGCATTAATACTGTCGCTAAAATAGAAATTTTATAATGGAAAAAATGAGCAAAACCATTCCAATATTTCTTCAGCTAATTCAGCAAAACTTTTTTATTAGAAGAATAGAGAAAAAAAATTGAACTAAGTTCCTATTGCATTTTGTAATTAATCCTTTTTTTAAACTACTTGATGTGTACTCTGGGAGTTTTTACCCAGACCTTTTCACCTTTCAGTTTAGCAAAGCTCGTAAAAAAGTGTGTAATATACCTTGATAAAAAAAAACAAAGAAAAAAAATTGTATCGATACATGACATTGCGAGAATTTCTAACATTCCAAAACTAATTCTTGATATAATTATAAGAATTGAAACGCAATGAAAAAAAAAGCTTTTCTGAAGAAAAAAAAGTTTACCTTTTTATTTTTTAATAAATTAGAATGATCGAACTTTAATGAATGCATTCTCGGAAATCTCCGATTGAAGCATTAATAGAAAGCGCATTTACTTTATTAAGAGTAAGAAAAAAAGTGCAGAGTCAATTTATTTCTTATTGACTTATTTCAATTTTAACTTGATGCAATTATAATTCTAATTAATTTAGGGATGGTCTCTTGTTTATTATCAGATAAATATTGAAGTATTTGTTCTATCAATATGCAGAAAAATGGAAAAATATTTTAATTAATTTTAAACAATTATTAGAAATAGTGTATAAGGATATAAAAATACAGGTTTAGAGATAACACTTGTCAACTTTTTTATTTTTGTTTTCTGTTGCATGAAATATTTAAACGGAGTTTTATTTTTGAGTCGCTGATTTAAAATTTGTTTACGTATAGCACAATCCAGTTTAGTTTATACGAGTTCTTAGGTTTATATGAGTACATATTTTCTTCGAGATTTAATGAATAAGTTCAGAAAGATTAGCTGCACTGTTTTAACAATATTTATAAAAAGCAGACTATATTAAGTTTACATAAAATCATATTTCCTGGAGTAAGGGGTTCGTCTTCCTGAAGTAAATACAAAGTTGATAACTTAAAAGTGTTATGAGTCAAAATTAGTTTAGAGCTTTATATAGATGATTTCGGAACTTAACTTGTGTCATAAACTCTACATTCAATGAGAAACGTAGAAAAATATATTAATGGAAAAGGTTTATAGCTAATTAATGAAAACTCACTAAGAGCTGAAAACTATTATGGGGCATTGTATACCACATATGAAATACTTGTTTTGTAACATAAATATATTTTTCTATATTTAACTGTAATACAGGCTTTAATTGTCATAATGTCATAAATGTAATCATGTTACTTTAATACAGTATATTTTTGTTAAATTAATAAAAATTGGTATGATTTAATTAAATACCTCTTCAATGTAATTTATGTAATTAATTACGAATTATTAGCTTCGTGCGGAACTAAATTGTTTTTTTTTCCAATATGTTACATACACAACATTGGGTTAAAATATTTTAAATAATTGGTTATTATTTAAATAATTGTCTCTCAGAAAATTTGCTTTGAACAATTCATAATTAAGTGGATTAATTCTTAGTTTAATTTTTATAATGTAATGCTAACAATATTCTTATTTTATATCTCTGTTTTATCCCTGGCATTTCATTGTTCGTTAACCTTTTGAAATGAATTGAATTGAATGTGGGGTTTAGTGGCACAAGGTCCAAAAAAGGACATACTGCGCCAAGCACACGGTTTTAAAAACAGATTAAAAGGTTAAGTAAAGCACACGTATAAAATCTGATAAGATAGTGAAAATTCTAAAACAATGTTGTAAAGTTACATACATTAAAACCAATAAAACTGCATGGTAAATTTACTAAAACACTGAATAGTATGAAGCAATTAAATACAACTTAAAATTCCAATAGCGCGTAAAAATGCAAAGATGTTAGGATGGTGATTTTTATCTAACAAGTCTCTTATATATAAAATCGTGCTTCCAAAAAATGTGAGGCGTTGTTGGTTAGAACATGGGCAAGCGATTAAAATATGATGAATCGAAAGTGAAACGTTACAAGTATCGCATCGAGGGGGTGGTTCTCCGAACAGAAGGTGAAGATGAGTCAGTCGAGTATGTCCTATACGTAGGCGGGTGAGCTTGACATCTGCTCCGCGCAATTGCAACGGGTCTGGTTCATTTCATCGACAATCACTTCATCGACAGGCCATTTCATCGACACCACTTCATCGACAGGCCATTTCATCGACTAGGTCATTTCGTCGACAGGCCGTTTCCTCGACAGGGTTGTTTCGTCGACAGGCCATTTCGTCGACAGGGTCATTTCGTCGACAGGGTCATTTCATCGACAACTCATTTCGTCGACAGGGTCATTTCGTCGACAGGGTCATTTCGTCGACAAGTCATTTCGTCGACAGGGTCATTTCATCGACAAGTCATTTCGTCGACAAGTCATTTCGTCGACAGGGTCATTTCGTCGACAAGTCATTTCGTCGACAGGGTCATTTCGTCGACAAGTCATTTCGTCGACAGGGTCATTTCGTCGACAAGTCATTTCGTTGACAGGGTCTTTTCATTTACAGGGTCATTTCGTCGACAGGGTCTTTTCATTTACAGGGTCATTTCGTCGACAAGTCATTTCTTTGACAGGGTCATTTCGTCGACAAGTGATTTCGTCGACAGGGTCATTTCGTCGACAGAGTCTTTTCATTTACAGGGTCATTTCGTCGACAAGTGATTTCGTCGACAGGGTCATTTCGTCGACAAGTGATTTCGTCGACAGGGTGTTTTCATTTACAGGGTCGTTTCGTCGACAAGGTCATTTCGTCGACAAGTCATTTCGTTGACAGGGTCTTTTCATTTACAGGGTCATTTCGTCGACAGGGTCTTTTCATTTACAGGGTCAATTCGTCGACAGGGTCATTTCGTCGACAAGTCATTTCGTCGACAGGGTCATTTCGTCGACAGGGTCATTTCGTCGACAAGTGATTTCGTCGACAGGGTCATTTCGTCGACAGAGTCTTTTCATTTACAGGGTCATTTCGTCGACAAGTCATTTCGTCGACAGGGTCATTTCGTCGACAAGTGATTTCGTCGACAGGGTCATTTCGTCGACAAGTCATTTCGTCGACAGGGTCTTTTCGTTGACAGGGTCATTTGGTCGACAGAGTCATTTCGTTGCTAGTGTCATGCGTAATTCTGAAACTATTTTAGATATTTAATCTAAATATTTCTATTATTAATTAGAAAAATGCACTCATTTAATTTTATACTAAAGTAAAATTCTTTATGGCGGTTTATTGTTCCAATTGCACTAAAAGAAGTTCTCTTCTTAAATTAATTAATAGGTAGTTGAGAAGCGTTTAAACGGTTGATGTATCGAAATCTACTTTTCTATATCTAAATCGTAATAGCTCGACACTTATTTTTAGGATAGGTAAGGATTGTCTTCAGAACATTACCAAGCATGATATCCGCACCGTGGTTACAGTTAATATAGTGTGACGTTAACAATCAAATTGTTTTTAATATCAAATCAAATTAATAAAATATATTTTTAGAATTGAAAGCAATAAAAATATATTACAATGAAAATTTAGACACTATTTCTAGGAGAGGAAAGCTAAATTTATTGCTGTAAAAATTTTCAAAATTTTTACATAAATTTTAACAAAAACATAGACATCAGTCGAATTCTCACAGAAATGAAAATAATCATAGACCTAATTATTATATCTGCTTCAGTAGAAAAAAAAATTCTAGGTTTTTTATGATGGAAAAGTAATTTCTTAATGTTCACTTTAATTGCAATTTTAAACTTTTTGTTCAGCATCTTTAACATTAGGACAGGAATATGCATATTCGAACAATCGAATTGAGTCTTAGTTTCGTTACTACTATTAGAGATTTCGAAGAACAATAGGAACACAAGCTTGATGTTTAGGTATTTACCGAGGCGGTTGTAGATTCCCACAATATTTAAAGTGCTACTCACCTTACCAAAATTGTTTAGAAGCACGGGCGTAACGTTGCAAGCCCGTTAGTGTTTGGTCTTCACAAAATATGTTTTTTCTATGAATAGTGAATTTAATAATAGTATTAATTATTCAATTCTAATCTAATACTATCAAATTATACTATTTTTGCATTATACTATTATTATAATTAAATAATAATAGTATAATTTAATAAGAATAATAATAGAAGTAAGTAAATGATGAATTAATTCTTTTTTTATTTGCAGGATTTAAATTAGACACATTTTGCTTAAAAGAAAATTAACAAAAAGTCAAGCTTGGAATTTAAATGTAAGAATAAATAACTCCTACTCTACAAAAAAGAAAAAAAAATTTGCAATTAAAATTTGACCAATTTTTTACTAGTATAATTGCTGAAATTTTTAACTGATTTTCTACACAGGATGAGAACACAATTTTCAAACACTTACTGACCACTATTAGCACGACTTATCGCCAATCAAAATTTTGATTATTTTCTGCCTGAACAAGCCAGGAGACTCAAAACTAAAATGTAAAAAAAATGAAAATAAAAAATGCATATGTATTTAAAATATCAAGTTTGTTCAATAGACTACAAATGAGAAAAACAATTTATAAAAATTTTCACGCATAGCAAAAACCACAAGGGCAAAATTTCACAAAATATTCTATCAACATTCAAAATTCCACTTTTTTCGTTTTGGTAACGAAAATTTACATTTCTTTATCAGGACACATATCAAACATGATATTTAAAAATTTACACTTTTACACTTTTTAAAGGACTTATTGCTCGCCTTTAAAATATATACTCTCCCTGCAAATTTTATTAATTTAAATAAATTTTTATTCTCTTGCAAATCGAAAAGAAAAACATTTTAATATTTGAATAAAAAACAAGTTTGCTAAACTTATTTTAATAAAACTTTAATGGGAATAAAATCAGATGCATATAGATAACTCTCCTCAATTATAAACTCAAAAGTCAATTTATTTGTTATATCCTAGTAAATTGCGTTTTTTCCCCAAATGTTTTAGATCATGAAAACCAATTAGACAGGTTTCCTCCCCTCCTCTGATTTAGAACCATTTTTTATATCATTTCGATTGCATCGCATACCGAGGATGTGGAGTCATTGCGAGTTTTTTTTTTTTTTTTTTTTTTTTTTACTTTAACGAAGTTTATTTTATAAGGTAAAAGAACTTATAAATGTTTAGGGAACATATAGGATAAAATACATATTAAAGGCCACAACGTTATAAATAATTAATTAAATAAGAAATAAAATAAACTGGAAATGCGAGAACAAGATTTTTGTTTAAAATAATATTTCATTTAAATTTCACAAGAATTGTCAGAAACTTCCCTCTTCAGCAGAATAGCTTACAAAGACATGAGGAAGAGGATTAGAACAAAAAATTTATCAACATTATTTCCCAATATGTTTTCCAAGTTGGATTTTCATTTTATTTTTCCCCTCATGCATTTTTTTCCCAAGATTTTCATAATACTATAAAGTTCAGCCCGTTGCTCACTTCGCTCGCCAACCTTCGTAATAGCCACTCATACAACTTAGTTTGTTTTTTTCCTATATCGATCTTTCTTTTAAAGAGAAAATATATAAGTATTGAAATTTCATGTAAGAAAATTTTATTAATATGTCAATAGTAACAAAATTAACGATTAATTGCATATAAAAAAAAATCAACTGAGCTTGAAAAAAATAAATATCTAAACACAGGGAATATATAAATTTTTGATAAAACAAGAAGTAATCTTACTAGCTAACTATCTAAAAGGTTTGTGTTTTTCGGATTAAATTCTTCGTAAACATCACCATTGTTATCATTGCAAAAGTTAGTTCCTTTTCCTTCTCTTTTTTTTGGACAAGATTTTAAACTGTATTAATGCGTTTTACTCATTGCGGGGGAACGTTATATAAGTATAATTTTCTTTTTTATCGACAAAAAATTTTTGCAGCTGAAATGGCCTGTTAACGAAAAAACCTTGTCATTGAAATTATCTATCGACCACATGGTTTCATTATCTCACAGATTCATTTTATACCGTCTCTTTTTCCTTCCTAATTTCACCCGTCATTCACTCCCTACATCAAGAATCATTCACAATAGTTGTTGCAATTGCTTTTGCGATGATAATCTACAATAACATACATTAAAAATTAATCTTAGAAACAAATGTGTTAAACATGATTAGAAAAAAATTGTGTAATATACAACTTAAATGTGTAAAATACAATTAATGTTTCGTTTTTGCAACGTGATATGAATAGAGGAGTAGGCAATTTTCAAATGAAATGCTTTTTTCCGGCAACTTCAACATACTATTAAGATAATGGATCAGGCTAGGCTTAAAAAATTTCATCAGAAATATTCTAAATTACAAAAAAGTGCAAGGGGCATAACGTCTATTGTAAAAGAATCATAAGACAAGTTTCAAAATTACGCATGACTTTGCCTACAAAATAATCTTCTCTTAATATTGTCGACGAAATGACCCCTGTTGGCAAAATGACCCTGTCGACAAAATGACCCTGTCGACAAAATGACCCTGTCGACGAAATGACCCTGTCGACAAAATAACCCTGTCAACGAAATGATTTGTCGATGAAATGACCCTGTCGAGGAAACTATCATGTCGACGAAATGACTTGTCGACGAAATGACTTGTCGACGAAATAACCTGTTGACGAAACGGCCTGTCGATGAAACGATCATGTTGATGAAATGACCCAGTCGACAAAATGACCCAGTCGACGAAATGACCCTGCTGACAAAACTACCCTGTCGATGTAATAACCTAGGTGAAGATACGACCCTGTCGATGAAATGACTTGACGACGAAATGACCCTGTCGACGAAATGACCCTGTCGACGAAATCACTTGTCGACGAAATGACCTGTCGACGAAATGACCCTGTCGACGAAATGACTTGTCGACGAAATGACCCTATCGACGAAAAGACCCTGTCGACGAAATGACCCCGTCGACGAAATGATATGACGATGAAATGACCCTGTCGATGAAACGATCATATCCATGAAATGACCCTGTCGACGAAACGACTTGTCGATGAAATGATCCTGTCGACTAAATGACTTATCGACGAAATGATCCTGTCGATGAAATGACTTGTCGACGAAATGACCCTGTCTACGAAATGATCCTGTCAATGAAAAGACCCTGTCGACGAAATGACCCTGTCGACAAAATAACCCTGTCAACGAAATGATTTGTCGATGAAATGACCCTGTCGAGGAAACTATCATGTCGACGAAATGACTTGTCGACGAAATGACTTGTCGACGAAATAACCTGTTGACGAAACGGCCTGTCGATGAAACGATCATGTTGATGAAATGACCCTGTCGACAAAATGACCCAGTCGACGAAATGACCCTGCTGACAAAACTACCCTGTCGATGTAATAACCTAGGTGAAGATACGACCCTGTCGATGAAATGACTTGACGACGAAATGACCCTGTCGACGAAATCACTTGTCGACGAAATGACCCTGTCGACGAAATGACCCTGTCGACGAAATGACCCCGTCGACGAAATGATATGACGATGAAATGACCCTGTCGATGAAACGATCATATCGATGAAATGACCCTGTCGACAAAATGACCCTGTCGACGAAACGACTTGTCGATGAAATGATCCTGTCGACTAAATGACTTATCGACGAAATGATCCTGTCGATGAAATGACCCTGTCTACGAAATGATCCTGTCAATGAAAAGACCCTGTCGACGAAACGACTTGTCGACGAAATGACCCTGTCGACGAAATGACTTGTCGACGAAATGACCCTGTCGACGATGACTTGTCGACGAAATGACCCTGTCGACGAAATGACCCTGTCGACGAAATGATTTGTCAACGAAATGATTCTGTCGAGGAAATGATCCTGTCGACGAAATGACTTGTCGACGAAATGACCCTGTCGACGAAATGACCCTGTCGACGAAATGACCCTGTCGATGAAATGACTTGTCGACGAAATGATCCTGTCGACGAAATGACTTGTCGACGAAATGACCCTGTCGACGAAATGACTTGTCGACGAAATGACCCTGTCGACGAAATGACCCTGTCGACGAAATGACCCTGTCGACGAAATGACTTGTCGACGAAATGCCCCTGTCGACGAAATGACCCTGTCGACGAAATGGCCTGTCGACGAAACAACCCTGTCGAGGAAACGGCCTGTCGACGAAATGACCTAGTCGATGAAACGGCCTGTCGATGAAGTGGTGTCGATGAAATGGTGTGTCGATGAAGTGATTGTCGATGAAATGAATGCGACCCCAATTGCAACACAGGCCAAGGCTCTAGCGTGGATTTAATTGTGTGCAGTTTGTTTTCAATTTGTAAATCCCAGTGTTGCTGCCACAAAGACATAGTAAACTGTCGTATGTAATTCTTCATGTCAGAAATGGGGGTTAACCTTTTGATGTTGCCCTCGTATTGTTACTGACTCAAAACTAAAATTCTTTTATCGTAAGAATTGCTAATGTGTTCCTTTAACTGATATTTTGTGAGTGGGGATTTTCTCATTACTTGTTTAAGACTAACTATAATTTAGTTGTCACCATTTCTCAAAACTATTTCGCTCATGAGCTGCAATAGTGGCACAACTGCCACCACACGCGTTTTGGACCAAGAATAGGTGTAAATATGAAAATACACAATCTTTCAGCAGCAATACTAGCACAACTCATAAATCAACTTGAAGGTAATCTTCGTTTAAGCAAACGAATATATTTCTTATGCATTTTGCTTCGCAATGAAAACTTTAAACCCACTGATTTAAAAGCTTGATTTTTTGAGTTGTGCTGCTATTGCAGCTCATGAACGATTTAACACCTGCAGATTAGGCTGTGGCCTTCAAGTAACTTTCCTTTGTAGCTAAAACACCGGCTCTTCAAAAAACATTTTTTGACGCACGTCATATATTTTATTTCATAACCGTCGTTGAACAGCAGACCCAATTCTTGAGTTTACGAATACTAATGTTCAACTACGTAGCCTTGTAATTTTGAACCCAATACAGAAGACAAGGGAACTCTTGGATCGAGTATTGGGAGAAATCTGCCTTCGTGGAGAACTTTTTGATGGATCTAACCAGTATTTGCGTTGCATGAAGAGGAAGACCACGAGAACCTCCCACGGCTAGTCTGACGGCAAGAGGACTCTAACCCATGATCCGTCAACCACTGAGGATATTTCACGTCAGTACTGTGGTCGGTGCAAGCCGGATGCGGAGTTCGTATCGACTGGGATTCGAACCTGGTTCGCCTCATTGGAAGGCGAACGCTCTATTCCCTGAGCCATCGCGGCTTTGACGATATATATTCGACGAACCGACTTTTTGGACTTAATTTTACCCTTTTCTTGCCAAATTTGGCTAATATAACTTCTTTCATTAACACTGATTAGGCGCATAGTCATTTACCGAGCAAACCAATTTGGCTTTCCGCCAATGTAAGCTAAGATTAAAAAGGCTGTGTTTTGTCGGAAACTCAATAATTTCCTTTGGGATTTTCCTCCCACTTATATTTTTAAAAACTGGCATTTTTAATAGTCATTGTGATGCTATTGTTTTATTGGAAATGTGTTCAACATTTTTATAATGAAGTTCGAGAATAAAACTTTGTTTCATTTTAAATGTATTTTAGTTCGTGTTTTTCGTGGCACATGTTTTGATTTTAATAGTGGATGAGCAATGCATTTTATTGTTTAAACATGATTGGCTTTCACTTAGATATTTCTGCCGAATCTGAGGCGAGACAGTTGTACTGTCCTATTGATTGCAAAGACTACCGTAAACCGGGGCGAGTCTACCCATCCAGGTGCGAGTCTACCCATTTTAGTTTTATTTAATTTTCACTATTTTAAATTGCAAATAAAAAATTTTTTAATGACGGAGGACTTAGTTCAGACTCTAAGGAAGATGGCGCTGTAGTAGTTTGATCCGTTTTTATTTATTTGTTGTCTTTTTAACCGACCTGTTCAAACGTCTTTTGAGAGATTTGTATTGAAAATCAGCAAACTTTTAGTTGGTGCTCCGTAAGTATATTATTATTATTACTATTTTCACTTTGGTTAAGTGATAAACTTATCTAAGACTAAGATTACATTAATTTTATATGAAAAAAACAACAAAAAGAATAAGTTTTGCTGTTGTAAACAAAAAGCCAGAATTCGCGGGGCGAGTCTACCCGTTCGTATTTAGTTTTAATAAAGCATAATAATATAATTTAGAACTTTGTTTATATTAAAATTAAGTCATTTAAAATGAATTTGAGCATATTATTTTAATTCTGCATTGATAAATTTATCATTAATAAGAAAATTTATAGGTTAAATATAAATGTAAATAAAAAATATGTTTATTTTACCTATTTTTTCAATTTTTATATTACAAAATTAACTTTTTTTATTTAATGCAAGTTAAATAAATTATTATTTATAAATTATTATTACCTCCCAAAAGAATGGGAAAAGGATTTTTCATGATTTCCAATGTTTGAATTTCGATTTTGTTAATAATCTTTAATTATTATTATTTATTAATTATTTAATTGTAAATTTACATTAATTTTAATTTATTTTTATCAACAATAATCAGAATTTTTTTTTATTTTATAATGTTAATGATTATAAAAACAAAAGTGTGATCAAAATGTGATAATCGATCAAATACTCAATTTGTGTTATTTTATGAATAAAAAAATGGAATATATAATAAAGTTATGAATTTTACTTCATAAATATCCTATACAGTAACTAAAATAACAATTTAATAGTAAAATTTGATTATTTACAATGTTAACATTCATTTTAGTAGAATGGATAGACTCGCCCCATACTAAAGATTTGTCAGCAGTTCTATAAAAATATACAGTAACAGCGTAACTGTTAATATTTTCGAAAATCGATTTCACAGCTTTAAAGAGGGATAAATAGCGATTCCGAAACACCTATTAAAAGCCTTTTTTCTTTAATATTTACAAAAGTTTGACCACTTGAAAGTTGACAAACTGAAAAAAGGGGTAGACTCGCCCCGGTTTACGGTAGTTCTAAATTCTAAAGCTTTATGTTGATTTGCCTTGTTGAGTCTTTATGGCCATTTAATGTGTAATCTTCTTTCAATAATTTTTAACCTTCTCACCACAACTATGAATGTGGAATAATGCGGAATGTGGCTCAAAATCCAGAACAAGAAGTGCCAGATTTAATGATTAGATACAGATCAGAAGTTAATCTAACTGTTATGTAAAGGGTAGACAATTTTAATTCTGGTGCATGAGATACTTGAACGGATTTTTTTTTTCGCGTCACTGTTTTCAAATCTGCAATTGGTTTCTTCCTACAAGCCACAGCTTTTATGCAATATAATCAAATACTTTTAACCAGGTTTTTGTTTTATATTCACTCGAATACTATGCATCCTCTCTTCTCTGCTTGGCAGGTAGTAAACAGGAAGAGAGAGTATTGTAAATTTTTGGCGCAAGGGCCACGACTTGGCTATACCGTACTTAAAACTAGGTTAAAAGTTCTACATTCTTCTCTAGGTCAGAAGCTACATTCTGCTTTTTCTTCTGAATGCAACGCTATTTTACTCGCACTTCAGTTTATTTCAAAGCAACTGTACAACAAATAGCTGATATTCTGCGATTCTAGAACAGGGGTTTCCAACTTACATAAGGTCGGGGGCCGCAATTAAAAACACCAGTCAAATGGTGGGCCGCAACTTAATTAAAATTTTATATTGGACTCTTATGTTTGACGGAACATTAAATATTACTGTCAGATTTTTATCAAGTTGTATAAAACAAAAGTATTGAATTACAAATTAAAATAAGAAGTAGATTTTTACCTGAGAAATCAATTTTTTTGCTCCGGTGGTGTGTTAAATTTAACAGAAACGAATTTTTTTCTAAACGAAGAAAAGGGTTTTTAACCCATATAAATTTTTTACGAAAATTGTCCGCAAAAAAATAACTAATATATTTTAGATCATGGGCCACAAAAAAAGGCTTCGTGGGCCGTATGTGGCCAGCGGGCCGCCAGTTGGTAACCACTGTTCTAGAAGTTGAATAGATGTACTTAAGAATCTTGACAGTTATAGGAAGAAGTCTATAACGTTTTTCGTTTTATGATCTGATGCGTTAAGGTCAAATGTTTTTTTTTTTTGTCTTAGGTGTTATTTTCAAAGAAGCAGACTAGTGTATATGTTTGTGTATAAACCTACATGCTCTCTTTATAAAGTATAATATTCTTAAGTATAATAGATTAAATAGATAATGAATTCGTGAGCCATCTAAAACTAAATTAAAATCTGGCCACTCGGTTAATTTTTTAAAAAAAATGAAGAAAAAAATTCGAACAGCATCAAATATAAGGTTTTAAAACTTAATGAAGTTACACAATCTGACGTAAATTTTAATTATTGAAAGAGAATGTGTCAACGTATTAATAATGGTAAATCAGTCCCACATAAGCCAGTTTTTTCTATATCGCAGATTTCAAGCTGAAAAATAATTAGCTGTTAGCGTTACGTGATTACGTTTAATTTGTTAGTTTAAAGGTGTACCGCATAGAAAACGAATACTAAAATTGCTTATTTAACTATTCTAATAAACACATACATTCATTAGATATTCCAAGCAAAGAATTCATTAGGCGAAATACGGTAGTTAACTACCTAAAATTGAAATGTAATTTGTGAATTAAGGCGGAGATTTGAGGTGAAATTAATTTAGTTGAGGTGAAATTAATTTAGTTTAACAAATAAACATTAAAGCTGTTGGAGTTCGGGAAGCGTAACTGTCGCTCTAATTCTCAATGACTTTCCTAAGAGTAAATTTTATCACTAACATCGTATTGGTATTCTGTCAGTGATGATAAATTATTCATTTGCTCTGGTACAAAATTTATCCCGATCCTCTACTCTTTATGCATCTTTAGTATTCACTGTAAATTATAAAATTAATGTAGTGTGCAAACCATAATTGTCTTTTTACAAGGACGAGACATTTTTTTAGTAACAGTAGCATTAAAATAACAAAGAATATACTTTAAATAAAACTTTTAAAATAATTTAGCATTAAGCAGAATTTGAGACAAATGTGGGTTACACAATCCAAGGTGCTTTAGTACGCATTTTACATAGTATTTTTTTGCCTTTGCGTCTGACATAGCTTCTAGCACGGATTTTTTGTAACCTAGGGAACTTATTGCAATTTTTTCTTCTTTTGAATTGATTTTGGGGGATTAGCATATTTTTTCTCAATATTTTCAAACTCAATATTTTATAAATATTTTCTTAATTCTAGCATTTCTCCAGTATCACGGGAAGTTCTTTAGGTGCAAACGATCATCAGGATCTCAAAATCTTCTTGCAAATATACCGCATAGCATAGATTCTATAAGATGTTGGTGGGTGGTAGGAGGAATTTCCGATGAACTGCATTTTTCTGTTCCGTCAGTTTGGATGGCACTGGACCTCATCCCACAAACTCCCAATTGGATTGTGATCTGGTGAATGTGCGGGCCAACGGAGCGAGATTAAGTCCCCGTCGAACAAGCATAATAAGTTCATCGAACCATCTGACGACAATACGAGCTGTATGATAAGGAGCATTGCTTGCTGAAATAATCCATTCCCGGCAGGGTACACTATTTACATAACAAGATGTACTTGATCAGCGATAACACTTAAATATGCTTGGACATTCATACATTGTTCCTCAGGAACAATGTATGAATGTCCAAGCATACAAAGGCATGAAAAACATCCCCCTAACCATAACATTGCCAACACCAGCTTGAAGCTTTGTGGCAATGCAGTTATGGTCTGTGCTTTCCTGCTGTTTTCCCCATATCCGAACCCTGCTATCTGCATGGTGTGATTGAAAACGCAATTCATTAGACCACATGAACCTTTTTTCAGTCATCTTCTGTCCAATCCAGTATACTCACCATCACAGTTTGCACATCTAACTGGCTCTCTTTATTTATTACACTTATAGGGCCCCTTGCCTCTATAATTTTCTATAGTAATTTTCGAGCCGCGATGGCTCACGGGATAGAGCGTTAGACTTCCAATGAGGTGAACCGGGTTCGAATCCCAGCGATGGTTGGTAGATGCGAATTCCGCATCCGGCTTGCACCGACCACAGAGTGGAAGTAAAAATATCCTCAGTGGCAGACGGATCACTCCACGAAGACAAATTTCTCCCAATACTCGACCCAGGAGTTCCCTTGTCTTCTGGATTGGGTTCAAAATTAAAAGGCTACGTAGGTAAACATTAGAAGTCGTAAACCTAAAAATTAGGTCGACTGGTATAATATAGTAATTTTTATTTCATCTAAAAATTTTATTTGATATACCTACTTGTTCTGTTCGTTCTTTTTAAGAGTGACTAAGTAAAGGGGGATGTTAACCCTTTCTTTTTATACTCGTTTAGTCAGTTGGATCTCTGATGAGAGCTATATTTATGTCTTCTGTTGAGGTTTCTTTCCTTAATCCTCGTATTACGATTTTCATCATCTTCTCTTCGGGAAGGAGGAATGTGTGATAGTTGATCTCTATATAAGCTTCTTTCTTTTTTAGATTTTTCAAATCTTTGATAATTTCTCTATATGTTGTTTCTGATTTTGGTTTAATTGTTCGCCTATTTCCGATA
This sequence comes from Parasteatoda tepidariorum, assembly GCF_982258835.1. NCBI lineage: Eukaryota > Metazoa > Arthropoda > Arachnida > Araneae > Theridiidae > Parasteatoda > Parasteatoda tepidariorum. The sequence continues at coordinate 70,134,807 of NC_141763.1, forward strand.
TTTTTGCCTACGAAGTCCGGAATGTTTTCTTTCATCCTTTCTACAAACGGTTTCCAATCGAAGTCCTTGTCAAAAACTACCTACTATTGATGGAATTTTACTATGCTTTTTTTGGAACAGTAAATTGTTCCTCTTTCTTGTTTCCGATTTCTGTGCTTTCGTGGTTTTCACCATCAGAAACCTCTGAATCATCAGTCATGTTTACTTTCATTCTTTTGTTGTTAGCACTGGGGGTGGTGGAAAATCCTACTTCCATTTCTTTATATCCTCTTGGTTTTTATTTTCCAAAACTTGAAATTTATTGTTATGAACAAAGTTTAATTTTATTGATTGAGCTGTGTTCTATCGATTTCGCGAATAGGGAAGAGGGAGCATCCTTATTTGTTATGATTTTTATATCTTTGGGCCTTTGGGTCCCCATCATAAGGATTTTATCATTTAGAGTTTTTATGGTTCACTTGCCTTGCATTCCCTTTTCGCAGCTGATGATTGATTGATTGATTGAATGTGGGGTTTAATGGCACAAAGTCCACAGAAGGACATGCTGCGCCAAACAAACGGTTTTAAAATAAAATCCTAGGTAGATGTATACTACAAGTTTTTCCCATCAAAATCACACGGAATTTATAAAACTGAACGAAACCAACGCATTCAAAAGTGAGTAAAACAAGATAAAATTTAGATGTAATTAAGTATCATAAAACAGTTGCATTCAAAGCTGAATAAAATCACATAAAATTGTAAATAGGATAAAACAGTTATATACAGTATAAGAAACCAATTGCGCGTAGAAACGTAAAAATGTTAGGATGATGGCAGTCACCTAACAAATCCTGCAGTGTTAAAATGGAACTACCAAAAAAGGTTAAACGATGACGGTTAAAACATGGGCAATAAATTAAAATGTGATGGATTGTGAGTAAAACGTTGCAAGTATTGCAGTGAGGAGAAGGTTCATCAAACAGCAACTGAAGGTGGGTCAATCGAGTGTGGCCAATTCGAAGACGAGTAAGCTTGACGTCTGCCCTACGATTACGTAGCACAGGCAATGGATCTAAATCAATTTTTATAGCGCGCAATTTATTATTAATTTGGAGGTCCCACTGCTGCAACCATAGAGACTTTGTTAGCTGTCTGACGTGTGTTTTTATATCTTGGTATGGTATAGACAGAGAGAAAGGGTTTGTAGCAGATCGTGCGGCAACATCGGCCAAGTCATTGCCTGGAATTCCGACATGACTTGGGACCCAACAAAATAAAATATCAAACCCATTTTTATGAAAAGAATTTAACAGATGCCTTTTCGCAGCTATCTCGCCCTCTAGCAGCAATATTATGAAACAGAAGCTCACTTTGCATAAAACTATAAGTGGTCATAATAATTTGGCAACTCAGTGTATATTTCACTAAAAAACTTTCTTAAAATTACCTGGCTTATTTAATCTTAACGTTTAGAAAGCACTGCTTTTTTATTATATAGGCATTTTGAATTTCATTACATTATTAATTTTTAAGCAACAAATTTCTAACTCTTGAATTGTATTAAGGATGGTATTTTTTTAGCCCTGTTTTATTTTAGTCAATATGTTCTAGTTTATTAATAAAACATATCACCAAAAGAATATTTTAAAATAATATTTAAAACCTCTCTTTTTCAGACATTACCCATTTTGAAATTAAGACCTTTAGAAAAGAATACTTTCAGAAAAAACTTTAATAAATTAATGCAAATCATAGTAATCATACTCTTAGTTATCTGCTAAAGATTTGAAATCAGCACTGTGAATTATGGTTAGATAAAGCGTTTTATTATTGTATCTAACTAACAGAAACAATTAAATATATATTGATAAAATCTAACATTTCCCCTGAGGGGGTTTATCTTCTTTAGGTAAACACAGGGAGTCACGCCCCGGAGTACCCTAACGATCTGTCCTCCCTTCTGTTTCTTTTCCCTTTTCTCCTCCCCCTTGTCGTGGTTGCCACATTAACTGGTGAGGGCTTTTTATCTGTGTTCGATTACCACCCTGTTGTATCGGACCCAGATGGGAAGAGACCACCCGCGTGTTTGCCGTGCGTGGAGACCCGTGTCCCTGGAAGAGGGGATCCTGGCAGTTGAAGGGCATCCTGTTACCCCAATACACTGCTTTGGCCCGTGCTTCAGGTAAACGGGAGGGGCATATTGGCCTGTATGCATCAACCGGCTAGTTACGACCGTCATCTGTTGGCTAGGGTTCAGTCCAGGGTCACTTACTAGGCACCTCGTTAAGGGTGGAGGCTGCTTCAAGGGTGACTCGCGAACGTATATTGGTTAGCATCGGTGTCAAGTGACGAATTATGTTACTTGCATCCCCTTAGTAGGACTCCGTGGTGGGTGATGCCGCTGGTAGTAGTTATGTTGTTATTTTCTATGGCTGAAGATAGCACGGTGTTGAGTTCCGCACACCAATGCAAAAACAGCAGCACATTCTTAGCATCATGTGATTACGCTCGTTACTTTTTGATGACCCTTGAAAACCCAAACGTACCCAATACTTCATTTATACACAAAGCTCTTCTTTCCATTCTGGGAGAAGTTGCCTCAGTAAAAAAAGCTACGCTCTGGTGACCTCTTAGTTGAAGTCTCCTCTGCAAAACAGGCAACTATTTTATCAACATGCACCACCATGTGTTCATTTAATATGACACTAACACCTCATAGATCCTTAAATACCTCTCGTGGCGTCATATCAGAAATAGAATTCATAAATGACACAGAAGACATGATATTAAATAACCTTCAATCTCAAAACGTTACGTCTGTTAGAAGGATTAAGATTCGCAGGGATGGAAAACTCATCCCTACGAAGCACCTTATCCTCAGTTTTGCGTCTGCTATATTACCAGCTGGAATTAAAATGGCTTGAATTAACTGTCCGGTTCGACCTTATATCCCAAATCCTTTGCGTTTTTACCAATGTCAAAGGTTTTAGCTTTCAAAAACATCTTGCCGAGGTGGGCCGGTGTGTGCCCGTTGCTCCAGTACAGACCATGAAGACACTTCTTGCGAGCTGCCACCTCTTTGCATCAACTGCAAGGGTGATCACGCAGCTTACACCAGAAGTTGTCCGAAATGGTCACTAGAAAAGGAAATCCAGTCAATTAAAGTGTTACAAAACTTAACTTTTAACGAAGCCAGCAGAATAGTTAATAGTAACTAAAACTTCATATTGCACAGTAAGTACGCAGACAGATTCCTCAATATCATCTTCCCCACAACAAACAAAACAAAATCCACAATTTAATTTTACCGGACTATCTACTTCTCGCAGACCTGTATCCAAATCTCAACCTCCAAAAACATCTGGAATGACATCCCCAGAAAAGTCTGGTCCTGCCTTAAAGCAGCGTCCAAATATAAAGTTACCACCTAGCCTAAAACCAGGTATTCCTAAAAAGTATTAAGATCCAAAATTTATACAAATCGTTAAAAAGTCCACTTCAGATATCTTGCAGAAGATGGACACAGAAATAACACTACATCTATCGGATGACGAATCGATTTTCGACGACCCACCGATGGATGTTACGTCTAAATCAAAATTTAAATCCAAAAGATAATGGGAAGTTTCATTATCTCTTGGAATAGTCGCAAAATAAAATCTCAGACATCAGATATATAATTTTTAAATATCAGCCATCATGTTTTTCAATCCAAGAAACTCATTCATTGCCGAAACGACCATGACGCAGGTAGTAGACCTAATGGTGGTGTCGCAATTTTAACATCAACAAGCTTTCCATCAATTCGTCTTTCATTGTCAACGTCATTACAGGCTATTGCAGTTAAGATTCATATAAACATTACGATTACAGTCTGTTCTATTTATATACCTCCGCATACATTAGTTTCACACCATGATTTAAACTCATTAATTCATCAGCTGCATACGCCTTTCATTTTGCTTGGGGACTTTAATGGTCACAGCGAACTATGGGGTAGTTCCGACCCAAATGTTCGAGGGCATCAAGTTGCAATGCTCATCCATGATCATAATCTATGTTTACTGAATCAAGGTGAAGACACTCACTTTCATGAACCAATACGAACTTTTCATTTCATTGATCTTGCTTTATGTTCACCTGCGCTTTTACCCTTTTCCAGAATTTTCGGTTGATTTTCATAATAGCTATCATTTCCCAATCATTGTTTCATATACTGAATCTATCACTACAAGACCCTCTACATTTATTTACCATTGATTATTACAGATTGGAGACTTTTCGCACAGATGAGAATGGTATCAGATGAAAATCTTTAAGCTGCTGTTGAAACGGTAACTTCTGTGATCATCAATGCTGCACAAAGTAGCATACCAAAAACATCAACTTCTCGTCCCCGGCATAGCAAGCCATGGTGGACAGCTGAATGCTCCGCAGCTCACAAAGAGAAGAACAGGCTATGGAACATCTTCTGTCACTATCCTACATTAGACCATCTTATAGATTTCAAACGAGCTAAAGCGATTGCACGCAGGATTTGGCGCCAAAGGCAGAGAGAATCTTGGTCACCCTATGTTTCATCCATCACATCTACAACATCTCCCAGACAAGTCTGGTCGAGGGTCAAGAGAGCGAATCGTGTCTACCGTGAATTCCATCTTCCGGTATTTGATATAAACGGTATCACGCACTCTGACCCTGTAGATGTGAATAACATCTTGGGTGAAACGTTTGCTGGTGTATTTAGCACTGACAGTTACAGCTCAGCTTTCCAAGCTCACAAGCGTAGAGTTGAAGCCCAGACGCTGTAGTTTGCGACTCGACGGCAATTTCAGTATAATTATAACTTCACTTATCATGAATTGCAGCGAGCGCTGTCAAAAGCACCCAATACGAGCCCCGGCCTTGATGGTGTATCATATCACATGCTACGCCATTTGACTTCTGCATCTTTGCAGAATATCCTGTTACTTTTTAACAGATTATGGACGGAGCAGATATTCGCACCTAAAGCGCCGTGATACGGTACATCACACTGCATTACGCAATTGTAGAGGTGCATTTCGCACTTCACCAGTGGAAAGCTTGTATGCTGTTTGGCATCATTAGATCTACGCAGAATGCAATTGTCACTACTACCGTATCATGTCTTCTGCCTCACACGCTTTACAGCGAGAGGTTACTCCGTTAAATTTAATGCGCCTATATGATGCTCGATCTTCTCATGCTCACCCTTTTATAGCTCCTATGCGTTCACACATTCAAACAGTTGCTATTTTAGATTCACCATCACAGTCGATAGACCACCTACTTATTTCACCCTGGACTGTTTCACCATATTATTTTTATCCTTTATTTGATGCATCCAACAAATCACTTGTATCACCAACCATATTTCAACCACTTTTCCTTTCTCATCGTTAGTTCTCTCATTATGCCCCGATGTATATAGATGGTTCAAAATCTGCTGGGTTTGTTGGCTGTGGTGTTATCATTGCTGATACCATGTACAACTACCAAATTCCTGAAATTTGCTCCGTCTTCACTGCTGTTGCTATTTTATTAGCATTACGACTAACTTCTACACCCTCTACTTGGAAGTATTGTACATACTCCGATAGTATGAGCCAATTAGAAAAGTTTCACTGTGATACTCATCCTATTTTATGTTTTATTATTCATTTGCTAACTACTCTTCAGAAGAAGAGATTTTGTTTTGCTAGGTACCAATGGTATGTTGGTATTTCTAGGAATGACCTAGCCGACGCAGCTGCACGATCTGTCTTAACATTGTCCTTACCTTTCCGTGACATGAAACTACATGTTCGAAAAACTGTAAAATCATTATGGCAACAACAATGGGACCTCAAAAGTTTTTAATAAACTGCATAGCATTAAATCTGATTTGGACCATTTGCCATTACTGCTCTTGGGTTCCATTCTTTTGTATATTTTTCTATTAAGAAATTACTCTTTTTTTATTTTTTAATCACTCATATCAATGTTGTAGTTACGTATGAAAAATTTCGTTTCATTCTGACGACTCTTTCTATGTGCAACGCTTTTTACGGCAATTTCTTAATTATTTGTAGCTTTATAACTCAACTCATTGCCATAAAAAACTATATGGTGACGAGTACCCATAAAGTTAAAAAGCTGCAAATAATTTTACAAAAATTCAGACAATTTTTAAATTTTCTTTTAACACTTAGCATTGTCTAATGAGAAAGCCTGAAATACTAGTTGAGATGTTCAAAGGAAATTTAAATAGTTCAAATGTAATTTTACACCTAATTGCTTAGGTTTAATTTTGGAGGATTGTAAATTTTGTTCTTGAGGTCAAGGATGTTGTAACTGTAGAACACAATAGTAATTGTATTTTATATTCACGACAAAGAGAAAGCTTAGAAAAGGAACTTAGGCACTCGGGTATTTCTTGATCTTCTGCTTTGTCCTTGTTTGCTAAATGCACTGAAAACCTAAATGTTTCACGTAATTTTGCTTACAACCTAAATTTTTAATTTTGATCTGTTTCCTTTAATTTAAAATTTTACTCAGCCTACTTACATCTGTAAGCCTCGTGTTATGCTTTGAGAAACATCAGGAGTTGTGCAATAAAGTTAAGCTAAAGAAATTTAATTTAAGTTTTTGAAACATCATTCATAATTAAAAATATGAATGGTATTTTTTTTCTTCGTAGGAAAATAATTTCAAGCGTTACGTACGCTCTGTGTGGGGCATCTCAGACAGGCAAATTAAATTTGCTTTGAATTTTATTCATATCTTTTTGATGCCCGATCGAAGACTGAGATGGAATGCTGGAAGAGCAACTGACCACTGCTTCCTTGAGGATGGTAGTCAGATCGGAGCAGGCCCTCATAAAAAAAGGGGCATTTTTTGTAGACATGATTGTGAAGAAAGTCATGAGAGTAATGTGAATAGGAATCGAGATATAAAACGCCTTGCTGATGGAAGTTTGAAGGTACTGCTTCCGAAAAAAGCCAACACCTTTTTTTTTGGAAGAAGCAACTGAAAAACAACAACGAAATAAATGTAAGAATTGCAGGCGTACTAAGGTATGGGTAGAAAAAGTCGAGGACTAAAATGAGAAATTTGAGATGTTAAAACGCAAAAATACGGCATTGGAACAAGAGGTTCGAGTATTAGGTGTGTATGTGGAAATTGACTCGAAAGTTGAGAAAAAGAAAACGCCTGTTTTGAAAAAGACAACAATATCTAAGAGTACACAAGCTTCAAATAGTTTGAAAGCAATAGAAATTGAGGATCCTTTATCTGAGAACATTACAACTAATAGTAACATTAGTCAAGGAGATAAATTTATGAATTGGTTACGAACAAAGCTAATTGCTTGCAAAAATAAAATAATTCGATTCAATTTTAAATAGTTTGAATTTAAAACAAAAACAGATCACACAACTGAGTTGTCTTGACTTCCATACACTGTGACTTAAATCAACTCTATGTTAAACAGATCTCATCTTAGAAATCAGATAGAGATGTCACCAAAATAATTCCCGAAAGAAGGTTCTTGCTACTAAATAAAAAAAAACAAATGTAAAAAAGAACCAAAAAATTACAATACGCAATAAAAGCACTAAAGAGTTCTCAATGAATAACTGAACATTCTCCACCAGATGAAGTAAAACGCATCGTGTACCTTAAATCGAATAAGATATCAGAAAGAGATTTCACCAAAATAATCTCTAATGGAAAGTTCTTGCTAAATCGAAAAAAATTTCAAAATGAAACAATATACTGTGTGTTAATCAAAGAGCGAAAGAGTCCTTAAAGAACAACTGACCTGTTTCGAACAGATGAATCGAAACGCCTCGTAAACCTTCAATCATAAGTACAATCAAAGATGAATTTGTTTAACAATATTACAGACCTTTCAACTGCTAGAATGACTGCGTATACTCTAGGATTGCTCATGATGCTCAGTAAAACCAAAAATGTATGCAGGGAGCTCATCCTCTTAATTTCTTAATGGTTTAGAGCAGGGATGGGCAAACTTTTTTGGTCGAGGGCCAAAAATCAAGAAAAAAAAATGTTTGGTGGCCAAATAAGATCTTCAAAATTTAAGCTAGCTAGATCATGTATTTTGGCAAGGTACCTGCCCGCGCAAGCGGGCACTAGACCTCTGATCTGTGATATGCCCTAGGGTGACTGAGACTAATGACATTGGAAGTAATGAGGACGGGAAATTTGGAGGAGTACGAGGCAGTAACGGCTCGGGATATCTGCATATGCAGTTCAAATCATGATAACTCAAAATTTAAGAAAGAAAAAAAAGCGATATACAAGTTTTAATTTAAATATTTAGTGGGATGAAGGAAATTGCGATTTCATTTCTAAAAGCTCCTTATATTAAGGTTCGAAGTGAGATGTGCATATTTTAAGGAACAAGGCTAAATCCTTTTCTGTTAGTCTACTTCTGAAATAATTTTTTCTAAGGTTCATAATTGAAAACTCTTATTCACGTATATAAGATTAAGCTAACATAGCACTGATTTTCTGGGCGTGAAATTTTAAATTTTGGAAACTAGCTTTTGGTAATGATTTGTCAAACTTAGGCATATTTAGAAACAACTGCTTCAGATGATTGTTAGATTGTCCGCTCTTTGGAGCGTAAAATGCGCAGTCTGCCAAATGTGAAGTACAATTTACCTATATTGATTCCATAAGTCAGCTCCTCGAGAAAGACAAACGCTAGTTGGGGCCAGTCTACGGCTATTATATAAAGAACTTCTGCTTTCAACAATTTACCATATTTCCATCAATTTATGTTTTGTAGAACAAAAATAGAGAAAGTAAAAATGTCATCAGTACTTTGTTAAAAAAGGAAAAACAGAAATAATTTTAAACATAGTCGACAATAAAATGGATGTATATTGTTTATATTTGCCTCTGATCGGCAAATAAAAATTCTATCCGCTGGCCGGATAAAATCCTCCGGCGGGCCACAGTTGGCCCGCGGGCCGTAGTTTCCCCATCCCTGGTTTAGAGGAATATCCGCTGTAAAAACGTATCTCCTCCATTTTTACAAAAAAATAAAGTGTATAAACAACTTAAAACGTAATGTGATATCTTAAGATATGTTTTGCTGTTTAAAGATGGTTTGAACGTAGAATATCTGACCATTGTACTGTAATCACTTAAAAAAACTGAATAAATGTATTTTTATCGCTAAAGTTTGTTGTTTATGTACAAATATTTTAATTATTTAATTAATGCATATTAGCTTGAATTGTGCAATAAATACTATTTTCAAACTTGTTTTAAATTAGTCATTTAAGATTCGCCCGGCTCTAATATTGCTGTCAAGGTCCGTATAGAAGCAAACAAGATTAAATATTTTTTATTTAAAAAAAAAAAAAAATCTAGTTATTTTTAAAAAAATTTAAACCAGGCTTTTTTGTTGGTTTATTTAAATAAAAGATTAAATAGTATTCTAAGCACAAAATTAAAAGCAACTAAAGCATTAAAAACCATTTTCCAAATATTTTTTTTCAATTGTTGATATATATTTTCTATAAAGAATTCAAAATTTTTCCCTTTTGTCATATAAAGATAAGAATATGATAAAAAATGCAATTAAAGATTTTAAATACGCCTACTTCAATAACGTAAAGCCACCAAATAATATTAATTTAAAAAAATTAAATTATTTTAGGTATATTAATTGAAAAATTTGGTGGAAGAACAAGGTAAGTGACATTTTCAAAACAAAATAAAAGTTTTATCCGAACTATTTTATCACCAATTTATTAGAAAGCGGAACTAATAATTTTGTGCTTTAAATTTGTAATAAAAATCAATCAAGCATACTAAAAACTAATATGTTTTAGTTATTTTAAGATTAAAGTAAAGGCAAAAACAGTTTTGTTACGTTATACAGAGCCATATTGATGCAACCACTTTTTGTTATTTTCTCTGATTCATTAGTTCCCCTAAAAATTTCACTTACATGGTTATTCCAACAATCTCTTAATTCTGTTGGTGAATGCTTTTCAGTTTTGAGCTTTTTCGTAGCTCAGTACAGAGTTATTGATTCTTTATTCACCCCGTGTGAAGTGATTTAAATTTTAATCAGTGTTCTTGGTTTGACAATGTAGATACTTCACAAATTATCATTATAATTATCAGATACTTAAGTAATATTTAGAGATCATTACTTAATGATTTAAGGCAACGCTTCCTATAAGTTTGAAAAAAAAAACCTCGATTTCAAAAAAAGAATTAATTTGTTCATATAAGTCAGTCAAATTACAAGATATACAATTTTTGAATGTTCTTTAGGGATATAATTTTGCATGATTAAATACAAAATGAGACAGAAATCGGTGGAATAGATTTTGATAAATTTAAGTTTAACAATACGTCTTTTTTTAAATTTGATTTCTCAGAAAATGATTAATGATTGCTTAATATTTTTTTAATTAATATTATTAAAAAAATTTCGAATTTTAAGATACAAAATTTTTTAATTCATTTTAAACAACGCAAATTTATTTAGCAAAATATTAAATTTGAACAGTATTGGTTGAATAGTTCCTGAAAATCGAATTTTGAATGTGTATCTGACTTTTTTTAAATTCGATTTCTCGGAAATTTTTGCCTTATATCATATAACGTTACATTGCTTAAAATTATCTAAAACTTTGTATATCTAAACGATGTAAAACTTGTACCGAACCATTAAGATTGGGTATGTGAGTCCTCGTATGTGAAATTCTATGTTATGTGAGATCCTAGTTAGATCTTAGTACATGAAAATTATTATTACATCAAAAGTTATTAACGTTTTTTTTAACTACTTTGAACCCTGTACATCAACTGCTTCATTATTTTGCGCAATAAATATTAAGAAAAAAAATTTCACTTAAAACTTAGCGCAAAGATATTAATTACACACATGTATATTTCCCACCTAAGTAAAAAAAAATATAAGGCAAATGATAAGGTAATTTGGAATACAAATATTCTAGAAAAATACATCTAGAAATCGTAATGATTTCCAATCACCAATCATCTCTTTTCCATTTATTTGAAAGCCCATATCTATATATATATTTCTCTTACACGGCGACAAAAGAAAGCCTCATTACAACTCCCCGAATGGCAACGCTAGAAAATCGGCCAATGATTGCCGCTAAAAATGTCACATGCCAAATTTAGCTGAGATGGCTCAACATATAACGCTTTTAAAAACGGAAACTGAAATAACCACAAAGAGCATAAGCTAGGCAGAAGAGAGTAGTCTTTGTCGATAGATCTCTATTTTAGTATTTTGTCGAAAGCGCTTTTTTTCACAAATTTATTTGTTTTACTAGAATTTATTTGTTTATGCAGGTTTTTCCATTGCATTTCACTTATAGCCGAAATTTTAACCTTTTTAAAGAGATCAGTTTTAGAAATTTTATCTTAAGATTTTTTACTATAGCACATTACTAATAGGTTTAACGAATTATATGTCATTTATTTGAATTCAAATTTATTTTAATTACTTAGTATTTACTAAAATGATGTAATTTTTTTTTAAAAAAAAGTTGATATATGGATTTGAATGATTGTTTTGAATTCTTAGAATTTTGCGCATTTGCAATGCACCTAAGTTAGTAGCGAGCGAAGCAAACCATATAAGATTGCGTAGCAATTTTCGGGGGTTGGCGAGCGTTAGCGAGCAGGGGGCGCAGCCCACTAGTAATTTAAAAATCAATGTAGAATTACTTCATAATTTATAGACACTAAGCAAACTCTCAAGCCATAAAAATGTAAATTGACTCAATGGATTGAACACGTTGCATCATTAGTCTTTTATCAGTTAACTAATAAGGTATACTTTCTCAGCTATTGGTTTTGATGAATCTGCATACTTTGACATATTTTATTTAATCTTTATTCTACTAAGCTTTAGAAAATTTGGTATTTTCCCTTCTAAGCTATATTTATTATCACCTTTTGTCCATAGGTAGGTAGGTACTTTATTTACGGGCACTAGAGCTGCACAATAGGCTATTGGAGATGGCCAGGGAAACATCCCTGAGGATAATCCGAAGACATGCCATCGCAATTTTGATCCTCTGCTGAGGGGATGGTTCCCCTACTGTGGCAGCTCGACGACCTGTGCTGGAAGTCGAGCACTTTACGGTAGAACAGCTAAACGAAGCAAAAGTAGAGTCAGTAAGAGTTTAACAGTACACCGCACACCCTCGGTCCCTACGTAGGCTGATCAAAGTGGTCACTCACCCACTTACTGACCGCAGTTAGTGATGCTTGCATTCATTTATTTCATAATGCATTCATTCATTTAAAATTTTTAACATGATTTTACTAAAAAAGAAAAATTCAATCCTGACTTTTCTTGATAAAACTGTAGGGTGATTCAAGTCGGAATGATAATTAGAAAGTATAATATATATTCAGGTTTTAATTATTAATACGAATACAATTATGTGGTACTAAGATATTGTATCGATACATATTTACGAAATAATTTTTTTATTCGTGTGAGCTCATGAGTTCTTATTCGGATGATATATTTAATTTAGAAAATTCTTTTAATTTATAAATATTTTTAAAAATTAACTCTGATAATTTGCAAAAATTATAATCTAAGCATTAAAGAAAGCACACTCAGTAAAGTGATCTATATACGATTGGATTTAAAATAGAAGACACTTTAAATTTAAATCGAAATTCAGCAAACCATTTGCTCTTTTTACATTTTTATTTAGTTTCTCAAATGTCAACCGGTAGCATCTTTTTACTTTCTATTTCTGATCATTATTTTAAATGTAAAAAAAAAAACTTTCATGCATGCTAAATTTAAGTTTTCTAGAGAAAACTGTTCTCATAAATCCTCAAGCGAAGTAACTCATCGTGCATTTTTTCAAAATAAATATAAAGATATGTAAGGTAATTTGATTCGATAATAATAGAAGTAAAAAGTGCATTTTGCTAGCAGTTATCTTTTAAAACTTCACTCACCTTCTGGAAAGCTGTACTTTGATAGACAAATTCAAGATTAATTTATTCTTTTAAGGAGGCGTAGAGATTTTTCGGGATGAAAAATAATAATAATTTTTTATTTTCATAAAATTGTTTCATCTAAGAGTTAGAGTATAAAATTATTTTTATATATAGCCGATGAAGCCATGGTAGCTCAATGAATTGAGCGCTAGCCTTTCAATGAAGTGTCCCGGGTTAGAATCCCCAGCGATAGAAGGGATTCCATAGGAATGCTACACCCGGCTTGCACCGACCACAGTGCTGATGTAAAATATCCTCAGTGGTAGACTGATCATAAATTAGAGTCCCCCAGCCGTCGGGCTAACCATTAGAAGTTTTCGTTATTTTCTCATTCAAGTAACGCAAAATGCGGGATCGTTCCATCAAAAAGTCCTCCACAAAAGTTAGTTTGTCCCAATGCTTGATCCAGGAGTTCCCTCGTCTTTTTAGAGGTTCAAAATTACAAGGCGGAGGTGGACATAAGTAGTCATAAAACTAAAATTGGATTGGTGATTGGCCACGAACATGTTGAGATGGAGAGTCACGACGTTGGCCCCATGCACCTTTAAGTGAAGAAGTGTAAGAGGAAGAAATAACAATTTCATCGGATATCATGCATCATGATGTGACACAGTAGCTCGAAATTAACATATCGGCTGATAAGTTTCCGGTCTGACATACAGATGGGGCCCTAAATGCAGAGTTAGTATTTTGTTTAGCAAGTCCTAACCTTCAAATAAAAGGTGTCAAAATTTTATTACGATCTGCAGATTGATTTTAAAGTTAGTGATTTTAATCGAACACCAATTTATATTATTGAAGCAATGGATAAAAAAGAATTTCGTGTTCTTATTAAACATTGTTATTTAATGGGAAAAAACACGGTAGAAACTAAAGCTTGGCTTGATAAGTGTTATCCGGGTTCTTCAGCAGGAAAATCGACCATTATTGACTAGTTTGCTGATTTTAAACGTGGTCGTACAAATGTTGAAGATGCGCCACGCTCTGGACGCCCTAAAGATGATGTTAATCCGGAAAACATAATAAAAGTCCACCAAATTGTTATAGAAAACCTCAAAGTGAAGTTGCATGACATAGCTGATACTCTAAATATATCAAAAGAGCGTGTAGGCTTTATTTTGCACCAACATTTGTTTATGAGAAAGCTGTTTTCGAAGTGGGTGCCGCGTAAGCTTAACAGTTGACCAAAAACAACAACGAATTGATGATTCCGAGAGCTGTTTGATGTTGTGTCAGACACCCCCTATTCACCCGCACCCACCCTATTCACCAGATTTGGCTCCTAGTGACTTCTACTTGTTTGCAGACTTGAAAAAAATGTTCTCGGGTAAGAGATTCAGCACGAATGAGGACGTGATTGTCGAAACAAACGCCTATTTTGAGGCCAAAGATTAAAATCACTGTGACTTTAAAACCAATCTACAGATCATTATAAAATTTTGACACCTTTTATTTGAAGGTTAGGACTTTCTAAACAAAATACTAATTCTGTATTAAGGGCGCCATCTCTATGTCAGACCAGAAACTTATCGGCCGATGTGTTAGTAGTGTTCAGCAGACGAGTCTATATATTAGGATGTTCTCATTGTGGGGAACCGCTCACTATTAAACATATTTTAACCAAGTGTAACAAATTTAAAACTCAAAGACAACGTCGATTTGGTAGCTTTAATCCAATATTGACTTTATTAATTGGGGATAAACCCCACAATAAAATTTCTAATTACCTCAGGGTCATTGGTTTTTACAAATCAATTTAGTTTCAACTTATAGTAGAATGTTTTTTATAAGACAAGTTGTAGGTGCGGTACGGCCAATAATTGCTTTTGCGCCAATAATTTTTCATAAACTAACGTGTGTAATAAAGAGTTTTTGCAATTCTTCGCCGACTTCTAGTGAATCGTTGACAGATGATGAATAATGTATAATGATTTATTAATTCAATTTCCTATTCTTCATGCTGATGTGGGTAGAAATTTGAAGAATATAGTGAACTGTCGAAGATTAATGAAGCTTACGAATTAAATCGTTTGAGAGCAGATTTCTAGAAAAGCTCTGACAATCATATGGCTTCACGACAAGAGAAAAAAAATAAAAGAATCTTGAAAAAAAGTATAATGTTTGAAAGAATAGATTAATATTAAAGGTCAGTAGGGAGCAAAGCGCTTTTGTCATGACTCTCCATAACACCCTGTTGGTGGCCCAAACGCTTTATTTCTCTTCGTGTTTTGTTTATTGCCTTTAATTCATTCGTAATAGTTCTGTCCCATGTCATTTTAGGTCTATACCTCTTTCACAGGTAACACTAAACGTAATGCAAACTGAAGTTGTTAAGAATATGCTAGTGGTCATTCAACAGTACATAATATCAAAAACGAATTTAAACGAAGTTTTCATCATCCATATGCCAAGTGTGCTTGCCGAGTTGCTTTAAAATAAGTAAACTACATATACTTCAGACTACAACGCATACCAACAATAACTCCAGATTAGCAGGACGGGAAAATTACCGCGGCCTTATTAACTTTAAGATGCGAACAATCGATGCATTCTTTCTCATTTCTTGATGTAGCGTGCAAGTAGCTTAGTTTTTGATTCTTATTGATGTTTACAATAATCATTTGTTAAATTTCATCGTTGTTTTCTTTGAATGTTTAAATATTCTTCCTCTTCTAATTTTCCTGCTTCAACCATATATATATATATATATATATATATATATATATATATATATATATATATATATATATATACCCACTTATCACCACTTCGCTTTCGCTGTTGCGCCTGTCCGAACCTACCTCTTCACGGCTCAATAGCACTAGAGGTGGAATCGGCTTTGCCCCGTTTAACACTTTAAAAGTAAGCAAGTTGAACGAGTTGTTACTGTTAATTGCGCTAATTACCGCAATAATTGTCAAATAACGAAATAAACTTTTTTTTTAATATATGCTTTTAATTTGATAAGAAACATATGATTCCAGTTTGAGACTTCTCATATGGTTGGAAAGTTTTATTTCACTAATATCACAATTAATTAGGGTGATTACCTATAATCACTTTAATAATTACAAAATATCGAAATGAAGCTTTAATTTTCATTTTTATCTCATAAAAAACACGTGTTCCAAAATTTTGGTTTATAACTTCGCGAGAAGTGAGAGAATTAGTGATGAGTGAGTGCTTTGCTTTTTATTAGGTTAATGACTTTAATAATAACAAAATATCGAAATGAAACTTTTTTAGTCTCTGCCTTTAGCTGATTAGCACGTAGTCAAAATTTGAGATTTCTATATTTGTGGCAAACTTTTATTTAGCCTAACTCTCAATTTGAGTAATTATATACACTGAGTGGCCAAATTATTATGACCACCACTTCAGAACGCCGTTGGGTCACCTTTTGCGCGTATTACTGCCTTAATTCGTCTATGCATGGATTCTATGGGATGTTGGTAGGTGGTAGAAGGTATGCCAGACCATGCTCGCTGAACTGCACTTGCCAATTCCTGCAAATTTGATGGTACTGGATCCATCTGTCTGAGAGCCCGTTCAATTTCATCCCACAAATTCTCAATTGGATTGAGATCTGGGGATTGTGCTGGCCAACTAAGCAAGTTAAATTCTCTGTCATGCTCTTCGAGCCATCTGAGGACAATGCCAGCTTTATGACAAGGCGCGTTGTCCTGCTGGAAGTATCCATCCCCGCCAGAGTACACCATTGACATAAACGGATGTACTTGATCTGCGATGATATTTAAATACGCTTGGGCATTAAGGCGTTGTGGTACAGGAATTACAGGACCCATACAATACCAAGAGAACATTCCCCATACCATAACGTTGCCACCACCAGCTTGAAGTGTCGTGGCAATGCAGTTGGGGTCCATGCTTTCGTGCTGTTTTCTCCATATTCTCATCCTGCCATCTGCGCGATGCATTTGAAATCGTGATTCATTGGACCACGTGACCCTCTTCCAGTCTTCTACTGTCCAATGTTTGTGCTGCTTTGCAAATTGGAGACGTCTGCGCTTATTTAAAGCAGACAGTAGAGTCTTACGAACAGGTCGTCTCTGCTTCGATACCCTATACGGCACAATGTGCGTTGAACAGTCCGTTCACAGTTGCTCCTTGATTAAGATCACTTGCAATTTGTAGCACTGTTTCTCTCCTGTTGCGCTGCACAACCCTGGCCAGCCTTCTCTCTGATCGATTATTCAGTATCCTGTGACGACCACAAGTCTGACGTTGAGACCCGGTTTTTTGCTTGATTGTCCATTCTTTGTACACATTAACAACTGCTGCTCTAGAACACTTCACAAGTGCAGCCGTTTTGCTGATACTCGTTCCGACACATCTCGCATCTACAATCATTCCACGTTGAAATTCAGTTAAATCACTTTTCTTTCCCATATCTGAGCAAGCAACACAGTATAACTGATGACTCACTTGTCCAGCATTCCCGTGTTATAGTTATCTTGACCTCCAGCGGCAGCGCTGTGACGCAATAACTCATTTGCATAAAACTCTGAGGTGGTCATAATTTGGCCACTCAGTGTATATAGTGGTGATCATAATCATTGACAATCACTTTTGTTAATTAAAAAGATAAAGCATAAAATTTACTACTGCTTTTAATAGTCAAGAAAAATATCCCTATTATGTATTATAAAATTTATTTTTTATAAAATATCTTCGTAAAAAACCAATTTAATCTTTACTATATTTATGAACTGTAACGGTGCTTGACTTTAACGTGTACAGCAACAATAAGAAAATGCGTCAAAAACATTCTTCTCGAATTATAAAAAATGAGCTTTCTTAATTACTGCAATAATGACTTGCCTTTTACAGTCAAAAGCTCTAATTTACTTAAAATTACAAAACGATAATAAGAGACATTTGGTCTAACAAAAAAACTGAAAAGTAATTTAAGTACATAATTTATACTAGCATTAGCTATACTGGTAAGTAATTTTGAGACTTCTCATTATTATGCCGTACTTTCAAATATGCCAGCTTAAAAAGAAATCCCATATTAGGTTGTGTTACAAAATCGATGAATAATGGCGGTGAGAAAATTACTTGCAGTTTGCATATGTTTAGAAATATATTCCTTTTTTTCCCCGTTCGTAAACAGTTTTAAATATATTCTCTGAATTTGACGTTTTAAATTCTGCTAAATATCATTCGCGTGCTTTGAAATAATATTAAAAATTTTTGAAGGTTGTAATATGTGCTTCCACTTTATTTTTCCCCCTCTACGGATTGTTCACTATATAAAGCTAATCATACAGTGTATCCCAACTAAATAAAGCCACCTTGATATTTTTGCCTTAACTGAATGCAATTAAAAAAAAAATATATATATATATAAAGAAAGTCTATTACTAAACACATATTTCAAGGAGTAACTCACTTTCTGATCCACCTGGACAAGAAAAAGCATGAAATAAATAAAAAGAGGAGGGGGGGAATGTCCCATAGAAATAAAACCACTTTTATATTAGCTAATATATCCGTCACGTTTATATATAAAACTTGAAATATATGAGGTTGCCAATCATTTTCTAAACCCAGTTTATAAAAATAGAGGACATTAACGTCAATATTATCCTAAATTTCAATTATCTCACTCTAAAATTCTACCACTAACTACAACTGCTACTTTTTTGTATACACAATCTTACTGGGGATAGTCCTCATGCTTTCTTGGGGATTAGGTCAGATAAAAAGGCAGACCATTCATGGGATCTACCCTATAATCCAAAAAAACAAACAACAACATTATAAAGATTTTACAATGTAAATGGAGGCATTGTCCTGTTGAAAAAGTCGACTTTGGACTCCAATTTTCTTTGCAAATGGCTATAATTGGATTTCTTGAATTTTTCGATTATCGGCAGCCACCACATAGAATGAGGGAGAGGCTAGATTATGTTTTCTACCATATCTGAAGCCTTCCCATACAATTAATGAACCTCAACCTTTCTCGATAATGGAGAAGAAATCCCTTTTTCTTCTGATGTCATTTTAATAGGACGTAAAACTGTCAGGGTGATCTTAATCTTTTTAAATTTTCTACTCCTCTCTGCTGCTAGTGAATAGCTTTGAACATGTCATTCTATTATGCATTTGTACTGCATACTATATGACTTGTGATATTTTCTGATCAATTTTTAAATCCATTTAACTTAAGCTGAAAATATATAGGGAAAAAAACTATAAACATGGCACTTTATTTTTTTCGTGATATCAATTTCCTTAAATCAATTTATGGAGAACAGCGTTTTTGAGTTTAAAAAATACAGATTTTTTTTTAAATTTTCTACTCCTCTCTGCTAGTGAATAGCTTTAAACATGTCATTCTATATTGCATTTGTACTGCATACTGTATGACTTGTGATATTTTCTGATCAGTTTTTAAATCCATTTAACTTAAGCTGAAAATATTAAAAAAAAATAACTAAAAAAAACTATAAACATGGCACTTTCTTTTTGTCATTATATCAATTTCCTCAAATCAATTTATGGATAACGGCGTTTTTGAATTTAAAAAATACAGAAATATCTTTTGGTAAAATTAAATATAAATGCAATCTCTTTAATAAAACGTCTTAGAATATAAAGTCAGTTCACACGTCGTCTCGTTAATATGACATAAGCGGAGGTATACCCAGGAAATTCTCAAGATTCCGCTTGGGTTATAAAATCGTATTATATTCAGTTAACCATATGCATTAAAAACTTGAGTGCGCAATTTAACGTTGCATTTTATTTTGTTGAGCGAAAACTGTATAACTTAGAACAGAATCTTAATGGTTCGATGGGGTGACCTCAAAAATGTTAATAAATGCAGATGATATTCCAAGTTACGAAATCTGACACAAAAATTCACTTTCTCTGAATAAACATACCTATTTTTCAACGAATTCATATTTCTTACACTTCTTCGGATACCCTTTATGTTTTCTCAAAATGTAAAGGCTAGTCGCAATCTGGGAAATATGATCAAAATAGATTAGTCAGGTTTACTTTTTGTGTATTTTACCATATCTCGAGAACTTTTTTAAGCAAATTTTTTTACACGCAATTATAAAATACATTTATCCAAAGATAATTCCATTTAAAATATAACTTTCAGTAAATATTTATTATTTTTATTGTTTTACTTAATAATAGCCGGGAAAATTTTAAATGGTAAGGTATATAGTTCTTTACTTCTTTTAAAAAAATGTAATTTTACATGGCAACATACAAAGTTTAAGCGAAATCGGTCGAACAGTTCCTGAGAAATCGAATTTTAAAATTATCATATTTTAAAAATTCTATTTTTCAAAAACTATTCCACAGATTTCGCCCAAATTTTGAATTTTGCCACACAAAAATTAAATTTTTTAAAATGATTTAAAAAATGTATACCTTACAAATCCAAAATTTTTATTAAATAAAATATTAACTAAAAGTTAATTTATACATGGACATTTCTTTGGATAAACGAATTTTATTATTGTGTGCAAAATTTTTCAGTTCGTTTAAAAAGTTCACGTATTATAGCGAAATATGCACAAAGCAAAATCAACATTAAGGGGTGCAAACTTTGGATGGCTGTCTGAACTATGATACCATATTTCTCAGATTGGACATACCAATTATACATATTTTGGGGGTCAGAAACCCGAATCCATCAGAATAAAATTTATGATTTTGCATCTGATTTGGTAACTTAAATTATCGTCTGCACTAATTAATTAGCATATTTGAGGTCGACCTCTTGTTGCATTAAGATTGAGTCCAAGAACGTGAAGATCCGATTATTAGATCAAAAGTTATTCAGGGTTATCTGTTTATTTTTTGTGCAGTGTACAGGAATAATGATTAAATAACTTAGTTTTTTTCCGAAATTACAATTTGTTCCAAAAATATTGCAATTTTAATTGCCTTTTATCGAAATTTGGGTGTTCAATTCAACGTTACATATTGTTTTGCTGCGCAAAAACTACAAGACTTAGAAACTTAAAATTACTTAGGTATGTAGAAAAATGAACAAGGAGTTCAATGGAATAATAAAAATTACGATTTACTTTGTGTAGAAAAATGTACAAGGAGTTCAATGGAATAATAAAAATTACGATTCACTTTGTGTAGAAAAATGTATAAGGGGTTCAATGGAACAATAAAAATTACGATTCACTTTGTGTAGAAAAATGTATAAGGGGTTCAATGGAACAATAAAAATTACGATTCACTTTGTGTAGAAAAATGTATAAGGGGTTCAATGGAACAATAAAAATTACGATTCACTTTTTAGTTCCAGAGATGATAAACTTGCAGTAAAAATTTACGAACTTGACAGTTTGATATACTGTTTACTGAAATGCATCTTAAGAGTTGAAACTTGACGTGCTAAAAGGACAATTTCGAGCAATAAACTTAATGAAAGTTTTTTCAAAGATATTGCAATTGTGTTTAGATTAGCACATTTTTAGGTTAGGTGTGAAGCTATTGAAAAGTGTTTTTTTTTTGGTAATTCCTTTTCATTAAGTAATTCCTTTTCATTAAGTAATTATTATTTATCTATTGTTGTAGAAAAATTTATCACTCGCGATTTTCATTTTATAAGCTTACGCTTGACATGTCAAAAGTAACAAAAAAAGAATAAATAAAAAGTAAAAGACATGCTGGCTGATATAAATCTTAACATTTACACGGAAATTTTTTTTAAAATATAAAGACAGATAAGAACTTTTTCGAATACGATATAAATTAATCGTTGTGATGATGCTATAACAATACCTTCAGTAATCAACCTTTTGACATTCGCCTAAATTTATAATATTACTTTTGTGACGGTGCCTTGTACCTAACTTTTTTTATACTTAAAAAAAACTTCACTCATATTAAAACAAATTTTGTAATTTTTTTCATTTAATTTACAGTTTTTTTTAATAAAAAGCAAAAATTTTTATTTAAAAACATAATACATGAATAAATAATTTATAAAACTTATGCACAGTGAAATAAACTAAGCATTATAATATTAGATGAACATTTGGTATGCAAACATTCAATGACTTTTTATTTTATTTTATAAAGTTCTAAATCTTGCTGTCAAGAAAATCAAATTATTTTACAAACACATTAGGGTTGCCCAAATAAAAAGAGACTTGCAAGATAGTGCTACCTTTCAAGGTTATACATTGAAGTAGGAGAAATGCACTGCAAATTGCGAACAGCTGATAACTGGTTTATTTTGATTAACCAGTTTGTAAGAAAGCATTTAAAGTGAATGCAAAGTAATGCTAAGATATATGGGTCCAAAACATAAGAATGAGCATAGGGCAGATATTTATTGTAAAAAGTTTGCGTTTATGGCAAACAGTATCTTAGACAGATGTCACAATATTAGTGGAGTCAACATCCAGAGCAAGCAAATGCCATGACTTCCCATTTATTTATCGCTGCTGCTGATGAAATGATAAGAGGTAATCGAAGACGTACGACTTAGGACATCGCTGTAGATTCTGTCACTAAAAAACTGCACCGGCTAACATTATTCTGCTTTGATTACATCATTCGTAGAAAGCTTTACATTCACCTTAAATGCTCCCTTTACTACAGATTATAATTGAATTGAATGTAAGTTTAAATGGCACAAGGTGCAGAAAAGGTGCAAAACAAACAGATTTTAAAACAAATCAAAAGGTAGGATAATATTACAAATTTATTTTATTTTAACACATGAAATCGGTCAAGATAGTACATAAAGTAATAAAATGCATTCAAAAGTGGATAAAATCGGATAAAGCTGTAAATACTATAAAATAGTTATTCTTATCAATTATATCTAAGTTATATTTATAAATTGAATGATGGCGTCGCAGGAATCAATGGAATTCGCTACAATACGAATGTTTTACGCTTCAAATGCATCAACTAGCTAATCAGAAATGGGACTTTAATAAAACTAAAACAGTTGTTTCTTTATTATGTTATTTTATGATAAACTTATTTAAATCGGTGTCTAAATTTATTAACCGTTTTACAACTATTATTTTTTGGTGTAAACTAAATTTATATAGTATTATAAATTACAGCTTAAGAGACTCGTTTAATGCTTAAACTTCTTGCACAATTATTGTATTTATTATCAGAGCGTTTAACGAAAATATTAAATTACAATTGATGCCACCAAATTTTAAGTAACAATATACCCTTAATTTTAAAAAAATGATTATTAAGCAAAATCATACATGTTCACTAATAGATCTTAATAGAATCATCAGGGGAATGCTTGGATATGAGAGCATTAGCAAATAGAAATTTTTTTAGCACACATACTTTTAATGAATGATTTCAACTTTTCTGGTAAACACTTTTTGCCAAGAAACAACAATAATTGTGAAGCAATTATCAGAGTTGGTTAACGGTAAGGAATAGGCGGGCTAGAGCTTAGACCCTAAAATACCATTAGAGCGTAGAAATGCAAAGATGATGGATTTGATTTAATTTTTCATACATAAAACTGAAATGCCAAAAAAATGTTAGATGATATTAGTTAAATATGGGCAAACGTGTAAAATGAAAAGTGTATGTAAGACATTGCAAGTGTTGCATTGGGGAGGATGTTCTTCAAACAACAAATAAGGATGAGTCAATCAGGTGTGGCCAATTCAAAGGCGTGTGAGCTAAATATTTTGAAATTAACCAACAGATAAGTACTGTCTTACAATGAAGAAAAGAATGTCTTTTGACCTGCACGCTTTCTCTTACAGTTTTTTCTTTAAATTTAAATATTTTACTAAAATTTTATAGGCCTTAGACTTTTTTCTTAAATTTAAAAAATAGGTAATGTACGTAAAATTTTTTAGGCATTAGACTTTCTTTTTTTTAATTTTAAAAATAAGTAATGTACGATGAAAAATACAGTTTTTCAGATTTGCTGAAAACTGCAATTCTTTGCTTATATTAAATGCGAAGATTTATTTCCTTTTAATTTCTTAGTTTTTATAAAAATTATGGTCCAAGGACAGCCCTGGTGCGGTAATCAGACCCTGGAAATAGAGCTGTTCTTGAGGTTTTTTTCCTCATTTGCAGCTTATGCAAGATAAACAATAAGCTATACTCTGTTTAGAGTCGGATGCTTAAGTTAGTTAAAAATAAAAGAAAATTGCACATTAATGAAGTTTACTTCTGAAATGAAAGACTTACCTTCAGTAGATTTGTTTTGAAATTGATGCAAGCATTGTCGCTCCTGTTCATCCATAATGAGAGTGATGTCTTCTACTTCAGCCATTTCAACACTAAAGTTAATTTCCGATAGGGTATTTTTAATGGTCGCCGATAGACGTTTTAAAATGATAATTTAAGCAATTTGTAATAAGGGTACAGTAAATTTAAAATATCGGTTGAATACTAAAAATACAAATACTTATTTCGGAGCTTTGGGGTGAGAAAAATTTAACATATACTAAAATTTCTTTAAAAAAAATTAACAGAATGATAATTTTGCCAATTTTTCACAAATTTTGTAAAGAATTTTATTAAAAAAATTTGGTATTAATTGTTAAAAACAATTATAGAACTCATACATTGTAGAAAAAACTACTAATGCGTTGATTAGTATTTATAGTGGCTCTTTTAAAGCTATTAAAAAATTACTTTTTATTAAATTATTACTTTTAGCAATTTGTGTTTATCTTTTAACTAAAAATTTAAATTCGGAAAAAAAAAATCTTGGCTTGCATTTTGTACTCGTATTTTTAAACATTTAATGCTTTCAAATAAATAATGATTCTAATTATGATTAACACATGCCTAACAAGTAAACAACCAGTTGATAGAGGATGAGAGTTAACGTAGTGAGATCGATGGAGAATTTCAAACGGTTTCAAGGCAAGCAAGTTCGGAACTCACTGTAAAGTTGTTTTCATCTCGGAGCTCGTCGGTCTGCAGCGCCACCGTCGCAAGCGAATGATTCTTTTCACGGAAAAGATTTACGAGACGTAATAAGTCCTCTCCAACTGTTGATTTAGTGTAATCAGTATCTGATACTTTGAAAGGGAGTGCGTTTCATTGTATCCAGTTATCGCTACTTTTTTATTTCTTTGTAAACTAACTTTAACGATGTAATAAATTATAAAAATTTACTTAGATTTTAAAGAGTGTTCATGTAACTAAACGCATACTGTAATACAATTAAAGTCCGTTACAACGACAATTCACAAATGGATTTGACGTTGTAAGCAAATACACATTAGATGTTAAAACAATAATCTAAAAGGACTAAAAGATGAAATAGACATATTTATATCTTTCCCTATTTTTTTCAAATTTGAACTCAAACAAGTCAGTAACAAATTGACAAATGGTAACAAGTTTTTGAAAGAAAAAACTAAAGGTAGTGAAAAATTAAAAGTCATCAAAAACACAGAAATTAGATTTTAATTTAAGCTGTCACAGAAGTGGGAACATGTTAGATATGTCATTAACAAATGGTGCAATCTTTTGAATTGTGTGTGTGCGACAGGATTTCTGATATTAACAAAAATTTTTCTTCTTTGTTACTATCAAGAAAAAAACAAGGTAGTTGGTCATCCACACATATTTGCTTTCTAAAAAACAAAGGACTCCGTGATATATATAATCCTAAGTTGCTTCATACAATTATCTGGCGAAGGATATTTATTTTTGTTAGATACCATCCCATGTTGGCATACTACAGCTCCAATTCAAAATATTAGAATAACCAAAAAAGGCATTGTATTACATTATAAAATGCGTGATACAACGGTGGCGAACGGAAAAATTATTAACCGTCCACAATTAGTTGACATATGATATTATTGTTCACACGCGCCTAAAGAAGTATTAGAGATTTTATAAAAAATATTGAAATTTTTCAAAATATTTCCAGAGGCGATTCAAAATATTAGAATATCTGTAAAATTGTGTGATTGGTCAACGTTAATCTTAAAATTTGCATAAGTTGCGCCACTGTAGAGCTAGTACGCGTATAAAGGCTCGTTTGAAAATCAGATTTCGTTAGTTGGGAGTTAAAATGGGTCGAACGAAAGACATACCGGACACTACCAAGACAGCGATTGTGACTCTACGCAATGAGGGAATTAGTCAACAAATGATTGCCAAAAAAGTGAATTGCTCTCAAGGAACTGTAAGTAAAATTTTAAAAGATTATTCTACAAATCAAAGTTTTAAAAATAATCGCTCAAATAGTGGTGGTAAACGAATAACCACACTGAGACAAGACAGAATGCTGAAACGTGTCGTCACTAAAAATCGCTTCAAGAGCTTGAGATTCATAAGTAGAAAGTGGAGAGAACAAGGATTGGATGCCTCAACATCTACCACACTACGACGACTCCATGAACTTGATTTTCAATCACGTGTGCCCAAGAAAAAGCCGCTACTTACACGCAAGCAAAAACGAGCCAGAGTGAGGTGGTGCAAAGACAGATTGCAATGGGGTATTCAGGACTGGAATAACGTACTTTTTAGCGATTAATCGATGTTTTGCGTTTCCCACGGTCATCAGGGTGTCCGTGTTTGGCGTTGCAAGCAAGAAGCTTTTACCACAGATTGCTTGAAACGCTCAGTGAAGTTTAGCACTTCTGTAATGATTTGGGGGTGTATGGGTGCTGAGGGCTTAGGAAAGCTGTGCATTTTGAAAGGAAGGGTAAATTCTGAAGTATACAAGGAGGTACTTGAACATTTTATGATTCCGTCATCGGAAGATCTATTTGAGGATGACTTTATCTTCCAACAAGACTCTGCATCTTGCGACACGTCAAACGCCACCACTACTTGGCTTACTAACAATAAAGTCAAATTACTTCCTTGGCCGGCCAATTCACCCGATTTGAACCCCATCGAGAATATATGGGGTTTAATGAAAAAACGCCTTCAGGATTTAGCTCCAAAGGACAAAAATGAACTCATAGAAAGCGTGAAATCCGTTTGGGCAACTATCAGCAAAGATGACTGCAAAAAAGTAGTGCATCGTATGCAAAATCGTTTGCGTGACGTTAGTAAAGCTAAGGGAGATGCCACTAAGTATTAACTATTCATGCAAATTTAATTTAATTATGCTATTTTTGTTCATGTTATTCTAATTTTTTGAACCACTGTGAAAATTATTCTAATTTTTTGAATTTTTAGAAAAATTCATTGTAAAAACTTTTGCAATATCATAATAATTTATTTATGTTATGTTCATCTACAAAACATGTAGAATCTGATAACACACTTCAAAATTCTCAGGTATTCATTTTTACCAAAATAAATGCATATCTCAAACCACTATGTGCTTTATTTATCAATATTCCAATATTTTGAATTGGAGTTATATGTAAAGCCCATACTGATTTTGAAAACCTCCCAAAGCGGTTACCTCTTAAACCCTTCGTATTTGAAACAAATATGTAAATCTTCAGTACAGCATGCTTCGAAAGAGGATTCAAGATTTTAAAAAAAATCAATAAATTGCATGAATTTCGTTAGAAAACCATCAGTTAGAATCTGTAGACTACGTGTAATTGGCATTTTATAATGTATGTAACTGTTTAATCCTATTTACAATTTCATTTGCTATTATTCACTTTAGAAAGCGCATGTTACGTTATGTACCGTTTTATCAATTTCATGTGTAAATAATTGCCTTCGGCTATACTATAACTGTGACTACGGCATTTCTGTAAAAAAAATATATAAGGAAATTTTACAGTATGCCCTTTACTGATTTATTTTTTAAACCTTTTGTTTGGGATTGCACGTCCTTTTGGAACCTTGTGCCATTAAACCTTACATTTAATTCATTTTAATTCTGTTCATCGTAATGGTTCAGGGTTAGCGTTCGCCTTCTAATGAGGTGAACCGGGTTTGAATCCCAGTGATGGCTGGATGATGCAAATTCCGCATCTAACATGCACCGACCACAGTGCTGACGTGAAACATCCTCAATGGTAGACGGATCATGAGTTAAAGTCCCCTTGCCTTCAGGCTAACCACGGGAGGTTATAGTGGTCTTCCTCTTCATGTTACGCAAATGCAGGTTAGCTCCATTAAAAAGTCCTCCACGAAGACAAATTTCTCCCAATACTTGATTCAGGAGTCGCACCTTTCTCAATAATGGTTCATCAGATTAAACAGTGAGCCCTAATGAGAGTATATTTTGTATTTAATGAAATAATTAATTGCTACTTCAAACGTCTTTAATATTATAATGCTGAATATTAGCATAATTTAATCATTAAATAAATAATATTTAATATATATTATTCATTTTAGTGGTACGTTTTAAAATATTTACTGAACATATATCAAAGAAATATTTCAAACTAAAAAAGATCATATTTTAATAGGATTTTAGATTTCGTTGTGTGAAATGCACATCTGTTTAATGAAGTTTTCTTCTTTCATCATTTTTTGCAGAAAATGTTATTCTTAATTTGCATTGCAAGGATAAAAACGCATCCTTATTATATGCTCTTAATTTTAAATATTTATCTATCATAATTCCGTATTATTCCAAAATATAAGTAATTTAATCTTAAGATGATAAAGAATTTAGATGTTTTGGACTTGAATGTATATTTTATTTAATTTACATTCATGCTATTAGAAACTTAATATTGTTCAAAGCAATGATTTTGTTGTTGTAATGATGCGAATAAATGACGTAGTTTATTTTCTAGCTCGATAAAGAATCTTACGTTTTCTTTCCTTTTCTTCTAAACTTACTTCATGCCAGTAGTTTTTTCTTTAGTTTCTACAACAAAGTCCTCAATTCCTTTGGAGAACAGGACGATATTGTTTCTTTCATTATTCTACAAATAAAAGGCTTGCTCGTTTAATTTGTTACTTATTGAAAGCTAGCATTTACCCACGCAACTTAAATCGCCCCAAAACATAAGGATAACATTTGCATGCATTGTTCAAAAACTCTTCTTGAGATTAATACGATAGTCTCTTTTTTGACACAGATCGCGATTTTTTTCTTCTATTTTAGTGTCTTTGGTGATGTTTCTTACATTCTGTTCTGTTATTAACCGTCTAAGCCCTAAATGAATAGACCCTGTGCATTCAATTCCAAGACCTTATGTCCTTTTTAAAAGGATTTATAAGCACTTTTTCGGCATGTTTTTAAAAACGTATTGGAGGAGTATATCCACTTTTTGGATATCGTGCCAATAAACATCATAATTTACTGAATTCGATTTTAAGTGTCAGCACTGCATTTTATATCATAATATACTTGTCTTGGAAGTGTTTTATTCTATTTTGTTTCGTTTTTATTTCTTATTTTCTCTAACACGGCCATCAGGTAATATGTATGTTTGCTACTATTCAGGATGTTATAATAACTGAGTAATTTAGTAATGGTTTCATGTAGGTAACTGGAAATATTTTATTTCTGATTTGATATACAGGAAACCTTATTAAAAAAATGAAAGGATTAAACTAACTTTAATTAAAAGTCCTGATTTAAAATTTTCAATTTAGCTTATCCAACAGCATCTTTTAGTTCAGCAGTTCCCTAATTACGCAACAAAAAAAAAAACGCTTGAGGGGAGTTTTTTGGGGAGATAATGTAAAACCTTTTTCAGTCTCCCATTTTAACATTTTATTAACAACTAATTGCATTGATTCATCGTTCAATATTGGTCGATCTGCAAAAAATTTTCAGTCACCAGTCACTGATGCAAGAAGTTGAAAAAAAAATGAAATTTATTTTCACAACGAAAAGTGTCACACTCAAATCAATACCCCGAGGAACGTCCTGTTCCTGAATAAAAAAAAAGTAAATAAAAAGGAATTAAATTTAACCCTAAATGTTCTATTTGATAAAAAAAAACTTTTGAGAAAATAAACATGATGTCACCAATTCCACAATCGATAAGATCCAAAGATACCATACTGCCATGTTCTATTTATTATAAGTCTTCTCCATGTCAAAGAAATTTAAAACTGGATATTAGTTTTTTAGAAAGGCATGACGGAAATCAAGTTTAAGTAAATTGCAGACAATACGACGACCTCTGCGGAAATCACTTTAATGTTTAGAAAGTTTCAAGTAAAAACATAATTCAGTATTTTCTCAAGAAGATAGCAAAGTCAGTTGGTTAAAGCAATAGGCCAGCAGCTAGTTGTTTCTTTGAGATTTTTTTCGGTTTGATGTTTTAAAATGAAATCTTATAACAGAGTAGCTGCAAAGGGAATACGCTCAATGCTAGCTGATAGTGGTTTAAAGGATAGATTTTGGGCAGAAGTACTGCATTGTTTTGTTCACGCAAAGAATCGTAGTGAACACCAACTACTGGAAGGTAAAACACAGTTTGAGATTTTCTATGGTTATAAACCGTCAGTTACACATTTCAAAGTATTTGGATCATTAGTGTATGATCATATCCCTAAAGTTCAGATAAACAAACTACAACCAAATTCAAAAGTAGAAACTGTAACTGGATATGCATTGAATTGAATTGAATGTAGGATGGCACAAACTCCAAAGGAGAACATGCTGCGCCAAACAATATGATAAAATAGATCAAAACTAAAATGCATGTTACTCTTTAATTGTCGTGAAATTCAAACAGGATATGCAGTCAATACTAAAGGTTATTGAATTTATTTGCCTAAAGATAGGAAAACTATACTAGTAAAAATTGTTGAAAGTAAAAACTGAGTTGAGACCGCGTAGTAAAAGTAACAAAATAGATGTTTACTATTATCCACCAGGCAATAAAACTAGATTAAGATCAAACAATCAAGCTAAAGAATATTGTGATAAAAAAAAACCAAATTATGAATCTAAATTTAATTTTTAAGCAAAACTCTGAATTTAACTTCTACTTCCCATAGTGAAACTGAAAGCGAAAATGAAGATTCTCCATCTAATTCTTTTGTAAATAATCAGATGAGTGATATATTTTAAAGTGAGGTACCGTCATGTCGGGCTACTTTGTGCAGGATTTTGCAGTTTTTGAACTTTGACATGTAAAAAAACTATGTTAATTCAAACTTTAGTAAAATTTATCGATATTATATTCATAACTGGACTCAGACGAGTGAATTTAATCAATATTGGCATTATTTATATGTAATATTTACAAATAATAAGTCAAAACATACCTTGCACAAAGTAGCCCCCAATAGGGGCTACTTTGTGCAGCGATAGGAATTCAGTTTAATAATCATGTTTTCAGTAAAATATTGATATAAAATTGCTAAAAAAGTTAACATTTTTATATGTCAAAAGTTAACATTGACATTTTTAGTAACAAAAACATCAAGATATGTAAAGATATTAGTTTGAAAATAATTTTCAGCGTAAAAAAAATTTTTTTATAAAGAATTATTTCTTAAAAAGAATGTTAATTTCAAAACATTTGAGTTTAAACAAAAGGAAATCATATACATTTTTGAACATCGAAATGGATGAAATTTTAAAAATAATAATTATTACATATTCATTAACATTTATAATATTGTTAAATTTGAATTAATAACATCCTTGAATGAACACGACAGAACTTGCTCTTCAGTTTCTGTCAAAATCACCTGATGTCCTATAAAATATATTTTTACATGTTAAATCGTTTGATCAATTCATTAAAAAAATCTTTGTAGAAGAAAAATAATAGTTTACCAGCACGTTTCACGTGTTTCTTGAGAATTTTATCAGAGATAGTATTTCTGTGGATTTTGTACTTCCGAGAAGCTTCTGCAATCAACATACCACCAGCAACAGCTTGCAAACATTGTTGCAGCTTTTCTAAAGTGTAATCACGGTAGTTTCTCGTTTCAGGTATTTTTTTTATAGCGTCTGACAATTTTTCTGTCGAAAAAAAAAACGAATGAAACTTCGCACAAAGTAGCCCCACAGTGCATTTTTTTTTTTTCATTTTCCGTTTGTTATTAATTTTCAAAATTTTTTAACGCTAACATTATATAATTGTTTATTAATATATAAATAAAAAATTTTGCACTTACTACAATTGTTTTATCAACCTCTTTGCATTTCACAGCTAAAGTTTCCACGCACACTTTTCGACGTCCAACGTTCTCGGAAAGTTGTTGACATTGGAAAAACAAAACACACTCTGAGATTGTTTTAAAATTCGAAATTTTTTTTTGTAGTAATAGAGGAGACTTCTATCTTCAAATTCCACACATTTTTAACGTGATAAAAACATAATACTGAATAGCAGCACTTGAAAAGTGCCAAATTCGAATTTGCACAAAGTAGTCCCACATGACGGTAGATAATGTAGAAATACCGAAAAACTTTTTTGATGCACTAACACTACCAGAAAGAAATGGTTGGAATAAAGCAATGGAAAAAATAGTTAAATATTATGAACGAAAGAAAGGTATGGGAAATAGAAGGTAAACCACACAACGTTAAAGTAATAGGAAATAGGCGGTTTTATATACTAAAAAGAGATTAACCCAATTAAGTTAAACAGTACAAAGCTAGATTTGTAGCACACGGTTTTATACAACAGCGTGGTATAAACTTTCTTGATGTATTTTCCCCAGTTGTTTTTTCTGTTATTAGATTATTATTAATTATTCTTGCGTCTATGTTATGTTTGAAATATGCACAGCTAGATGTCAAAGCGGCATATTTGTACGGAAATCTTATTGAGGAAATTTATATGAAAAAAACCTCCAGGTTTGAAATTAAAAGTGAAACAAATAAAGTGTGTTTACTTAAGAAGTCTATATATGGACTTAAACAATCAGGTAGAGTATGAAATTCGGAATTGGATACTATATTAAAATCGATTGGTTTTGAAAAAGTCAAACGCTGTAATTGCGTATATAAAATGAATAACATCATTTTATATTGATGACATGGTGTTATTTTGTAAGACTAAAACTATTTTAAATTGATTAAGATAAACCTTGATATTCAAAATTTGGGAAAAGTCACATATTTGTTAGGTGCTAATTTTGAGAACAAAAACGGTAATTTGCAGTTAAGTTCAGAAAACTTATATTGAAAAGTAATGTAAACGATTTAATCAATTACCTAACACTCATGTTTCGTTACCAATTAAAGCATGTTTTAAATTACTTAAAAAAGTAAGTGAAATCATTAAAAATCAAATAATGAAGAAATCTCATTATCGAAAATTGATAAGACGTTTATCTTTTATAGCAAATTGTAGCAGTCCAGTTATTGATGCTGTTAATATTATGTCACAATTCAACATTATGTCAAATCCTGAATAAAATTCAATTTAATTATACCTACGTATAAACGGAAGATGTTTTATTTCATTTAAATTCCTAATAAAATTAAATAATATTTTCTACTGGAATATTCTTTGTTTTGTTTCTCATTTTATTAAATGAAAATACATATTTATAAAAATTTTAAATAGTATTTTGTTTTTATTATTAAAAAAAGGCTGATGCAATAAAATTTTTTTCCAATTAAATGAAAGATTGCAATAATTTATTAATTTTGAAAGTGAGACAGGTTCATTTAATTATAATGAAAATTTCACTTTTTTTAATCAACACTATTGCATTATAAACTTATATTATATGGTACCACAAAATACAAAAAGAAAAAAAAAATATATCTATTAATACTTACTAACATTTTTAAATTTTATGGAAATGCAATACTCGCAATATCAAAGAATGAACTTGCTCGACTTTCAAAATAAACAGCTAAATTAAATTTATAATCTTAATTTAATTCAATCGTATTGTAGGTGTGATATAGTCACAACAGTTTTCTCTCAGGAGACATTTCAAAAAATTGAATGTCTGGATACATCCTAACTTTTTCCCACTCAAATGTGTTCAGAATTTTAATACAAATTAAGTCGCCCACATCACTACCGAACTTCGTAGTATATTTTCTTTACTAAAAAATGGATGTTTCTTGAAATGGGAGAGAAAAGTGTCAGCAATAAAAATTGGAGTAAATTATGTAGTTGCTAACAATCAATGTACTAAAAGAAAAGAACCTTGAACTGATGATTAGTTCTTCAATGCGGAAATGCACAAAGAAGTTAATGGAAAATGCTTGAGCTAAATTAAGTACACATTGCATAATGAAGTTAAGAACGAAAAATTCCTTTTTAATTATTGCGCTCAAAAAAATGTGTTTACGAAGAGTTTTAACTATTCCCTATTTTATGATTGTTATTTAATGAAAGAATTATATATTAGAGGGTTATTTTTTTGAATGTTAATATTTCTAGTTTTACACAAAATTTAAAATTAAATCCTTCACAATAAATTATTTAGTTTATTGCACAATACTTTTTCAGGCTTAAAGGAATCAATAGAGTAAGAGTAAAGGCGTCTATTGAGTGAGTGATGTAAATATATAGTTCGAGAATAATGATTTGGAGCTTAAAATTTTGTTAGATTTATTTTAACCCTTTGACACAGAATTTTTATTCACCCCTTAAAGATCGGTTAATTTTCAAGAAAACGGTAATAAAAGTGCCTATTTCGCCAAATAAACTTATTTGATTAGTGCTGACATCTAGTTTAAAATGAACTAACTATCTACAATTACCTTAAAAATATATTGGTACTGCCATCTGGTGTGTAAAATGAGAAATAAAATGTTTCCCGGGTAAAAGAAATGAATTAGTTTTATTCTTATTGGCACGTTACTACTAAACACTCCAGCCCGGGAATTTCACGGGAGCGAGAAGAAAAGGGTTAAAAATATTTTTCCTGCTTTTTTCGTTATTTTATATTAATTTAGATCAAAATAAGTTAAAAATATTATCTTTAGCGATTCAATAATTCGTACAACTCAAAATATGTATCTTAGCAACATCATCACCGAATCTGGAAAATACCAACCAGATTCGGAGAAAGTTAAAACCATCCAAAATCTAGAAACTCCTATGGTACCAGATACGTTTTTTCTATTTTGTAATAAAAAATTTTAAGTTTTATTTTGAAGATTCTTCAGTGAGTCTATATCAATCGAACCATAGTAACTATAAAGATGATTTAATTTAACATCTTATTATGTTGAACTAGAATAGCTTGTAATCAATTTTTAGATGTTTTAATTTGCACGATAATCTGTATTAACTCGCATCGAGTTACGGTTGCAAGCAAATTTATACGTTATTGTGGTTCATAGTGCTCAATTTCTAAGTTAGTTTGAACACAAAATGAAATTTGATAGAATTTATTATTATGATAACCAACATGGTTTCTGACAAAATGGAAAGAAAAATATCTTCTATCACTTAATTATAAGAATTTATTTTAGAAAACATCGTGAGACCAAATTATTAACTTATGAGGCTGCAAATTTAAACTATGATTTTAGTTGAAATTCTGTTCACTATTAATATAAAAAGCCTCCAAACGATTTATGTCAGAAAAGAATTTTCTCTCAATTTAAGAAAGTTCATGAAAAAAATACTTTATACATTTATTTTTATTTCGCGTCATTGTTTACTTTTACAGGTTTCAAAGTTCTCAAAAAATCCCAATACTTCAACAAAATTTTTTATTGAAATATTAGAATTTTTAATGGCTTTGTTTGCAAAAGTAACAAATTAAAAATTATAAACATTTTTTTAAAAAAGATAATAATTATACACTGTTTATTTAAAAAAAAACATCTAATAAATTTAACAGAAAATGTTTCTTAAATAAACAATTCGGAAGATCAAAAAAGATCAGGGATAAAGCAAGGGGAAAAATAATCTCGAATTTTCCAGATATTTTGATGAAACAAAATCTAATTTAACATTAAAAAAAGAGCTTTTTTTGGCCTATTAGGAAAAAAATAAACACATAGTTTAGAACCGTCCTTTTTAAAAAATTAATAGATGTTTTAGTAATTTATATTTTCCAAAAGTAACGATTTTCAAAATATCGGTAAAAGTTATAAATAACTAAATCATTTATTCTCCAAAGGCAACTTTAGTATATTTTTGCTTAAAACTGTCGATAACTTAAACAAATACATACAATTATTTATTTAATCTCTAAGAACACTAAAAACGTTTATTATTTATACAAAACCACTAGTAACAAATGTTTCGTGTGATAAACTAAGGAAAAAAAATTCTATGCAATATCCGAGTAAAAAATAAATTTTTTTAGTGAAACTGATTGGCTAAAAAGCGTTTTTTTAAAACTCTGTTGCTTTAAATTAAAAGCTGAAAAAGCATTCCCCCCCCCCCCGTCACATAGGTAAGATGTTTAGAGCATTTTTATGCACTTGGAAAGTAAGATGTTTGTATAAAGCTATTAGATAATCTTGTTATTAGCCTTAAGAGCGAATGTTATAGTTTGCGATAAAATTTTTATTTTAACTACTTGAAAATAATACTGACACGGTTTAACTACTAATATAAAATAGATTTTATGTCCTGAGATTTTAACAAGATGTTTTAAAATTCACGCCAGAAGTAATTTTGATGTAAAAATTATGTTTTCTTATTATTCTTCATAAAATATACAGCACACGGTAAGATAATAAAACCTTTTAGGAGAGATTCTTTTTCGGAAGAAAAAAGAATATGCACACCACTTTAAACTTTTTCAACATATTTAAAACATAAATATATGAAAAATAGTAGTGACTAATTTTACCCCAATAGCACACATTTTTCATGCAAGTCTGAATAGTTAAGATTACAAAAATATACATAAAATAAAATTTATATTACAACATAATTGATGAAAAAATAAATAATAAAAATATATTTAATCCAAAATATTGAAATCATGCAAAACAATTATAAGAAGAGAGCTAATATCAACACCGGAAAAAAAATATGGTCAAAACTACTAGAATCCTGTATAAATTTACCGTTATTCTGGTTCTAAGGGAACCTTAAAAGCCCAATACTTTTTACCGATGCACTTCGGTTATGATTTGGTTTAGTTTATGTTTCCTAGCTCAAGTGCCAAAAGAGGATATGCCAACTTGGTCAATATAAAACCATGATTTATATTAACACGTTTCGGCCGGGGTGACCCACCGGTGGGTCACGCTAGATTGTCTAATCTTGGTAGCGCACCGAAGTAAAAACTGGTAACAATAAATTTCATTTTTTAGTTTTTTTCCGAGAATAATAAAAATCCATAACTACCAATTGTTTTTAACGGATGCAATTTTTATATTGAATTGCTTCTTCGCCATGATAAATTTCCTAAAAGTGAATTGTTGTTGTTGAAAATAGATTAACTCCTCCCGAATATTATCTAATATTGAAATAGTTCTTCTACCAGTATTTTCACTTTTCTCGGAGTAAACGTGTTAAAGAGAAGAATCCAGTTAGTTAATACTTCTAGGGCTAAACTCATACTAGGCTATACCGCACTTCTCATTTGGTAAAAGTAATGTCAAATGGTAAAAGTCTATTTAAATAATTGAGTAAAACCTATGTCACTAAGATAAAATATAACATTTTTGTTAGGAGTATCTCCAATTAAAACCTGTAGGAAATTCATAGTTGAAGTACCCTTGTCTAAGTTGCACGGGGTCAAAATATGTTTCACTGTTAAAGGTTCTTGATCATACGGGAGTTGGTTCAAATAATAAATGTTTGTGGGGGCAAAGCGGGTGTCCTATTTATAGGTTTAAAAGAGACTATGGATGGTTTTATTTGAAACAGTTTATTATTAATTTCTCTAGTCCATGTTGCCTCCTATGTTTTTGCTATTGTACTGTTTATACCATTTTAAATATCTGCATACGTCATTGGTCGGTTTGAAATGTTCGGAGTAGATTTTGCCACTTCATCTGCTTTTTCATTTCCTGGAATTCCAACATGACCAGAGATCCAGAATAAATCATAATTTTCATTCGTCGATTTATTGTAAAAATTTAAAATGTGGGCTAAAATGGTACGAGGTTTATTTACTACATGACTCAATGCATCGACAAAACTTTTTGAGTCAGTATATATCAACCATTTTTTGCAATTTAGAGAAAAAATGTTTTACAGGGCTAAAATAATGGCATGATATTCTGAAGAAAAAACGAATTCATATGGAACGGATGCAGGGTCTTTTAAAAAGTCAGTAAGATTTCGGTGTAGAATTTCGCTAAGTGGAGTAGATAAATTAAGAAAGTCGCAAGCCGCTGAGTCTTTCATTTAGTACACTGGGTTAAGATATGTTTAGTGGTTGCTTCAAGTGGTAAAAACAAGTGCTGGCTCGTTTAGTAGAATGCGCGTATGAGTTAATCGTGTGTGGCCAATTCGTTACCTGTTTATTAGTACTTCAACTTAAATATTATTCCTACTAAAAGGGGTGATTAACGGTTTAATTTCATACAATCTTGGTACAATTAACATTAAAATAGTGCTTCAAAATATGTGTTAAAATATGGCAAATGTAAAATTTGGTAATTTTATTATGATGCCTTAAAGCATCTCATATCAATTTATTCGGTTTTTTCAGTTTCGTATTTTTGCTAAAGTGTGGTAATAAGAACTACATAAACGAAAACCAGAATTTCTGAAAAATCGTTATCAAATGAACGGAAACAACCATATGAAAATGGTTTAAATACCGTATATTTCTGTTTCATTATCAACAACGCCAGCGCATGACACCGCACTATGCCCCACAAAAGGTAGCATCTATTGGGAATATGGTCGTGACCAGAGAGACAAGCTAAAAATAATATTTATATTTTCCACTCGCCCTTCGAAAGACCATTTGCTCTAACCCTAACTAGACCTAGGATGTAGCTTGTTAAAAAATAAAATCTCATTAAAAAGTATTATTTTATACCTTATTAAAAAGCAATTACTTGAAACCCTCTAAGAAAAAACAAAATAAATTTTTAAAAAAATACTGTTACTTTAAAACTTATAAAAATGCTATTCCTTGAAACATTATAACTGTAATTAAACTAATAGATGTCAAGAAATCACATAATTTAAATTGGGGTTTCGAGAGCTAATGTACACACTGAGACACAAAGTTGATAGTAAAAGATTGTATTTCAGTAAAATTGATTAGAAAGGTATCGGGGAGGAGGTCAGAATAATAAGTTAGGGCTTACAAGAAAAGATTCTTTGGAGAATATTTTGAAACTATTGCAAATATAAGCTTTTTAACTGAACTAAATAAATTTGTTTTTGGAATTTATGAATTTTTCAATAGTTTTAAAAATTAAAATTAGGCTCAAAAATTAAATTTAAGATTTGAATTATTACTATCACAATATTCGTTTAAGTAATATTTTATTCATAAACAAATTATGTTTTTTGAAATAATTTTTATGATCAACAGAGTCATATTTAACTTTTAATACATGGAAATTAACTTATAGGTAGCAGGAGTCAGAGTCGAGCAAGTGTTTTTGGAATCCTGCATTTTAGACTCTGATTCCTCAGCTCTAAAGAATTACCATATGAGAGACATCG
Source organism: Parasteatoda tepidariorum (assembly GCF_982258835.1). NCBI lineage: Eukaryota > Metazoa > Arthropoda > Arachnida > Araneae > Theridiidae > Parasteatoda > Parasteatoda tepidariorum. Next base: position 70,174,253 of record NC_141763.1, read on the forward strand.
GAAAAATTAATAATTTCTGTTGTGTTTGTAATGAAAAACGCTTTTTATTTTTAAATCGATTTTTCATTTTCATTTACCGAATTATAAGTTTTTTTCCCATCAAGTAATAACTTCATTAAAATATATATATTTGTATTTATATAAAGATTACTCATACAATTTAAACCACATTTTTAAAATGTATTGTAAAGAATTGGTTTAAACACCTTAATATCTAATACGATCAGTTTTCTTTTACATTCAAAAACTCATCTCTTTACTGTCTAATTATTTAAATCAATAAGTTTTCTAGAAATTTTACTAACAGTTTTATAGCTAACATAGTAAATAACATATAAAATAATTTTAATGAGATGTACACACATATGCAACAACTTTTGGCGTCGAGGCACACTAAATATAGTTTTAAGTCCGAAATTGAATTAATCGTGCAAAAAGGTTTATAAAATCGACATTATAAAAATTGTTTGAAAGAATTAGTGCGAATTATATTGCTAAAAATGTGCTAGTTTTCCCTTAAAAAAATTGTTTTTGCTAAGAAGCTATTAAATTGATTCTAATGCGCAGGAAAAAAATTTTTTGTCACCAAACAAAAAAATGATTAATTAAAAAAAAAACTGTAACAGTGAAAATAAATGAAAAATGTGGCTACATGAACTTTAAAAAGATTTAGCTTACCTCAACACCAAAAATGATGGCAAATATACACCAAAGTTTTTAGATTATATGCATCAAATAAACTAATTCACAAAAAATGATAAAATTATTAGAAGAAAAAAAGCTGATTGTTTAAGTTATATAAAATTCGAATATGACATAAATTATTGTTTCGAGTTTCAATGCTTTTTATGATATATAGTGGTTTACAACATACGATAGATACAAAAAATTGGAATGTTAAAATATTTTTTTTAAATTTCCAAATGGCTAAACTTGTTTGAATATTATATTCTTAAGGTATAAACAAAGAAATGGTTTCGGTTAAAAAAAAATAGTAATTAGCTTTATTTAGGAAATGACTTAAATACTCTTATTTTCTGTGTTTAATAACTTTTGTTAAAACTTTAAATGCGTTCATGTGTTATTAGCAATACCAAACAATGGTGAAATTGTACGTTGTGTAAAAAAATGAATAGGACAGTTAAAGAATGTTCGTTCGCTTAGAAAGAAGCATTTAATTTTAAAGTTGAGTGTTTTAATAGAATTTACTTCTAGCATATTTTATATTTTTTACCCCTTTTTGTTTCGAAAAACCTTTTCTACTCAATATATATACAGTCAGTCACAAAAATCTACATACACTGATCAAAATAAAGGTTTCTCAAAAAGCAATTAAATTTCAATTTTAAAAATCATATCACTCCTTCAGTTTTCTCTAAAAAAATTGTTTTCCATAATAAAAATATTCAGAAATAATAATTTCTAGGTAACTTTGTGATTTGTATAGTAATTATCAAGTCGCAAAAGTCTGCATACACCTGATTGGCGGACGGAAAAAAATTTGCATACGAAGTTATTTTGGAAGATTGTCTTAGTTGGTGGTTACATGTTTCGTTATCTATTCTAATCTTCATTTCCCGAGATTTTTTGACATTGTAACTTCAACAAAATGAGTCAGGGAAAAGAAACATCTTTAGAACTTCGAAATATGATAGTAAGAATAAAATGTGAAAAGAAATCTTATGCAGAAATTTCAAAAATTTTAAAAAGAAGTCGGTCAACTATTCAAACAATCTACAGAAATAATGTTATGCGTGGAAATGTGCTTAACAAATATCGATGTGGTTGTCCAAGGAAGCTTAATGATCGTGATGCAAGAACCATAGTAAGAAAAGTGAAGAAAAATCCGAAAATTAGTGCTCCAAAATTAGCGAATCAAATTGCAACAGCTAGTGGAAAGATAGTGCATCCAGAAACTGTTCGTAGAATTCGTCGATCAGCCGGCTACAATGGTAGAGTTTCTAGACGAAAGCCATTCATTTCATCTACTAACAAACAAAATAGACTTGATTTTGCTTCTGACCATATTGACCAAGATTTTAATTTTTGGAAAACAGTTGTTTTTACAGACGAGAGTATGTTCAGCGTGTTCGGGAGTGATGCCCACGGAAAAATCTGGAGGTAAAAAAAAAACACAGAAATGAATCCCGAGAATTTGACTCCAACTGTGAAACACGGTGAAGGCAGTGTTATGGTTTGGGGAGCAATGGCGGCCGCTGGAGTTGACAATTTAGTGTTTATCGATGGCATGATGAATCGATTTGAATACCTGCAGATTTTGCAAGACAATCTACTTTCATCGGTTCGAAAATTGGGATTTGGGAGCAACTTTGTCTTCAAGCAAGACAACGACCCCAAAACATACAGCTAAGATTGTTAAGGAATGGCTACTCTATAAAACGCCTAAACAGCTCCATTTGCTGCCACAGTCCCCAGACCTTAATCCCATAGAGCATCTTTGGGCGGAAGTTGATAGGAGAGTTCGGAAACAATCGGTAACAAGCAAGGAAGCCCTAAAGAAGGCAATAGAGCTTGCATGGTCTCAAATTACACCTGAGACGACAAAAAATCTGGTTATGTCGATGCCAAACCGAATTCAGGCAGTTGTTACTTCAAAGGGAGGTCCTACAAAATATTATTGTTAAATTTTTTGGTATTTAATTCTGAAAGTTTGTATTGTTCTGTCTCTGTATGTAGACTTTTGTGACTATATAATTTAATATGTTGTTAATTTTTGTTATATTTTAGCGAATTTGTTCAAAATCCTTTTTGTTAGATATGAGTTATTATCCAAGATGTTAACAAAAATAAAGTTGGATATTCAAAAATATGAGTAAAGTGCTAGATCTGCGAATATTAGCGGGTGTATGTAGACTTTTGTGACTGACTGTACATATCATAAAAAGATAATTGCCGTTAACTGTTTCGAGAATCCTCATTGAACACAAAAACACTTCATAAGATGATCTTTAAATAAGAGATCTAAAAATCTGAGGCGGTTGTCAGCTTAAAATTGATGGAAGTTACAACAATGTAAATTCATTACTAATGCTTGTAACAGAAATTAATTTACTTATTAGACACAAACTCTATTTTACATGAATAGCAATACCTTTAAATTCAACGAATTTCAATTGGGGGGAGGGTGAAGGCACAATCTGAATGGTGCCAACAGCTCAGGCAGGAAAGCGGTCGTTCAAAGCTGTAATTTAGATGCTTGTTGGTATTATTTTTTGCGTATTTCGCCATATCTCACGAAATTTTTAAGCGGAACGGTAACATTTAGAACCCACTTATACAATTTGTTTATACAAAGAAAATTGATAATAAAAATTAATTTAAAATAATTATATATAATTGTTTTTTATTTATAATTAGAAAAAGACAAATTGTAAGATATGTATACTTTACATCGTTACAGTTTGAAAAACTGTGTAAATTTAATATACAAAATTTGAACATCATTGATCAAACAGTTTCTGATTTCAAAAAGCTATACTTATAAATTTGCATTTCTCACTAAATCTTCGACCGATTTCTTTCAAATTTCACATTGGGTCATTAAAAATTACATAGTTTAAGAAGATACACGAGTTTATGTGTCTTGGTATTCAAAACTGTTTCGATCTTTTATTGAACAAATTATTAACGAATAATGAAAAAAAAAAATAGATTTCCTTTGGGTAAACAAATTTTATAATTATGAATTTTATGAATTAAAAAAGAAAAAACTCTGGTTAAATCGCCAAACATAATGTAAAATGGAACCCCTGAATTCTTTTTATTTCGAAACAATACATTGCAATATTGTAAAACGTTTTTTATTCTCTAAGCTTTCTAAATTATTTAATGCTAGTTGAAAAGATGCAAATTTTGTAAATGAATTTTTTATCATTTCATTTCTCCTAAATATGCATTGAATAGAGCTACATTTTGTAACGAAAATTGTTTCGATTATTATTCCATTATATTTGATTACAATAACGAAAATCTTTTCGACCATGATAAATTACTTATGCAGTATATCTTTTGACCTCTCGTAACGCATAATCATAAAAAGAAAAACATTTATATAAAAAAGGACTTATAGTTTATACTCCAACCTAAAAAATAAAATTGAAATTAATATGTAACTGCTTTCATAGTGTTTAAAAAATTAATAAGAAAAAAAACTTCACATTTTCTAATCTGTATAAAGAAAAAATATTTTTCTTAACAACATAGCCAAATTAATAGAAAAATATGTATGTCTAATAAAAATACTTGCTATTCTGTAACTATTTTTCAAATAGAAAAAAATTTGAAATTTTTTTCTTACGGCCTGTTACTTTGGAATAGGTATTATTTTGTATCGTAATAGCTGTAACCAGTTATCTGAAAATACCCGTTATTACCCATCACTAGTTTTAAGATAATATAATCATATAATATTACTTTAATACGCAACATTTCATATTCAATTTATTAAGTTACCATTTTACATTGAAAAGGTAGTAAAAAGTTATGTGTTTCCATTTATATTAAATTTCGCGGAAATTGTGTTTAGTCACTGTTTACAATTAAAATAATGAATATAAAATATATAAAGCAGTATTAACTTTTTGCACTATTCCTAAATAATTAACTAACCGAAAAATACTTCACGAGTTTTTATAGTAACTAAAAAATTAACAGGAGTCTAAAAATTAAGTTTGTGGATCTTTTCTTATGAAGATTTATTTAAACCTACGAAGATAATCCTGCTGCGCTTGCTTTTATTTATTTATTTTTTAGAGCTCCAGCAGCAAAAAACAATTTTGCTAACCATGCCTAAGATGACTCTTCCGCTCATTCTTTTAAAGTGTTTTTGTAGCAGCAGTAAAAAATTTTCCAGCTACGTCATGGTTCCAGCCAGATAAGAATAGTGTTGCGTCAAATGGTTCTTTCTTCGGCCAGTACTACCTGACGCCTCCAGAGTACTCTCTCTACTTGTTAAAGGATGATGCCATGGGCAATTTCTAATAAAGCAATTATTTTAAAAAGATATTCTTCTGCTGCTTTTGTTTTCTAACGTTTTCTTAACTTGTGCTTACGTAATCAGTGTAACCCAATAGATCAAACCCCAAGGACAGTTAAGTGCAGGTTGTATCCTCTATTTTAAAATTCATAGGTTTTATCAAATGTGATATAGTAAAGTAAATGCTTTCATAACAAATACAGTTTTGCGGGGGGGGGGAACTACTCAACTGTACTTCCATTTTACACTGGGCTTTTTCTATTTTATGTTTTATCAAGTAGAACTATTACGAATAAAATCCCTCAAAAATCTAGATTTCCCTTCTTTCTTCATCTAAATTTGATATTTGTGAAATATACAATCTAAAATTTTAATACGGCACACCTTTAAATATGTAATTGATACACGCAATGTATTCGATAAAAAGTATGAAATGTTCCTTTCTCTTCATCTTACATTAATTGTTGAATGTAAATATTTTTGAAATATGTTTTATTACATTAGAATAAATATTTTATTATATTAAATTCGATTCGGTCGTTCAATTCATTTGGTTATAAAATTTATTTTATAATTTAATCAAACAGTTATTATTTTGCATTAAAATAAAAGTCTGATACAAAGTTTTTTCAAAATATTTTTGCGAGATGAAATTTTCTTGCGAAACTGCAATGTGGGAAAAATACTGTGAATAGCATGTCCCTACTCAAAATTATCCAAAGATTTTCGTCAGAAATCTTTCGATCAATGCTAAATTTTCCATTTAAATATATGGAGATTTCTCCTTAGAATAATTTCCCTTTTAAAGTTTTTGTGCAATCCTGACCTTATTATCGTCATCATATTTCGGTTTAGATTACTGGCTGTGGCGGGATTCTTTTGTAAGTAATGTAAAGTTCTTTTTTTTTTTTTTTTTTTTAATAACGACTGGCACTGAACTTTCGTTCTTCGCCTTAGAAGACGCCGGAAGTGTTGCCCCACCGGGCACCTGTGAACCAAAATCACGGAGGCGAGCAACATTACCCACGCCTCACTGCCACAAATACCCGTTAAGAGGGTGGGCCACATTCATACATCAGAAGTCAACACACAGAGAGAGAAACATCCATGCCCAGAGCGGGATTCGAACCCGCAGCCATAGGCTTCGCAGTCAGGCACGCTAACCACTCGGCCGGCAATGTAAAGTTCTGAATCCTTCTAAAAAACATAAACGCTAGGAAAATTTGAATTGAATTGAATGCGGGGATTAAAGGCACAAGGTCAAGAAAAGGACATGCTGTGCCAAACAAAAAAATTTTTTTTTCAACAAAGGTAAGATAAAGCATATTTGTTTTGTCAAAACTATGCATGGCACGCAAAACATTCAGAAGTCAATAAAATCAGATAATAGTTTAAATTGATTAAAATTGCATAAAACAGGTTAAAAAAAACTTTGGTTTAAAACTCGGTACTTTGTAATAAAATACAAAGCGAATAAAATTGGGTAATAGCGGTTATATACAATATAAAATACCAATGACACGTAGTAATGCAAAGTGGTTAGGATGATGCGCCTTATTTAACAAATCTTTTATGCATAAAATAGAACTACCGAAAAGGGTAAAACGAGGACGGTTAAAACGTGGGCAAGAAATTAAAATGTGAAGGATCGTAAGTAAAATGTTGTGAGGAAAATTCGGAGGTATTGGCGATCACTAATTATATCAAAGCATTATAAATTCACCTGTTATTATAATAACTAAACCTGCAGGAATAAAATCATTACAGCATCGTAAAATACTACTGCTAAATTAAAATCATTATCTCTGTTTTATAAGAGTAAGATTTTGAAAAGCGCACATTTCGAACTTTCTTTCTTCAATTTTTGAAAGATCCTCTTTCACTCATTTTTGTATGTTTTTGTTTTTTTTTCTTCAAATTTCTAATTTTAACTGTGTTTGAAATATTGATATTTCCCTAAAGACAAAAAAATATCATTCAGATGTAAAGTTCATTCGCCGTTTTCTAAATGTCAACGAAACAGCCATAAAAACGCCGATAAAACGGTAGTGATTGTGAACCAAGAAATCAATATCTTTCCTATTCAATGATCGCAGTAATCCACTACGAAATCTAACGATTTTTATGATATGTGGTGTTAAGATACAAAAAGTTGACTAAAAGGATAATTCACTTTAGTTTATGCAGAACTTCTTTAGCCTATTATTTTTATTTCATTTGTAATAAAAGAAATAGAGATAGAAAACCGTGTTATTAACAAGGATACTTCACCAGTTGAAAGTCTGTATGCGTTGTGTTCTTCTGAGCCATTTCTTCATTTCCGTCGCTCTAAACTGTCATTGGATTATTATTTCAAAAATTAAATAGAAGTCACTTCATTCACTATACTCATGTGTCGTTCATCCACAATACACCACTCACTTCTCCTCGCGTCCATCTTATATACCTTCGTTTGGGATTAGAATCACCAATATTTTAAATGCTTTTAACATTTTAGATATTGAGGTTTTTACTAACACAGGTACCATCCCACCTTGGATTGATGTTTCATTATGCGTGTTAGACGTTTTTAATAATTTTAAAAAATCTGACACTAGTTCAAGTGTTTTCACTCAAAAATTTTATGAACATCGCCATAAATATATCGATTTTAAACCAATTTTTACTGACGGATCAAAACACGATAATCATGCTGGCTGTGGTGTTGTTACCGAAAATTCTACTGTATCTGAGCAACTGCATCCTGATTCTTCAGTCTTTACTGCGGAATGTTATGCTATTTTAGTAGCCCTTAACTATATTTTCGACCAAACTTATCTAAAGTGGATAATATATACTGACTCACGGAGTTTTATAGCAAGTATTCCAGACATCGGTCTAAACCCAATCATACTCAAAATCCAAAAAATACATCGCTCGACTATATGACAGAGGTTTCAATATTTATTTTTGTAGGATACCATCCCATGTCGGTATACACGGGAATGAATATGCTGATGTAGTTGCAAAAAGTACTCAGAATATAAGCAGGAATGTTTTAGCACCATTGGACATCAAGCGAATTTGTAAATCACCAGTTTATGAAGCCTGGAATACACAAAATGATAATAAATTACATGAAATTTTCCCTTCTATTGATAACAGTAAGATATTATCCATTGACCGTAAAACTAACGTTTTAATAAACAGGCTACGCATTGGCCACTCACGATATACCCATATGCATTTATTGAAAAACGAACCTGCACCTGTTTGTTCATTCTGTCAAGTTGTTATCACCATTAAGCTGCAGACGATGACTGACTGCAGACGATTCAAATACTTCAGAAACAAATTTTTTGGTAGTTTTAACCCTGATCTTCAATCTTTACTTGGTGACTCTATACATCACAATCTTTTAAAATTTATCAAAGTCATAGGACTTTATTCTCTGCTTTAAAAAATAACACCTTAGTTTAACCTTGTGACCAAATTTTAACCTAGTGCCTGGCGCAGTATAGCCATTTCTGGGTCTTGCGCCAATAAAATCCAACCAACTAACAACGATGCTGCAACATTAGAAAAATTAAAGATGTTTTTGAGGTTGTGTTTATGTATTAAGGTTGAAGTTGAGTTCCGAAACAACTTTGAAAACTTGACTTCTGCCTCTTGTGGGTTATAATCTGGGTAAATGAAGACACTTGAGGTTGAAAATTAGTTAAGAGTTATTGGAGCAAGAGCAAGTTGGAGCTATATCGCACCTCAACTTTGTTTTTATAAAATATCTAGATAACTACAAAATATCAAAACCAATGGCTTTGAGGTATGAGAACATGTCGTGGGGACTGTTTCCAGTTAATAAAATCAATGATAGATTTATTAAACTACCGAATTGGCGTTGTCTCTAAATTTTAAATTTGCTACTCGATGTTAATAGAAGTCTACATTAGAACAACTAGCTTATGTCGGTTGCTTTTGAGATGAGCAGGTTATTTTTCCTACACTTCATCAAGTAGATTTGATATCTGAAAACTTTCCCCTGATTTCGACTAAAACTGATGATGTGAGAAAGAATTTTCTTATTCATACTCAAGCTTGTATTGAGGATGATAGAAAGCCAACCAGAAGTGTTTCACAACACATTCTAAAAACATCAAGGTGTAAAAATAGATGCAAAGTCATTTGTTTACAAAAAAGTGTGTAAAAAAACGCATCCGAGTTTGATATCTGACAGGTTTTATCAGAGATTGAACGTCTGACAAGTGTAAAAAATTACCCCTGAGGTTGAAAATGAGGTTACGTCTTGCACCAAAATAACCCCCATTATATTTCAATTACACCTTAAAATTAACTTCGTAAATACCTCTAAAACCGACGTTTCGTACTTTGTCGGCAACATATACATAAAAAGGTATAGTTAATGTGCCATTACATTTGAAAGAAATATTTAGTTACCATTAGTGAAATGAGGGGTTATGTATCACACACAGTTATACAAATTTTGATTGTGTTACGCAGTTTAATTCTTTTAACTATTCTAAATTTTGATAGTAATTCTGAATGATATTTTGTTTTAAATACAATAAAACTGTAATTTTACTTAATCGAATTCATAATTCAATTTTATGTTTTCCAGCTCTAATTAATATTAATAACTTGAACCTTAAATACAAAGCTGTAAGAGGATGAAAAAAATACTTAGAATAAAACAAAGATACTAATTAGCTCAATTAAAATGATAATTATGGATAATTCGGCATACAGGTTTTACATCTAATGTTAAAAAAATACGTTAATTCATTTAGTTACTTTTTTGCCTTGTTTTATATATTAGTGCGTCTAAGAGTCATAAAAAAATAATTTAAAAGACTGTGTCCTTTTGCTTTTTCCTAAATTAACTTGCTTTTAAGAAAACGAATCACATTTACCAATTTAAGCAGGCTCAAGTTAATGAATAGACAGCAAAACAATTGATTTTATTTTTGTGAAGTTATAATTAAAATACTACTTTAATTAAAATCAGCAGAATATATCTTCGAAATAATACAGACTTTCTAAACTTTTATTTTTTTGTATGTTAACACCGCCTGAAGGTAGAATTTTATTCATGTAACCTTTAAATGTATTAAGTGGTTTTAAAATGTTAAGTGGGTAATTAATACGAGACTTGCGGAACACGAAAAAGATTCATAAGTGTAACGACATCTCGAATAATTTAATTGAATGCGAGGTTGAATGGAACAAAACTAAAAAGAAAAGAAGATGCTATCTCAAACAAAGTGGCGTTGAAACGAGAATATGGAAAAAATAAAGACAGCTTGAAGGAGAGCTTCTACTATAATCTTGGCATTAGAGAAATCGACAGAAATTTCAACATAAGTTTACCAGTAAAAAGAATTTTAATTTACTCATGGTAATAATTGAAACACCATGCTAGAGATGGTAGTTATGCAACAGATGTGCAATTAATTTAGTGCAAAGAGTAATATTTTAAATGACAATCTCTGCTCTCTTAAAATATACACGTTGGACACAATTCAACCGGGATAAATATAATTTAATTTTTTAAATTGTGAAAAGTAGGTTGTGGATATCCAGTAACACTCACTGAAAAAAAGCACCACAGTGGGACAATATACTAAGAAACTTCTGAATTTCTCCTATGAACATACCTCTTTGAATTTAGTAATCATGTCAATACCAACTCAAAACAGCTTCAAACGGACAAGAAACCTCCAAGTTCCAATTAAGTATACCCATGCAGCATGAAAGGGCAAATAAACCTTAAAAATACGTTATTTCGTTTTGGACTTAACGTTAAAATAACTTCAATTTCGCGTGATGATTTTCACCGTTGGTTCATTCGTTAAAATGTATGCGTTAAAATAACTGTATTTTAACATTATCAAATTTTCCTTTAAATATTTCGTTAAAAATATGATATTTCAACGTGCACTTTTTACCCAATTTTCGGCAGTTTTTAAAAGTCGTTTTATTAACAGAAAATTTACGTTTTTTTTTTGCATAATTACATTTACGTCAATCATCACTCAAAAACAGGCGCCCGATTGCCAGACGTGAATCAGACGAAACAAAAGTGATTTTAAATATAAAACATAAAGTAGCCAACAAAAAAGAGAAAAAGATGAGAAACAAAAATTAGAAAAACGACAGTAGCTGAGAGAGAAAAATAAAGACTAAAAACATAAGAAAAACCACAAGGGTTGGAGAGGGGCAGATCAGGGTACCTATTTTGAGTGAACTCGATACCAACAACTATATAAAATCTAACTATTAAAACTAGCTTAAAAATAAAAATATAATCTTATTTCTTACTTATTCTATTTAAGGCGACAGCTCTACCCCCTGGCGAGCCATTACACGACTACTTGAAAAAATGTAAAGAATATAGATCCTAACAACCACTGAAATAAGAAACGTCAGTAAAGCACAGCTAGCTTTTGAGTTTGTCGATCGACGGAACGTTAAAAACCTCGAACACTAATAATTCGAGATAGGATCTACTGCTGTTTGTAAATTGAATCTGAAGTTAGAAAGGCAGCACAGGGGATTTAAAAACTGAGACTTAACTTAAAATTCAGGAAATGTGTGATTTCTTACTTGACATTTAAAGTAACAGCTCTACCGCTTCCGCTTGGCCAACCACCGCACGACTACGTGATGATAAATAAACAATGTAGATCCCAATCAAAACAACCACTGAAAATAAGAAACGTCAGTACAACCTCGAACTTTAATAGCTCTAGATAGAATCTACTGTTGTTTGTAAATTGAATCTGAAGTTAGAAAGGCAAGCACAGGGGATTTAAAAACTGTGACTTAAAATTCAGGAAACTTGTCCTGTTCTGAGTTGAAAAATATTGCTAAGAAGTTTGTGAAATCTCAGTTTCTTACAGTTATACAGGTTGAAATAGACAAAAGTCTTACACCTCGACTAGTTCTATTGACGTTGCCGATCATCAATTTAAAACAGACTGACATCGACCGAATATTCAGATCTTTTTAAGCTCGAACCCTACTAATAGTGCTAGATGGAATCTAGTACTGATTGTAAACTGAATCTAAAGTTAAAGAGAGAAACACTACTGTGATTTTAATAAAAAAATCGGTTTATCTAAATGAACTATTTAATTGCAATTATAAATGACTCTATCTCTATATAAAATTAGCTGAATACCCGTTCTTCATACGGGGTGAGAAAAGTATATGAGCAATAAGTCACTATTAATTAACACTAAGAAATCAAGCCCAAAAAAAGGCATATACGGTCACAGAAAACTAAAAGAATAATTCAAATTTTTATTTATTAATATTTGCAGAACTTCCGGTGACTTTATGTTAATACATAAACACTAGAAGCGCCGTTGGGTTCATTTTAATAATTTATTGCGAAATCTTATGATGCTTCTGAAGATACCCGTAAGCTTCAAAGCTCATAATTTTTTTTTACTTTCCCTAAATTGTATACTTATCAAATTTTCTGACATTTATGTTGATTATTAAAATAAATAATCATAGAAATAGGGTGATTCCACACTATTTGTAGTCTGGCATGTTTAAAACAAATTTTTTAAATAAATTTAATAAACCACGAATCAAATTAAAGGTCTTTAAATGTATTGTATGAATATTGAATTAGTTTTTTTTTAAATAATGATGCAAATTCTATAGATTGCATAAAATGTGAAAAAACTGAGTTTAAAAGTTGCGGACATGACAGCAATTTTGCATTTGTAACTAAACATGATATTTTAAGAGATATATTGTATTTGCATAATTAATGATTGAAAAAACGTCATTTTTACTTTCAGTCTTTAAATAAATAGAACGTGCTTGCTTTTTAATGATTGTTTTAAAGTTTTATTAAAACAAGTAGTCAAAGGGTTTATTTTCTTAAGAATTGGATTTTTTTCGACTATTCGCAGTGTTGCATTATTACGATTTTTAAAAAAATTATAATTTTTCTTATTTAATATTTTAAAAGAATTTTTTAATTGGTCATGTCTGCAACGTTGCAGACATGACAAGTTGCAAAATACAATTTTGCTAACATTTAATAAGCATTTGAGCTTGATAAAAAATCCCTTTCAATAAATTTGTATTACAAATTATAAAATTTGCTGTTGCCATTTACTTTCTTAATGACCAATTACCCTAAGAAATTACTTTGTTTAAAACAGGTATAAATTCTTCATTCATTAAAAAAAAAGTATATATATATTTTAAATTTAAACATTTGCATTTATGGCAACAAAACAGTTAATAGAACATTAATTAGAAAAAAGCATTGTTTAGAAAAAAACACTTTAAAAACTATTTAGTTTATGCACATGTTTAATTGCAGATGTTTTTCTATTAAATTAAATTTTTCTCAGAGTTTTGAAGAATTTAATCTTTGCTAGTTGATTTATTTGATTATTATATAATTAAAGTTTATGAAACTTGAAACAGATCATAGAATTCTAAACTAAGTTTGTAAAACTATAAAATTCCTCATGCCATTAACAAGCACAGAGAGGTCAAGACTGAGAAGACAGAAATTGAAAGCAAAAACAGTGAGATATGAAGCTATAAAAGCAGAAGAAATAAAAAATAATATAGACATTCAATAATATAGACATTCGAAAATATAGCTCTGATTCTTTCATGAATCAGAGCGATCTGTCCTGATCTTCCAAAAAATTTTGAAATAATTGCAACAGAAAGTGTTTGTTATTTTGATGAAGAACATATCAATTGCACAGAAAGATCCTGTCAGGAATGCAGCGTCGAAAAATATTTAGATGAAGAAATACCAGAGCAAAATTTAGACAACATTGTCAAGTATTATCAATAGCAACAGAATACACAAGATTTCACAGTTAAAAATCGGTTTAGGTAGCGCAATGAAGAAATAGGATATCAGCTACAATCATTTGCAAGACATATTTATAATGCCATTAAACAACGTTTTGAATTTCGTCATTTAAAAGAAAATCTTTCACAGAATGAAATTATAATGCATATCGACTTTGCTGAGAACAATACTGTAAAACATGATCGGGAAATCATGTGTGCACACTGGGCGTCAGACAATGTCACAGTATACACTTGTGTTGCATATTTCAAGGATGGCAGAAATAATTCGCTAAAGTATTAGTCGTATGCCATTATCTCTGATGACCTATAAGACAATAAGGATGGCGTGAAAAGTTTTAATAAAGAAATTTTATCTCATCTAATGAAACAAAAACAAAGTACATTACTGGTCTGATGGAGGTGCCAGTCAATTCAAAAATCGATATATTCGCAAGTTTAGCTTGTCACAAAGAATTCAACATTGATGCTGACTGGTAATTCTTTGAAACAGCTCATGGGAAAGGCGCGTTCGATGGAATAGGCGGCATCATCAAAAACGTAGTTTTGAGAACTGTATTGCAAGGTAGAGAAGTTGTTGTTGCAAAATATGTTTTTGAAGTGGCTTGTAAAATTTCAGATGGAAATATAAAAATTATGTTCGTAAGCAAAGACACTTCATACATGAAGAATTAATGTTGTAAGAACGTTATAGTCTCTGCAAAATTAATCGCAAATACGAGATAATTGCATTTCATCTCACCTCCAATAACACTTAATTCAGTTGAATTTTCTTTCAATTCCCCCATCTCTAGTACTCAAATCATGCACCTAGCCGTAATATTTACTAAACTGCCTTCAAAACTTGCTGTAGCTTTAGAACAACAAGCTTTAACACCAGCTACAGTTTTAGAAGAAGGCCAGTGGATAGCCGTATTGTTTAATAACCATTCGTGGCCTGGCCAAATAATTTATACAAGCAAGAAAAATATGACACTTAAAAAGCAATTCAAGCCCGTAACTATATACAAGTATAAATGTTTCGAAAAACCATAATTTGAAACAATTTCAATTGACTTGTGCCTGTTGCCATGTGATCCCTCACCGGATCATTTGCAAGGTTTTTTTTCCATACAACTCAGAACTTTCTTTAAAGATAAACAATATAATAAATAAATTGAGATGCAACTCTTTACACATCTTTAGCCTAAATTCTAAAACAAAAGTAATTTAGAATATTTAATTCTATAATAAAATCTTAGTTTGAAAATTAAAAAAATATGATTAAGAAATCTGTAATGTTCTAATGATATATGATCATCGGAGAATGTTATTTATGATGAGAAGCTTTTTTTCATGTCAGCAACATGCACGTTATTTTTAATTATATTTCTTCTAAAGTTATATGATTTCTTTTAGAGAAATATACACTGAAATCTTACCTTAAAAAAAGTTTCAGAAAAACTTTCTAAAAACCACATTTTTTTGCGTCATGTCCGCAACAATTCAAATTTTTATTCTAAAGGTGTTTAAATTAATTTTCTTTTTTGGTACTTTCGTATTAACGCCACCTCAGCTACAGATTTGGCGGTTTTTAAGTGCAGCCAATCTACACTTAAAATTTTTGCGACAAATCATAAAATAAAACACTTTCAAAATTCAAAACATTTTATTTAAAATCAAAGTAGTCAATCGAATTTCGGTGGGAAATGGGCCGATATAGAGTTTAACAGAGATTCAAAACAGTCTCCATTTTCTTTCACCTGATGCTGTCGCCATATGAACTCTAATAAATAAGATTCCAAATGATGTCTCTTGTTCCTCCATTTAGCACTGTCCCACATTCTCTCAACTGTTTGTGTATGAACTCCTGTATCAGAATAAATAAAATTGTATTTATGATTAACTTTAGCATGTAGGAATCCTTCTATTCTATTTGCTAACCTTTCCAACGGTCAGAATAAATTGTGCAACCATCTGCAATGTATTCAATAATTTTATCAAGGGTAGAGCCAATTCTATTAGGAACAGTGACAACAAGCTTTTGTTTCTCTACATATACCACCTAACACCTACTGTTCGGGTAATACTCGACTACATTTATTTTTGCGTTTTGTAAAAACAAACTTTCATCAATTTCCACAATGCAATCTGGTCCCTTCTTGTTTGGTTTATTCTCCATATCCAAGACACATAATTCACGCATGTAATTGTTCCAATCTCTAACAGTTTTATCCGATAAATCAAGTTGCTTTTTATAAAATTTAATAGGCGTCAACTCCTCGCACCAGTAGTACATGAATCTCGCAGCTGAACAAAATGGAATTCTGCTTCCCTCAAAACCAGTTGCCAAAGTCCCACCTGCTGATCACACTGTCTTAAATTACATTTCTAAAACGTATGTTTACCAAAGTAAAGTTTCATGACATGCGAATAGGTAAATATTTCGCTCCTGAAAAAATAAAATTGCAACTGGTTTTGTTTTTGGCAAATCCCAAAGACGCATTTTCGTAGCACTAGAAAATGGCGTCAAAAATCAGCAAACAAGGAATCCAAATGATAACTGCGTTCGAGCAACGCCGTTGCTGTGTGTGAACAACAGGATTGCTCTTTATTGGCGTATTAGCGCAACTTCTGCTGCGGTGACGTTAGTACCTCATTTTTAAATATGCATTGAGTAAAAAGAAGTTTTTTTGTAGTTTTGTGAAATGTGAAAATGAATGAACAGAGATCAAGATCCATCGTGTTAAAAAAATGTTACGCAATAGTTTCCGTTAAATTACATGGTGTCTTAGCTTGGTTGAGCTCTTAATGAATTATAAATTCGTTATTGCGTCTGAAAGAAACCGTATACATCATGATTATAAACAGTTATTTTTGTTATAATCCAGAACACGAAAAAACTGTGGGTAAATAGTTTTTGCTTGTAAATCAAAATCATATTTATCGCTCGACGAACAAGCAACAAAACTTTTATTTCAAGTTTTTGTTTTAACTAACAAAAAAAATATATAAAATTTAATTGAATGAGTATCTTTATTTGTGCAAGTTGAAAAGCGACTCCAACCAAATTAAAACTCCCTGAAATAGTAGTCTAAGTATGTTAAACTTCTTGTTAACGCCTAAACTTAGAGCACAGCGGGACGATGATTTTCTTTTACTTAAGTAAAACTTGCAGAAGGTTTTTTTCCCGTTACATTAAATGTCCACATAATTGGGAACGTACTTCTGCAAGAAAGTTTTTTCTCATATTCTGAGTGTCACTTCTTTGCCATGATATTCATCTTTTTTACTGCAAAATAGAAGCAAAACACTCAGTGTATAGGAGTAAAAGAAAAAGAATGATATAATTCTGAATAGTATTCGTGTGAATGTTTTGCAGACGACAGCTTAAAGTAAAAGTCAAGTATCGTCACTTACTGCAATAGAACGGAATGTGTTGTAGGCTTACCAAACTAGATGCTAAAGAATTATTCCCCCCTATGTTAAACTTGCAACAGGCTCGGACTGCGCACAACATTTGCGATATAGCTGTCCTTAATGCATGAAAAGTTTTCGAAAAATCTATTGTCAGCCTAATTAAGCATACCTAGTTCATTTTGTGCTTGTTAGAGAACTACGATTAAGTGTTTTGCGCTTCAGAAAGCCTTTAATTCATAGTATTCAGTCTCTAAAATAAAAATAAAAAACACTTTTCAACATCGCAAAGGGACAAAATAAAACTTCTAATAGCTATGAGAGATGTTAGAAAATCATTCGTTGATATTTTGCTGCAATTTCAAGGAACGTGGATGTACTCCTACGGTAATAACTAAGTAAATTTAAAACTTTCACATTTAAAACATGTGTGCTAATGCGTATAGTTTACATACGTATAACTTGCGCTCCTGCGGAAGAATAATCTATAATATAATACGATATTGTTATACAATCAATAAGTTAATAAAAATACAACAAAATGAAACTTTTTAATAATAAAAAGCCCTAAATATTGTATTGTTAACAATATTAATCAATTAAAAATCATTTACTTTGGGAAAACAGAAATCTCTCATAAGGATCAAATTTGTAGAGTTCCACGGTTCGCTAGATCGAAGGTAATACCAAACCTGCAACCTGTCATCGAGCACATCCTGATTTTTTGTGTTGTCGGAAATTAGCTGTAACCGACTGCAAGATACAGATGTCATTTTTGTTATCGCGCACTTTTCTCAGCATATTCTGTGAAATCACAAAGTTTTACAACTACTCAGTGTGTTATACACTTTTGTATTTTAATTTAGTCACTCAGTTTCGTAACTGTACCTTTTTCCAGAAAATAAATCTTTCATTTTTATCCTCTGATTTTAATCATGTTGTCTTGGGTTCCCTCAAATGTGAGAACGTAATACTAGTTCTTACAAATAAAACCTAAATGAGCCGTTTTTAACAGGTTTGTAGAACTTGAGACCAATTCAAATACTTTTAACGGCATATATTGTATATAACAAAAATATTACAAATTTAATATAGAACGTTAGAAGTTTCCAACAGCTCGGTGCACTGCCGCGTTACGACATTAACTGATTCGTCCGATGTGAGGAAACGATATAGGAAGGTAGTACTCAATTTCTATACTATTTAGGATAATGTTTTGAAGTGGTAGCTTTGTCTATGCTTAATGTATTCTTCTTTGCTTTGTAAATTCGTTTTAAAATTTTCAATGCTCTTAAATATAAATGATTTAAAAGTTTAAATGAAATGCCACTTAGTTCAAACTCTCGTATGGGGAGGTTTTTATGAGGTTGGCAAAACTACCGAAAATTCTGAAAGTTTTTGTTTCTAACTGCCTACCACTATTTAAAATATTTTGCAAATAGCGAAGTTGTTGACAGCTCTAATATCAATAAATGATACAAAAATGAATTTAAGTATCAATTAAATTTTAACGAATAATTGCGATTTCTCTAAATGAATTTTAAATACCTTTTCTCCATTAATTTTTCTTTTTAGTGCATAACTCTTTTCTTTTTTGTACAGTTATCATTTATTTTAAATTCTTTAGTTTTAAGAAACAAGTTTCAAAAGAGTAACAATAAACAAAACAAACAACTGTTTTTAAGTAACTTAATTGAAATATTAATTCAGTGACGTATCCCTCACATGATTGATCAATGAACTTACCCTGACGTGCAAATAAAAAATAATTAAATAATGCAACAAATTCCTTTTTTAATTAAAGAATTGGATACTTGCGACTCGAGAATACTATTGTGTATACCTAATCCCGAGGTTAAGCATAATGTGGTAACGTTAAAGATATTACGCTTGGTTTATTATCACGCTGAATAAATTTTAGAATCAGATTTAATTGTATACATACAAGCGACGTCACGCATGTGTGTTAGATCTCATTAGTTGCTGAATAGTGCAAAAACTTAGTTAGCTTTAATTGATAACCCAGTTCTTCACTTAGACAGAAAAAATTCGGAGTTAGAACTTTATACTGAAGCTAGTAGTTATGGGTTTAGTGCAGAACTCTTACAAAAGGCTGATAATGAAAAAATTTATCCTTTTCAACATTTTAGTAAAAAAACTAATGCACAACAAGAAAAATATAGTAGTTATGAATTAGAAACCCTTGCAATAGTTGTAGCATTGAAAAAATTTCGTTGTTATTTATTAGGTACAAAGTTTAAAATTGTAACTGATTGCGCAGCTCTCCAAAACACAATGAATTTGTCCCTAGAATTGCAGGTTGGGCTTTGTACCTTGATGAATTTCAATATGAAATAGTGCACCGGCCTGCTACACAAATGAAACATGTTGATGCCTTAAGCAGAAATGCGTGTATCACAATTTCGCACGATGAAGTCACCATGAAAATTGATGAACATATTAATACAATTAAATCTTTGCTTGCGAACGGTGATGACAATATACATTTAATTCGAAATAGCATTCTTTATCGCTATGACAATGGTCGAGACCTTTCAGTTGTACCAGCAGTTATGCAAACTGATAAAATTAAGGAAATCCATGGTAAAGGACACTATGCTTTAGCTAAAACCGAAGAAACTGTGAAACAAAACTTATATAGGACTTCGAAAAAAAGTTGAAACTGTCTTATCCAACTGTGTAGATTGCACCTTATGTAATCGAAAATGTAGGGAAAAAAAGGGTTCTTAAATCCAATTCCCAAAGAAGATGTACTCCTTAGTACGTATCATATTGACTTTGGCAATCGTTCTAGAATAGTGACAGATCGTGGAGGTCCATATGCATCGAATGAATTTAAAGACTAGTGACAAGAGGAAAAAATACAACATGTTCTAATTACAGCAGGTGAACCACGTGGTAATGGACAGATTGAACGTATTCACGAAACACTAATACCGATTTTAATAAAACTATCCATCGATAATCCTCTAGAGTGATATAAACATGTTTCACGTGTTCAGCGTTTCATAAACAATGCTTCCAATACAACGTTTACACCATTTCAGTTAATGATAGGAACTCCTATGAAGAACAAAGAGGATTTAAAGCTCTAAGAAATGTTGACTGCATGAAAAAACGGGAACACCTTAGAAAAGATGCGAAACAGCGCATCCTAGAAATTTTCGACCAAAATATAAATATATACACAATAGGAAATGCAAATAAGCTCGCACGTACCTCGTTGTTATTCAGCGTACACAACATGGAACTGGATTAAAATTGTGACCGAAATTGCATGGTCCTTACAAAGTAATAAAAATCAAAAAGAACAATCGATATGTGGAAAAAAGTTAAATTCACGAAAGACCTAATTTCACTTCATTTGCGGCTGATTATATGAAGCCATAGTCTAATTAAATTTGTTATCTCTTTATATTTGCTTGTATATATCTTGTATAAGAGTCAAAATTTTAATAGCGGTAACATCCATAATTTTTAAATTTTTTGTTGTTTTTTAAAAAGTACATATTATACAAAACAATAGCCCAAAACGATTTTTTTTACTTAATTTATTTTACACGATATTAACAATTAAATTTTAAAGCTCTTTTTAATTAAAAAATAAATATCTAAGGATAGAATGAATGGATTTTAAAAAAGTGTATCTCACTTTACGAGGAATTAGTTGAAGTTTTTGATAAAATAAAACAAATGCTTAAAAAGTTTAAGTTTTATTGCAAAATTAAGTTGTAAAATGAAAAACAAAAATGATGTTAATGTACAAAGTTCTAACAAAACCCATTTTAAAGTAAATTTTATTCTGAACAAAATGGCTTTTCAAAAAAAAAAAAAAAAAAAAAAAAAAAAAAAAAAAAAAGTGGATCGCAATTTCATAAAAAGTTATAGCTTTTTTCACGAAACGCTGTACCGCGGAGTCGCTGTGGTCAGCGCTGATTACTTCATGCACTGAGCGTTTTTTCATGTTTATACTCGAATTGTAACGAGCGTTTGTTAAAATAATTCGGAGTGCTGCTCTACGTGATAATAATTATCAAATAAGGTAAGTTTCAATTGTATGGCGCATTAGTAATATCAACTTTAATAATAATTATTGTTTTTTTAAACATAAAATTACATTTCAAAGAAATACATTAATTCTAAGAATTTGATTTGTATATTTATCACGAAATTTAATTATAAACTTATAGATAAAATCAAGAAATGGTGAACTATTGCTGCAACCCGCTGAACAAATTACAGCATCGAAGTGTCTACAAAAATGTTAAGCTTGTGACAAAAAATTGGAGTTTGGAATTTTCAAATTTAATAAATCAACTCATATGTGATTCTTGTCGTCGGACAATTTTTCAGAAAAATATACCCGTAATAATTACTAATGAAAAAAATAATTCTATTCGTAAATTTGTAACTAATTTAAAATATTAATTTCAAATTAGATAATTCTAATAATTAAAATGTTTTGTTAATTTTAGAAAATATCGAAAATGTGGTATCGAATTGTTCTGATGAAGAGTGTGATTTTGACGATGAGAGGAAAGATCCAAGCGTTTGTTTTAAGAATATTGACCGTCAAGAAAATTTGAAAAAAGTAAAGCGAATTTTGCAAGAATGCAATGATACATCGAAGCTGCAGAAAGTGTCTGATGAGACTGGTAATGAATCATTTGAAATGGACGAGAATTTGATTACAGAGATAAAAAATGCGTTAGACCAGGAAAAAAATCATGCCAAAAAAGTTGAATAATTTGACTCAGGAAGTTAGCATTCGAAAAATGCAGAAATATTTTCAAGTTTCACACAGAATGGCAGTAAAAGCAAAAAAGCTGAGGAAAGAAGGAGGATACAAAACCTGTCCAAAACGAAAAAAAAAATAGGAAACCAAATAGTGATGAGATAAAAAAATAAAGTGATTGAGTTTTACTTGTCAGACGATGTAAGTCGCATGATGCCAGCCAGGGAGGAAAGATTTTATTTCTGTAAAAACTAGTAGTGGTCGAGAGCACTACTAGTTTTTGTACAAAAGAGATTGTTACTGAATTAACTTAAAAGATTTGCATGCTATATTTAAAAAAAAACATTTATCGACATACAAATAAGTTTAAAGAGTGTATTATGGCAAATAAAGCTGGATGTCACAACGTTTGTGATTGCCACAAAATTTAAGATTGAAGTTCATCGGCCTAAAATCTGAATGCCTAAAACACAATGAATTTTTCGTATCATCTTATCGAGATGCTTTGCTTGATATTATTTGTGAAAACCAAACAATGCCCAGGTGTTAAATATTTTAGTAATAAATTGCAAAATGTTTGCTCTGATAATTCTATTACACAAGCTAATGGACGAAAACGGACAGATATAAAAATATTTCTATCTATTTACAGCATGATTTTTTACGAATTAAAATTATTTATATATTTCTTCTTTCACAAAATTTATCCTTACAAATTTTTATTAGTTCATATAAATAAAGCATATCATTTTTTTGTTCTAATCAATATTGTAAACAAAATAAAAAATTTTATGTTTGATCAATATGACAATTTTTTATGTTTTTTATGTTAGTTTTGTACAACAAACTAAATCAATTGAAGAATTTATTAATATACTTAACGAAGATCTTCCTCGTGTCTTGAAACATGATTTTCTAGCAAAATCGCCAAGTGCCTATTTAACCGAAAGAAAAAACGGCTTGAAAGATGGAGAGTTTTTGGTTACCCTTGACTTTTCCGAAAATTATGCTTTCAAAATACAAGATTCTATTCAATATTTTTATTGGTATAATAAGCAAGCAACCTTACATCCGTATGCTGTTTATTGTAAACAAAATGAAAAGCTTAGACATCATTGTTTTACCATAATTTCGGAAGAGGAAAAGCATGACACTACAAGTGTGCATTTATTTAATAGTAAGCTAATTCAATATTTACAAAATATCTACGGCAGTGATAATGTTAAAACAATTATTTACTTTTCGGATGGAGCTTCGTCACAGTATAAAAACAAGAAGAGTTTCATGAACTTACTCAATCATAAAAATGATTTTAATATCGATGCCGAATGGCACTTTTTTGTATATTTCAGAGATTTCTTCGCTCTTATGTGTCGATGACGCCACTGGTCATATCAGAAAGCCCAATTTTAAAACCACTTTCTGAAAATTTATTTTCCTCATTCACTTTTAATGGTTCATGTTAAAAAGCAATCAATGTGCTTGATATTTGTATAAAGTGTACAGAAATTAATGCTAATGGGTATATAATTTTAATTAAAGTAGTCTATAATTTTGAATGTAATACTCAAATATACTACTACTTAACTACTGTAATACTCTTTTCAAGGTAGGGAGAGCGGAGAAATCAGAAAAAAAAATAATAAAAAAATTAAATATAATTATCTACAACTTCTTATAAATACTTTTTCATAATATAAATTCCTTTTACTTCTAATTTTGGTATACTGTTTAAAATTAAACAGTACTAAATAATCAAACTTGTAGGGTAATATGAACTAAGTCTGACGCTAAAATATAAAGAAAGGAAACATGACTTACAACTTGGCTTAATTTGTTTCCATTTATATCGCGTTTTTATTTCTTTTGCTATTATTTGTTAAATTTATCAATTAATAGAATCTACTGCTTAGATTTGGGTAAATAGTTATTTTTTTGTTATCAAGAATAGTCTAGACTTAATAAACTTTTAAAAAACTAGAAATATATTTTTACTTAATCCTATTTAGGAAAAAAAAACTTAAACTGAGAATAAAAAAAAATCGGCCGTTGAATGTTAAGGAGTTTTTAACTGGAGAGAAATGTTTAATTTTCGTACAGCTAAGTTTTCTTTCACAACCATACTCGTTTCTTATCAAAACTACTTCTTTCTAAATAGAATTTATTTTCAGAGATTCGTTAGAATTATAATGTCTGAGATTCACTATTTCAACTTCCAATGCAAAAATATTTGCTCAAGAAAATACGGTGCACGGTGAACTGAGAATTTACAAGTATTTTTAACGTTTCCTTTTTATTCACAACTTAAATTAATAACTTAAGATAGCGTTTAACACACAGAAAAATGTAGAGAAAAAACAGAAGCATATTGCTTTTTCATATAAATTTTCTTAACATATTTAGAAATGAATAAAGAAAATAATTTATACATGAATAAATTATTTTATTTTAATCTTTACAAATATAGTTTCGTTGATTGATGGTTAGCATTTTTTATATATCATAATTTAAAATAATAATGAAGTAGACGACTTTGTGAAGTGAAATTAAGAAATATTTTAGATTGGATAAAAGATTGGATTATTTATAGAAGAGTTACATCACTTTTTTTATATCTCACTATTTTTTAATCTTATCACTTTTTTTATATTTAAACAGGTTTTAAATATATAAGAAGAAAGGACAAATGAATTCAAGAGCATAATTAAGTCTCAAAATTTTTGAAAAGTGAATAAACTATATGACCAAAAAGAAAATAGGATTGAAATGAATCAGGGTTCGGTGACAAACATTGAATTGAATTGAATGCAGATTTCAATGGCATTAAGTCCACAAAAGGTCAAGCTGCGTCAAACAAATGGTTTTAAAATAAGGTAAATGCATACTACGATTTTTAATTTTTACGGAATTCATAAAACTGAATAGAACGAAACAGATGTATTAAAAAGTGAGTAAAACCAGATAAAATGAAAATACAGTAAAATATTATAAAACATTTGAATTCAAAGAGGACTAAAATCAGATAAAATTGTACATAGGATAAAACAGTTATATACAATATAAAAGACCAATTGCGCGTAGAAACACAAAAATGTTAGGATGATGGGAGTCACCTAACAAATCCTTCAGAGTTAAAATAGAACTAAGGAATAAAGTAAGACGATGACGGTTAAAACATGGGAAAATGAATAAAACTTTACAAGCGTTTCATTGCAGAGGAGGTTCCCCAAACGACAAAAGTAGATGTGTCAGCCGAGTGTGGCCGATTCGGAGACGGTTTAACTCAAACATCTGCATGCTGCCGACGCAATACAGGATAAGGGTTAAAATCAGTTTTTACTGAGTGCAATCTATATATATATTTCTCTTACACGGCACAAAAAAAAGCCTCATTACAACTCCCCGAATGGCAACGTTAGAAAATCGACCAATGATTGCTGCTAAAAATGTCACATGGCAAATGTCACATGAGCTCAACATATAGCGCTTTTAAAAACGGAAACAATAACCAGAGTGAGCATTATCAGGTTGTTCAATTCAGATTCATGCCCTAAAAACATGATAATATTTCATTTAAACTCAATTAGGAATTAATTAGGCTGGCCTTCTCCATGACTATAAATAAGTCACAAGGTCAGACTTTTGAGAAAATCAGTTTAGTATTAACTTAAAATACTATGTCTTTGATGATAATATACTATGTCTTTGTGCTAGAACTTTGTGTTCATTGGCGAGCGAGCGCAGCGAACCATGGTTCACGGCGTGAACCACATAGGATTGCGTAGCAATTCTCGGGGGTTGGCGAGCGTTAGCGAGCAGGGGGAGGAGCCTCCTAGTTTGTTATAAATTTTAAGATCCCATTGTTGTTGCCATGGAGATGAGATGAACTGTCGAAACTACGTTTTTGTGTCCGCGGTGCCGCATGAGTAGTTTCGGTGACAAAAGAGCAAGCTCAAAAATATGCATTTTGAGTGAAAACAAAATAGTTTTCTAATCATAGTAACTATAATTTTTTTTTAAAAAATACTTAAAATTTGCAAACTAAGTTCAATATAATACAAAAGATTGTAATGAGTAAAGAAATATTCATTGAGATTATATAGTTCTCTAATGTTTGATTTGGATAAAACAAAATTCATCATAAAAAAAAAAATCTTAACTTTTTACACAAAATCTTCTACATTTAAAGTTCTCACTGACTGGATTTCGAGAATTTTAGGTTGTATCGTTGATCGTTCTTTGGAAAAATCAAGTTTAATCCTTTGCAACGCCGGCAAGGGTTTTAGGTTATCCCATAAACTACTTTCTTCTGGATCATTTCAAAGCATCAAAAGAAAAAAAAAATATCTTTGAAGTTTTTTAGTCTTTGGTTCAACTGGTAAAAGATCAGAGAGCATAAGCTGGTTTCTTTTGGTGAAGATATCTAAAGCGCTATTCTAAAAAGAATATAAAAATAACGAAACATTTCATGGGAATTCGATTTAAATGCTAGTAAATACTACAAAATAAATGGAGACGTCTTATTTGATCAGAAAGTAAAATATTATATAATCAAATAAGGCGTCTCTATTAACTGAACCGAAAAAATTTTTTTATATTTTTGTACGTATAAAAATTAGATAATATCTCAATAAAATTATACATAGAAAATTTTTTGTAAAGCTAAAAAATTAAGTTTTTGTTTTTAAAATTTAATCACCAATTACCTACACTAATATAGTTCTACTATATTTTATTTTATAACCATCGTTGAACAGCCGACCCAATTTTAGGGTTTACGACAACTAATGTTCAACTCCGTAATCTTGAACCCAATCCAGAAGACAAGGTAATTCCTGGATCAAGTATTGGGAGAAATTTGCCTACGTGGAGGACTTTTTGATAGAACTAACCCGCATTTGCGTTAAATGGAGAGGAAGACCACGAGAACCTCCCACGGTTAGCCTGATGGCAAGGGGATTCTAACCCATGTTCCGTCTACAACTGAGGATATTTCAAGTCAGCACTGTGGTTAGTGCAAGCCGGGTGCGGAATTCGTATCGACCAGACATCACCGGGGTCGAACCCTGGTTCACTTCATTGGAAGGCGAACGCTCTATCCCCTGAGCCATAACGGCTCTACTATAATAAAATACATATCCACCAAAAGGTTGATTAATATTTTTCTTTACAAATAATTTGTTCATTTTTTTAAAAAAAAAAGAAAAAAAACACGCTTAACTAAATAAACGTTTTTGTAACAGACCAAAAGGCTACATAACATACTACACAATTATTTTAAATTAAATTGACAATCGTTTCACAGCGAGCCGTAATGTATAAAGGCACAAAACGCTCGTCTCCCAATGAGGTAACCCAGGTTCGAATCCCAACAGTAGGTTGATACGAATTCTGCACCCGGCTTACAAGGACCACAGTGCTTATGTAAAATATCTTCAACGGTAGACGGATTGTGGGTTAGTTCTATTAAAAAGTCTTCTACGAAGGCTAAATTGTCTCAACGCTTGGTCCAAAAGTTTCCTTGTCTTCTGGGTTGGGTTAAAAATTACAAGGTTGCGGAGTTGCTCAAGGATAGTCATAAATTTATTTGGATTGGCTGTTCAACACTGACTATAATACAAAGTAAAAAAAAATAATTGATTCGTAGCACAAGAAGAAAAGTAGGATTGATACCAGCAATAACAAAGCAAAGTATTTCACTTGTTTCAGTTGGCACACCAGTTTCAGTAGATTTAGAACTTAATAGATTCAGATAAAAACTATCAACACGATGTAACAATTGACATTATAAAATACCAGTAACGCGTTGAAAAGCAAAAGATGCAAGGATTACATTTTAAAAAATAATATCAAATGAGATAAAATACTTAAGGTAAGGTCGTGGTTTGATATTTCTAAGATGAATTTTGCAGCAAATCGTTTGTTGCCTTAATGAAATAATTAAGACATCAAGTCAAAGATCTGACACATCCGAAGGAGAAATTAGTGACTATTAGAACTAGATTTTCTTAATTGCCGAAAGCTCAAAACTAAGTTTCGAAGTTATGCTTCACTAAACGTGGGAGTTTCTGAAAATTATTGGATGAATCAAAGAAGCCTGAAGGTTCTTTCTTTTCTCAATTTGTTGGTATATTTTAAGAGTGATTAAATTTATCGACGCATGTGTGAATCAGAAATTCTGAAAAACACCTCAAACTAATTAGTGACTTTCTGTTTTCTACATAAACTTTCGTGGCCTGAGAACAAACAATTTACAGTTTCGTGGTAGTTTTCTGAAGATTAATGAAAAAATCGAAAGAAATCCCATGCCTTTTAATATTTTTAAAATCATAATAACTATTCAAATATTTAAACCATATTGCCAGAAAAGTATTTTTTAGCATTCTTAAATGTCTCGTCACGTTCGGGACTTTAATATTTTAAGAAATTTCTTTAAATAACTACATAACCCGAAAGGGAATTCGTTATAAAATATCGGTATTGTACTTTAGAAAATTTAAACGCTCAAAATAAATCCTCTCTTTTTTGGGTGTAAAAAAAAATCATCTTTTATGTGACGTGTGGGCGCACAAAAACTAATTTCTTAAAAAAACGTCTAACAAAGCAATTAAGAAGTTTCTTAGAGTTAAGAGTTTAATAAAATAAAAACAAAAAACATTAGGCTTATTTGTAAGATTATTTTCAAAACTGGCTTGCAAATTATAGCTATTTTTAAACTGATGCTTTCAAAATGAATAAAAAGAGATAAAATACGAATAGTAAATTATTATATAAAAATAGGTAAAAAAATTCGCGTACACTGAAAGAGCAAAATATACACTTTCAACATTTTGACGGCTACAGATTCTTTTTTCATGTAAACATTTTCCACTATATTTACTTAGAGCTGTAATTCATTTCATTTCACGTACATTTAAGATTTTATACCTATACCTAATCCCCCATAAATGAATTAATGAGTCAACTTCGTTAGAAGTGGTACAGAAGCTGTTTGTGCATTTAATTAGTTTTCATTTTATGTCATTATGAAGCGCTATGAAAATTATTCAATTTATGAAATTATAGGCCATGCCTTGAAAAGGGGCTTTTACCTTCTACACGTTTCTTAGAATGGAAATAATTTGTTAATGAATTGATTAAAGGGATATACAAGACGAACTATAATTTGAAACTTAGTTTAAAAATAATTTAATAAACATTCTAAATATTAGAGACATTTAAAAATTCGTAGGCGGAAAAGAGTAAGTTTAAAAATAAACTATAATCTTACTTTTTATCAGGAAAAAAAATGTACACCGGTATAAAAAAAATTGCAACGTTTTTGTGCTTTTGGTTTAAAAGAACCTAATATTTTAATATAACTTATTGGGTTTAAAGTATGATAGCACAAAAACTGGCAAACTTCAGCAGTATTAAGAACTGCAGGTTTTATAAAAAGAGAGAGAAAGAGAAAATAATTGAATTCAATCTAGTGTTTAATACAGGGATGAGATTAGCCAAAAGGCAAAAAAGCTG
This sequence comes from Parasteatoda tepidariorum, assembly GCF_982258835.1. Classification (NCBI taxonomy): domain Eukaryota; kingdom Metazoa; phylum Arthropoda; class Arachnida; order Araneae; family Theridiidae; genus Parasteatoda; species Parasteatoda tepidariorum. The sequence goes on from NC_141763.1 coordinate 70,203,772, forward strand.
AATTTCCACGATAGTAAATTTTACGCAAGCGCAACCCTTTAACAATAAATTCCAGACTGTTTAAGATAATAAATAACAATGTGTTGACATAAAATTGTGTATTAATCTATTATTACATAAATGATTACTTTGATACTTAACATTTAGTGAAAATAAAAATTACCAATTGAAAAAATAAAGCTGGAAATTATATTTTTCCTCAGTTCACATAAGAGACAATTATTTCCTGAAAAACTATCTGGTTTAACAAATTAAAACTACTGAGAATATACATTAATATTTCATTTCTTTTAATAAATACTGTTATGTGATTTATAGCAAATATATCAGTAATATTACTTTTTAAATTATATTGGAAAAAAAACTTTAACAATGGACCGAATCATTATGTTCATATTATAGTCTAATATAACTAGAGCCTTCTGAAACATATCAATAACAGTGAAGTAGAAATATATAGTAACTCCTTAACATACAAAAATTGCTATTTTAGTTTGAAAAATTACCTGACAATCAGCAACTGTTTAGATAATTATTTTTTATTTCATAAGAATTTGGTATTTTATAGCATAAATAACAGCAATTATAAATAAAATTTTGATGATGAGTTAATAACCCTTTCGCGCCCAACGGGACACATACGTCCCAAGCAAATTTCAAAAAAATCTTTTGCGACAGAAAAGTTTATCTGTCTTATGGGAGACTTTCCCACCAGTCCTGCCAATAATTTTAAAGGTATTTTCATTCACAGAACATAGATGGCACTACCGTACATAATGCTGCCCTACTCATAGTTTATGCTACCAAAATTGTTCTGTTGTAAAAAAAAAATACTCATCGCGAAAGGGTTAACTCTTTTTCAAAAAAAAAAAAAAAAAAAAAAAAAAAAAATTATTAAATCCCTTTTTAAGTGATTGCTTTTGTTTGCTATATTTTTTATGTTTGCTATATCTTTTATGTTTGCTATATTTAGTCGTTAGTCCATCTTTAAACATCTTGTGACAAATCTTATTTTTTCGTCTTTGCAAGCACAGAATTAAGTTTCGAATATATTCCCTTCCAGTTTCTCTGATGTTGTAACACTTACACATACTAATAATCATCGTTAGAAAAACAGTCACCTTTATAGTAACTAATTGATTTAGAAATCACATGAATATGAAACTAGATATACAATTTTGAAAATGAGAAAATACAAACTGGAATATGGAATTTTTAAAACGCGTAAATACAAATCTCGATTCATAATTTTTATCATGATGCGTAATTTTTAGATTGCATAAATCAGAATTATGATGCATAATTTTTAGAATGCATGAATGCGAATCCGAATGCTTTATTTTAAAATCACGTATAAATACGAAAATCAATGTTTAATATTATAAACCGCATGAGCAAATCAAGACATTGAATTTTAAACTTGCGTGAATACGAATCGCTACATAGGTTTTTAAAAAGACGTAAATATGAATCACAATATCGGTTTTTTAAATCTCGTATATAAGAATCGCCACGCACAATATTCGTATCACGTGAATAAGAATCGCAACACGCAAATATGAAAAGCTATGTTTGATATTAAAATCGTGTGCATAAGAATCGAGATAGCAGATTCCAGGCATGGGACCTCTAAAAGGCTTGTCAGAAGCAACGTCGTTTGAACTACGAAAATCGGATCCATCTGGAGGGCGGGTAAAAAATTCGGAAAATCTTATCTGCTGCGAGTAAAAGGGGAGAAAATAGCCAAAATAAGTAAAAATGAGAAAGGATTGGTAGCTATGTAGTTTGAATTTTCTGTTTCTCTAGGAAAATTGGTGAATTTTCTGAAAAAGCGGAATACTTATGAAAAAAAGTGAAATTTTTGAAAATCTGAATTTTTGATAAAAAGAAAAAAAAAAGCTGAAATTCAACAGATAAAAGAGAAAAAAGCGGAAAAATCTCATCCCTGTTAATAGCATCATATCCTTATAAGGACATGCTGAGACACAAACGGTTTTAAAAGCAAATCAAAAGGTTAAATACGTAATACAAAATAAAATTTGTCTTACTAAAATACAAGAAATCGATAAAAATATGAATAACGAAACTGGTATATTAAAAAGTGAATAAAACCAATGATAAAGAGAAGATTACTGGTGCAGTTTAGTCAAAATCACGGCAGATAGGAAAGGGAAATGTCTATTAAATTGCATTAAAGTGTTAGTTTTCGGTACAGAAGTCAAAAAAGTGCGTCGGTTAAAAGTCCCTTAAATATTAAAGGCAAGCATCCAGAATCTTTAAAATAATCAATAAGTTCCCCTCATTAAATCAAGTTGAATATTTAACAAGTTTTGCTCATTAAATCAAATTGATTAAAGGTTCAATAAAAAAGGGGGGACAGGTTTTGAAACTGATCACAAGGTATATCGCTCATGGGCTGCAATAATGGCACAACTCAAAAAACACGCGTTTTGGACTAAGAACAGTGTAAATATGAAAATACACATTCTTTTCAGCAGCAATACTAGCCAACTCATAATTCAACTTGAAGGTAATCTTCGTTTAAGCAAACTAAAATAATTTCTGATGCATTTTCATTAGCAATGAAAACTTTAAACCCACTTATCTCAAAACATGATTTTTTTGAGTTGTGCCGCTATTGCAGCCCATGAGCGATAAAGTAATACACTATGTATTTATCTCTAAAAATTCATGAAGTTGTAAAAAATCACATAAAAATTTTAAAAAAATAACAAAGCAGTTTTATACAATTTAAAATACCAATAGCGAGTAGGAAATCCAATATATTAGGATGGTATATAATGTTTCAACCAACAAATCCTATGAACATAAAATATATTGATTTCATCAAAGTCTAGTAAAAAAAACAAAGGAGTAGGAGTTTAAAAAAAAAACAAATTACATTATAAACAAATTACTTAATATTTGTTTCGCAAAATAATAGTCAGCGCGATAGATAAATGTCAAAATCTGTCCAGATTTTCTCATATTTAGTTCTTAAATAATTAGAAAATTAACAATCTCTCTTAAATTAAATTAGAACAACTTCACTTATTCCGTCTCTTTTCGCCGTATTCAATGTTCGTGTTATAAACTTTGGTCACGCGAAATTTCATAATCTCTACTTACTCTGTTATATCTGATGTGATTATTGTCATATGTGACGTGAACTGGCAAATTACAAAACAACATTAATGTTTTAATGCGTGACGATGGCTGCAACTAAATTTTAATAAATTCACCATGAAGCCCTCCTCGTAGATTTGTTAGATTTAATTCGTACCAAATATGCATCGAAATTATTTACTTGTATCTTGGCGTTTAATAATTGAAAACTATACATGGTACACATGATCTTAATTTCAAGATTTCGAAATATTCTGTTCTAAGAAAATTTTAATTTATCAAATTCAAGTTAGAAGATCAGAAGCTTTGTTTTGCATTAAAAAAATAGGAGGATCTCATAAACTTTCTAAGGTAAAAAAAAGTTATTTATAAAGAAAAAAAAGCAATTTAATTCTTAACACAAGATTAAACTGAATGCAGGATTTAATGGCGTTAATCCTAAAATATAGTTAGAAGAACTAAACATACACACAAAAAATTTATTAAGCTTAGCAATTTCAAAAACAGCAATGAAAAACATGACAGAATTAAAGCAAATAACAACGAAACATTATTTATTTTCTATGATTGCTAGTTGTCAACAAGAAAATTACTTTAATTAGATAAATTGTTAGTACAATTAATATCATCGCCAATAATGCTTCTGCCAGGCAATTCTTATGATTGCTATTCTGAGAGATAATTTTTTTAAATCTCGCTTCAATAAATATTGCTCAAGATGGCATAAACTCCGAAATTGTGTTTATTAAATAGTGAAAGAGCTGAGACAACACGATCAATTAGTGTCATGCCCCACTTATAGTTGAGGGACTAGGGAATTTTTATGTCGTAACCTGAGTTAATTAACGTCTTTTGATAACGATCCGGATGAATTGTTGTGAAGCGTTCCACATCGAAAGACAGTTATTAATGTTATAGTTAGTCACCAGAATTATTTAAAGGGGGAAAAAATAAATTGTCTTTCGAAATTTAGGATAATTTTATTGCTGGCATTATTTTTACTTAAAGCAGCTTATTCATTTATTAAAAATTAGAAAATACCAATGCTTGGTATGCACTTTTAAGCAGGATCCTTTGAGTCAATTTTATAGTTCAAAGCTAGTTAAAAAATCTTTATAAACCAGAGGTACAAACTTAATTAGTTACAATATCAATGAAATTATTTTTTTTCTTAATGCATCCAAGAACAAATAGCATTGTTTTTTTTTCAAAGCATAAAATCTATATATATATTTCTCTTACACGGCGATAAAAAAAAACCTCATTACAACTCCCCGAATGGCAACGCTAGAAAATCGACCAATGATCCGCTAAAAATGTCACATGCCAAATCTAGTTGAGGTGGCCCACATATAGCGCTTTTAAAAATGGAAACTGAAATAACTATTAAGCTAGGCAGAAGTGAGTAGTCTTTGTCGATAGATCTCTATTTTAGTATTTTGTCGAAAGCGCTTTTTTTCACGAATTTATATATTACGAATTTATTTGACGATTTTTGATTTATATCTTGAGTTTATTTGTTTTATTATTGTTATTAGTTATTCATTGAAAAATGAGTCTCAGTCAATGAGTCTTTATTTGAATTCAAATTTATTTTAATGACTTAGTATTTACTAAAAAGATGTAATTTAAAAAAAAAAAAACTTGTTATATGGATTTGAATGATTGTTTTGAATTCTTAGAATTTTGTGCATTTGCAATGTACCTAAGTTATTAGCGAGCGAAGCGAGCTTGGTTTGAGAAGCAAACCATATAAGATTGCATAGCAATTTTCGTGGGTTGGCGAGCAGGGGGCGCAGCCCTCTAGTAGTTATAATTAGTTGATCATAATGAATAAGTACGAGATTGCAAAAATGTCTGACTCATTGGACAACTGCAGACCTTTGAAATAAAAGTAGTAAAATAATGTATGCATTCAGTTTTTTTCTTTGAAATTTTAACAGTTGCAGTTTAAATACTGGTAAAATGATTTAATATGTACAGGACTCAGAAAAAAAATTAAATATCCGTTTTAAATTCTAATCGTCATAAACTCGATAGACTTAGTTTATTGCTTAAAACTTTTAATAACGGTACCTTAATTCCATTTCGCTACATTGTTTAGCCAAATACATTATACAAATAAATATAAATTCTATTTAAATGTTAATTAACTTTGAATATATTTTATCTGATAGGGACATATCCAATGTCATGCACAGAATTTTACCAGATACATAATTATAAGCAACATTAAATCTTATCCTATTTGTAGAAACACTTTTAAACATTTTTCTTAATCTTGTGGAATAGACTATTCATTTGTTTCCGTGGTGATATAAGTATTATAAATAAAAATCCTTTTTTTATTTTTAACTTAATGGTAGATATATTTATTTTTTTTAAATGAAAAGCATAACATTTTACTAGATTTATAGTCTTATCAAAATAAACAATACTTTCAAACAAGTCCATTTTTCTAGAAAAGGTCCAAAAGAAGTCTCTTTAATCCTTTTACAACGGGGAAGAAAGAAAATAAAAATTTTGTGGACAAAGCACATAGTTGCTGTTTACTTTATGATAAAAATACTGTTTTTTTAAAGGATATTTCTATTCCATCAGGCTCTAAAGGTGGAAAAGTGTTCTATATAAAAATTATATTAACACGTTATTTGTTGATATTTATAATTTTGTTAACAGTTTAATATTTTTTACGTTACAAATAAAATAATGTTAGGAGTTATATAAGCTAATAAATAATAATTTTGATCCTCTATTGATATCATGTAAGTTCTAACATAATTTAGATAGAAAAAGAAACGTATAACTTTTACTTTTCTTTTAATTGATGATTTTTAGAGCTTGCTAAGTAGATGACAGATATGATTTGATAGAGTTGTATTTTGTAAAGTGGATGACGAGATTTGATTTTATATAAAAAAAGAAATAGTCCAGACATTTAGAGGGACAAAAATGAAGAGATGGTTCGGAACACAACACAAACCAACTCTTAGTTAGTGAAGCCCTGAATACAGCCTATTTCAGTTCTTGATAATAGATGGTATCAAGATAATTTAAGACTGAATGACGATCTGAGAAATATACGTGATTGCCATAGTCAAGTTTAGATCGTATAACGGAGCGATACATATTAAGCATTGAGTTCATATCAGCTACCCCCCCCCCCCTACACACACAAGTTTATGAGGACTTGAAGAATGTAATCCTAATATAATTTATGTGTGGCTTGAATGCAAGTTTCGAGTCAAAAATCATTTCTAGGAATTTTGTTTATTCAACAACAGAAATGGCGTTATTCAGTGTGATTTCCGGATGAATATGATAGCAAAATACACTTGAGGCAAAAAAAAATTTTGAGGAGAAAATGTAAAAGTATTTTCATTCATCCATGTTAAAACTTTATTTGCAACTAGTTAGGAACTTCTGCCTGACTAACAGAGGGCGTTGTTATCGCTATAATTCTAAATCACTTGCGTGGCAGGCAATGGATTGGAATAGAAGGCTTATTGGAAAGCCCTAGAAATATCTTACTATCATATTGTTGTTTTGTATACTATTATTAAATTTGTTTGTAATCAAAAAATGGCCTCTATATTCATTGCACCCATTCGCCATTGAATCAATCTGCAATATGGTGAATCGACCAGGAAAATAGCTAATTAATGATACGGAATAAAAACTGGAACTGTACAACAAAAGGTTGTCGTACAGAACGGTCATAATTAGATTATGACATCATTGGATTTGGTTTTAGTACACATTCATTTGGATTTGCAAGGAAGGAGATTTCGACACTAAGGACGACAAACAGAAACATCATTTACAGAACTATTAGAAACAAAAGAAGTTCTTAAAAAACACGATTCTGAAATTGAAGACCTAATTACGGATCCCGAAAAATTTAAAACTAAAATCAAAGTATCAGAAGAATACGAGGAAAAAATTCTTACAGCTAAAATAAAGTTAAAAAGTAAATTTAAAGAAATGCATATTGAAATACACCATGTAGCCGAATCAAGTCGCAACACTTCGAATTTCAGAACACCCCTTTTCGACCCTTAAATTAGAAATTCCCCGTTTTTCTGGATATTCCAATTTTACGAAATTCCTTAACTGCTTTAATAGCGCGATAGGTGCATATGATTCCCCTTCTAAAATTGAATAATTTCAGTACCTAAAATCTGAATCCCTCGCCTAGAATGTTGTTGCAAGATTTGAATTAAACGATAAAAATTACGATTCATGCTTTGAACGATTAAAACAGCGTTATGGTAGATCTGATTTCTTTATAAATTCATATATGACTAAATTTGGCGCCGGTTAGAAACTCATCTTATGTTAGAGGTTTGCGTAAACTATATAATGAAATAGAGGTAAATACAAGGAATTTACCTGATTTAAATGTTACCAAAGGATCGTAGAGTAATGGTAGTTAAATTTACAATTGTAAGTAAGAATTATTTTATCCTCACAAACACTTATTTTTAATAAAATAATGTTAATGCTTCTATATATTTATTGAAAGTATTAATGTTTAATACTGGACAAAATTATTATTAACTTTTATAAATCAAGAAAAGTATTATATATTTACAAAAATAGTAAATAAGTATAAATTTCGTGAATACTTAAAATACGCATAAAAAGAAATCTCAAAGGAAAATTAAGATATTCTAAGATTAAGAGCAGCTATGCAATATAATTGTGTCGAAAGTTATTTTTAAGACTCATTTGTCTTTTTCAGTATATAGGCAAAATATACCTCTTCACTAACAGCTAATTTCAGATCAATCGCTTTCGCTCGCTTAATTATTGTTCAATACACCAATTTTTATACTCTAATATCTTTCATACTACTAAAAGTAGTATAAATGTTCCTGCTCTCAATTGCTTTCCAGCAACTGGAATTCGTCTAAATTGCAGACCGTTTCAAGATCTGGGACGGATTCTCTCCCCCCCCCCCCCTCTGTAATAGACATATTTTACCGTTACAACTTTATCTGGCGTAAAACATAAGTTTATCGATGTTTTGAATGCAGAAAATGAAGCATTACTAGGGTATTTGTGTATAGCTAGAGAAATATGTTTTATCTCGCCGTTTCAGAAAATTTTAATCTAGCGTGATTTTCTGCCATAACTCAAAAACTATTATATGAAATGCTACACATTTACAGATATATTTCTTGAAAAAATTCTGTCATCAAATATACTTGTTGTTGTAGTCATTAGCTACTGAATTATTTTATGTCAATGTTGAAACCCGCAGTTCTGCGTAGCGTAACTTTTTTTAGATTAGTGCTCGTAATTATTTTAAAATACTATCTGAACTATTGCGCTTCCATCGTTACAATTTCAGTTCTAATCTATTATTTATTTTTAATTAAATTATTCGAAATAATTTAAGAATTTTATATCTATTAGAGGAATTCAAGATTAAATTTTCCAATTTATTATTGTATGTATATATATGGGAAATTCCATATGTGAAGGAATGACATTGTGACTTGCAAAATAACAATTAATTGAAGTTTCTATGTATCTAGCAACTTCAAATAAAAAAAAAATTTCTCATGCATATCATTATTATTGGCATAATGCGTTTCATAAACTAAAAAAACAGGATTTTCTATCTTTTTTACTTTTAATTTTACGAACTTTTTATTTGCGTGACGGAATGACATTTTGGCAACCAAGTTTTTGGCATGCCGCTTAGAACTGGTAGTTTCTGCGAATTTTGAAGCTATTATTTTTCTGAACTATTTTATACTTTTAGTATAATGTGTAAGCAATGTAAAATGTGAATTTGGAAAATTAACCTCAGGTTGGCTAGCAGTTATTAACATCTATTTGCTGTGACGGAATGACAAAAAGTTTAGTAGAAGAAAGCCTTCATTTAAAAAATGTTTTGTTAATATGTAAATGATAAACAGAATGTAACTGATAAACAGGATTAATATTTATGTAAGAATTAGTAAAAATTTCAACAGTTTGAAAATTAGGTTGTCTCTGAAGAGGTTTTATTTCTAACTTGCCAATGTCACATCTTATCTTCGTTCTCAGGAAATTTATGCATTATTAAGACATGTGACGGAATGACGTAAAAGAAGTTACTTTTATTTTATATATTAAACTTAAAATGTTTAAATTTTGCTCTATATGCATATTTTTATCAAAATATTGCAAAAGAAAGATACATTTCTTTTATTTTATAAGTATTTTTCAAGAAAACAATTTGAGCACAAATGCTGCTGACAAGTGAATTGTTCAAATTCACTTGTCAGCTATGTGATTACATAAGAATGCTGCCAGATTCAAAAAATTTTAAATTATCAAAAATGAAACGGCAATATGTAGACTTTGGCTATTTTTGAACATATTTTTAAAATTAAAATATACAATTCATAAAAAAAAATTTGACACTTCCGTGGAATTGCCCATATATATATATATATATATAGATAGATAGATATAGTGCCAGTTCCTATCTGTAGTGCCAGTTCCAATCTATAGTACCAGTTCCTGTGCTGTAAGCTGATCTAGCTAGAGATCCAACCAGATCATGACAGATTATGTAAGCTGCAAGTTAGACCCCGTGCGAATTTCCCAAAGACACGAGACACGGGAGCGCGTAATGGAACTAACAAAAAAGGAGACGCTGATGAATTCCAGAGAGGGGCAGCGATGATGATTTTTTTTTAACTTCACGATGACGAACTCATTTATTTTGTGGTATTTCTGTGTTTGTTTATCGTCCATCTTTATGTAAATTTAACGTTTAATATATGTTTTGTTAAAGTACAGTGCCTCTTATTTTCAAAGACGACCACTCATGCCGTCCCCACAAAATCAGAAGTGGTTTCAAGAACAAATTGATGGTGAAGAAATTAGATTGAGAAAAAATTGCTAGTAAAAAGAAAATTATTGGCGAAAAAAATTGGATGCCGAATGGTTTCATTCTTGTGAAAGTAAGTAACGGAATGGCGTTGTGATGAAACTTTCGTTTTTTTTTATTTCATCTCTGCAACTACAATTGGGGTACGTATCGTACATTTGTGACATCTACATTTATTATTAGACTTTTATTCATTAATCAAAAATGATTCTTAACGATATTAAGCAAGTAAGCAAAGCATTGAAAAATTTTAAGAAAGACAAAATAAGACTTTTACATAAATTTATTTTCGATGTAGAAGGCGATCGTTCAAACAGAAAACGATTAAGAAATTTTACTGGTTTCAATTTTACTTTAGACAGCGAAGAATTTCAAAATAAATTAAAAAAATATTGAAAAAGAATTCACTCTTAACCAACTTATAACTCTTTCCAATATTCTAAATATTTCGTATGAAGGCAATGAAACCGAAATTGCAATAAACATGTTGACGTTATTAATGGATTTGAATAAACTGGCAGAGCTCGCCATTAGTGCCAACGCGTCTAGTTCAGAGTCGGACGAAGACATAAGCAATCCTCAAAGTGAAACTGTGCTCAAACCTCAAAGTGAAATTAAAGAGGAGGAACACAATTTTCCAGTGCAGAGAAATGATGAAAATAAAAACAGTAATTCGTGTTTAAAAGATAAAAATAATTCCTATAGAAATTTCGAATTTCAAAATGTTGCTATTAATTATTCTGATATCGAAAGTACTATTTCTAAGTATAATGCAGGATCGCATGAAAATATTGTTCATTGGATCGAACATTTCGAAAATATTTCAAAATTGTTTTATTTGTCAGATTTACAAAAATTTATTTTTGCCAAAAGATCTCTTGGTGGTAACGCCTCTTTATTTGTCAGAACTGTACCGGAAATAAATTCATGGCGAAAATTAAAAGAAGCTTTGATTGACGAATTTTCTTTTGAAATTAATTCTGCCAATTTGCATGATCTTTTAAGTAGACGAAAAATGAAGGATTGTGAATCGGCTCAAGAATATTATTTAAAGATGAAAGAGATCTGTAATTTCGGAAAAATAGACGATGCTGCTTTTATGCATTATGTAATTAAGGGGATTAACGATAAGCATGAAAACAAAATTGTTTTGTACGGCTGCAAAAATTTGTCCGAATTTAAAGAGAAACTTAAAGTTTATGAAATAATAAAAAGTGATTCCGCAAAGAGTAAAAATGCTTTCGATAAAATCAGAACAAAACATGACTTTGATAGTAAATATAATTATTATGATAGAACAAAAGCAAAATATGATGATAGGTATAATGTGAGAAAAGATGTTTCAAATAGGAATAAAAATAAATATGAAAATAATAATGAAAAGATAAGGTATAATACTGATGTTGAAACTTTTAATAATAAATTGTGTTACAATTGTGGTTCAAGAAATCATATTTCAAAATATTGCATACATAAAGATAAGGGTTTAAAGTGTTTTAAATGTGAAGCGTTTGGACACAAAGCTTCGCAATGTCCAAAGTCAAATGCAAAAACGGAAGTTGCTACTTTAAATGTTAGTGTAGAGCCAAAGTTGTTTAAAATGGTAACGGTTGATAACTTAACTGTGAGGTCTTTGATTGATACAGGAAGTCAAGCAACTTTAATCAAAAGATCAATTTTTAATAATTTAAACTCCAAAGAACTATTTCCATTTAATTCTACTCTAAATGGATTTGGTAAATCAAAAATGACTCCGTTAGGTTATTTTAAAGAAAGTATTAAAATTGACGATTTCAAATGTTTGGCTGAAATATGTGTTGTAGAAAATGATATGATGCCGTATGACGCTATTATAGGCCTTAATGTCTTAATGCACGGTGAAACAATCAATGAAAAGGGTATCACAATTAAAAATAAAATTCAGTGTTTTGATGAAGTTAACGATTTGTCTATTTTACCAATCGATCTTACTATATCTGATGAGATTGAAATTAACATAGATCCTTGTGTTCCTAATCTCTCTATTCTAAAAAAAAGTTTTTGCAGTTAATTTTGTCCCCTGAAAAACTTTTTAACTACGTGATGAAAATCTAAGATTAAGGAATCAATTCATTCAGAATCTTTCAGGGAAGACATTTAGGGCATTCAAATCTTTTACATAATTTTAAATTTTTATTTATTTTAGTTTTAAAGCACGATTTTGCAGTTAATAATGAAGAATAACCGCCGTTCACAACAGCCAATCACATGTCTGAAAACGGCAAGCTTAAAAAAGCGATTTACAAGTCTGAATTTTCTTTTTCAGAGATGCAACCAATCACAAAATAGTTAGAATTTCATTCTTCAGTTTTACAACATCTCAACTTATTTCGTATTGATATATTGATTAATCTGATTATTTGTTTTCTAAAACGTTAATTCGTAAGTTTAATCTGGTTCCGGCATATAAGATAAAGTTGAATGACAAGGAATTTAATTAATATGCAATACAGTAAATAAGCGAAGAGATATTTTATAAAAGTATTTAATGAAAAATAATAACAGCGAAATATATGCGTTTGCGAAGCGTTCTATTTACATCTCTGAATGTTGCCACCTATTTTTATGAAAGTTAAACTATTCTCTGCTATAATAAAATTAAACTTATGCGAACCTTACATTCTATTGATCTAAGTGACGATGGGATTTGTATTTTAAAAAAATGTGATAAGATTCGCTTAAAAAATGTTGACGTTATTATATGGGACGAAGCAAGTATGATTCCCAGAAAAGCAATAGAAATGATCGATAGAACTTTTCGTGATCTTCTAGCTAATGAGATACCATTTGGTGGTAAGATAATCATTTTAGGTGGAGATTTTCGACAAGTGTTACCTGTCGTTAAAAAAGCTACACATATGCAGGTTATTAATGAAACTATAAAATACTCTTTTCTTTGGCCATTTTTTGAAATCCTCCATTTGACAATTAATATGAGAGTTAAAGCTGGTAACCAAGAATTTGCCAATTGGTTGTTGACAATTGGCAATGGAGAACTTTTACATCTTGATGCAAGCACTCCTGATCTTTATTGTAAAGATATCATTTCTTGGTTTTTTGAAAAAATCGATTGTCTTAATACTAACTTCATTAATCACATCATATTATCACCGCAAAATGATAAAGTTAACAAAGTTAATGAAAATATTTTATCACGTGTGCCAGGTGAAGAGGTTATAAGTTATAGTATTGATAAGGCCACACTATATGGAGTAGATAAATCAGACGGGAGAGAAGAAGAAGCTACTTTAAGGTATTCTATTGAATATTTAAACTCCATAAATCTCCCGGGACTGCCACCTCATCAGCTCAAATTAAAAGTTGGATGCATTGTAATGCTGATCAGGAACATATCTATTGTTGATGGCCTTTGCAATGGAACTCGATTGACTGTTCTTAAAATAGGGAAAAGAGTATTGACTTGCCAAATTGCTACTGGTAATAAAAATGGTAGTATTGTCAATCTTCCAAGAATAGAATTAAATACATTATCAAGTAATTCTTCCTTACCATTTGTGCTTTATCGACGACAATTTCCTGTTAGATTAGCTTATGCCTTAACAATTAATAAGGCCCAGGGCCAAACCTTCGATAAAGTTGGGCTATATATTGAACGGCCTATTTTTTCTCATGGTCAATTATATGTGGCATTGTCAAGATGCACAACGAAGGAGAACATTAAAATATTTATTAAAGATGATCCTGTCATTAACAATATTGTATATAGAGAAATATTATAACATATATATATAATGTCAAATTTATAAATGTATTTAGCGTAAAGAAAATGCTATTGGTGCATTGTTTATTTTAATTCCGCAAAATTAATGTTTTCATTTATAGTTATTTTGCTGAATATGGGCAATTCCACGGTAACTTACGTTACATTCACAGAAATTTTATTGCACTGAGAGCTTAGAAACAAACAAATAATACTAATACACATATTGAAATAAAGTGATTTCTTAAAATTACAATCAAAACCAAAGGGAACCTAATTAAAATAATTAATATTTTTCATTTTAAACAGTGTTAAAACCTAAAATTAGTGTGGTAACTTACGTTACCAAAAAAGGAATTGCAAAAATTTGCAATATGCTTGAAGGCAAAATTCTGTTCTTATACAAATGTTAATTGATTAAGATTATATGTATCATTTTTCTGACATGTTTAAATATTTCTTATGCCTAGATTTAAAATTTTATTTCAAAAGTTAAATTAAATATGATTTTTTAAATGGGTAACTTACGTTACAGTAACTTACGTTACGAAATTCACTTTGTATCAAACTTTTATTCCAATAATGTACAAATGCAAATTTGGATATTTAAACAGTATAGTGCAAGGGAGAAAAAGTGTACACGAAGAAATTTTTGATTTACACACTTGATTCACGCATTACTGTGCAAACTTATAATGTCCTCTGTTATTAACTAGTACAGGGAGCTCAATTCTTTTCACCATGTTTTCTTTCTGGCAGAATATTCCATCTCTTTTTTCTAGCTATTTCCAATAGATTCCCACTGCAGCCATTACATAGACTTTAAATTCTTGCTCTTCAACAGACATTACCACACCAGGATACAACATGTCCTCGTATCTAATCGTATACCAATCCCCAGATTTTATTTTGCATTCCTCATTTTTGTTTCTCAACATCTTTCACTAAGAAACCCTTCTGGTATGCCTTCTTGTACTTTTAAGAGGTGGATCTGCTTAATGCTTTTAATCAGTGGAGCTTTTGAGAATAGACTGGAAAGATGTAACTTTTGCTGACGCTTCTTAATATCTTCTGGTGGGATTTCTACCACATTTATTTTTGTTAAATGCTCTTGTTTTGCTACCGCAAACTCAGAGGCATTGGTGACAATATGTTTTCTTCTCAATACGACATTTCTCACACTCCTTTCAATAGATCCACTTGTCCCATCAACAGGACCTTTGCCGTGTGACGTGGCAAAATAATTCCACATCAATTTTTTCCCATGATGAAGCTCTAGAACATGTAAGACCGAAACTTTATATCGATTCTTGAACGGGCTGCTTGGCCCATCTGGCCAGATGTAAGCATTTTTGATATCCAGTGGCAAATTTTCCGAAATGTAATCCATATATGGCACTACCGTTTCTTTAGTGTGATCTAAATCATTACTTATGAAGGCCATAGAATGATGCTTTCTGGAGTACCATGCTGATATGGTGAAAATACAGACTTGCTTCTTCGTCCAGTGAGCGGTCCAGCGCCTTGGTATTCACACGAATAATTTTCTTCGAAATCTATTTGAATGATTGAAGTGTCCTTATCGAATGATGATAACGTTGCAGCTTGGACTTGCCATCTGTTAGCAAGCGATTGTTCACGCTTGGTTTTAACATGGTTTCGAAACTGTGGCTTCATGTTCTTTATGTGTTCAGACAAATATTCTGAATTTCCTTCTTCTAAAATTTTTTTCAGTTGGCCAGCATCATCTTCCTTCCATACATAACAATTCAAATGATTTAGGTTTTCTTTTTGGGTTATTTTGTTTAGCGAATCTTCAAGTTGATGAGAACAAGTTTCATATTCTCTGGACCAGCACTCATCTGTTTTTTCTGAGCATAAAAATAAATATCTGAAGAATTTCGAAAGTTGGAACATTATAGAATTTGCTGAAGGCTTCAGTAGCCAATCTGAAGTTTTCGTGATACTTACAAAGACAAACATTTCTTGGGAGTTTGATACTAAGCAAGACATGCTTTGGACGGAGATCAAAGAACTTAGTTTTTCCAATTTTGGATTCTGAATTTTTTCGATAAACATTTAGTGCATTTCTCGAACTGAATGAAGAAGATGCCGCGCTTGTACTTACTTTTCACCACCATTAGCATTTCGAATTATAATCACATCCTTAACTCCTGGTGCTTGTCGAGAGATTTCGCCCAATTTTGAAAACATATGAATGCCAACATCCAATTAAATAAGTTAATGCAAGTATTTTCAATAAAATTAATATCTTAAGGCAGTGTTTATTTATTTAAACTTTGGTATTGTAACTGGATACATCTTATTTAGTTTATATACCAATTTTCAAGAGAAATAGACTCATTTCAGATTGGTAACTTACATTACATGCATGTCAGTAACTTACGTTACACATATTGAATAGTGCACAAAACAATAAATAAGTAATATTTGAAAAGAAAACTATTGCTGCTTATTTAGTGTTAGCCTCTAAAAAAGAAAAAATATTATTCTTACTTTTGTATCACTTGATCTTTTTTACACATACAAACTTTTCCTAGTTTTTGGTAACTTACGTTACATGCAATAATGCTTATTTGAAATTTATATAAGTAAGTGAATTTAACAACAAAAGCTTATTTTTACACTGCACAATATTTCTATTAAGTGTAATAAACAATATTTATTCTTTGGAACATTTTGAAATGAAAATAATGTTAACTTATTGATTTTCAAAATCTGACCATGTTCTTCACCCAAATCAGAACAAGCAAATGCCAATGTTCAATGGGTTGCCAATACTAAAAAACTAAATTCTCAAAAAAAATTATGATAAATTATCAAACTTCAAACCTTTCTAATTCATAAAACATCCAAAATAATAACATTATTCTTATTTGAATTTTCCAATGCTTTTCCCCCTTTTCATGGAATTGCCCATATTATTAAAATATTTTTTTAAAAATTACCCTGTACAATATTGCTTATTGAAAAATATTATAGTGTTTGCATATATATATATATATATATATATATATATATATATATATATATATATATATATATATATATATATATATATATATTGAATTAAATGTGTTAAAAATATATTCATTTCTTTGGGACAAAGTCTGTATTATTGTGATTATCATTTTTTTTAAACAAGTTTCATATTAAGATTATATCTGCACATTGATGTTAATTTCTGACAATTTTGGCTCATTTAGAGAACAAATAGGACATAGAAGGAACTGTAGTCAACGAAAAAAAGTGACATTGATATTGACACACTGCTTATTCTGCATTTAAGAAAATTAATTCTTTTCGATGATAACAGTTAATATTCAGTTTAATATTGAAATATATGAAATCAAAGCATTCTTGGTTTTGCGAAGCAATTCTCCGGTGGTTGGCGAGCGTCAGCGAGCAGGGGGCGGAGCCCTCTAGTGTTTTAAAAACTAAGTTACAACAATTAGATTTAGATTATGCGCCAGATAAACTTAAGACAACTAATGTGGAAATGAACATTTTGGTTAAAAGTCAGGAACCGATATTTAACCAGCCACGTAGATTGCCGTTTTCTGAAAAGAAGACTGTTGAAGCTCAAATCGTTGAATGGTTAAAACAAGGAATAGTGCAGCCTAGTTCTTCCGAATATTGTAGTCCCGTTGTAATAGTTAAGAAAAAAGACGGATCTCCTCGTATTTGCATAGATTATAGAAAATTAAATAAGATAATTGTCAAAGATAGATTTCCCCTCCCATTAATTGAAGACATTTTAGATAGACTACAAGACTCGAAAATTTTCAGTACAATTGATCTTAAGAACGGATTCCTACATGTCGATGTAAATAAAGATAGTAGAAAATACACTTCATTTGTGACACATGAAGGACAATATCAATTTCTTAAAGTTCCTTTTGGACTATGCAACTCTCCTGCTGTATTTCAAAGATACATAAACACAATTTTCCGAACTTTGATTAATGAGGGTATAGTTTTACCATATTTAGACGACATTATAATTCTGTCTTCCTCCCTTGAAGAAGGTATTGAACGACTTAATCGGGTTTTAAATATTGCTAGTGAATATGGTCTTAATATTAATTTCAAAAAGTCCCATTTCTTAAAGAAGCGCATTGAATTTTTAGGTCATGTGATAGAGGATGGAAAAATATTCCCATCTACCTTGAAAACCAAAGCAGTTCTTAACTTTCCGGAGCCAACAATTTGAAAAAATTCATAGTTTTTTGGGATTGACCGTATACTTCAGAAAATTTATTCCGAACTATTCTATAATAGCTAGACCGCTGAGTGACCTGCTAAAAAAAGATCATAAGTTTAAGTTTAGCATTGAAGAAAAGAAAGCGTTTAATCAATTAAAATCTTTGTTAGCCCAAAATCCTGTTCTTTCAATATATAACCCAAAATACGAAACCGAGTTACACACAGACGCCAGTTTAGAAGGATATGCAGCCATTTTAATGCAAAAACCCCCTGATGAAAAACATTTTCACCCCACTTACTATATGAGTAGAAAAACGACTCATGCTGAAAAAAAGTATTCCAGCTACGAACTTGAAGCTCTTGCTATCGTAGAAGCCCTCAAGAAATTTCGCATCTATCTGTTAGGTATTCCATTCAAAATAATTACTGATCATGCCCTTAAAAATAACGTCCACTGGCCTTTCAGGGTATTCCAGTTTCCATCCCTGAGAAAGGAGCTACACAAATTTTCAACAAAGAAAATAAATTATAGCAGAATTTTCCAGTTAGATAAGAGTCCGGTAATAAATACTTAATGTAACTGACTGTCACTGAGATTCGTTTGTCACTGAGGACAAATGTTGAAGTAATTCTTCTTCATTAAATTTACATCACCTTTGGGATTCATCTCCGAGTTTAAGAAAGAAGATTTGTTTCTGGTTGCAGAAGAAATTGGTGAATTAATAGCACCAAAGACAAATGCATAGACATAGTTTTCTATGTTTCTGGCCAACATACTAAATGAAGTTTTATTTTCCGAAGGTCATAAACTCTTTTAATACTAATACAATTCCAAATAGAGCGCACACTACGAAATATCGCAATAAAAGACTAATTGTAATTATAATAACACTATATGTGTCGATATAAAATTAATAAAAGAACGAACGGTAAAGGACTAGAAAAGTGGGCAAAACTGTTCACATGTTCCACAGGCATTATTTATTTTTTTTAAACAATTTTTGATGTTTTGAGACTAACAAAACTTAGAATGTCGAAGATTTTCATGAAATTTAATCTGAACTCTAAGAATTTTGATCTAATTTTTAAGATATAATTTCTCTATCGAATCCGAAATTTTGGAATAAGTAATTTAACAGAATCAATGAAGCAAGTATTTCCCGTAATTATATATTTCGGTTAGTGATAGAGCAAATTTATGACAAACTCATTGAGAAAACTTGTAAAAATATCTGATACAAATTCATATTCTTAAGTTTTGAAGTGCGTCTGAGCTAAGTGCTGATTATCGTATAAAAGTGATTTGTTATTTGCACAAGGTAAACAAACTTCATATCGTCTATCACAATTAATTTTCACGGTCTCTATAATTGTTTGGATGTCAATTTCTTGCTTGGATTTCTTTTCAATAGGATCATTAATTCCATTTACATGTAACCGCTAAAATATAATGATTATTTACAAACATGGAAGTTACAGTCATCGTAAAAGCTGAGTTTTCTTTTGGATTTTTTTTCTTCAGGCACTTTTCCCATTAATTACATTAGGTACATTTCCCTAAGTGGGTTTCAACTGCTACAAGACCAGATTTCAGCTTCTTTTTTTTTTACCGGTTAACTTTTTCCTCATAATGTCGGCTCCGATAAGTATAACAATGGATCCGCATATGATTTCCGATTTGTGACAGACGTCATTAAAACAGACATGAAGTCAGAATCTTTTTTATTCTCATCGATGTTAAGAATTAAGTTCTTTAAGTCAGAAAGTGTTGCCTTTGGTGCTATTAATTCACCAATTTCTTCTGCAACCAGAAACAAATCTTCTTTCTTAATAACCTTTAACAGTTGCTAACATTGTAATAAAGTAATTTGTCCTATCTCGGACCCCCAAAATGTAAAATCCAATCCAGAAAAGCCCGAAATATGGTTTTACTAAGTGGAAGCAGAGTTTTCGATATGAGGAATCACTGCTGAGGAAACTAAATTTAATTACTTAGTTTCCCAATTAGAACCAAAATTTGTTGACAGTTTATGGGACGTTATAAGTGACGATAGCAAAACGAAATATACTGCTGCCTATGAACGTCTTCTGAAGACTTTTAAAGAGAGTCAAAATAAGCGTCTACAAAGACAGCTTACAGACATTGATTTGGGAGATATAAAACCTAGTCAGCTTTTGGACGATTCCACGAAAAATGGTCCTGAGTGACTAAATATTCAAAATTATCGTAAAAAAAAAATGACAGAATTATGGAATATAGAAAATGTATATTTTTTAATAGTTAAGATGTTTTTTTTAATTATAAAAAATATTTATTTAAATTCTAACAAAAGGTGGAACACTCTGAATTTTAACAGGAGTTTTCTACTTTGTTACGTTATATTCTAATGGAGTTCTTAGAATATTAAAGAGCAATAAAATATATATAGTTTTTAGTAATATATATATAACTATTTTATTCTTTTATCATTGTTTTACATACTTTTTAACTTGACCTAAATTTTTTTAAGCGATTAAAAGTGGATTAATCAAGATAATCTAATTTCCCAGTAGCACACGTAACATAATTTTGCATTTTTATCTGTAAAAACTTTAGTAAGATAGAAAATTTAAAAAAAATTTGTTTTATAAATTAAGAAGGCAAGATATTCAATGGAAAAAATTCTCGAATTAAAACTGCCAATAGTTAAAATTTAAGAATTTATTTTGTTAAAGGTTACGCACGTTACTGTTATGTGTGTTAGAGGTACTTATACACTTTATTTATTTTCAATAAAAAATTGAAATCATGTTCGTACAATTTTTATAACCGACGCCCAACTTCAATGCCACAAATAAGGAATTGTAAGATTGATGCTTTTTGTAAAATCAGGTCGGTGTAAGCATTAAAAAATAAACAGCATAATAAGACGATAATTTTGAAACTTTTGGAAATTGTTTTCCTAAACTCCCATTCGGGGGTGGCCAAGATGGCGGATGACGCGTTTTATTTGTCTCTTGAAAATCAGTACAATATTATAAACAAGGCCTTACTTTCAAAGTGGAACATGAATACAGAATTGAGGGAACATGCCAGGACAGCAATGGGTGAGCTAAATACTCTCATTATTAAGACTTTTAAACGTTTACAGTCTTTTAATTATTGCAAAGCATGTAAAGAAAGTAAATGCTATTTCTGTGAAATCCATATACGCGGAAGTAGTATCGCCATCTAGGAATGAAAATAATAACTATACGGCTTACAGCAAAATAACAAACAATCTCGTAGTTAGTGCCGCTTCTGATTTGGAAATTTTTTCTTCCAATGACATTAAAAAATTACTTATGGAAAAAGTTAATCCTAGAGAAATTCAACTGGGAGTGAAAAGTATCAAAATTATATCTAATAATAGAGTCTTAGTACAGTGTTGTTCTTCTAAGGATAAATTAACTTTACAAGAGAAGTTAAAGAATAGTCCGGAACTGGTATCCACTGATCCAAAGCTTAAAAATCCAACTTTATCAGTTAAAAATGTTCCAAATAATATTAAAGATGCTGAAATATTAAATGTTATTTCCGAGCAAAACCCTGATATATTGGATTAGCAATGAAAAAAAATAGCATTAGATTTCGATTTACTCTTAAAAAGTTCCAAAAGACTCGACATATTGTTGTGGAAGTGAATCCTTCCTTGCATAAGAAAAGCCTATCTGTTGGATATTTTTACTGTGATTGGTCCATTTGCAGAGACTTTGCTGTAATTAATAGATGTTATAAATGTCTCGGTTACAACCACAGGGGAACAGAATGTAGAAACTCACTCGCATGTTTTAAATGTTCTAAAGAACATAAAAGTGAAAATTGTCCTAATGCTGATAGACGTACGTGTGTCAAATATTAATGATGCTAGCAAAAAAGTTGATGTTTGACACAAGCCTTTTGAGGAAAAGTGCCCATCACATATTTTTATGAAGAATAAAATAATCTCGCAAACCTGCTACGTCTAATACGACTTCATTTTCCCTTACAGTTATTCAACTAAATCTTCATCGTTCTAAAAAGACAACTCAACAGCTTGTGTTGAAAATGGAAAATTCTGTCGACCTTCCTATTGACTTAAAAATTAGAGCAACTATTTCAATTAAACGACATACCTGGTCTCCAGAGGAATTTAACGACTATCAAACAGATTAACTTAAAAATTATATCCCTTACTCAGTCCCTGTGTATGACCCTACGAAGTTAAAGATCGGTAGTAGGGGTTTCGGCTCACCGAGGGGCGTTGGCTACGAGTTCTACACCGATGGCAGTAAGAAACAGGTGCTAATGAAGATCGGGTGGGTTGTGGTTTCTTGGTGAGACTGGATAACCATACTATTTCCGAACAGACCGCACGTTTAAATAATGAGTGGAGATTGGCTACCCTTTGGGCAAACAATAACAATATTGAACAATACACCATCTTTTCTTACTAAAAGTCCTCGTTGCAGGCCCTTGAAAACCCAACCCCAACAAACCCCCTTGTAGAAGAAATTAAGGCAATTGTCCAAAACAAACAATGCTTATTCAATTGGATTAAAGCCCACTCGGGGGAGCCTGGCAACGAGGAAGCAGATATTTTAGCCAAAAAGGGCACCTTATTAGGCGGGGTGGACTTTCACTACACCATAACAAAACCCTAGGTCAAACATAGACAGAGGCAGGTCAGTAGGATTTTATGGCAGGACAGGTGGCGCAGCTCTGCAAAAGGGAGACACGAATACTATTTGATACCTACAGGTAACGAACGTTTTTTATCCAGCGATTTTTACTTTATTCAGTTCTTAATTTCCCATGGTGTATTTGGCGATCACCAAGCTAGGATGTTTCAAAAATCCTCCACGTGTAAATATTGCTGTCACTATCAGACTATTAAACATCTGATGCTTGACTGTCAAAAATTTGCAACCATTAGGGGAGATAGTTTTGACAGAAGAGGCGACATAAGATCTTGGTGCAGAACTAATAAACAGAGGCAAATTATTAAAGACATCATTAAACGCATCTTGGAGGACGCACTCGCCCCTGACGACATTTTGGATCCGCTCTACACGAACTAAACTCAATCCCGGTTGTTGGGCTGCCCGCCTGTACACTTCCCGTTATTTTGACAATCTTCTGTTGTTTTATCTATCTTATTCGCTTTTTAATTCTGCTTTAATCGATTTATTCACTACATTGTGCTTTTTAATTGGCTTATTTACATTGCCTTTCCTTGCTTTGCAAATTTTAGCGTCGCATTTTAATTGTATTTGATAATTGTTTGTTTTACCACTTTATATCTTCACCTCCTTTTGTTTTACATTTGAGATTTTCTTGGCTCCTTACGCCTTGTTCTTCTGTCTTACCTGTTGTCAATTTGTCATCGACTGTAGTGGTTCTTTGACCTGTATTTACTTGGGACCTCCGTTTACCTGTGACCTTTTAATGTTTTCGTATGTTCACTTCAGGTACACGTTTTTTTAATAGTTCACTTTATGTTTTATTGTTCTTGAATACATCAACAGTTTATATTTTGCGTAATTCATTAACCTGTCACAATGTTAATGATCGCTTTGGTTTAGCGACCCAACTTACACTGTATTATTACTTGTTTTAATCCTATGTACTGCCTGCACATGATGCATTGTATGTCACTGTACTTTCCTCCGATGTGTTGTAAAATTTTTCATTTGTGTCTTTGGCTCACTATAAGGGAGGTCCCGTCGGCTTCGGCACTATAAGGCGGGACTCTCGGAGCATTTTAATTGTTTTACTGCTGTTGCCATCAGACTCTGTAATGTTTTCGTATTTTGCACTTTTTGTATTTTATGTTCTTTTTCTGTTTTTCTTGATTTTAATAAACATTTACCCGTATGCCCTAAATTGGGGCAGGTCGGGGTAAATAAAATATTATATAAATGATATCTGATTGCTCTACTAGATCAATATCACTAATGGTAGAGTTCTGTAGATAATTCTCATAGGTAGTATTGATATCATTTTCGTCATTATCATTGCTGAGGAAAGTATTCAATTGGAATTGTTTCTCAATTGTATTTGCAAAAATATTCAATTTGTCCTCATCTTTATAGATGTTTTTATTATTGTGTATTATTGGCTTATTTATGTTTTTCGTTGCTCTTATGGTTTGGGCCATTTTCCAAACGGAGTTATCTTCCGTGTTTAAGCCAGCAATTTTATCATTCCATTGGTCTTCTCTGAATTGGTTACACTTCTTTTTTAAGGCCTTGGTTAATCTGTTAAGCTCTTTTTTTTTTCTCTTGGGTCACGATTTTTTTGCCATCTTTTTCGGATGTAATTTTTATAACCAATCTCTTCCCTATAGTCTAAGGGTAGGGCCATGTAATTTTGATTATAAGATTTTTTAGTGGTGGCTTCATTATGAGCATTTTGAATATCACTAGTTAGCATATCAATAGCAGTCTCAATATCGGTAGTATTTTGGATTTGTATGCTATCATTATTTTCTACGAGTATGTTTCTGAATAAATTCCAGTTAGTCTTCTTTTTAATATTGGGTTTACTTTGTATAGTGTGCCCAAGTGTCGCAATCACTGCTGAGCTCAGTAATAGTATAGCACATAGGTGGGGAACCTGCGGTCTCCGCGAGGTTCTTGTGCGGCCCTTTTCCACCTAGTACAAAATGGTAGAGTTCGTTTCAAAAAACAACTATTGTGCATCAACGCCATGACAGTTGCGCGAAAAATCCCGCCAAAGACTGAAAATTCCACAAATTCCTTTACTGAAAATTCCACAATGTTTATGTAATTTACATATCTAAAAGAAACGAATAATGTTCTATGTAATATTTATTTGAAAATAAATTAAAATTACAAAATACTATTTACAAAATTTGTTGGTTTCAGATCTCCCATTTGACTGTCACACCTTGCTTTGGCTTCTCTGACTCGATCTTCAGCAAACTGTAGTTAACAGTGCGTGCTTATAACAGTTACAAGGCTTATAACAAGTGTTAAATATATTATTTGATATTCGTTTTTTTATCCATCATGTCAAATAGTAAGAGAAGAAAATTAGGTGATGAAAACAGAACATTTAATGTAGAATGGGAGTTAGATTTTTTTTTACTGCTGAGAAAGATAAAATGATGTGTTTGTTGTGCAATACAGTTTTAAATACTTTAAAAAAAGCGAATGCAAATAAACACTATTTGACTCATAAAGAACATAAATATTTCGCTTTAGAAGGTGAATCACGAAAAGCTGCACTTCAAAAGTTGAAAAATGAGAAGCATCATCAGCGCAGGCATCTTATCAAAATTCCGCTGCAGTTGCTGTTACGTATAAAATAGCACATATACTTGGAAAAAGGGGCAAACCATTTAGTGACATTGAAATAATTAAAGAATGTATTGTTGAAGTAGTGAGTATGTTAGATCCAAGAAATATCGACAAATACAAACAATTACCTCTTTCAAGAAGAACTGTAACAGATCGACAGCACGAATTAGCGCAAAATGTAACAGAGCAACTTCATACAATTATGCAAAATAAAGATGCTTATTTTTCAATTGCTTTAGATGAAAGCACTGATAAAACAGATTCGGCACAAGTTTTATATTTTATTAATGCTATAACTAAAGATTTTCAATGCTACGAAGAACTACTTGCGTTGGGTACACTAACTGGAAGAACTCGCGGAGCCGATATTTTCGAAAACTTCAAAGAAGTATGTAATAAATTACAATTGAATGTCAGTAATTTAGTCAGTGTCTGCACCGATGGCGCACCTTCCATGAGAGGCTAAAAAGAAGGATTCGTTGCTTTGTTAAAAAAGGAAAACTTAAACTTGAAAAAATTGATATCATTTCACTGCATTTTGCATCAGCAAAATCTTTGCGCAAAATCTACCATTTTGCAAGACACTCTGGATAGAACCATTGCCATTGTCAACTATATTCGCGTAAATGCAATGCGTCATCGTGAATTTCGGCAGATGCTCTCTTTAGATGAGGAAACGTATAGTGTTGACCTACCATACTACTGCAAGGTTCGCTGGCTATCAACAGGTCAGGTTTTGATAAAAGTTTTGTCTTTACGACGACAAATTTCAAACTTTTATCAAGAACAAGGAAAACAATGTGATCTATCAGATGAAGTATTTCTCAGAAACCTTGCATTTTTGTCTGATATGATGACATAACAAAACAATTTAAATATTTGCCTGCAAGGTGAAACGAGGTATATTTATGAAATGTGGCAAAAGATCCAAGCGTTTAGAAAAAATTATCATTTTTCAAAACATTGCTTTGTCGATCGGAAATATCTGCATAACACTTCCCGGAGCTAGCTAAAATGTTAAAATGAGCAGAACTGTGAAAATAAAATATTCGATGAATATGTAGGTGTCTTGGATTGTTTAATAGAAGAGTATACTAAAAGATTTTCTGATTTTGACGAGCACACTCCCGCTATGAAACTGGCATTTGAACCACATTTAATAGATATATCCGAGGCTCCTGCAGAACTACAAATCGAGTTAATTGATTTAGGGGAAGATGGTATCATCAAATCCCTTTTTAACGCTTCAGTCGGGGCGACTACAGTCAGATTTAGTTCATTAACATGTTGATATAGATCTTTGCCATTTTTGTTGCCAACTCTGCAGCCCCATATATTGTTTTTGGCATTAAAATCACCTCCGAATATGCAGTTCATATTGGGTGGGAAGAGTGCTTTGATGACATCTTTAGCATTATTCTTTAGCATATTATGTGGTCTATTATAGAAGGAAGTAATTTTGTAGGTGCTTTTATCATCATATAGTCGGATTGAGGTTTCATCGAAGCCTTGATCTTTTGTATTGCTACACAATACAGTATTTAAGGATTTTTTGGTAAAGGTGGCAATGCCACCTCCTCTAAACAGGGTTCTGTCCGTTTTATAGGTGTTTTAATTAGCAATAGTGAGTTTATTTGAAGTATTGGTATGAGTTTCTGTAACTAATGCTGCTACATCAACGTTATGCTCTAGTAGAAAGTTGGAGAATTCCATAATTTTATTAGTGATGCAGGCTGCATTCCACAGCATTAGTTTAATTGGTTTCTAACTTATCATGTTTCTTACTTAGCTCCTCATGTTCGATTTTTTCAACCGCTCTCCGTAAGAGCGGAATAGCGTTTAAGCCATTAAGCACGTGGACAATATAATTTAATTTACTGAAAACGTCTTTAGCTTCATTAACAGTTTTTAACATATCTGAGTTTGTTTGTTTTCTCACTGCGTCGGCATAAGTTTTATTCTGATAGATTTTTTCCCCTTGGTTTGTACCTTCTAGTAGCTAATTTTGGGCCAGTGGGAAATTTAATGCATCCACGGTAATTAGCAGGATGATCTAATCCACAATTACAGCATCTGGGCTTCTCTTCTTTTGTTTTTGTGCAGTTAGCCGTTAGGTGGTCCTGTCCACACTTAACACAGCGTGGTGGGAGTTTGCACATTGCCGCTGAGTGATAGAATCCCTGGCACCGGTGGCATTGTGCCGGGCCAGGTCGTGATCTGTAGCTTTCTACATTAACTTGGAGGTTATTTAATAGGGTTAAGTCATAGATCTCTTTATAATAGTTTTCCCTTCTTAGTGATACTAGGAACATAGGCAGTTTTTTCGTTTCTCCTTTGTATTTTCTAGTCATGTGTTTGACTTCCACTTCTGGGAATTCATTTAGGTCTTGCATAATTTTTTCTGGTAAGGTGCAAGGGGAAATACCTTTGATAACAACTCTCAGGTTTCGATCATTAGGCAATCTATATGAATAATGTTCGAAGTTATCTTCTACGTATCTTCTTATAAATCTGTGCGTATCATCTGATTTAGGTTTAATAATCACATTTTCGTGATTGATTTTGCATTCAAAGTCTTTGATTTTATGTTCATTCATATGATCTGTGAATTTATCATAGTTAAATTTATCATCTCTAATAATGATTGGGGGATTTCGTGCTTTCTTTTTTGGTTCGATACAGGGCCTGATTAATCATTAGGCCCGAGAGGCCTGGGCCTAGGGCCCCCCACAAACCTAGTTTTTTTCTGTGTTAGGGGCCCCCCACAAACCTAGTTTTTTCCTGTGTTCATTTATATATGTCTCCCTCACAGCTAAAACCTAAGAGAACGAAAATCTGAAATATTTAAAAGTGTGTTTTCATACATGGCTCATGCACTTTCTGCTTTCACCAATCAAAATCACATACATTCATTACATGTAAAATGCTCCAAAAATATATTAATTAAATTAATATTTCTTCATAATGTTTAAAGTAAACTGAAGTGAAAGAAAATGAATTAGTATTTGTGTTGCCTACTTGTGGTACTGCTTCTAAACAGTTTCAACTGATCTAGTGTGTAAAATTATAAGTAACAATACAAAAAAACAGATTAAAAAGTTTAACAAGTAGGAAATGACCCTATTGGTAATATAAAGTGTAACACACTCATTCATTATTTGTGTTTGCTTTGAATTGGATTATATTTATCGCACGTTGAAGTAATCGATTTTAAATTTATTTTAAAACAACAATGTCAACCCGAAAATATGCTTCTGGTAATTTTAAAAAAAGAAAGAGAGAAGAGAAAGAAATGAGAAATGTAAGTCTTTTGAAGACAATGAAACCATTAAATATTTTTTTTTCTGCTCCAAAACTCGCCAACATTGAGGAACAATCTGCCTTAATAGACAAAACTTGTGTTGAAAAAAATAGTTTTAGAGATAATTTGAAAGAAATCTGTGTGGCAAGCCCTTCAAATCTTCAATTAAATAAACCAGATCAAACAGCAACTGTATCTTCAGACGAAAGATTTCTAACCTCTTTAACCCACAATTCAAAGGTCATTTCAAATCCTGCCACCTCGTCTTCTCTAGATGTACTTGAGGTGTTCGATAGTGATCCTGCAACTTGGACCACAGTAACAAACAAACTGAAGGAACATTTTGTTCGTAGTCCACCTAACCAAAAGATTGCTGGTTTAAAATATTCTGGCCGTTTATTTGCTGATAAGTTTCGGACATGCACAGAAAACAACTTTTCACACAAAAAGAAAAATGGAGAAGTAATTGAAAGAAAATGGCTGGTGTATTCTCCGACTGTCAATGCTGTTTTTTGTTATGTGCGTAAATTGTTTGGCAATAACAGCGATTACTTAAGCAGTTGTGGTTTTACAGATTGGCACAATGTAAATAAAAGGTTATGCTCTCATGAGACATCTTTTGCTCACAGGAAGGCTATAAACACTATGGCTCAATTGCGTTTAACTTCTGGTCGGATTGATAACAAAATAATAGAGCAAAATGAAAGTGAAAAAATGTACTGGAGGAAAGTACTTTTCAGAGTTTTAGAAACTTTAAAGTTTATTTCAGTACGTGGGTTGGCAATTTTTGGTGATGATAAAACCTTTGGCTCTAACAAAAATGGCAACTTTTTGGGAATTTTAGAGCTTATAAGCAAATTTGATCCTTTTTTAAAGGAACACCTGAATAACTATGGAAATAAAGGTAAAGGACATGTTGATTATTTATCGTCCACCACAGTTGATGAAATAATTCAAATTATGGCAAAACAAGTACTAGATAAAATTGTTTCTGAAATAAATAAAACAAAGTACTTTGGAATCATAGTTGATTCTACCCCAGATATTACACACATTGATCAGATGTGTATTGTTGTGCGATATGTAGATGCGCAAAATGAACCTATTGAACGTTTCTTAACTTTTGTTGACTTACATAGCCATGCTGCAGAGCACCTGCATGATAAAATTGTGCAATTTTTTACAAATCTAACCATTAATTTGCAAGACGGCAGGGGGCAGTCATATGATTGATTGAATGTAGGGTTTAGTGGCACAAGGTCCAAAAGAGGACATGCTGCGCCAAACAGTACGGTAAAATAGTTTAAAAGTCTAAGTGCATTCAAATTTAATTGTAATACATTTATAACTGATAAAACAGTACTAGCAGGTGAATAAGACAAGATTAATGATTTAAATAAAATCAGATAAAAAGTATGAATAAAATCAGATATAGCGTATGAGTACAGTATAATACGCAGTAAGTAAAGTGGACGAAGGTGATAAGATATTTACAAAAGTGTATAAGACAGTACACGTCTTAAAATTTTTATGTGCAGTTAAAAATACCAACGACACGTAAAAATGCAGAGATCATGTCAAAGTTAAAACACAGTAAAATTTTGTGAGACAAGTAAAATGGTAAAAAGTGAATAAATCATGAATAAAATAAAGCTTATATACAATTTAAAATGCCAATAGCACGTAAAAATGCAAAAATGTTAGGATGATGAGAGTCACCCAACAAATCTCCCATTGATAAAATAGAACTACCAAAAAAGGTAAGACGATGTCTGTTAAAACACGGGCAAATAATTAAAATATGGTGAATCGAAAGTAAAACATCACAAGTGTTGCATTGAGGAGGTGGTTCACCAAACAACAGATGTAGATGGGTCAGCCTGGTATGTCCGATTCGCAGCCGGGTAAGTTTAACATCTGCACTACGTAGTTGCAGCGCAGGAAAGGGTTCCAAATTTGATTTAGTAGCGTGCAATTTATTATTCACTTGGTTATCCCACTGTTGCTGCCATAAAGATTTTATATACCTTTTAATATGTATTTTTATATCTAAGAATGGTACAGATAAGTTTAGGGCAGTAGTGGCAGATCACGCTGCTGTATCGGCTAAATCATTGCCTGGGATTCCAACGTGACTTGGAACCCAGCAAAACAAATATCGAAACCATTCCTCTGAAGTTTAAATAGCAAATGCTGTATAAAACACAAAATGGGATGAGTTTCATTGTCAAAATGTTTGAGTTGGCGCAATACGCTCATACTATCTGAATAAAGGCAGTATTTCCGAATCAAATTGACTGATTGACAAATTGATTGATTCATTGAGTGGGGAAACAAATGAGTTTAAATACCGGGCGATTAAGATTAACCAATAAATGAACATCTACAGTGGGTTATTTTATGAAAGTCATAAATTAGTTTTAATGACATCTTCTTCCAAAAGCCGTATGATAATAGAGGGTCTAAATTAAGAATCATTCGTATAAACCCGTGGCGGAGAATATGGTAACGAAGTACAGCTATTTTAGGACAAGCTTTTGGCCGGAGTCGGCGAGAGAAAGGGAATCTTTTTCTTCGGTCTATAGTGTTAGCCCTAGAGTGCAGAGAAGCTACCCTCCCTGAAATGTTTTTTTTTATCCATAGCTACTGATGGCCTCAAGACTTTATGACGGGGGGAGTTCTTACCGTAAACAAATTATATCTCTCTCCACTGGAAGTGAAATGACCGTTTACTAGCAATGCAGGACGAACAGAAAATTAATATTCTTTTTGAAAATAAAAGTAAAATTTTTGCCAGACAAAATATATTCAGTATAATTACGTTTAAGTAGAAAAAAATCCCTTAAATTAAGAAAAATCACTTGAAATTTTCGCATAGAATAAACTGAAACTGTTATAAAATTAAAAGTGAATTAAGGTTCATAAAAATTGAAAGAAAAGACTTAAACAAAAGAGTAAATGTAGCATACACAAAGTATAACTGCGACAATCTCTCAAATTTGTTCAAAAGCTGACTTGAATAAATTTTTTTACTTTCCTTATCATTTTCTACAGAAATTAAAAAGCACGCGCCGACCCACGAGGGAAAATCCAATTCTATTATCGCATAGATAATCGCTTGATAAAGAGATACAAATAATAAGAAAACAGATCTTTAAAACCACTTATGAAGATGGGTACCAGGTGGATCCGTAGCAGCAGCAGTCTCCGCTGCAGCATCGGCGATTTTGTCTTCAGAATCAACTTCAAGAATTTCTTTTGCTGCATCAATATTGTCTGGAGGTCCAGTTAATGCTTTACATATTTCTAATACCATCAGAACTTTAGTATCTCAAGTAAGAGCTACTAATCCCGGAGCTTCGGAATTCGAAACAAGTATGCACTGGGTAAATTGATAGCAGCGTTAATTCATATTGTTAGTACAGCTAACATTGAAAATTTCAAAGATGGCTCAGCAGCACAATCTGCTGCAGTAGTTAGTGAATCATTCCGATCTGCGTTTAAATGATTTATAATTTTTTCTTCTCTTTGTCCATACTAACACTTTTTGTTTTGAACATAATGTACCTGAAATCTAAATTATGTAATAAATTTTTGAAATGTGAATTTATTTGCATTTTTTTGTTTTGTTTTGCATATCTTTATTGTTCGAGGATGATTTTGAACAATATTTTAAGTGTAAAAATACAATTACAAAAATGATAAAAAATAAGTATACTTTTACATTAAAAATTTCTAATACTGTTAAAGCGATAAAAAATGCGTATTTTTTCTACATTTTTGCTATAAGAGAGATCCTCTAATCTGAAATAAAGAGATTTTTTATATGCCACATAAAAATTAATTCATGTTTTTATTACAAATGAAATATTTTATTTATTATAAGATAATGGGAATTTTACTGACGATATCTTGTATTGGACGAGATCTTTCAAAATAATAATATTATAGGTATTGAAATTGTATTTAAAAAATTAATTATTCAGTCATTGAATGAATAACAGTTATTGATTTCAACATGAAAACAAATATTTAAGAAATAGTATGACGAAAAAATAAAATTGAATGAGGTTCCAGCACTATTAAAAACCAAAATTTAAAGAAAACATTTATTTCATTTACTTACGTGAGTTCCTGACTAACATAAAAAAGATTATAAAGCTGCCTGTAAGTCATAGAAATAAATTTTTAATGTAAATATTATAATGTTTTTCGTTTTCACAAAATGCATATTTTGACTCTTTGGGTACACTTTTTTCAAAATCTACTGTATGTAGCGCTGTTAATTTTGGTACAGAATTTGTTTATGCATATATCTGCATAGTAGACCTAAAATATAGAATATTTTTTTTCGTTATTGAGCAAAAAATATGTTTAAAAAAATTAACGAAATACCTGAATCTGTCTACAAAACATCCATTTGGCATTATTTTTTCAAATTTTAATCAAATATTTAGGTTTACTATAAAGAATCAACTCTTTTCTTCAAAATAAATGTTAATTTTGTGTTATATCTTACTCAATTTTTCACAAAGAGTACCTCCACGAGATTCACTCATAAGAAAATTTTTTTTACATTGATTTAAAATTATGTGTTATACAAAAAATATATACATAGTTTTATATTGGCTGTTGTGTTTTTTTTTTGTCTAATAATTAAGCACACAAAATATTATGAAGCTAAATTTGTTTGTTAAAATTTCATAAGATTTTGAACACGAGATGTTCCTGATACCCTTATAACTCCAGATTTAATTTAATGTATAGAATAGTACTTAAAAAGTAAGCGGAATATTTTAGATTCTGTGGAAACTTTCGTGTATTTCATTCAATATTTTATTTAATTGAATATCCTTTTTCATTTCCTTCCCTCGGATAATTAAATTTCTCAAACAAAGTGGACAAGTTTTTAAAATAAGTTGTTACAAGTGCAAAAGTGTCTGGTTTTTTGAGTGGTTCGTATATGGTAAAGTATTTAATAACTACTATACAATCATTAGTAATATACAGCTCTACATTTACATGTATTTTAACTATTTTATTAACGAGCAGCATTTTCGAAAAAGATTGTTTCACTAACATGTATGGTAAAATACAGTATGTAAGCAAATATTTTGAATTATCAATGAAATTTTTTTAATAAATTTTTGTTTGCCTTCCGGGGATATGTTTTAAAATAAAATGTTTGAAAATTTGGTCATTTAAAAGTGTATGACATTTGCCACATAGGTTCTTCAGAAGTATAGATATCTGGTGATAATCATGAAATTGCAAATAATGATAATTTAATAAGTAAAAGTAGCACTCATTATTTATATTAGTGTACTTTTTATGTTCCTGTTATTTTATTAAAAGAAGAGATAAACAGATTTTTTTGTTCAGTATATAAATTTGATGCATTATGGTGGAGCTCTCTAGATGTTTTGCGTATGTCTTGTATGTCGAGGAGGTATGTTGGGAATTTTAGTCAGAAAAAATTTTCAGTCTTGGCCTTTTTCCCATCTTGCACCCATGATTATAATGAAATTATATTGATAAAATAAAAAAAATTTCATGGTTCCAAATTTTTGTTTGCCTTATGGGGTTAAGTTCTAAAATAAAATGTTTGGAATTTGGCCATTTAAAAGTATAAGCCATATGTTTTCTCCAGAAGCATAGATATCTGGTGATAATCTTGAAAATGCAATTAATGATATAATTAATAATATACATTTTAAAATAAAATGCTTAAAAATGTTATTTGCTTTTGTATATAAAATATATACAAAAATTTGTATCCAACAATTTGTATATAAAATTTATATTGATTTTGTATATAAAATATACTTTTTTTTTGGCAACAGCTGGTAGCCTCTGTTGCATACGCTTTTTCTCGCTCCTTGAATATTTTGATTTTACCCATTGTTTTAAGTCTAATTTCACTTATAATTATAAAAATTTGAAAATATCAATTTAATGTTTTAGTAAGCAAGCTTTCTATACATAAATATTGCTTCAAACAATGTCTTCGTCAAAAATTTTGTGTAAAGCATGTACCGAACCAATTCTGGAAGACTCAGATGGATTAACATGCAAAGGTGAATGCAATTCTGTTTTTCATTTTCATTGTGGTGGTTTCGCTGAAAGAGCTTTTAGAAGACTTACTGTTGATAAAAAACAAAAGTGGACCTGCGCACAATGTTCAAAATCACAGGAAAATCCAACGAAAATAAAAAGTGCAACTAGCCCAGACATTCTCGAGGATATCTTACAGCAAAATAAAGACCTAAAAGAGTTAATAACTAACAAATTCAATGACTTAACCCGTTCAATTGAATTCAACAGTGAAGTAATTCAAGAGTTGAAAAATTCTATCACAGAGCTACAGAACGTAAACAAAACTTTACAAGCAAAAAATGATCAGCTAACTAGAGAAAGCGCAGAAATAAAGAAGGAACTGAATGAACTAAAAGAAGCAGTTATTGAACTCAAGCAATATTCCCGAAGATCCAACTTTGAAATAAGTAACTTACCCGAATGTGAAAATGAAGACATACAACAAGTAATATCCCAGATTGATAATGTTGCGAATACTAATATATCCGAAAATCTGATCACCGCTCACAGAGTCCCCAGCTTTAATAAAGATAAACCCAAACCCATCATCGTTCAAGTTAAATCCAAATCTGTACGTGATGAGCTCTTAAAGAAACTGAGAAATCGTAAACTTTCAACCTGCGAAGTCAACTCCAGATTCACTGAAATGCCTGTTTACTTCAATGAACATTTGACTCCCGAACTGAAGCATCTATTTTATCTTTCACGTAAGGCTAAATCTGAAAAGGGATTCAAGTTTTGTTGGGTTCGTGATGGTAAAATATTCCTGAGAAAAGATGAATCGTCCAAAATAATACGTGTGAAATCATCTCAAGACCTTAATACTCCATCCAACTGAAGAAACATTTTTATCTGTGCCGGACTGCCTAAAAATTGAAAATTTGGACGATTTAAAGTTTTTTATTACCTCAACCTGTAAGTTAAACATTAATATTTTACATATAAATATTAGAAGTTTAAGAGCCAACTTTGATAATTTTATTTCACATATTTCTAGCATGATTGAAAATATAAGTGTCATAATTATGTCGGAAATTTGGATTTACCAAAATGAAACTAATTTTTACTCAATAGACGGTTATAATTCATTCTTTAATTGCAGAAATAATAATCGCTCTGGAGGTGTTTGTGTTTTTATTAAAAAATGTCTTGATATTTCAGAGTTAGCTATACATTTTGTTTCCGCAGAATCTATATTACTTTATTGCAAATCTTTAGATTTATTATTTCTATCTTTATATAGATCTCATGATTTTACTGTTGATTTTTTTAATACTGAACTTAAAGTAATAATCTCTGAGCTTAAATATCCTAATATAATACTGATGGGTGATATAAATATTGATATTCTAAGTGATGATTTTATTACTCATGAATATATTAATTTATTATGCCAATTTGGATTTCAAAATTACATAGACAAACCAACTAGAGTAAATTCCTCATCAACTTGCATTGATCATGTCTTCGTAAAAACAAATAAATTTTCAATCAAATCCGGAATATTCATAAATGACATAAGCGATCACTATCCAACCTTTTGCAGTGTTCATTACGATGAGGTAAATAAAATTAAGGAAGCTGAAAATAAAATTTCAATCAACTATAATAAGCTCAATAGTTATCTGTCAAATTACATATTTAATTACAATCCTCAAGATTCTCTTGATCAACAATATCGAAGTTTTGTTTTCAAACTCAATAATTTAAAAAATAATTTTAAATATAAGCATAAATCAAACAAAAAAGCCAAAAATAACTGGATGACTAATAATATCTTGATTTTAATTCGAAGAAAGGAAAAACTATTCAAAAAAACTAGAAAATATCCATGGGATATTATTTACAAAACAGCATACAACACTATAGTTTCTGAGCTTAAGAACTTAATTAAAACAGCAAAATCAGAATATTTCAAATTCAAATTTTTAAATTGTGATTCAAATAAACAAAAATGGGATCTTGTAAATGGTATTATTGGTAATCAGAGCAAATCACTTACTTTACCTGATATTTTAAACGACTATGAATCTTCTGATCAATTCAATAAATCATTTGCAAATGTCAACAGTACCTCAAACCCAAATTTAAACAGTTTGCAAATATATATTTCACCAAGTTTAACCTCGTTTGTTTTCCTAGAATTGAATGATTGTGAAGTACTTCACTTAATAAATTCTCTTTCTAATAAAAACTCCTTTGACTATGACGGTATTAATGTAAAATTAATTAAACTATTTGCTCTCAATAATATAAATTTTATAACTAATTTCATCAATACCTCAATCAAGTCATCCATATTTCCAACTTCTTTAAAAAGAGCAACCATAACTCCTATTTTTAAAACCGGCGATAAAAATTGCCTATCAAACTATAGACCAATTTCAATATTACCTGTTTTTTCCAAAATCATTGAAAAAGCTCTAGCTGATAAAATGTACAATTATTTAAAACATACAAATTTTTTCTCTGTTAATCAACATGGATTTATTAAAGGCAAAAGTACAGAAAAAGCTCTTTTGGAATTTTCAAAATTTATTCATAATAGTATTGCTGAAAATAAGATAACAGTAGCTATATTTCTTGATATATCAAAAGCTTTCGATAATGTCAATCACAATCTTTTAATTAAAAAATTAGAATTTGCTGGTTTCAGAGGAATTATGTTAAATTGGTTTGTTTCATATCTTTCAAACAGAGAACATAGAGTTAAAATCCGAGGTAATTTTAGTAATTATATTTTTTCAAACCGTGGTGTTCCTCAAGGATCTATTCTAGGACCCTTATTGTTTATTATATTCATCAATGACTTTTGTCAACTCAAACTTTTTGGTAAGATAATAACGTATGCTGATGATTCCGTAATTTTGTATTCTTGCACTGATTTAAATCAACTAATTTTTCAAATTGAATCTGATTTACGCATAATTTCAAAATGGTTTACAATAAATGACTTAAATTTAAATCTAAATAAAACTAAATATATTTATTTCAGTTTAAGAAAATCAGAATTTAACTTAAATTTAAAATTTCACTCTCTCTCCTGCAAAAGTACTAATGAAAATTGTCAATGCTATATTCTACAATCTGTAAATAATATCAAATATTTAGGACTATATATCGATTCTAATTTAAAATGGAAAACACATATTAACAATTTAGTTAAAAAATTGCGTTTCGTTTTAGTTAAATTTTATCACCTTAAGAATAAAATTCATTTTAATTTTGTGAAAGCACTCTATTACTCCTGGTTTTATTCTTTAATTAATTATGGTGCGATAATATATGGCGGTGAATATAAAACTAATTTACTTCCCTTAATCTCAGTTCAGAATAAATGCTTCAAGATTATTAATTCTCTAAATATAAATAATTCAAGTGTAACTACTACCAATATATATACAAGAATTAACCTATTACCATTTCGCCATAATGTATTTTTTCGTATTTTACTCTATTTACACAACAATAAATTAATATGCAAATTAAAAACTAATGTGTCTGAAAGGAGACCAACTGAAATGTATGAGATTCCCTTCTTTACAAAAGAAATTTCACGAAAACAGTTTTTTTACTTAGCACCTAAATTATATAATAAATTACCATTTCAGTTGCAAAACATCAAAATATATTCTTCTTTTAAGCGTGCTTTATTTCAATTTGTGATGAACATTGACGATTTAGATCTCTATTTTTCACTTTAAAGGAAGCATTTGATTTTTTATACCAGTCTTGTGCCAATCCAAATGAATTTCTTATGTTACCTTTGTTATTTTTTTTTATTTATTTATTTATTTATTTTTATATACAGTTTCATGCATTTTTTTTTGTTTTCTATTATTACAGTGTTCAACAATATATGACGTCTTATGATGAGCAAAATAATTTATGATTGTAATACCCCCTTTTTTTTTTCCTTTCTTTCTTCTTTTTTTTTTTTTTTTTTTTTTCTTTTAAATTTCTATTTTAAATTTATTGTATTACTTTTCTTTGTCGCCTGGACAGGATTTTCCTCTTGACGACGAATATATATTCTTTGTATTTATGTGTTTTTGATCTCAATAAAGTTATATTTGTTTGTTAAAAAAAAAAAAAAAAAAAAAAATATATAAAAAATCTCCTTACTGATTTAAATATAACTTTTTTTCTATAAATATGTTTGTGTCATTATTAAAGCGTACTTATACTTTATGATAAAATTAATCTTCATATACTTAATTACGCAATTCATAAAGATCTAGTCTATCATCAAATTAATGATTCAGCTTATTTAATAAGCCGCATTAAATCATTTTTATCACATAGAAGTTAGATAGATGTTAATTTGTCAGTCTACTGCAGTAAAAAAAAAAATCAGCATAATAATACAAATTTCCTACAAATACACTCCTCAAAAGTGAAATTGCAACACCAAGAAATAATGCAGGCAGCGTCATGCAAATTTCAGGAGCGATAGTTCTGAGATGGATATGCAAATGATTAAAAAAACAGACTAATAAAATTATTATAAAGCAATTTATTCAATATCTAATGTGGCCACCTCGGGCAGCTATACAGGCCTCAATCCGGCGAGGCATGCTATCAATGACTCCATTGATGGTTGCCTGAGATAAGCTTTGCCAAGTCACATCCACTGCTGTGCGCAGATCATCGATGGTTTGCGCCATTGGTCCTCTGTTCATGCCACGTCCAATGAGATCCCATGGGTGTTTTATGGGATTCAGATCTGGAGAGGCTGCCGGCCAGGGAAGGATGTCAAATCCAGTCAGGCTGTTAAGAATTCGCCGTGCGACATGCGGCCTGGCATTGACTTGCTGGAATACCGTGTTGGGTGCGCCCTGCAACAAGGGAAGAACAACGGGATACACAACTTGTGTGTCGTAGCGGTCAGCTGTCAAACTGCCGTGAATGTGTACCAGAGGCGTTCTGCGATCAAACATTATGCCACCCCAAACCATGATGCCCGGTGTAGGACCGTTGTGACGCTCGGCGTAATGGGCTGGTTCGTAGCGTTCTCCGGGTCGCCGCCATACCCGTCGACGGCTGTCATTTCTCCACAGACAGAAACGAGATTCATCCGTGAACAATACCCGATGCAATTGGATGGTCCAGGTACGATGACGATGACACCACGCCAGGCGTCTAGCCCTGTGTAAAGCGGTCAACGGTACCCCTGTTGCTGGTACCCGTGCACGTAACTGTACTTCATGCAATCTGTTGCGTATGGTTTGGGTGGACACAGATCCACCTGCTCCTGAAGGCAACCGGCTTCGGATGGCACGTGCCGTGGAGAAAGGGTCTCGGATAGTCAACTGGCGCATACGCCGGTCTGTGCGCTCTGACGAACACCTGTGCGCACCACTTCCTCTTCGGCGTGCACGTAGACCTTCCTGAATCCATCGTGTGACACAACGTTGGATGGTACTCACGTTGTGCCCAACACGAGTTGCTATTGCGCGCAGCGACAAACCAAGTTCATGGAGTTCGATAATACGGTCTCGTTCCCCGGTCGTTAACTGATGGTATTGAGCTCGCCTACGTCTCAGAGGCATTTTCTACGCTTTTTCGAAAGTCGCAAATGCTACGCAAAACCTCAGATGCCGTTTATGAGAAGGGAAAGTTGATGGCCTTTATAGCCCGAATATGCGTACCACGTGATCAGATGCGTGCGCAAATTTAATCATTTGCATATCCATCTCACTTCTATCGCTCCTGAAATTTGCATGACGCTACGCGCATTATTTCTTGGTGTTGCAATTTCACTTTTGAGGAGTGTATTTCAAAGGTTTATAAAGGATAAACATTTTCATGCTTATTTACATAAAATTGTACAAGTTTACTTAGTTTGGTTCTCTTAGTTTATCAGCACTATTCATCTAGGAGATTCAAAATTTGATAAGGTATTGGTAAGGCATTTGATAAGGCATGCAAATCCTACGCCTACTCCTTCAACCGCTTACCATTTTTACTACTGTGTTTTCAAAATCAAGGCAGTTATCGCCTGAAATCAAGAAAGCGACCAGGGAGGAATTTGAGTTTCTTTTGTTTCAGGGAATTATAAGATCGACAAAATGCCCTTGGGTCAGCCCATTACATGTAGTTAAGAAATCGAATGGTAATTGGCGTCTTTGCGCAGATAACAGAAAACTTAATTCCATTACAGTTCATGACCAATACAGTTCCATATATTGAGGACTGCACTCATTTATTTTGAGGTAAAACCAATTTTTTCAACTTTCGATCTCAAGAGGGCATATCATCAAATCCAGGTGAATCCTCCGGCTACCCCCCCCCCAAAACAACAGCAGACTCCATTCCATTTGGACTGTTTAAATATGTTTACATGCCTTTCGGTTTAAAAAAAAACTTCGGTTAAACCTTCCAAAGGAGTATGCACCAAGTTTTAACATGTTAAGACTTCTGCATACCATACTTCGATGATGTGTTAGTTGCTTCAGCTAATGAAGACGAACACATCTAACATCTTCAAAAAATATACGCTGCCATGCTCCTATAATTTCACCTTTACTTGGTGATGCAAAAAAGCACTTTCACATCAACTTGCAGTGACTCATGTGAAACCAGTTTTCTACCAGCAACCGACGCTGCACATCAGTTTACCTCGTGCGCCGGTCGGTGATGCATGGCTCTGCAATAATCTTAATTTCATTTAATTTTCTGTATTTATTTGTAATTCTTAATTATGTTTAAATTAAATTTATTCTTTAAATTTTAATTGGTAATTTTTTTAATGTTTAGAAAAACTTAATTTACCAAACCTGTTTTCCTCAGTACGACCCATCAAAGTGCGTGTTAGGAAAACCATCTGTTAAATTTCCTGGCTGTCTGATTTCTTCAGATGGTGTTTAACCTTTACCTTAAAAAATACAAGCCATAGTTGATTGCCTTAGGCCTGCGAATACTGCACAACTTAAACGTTTTTTGGCAATGACAAATTTTTATCGCCGTTTTTTAAAAAATGCCGCAGCCACACAAGCTAATTTTTAT
Organism: Parasteatoda tepidariorum; assembly: GCF_982258835.1. Classification (NCBI taxonomy): domain Eukaryota; kingdom Metazoa; phylum Arthropoda; class Arachnida; order Araneae; family Theridiidae; genus Parasteatoda; species Parasteatoda tepidariorum. The sequence goes on from NC_141763.1 coordinate 70,245,505, forward strand.
TTGCTCTTATTAGTTTAGAAACTTTTTTTTTTAATTAAAATGTTAGTTTTATTTTAAATTATTGGACTTGTTTAATTTTTTCTATAGAATTAATAACAATAATAAAAAAAATTGAACTTCTAGAATGAGTTTAAAACTTACAACCAGCAACAGAAGCTTACAATTGTAGTTTTTGAGTCTGTAATTTAAATATATGCAATAAACATGCTCATTTTATCATCAATTTTTCGAAAAACAATATTTCCTTTGCCTCAAGCTCTGCAACAAGAGACACTTAAGCAATTGCATGAAATGGTAGAAGCAGGATTGATTGAAAGGAGTGCAACACAGTGGTCTTGCCCAATGCTTTTGGTTAAGAAAAATAATACTAATGATCCCAAACAGAAACAAAAATTTAGATTAGCTTTAGATCTACGATTAATAGCATTGTTAAACATTCAGCTACCCACTACCTAAGATTCAAAATATTATTTTGAATTTATCGAACTATAAATTCTCTTCATCATATGGTCTTCCTAGTGCTTTTTGGCAATTGAACCTTTTTGAAGAGTAACCAAGACAAACTAGCATTTACAACTCCTTGGGGAACATTTAAAAATAAAATATTAGTTTTCGGTTTAAAAACAGCTTCTGCAACTTTTCAGGCTCTTATGGATTCAATAATTGAGGATAATCGACTAGAGGGAATTTTGGCTTACCAAGATTATATAGTAATTGCAAGTAATTCTTTTGAGGAAACTGTAGATAAACTAAAAGTTCTCATTTCTGTTTTAACTAAATATAACATAACTCTCTCACCAAGTAAATGTAAATTTCACCTTCAAGAGATTGATTATTTAGGATTTAAAATATCAGAAGAAAAAGTTTTACCTATTGAATCAAACATCATAAAAATTACATCTTTTCCTATTCCAAAAACTAAAAGACAACATAAGAAATTCATTGGTGTTTGTGGATATTATAAAAATTTAATCCCTTGTTATGCTAAGCAAATTCAACCGTTAATTGCTTTGACCTCTCCTAAAGTTAAATTCAAATGGACTCAAGAACATCAAAATGTTTTTAATTCTCTACAAGATGTATTTTTCAATAAACCATTCATAAGACTCCTACAATGGGATAAAGATTTTATTTTAAATACAGATGGTTCAAATTTTGCTGTTTCTGGCGTACTTCTACAGGAATTTGATGGTAAACTATCACCTGTATGTTATTTTTCTAAAACACTTAAAAATGCTGAAAGAAAATACCCTGCAATCAAAATCGAATTAATGGCTATAGTAAAATCAGTTTTGGCGTTCAAACATTATCTGTATAATAGACATTTTATTATTTTATCTGAGAGTAAACTCCTTAAACATTCTCCTGAAACACTCTGAAAACTTCTTGTCCCATGGACTTAAGAACTAGATGGTTAATTCGAGTATTCTTTTACTTTTAAGCACATTTCTGGAGTTAAAAATGTTTTAGCAGATTATTTTAGTAGATTGTAAAAAGAACCTCCCCAACAGAATATATGTAATAATCCTCAATAACTTCAAGAAAATGATGAAATATTTCCTTTTATTGAAAACTCAAATGATGATGAACAAAATTATATAAATAATACCAATGTAAACAAACACCCCCTTTTGGAAATTTCAAATCATGCATTCTTACTGGAACAAAAATTGGATAAAAATATCAAGAAAATTTATGACAATATTAAAAATAAACAATTCAATAAATCCAATCAGCATTACTTCATTGATTCTGATACAAAATTATTAATGTATGTACACATGGAAAATGATAGAGAATTTCCTGTTATTGTTGGTTGTTCCTAAATCGTTAATATCTAAAGTTCTTGCAATAATTCATCTTCCATATTTTTGAATTAAGAAAACTTACCAATTTTTAAAATGTAGATATTTTTGGTATGGTATGTATTCAGATACAGAAAATTTTGTTAAATCTTGCCCCAAATGAATGGAAAATAAACATCATAGAATACCTCAGGCTCCTTCACAAAATAATTTTATTCCCAAAAGACCATCTGAATTTATTTCTTTAGACATAGTTGGACCTTTTTCTAATCAACAATATATTTTAACTCTTATTGATCATTTCAGCAAACATTTAGAACTTTTTACATTAACAAAAATTACTACTGAAGCTGTCACTGATTGTCTTTTCGCATATATTTGCACTTATGGCAGACCTGATATGATCTTAACAGATTTAGGTACTCAATTTACATCAGAAATATTTGAATATTTTTCAAAATCATTAGGAATTAAAATGAATCACACCACTTGTGCACATCCTGCCCCTAATTCAGTTAGTGAACGAATTAAATACCAGCATAAAGTCAACTATAAATTTTAAAAAAGCACCTAATGTAATACATTTTGGTCGAAATTTGTCACTGATTTTTGATACTTATAATCCCGATATTCAAGTACAACAAATAGATAAAGGTCATTATTTGGATCAAATTCTTTCGGATTTAAATAAAATGTATGATAAAACTTATGAAAATATTGCAGATGCACAATGTAAACAAAACAAAAGTAATAATGAAAAATCATAACTAAGATGCTTAAAACCTAATGATATAGTGTATCGAGTAATCGAGTGAAAAATATAACAAAAAGTTTTCAGGTCCTTACAAAGTAATTAAAAAGCATAATGATGTAACTTATTCAATTCAAATGTTAGATAATCATCATGGACGAATTTTTAAAATATATATTGATGGATTATTATTAATGAATAAAAGAAAGGAACATTTAAATGATAACGATAATGTCTCTAGGAATAATGCCAATTATAAATCTCATAACAATTTAAGGAATAGAATCGTTTAGATAAATTTTTTGATTTTGTGAATGAAAGATATATCTTGATTTTTTAAAGTCTCTCCTGCTGTAAAGGCAGTAGTATTTTTGTTTACAAATAAGTAGAGTCCCGATTATCCGAGTTAATGGGGACCGCAACAAACTCGGATAACTGAAAAACTCGGTTAAAGCGAAGAGTATAAAAACGGAAAGAAAAAGAAAAGGTATATATGTAATATATTTAAGAAATACGAAATGTATACCACATACAATTCATATTATAATTAAAAAGCTTACTTAAAAACATTTAAAAAGCATACTTGACGAGAATTAAATAGTTTTTACTTAAAAAAAGTCCTTAATCGTTTTTCGTTCTACGTAACTTTGGCGCTTTTCTGTAGTAATGTTTCGCCTTTTATAGGGATAACAGGAAGGCTGGTGTCGACTCTTTTTGTTGTTATATATAATCAATAGTACATTCGATAGCTTTTAGTCCATCTGTATGAGAGATTTTTAAATGTTGATTTTAATAATCACTGTCTTCATCATCTTCGCTAGAATCATTATCATTATTGACGATATTAACGATAATTTCATCAGACCAAGATGTTGGATTTTGTTTTTCTGAGTGTTTGGAAGATAAAATTCAGATTTATTTTTCAGCGGTTTTTTTAAAAATAAACTAGAACAAAAAAAATCCTTGAAATATTTGACTACTTCAGAAGATGAACTGACAGAAACCTTCTACAGTGATAAGCCAAGTTAAGAATTTAAAAATAAACATATGGTTCAATTATTTAATCTTTTGTCAATCAAAATGTAAAAAAGAAATTCATTTGGAAATAGTTTACCATATCACATGGCAGAAGGGCTTTGTATGGGATAGGTGTGTAGTACAAAATCTTTAGAGAGAAACAAAAGGCAAAATCAAGTTAACAATAGTGTTGTTATACAAAAAAAGTTAGTTTGTTATATAGTGTTGTTTACAAAGCTAACCAATCAAATCATGCCTAATACAATAGTATTACATATTAGCCAAAACGAAATAAATATTTTAATTGAAAAGATCAATCCGTTTCAACTGTAATACAAAGCATAAAATCTATGTACAAGTATCTGTAGTCTAGATAATTGAATAACATGCGTAGATGCACAGATTGTGGCACACGAATAGTCAGTTTCTGTCCCCTCCTGATACGTTGCAATCAGTAGAGCTCCTATAACTGAAATTAAAACAAGATGTGCTCTATCTCAGGCTCATTATTGACGCAAATGCACCTGCTTGTAAACTTAAAATACAATATACGCAGAAAATTATTGGAAAATATGCATATTTTACGCTTCCTGACAGAAAAGATTTTGAGGAAATAGATGTGTAAACAATTTGCTATGTTTTACTCTTTTAACCAGAATAAAGAAGGGGTACAACTTTCTTTCCAAACGATTAACTATTTCATTTGTTAAACTAAGTTGTTTTTCTTCTGGCAACACTATTACATATTAATATATATGCTTATTCTTTTTAAAAAAAGATTGGTTGTTTAAAAGATTATAAATTAAATTTATAAATGCAAGCAATATATAGAAAGCAAACATTTTACTACCACTTTAGATATAGGAAAATAAAATATTACACCAATTGCGTAAAAGTTCTCAGGCATGCATTTCAAAAGTCGTTTTAAATTAGAGTAAAGTTTCCAAGCCTCCTTAATGGATGATCGAACTTCGTTCAGAAAAAAATACAATAGTTTGGAAGAAACATCAGATGAAATAATTAAACTTAAAGCAAAAAAGAAAGAATATAAACAAGACGATTTGGAGATTTTACTGAACCCCTTTTCCCCAGCAGGTATGTTTAATATTTCTTAATCTAATTTAATTTGGTAAACGGCTTAACGAGCTAAGGTTAATTATTATAATGTTTATTAAGGATGTATTTTCTGCGGACTATAGTTATTTTTCATGTAATATGCGCTGTCAGATTTATAATTTAATTAAATATATCCAATAATTTTTAATAATAAGGGGTAACAATATTAATATTTTTGTTAATTGTTTAACTGTAAAACGTTTGACTTATTTTGTTAGATATTAACATCGAATTTCAGTTATTTTGAGTAACGTATGTTATGTTACCACTACACCAATAGTCAAGTTTTCCTTGAATAAGGTGTATTTATTCTAATTAGTTATTCTAATTTCTCAAAAATAATTCACACACATATTTTTTTAATAAAAAGATAAGATGCGCTTAAAACTCAGGAAAAAAAAACTATTTCAAGAATTGTATGTTAGAAGGTGTTTCATAAGTATACTCCCATTAACTCTTTCCGGAACAGAAAAGTTTAGTCAGGCAGGAGGGTATTAGCAAGTGCGAATATAGACAGTGCATTTCTAAGTGAAACGACATACTTTAGCTTTTTAAAAATACAGGTTGCTAAAACATTTAAAAAGCAATTCGGATGGTTTGTAACATTTGTTGAGCTAGTGTTATCAGACTATGGAGATTTAATATTTCTGGTCCCATTTATATTGAGATGGAAATTTTGGTGTAGGTTGGAAGCTTATGAAATACTTGACCAAAAAAGATTGATGCTGAAATCAGGGGATGATGAAAATAACACTTAAAAATGAAAACCGGATCGTAATTAATATAAAGCTTTTATTTAATATATTTGCAGAGCTCGAGATACAAAAATTATATATTATCCATGATGATGTTCAAAGTTTCATAAATTTTGCATAGTAATTTTAATAATGACAGGCCATGGGAGAATAATGACTGTGTAATCAAAAGCCAAATTAAAAATTACGTGTAATTTGTTCCCAACGGACACAGAAGCATGGGTAGGAGATCCAAACTTGGCGAATTATCAAAATATTACATAGCCAAAACAAAGCCAATCAGCATATCAATATTGGGTTTAAAAGAATACCTTGGTGCATTTAGCAGTTGGAAGTGAGAATAAAAAGTTATAAATAGATTTTTGTTTTCGATTAGGCGCGACAGTGAATTAATAAGTCTGCCTAGTAATGAAATAAAAAGTATCCGTTACATTGATCAATAAGAGAAGAAAAAATATTTCATGTTCGTTTTAAAAGATTAAGTCTTTGATTTATTTTAAATATAATTCTATTAATAAAAGTAAGCTTAAGTAAGGAAATAAATATGTAATGACAGGAAAGGAAATAAATATGTAATGACAGGATAGGAAATAAATATGTAATGACAATTGTGGCATCACACAGACTGGCTATACAACACCAGAAAGGGTTAAAATAAATTAATCGATAAACGTGATTATTTGAAAAGTTCGAAGTTTCACGGCACATTTTGAAAATATAAAAAATAGAATGAGTTAAACGATATAGATAGGAGAGCAACACGTTTAATAAACAATATTGAGCTGCACTTAAATTAAAAAAATTGTCCTTTAATAAAATTAATTTAACAACTCAATTATATTTTAACGAATATAACAAATGGGAAGCTGTTTCGAATGATAAATAATATTAGTAACATAAACAATTTAATTTTAGAATAATAGATTAATTTTTATCCCAGAATGTTTGTTAGTATTTCTCACCGTAATACTTTCTTGAGCTCAATGTTCGTCGTTAAGACCGTAATAAAAGGACATAGAATTTTATAGCATAATAAATCACTCATTTCATTTTTTCTGCCAGGAGATGCCAGGTAAAAAAAAAAATTCTGAAAAACAATTGAAAATTTACCAATTTAGAAAATTTTACAGTCGTTAAAAGGGAAGCTTTCTCCACTGGTTTGTACATTACAATAAAAATAAACTTTCTATGGTTGTATCTAAAGATGTATGTGATGGAGTATTTTCCATCCAAATATAATTAGTTTTGGTGAACAAGTGAAATTGGCTTAAAAGCTCAACGTCTGAAACACTCATCGTAATGTTTCTTTCCCTGCAGATGACAGCATCACAGAAACATAAATTGGATTGCTTCATTTGATTTCTGAAGAAAGGTAAAGATTAAATGGGTCGTAAGAAATACTCTAAAAATTGTGAGTGTAAGATTTAAATCTACTTTTCAAAAATAAAATTTAGCAAAATGGCAATATTATTCAAAATACGGTTCATTCTAAATAAAGAAAAAAATATTGCGTAAAAAATCTTTTTTTTAATTGGTTTCTTATATTTAGGTTCAAATAAAAATATGCATCCAGGTGTAAAAAAGTATTTACACTGTATTATGTACATTGTTTTAATTTTGATATTTTATATCTTAATTTTAACATAAGTTTACGTAATCTATTCATTTACAGACATAGCTTCTTCAAATTATTTTAACTCTGGTCGCATTGTTATCTGATGGTGTTTTGCTATTTCATTTAATATGTAATTTAAACCATTTGTTGTAAACTGTAGTAGTAAAATATTTGCGAACTTGATTAACCTTTTTATAATTACATATATTATTTTCTAATTCATTTTTAATTTTTTAAGAGGAGGATACAATACTAAAAATAAATAAAAAAATATCGAAAAAAGTTTTTGGGTTCATTTAATAGATTTGCTGTTTCTGTGTTACATCCTAAAATTTTAAAACTGGTTGACAGTTAATTATATGTTAAGAGACATGCCATTCTCTCATTTGTTGCTCGTTTTTCTTTGCCCATATCAATTTTACTTACTTTGAAGCCACCCAGATATTTTAAACTACTTAGCACTATTGAAACAGCCTTTTAGCAGTTTACCTTTGAACGCTTTCGTATTTGCTTTGAATTTCAACTTAGATTTATGCTTTCCTTATTGTTTTGTTTATTCTGTACATTATTTGTTTTAAAGAATCTCCTAGAAAACGAAATTGTCTATTTTTCTCGTAGTTCTATCGTTTTTAACACTAGAAAGACGGAAAATTAGTATATACCTATATTGCCTAAAAGCAGTCAAAATGACAGGATTGTGAATGCGTAAATAAATTTGTTTAAAATTAATTTTAAACATTTTTTATATTATTTACAGTTTTTTAACAAGTTATTAGTAAATATTAACATTAAAAAAATTATATGTTGTACAAAAAGTCACAAAATTCAAAGAAATTGTGTCATTATAGACATCATTGTTTTTCTAATTTAGATTAAAAGCAGTCAAAATGACTTTCTTAGGCAATCTAGTGTTAAGAGATAGAAGTCAAACGGACGTTTTCTTTCGGTGCATTTTTTGTGATTGATTACCTTGCAGCTTATGCGAAAACATCCAGGTGTAGGTGCAAATTTTGCTCAGAAACTAAAGTCAATATAGAAAACTTTAAAACAGTTAACGAAAACAATCATAAGCTCTTTAATATTGATGTTAGACCCATACAGTTTTTCTTAAATTTCCCCCAAAACCTTTTTGCTTTAGAAACTTTCTACATGCATTTAAAATTTGAAAATAATGTTGAACAGAATATTTAATAAACGCACGGAGATTTTCTTAACATCTATTGATAACAAATCGCGACCTACAAAAAGAACAAAAACTGAATATGCCAGCTCAGATGATAAAAATGGAGATATGGCTATATTGTGCCACTCTCTAGAGAGAGGATAGGCGTAGCAAAGGAGAAACACTTTAGTGGAAAAGTTGCTTAAAAGAGAAGATGCTCAAAAACTTTACTCTCTACAATAACAATCCTTTAAGAAAAAAATAAAGGTGATGAGTAAGGGGTGAAAGATATTCGCAACACTTCTTCGTAGCATATCTACAGTGCAAAAGCCACACTGTTGAGAATCCCCCTAGTGGACAAATACTGAAGTTTACACTCACGAACTCTTTCTCCTCAGCCTAGAATTTGTTCAGAACAACGTACCGATTTTTTCATCAGTAAACAGCTTTCATTTTTATTTAATTATGATAGTTAAATATAATTTTTAAACGCCTTTGTTCGAAGTATTTTTCAGTATAGGTGTTGAATTAGTTATCTGCAACAAAAGGCCCGGAAAATAATTCTGGGTACTCTCTTAAAATGAAAGAGTGATTTCCCCTACTCAAAAAAAGAGTGAAATTTTTTTAACTCAACTTGAGTGAAATACACCTTTATTTGAGCGATATTCTTGCTTTGCCTTCACTCGAACTTGAGTGGTTTTCGCTCAAACTTGAGTGATTTATTTATTATTTAATTGTGTGCGAACTATAAGCTGGAATTTCTATCGTTTTATTTTAAAAAGCAAACAATAATAAATGTAAATAAAATTGTTTTGTTCTGTGATCTTAATAGATTATGTATTCCCTTTAACTTTACGTTAAATTTTTTTCTGGAGAATCTGTCACTTAATATTTTGAAATATAAAGAATTAAAACAACTTTTAGTTCACAGCGGTATTTCTGAAGAAGATGCTGTTTTACTCTTTGGTAAGTAGATATATATACTTTGCTGTTTTTTTATTTAGAATGTGTTATATACACATTCCATTTAAATTAGCTGTTTTTCAGCATTTTTAAATAAAATACTATTCATACTATATTTTATGTAATATATATTTTTCATAAATACTATATTTTTTCATAAAATACTATTCACATAAAATTGAAAGTGTTAAATGTGGATGATTATGGAATATTAAAAAAATCTGATTCCATGTTAGAATCGTTGTCAAAGCATGTGGTAATATATTATAACTGTAAAGAGTTAGTTAGTTAGTTAGTTAATTAAGTATTATTGGCGCAAAAGCCATTTTTGGCCATACCGCACCTACAACTTGTTTTATAAGAAACATTCTGCTATAAGTTAAAGCTAAATTGATTTGTAAAAACTAATGTCCCTTAGATAATTAAAAATGTTATTGTGGGGTTTATCTCCAATTAATAAAGTCAACGTTGGATTAAAGCAACCAAAGTGGCGTTGTCTCTGTGTTTTAAATTCGTTACACTTTGTTAAAATATGTTTAATAGTGAGCTGTTCTCTACAATGAGAACATTCAGGTGCAGTTTCGTTTAATAAAAGATGTTTATGGGTTAATCGAGAGTGGCCAATGCGCAAGCGATTTAATATTACTTCCTGCTTTCGACTAATGTTTAGACTTTTATAAGATTTAATAGAAGGTTTAATTTCGGCTAGGAAGGTTGCTAGCATAAAATTTCTTACCACTTTTCTTCAAGTTCAATTTTCGGGGCAAAATTGAAAATGCAGAATTAATATTTAATTAAAAGTACAATGCTAATTAAAGTGTTTAATAGTAAAAAAACGGGAGCAGTGTTAAAAATATTTATTACGAGATAGAATTCAATTTGAATTTCTCTCTATATATTTATGTATCTGTACTCGTAATTATAAAATTTGGTATGAATTAATGCATGTAAGCTATTTTAATGCCATTTAACCACGTGCTAAATAACTCCATTTTTTTTCAACAGCAGAAACAGCAGTGAACATTTTCGGAGGCGAGCAACATTACCCACGCCACACTGTCACAGATAACCATTCATAGGGTGAGCCATATTCACACACAGCACACAACCGAGAACATACAAAGAAGGAAACATCCATGCTCTGAGCTGGATTTGATCCCGCGGCCACTGGCTTCACAGTCAGGCACGCTGACCGCTACGCCATTTGGCCGGTAAACTCCATTTATAGATTCCCTGTATTTTATATCATTTATTAAAAATAATTTTTTTCTTATATTCAAGTTCTCACACAATAATTAGATTCAGAACAAGTTCCCATCAGAATGTGTAGTAAGATTTTCTGGTGTAAGCATATTTTATAGATTTTCCTATTAATTATATAAAAGTGAAGGGCAAAACTATAAATGTGCCACTTCTGTAGGTTTTTAATAGAATAGTTATTTTAACTATACATAGAAATGAAATATTTTGTGACCGAAGGATTACCACTACGGTTAAATCAGATGCTACATATGATTGAGACAAGGGAGACTTCTTTTTTTAAATTTATTTTGAAAAGGTTTTAAATTCAAGGCGAATCAAGAAAAAAACCTGAATGTTGATAAAATTAACTTTAAAGTATTCAGTATGATAAATGATTTTTTTTTTCAAATTAAAGAGTACTCTCTTTCTCTATTGAAGAGTAATCTCTTTCTATTGAAAATAAATTAAAATTTAAACGATTCCCTCTAAAATTATGAAAATTGTTTTTACATTTTTTCCGTGCATGCCCTGTATAAAAGAACAACTTTAATTACTTATATTTTGCACTGTTTTAAACAATTTCTTTTTCAAATTTTGAAACAAAATTCTTTTAAACAATTTTTTTAAAACAAGAATTTTTAAAATTTTACTGAATATTTTAAAAGTTATATATAGCTAAAAAAAGTAAGCCAATTTTTTTTTTAACTGAGTCAAGTTTTATGAAATGTATGTATTTCAATGACAGATTTTAATCTTTTTTCCCCTCTTAGTGACGGGGGGGGGGGCAGCTCAGTGAGTTAAACAGAAGTTAATAAATAAATAATAGTGTGTTTTGCATACTAAAATGAAAGGAGTGAATAATGTTATCTATATAAAATGCATTTTTCTTACTTTTTGTCATGTTTGATTGTTCAATTTTAATAAAAATATGATTTTTATTTTATAATTTATTTTTTGAATAAAAAAATGTGCTATAAAAGTCTTTTTCTAAAAATCTGCAAAAATGTTTATGATTTTTTAAAGCAATTTAAATTTTCAACTGAAACAATTTGTATTTTATTAGTATAAAAAAGGGGAAAGTCATTAATTTGGAGTTATTAGTAAAAGAAAGGACCGAAATTTGTATTTATGTTTTAAAAATTGTCTAGATGATATCTGAATGTTTTTTTCCAGGAAAATGTGAATTTTGATGAGGAGCAAAACAAAATGAGCAGCCCACAACCGTTCCTCATCTGTGAAGGGGACAAAAGAACTAAGAATCTGAAATTCTTCCTAATATTGGATAAGATGTAGGCGGATGTTGGAACTAGCTCAATCAGAGCAATAGACATTTTATTTAAAAGTCATATACAATAAAACAAGTTATAATTTTTTTCATTCCTAGAGTTCATGATATATGAGCTAAGAAAAGGTCCAGCAAAAAGCACCATAGAAAATTTAAGCATCATACTTTCCTGAGTTAATATGTAAAACGTATAATGCGTATAACATAAATATCATAAAACGTATTTAATAAAAAAAAATTTTGTCTATAATTTAGTTGTCTTATTCACCAATGCATTCTCACATTTTATGTTAAGAGACTCCCTATGCAGTTGTATGATCACTTTCAGGCACCAATTCTTTTTGCAGGGATGCTGACTGCTCAATTTTCGGTAAGACATTTTATAAAGAAGAATTAAAAACTAAGACTTGCACAATTTTGTTTCCCTTCTCCAATGCTTTAGAAGACACACCATAAAATAATTCGAACAAGGTGGCATAGTAAAATTGACGTTTTTCACTTATTTAAGTGTAGCGGTGGGCGACAAAACTGTTAATCATATCCACAAAGCGGAGTATTTTGCCATCTTTGCTTTTACGTGTCGATAGACTATGACTGCAAAGCGTTAATACATGAAACGAGTCTGACATGAAAGTAACATATTTTTAACACTAGATTGCCCAAGGAAGTCATTTTGACTGCTTTTTAATTTCAATTTGAAGAGCAATGATTACACAATTTCTTAGAATTTTGTGACTTTTTGTACAACAAATAATTTTTTTATAGTTAATATTTACTAATAACTGAAAATAATATGAAAAATTAATTTTAAACAAATTTCTTTATACATTAGTTATTCTTTCACAATGCAGTCATTTTGACCGCTTTTTATATTATAGTTATTTCAGCCTTTCTAGTGTTATATAAAAGCAAGCTAAAATTACCAAGATGAAAAATATTTTTTTTAACAATTAAATTGCATTCAGTTCATTTGTAAATTACAATTAAACAAATGAACGATTAAAGCTGGGAAAACCTGAAATTGTCGGGGAATTTTGTTTTAGCTCCAAAAATCAGGGACTAGCCAGAGCAAGTTGCAATTTTTTTCCACAAAATCGTGGAGAATAACCAGTCTTAAAATTGTCAGTAACAGTAGTTAGTTATTGAGATTCGAGTTAAACAATTCTAAATCTATTGTAATTATATGTTGCAAAAATTATTTCTATCACACACGCTAAAAATATTTTTCTAGTTCTTATTTATGATAAGCATAAAAAGATTCAGTAAATAGTCGGAAAAGGATAAATTTAATTGAAATGTGATTTAAATGACATTCAAGTCAAAAGAATAAATAATGATAGTAGGATTAAAATATATTCAGTTAAATGATGCTAATTATGAATAAAAATGATTGAAATTTACACAAATTCATATTAAAACGACCCACTCAGGTCATACATATAATCGCTTAACTCGATTGAAAATCACTCAAGTTTGAGTGAAAATGATCCACTCACGTAATACTGAAAATCACACAAACACGAGTGAAAATCACCCAAGTTGGAGTGAAATTTTTTTTTCACAGAGTGATTTCCATATCACTCTTTCACTTGAGTGATTTTCACTCAAGAGAAGGCGTCTTTCTTCTAGATGAAAGAGTGAAATAGCACTCAAGTTGAGTAATTTTCACTCGTTCATTTTAAGTGAGTAAGGACTGGTAAAATGGAACCGAAATTAGGTAAGATTTCTTGTATTGAAATATATTTTGAATTTTAGAAGTCTTTATTTAATATCGATATATGGCATCCCTGCCAGGATGCAGTAAACTTTTTTAATTTGAACACTTATTAAACTGAACAAAAAAATATAATTTAGCACTGAATTGAAAAATTAACAATGGAGGAACAGGTAACAATTTTAAAGAAAAAAAAGTTTTTTTTAGATGGTCTCTTACTAATGCACGAAATGTGTTAGAAAATGAACTTAAAACATACGAGTTAGATATCAGTGTTTTAGAACAGTGTTTACATTTTCTTTTAAACAAAAATGAATCACTTGAATCCGCCAACAAAGAATTTGAAGTTTTTTTTTTTTACACCAGAAGAGTTTGAAGCCGAATTTTCAAAAACAGAAGAGTACAGTGAAAAAGTCATTCCTTGTAAATTCTGCGCTACCAAGAAAATTCAGGAATTATAAGAAAGCATTTCGGATGAAAAATCTAAAAATTAAGGAATTCTTTGGACTTGATACGGCTACAAATTATAAAAGTGAACAAAAAGATAATATTCGTATTAAACTCCACAAATTTTACGCCGAGTTTTAACAATGGCTGACATTTTGTAACAGTTTTGAGTCGGCCATTCATAACAATAACAGTCCAGATAAAATTGATAAGTTTAATTACTTAAAGGGCGGATCTGCTCTGAATACAATAGGTTTTTTTTTTATTACCGAAGAAACATTGGACAAGGCAGTAAAACTATTAAAAGAAAGATTTGCTACAGATATTGTAAAGTTTGCCACATCTAGATGGCGACACGAGCGAGCTAAAAAACAAAAAAATTGAAGGGGACTGGGGTGTAAAAAAAAGCAAGACTAAGCTCATTTTATATCAGTCTTAGACCTCACAAAAGGGTACTGGCAAATCCCTATGGAAGAACACTCAAAACACTTTACAGCTTTCGTTACCCACACTGGACATTATCAGTGGAAAGTTCTACCATTCGGAATGAAGAATGCAGGTAGCACATTTCAAACAAATATGGATCAAGTGTTGACCCCTCATCAGAAGTACTGTCGATCTTACACAGATGATGTGGCAGTGTTTTCAGAAACATGGTCAGATCACATGCAACACTTAGAAAATGTTTTTAAGACCTTAAGAAAAGTTGGACTAACCGTCAATTTAGAGAATTGTAATTTCGGGAAAAACGAAGTAAAGTTCCTGGGTCATGTGATTGGTTCTGGAAAGCATGCTACTGATCCTCAAAAGATGGAAGCTATGTCAAAATCGTTCAGACCTACAACTAAAAAAGAGTAGCGAGGACTGATTGGTTTAGCGAGTTATTATCGTGACTACATAAAAAACTTTTCTTCTATTGTTTCACCCTTAACAAATTTGATATATATTTGACTAAAAAGAAGATCGCTAATAAGATTCCTTGGGACAATAAAGCCGAAAAATCTTTTCAATTGTTGAAGAAAAACTTAGTTGAAATGCCTACTCTCTATACCTCTGTGATGAATCGCCCATTTCACCTATATAAAAATGCTTCAGTTACTATAGTTGGAGCTTGCCTTGCACAAAATGAGGAGAATGGAACAGAGCATCCAATTGCCTTCTTCAGTAAAAAGTTAACACCGTGCCAAATAAACTGGCCTACGATAGAGCGGGAAGCTTATGCTGTGTTAAGTGCATTAAAAAAGTTTGATTGTTGGATCTCAGATACAGGTTGTATCTGATCACAACCTACTAACATATTTGACAAAAGGAATACCTCATTCGTACAAAATTAGCTCGATGGGCTCTAGCCTAGCAATGTTATAATATACGTATCATATACCGAAAGGGAGTTCGCCATGGTAATGCAAACCTCTTGAAGATTAGTTCATATTTTAAGTACACATTTTCATGCCATTTAACATTCATGTATATGTATAGTAAAACTTTCTGGCTATAATAGATTTATTCATTAATAATTGTATATCATGTATTTTATCTGATTTGTTGCATTTTGTGTGTGTGTTAAAGATCTTGGTTAGTCCTTTTATATTAATTATATCAAATAGTGCATTCTTCAACTAGAGATTATTCATTTCAGGAATTCTGGCGAGTGTGTGACTAACCTCTTTCTTTCAGCACCTGGTCATCGAAAATGTCGCATGTGCTTCACTTGGCGGGACGTGTAAGGTTTGCCACATCTAGATGGCGCCACGAGCGAGCTAAAAAACAAAACATTTGAAAGGGACTAGAATGTAAAAAAAAGGAAATGTGAAAGTTGGTAGTAGGTTACGATGTGATATACTACCATTTCCTCATTTTATTATTATTGTTTTTGTTGTGTGGCATAGATATGTGTTCTAATAAAGTTATTTTGTGGCGAATAAAATCATTGCCAAGCCGACAACAATAATAATGCAACCCTAGACAATATATCTCATCCTGGTATTCTAGCCACTACTAAATTAATCTCATCTTGATTCGTATGGCCATTCATGAGCCAAATAAAAGACAAGGTCAAGTGCTGCGAACCTTGCTAACGCTCAAAAGTCCAAAGACATACTAAAACACCTCTTGGAAAATTTTCTTTTCCTGGTGGTCGTTTTTCCCATGTCTATAAGAACATTGTTGGACCTCTCTATAAGGACATTGTTGGACCTCTACTTCCCTCTGGTAGTTTCATTTACATTTTGACAATGATTGACAGATTTACCAGATGGCCTGAGGCCATACCAATTCCTGACCAAAAAGCAGAAACAATCTGCAAATTATTCTTTAATGCATGGATTAGCAGATTTGGTTGTTCTTCCATCGTGACAACCGATCGAGGAGCACAGTTTGAATCGGAGTTGTTCAGAGCGTTTTCAGACTTATTGGGGAAGACTAAAATACGGACTACAGCATATCATCCGATTTCACAGAAATCTAAAATCTGCACTAGAAGCACATGAAAATGACCGATGGCACGAAGCAATTCCAGTTGTCCTATTGGGAATAAGAACAGCCATTAAAGAAGATTTAAATTCTTCTTCAGCTGAACTATTATATGAATCTCCGTTACGCCTACCATGTGAGATGTTTCAAAATTACGAGATCACATGCAGCAGTTAACACCAACTGCTACAACAGCACATTAAGACGAAAAATTTTATGTACATCCCAATTTAAAAACTTGCTCGCATATTTATCTTCGGGCCGATCATGTAAAACCTCCATTGCGTCAGCCTTACTCTGGTCCTCATAAAGTGATTAATAGAACGAAAAAACCTTTACCAATGAATTGAATGGTCGAAAAACAACGGTTTCTCTTGATCGAGTGAAACCTGCCTCTTATTTAAAGGAAACTACTTTAAAAACAGTTTCAAAACCAATTGTACCAAATGAGCCAGCCAAACAACAACCAACTCTTGCACGTACAAGATCTGGCAGACACGTCAGATTTCAAAAAAAAAAATTAGAGACATACATTACTAAATAATTCATTATTGTAGTTTAGTTTGTGATGTATGTTTAACAGTTGAAAAATGTTTTTTTTTTTTTTTTTAATTTCTGTTCACCAATTTTCATATTATTATTAGTTATATTCATTGTACAATTCTTGTTTTATATTCTGCTCTAGTGGTTATAGTGGCGTTTCTTCAGTTACCCTCAGTCACTGAGGGATACTACTCTGTGGCGAATAAATTCATCGCCAAACCGACAATAATAATGAAACCCTTGAACAGAGGAGTGGAACGTCTTCAGCACTGTGGCAGCGTGCTGATATAGAAATATGAATAAAGTTTGTTTTCATCAATGTTTTCCTTTTCAGAGCAAAATGCTCATTTAATTAAACCTTTGGACTATCTGATATGGATAATCAACTAATTATTCCATAATAACAACCACTGAAAAAGTTTAGTGTGAAATCAATTCATATAATGAAAATTTACGAAAAGAACCTGAAAACTTTATTGATATTCTTATTAACGTTCACATGAATAATATTATAAATATGCAACCATCAAAGAACTCACATGGTATCATTTTTTTTTATGATAACATAAATACTCAAATAAGATGGTTAGAATCATTATGATTAGCCTGTAAAAATGTTTTATGCCCAATTCTCATAAAATTTTTACCTTCTGATTTGTTTTAGAACATAACAGACGTGAAAGTGAAACAGAATCTGATATAAAACAACTTATGAGATTTCTTTCCAAAAAGTTAAATTCTAGATAACGATCTGCAATAATAAATTATACAAATCACCTCCGGCCCCTTTCTGATTCATTTTCTACTAACAGTAGACAAAACATCCCCGATACTCAATTCAAGTATAATAAATCAGAAAATAAAATCGTTTACGATTCAGAATTGATCTCTTCTGAAATAAATGAAAATATGAATAAAAAATTATGCGGTTTTTGCAATTCCTCAAAACATGAGAATTCTATTTGTGAATATGCTAATCCATCGTAGAGAAAAAAGATATTTTATTAAAGAAGGGGATTTGTTTCAGATGTTTAGGAAATAAATGCCATACTGCACGCTTTTGCCGTTAAAAGGTTGTATGCAGCGGATGCCACGGTAAACATCAAACTATCTCGTGTTTTACTAGGTTTAAAAATTATGTTAAAGATCCTAATTCTAAAAAAAACGTATTAACGAATCAAACATTATCTGAAACTGTATACATATTTGCAAACATTGATTGTTCGTATGTGGATCATTCATAAAATACAATTCACTTTGGATAAATGGGAAATTGAAAAAAAAATTTTTTTAAAGCTAAAATGCATTTAAGCTGGTTGTTGTCAATTACTTATTCAAAAATCAAAATTGACTTTATCAGCGAACTTTTAAAAAAATTATTAATCACTATACTTTAAAACTTAGATGCACAAACAGAAAAATGTTTCTTGTGTTAATAAAATTAAAATTATCATCCCATTTTTAAAAGGAAAAATAAATAAGCAATTTTGCACTGGTAACACTTAGACGTGCATGTTCTTTTCTACGGATAGGTTTTTTCTATTTATGCAAGCATATCTGTCACTAAATAAGCAAATTATGTCCCCTTACAACTAAAAAGTTTGCAAAATTTCATTAAAAATACATTGATTTGAGCAATTTATAAAATTCATCACTGATACCTATTAGTCATTGAAAATTTCTCGTTATCATTTAAATGAAAGTATTTTTGTCTTTTTTGAGGTAAAAAATACATGTCAGTAACACAGGGGACACTGAAGTAACAAAGTGAACATACACATTTAGTAGCAAGAAATAAAAAAATTGAAACGTGTTATGATTGATTTCATTTTTCATAAACATCAACTGGTCCGTAAATTGGCAGAAAATTCTATTTACTTTCAATTTTGAATTACCTATAACTGAATAAAAGATAGATCAATATAAATATCATCATACAATAGTGTTTTTTCAGTGTTTATAAATCACTGTTTTTCAGTGATTGGACAATAATTACAAACTATTACTGTGAATATTTTCAACCTGCGAAACATCTAGTACATATAGTTCTGCGAAGCAACAGTGCAATGTGCTCGTTACTTCCGAACATGGTGCTCAACAGCGTTGTTATAGTGTATTAGTGTGCAATGGTGATAAAACCAGTTTTTTTGCCGTTACACAATTGGAATACATTTTAGTTGTAGACCACATAATGCAAGCTGCACTACAACTATTTTTAAGAATAAATAAACTATCTTAAATGCTTGCAATTTAATTTTAGAAAAACTTACTGCAAATATATACAATATGGCCAGTACTATAAAAACGAAGAAAGTAGTGTACCTAGCAGGGTAACAGTTACAGTTGAACTCCTAAGACAACAATTAAAACAACAAATGGATGTTAATAAAACTTTATCTCGGCAATAAGCAGATATCAAACCCATATTCGTAACAAAGATGGATAATCTGCAACAAATTAAAAGCTGATAATGAAATGTTAAGAAATGAAAACTGCTATCTATTTCAAATAAATAAACCGAACTGATGATCTCAACTGACCCGTGACTTTCGTCAACAACTTGAAATGGTATAATGATTGCTGATAGGGTGAGCTATACTTATTTATATTTTAAACTGTTTAAAAGCTTCTTTTTCTTCATATTTTAGATGTCATCTCAGACAGTGAGAAGCAGACTTCATGACGCTGGCCTATCAAGTAGAATAGCAAAGAAGAAGCCTTTTTTCATTGATGAGCAAAAAAGAAGAAGATTAGCATTTGCCAACGCAAACTTATACTGAACCATATGTTAATAATATTTCTCCATATTAATTATAATTTCTAAAAATAGATGGCGCTCTGCTCAGTAGTGTAAAATCATTAGTTTTCTAATCAGTTTCCTCCATGACACTGTACCATTATCATCCTCCTTTTGTTATTAAATATATATTATGTTAAAAGGAGTTTGTTATGATTAAAACCCCGAAATCTGAGATCATATCACCGTATTTAATACCATACATGATTGGGGTAAAGTCCTTTTCACGGACGAAAGCTGTATCAATCGGATTATTCTGGTTGTATAAGGGTTTGGCAACCTGCTGGAATGCGTAATGACTCCTTATATTTCTAGAATATAAGCCGAAGTGGCCGTGTTTCGATACCTGTGTGGGGCTGCCTCTCCTCATCAGAACTTGGAGTTCTTCATCGGATCGACGGTCGTCTGGATGCAGCTCGTTATCGTGATTTACTTGAGCATATTATGATTTCAGATGTTTTGGATAATCATTTTAACAATGGCTGCTTTGTTTTCCAGCAAGATAACTCTGGGATACATCGTTGCAAGAACGTTAAAAACTAGTTAAACCATGGCATGGGCAAGTAATTCTCCGGACTTGAATCCCATAGAAAATGTATGGTCTGAGTTAAAAAAAGCTCATTCTCACCAGCACTCCATCATGTGATGAATTGTGGGGAGAAGTCCTGGAAGCTTGGGAGGAGCTAAAGAACTATCGTCAATTTGCTGCTAAGCTTATCAACAGCATGCCAAATCGAATGACCGAAGTCGTCCGCTGCCAAGGCCTCATGACCAAATATCAATTATTTTAATAGGCAAAATAAAATATTTCATTTGAAATCTCTTTTTTTTAACATTTCATTTTATGCTTTACAGAATATTAAAATGGTGCGGGGATCAAGGAGGTATGTAAATAGGAAAATGTCTGAGTTTATTTATACTAAATTCCATATTTTAAGTTCAGAACCTTCCTTCATGGCACTTGTTAACCAAGGTACTGTAATGATATTGTCAGCATTTCAACCAAAAGAACTAATTCGTTCTGTTTAAAAATATCTCTAGCACACGACTTTTTTCTCCGAATGTAACGTACCTCTTTTAACTACGTATCCGTACTCCTTCAACTACGGTTAAAATAAAACTTTATTTTAAGTAACAGGTCATGAATTTGAACTTCATAAAATTTGCAAATGATATTAAGTAAACTTGGTTTGCAGTAGAAAGAGTTGATGTTCACAATTCAAAATTTTTTAATCCAGAATAAAATTAAATAATAATAAATTATTATTTTTCGCATGAAATTATCGTTGGGTAAATGATTTTTTATAAGTGAGAGAAATTTTTTTTTGAATTGCATTATTAGTTTAAAAATATGACTAAAAACGCAAAAAGTGAAATTCACATTAAGGGGTCCGAACTTTGGATAGCTCTCCTGACCAAACTATGGGGACCATATTTCCCAGATTTCGGTTACCCCCCATATTTTGAAGGTTAAGAATCCAAATATGTTTAAAAAAATTATGTTTATTCAGAGAAAGTACGTTTTGTGTCTGATTTCGTAACTTAATAGTTAGCACTAATTAAGTAGCATATTTGAGGTCGCACCCAGGAACCATTAAGACAGACACTTAGTTCGTGAAAATCCGACCATTAGAACGAAATTTATTCAGGGTGATTTGTTTATTTTATTTATTTATTTTTTTTTTTTTTTGAAGACTGTACACTTGAAAAATCAATGCAACATTTATAAATGCACACAAAACTCAAATTAAAGTTCAGCTTCATTGGAACTTGCCCAGAATATAGCCGAAGTAAAAAAGGATGCATTTCATAGATCAGAAATTTTTTTTTTTTACATATTCCGGGTGGTTTTCAATTTATTTAAACCTGACTGTGAACCTGAGTGAATTGTGAACATCGTAATCTCGTGTGAAGTGTTCTGAAACTTTAATGTATAAATATGATACAAAAATAATGTAGAATTTTAATGTAACTCATTATATATTTAAGAAATTTATAACATAATATAAAACCACCCAATTGTTGTTTACATATTTTGAAACCGAATCTATGAAATGAATAAACTCTAAGTATTTTCAACTCAATAATGAGGACTGTTTCGCTCATTTTAAAATTTCAACTAACTAAATTACATTTCAACTGAAATTAGGATTCAAATTTTTTCAACTAATTTACAGATTATTTGCATCAATTCAATTAGGCGTGAGATTTAAACGGTTTTAAAATAGATTGAACGAAGTACATAATTCCAAATATAAAAAAGTCATTAGTTATCAAAACAACTATATGCAATAGCACTTAGAACCGCAAAGAATTATCGTCAAATACAAACTTAACATTTTAAATACATTTCTTTCAGAATATTATTTTACTTAATATTCAAAATATATTTATTATTATGAAATTCAAACAATTTGTAGCATATTTTTTAAAAATTTCCATACAAGGTTTTTTTACTAATAAATAAATATTCAAAGACAAATGATATTTATTTAAGATCTTTTCTTGAAGATTCAATTTATGAATGTATTCATAAGAGATTTATACGTGTCATCCTCCGATAAGATTTCATTTATTTACATAGTTATATATTTTAAGTAAATTCATGAAAGGAAAATGAATGAAAAATAATCCTATTAACGTTAATAATAACAAATCACATTATTTACGGTGAATTATTTTTAATTCCTTCTTATCATATTTCAGGCAGATGAGCTGTAGTGTGAGCTTATAATGTATCTTCGATATTCAATGTTTCACTCCCTTTAAATTGATAAAAAAATGTCTGTTTAATTAACGTAAATTTTTTTTGAATAAATAATGCATTAAAGATAATGAAATGTTTTAAAACGGAAAACTAATTAGTGGTATGTTTTTGTTGAATAATCATTAAAAAAATATTTTAATACTTAGTTTAGAGTTTTAAGCGCAGATTTAGAGACAGATTTGGCTAAACCACACAATTATTTTTTGTTGTTAGAAATGCTGTTATTAATTAAAATTGGATGAGATTATAAAAACGAATGCTTTAAGCCAGTTGGTGAATTTGGAATTATTGGTGCAAGAGTTACAATTTTCATTCACATTAATCAGCTAATTTATAACTTTTTTTTTTAAAATTTACATTTTAATAAAAATAAAACGATTAAATCCTACTTAAATTTTCAATTGTGTCCTAAAGTTCATTCAAATGAATCTAATAAAGTTTATTAGGTTCATTGTTTCATGAAAGAACCACATAGCCAAAATTAGTTAGTTTTCAAGTATTGGCGCAGAGCCAGTTGTGGCTACATCGCACTTGCAACTTTGGTTTTAATAAAATAGCTAGGTTGTGATTTGAAAGCTAGATAGATGCATCAACATGGCTAAAAATAAATCAACTGAATTCGATCAGTTAATATTGAATTACATTAATTATTAATAAGTGCTCCTGCATAAATTTCTCCATTCCAATTTGTTGACCTGATGAACACAAATTTAATTTAAAAAATTACGATAGTGAAATAAAAATGAGTGAGTGATGTAAATTTTTGTTTCTAGAGACATGTTGTAACAGAGTCTAAAACAAGACGAAAATTGTAACAGCAGAAATAAATGTTAATAAAGAAAAATTAGTTTGAAATCAGGGCCGAATCGTAAAGTCTATAACTTTAGCATACAGCTACAAACATACCTATAAAAAATGGTTTTTATTTTTTTAAATAAAATTCTATATTTCGACAATTACAGATAGAAATGAACAAACAACTAAATTAAAATATAAATATCCAAGAATTTAGTCGCTCCGAAACATGGTTGGTGCTATAAATAGATTCAGTAAACTACAATATCTATAAGCAAGCATATCTGTTATTCAAGATATAAGATTTTAATAATAAAAAGATATTTTTATTTGACCAGGAGCAGATACATAGCAACGATGCATATATATTGCGACGTTTATACATCTAAAATTCAGATCTGGATTTCATTGCTTCATAAAATATCAAAATATATTATAAACTTGTTGGACCTGGCATCGCGAAAATATTTATGTCCCTTCTGCTGCAAACTATTCTTTGTGTAGAGCTTTTCCGTCTTTTAGACTGAAAAAGAAATAAGAGAGGTCTACATAATCCCTTTACTTACTAGTAGAAAGTGAATAGAAACTTATGAGACAGAATGTATTTGTTGTTGGTAAAATAGTTGTTTTAGAAGTTCAAAGAAAATATTTTGATCCTTCTATAAACTAAAGAAAATCAAATAAGTGAAAGTAACTTTTTCTACTAAGTACATCAGAAAGAAAAGTAGCTATTAAACCAAGCCTCAAAAGTCTTCATTAAGATATTCTGAAAGTTAATTACTAATATGAAATATTGAATATTTTATTATACAATTTATTATAAAGCAACCATTTTTCTTTTAATTTATAAAGGATTTACTTAGAGGCCTTATTTTCAAGATTGTTCTTAAACTCAAAAATATAATGATAAAAAGGTTTAATAATTAAAATTACTTTTAAAGAAGCAGTTAGAAGCACGACGCGTTTTTAAAATACATAGTTACTTATTTTCAAAACAGTGTTATGTTGAATTTTAAGAGAAAAAGTGCTGGCAGTCAGGCGTTAGAAAAATTTATACACATCGTGAATGAATACTCAGACATACCTATACACTTTGCTATACCTTAATGCTCTTAAATTTCTCAGAAAGTTTTGATGAAACCAAACATTATCTTCTGATTATTGTTATAATTAATATTTCATATACATAGCGAAATATGTCAAAATTTTAACTTTTTAAGTTGAATAAATTTTTTCCAAGAGTTCTTGGGTTAAGATTTTGTTATTTCTTAATCGCCCTTTTAAAATACAAGTATCAAAATGATGCTGAAAACAATATAAACGATACCGATACCAACCATAATTGAAATTCAAAACCAATATGAAACCATACTAGAAATTTTGAAATTCGGTATGGCACCAAACTGGTAATTATAAAACCAAAAATTCCAAAACCGATATCAAACCTTACTGGAAATTCTGTTACCAGGTTTTAAACATTCTGATGAATTGCGTTGAAGATGATGAATAACGTTGGTGGATGTGATGTTGCTGCATCACACTTGCGCTGAATCGTTTTAAACTCAATTGCTTCATCTCAGTGTCGTTTTTTTATTGTTCACAATGAAAATCTTTTAAAACAACGAATTCTGTTATTTTAGTTTTGGTTCTCTAAACCGCAGGGGCATTTCAACCTTTAAATTGATCGATCAATACAACATATCTTTTTAGCATGAATTTTTTGTTTTAAAGTAACCGATGAAAGGTTATCCCTTCCCCGTGTGCTTTCTTAGCGTCAGATGAATATTCTTTACCTGATAAGGTGATTTTCTTCAGCTAAGATTTCTAGTATAAATTTCGAGCCTGAATATTTTTGGAAAAATCTTCAAGAAAATTTAACATATAATAAGCGCAGCTAAAGCCTGCAAGCGACTGTTGCGTTTGTGAAGTAAAAAAAAAATTTAAAAATCAAATCAAGCAAAATTATTTAAGCTATATGAATTAATCAATCATTTGAAAGAATATTTTAGAAAGTCACTCACAAGTATACTAAAAGTGCTTTGCAGTTACTTCACGATATATGAATTACTAAAATATGACAAAATGAATTTCAATTGATTATAAAAAGATGAATATTCCTTTAGGCTACCGTGGTAATGTTAATATAAATTTAGTAATTGTAATTCTAATATAAAACACAAAGTTTAAATTATGTCATATCCAATGTTTAAAGGTTTTAATATTGCGTTGTGTGTTTTTATTTAGTGTATATATTAATTACATATTGTTCAAGAGTTCGCATCAATTGTGAGAAGAAAACCTTCGAAAATTTAGGCCTATTTTATGTTTCACGAATTTGTGCCGTTATATAAATAATTAACTCTTGAGATTTGATTTTAGTAGGCGAAAACCTTTTTTTCCTGATTTAATTTGACTCGCATATTTTTATTTTAATCAGGTTTTTGGCTATCAATAATATAATATTTTTAATCCCCATTCCATTTTCATAAAATCTGAAGAACGCATTTGCACTTTTCTAATGTTGCTGTTAAACATTTTTTGTGTAGTATTGTAGATTGAAATATTATTGACAATTATTTCTAATAATATTGTCATTTATTGTTAAAAGCAAAAGATAGAGTAACATTCTTACTTTGTAGTAATGTATCAGGAACGAGAATGTTAACACCCTTTATGATCATTGCACCCACGTGTGCTAAAGGGCAAAAATGTATCCGAGCTTCCAGTCCATTTTATGGCCAATAAAAAAGCATGTGTCACAACGGCTGTTTTTATAACATTGTTCAACGATTGCTTCGTTACAGAAGTTAAACAATATATGACTGATATGAGGCTTCCTTTTTTTCAGCAACTATTAGTTATACTGGCAATAAGTATATAATTACTAGGAGGCTCCGCCCCCTGCTCGCTAACGCTCGCCAACCCCCGAGAATTGCTACGCAATCCTATGTGATTCACGCCGTGAACCATGGCTCGCTGCGCTCGCTCGCCAATGAACACAATGTTCTAGCACAAAGACATAGTATATTATCATCAAAGACATAGTATTGTACTTATGTAGAAGAATTCTATCAATGTTCTTATTGGCTTTTAAAAAAGTATATTAGCTACTTAGATTGTACATGGTGAAAAAAATCAAAAAATTAGCTAAATGAGAAACATATTAGCAAAATAAATTATCAAATATTGCAGTTACTCACCTAAATTCAACTAAATGTGTATAATAAATTAGTTAATGCTAGAAATTCTGAAAGTTTTAGAAATTTTTTTTATTATTTAAAAATATAAACTTCAAACCCTAAATTTTCCTTGTGAGATAATAACCCTCAAAAAGTCTTTCATTTTCAAGAACACAAAAATTTGTTTTATCGCCAAATGAAATATTTTTTGGTGATCAGCATTATTGCAATCAATTTCTATATTAATTAACATTTGTGATAAAGTACATAACATTTTAGAACAAAATAAGGATGTTTTACATACAATAAATTAAAATGCATGGCTTTTAGCATTACCCGAGAAATACCACGTGGAGGTCGCCATGCTGCATTTCTAATCGGGGAGTTTTGATTTTGGCAGTTCCCCTTGCCTACTGCCAATAGAAGTTTCAATTAAATTTTTTCCAAAAAAAATTTTTTTTTGCAAAGCTCTAAGAAATTAACACTAAGCATTTAGAATTTCTTTGAAAACACAATTATAGATTTGGCATCTTGGAGCAATTACTGAAAGGCTGTCAAATGACTTAAATCTTGACAGGCCAACATAAAGTTGTCCATGACTAAAAACTTGTCTTGTTGAAGTCAATACTAAACTGATTTTCTCAAAAGTCTGACCTTGTGACTTATTTATAGTCATGGAGAAGGCCAGCCTAATTAATTCCTAATTGAGTTCAAATTAAATATTGAGTATTGAGTATAGTAAAGAGCGGCGTGCTCTCTGCTTTCGCTTATAGTACTGCGTTTCAATAAATTAAATATTATCATGTTTTTAGGGCATGAATCTGAATTGAACAACCTGATAATGCTCACTCTGGTTATTGTTTCCGTTTTTAAAAGCGCTATATGTTGAGCCAGTTTAAATTAAATATTATCATGTTTTTAGGGCATGAATCTGAATTGAACAACCTGATAATGCTCACTCTGGTTATTGTTTCCGTTTTTAAATGAGCTATATGTTGAGCTAGCTCATGTGACATTTGCCATGTGACATTTTTAGTAGTAATCATTGGTCGATTTTCTAACGTTGCCATTCGGGGAGTTGTTATGAGGCTTTTTTTTGGTGCCGTGTAAGAGAAATATATATATAGATTATGCGTGCTAAATGATAGAAGAAAAATGTCTACATTTGCAACGTCCTGAATGTTTTGATGAAATTTTCGTTTTCAGTCTGTTTCTAACAAAATAGTGAGTTGAGTTGAATATAGGATTTACTGGAACAAACTCCAAAGGAGGATATGTCGAGCTAAACAGTACGTTAAAGCAAGGTGAAATGCACACCACAATTTTATCTTTATAAAATACACTAGGATAACAAATTCAATAAAAAGCGTAATTAATGAAATAAGCGGAAAAGGTACATAGGTAGTAAATAAAATCAGACAAAACAGTTATATACAATATAAAATACGAATAGCTCGAAGAAAAGTGAAAGTGTTCGGATGACGAATTTCACCCATAAAATAGTGCTACTAAAAAAAGGTATGACGATGTTGGGTAAAACAGGGACAAATGGTGACGCGATACCATACAAAATAAAATGTCAAATCTATTCTTATGACTGATGCTTAGCTTATAATTAATAAAACATAAAATTAGATGAGTATCACTGCAAAGTTTTCTAACTGGTTCTATCGAGAAACTGCGAGTAACTATCTGACTTTAAAAAATTTAACCGTAACTGTAGCTTGACAGCAGTTTGGAAGTAGATGTGAAACGATCGCCTCAGAGTGAAGAGGTTAAAATGTTCTGTTCATTTTTAACAAGCTTGATGGTTCGTTTTAATTATGTCTGTTACGTTTCGTTTTAATTATTAAATGTTTTCAAAAATAGTTAATTCCTTCAATGGAAGACCTTGTTATTTTTAACATTGACATCTTATTTTTGCAAGAGTAGCGAACTTTTAAAAGCTTTCCGTCTTCTCCCCGAGAAATAGAAAATTGAAGAAAAGTCCACCGAAATTACAGGTAAGGTAATTTTACCTTTCATTAAAAAATATTATTGATTTATTGAATTTTTTAAAATTTTACATGGCATCCCTGCCAGGATGAGAAGACAGATTAGTTTTTCTTCAAAGATAGTGCATTAATCGAATTGATTTATAATTTAAAAAGATGTCGTCAGATGAGAAAAATAAACAGTTAAAAAGAAAACGAAGTTCATTAAGAACAATCGCAGCTAATTCACTGACTAAATTAGATGCAGAACTTTCGAAAACGGTAGATATAAATGTCAGTGTAATGGAAGAAATAATCGAAACATTAACAAATAAATTTGATTCTTTGAGTTCTGTTGATAAAGAACTAGAACCCCTCCTCAACGATGATGAATATCAATCAGAATTTGAAAACACCGAAGAGTATCAAGATAAGGTTGTTATTTCTAAACTAAGAGCAAAAAAGAAAATAAATCAAATGCAAACGTATGGAAAGCGAAAACATAAGCCTACAACGTATAGTAAATAAAACAGAAATAAACGTAGCAACAGCAGAAAAGGTGCGCATTCAACTCCCGAAACTGAGCATCGCAAAATTTTACGGTGAACCATGTCAGCCAATGGCTAACCTTTTGGAATGTTTCGAAACAGCGATACACAATAATGAATCATTAGATAAATTTAACTATTTGAAGGCACATTTAGGTGGGTCTGCTTTAAATACGGTTGAAGGTTTTTCAATTTCAAACGCATCGTATGATTCCGCAATTGAATTATTGAAACATAGATTTGCTAAAAAAGATTTACTTATTCACACACATATGCGAGCTATTTTAATATGCAATCATTAAAAAGTTAAAGTGATATTAGCGATTTAGAAAATTACGATAATTGCATGGCACATATACTTAGTTTGGAATCATTAGAATTAAAACCGGAAATTATGGAAGTGTATTGTGTTCCAGCCTGTTGAATATATCACAAGAAACAGTGCGAAAAGCTCACATGAGTTCTGATACCAATACAACGATCGATAATATAGCAGTGCGGGACATAAGTTACTTATGATGGCACCTGGCACAAGCGAGGCCATACCTTCAACTATGGCATTGGGATAGACTCGTTGACTAATTTAGTAGATTCAAAGACATTTACTTCTCTAAATGAAGCTGAAGTTTATGGTCCTGATTGTATTATTGAGAAAGAGGAGTGCCTCTACCATGTTTCCAAAAGGTTAGGAACTGGTTTGAAAAATAAAGTTAAGGAGTGGAGTATAAAAGGCGTAACACTCGGTGGTCGAAAGCCTGGTAGCCTAACTGAACAGACTATTAAAAAACTACAAAATTATTATCGTAAGGCTATCAACGAAAATATACCAAATATCGATTCCATGAAGACTGCAGTGTTTGCATCCTTACATCAATGTTTGTCTACTAATCGAAAGCCCCAACATAATAAGTGCCTTAAAGGGGATGACTTGTGGTGTTTCTTCCAAAGGGCTATATCTCAAGGCGTAAAACAACAAAGCCATAAGTTAATGAAAACTAAATTATCTGAAGAGGTGGTAGAGAAAATCCTCCCCGTTTATCAGCGTCTTGCATCATCTGATCTTTTGAGTCGTTGCGTGTCGGCAAAGACACAAAAAGCAAACGAGAGACTCCATAGTGTTATATGGAGCAAGTTTCCCAAGGAGGTTTTTGTTTCAAGAAAAGACTAGATTATGCCGTTTCATTAGCTATAAGTGAATAAAACTTTGGATGTGAGAAAAAGGGCATTCAAAGAAATGCAAAATCTTCGCAAACTTATAAAAATTATTGTCGTGAAAAAAAAATTTAGCAAACGCAGAAAAAAAACACAAAATGTATTTATAAGGCTGGTGAATTTTGCATACGTAAAGAAAAATGGGGAGTGCATCATAATTTATGCTTTTTAACACATTTTATAAGTATTATTTATGTGTTATTTCATGTTATAAAAATAATTTTTACAAGTAACATGAATCTCAAGTAGTAACTTGCAATATTTGAAAACAGATCTTTTGTTTATTTTGAAATATACGTATTATGCTGATTTGCCAAGTTTATGAAAAACTTTCATTTAATTAATCATTGCTTGAGAATTTTACTTCCATTCTGTACTTCTAAAATTCATATATATCTCACTAAATTCTTCAAAATTCATTTTAATCTTTAAAATATGTTTTTCTCTATTATGTGTTTTACTATAATTTTCAGATTTCCAAATGTTCCTTGCGCATGAATTTTTATCAAATCTTGTTCATTCTTTTTTTAAAAATTATCAGTGAAATGTGCTGAATAAAAATGGATGTGATAGAATATTGTATTTTTGTTAAAAATTTTTTAAAACTTCTTTAAAATTTGAAATTTAAATTTTTTTTTAGGTCTTTTCATTTCATTTTCATTATTAAATACTTACTTGTCCAATTACATCCAATTTTATTTATATGTATATAAACTATACTAGAGTTAACTTTTGGACAAATATGTCGAAAACTGGTGCGTGTGTTACATTTCGAAGTTTTGTTATTTATTGGGTAATTATAATACAAAATTATTCATATATCTTGAACTAATTAATATTTTTGCTTCAAAATTGGAAAATATCCTATTTACGTAATAGCAAATCCGTGAAAATCGGTTGATATTTAAAAAATATAATTTTGAAACTGAAGTGCCGCTTAACGCTAATTTTACTTTTCGCGATAGCTCGAGAACATTTTAAGCGAATTGAAAAAATTCTTGCCCACAATTATGAAACTCATTTATTCAAAGATAACTCCTTTCAAAATATAACTTTTAGTAAATATTACTTATAATTTTATTTTTTAAAGTCGAAAAACTTCTGAATGTTAAGTTATGCAATTTTAGATGGAACGAAATCGGTTGAATAGTTCCTGAGAACTCGAATTTTGAAATCATCGTGTTTTTTTTTTTTTTAATATACGTTTTAGAAAATATTTATTTGATGCTAAACTAATGTTGGTAAAACAGCAGACGTAAAATTTGTCAATGCTATGCAGTATCATCCCTAATTGCCGCCGTGATTTCTCTTTATTAATTGGTTGGTTGGTTGGTTGGATTTTATTGGCGCAAGAGCCAGAGATGGCTATACTGCGCCAGGCACTAGATTAAAATTTTGTCACAAGGTTAAACTAAGGTGTTATTTTTTAAAGCAGAGAATAAAGTCCTATGACTTTGATAAATTTTAAAAGATTGTGATGTATAGGGTTACCAAGTAAAGATTGAAGATCAGGATTAAAACAGCCAAAAAATTTGTTTCTCAAGAATTTGAATCGTCTGCAGTCAGTAAAAATATGCTTAATGGTGATAACAACTTGACAGAATGAACAAACAGGTGCAGGTTCGTTTTTCAATAAATGCATATGGGTATATCGTGAGTGGCCAATGCGTAGCCTGTTTATTAAAACATGAGTTTTACGGTCAATGGATATTATTATATTGTTATCAATAGAAGGGAAAATTTCATGTAATTTATTATCATTTTGTGTATTCCAGTGTTCTTTCCAGGCTTGATAAACTGATGATTTACAAATTCGCTTGATGTCCAATGGTGCTAAAACATTCCTGCTTATGTTATGAGTACTTTTTGCAACTACATCAGCACATTCATTCCCGTGTATACCGACATGGGATGGTATCCAACAAAAATAAATATTGAAACCTCTGTCATATAGTCGAGTGATGTACTTTTGGATTTTGAGTATGACTGGGTTTAGACCGATGTCTGAAATACTTGCTATAAAACTACGTGAGTCAGTATATATTATCCACTTTAGATAAGTTTGGTCGAAAATATAGTTAAGGGCTAGTAAAATAGCATAACATTCTGCAGTAAAGACTGAAGAATCAGGAAGCAGTTGCTCAGATACAGTAGAATTTTCGGTAACAACACCACAACCAACATGATTATCGTGTTTTGATCCGTCAGTAAAAATTGGTTTAAAATCGATATATTTATGGCGATGTTCATAAAATTTTTGAGTGAAAACACTCGAGCTAGTGTCAGATTTTTAAAAATTATTAAAAACGTCTAACACACATTTTGAAACATCAATCCAAGGTGGGATGATGCCTGTGTTAGTAAAAACCTCAATATCTAAAATGTTAAAATCATTTAAAACATTGGTGATTCTAATCCCAAACGAAGGTATATAAGATGGACGCGAGGAGAAGTGAGTGGTATATTGTGGATGAACGACACATGAGTATAGTGGATGAAGTGACTTCGATTTAATTTTAAAATAATAATCCAATGATAGTTTAGAGCGACGGAAATGAAGAGAGGGTTCCGAGCATAACACATACAGACTTTCAACTGGTGAAGTCCTAAATGCACCTGATGATATTCTCAATCCTTGATGATGGATAGTGTCGAGGTATTTTAAAACGGATTGACGAGCTGAAGAGTATATAGGAATACCATAATCTAGTTTGGAACGTATAACTGCACAATATATTTTTAACATCGAATCCATATCAGCTCCCCATGAACAGTTAGCGAGGACTTTAAGAATGTTTAATGATTGAGAGCATTTTCTCCTAATGTAATTTATATGAGGTTTAAAAGTTAGTTTAGAGTCAAAAATCATTCCCAGGAATTTTGTTTCTTCAAAAACAGAAATAGCGTTATTATTTAAAATAATTTCAGGATGAGGATGAAGACCACGTCGTCGACAAAAATGAACACAATGAGTTTTTTGAGGTGAGAAAGTAAAACCATTTTCATTTGCCCATTTTAAAATTTTATTTACAGCTAGTTGCATTTGTCTCTCAATTAGGGTCATATTAGTGGATCGGCATGAAATCCGAAAGTCATCCACAAATAATTCACCATATACTGTTACAGGAAGTTGGGTTAAAATGTTGTTTATTTTCAATATGAAAAGCGTTACACTTAAAACACTTCCTTGAGGAACACCTTGCTCCTGAGGAAAAATATCAGATAAAATAGAATTAATTTTGACCTGAAAAGTTCTATTGGATAAAAAGTTTTTAATAAAATAAAACATGTTACCACCTATTCCACAGTTTATAAGGTCCTTAAGTATACCATAGCGCCAAGTTCTATCGTAAGCCTTTTCCATATCAAAGAAAATTGAAACTAGATGTTGATTTTTTAAGAATGCGTGGCGAATGTCAGTTTCGAGTTTTAGCAGATTATCTACGGTGCTCCGACCTCTGCGGAAGCCACTTTGGTATTGGGAAAGGTGATTTTCGGTTTCAAGTAAATGCATAAGGCGCCGATTTACCATTTTTTCAAAGAGCTTGCAGAGGCAGCTGGTTAAAGCGATGGGTCTGTAGCTTGTGGTTTCCTCTGGATTCTTTCCTGGTTTGAGAATGGGTATTACGTAAGCTGTAGACCAGTTTTTAGGAAAAATTCTTTCTGTCCAGATTCGGTTGTATATTATTAAGAGAAGACTTAAGATTTTATCAGGCAGGTTTTGAATCATAGAATAGTGAATTTCATCAGGACCAGGAGCTGTAGAGTGGGTATTTTTTAAAACATATTGAAGTTCGTTAAGAGTAAAAGGTTTATTATATTCGCTGTTTGTGTTCTTTGGCGTCAGTTTGATCTTTTCACTATTTCTTTTTATCGTGGCAAATGGTTGTTGGTAAGCAGAGTCGCTAGAAACTTTAGCAAAAGCATCGGCTAGTGCATTTGCTATATCGTGAATATGAGATATAAGTGAATTATTACATCTGAGGATAGGAATATTATTTGCTGTGTATTTACCAGATATTGTTTTTATTTTATGCCAGATAATGTTTGACGGTGTGTTATGTTTTATTGACGTAACGTAATTTTTCCAAGATGTTTTTTGGGCATTACGTCGAATTCTGCGAGCCACGGAGCGAGCTTTTTTAAATGCAATTAAGTTATCTGCTGTTGGGTGCTTACGGAAAATTCCCCATCGTTGTTTTTGCTCTTTCTGTGCTTGATTACACTCCTGGTTCCACCACGGTTTCGGTTGTTTTGGTAATTTGGACGATGTCATTTTTGTACTGTGTTTGGCTGCTTCAAGTATTTTATCTGTAAAATGCTCAACTACAAGATCTATATTATTTTGATTTATAAGATTTTCTTCAAGTTTTATGCTAGAGGTAAATTTAGTCCAATTAGTTGTATTCATTTTAAGTCGTGGGGTTTTGGAAAGCTGATAATTATTAGTGCCTGTATAAGTGAGTATTAATGGGAAATGATCACTATTGAAGAGATTATTATATACGTGAAATGACCAGTATGGATACTGAGATGAACTGCAAATCGCTAGATCTATGGCATGAAATGTTTTTGAGGGAACATGAAAATGGGTGCTTTCTCCCGTGTTTAAAAGGCATGAAATATGGTCATCGATAAGTTTTTCAATCATAAGTCCTCTATTATTTGAATCAGGACTCCCCCACATAGGGCTATGGCCATTGAAATCACCGGTTATTATGAATGGTTGAGGAAGTTGTGCGAGTAAATTGTCTAAATCTAATTGGCTCACATTATCATGAGGAGGAAGATAAATGCAACAAACAGTGAGAAGGAATTGAAGAGATATTTGAACAGCAACCGCTTGTAAGTTAGTGTTAAGTGATATTATACGAGTTGGATACATGGTGGAAATCATAATCATGACTCCACCACAAGCTTTATTTCTGTCAATGTTATCTTTTCTAACTGAATTATAACCGCGAAGTTTAGCATTTTGGTTAGGTTTTAGTGAGGTTTCTTGGAGACAAATGCAACATGGAGAAAATTTATTCACTATATCAATGATGTCCGGTTTTGTTACATTATAGCTTCTGCAATTCCAAGATATTATTTTTGTCATTATTACCTTCGAATTTTGAGTTTAGTATTTTTGGGACATAGATTTGGTGGAGTCTCCATCCCATCTTCAGTTTGCATCTGAGAATTAAGCTGTTCGTCGTTCTTATCTTCATCTGTGCTCATTGCATCAGATTCTTGCTCAGAATGTTGTTCTTTATTTTTTAAATGCTTTAACCTGTTTTTGTTAAATTTGTTTTGTCTGCTTTTAGGCAAATATTTTTGTTTACTTACTATTGGAGACTGAGTTAGTTTTTGTTGTAATTTGTTTATCAACTGCGGGGTTAACTTCAAGTACTTTTGATTTTCAGATTTGTTTTGTACCTGTGTTGAAGGGATAACGGATTTTTCAAGATTTTGAGTTTGTTGAGATTGAGAGAGAGTTGTTTTTGATGAGCTTGCTGTTTGCCTTGGAGATATTGTTTTAAGTTTAGTATTTTGTGTTTCTGTGATATCATATTGACTGCCTACTGATTTTGTATGTTTTGCATTAGAGACTGAGTTCATAACTGCTGCAGCATACGAAACATTAGGTCGGGGTTGCGAATTCCGGAATTTAGTTTTAGCTTCAAAGTAGGAGAGATTTTGAGTTACTTTTATGGTTAAGATCTGTTTTTCTTGTTTCCATTTTAAGCATTGTCTTGAATTTGCAGAATGATTTTCATTGCAGCATGCTTTATTAAAGGAACCGAAGCGACAATCATCAAATCACCTTGATTAGAATATTTGGTGTGTCGGCATTGTCCCTTTACAATCAAAAAGTCATCTGCTTGTAGGGTAGTTCGCAAAATCTGAAACTTTCCTAAAAATTTTATCAGTGATTTCCGAGAAGCTACTGTTTTTTAACATAAATACAAGTCTTCATTTGAAAATTATAAGTTAAAATTTAAGAAATACAACGCATGACAACTAAATAAACATAGTCACAACTGGCGAGTATAATTAAAATAATTTGTTTAATCAATTCCGTTTTCTATAACGTGTCTTGTTAATAAAGTTTTATATATAATTTATTTTCTTCTTAAAAATTCAACTGGAATTCCTCTTTCAGTTCAGTAAAAAAAAAAATTTCTTCGAAAGAGTCCCGTTTTTGTAGTGAATTTCGAACGATAAGTTTAAAAAATTAGATTTAGCTTTTTCGAAAGTTTATGCCTTCTGAATATTGATATGGTTTGCTTCCGGTCGACCGTCAATTTTTTTTGTTTTCTTTTTCTATAGCCTACGTGCTTTTTCGTGTCGAAGACGTCTCACACGAAGTCGACTGAAAGACTTTTTTTTCCCCAATCGAATTTCTTACACGGTTGCGAAACTTCCAGGAGAGTATTTTCCGGGGTTGATTGGAAGTGATTTGATGTGTAACGATGTCTTCCTGTTTCGATCGTCACACGTTTAAGTTCTAACTTAACCTATTTTTTCTATTATGTAACATACCATTCTTTTGTTTTCAGTGATAAAGTCTTGAAGCTAAAAAATTTAACGCTTATAAAAAGATTTATTTTCTTTTAAACTTTAACGGAGATAACAATTGAAAAAATCGAAGTCCTTTTTCTTCGATTACTATTAATCTTGAAGAATGAATAATAAACGTATTTTTGAAATGAAAATTATTGCTACTAACCTAGACCGATAAGATCATAGAATTAAAAGATAGCTACATTGACTGATTAATATTAAAATTGATTTACTGACTGGTTAGTTAGTTGAATTTTATTAGCACAAGAGCCAGAAATGGCTATACTGCGTCAGGCACTAGGTTAAAAGTCGGTCTCTAGGTCAAACTACTGTATCATTTTAAATCAGAGAATATAGTCCTATAGTTTTGATAAACTTTAAAAGGTTGTGATGTATAGGGTCACCAAGTAAAGCTTGAAGATGAGGATAAAAGCTGCCAAAAAGTTTGTTCCTCAAATGTTTGAATCGTTCGCAGTCTGTTAAAATATGTTTAATTGTAATGTCAACACGACATAGAGAACAACTAGGTACGGGTTCAGATTTTAGTAAGTGCATGTGGGTAAAACGGGAATGACCAATGCGCAGTCTATTGATTATAACCTGGTTTTTACGATCAATATGTATTGTTTTGAAGTTGTCGAGATTATGATAAATTTCGTACTGTTTATTATTAGCTTGTTTATTCCAATGTTCTTTCCAAGCCTGGGTTTACATATACGTTTCAAATCAAGAGATGCTGTAAGGTTATTGCTTATATTTTGAGTGGTTTTAGCCGTAATATCTGCAAGGTCGTTTCCGCGTATGCCAACATGTGATGGTATCCAACAAAAGTAGATGTGGAACCCTTCATCACCCAATTCTATAAAGCAATTTTGAAT
Source organism: Parasteatoda tepidariorum (assembly GCF_982258835.1). Taxonomy (NCBI): domain Eukaryota; kingdom Metazoa; phylum Arthropoda; class Arachnida; order Araneae; family Theridiidae; genus Parasteatoda; species Parasteatoda tepidariorum. The sequence goes on from NC_141763.1 coordinate 70,283,090, forward strand.
TTTACAAATCATGGAGTTTCTCCCGATGTGAGAAATACTTGATATAAAACTGCGAGAGTCAGTATAAATTATCCACTTGCGATGAGTTTGGTCAGAAATAAAACTAAGAGCTAACAAAAAAGCGTAGCATTTTGCAGAAAAAATTGATTGAGTCTTTGTACAATTGTTCAGATATAATACAATGAACCACAGCCAACATGGTTATCATGTTTTGAACCATCAGTAAAAATTGGTTTGAAATCATTATAAATATTACGATGTTCATAAAATTTTTGGATAAAAACACTAGAGCTGGGGTCAGATTTCTTGAAATTATTATAAATATCTAAGACACACATCGAGACATCAACCCAGGGTGGAATAGTCTCTATATTAGTAAAAGCTGCGAAATTGAAAATGTTAAAATCATCTGAAATATTTATGATTCTTATCCCAAATGAAGGGATGCAAGATGGACGTGAAGAGAAGTGAGTGGTAAATTGTGGATTGATGACACTTGAATACAATAGATGATTTGGATTTGATTTTAAAATAATAACCCAAGGAAAGTTTAGAGCGACGAAAATGAAGAGTTGGTTCTGAACATACAGACTCTCAACTGGCGAAGTTCGAAATGCTCCCGACGATATTCTAAGACCTTGATGATGGATTGTGTCGAGATATTTTAGAACAGATGAACGCGCTGAAGAATATACGGGAATACCATAGTCTAGTTTTAAACGTATAACAGCATGATACATTTTAAGCAGTGGAGTCATATCGGCCCACCACGAACAGTTAGTGAGGATCTTGAGTATATTCATGGAGTGGGAACATTTTTTCTTAATATAAAATATGTGTGGTTTGAATGTAAGCTTTTCATCGAAGATCATGCTTAGATACTTGGTTTCTGCTAAAACAAGAATCACGTTATTAAGAGTTATCTCAGGATGAAGATGCATACCACGTTTACGACAGAAATGAACACAATTAGTTTTTTGTGGAATATAAACATTTGTTTTAAGCCAGGTTAGCGGGTGATAATCAGTCTGAATAGTAAACTTTTGTCCATCTAAATAATGTCGTAATTTTTTGATGGCAAAAATTATACTGGCGCATTCTTTTTCCATAGTACAATATTTTTTCCCGACTCATTAAACTTTTTACTCAGATATACTATGGGGTGTTCATGGCCTTCATTATCTAATTGTGTTAATACCACACTCATACCAATTTCCAAAGCGTCTGTTTCAAAGATGTGATGTTGCTACATCACATCTGCAGTATGATTCTACCTTTTAATTGTTTTTCTAGGTTTTCATTCGTAAACCTTGCGCTTAGCCCTTCAAATTTAGTATTGATCGAATGATTTTTTATATCGATGTTTTCCCATCTAACTTTAACCGAGTTGTGCTTTGCTCTGGCCGGCGTCCCTCCTTGGCGTCAGTTGGGATAATAATGATGAGATTGCATGTGAACGAGATCTCTTAAAAACCTTTTTTTAGCTCCTATGAGCTTACCTTGAGACGAAAAGAAAATGATCGATTCAGAATAAGAGAAAGAGGATAATGTAGACTTGGGTTAGAAGTCCATCAAGTGTTTATTTTGGGAATGTGATTTAACCCAAATGACGACTGCACTACTCAGTGATTAGACACGTGGTAGCGATCGCCAAGCTTTGGCGAGTTTTCTCGGATTGATGAAAGAAGACGTTTCAATGGAGTCAACAATATTCATGGAACCATGAAATCGATGAAATAAAGAAGTTTGATTTGTTTCAAAAGGCTGCGTCAGTTTCCTATTTCGTATCATCTTGAATTTCAGCTCCGATGACCAGAACCTGGAGATCCTTCTTGTACGAAGGGTCAGGTAACCTTTGAACTCTTTCCTCCTTTATTTAAATGTATATGCGATCACCCTAGTACAAATTTCAAGTAATGACAATTTCTAAAATGGCTAGATTACTAATACTATAGCAACACTATACAAGATAAATTCTTTTTCATAGTTGGGAGAGAAGAGTATAGGTTAGCTCGTTAATTTTTGTTTTAGTTTCTTAAAGGCTTCTTCGCATTCGATAGTCCAGGTAATTTCTCCCATTATTGTTTTGCCTTTTAAAGTGTCTGTTAATGGTGCAACTAGAACAGAGAACATTGGTATATATCAACTGTAATAGTCTGCTAGTCCCAAAAATGCTCTAATCTCAGGTTTGTCTTAGGTACAGGGAATTTGGCAACTGCTCGTGTTTTTATATCAGAGGGTTTTCTTTAGCCTTGTCCGACAATATGTCCTAGATAAAGAACATGATCTTGCGCAAAACGGCATTTTCATTGTAAGTTCTGCTTTTTTGATACGCTGCAATACACAATTAAGATGTTCTAAATGAAGATCCCAGGTATTTGAGAAAATTACTATATCATCAAGGTATGGCTCAGCAAAATTCTTCGAAACCATTTAGTAGTCGTGCCATTAATTTGCTAAAAAAATAGGGGGCATTCTTCAAATGAAATGGAAGTCGTAATGGCCTATAAGTTCCGAAACTGGTAACAAAAGTAGCTAATCGTTGAGCGTTTGGACTAATCTTAATTTGCCAATATCCCTTGGCGAAATCTAAAAGACTGATAAATTTTGCCTTGGCTACAACTTCAACTAGGTCTTCTATGTTCGGAAGTGGAAAATATTGTGTTACAGTTATTTCGTTGAGACGACGGTTATCAATGCAGGGCCTTGGATCTTTCTTTATTTGGTGCTTCTACTAGGATCATAGGAGAAGTATAATTACTCTCACCTAAATCAATAATTTTTAAGTCCAACATTTTCTGCACTTCAGTTTTTAAAATTTCTGTTTGTCTGGGTGAAGTTCGGTAAGGCTTGGAAATAATTGGCTTATTTATACTAAGTTGAATGTCATGCTCAATTAAGTTAGTTTTTCCTGGGTTATTTGAAAAACTTTTCGAATATCTTCTTAGAATATTCCTCAATTGGTTGATTTCATGTCCGTTAAGGCGATTATCTAAGTGACTGTCTTTAATCATTTCAGATACATCAAATTCATCTGGTGAAATATACACTTGTGAAAAGTCAATATCTTGTTCTAAAGATGAAGAATCGCTTTCTGCACATGATAGAAAATTAATTATTGCAGGCCGTTTATAATGTGGTTTAAGCATATTTACATGATAAATCAGTGAACTCTCTTTTTTTCCAGGAATATTCACTAAATAATTATTTTCAGACATTTTGCTTTCTATCTTCCCCGAGCCAATCCATTGAGCAGACAATTTATTAGCTCTAGATATAGCCAAAACAAGAACCAATCTCCGGCACTAAACTCTCTCCTAATACTATTTTTATCGTAATAATATTTCCTTTTTAACGCCGCCTCTTCCATCTTGTTAACTGCAATTTCTTGGCATCTTTTTAAACAGTTTATTAGATGTAAAAATGTATTCCGTCGCAGGAGATTCGTCTATTTCATTTTTGGTCCACTGTTCATACAACAAAGTTTCAGAAGTACACAAATTTTTTCCTGATAGTTCTATGAAATCTTTCTACGGGATTAGACTGTGGGTGATGAACAGAACTGTGCCGAACCAAAAAACTCAGTTGTTAGCATGCTCATAAAAGAAGTTCCTTGATCACATTGAACTTCTCGTGCGAAACCAGTTCTACAAAAAATATTTGGTAGTGCATCAGTCGCCGACACAGATCAACACCTCCTAGAAGTATGAAGGCCTCAGCACGGATCAATTTAGTAGTCCGATGTGACGAAGTTAACTGCGCAGTTGATGAAAAATAAGAAAGATGTCATTACGTTCGGGGCACTAAGCTGCGCAGTGGTTGGAAATACAATATATGTCATTACGTTTGGACTACTAAAGGATATTTATGGTAACCCGTGCAGAGGCCTACTCTTTTCTAGGAGGTGTTGCACAGATCTATATCATTCACTGGGATTGCTTTTGGATATTTTGACGATATACAAATGGCTGTAATCAAGTATTTTTTTCCACTTGGCGTGGTGGGAAGAGGACCAACTGCATCAACGTTTATTTTTGAGAATATTTCCTGTATGACCTTTACAATTTTTAAAGGAGCCTTTTTTTATCATTTAGTTTCCCCGCTTTTTGACATCTCTTTATAGCATTTTGGCCAAAAATAATATCGCGCCAATCTATCTTTGGATTCGGTTACGCCAAGGTGTCCGGAAATACTTTCATTACATAACTTTAAAATTCGGTTTCTAAATTTCTCAGGTATAACTAAAAGTTTTTTTTTATTTTTCCTAATCGTCCTTCTTGGCATTTAAAAAGAAGTTTTCTTTCAACCAGATAGCGATGTTTACTGTTTTGATTCTGAATACCTTCTTCCACAGTTTTAAAAACTGATTTCAACTCGGCACTTTCCTGTTGAGCTTTAACGAATTCGTCGTGATCTACCTGTATTAAAGAAAGTTCATCAGAATTGACATTTAAAATTGGTAATGTCTCTTCGATTTCTGAACTGACGGCATCCGTTTCTAAAGCTGGCTCATCATCTTTTTCATCTAAAATAATTTCTTGATTTTTATTATTTCGTATCGCTCGAAGAGTTTTCGGTATCGTTCGAATTTTGTTGCTCATATTCTTCATTTTCTGCTTTTAATCGAGTTTGCGATCTGGTATTTACTGCGTTTAACTCTGAAATTTGCATTAGCGTCATTTGCAGATTTGGCAATCTAGCCGCTGTTCTATTCCCAAGGAGATATCGACCTTTATCCAACTCACTTCTAAACCACAGCCGCTTTGGTTACAATGTCGCCAAACTGACGAGATATCGAAACTTTAGCTAATGGTAAACAAGTTGGGCCTTCATCTAATGGTTGTTGTACCCACACAGTTTCGCCAGTAAACATATCTGGAGTCATATTTTCAGCATATGATATCAATAGTTGCACCTGAATCGCGAAGTACTGACATTCTAAATCCATTTACTTTCGCCATAAGAGTGTACGGAGTTAGTAATTTGTCTTCTTCGTGTCCTACTTCGAGTCGAATAATTTGAGCGGGTGGCTTTTGGCACTTAAGCTTCGGGCACTGAGGTCGTAAGTGATTAGTAGATCCACATTCGTAACATTTTAAAGGCTTACGTCTATCAAATTGATCATAATTTGCTTGCATGTACTCATATTTTCTTCATTTCGGCCATTCTTTGAAGTAGTTCCCTGTGAATTTTTCGGGGTGGAATTTTCTTCTCGCCAATTGGATCTCCGATTTTCAGAATTTACTTGCAAGTCAATTCGTTTCCGACTTCCGCGTACATTCTCATACTCGTCAAGTATTTCTGCCAGCTTTATAGATGAAGTTATTTTTGACCAAGTGTTTATAAAATGATCACGCACTTCATTGGGAACTCTTCGTTTAGTTTGATCAGTAACCATTAGATCCAGCAAGGTTTCAAAATCTTTTATTTCCAATCCTTGAACCCATTAATTTAAATAGTTCCTTAATTCAAAAACGAAATCTTTCCAACTATTATCGAACTTCTTTTGGTGCTGAATAAATTTGATCCTAAATTTTTCTGGACTTAGCTTAAACCTTTTCATTAAAATTTCTTTAACATGATCATAATTGTAAATTTGTTCTTCAGATTCTCTTGCTATTAATTTTGTTGTGTCAGGTGAAAGAAAAGATAATAAATGGGTAACCCACTCTTCTTTTGGTATTTCTGCTGTTTTGTTTGACGCTCAAAAATTACTGATTTCATCTTCCTTAGGATCAAAATTCTGCATTAACTTAGGAATATCTAACTTATTCCGCAGAGTAGTACCAATATTTTGATTTGAAGGCCCATTTAATTCGGCGCTAAGCCTTAATTTCTGTAGCTCAAATTGGCGTTCTTCTTGTTTTTGCCGTTCTTGGCGTAGTTTTTTTTCCTCTTCTTCTTGGCGTTTTCTTTAATTGCTTCTAACATTTCTTTAACTAGGTCCACTTCATAATTTTTAAAGTTTTTAATTAGATTTATCAACTCACATACTGAAACATGGTCAATAATAGTTTCGCCCAATTTCTTACATAATTCTGCCAAATCATTCTTCTTTGCTCGAATGAAGAAAGCCATAAGGAATAATACTTGAAACACAATTCCTTTGAAGCAAATGGTAAGTTAATTCCGACGCTGCCACAAATTAAATATAGCTGTAGCGTATCAAGCTTTTTAAAGAAAAGTTCTACATTTTTTATAAAAATATTTATTTACAGCAACAACTACAGTAATGGAATTAAAGTTTCCGTAACGGGAATATAGCAACTTTTCAAACCAATATAGAAAACCCGTAACGGGTTAGTACAAACCTCAATTTCGAAAAGCAAAAACTAATCTCTACAAAATCAACAACTTTCTTGTGTTCTAATTTTATCGTCTGCTTTTATTTTTTAAATTTATCTCTTTATATGATTATGCTTTTGCCAGCCTGTTATTTTTAAATATTTTTACTTTTATTTATGCTTTTGCAAACCAATAATCTTTTTTATATTTTTAGACTTTATACTTCATTGAAATTAAATAATACATTTATTTGTATTTAAAAAAAACCCTTTTATTTCAAAATTCAAAACATAGATGGCAGTACTGACTTGCATTATCTTTATTCTAAAAAATTGTTCGTCGAAACAAAAGCAATCACGTTTGCAGTTGTTCTACGGTTTATGTTTTAATTTTCCTGTATTTCTTTATCGTTGAACTGTGTCCTTTCTATTGTGTTTCTAATATGGCGAGTAGTTCCAGGAGATGTTGTGAGAATGATCCAAATTCATTTTGCTACATTTGTGGAGAATATATGTTAAAAAAACAACGAAATACGATCACTTCCTTCGTTAAGAAGGCCTACTTTTGGTACTTCGGAATGAAACTGGGCGACCAAGACAAACATTTCCCCTGCCGTTCCTGCGTAAAAAAGTTAAGAAATTGGACTTTAGGTAAGAGTTTATCTTTACCTTTTGAAATACCTATGGTACGGCTTGAACCGTAGAACCATGTGGATGACTGTTATCTCTGTTTGTGTAAAATTGCAGGATATAATAAGCAATCGAAATGAAACATTGTTTACCCAAATTTAAAGTCTGCTATAAGACTTGTCGCACATTGTGAAAATATTCCTGTCCCGACACGACCTGAGGCTTTTGATAGTGCTAATATATCTGAAAGCGAAAGTGCTGAAAAAGACTTCGATTTCACCGTAAAAAATGAAGCACCTGAAAAATTTAATCTCGAATTAAATGACTTAATTCGTGATTTACTTTTAACTAAAGAAAATGCAGAATTATTAGGCTCTCGGTTAAAAGAGAAAAATTTATTAACGACACATACGTCGTTTAGTTGGCCCAGGAATCGAGAAAAGCAATTTTTATCATTTTTTAAATCTCTTGATTTATTGTGCTGACATACCTGGTTTGTTACATGAATTAGAAGATAATATTCCTTATAATCCGATTGATTGGTGACTATTTATAGATTCCTCAAAGAGGAGTCTAAAAGCAGTTTTATTGCATCAGTTCCAGATGCACATTCCGTTTTCATGAAAGAAACATATGAAGGTATGGAGATGCTTCTCACTAAAATAAAATACACTGAACACAAGTGGGCAATATGTGGTGACTTAGAGGTTATAGGTCTGCTTCTCGGGCAATAAAGTGGATTTACTAAATTTCCGTGCTTTATTTGTGAATGGTATAGCAGGGATACAGAAAGTCATTGGATAAAAAAGATATGGCCGATATTGGGACTCATAAAGCAGTTTGTGAAAGCTTTGGATAAAGGTGGAAAATGTTTTGAGTATCTTATATCGAAGTTCCCAAAATTGTCTAGAGCTAAAATTAAAGAAGGGGTATTTGATGGAACACAAAGAAATTAGATAAAGATTCCAAATTTGAACAATGTATGACAAATAGAGAGACGCAGGTTTGTGTTGCATTTAAAGATGTCGTAGAAGGTTTTTTTGGGAAATGAGAGAAAAGAAAATTACAAAGAGCTTGGAAACTGAGTTATTACGTACTTATCATCTTTTGGGGTGCAATATGAGCATTAAAATTCACTTCCTTCACTCACATTTGGAATACTTCTCAGACAATTTAGGAAAAATGAGTGGCGAGCAAGGTGAAAGATTCTACCAGGATATAAAGGAGATGAAACGCAGATATCAAGGACGGTGGGATGTTAACATGATGTTCGATTACTGTTGGTGTTTAAAAAGAGACAGTGGTGTGGACCATAAACGAAAAACCTGAAAAAGAAGCTTCTTGACTTTATAAAAAACACAAAAGTTATAATATTGTAAATGAACAGCATTATTGTGTTTAGTTAATAGTAACTACAGTTGCAACTGTATGCATTATACTGCATTTTGTTAATTTTTAATCTTCATTTGTGAAAAATCCTTACGTGTTACATAAAATTTAGTTTGCATTTTGGAATGACATTATCATTGCTGATATAAATCAATTAAAATTTTACAAACAAGAATTTTTTTTTTTTTTTTTTTTTGCAGGCTGGTGTAACATCTCTAGAAAGAGGAATAAAAACTATACTTAAATCTGAACACAGTAAGTATAGTTTCGGACTTTGAAAAGGCGTTAAAAAAGGAAATATTTTTCCTTCTAAGTATCCCTTTCCCTTAATTGACTATAGAAACGAACAATGTCTGAATACAGTCAATATACATATTTGAATTTCTAATGCTTGCAAAAACTGATTTTTGTTCATTTCAATTTACCTCATTCGTAGCATGTGAATCACTTATATAATACATGCTGTACTAAGATACAGATAGTGTGATTTACATTTCCAAAGGCAGAAACGACTTGGATATGGAGAAACACTCCCCTTTAATTTCATTTTTTATATGGATAAGTTTTTTTAAGACTTGGAGGAAGACTGACTGGAATTTTGCAATTTGAGGACAGAAGAAAAACACCCGATTATCTCGTCCAAAAATTCGAGGTTGACAATTTTGATCGTTCGAAAAGAACATGATGATTTAATGCATGGGGGAGTAACCTATAATTTGGCTAGAATCAGATCTCGTTATTGAATACACAAGGGACGCCAACTGGTGAAAAGCATTATCAAAAACTGCCTCATCTGTAAGAAATACTTGTCAGCATCTTTGCCTGAATATAGAGTGAATGAGACCAGTCCATTTTCCGTGATTGGACTCGACTTCGCCGGACCTATCAATGTCAAAGAAGGAAAAGATATTCGAAAGCCATATATTGTCTCGATCACATGTGGTGTTACAAGAGACATTCATTTGGAACTTTCCTCTGACATGGCAACAGATTCTTTTTTACGAGCCTTCAGAAGCATTTTTAGGGCATGAACCTTAAGGGCATATTGAGGATGTTCCTGATACTTCGGAGAAATTATTAAGTTATAAACTCAGAGTTTGGGCTGTTCGCTTTAATATAAAGCACAATGGCCTTACAGCTTTGCTGAACATTTTAAAAGATCATCTTCCTGAATTGCCTCGGGATAGCCGAACTTCACTTAAAAAATTGTCCTGAGACCAATATTAAAAAATCTAAGGGGGGGATTTTTTTTATTTCGGAATATAGAAATATTTTGAAAAAAATTAACTTACAATCAATTTGTCCCAATAGAGACATCCAATTACGAGTAAACGTCGATGGTTTACCTCTAACCAAGAGCACAGGTCATCAGTTTTGCCCAATTTTAGGTCTTATAATTTCAGAAATCCAGATATCTCCTTTTATAATAGCCTGCCATAGTGGAAGTACAAAGCCAAAATCTTTAAACAGATTTCTGGAAGACATCATTTCTGTAATCAATTACTTGTCTTATGTTGGTTTTATGCAGAATGATATAAAATATTCATTTTCCATTAAGCAATTTAATTGTGATACTCCTGCCAAAGCTTTTATTAAAGGCATTAAAAATCATAAATCCCCTTAAAAAGCAAAAAAAAAAAAAAAAAAAAAAAAAAGAATTTCAGCATCTTATTTGTTCTGTACCTTAGGATGTTGAGAGAGTTTTAATGATTATTCTATATAGGACTGGGCAATAATCGATGTAACTCATAATATCGATTTAACACATATATCGGCAGGCCGATATAATGACTTTTGTTTTAGATCAGAAATCTGATTTAAGCAACCGATAGTGACTTTTGTTTTAGGCGATGTATCAGCTGCGGAGTTGTTGACAGCGTCTATTTTACTTATTTTAAACAAGTGTGCATATCAAATACCTGAAAGTGGGCTAGCTAATATAAATATTTTAATGCTCTTTTAAATTAAATTTTAACATAATTTGTATTGCCTCATAGCTGTTTGAATAAATTACAAACTTTTGTTTTCCGATTCGTTACTTTGACTGCATATGTTATGGCTAAACCATATGCAGAAAAATGTTAACAAAAGATCTTGCCATGCAGTACAGCAGACTGTGGCGAAAAGGAAAAAAGTCATTCGAAAGATTGCCTGCCATCACTAATGTCATTTTGGGTAAAATTGTTGATTAAAATATTATTAATATATATATATATAAGTAATATTTTTTTCTTCCAGTTTTTAAATGCTTTAAGAAAAAAAATAAAAAAGTTTTTAAGCTGAATAACAATTCTAATTGCAAATAATAAATCAAATTTTTTAGATTCCTCTCTTTTTGTATTAAATTTTACAAACATTAATTTGCAGTTAATTCCTAACATTTCTAAGTTTATTCAGGATTTTTCATACATGCGCCACTCACAATTTTTTAATTTGTATAAATATATCTCATCAGTCGATTTTTATCTTTGCAAGCTGCTGTTAAGTTTAATTTAAAAATAATGTGCGGAAGAGATTCTCTCTATTTGAAAAATACAAAATAAAAACTAGTTCCCATGTAAAGGAAACCAAATACTGCAAAAAAGTTTCAGAAATCCAAACCAAAAAAAGAGAGAGAGAGGCTTGAAAAACTTCATTTTCTAAGTCTAACACAGTAGTAGGTCAATAGTTTTTGAATCTGATCACAAAAAAAATAAAAATTTTGCAGAAGGGGGAAGAAAAAAAAACGATTACATTAAAGAATTGAATGCATTTGTAAATGCAGTGTATTTATAATAAGTTTGAGCTTTTGTTTAATTATACTTCTAAGTATATGCTATCATAAGTAATCAATATCAGATCTAAATTTTTAAAAAAAATCTTATTTTCAACTTCAATACTTTTTCTGTATTTAAATATTCAGACAGTTATACAAAACAGTGTCTAATGCAGCATGCCCTTCGTTGGTCCTTGTGCAGATTCTCTGAGCCCTCCATTCAATTCAGTTCTCAAAGTTTCAATATATACTCATTAATAAATTGTGTTTCGTTAGATAGTCTTTCAATTTTTATTTTTTAAATGTTATTAATATTACTCAATGTTTTGCTTCAAGCTACAGTTCTCAGACGTTTTGAGGTCAATCGCCAAGAGCTTGCAGAAAAATTTGGGAAGGCTATTGGGAGCTTGCTTCGTCTAAAAAAGGCTATTTGGTTAGATTTAAAAATATATGCCCAACAGAGCTTAACAGGAAGTCTAAAGATGTAGGTAGTCGGAAACAGAATTTAGACAACAATTGTAACTTACATTGGGCCAGTGTGCCTAAAGTCTCCTAACACCAACACTTTCTAAAATTTTCTTCTGCGATCTTTATACTCTGTTCTTTCAATATATGTGGTGACCTCTTATTTTAAGTTTTAAAGTTTTTTGTGAGATAGTTTGCAAAACTTTATGGATCTGACCAAATGGTGTACAATGTAAATGTATTCATTCACTTATGTGATGATATTGAGAAGTTTGATGCACTGGAATCACTCAATGCTTTTAAATTTGAGAGCTATTAGACTCATTAATAAGAAAAACATGCCACTGCAAAAAGTTATCCAAATAGTACAATAATTAAGTCTAATGAAAAAAAAATCACTGAGGCACATCGGGGTTGTGAGACCCGTGTTTACCTAATAAAGGCAAACCCTCTGAGGGAGGAGATTCTGACTAAAGTTACTAATGTTTACTATTACTTGTTCAGTTACTGAAGTCACTCAAAAGTATTTAGCTGTGTATTCAAAATGTTATAACTAATTATTTTTAGTTACGCATTACATCTTCATAACTAAAATATCTGTGTACCATTGTGGGCATCTAGGTAACATATGGGATGGGTGGTTGATTCCCGGGATGCAGGGTTGGAAAGCAAGGGGTGGTAGCAGCTATTTGAATACACACAAAATGAAATCCTGTTCAAGTCGGAGGGAAAAAAAATCTTCAAGGTAACTCAATACACAACCAGTTTATTTAAAAAATGTTCAGTCTATATGAAGGGATATATAAAATAATAGCCAATATGAAGTTCATATGCTCAAGGCTGTAAGAATACATATTGCAATATTGTCATCAAGGTCATTTTTTAGACATATAAGTTTAAATTGGGAAAAAATCTAATACTGAAAAGTTTTAAATATTAAAAAAAAAATTTGTAATTTCTCTTACATAATTCGCAGCAATTCTGAATTTTATTAACTAACAAATTATGATTCATGAAAGTGTAGTAAGAAAATATCATCTGCATGACATGGCGAAGAAAATATTTCAATTATGGACATATATTTGAGCATTTGTAGCAATTTCACAACAGTAATTAGTTTGATCACTATGGTTTGATTATTCTCTAAAAATTGTTGTAAAATGATCATATATATATAAAAAAAAAGAAAAGTTTTAGTAAGAATTTATGATATTGTGTGACATGGGATGGAGTTTATGCAATAAATCTATTATTTTATACTTAAACTGTTGTCAAGGTTATTTTTAAAAATTAAATTCAATTTTTTAAAAAACTAGGTCTAATATAATTGTAATTTAGTAAAGCTTCAGTAAAAATTGAGTAAAAGAATACTATTGTCTAGCTAAGCAGAGCCTTGGTTTAGCAAGTCGATTATACAAATTTGCAGTCGAAGCAAAAAGAGAAATATAGATCACTGGGGTACCTCGGGGTCGTGGATCCCGTGTTTACCTAAAGAAGGTAAATCCCCTGAGGAAAAAAAAAAGTCTATCATTTGAAAATAGTGAATGCTCATTTTACACTGGTAAAGATTAGGTCGAGCATTAAGTTGCAAGCCTTATTATTATTTTAGGCCTTTATTCAATTATACAATGTAGAACAGGTACTAAATATAGGGAAAGAAAATTAGAAAGTTTTAATAAGATAAACAAAGTGTCTACATAAAAGAAAACTCATAAGTGTTCAAGCATAATACATTAAAATATAGTAGAGTAGGGTGTGCCTTTTACAGGCTCTTAAAAGCTTTATCTATTTAGATACTAATACTTTATACATAATCATGTATAAATTATGTATTAGTATCTAAAAAGATATTAAAACTTATAGAACTACAGAATTTTATTATTTAAACTACAGAGTATTTAAACTTATCCTATGTGAGATATTTATTTAATTTGCAAGACATCCTCAACACAAGCCTTGAGCTAAAAGGAGAGCAAATGGCTTGAAATAAGTTAAATTTCATATCACACTACCTGTTTCTTAACACACAGAGAAAATAAAATTGCTATAAATTACCCAATATAATGTATATAAGTTTTCAGGAAAAAAAGACCTAGTGAAAAAAGATAGAAAACTTCATTTTTAAAAACACAGACAATATGCGGTAGATAGATTTCAGCATCGTGAGCAATACCGCCATTTGGCTATGCACGACAAGTGCAAATTAATTTGTGTCTTTTCAGAAAACTTTTAGTGATGGTTGATTAAAACACATTTGCATCAAATGCAAATACTACATAAAAATAGCTTTCCTGAAGTGCTTGAAATTCTTGTCACTTAAGTGCTTTAACATCATGTGCAGAACTTTTAAGCAATATTACAATTATCATCTCTTTCCAAATTTAACCAATAAATTGGTTTCTTATACTTTTTTTTGAAAAATTTGCTTAATTTAGCTTTTAAGAAATTTTTAAAATAGAACACTGCTAACTGGACCCAGTTGTATTGTTAGGTAAACAAATTCGCAAAAACATTTATACAAAATAAACATTCTTCCAAATTTTATAATTAGTGTCAAGCCATTAATTTTTCCTGAATAAACAATTAGTATTGACATCTCTTTCAACATTTTAATCTGATTTTCTTCAAGGTATGTTTTTTAACAATAAAAAATTTAGTATTTTAAGAGAACTGTGTTATTTCAGTGTTTAGCACTAAGAAAACAATAAATTGTGTTATACAAAAGAATATTAAAATATAACTATTACATTTATGGAATATTTATTTTTCTAATAGAATACAATAAACTATATTACACACTAAATACAATTCACATCATAACAAAGATAAATTCTTCAAAATAAAACAAAACAAAAAGTAAACTTTACAATATGCTAAAATAAATATCAACAAATTCTAATGTTGTATAACATATAGAGTTCACACGAGTATGACTAGAAATATGATTGGTAAATATTTTAAAATCTCTTATATCACAAAGATTGAAAAGCATTTTTAGAAACCAACTGTACAAAGTGTGTATTATTTAAATACTAATGCTTCAAAGAGCAAAATATTTTAATACATGTTTCAATATGGATTAAAATCTAAAATTTTGCATAATTGACAGAAATGCATAGATGTGAAAAATTCCCCTTCATCATAATTTGCTAATAATTAATATTGGTTATCAATTTTTGAAAATCTGTGAAAGCAAAAATTTGTCATTTAGTAATGTTGGTTTCTCATATTCTATAGTAAAATATGATTCTTAAAGAAATATATAAATCACAGTTACTTTTATGGAGGCTGTATAAGCAATTTGTTTTGTTCTTTATAAGCACTTAAATTTAAAAAAATTAAATAAGTATAATGATTCTTTTATATTAATTTCTTAACAAGAAAATTTATATTATATTAAAAGTTTTTTATCATACAACATTTTAAAATTAATTTTTTTGAAGATATTTAAGTAATGGTAAGTGTTGATTATTTGAATTTTTACAGCTTTCGTTTTACTTATGACGCAATTTTTTTTTTTTTTTTACCTTGGAAGAAATACCTATTTAACCAGATTCAACACAAAGTAAATATTTTTTTCCTCATATATGTATTAAAAGAATTATTTTTGAGATTTTAATATAATTAAGGTCTGTAAACTTTTACATTATTTATTTATAAAAAAATTAATTATTTCTATTTTTAGGCATGAAGTAATTTTTATCAAAATAGATTTCAAAGCAAAATGAATGTCTTTAACTTAATTACTTATTTCTCTTGAATCAAACTTCTTTAAAAAGAATTTAAAAAAATTAAATAAATTAGAGCCTGACGAAAAATGTATACATTGAAGCTTCATAAGAGATGAAAAATTATCACACAATCCTACCACAAAAAATTTAAGGATGAAAATCATAAATAAAGATTTTTTTGAATGTTTAACCAATCACTTGTCTTTTTATAAAGACTTCTGGGTGTAGTGAGAGTTTGTGCAGCATTTGCAAATTTATACTCATTTCTTCTTAAATACATCTGAGCATCAGATTTCATCTGGTCAAGTTTATCTGTTCTATTTTCATCCAAAGTGAAGAATTCTGTTAAATAGGGATTCATTCTGAAGTAGGTATTTGGTAAGAGGAGATCGTTTAAGGCCACGTGCACAGCTGTAGAAAAAACAGGATATCCCATAAGGTTAATGAAAAATTACAAAAATGTCATAATTAGCAAACATATTACATCAGTGGTACATAGTTTAAAACATGTTTCAAAAATCCCCCCAAATTTTTTTTTTTTTAATTAATGCATACTTCATGAATTGTTTTTATTAATGCATACTTTATGCAATTTTTTTATTAATTCATTCTTCAATATTTCAATTATTTTAAGAAAACAAAATAACAGAATATTTTTCTTTTAAAATTTAATGCTGAACTTGATATTGGTAATTCCTCGCATTTTTTTGCAGGAATTTATTGAGACATTTTATTTGACAAATATAATAAGAATTTTTTTTTAAAATTAATTTTATATATTTATTATTATTATATTTTTTAAGCACTCAAATAAAATAAAAGATGCAAGATTAAAGTTTAGGTTCGTAAAATTTGCTTCCTATTACACAGTTAAAGTATGAAAATCAGTTGCAAAAAGATAATAGCCAAATAAAAAATTTCGATTTATTAGAATTTTAATATAAGTTGCAATGGATGAGAAAAAAATCTTTTGTTAATTACATTGGTAGATCTAGTAGGGTCTGGTGGGGCAAAGTGGGTATAAAATAAAGCTTTTTTAAAATAAGGCATGAAAACCAAACTACAAAATTTTTCGGAAAAGTTTTGATGCATTTTATATAAGTTGGATTTATACAGTTAAATATGTATCATAAATAATCCATTTTGTTTGATCATTTTCTTACAGTAAGGAATTCAAAAGAACATATTTTGATATACCCAATTTACCGCAGAATGGGGATAGTTCTAAAATTAGTATATATTTCACTAAAAAACATATGCAAATATTGTTTTCGAAATAAAAGTGCTCTTAAATAAATGTATCATGATTATAATTTTAAAAAAATATTGAAAATTTTCTTTTTCTGTTATTATTAAATTAGAGTTAATATTTAAGGTTATCAAAATTAGGTTTCACTCTGGATACAGTACATTTTCTACACCATTTCATCAAAAAAACTGTAATAGTTTTTGGTTTACTTGAAATATATTTAAATGCAAGTGTAAAAATTAATATCCATATTGGTAATTCAAAGTGTTTTTACTATTTATAGCAGACATTTTTAATCAATTTAGTTATTTTAAAGGAATTGTTTTCTTTTCCATGAAAAAATTGACATATGAAGACAGAAACTTGTGTGAAAACTCATCTATATCTTTAGACATGCTTACTAAGTTGTGCCATTATGCTATTTTGTCTATATGTCTGATATATTGTTATTTACTCCCTATAACTATATGTATATTATTTATTTATGTATATCTCTTTTTTAGATGTCCTTCGACCAGTTTGAATTAAAATTAATAATTTTTTGCTAATTTTTAATGATATTGGGAAAAAAGTTCCTCAACAGCTTAAACTAACATAGTGTATATGTTGATCATAAACCGATAGTTTGAAACTTTAAATTTTTTATCAGTTTCTAAAACTGAAATAAAAATGCTTGCTGCAATTCCAGTAAATGTCTCTATTATCTCAATATAAAGAGAGAAAATAGATGTTTTTTTTTAAACATAAACCCACTTTATCCCACCCGATCCAAGTTAATAACCATTTATTAAAACTTTCGCGGTTTCTTTTGCACATAATTAAAAATTTTGAAGTTCTTACATGATCAATCAAGAAAAAAAAATTATACCTTCTGTGTCAGTAGCACTGTCAATTATTTTTAGCACTTTAGTTTTGAGACTAGTAGAAGTAAAATTTGGAGATACAGCAGGAATGTAGCGACCTGTTCCTAATGACATGACACATTGTATATATTCTGAAGGCCACAGTAATCTGGCTTCATGAATAGCCAGGGCAGTAGGATTATTGATCATGACTCCACCATCCTGAAATTTTCATGGAAGTTGAGAATAAAAAATATCTTAATGTAATAATTTTTCATGCCAGATAATAAAATTTCTTATTGATGTTAACAATTATATTTAACAAAAATTAGATTTTTTAATACTAATGTTAAATCGGTCTTGTTGTACGGACCTGAGACATGACACTGCAACAATAATAACACGAAAAACTTCAAGCATTTATTAACAACTGTTTAATAAGAATCTTGAGTATCGAGTGGTTCCATAAAATTTGTAATGCAGAAATCCTTAGAAAAGTAAAACAGAAAGCAATTGACCTGGAAATTTAAAAAAAAAACGTAAATGAAAATTAATTGCTCCTGTTTTACGTAAACCTGAAAAATTTAAAGTAAAGCAAGTTTTTGATTGGAACGATCACGGCAATGGAAAAAGAGGGAGACCAAAAAATAATTGGTATAGGTTGATTTAAAGGGAATTGAAAATAATAGGAAAGATATGGAAAGAGGCAAAATATCTGGCCACAAATAAAGTAAGATCGAAAGCAATGCCAGAAGCCCTATGCTCCAATTCAGAGTAAAGAGGAATATGTATGTCAATGAATTATGCAATAATAGAATAACATTGATATAAATTATTAAAACTTTTCTTTATTAAATAAATTTCCAATACTTATTAGAAAAGTTTTCTCTGTACATATAATTTTTTAATGAAAAATCTCCTTTCCCTTCAAGAGGATTTTGAAAGTTTTAATATAAGTAAATAAGATGAGAAATTTTATCAAATTATTTGCCATGATTGTTATTAGCATATTAAATTCGTCTGGTAATTATTTCACTATTTATGTCAATGAAAAAGAAATAACTCTTTAAGAGAATTTTCCATTTTTTCATGAACAATTTGGAGATATATATTTATACCTTTTAAGAGTGAGTATATAGCACAAAAAGAAGATAAGATTTCTTAAATAATTCTCTGAAAAACAGTCTGTTTCAGGAATTTTAATATTATAAATTTTCACAGTATTTTTGCAAACTAATTAATTTATTTTCATTGTAAGAGATATTTTTATTATAATAGATATTAACTTTGATGAATATTTTATATAATGTTAAGTAATTAAAAAAGAAAAAAAAAACCTACTAAAGTACTTATGGTATTAGTTTAAAATAGAATTAGGAACATGATCTAAAATGCTAACATTGAAGTTCAATAAAGAATGAAAAATTCCAAAAATAAACTGTTACCAAAATTTTAATCATGAAAATCAATGATATATATATCTTTAATAGTTAACCACTCATTAGTTCTTTTATTACGATTTTTTGAAAAATATTTTTAAATTTGAAGTTCCAAGAGATGTCATATTATGTCTTGTATGTAGTTCACTGAAATTACTAGTTTTGTTATTGTATACTATTCTAAACCCTTCACTGCAGTAGACCATAGGGAAAAAAAATTCTGAAAAAGAATGCATCGCAACTAAAATTGTAATGCATTGTAACATAAGTTTCCCTCAGAGAGGAAAAAGGAATAGGAAAGAAGTATTTTTACATCATTTGTCTATTTGATAAAGTGATTAATCTAGATCAGGGGTTTCCAACTTACATGAGGCCGGGGGCTACAATTAAAAACACAAATCAAATGGCGGGCCGCAACTTAATCAAAATTTTATGTAGGACTCTTATGTTTGAAGGAACATTAAGTATTACTGTCTGATTTTTACCAAGTTGTACAAAACAAAAGTATTGAATTACAAATTAAAATAAGAAGTAGATTTTTAAAAATATTTAACTGTTATTAATAATATTTTTAAAAATATTAAATAATAAAAATTCGGGCTACAATAACTTTAATGTGCACCTTTGTATTAAACAATTAATGTGCAACAGATAGTATCTAATTGTTAAGATATAAAACTTTAAAAAGTTTGGCATTAAAACCTACATAGGAACACACAAAATATTCAATAAGAAAATTGAAGTTGTCTGCTACAACCACCAGAGAATATATATTTACATTTAAAATTTACAAATGTGTGTGTAAATATTTTCGTCCAAAATGAGTGGTTTCAAAAAGTTAAATCGGAGAATTTCTTAGAGAAAATTTCTGATATGCACATGCTAAATTATATTCACGAAATACAAAAAAATGAAATAAAAAAAAGAGTAACATACACGCTAATTTTTGTATTTGAATAGATATTTTCTTGGGTGCAAAACCTGAGAAATAAACTTCTTTGCACCGTTGGTATGTTAAATTTCACAAAAATGAAGAAATTAGGTTTTTATTAACGAGAAGAGTATTTATAACCCATAAAGACTTTTTACGAAAATTGTCCACACAAAAATGACACTAATATATTTTAGTCCGCGGGCCACAAAAAAGGCTTTGAGGGCTGGAAGCGGCCCCCGGGCCGCCAGTTGGAAAACCCTGAACTAGATTTTAAGATTACAATAAGTAATTTAGGTACTCCATTAAGCCAAGAATATCGTAAGAACCAGGAAGTCAAGTTTATACAGGTCAGCCGCTACAGATAACACCCATAGATATAAAATGCAACAGTATCCCAAGAAATAATGATAGCAATACACATTGAATATAAAAATATTGTGATCATTATTAATAACTATAGAAATGAAATACAGTAGTAACACCATAATTATTGATAATTTAATAAATCAAAAATACACCACAGGGGATATTAAACATAATGATAGTTAAATACGATATTATTGTGAATGCATATAAATATTTGGGTAATAAAAATATTGAATGAACAAAACAATATTGAAATTTGTTAGTTATTGTTTATAGCGACCAATGCCTGTGTTGAGGACAACTCAGAAAAGTAGTAGCCAATACACGGTCCCAATTACCAATAAGTGACGTAATTTATAGAATGTAAAAGAGTCCAAAATATGTGCAATTAGTCAGGAAAAGCATGTGTTTACAAACCTGATGAAGAAATTCATCTAGGCAATACTCTTCAAAATAACCAGGGGCTGCACCTGATGCACGTACAGACTCCCACATTCTATATCTACAGCTACCTCTGTGATAAGACTGAACACCGGGTGGGAGATCATAATTACGAAACACAAATGGCTGGAGATGAGGGAGATTCATTATTGCCGAAACAACTGCTAGCTAATGAAAAAATAAATAAACTTTAAAAATATCTATTAATTTATACTTATTAGATAATTAGCTTAAATATATTTATATAAAATTAAAAGAGGATTAAACACAAGAAAACTTCAAGGCTTAATCACAAAAAAAGTAATAAATGCATAAAAAAATTTGAAAGACAAAGCTGAAAAAAATATTTACATGATTTCAATTCTACACAAATCAAAGGTTTATAAATGTCATTAAAATAGATTTTTTGCAGATTGTTTTAGCTGCATACGACATGTCAAAACTCTTAATTTTTCAAGACTATAGAAACGCTCCTTAAAGAAGCTATGACTAAACACACTGCATTCTTTCTAACCTTAATATGGCATATCTCTTATCTAATATGGCAACTATGGCTTGATGGTAAATGGTGAGAAACTTGAAGACTTTGATACAATTCCAAATTTTTAAGGACATTGCTCAATTGGTATGCACTGAATAAATAATGATATTTTAATTTTTTACTTCTTTTTGGTTCGAGGCGAGATTTTGAGCAAAAGACTGAGTGAGCTTGCACAAGAAGATAAGGGCCTTATGTGCCACAGGGCACATAGAAGGATAATTAAGTACGTATCAAAACTTTTTAATTGCTTAAATACTTTTAAAACATTGTCAAGTGTTATTGATTTCTATAATGCCTATTCAATTCCTATTAATTTAGAATTTGCCTATTTTTAAACAAATGATAATATGTACATAAATATATATATACCTTTGGAGAATCAGGTTCTTTCACAGTATCAATAAGCAATCTTTCACCAAATGTTTTCCTTAAAAAAAATTTTAAAATCAATATTTTGTTACAAAAAAAAGTTACTTAAATTTCACTTCTCTTGAGATAAATAACTGCAACTGAGACTTTTATACATGAGATTTCAATACATACATATACGTAATATCTAAAATAGTAGCCAAATAAAATTAAGGGATTTTAAACCGAAAGTTAAAAATAATTAAATTTAATTGTAGATTAGCTAGCTCTTCTTAACGGATGAGAACATTCAATTGTCTCTTTCACATAAAAGAATCACTTACGTAATATCGTAAATTAATTACTATAAGCTGTCCGTGAAAAGAGTGTGAAAAAATCTTTATAAGTTTCTAGGAGATTCTGCTCCATGAACATTTGTAAATAGTAGTTTAATTTCTTTAGTCTTTTTTTTCCTTAATAAATGTTCAACAAAAATTATAATGGAATCATTTATAAAGTGGTTTCACACTAAATTCTGATATCATAGAAATCATGGTCTTGGATAAATTTGAATCAACGACTGTGAATATAATGAGATAAACTTGGCACCAAGACATAACAAATATATGTATATAAAGCATTAGTAATCCAACAAAATAATGCAATATAAATTATTGACAGTAAGCTAAGAATAAGATGTGAAAAATTTTTGATACACAACTTCTCTACTTTTTCCTGGCGTTTGTCAATGTTACACAATAGCTTTTTTGCATATCATCAGCACCATTCATTCATCAAACATTCATGTGTTTTTAACAAGCAGCTGGAAAAAAAAGAGAGTGGAGGGGCATCCCATGCTTACTGACAAACACCATGACAAGTGGAAGAGACATATTTTCAGGAAAAACAGGGGGGGTTGTTTTACAGTGAATTTTATGATTGGCATCACCCTGATTTTCTTTATTCATTCCTTTCTGATTTATGTTTCTTCATCCACACCTGTTCCCTACACTCAACAGCTGTTCCTATGCCAGAAGGCAAGGATGAGATTAGCCGAACGACAAAAAAGCTGAATTTCCACAATAACAAATTTTACGAAAGCGCAACCCTTTAATAATAAATTTCAGACAGTTTAAGGTAATAAATAATGTGTTGACATACAATTGTGTACTAATCTATTATTATATAAATGATTACATTGATACCTAACATTTAGTGAAAATAAAACTCACCAATTGAAAAAAATAAAGTTGGAAATTATATTTTTCCTCAGTTTACATAAGAGACAATTATTACTTAAAAATCTACCTTAAAACTACTGAGAATATACATTAATATTTCATTTCTTTTACTAAATACTGTTATGTGATTTATAGCAAATATATCAGTAATATTACTTTTTAAATTATATTGGAAAAACAATGGACCGAATCATTATGTTCATATTATAGTCTAATCTAACTAGAGCCCTTTGAAACATATCAATAACAGTGAAGTAGAAATATATAGTAACTCCTTAACATACAAAAATTGCTATTTTAGTTTGAAAAATTACATGACAATCAGCAAGTGTTAAGATAATTGTATTTTATTTGATAAGAATTTTGCATTTTATATCATAAATAACAGCAATTATAAATAAAATTTTGATGCTGAATTAATTAACTCTTTTCCAAAAAAAAAAAAAATTAAATCCCTTTGTAAGTGATTGCTTTTGTTTGCTATATCTTTTATGTTTGCTATATTTAGTCGTTAGTCCATCTTCAAACATCTTGTGACAAATCCTATTTTTTCTTCTTTGCAAGCACAGAATGTAAGTTTTGAATATATTCCCTTCCAGTTTCTCTGATGTTGTATCACTTACATATACTACTAATAATCGTCGTTAGATAAACAGTCACCTTTATAGTAACTAATTTTAAAAAAATTTACTTCTTACAAGAATCGCGATAGTTGAGCTTAAAATTGCATAAATATGAATAACAATTATGGATTTTGAAATCACATGAATATGAAACTAGATATACGATTTTGAAAATGAGAAAATACAAACTGGGATATAGAATTTTTAAAACGCGTAAATACAAATCACGATTAATAATTTTTAGATCACGTAAATACGAATCATGATGCGTAATTTTTAGATTGCATAAATAAGAATTATGATGCATAATTTTTAGAATGCCTGAATGCGAATCCCAATGCTTTATTTTAAAATCGCGTATAAATACGAAAATCGATGTTTGATATTATAAACCGCATGAGCAAATCAAGACATTGAATTTCAAACTTGTGTGAATACGAATCGCTACATAGGTTTTTAAAAAGGCGTAAATACGAATCACAATATCGGATTTTTAAATCTCGTAAATAAGAATCGCAACGTACAATATTCAAATCGCGTGAATAAGAATCGCAACACACAAATATGAAAAGCTATGTTAGATATTAAAATCGTGTGAATAAGAATCGAGATATTAGCAGATTCCAGGCTTGGGACCTGTAAAAGGCTTGTCAGAAGCAGCGTCGTTTGAACTACAAAAATCGGATCTATCTGGAGGGCGGGTAAAAAATTCGGAAAATCTTATCTGCTGCGAGTAAAAGGGGAGAAAATAGTTAAAATAAATAAAAATGAGGAAGGATTGGTAGCTATGTAGTTCGAATTTTCTGTTTCTCTTTGAAAATCGGTGAATTTTCTGAAAAAGCGGAATATTTATTAAAAAAAAGTGAAATTTTTAGAAAAATCTGAATTTTTGATAAAAAAGCTGAAATTTAAGAGATAAAAGTGAAAAAAGCGGAAATCTGCTAAAAAGCTGAAAAATCTCATCCCTGAGATAGCAGTCTCCAGAAAGTGATTCTAAGAAAGGATGGGGGAGGAGAAAATTCCAGGTGAGTTGACCATTCCTTGGAGTAACATTAAACATGAAAAAATAAATAAAAAGCACTAGTAAGAGGAGGAAAAAATGATGAAATTTCCAGTGGGTTCTAAAAGGCAAAATTTTCCAAAGGAAAAAAATTTTTTATATAGGCCACTTCTTCAGATATGCCTTTCTATTAAATTTTCAAGTTTAAAATCAATAACACTGCGGTGTGTCTCCACGAAATTACGTTATTATACATCTAATCAATGTGAATACTTAAACAAGCTAATAACATTTTATAAGTTAAACAAACTACTCAAAATATCTTAATTAAAAAAATTTCTTCTAAGATAATTTTTTTCCTTATGAAAACATACTATTTAATGACAAAATAAATCAGATTGCAATAAATTTTCTAAAACTGCTTGAACATTGCATGGAATTTTTTAACTCGGAAAATGCTTAAAACTGTTAAAAAATTATGAAAAATGAGCTATATTTTTCTTAAATTTATAAAGGCACAACAAGATGACTACCTCCTTCTTAAATAATATATTTGTTGGTAAGATTTTGAGACTTGCTAGAGTGAAAGTGGCAATATGGCAAAAAAGTTTTGAGATCTCTGGTTTTGAACAACTTGTACTGAATTCAATTAGAGCAAATAGTAACAGCAATCACATCACTGAACATTACATTTTTTAGTTACATCTGCATTTCCTTACAAAAAAGCAAACTTACTTCAAAACATCGACCCACATAGTGGTATCATAGTATGCATGACTCCACATCAGCCGACTTGTACCCCAAAATGTACTTTGACTAAACACTTTATCACTCAATGTTCTATACAGAGATTCACATTCATCAAGAGAAAGACGAAGTCCTCCCAAGAGTAGTCCCAAAATTGCACCAGAGCTCACTCCACAGAAATAGTCAAACAGTTGGTATATTTTTTTATTGGTTTTAGCCTCTAATTGTCGTAGTATTTCTATAGCCAAGATGCCCCTAAGGTAGGAAATAAAAAAAATAAAACAAAATGTAAAGGTAAATATATGCAAAATGACAAAGAAATGAAGTACTACAACGTTGACTATATTAGTGCACTTTATCAGAGAAAATAAAAGAACACGATTCAAATAGTTCATAGCTTTGGGTGAGAAGTAAGAATAGTAATACAGCCATGGAAAACTAAATATAAAAATAGTAGTAAAATTTATATAAAAATAAGCAGGTTGTAGCAACACTACTAAGTACACAATATAAGAGCAAGTACTTGAGATAATATGCCAATGCTAAAAAGCTCATACAAATAGAAATGTTTTTTTTTTTCTTCAAATGAATATTTTTAAATGAAAAAAGACCTTTAAATTTTTCGAAGCTTTTTTAAAAGTATTAAGGGTCATACCAATAAACTTTTTTTAAAAAAATAAAATACACTCATAAGAATATTAAAAAAAAAAGATTATCTAAAATAACAAAATTACATCAAAATGTTTACAGTTTAGACAAATAGAAATTACTAAAGGATTATGAATACAAAGGTTAGATTATTACAAAAGGAATAATATTTATTAGTTTTTTTTTACTAATTTGTTCAGTTTCATTAGCACCAAGAAATTGAAGCAATTATTAAAAGGGATAGTAACCAAATACTTAAAACAATTAATACCTCGTTCCTCCGCCATCAATGCTGAGTATTCTTATACCATTTCCCCTAGGAGGATTTTGAAAACCTATTAAAGCAAGAACACACCTGGCTTGGGCTTGTACAGCTTGATCATTTTGGTTATATTTGAGACGTAATGCAATCCTCATAAGTCCTGCCTGAGTATGAATTCACAATATTAAATTTTATAGTAACTAAAAAAGATAACTAACTTAACAAATTTCATTAAAAAAAAGTAGAACAGTTCATGTAAGTGACATCAATAGCTGGAAGTTGTCTACAAACAGCACTGCTGGACTAAGAATGAAAGTAGCAATAAAAAGTTAAAGAAAAATAGAGGCCAGGAATTTTCCTTTCTCGTCTCTTAGGTGCTGTTGAATGAGGAAATTAATGGTTTCTTCAAGAAATTTTGAAAGTCAATTACCATTCTTCTATACATATACACACACATCCATATATAAGCGAAAACTAGTTACATCTGATTATAAAAATATACAATCACATTAATTGTTTCTATAAGTAAATAGCGAATTAATTAGAAAGAATAATTTTAATTATTATTTAAAAATATATTACAAGGTTTTATCGTGAATAATTTATTTTTTTAAACTTTTTTTATTGACATTCATAGCCAGTTCATTCATTTTTGTTTTGAGAACACGAAGGAAAGGAAGCATGTTGACATTTTTTAATTTTAATGATAAGTTAAACCTGATAGTAATTTTCAACGCAGATTGTAATTTAATTAAAAAATAATGTGATGTAAATCTCTTAGCGGCAACAAGAGATTGTTCATTGCCAGACCATAAGTTTATTTGTAAGTTTTACAACCAATTAAATAACTAATTTATAACTTAATTGAAAAATGGTACATTTAAAACATAGTTCAGCTAGATTATATATTTTCATTAACTTCAGCTTAGAGAAACTCAAGCAATCTAGTTTCAAAGCACCATTTATAAAAACGTAGTCAAAAAGGAAGGAAACAAACCATTAAGTAAAACAGCCAATAAACAAGTTATTTAAGATCATAAAGTAATTTTTAAAGTTGAGTTCTTCAATCATTAAATAAATATTTACAGGAATGTTAAAGTAGATATATAGAAAAAATTACCTTACACATTACAGATTTCTGATCAGGATACAAAATGAGATGTTTACAAACTTCTTCTAATCTCAAAAGTTGTGATGCAGATGATGTTGCTTCATTTAAAGATGAAACTAAAAATCTACTACGTTGTTGGAGACTTGACTGAAAGAGAAAATATCATGGTTTAATGCTGATAGTAAAATATTTTTGTCAAATATCTGAATTTTAACAAGTATGTACATAAAAAAAATTATGTAAAGAAAATTTCACTTTATTAAAAAAAAACTGACAGCTTACAATTATAATTATTAAATTTTTTAGTACTATAATTCCTAGTGTATAAATCAATCCAGTTATTTTTGATTACGACATTGTAAATTTCTCATACGATGAGTCAAGTCAACTGCTGAAAAAAAATATATATAGAAATTCTATTTTAATGTAAAATCTTTTAAAAAGTGTGGAATTTAGAATTCTTTCCTTGGATGGGGGTGAATATAAATTTTGTGGGACTCAGCAGATCAGGATAATTTTTTTTCTTCCTGAATGTAATTTAAAGTATTGATTTGAAAAGAGGGAAATGCAAAATTAACTATATATAACATATTAAAACCAGTTTTTGAAAAGGGTAAATTGATGGAGAGTTATACATATATATCTAATTGTTTATAATGAAACAATATTTCACGATAAACAAATGTTTGATTTTAATCACAGGTGATAAAGCTGACTACCTGATTTTCGTAAAATTTTGAGGGTTTGATAAGTTTATTTATACACTAGGATATACAAATTTTTCAAATAAACACACAAATTACAAATATTATTTTAAAGCACATCAAAAAGAAAATGAATATTAAATACTATTAAGTTTATAGGAGAAATTTAAAGAGGAAAAAAAAATTGGTAAGTAATCAATTAACTCTAATATTTTATATAGTTACATAAATAAATATATAGTTACATATTTTCACATTTTTGCTAGCGATTTTTGTATTTTATCTATTTTAAAAAATTATCATGTGAACATAAATATGAAAATTCTCTATATGAATTTGGCATGTTTTTGACAAAAATAATCCTTTTTTGTTGCACATTAATCTTTAATCAATGATTTTTCAGTAGATATGGGCCTCTTAATGTCCCAAGCAAATAAATTATAGTTAAAAATATTTGTACTTGCATTTTCACATTTAATGATATGACCATTAAGAAGAAAAAAAAGATTATCTTCTTTTGTAACTCTGTTAAATGCTTCTCTAAGTTTTTTTCAAAAAACATTAAAATTTTGAGGTATCTATCTTAGCAACAAATCTTACAATCAACAGATAAACAGAAAAACATTTACTTTCGATATTGAAATTTTATTGTATTTTTCATTAGGTTTTTCGTCTTTGCCCAAGAACTCTTTTCGTTTTGAATGGAAATCGCTTCCAGTGAGCCATTCAAAAAATGTTTGTTCTAATTCTTGATTTCCTTCTACTTTTTTTATTACATCTTTCTCTGTTAAAACAGAGTTATGTTGAGCAGCTGAAGATTCAATTTTTTCTGCAGTCAATAAAGATGATTCCTTTGAAGTCAACTTATTGTTTTTGTTATTTTCAGAATAATTTATATTAGCATAATCTTTTGCAGTGTCTTGAAAATCTGTTGTAGATTTCCGGAATTTGAAGTTAAAACTCCCGAATAGTGATGAGGCAATAGTAACTGATTTTAATACAGCTGGCAAAAAATTATCACTTAAATTTTTTACAGAATTTAAGATGTTTAATTTAGTTGCCCCTTGCTTTGAAGATGTACCATAGTGATATTGCAGCAGAAAGTTTCTGAAATAAAATATAAGATATTTAGAGTATGCAGTAAATATCACAAGCAAATGAATTTATTACGAATGAATGAAAATCAAAATTACAAAATATGAAATAAAACAGAATTAATAAAAGAAAAAATATTACACAGTTTTAAAATAGATAAAAAGAAAACTGCAACACTAAGTAAGATGCACACGAGTCTACTAAGGCTTCAATTAGTTAAAAAATAAAGGTTTGCCACTGCTGTCAAATGGTGAGACTGTTTTGTGATGCTAATTATTGCTAAATTGTGCAGTAAAACACTGCCAAAACCATTAAGAGGACAGGGATACAAATAAACTAACAGTAGTACACATCACCATATATAATATAATTATAAATCATGAACAGATTTTTGGAAATGCTTTTTTCAGCACTCACTGCAGAAAACAAAATTTTAGTGAATGGAAAAGTTTACTACCAAACTATAACTGAAAACATGAATTAAATTTTAAGTGTTCGAGGAAAATGAAACAGAAAAAAAAAGCAGAATTATCTTGAATAGCATATTAAAGACCAGAAATTTTTATTTAAAGTAAAAGGTGGAAATAAACATTCCGAAACAAATTCTAAATTTTTCTAAAATTAATTTTAACTGAATTCTTGCAATTTTTCCAATCAGTTGCATACAATTTATTAATTTTTCAGTTATATGTCTTATTCTTATACATAGAATTTAACTACAAAACACCATATACTTGCTCTTAAAATTAGAGATTTTTTAAAAAATAAAATATTATAAGACAAATTTCATATAAAAGGTATAGGGGGAAGTAGCTGATATTTCAAGCGTTTAAGGGGACAATGGATTTTTTTTATAACAGCAATCAAAAGCTGATATCTTTAATAACAAGAACTCTATTTGCTGATGATTTAAAGAGTACATGGAGAAAATTAAGTTTAAAACCAGATAAAATTAAAGAAACTTGCAAATTTTCTATTACCTGATATTTTCGTGAGACTTATAATATGAGCATATGGGGACTAATGGGACATCAGGATTTATACTGCATGGGATTAAATCAAAGACATGCATGATTTATTTAAAAGACTACTGTTTCATCAAAGCTTTACAAGAGCAGATTTTTAAAAACTGGCACTATCTAAAGAAATTAATTAGAAATGGTATCTTTTTAACAAAATAATACATTCTTATTAATAAACAAAATAAATCAATTTATGTGTTAATACTACAATTACTGCTAACTGCTAAAAAATATAACTTTAAACTACTGTCCATGGATATATAAATAAAATAAACATAGCTGACAACCTGTATAGGAAAATATCCAGTAGATTTTACGAACTATAAATTTCATAACTGTTGCACAATATATTAAATATTTTACATATAGGGATTTTTATGGCCATCAAAGTACAAGAACTTTATTTTATTACTCTAAGAAATATAATTGGTCTGCAGTATTTTTTAATTATTGTTAACATGAACTTCACATATTTTTTATTATGTTAACTTAAGTTTAAATCATAATAGACAAGTAATTCATTATTCATAGTTAAAAGACTTTTTGATTAATTTAAAAAGGGAGTTCTGTATATAAACTGAAAATTTTAAAACAAAAGAAATAAAGAGCTATGATTACTGTAAATGAGGCTCGCTTCATTATGTATAAGCAGAACTTATTTAAACAGTCAAGCAAGCGATGGATTGCTTAAAAATATTATTTAAACAGAGATTTTTTATTTAGAATACTTGCTCCATTTTGAAGAATTTTCTAAAATGCTGAAAAAATAGGAGAATTTTTATTAAACCAGTAGACTAGGAGAAACTGGTAAATTCCAGAAAAGTTAACAGCTATGAATAACTTATTTAATTTTTCTAGAAAACAGTAAAAACCATAAAAATTGCTTTAGTACCATATTCGAAGACAAAATTGTAACCGAAGATGCGAATTTTAAGTTTGTAAAAACAACGAAACTGTCTGCTAATAAAAAGAATAAAGAAAAAATGTGTTCTTACTTGCGTTTTCTGACAAATGAAGCAAATCGAAAGGTCGGTGTTCTTAGAATTCCTGGATGTAACATTATTCTACGAGACTTCATTTTCCTTAAAATAACTTAAAATAACCAAGTATATTGTTTAAAATAAAAGTAATTCATATTTAATTAAAATATGTTCCATAAGTTCGTCATAAATTCATAACGCAATACATGGTTGTGACAGGCCAGAATCATTCTATAAAATTAACCAATCACAGAATGTTATTGTTATTTTTTCCTTCAAAAAATAAAAGCGGTGTTGGATTGCTTATGTCTGTGCTTCAAAAGTTAGATCATTCTTTAAATTCGGGTCACGAGCGATAAAATGTACAGAAATTAAGTGCACCTAATTCCTGTAAATTTTATCGCTCGTGTATCGAATCTGCTTCCTCAAAAGCATGCTTTTGAGAAAGCAGATTCGATTCAACTGTTCTTTCATTTTATTTTTATGGTAAAAATGAGTAAAGTATAAAATCGCTTTCAGAAGAAAATGTCGTTACGAGCATAAGGGTTCGTGTGGATTGGAGATGAATAAAACAGTCCTTAAGACTCAAAAATTTATTAGTAAAATCTTTCTGAAAATACAGCAGTTTTTAGAACTAAATTTTTTAGTACTTGAATTAATTGTCTAATTAATTTAATTCTCAAATATCAGTGCAACACACAAAACATAAGCTTCAAACAAGTCAATAAACTCATGAGAGACTTGCAAATCAGAACAATATTGCAGTCACAGACTCTACTACTACTTCACAGTGAGGCACACTCAGAGCCGGATTATACCTTTCGTAGGCCCTATAGTCCATTCCACCTTAAGTTGGCACTGGAGAGAAAGGTAGGAAATGTAATACTCCGCCTTTGAAAAGTAGTTCTTCGCTATTTTGGAATTAATTGCAGTTTAAATGCGCGTACAATTATATATAAATGTTGCATAGTAAGAAAAGTATATCTTGAAACATTCATTAGAAGTTTTTCATGTTTAAATGTATTTAACTTATAAATACCTTCTCAGTAAAGCGAATGTACAAAGAAGAAGGAGGTGTTTTAGTTTGGCGCTGAATTAGTTTTCAAGGACAAGGAATTGGCTCATTGGCTATGTTTCTACACTGGTCAGTCAGCTTTTCCATTCGCCTTGGCTTTGTGGCTTTGCTTAAGTGTCCTATCTCTTGTGCAGTTCTTATTTCGTTTTTTTTTTTTTGGTATTTGATTATTTAATTTTCTAAATATTAACCTCATCTGTACAATATTTAATGAAAAAATTTTTCCCCTCAGAATAAATGAAAAAAAAAAAAAAACAGCAACACCCCAATAGACAGGTCAATATTATTAAACTGATGACAGTTGAGCATATTTGCTGTGTAGCTAATTCAACATGTGATTTTATTATTATTTTTTTACGACAAAAGAAAAAATTGTTTTCGCTTTATTCGATCTCTGTAAAGATTCAAATTTTGCGTCTTTTGCGCCATGTTTAGTTCTGAAATACAATTCGCTTTTTATAGGAACTTAAATAATGTAAAAATTAAAGATTTTTAGTTTGTTAAATTAAAGGGACTTTTAATATTATCTAAAATACAATTTCCATAATAGAAGTGTTAATCCGTTAGTTATAAACTAATAAAATGTATAGGAATTGAAATAATTTCAAAAAAGACGCAAAATTTGAATCATTAAATTTTTTTAAACATCGAAAGGTTAATTTAAACCAATCAATATTTTAATAATTATTTTTGAAATACAAAGCCCAAAAAGCTGAGAAATCCTTTCTCTTATGTAGAAAATATTAAGATATTTCAGTATCTGACAAAATATTTCGAGACTAACTAATTCTACTATACTTAAATAACAAATTATACGGATTTTTCTCTTAAGCCTCCTTTCACCTGCAAAGGTCCTGAAAAGTAAAGTTCTGATATTTCAAAATAAGTATTTTCTTTTGAAGAAATGCGCCTACCCATCCAAGTAGAATTTCGCCTGATGAGAAATTGTGGATTGAATTCAATTCAGAGCTACCCCACAAAGAGTTTGCAGAAGGAACTGTCAACTGTTAAAATATTAAATGAATAACATGATAACCACCAGGATAGGTGGTTATCATGTTATTCAAAGAGTTCCTGTTGAGTCTAAGAGGGTGGGATATGGCAGCTGAAAACATGGGGGGAGGGTGAACAAACAGTACGCCCCCCCCCATATGGATAATACTAATTATTTTTTTCAGGTAAGTTCTTTTGTCTCTTAGAAGCAAATATATTTCAGAAAAAAATTTTATAGTAAAAAAAAAACTTTTCTGAAATTTTTTTTTAATTTTTTATTTATAAAAGAAAAAAAGAACAGTAAATATTAAAAAAACATAGGTATGATATTTTTCATGATCAATGATTTCCTGCCTATGTTGACTTTTTCTTCCCCAACAAAACACCAATGAGGGATAAATTAATGTGCATTAATCTACAAAAAATAAGCATATAAAAATAAATATTTAAAACAAAGTATTTATGCGCATCTATGCATTTCGTTTTTTTTTTACTTAGATTTCAGCAAAAAAGAATCTTGTCAAATATATTTTTTTCTGTTTAAAATTAGCTTCGTTTAATTAAAAAATTATAATAAGGAAAAAAAACAGTTAAGTATTATAAAACATAAGTATGATCTTTTTCATGATCAATAATTTCCAGCCTATGCTGACTTTTCCTTCCCCAACAAATCACCGATGTGGGATAAATTAATGTACATTAATCTACAAAAAATAAGAATAAGAATATAAAAATAAATATTTAAAACAAAGTATTTTTGCGCATCTATGCATTTCTTTTTTCTTTTTTTTTTTTTTTTTTTACTTAGTTTTCAGAAAAAAAGAATATTTTTAAATATATATTTTTTTCTGTTTAAAATTAGTTTCGTTTAATTAAAAAATTATAATAAGAAAAAAAAACAGTAAGTATTATAAAACATAAGTATGATCTTTTTCATGATCAATAATTTCCAGCCTATGCTGACTTTTCCTTCCCCAACAAATCACCGATGTGGGATAAATTAATGTACATTAATCTACAAAAAATAAGAATAAGAATATAAAAATAAATATTTAAAACAAAGTATTTTTGCGCATCTATGCATTTCTTTTTTCTTTTTTTTTACTTAGATTTCAGCAAAAAAGAATATTTTTAAATATATATTTTTTTCTGTTTAAAATTAGTTTCGTTTAGTTAAAAAATCATAATAAGAAAATCTGCTTTTTAAATACTAATTAAGAAATCAGCTTACAACTAGTATCTTAAAATAATAATTATGAGAAATGCTCTAAAAAATCGTGCTCTTTTCCGTATTCTGTACAAAATTTTAGAACGATTCTTGGTTTAAAAAAAAAAAAATCGGCGTTTTGCTTTCTTAAACGCCAATACTGGCCACTTTTTCTCCCTTTGTTGCTACCTCATCCCCGTACTGACTTAAAGAGTAACCCAGTTTCCATGTAATCCGGTCTACCTACCTTTCTCTCCAGTGCCAACTTAAGGTGGAATGGACTATAGGCATAGCCGTTTTTGGGCCCTCCCCTCCTTCCCCCACTCCGCCCCTCTTTTCAAAATATATGCTAAAATTTTCTTGCATATTTTTTTTAACATTTTTATTAATATGGATTTTAATTTACAAATTACATTAATTTACAATATGTCTATTGAATACGACATTTTGCGTAGTTTGGAATTCGACAGCATAATACAAGATTTCGTTGAATCCAAAAATCGCAAAAAAGTAATATATTAGATCAGAAGATTCTGCAAAATAATTTATTACCGAAAAATATTATATTTTTATTTGTATCTTCATAATTTTGTGCAAAATACACTTGTTGTTTTTAAAGCTAAATTATTTTTGTCAACAAATTTTTTTCTTCCAAGTTTTTCGTAGGCCCCTGAATTTCGTAGGCCCTAGGCACGTGCCTAGTGTGCCTATAGGTTAATCCGGCCCTGGGCCCACTCCCTAGGCTTGGCGACGAAGCCCCTTAACTTTCGACATGATTCTAAACATTTCTCGTATAACTACATAAATATTAGTCCTATCGCTTTGAAATTCGAATTTTCTAGAACTATCATTTTGCCACCAAAATGGTTGCCAAATATCGCTTAGTTGCCAAAATGTCATCAAACCGAATCTTCATAAGAAACGTATGTGGTGTTAATTTTTCCCTCTATATTACGTTGAAATTATGCTACTTTTTTTGCTTAATTAATTACATAATAATTATTTTTTATTAAACTGTTTATTTAAGGTCCGTCTAAGATATCTAGCCTAATAACAGAACGATATTAACAAATTATGCACATTTTTACAAATTCGTACTGGTAGTAGAATTCGGTAATACAGTTTTATTTAGTATTTCTGTATTACTAAGTAAATAATGGATGGAATGACATTATAAAACTATTGTTTTACGTTTTATTGCTTTGCAACAATACAGAAAATTAAGTAAAATAACATCATCGAATTTTTCTACTATCTTCCAAATCCTCCCCTTGACTATTCCAAAAGTAAAGAACGACACAAGATAACAGCAGAAAATATAAAATCTAATATTATATAGTATTGTGGCGTAACTGCCACTACGATTATTAAACATCAATTCACTGGTATAAAAGACATGCTAACTTTTGATTCAATCTTGTTGTACCTGTTGATAGATAAAGATTGGCATTGTCGATAACTCCTCCCCCCACAGTATCAAAGAATTAATTGAGATTATTTAAATAGAATTCATAGGATAGGAGATATGTAGCCGTAGATACAAATCTCATACTATAAAAGTATAATTTTTTTTATTACAAAATAACCCGTTTTTTTTAATCCCTCATACATCATAAATGTCATATAAGTCTTAACATTTCGTAAGTTTTCATTTGGGTGAAAAAGCACGTGATATTATCATGCATTAATAAACAAAGAAGATAAAGAGATCCTTGGCTGTTATCAATATAAAATTAATGAAAGTCATAACGGTACTTATCTGTAAATTATTTATGTGTCTCACATTTAACTGTATTTTTCTGTGAGTTTAAAAGTTTTATCAAAGTATACAATACACAACGCGAATAGAGCGAAGCCTCTTAATTGTTTTGTTTTAAATGTTTGTTTGCCTCATTGGCCTCCTAAGTGATGTGTTCTCTAAAGCAAGGAAAGAGGTTCAACCGATTCTATTGATTAACGAGTTTTGTTATGAGTGTTTATGAGGAAGGGAAAATCTCTTCGCACGCTACAGAATTGGTTTCTGTTTATATTGCGAGTAAAGAAAAGGCTTTAATGAGGATAATACTTAAGTTTTGATTTTAAGCTCGGTTGAAAGTTAGGTCGGTAGAATGTTATAAAACGAAGTAAGTTTCCCGTAAAATTCTGTTATAACTTAACCGTAACTGTTGTGTGTTCTTACGAACATCATTTATGTTGTTCTCTCACCTTATTTCTTTTCCTATTAAAGTTTAATGCTGTGTTTTTCGTAACTCACATTATTTCCGATTATATTATATTCCATTCTCATATTCCCGATCTCTTGAAAATACAACAAGTTCTAAAAATGCAAAGTAACTATTTTAAAGTTTAAAGCACTATTCAGAATTAACTTTCGCACTATTGCTAAATTATTTTCTTGGTGAAAAATTATTAACGGTTTTTTGTTATAAACAACCAAAAATTAAACATAGTTAAAAGAAAAAAAAATCAAGTTTTTGAATACAGTTGCAATGATGTCAGAGAAAAATTATTAGACTTAGATTTTATCCAAATAGAAATGGAAATAATGGAACTAAATCTGTAATAATGCAGTAAAAAAATGTAGTTTTTTAAATGAATAGTAAAGAAATAAAAAAATAATTAGTTTTGATTTGTAGTCTAACATTTGTGAAGCAATCGTAGAGGTTAGTGAGTGAAGCGAGCAGGAAAGGAACCATAATTCATAAAAACTTTAAAAAAATGTTTTACAATTTCGTTGAAACTATTGAGTATTTATATAAAATGTCTCTTAATATTCTTTAAATAAAAACTAGAACGACTTATACAATTTTATGGATCCACTGTATCCTAAATAAATTAACTTATATTAATTATAAATATAATTAAATAAAATTATTTTATTTTAAAAAGATTTTAAAATTCTTTCTGAAACACTAAAAGCTTTTTTTTAAAAAAATTTCACAACTAATATTTTATTATTTTATATTTTGTCTATCAGACTTTGCAAATTTTTTTTTTCACTAGTAGCTCTATAGTTGTTCAATGAATAGTGCAATTTTGGTAATTAGACGGTGTAGTTGTACCAAATAATGAGAAAAAAAAATGTTAGAAAAATGATTTCACCGCATTTTACGCCTCGAAGAATTATTGATTCCTGCTCATCTTCTAACTTCCAAGTCACGCACTGGAAAACTTTTAGGATTATTAAAGAGAAATGTGATTTAACGACACGCATGCGCAATGAAAAGCAAGCGCATTCAAATATGTGAAATAGTTGCATATAATTAAACTGCATATACCTTCCACAGTTTGATGTAATCATGGGTAAGAAATTCCTTTATTCTTTGAAAGTTTTAAATTCAATTCATTTAAGGAATAGTAATATATGGGTGATTCTTTCTAAACATGAGACAATTCGGACCAAAAAAGTTCTTCGAATTTAAAGTCTTCAAAATAATTTAAAATTTATTTTGTATACTTCTTTAGCTACACTTATTAATATCTTACAGGCAGCAGTGTAGTTTATTGACATTTGCTCGAGAAAAAAATAATAAAATAGAAATTCACCAAATCTTGAATGCCAGGAAAATGTCATATTAACTTAGAAGTTTAAAAAACAGTCATTTAAAGTTAATAGTAAGTAACTCAACTTAGGCCTTTATGTTAGATGGACCATAAATTGCTTAAATAATTTCTTTTTATCCACTGTAGGAAGAATCAAAAATCTTTTTTGTTGCTGATATTTACTGAATAAAATTGTGTATAATAATCAATCATTAGATAAATAAATAACTTTGATTACACTCAAGCATATTACAATCATACATAAACTTGGTATTAGGTTAATATTTGCTTTCCCTCCTTACAGTATTAGCAGTTAAAAAAAATTCTGGTAACACTTCAATGTTCTGGCACTCATGAGCCAAGAAAATGACAGCCAGGATAATGACAAATTCGCCATTTTATAGCATATAACTTTACTTTAATTTCATATTTTGGCCTAAGATGTTTATATTCTGCAAAAAACAACAGGATTTCTTAAAATAACTCAGATAAATCTATGTAGTTTATGTTATAAATGATTTCAAGAAGCCAGGAAAATGACAACACAAAAACCTACACACCTTGAAAAAATTTTTGAAATAGATTTTGAACCAGAAAATTGGTTCTTTATTCATGCAACAAGACATCTTCATATAGGAGGACATCTAATCAATCTATTAACATAAGATATTGATTGCTGGCTCTATCTATTTTGGTTATAAACCATTAAATAAAAGTAGCCAGGAAAATGACTGATTTTCTTGGGACAACCAAATTATTTACAGAAAAAATTATTTTAAACGAAGTTTTTGTAAATAATACCCTCTGCTTATATTCTAGAAATGCTTACACCGGTTGAGATAAAAATAATTAGATATTAAAAAATTTATGTGAAATTTTGAAGCTAGTTATTGTTGGAAACATTGTTTGGGACATACCAGGAAAATGACATTTTGAAGTTCAATTAAATTTTTTAACTATACAAAACAGTCAATGCTAGTGCAAAGTCATTTTAAAATGCTAACTGCAATGCTATTTATTAATTTTTTTTAAAAAAAAAGTTCTTTTAGTATTATATTATTAGATCTTGGAGCAAAGGACAGTGAATTGTCATATTTCGTGAGAATCACCCATATATATATATATATATATATATATATATATATATATATATATATATATATATATATATATATATATATATATATATATATATATATATATATATATATATATATATATATATATATAATATATGTGGGGACGGCATGAGTGGTCGTCTTTGAAAATGAGAGACACTGTACTTTAACAAAACATATATTAAACGCTAATAACATGTTTATCGCAATTTCGGTTTCATTGCCTTCGTACGAAATGTTTAGAATATTGGAAAGAGTTATAAGTTGGTTAAGAGTGAATTCTTTTTCAATATTTTTTAATTTATTTTGAAATTCTTCGCTGTCTAAAGTAAAATTGAAACCAGTAAAATTTCTTAATCGTTTTCTGTTTGAACGATCGCCTTCTACATCAAAAATAAATTTATGTAGAAGTCTTATTTTGTCTTTCGTAAAATTTTTCAATGCTTTGCTTACTTGCTTAATATCGTTAAAAATCATTTTTTGATTAATGAATAAAAGTCTAATAATAAATGTAGATGTCACAAATGTACAATACGTACCCCAATTGTAGTAGCAGAGATGAAATTCAAAAAAGAAACGAAAGTTTCATCACAACGCCATTCCGTCACTTACTTTCACAATAATGAAACCATTCGGCATCCAATTTTATCGCCAATATTTTTTTTTTTTTTTACTAGCAATTTTTTCTCAATCTAATTTCTGCACCATCAATTTGTTATTTGTTCTTGAAACCACTTCTGATTTTGTGGGGACGGCATGAGTGGTCGTCTTTGAAAATGAGAGACACTGTACTTTAACAAAACATATATTAAACGCTAAATTTACATAAAGATGGACGATAAACAAACACAGAAATAACACAAAATAAATGAGTTCGTCATCGTGAAGTTAAAAGAAAATCATCATTGCTACTCCTCTCTGGAATTCATCAGCGTCTCCTTTTTGGTTAGTTCCATTACGCGCTCCCGTGTCTCTCGTGTCTTAGGGAAATTCGCACGGGATCTAACTTGCAGCTTACATAATCTGGCATAATTTGATTGGATTTATAGCTAGATCAGCTTACAGCACAGGAACTGGCACTATAGATCGGAACTGGCACTACAGATAGGAACTGGCACTACATATATATATATTTCGAAGAAAATGCTTAGATCTATTTTATCAATTTTAATTAATAAGTAAATAAATAAATAATTTCTGAACTTCTAAGAATTAAAATAGTTATAAATAATACTAGTGGGCTGTGCCCCCTGCTCGCTAACGCTCGCCAACCCCCGAAAATTGCTACGCAATCTTATATGGTATGCTTCGCAAACAAAGCTCGCTTCGCTCGCTACTAACTTAAGGTCTGGTTTCTTAGGACAAGCGCCTTATCTGGGCGTCAGAGTGACGTCAACGTCCCGCTGACGCCAACAAAATACTGGTTTGTTAGCTCAAGGCCTGGTTTCTTAGAACTAGAGCCTTATCTGGGCGTCAGCGGAAAGTTGACGTAGAGCTGACGCCAAAAAAATACTTTTTTGTTAGCTCAGCGTGAGCAGTTGGTCCAACGCAGACATTATCTCTCATTGCGCATGCGTTAATAACGTAAACAAATATTTATTTTGAATTTATATTGATTTTGTTATTGTCGACCAGTGTTTTAGAGAGCAAATAATGACTTTGTCCAAGAAAAAACACATTATAGCTGAGCTAAATGAAGAGTGCTATGTTTAATGAAGAAGCTATGTTTAATGTCAAAATCAAAATCTTGGCTGATTTCAATGTGCTGTTGGATGTTGTCCGCCATTGCTTCTGTGGTTAACGTCACGTTGTAATCCAACTGCAGTTGAGTTGGACGGCAATTGTAGTTCAAGATGAGCGTTCGATGACGTATACTATCAAACTCACAAATGGACCAATCAAAGGTTAGCGCTGATTTCCAGCTGACGGCGTCCTGTCCTAAGAAACCAAGCCTTTAGGTACATTGCAAATGCACAAAATTCTAAGAATTCAAAACAATCATTCAAATCCATATAACAACTTTTTTTTAAAAAAAAAAATTACATCTTTTTAGTAAATACTGAGTCATTAAAATAAATTTGAATTCAAATAAATGACATGTAATTCGTTTAACCTATTAGAAATGTGCTATAGTATAAAATCTTAAGATAAAATTTCTAAAACTGATATCTCTTTAAAAAGGTTAAAATTTTGGCTGTAATTAAGTCTATTAAAAATTTAAATAAGAGAAATTACAATGGAAAAACCCTGCATAAACAAAACATTGAATTTCGGAAGAAATCTCGTTTGGTAAAAATGCTCTCTCTTGTCAAAAAATACAAAATAAACTGACCTCAAATAAAACTCCAAGGACTTCGAATCAAATAATTAAGGAAACTACTATCACGTTTAATATAAAAGGAAGATTTATTAACTAAACAATAAAATTACAGCATCGCAGTTCCAAAAAATAAATCTCACACTCACTCAAAAAAACAATTTACCTTCTAATTAGTCACCATAGCAACCACAAAACTCTTCTCGTTACCATCTATAAACTGATATATAATAAATAAATTATTTAACAAAAAATACGATGCGCATAAGCACATAATATTTTACACTCTGGTTATTTCCGTTTCCGTTTTTAGAAGCGCTATATGTTGAGCCACCCAATCTAGATTTGGCATGTGACATTTTTAGCGGCAATCATTGGTTGATTTTCTAGCGTTGCCATTCGGAGAGTTGTAATGAGGCTTTTTTTTATCGCCGTGTAAGAGAAATATATATATAGATTGTCAATATTTCAAACTACGTTTTAAATTTTTTTTTCGAAATGTAGTTCGAATAAGGATTTTAAAATGTCTAGCATGTTCTATAATACCATTCGTTTCCCGCCATATGTTTGTATACTATTCCAAAAAATATAATCGCTAACAGTTGTGAACTAGGTATTCTAAACAACCACCCTTAATGTATATTTTTAGAATCCTTGTCATAAATGAAGTAAAGAAATATACACATTATCGGTTGCAATATTCAACACTAGAAAGACTTAAAGGTGACCTGTGTGGGCTTTCTTGCTTTTTGTTATTCACTAATTCTAATAATTATTTACATCATGTAGCGTAATTTTCTGATTATTTCTCAAAATCGGGTATGTCGTTCAATGATGGTTATGAAATATGATTAGATCGAGCAGCAGAGCATCAGGGGACAGAACGTTCACTTCCCAATGAGGTGACCCAAGTTCGAATCCCGGCGGTGGCTGGTTGACACGAATTCTGCCTCCGACTGCACGGTCCACAGTTCTAAAGTAAAATATCCTCAGTGGTATTAGAAGTTCCTTGCTGTCGGGCTAACCGTGGGAGGGAGGCTTTCGTGGTTTTTCTTTCCATGTAACGCAAATGCGGATTAGTTACATTAAAAAGTCCTCCACTAAGGCTAGGTTCTCCTAACGTTGGATCCAGGAGCTCCTTTTTATTTCATAACCGTCGTTCAACAGCCGACCCAATTTTGAGTTCACGACTACTAACGTTGAACTCCGTAGCCTTGTAATTTTGAACCCAATCTAGAAGACAAGGGAATTCGTGGAACAAAAATTGGGAAAAAGCTTGCCTTCGTGGAGGAGTTTTTGATAGAACTAGCCCACGTTTGCGTTACACGGAGTGCAAAACCACGAAAACCACCCACGATTAGTCTGACGGATAGGGGACTCAAGCCCAGGATCGGTCTACCACTGATGATATTTTACGTCTGCACTGTGGTTCGTGCGAGCCAGATGCGGAATTTGCATCGACCAGACATCACTGGTATTTGATCCCGATTCACCTCATTGGAAGGCCAACGCTCTGTCCCCTGAGCTCACTATGGCTCCCAGGGTCTCCCTTGCCTTCTGGGTTCAGTTCAAAATTACAAGGTTACGGAGTTGAATACTGATAGCCGTAAATTCAGAATTGGGTCGACTGTTCATTACCGGTTATAAGGTAAAATATCATTATATTTATGTCCTAATTAGTTTTAGCCTTATAGTTTTATTAATTTGTTTTATAAATAGTTTAATAGTTTACAGTCTTAGCCTTATAGTTTTGCAAATAATTTTAGACTTTATGAGATTTCTAGCTCAACTTTATAGAAAATTGTAATTTTAGATACATCTGCAATAAATGAGCCTGTTCTACATAAAAAGCTAACTGCAAAGAAGGAATTCCACTTTAGATATTATGCCTTTTGATTATGAGCATTGTTCCATGCTCCAAGCATGTACATGTCATTTAAAAATCCTGCTAAAAATGAAACGAGAATTGTAATGTGTTAACGGATATGACAACACTATAAAAAAGAGAATTAACTGCAAAGGAAAAAGCAAAGGTAAATGAAATCATAGATGGTATAGGTGTCTGTATACCATCAATGAGCAAATGAGCTTCAAAAGAAGTGTGGTGTATTATGTATTATGAAAACTGTTAAAAAAATGAAGAAAAAAAAGAAGTTTAGTATAATATATTTTCAGTTTAATTGATTGAAAAGAAAAAGTGTTTCAGACCAATTTTATATTCTGCACTTACTATCTGATAAAGAGTAGAATCTCTATTATCTGAAAATAGAAGTATTATTGAAAGAAAAAAAACATGTTCCATTTAACCACACGTTTTCGTTATCCAAACAGAAAATAAAATTCTAAGGAATTCTAATCTTCAAGCTTCTATCATGTCTTTAAAAAATAATATTTTTACTATGTTTTTAGAATTTATATATACGAGTATATTTCCGTTTTTTTCCCGTTAGATCCCTGTTCTCGTTAAATAGGGTCACGTTATTATCGAGTGCGCCTGTAAATTATTGTCAATGTATGAAATGGCTGTATTCTATAGAATAGCTAGGCATTTTATTACATGTGCTCTTTATTACAAACTATCGGACTATGAGGATTATAATATATTGTGTAGAACGCCCGTAAAGTTTTCACTAGTTATTCTGTAGAGTGCCAGTGGTCTAGGCAATATGTGAAACATTACATGTTTTGTTTTATATTTTGCTGGTTTGTCATTAGTCATTCTATAGAATCAATAGGAAAAGTATACAAATATTACCCATGTAGCCGGTAACCGAATGGCTAATGTTATATTTTTCGTTTTCATTTGGTTGGCATAGAAAAGTTGATTTTCAATCTTTTTTCAAACTTGGTAGATATATTAGCATGCCATGCTTGTTTCCTTAAAAATTACATTAAGGCATAGAAGAACAAAAAAAGATAATTTTTTAGCTTTTATTGTAATGTTTTTTTTTTGTTTGTTTCAAATGCAACATTTTGTCCGTGTTGAAAACTTAATGATCACGCCGACTTTCACTTTTAAAGTGTTAAAAAAAGTATATAAAAGCCTGCAGAAATAAACCTTGTTTCAGTGATGGTCATAAAATCTAAAATAAACCTTGAGAAGGTGACTTTATCCTCGTTTTGAGAAGGCTTTTTCTAGTCTTGATTCACAAATGATGATCAATCCTTGATTTCAGAAGTTTTTTTGTTTGTTTTTTGAAGGCAGACTCAGTCTCAATATAAAAGGTTTATTCATGGAAGCTTAATGCAAATTTCATAGCTCGTAAACTAGCATATTAAGCTGGTATGGTTTATTTGCTAATTATTTCTAATCTTTGTTGTGATCATTGCTGCAAACATTAAAATTAACCTCACACTGCTCTCTGGGTAATCATATTTCCTACTTGGGAATTCTATACAATGCTGCATTTCCTGCAATAACGGTAATATATGTTCTAGTTATTTTGTTTTAATATCCACAGTTCCCAGGACGCCCACAGCCAGTGCCGCAGCTGTCAATTTCGGCATAGGGCTCACAATGGTTCTTGTTGGTTGCGTGATGCTTGGAATAGCTCTGACTCTTCTGTGCCTCAGCAAACCTGTTCCCTATGCAAGAGACGGTAGATACGACCAATTACTGATGTCTGTGTTGCCTGTAGATCCCAGGCACAAGAGAATGGTAGTTTTCCACCCAAAATGAAACACACAATATTGAACCTGGATATACGTCATTCTTTTGGATATATCATTCTTTTGGATATCCATTACTGGTAAAATATGTAAATGGTTCAATCTGTGTAAACGAAATGATTTTATTATATGAAGTCTGGATATTGTTTTCG
Source organism: Parasteatoda tepidariorum (assembly GCF_982258835.1). Taxonomy (NCBI): domain Eukaryota; kingdom Metazoa; phylum Arthropoda; class Arachnida; order Araneae; family Theridiidae; genus Parasteatoda; species Parasteatoda tepidariorum. Next base: position 70,328,011 of record NC_141763.1, read on the forward strand.
CTCACTTATTACTGATAAGATATATGGTTTAATAAGTGTACAGCAATACGTTTAAGACAGGAAAAGAAATTTTCAATGAGCCAAAATTAGTTCAAAAAATTAAGAGTATATTTAATAACTCAGTAAGAAATATTTATAATGATAAACATTATTTAGACCGTTTAACATTTCGAAAATATCAAGCTTCATTACAGTGCACGGCTGTCCAACTGGCGGGCCGCCAACACACATTGTGCGGCCCGCCAACTTCTTATTCAGGCTGATCGGCCTCTGTTTTCCCATTAAAATGTAAGCAAATTGTTTTATAATCCTTCTGTTCCATTGTTTTATAATTAATAATTCAACTATTAATTATTATTGGTTATTGTATAAGAGGTTATTGTTCAACTTTTTCAAACTGCGGACCGCCAGGTGATCAGTGACCGGAATTCTGGCCCGTGGCCTCTTTGCAGTTGGACAGCCCTGTTATAGTGCATTCAAGTTAAACTTGCTTCCACAACCTTACTAAATTTTTAAATTTTTTTCCCCGAAGATCTATTAAGTATTTTTGTCTATGCAACGAGAAAATAATTAATAGCTTTTAATTTAATGATTATATTTTCTTGTTCTGACATGTAATCTTAATAGTATTCTGATTTCAACAAAATTAGGAAATATTCAACAAAAAACGTATTTTCTTTGAATAAGTATACTTTTTCCCCCCGCTGTATTCGGATTTTTCAAATCGACATCGTCATAGTGGATCGAGTGTTGCTATCATGGCGCAAACATCATGGATCGATATCTTTGAGAAAAGCGTAACGTCTAGAGTTTGATGAAAAGACGGTATGAAATTTGTTTTATAATTTGGTATTTTGGAGTAAAATTCAGAATTTTTAAGTAAAACAAAATTCATTCATAATACTTTTCATAATGATTGATCTAATAAATTTAAGTTTGATCTTAAGTGAATGATAACGTAATATTTCTACCTAAAAATTGTTTGCAGTGTTTTTCAGGCTTTTTTTTAGAAACATAAACGGTGGTGTCAGAGTGGGTATTTCTAGATTTTAAAAAGTACATAAAAGCGTTTCAGCGACTTCTTACCTCCATTTTGCGAATTGTTAATTTAAAGTAAAATATTTCCCTTTTTGAGTTATGCAAAAATAAATGTTGCCTTATGCAAAATAGTTGCATTTTTTTTTCTCAAATTATTCGTACAGAATACCTGCTTTACGTTTACCCCATAATAATTAGAAACATATAATGAATTAAACTAATCCTCTTGCCTGCTGTGTCATTACTAATGCTTATCACTTTACGTTGAAGTTGTTTCCCTTGTAATTAAGTAAATATTAAGAGTGCTCAGATTATTAAAAGTAAATTTGTTCAAAATCTGTATTACTTACCATACCTTTTATTATGGACACTGTATCTTGGTAATTGCTTTTAAAGGAAATAAAATTTTTTTGAAATATGGCTTTTTTTATGGACGTTCAGATTGGTATAGTCCTTTTAAATGCGACTGCACTTTTCAATATTGGTATGAACTATTTAAACATGTATTTTTAATAATTTATGTAATTATCATTGGCTTTATGATTAAATTTATATTTCATTTCATCGAATTAATAATTTCATTCTGAATAATTTATAACCTCTTTAATGTTTTTTCACAAAAAGAAAATATTCAAATTTTGTAAACCAATATAAAAACACTTCGTTGCACGAATATCTACGAAGTAAATTGTATGGTTTAAAAAGTCTGTTTTATCATTTAAAGCTTCTAAAAAACAAAATTCAAGTGAATTAACTGAAAAAAAATCTGCAGATTTTTTTTTACTATAATCTATTACGATCTATTTTAGATCATAGAATCCATGAATAAAATTATTTTTCTTCTTTTTTTTTGCCGTTTCAATTGCAATCATCTAATTTAATACATAGGCTAAGTGCAAAAAAATATTTCTTTACTGGAAATGAATTGAAGTATTCATAATGTCTAAATTAAAACTCATTTTTATAAAAGCAAATACTCTGTAATTAAAGTATTCTTTAACTATAATCTTATTTATATTGTTTAACGAATGATAAGTAAAATTTTTAAAAATGTGTTAAAATATTTACGCATGTATTAATTGCTATATAATAGATAATTAGATGAGCGATTGCTAAATGGATGATAAATATAATTTTTAAAAGCTGCTTAAATTTCTACTCGCGGTGTTAATTACAACGTAATGAATAATAATTATGTCGATGGACGAAGCAACCAACAGTGCGTACGGAGCTAAAAAAAAAAAAGAGAAAAGTTTTTAAAGTTTTGCATTTTTAGTGAAATAGTCGGTTTTCTTTTTATCTTTGAGCAAAAGCTCTTCAATATATAGGTTAGTTTATTGCTTTGAATCATATTTTTTGATGCCATTTGAGCTAATAGAAATAGTCTTTAGCTAAAAAATTTGCTTTCATGCGGTGCGATAATTTCTAGTGACTTAGAAATTTCAATTTGATATTTTGTAAAGGAATTCGTTCTTCATGTATTCTGAAATTCAAAATTGTCTGTTATTACATGCTGCGAACTTAGAATAAAGCTTTTCGTGAATACTGTGTCACTGGTTTAATGGAGGAGAAAATAAGTAATTTAATGGGAGCTGGCCAAATGTACCTAAAGAGACGTGTTCTCTGGTCAAAATATAATGAAACACAGAATAAAGAAGTAATAATGATACATAAATTGAGAATTTTGAATGTCCTTTTTTTCCCTCTGGGGCTTACCTATTTTAGGCAAATGCGAGGCTCACGAAACTGACTACAGTTTATTTTTTCGGAGCAGATGTTGCTTAAAACACCATTTTATTCAGATTGAATACAGAACCATTTTGATATTTTAGGCTGAAAATGTGTTTCAGGGAGTTTCAGAAAATGGATCTGGTCTCACTATATACTCCCATTAATAACTGTGTTTGTTTGATGTTAATAAAGCAAACAACGATTATGTAGACATTTAAATACTTTTTAAACGAATCTCCAATTACTTTCTTTTCGTATAAACATATCAACTCAAATGCAAATGTAATTGCTGCCGAGAGCAGCACCGTCAGTATGGGACAGCGAAGGGGCGAGTTCGTGTAGGGAGAATACAAAGACGGAACTGTAAGGCGACGAGTTCGTTCATGGTTTTTACCCCATCTTCTTCATTTGTTTCTAAAATACCAATGACATAGAAGAGCAATGTTGCCAAATGCAGCAGAATCAATATGGAGCGTTTCCTCCGTGAATATAAAAAACAATGTGAAACCACTAAGCTGTGTGTTCGCGTAGGCGAATCAGCTCCTCGTTGTAGACGGCTAGCTAGTTTTAAAATATTTTTTTAAAAATTAAACGAATAACGCTGTTTTAAAACAATATTGTTTATAGTATTTTCAACTGAACATAAATGAACAAAAGATTTACAGAACTCCTTGTGAAAGTTGGTTTCAAAAATTTTAAAAACAACAACAAATTTAGAAATCATGGAAAACGAGCACAAGAGACGTGAATCGCCTTTTAGTCGTTTCTTAAGTTTACAACAGCATATTCCAATTTTCGAGTATGATCTTTTCATATAACAACATACTCCAATTTTCGAGAATGATCTTTTCTTCTAGTTCTCTCAGTTCACCCCGATTCTCAGTCTGCACTTACAGCCAATTACAAACGAGTTTCGACTAATGTTTATTGTTTCTACTTGTTTAGCTTAGGAAGTTCATGGAAAGATTAATGTCATACTTTAGCACGGGTTTCCCCCTCCTTTTATTTCCCGCTTTCATTTAAACCATTTTTAATTTTATAAGTAATTCAAAGTTTTGAAAACGTGTAACTCCAGCAAAAAAAAAAAAAAAAAAAAAAAACGATCACAATTTAACAATATAGAAATCACATACAGAGTAGAATACAACGCGTGTGGTGCTTAATCGTACACTGTATACTTGAGAGTTTGAAGCACTATTCTAATTTAAATGCATAGCTCTTCAACTCTTAAGTCGATGAGTCCAAAAGAAATTTCAATAACAGCCTACAACACAATACTATATAAAATAAAAAATATTTGACTCTTGACAATTCCATTTTCAGGTCAGTCAATCTTTTCTTTCTAGGGCGAATTCCTGAAAATTGATAGCTAAGTTCTTTAGAGAAGCGTAACTTTACTTACATAATCCTTTTAACTTTCTCAACTAAATGGTATCGATAACAGGTCAAAGTGAATAATGAAAATAAGGATGTTACTACAAGTACAACATTAATTCGAGTGATCAAAATTGAAAAAAAAAATTTAAAATATTATCTGGCCTCTTTCGGTTGCGATCGAACTATAAATATAGCTGAAGGCTAATATATTGCTTTTCGACTTTTATGCCGTTAAGTCCAAACGAAATTAAAGATCTGATTACTATCAGTAAGTTATTTATTATTAAATAAAAAATATTTAGGCCTAACATTTCAAATTCATGATAATCAATCGTTTCTTTCAAGAGAGAATCCCTGAAAGAGGCTTTCAAATCGGCTTCAAGTTGTTGCTCAATCACGCTAAATTTTGTAGACGCGTAACATCAGCCTTAAAAAAGAAAATCACAATTTATGCTAAGTAGAATATAATGCGTGTGATTAATTATACACTGTATTCTTGAGTGTTCGAAACATTAGCCTAATCTAAATGCATAGTTCTTCAAACTGTTAGGACGATTAGTTCTTAAGATATTCCATTAACAGCCAATAACACAATATTATATAAAGTAAAATATTTGAGCTTTGACAATTATACTTCAGGTCAGTCAATCTTTTTTTTTTTTTGCAAGAGAGAATACTTGAAATCTGATGGCCAAGTTCTTTAGAGAAGTGTAACTTTACTTAAATAGTCTTTTAAACTTTCTCAACTAAATGGTATCGACACCCAGCTGGAAATAATAATGAAAATTATGATGTTATTCTAAGTAAAATATTGATTCGAGTGATCAAAAAGAAAAAAAAATTAAAATTTTTTATTTAGCTTCTTTCGGTTGTGATCTAACTATAAATATAGCTGAAGAAGCATATTATCAATGTAGCATATTATAATCGAAGCATAGTACATTACAGCGCATATTACCAATAAACACTGGAACCATGAACTTCTACAATAGATTGATTGTTTGTTTAGTGTATTATACACTTAAATATATTGAGTTTTCGTTTTTAAATTTTAAGGGATTATTTGAAAAATGTTGAACCAAAGTTAATCACTTATAGGGATAGCGGTACAGAAATAAATTGGCAATATGTTAGATATCGAACTAACAACATGGTACGACAAATTAACGTTAGATCATAAAGGATGAGGAACTTAGTAATCAAGTAAGTAATTTGATATATTTTGTTTTTTGTTTATTTGCCTCCGTAAATAAAATACTAGTTCATTCTAAATGTTGTTCGATACTTACAATAATGAGTCCAAAAGTAATTAAAGTTCCAATAACAGCCAACAAATTACGTTTCGTAAAATAGAAAATATTAGAGCCTGACAGTTCAGATTCAGGCCATTCGATCATTTCTTTCAAGAGAGATTCCTTTAAATATTGAGCATCAAGCTCTTCTGCGAGTCGCAATTTTGAGTATACATGGTTAAATAAATCTTTAAACTTCCGCAGTTTTATTGGTATATCTCCAGCAATAAAGTACAGTGAAATCAAAGACGCTAAATTGATTAGAATGTGGTACAAGCTCTCAATTATGACGGCAAAATTGAAATATAGTCCTATTTCTTTTGGCTGCGATCCAGCAATAAACATGGCCGTTGAAGAGAATACAGAACATATTAAAGATAAACACTGGAAACACGAGCTACTCGAAAAAGTTAGTTGAATTCTTCTTAAACAATCATACACTTGAACATATCTCTCAGTGAGTTTTCGTTCGTGAATAATAAGTGACGAATTAGCAAATGATGACTCGAAGTCTATCTCCAGTTTGGATAGGGAATAAGAAATATAACGGCAACATGCCAGATACAGTATTAACATCATGGCATTACAACTTATTGTTATACCGTAAAGAATAGTAAAATTAATTACCAAGAAAGTGTTTTTGAAGGAATTGCTGTTTATTTGAGTATCAAAAAGCACGTAGCTTGCATATTGTTTTTGGAACTCGTTATCTGATGCAAGATAAAGTGTTATATAAAACACAGTTGGAGATACAAGTATGAGAAATATTAAAGCAATTTTTAAATAGCTTCCGTTTCGCTTACTTGAAATATTCCATTTTCTCAGTTTTTTAATTATATTTATAATTTCTTTTATTTCCTTTCTTTTTCTACGTAAGACATGCCATGCAAAAAGGTGAAAGATATAACCCATTATATGAGCACAATTAACTCTAATGTCACTGAAACCTATTATTACGGACCTGATGAGTAACACGTTCATATCCACAACACCGATGTGATACAAAATAATAACAACTGGAGCAAAAATTTTAATAGCTTTAAATTTGGGTTGTAAAATTCCATAAAGAGCAATGCATTCATGCAACACGATTAAATTCATCTAAAATATTTTATAGGTTTAATTATTTTATAGGCAACTGATAAAATATATTTAGTTAATGTATAATAAAGTACATTTTTCTAGATATAAATTTTCATCGTGAATATTTTCTTGAAACTCATAGTTCTGTTTCGGCAAAGTAAGGCTTATTCATTTTTTTTATTATAAGCCTACTAGTAATGATAGACTTTTAGTATTTGCTTTGATAAATTTCATCAAAGCTGCATCCCGAACTTAAAGTCATTTATAAGCAATCTGTCTAAAAGTCTAGACTTGTATATTTTAATTTTGCTTTAAGTATTGAATTTCTTTTTCAATTTTAAGATATTAACTCAAATATTTCAAAATACAAATTATGTATATATGCATAATGCTATTTGTCACGCAATGCCTAGATTTTTTTTAAACATAAATCTTTTCAAAATGTATATAAAATATATAAAATGAAATTATTTTTCAATTGGAAACATATTTTATACATTGAGAGTGATTTACATATTATTCATTCACATATAAGTCATTTACATATAAATTATTTACATTGAATCTGAAATAATTGTTCGAAAGTAATTTGCTGTAATTGCCTTTAAAGCACAAGTTTTGCAAAACTTTATTTTAATAGTAAACGGAGAACTCTTGACAAGTAAATAATCGTTGCATTGAAGTGAAGTAATTTTACCGGAAATTTTCTTTGTGTATTTTCTAGTAAACACACTAAAACTTAGATCGAAATTATTCTACTGTAATTAAATATTTATTTGCAATTTTCTTCGGAGAAAAAAAATGTTGTAAAATTACTGTATTGTTTAGTAATGATATTTCTGCGAAGAAAAGCCACAATTCTCATTAATAAAACGAATTACTGTATATTATTTAAACCAAACATTTGATAATTTTTTCTGTTCGCATGGAAACAGTTTACTGAAATTTCAGGCTTCAAAATTATAATTCTGGATCTTTCTTAGGGCTTAAAATTTACTACAGTAAAAAAAAACAGACATTAAAGCAGGAAAATATTAACTTTCATGCTTCAAGTTATTTATTTTCAACCCTATGTTTTCGTTTAATATTTTGAAATAAAAGTAGAAAAAAATTCCTGTCTATTTAAATCGAAATTCAGTGACTTGTACTTTTCAACAGCACCACGACGCGCGTTACATTACCACAAATTTAGTAAATTAAGCCAAATTAATGTGTTTTTTGCCATGTCCTAAAGCATTGCGATGAAATTACCAAAATGTTACCAAATTTTACCTTAGATATGGTAAAAAAAATTGCATGGTAAAAAGCCATATTTTTTTGTTAATTTTATCAAAAAATATTACCAAAGCTCTTCGTTACGTGTTTAGATAGAGCAAGAAACATGGTAAATTTAACCACATTCTGGTAGTTTTGACTGTACTTTTCTTTTCCATAATGGAGCGCATAATATCCATATTATTTTTTTTCAAAAATATTTCTATATTGAGTTATGAAATAGTTTTAAATAAAAAATTTCTTTTATTAAGATAATTGAGCTAAATATTAAAGAAAATCAAGTGAAAATAATCGAAAATGAAATAAGTTAATTTTTCAAAATAAGAAAATAATTTCGAAATACAAAGGCTTCTTAAAAACCATAGCGATTAACAAAGGAATAATACTATTTTCTTAAAAATATGTTTAAAGTGTATTAATTATTTGTGTAACTAGCTGTATAGTTTTCAAAATTTAAAAATAAATCGAGTTAAAAACCATAATATGTTTGGTTATGGAGAGCTTCAGTAATTTTTTTGAAATCTATACGAATACGTAATTTCTTTTGAACGAATAAAATCCTTGGCAATCTTCATTAAATATCACAGAACATTTGGAATAGTTGTTATTTACTAAAATTATGAAATACCCAAAATTTTTATTTTTATTTTTTTAATAACGATCTGTTAATTTTCAAGAAAACTGTCATAAAAGTGCCTATTTTTGCCAAACACACGTATTTTATTAGTGCTGATATCTAGTTTAAAATAAACTAACTATCTACAATTACCTTAAAATATCCTGGTACTGCCATTTGGTGTGTAAAATGAGAAATAAAATGTTTTCCGGGCAAAAGAAATGAATTTGTTTTATTCTTATTGGCGTGTTACTGAACACTCCAGCCCGGAAATGTCATGGGAGCGAGAAATAGAGGGGAAAACCTCATCCCGTCATTTTTATGGGAGCGAGAAGAAAGGGGTTAACAAATCCTCAATGATATCTACTAATAATTTATATGTGTACATCTTCAATAATAACTATTTAATTTAAATGCACATTACATGAGAATAAAACTCTGAACATTTTTAGAAGCTTTTTTTTCCAATGCCCACCTGGATTGACATTCGTCAATTCAGGCGTATTAGGGGAGATTTGTTGGCCACTCTCTTAGGGGCAACATAGTAGGTGGGCCAACGTTGCTCCTATTTTAAGGACAGATTGTATAGAGAATGAAAAAACATCCATATCCAGTATTCGAACCCAGAAACCTCGTGCAAGGCCAGTTCCCTGACCACTACAGCCTGGTGGGCTGTACATTATTTGAAGTAAGATATTGAAATTGTACAAAAAATTGACATCATAAAAACTAGTTTTATGTTAAAGAAAAAAAAATGTGCTTGTTCTACAAATCTATAAACACAGGATACTAAGTTATAAATGGAGGTTAGAATTTTAAATATTTTATCAATGGTACTTTTTTCTATTTAGCTTGAAGAAATCTTTCTTTAAGAATAAGTTGATTAAAATGTCCTCAATTTACTTTTAATCTTCTAACTAATAGCAATAAATATGTACAAAGTTTGAAAAAAGTATTAAAAATTAAACTCGCGACATAAGAAAGAACATATATCACGAGACTGTATAAACTTTGGAAGGGAGTAACTTTACTTATATAATCTTTTTAACTTTCTCAACTAAATGACAAACAAGATACAGATCGATAACAGGCAAAAAAGAATAGTGAAAATTATGATGTTACGCTAAGTACAATATCAATTCGAGTTATCAAAATTTAAAAAAAAAAAAAGAAATATTATCTGACCTCTTTCGGTTGCGATCTAACTATAAATGTAGCTGAAGGCTAATACATAGCTTTTCGACTTTTATGTCGTTAAGTCCAAGAGAAAATGAAGATCTGATTACTATCAGTAATATTTAGGCCTAACATTTTAAATTCATGGTAATCAATTGTTTCTTTCAAGAGAGGATCCTTGAAAGCCTCGGCTTCAAGTTGTTGCTCAATCACGTTAAATTTTATAGACGCGTGGCATCAGCCTAAAAAAAAATCACAATTTTTGCTGAGTAGAATATAATACGTGCTAAATTATACACTGTATTTTTGAGTGTTCGAAACACTAGCCTAATCTAAATGCATAGTTCTTCAAACTCTTACGTCGATGAGTCCAAAAGAAATTCCATTAACACAGCCAGTAACAAAATATTATACAAAATAAAATATTTGAAACTTGACAATTCTACTTTTAACTAATCAATCTTTTTTTTTTCCAAGAGAGAATACTTGAAAATTGACGGACAAGTTTTTTTTAGAGAAGAGTAATTTTACTTAAATAGTCTTATAAATTTTCTCAACTAAATGGTATCGATAATCAGCAAGAAATAATAAGGAAAATCATGATGTTACTCTAAGTAAAATATTGATTCGAGTTGTCAAAAATGATTTTTTTTATCTAGTTTCTTTCGATTGAGATCTAACTATAAATATAGTTGAAGAGGCATATTATAATCGAAGTATATTATATTACAGAGCATATTATCAATAAACACTGAAACCATGAACTTCTAGAATAGGTTGTTGTTCGTTTAGAGTATTATACACTTAAACATATCTTTCAGTGAGTTTTCGTTTTTAAATTTTGTGTGATGATCTGAAAAATGTTAAACCCAATTTAGTCACCTATAGGGATAGCGATAAAGAAATAAATTGGCAACATGTTAGATATAGAACTAACAACATGGTACGACAAATAAATGTTAGATCATAAAGGATGAGGAATTAAATAATCAAGCATACAATGGTTATTTACCTTCTTAAATAAAATACTAGTTCATTCTAAATGTCGTTCGATACTTACAATAATGAGTCTAAAAGTAATTAAAGTTCCAATAACAGCCAACAAATTACGTTTCGTAAAATAGAAAATATTTGAGCCTGACAGTTCAGATTCGGGCCATTCGATCATTTCTTTCAAGAGAGATTCCTTTAAATATTGAGCTTCAAGGTCTTCCGCGAGTCGCAATTTTGAGTATACATGGTTAAACAAATCTTTAAACTTCCGCAGTTTAATTGGTATATCTCCAGCAATAAAGTACAGTGAAAACAACGACGCTAAATTGATTAGAACGTGGTACAAGTTCTCAATTATGACGGAAGAATTGAAATATATTCCTATTTCTTTAGGTTGCGATCCAGCAATAAACATGGCCGTTGAAGAGAACACAGAACATATTAAAGAGAAACACTGGAAACACGAGCTCCTCGAAAAAGTTAGTTGAATTCTTCGTAAACAATCAAACACTTGAACATATCTCTTAGTGAGTTTTCGTTCGTGAATAATGAGTGATGATTCAGCAAATGATGACTCCAAGTCTATCTCCAGTTTGGATAGGGAATAACAAATATAATGACAACATGCCAGATACAGTATTAACATCATGAATTTACAGCTTATTGTCATACCATAAAGAATAGTAAAATTAATTACCACGAAAATGTTTCTGAAGGAATTGTTGTTTACTTGAGTACCATAAAGTACCAAGCTGGCATATTGTTTTTGGAACTCGTTATCAGATGCAAGATAAAGTGTTATATAAAACACAGTTGGAGATACAAGTACGAGAAATATTAAAGCAATTTTTAAATAGCTTCCGTTTCGGTTACTTGAAATATCATTCCATTTTCTCAGTTTTTTCATTATATTTAGAATTTCTTCGATTTCTTTTCTTTTTCTACGTAAGACATGCCATGCAAAAAGATGAAAGGTATAACTCATTACATAAACACAATTAACTCTAATGTCATTGAAACCTATTATTACGAACCTGATGAGTAACACGATCATATCCACAACGCCGATGTGATACAAAATAATAACAACTGGAGCAAAAATTTTAATAGGTTTAAATTTGGGTTGTAAAATTCCATAAAGAGCAATGCATTCATGCAATAGTACAATTAAATTCATCTCAAATATTTTATAGATTTGTCTAATTTTCCATTCGAGCATATGAATTATAAGCAACTGATAAAATATATTTATTTGATGTATTATAAAGTGCTTCTTTCGAGATATAAATTTTTATAGTGAATATTTTCTTGAAAGTCATAATTCTATTTTAGCAAAGTGTGGTTTATTCATTCTTTTTGTTACAAGCCTACTAGCAAAGATAGATTTTTAGTATTTGTTTCGATAATTTCATTTAAGCTGCATCGAACTTAAAGTCATTTATAAGTAATCGTTTCGAAAGTCTAGATTTGTATATTTTAATTTTGATTTAAGTATTGGATTTCTTTTTCAATTTTAATATATTAAGGCAAATATTTCAGAGTACATATTATATATTTATGCATAATGCTATTTGTCATGCAATGGCTGGATTATTTTTAATATTTTTAACATAAATCTAATCAAAATGTTTACAAGTAGATATATAAAATATTGATGATATTTAAATGAAATTATCTTTCAATTGAAAACAAATTCTATATATTGAGAGTCATTTACATATTATTCATTTACATATAAATCACTTACATTTAATCTGAAATAATTGTTTGAAAGTAATATACTGTAATTGCCTTTAAATCACAAGTTTTGCAAAACGTTATTTTAATAGTAAACGGAGAATTCTTGGTAAGTTAATAATCATTGCATTAAAATGAATAATTGCAAGTGAATAATCATTAGTAGCTATTAAATCAAGTTTTTAAATTTTTGAACATATGATTAAATGTGCTTTGGAATAAATATAAATGATATAATATAGCCATTATATAGTCATAACATAGTTTTTAATTTTAATGAAGCATAATTTTAGTTAAATTTAAATTATTTATTGCAACTAAATTAGAATAATTGTAAATTGTTTTTTATTTATAAATGTTATATTTCTCTGAGAAGTAAGTTTATTTTCACTTAAAAATTTTGCAAATGATTCTTATAAAATTTAAATATGCAAATATGGGACTCAATATTTCAAATTATTTCTATTCTGAGAAAAAACTATGGTCAAATCCACCATAATATAGTACAAGTTACCGTAATTCTGGCTCTATGGGAACACCAAAAATTTTTACCAAAGCGCTTTGGTAATGTTTTTTGTAAAATTAACTATAAAATATGGTTTTATAATAAGTGATAGAATTTGGTAAGTTAAGTATAATACTTTAGAGCATGGCCTTTATTCGGTTAAATTTAATTTCCAGTTCTGTATTTTTGCAAAATGCGAGGCAACAAGAACTATAATTTTAAAACCTAGAGTTTCTGGTAAGCTTTTACCATGTAAACTATCGTATGGCTTGATATTATTTACCAGAATCATGTTTTTTTTTACCAGAAATGTCATAACCATACAACACCGTAATTTTACCAGAAATTTTCTTTGTGTATTTTCTAGTAAAAACACTAAAACTTAGCTTGGAATTATTCTACTGTATATAATTAAATATTTATTTGAAATTTTTTTCCTACACGGGGAAAAATATCGTAAAATTACTGCATTGTTCAGTAATGATATTTCTGCTAAGGAAAGTCATAATTCTTATCAATAAAACTAATTACTGTATATTTGTTAAAAATACTGTATTTAAACCAAACATTTGATAATTTTTTCTGTTCGTATGGAAACAGTTTACCGAAATTTCGGGTTTCAAAATTATAATTCTGGATCTTTCGTAAGGCTAAAGATTTACTACAGTAAAAAAACATCAGAACAGAAAAGTAATAACTTTCATGCTTCAAGTTATTTATATTCAACCCTATGGTTTCGTTTAATATTTTGAAATAAAAGTAGAAAAAAAAAATTCTGTCAACTTAATTCGAAATTCAGTGACTTATTATTTTCCAACAGCACCACGACGCACGTCATATTACCAAAAATTCAGTAAATTAAGCCGAATAATTGTGTGTTTTGCCATGTTCTAAAGCATTATGATGAAATTACGAAAATGTTGCCAAACTTTACCTCAGATACGGTGAAAAAACATTTGCATGGTAAAAAAATATAGTTTTTGTTAATTTTATCAAAAATATTACCAAAGCTCTTCGTTAAGTTTTAGGTGTTCCCATAGAGCAAGAAACACGGTATATTTAACCACATTCTGGTAGTTTTTACTGTACTTTCTTTTTCCTTAGTGAAACCGTAATATCCATATTATTATATTGAGTTATGAATTATATAGAGTTATGAAATAGTTTTAAATAAAAAATGTCTTTTATGAAGATAATTGCGTTAAATATTAAAGAAAATCAAGTGAAAATAATTGAAAATCCAATAAAGATAATTTTTCACGATATGAAAATAATTTCGAAATACAAAGGCTTCTTAAAAACCACAACCATTAACGAAGTAATAATACTATTCTTTTTAAAATATGTTGAAAGTGTACAATTACTTATGTAAGAAGCTGTATAGTTTTCAAAACTTTAAAAAAAAATCAAGTTAACAACCGTAATATGTTTGGTTGTGGTGAGCTTCAGTTAATTTTGCTGAAATTCATTCGAATGCATAATTTAAGATAACTTTTGTACGAACAAAATCCGTGTCATTCTTCATTATATATCAAAGAAAATTTAGAACAGTTATTATTTACTAAAATTATGAAATATCAAAAAGGCTTATTTCTTTTTAACAAATTCTCAATGATATCTACTAATTAACTATATGTATACATCTTCAATAATAACTATTTAATTTAAATGCACATTACATAAGAATAAAACGCTGAACATTCTTTGAAGCTTTTTTTTCCAATGCCCATTTGGGTTGACATTCGTCAACTCAGGCGTATTAGGGCAGATTTGTTGGCCACTTTCTCAGGGGCACCATATTAGGTGGGCCAACGTTGCTTCTACTGTAAGGACAGATTGTACAGAGAATGAAAAAGCATCCATATCCGGGTTTCGAATGCATAACCTTTCTCGTGCAAGGTCAGTTCCCTGACCCCTACAGCCTGATCGGCTGTACATGTTTTGAAGTAAGATATTGAAATTGTACAAAAAATTGACATAATGAAAACTAGTTATGTTAAAGAAAAAACAGTTTGCTTGCATGTTCTACAAATCTATAAACACAGTATACTAAGCTATAAATAGAGGTTAGAATAAAAAATAAATATATTTTAAATATTTTATCTATAGTAATTTTTTCCATTTAGTTTGTAGAAAATTTTCTTTAAGAATAAGTTGATTAAAATGTCCTCAATTTACTCTTAATCTTCTAACTAATAGCAATCTTGAAAGTCATGTGCTAAGTTTGGTTCAAAAGTTAAAATTTAGAAAAAAGTATTAAAAATTAAACTTGTGACATAAAAAAGAACATATCGCTCATGGGATCCAATAGCGGCACAACTCAAAAATTAATAATAAAAAAAAACTATTTACAAGTTGAAGAAATAGAAATTATGTTAAATAGAAATAGAAATTATGCTTAATATAGAGTTGCGCATTCTGTTTTTGAAACTAATAATTATATTCTAAAATTATGAAAAATTTTACATCTAAATTTTTCCAAAAATTTATTACATTAATTATCATTGTTTACTTATAAAACATATGCATGATTATAATATGTATTGATGATCATACTGAATGGATAAAAATGAGTGAGTTAGAAAAATAAGAATGTAGCAAATTAAGAAATATCAAAATTAATTCATACTGCAAAACATATACCCCCAAAAAATCTATAAAAAAAAACATTTTACGCACAATTTTAATTATGCTTTATATAGAGTTGAGCATTCTGTTTTTTAAATTAATAATTACGTCATAAAATTATGAAACATTTAATTAATTCCATATTTAATTAAAAACCTCGAAAAAGACAAACGCTTGTTGGAGCCAATCTACGAGAATTTCTGCTTTCAACATTCTACAAATTGAAGCTGTCTGTGCTAACTATTTCCGTCCCGCAGTGGACTGATCGTTAAGACACGGTTCTCATCAGATCACCGAAGTCAAGCATCACTGGCTGCGGTCAGTGTGCGGGTGGGTGACCCACTTGGATCAGTCTGCGTAGGGACCGAGGGTGTGCGGTATTGGTCCTCGTTAAACTGTGCTACCGTAAAGTGCTCGACTTCGCGCGCAGGTCGTCGGGCTACCGAAGCGGGGGTGCCATCCCCTCCGCAGAGGATCAAAATTGTGATGGCATGTCTTCGGATCATCCTCCGGGATGTTTCCCAGACCGTCGCCAATAGCCCATTGAGCAGCTCTAGTGCGACGTAAATTAACAACAACAACAACAACAACAACAAGCTAACTATTTCCATCAATTTATGTTTTGTAGAACAAAAATAAAGAAACTAAAAGGGTCATCAGCACTTTGTTCAAAAAGAAAGAACAAAAATAGCTTTAAACAAAGTAGACAAGAAAATAGATGTATAGTGTAGATTTTTTATATTTGCCAACGATCGGTAAGTTGAAATTCTATCCGCGGGCCGGATAAAACCTTCTGGGGGACCACAGTTGGCCCATCTCTGCACTAGCCTAATCTAAATGCATAAATCTTCAAGTCTTGCGGCAATGAGTCCAAAAGAAATTTCAATAACAGCAAAAACACAGTATTATATATATATATATAAAAACAAAAATATTTGACCTCTCCACTTCAGGCCAATAAATCTTCAAGAGCTGTTTTCTTTCAAGAGCGAATACTTGAAAATTGAGGGCCAAGTTCGTTAGAGAGGCGTAACTTTACTTATATAATCTGCTTAGCTTTCTCTACTAAATAGAATCAATAAGAGGAAAAGAAGAATAATGAAAATTATGATGTTACTCGAAGTATAATATTAATTCGAGTGATCAAAATTGAAAAAAAAAAATTAAAATAATATCTGATCTCTTTCGATTGCAATCTAACTATAAATATAGCTGAAGGCTAATATATTGCTTTTCGACTTTTATGTCGTTAAGTCAAAAAGAAATTAAGGATTTGATTACTATCAGTGAGTTATTTATTATTAAATAGAAAATATTTAGGTCTAACATTTCAAATTCATGATAATCAATCGTTTCTTTCAAGAGAGAATCCTTGAAAGCCTCGGCTTCAAGTTGTTGCTCAATCACGTTAAATTTTGTAGACGCGCAACACCAGCCTAAAAAAAAAAAAATCTCAAATTATTCTGAGTAGAATATAATTCGCGCGCTTAATTATACACGCTATTCTCGACTGTTCGAAACACTAGCCTAATCTAAATGCATAGTTCTTCAAACTCTTAAGTCGATGAGTCCAAAAGAAATTCCATTAACAGCCAATAACGCAGTATTATACAAAATAAAATATTTGAGCCTTGACAATTCTACTTCAGGCCAAACAATCTTTTTTTTTCCAAGAGAGAATACTTGAAAATTGATGGCTAAATTATTTAGTTAAGCGTAACTTCACTTATATTATATAGTCTTTTAAACTTTCTCAACTAAATGGGGTAACGATAACAAGCAAAAAATAATAATGAAAATTATGATGTTACTATAAGTTAAATATTAATTCGAGTGATCAAAAATGGAAACAAATATTAAAAAATATCATCTAGTTTCTTTCGGCTGCGATCGAACTGTAAATATAGCTGAAGAAGCATATTATCAATATAACATATTACAATCGAAGCATATTATATCACAGCGCATATTATCAATAACCACACATATTATAATGTATATTATCAATAAACACCGGAACCATGAACTTCTAGAATAGGTTGTTGTTTTTTCAAAATATTATACACTTGAACATATATTTCAGTGAGTTTTCGTTTTTAGATTTTGCGGATTGATTTGAAAAATGCTAAACCAAAGTTAATCACTTATTGAACTGGAGATAAAGAAACAAATTGGCAACATGTTATATATATACACATCACTAACAACATGGTATGATAATTTAATGTTAGATCATAAAGGATGAGGAACTTAGTAATCAAGCAATTTGTTTTGTTTTTGTTTGCTTGCCTTCTTAAATAAAATTCTATATCATTCTAAATGTCGTTCGATACTTACGATAATGAGTCCAAAAGTAATTAAAGTTCCAATAACAGCCAGCAAGTTACGTTTCGTAAAATAGAAAATATTTGAGCCTGACAGCTCAGATTCGGGCCAGTCGATCATTTCTTTCAAGAGAGATTCCTTTAAATATTGAGCTTCAAGATCTTCCTCGAGTCTCAATTTTGAGTACACATGGTTAAACAAACCTTTAAACCTCCGCAGTTTAATTGGTATGTCTCCGGCAAAGAAGTATAATGAAAACAATGACGCTAAATTGAATAGAAGGTGGTACAAGTTCTCAATTATGACGGAAAGATTAAAATATAGTCCTATTTCCTTTGGCTGCGATCCTGCAACAAACATAGCCGTTGAAGAGAACACAAAACATATTAAAGATAAACACTGGAAACACGAGCTCCTCGAAAAAGTTAGTTGAATTCTTCGTAAACAATCAAACACTTGAACATATCTCTTAGAGAGTTTTCGTTCGTGAATAATGAGTGATGATTCAGCAAATGATGACTCGAAGTCTATCTCTAGTTTGGATAGGGAATAAGAAATATAATGGCAACATGCCAGATACAGTATTAACATCATGGTATTACAACTTACTGTTATACCATAAAGAATAATAAAATGAATTACCAAGCAAATGTTTTTGTAGGAATTGTTGTTTATTTGAGTATCAAAAAGTACGAAGCTGGCATACTGTTTTTGGAACTCGTTATCAGATGCAAGATAAAGTGTTATATAAAACACAGTTGGAGACACAAGTAAGAGAAATATTAAAGCAATTTTTAAATAGCTTCCGTTTCCGTTACTTGAAATATCATTCCTTTTTCTCAGTTTTTTAATAATATTTAGAATTTCTTCTATTTCTTTTTTTTTTCTACGTAAGACATGCCATGCAAAAAGATGAAAGATATAACCCATTATATGGGCACAATTAACTCTGATGTCATAGAAACCTATAATTACGAACTTGATGAGTAATAAGATCATATCCAAAACGCCGATGTGATACAAAATAATAACAACTGGTGCAAAAATTTTAATAGGTTTAAATTCGGATTGTAAAATTCCAGAAAGGGCAATGCATTCGTGCAATAGTACGATTAAATTCATTTCAAATATTTTATAGGTTTGTCTAGTTTTCTATTCAAGCATATGAATTATAAGCAACTGATAAAATATATTTATTTGATGTATTATAAAGTGCTTTTTTCTAGATATAAATTTTTATAGTGAATATTTTCTTGAAAATCATAATTCTATTTTAGCAAAAGTGTGGTTTACTCATTCTTTTTGTAATAGGCCTACTAGCAAAGATAGACTTTTAGTATTTGCTTTGATAATTTCATCGAAGCTACATGCCGAACTTAAAGTCATTTATAAGTAATCGTTTTAAAAGTCTAGATTTGTATATTTTAATTTTGCTTTAAGCATTGCATTTCTTTTTCCATTTAATATATTAAGGCAATTATTTATGCATAATGCTATTTGTCATGCAATGCCTAGATTTAATTTAATATTTTTGGCATAAATCTAATCAAAATGTTTGCAAGTAGGTATTTAAAATATTGATGATATTTAAATGAAATTATCTTTCAATTGAAAACAAATTCTATATATTGAGAGTCATTTACATATTATTCATTTACATATAAATCACTTACATTGAATCTGAAATAATTGTTCCAAAGTAATTTGCTGTAATTGTCTTCAAATCACAAGTTTTGCAAAATTTTATTTTAATAGTAAACGGAGAACTCTTGGTAAGTAAATAATCATTGCATTGAAGTAAATAATTGCAAGTGAATAATTATTAGTAGCTATTAAATAAAGTTTTTAAAATTTGAAACATATGATTAAATGATCTTTGGAATAAATATAAATAATATAATACAGCCATTATATAGTCATAACATAGTTCCTAATTTCAATGGAGCATAATTTTAGTTAAATTTTAAATTATTTATTGCAACTAAATTAGAATAGCTGTAAATTGTTTTTTATTTATATATGTTACATTTTTCTGGGAAGTAAGCTTATTTTCACATAAAAATTTTACAAATGATTCTTATAAAATTTAAAAATTCAAATAAGGGACTCAATATTTCTAATTATTCCTATACTGAGAAAAAAGTATGGTCAAATCCACCATAATATAGTACAAGTTACCGTAATTCTGGCTCTATGGGAACACCAAAAGTTTTTACCAAAGCGCTTTGGTAATGATTTTTGTAAAATTAACTATAAAATGTGGTTTTATAATAAGTGATAGAATTTGGTAAGTTAAGTATAATACAGGGTGTCTATAAAAGAACTCCGGGGTTTTGAGGCAAAATATTTTAATGAAATAAAAAACATACATACATGTTTTATACATGACTGAAAAGCTTACATTTTCAAGTTTTTTTTAACACTTAGTAAAGTTCTATATGAGCCCCGTTAGTGGCAGGGCAGACGTCTAAACGGTATTCTACCTCTTCCTATGTCCTGGCGAGCATGTCTGGGGGGACGGTTGCCACACAATTGACTATTCGTTCCCTGAGATGTTGAACATCACGAATTTTCTCTGCATACACAAGATTCTTGATATGCCCCCAGAAGAAAAAATCTAACGGAGTCAGATCAGGGCTCCTTGGAGGCCATGGAATAGGCCCCTCCCTTCCGATCCACCTGTTGCCGAGCCGAGCGTCCAATGCCTCACGCACACGTAAACTGAAGTGTGGCGGGGCCCCATCTTGTTGAAATAACATTGAGCCTTTTGTTGCGGAGTCGCCATCATTTCAAATTTCGCGACGTCATTTCAAGGTCAACGCCCTGCAGCGCCGCCAACAGTTGATACAAACATTCCCTATTGGTATGAGTAAAACTTTTTGAGCTACCCTTTTCAGAGAAATCAACTAAATTTTGCTATCTTTTATAGTTAGTGAGATATGAATTTTTAAAACCCCGGAGTTCTTTTATAGACACCCTGTACTTTAGGTTAAGAGTATGATAATTACCATTTATTCGGTTAAATTTCATTTCCAGTTCTGTATTTTTTCAAAATCTGAGGAAACAAGAACTATAATTTGAAAACCTACAGTTTCTGGTAAACTTTTACCATATTAATGGAATAAAATATTGTATAGTTTGGTATTATTAACCAGAATTATATTTTTTTTGCTAGAAATATCATTACCATACATCCCGTTAATTTTACTAGAAATTTTCTTTGTGCATTTTCTAGTAAACACACTAAAACGTTGTTCGGAATTATTCCACGGTATAATTTAATATTTATTTGCAATTTTCTTCCTATATGGAGAAAAAAATGCTGTAAAATTACTGTATTGTTTAGTAATGATATTTCTGCTAAGAAAAGTCACAATTCTTATTAATAAAACTAAATACTGTATTTAAACCAAATATTTGATGATTTTTTCTGTTCGTATGGAAACGGTTTACCGAAATTTCGGGCTTCAAAATTATAATTCTGGATCTTTCTTAGGGCTAAAAAATTTACTACAGTAAAGAAACATTAAAACAGAAAAGTAATAACTTTCATGCTTCAAGTTATTTATATTCATCCCTATGTTTTCGTTTAATGTTTTTAAATAAAAGTAGAAAAAAAATCCTGTCAATTTAATTCGCAATTCAGTGACTTATACTTTCCAACAGTACCACGACGCACGTCACATTACCACGAATTTAGTAAATAAAGCGGGATATTTGTGTTTTTTGCCATGTCCTAAAGCAGGAATGGGCAAACTACGGCCCTCGGGCCAATTGTGAACTGCTGGAAGGTTTTATTCGGCCCGCGGATGGAATTTTAACTTGCCGATCCGTGGCGAATATAAACAATATACATTATGTGTCCATTTTCTGGTCTACTTTGTTTAAAGCAATTTTTGTTCTTTTTTTTTTTGAACAAAGTACTGATGACCTTCTTACTTTCTTTATTTTTTCTCTCTATAAAACATAAATTGATGGAAATAGCTAGCAAAGATAGCTTCAATTGGTAAGGTGCTGAAAGCAGAAGTCCTTTATAGAATAGCCGTAGAGTGGAGCCAACGAGCATTTGTCTTTCTCGAGGAGAAGACATACTGAATCTAATATAGGTGAATTGCACTTTACATGTGGCAGACTGCGCATTTAAAGCTCCAACGAGCAGATTTTTCTGCCAGGGCGAGTTCTAACATAATTTATTGCATATGGAAAGATTGCACACATATAACGTTATTGTAAATAATGAAAGTTATTAAATGTATAAAATAGCTAGCACTTGTTTGAGTTATTTTCAAAAATTTTTAACCCCAAAATGGTTACTAAAAACGCAAAGTTGATTCAGAGTGCGGTGCGTTCAATGATGAATGGTTTTTTACAGCTGTGAAAGATAAACCAGTATGTCTTATCTGCAATGGAGCTGTAGAAGTTTTTAAAGAATACAACATTAACCGACATTTTATAGTTAAGCACAAGAATGTAAACTACGAAGCAATGTTTGAATGTGAAGGAAGACAAAATACAAAAAGTGTTCTTAAGGAATTATCAGGCCGAAATTTTTTTTTTCAAGGAGATAAACAGTCGAAGAAGCAGCTACGAATGCAAGTTACATTGTGGCATACAATATTGCTAAAAATAATAAATCTTTCGGTGATGGCGGGTTTGTTAAACAATGTATACTCTAAGTTTGTGATGTTTTATGTCCAGATATGAAAAATAATTTTGAGGCTTTAAGCTTATCGGGAAAAACGGTGACTTCTAGAATCGAAGCCATCGATTTAAATTTGACATCACAATTAGAGTCAAAAATTGCACAGTTTATATTTTTCTCAATAGCTAAGGATAAAAGCACTGATATAAAGGATACTGCGCAATTAGTGTTATTTGTAAAAGCTGTTGATGGGAACTTTGAAATTACCGAGGAACTGGCGTGCATACGTTCTTTAAAGGGAACTACAAAGGGATGTGATATTTTTCGTGAGTTTAAGGAAAGACTTTTAAATTTGAAAGTGCCTGGATTTTTCACAGATCTTTTTTTGTCATATAAACAACTTTAATGTTAACATGCAAGGGAAAAATCAATTGATCGATGATATCTGGACCCATCTCAAAGCTTTTAACCGGAAGTTTAATTTGTTTGCACTTACTGAAAAGTAACTAGCTAACTAAAAACAGGCAGCTAACTAAAATCGACTTGTTTCATTTCTCGAGGTTAAATTCAATACCCTCAGTAAATAAGGAAAAGCATACGAATTATGAATATGGCTTGAAAAAACTCCATTTTGAGTTTCAGATTTCAAGATTTCAGTGCCATTCAAACGGAATTAGATATTTTTACCTCGCCTTTCAACGTAAATTGTGAAACAGTGTGGTCGGATTTGCAGCTTTGAATTAATTGAGTTGCAATCTAGCAATCATCTGAAGCAGTTGTTTCTAAATATGCCAAAGTTTGAGTTTTACAAATCATTACCAAAAGCTAGTTTCCAAAATTTAATATCTCATGCCCAGTAAATTAGCGCTATGTTTGCTTCATCTTATATATGTGAACAATTGTTTTCAACTATGGACCAAAGAAAAAATAATTTCAGAAGTAGACTAATAGACAAGAATTTAGCCTTAAAATAAATACATCTCACTTCGAACCTCAATATAAGGAGCTTTTTTTTTTTCATTCATCTCATGAAATATTTAAATTAAAACTTGTATATATTTTTTTATTTTTGAAATTTCTACTTAGCTCAATAAACTTTTCTTTTTCGATTTTTGGTCCTCGACCAAAAAAGTTTCCCCATCCCTGTCCTAAAGCATTATGAAGAAATTACTAAAATGTTGCCAAATTTTACCTCAGATATGGTAAAAAACCATATTTTTTGTTAATTTTAGCAAAAATATTACCAAAGCTCTTCGTTAAGTGTTAGGTGTTCCCATAGAGCAAGAAACACGGTAAATTTAACCACATTCTGGTAGTTTTGACTGTACTTTTTTTTTCTCCACAATATCCATATTATTTTTTTAAAAAATTATTTTTAAATTGAATTATGAAATAGTTTTAAATAAAAAATTTCTTTTATGAAGATAATTGCGTTAAATATTAAGGAAAATTAAGTGAAAATAATCGAAAATCAAATGAAGATAATTTCTTACAATATGAAAATAATTTCGAAATACAAAGGCTTCTTAAAAACCATAACGATTAACGATGGAATAATATTATTCTTTTTAAAATATGTTGAAAGTATGTAATAATTTGTGTAGCTAGCTGTATATAGTTTTCAAAACTTAAAAAAAAAATCAAGTTAACAACCATAATATGTTTGGTTATGGTAAGCTTCAGTTAATTTTGTTGAAATTCATTCGAATACGTAATTTAAGATAACTTTTGAACGAACAAAATCCTTGTCATTCTTCATTAAATATCACAGAAAATTTAGAATAGTTGTTATTTACTAAAATGATGAAATACCAAAAATTTTTTTTTTTTTTTTACAAATCCTCAATGATATCTACTAATTAACTATATGTATACATCTTCAATAATAACTATTTAATTTAAATGCACATTACATAAGAATAAAACGCTGAACATTCTTTGAAGCTTTTTTCCCCAATGCCTATCTGGGTTGACATTCGTCAACTCAGTCGTTTTAGGGCAGATTTGTTGGCCACTCTCTCAGGGGCACCATATTAGATGGGCCAACGTTGCTCCTACTGTAAGGACAGATTGTACAGAGAATGAAAAAACATCCATATCCGGGATTCGAAACCAGAACCTTTCTGGTGCAAATCCAGATCCCTGACCCCTACAGCCTTGCCGGCTGTGCATTATTTGAAGTAAGATATTGAAATTGTACAAAAAATTGACATAATGAAAACTAGTTATGTTAAAGAAAAAAATAATTGGCTTGCATGTTCTACAAATCTATAAACACAGGATACTAAGCTATAAATAGAGGTTAGAATAAAAATAAATATATTTTAAATACTTTATCAATAGTAATTTTATCAATAGTATTTTAAATATTTTATCAATAGTAATTATTTTATGAATAGTAATTATCAATTAAAGAGAAAATAGACTCCAACCCACTATATTAGCTGAATTAGTTCTCACATCATCAATGCCTTTAAACAGATAAAATATTATTATAGCTATTGAATCTATGCATTCGAAATGAAGCAAAACTGAAAATATGATGCTGGAGATGATAATAGATTTGTAATATTTAGCTATTCCAAAGCTAGTCCTCACATCATCAGCAGCTGTGTGAAAGTTCTTGATTTTTGAGATTAGACTTTCCACTTCTTAGACATTTTTAAAGGCATATCGCTCATGGACTGCAATAGTGGTACAGCTCAAAAAACACGCGTTTTGGACTAAGAACAGGTGTAAATATGAAAATACACATTCTTTTCAGCAGCAATACTATCACAACTCATAATTCAACTGTAAGGTAATATTAGTTTAAGCAAACTAAAGCATATCCTATGCATTTCGATTAGCAATAAAAACTTTAAACCCACTTATCTCAAAACATGATTTTTTGAGTTGTGCCACTATTGCAGCCCATGAGCTATATACTTGCCATTTCTGTATGTAGACTTAGCTATTCCACAACTAGCAGTGATAGTAAAGTAGAAAGTTCTGTATTTTGAGTTTTCCCTCCTTAGACATTTATAGAGACATATACTTTCCATTTCTGTATTTAGATTTAACTATTCTGCAACTAGCAGTGATAGTAAAGTAGAAAATTCTTTATTTTTAAGTTTACATTTTCCACTTCTTACAGACATTTTCAGAGACTTTATTTTTAGTTTACACTTTTTAGACATTTTTAGAGACATATACTTACCATTTCTGTATTTAGATTCAATTTGCATGTATATAAGCGTGCATGCGTGTCATACAAGTCTTTTTATATTAGTCATCACACCCCAGGCTTTCTTGAGGATACTCTTCAATCCTGACCTATTCTTAGCAATGGTTCTCCTGGTTTTACAGCTCAGTCCGAGGAAGTTCTTATCAACAGAATCGGACCATCTGAGTTCGGGTCTTTCCCTTGGTCGTTTTTTAGATGACCGAGTCATAAATATTCTTTTAGCGGTATATTTATCCGGTGACTACATTAGATGGCTAACCCATTACATTCTTTGAATTTTGATACAATTGGTAATGTCTCGTTCGTTACGGTGACTACATTAGATGGCTAACTCATTTCATCCTTTGAATTTTGATACAATTGGTAATGTCTCGTTCGTTACGGTGACTACATTAGATGGCTAACCCATTTCATCCTTTGAATTTTGATACAATTGGTAATGTCTTGTTCATTACGATGACTGCATTAGATGGCTAACCCATTTCTTCCTTTGAATTTTGATACAATTGGTAATGTCTTGCTCGTTATGAACGT
Source organism: Parasteatoda tepidariorum (assembly GCF_982258835.1). Classification (NCBI taxonomy): domain Eukaryota; kingdom Metazoa; phylum Arthropoda; class Arachnida; order Araneae; family Theridiidae; genus Parasteatoda; species Parasteatoda tepidariorum. The sequence continues at coordinate 70,354,189 of NC_141763.1, forward strand.
GGTAAAGTTCATTGTTGATCTCCTGATGAATAGCTCGTTAATCTGGATACCACCGAAATTGAGCTGATGGATTTTTCTTTCGAATGCACCTAATGCATATTCGACTTTTGAGGTCATTGTCCACGATTCCGAGGCGTACGTGCGTACAGAACTTATAAATATTTTATATAGTTATGACTTAATGATACTAAATCTAAGGATAATAGACGACAAGAATCTACGCAACCCAAAAAATTAGCGTTTGGTCACAATAATTATTCACTGACTTTCTGGTCCTATCTCATTTTTAGTGTTAACCTCTGATCCCAGATGAATGAAAATGTCAACTTTATCGAGTTTATGCTGCCCAATTTCCAAATAGGGAAATGCAAAACTTCCCTTTAAAAAAGAACTTGAAATGCAAAATTCTTCTTATTAATTTTATACTGTTATTACATTATATAAATTTTATATTTATTATGATCTCCTCCAAGACTCGTTGATTAATTTATAGAAATCGTTCTTTCACAAAGATCCTATAAAATGTCAGTATTCAAATTAAAAGATTATTTTCTAAAGTTAATAGATAATAAATCTTGGAAATATACTCCTTAAAGAAATCCCAAAACTTTCCTATACTCCATGTGGTGGCATCTGATAAAACGAATCAAGATGGCTAAATTTTCCGTTTTGAATGAGGTTTGATTACGTTAAAGATTTTCTTGCAACCCATTCCCTTTTCAGAATCCTTGAATAAAAAACGGGACAAACTAATTTTACTTAGCTATTTTATGATTTAGTTTTTCTAGTAGTAAAACTAAGGTCCGAATAGCCAAACACCAAGACCCGGACTGGACTGGGGAAACCTCTTCCTCAAAGAAGTTGCCAAATAATGCGAAATAAAACTTAAAAGAAACTAACTTTTGTGACGTTTATTGAAATTATTTGTTTTTTTTTCTTTTCAAAATAAGATAGAAGTATCTTATATACCGCGAATATATTAGAATCTATGCATAGATTCTTCGTTAAAAATTGAAACTAAAAAGAACGAATATTAAAGGTATCCAATAAAAAAATGTGCGAAGAAATATCAAAAATGACAACATCCATTCGATCATCTTTTCAGAAAAACAATGTTAAAAACATCAGTGTTCATTTTGACTGCCAGGTAAAATTTGAGCTTAATCCACTTCAGATTTACTCGTGTCATGAAGCTTTGAAGTGTTCAAAATCTTTTTTGTTAATTTTTCGTCTGGTTTGATGACGTTATTTTTCATGTTTAAAGATTCACTTGATTTCCCCAATGTGCATGTTTGTGAATTCATATTTGACATGTATTACAAGTTTTCAAAAACAAGATCTACGACTGCAAGTTGATTCTACTTCGATGAGGAATAATATGCCGAGGGACGAATTTTCTAAATTAGAAGCGGCAAAAGAAACAACCCATTTTGTTTTCCCTCATCTTATTCCCATTCTGACTCACGCACTAATACGCGGAGGGCTCCTCCGAAATGAAAATACACATTCCTCTAAAATTATAAACTAATAGTCTATTTTTATGTGGAATGGGGCAGTTTACGAACTATATATACACTTGTGTAGAAAAAATTATATCACGTTTGTGATTTGGTCAAAAATGACTGATAATGATAAGCACAATTTTTTTTGTTAAATTATATCATATTTGAGATTTGGTCTGAAATAACTGATAATGATAAGCACAATTTTTCTTGTTAAATTATATCATATTTGAGATTAGGTCAAAAATAACTGATAATGATAAGCACAATTTTTTTCTTCAGAATTGCGTGTTTTAGTTGCTACGATTTTATTAACTTTTTCCTTTTTTAATGATAATAAAAAATGTATCTTGACGTTGAAATAATTATTTAAAAAAAAAAAACTGGCAAATAGATTTCATCTGAATTAAACCGTTGATTCAATATTCTGAATAAAGAACGCGAAATGCTCCTCTTAACAATTTTAGAATTTTCACGATGATGTAAATTTGAAGTTTTGCAATGAAATGTTTCATTTCCATATTACCTTAATTCATTTTATTAAAAAGTAAGGTCCCTGATTCATAATTCTTTTCTAAATAAAAATATTGAGATAGTGCAAACAATGAATTTTTTCACTCTATGCGAATGTCTAAAAAATAGTAATGAAATTGTTCTTTTTTGTGCAAAAATTATTGAATATTTTATTACTTTTTATTTCTGAAAAATTTGATGTAGATAAAGTAAATGTTTATTTTTTTCGTTAAATGAATTTGTCAATATAATTACAAAATAAAAAGATCTAACGTGATTTTATTTGAATAAAACGATTTATTTTTAAATGAAAGTAATGGAGGCAATTTATCAGTATAAAAACCGTTAGAATATACCTGTATCAGTAATGTAACATTAATGTAATGATGTAAACATTGAAATTCTCTGAATGAAGCTCTATTGAAATATTATTCTATAGTTCATTACTGTTACTAATAATTCTATTTCATAAAAATTGGTGACACGAATTATAATAAGAGGAAATAGTACGTGTAGTGTTTTGCTATCAGGTATTGAAGCTTTCTAGGAAAAAGATTTTGAATCGTTTTGGAAAAACTCGAAGCAGAAATTTGGCATTTTTATGAAGTCTTAGCGAAGTTTTTATTATTCTTTCAAAGCTCTGAGTAATATTTTTATTTATTTTCCAAGAACTATAACTAGAAGTCAAAACAAAAGAAATATTTTTAAGTAGCAAAGCAATTTATTCACACTACATATGTAAGTAGAATTCCTAATTTATCATTTCAAAAAAGAAAAAAAAATTAGAATGTCAAGAGCAATCTTTAAGAAATTGCCTGTTTTACTAATTTAGAGAAAGCTTGACTAAATCATCCTCCAAACGTTTAGTTTTAAATACAGGTATGAAAAAAACTGCCATTGTGTGAAAAAATTGTTTATCTTGGTAAATGTTGGCGAATCTGAAGTGAAATGGAGTAATAACTTCATTGTGTAATCATCAAACTAGACTACTTCAACGTAATTTTATGTGTATATAGTTGATATGGGTTCAAAACAGCTGTTAAGCTTGCCTTTTCTATTTTATCAAGCAAGTGCTCCAAACTTCTGTGAAAATTCTGGTAAAGTACCGTAATCTATGATCATGACATTTCTGGTAAATGAAAAAACAAACATAATTTTAGTTAATGAAAAAAAAAAACGTTAAATAAACGTTAACCATTCATTTGGTAATTTTTCGTTCATATGATAACGGTTTACAGTTAATTCTGGTTTTTGAAATTACTGTTATTACCACACATTTACTAAAAAGTACAAGACCGTAATATTGAACCAAAAAAATAACTGTTATGCTATACTCTAAAGTAGCATGTTTGAATGACTAAATTTTACCACATTTACCAAATTTTATTGCATGTTATAAAACTATATTTGATGGATAATTTTACCAAAATTATTACCAATAAAAAATTGCCAAGCTTCCTGGTGTTCCCATAGTGCCCGAAATATGGTGAATTTTATTATATTCCGGTAGTTTTTATCCATACTTTTTACAACAAAGGCAACTTAAATAGCTCGTGTATATTGCAAACTTTTGTCAAACTACCTTATTTCTTCATAGTCATCTATGTAAATAACTGGTCTGCCATCAAAACTTAACTGAATCGCTAGCTTACTTAAAAATTGTTTTCTGTGTTAACTGCTGGTAATATTCAAAACAACTGGTCAACTAACTGACTTTTATACAATTTTCTGTGTTAGTAGTAACTATGAATTCAAAAAATAATCAAAGAACTCCCCTGATACTTCACTTGATTGGCATTTGTGGATTGATACCAGTGAAAAATAGCCATTTTCATATTTTAAGTATTGTATTAACAGTTTTGTTCCATTTTGGGTGCTTGGACGCTTCTGGGGTGTTTGTTGCCTCTTCTTTCATCGATGGAGCAGACTTCAGAGTGTCACTCTCCTACGCTCTAGGATGGCTATTTCAACTTGTAACGTGGCATTTATTGCGTAAGAAGCGAAAACATGTTGCCAAAATAATAAACTTCATGCAAAATCAACCCTATAAACAAAGGAATCGAACTGTCTTAAAAGAAAGACAAATATTGAATGCGTTTGTCTTTTTCACATTTATCTTCGTCATATCAATGCCAGTCATTGATCAATTTGAATGGGATACAGAATATCAATTAAAACACAGCCATATGTTCTTGTATTCCATCGACATGCAAAGCGAAATTCTAACAAAGTTTTGCTTGTGTTTTAAAGTTATAGTTTTGTATAGCATAACGGCGTTCTACATAAGTGTAATGTCGATGGCGTTTTTTACATGTTGCCATAGCGTGGACACCGCTCTATGCCAATTTAAATGCGATTTCGAAGCTTCAGCAATCCCTATTTCGTGCAAGTCAACTCAAGTTGAATTCCTGAAGAGATACAAACTAATTTTGAAGAATTTACAGAAGATTCAGTCTACATTTACGAACAGCTTATGCCTTCAGTGTTCATCTTTTGTATGTTTCATTTTTGGTACAGTTGCATTATTTCTGGCTGGAGCACCATCGGATATTTCTCACAGTTATTTCTTCATACCCATCATTCTAGAACAAGCACTGTCCCTTTTATTTTACCTAACGTGCTTATTTTTGATTCATTATTGGGCTGAAGAAATACAAATTAATGTTAGCAGAATTAAAGACTCCTTTTACGAAGCTTATTTTAATTTGAGGTTAGCATTCCATTTTGAGTTTAGACCACATAAGCACTGCATTTTGAGGGAGATTATCGATATGCCTGTGATGGTGTTGACAGGATCGAATGTTTTCTTTTTCACGAAAGCAAATTTCTTTAAACTGATTGGAGGAATAATCTCGTTTGGTGTAATAATCGCTGCATTAGATGAAAAATACTTTTGAAGAATAATAATAAGAAGAGTTTTGAATTACTGTGGTTAGTAGAAAACAAATAGTGAACTAGAATGAAATCTCTTTAAAGGAAAAATTTTTGAAATATCAGGAAAATTTTGTCGGAAAGTATTTTTCTGTTTAAAGTTGCCTTACTAAAAATATGACAGATATTCTGTCATGGGTGTCACGAAGGTTCAGTTTTTGAGGGATATGAAATTCAATTAAGTCGTCACATAAGTTTTCTAAATTTAACTCATAAAAAAAATCCTAAATGTGCTAAATACATAGAAAAATGTTCATTTTTTTATCTCTTTTTTTTTAACCTAAAGGAATTTAAATCAATGATACAGCGCAAAAGTTTCTTTATTTGTCTGAAATATTAATGGGGACCTTCAGATATTTATAATCATTGAAAGGCATAAGTTTCCATCGTCCCGCATAACCAACGATGCCCATAGATTCACTTAACATGCTTTTCAACTAAGTTAGACAGTTATGAAAATAAGTTTTAAAAATTTTGATGAATATTAAAGACATAAAATTATTTTTAAATCATTTTATTTAATAAACTGACTCACAATTGTTCAACTATAAACTGATTAAAAAAATGATCAAAAGAAAACAAACATAACTGACATCAATAAAATTCCTCAAATTAATCCTTTCCGGTCGTTGATACTCAATAGGAAATTGATGTTTGAGAGCAACCATGGGTCCGAAAAAGGTTATTAGCATATTTACAAAAACTTTAAAATACGTTAAAAATAACTTAATCCTTGTGTTTGAACTAGGGGAACAAAGTAAGTAAAACGGATAGAAATCTTAAATTGAAAGGAATTAAATTGTCAATTATATAATTTTGGTGTTATTAAATTATGCCCTTAGTTTATGATTTTTGATTTATTAAATGATAAAATCAGATTTTTCTAAAAATTTCAACCACGAAAAGTACGTCATAGATATAGACACTATATTAACTGTATAAGAATATTCAGTGCTCAAAAGAGTAGCTGTAACACTTTTTAATAAACGTATGAAATAGTTTTGGGTGTTTGAAAACTAAATAACTTAATAAATTTAAGATGTTAGTCTATAAAGGGATGTTTGTGTATGATATATAGATGATATTTCGATAAAAGTAATGAAGCTTAATCTTAACTAAAACTAAATTCAGTAGCGTGACAGCCCATAGAGGGCCAAGGCCTACTGTGCCCATCTCGGTTTTCATGACCTTGGGCTCTGGGGTGAAAAAGCAGATGTGCCGGTTGGGTGGTCAGCCGAACGCGGAACCCTCCGTGTTTAGTTCCCAAGCATGCTTGGTACTCATATTATCAGCCCACTGAAGGGATGAAAGACTGAGTCTACCTTGCCCAGTCCGAGGATTGAACCAAGGACCTGTGGCACGAGAGCGCGAAGAGCTACCACTCAGACACCGGGAGTCAGATTAATCTGAAAAGATTAATCTGACATCAGATTAATCTAAAATATTTCATTATATTTTGAATATTTTCCAAATAATATACACATTCATTTACACACTTAAAAGTCTAAAACCATTCAGTATTCAAACGTTATTTAAAACTGAAACATAATTTATTTTTTCTTCATTTTATTTAATTTTGTTTTATTCCATTTTATTCAATTTAATTTAGTTTAACATAAATATTTCAAACTTTAAAAGCTTATAATAAATAATAATAGTAGTTAACTAAATACTGTATGGTTGATTTTTTTCTATAAAAATACTTCTAGTACTATCATGACAAATATAATCAGGTGTGTAGAAACGAGCCATTTAAAAATACGTAAGCATTGATGAAATAAGGGTTTTGGGAAATTCTTATCTTTACTGATGAAAGATAATATAAATATCGCATACGTTGGACAATAAATTCAATTCATTTAAAAATTCACTTGTTAGTTGCAATTAAATGTAAACAAGCATGTGTCACGCAGGAAAAATTCTTAAGTAAGCATAGGGAGAGAGAATTGTTCCTTTTTTGTTGTCAAGGGAAAGGAGAGAAGCTGTAGATCAGCAAAAATGTGCTTACGTAATACTTGAATAGCCACAAAAGATACTTAGTTTCATTTCAAGGTTACTATCTTCGCAAATATATCCTTCAAATAATTTTTATTAAGTTGAAAGTACCTATTAGCATCCTGAAGGTTAATATTGTTTTTATACGCAATTTAATTTTAATTTATACTAACATGAATATTTAATACACTCATTATTTTTTAGATAACTCTATAAGAAATTTCGTGCAAACAAAGTCAAAATTAATGAATGCATTGCATGACAAATAGTGCTATTCATAAATATAAAATTAAAATTTGTGTTTAAGAAACGTAATGTGCGCTACACAATTTCTTAACTTTCCGATACACAATAAAACATTTTTTATATCAATCACAAAAATAAAATAATTACAAAAACTGTGTAAAAATTGAAAAACAGCTTTAAGAAAAATAAATAAACTGTTAATAATGGTGATGGAAGATTTTAGTGTGCCTACACTGAAAATTTGTGAATTTAAAGAAAAATACAGATTTAGTTACTTTTGAACGCTGTAGTTAAAAAAATGAAAATCTTCATTTCAAATTTGTGAGTCCAAGTTTGTTGTCACTGAAAATGTCTCAAAGAAGTGGATAATATAATCTTAACTAATGAACACGGAAATTTGTATGTCACTTTATATAACTGATAATTATGAAATAGTTAACTCTAAAGACAGAAATGGTTAGTATATTTCACTGAAAATGTCTTTAAAAGGTGGAATATGTAAACTCAAAAATAAAAAACTTTCTACTTTACTATCGCTGTTAGTTGTGGAATAGTTAAATTCAAAATCGGAAATTTTTAGTATAGGTCTCTAAAAATGTCTGTAAGAAGTGGAAAATGCAAACTTAAAAATAAAGAATGTTCAACTTTACTATCACTGCTAGTTGTAGAATACCCTATTAAAAGAAGAAGAAAAAACAGTATATGTAATTTTTTTAAAACGCGCGAATCTTATTTCCAAAATGGTTAGAGTGGTCTATGTTTTTTAATACATAGTCTATAGTTTAGCTACAATGTTAGAAACTATAAATTTCAACAATAATAAACACTTTCTTTCATTTATATATTTAAATTTTATAATCAAATTACGGAAAATAAAAACGTGCCAGAAGATCAGCCTGAGAAAAGAAAGCATCGAAATAAAGCATGACCGTGAAAAAGTATTAAATGAATTTAACAATCGAATCTATTTGGGTCCAGAACTAAACGTAATTTAAGATTTATTCGAATGTTATTAGACATTTTTAAAATTAATAAATATACAATGATTAATTCTGAATTGACAGAAAGGTACACTTAATTTTTTATATTTTATGATATCTTCTATAATAAGATTATTCTATAAGATTGATCAATAAACTATGGTACCGTTTGAGATTAATTTCGTGATAAGCTAAAAATATTTAAAGAAAATGATAAAGGTTTTCATTATAATTCAATATTTTTATAAATCACAAGTGAAATTATTATTATTTATGTATAACTATTATATAAAATAGCATTAAGTGCAATTATTGGAATGTAGAATATTTTTATTCTAATCATTTGATAAAGCACTGTGTAATCGTGAAAAGTTCTTTTTCGTATATTTCAAATTATTCCATGTATATTCAGAAAAGAAAATACACAAGAAAAAGCTCTTAATTACATTAAATTTGGCCTAAACGACCCGAATCGAATCAGTAGTTAAATTTATATAATTATTTAAGTGGAGCTTTTCTTTTACCATATAATCATCCACTCCCTCTTTGAAATTGTATTGATTAAAAACATTTATTCAGACGAGATTGATCAAAATTACAGTTCTGAATGTCACATTACCGTTACCGACGGCTATAGGCCGACAAAACCTTTTCTATAATTAAATTTGCACTGTCGACAGGGATCAAAACCCCTTTTAGATCTGGGTTCTTCATGAATAGCAGCAATCATGCAAATATTTGTTTTATTCATAAAGTAATCACTTTTTCACGGTTTCCAAAAGTAATCCAAGATTTTTTGAAAAATAATAAAACTAACTATGCAAAATGTGCATATTGATTTTAAAAATATGCTTATTTTCATCAAAAAGTGGAATATTTTAAAATTGGATTCAGAGTATTGTATGACCGATAAAAAAGATTAGATTTTCAACATGGTTGATTATAAATATATGTGTGTGATAATTCAAGGATGATTATTTCCATCAAAAGAATGAAATATTCTAAAATTCAGTTTGAATTGAATCCCATTATAGTGCGAATTAGTTCTTAAAAGATTAGGTTTTGCCGTAATATAGTTCAATTTGGAATATTACAAACATGCATTATAATTTAAAGATGCTTATTTTTGGTCAAATTAAGTATGAGTTGAATCACAGTATTGTGTTATCAATTTTAAAAGGATTACAGAGTTATGGTTCAACTAGGAATGTAACGCAACTTTGCACGAAGTTATGGTCCAGTATTCAAATTTCCTAATTATTCAAATTTTCTAATTTAAGTTTAATTATTAGAGTATTAAGCATTAAGTAAAAAACTGTTGTCGCCTTCATGTGTGCTAAGTTTAAAAGTTAATAAAAGTATTTTTGCATTAAGCAGTTTTTCGTTGGTCAGATAAATCCGTATTATAAACTTATGCAACAGTGCTTTAAATATTAATATTTTTTTACAAAAAGCTTTAATTAATTTAGTGTTATCGTTAAATATATGCGCAGAAATTTTGCAAAGCAATTATTTTTTAGAATAAAATTTTCATAACATGAAACAACTAAATTGCAAAAAACATACCATATTTTACTTTAACGATATTTAACTCATTTTTTAACTGAATTTATCATATTTTAACTGAAATTTAATTTACTGTTGTTTTAACTTCTGTTCAATGCTATTCAGAATACACAATAATTTAAATCATAGTCTTATAATCATTTGAAATAAATAAGCAATTTTTATGGTATAAGGATTGAACTATGAATATCATTAAAAAGAACACGAACCAAAAAGATAATCTTTAATAGCTTTTCAGAATATAGCGTGCATAAAAAATGTAATTCAAAATTTATCTTGAAATAAATATTTAATGCCTAGAAGGTATAACTATATTTTAACAGCTTTTTATCAAGCAGTTTAATCGAAAATTATTAGTTAATGATACATCTGAAAAAGTCATTATAAGCGACTTACAAATAATTCTGTAGTAAATACTAATATTTCAAAGTAGAAATTTTCTAATAATTCAGAGGTAAATAATTCAGTAATATTTTAGAAATTGGAAATTGCATGAATTTTTTATTAAAAACAATATAATACTTTTTTACAATCAAATAACTTAAGGAACTAAGGCTGTTAATAACAAACAATCCTTAGAACTTCTAAAATTCATTTTTTATTGAACTTATTAAATAAAAGAATATTTCTTAATCCATAAATTTGCTGCTCTTCTATAGAAACAAACTGAAATTTTGGCTGAAAATTACAATTTATATTATGTGGAAAAAAGTTTAGAAACACTTTGCAACAAAATGTATGAAATTTAGCTTTATATTTTTTTTTACTAAAATGTATAAGACGTTAATGAAAGTCTGTGGAATATTAATTTATGTTTAAGTTTATGAAAGCCTTTGAAAAATGGTTCTATAATGAATTTTTATTGTGATTTTGTCATTGAAAGAACATTAGAACTGGATGAGATTTTACAGCGAGGAAGATTTGAACTGGCTTTTTTAACAGCTTTTAAGTTGATGAAATGTTTTCTCTTCGATCTGAGGTGGCTTGCGGTTATTGGGTTAACGTACATTTGTTTTGATCTATAATATAAAAAAGAGTCTTTGATATGAGGTATGTTATGGCATTTAAGATGACAAACAGCTGATGCTTTGATCTACTGAAAATTACATCTAATCTGTTATATGCCGAACATTATCCCTTTGGCGCAGATTGTTTATTAAACATATTTTTCAAACTTATTCAGTAACTGTATTAATTTAGATCACACAAAGTGAAAAAATATTATATTTAGTATTTTAATCTTATGGTTATGAAATGCAGCATAAAACACTGGTGTCTTTTTCTGTGTTAAAGGTTCACTGTGTTAAAGGTTCACATTGTGTTAAAGGTTCACATTGTGTTAAAGGTACACGGTTCACTTCCAAACAAAACTTTTTCCAATTTGCAATTTTTTAGATCTAAGAAAAACAGTTATTCACCATTAAAATTTCTTTAATTCACAAAATCAACTATTGATAAATTTTTTAAATAAGAAGGAATTTTTCCCCAACTACATTTCCATATTTTAGTACAAATATAATCAAGAAAATGTAACACATCTTTTTAGTAACTACTTTTTTAAATGTAGATTTTCTTTTAGATTTTTAGTAACTAATTTTTTAGATTGGCCCATCTGCGGTAAATGCAAGTGTTTCGAAAATGCATCAAAAAAGTTCAAACACTATTCTTGACTCTGAAGTTGTGATTTTACAGAACTGTTGCATTGCATGCGGATTATTGAAATCAAAATCAAGATTTATCACAACTTTTTCAGCAATATTTGTAATTTCATTTCACATTGGATACATAGATTCAATTATAATGTTAACCATACACACAATAGCGGATAGATACGATGTTAGAGTAGGCTGCGTTCTGTCAGTAGCCTGCGTATTTCAACTGTTAACTTGGCATGCAATGCGTGCAAAAAGGATGAATATAATCCAAATCTTGAAGTACATTAAAAAGCTAAATAAAATGAAGAAATGGGATGTAGAACTAAGTAAAAAACGAAAAGTCATAATTTATTCTACTATATTATCTTCATATGTATATTACGTAATGACTTGTTTCACGAGTAGTAATGGATTTATTGAAGAATACATTCAGTATTTAATGTATGGTTTTAAAATCGAAAATCAATCTTGGCGAACATTCTTGTATTTTATTAAACTATTTATTGTATACTGTGTAACGTTCTGTTTTAACAATGTCATGCTGATCCTGTATATAACATGTTGCCATCTCATTTCTACATATCTTTCACAGTATTTACAGGACATGGAGACCGCGTTTGCAACATCGACATTCATTTTACGCCAAGAAGAATTTACTAGACAGTATATTTTGCTGCTGAATGTTATACAACTGATTCGCAAAACTTTCTTTTTGAGTTCATTTTATCAGTGTTTCTCTCAAATATTTGTTAACCTTTCCGGAATAGCTGTTTTTTTAGCCGGATCTCATTCAATAATATCAGAAAACAATGTAAACTCACAGCTAATAAGGGAATATGTATTGTATACAATAGTTAACACTTCGTCTTTGTTTGCAATTTTTTATAGCGCAGGAGAGATACCGATAGTGATGAGGAAGATGAAAGAATCGTTTTACGTGGAGTATGCTAAAATGTCTGTTTCGCGCGCAGGTGAACTCAAGAAATTAAAACTTTCTGCATTGAAGGAAATAATAGATTTGCCAGAAGTTGTGCTCACGGGATATGACGTACTCGTTTTCACAAAAGCAAATTATTTTTCCCTGTTGGGAGCTTTTGTTACTTTCGGACTTATGTTTGTTACAATCGAACGGCAATACTTGTAAAATTCCGAGCACAATTACAAAAAATCGATACTGATTCCTTTCAAGAAATAAGAACTTGCCATACAATTATTGAAGCTAGGAATGCTTAATTAGGCATATTAAGGCACACTTTTTTCATTTCTGCAGTGCATTGCCCCTTAGTGTTATTTCTAAAAAGATACTTTACAAGTTCCTTAAAACTCCACTAGATGGCAGCACTTTCTATAAAAGTAATCTTTTTGCCAATACAGAAATTGTGGCGTTTTTCTTAAGCAAAAACGCTCTTGAAAATGCTCTGAAATGAACTTCATTCCGTTAATTATAGTAGTAGTAGTTAATTTACGTCACACTAGAGCTGCACAATGGGCTATTGGCGACGGTCTGGGAAACACCCCTGAGGATGATCCGAAGACAAGCCATCACAATTTTGATCCTCTGCAGAAGGGATGGCACCCCTGCTTCGGTAGCCCAACGACCTGCACGCGAAGTCGAGCACTTTACGGTAGAACAGTTTAACGAGGACCCATACCGCACACCCTCGGTCCCTACGCAGATTGATCCAAGTGGTCATCCACCCGCACACTGACCGCAGCCAGTGATGCTTGACTTCGGTGATCTGCTGGGAACCGTGTCTTAACGATCGGCACCCACTGCGGGACCCGTTAATTATAGAAACTTTGTCCTAAAAAGTGTGTGAGGGAGTGAATGAATGAATGAAATAAAAATAAATATTTATAAAAACAACAACTTGATGAATTAGGAAGGAGATAGGCGGGATTAAAAGCACGAGAAGAATGATGGGTGAGATAAAAATGATCGAATTTTATCCAGCAATCAGCCATGTTTTGATACTTTTAATCCTATATTTCTTAAGAGCTATTAAACAGTTTTGCACAAGTTTTTTTACTACGTTAAAAATAAATTTGCGACATTTATTGACATTTGTATTGTCTATATTTATTGACTACATTTTTAAGATGATTAAGAAAATATATGTTTTAAGAATGGTGATTACGTACCACATCTGTTTATGATCAATATATATAGAGAAGAATTTGATAAAAAAATAAGAAAATTTAGGTCATTTAAAAAGCCTATGAGGAATAGTGACATACCAACTTTCTATTTAATTTATTTGATTTCTTTTTAAATTAAAATAATTTTAAACAAGCAATTGAACTGTTATTAAAATGCTTTTAGTACTTTTTCACTTGAATTTTAAACGCAACCGCGGTCGGTCAAGCAAAGAAACGGCAATATATTTGTTATATGCCACGGAATATACAACTGATACAAAATATCAAAGTAACTTGCATTTTGTAGCGTTGAGAGTTAAACTATTATGAGGTATAACTATTGTATTTTAACTAAAGTATTGGTTTCAACATTTTATCTCTACACCGCATGCTGGAATAAAAATTTATTATAATTTACTGTAGAAAAATAATAATAATATAAATGTGTTATAGAAAAATTGCCCAGTTTCGGTGATATGTAATATATAAACACTGAGTAATTATACCAATGTGATGTACGAACATTATGATGTATGAACATTATGTTAAGGTGATGATTCTCGAATGATTATTAGCAATGAAACGTATAATTACTGGGTTTTGCTTTATGTAAAGACTAATGTATAAACAATGTATAAACACTAATATCTAAGCACTGATGTAGAAGCAATGTATACTGATGTATAAACAATTTTTAAACATTAATATCGAAACATTAATGTATAAACATTGTACACTAATATATAAACACTAATGCACAAACACTGCATCGCATCTGTAAGCGTTATTAAAAAAGCAAGAAAGTTGAATTAATCTATCATCAAGTTCGTATAACACAATTAGAAGACTTTCCTCATTCGCTCTCATTATCAGTAATTTTAATTTCTACAGCATATTAATGCTTTAGAATGAACTAGTAATGCATTACATTAGTGTTGATGAATTATAATTAGTAGATATTAATGAATTTATAATGCCTTGCATTTCTAATGCATATTGCTACAAAATTTACATCGTTAAAACATTTTTCAATATTACACTGTTGCAAGTAACATGTAAATATTAAATAAACTATTAAAAACTATATTTTCTTCTTTTACGCCTTTATATTTTAAAATAGTTTTTTCTTGATAATATTAATATGGTATAGATAGCTTATTGATTTTTTTTGTTTGCTTTCAATAAAAATAAACCCCAAAATTTTGTAGTTTTCTTTCTTTACTATACCCCATAAATTTTTAATAGGGTTAAAATTTGATGAGTAAGCAGACCCATGGTAGCACTGTAATTTTGCGTTACTCTAGCCAGATTTTAGTTGATTTTGATGTATTAGATGAAGCTAAATTTTGCTGAAAAATTCCTTTTTCTTTTCATTTCCGAACCAAATATCGTTTTAGTGATTCGGTTATATGACGTGAACGGCTCATTTTAAAACATATTCCAAACATAAAATTCACAAAAAAGTCCCTTTAAAATAATAGTCTGCAATAAATCTAAAATTCTCATGAGTCACTCCTAAAACTATTAAAATAAATATTATTGTATTATATTCTAATAGTTTAGACCAATTAAAAAGATTATTCAAATGTTTTGAGATTTATTAATAATATTTTTAAATTATTATTATTTTTTTAACTAAGCAAATTTTAAGTTTGTGTCTCAATTTGATTGAAAATAAATTTCTAAGAATATAGCGTTTGTATACATGCATTATAATAACATAATATTTAAAAATATAGTATTTTCTTATACTGTATCGAATGAGAAAAATGAGTCATTCTAATATTTTGAATCAGAGTTTCAGACAGAGGAAAAATTTTTTATTTCGATTATTTTATTATTACAGACTATAGCTTCTCTTTTAGCTCATTTCTAATCTTTTTCTTATCAAAAGGACTATTGTATATGGAAAAAAATATTGGTAATCAAAAATTGAAATTAGATTTGGCGTGAGGATAAAATAGTTTTTTAAAGCTTTCTATTTTTAATTTTTTTTTATTACTGATTATGAATAAAGAAATATGGATATGCTCAGTTTTATATGATCGGCATTGAAGCATTTATAACTTTCAAAAAGAATTTATGTTTATTATTTTAAATAAAATTTCCGAACGCTTAGAAACTCAAAATGATTCCATAATATAAAACTGAGTCAGTAATAATTCCTAATTTAGTGCTGCCATCTCTTAGTGCAATCAATAACAAAATTCTACAAAATCTTGAAGTTATAATTCCTAGATGGCAACACTGTATAAATTATAAAAAATACTTTCCACAAAAATATTGCTAGCAGATTTAAACTTTTAATATTAGGTCATAATTGAAAGTGATTTAATGGAAAATCGATCTATCAAATGGTATGTGATATGCAAAGTAAATTTTATTTGTACAACCGTTGATGGAGAAGAGGAAACTACTACTGGTCATTTCCATGAGATGTTTACAGCAACCATAGATATAAAGGCCCTATATTAGTCCCAGACCCCATATGGAGATGTTTACAGCAGCATATAATCCTTAGAGAGCAAGCAGTTACCTACCTCTTCCAAACAATAAAGCAACCGAAAAAGCAGTAGTATTAAATATTCACAATGAAAAAGTGTTTCAAAGTTTTTAACAAAATTTTCAATTTATCAGAAAATATTTTTATTATTGAGGAAAACTTTCTAATATTTCAGAAAATGTTTTATTTTTATAAAAGAAATCTAATTTTTAAGAAAATATTTATGTTTTTGCAAAAAAATTTTCTCTTTTAGGTAAATATTTTTTTGTTTTCTGAAAAATCGGCTAGTTTGTAAAAATATTTCTAACTTTTTAACAAAATGTTTTAGTTTTTCAGAAAATATTTTTATTATTGAGGGAAACTCTCTAATATTTCAGAAAATATTTTTATTCTAATATCTTTTATGAAAATATTCATGTTTTTGCAAAAAATTTTCTCTTTTAAGAAATTTATTTTTCAGTTTTTCAAAAAATAATTTATAAGAATATTTTTTTAGTTTTTCAAAAAAAATTTTTTTTTTTATATTTTTGTAATAATTTTCTAGTTTTTCAGAAAATTCTATACTTCTGAAACTTTTTGTATTAATTATTAAAGGGTTTAATTTTTTCTTTATAATATAAACTTTTTCACCTGTGAAAATGATCAATAAAGACAAAATATATTTTAATAAAATAAATAACATTTTATTCAAAGTTTTCACCAAGCACTTCTACGAGCATACATCATAGGTTTCTTAACAATTTTATTTTTACTATAAAATTTTTTTATCTACATTTAAATGCGCTGGTAATAGAATTTTCTGAGAAATAGTTGTATTCCCTTCCCACGTTCTATAATAAGTATGAAGCACTATGTTATACTTTATATTATGACTAATTGATAAAACGTGGACTAACCCCAAACGTCCCGGACAGAAAAATATCGTTGGAAAATTTTGTGAGAAAATAGATAACATATGACTCTACCAAGTTCTGTAATCAGTATCCGTTTAAGTCTGTAGATAATTTCTGAATTTATCTCTTAATTTGAAAATAAAGTAAGTTATTTGCATTATTATAATATTAAATAATAATAAAATGACTATGTTTTGAATATAAATGAATTTATTGCAGCAAAAATTCCCTTTATGTGTTTCTTAGATGTAAATTAATTCATTTGTAATTTTAAGGAAATTTAATATATAATTGATAATATAATGTAAATATGTCGTTATTCATTTTCTAATAGAAAATAAAATTAATTCAAATATTTTATCATGAGATTAAAAAATAAGTACTTTTATATTTTAATATAATAATTAAATTATATTAGTTGATAAAATTATAAGTTTAAAGATGAAGCAAGTTTATTAATGTATTTATTTTAATAAAAATATGATTGAATAAACACCGTAGATATATTCGTTTTTAATTAGATTATAATTTTTTTCATAAATGATTTTATAGAAATTTAATAAAGTTTATATTTCTTAAATATCTATACTAATGCGTGTTGGAGCTCTTGCAAAATGTTAAAACTAAAAATTAGGTGAAACCAAAGGCATCTGTCCAGTTTTCAACTAACAACCATTCATTGCTCATATCATAGTCATTTTTTCCTCATTACTGTGATTGCGTAATAGATTAATTCATAGAATTATTAATTTCGTAACAGTTTCCTTCATTAATATCGAAATAAATATTAAAAGAATGCTGGAAATTAAAATTGTCTTGGGATTCCGAGTTGCCATCTTGGATGATTAAGACATTTATTAAGTGGAAAGATCAACTCAAAATTTTAAATGATATTTCTATCTCTCTCGTTAAAAGACGACTTGGAGAATTTCAAATTTCCTATTGTGTTACCAAGTGATCATCCAATAGTTGAAAATCTTGTTCACTGGAGACATTGTTGAAATCTTGGTCATGCAGGTGTTCAAATTGTAATGACCCAACTCATATAAGAGTTCTGGATTCTGAAGTTCAGAAAGACTGTTCGCAAAGTTATCAGAAAGTGCATAGTTTGCAAAGGATTTGCCTCACGACCAATCGCAACTCCAACAGCTCCATTGCCTGTTTACCGTCTAAGAGCAGCTGGGCTATTCCATGGTAACTTACGTTACATTCACAGAAATTTTATTGCACTGACAACTTAGAAGCATACAAATAATACTAATACACAATCTAAAATAAAGTGATTTCTTAAAATTACAATCAAAACCAAAAGGAACCTAATTAGAATAATTAATATTTTTCCATTTAAGCAGTGTAAAAACCTAAAACTAGTGTGGTAACTTACGTTACTGAAAAAGGAATGGCATAAATTTGCAATATGCTTGAAGGCAAAATTCTGTTCTCATACAAATGTTAATTGATTAAGATTATATGTATCATTTTACTGACATGTTTAAATATTTATTATGCCTAGATTTAAGATTTTATTTCAAAAGTTCAATTAAATATAATTTTTTAAATGGGTAACTTACGTTACAGTAACTTACGTTACGAAATTCCCTTTGCATCAAACTTTTACTCCAGTAATGTACAAATGCAAATTAACATATTTAAACAGTATAGTGCAAGGGAGAAAAAGTGTACATGAAGTAAACTCAAAAAACTTTTGATTTACACACTTGATTCAGACATTACTATGCACACTTATAATGTCCTCTGTTATTAACTAGTATAGGGGCTCAATTCTTTTCACCATGCTTTTTTTCTGGTAGAATATTTCATCTCTTTTTCCTCGTCATTTCCAATAGATTCCCACAGCAGCCATTACATTGACTTTAAATTCTTGCTCTTCAACAGACATTACCACACCTGGATATAATATTTCCTCCTATCTAACCATATACCAATCTCCAGCTTTTATTTTGGATTCATCATTTTGTTTTACAACATCTTTCACTTAAAAAGCCCTTCTGGTATACCTTCTTGAAATTTTAAGTGATGGATCTGCTTAATATTTTTAATCTGTGGAGCTTTTGAGAATAGACTAGACAGATTAACTTTTTCTGACGCTTCTTAATATCTTCTGGTGTGATTTCTACCATATTTATTTTTGTTCAATGCTCTTGTGTTGCTGCCCCAAACTCAGAGGCATTGATGACAATATGTTTTCTTTTCTATACGACATTTTTTACACTTCCTTTAATAGATCCACCTGTCCCATCAACAGGACTCTTGCCGTGTGGCAAGGCAAAATAATTCCACATCAATATTTTTCCATGATGAATCTCAAAAACAGGTAAGACCGGAGTTATATATAGATTCTTGAACTGACTCCTTGGCCCATCTGACCAGATGTGAACATTTTTGATATCCACCGGCACACATTCTCCAGACCAGCACTCATCTGTTTTTTCTGAACATAAAAATAATTTTCTGAAGTATTGCGTAAGATGGAACATTATGGAATTTTCTGAAGGCTTCAGTAGGGGAGAGTGGGGTCAATTGTAACATTTTTTACTTAACTATTTTTAACTAACAAAAAATCCAATTGTTATCAGTATTAATTGACAGACGAGTAAAGTAGACTATTCTCTACTAGAAAAAAAAATAAATACCTTATTTTAAATTTTATTATATTAGTAATTAACAATTTTCGACAGTCGTGCACTTGTTACAATTGTCCCCACTTACGGGGTCAATTGTAACAGTTCATAAATTCAACTAAAACATAGTTAATTATACATATTATCATAGTTGTGATATATTTTTTTATTGATCAAAATAGTAGTGATATTTTAGGAGTAAAAATAATAATGAGCAGAGACCTAAAGGGTTAAACTTTTAACTTTAAGGGGTTAAAAATTTTAATTTATGCTGTGAAAGGTGACAAATAAAATAATGCACATGCAACATAATATAAATGATATAGGAAACTATTGGTGGTTCTTAAAGAGTTAAGTAATTGTTTGTAAGCATAAGATTATTTATTTTCAGCTGTTACAATCGTCCCTTTACTTATTGTTACAATTGTCCCCAAGACGCCATTTCAGCTTCATTTGTTAAAAACAATGCTAGTTAATTAACTAAACTAATCTTTTTTTTCTGAAATGTTAATTAAGGTGTTCACTTACATATTCGGTTAATAATTTTTATTTATTTAAACAAAATTACTTTGTTGCAATATAATATTCTAATACCAAAAAAAATTACTTGCGTAGCGTGAAAATATCTTTTGTGATGTAACTCTTTCAAAAGTACCTAGAAATGGTTGCCAGCAGGGGTGTACATGTAGATTTATTAAATACACCTTGTGCGCCCCCTAAGAACCAAATCTTAAGCCCGACACTCGAAATTTTTGCTCTGTTACAATCGTACCCTGTTACAATTGACCCCACTCTCCCCTAGCTCATCCGAAGTTTTCGTGATACTTACAAAGACAAACATTTCCAGGAGGTTTGTTACTAAGCAAGACATGCTTTGGACGTAGCTCAAAGGACTTAGTTTTCCAATTTTGCATTCTGGATTTTTTTCCATAAAAATTTGGTACATTTCTCGAACTGAATGAAGAAGATAACGTGCTTGTACTTTCTTCTTGCCAGTAGAGAGATTGCTTGTAGAGAGATTTCGTCCAACTTTGAAAACATATGAATGCCAACATCCAATAAAATGACTTAATGCAAAGATTTTCAATAAAATTAATATCCTAAGGCAGTGTTTATTTATTTAAACTTTGTTATTGTAACTGGATACATCTTATTTAGTTTATATGCCAATTTTCAAAAGAAATGAACTCATTTCACATTGGTAACTAACATTACATGCAAGTCAGTAACTTACGTTGCATATATTGAATAGTGCACAAAACAGTAAATAAATAATATTTGAAAAAAAAAACTATTGCTACTTATTTAGTGCTAGCCTCTAAGAAAGAAAAATAATATTCTTACTTTTGTATCACATGTTTTTTTTTTTACACATAAAAACTTTTCCTAGTTTTTGGTAACTTACGTTACATGCATTAATGTTTAGTTGAAATTTATATAATTAAGTGAATTTAGTAACAAAAAGTTATTTTAACATTGCACAATATTTCTACTAAGTGTAATAAACAATATTTATTCTTTGGAACATTTTGAAAGGAAGATAATGTTAAGTTACTGATTTTAAGAATCTGACCATGTTCTTCACCCAAATCAGAACAAGCAAATGCCAATGTTCAATGGGCTACCAACACTAAAAAACTGAATTCTCAAAAAATTTTTTTTATAAATTATCAAACTTCAAACCTTTCTAATTCAGAAAAAATCCAAAATAATAACATTATTCTTATTTGAATTTTCCGATGCTTTTCCCCTTTTTCATGGAATCGCCCAGCTTCTGTATTTGAAATTACAGGAATAGACTTTACAGGGCCTCTCTATCTGAAAGAAAATCAGAAGTCGTGGATTGTCATCTATACTTGTGCTGTGTTTAGAGCAATTCATTTGGAACTAACTACTTCACTGTCCAATGAAAATTTTCTACAGACTTTTCGAAGATATGTGGCTCGTAGAGGAAGACCAGCTATCGTTTACTCGGACAACGGGACAAACTTGGTTGGAGCGAACAATCTTCTTAAAAAGATAAATTGGATGGAGTGGCTAAAAATAGTGCAGTGAATAAGATTAACTGGAAGTTTATCCCTCCATCTGCACCTTGGTGGGGTGGCTTTTGGGAACGCTTGATTGGAATTCTCAAGCGAATACTTCGCAAAGTTTTAGGTCGGACGTCTCTCAACTTCGAGCAATTAAATACTGTCTTATGTGATTGTGAAAGTATCATCAATGGACGACCTCTCACATACGCCAGTGAAGATATAAGTGATCTAGTGCCTCTTACTCCTAGTATGTTCCTTCAAGAGTTCAAAAAAATTGGAGTACCAGACCTGGATCAATTGGGCAGTAAATCTTTGAATAAAAGGTTTGCCTACCGTCAAAGATTGAGACAAGATTTCGTTCAAAAAGACGTTTTCGTTCTGAATATTTGGGACAGCTAAGACAATTCGATAAAAAAATGCGAAGTTCTTCACCTATCAAAATAGGCGATGTTATGCTGATATCCAGTGACAACGCGAAGAGACTGGATTGGCCTTTAGGGAAAATCATCGAAGTGTTCACGTCACGAGATGGAAACATCAGACTCGTAAAGTTAAAGACAAAAGGTGGTGAAGTTCTACGATCAACATCCCTGTGATGTTGCTACATCACACGTGCGTTGTTTTTCTACTCCTCAATAGTTTTTTCAGTTTTCGTTCTTTTTAACCGCAATAGCCTTTTACTTCATTTAACTTGTTTGACTCTTTTTTCGTATCGATTAACCCTACCCTAACTTTAACCGTATATCGTTTTATCGCTTTTCCGCGTGCCTTCTTGGCGGCAGTCGAGGAAGCCACCGTGAGAGAGAAGCATTGCTCTCATTTTTATGATAGCTTCAAGGCTCTTGCCTTTCTGCTCAACATTTGTCCCTTTTTACAAGAAATAACTATGGAGATTCATTTCATTAAGTCAAAAATTTAACAAAAATAATTTCAAGACACTATCACGTTCCATTAAGATAAAACAATGAAGTTTGACACGTGTTCCTGATGTTCTACTGTCCAAGTGTGCATGCGGCACGACTCAGATAATTTGTTGATGAACTGGAATCCATCTTCATTCAAAATGAAAATTATCCTTTTTGTCTAAGAAGTGAGTTTTTCCCCACGAGATCCCGTATGTGTTAACACCACCTGTCCGGAGCCACCAGCATCTAAGAATCAGTCATGAGAAGAAGAAATAAAGTTCCTTAAAATTTCCTAAAAGAACTCTTAAATGTTTCAAATCCAAGTAGCACCATTAGACCACACGATCCTGGAGATCCTTCTGGAACGAAGGATCAGGTAATTGATTTGAACAACATTTCACTATTACGATCACTCTTTTATGTTTTTATTTATTTCATTCAATATATATATTTAAAATCATAACGATATAACAATCCCCAGATAGCAACAAAAACCTTTTCATGTAAACCTAAAAAAGGTTTTTACACGGTTTACGTGTAAACCTTGTAACCTTAAAACGAGGTCTGCGACAATCTGCTCTATTCTACGCACATTACCCTAACCCAAAACCTTGGAAAACAACCTTAAAACGAGATTGTCTTAGGGTTCTCAAGCGGAAAAAAAACCTTGAATAAAGCTAGTTCTAAGATGAAAATCATCTTAAATCTGCATAATTATAAGGTAACCGTTTGCAGCGTCTCCTATGCTCAGCTAAAATCTACCTTGTCATAAGATTTTCATTGACAATGCAATTTAATGCTGTTGCTAGTGTACGTCAGCTAAAACGTCATTCTGAACGTCATGTCATCTCTCCCACGATTGTATGACGGCGCGTTTCATTATTTGTTTTATATTTTACTTCTTATAGCTTCCCAATCCGAGGAAAATTCTCCTTTCCTTGCTTGATTATTTTGGGGAAAATAGTCATTTTTTCATCAGCCTGACTGACTTTGCTGTAAGAACTTAGTGATTTACAAGTTAAAATATCGTTTAATATGGATTTTTTTTATTTAACGATTTGATTAATGAAAACACAAAATAAATAGAACATATGTAATACTCAAAGAGGGTCTGCATATTTTCTTCTTTCTAATTCAGAAATTTATGCTGTGTGAGAAATTTTGATGAGTGCAAAAGTGTTCAATTTTTTGTATATCAAAGACAATTAACATGAAATATCTTCTTTTGTCAAAATAAATAAAATGCAACTGATTAATTATCTCTTACTTAATATGCATGATATGATAAATGTAGGAAATTTAATGATAACAAAATATTAGAAAAAAAATCGTTTAATGAATGTAGAAATTCCAAACATATTTTTTTAATGCACAACAATAAATAAATATTATGATTATCATAACAAGTAGTATATGACAAGTGCATTACTACAAATCAGATACGTCATAATTATATTAGGTATTTTGTTAATATATAAAAATATTATCTGTATAATAACCATTAGTGAATAATACAAAACAGATTTACCTTAATTAAATCAACTATTTCGTGAATACATAAACAAATGATATTGTAGGTATAATAACCACCAGTGAATACGTAACATATTTATCTTGAACGAATTAGCGAAACAATCTTCATTCAAATAAATCACTTCCTCGTCGGATATGCTCCTTTCTCTGAAAAATAAGAGGAAATTTTTGTGTGCTTACTTGCGTATATTGAATGAAATTTTATGCATATACACATGAATTGTATGTACGTACATATTGTACGTACATGAATACATGCGTACATTATATGTATACAGGTGCATACACACGCAGTATATAATTATATATTTGTGGTTACTTTAAATATCATTGTATGAATATTGTTATTAGATAGTACATGCACACGTGAGTACATTGCATGTCATATGGACGTAGAATGAATAAATTACTTGTTGAAAACAAAAAGCAGACCACTCTGAATATTTTTTGATCTAATGATCGGTTGTTTTTGTTGGTCTATGTGCACTAATGATGAACAATGGGCTATCGGTGTAGAGTTGGGAAACATTCCTGAGGATGATCCGAAGACATGTCAATACAATTTTGATCCTCTGCAGAGGGATTAGATACAAGGCAATTTTAGATACAAACTTTAAATGTAAAAAACTTTCTAAATAAGATTTAAATAAAACACAATCCCTTCGCCTGAGTGATTTTGTAAAGAATTCTAAACATTTGAATTTTACAAGTTAGGTGAAAAGTAAATATCTTACAATAGTTGTAGGCAGGGCCGGATTAACCTATAGGCACACCAGGCACGTGCCTAGGGCCTACGAAATTCAGGGGCCTACGAAAAACTTGGGAGAAGAAAATTTGTTGACAAAAATAATTTAGCTTTAAAAACAACAAGTGTATTTTGCACAAAATTATGAAGATACAAATAAAAATATAATATTTTTCGGTAATAAATTATTTTGCAGAATCTTATGATCTAATATATTACTTTTTTGCGATTTTTGGATTCAACGAAATCTTGTATTATGCTGTCGAATTCCAAACTACGCAAAATGTCGTATTCAATAGACATAAGTGCGAGCGATGCCAAACGATCTTGATTCATTGTTGAACGCAAATGATTTTTTATCAATTTTAATCTGGAGAAAGATCTTTCTCCTTCTGCATTTGATCCAGGAATCGACAAATATATTCTTAAAGCAATGTGAACGTTAGGAAAAGTATTCACAAGTTTAGCTTTAATTTGAGCCTTCAACATTTCTTGTGCAGATTTATGCTCATACAAATTTGAAAATAGTAAAAATTCATCTACAAAGTTTTTCTCTAAATCGGATGAGTAAATTTTCACCAAATTTTGCGCTTTTAGTTTAATCTCAGATTCTGACAAAATTTCGATAAACAAATTTGTAAAATAAAATCCATATTAATAAAAATGTAAAAAAAAAAAATATGCAAGAAAATTATAGCATATATTTTGAAAAGAGGGGAGGAGTGCGGGAAGGAGGGGAGGGCCCAAAAACGGCTATGCCTAGGGCCTACGAAAGGTATAATCCGGCTCTGGTTGTAGGGAATTAAAGAAATTCTAAATTAAATCAACATTAAAACAATGAGTGCAAAAAGTTTACAATTCATTTAAAAGTTCACCGGAAATTTCCCGAGATATGGTGAGATGCGCACAAAATAAAGTTAACTAGAGGTTCTAACATTACATCGCTTTCCTGATCAAACTATTGGGGCAATGTTTCCAGATTGTGGCTACCGCTATATATTGGGGATCAAAAATCCGCTGAAAAAAAAGTTTCTCAAAGTAAGTGAGTGTCTGATTTCCAAACTTAAAATATATTGTAATTAATTGGCATATTTGAGGTCACCCTCCCCTGAGGGGGTTTACCTTCTTTAGGTAAATACAGGGAGTCACGCCCCGGGGTACCCTAGTGATCTGTCCTCCCTTCCGCTTCTTCTCCCTTTTCTCCTACTTTCTCCTTTCTCTTCCCCCTTGTCGTGGTTGCCGAATTCACTGGTAAGGGCTTTTTGTCTGTGTTCGATTACCACCCTGTTGTATCGAATCCAGATGGGAAGAGACCACCCACGTGTTCGCCGTGCGTGGAGACCCGTGTCCCTGGAAAAGGGGATCCTGGCAGTTGAGGGGCATCTTGGTACCCCAATACACTGCTTTGGCCCCTGCTTCAGGTAAACGGGAGGTGCATATTGGCCTGTATGTATCAATCGGCTGGTCACAAATGTCATCTGTTGGCTAGGGTCAAGTCTGGGGTCACTTACTGGGCACCTCGTTAAGGGTGGAGGCTGCTTCAGGGGTGACTCACGGACGTATTGCTATTAGTCAGCATCGATGTTCAAGTAACAGATTGGTCTCAGTACCTATCTATTATTTGCATCCCCTAAGTTGGACTCCGTGGTGGGTGATGTCGCTGATAGTTGAAACTTTTAATATCATCTATGGCTGAAAATAGTAAGGTGTTCAGTTCCGCACATAGCAAAAACAGCGGAACAACTCCTTTACCATGTGATTACGCTCGATTCTATATAATTAAATTGATGAATCCCGAAGTACCAAATACTTCATTTACTAAAGTCTCTCCCTTCTTGATTCACAAGGCCCTAATCTCCGTTTTAGGAGAGGTAACCTCTGTGAAAAAACTACGTTCCGGTGACCTGTTGATACAAATCATATCACAACAGCAAGCCACCTTGTTAGAAACGTGCACAACATTATGCTCATTTGAAGTCAATGTTACACTTCACAAATCACTCAACACCTGTCGAGGTGTTATATCCGATTCAGAATTTATTCATGACTCAGAGGAAATGATAGCAGAAGAACTAAAAGAACAAAATGTCACTGCTGTCCGTAGGATAAGGATTCGCAGGGATGGAAAACTCATCCCTACGAAACACCTTATTCTTACTTTCAATATACCAAAGTTACCATCTTCAATCAAAATGGCTTGGCACAACTGCCCGGTTAGACCTTATGTTCCTAACCCTTTGAGATGTTTTCAATGTCAAAGATTTGGGCATTCAAAAACAGCTTGTCGAGGTCAATCTGTCTGTGCTCGTTGTTCTGGTACCGACCATGATGACAATTCCTGCGAGTTGCCACCCCTATGCATTAACTGCAAGGGTGCGCATGCAGCTTATGCCAGGAGTTGCCCCAAATGGTCCCAGGAAAAAGAGATTCAATCTGTCAAAGTCCTACAAAATTTAAGTTTTGATGAAGCTCGTAGAATAGTCACTGCTCGTACTCCACGTCTGGGTTTGTCCTATTCTGCGGCTGCAAAAACTACTTTTCGTACAGTCAGCACACAAACAGATACCTTTCAATCCTCTATCCCACAGAAAACTAAACAGAAACCATTGTTTGACTTTGCTAAAACAACCAGACCTGCGTCTACCTCTCCTCCACCCTCAAAAGCATTCCGAACTAATTCCTCGGAAAAGCCTCAGCCTGCGTTAAAGCAGCGCCCAAATTTAAAATTTCCACCTAGTGAGAAACCTGGAATCTCACGTAAGAAGAAAAATCCGAAATTTGCCCATCATATAAATCAGGTTTCATCGGACATTCTTGACAGAATGGAAGATGAAGTTACTTTACATCCTTCAGATGATGAATCAATTTTCGATGACCCTCCGATCCATGCTGCTTCCGCATCAAAGAAATAATGTCTATCTCCATTATTTCATGGAATTGTCGAAGCGTGCGCAATAAGAGCTCTGATATCAGAGATATTGTCTCTAAATATCATCCTGCTTGCTTAGCACTTCAAGAAACATTTTTGTCATCATCAGAAAATTTTAATTTACGTAACTACATTTGTTACCGAAACGATAACATTGCTGGTAACCGAACTAATGGTGGTGTTGCTATTTTAATTTCTACACATTTTCCCTCATCCCATTTGTCTCTATCATCTTCATTACAGGCTATTGCCGTTCAACTTCACATAAACATCTCTATTACAATTTGTTCTTTGTACTTACCACCGAATGATCCCATTTCACAAAGTGATTTGAATATTTTAATTAATCAGTTGCCGAAACCTTTTATTTTGATTGGAGATTTCAACGGCCACAACACTCTGTGGGGAAGCCACAACACAAATGCTCGTGGATATCAAATCGAAACAATCATCCTAGATCATAGCCTCTGCCTACTGAATCAAGGTGAGGACACTTATTTTCACGCACCAACTCGTACTTTTCACTGCATTGACCTGGCTTTATGTTCACCTACACTTTTACCATTCTCACAATTTTCAGTTGATGATGATCTTCATAATAGTAACCATTTTCCTATCATAGTTTCATACTCATCTACTTTTAATATTACTCCCAGACCATCTGTTTTTATATATCATCGAGCGGATTGGAACCTTTTCACACAACTTGCTGAAATAACAAATGAAATGGTTTTAAATGACAATATTGAAACTGTTGTTGAAACTGTTACTTCAAGAATCATCAATGCTGCAGAAACCAGCATTCCAAAAACATCAACTTCTCTCCCTAGGCATCGGAAGCCTTGGTGGAATGCTGAATGCTCCGCAGCTCACAAAGAACAACAGAGACTTTGGAATATCTTTCGTAGGTATCCATCGACAGACCACCTCGTAGCCTTTAAACGAGCTCGAGCACTTGCACGCAGGATTCGGCGCCAAAGCCAGAGAGACTCTTGGTCTCGCTATGTTTCATCCATCACATCTACAACATCTACCAGACAAGTCTGGTCGAGGGTCAAGAGAGCAAATGGTATCTACCGTGAATTCCATCTTCCGGTATTTGATAGAAACGGTACCACGTACTCTGACCCTGTAGATGTGAGTAACATCTTGGGTGAAACGTTTGCTACCGTCTCCAGCATTGAAAACTACAGCCCAGTTTTCCAAGCTCACAAACGTGTGACTGAAAGACTTAATCTGCAGTTTGCGACTCGACAGCGGTTTCGGTACAATAGTAATTTTACATTTGAAGAATTACAGAGAGCACTGGCTAGAGCTCCCAATACCAGTCCCGGCTTTGATGGTGTATCATACCGAATGCTTCGTCACTTGACTTCTGCATCTTTGCAGAATGTGCTGTTACTCTTTAACAGATTATGGACCGAGCAAACATACCCATCAAGTTGGCGACTGGCTATTGTCATACCAATATTGAAACCTGGTAAAGACCCGACGGAGCCAATTAATTATCGCCCGATAGCATTAACGAGTTGCCTCGGCAAGGTATTTGAACGCATGGTTAACTCTCGCCTCATTTATTTTCTCGAGAAAAACAAACTTATTCCAGATTTTCAAAGTGGTTTCCGTAGAGGCAGATCAACACTGGATAATATAGTTTCTTTAGAATCGCGTATACGTAATGCCTTTGTCCGACGAAGTCATTTAGTCTCTATCTTCTTCGATATTGAGAAAGCTTACGATCGGACATGGCGTTACGGCATTCTAAAAGTTTTATTCGACATGGGTCTCCGTGGTCATCTACCGATTTTTATCAAAAACTTTTTAAGTCGTAGATATTTCCGGGTCAAAGTGTGCAATACGCTATCTGATGTTTTTATCCAATCTGAAGGTGTACCACAGGGCAGTGTTTTAAGTGTCATACTTTTCATTGTACATATTTCTCTCATCTTAAACATACTACCATCTACAGTTCATGGCTCACTTTATGTTGACGATTTGAACGTATCATGCTCAGGATCAGACATGAGAGTAATAGAGCGGCAACTTCAACTGAGTGTAAATAATATCGTGGAGTGGTGTGAACTGAATGGCCATACAATCTCCCCCTCTAAAAGTTCCTGCATGCACTTCTGTCGGTTGCGCAGGCTTCATAATGAACCTGCCATTCATATCAATAACACTGTCATACCTATAGTTGAGAACACAAAGTTTCTTGGGCTGATATTTGACAAGAAGCTTACTTTTTTACCTCACATCAAACAGCTTAGAAAACGATGCGAGAAGACTCTAAACATATTACGAGTGCTTTCAAACACGTCTTGGGGTGCAGATCGCATCGCCCTACTGCGAATATATCAAGCGCTAACATTATCTCGTCTTGATTACGCATGTGCGGTATATGGCACTGCTTCCGCTTCTAACTTAAGACGCTTGGATACAGTGCATCATACTGCCTTGCGCATATGTAGCGGCGCCTTCCGCACGTCCCCTGTTAAAAGCCTCTATGTTATCTGTGATCAACTACCTTTAGACCTACGCCGCATGCAGCTGTCCTTGACGTATTACTTTCGCATCATGTCATCTGCTACACATCCTCTACAGCGTGATTCTACACCATCAAATTTGTTGCGGTTTTATGAAGCTCGTCCTTCTCATATTCGCCCTTTTAACGTTCGCATGCGATCACTTATTGAAAATTTGTCTACTTGTGATTTGCCATCACAATCAGTTGAGCATTTGCTTATTTCACCATGGACCATCTCACAATACCAGTTTGATTGTCAGTTTGTTGCTTATAATAAGGCTCAAGTGTCTCCTATTATATTTCAGCAACTTTTCACTTCCCATCGTCATCAGTTTTCTCAATACGCCCCTGTATTTACAGATGGCTCAAAATCTCCAGGACATGTCGGTTGTGGCGTCGTCATTGCTGATGCCACGTACAATTTTAAAATCCCAGATATTTGTTCAATTTTCACTGCCGAAGCTGTAGCTATTCTTTTAGCTCTGCGATTGATCTCATCACTGCCTACTCGAAAATATTGCATTTATTCAGATAGTTTGAGCGTGTTGCGCCAATTGGGACATTTCGAAGAATCGACTCACCCAATTTTAAATTTTATACATCATCTGTTAAATTCTTTTCATAAAAATGGGTTTGATATTTTATTTTGTTGGGTCCCAAGTCATGTCGGAATTCCGGGCAATGACTTGGCCGATGTTGCCGCACGATCTGCTACAAACCCTTTCTCTCTGTCTATACCATACCAAGATATAAAAACACACGTACGACAGCTTACAAAGTCTCTATGGTTGCAGCAGTGGGATCTCCAAATTAATAATAAATTGCGCGCTATAAAAATTGATTTAGATCCATTGCCTGTGCTACGTAATCGTAGGGCAGACGTCAAACTTACTCGTCTTCGAATTGGCCACACTCGATTGACCCACCTTCACTTGCTGTTTGATGAACCCTCTCCTCACTGCAATACTTGCAACGTTTTACTCACAATCCATCACATTTTAATTTATTGCCCATGTTTTAACCGTCATCGTTTAACCTTTTTTGGTAGTTCTATTTTGACACTGCAGGATTTGTTAGGTGACTGCCATCATCCTAACATTTTTGCGTTTCTACGCGCAATTGGTCTCTTATACTGTATATAACAGTTTTTATCCTATTTACAATTTTATGTGTCTTTATTCAGCTTTGAATGCAACTGTTTTATGATACTTAACTACATTTAAATTTTATCTTGTTTTACTTACTCTTGAATGCGTTGGTTTCGTTGTATTCAGTTTTATAAATGCCGTGTGATTTTGATGGGAAAAACTTGTAGTATACATCTACCTAGGATTTTATTTTAAAACCGTTTGTTTGGCGCAGCATGTCCTTCTGTGGACTTTGTGCCATTAAACCCAACATTCAACTCAATTGAGGTCACCCTCTCGATCCATTAAGATTGAACGTAAACATCTGATTATTAGATCAAAAGTTAGTTTTAGACTTTTGTTTACTCCTCACTGTATAATAAAACGTGATTTTTTTTTTCTTTTGAACTTTCGATTTTAATGCCATTACTTCAACTTCCTTCGGGTTACTTTATAAATTTAATCTTAACATTATTTTTCTCTTCACTTTTAAACTGTAAAAGAATTTTTCTCCATTTGTAAATTGTGAAAAACATTATTGATCTGATTGTGTAAACAGTTAATTCACTAAATTTGGACATTCTCAATTTTCTTTTTAAATAGTCCTTCATATTATTATTAATAATTATTTACACAAAATTATAATAAAGGAAAGTTTGATAGGAAATTTAAAAGTCTTTGCTGCGATAATTAGGGAATTTCTATTGACAAAATCCAAAAACATGACAGAATTCAAGTAATTTTTTTTTCCCGGAGCAAAAGGCATTTTTATTTAAAAGGGAACAATATTGACTTAATATTTGTAAGATAAAAGACTCTCTAATCGCTAACACCGATGACAGGAAAAAAATTATTTTTCTTCTTCTTTTCCACAAAAAGTTTATAACTTAAACTGTGGTTCTTTCATTATAAAGCAATCGTATAATATTCTCGTATCATGTAATACTTTATGACGAAGTTACTTATCTACCGTTTTACAATTATAAAATGAAATAATTATTAAATTATACTTGCTTTTAAAAATGTAATACTGAATTGTTCAATGAATTTTACGATTACTATTATTAAACGGTTTATTATGAACATTTCAACTAAAATAATTAGTACAAAATAGCTGCTACAATTCTCTTAAGCATTTATAAATATTATACATTTATAAGTTTCAGCTTTTCGCATTATTGCTAAATAATCTATACGTCGAAAAATATTTAAAGAATTTCATAATAACTGAAAATCAAATAAAATTTTAAAAAAATTGTAAATTTTTATCGAGCAGAACCATTAAGTTTAATTAATGAATATAGAATTTGAAACAAAGTCTCTGCTAAACAATAAAAAAAAATTGAACTCTTTTAAGTAAATAAACTTTATTGTAATAATCATTTCATTATTAAGGATTAAAAGTTATTGTGAAATTATTAATTTTAATTAATGCATGAGTAGGAAAAGTAGTTCACTTCTCGAAAGTTATGAAAATATAGAAGTGGTTATGGAGGTAATATAATATGTAATTTTTTTTATCCTAGCTTTATTACGACCTTTTAAAAAACGCTTATAAACACA
Organism: Parasteatoda tepidariorum; assembly: GCF_982258835.1. Lineage (NCBI taxonomy): Eukaryota > Metazoa > Arthropoda > Arachnida > Araneae > Theridiidae > Parasteatoda > Parasteatoda tepidariorum. Next base: position 70,387,113 of record NC_141763.1, read on the forward strand.
ACTTCGTTAACAGATACAAACGATTATGTCGGCGCTATAACAAAAAAATAAGCTTTGTATTTCATTTAATGCAGAAGAATTTAATGAAGACCCGCTTAATTGAAACAATGAAATGTCGCACCCATATCTAACGGCGAATGATAGATACGTCAAGCCCCGCCTCCTTCCAAACATTTTTTCGGACGAACCATTTCAATGGCATTTCCCATGTGAATTTAAGACGACAAGATTTTTAGTTTATTATTGAAATAAATAAATTTATATAGCGCTTCTAAGGGACTTATTCCTAATTTAAGTAGATTTTACGAGTTAAGTGCATTAAAAGCTATAAAAAAAAGTTTCAAAATGGTTAAGTTATCTTTAATTTTGATGTATAAAAATTTAAGCGTCAATGTTTTTAACTCTTGTTTCATGTTTTTAATAATGTCTTGTTTTATTTAGAATTTGTTACATAGTCTTGACCAACATCTAATTTTTTTCTTTAGTTACGGAAAGGCATGCATTGTTTTAAAAAGTTCTGAAATTAATTTTCAATCTATAATTAGATTGTATTTATCAATACTAATATCTGTTTATTTAATTATCTCTGATGATTAAATTTGTAGTTATTGTTAATTTTGTTTGCTTAAGATTTTCTGATTATTGCTGCTAATTCTCATAACCTTTAGTTTCTAACTACTAAATAGGAATAAATTATGTAACTAACTTATTTAATATGTATACATATGGTTAAATCTGCACAGAGTTTTAGTTTAAACTCAGATTTATTTTGGCTTGAGATTTTTTCTTGTTTATATTTGTCAACATCATCATTAATTAGTTTTTAACAGTATTATGCATTAATTTTTTGAGAAAATTAAGATACCTTATTATTAGATAATTAATATTAGATTATTTCTTAACGTAACTAGTGTAGTGCTATGTTAATGTGCAGTGCTATGATAGTGCAGTGTAGTGTAATGTTAAAAGGGTCAATACTAAGTTCAGTTTCCAGAATTTTAATACATAGAATAGCTAAATTATTTTAAAATTTTGAATTTCGAATTTTCATTTTAAAATGTGAGAAAAAAAATTTTTTTTAGGTGTTATATATGAATTTATCTTAAAAATCTCAGATTCCTATTTTATTCGATAGGAAAGTGCAACATGAATTTTTTTAGAATTCTTTAAAACTTACTTATCCCACACATAAAATTTTATTTAACATTCAGATTTATTAATCTATGTATTCACATAGGTGTTTAAATTTTACTTATTTAATAATATTAATTTTACATGCATTTCAAATAAATATAATTCAAATTTTTATGAAATTTTTTAATTTAACTCTTTTTTGATAAGAAAGTGCAACATGAATTTTTTTAGAATTCTTTAAAACTTACTTATCCCACACATAAAATTTTATTTAGCATTCAGATTTATTAATCTATGTATTCACATAGGTGTTTACATTTTACTTATTTAATAATATTAATTTCACATGCATTTCAAATAAATATAATTCAAATTTTTATGAAATTTTTTAATTTAACTTTTTTTTAATTAATGTTTGTATACATATTTAGTTATACAGCTTTTATATTTGGCAAATGTTACTGTTATCACTTTTTATGGAATAAAATTTGCATTTGTCAGTCTAAATCAAAATTTTTTAAATTACCTTCATAGTAATATTTTATTTGTTACAGTGCTTTAGCTTATGTTGAACGTAACATTCAAGTCACCATTATCCAAATTTATTTTTAATTTCATAATACTAATACCTACAGTTTAATTGGTTGTAAATATGTTTTAAGACCAGTCAACTCTTAAACTTTTGTTTAAGTTTTATATAATTTTTTTTTTTTTACTTCCTATCATTTTAGTAAGTTTACCAATAAATTTGAGCTATTTTAAAAGCGTGCATCTTAATTGTTTTATAATTTTCACTAATTTATCTGACTTTATACATGCTCCTTACATAACTTTTTAATTTGTTTTAAAATTTTCAGAATTATTTACAATTAATAAGTTGTCTCAATATTATAAAAAAAAATTATTTAATATAAAATACATATTTTAAGAAAAATTAAACATAAATTAGAAATAACATTTTCCAAATAATAAAATTCACAAATTTCCGATTTCCTGATTATAAATACATTTTATATGATAAATATTAAATACAAATTCTCCCACTCATATGAACAAAAAGTTTTCATAATCATTTACAATTAATAAGCTACTCCAATTAATATCATAAAAAGAGATTAACATAATATTAATATATGCAACACTTTCTTTGCAATTTCAGTGGTTAAATTCGACTATATATTAATATATTCAAATATTTAGTTGACCCACTTTAAACTACATGAAAAACGCCATATTGTTTGCTCCGTTCGAAACAAAGTTTGGAACGAGGAGAGCTAGTGACATCGTTGATGACGTAGGTCAACCTGTAAATTTTCGCCTACTGTTTCGGTCATACGTCAACTACACTTAAGGTGGGTTGACACAACACCTCCTAGAAGTAGAAAGGCCTCAGCACGGATCAATTTAGTAGTCCGATGTGACGAAGTTAACTGCGCAGTAGACGAAAAATAAGAAAGATGTCATTACGTTAGGGGTGCTAAGCTGCGCAGCGATTGAAAATATAAAATATGTCATTACGTTTGGACTACTAAGGGATATTTATGGTAACCCGTGCTGAGGCCTGTTCTTTCTAGGAGGTGTTGGTTGACACGATCAAAGTACTTTGATCAAAGTAAGCGCGCATTCACCAGTAGGGAAATATTTTTAGGGAAATGTGACGATTTTAGAAGAAGTTGTTTTTGTTTACAGGGAATATGTTTATTTTGAACCTTTCTATCAAGAAATCTGGACGTATTAATAGGATTTGAAAACTTCTCTATATTATCGGGTAAGTGAGAATTTCTTCGTTTATAATCAACTATATATGCTTTTAAAATGAATATTACGTTTTCTATTTTAAATACTACTAATTATATCACATACTAATATACGTTATACTAATGTACATATGATATCTTTGTGTAGTAATAGATTATTAGAAGTATTTCTGAACTGAATAATCTGATATAAACACAAAATATATATTCCATGACTAATAGTTCATTTATTCCCGATCTGTTTGTGTATTAATAATTTTTATTAATACACAACATTTTGCGTTACGAATTTTTTTCAAATTGATACTTAACCGATTATTGTACATTTTAGATAGACGTTTTTGGTCAGTTAAGTTGCCAAACATTTTTATGCGGGTGGACCACTACATTTTACTACTATACTTACTACTACTATATTTAATTAAAGAAAAATTGCTTATAGATAAAATTTTGTGTCATGATAAGTGTGGAATTTTAAAAACATGGAGATCCATATGTCTCATTTAGAAATTAGATTAGTTGTCAATTCTATATTACAATTCAGCCATTTTAAATTCAGCCATTCTAGCTTAATATTAAGATCTTTTTTTATTGGTTTGATCTTTTTATATTGGTTTGATACAAATTTGCTTGAGAATTTTAAAATGTCTGTTTGTTTGACTTTATCTTTTTTGCCAAATGTCTTATGTTTTATTTAACCAGATACACACTAGCTTACTTGACACTAAAATTGTTTCATACAAAGAATATCTTATTTCCATGTATAATAATTTAAAATTATTCATGAGTTATTTTTATGAGAATTTTATCTTGATGAACTATAGAAAATTTTGTTGTTGAATAAAAATGTTTAATATTTATTTTGTCGACTTCATCTTGGACTGTTCATGATGCTTTATACTATGCTACAGTTACAAAATTGAATTCCTATGGACTTGCTTTTATTTCTATTAACTTATGTAATAGTAAATTTTTTTTTGTTCAAAGTTACATTATTTGCTCTAAGAAAGAGCAAAAAAATTTTTCTTTTTGGAAACATATGATATGCAAAATCTTAAATAATTTGATTCAAATGTGCTAGTTTTACGAACTTTACAATACTTAATATATACAGCGTGTTCTCTAAATACCGCTTTTGATGTGTATTTTTATAATCCTTATCAAAAGGGAAAACAAAAAGCGTGTATGTTACAATTAGTATAAAGGTATAGGAGAAACATACGCACTATTGAAATCTGACTATTTACAGTTGAAAAATATAGATATAATTAACATCAGAACAGGTTTAATTGGATGTTGAAGCTTGAAAATGTGTTTTTTATACTGTCAAATGTGTCATGTTGTATATTTCTTTTGTCTTCCAGCACAGTGATTTGTAAAATTTCGACAGTTTTTTTTTCTTTCTTTAAATACTAATTCGCTAATACTAATTTTTGATAAGGTATTTAAAAAGACATATTAAGCAATCCTCACGAAATACCACATATATAGCCTACGTCTCATTGTGCTCATCAAATTCAAGTTTTGTCAAAGTAAATTGAAACTTTTAATCTATGCATTTTATAAATATTGTTTTAATATTAATGAAGAGTTGTTACTATTTTATTACTTGATTGCTAACTTCATTTTCCTCAAAAATATACAAATTGGAAGTAACAGTCTGCACTATTCGAGTGCTCATTAATAGGCAATTTATTTTTGAGCCGTAGGAAGTTATTTCTTTTCAAATTTAGTAAAGTAGTAACTTTGTGTATTTTGAGCATAGCTTAAATTTATTTATTATTTTTTCTAAATGAATATTCAATAAAGACAGTTTAATTTTATGTGGTGTAGACCATTTTGAAACACTACTATTACTTTTAAACAATTTCACTGAAATATAATAAAAAATTAAATTTTTTTTAATGTTTGAAATTGTGTTAGAATTTTGTGTAAATTTTAAGGGGGAGTAGTCGAAATTGTATTAGGAAAAAGTTTGATATTATTGGTTGATTGTATTAGGAGAAGTTGATAGCGTAGCAAATGTTAATCACTGATTCCGTAGAAGAACAAAATGTAATCGAATGATAATGATGTAACAGTATAAAAAAAATTAAATTAATTGTAAAGAAAGGATTTATTAACCTTTTATTTATTTGTTTTTTTTTTTAATTACACTTTTAAATAATGTATTTTTATCTCTTATAGGTTGACAGAATTTATTCTTCGTCTCCTCTTCTGCATTTAAAATAACCTGTAATAACCTCAGCCGGAAATAATTACAAGCTTTCATTTTCTAAAAACCATTAACAGTAGTAGAAAGAGCAGTAGTGAAACTGTTCAGAGAGAAATGTTTGGACCTTATGGAGCTTTCATAATCATTTATAACTTTTAATCTTAATTTACTTAAATACCTTAATTAATTTTAATCTTATCAGGACTTTTATAATCTTAATTATGTATTAGTTATTTTTGTTCTAAAAATTTTTGGGGGTTACTGTGGTATCAATTTAAGAAAAAAAAATTCTTGTACTAGATCTTTAATTGGGTTAATAACATTTTACTATGGCCTATTTAAAATTGTTATACAAAAGTTTTTAAATATATTTTCTAAACATTAAATCTGAGGAAATTTGCTATTATATATTCTTTGTAGATTAAAATTCAAATTATATTTTTATTATTAAACAGTTCAAGATTCTTTCTTTAAATGTAAACTTCTTCTAATTGTTTTATATTGCAAAATTTTAATGTTGATACTGCATAATGTATATGCATGTTACATAAAATATTTATAAATCTTTGTGACAGTTTTCTTCAATCTTTTTGTTCTTATTCTCTTCTTTTTAAGTACTAGAAATTAGTCAAATAGTTTATGGCTGAGAGCTTATAAATTTCTTCATTCATAGTTTCAGTGTATTCCATTAAAATTAATTCCTTAAACTAATATGTTTAATTTACTATAAAAATTATTTCATTCAATTTAGTATATTGTTCTTTCCCATTTCAATTGATTTGTAATCCAATGATGTTTTTACCAATAAAATTTTTTAAACTAAGAATTATTGCTTGTATGTTGCAAAAAAATAAAATTGGATTTCAGTGGAGTTGTATAATAAATTTTATAAATAGTATATTTTTCTGTATTAGAAGTAAAAGGCTTCAGCATGCAAAATTTATAGAAGTCAATACTTTTCTTGATGTAAAAGTTACTCTATAAATAACAATGATAAACGATGTAGGAATCAAATAGCAAATGCCTAAAGTTATTAAGTATCAAAGAATGTTTCTAGAACTTTCTGGAAGCTTTATCTCAAGCAAATATCACTGAAATCCAAATTTATTTACATTTATTGAAACAGTCTTTTTGTTTTAACTATTTCAATTCATAATTTAAAATCAACAAGTCCAATGGATTACCAGTAGGGCCAGGTTTTACTTTTGATATATGGCGAGGGATGTCAGAGATGTCAGAGAAATATGGAAGGCTACCAGCACTTGGGTGCTTTATTTACATCACTCATATGCGAATAAGGGCGGTATTTTTTTAAATTTTGAATAAAATTATAATAGCCACCAAGGTAGACCATTTATTGGAGAAAGAAAAGACATACAGATGGAAAAATACACATGCTAATACCAACAAAAAAATAATTCGACTCATGTGCCCTTTGCAGCACTTGGGTGCTTTTTTTACGTCGCACAATGGGCAACAGACGACGGTCTGGGAAACATTCCTGAGGATGATCCTTAGACATACCATCGAAATTCTGATCCTCCGCTGAGGGGATGACTCCCCTGCTTTAGTAGCCCGACGATCTGCTCGCGAAGTCGAGCACTTTACAGTAGAACAGTTTAACGAGGACCAATACCGCTCTCCCTGGGTCCCTACGCAGGCTGCTCAAAGTGGTCACTCCACCCGTTTGATGACCGCAGCCAGTGATGCTTGATTGAGGTATTCTACTGGAGACTGTGTCTTTACGATCAGTCCACAGCGGGACTACTAGCACAAGTATTGTACAGAATGTAATGGAAATGGCTCCTCAGAGATCGCTAGCACAATATTTAAAATTTCGCTTTATGTGACCCTCCAAATTCACCTGCTATTTTGCATACAGTGAGAATGGTCTTGAGAAATAATTATTTTGAATTTTTTCTGTGATTAACTTGATTGTAACCGCGAACGTGAAGCTAGGATCGAGCTTTCTCACCCCACGAAACTGAAAAGATTTCATTTAGCGCATCTTTGAAATTGACCCTTATCATTTTTAGAATCGTCTTAGGAAAATACGTCATAGATAACAATCAATTACCGATACCCACAATTGCGCACAATTATCGCTGTTTGAATCAAAGTAGAAATTAAAGTTGAACATCCATCAAAGTAAATTACGTCACATCAAAGTTAGAGACAATTACAAATACAGGGAACTTTTTAAATATTTATTTAATTTCAGAAACATTAATTTTCCTCTTTTCATTAATATAATTACAGGGTTGGTTAAACTGCTTATGTCCATTGTTAATAAAATATGATTTTATTTTTTAAATTTCATTAAATAATTTTAAAATTCGAATGAATTTTAAAAACACAGAAGCCGAGATTATTCATTTGATATATCATACTCTCAATAACAGTGCGTGACTTTTTTTCCCCTTCGCATTTTCGCTTTTCCCTAAAATTTCGCGGTTCCCATTTTTGTTTTATTTAAGGCGGGTTGACACGATCAAAGTACTTTGATCAAAGTAAGCGCGCGCAATCAAAGTAAGTCATAAAAGTAAATAAAACAAAAATGGGAACCGCGAAATTTTAGGGAAAATGCGAAGGCAAAAAAAAGTCACGCACTGTTGTTGAGAGTATGATATATCAAATGAATAATCTCGGCCTGTGTGCTTTTAAAATTCATTCGAATTTTAAAATTATTTAATGAAGTTTAAAAAATAAAATCATATTTTATTAGCCATTGATATAAGCAGCTTAACCAACCCTGTGATTATATTAATGAAAAGAGGAAAATTATTGTTTTTGAAATTAAATAAATATTTAAAAAGTTCCCTGTATTTGTAATTGTCTCTAACTTTGATGTGACGTAATTTACTTTGACGGATGTTCAACTTTAATTTCTACTTTGATTCAAACAGCGATAATTGTGCAAATTGTGGGTATCGGTAATTGATTGTTATCTATGACGTATTTCCCTAAGAGGATTCTAATAATGATAAGGGTCAATTTCAAAGATGCGTGAAATAGAACTTTTCCAGTCTCGTGGGGTGAGAAAGCTCGATCCTAACCTGACGTTCGCGGTTACAATCAAGTTAATCGCAGAAAAAATTCAAAATAATTATTTCTCAAGCCCATTCTCACTGTATGAAAAATAGCAGGTGAATTTGGAGTGTCACATAAATCGTAATTTTGAATATTGTGCTAGCGATCTCTGAGGAACCATTTCCATTACATTCTGTACAATACTTGTGCTAGTAGTCCCGCTGTGGACTGATCGTAAAGACACAGTTTCCAGTAGAATACCTCAATCAAGCATCACTGGCTCCGGTCATCAAACGGGTGGATTGACCACTTTGAGCAGCCTGCGTAGGGACCCAGGGCGAGCGGTATTGGTCCTCGTTAAAATGTTCTACAGTAAAGTGCTCGACTTCGCGAGCAGATTGTCGGGCTACTAAAGCAGGGGAGCCATCCCCTCTGCGGAGGATCAAAATTTCGATGGTATGTCTACGGATCATTCTCAGGAATGTTTCCCAGATCGTCGCCCATTGTGCAGCTGCTGTGTGATGTAAATAAAGCACCCAAGTGCTGGTAGCCTTCCATATTTCCTTCTTATTTAGTTTCTGATGCGGGTTTCACCAACACCTCCTAGAAAGAACAGGCCTCAGCACGGGTTACCATAAATATCCCTTAGTAGTCCAAACGTAATGACATGTTTTATATTTTCAATCGCTGCGCAGCTTAGCACCCCTAACGTAATGACATCTTTCTTATTTTTCGTCTACTGCGCAGTTAACTTCGTCACATCGGACTACTAAATTGATCCGTGCTGAGGCCTTTCTACTTCTAGGAGGTGTTGGTTTCACACTTTGAGTGCAAAGGGCACAGGAGTTGAATTATCTTTTGTTGGTATTAGAATGTGCATTTTTCTATCTGTATGTCTTTTCTTTCTCCAATAAATGGTCAACCTTGGTGGCTATTATAATTTTATTCAAAATTTAAAAAAATACCGCCCTTATTCGCATATGAGTGATGTAAATAAAGCACCCAAGTGCTGGTAGCCTTCCATATTTCTTTCTTATTTAGTTTCTGATGCGGGTTTCACACTTTGAATGCAAAGGGCACAGGAGTCAAATTATCTTTTGTTGGTATTAGAATGTGCATTTTTCCATCTGTATGTCTTTTCTTTCTCCACTAAATGGTCTACCTTGGTGGCTATTATAATTTTATTCAAAATTTAAAAAAATACCGCCCTTATTCGCATATGAGTAATAGCTTTACTTTGAAATATGTCTTAAATAAAATGACAAATACACATTTTTAAATCACTATGTATGCAAAAATTAGAATATCAAAACCAGTTTAATTGCTTTTGAAGCACTAAAGGAGTTTCCATTAATCTTCTTATACCTTTACTGGTTTAATTATTCAAATTAATTGGGTTAAAATAGTTTTAAATATTTAAAAAGTCGGAAAACAAAAATATATATCATATTTTTTCATTGTTTTTGTTTTCCGGCTTTTTAATTTATTCTTTATAATAATAATGTGTTCTTTTTTACGTATTAAATTTTTTCTTCTCATTTAATAGTTTCTTTATTCATGAATTTTTATTATATTTTTCTCTCTGTATTTTTGACGCATTTTAGTAATTCTATGTACTTGCAACTTTTGTGTAGCAAATAAAGCTATTATTTTTTCTTATTTTCTTTGTTATTCTCGTAATCTTTTTTGTTTTTATTGTGTTATATATACACCACTTGTTACCATCATCATTAAAGAATGTTAATTTACTCAAACAAGTTTTTCGATTTATATTCCTTATGCAAGCTATTATTTTGTAATAATTATTATCAAACTCATTACAAAAAATCTTATGCTATATCATGCTCTTTTAAAGCCAATTTTTTTAACAACTGATATTGTAAATAGATATAGGGTTTAAAAATTTTTTCTTTTTCTAAAAATAAATTATACATAAATAAACTTTAATTTTTCATCATTCTTCTCTGACATCCCTCGCCATATATCAAAAGTAAAACCTGGTCCTACTGGTAATCTATTGGACTTGTTGATTTTAAATTATGAATTAAAATAGTTAAAGCAAAAAGACTGCTTCAATAAATGTAAATAAATTTGGATTTCAGTGATATTTGCCGAGAAACTTTAGCAACTTTAGAAAAAGCTTCCAGAAAGATCTAGAAACATTCTTTGATACTCAATAACTTTAGGCATTTGCTATTTGATTCCTACATCGTTTATTATTGTTATTTATAGAGTATCATTTACTTCAAGAAAAGTATTGATTTCTATAAATTTTGCATGCTGAAACCTTTTACATCTAATACAGAAAAATATACTATTTATAAAATTTATTATACAACTCCACTGAAATCCAATTTTATTTTTTTGCAACATACAAGCAATAGTTCTTAGTTTAAAAAATTTTATTGGTAAAAACATCATTGGATTACAAATCAATTGAAATGGGAAAGAACAATATATTAAATTGAATGAAATAATTTTTATAGTAAATTAAACATATTAGTTTAAGGAAATAATTTTAATGGAATACACTGAAACTATGAATGAAGAAATTTATAAGCTCTCAGCCATAAACAATTTTGACTAATTTCTAGTACTTAAAAAGAAGAGAATAAGAACAAAAAGATTGAAGAAAACTGTCCCAAAGATTTATAAATATTTTATGTAACATGCATATACATTATGCAGTACCAACATTAAAATTTTACAATATAAAACAATTAGAAGAAGTTTACATTTAAAGAAAGAATCTTGAACTGTTTAATAATAAAAATATAATTTGAATTTTAATCTACAAAGAATATATAATAGCAAATTTCCTCAGATTTAATGTTTAGAAAATATAGTTAAAAACTTTTGTATAACAATTTTGAATAGGCCATAGTAAAATGTTATTAACCCAATGAAAGATCCAGTACAAGAATTTTTTTTTTAAAAAATTGCTACCACAATAACCCCCAAAAATTTTTAGAACAAAAATAACTAATACATAATTAAGATTATAAAAGTCCTGATAAGATTAAGATTAATCAAGGTAATTAAGTAAATTAAGATAAAAAGTTATAAATGATTATGAAAGCTCCCTAAGGTCAAAACATTTTTCTCTGAACACTTTCACTACTGCTCTTTTTACTTCTGTTTATGGTTTTTAGAAAATGAAAGCTTGTAATTATTTCCGGCTGTGATATAATGCAGGTTATTTTAAATGCAGAAGAGGAGACGAAGAATAAATTCTGCCAACCTGTAAGAGATAAAAAAAAAAAAAATATTTGAAAAAATAAATAAATAAATAAAAGGTTAATAAATCTTTTCTTTACAATTGATTTAATTTTTTTATACTGTTATATTACATTATTATCATGCCGGCCTGTTGTGTGATATATCTTCTGTTGTGTGAATGTGGCCCACCCTATGAACGGGTATGTGGCAGTATGGCGTGGGTAACGTTGGTCGCCTCCGTGAAACTTTGGTTCACAGGCGCCCACAGGGTAACGCTAAATGAGTAACAATTACGGCATCTTCTATGGCGAGGAACGAAAAGTTCAGTGCCTGCCGTTATTTAAAAAAAAAACAAAACATTATTATCATTCGATTTTTTAGTGTCTTCTATGGAATTAGTGATTAACATTTGCTACGCCATCAACTTCTCCTAATACAATCAACTAATAATATCAAATTTTTTCCTAATACAACTTCGACTACTCCCCCTTAAAATTTACACAAAATTCTAACACAATTTCAAACATAAAAAAATTCTGAATTTTTTAATATATTTCAGTAAAATTGTTTAAAAGTAATAGTAGTGTTTCAAAATGGTCTACACCACATAAAATTAAACTGTCCTTATTGAATATTCATTTAGAAAAAATAATAAACAAATTTAAACTATGCTCAAAATACACAAAGTTTCTACTTTACTAAATTTGAAAAGAAATAACTTCCTACGGCTGAAAAATAAATTGCCTATTAATGAGCACTTGAATTGTGCTGACTGTAACTTCCAATTTGTATATTTTTGAGGAGAATGAAGTTAGCAATCAAGTAACAAAATTAGTATCAACTCTTCATTAATATTAAAACAATATTTATAAAATCCATAGATTAAAAGTGTAAATTTACTTTGACAAAACTTGAATTTGATGAGCACAATGAGACATAGGCTATATATGTGGTATTTCATGAGAATTGCTCTTAATATGTCTTTTCAAATACCTTATCAAAAAATTAGTATTAGCGAATTAGTATTTAAAGAAGGAAAAAAAAAACACAGTCGAAAAATGACAAATCACTTTTCTGGAAGACAAAAGAAATATACAACAAGACACATTTGACTGTATAAAAAACACATCTTCAAGTTTCAACACCCAATTAAACCTCTTTTGATGTTAAGAACATCTACATTTTTTAACTGTAAATAGTCAGATTTCAATAGTGCATATGTTTTCCCCATACTTTTATACTAATTGTAACATACACACTTTTTGTTTTCCTTTTAGATAAGGATTATAAAAATACACATCAAAAGCGGTATTTAGAGAACACACTGTATATATTAAGTATTGTAAAGTTCGTAAAACTAGCACATTTGAATCAAATTATTTAAGATTTTGCATATCATATGTTTCCAAAAAGAAAATTTTTTTTGCTCTTTCTTAGAGCAAATAATGTAACTTTGAACAAAAAAAAATTTACTATTCTATTACATAAGTAAATAGAAATAAAAGTAAGTCCATAGGATTTCAATTTAATAACTGTAGCATAGCATAAAGCATCACAAACAGTCCAAAATGAAGTTGACTAAAGAAATATTAAACATTTTTATTCAACAACAAAACTTTCTATAGTTCATCAAGATAAAATTCTCATGAAAATAACTCATGAATAATTTTAAATTATTATACATGGAAATAAGATATTCTTTGTATGAAACAATTTTAGTGTCAAGTAAGCTAGTGTGTATCTGGTTAAATAAAACATAAGACATTTGGCAAAAAAGATAAAGTCAAACAAACAGACATTTTAAAATTCTCAAGCAAATTTGTATCAAACCAATATAAAAAGATCAAACCAATAAAAAAAGATCTTAATATTAAGCTAGAATGGCTGAATTTAAAATGGCTGAATTGTAATATAGAATTGACAACTAATCTAATTCCTAAATGAGACATATGGATCTTCATGTTTTTAAAATTCCACACTTATCATGACACAAAATTTTATCTGTAAGCAATTTTTCTTTAATTAAATATAGACAGAAAGTAACCAAAAACAACAATTACCTATGTAAAATTTTGACAGAAAATAATCTGTATTAATATCTACACAGTAATAAAAGTTAAGCAATAAATTATAGGTACTATAAAATGATAGAGCTGAAAAAAAGTTTAACTAAATATTTTATAAACTTTAATAAAAATTATTAATACACAAACGGATCGGGAATAAATGAACTATTAGGAATGGAATACATATTTTGTGTTTATTTCAGATTATTCAGTTCAGAAATACTTCGAATAATCTATTAACTACACAACTATACCATATATACATTAGTATAACGTATATTAGTATGTGATATAATTAGTAGTATTTAAAATAGAAAACGTAATATTCATTTTAAAAGCACATATAGTTGATTATAAACGAAGAAATTCTCACTTACCCGATAATATAGAGAAGTTTTCAAATCCTATTAGTACAGTACGTCTAGATTTCTTGAAAGAAAGGTTCAAAATAAACATATTCCCTGTAAACAAAAACATCTTCTTCTAAATCGTCACATTTCCCTAAAAATATTTCCCTACTGGTGAATGCGCGCGCTTACTTTGATCAACTTTACTTTTATGACTTACTTTGATTGCGCGCTTACTTAGATCAAAGTACTTTGATCGTGTCAACCCCCCCTCTACATACATCTACACTACAACAACGCATTTTCGCTATAGTTGTGGCGATAAGTTTCCTTTGCACAATCCGAAATTTGTAATATTATTTCATTTTATCATATTGCTTATAATATTAATGTTATCTATAATTTTCTAAATTTGGGTAGGAAGATAATATTCAAAGCTGTAATCGAACTATAGGAAGGTCACTGGTCTTAGAGTTTAGGTAAGAGAATATTATAGCAGAAGACTTACTATTAAAAAGAAAAAATCTACTATACAATTCTAGTCTAAGCTGATGATTTCGCAATTAAATGCTTAAATCACTGTAGCTACATAAATTACGAATGATTTTACCATCTGTAATTGAAACGGATTGCTTTTTAAATTTCGTATGGATTTTCAATCTGTTATTTATGCGAATAGTTACTTATGTTGCTTTTACAATGGTTAATTGTATATGTATTTTCTAGATTTGATTTGAAATTGCAATTTGATGTTGAAGAAAATTTTGCCTGGACTTGAATTAGGGTAAGTAAATTTGACTGCTTAGTAAAAAAATATTTCTATACTAAAAGTTAAACTTTTATTCGGAAAAAATTCTTGTCTAATTATATGCTTTTTGTAGAAAGTAGTATTTAAATATATTTAACTTTTTTTAAAAAATTGTATTCTTACAACTATGCTGCTATACATCTCCATATAAATAAATGATCTACTTTTACAATGTATTAATATACCAATTTAACCTATTTTATCAATAAATTGTTGATGCAATTATTGATTAATAATGTCTATAATATTCTTCATTTGTTAAGAAATTTCTTTTCAAAGCTGTTGAAATTGTTGACAGGTTAGATGTCTTAAAAAAATATTGATGAGAGATTTAAGAGAAAACTTAATATTGATTTGAGATTTTGATGAGAGATATAAGAGATAAAAAAGTATTAAAGAGAGATGATATAAGAGAATGTTATTGATAATTGTAGACATATAAAGAAATATCTGCAATCAATACAATAACTTAAATTCTAGTTTTAATATTTTATTCAGGTCTCCTTATTAGTATATGTTCTGGTTTAATAATCTTATTTGTAATGACAGCTCTCACATGTTTAATATGTTGCTTAGGCTACAATAAACTAATTAAATATAATTTTTTAAATTTAGTTAGGAAGTTTTAATTCAAAGCTGAAGAGACTGTCTTAATGGTCACAACTCATATAAATTGAATAAGAGATAGTTAATTTTGAATAACCCACTACTAGTTGCTCAAAGGTGCAAATCAAAGTTTTAACAATTTTTTTTATTGGGGAGATTTTTGTATCAAGCTGTGACAGAGTAATCGTCAAATTTGGCAACTTCCGGGCAGTGGTCCCGAGACTAAAATAAAATATCACAGAACGAAACCAACTAAAAAAGTATAACTTTAATATTTTATTTGTTACAGTGCTTTAGCTTAAGTTGAACGTAACATTCAAGTCACCATTATCAGTAGTATGTGGGGCACTATAGACACGGAAGTGACGTCATAGTCAACCGGAGCTTATTTCTGCCCCAACCGGAAGTTGCTTATTTCTGCCCACATACAAACCGGAAGTTGCTTATTTCGGCCCTCATACAAACCGGAAGTTGCTTATTTCTGCCCGCTTGCTTATTTCTGCCCGCCTGAAAATCGAAACTTCGTCTGCAGCGTCATGGGGAGCTTATTTCTTTTTTTTCTTAAGCCTAATATATTTTTAGTTTCGGTTTCTGTTTTTAATTTAGTTTCGTTTTTTAAATATTATTTAATTTATTAGTTTTTTGAGGGTGGCAACACTTATTATTTTAATATTAGTTTTTAAGGATGGCAACATTTAGAAACTTTGTTATTTGGGGGAGAAATTGTGTATTATGAAGTTATGACGTCATCTTTTATTACATAACACATAAATGATATCATGCTTTTGATCTAGTGGCGCCATCTATGTAGGAATAAAATGACTTTAAATCTATTTTAATATTTAAATCTGTTTTAATATTATTTATTAAATATAATTAAGGCTGAGGATCGAACTCGCGCCATTAAAAAGCCTTCGTGGGTCAGTAGTTGGATATCATAACCACTGACCCACGAATGCTTGGTTAGATATGTGTTAATAAGTTTAACTTTTGTATTTTGAACACGTGTATAAATAAAAACTGTTTGATAACGATATCATCCTACAGTTTAATCGATATAGTTTCACTTAACCTTTGATAGTTATTAAATAATTATTTCTGCCCTTCTTAATGTTATTATAACTTTCTCTGGATGGCAACGGTACTGACCATACACGTGTTAATTATAACATAATAAATGCATGATATCTTATTTTAACTCTAGCTGCGCCATCTGTGTGGGAATGTTAGAGATAAAATAACTTTAAATCTATTTTATTATTTAATTTAAATATAATTAATGCTGAGGATTGAACTCATCATGTGGTGATAAGAGATAACGATAAATAGAGGTGGCGAGAGTAAAGTTTTTCATTCATCATGGATCTTTTGAAGTTCAAACATCCCTTTACAGCTGTCCTCGCAGGTCCAACAGGTAGTGGTAAAAGTTATTTCATAAAAAATGTGATTGAAAACCAAATGATCCATCCTTTTCCAAAACATGTGGTATGGTGTTATGGCGTTTATCAAAAATTATATGATGAGATGCCTAATGTTGTTTTTCAAGAAGGACTTCCCTCCGATTTGAATCAATATTCAGATGCATTAATTGTGATTGATGATCTCATGAGTGAATTGGGAAATGATCCTCAATTGACGAAATTATTTACAAAATTTTCCCATCATAAATCTCTTAGCATTATTTTTGTGGTTCAAAACATTTTTCATAAAGGAAAGGAAATGAGAGAAATATCCTTAAATGCTCATTATCTTGTATTATTTAAGAATCGAAGAGATCAATCGCAAATTACACATTTAGGACGTCAATTGTACCCTCGTAAAGTTAATTTTTTTCAAGAATGTTATGCTGATGCCACATCAAAACCCTATGGTTATTTACTTATTGATTTAAAGTGTGATACGGAAGAATCTTTACGCATGCGTACTGGTATGTTTCCTGGAGATACTTATTATGTGTACCAACCTCGATAATTTCATTTCAACTGTGAATTTCAAGGAAATTAGATGACAACTTTAACCATTGTTTTTGAAGGTTTTCAACTTTTATCAACACCTATAAATAGGACAGACACTCGAAATTCAAATCATTTGAAAGTAAGATGTCCGTATGTAATGAGCGAACATTAGAGCTCATGAAATTGATCTCTAAAACTAAACATTGCAAGTCTCTTTTAAAAAAGTGTTCAAAAAGTGAAATAAAAACTTTGTGTGAGTGTGTATTGAATGTATTGTGTGGTAATATACCACTCACGAAATCTCAGAAAAATAAACTAGCTCCTCATAAAGAAAGTTTAAGAAAACTTTCTAAGAAGAAATTGCCATTGTATAAGAAGAAAAAAATTCTTGTACAGAAAGGAGAAGGATTTTTATCATTTTTATTACCTGCAGCTATTTCTGTGATTACTTCTTTAAATCATGGAGTACAGTAAGAAATTTGTGTTGGTTCCGGAGGATAGAGTACAAGTAGCGGAACACTTATCACAATTGGATCAACAAATGAAGAATATTCTACAGAAAAAGGACTTAGCAGATGACGAGAAAGCAACTCTGTATTTACAAATATTGCAGAAGTATACGCACTTTTCAATTTCGAGACCGAAAAAACCAGAACCTCAAATCGATCATGAGGAAATTACGAACATAGACAATCCTCTAGTAGAGTCTGCAGAAGAGATCTCTTCAAATATCAAAAAAGAAACTGAAGACTTGGAGGGAAAAATTCTAACTGCTGTTCCAGTTCGATTTCAAGAAAAAGCTAAAGATATGTATCAATTCTTAAAAAATAATGAATCTCTCCTTTGGAACTCTAAAGGTGAAATTATTCATGAAGATAAAACTGTTCCTGGAAGTAATATAGTAAATCTTATCAATGACTTTTTGCGAAATAGAAAATCAGCTCCAGTGGGGAGAAATGTATTTTTAAAAACATTAAATGATATTCAATTACCATCACATTTAGATGTAAATAAAAAATTGTATAGTAAAAATAAAATTGTTAAGAAACCTATGATGTATGCCCGCAGAAGTGCTTGGGTGAAACTTTGAATAAAATTTTATTTATTTTATTAAAATGTATTTTGTCTTTATTGATCATTTTTTTCACAGGTGAAAAAGTTTATATTATCAAGGAAAAATTTCACCCTTTATTAATTAATACAAAAAGTTTTAGAAAGAGGGATAGAATTTTCTGAAAAACTGGACATTCTCTTTTTGCAAAAACATAAATATTTTCTTAAAAGATAGAAATTTTTTTATAAAAATAAAAATATTTTCTGAAATATTAGAAAGTTTTGTTAAAAAGTTTGAAATATTTTTACGAAACTAGCAAATTTTTAACAAAAAGTAAAAATATTTTCTTAAAATAAAAAATTTTTGTGTAAAAACATACTGTTTTCTTAAAAGATAGAAAAATTTTGTTAAAACGTTTGAAATATTTTTACAAAAACAAAAAAATATTATCTTAAAAGAGAAAATTTTTTGCAAAAAACAAATATTTTCATAAAAGATAGAAAGTTTTCCTCAATAATAAAAATATTTTCTGAAAATTTTGTTAAAAAGAATTAAAAATGTTACACTATTGCCTACATAACAATATTTAAATGTAAAATTTTATAATAATGACATGAGAGACACTAGATTTAGTTTCATTCCTTTTTTATTTTCTAAACACAAATCTTACACCATATTTTTTCTTTACAAATTGATACATCTGAAAATCATTTACATATAATTGATTTGAAATATGATACAGAGAATAGCCTTGACAGCGTTTGAGTAAAAAGTAAATACAATATTGTCCACATACATTGGATGTAGGTGATTGAAACACCTTGGAATTCCATAGTACGTCCGTGTAGGAAGCGGTATTCACGTTGTAAAATCCGGGAGGTTTCCCATATGAGTCATAAAACTCTAACTGTCTTTGATCATTCACAAATAACGCTAGCCAGTGAGTTCCAGGTTGTGATGAGTCATCTGAATTCGTGATAGCACATGTGTTTTCTCGGAGACTCGGAAGCGTATCTCTTGAATATACGCCTTGAAAGTAAGGTGTTGTTATCTTATCTTGCGATAAAATATAGAATAGTTGCAATCCATCCATTCTTCAATTTCCGAAGTCGAATAAAATATTTCTTGACTTGTTAATTTCAATCAAATTTTCAAATTCGGCAAAAACGATAACGCATACTGTTTTTTCCAGTGATTTGGCAAATTTCAGTTCTAATCTCAAATTGCTATGCTTAATCAGATTTAAATGTTCTCCTGAACATAGATCTGGGGAGAGATTAAATCCAAATAATGTATTTCCGTTACTGTAGTCTTCTCTGGAAATAAATATTCCTCTATCTTGACCCATTCGTTCCGTTCCATCAAATAAAGTTTGATAGGCACGAATGTATTGATTTTGTGAAAAGTTGAGTTCCAATGGATTATGGGGGACAGGTTGTCCATCTACATACACTCCAATAAAATTTAAATCAAAATGTTTAAAATCAAAAGGAGATTTTATCAATGTTCCATGAAAAGCTTCATTATCTACACAACCAATAATAACCTTTTTAGGCATTTGACCCGAAAATATATTATCTTGAATAAAAGACATGCTCCCTTTAGGAATTGAATACACTTTGCATAGGACTCGATTAATGGGGTATTTTGCACTTGTTTTCTCGAGTGCTTTAGCATGACCAAGAAGCACTCCAGGGTTCACACGAACTTTTCGAATGAATAAAGAGACATGATCCAATACTACTTTAAATCCTTCAGATCCTTGTAGACAAAATTCTGGTTTGCTTCTTATTAGTTTTATTTTCAAATCCACTAAATTGAGTAAAAGACGTTCTTGATGAAATAAATCTGAATGAATGCAGCCAATCATGTCCACTGTTGCGCTTTCTTTGAAAAAAGCAGTTCTTTTATTTAAACCATCCTCAGAATCTTTATAAAATAACTCAGCAGTTAATTGAGATGTTTTGCTATCATACCCATGGTTTAGGAGAGTTTCAATATAGGCCCTATAGGGATAGGTATTACTTGAATTGGAAACTGTACGATCGTTTAAAGACACATCTACTTGAGAAAATAATGAATGTAGAAATAAATTTACAGGTCCTATAACATCATCTTTAGTGATAGCTGTATTGTTCGTTCTTACTATTTTCGCTTTCACATACAATTGTGTTTGACTGAGATCTATGTAATCTTCTACACTTCCAGAGACATGAAACTCTACGGGAGCATTATCAAAAACGTTAGAAAGAGGATGAAATTGTATCCATTGACCATCTTGAATAACTGTTTGAGTTCCAGGTAAAGTAAAAAGTTCCAATTCCGATTTTACGCACTCAGGAGAATCTTTCAACAAAAATGCCATTTTATGGATCAAAAATATCACGTCCACTCACTTTGCGTGCTTTAGATGAAATGAATCGTTTTTGCTTCTTACGCTTCCTTTTATAGTTTCCTTTCCCGACCATAGACTGCACTTTATCAATAGCTTTTCGTGCTAGATTTTTTCCACTTTCTTTAGTTCTTGTTTTGACGGCTTCCTCAAAGTTTTCTCCAGATAATACATCAGATGCTACTCGAGTTCCTGTTTTTAAAACTTCTTTTCCAATAGTTTTACCACCTCTTACTAAAAAGGGTAGTGCTGCTCTAAATAATCGACGAAATATACCACCAAGTCCATAGCCCTTTTGGAAATTAACACCTTTATAATAGGGCAAACCCGAGCCAATTTGACTCGCATAATGATCTTCGAATTTTTCAGCACAACAAACGTACGGTACACTCATCTTGACGTCTTCTCTTCAAATGAATGATTCAAAAAACGCATCGTACTATTTATAGTATTTGTCTCATGCGGAAATGTAAAACTATAATCACTTTACCACTTTCAAAAGGTACGAAATCACCTGAATTCAATCTGAGCTCCACATGGATAGTTTGAAAGGAGTGTCTCGTTAAAGGTAAGTATTGAGGTCTATCATAATACTGGCTAATTGTTTCACCATCATATCCTTTTATTCGAACGATCCGCAGTAAAGGAGCTTGCGTATCTCCGACAATTTGTGGTGAAATTAAATCTGAGTAGACGTAAAAAACGGAAAAATTAGACCATGCGTCAGCCACAAATTCGCTTTTCTGGTTACCCGTAATGACTGCATCTCGTTGAAATCCTAACAATTCGCCTAACTTCTCTAAATGAAGGCTGCAACCTTGAACGGCGTTAATTTTAACTCGTTTCGTAGCTTTATTGTAATTTATTGTAAATCGACTAGGATTTTTAGGTAAAGCAAGTTGTATAGCTGATACAATATCGAACATTGATTCATAACAGCCCACATCAATTGTTTGCTTAACAGTCGATATGATATTACCATTATTTATCTTGTAATGAAAATAATTGTTATTTTCATTTACGTTCAGCCAAGAATGCGGATAGATGATTTCAGATAGGCCTACTTCCCATTCACCTCTTAAATCCACTGGTATCGGTAACTGCGTCTTAAAATGGGAAATTTTGTTGTTAGGAAAAAACTGCATGGAGCTATCAGAGGGTAGCGTCACATAGAAAGACATTTTTGAGAATGAGTCTTCATAGGTTAAGTTTCACTATTTATACTTTTTGAATATCACTCACCCAGGCATTAAAC
This sequence comes from Parasteatoda tepidariorum, assembly GCF_982258835.1. NCBI lineage: Eukaryota > Metazoa > Arthropoda > Arachnida > Araneae > Theridiidae > Parasteatoda > Parasteatoda tepidariorum. The sequence continues at coordinate 70,408,951 of NC_141763.1, forward strand.
TTTTCAGGATAACCTAGAAACTTAACAAAATATTCCGTGCTTCCTCCTTTCTTTCTCTTTTTGATAACTTTTTCTACGGGATAATAGCCCGAGTTGACTACTTTTTGTAATTCTTCTGCATAAAAGGTACCTTCGATTGATTCATTCATTAAATCTTTCAATTTATACACTACAGGATTTCGATGAACTATTTTATCTATGACAAATAATTCTCGAGTCCAATTATTTTCATATCCTTTCTCAAATGTAAGTTTTGATTTACTAATGCGAACAGTGTCACCTACTTGAAAAACAGGGTTATCAATATTCACCTTATCACTATATAAATTATTCCAGACTTCTTTTTGATTATCGATATTCACTGAGGCTGGTTCCATTTTTATACTTCTGTGTTTGGTATGATTATAACTATGGATTAATTTAGAAATGACGTCAATATATTTTTTCGTATTATATTCTGTAAAGTATTTCCACATCTTCATTTTTAAAGTACGGTTAAACCTCTCAACAATACTTGATTTAGTTTCATTATTCGTTGTAAAGAAATGAACTCCTAAATTTTTAAGATACTGCTGTATAAGTTTATTAGTAAATTCTGTTCCTTTATCTGATTGCAGTTTCTCAGGTTTTCTTTCTCTAAAAATAGTTTTTAAAGCTGGCAATACATTTTTGGCTGATTTGTCTTTAATAGGAATAGCCCACGCATACTTTGAGAAACAATCTATACAAGTTAACAAATATTTGAAGCCATTATTAAATTTCGCTAAAGATTGCATGTCAACTAAATCAATTTGAAATTGTTCATCTATACCTCCAACAATCACTCTATTACGTTTAAATTTATGCCTCACAGGTTTATGCAAAGTATAAGAATCTTTAGTCTCTAACCATTTCTTAACGTCACTTTTCTTCACTTTACCTTTCACAGAATTATAAATAGCATTTACACCTCCAAAACTTCCTGGATGTTCAGGTTTCGTATAAACTGATGAAAGTAAATGATCCATAACCTATTTCAAAAATATTTTTTCTCTAATAACAGTTTTATTTCTAACAGTTAAAATTAACTCTCATAAACATTCTTAAAAAATAACGGTATACAATAATTTCAATAAAATTAAATAATAATACCTATTTAAGTATAAAATAGTTTTCCTTATTGTATTGCAGCAATAATTTTTTCTTCTTCTATTTTAAGAACCTGAAAAAAGTATTATTTTGAAAAAGAAAATTCATGCCTGCTGAAAAAAAGAAATCTCGTTTCCTCTGAAAACAAAAGTTCACAGTAATTTTTACAAAATATAAAAATAACAACAAAATATTTTAAAACTTAAGTTATTTTATTTGCAAAAATCATTTTTAGCAGCAGTTAATAAAGTATCTAATTTGATTTCTTTTAAAAAACCTTCACACAAAAAGTCCTTAAGGGGTTGTCTAAACAACCTTCGTTCACTTAGTTCATTATTAAAATCCAGAGCAATATTCTCCACATGTAAGTCCAAACAAGATTCATTGAAATCGTGAACACTGCACACAACCTGGTCTAGAAAGTCAGCAGATCTGTCTACTGGCTTCAGACCTTTCTTCAGTCCAATATGTTTATACAACACAATTTTCAGGCAATCTTTCATAACAGGACCCGCTTCGTTGATGTCTGAATTCTTTGGCACCACTGGACACTGTTGATGGGTGGATTCTTGAAAAATGTTCAAAAAGTCCACGGACCTGTATTTTAAATTAATATAGCCGAATGTCACACTATCTCGACACTTCTGTAGTTCTCTCCACTGTTTGAAACTGATTTCCGTCTCGTGCTTGTATACGCGGCCACTTCTGCAGGTATATTCGTCCACTAGCAGATACTTTCCCTCGTCATTCATCAGCACATAAAATTTTTCACGGGGATTAGCAGGAGGGATCTCTTCCAAAGCCATGTTGATGTCTGCAATGCCGAAGATACATGTCGGTGGACCATGACAGAAGCAAGTATTATACTGTTCAGGCTGTAGAGTTATACCATATCCTGAAGGATAGTATGAGTCTCCATATCTGTTAAACCTTCGTATATGAATGGCTGATTTCTTGTTATACGTGCTGGCCAAAACGAATAAGTCCTCACCAATTGGATAGCAATACTCTGGAAAGTTTCCCTCCTGGAACAAACCTTTCCTCTTTGGTTCATCCTAATAAAATAAAAAGAAACACTTTTTTGAGTCACCAAGAACAACAATAACGTTTAAAATAAGTAACAACTATTAACAGAATGTAATTATGCTTTAAATTTAACTTAATTATACCTTTCGATTCAAATAATATTAAAGAATTTTTAAAGTTAACTAAGTTTTGCCACATGCTCTGCTTAAAAAAGAATTAATGCTAGAAATTACAATAAAACAATTCTATTAACAATTAATTTAAAAGCATAGTAAATTACGAAGAAATCAATAGTACTTACTTCAGTTTCAACATGTTTTCTCTTTAAATATCCGTCCATAACGACCCGGGGAATCAAACAGTTTAAAAACTTAATCGAGACACAACAGGGAAACAACAAGTGAAATACTAATATAAGAGGGGGAGGAAATTTAGTCACTCTATCCTTCTAGTTGCCAAACCAAGAAAGTATAACTTTAACAGCCAATCAGAAAAATATGAAACTGTCACATGCTTAACTACTTACCAGCGCAAGTGAAAGGAACTGAATTCAACACACACGTCATAGACCAAGATCCAACTTGTTATACCTTATCAGAATGACTCACTCTGTAATCAGTAGTTGTGTTATCACACAAAACAGGTGTATGGTCAGTACCGTTGCCATCCAGAGAAAGTTATAATAACATTAAGAGGGGCAGAAATAATTATTTAATAACTATCAAAGGTTAAGTGAAACTATATCGATTAAACTGTAGGATGATATCGTTATCAAACAGTTTTTATTTATACACGTGTTCAAAATACAAAAGTTAAACTTATTAACACATATCTAACCAAGCATTCGTGGGTCAGTGGTTATGATATCCAACTACTGACCCACGAAGGCTTTTTAATGGCGCGAGTTCGATCCTCAGCCTTAATTATATTTAATAAATAATATTAAAACAGATTTAAATATTAAAATAGATTTAAAGTCATTTTATTCCTACATAGATGGCGCCACTAGATCAAAAGCATGATATCATTTATGTGTTATGTAATAAAAGATGACGTCATAACTTCATAATACACAATTTCTCCCCCAAATAACAAAGTTTCTAAATGTTGCCATCCTTAAAAACTAATATTAAAATAATAAGTGTTGCCACCCTCAAAAAACTAATAAATTAAATAATATTTAAAAAACGAAACTAAATTAAAAACAGAAACCGAAACTAAAAATATATTAGGCTTAAGAAAAAAAAGAAATAAGCTCCCCATGACGCTGCAGACGAAGTTTCGATTTTCAGGCGGGCAGAAATAAGCAAGCGGGCAGAAATAAGCAACTTCCGGTTTGTATGAGGGCAGAAATAAGCAACTTCCGGTTTGTATGTGGGCAGAAATAAGCAACTTCCGGTTTGTATGTGGGCAGAAATAAGCAACTTCCGGTCTGTATGTGGGCAGAAATAAGCAACTTCCGGTTGGGGCAGAAATAAGCTCCGGTTGACTATGACGTCACTTCCGTGTCTATAGTGCCCCACATACTACTATTATCCAAATTTATTTTTATACCTACAGTTTAATTGGTTGTAAATATGTTTTAAGACCTGTCAACTCTCAAACTTTTGTTTAAGTTTTATAATTTTTTTTTTTTTTACTTCCTATCATTTTAGTAAGTTTACCAATAAATTTGAGCTATTTTAAAAACGTGCATCTTAATTGTTTTATAATTTTCACTAATTTATCTGACTTTATACATGCTCCTTACATAACTTTTTAATTTGTTTTAAAATTTTCAGAATTATTTACAATTAACAAGTTGTCTCAATATTATAAAAAAAATTTATTTAATATAATATACATCATATTTTAAGAAAAATTAAACATAAATTAGAAATAACATTTTCCAAATAATAAAATTCACAAATTTCCGATTTCCAGATTATAAATACAATTTATATGGTAAATATTGAATACAAATTCTCCCACTCATATATACAACAAGTTTTCATAATCATTTACAATTAATAAGCTACTCCAATTAATATCATAAAAAGAGATTAACATAATATTAATATATGCAACACTTATTTTGCCATTTCAGTGGTTAAATTCGACTCTATATTAATATATTCAAATTGTTTAGTGTTCGTGATATATTGATCAATTAATAGCGGACTGTTACAAACATAAACATTTATTTACAAACTTAATAACATAAAATTGACAAGATCATTTTGAGTAACAGGGGGATGTTCTGTGTTCTAGAGTTGAATGGCAACTGAATAATAATGTGTCATATGATATGTGCGCCGCCTCGTGGCAATTCTTAACACAAATATTTAGTTGACCCACTTGTAACTACATGAGAAACGCCATATTGTTTGCTCCGTTCGAAAGCATGGAAACCATAACCTATGTTCGAAACCTTGGCCAAAGAATACCTAAAGAGGCCTTTTCATTTCAATTCTAACCTTCAGTAAGGATAGGTTCGAAAAGGGACGAAATATATTGCACCTCCAAAACCCGTTCCACTGTCTCCCCTACATTTTTTGTGGGGGTGCGTGTGTTAAGTAACCCGAAACTAATCACTGTCACAGAAGGGGGATTGCAACCTGCGGGGGTCAACTAGCTTTCAAAAGATATCAGAAGAAACTCACTCTTCATCTTATATTATGCTTTTTCTCTTTCTAAGAAAAACTTAAAAAATATTTTTTTTTAACTCTAAAACGGCTTTATTTATTTTCAAAATAGTTTTATCATTTTATTTAACATGCACTTCTTCTAATTATATCTTGAATTGTTTATTATTTTGATTTGATTATTTAAAGAACTAATAATAACCAGAGTATTTAAATTTATAAAATTTTACTATGTAGTCATATGAAAGTAATTCATATAAAGTAACTACATTAAAAATAAATTTATATTTTCTCTATAGATCAAATAAAGTTTGTTAATTTTTTTAAAATTGATTTGCTAATTTTTAAAACTTTTTATGTTAAAGTAAAACCTTGAGTTCAAGATTTTATTTTTTTATTACGCATTTAATTTTCTTCTTTCAATTACAATTCAAATACAAATATTTTTCACAATCTTTTTTTAATTTTAATTAATTTTTTTTAAAGATTGTTACACCGTTTTGAAACTAATTAAATTCTACCACTTTAAAAAACTATGTTAACATTTAATCCATTGTTTGTTTAAGCAAATATGGTTGCTTACTATGTAAATTTGATTTAGACTTAAATATTTGAATTTCGCACTTTGAATGAACTAAATTAACCTTCAGTAAAAACTCACTTCATTTTAATTATTACTTTTGCTAACTACAATTATTATTGTATAAATAACTCCGAACTGGAATTATGATTCGATCTTAAAAAATAAACACCGGGGTTATTTGTCACAAACAAATTGAAACATCAAAATTGAAAATTATTCGATTTAATTATCACAAAATTTTAAATCATATTAAGACAGATCTAGTTTTCGATTATATCACTTAACTTATTCAAATAATTTAGCTCGGATACATTTAAAACTTCACCCACAAACTCATATTCATCATTTTTACTTACATTATTTCCTCTCAGTTATAGTTACTTTAAAAACTTATCGCCAGAGATATTATTTAACAATAATACAAAATAAATTCCTTATTGATCTAAAGCAGTTATTTACTATAAATTTATTAAACTGCATATTTTGAGAGCGCAGTTTTATATGAAGTTTATTTTAAAGGAATAAAAGAAAATATAACTTATTAAAAAGTGAATATATTTTATTTATCAGCTTTTGCTTGTTAAAAGGTATTTATATTTTATCAATAACACATTGTTATAACACATTATAACACACAAATTAAAATAACACATTGATTACATACTTTGTTCTAGCAAAAAGTTATGAATAAAAATTACATTATACACTTTTAATATGAATTCGAAAAATTTCTCATTATTAAATACATAAGATATTGCATAATTACTACTCTTAATATATATTTTTAGAATATTGCGAAAAAAAAGTTTTAAAAAGTGTATTAATTAGGAACTACAGATCAGGGAATCAACTAAGGAATCAGGTCTGAAAACATCAAAACCAGTTTGACTGTCTGAAGTGATAAAGAGTAGCTTAACTCTAAGTATTACAGCTTATTTTTATTTTTTAATTTATCGTGATGAAATTTCGTGGTGTTTATAATAATCACATTTCTCATTCTTTCTATTTCATCTGGCAATCAAACTGGTTTCAATATTTTCAGTGTTGCGTTCCTAAGCATCGATTCATTATATTTTGATACCGTTTGTATTTTTCTCTCGTGAATATTAATTATGACCACTAATGTTCTTTTACTTCCTTTTTTTTTTTTAAAGAATTTTACAATACATGCGTGTATTTTCATATTTTTCTTCATTTGCTGATTAAAATGAAAATTTCATAATATTTTAGTGTTCTTGTGTATTTACATTAAAGCCCTAAAAACAGGGTTAAGTGCTTGTTCATGTTTGGATGATGTGGTCTTGTGTACTAGCTATTTTTTTTCCTTACCGTGAAAAAACATACTATCCCAGCTATTGGAGTAATTAAAACTATTTACGGAATGAAAAAATTGGAACCTTTTAAATTTTTTTAATGTAAATGTTTTTTTAAACATACAAATGAGTGTACGATATATTTTTTTTAAAAAAAAAGGAAAACTGCAGTTTTGTGATGCTTTATAGTATATTGGAAGATCTTTACGTCATTTATTCGATTTTAATTAATCTCACTTTATTCAGCAGCTAATTTTTTTAATTCTGAAACATCTCTAAAAAACAGGAAACAAAGTTTAAAAAAAGGGGAATCATGTATTTAAAAAATAAATTCCATTCTCAAAATGAATAAAAACAAGAAAATTATTACTTCTAAATAAATAAAATGTATATAGAATGAACGAATTATCAGCAAATATAATTTTCATAATAAATTACAAGTTTATAACTAAAAAGAAAGCTATCTGTTTTTAAAGCGTTCTCTTCAGAAGGACAGAGAGAGAAAAAGATTTTCAAAAGGGAGCAAGACCTCCCACCGAGAAGATTAGTGAACTTGGGGGTGGAAGTTGCCTTCCTCCCTTACTCAAAGGTAGAAAGTGACTTGTGTTTCAAAGGCAATATTACGAAAAGTAATAAAGATTAAAAAAATTAACCTACATTTTCGTGGATAGGAAAGATTGAAAAAATTATTAGTATTTTTTTTTAATTGATCACTCCGATTCTTGAACAAGAAAAATCGATTCAAAGTATGACAAGCCCGCCATAGACTTTACATGTTAAAAGCAGAATTGAGGAGTCTGCTTGTTGCAACACTTTTCTCCCGGCAACCACGATTGTGGACCCGACTTTCTGATCATTTGAGCGCGCCCCTTGTTTCTTGTTCGCCAAAAGTTCGAAACGAAGTTTGGAACGAGGACAGCTAGTGACCTCGTTGATGACGTAGATCCACCTGTTTCGGTCTTACATCAACTGGTTCTTGGCCAAGAACTGGTTATACATCTACATTTTTTAATTGGAGCGCAGCGTAAAACTTTTCTATGCCAACTACGCAGATTCGCAATAGTTTTGACGATGTCTGGGTGTGGTAGGATCTTCATGTAAGTATAAGTTTCGTTTTCACAATCCGTAATTTGTAATATTATTTCATTTTATCATATTGCTTATAATATTAATGTTATCTATAATTTTCTAAATTTGGGTTGGAAGATAATATTCAAAGCTGTAATCGAACTATAAGAAGGTCACTGGTCTTAGAGTTTAGGTAAGAGAATATTATAGCAGAAGACCTTACTATTAAAAAGAAAAATCTACTATCCAATCCTAGTATAAGCTGATGATTTCGCAATTAAATGCTTAAATCACTGTAGCTACATAAATTACGAATGATTTTACCATCTGTAATTGAAACGGATTGCTTTTTAAATTTCGTATGGATTTACAGTCTGTTATATATGCAAATAGTTACTTATGTTGCTTTTACAATGGTTAATTGTATCTGTATTTTCTAGATTTGATTTGAAATTGCAATTTGATGTTGAAGAAAATTTTGCCTGGAGTTGAATTAGGGTAAGTGAATTTGACTGCTTAGTAAAAAAAATATTTCTATACTAAAAGTTAAACTTTTATTCGGAAAAAATTCTTGTCTAATTATATGCTTTTTGTAGAAAGTAGTATTTAAATATATTTAACTTTTTTTAAAAAATTGTATTCTTACAACTATGCTGCTATACATCTCCATATAAATAAATGATCTACTTTTACAATGTATTAATATACCAATTTAACCTATTTTATCAATAAATTGTTGATGCAATTATTGATTAATAATGTCTATAATATTCTTCATTTGTTAAGAAATTTCTTTTCAAAGCTGTTGAAATTGTTGACAGGTTAGATGTCTTAAAAAAATATTGATGAGAGATTTAAGAGATAAAAAAGTATTAAAGAGAGATGATATAAGAGAATATTATTGATAATTGTAGACATATAAAGAAATATCTGCAATCAATATTTATTTATAATAACTTAAATTCTAGTTTTAATATTTTATTCAGGTCTCCTTATTAGTATATGTTCTGGTTTAATAATCTTATTTGTAATGACAGCTCTCACATGTTTAATATGTTGCTTAGGCTACAATAAACTAATTTAATATAATTTTTTAAATTTAGTTAGGTAGTTTTAATTCAAAGCTGAAGAGACTGTCTTAATGGTCACAACTCATATAAATTGAATAAGAGATAAGTGTTAATTTCGAATAACCCACTACTAGTTGCTCAAAGGTGCAAATCAAAGTTTTAGCCATTTTTTTATTGGGGTGATTTTTGTATCAAGCTGTGACAGAGTAATCGTCAAATTTGGCAACTTCCGGGCAGTGGTCCCGAGACTAAAATAAAATATCACAGAACGACACCAACTAAAAAAGTATAACTTGTAACCACTTCAAACAAACACTTACATGTTTTTTTCTTTTTAAATTTACAAGTTTAAAATCTTTTAGCCTCCTTGGCAATTGTTGTTGTTGAGATTTATCACAATACAGAAATATCCCCTTTTTATTTAAATTTTTTTTTTTTTCATTTTTGTTCAAAAACTGTTGCAGGTTGTGAACCCCTACATAGGGTCGGATGAGGTTTCTTTTATATTTTATTCTTTAAGACGAAGAAAATTAGGATGAAAATATTAATATAACAGACATATATACAACTGAAGTAGATTATAAAAATAGCATTATAGTGTAACTTACTGAGCATATTTGAAAATACAGATGAGCTTTTATTGCCTTCATATAAAATTTTTTTCATGAAAACAACTATATTGATAATTGTTTTTACTCTTCTTGATATTTAAAAATATACCAAAAATAATTGCACTTTTCTTGCTTTTTAGATAAAATAGTACAGTAAAATCTGTTTTACTATGCTGTGCTTAAAGTTAATTATATTTAAACTTAAAATTGATCAATGAATTTTTTTCTTTAATAGTTAAATTTGATTTATTTTTTCTGAATTAAAGCAACTCAGCTTAGAATTTTTCAGAAACAACCTAATTTCATTTAGGACATTTTAATTCCATAACTTTCTTTAGAAGAGCTTGAAAAGTGTATGTATTTAGAGCAAATCCTTTTATTCTTTCGAAGTATTCTGTAGTTATTTTCACAAAAAAGCAATTCAGACCCTTATTCAGAAAACATTCTTGACAGAGCCGGATTATACCTTTCGTAGGCCCTAGGCATAGACGTTTTTGGGCCCTCCCCTCCTTCCCCCACTCTTCCCCTCTTTACAAAATATATACAAAAATTTTCTTGCATATTTTTTTTAACATTTTTATTAATATGGATTTTAATTTACAAATTTGTTTATCGAACTTTATCTGCAATCTTTATCTGAACTTTATCTGCTCTATCCGAAAAATATTATATTTTTATTTGTGTCTTCATAATTTTGTGCAAAATACACTTGTTGTTTTTAAAGCTAAATTGTTTTTGTCAAAAAAAATTTTTCTCCCAAGTTTTACGTAGGCCCCTGAATTTCGTACGCCCTAGGCACGTGCCTAGTGTGCCAATAGGTTAATCCGGCCCTGATTCTTGAGTATTAAGCACATGCTTATACTTAAGTTAGGGCACAAATACTTGCTAAAGGGTTGCCATATGCATTCATTTCACCTTTGCTGGCGGCTGAAACCTCTACGAACCAGAATCGAAACTTGGTTATAAATCTTTACTTCGAAATCAGAAAATATTCCTTTCACAATTTTAATAACAAATTCAAATTATAAAAATTTCTAAAAATAGTTTTTACAAAACCTTTCTCAAACTTGTCCTTAATAGGATGCCATAACACTGGAGTAATCTTTCATTGCAAATTCTTTTTCATTCATATAAAACAATTGTAAAGTATAAAAAAAAAGTGCTCAGGTATTTCATATAATTGAAATGCAAACAATTTATGAGAGGATAATTTAATTTTAGGCTGTGGAAGTTCTCCAATAATTTATTTGCTGTTGTAGTTCATTTACGTCGCAATAGGCTATTGACGACAGTCTGGGAAACATCCCTAAGGATGATCCGAAGACATGCCGTCACAATTTTGAACCTCTGCAGAGAGGATGGCACCCCTGCTTCGGTAGTCCAACAAGCTGCACACAAAGTTGAGCATAATAATTTATTTGCATTTGATATGAACATTTTTTTAAAAATTTGAAATTTTATGCTATACTCTCTAGGTTGACATCTACACAATTCTAATATACCAATTTTAATCTACACAATTTTAATCTACACAATTTTAATATACTAATAAAAATGAAACAGAATGGTGTTACTTGAATTATTTTTTTGTGCAATGTAGTGCCCTTGTAAGGAATATTACAATAATTTATGAGAGAAAAATTGTATAATGTATGTAATTAACAAATTCATATTTCATGGTATACATATATGCTTTATATTTTTCAATCAAAATTGCAATTATTAAAAGCATAAACAAAGTAAAATTATTAAAAATTAAATATTTTCAAAGTATTTTTAATGAATTTGTTCTTGGTTTGTAGTTAAAATTGGCTGTTTATTTTAATAATAAAAAATATTTGTATTTTTAAGGCTTAATAGGAAAACATCGTATAGGTTAAGAAAATTTTTTAAAATTTTTGTATCTTGTTTTTTTTTTTTAAAAAAAAACTTATGTACAAAAAGAATTTATAGAATTAAGTTGATTTGCTACATTTAGTGCTACCAAAAGAAAAGAAAGAAAAAAACCCCCAACAAAGATTAAGTTTACTGAAACCAAAAGAAGAAAAAACTTTTGTGTTCTTTTTGTAATGTAATTTTGACTATATACTCACTTATGATCATTATATTTTTTTTTTATTTCCGAAAAAAACTGAGTTAAAACTAGAATTAAGTCTTTCCTTGATTAAATCAGAAAAGTGTTTGTAGCATCTGATAATGAAATTTGCTCAATATTAAAAATTAATCCTGCTTGGACTCAATTTAACAACTTTGATTAGACCTTGAAGAATAGAAAAAAATTTTATCTTAAACAAAATTCATAAAAAAATAAAATTTGAAAAATATATCCCTCTACAATTTCACATGCTTTAGAATGTCAATATAATATATTAGTGTATTTAGAATTGTTTAATAAATTTTATTTTTTATTTCCCAAATAACATCAATACATACAAAAATAGATTAGAATAATAAAAGTAAAATAATATAAGAGTAAAATAAATTTAAAAAAAAATCACTCAAGAATTGCTGATTTTCTTTCATTGCGATCTAGTATATTGAAGGAGTCATGTTCCATATCAGATGAGATAATGTGTTGCCTTAAAAAAACAATGGCTATAGTTTCATCATTATAGGAAGTCTTTGGTGACTCATTTATTATTTAATTTTCTGTGACAATATCTTTGTAAATTTCATCAGCATCTCTTATATCTATTGCAATATCTTGAATCAAGACAGTACAATGTACAAGTATAATGTACTTCCGTCTATGACTATACTACCTGTTGCACGTCTCTGCAGTGCAGATGTTAATCATACCTGGGTTCGAATACTAGACTGACCCATCTTCATTTGATATCGGGGAACCTCCTCCTCAATGCAACACTTGTAATGTTTTACTTCCGATTCACCATATTTTAATCATTTCCCTGAGTTTTAACAGACATCGTCTCGTCTTACCTTTTTTGTTAGTTCTATTTTATCTATGGGAGATTTGTTAGAGGACTCTCATCATCCTAACACTTTTGCATTTTTACCTGCTATTGGCATTTTAAATTGTAGGAACTTTTATTCTGTTCATGATTTTATTCACTTTTAGAAGGATATTCTTCCTTTTACACTATTTTACATGTCTTACAAATATAATTTTATTATGTTTTAACTTTGACCTGATTTTAGACCATTATTTCCGTTGATTATTTCTATATGATTTTATCAATGTTTAATGTTATTTATGGAAAATAAGTAAGTATGCCCTTTAATTTTTGACATGTATAAACATATTGTTTGGCACGGATGTCCACATTTGGATTTTATACCATTAAACTCTACATTCAATTCAATTCCATGACTATACGCTAATGGTCGACAACTTTAGAATTTTCTTTCATTTCAAAGACATCTCTGACTAGCCTCAAAAATTTCTTTTTTGTTTCCCAAACTGCGTCTGAAGGTAGATTTGGGCAGCTGAAATTAATGTGAAAATCTTTATTAACACAAAACTTATCTTTCATTAAGTTTAACTTTTTCACGTAGAGTGAATACTTTCGATCTGTTCACACCATCGTAACTAAGATTTGAGTGACATTAAAATAAGTTTTCTTGTTCCAGTTATGGACATACTTGCTTAAAAGGAGAGAGGGGTTGTCATGTAACAATGATTAATGAGAAGAAAAAGAAAAGAGCGATGTTTTTTTCACTGTTTAGTTGAATATTGCCTCTTAACTGATTCATGCTGAGACTTGTTTTTCCAACCTTTCTTTTTTTTCTTTTCTTTTCCAAATGAGACAGAAACTAACTTATTTCCCTCCAAGGGAAAATCACCTTTTTGAGATAAAAATTTTTCATACTGAAGTATTTTCATTCATAAATGCAGATGCTGCCGCCCTTAGAAATTTTTCTTTTAAGAATCAGAGAATATATGCAACATATGGTTTTTAAATAGAGACTGTTATTGAGTAGTGCAGCCTTTAACAAAGACCCAACATTTTTGCGTTTCTATGCTCAATTGGTCTTTTATATTGTATATAACTGTTTTATACTATGTACACTTTTATCTGATTTTATTCACGTTTTGATCCTGTACTATCTTGTTTTATAGTTATATTTTAGCTGATTTTATTCATGTTCGAATACTTTTGTTACGGTGTATGAAGTCCTGGTAAGAAAAAGTAGCAGAAAGCTTTTTACCTTTGATTCGTTTCAGAGTTGGGTTTTTGCCGTCAAAAACTGGTTTTTGACATGACAGTGGTAAAAACTGTGTTTTTACCGGTAAAAACTGTCAAAAACCTACCGTTTTCTTTATTTATTGCATATAGCGAACAATATATTATTTTTACATAATTGCCTTTATAAATGAATGTTGTAAATGATTGCTATTGATTTTGCAACTATATACATGTATTCTTATAGAAGGATATACAATATACTTCAATATACTTATTGAAAATAGTGATACTTACTTTTATCATTATAGCTTGATTTGCAAAGGATTCAAAATTTTGCACCTCTTAATTGTTAGAAATAAACAAACAAAAAAGTTGGAACTATTAATAAATTCAAGAACTAAGAAGAAGAATTTAAAATTTGGCATTTCTTAAATATTAGAAACAAGTTAAACAAAACTTTCAAAACTTGTAACTACTAGCAAACTCTAAGTCAAGAATTACTGCTATTTTGTCAAGTTAAAAACTTCTATTCAGTTGAAAAAGCACATTAAACTAAACCTAATTACAAACAGAATTACATGTTCAGTAGTCGGGGTCACTGTGCCGAAGCATATAATAGCAAGTGACTAATTTTGCGCATTTTTCATTGCCTAGTCGATTTCTGAGTTTATTATGGATGAGTCCTTCAACATTGCTGTTGCAAGGTATCTCTAAAAGAGTTTCCTAGGCTTTTTCATGTCACATTTCTGTGTAAAATATTGAAAGCAAAATTGATAAAAAAAAGTTTATTTTATGAGGCTTTCTTTTTAGGTGTTCAAGTGTTTCTCAAAGCAAGATTTTATGAATGAAAGTAATCAATCTTGACATTCTTCAGTAATGTAATATGCCAAATAAAATGATGCTAGGAAATGTTGAAAATTTCGTTTAGTATCCTAATATTTTACTTCAAATAGTATGTTTTGATATAATCATGTTGGGAAAATGCAAGAATCTGTTCTTAAATATCTTTTAACTACTTTTTTCTAATTTTACTGTCCTAAAATGAATTAATTTTAAATTATAAGCAGTTAAACTCAAATAAAAATAGTTTTACCAAAACTATAGGTTTTTGACAGAGGGTTTTTTGACATGACGGTAAAAACCGTCATGTGTCAAAAACTTGCCAATCCTGATTCGTTTTGAAACTGATTGTTTGGCGCAGCATGTCTGTCCCTTTGTGGAACTTAAAAAATTCAAAGGGTTTTAGTTTTGAACTCGTTCTGTTAAATCAGATTTTTAAATATAAAAAAATGCTAATATAAGCATCTATACTTCAGTTATAATAGAAACAGACACTTCAAATTAATAACTATGGTTGAATAGGCAAATATCCTTCCTTCGGTTTTAATTAACTCAAGTTCTGTAAACCGAAACTATAGTATATAATTGCTCGTAATCTGAATGATCTCTGGTTTTAAAAAGTTAAATGTCCTTATCCCCTATATTAGTCCCTGGTTAAATCTGAGTATGTTGCTTTTTAGGATCCATGACCATTAAACCCCACATTTAATTCAATTTAACAAATACCCTACATACTATATTTAAATTTATTTTACTTTTGTTTAATATTTAGATTTCAATCATTTCACACATGAGTGCCGAAGACAATTATGGAAAGAGGTGAGTAAAAGCAAATTTTTATTTAACGAAAAATATCTTTTCAAGTGAGCATTCTAACCCATACCTCAAAATTGTCGATTAAGTTAGTAATGGAAGTAAAAAATTGGCCGTTAGCTACATCCAATCTCAGCCAAGAGTAATTCTGTATTTAAATCTCTAAATATTAAGTTTTAACTCATAATGCTACTACTATCTAACTAATCTATGGTTCTTTTTTTTCTTTTCTTTTCATATTTTTTTTACTTTTTACTTGTGTGACGTCTTAACATCAGGGATGAGATTCTTCCGCGAATTTCCGCTTTTTTTCAGATTTTTCCCGTTAATTTCCGCTGAAATTTTTTTTTGCACAAGTTAAAATATTTTATGAGGAATTTATATTTTCCGCGGAGGGAAATTATTGAAGTCCCTTTTCCTCCCTCTGAAGTTTCTCTAAAAATCATTTCCTTGGGATAAAACTGGTTGACCTTTATACAGGGATGAGATTTTTTTTGTCTCTCGAATTTCAGCCTTTTTATCTAAAACTCCGATTCTCTAAAAGTTTTGTTTTTTATAATAAATATCCCGTTTTTTTTTTAAGTTCAGTCATTGAAGTAAAATAATTATATTTATTTACGATTTTCAAAGATAAGCAGAAAATTCAATCTACGCCTTAGCTGCTAACCCTTCCGCATTTTTACTTATTTTAGCTATTTTCTCCGATTTCACGCACAGAAAATAAGATTTTCCGTATTTTTTATCCGTCGGTTGGGTAGCTCGTATTTTCGTAATTCAGACGTCGCTGCTTCTTGTATTCTGGCGTGAAAACAAACAAAAAAAGAGGAAAAAAGTGGAGGTGAATTTGCGGTGAAAATATTTATTTGCTCATTCAATTAATCTTGTAAATTTTTATTTATTATGTCTAAACAAAAACAATACAAACGAGCGTTTTAGAAATCACAAGTCCAGACTCTGCAAATATCTCGATTTCTATTCACGCGATTTTAATTTCAATCATCGATTTTCGTATTTACCTGATTTAAAAGTTGCACATTGCGATTCTTATTCAAGCGATTTAAATATTGTACATTGCGATTCTTACTTACGAGATTTAAAAAATCAATAGCGCGATTTGTATTTACGAGCTTTTAAAGCCCTATGTAGCAATTCGTATTCACGCGAGCTTAAAATCCAATATCGTGATTCGTTTTTGTGGTTGTAATATCGCGCGATTTAAAAATTATGCATCGTGATCAAAAAATTAAAAAATCATGATTTGTATTTCGCATTTTTTAAATTCGACTTAGAGTTTCATATTTACGTGATTTAAAAGTCTCATATCGGGATTTATATTCACATGGTTTACAAGTTTAAAAATCGCACTTTTTTTTATCACATTTTTGTTTATATATATATATATATATATATATATATATATATATATATATATATATATATATATATATATATATATATATATATATATATATATATATATATATATATATATATATATATATATTTATTTATTTATT
This sequence comes from Parasteatoda tepidariorum, assembly GCF_982258835.1. NCBI lineage: Eukaryota > Metazoa > Arthropoda > Arachnida > Araneae > Theridiidae > Parasteatoda > Parasteatoda tepidariorum. Next base: position 70,425,692 of record NC_141763.1, read on the forward strand.
TATTTATTTATTTATTTATTTTTTTTTTTTTGGATTTCCTCTTTTTTACTTTCTGACTACTCTCATCCTTGTAACATGTATTTTCAGAATCTGTTACTAAAAATTGAAGCTAAATAATAAACACAAATTTTATCGCTTAACATTGTTATCTCAAATAACAATATTCACTGAAATTTTATGCAAAACGGTTTATTATGATCTATTATATATAATTGTTGAAAACATCTGCCGGCAAACATTAGGAATGAATATTTTGTAAATTTACAAATCAGTTAAACTAACTAAAACTAGTACTAAATGGAAAATGGATTGCATAATTTCTCATTTAGTTTGAATTGGACCTTGTGCCACTAAACCCTACAATCAATCAATCATTTAGTTTGTTAATGATACCCTTAGATTCTGAAAAATGACATGCCGTATTGAAATAAAATTTTTGTACAAATTATTGTTTGTCTGCATGAGTATTAAAATAAATATTAATAATAAATACATAATGATGTTAACCACATTTGTAGAAATAAGTTCAAAACTTTTTTTTTTTTGTACTAAAATGTTCCGTTTACTTTTATTCAGAATTCTTTTTTTAAATGAATTTAAAAAAAAAAAAATCTTAACTATCTTTGATGAATTAAATGCCTATTACTATTCAAAATTATGAGTAAACTTAATACATAACATTTCAAATATGTTTAATGTTAATCATAATTGGAAAATACTGCAGTTTTTCTATTTTCATGACTAAGTGTATTTAGTAAATTATGCAACAATTGTCGTGAAATTTATATTATTTTGTGAACTCTACTGGATTTTTTCCTATTCATGATGGCAGCTATGGAGCTGTATAGTAAGATAAACATTATATACAGGTAATAATAGGGAGGAATATATTGTTACTTATTTTATAGTTTTCTTTTTTGTATTCAGTAGTGTGAGTAAGAATCAACTGACGCCTGAGTATAAATAAAAGTATTGATGGAATGTGACGATTGATTGTTATAGGCTGTATAGTAACAGCAATTACTGCAGTCTTGGCATCCATAATTTTATGGAAAAAAGTTAGTCTTCATTAACCTGCCTTAGAACGAAGAATCAGTTTAAAAATCTAAATTTGGCAACATTATTGATGATGTAAGCTAATCATATGGGTACTGATTGAGATAATGTTCATAGGTATTTAGATTTATGCCTATTTAACATATTGTGATGATACAACAAAAGCTGTATATCTATCTTAACCATTTCTACCAGTGTGCAGTACTTTCTAAAATATCTACATATATGCTTTGATATCAATTTGCTTAGTTTATTGAAAGTAAAGCAGGCATAGGTAGAGGAATTTTATGGTCTCAAATTTAGTTCTGTATTGTTTAATAGTTAACTTTTAGAACACACATGTCCTCTTTTGGACTTTGTGCCACTAAACTCAACATTCAATTCAATTCAATTGTAGTACACACATATAGCCAACTCTAGAAGACAGTTTAAGAAAATGCAGTTTATACTAATTTGTGTGTATGTACCTCTCTTATACGAATATTCAACAGTTAAAAACTGTTTGTGTAATAAAGTTGCTCAATTTAAGTTGGGGCGAATTTATTTGTTGAAATTTCTTCCTCGATGTGTCTCCACCTTGTCGTGGTGAGGAAGCTTACGACACTGCTGAGGAAAACACTTTCTTTAAGCAGATGTCCAACTAAGAGAGACACCTAATAGCGTATTTAGCTATCATCATATTTTAACATTAAAAAGTATTGAAATCATTTTGAACTTTTTAGAAATTATTAAATAAAAATTTATGGTACAAGAAGTGTTGGGGGAAAAAAAACTTCATTCCTTGATGTGTCTCCACCATGTCGTGGTGAGGAAGTATATGACACTGCTGAGGAAAACACTTTCTTTAAGCAGATGTCCAACTAAGAGAGACACCTAATAGCGTATTTAGCTATCATATTTTAACATTAAAAAGTATTGAAATCATTTTGTTTTTTTTAGAAATTATTAAATAAAAATTTATGGTACAAGAAGTGTTGAGAAAAAAAACTTCATTCCTTGATGTGTCTCCACCATGTCGTGGTGAGGAAGTATATGACACTGCTGAGGAAAACACTTTCTTTAAGCAGATGTCCAACTAAGAGAGACACCTAATAGCGTATTTAGCTATCATCATATTTTAACATTAAAAAGTATTCAGTTGATTTTGAACTTTTTGGAAATTATTAAATAAGAAATTATGGTACAAGAAGTGTTAGGGAAAAAAAAACTTCATTCCTTGATGTGTCTCCACCATGTCGTGGTGAGGAAGTATATGACACTGCTGAGGAAAACACTTTCTTTAAGCAGATGTCCAACTAAGAGAGACACCTAATAGCGTATTTAGCTATCATATTTTAACATTAAAAAGTATTCAGTTGATTTTGAACTTTTTGGAAATTATTAAATAAGAAATTATGGTACAAGAAGTGTTAGGGAAAAAAAACTTCATTCCTTGATGTGTCTCCACCATGTCGTGGTGAGCAAGTATAGGAGGTGTGATCAAAAAGTATCCGACTTTTGTTCATAAAATAAACGTTTATTATGATATAATTATTTAATACAAATCCCCTTCAAAGGAGTCTCCTTGGGCTGCCACACACTTCTCCCAACGCTTCTGCCACTGTTGAAAGCATCGCTGGAAGTTCTCCTTCGGTATGGCTCTCAGATGGTCTGTCGCATTCTGCATAATGTTTTCTCTGGTCTGAAATCTGGTCCCTTTTAGTGGCATTTTCAGCTTTGGGAAAAGCCAAAAATCGCAGGGAGCCATGTCAGGAGAGTAGGAAGGTTGACGAACCACTGGTGCGCTGTGTTTTGTCAAGAAGTTCTGAATTAAATGGGAAGAATGTGCGGGAGCTTCATATAGGAGTCATGATGGAGCTTCCAACTGCTTGTTGCCCACAGATCCGGGCGCTTGCGCCTCACTGCGTCACGAAGGCGACGCAGAACGTCTTGGTAGTACTCCTTGGTGATTGTAGTACCGTGTGGTGCGTACTCGTGATGTACTAAGCCACTGGAGTCAATAAAGGTAGTTAGCATGACCTTGACATTGCTGCGAACTTGCCTTGCTTTTTTGGGCCTCGGGGATGAAAGATGCTTCCACTGTGTTGACTGGCGCTTGGTTTCTGGGTCATATCCATAAACCCATGACTCGTCACCTGTAATCACTGTGTTCATAAAGTCGGGATCATCGTTCACAGTTTCCAGCATGTCTTGTGCGATCTCCAGACGAAGGTTTTTTTGCTCAAATGTTAGCAGCTTTGGTACAAACTTTGCTGAGACTCTCCTGAGGCCCAAGTCGTCAGTCAAAATTGATTGAATGGAACCAAAACTAATACTCACCTCGTCTACAAGCTCTCTGATCGTGATTCGGCGGTTCTGCATCACCAGGTTCCTCACTTGATCAATGATGGCATCATTTTTCGATGTTGAGGGCCTCCCTGAGCGTGGTTCACTTTCAACTGATAAGCGACCATCTTTGAAGCGGTTGTACCACTCCTTTATCTGTGTGGTGCCCATCGCTTCATTTCCAAACACTTGTTTAATCTTGCGAATTGTTTCCACTTGCGAATCACCAAGATTAAAACAAAATTTTATGCAATAACGCTGTTCGACTTTTTCTGACATTTAAAAAAAAATAAAATCCGACGACACTCACTTGCACCTGTTCAATCATGAATGGCCTGACACCGACTGACTTGTATTGGAGCTGTAGAAAAAAATGAGCATGCGCACTAGGCATGCTCACAACCACACATCTAGCCCCGCCCCCATAGCTGCGTTTGTTTGACCAATAAAAATTAAGGTCGGATACTTTTTGATCATACCTCGTATGACACTGCTGAGGAAAACACTTTCTTTAAGCAGATGTCCAACTAAGAGAGACACCTAATAGCGTATTTAGCTATCATCATATTTTAACATTAAAAAGTATTAAAATCATTTTGAACTTTTTAGAAATTAAATAAAAATTTATGGTTCAAGAAGTGTTGGGAAAAAAAACTTCATTCCTTGATGTGTCTCCACCATGTCGTGGTGAGGAAGTATGTGACACTGCTGAGGAAAACACTTTCTTTAAGCAGTTGTCCAACTAAGAGAGACACATAATAGCGTATTTAGCTATCATATTTTAACATTAAAAAGTATTTAGTTGATTTTGAACTTTTTGGAAATTATTAAATAAGAAATTATAGTACAAGAAGTGTTAGGGAAAAAAAACTTCATTCCTTGATGTGTCTCCACCATGTCGTGGTGAGGAAGTATGTGACACTGCTGAGGAAAACACTTTCTTTAAGCAGATGTCCAACTAAGAGAGACACCTAATAGCGTATTTAGCTATCATCATATTTTAACATTAAAAAGTATTAAAATCATTTTGAACTTTTTAGAAATTAAATAAAAATTTATGGTTCAAGAAGTGTTGGGAAAAAAAACTTCATTCCTTGATGTGTCTCCACCATGTCGTGGTGAGGAAGTATGTGACACTGCTGAGGAAAACACTTTCTTTAAGCAGTTGTCCAACTAAGAGAGACACATAATAGCGTATTTAGCTATCATATTTTAACATTAAAAAGTATTTAGTTGATTTTGAATTTTTTGGAAATTATTAAATAAGAAATTATAGTACAAGAAGTGTTAGGGAAAAAAAACTTCATTCCTTGATGTGTCTCCACCATGTCGTGGTGAGGAAGTATGTGACACTGCTGAGGAAAACACTTTCTTTAAGCAGTTGTCCAACTAAGAGAGACACATAATAGCGTATTTAGCTATCATATTTTAACATTAAAAAGTATTTAGTTGATTTTGAACTTTTTGGAAATTATTAAATAAGAAATTATGGTACAAGAAGTGTTAGGGAAAAAAAAACTTCATTCCTTGATGTGTCTCCACCATGTCGTGGTGAGGAAGTATGTGACACTGCTGAGGAAAACACTTTCTTTAAGCAGTTGTCCAACTAAGAGAGACACATAATAGCGTATTTAGCTATCATATTTTAACATTAAAAAGTATTTAGTTGATTTTGAACTTTTTGGAAATTATTAAATAAGAAATTATGGTACAAGAAGTGTTAGGGAAAAAAAACTTCATTCCTTGATGTGTCTCCACCATGTCGTGGTGAGGAAGTATGTGACACTGCTGAGGAAAACACTTTCTTTAAGCAGATGTCCAACTAAGAGAGACACCTAATAGCGTATTTAGCTATCATCATATTTTAACATTAAAAAGTATTAAAATCATTTTGAACTTTTTAGAAATTAAATAAAAATTTATGGTTCAAGAAGTGTTGGGAAAAAAAACTTCATTCCTTGATGTGTCTCCACCATGTCGTGGTGAGGAAGTATGTGACACTGCTGAGGAAAACACTTTCTTTAAGCAGTTGTCCAACTAAGAGAGACACATAATAGCGTATTTAGCTATCATATTTTAACATTAAAAAGTATTTAGTTGATTTTGAATTTTTTGGAAATTATTAAATAAGAAATTATAGTACAAGAAGTGTTAGGGAAAAAAAACTTCATTCCTTGATGTGTCTCCACCATGTCGTGGTGAGGAAGTATGTGACACTGCTGAGGAAAACACTTTCTTTAAGCAGTTGTCCAACTAAGAGAGACACATAATAGCGTATTTAGCTATCATATTTTAACATTAAAAAGTATTTAGTTGATTTTGAACTTTTTGGAAATTATTAAATAAGAAATTATAGTACAAGAAGTGTTAGGGAAAAAAAACTTCATTCCTTGATGTGTCTCCACCATGTCGTGGTGAGGAAGTATGTGACACTGCTGAGGAAAACACTTTCTTTAAGCAGTTGTCCAACTAAGAGAGACACATAATAGCGTATTTAGCTATCATATTTTAACATTAAAAAGTATTTAGTTGATTTTGAACTTTTTGGAAATTATTAAATAAGAAATTATGGTACAAGAAGTGTTAGGGAAAAAAAAAACTTCATTCCTTGATGTGTCTCCACCATGTCGTGGTGAGGAAGTATGTGACACTGCTGAGGAAAACACTTTCTTTAAGCAGTTGTCCAACTAAGAGAGACACATAATAGCGTATTTAGCTATCATATTTTAACATTAAAAAGTATTTAGTTGATTTTGAACTTTTTGGAAATTATTAAATAAGAAATTATGGTACAAGAAGTGTTAGGGAAAAAAAAACTTCATTCCTTGATGTGTCTCCACCATGTCGTGGTGAGGAAGTATGTGACACTGCTGAGGAAAACACTTTCTTTAAGCAGTTGTCCAACTAAGAGAGACACATAATAGCGTATTTAGCTATTATATTTTAACATTAGAAAGTATTTAGTTGATTTTGAACTTTTTGGAAATTATTAAATAAGAAATTATGGTACAAGAAGTGTTAGGGAAAAAAAACTTCATTCCTTGATGTGTCTCCACCATGTCGTGGTGAGGAAGTATGTGACACTGCTGAGGAAAACACTTTCTTTAAGCAGTTGTCCAACTAAGAGAGACACATAATAGCGTATTTAGCTAACATATTTTAACATTAAAAAGTATTTAGTTGATTTTGAACTTTTTGGAAATTATTAAATAAGAAATTATGGTACCAGAAGTGTTAGGGAAAAAAAACTTCATTCCTTGATGTGTCTCCACCATGTCGTGGTGAGGAAGTATGTGACACTGCTGAGGAAAACACTTTCTTTAAGCAGATGTCCAACTAAGAGAGACACCTAATAGCCTATTTAGCTATCATCATATTTTAACATTAAAAAGTATTAAAATCATTTTGAACTTTTTAGAAATTAAATAAAAATTTATGGTTCAAGAAGTGTTGGGAAAAAAAACTTCATTCCTTGATGTGTCTCCACCATGTCGTGGTGAGGAAGTATGTGACACTGCTGAGGAAAACACTTTCTTTAAGCAGTTGTCCAACTAAGAGAGACACATAATAGCGTATTTAGCTATCATATTTTAACATTAAAAAGTATTTAGTTGATTTTGAACTTTTTGGAAATTATTAAATAAGAAATTATGGTACAAGAAGTATTAGGGAAAAAAAACTTCATTCCTTGATGTGTCTCCACCATGTCGTGGTGAGGAAGACACTTTCTTTAAGCAGGTGTCCAACTAAGAGAGACACCTAATAACGTATTTAGCTATCATCATATTTTAACATAAAAAAGTATTAAAATCATTTTGAACTTTTTAAAAATTATTAAATAAAATTTATATATGAATGAATTATATAATTCTATAATATCCAATATTGATAAACCTCTTAATTCTTTTCTAGAAATTATAAAGTAATTTATAAAACCATCCAAATTAATATTTTTTGTATTTTTGTAAATATCAAGTAAATTAACTAAAATTAATAATTTAAGATCATTGCTTAATTTTTTCAAATATCTATTCAAGAAATAATTATAGAAATTTTGGAAATTAAGGTCCCTGGTATCATTATAAATTATATTCAAATATATTGCACTATCTTCTATATCAAAATCAAATATTTCATCACAAATTAAAGTTATCGATTCCATTGTGATATATTTTGTATTTAAGTGATAAATATTCATAATTTATTTATCTCTATAATATGGATACAATTATCAAACATATCTTTCTATTTTTAAAGATTATATATATAAATATTTTAATAGCAATATATAATATTAAATAAAGACACACCTTTTAATTCATGACGATTCCGCGTGAAATACTCTTTGAATTCATTAAAATTTTTGGTTTCTCTGTATATCTCTTAATATTTTATCTAAAAAGTATTTTTTAAATGAACTTTCTTTTTTATCTTCAAAGAATTCCATATAATAGTCGAAGAAGCCTTCAAAATTTAAATCTTTAGTTGCAAAATACATAGAATTTAAAACTTCATTCTCTTCTTCATTATCACTTTCACTCAATTCAAATTCAGGAATAGCATTATCCATTTTAACTTCAGCACTGTATTCTTCAGTACTGTATTGTTCGGTAATCATTTCTTCGTCTGATTCTTTTTCCATTTTTATTAATTTATAGATTATTTAATTTTAGTAAAGTATTAGTTAAAGTTTTAGTTAGTATTTTGAGTAAAAAGGTGGAAAAGGGGGGGGGGTAACCCTATAGGAGAGATCAAACTTAAAAATTTTACAGAAATTATTTTTAAGCCACGCCCACTTAAAAATATTTTTTTTTAAGTTCATAGTTTGAAATTTCAGAAAAGTTTGGAATCAGTTTTCTGGGTCTGAAACTCGTCTAAAAGTCAGATTTCGAGGTTTGATGAAAAACACTTCGTCAACAGTGTTTTTAAAAAAATAAATGAGTTTTTTAAAAAAAACTGTTGATGTTACAATAAGTTGATTTTGACGTAAAAACACTTAATTATAAAGACGTATTGATTTTAATATGTTGATTTCGATCAGTTGATTATAAGATCAAAAACTTGATGATTTCTATTGTTGATGTTGATATAAAAACTTGATATAAAAAAACCTAGTGATTTTGAAATAACAGTTTATTTTTTTAGTTTCAAAATAAGTTTGAAATTAGTTTTTCTGGGTATTGCTGATTTGGATTTCAAAGCTGCTGATTTGGATTTCAAAGCTGCTGATTTGGATTTCAAAGCTGCTGATTTGGATTTCAAAGCTGCTGATTTGGATTTCAAAGCTGCTGATTTTGATTTCAAAGATGCTGATTTTGATTTCAAAGCTGTTGATTCTAAACATAAATGCGGCCGGTGCGTCGTCAATTTTGAGCGTTGTCGATTCTAAACGTAAATGCATTCGAATAAAATTTTTAATTTAAATAGATTATTAAGTATTTCAAATTCAATACATATCAATGTTTTTTTAAAATGTATTTTAATGAAGTGAAATGAAACGTTAATTGAAGTGAAATGAAACGTTAAAGTTTCTGAAACGTCTGATAAAATTTCTGAAAAGGATCGTTTTTCTTAAAATCGTTCGAAACTAGTAAAATCGTTTGGAAATTTTTAAAAGGTTGCTTTTTTAAAAATGCAAATCATTCGTATTCTTTTTTGACTGACTGTAAATGAATGTATAACTCTGTATAAAATGACAATACTCTTCTACTTTCAAACAGTGTTGAACCATTTCAAATGTTTAATGTATAATTTTAACATGTCATGTTAAAATCTACCATCTCTAGATTCAAATTTTCAATGCATAATTTTAAAAATCTAGAGTCATCTTAGATTTTTAAATACAAAATGCTTGTCACAATAAAATAAAATTAAAAAAAATAAATAAAAGTCATTTTTAATGGACTTGAAATTCCAAATTCTATTCATTTGAATTCATTTAATATTCTATTATGCAGAATAAAATTAATTTAAAAATAATCATAAATATTTCATTATTTAAAAATATTCAAAGTGTAGAAATGAATGTAAATAAATTCAAATAGTAAGGCTAACATTCATTAATTTAAAAAAAAAATAAAGATATTTACAAAATTTCCATCTCCTGATGTTCATTACAGGAACCTTGTCGCAAGCATCGTAGAGACAGAGAGAGAGAGAAAGAGAGTCTTTGCAGTTGGACAGACACTGGATGGCAAGGCAGAATCTTAACGTTGGCACAGTCCCGATGTTCTATGATTTTCCCCGTAAAGATTCTTTACTATCATTCGCCTCACAACATTCTTCTTTTCTCCAGGCACCCAAATCCCATAGGGCTCTTCGATGAATGTGGGATTGCATCCTCAGTTCATGTCGATCTGTTGGTGAGATGGGGTATAAGAAACACCGTGGGCAGAGATCGGGTGTCCCATCCCAGTACCATCTCACCAAGCACTTAATATGAAACGTACACCCACAATCCAGCTGGTAAAACTCGTCTCCTTTCGCTTTCAGTTGATAACACACTCTGCATAGGGGTACGGGAGCCCTTATAGGTAGGTCCTCATCATATCTCATTGAATTCAAATAATAGGGTAACTCTGTTCTGTTTGGCAGCTGTTCATACCCTCTCAGGAGTTTGTAATAGAGGCACTCTTCCTCGTATATTTTTCTATCGTATTCCATTTTTTGTTGAAAAAGAACTGAAGGATGATTGGCAAAGGACTCGAGCTCTATTTATATTACCCATCAGCATTCCCCACCAGAGGACCAACCCATCAGCATTCACCACCAGAGGGCCAACCTATCAGCATTCACCACCAGAGGGCCAACCTATCAGCATCCAATCCATCATGCTATTTTTTTAGTTTATCATTTGAGAGATGGTATAAAACTGTATTGATACCTAGTTTTGTTTTTTAGCAAATTATGGATACACTCGATGATGGTTTTTATGTTGCAAATGCTTCTGTGTTAAGACTGTCAGTGTCAATTTTAGCTCAAACACTGGCAGTCTTGATGGAGGAACTTTGCAGTGGCTCCGCATGAACCCGTGTCTTGTGTTTCTCGAGATAAGTGATACTAGTTTCTATATGTATCATTATGTAAAGCATTATGTCGTTTCTTGAATTATAGGTTTGAAAATTGTCTAAAAGTCAGATTTGATGACAGTGTCTTGAGTTTTTAAAAAAAAAAAAAATAACATGTTAAACATTTAATTATAAGGACGTATTGATATTAATAAACTGCTGTTTGTAGAAAATGCAACACCATGAAAGAATCATCAGAATCAAATGAAATTTAATGCAGAAACGACTTGTACTGATACAAATAAATGATGAAATTTTCAAAACAAAAGAAACAAATTAAGCGTCCGAAATCAGTATTTGGTGCAGCCACCACGCGCTGCAATAAGTGCTGCTATACGACGTGGCATGGAGTCAAACAGATGTTGAATATCTGCTTGAGGAAGAGAATTCCATATCGCTTGTATGCGCAACCAAAGTTCGTCTTTGGAAACTGCAGGACGCGGATCACGAGTCAGACGCCGACCAACCATATCCCACACGTGCTCAATAGGCGACATATCCGGCGAATAAGCAGGCCAAGGAAGAAGTTGCATGCGTTGTGCTGAACAGAAGTCTCTAACAGTCCGCGCAACATGTGGGCGTGCATTATCCTGCTGAAAGATAGCTCCAGGGATGCCTTGAAGGAAAGGAACGACTTCGGGCTGTAGCACTTCACGGACGTATCTGTTGCTATTGAGATTACCCTCAATTCGTATCAAATTGGATCGTCCATGATACGAAATCGCACCCCAGACCATAACTCCGGGTGTTCGACCACTATGTCGTTCAATAATACACTCAGGAAGGCAGCGTTGACCGGCATAACGTCTAACACGAACACGGCCATCATGGGTCCACAAATTGAAGCGTGATTCATCTGAAAAGACAACTTGGTGCCAATCAGCTCGCCAGTCTCTGTGCTCAAGAGCCCACTGCCGACGCAGCCGTCGATGATCCGCCGTGAGGGGAATCCTGTATAATGGCACCCTTGCACGCAATCCACGGCGCAGCAGACGACGACGAACTGACGAAGCCGACAATTGTACACCTGTAGCAGTAGACCAATGTGCTGCCAGCTGCCTGGAGGAAGCTGTGCGATCATTCACCGCCATGCGGAGCAGGTGTCGATCATCGCGCTCTGACGTCACCTTCTGTCGTCCAGTGCCTGTTTTTCGAGTTGTTCGGTGCTCGTCGGTCCACTGCTTCCAAACTCGCATCACTGTGGAACTGTTCCGCTGCATACGAGCTGCTATTGCGCGATAGGAAAATCCTCCTTCTCGAAGGCCGATTATCCTCCCTCGTTCAAACTCCGTAAGTTGCTTGAATTTCTTATTCTTCCGTCGTGGAGGCATACTCAGGTCTCACTAAACGTTTGCCACTAACAAATAATCATAGACTATTTTCAACGTCCCGCTACAGCACTTTATTTATACGCTTTCAGCATCAATTCAGAGGGCGCTGCGCGCGCCAAGCACGCGCGATGGCTCTGAAACTTTATTAATTTGCATAATATCCTATAATTGACATTTGCTGCGAATTTCATTTGATTCTGATGATTCCTTCATGGTGTTGCATTTTCTACAAACAGCAGTTTATGTTGATTTTGATCAGTTGATTACAAGATAAAACCTAATGATTTTCGACTATTGATGTAAAACTTGATGCTTTTAAAACCTATTGATTGGAAATAACATGTATTTATTTTTTTTAGTTTTAGAAAATGTTGGACGTTAGTTTTTTTTTTGGGTATTGATTTTAAAATGAGTTTTGTTTTGAAATAATAAACTGTTCATTTTTGACTTGAAAAGCTGTTCATTTTTTTTGATTTGAAAAACTGTTTATTTTTTTGACTTGAAAAACTGTTTATTTTTTGATTTGAAAAACTGTTTATTTTTGAAATCATAAATGCGGCCGGTGCGTCGTCAATGCTAAACGTACATGCATTCGAATAAACTTTTTAATTTAAATTGGATATTTTAAAGTCAATACATTTCAATGATTTTTTTTTTTAACCGGGTGATGAAGAACGAATCATTTTTTTTTAAATGCATCTTAAGGAAGTAAACTAAAACGTTCAAGTTTCTGAAGAGGATCGTTTTTCTTGAAACCGTTCGAAACTAGTAAAATGGTTCGATTTGAATTTTCAACATCAAGTTTAAATCCAGAATGCATTGACCAGATTCGAATTCTCAACATAAAATGTAGAGTGCAGTGATACTGAAACAAGTTTGTTGCTTTCAAGACAAAACGAAACCTAATTTTTTTTTTACTCGCTCGGATGTTTACAGATTATTTTTTTTTCTTCTCAACATGAGTTTTTATAAACATTCGGATTCTTTTTTGACAGACTGTAAATTAATGTATAACTCTGTGTAAAATGGCAATGCCCTTCTAGTTTCAAACAGTTGTCGACCCTCTCTCGAGTTGAATTTTCAACTCATGATATTAATATGATATATATATATATATATATATATATATATATATATATATATATATATATATATATATATATATATATATATATATATATAAAATATATATGTATGTCGATTCGAAAATTCTCAACACAGTTAATATAGAATGCTGTAAGCCGAGCTTTTAAATTATCAATATAGAATGCAGTCAGCATTAGATTCAACGAGCCTTAGATTTGAATCAGTCGCATCGTTGAATCAATGCGGCCCTGAATGATTTTATTTTGAACTGCTTTGTGTATTAGGAAGTGATGTTTATGTAAAGATTTTTCAGCATCAATGTGATTCGAAAATTCCCAACACATTTTATCATCTTGTAACTAATAATATGTAAAACTCTATTATGTAGAAAAAAATATATAAAAGTATTTGGAAAAAAAATGTATTAAAATATACAGAAAAAAAATAAAATATCTTTGATGTAGTAAATGTTGTTTGAATTTATTTAGATAACTTTACTAAGGTTGAAAATAGTATTAAAAAATCTTAAGGTCAAAGTGTATCAGAATTTTTCAAAGTTTTATAATATTTCAAAGTGCATTCGAATTTTTCAAAGTTTTTGAAATCTGTTTATACTTTGTACTTTATGGATGACATTAGATTTTACCGATTAAATTTTAAATTATTTAGAAATTATTTAGACAATTATATTAAATTTTACCGAAATAAATGATTTTGTTTTTTTCAAAGATTTTTTTGTTTATACAATGCGTGTTACTGATCTATTGAAATAATATTTCGTTTGTCTTTTTGAAATTCAAAAGTCTTTAAATATATTTAACATGATTTGAAAGTTTTTTTCTCTTCGAAATACAAAAGATTGATTCCAAATTCAATGTTTCCAATTCCCAAGCAGACTTACGTTGAGCTTTGAATACAAATTGTTAGAAAGATGTAAAAAAAATTCTCTGTAAAAACTTATCTTGGATTTTTTAACTTGAAATATTATGTTTATTAGTTTAAAAAAACATAACAAGTCGTTGAAAAAAATGATTGTGAAATGATACCGAAAGAAGCGATTTAAAATTGATAAAATCATCTAAATTATAAGCCAAATTATTCGAATCATTGCCATAGTGGCGCCATCTCCTTTTCAATTTTGAAGATATCTTCATCCTTTAATTGTTTTAATATTTCCCTACTAAACTTTTGTGTTAACCACTGTTATTTTATTATTATTACCCTGTTGAACTCTGATACATAATCCAGATTATTGTACATACTCTCTCCCAAGTATGTGATTTTCTTATTATTCATATTATGTGAATTTATCATCATTACTAATATCATCATATTTACTGATAATTACCAATCACATAATACTTTCATTCCGTTATTTTTTTCCAACATTATTATCTAATTAGTAAAATCCTTACACTTTCATTTTTAGTGATATCTGCTTATCTCTTGCATTTGTTGTTTTTATTTAAATTTATATAAGATTGTTACAGATTGAAATGACATACATGTATCAAAATATTACAATCATAGCCATAGTGGCGCCATCTACCTTCCAATTTATAACTAATCCTCATACTATATTTTTGGATCTCTATCCTACAATGCAGGGCTGTCCAACTGGAGGCCTGCGGGCCGCATGCGGCCCTCCAGCACATATTGTGCGGCCCGCCAACTTTTTATTCAGGTCGATCGGCCTTAGTTTTTCCATTAAAATGTAAGCAAATTGTTTCATAGTCCTTCTGTTCCATTGTTTTATAATTAATAATTCAACTATTAATTGTTATTGAATAAGAGGTAAGAGGTTATTGTTCAACTTTTTCAAACTGCGGCCCGCCAGGTGATCAGTGACCGGAATTCTGGCCCGTGGGCTCTTCGCAGTTGGACAGCCCTGCTACAATGTATTCCCTACTGAACTTCTGTGTTTGCTACCGTTACATTATTATCATTACCCTATTGAATTCTGATGCAAAATTCAGATTATTGTAAATACTCTCTTCTATTTTTGAGAATTTCTTATTATTATTATTATCGCCATATTTACTGATACTTACCAATAACATAATATATTTACTCATGCATTATTATTAAATCATCAAGATCCTGATAATTTCAATATTAGTCATATCTGTTTACTTGTTGTATTTAATTAAATTTACCTAAATATTTTAAGATTATTATTGCTTAGAATGGTATGCATTATCGTTTCTGAATAGATACTTCAGTAATGTATCGTTTCTGAATAGATACTTTAGTAATGTATTGTTTCTAAATCAATACTTTAGAAATGTATTGTTTCTAAATCAATACTTTAGTAATGTATTGTTTATAAATAGATACTTTAGAAATGTATCGTTTCTGAATAGATACTTTAGTAATGTATTGTTTCTAAATCAATACTTTAGAAATGTATTGTTTCTGAATAGATACTTTAGTAATGTATTGTTTCTGAATAGATACTTTAGTAATGTATTGTTTCTGAATAGATACTTTAGTAATGTATTGTTTCTGAATAGATACTTTAGTAATGTATTGTTTCTGAATAGATACTTTAGTAATGTATTGTTTCTGAATAGATACTTTAGTAATGTATTGTTTCTGAATAGATACTTTAGAAATGTATCGTTTCTGAATAAATACTTTAGTAATGTATTGTTTTTAAATAGATACTTTAGTAATGTATTGTTTTTAAATAGATACTTTAGTAATGTATTGTTTTTAAATAGATACTTTAGTAATGTATAAAATTTGAAAATTATTGTTATTTATTTAAATTTAACGAAATTATTGACTAATAATAATACTCAAATGTATCAAATTTTGTTTTTAATGATTTCATTTAATTACAATGATTTATACTAATCAAATATATAAAGTTTTTTTAATGATTTCATTTTATTACAATGATTTATACTAATCAGATATATAAAGTTTTTTTTAATGATTTCGTATAATTACAATCATTTTTGTAACTAGATTTCACTGAGATACTGAGAAATTACTAATTGGTATTGAAAAATGCTAAATCTCCTACAATTTCTTTTTATATCTTAAATTAATTCTAAGTGGTTTTGGCTGAATGTACATACATAATTCTGTATGCATCAAATAAATATTAATTCTGTCAGCGTCTCAGAAAAATAGAACTGACATGTCATTTATTGAAATGTTAATTAAGTCTAGACACTGCCAGATAAAACAAATTAAGTCTAGACACTGCCAGATAAAACAAATGCAAATTTCCTTGGGAAAATGTTTCAGGGTTAGGTTATAAAATGATAATTTGTAACAACTGCGAAACAAGAACAGGTTTAACTTATCTCCGTTCAAGGCTATTGTGAATTAGTAAAATAAAAAGTCTGTTGCCAAGGATAACACATTTAGCATAAAAGTTTTAATTCAAATTTATTTTATACTAATTAAACTATTTCTTTTTTACATTTGAAAATATCATTACGTTTTATGTAAAAATATATAAAAAATACATAAATTTTTAATAATATTATAATTATTAAGATTTTATAACATCATTAAAATTTGTTTATTGAACGAATTTCTGTATTAATACAATCTAAACATAATTGAAGTTTTAGTATACTTTAAATTAATTTGATTTCCAAATAAGGGTCTTTCAAAGTGTCAAATAAAGACTTTTTCAAAGTGTCAAATAAAGAGTCTTTCAATTTCTTTTATATTTTTCGGCAACCAAATATACATTTTTAGTCTCACCTCCTCAATTGATAATTGGATTTTAGAACTAGTCTAATGTTTTTCAAATAATTTGAAAATAATTTCATATTTATATTCACTTTGTAAAACTTAAGTTTGAACCGAAATTCCTAACATTTTTAACGAAAATTGAAAAATAAAATTTTTACTTTAATTAAAATGTAGTTTAAAATTTTATTTTAATTAAAATGTAGTTTAAATTTTTGCTTTAATTAAAAATGTGTATTAAACTAGTAAATGACAGGGTCACAAGAAGGAAATCTAAGAAATTTAGATCTTATTACTTTGTTGTCTCAATCTTGTAAAGTCTTTGAATTATTTTTAAATTCAAAATTCACATTCTAAGGTCAAAGAAATCTTTTGAAAATTTCAAAACAATGAACCTTGTCAAATTCACAAGCCTAAATACTTTAAATGAATGTATAACTCTGTATAAAATGACAATACTCTTCTACTTTCAAACAGTGTTAAACCTTTTCAAATGTTTAATGCATCATTTTAATATGTCATGATAAAATCTACCATCTCTAGATTCAAATTTTCAATGTATCATTTTAAAAATCTAGAGTCATCTTAGATTTTCAAATACAAAATGCTGAAACTTCCAAATTCTATTCATTTGAATTCATTTAATATTCTATTATGTAGAATAAAATTAATTTAAAAATAATCATAAATATTTCATTATTTAAAAAATATTCAAAGTGTAGACATGAATGTAAATAAATTCAAATAGTATCTGACGAATCATTACTTAAAAGTTTTACAGAAATTATTTTTAAGCCACGCCCACAAAAAAAATTTTTTTAAGTTCATAGTTTCAAATTTCAGAAAAGTTTAGAAATCAG
Source organism: Parasteatoda tepidariorum (assembly GCF_982258835.1). Classification (NCBI taxonomy): domain Eukaryota; kingdom Metazoa; phylum Arthropoda; class Arachnida; order Araneae; family Theridiidae; genus Parasteatoda; species Parasteatoda tepidariorum. The sequence goes on from NC_141763.1 coordinate 70,443,131, forward strand.
TTTTCTGGGTCTGAAACTCCACTAAAAATCCGATTCCGAGATTTGGTGAAAAACACTTCGTCAACAGTGTTTTTCGATTTCAAAATGAGTTTTCTTAAAAAATAAATGAGTTTTTAAAAAAAACTGTTGATGATACAATAAATTGATTTTGATATAAAAACTGTTGATGTTACAATAAATTGATTTTAGTATAAAACTGTTAATTTTAGTATAAAAACTGTTAATTTTGATATAAAAACTGTTGATGTTACAATAAATTGATTTTAGTATAAAAACTGTTGATTTGATATAAAAACTGTTGATTTGATATAAAAACTGTTGATTTTGATATAAAAACTGTTGATTTTGATATAAAAACTGTTGATTTTGATATAAAAACTGTTGATTTTGATATAAAAACTGTTGATTTTGATATAAAAACAGTTGATTTTAAAATGAAAACTGTTGATTTTAAAATGAAAACAGTTGATTTTCAGATATAAACTGTTGATTTTAAAATGAAAATGCGGCCGGCGCGTCGTTGACTTTGAACGTTTTTCGATTTTGAAAATAAATGCGGCCGGCGCGTCGTTGATCCTAAACGTAAATGATTTCGAATAAACTTTTCAATTTAAATGGGTTATTAAGTATTGTGTAAAGTCAATAATTCCCCCAAATTAAATCTCTCTACTATAGTTTAGCTGGTGGAATCCGCAAAATCCGTGGCGTTGAAGCCCCTTTTTCCTAAACAAGTACAATACATTTCTTAAATGATTTTTTTTAACGGGTGATTTAAGAATGAATGATTTTTTTTAAATGCATTTTAAGGAAGTAAATAAAAAAATGTTTAAGTTTCCAAAAAGTATTGTTGTTTTTTTAAAACGGGTAGGAATTTCTAAAAAGACTGTTTTTTCAAAACTGGAAATCATTCGGATTCTTTTTTGACTGACTGTAAATAAATGTTTAACTCTGTATAAAATGGCTACCCCCTTCTAGTTTCAAACAGTTGTTGACCATCTCAAGATTCGAAATTCTCAACAGATCCCATTCATATTAAATACGGAATGCTGTAAGCCAAGCTTTTAGAAGCCGAGCCTTTAGATTCGAAAATTCTCAACATATAATATTAATATTAAATATAGACTGCTGTAAGGCGAACCTTTATATTTGAATCAATGCGGCCGGTGCGTCGTCGATTTTTAAAGTCAATGCACCTGAATGATTTTTTTTTGGATTTGGCGATGAAGAACAAACGAACGAAACACAAACGATTTTTGTTTTAAGAAATGCATTCTGCTGATTCTCAAATGTAAATTGTTGATTTTGACATAAAAACTGCTGATTCTCAAATGTAAACTGTTGATTTTGACATAAAAACTGTTGATTCTCAAATGTAAACTGTTGATTTTGAAATAAAATTTGTCGCTTCTAAAATATAAACTGTTGATTCTCAGATATAAACTGCTAATTCTAAGATAAAAAACTGCCGATTTTCAGATATAAACTGCTGATTCTCGAATATAAACTGTCGATTTTAAAACTTTTGTTAATTTTTTGGGATAAAAAAATTGTCGCTTTTGAAATAAAAACCGTCAATTCTGAAATAAAATTGTTGATTTTTAAATGTAAATGCGGCCGGCGCGTCGTTGATTTCAAAAATTTGTTAATTTTGATAATAAATGCGGCCGGTGCGTCGTCGATTTTGAGCGTTGTCGATTTTGAAAGCAGGTGTATTCGAATAATTTAAATTGGTCATAAAGAATTCTAAAGTCAATGGTCATAAAGAATTCTAAAGTCAATGGTCATAAAGTATTCTAAAGTCAATGGTCATAAAGTATTCTAAAGTCAATGGTCATAAAGTATTCTAAAGTCAATGTTCATAAAATACAATACATTTTTAAATGGGTGATTTAAGAATGAATGATTTTTTTTTAAATGCATTTTTAAGGAAGTAACACAAAAAGTTTAAGTTTTCAAAAAAGATTATTATTTTTAAATTTGGAAAACTGGTCGGAATTTCTAAAAGGACTGTTTTTTCAAAACTGGAAATCATTCGGATTCTTTTTTGACTGACTGTAAATGAATGTTTAACTTTGTATAAAATGGCTACACCCTTCCAGTTTCAAACAGTTGCTGACCCTATCCAGATTTGAAATTTTAATCTAGAATAATTTTAATCTAGAATACAGTTGTTCACCATCTCCAGATTTGAAATTTTAATCTAGAATAATTTTAATCTAGAATACAGTTGTTCACCATCTCTACATTCGAATTTTTCAACATATAGAATGCAGTAATCATCTCTACATTCGAATTTTTCAACATAAAATATAAAATGCAGTGAGCCTTAGATACTAAAATAAGTTTGTTGCTTTTCAAGAATACAAGACAAGTTTGCGCGAGCTCGTCAAGATGAGTTCGAAAGCTTCTTTGAAAAGACAATTTGTGTCGTCGATTTTTGAAGGCCGGTGATGAAACCTCTAGTCACCAAAGTAGCAAATACCAAAATAGGAAGAAAAAAAAATTTTTTTAGGTTCCAACATTTTCAATATATGAATATTGTATATAGAATGCTACAAGTCAAACCTTCAATTTTAAAATTTTCAATATACAATATTCATATTGATTGCCGTAAGTCGAGCCTTAGATATCAAATTCTCAACGTATAATATCGAATGCAGCGAGCCTTAGACTTGAGTTCTCACTATATAATATAGAATGCAATAAGCCTTGCTGTTGCGTCGTAGATTTTTGAAGTAAATTTGGCCGGTGCATCGTCGATTTTGAAGTAAAGGCGGCCGGTACGTCGTCGATTTTTAAAGTCAATGCACCTGAATGATTTTTTTGTTGAACTGGCGATGAACAACAAAAAGATTTTTGTTTTAAGGAATACATTTTGTTTATTGAAATGAAATGTAGAAGTTTTTTTTAAAAAAAACTCTAAACTTCTAAATTTTAAAAAGTTTTGTGTTTTTTTTTTAAAAAAACTGTTAAATTATTCGGATTCTTTTTTTGACTGACTGTATAATAAATGTATAAAATGGTAATACCCTTATAGTTTTTAACAGTTGTTGATCATCTGTAAATTTGAATTTTTCAATGCGTAAATATTAAATATAGAATGGTGAAAGACTAGTCTTTTATTTTCAGATTCGAATTTTTCAACGTATAATATCAAATACAGTAAGCCTATTATTTTCAAATTCGAATTTTTCAACGTGTAATATCAAATGCAGTGAACCTTTTATTTTCAAATTCGAATTTTTCAACGTATAATATCAAATACAGTAAGCCTTTTATTTTCAAATTCGAATTTTTCAACGTGTAATATCAAATGCAGTGAGCCTTGCAGGTGCGTCGTTGATTCGTTTCAACACTCGATTTATAAAAAAATACAGTCGAACTCGTTTATAACGAGCTCGGATTTAACGAGAACTCGGATTTAACGAGGGAAATGAGAATTTTTGGTTGGATCAATGTTAAGTCTATGGAACAGAAGTCGCTTTTAACGAGCAAGACCCGGTTTTAGCGAGCAATATTTTTCTGTCTTGCAGTCTTCTTTCTCATCTTTCTAGTCTTTCTGTCTTATCTTTTTTTCAAAATGATAAAGAAATGCTAGGGAATGGGGTTAGTTGTCATTAAATTAAGAAAAGTATTTAATTAAATTAATTAATATAATTAAAGTAAGTAAGTATTAATTAAATTTTAAGTAAACTCAATCATTTGACCTCCCAAGCCCCCCCCCCCTCTTCTGGTTGCACGCCTGTCTTAAGGACCCGTTTATTACGAGCACTCGGATTTAACGAGTACATGTTACTGTCCCTTTGTGCTCGTTATAAACGAGTTCGACTGTATATGTAATATATAACCTTTTTTTCCATTTTTTAATTGTATCTGTTTCTTGTTATGATTGATATTGTGTTTTTTATATAATTATAATCCTGACGATAATAAACATAGTATTGAAGAAAATGATTGAATATTTCTTTTAATGAAGAAGATGATTAAATACTTTTTCTTTCAAAAGAAATTCATTTTGAATAGTTTAATACATCTTTATATATTGGATGCACTAATTTAGAAATACTAAACTGCATTCTTACAGTGAGCAGCAGTATCAGAAATTTTAAAATATGTTGTTGTTGTTTTTTTTTAAATGATTAGAAGACATTTAAACTTTTAATTACAAATGAATAACGCTACACTTTTCGGTTGAAAAAAAATAATAAAAAATGCGTGTTTTTTTATTTATTTTCTTTGATTCTACTAGAGTGTGTATATGTGTGTTTTTTTATAATATAATAATAAACAAATTTATTTAATTGAGGAAATGATTGAATGTTTACCAAAAGAAATAATTTTGTTTTCTTCAAAAAAATTTTTTTGTTTCTACACTGCATGATTAGTGATCTATTGAAATGATCTTTCATTTGTCATTTCGGGAACAAGAAAAAATTATAAGAAAACGAAAATTCAAAAGTATTTAAAGATATTTAACATGCTTTGAAAGCTTTTTTTCTTTGAAATATGAAAGATTGATTCTGGAATCAATGTCTCCAATTCCTTATCAAACTTATCTTGAGCTTCAAAGAAAATTTCAGAAAAAATGAAACAACTTATCTTAGATTTTTTTTTTGTAAAAACTTATCTTAGATTTTTTTTGAAGTATTTAGCTTTCACGTTTCAATTCTACATATATAATAAACACTCTCCCAGTTTCTAAACATCTTCTGTTTCTGTTGTTTTTATTTGAACATTAAAAAAAACACAACATGTTGTTGAAAAAAAATAGTTAAAATTGATAAAACCATCTGAATTATAAGCGGTTAAAATAAAACACGTTTCTCAATTTATATTCGATTCTTCAAGAGAAAAAAAAAGAATATGTTTTCACCTAGTAGAGAAGAAGCGAACGCGAAATGACCTTCGAAAGCAGACGGGGTGGCTGACCTCCGAGCAACCTCATTTATGATCTCATTATTTGAAAGGAAGATTGTGTAAACAAAATGCAGTTGCAGATGTAAAAACAGAGTAGGCACTCATTTAAATGCTGCAAAAATAGTTGGGATTAAGGGCTGAATCCTAGTTTTTTTTTCTTTAAATTTAAATTAAGAATACTAAATAACAAAAGAAATAGAAATTCACAAAAAAGGTATATTTTATTACACGGAAAAGTAACAAAAACAAACAAATTTTTAATGCTTAATGCAGACCATACATTATTTTTATTACAACAAATTAAAAAAATATATTCCTTTTTTTGTCAACTTAAAAATAAGCATTGACATTGTAAATCATTATAAAATCATTCGACAATAAGTGTTAAAAATTACAATCAAATTTTCAAAAAATATAAGAATTTCAATAATACAATTATGGAAGTACAATTAGAAAAAATTCCAAGTTCTAAACTAAGAGTGATTAAAATTTATTTTATTATAAATCACACAGAATATCAGAAACAGAGTGATCAAAAATTATTTGTGTGATGGAACGACATTTTAGTAACCAAACTTTTGACATGCTGCTTAAAAATGGCAGTTTCTGTGAATTTTATAGCTATTATTGAAAAGGAAACTTTTTAAAAAAACTTAAAATATCTTTAAGAAATATCTATGCCTCTTTGCATAAAAAGATTAAAAAAGAATTTAAGATTTAGATAGATGGAGTTATTTATAAAAAAATTGAGTTTAAGCACTATAAGAAATGTCTCTTTAAACAAGAAATGTTTCTTTAAACATTAACGACTCCATACTATGATTATTAAAAAAATTGGTCTACTTAAATATTAACAACTCCATAATACCATTCCATATAATTTTGACCTTGGTATTTATGAAAATATGATATTATTATCAATTTTCATTGGAAATTCATTTGCCTTAAAATATCTTTAAGAAATATCTATGCCTCTTTGCATAAAAAGATTAAAAAAGAATTTAAGATTTAGATAGATGGAGTTATTTATAAAAAAATTGAGTTTAAGCACTATAAGAAATGTCTCTTTAAACAAGAAATGTTTCTTTAAACATGAACGACTCCATACTATGATTATTAAAAAACTGGGGATTTTCACCAGGAAAACAAGGATCAATTGAATTGACTCAATCAATTTTCATTGGAAATTCATTTTCTTTTAAATATTTCTGGTTTAAACTATCAGATCATGAAAAAAATGCGAATATAGAAATGTTTAAGGACTATATAAGAAATGTCAATTTTGATAGATGGAGTCAGGGCCGTCTTTACACTATTTGAGGCCCTGGGCACATTAGGATCATGGGGCCCCTATGACCTTGAGAAAACACTATTTAGTTACAATAGATAAAGAAAGACAAACAAGGTTCTAAATTTATTTTTATTTAGTTACTAGCTATAAAAAAATAGGAAATATAAAAAATAATCTACAAAAGTAACTCGCTTAACTTAAAATCCTTAGATTAATTCTATGTTGATTGCAAAGGTACCCTTCTAGATTTAAGATGAGCAAAATCGTTAATCACTTCTTCAAAATCTATGGTATTGAGAATATCACATTCTATGGACATCAGCGACAAACTATTTAATCTCTCTTGAAGCATTGTACTTCTTAATTCATTTTTTATTCGTTTCAATTTGGAGAAGGAGCGTTCTCCGCTGCAGTTAGTTACCATCATGCTTAAAAATATTCTCAATGCAATTTCTACGTTAGGAAATGTGTCTTCAATTTTGTTTTGCTTTAATAGATTATATACTTCCTGTACACTGTTAGATGCTTCATTTTCACTCTGAACATTTATTAAGTATTCTTTTAAATGTTGACATTCTATTTCTAACTCTTTTTCATTTACATCTTCGTGATAGATTTGAGAAAATTCTTTGCATCCTTATCGTATCTCTTCGGAATTGAGAGTTTTTAAGTGAAAAAATAAACTAAAACGTTGACTGACGATCTCATATGAAATTTGTCGCTGTTTTAGATGAACACTCAAGGTATCGATTATTGGGAGAAAGGTTTCTACGTTGAATCGCTCTTTTCCATTCAATTGGACTGATGGCGCAGAGCCATCTAAAAAACTCTGCCGTGAGCTTCTACGTCTTGTTCTTTGAGATAGATCCTTGTAGTCAGATTCTGGGTTATTTTCTTTGGCAGATGATTCGAAGTTATCAAATTTATCCCTGAGGTTAGTAATAAAATCATAAAGTGAAGTCAACAAATTGGTTGCAACGTCCAGTGTTATTGTTTCTTTCTGAAGATAATTACTTGTTTTGTCTATTCTTTCCAATATAGTGCTCCAGATTTCCGTCAGTATAATAAATTCTAGATTTCCCATTTTTCTAGACAGACTAAGGGCTTCGTCTCTTGTTTCTCGTGCCTGTTCAGTATCGTTTGCGATGGTGATTAAAGCTTCTAATATTCTTTTATAACCCCCATGCAAAGCACTTACTGCATCAGCTCGGGCTGACCATCTGGTTTGTGAAAGACTCTTAACAACTTTTTTTGAACCTAAATGTTCTGTTAACATATTCCATCTGTGGGTAGAGCCCGAAAAAAAGTTGTACACTTTCTGAACTATTTCAAAAAACTGTGATGCCTCCGGTACACACCCAGCAGCATGGACACCTACCAAGTTTAGTGAATGTCCTGCACATGGTATAAAGGTGGCAAATTCACATTTTTCCTTGATTCTTGTTTGTAGACCACTATACTTTCCCGACATATTTGAAGCATTGTCGTAGCTTTGTCCTCTGCAATCTTTTATGGGAATATCATGTATCTCTAAAAAATTTAAGATGGTCTCCGCTAAATACTTAGATTTATGTTCTTTAATAGGTATAAATTTCAAAAACCTTTCAACAGGAACACAGTCTTTTACGTATCGAATGATGAAAGTTAGCTGGTCAATATGAGACAGATCGGGCGTACTGTCAACGCTTATGGAAAAATATTTTGCTGATTTAACTTCATTTATAATTTTTTTTAGAACCTGTTTTCCCATTACTTCAATAAACTCATTACAGATATTTGCTGATAAATAAGAAATGTTACCCTTTCCAGGATTCCCAAATTTTTTTAAGTGATCTGCAAGAAATGGATCAAATTCACTCAATAATTCCACACAATCCAAATAATTTCCATTGTTTGGAGATCCTAGGAATTCATTGGCGCCGCGAAATGGAAGCCCTCTCGATGCCAAAAATTTTACAACAGCTACAATCCGTTTAAGTACGTTTCTCCAGTAATCCACTTCCTTTTGATGTTGAGATAATAAGTCTATATCTACTCTACCAACCGCTTTACTTCGTGCCAGATAAGTCATCATAGATTGCTTATGCGCTGGGCTATTTTCATGTGTTAAAATTATGTGATTAATATGCTTCCAATCATTACATCCATTCCGAGAGCAAAGATTAACATCAGTTGGGTTAAATAAGCAGCATGAAAAACAAAATACAGAGCATTTGGAAGGCGAATACAGCAACCATTTTCTTTCGACGCTTTCATTGTTCTTTAATTTGCGAATAAATAATGCTTTGTTGAAATATCTCGTTACTAATTTATTACCATCTTTGTATGTTCTGGATGCCTCGGAAAAGTCAGAATCTTTAATTTGAAAATATACTGGTCCCTTACGAATTAAAATTTCGCGATTTATTTCAACAAACTTTTCGTGAAAATAATCGGCAGGATCGTGCGATATTAATTCTTCTGTGTTGGAAAACTGCTGTTCAATTGACACAGTTGGAGTTGTCGGTTTTAGTGAAGTCACTGAAGTCGTTGCACTTTCGTCGTAGGAATAGTCGCTTTCTGATTCAATCTCTTTTTCAAAATTGGAACATGAAGGTTTAGAAATTCCCGCAATTTGTAATTGAGCTGAGTCATCATGTTGAACATTTATGAGTTGATTGCTACTTACAGAAGTTTCTCCAGTAGTAGTAGTAAAATATGATGTTAATTTTGGTAACTTTTCAATTACTTCTTTCTGATGTAGAGCTTTTTTCCTTTTTTCAGATCCACTAGGATATGACCGTTTCGACATTTTATATTATAATTCACTATTTAATTAATTTTATAACGAAAATATTCGCTAACACAAAACAGACAAAACGACGATTTAATCAAACAATACTATTTTTTTAATCAGAGCTCGAGCACAGTCAGTAACAAACTAACAACTACAAACAAAACAAACGCCACAACATCGCAGACAAATACTTGAAGGGAATTCCCGTTCGTCAAGTCAAACGACGATCGGGAATCGGGAATTCCCCTTTTTTGTCTTTGGTATTACGAATGACGTTCGAATAGGTTTCTTTAAGACATAAACCACACCGCATCAAAAAATTCTTTTTTTAATTTAATAATTTTTTTTTAAATTGTATTCTTATACTTACATATAGGTATTTAAATTAACCTTAACATACTAATATCGGAAAAACTCATTTTTGAGAGAGAGTGGAGTATTATACCCTGTTTATTTATTAGTTTGATCTTTCTTTTTGACAGATGTCAAATCTGAAATCGATATAACTTTGCAACGACGAACAATATCTTCTTATTTTAATAATATTAAAAATTGATAATAATCATAAGAATAGACACACAACATAAAAGTACCTGTTAAGGACTCAAGCATTTTCCGAAAGTCTTAAGTGGTTTTTATTGCTTCGAGGTAAAATTTAAATAGAAAAACTGAAAACAATGGTTTCTTACCTACCCAATGTTTTTATGTCTAGTGCAATAAAATTGATTGACGAATGAATTTATTTATTTTGAATAGTTTAAAACATACATACAGCCACATATTTAGCCAACACATTTTTTACACCAATAGATATTTTCTGTTTCCCATCACTGACCCATCTGTCAAAAAGTTCAAGCTATGTTGTACAAGGTATAGCTATCCGCATGCGGCAAACTAAAGCTAATATAATAAGCGTAGGTATTGTAGTAAGTCATTATCATCAGATTTTTCAAAATTAATGTTTTTCGGTAATAATGTATCGGTTATCATTTGGTAATCTGGCAGGAACTAGGGGGCCCCATTCGATCGCGGGGCCCTGGGCACGTGCCCATAGTGCCCAGTGGGGAAGAGGGGCCTGGATGGAGTTATTGATAAAAAATTGAGTTTAAGGACTATAAGAAATGTCTCTTTAAACAAGAAATGTTTCTTTAAACATGAACGACTCCATACTATGATTATTAAAAAAAATTGGTCTCCTTAAATATTAACAACTCCATAATACCATTCCATATAATTTTGACCTTGGTATTTATGAAAATATGATATTATTATCAATTTTCATTGGAAATTCATTTGCCTTAAAATATCTTTAAGAAATATCTATGCCTCTTTGCATAAAAAGATTAAAAAAGAATTTAAGATTTAGATAGATGGAGTTATTTATAAAAAAATTGAGTTTAAGCACTATAAGAAATGTCTCTTTAAACAAGAAATGTTTCTTTAAACATTAACGACTCCATACTATGATTATTAAAAAAATTGGTCTACTTAAATATTAACAACTCCATAATACCATTCCATATAATTTTGACCTTGGTATTTATGAAAATATGATATTATTATCAATTTTCATTGGAAATTCATTTGCCTTAAAATATCTTTAAGAAATATCTATGCCTCTTTGCATAAAAAGATTAAAAAAGAATTTAAGATTTAGATAGATGGAGTTATTTATAAAAAAATTGAGTTTAAGCACTATAAGAAATGTCTCTTTAAACAAGAAATGTTTCTTTAAACATGAACGACTCCATACTATGATTATTAAAAAACTGGGGATTTTCACCAGGAAAACAATGATCAATTGAATTGACTCAATCAATTTTCATTGGAAATTCATTTGCTTTTAAATATTTCTGGTTTAAACTATCAGATCATGAAAAAAATGCGAATATAGAAATGTTTAAGGACTATATAAGAAATGTCAATTTTGATAGATGGAGTCAGGGCCGTCTTTAAATTATTTGAGGCCCTGGGCACATTAGGATCATGGGGCCCCTATGACCTTGAGAAAACACTATTTAGTTACAATAGATAAAGAAAGACAAACAAGGTTCTAAATTTATTTTTATTTAGTTACTAGCTATAAAAAAATAGGAAATATAAAAAATAATCTACAAAAGTAACTCGCTTAACTTAAAATCCTTAGATTAATTCTATGTTGATTGCAAAGGTACCATTCTAGATTTAAGATGAGCAAAATCGTTAATCACTTCTTCAAAATCTATGGTATTGAGAATATCACATTCTATGGACATCAGCGACAAACTATTTAATCTCTCTTGAAGCATTGTACTTCTTAATTCATTTTTTATTCGTTTCAATTTGGAGAAGGAGCGTTCTCCGCTGCAGTTAGTTACCATCATGCTTAAAAATATTCTCAATGCAATTTCTACGTTAGGAAATGTGTCTTCAATTTTGTTTTGCTTTAATAGATTATATACTTCCTGTACACTGTTAGATGCTTCATTTTCACTCTGAACATTTATTAAGTATTCTTTTAAATGTTGACATTCTATTTCTAACTCTTTTTCATTTACATCTTCGTGATAGATTTGAGAAAATTCTTTGCATCCTTGTCGTATCTCTTCGGAATTCAGAGTTTTTAAGTGAAAAAATAAACTAAAACGTTGACTGACGATCTCATATGAAATTTGTCGCTGTTTTAGATGAACACTCAAGGTATCGATTATTGGGAGAAAGGTTTCTACGTTGAATCGCTCTTTTCCATTCAATTGGACTGATGGCGCAGAGCCATCAAAAAAACTCTGCCGTGAGCTTCTACGTCTTGTTCTTTGAGATAGATCCTTGTAGTCAGATTCTGGGTTATTTTCTTTGGCAGATGATTCGAAGTTATCAAATTTATCCCTGAGGTTAGTAATAAAATCATAAAGTGAAGTCAACAAATTGGTTGCAACGTCCAGTGTTATTGTTTCTTTCTGAAGATAATTACTTGTTTTGTCTATTCTTTCCTATATAGTGCTCCAGATTTCCGTCAGTATAATAAATTCTAGATTTCCCATTTTTCTAGACAGACTAAGGGCTTCGTCTCTTGTTTCTCGTGCCTGTTCAGTATCGTTTGCGATGGTGATTAAAGCTTCTAATATTCTTTTATAACCCCCATGCAAAGCACTTACTGCATCAGCTCGGGCTGACCATCTGGTTTGTGAAAGACTCTTAACAACTTTTTTTGAACCTAAATGTTCTGTTAACATATTCCATCTGTGGGTAGAGCCCGAAAAAAAGTTGTACACTTTCTGAACTATTTCAAAAAACTGTGATGCCTCCGGTACACACCCAGCAGCATGGACACCTACCAAGTTTAGTGAATGTCCTGCACATGGTATAAAGGTGGCAAATTCATATTTTTCCTTGATTCTTGTTTGTAGACCACTATACTTTCCCGACATATTTGAAGCATTGTCGTAGCTTTGTCCTCTGCAATCTTTTATGGGAATATCATGTATCTCTAAAAAATTTAAGATGGTCTCCGCTAAATACTTAGATTTATGTTCTTTAATAGGTATAAATTTCAAAAACCTTTCAACAGGAACACAGTGTTTTACGTATCGAATGATGAAAGTTAGCTGGTCAATATGAGACAGATCGGGCGTACTGTCAACGCTTATGGAAAAATATTTTGCTGATTTAACTTCATTTATAATTTTTTTTAGAACCTGTTTTCCCATTACTTCAATAAACTCATTACAGATATTTGCTGATAAATAAGAAATGTTACCCTTTCCAGGATTCCCAAATTTTTTTAAGTGATCTGCAAGAAATGGATCAAATTCACTCAATAATTCCACACAATCCAAATAATTTCCATTGTTTGGAGATCCTAGGATTTCATTGTCGCCGCGAAATGGAAGCCCTCTCGATGCCAAAAATTTTACAACAGCTACAATCCGTTTAAGTACGTTTCTCCAGTAATCCACTTCCTTTTGATGTTGAGATAATAAGTCTATATCTACTCTACCAACCGCTTTACTTCGTGCCAGATAAGTCATCATAGATTGCTTATGCGCTGGGCTATTTTCATGTGTTAAAATTATGTGATTAATATGCTTCCAATCATTACATCCATTCCGAGAGCAAAGATTAACATCAGTTGGGTTAAATAAGCAGCATGAAAAACAAAATACAGAGCATTTGGAAGGCGAATACAGCAACCATTTTCTTTCGACGCTTTCATTGTTCTTTAATTTGCGAATAAATAATGCTTTGTTGAAATATCTCGTTACTAATTTATTACCATCTTTGTATGTTCTGGATGCCTCGGAAAAGTCAGAATCTTTATTTTGAAAATATACTGGTCCCTTACAAATTAAAATTTCGCGATTTATTTCAACAAACTTTTCGTGAAAATAATCGGCGGGATCGTGCGATATTAATTCTTCTGTGTTGGAAAACTGCTGTTCAATTGACACAGTTGGAGTTGTCGGTTTTAGTGAAGTCACTGAAGTCGTTGCACTTTCGTCGTAGGAATAGTCGCTTTCTGATTCAATCTCTTTTTCAAAATTGGAACATGAAGGTTTAGAAATTCCCGCAATTTGTAATTGAGCTGAGTCATCATGTGGAACATTTATGAGTTGATTGCTACTTACAGAAGTTTCTCCAGTAGTAGTAGTAAAATATGATGTTAATTTTGGTAACTTTTCAATTACTTCTTTCTGATGTAGAGCTTTTTTCAGATCCACTAGGATATGACCGTTTCGACATTTTATATTATAATTCACTATTTAATTAATTTTATAACGAAAATATTCGCTAACACAAAACAGACAAAACGACGATTTAATCAAACAATACTATTTTTTTAATCAGAGCTCGAGCACAGTCAGTAACAAACTAACAACTACAAACAAAACAAACGCCACAACATCGCAGACAAATACTTGAAGGGAATTCCCGTTCGTCAAGTCAAACGACGATCGGGAATCGGGAATTCCCCTTTTTTGTCTTTGGTATTACGAATGACGTTCGAATAGGTTTCTTTAAGACATAAACCACACCGCATCAAATAATTCTTTTTTTAATTTAATAATTTTTTTTTAAATTGTATTCTTATACTTACATATAGGTATTTAAATTAACCTAAACATACTAATATCGGAAAAACTCATTTTTGAGAGAGAGTGGAGTATTATACCCTGTTTATTTATTAGTTTGATCTTTCTTTTTGACAGATGTCAAATCTGAAATCGATATAACTTTGCAACGACGAACAATATCTTCTTATTTTAATAATATTAAAAATTGATAATAATCATAAGAATAGACACACAACATAAAAGTACCTGTTAAGGACTCAAGCATTTTCCGAAAGTCTTAAGTGGTTTTTATTGCTTCGAGGTAAAATTTAAATAGAAAAACTGAAAACAATGGTTTCTTACCTACCCAATGTTTTTATGTCTAGTGCAATAAAATTGATTGACGAATGAATTTATTTATTTTGAATAGTTTAAAACATACATACAGCCACATATTTAGCCAACACATTTTTTACACCAATAGATATTTTCTGTTTCCCATCACTGACCCATCTGTCAAAAAGTTCAAGCTATGTTGTACAAGGTATAGCTATCCGCATGCGGCAAACTAAAGCTAATATAATAAGCGTAGGTATTGTAGTAAGTCATTATCATCAGATTTTTCAAAATTAATGTTTTTCGGTAATAATGTATCGGTTATCATTTGGTAATCTGGCAGGAACTAGGGGGCCCCATTCGATCGCGGGGCCCTGGGCACTTGCCCATAGTGCCCAGTGGGGAAGAGGGGCCTGGATGGAGTTATTGATAAAAAATTGAGTTTAAGGACTATAAGAAATGTCTCTTTAAACAAGAAATGTTTCTTTAAACATGAACGACTCCATACTATGATTATTAAAAAACTGGGGATTTTCACCAGGAAAACAAGGATCAATTGAATTGACTCAATCAATTTTCATTGGAAATTCATTTGCTTTTAAATATTTCTGGTTTAAACTATCAGATCATGAAAAAAATGCGAATATAGAAATGTTTAAGGACTATATAAGAAATGTCAATTTTGATAGATGGAGTTATTGATCAAAAATTGAGTTTAAGGACTATAAGAAATGTCTCTTTAAACAAGAAATGTTTCTTTAAACATGAACGACTCCATACTATGATTATTAAAAAAAATTGGTCTCCTTAAATATTAACAACTCCATAATACCATTCCATATAATTTTGACCTTGGTATTTATGAAAATATGATATTATTATCAATTTTCATTGGAAATTCATTTGCCTTAAAATATCTTTAAGAAATATCTATGCCTCTTTGCATAAAAAGATTAAAAAAGAATTTAAGATTTAGATAGATGGAGTTATTTATAAAAAAATTGAGTTTAAGCACTATAAGAAATGTCTCTTTAAACAAGAAATGTTTCTTTAAACATTAATGACTCCATACTATGATTATTAAAAAAATTGGTCTACTTAAATATTAACAACTCCATAATACCATTCCATATAATTTTGACCTTGGTATTTATGAAAATATGATATTATTATCAATTTTCATTGGAAATTCATTTGTCTTAAAATATCTTTAAGAAATATCTATGCCTCTTTGCATAAAAAGATTAAAAAAGAATTTAAGATTTAGATAGATGGAGTTATTTATAAAAAAATTGAGTTTAAGCACTATAAGAAATGTCTCTTTAAACAAGAAATGTTTCTTTAAACATGAACGACTCCATACTATGATTATTAAAAAACTGGGGATTTTCACCAGGAAAACAAGAATCAATTGAATTGACTCAATCAATTTTCATTGGAAATTCATTTGCTTTTAAATATTTCTGGTTTAAAATATCAGATCATGAAAAAAATGCGAATATAGAAATGTTTAAGGACTATATAAGAAATATCAATTTTGATAGATGGAGTTATTGATAAAAAATTGAGTTTAAGGACTATAAGTCCTTAGAACAATATTCTTAGAAAAAAAATATTTAATACAGTTGCTTTTTCAATACAACTTCCAAAACATTAAGTTCCATTTTCTGTTCATAAGCATGGTGTTATTTTAATCTTAAATAGAAACTGCACTGAGACATTTATTCAAATACAAGGACTAAAATGTAGTTATTTGATTTAGAAATGATTTCAAATAAATTATTTAAAACACTATTTCTTTTAACATTATTACACACAACTTATTCATAATATCTTAAGTGAGAAACACTTTGAATGATAGAAAAGTAACAGAACCCGAAAGATTCTTATCCTAGTTAGTCATAATCTATGATCAAAAAGTTAGTGAAATATGCATTATTTCAAAGTTTTTAACAAAAAGTGTTTAGTTTACCATCATGCGAAAATGGATGTGAAGTCTCATATACATGCATTAGATTCAGAAAATGCATTCATTTTTTTATGAAATGCAAAACCCCTTGAATGATTCACTTTAAAGTTGAAACATGTCTTGGCATTTACCTAGAAAAGTGTTATTGGTGTTATTATTCTTAACAAATGTATTATTTTCAATGTATTTTAGAATTTTAGATTAATTTTAAGAACTTTCTTTTTAATGACATTTTTTACATAAACTATTAACTTTAAAAGAAACTTTTACATGATTAAGAAGATTAAAAAAAGTCAATTATTTTATTAAAAAAAGTCAATTATTTTATTAGTTATTAAAGTAAGATATTGCTTTGTAAAAATTAGATTAGTAATTTTCCTTTTTAAAAGGTGTGGCTTTTAATTGCTTTAACAAAGATAAAATTCTGCTGTTTTACTAATAAAAAGAGACTGTTAAGCTTTTAATGATATTATATATAATATGAAACTAACATGCTAAAAGTAAAGTACTAAAATAATACCTCTTCTAGTTAATGCATCCATAAATTTTCTTATTACTGCTGCTTTCCAAGCTGTGGTGGAAAAAGGGGCTTCTGCGCCACGGATTTTACGGATTATATTCCATATTCCATCAGTTCAACTATAGTAGAGGTTTTTTTTTCGGGAGGGAGGTCTTGTGGAAGTGGGGTGATCTTGCAAACTTTCCATGGCTTGACATCCTCTACCTAATCGATGTTTAAAAGTATAGTTAATTTATATCATTAACATTAAAGCTGAAAAATAATAGCCATATTATAAAGTATAAATTTTTGCTGCACAAATTCAGGATATTATAAAAATTTAAAAAAAACTATCAGAATAAACTGACATATAAAAGTCCACTTAAATATAAAATTATTTTTTAATGTTTTCCATTAGAAAACAAAACAAATGCAGTATAAAGAATAAGCATAATTTTAAAATAAATTTTTTAAAAAAAATACAAATGGAATGAAACAAAACTAAATAAATAAGCTATCTGCATTTAAAAAAATAATAATTCAAAATTAAACTTTTAAAATTGGATTTTTTAAAAAAAGATAAAAAAAATACTTTTTCCTGCCAGATACAATATAAAAAATTTGTACTTTTTTCAGCAAATAATTTTATGAGAATTTTAAAATCCTGTTCTGCAATAATATCTTATTCAACTTATATCATAATAGGCTTTTTTTGGTTTCAAAATTTGATCTTAAATATTACTAAACAAATATAAAAGCAGAGTATAAGGTAAACAAAACAAAGTTGTGTTCAAATAAAAAATAGTCAAAAACATTTGTTAACCACAAACAAAAACTACTGTACTTTTGCTCTATTATTAAGTTGTAATTAAACCAACACAAATCCAACCCACATTTCTTTAGATTTATAGATAGGTTTAAAAAATTATAAATTTCTTTTTATTTTTAAGAGCACTTTTTTCAGCAAATATTTTATGAAAAATTCAACGTTTTTTTTATTTCATTCATTTAATGTTATTATGTTAATGTAAATGATGTTAAATCATTTAAAGCTATCAAGAAATTTCGAAACTATCAAGAAAATCAAAATTTTAAGATGTAAATCGAGCAGTTTAAAACATCAACATGAAAGATTGTTGCTCTCGATCTACAGCTTTACATATTTGTACATACCTATATATTAATATATAAAAAATAGTAGAATTATTGACAATAATAACTCTTAAAACCAGAATTATTTAAAAATATATAATACAAAAAAAGGATACAAAATATAAAGTTTTCTTTGGACCATCCATTTTCTTTTGGTATCATTCCTTGTGTATGCTCAATAGCCGGTTCTGTGATAAAGAATCATTGATGTTACAAATGGATTGATAAATATAGAAAGAATTATTCTTTAACATGTCAATCGTTTTTAGAAAAATAAAGCTATTGAATATTTAATTTTACTGCTTTCCATTCATAATTTAAATCTGTTGATTAAAAATTTATATTTTTACAATCCACCTAAAGGAAATTTGAAAAAAATTAAATAATGCATTAAAAAATACATTATTTTATGAATCAATTTTTGCACATAAAATTATATTACTTTAAAGAATAAATATAAATGTAAAAATAATATATTCTTTTAATAAAAATAATAATGTAATCTTATCCTGCTGAAAAAATAAACCATATAAAGCAAATAAATATAAACAAATTAAAATATATACAAATTATTAACTATGATCTAATAAATGAAAATAAAATCCTACAAATTAAAAAAATAAAAGCTCCCATTTCAACATTTTCCCATTAGACTAAAAAGGCAGATTTTTGAAGTTTTCAAAGACTTTACGTAATCATGATGAAATTTGCTTTTGACAACTAATCTCACTTACTATGTAATCTATTAAATATCATTTGTCTAATAAATCTTATTAGCAACATTTATATAAAATAAACAGATGCAGTTAGCATTTTATTAAACGTTAAATTTGATTAAAACAACAAAAAATATCTAATTAATATAGAAGAAAATTTTAAAAGTATTTAAATAAAATAAAGTGAACTTACTTCTCAAAAGGTTTTTTGCTTCTTTATATATCAGTTTGTAAATGATGTGTGACAAACTAACTTCCTCTTTCCCACACCAACGCAAATCCGAACACCTTTTTTTGATCTGTGCTTGTTTTTATAGAATGATAGACATTTTTTTCTTTTCCCCCGAATAGAATCCCGCCTCTTCGCCCCTTCTCATGGAAGCGCTGGGAAAAGAGCGTGGGTTTCTGGGCATGGTCTCATTATTGAATCTCAACGTTCAATTAATTTGCTAGAAAAGCGTTTTTTTTTTTGGTTTTCATTTGTGTGTAATGGTAATTCTAATTACATATTTTCATTCAAAAAATCTTTCAAAATATGATTTTACTCCTCTATTTCAATTAACCCGTACTTTGATATCTAGGTCGTGTTAAAAGTTAAAAATATAAGAAAATGTTTCACAATATCTACTAAGATGACAAATTGTATGTCAAGCAAGGATGATAAAAAGATTAATAGTTAAAAAGATAATTTATTGCGATAATGAACATTTAGCTGTATGCTATTATGTGTTCAGCAATCTAAAAGATTTTTCGTGGTTTTCCTTCACATTTAACGTAACATTTGATTGTTTAAATTTCAAATTAATTTTAAATAATATATAGGATACCTCATAAAGTTTCATAAACATGATTTTTCTTTGATATTTAAATTGCAAGTTACTTTGATTTCTGGGTCGTGTTGATAGTTAAAAATATAAGAATAGTAATTCACAATATCCATTAAGATGACAAATTGTCTGTCAACTATGATAAAAATTAATGGTTAAGAAGATAATTCATAGCTTAACTGTAATGTTATTGTTCAGTTATCTAAAAGACTTTTTCGTGGTTTTCCCTTGCATTTAACGCAACATTTGTGCTGTCAAAATTTTAAATAATATATAGGTTATTACAAAAGCTTTTATAAACATGATGTTACTTTGATATTTAAATTGCAAGTTACTTTGATTTCTGGGTCGTGTTGAAAATATACTTGTTATATTCACCGAAATAATTGGCTGTCGGTCAAAGACGTTAAAAAATAATTTATTATATAAAAAATTTTCGTGGTTTTCCCTTGCATTTAACGCAACATTTGTGTTGTCAAAATTTTAAATAATATATAGGTTATTACAAAAGCTTTTATAAACATGATTTTATTTTGATATTTAAATTGCAAGTTACTTTGATTTCTGGGTCGTGTTGAAAATATACACCGAAATAATTGGCTGTCGGTCAAAGACGTTAAAAAATAATTTATTATATAAAAAATTTTCATTACGATTATTGAGCATTTCCTGGAATTCTTTAAACGTTAAGCAATGTAAATAATATTTTCGTAGTTTCCCTTTACGTGAAACACAATATATGATTTTTCTTTAAAAAATTCATAAGGGTAACAATGTTTAAATATTTACATAAATTATGAGATATTTTATCATTATTCCTTGAAAACAAAACAAATGAAGAGTGATTGTGGGCAATTCATTGTGTGAGTAACATTTACATATGTTTAAAACAAACTACTTTTCTTTTTTTTTAGGATTTTTACAGTACTTAAAAATGTTTCATCTAAATACATTTTGAAAAATTGCAAAATTATTCAATTTAATCTGTTACTTTATGGAAAATTTAACTCTAATGTGGGAATGAAGTTACATGAGGGAATGACGTCACGTAAAGCAGGAATTTCTTTCTCCTGGAACACCCATTCTTGGAAGAAACGTGAGTTTTTGAGGACTAATTACAATATTTCATTGATAAATGTTTATTTTTTTCCTATTTTATACGAGAAGATAAAATTTTTTTAAAAGATAAACGTGTTTGAGCCATTTTTAAGACGATAATTAAAAGAGAAATGTTTTATTTTATTAGTGTTTGTGATTGAAAAGATCGAATTATTATATTTAGTTTGCTAATTGTTACAATTTTATATTTCCTGGACTATATTACTTGACCAATACCCTCAGCTGAACCATAGTAGAGGGATTTAATTTGGGGGCGGGACCCGTAAAAGTGACGTTATCCCCTGCCAGTAATAGGTAGAAAAAAAGGGCTTCAACGCCACGGATTTTGCGGATTCAGGAGGATTCCAAATTAAGTATTTAAAATTATTTCATTAAATAATTTAACTATCTATTCGTTCCTGTTTTAGCCAAGTGAAGGAAAACATTCCTTTTTTTGAATTTTAATGTGTATGTTTGTGAGTTTGCTCCCTGCATGGCATAAAAAAGAAAAAGATGAATTAATATATTTTTATTATAATATAAATAATTTGATTATAAAAATAATAATAAAATAACACTTCTATTTCTTTTCCCTGTGAAAAATTTTCTTCTCCCTGTAAAAAATTTTAATATATATATATCAATAATAATTACTTATATTTCTAACTATATATCAACTTATATACTATATATTACTTCAATTTTTTATCTTTTTCTTTTTGGGTCAGTGCCCTCTTGATTATCAAATTAAAATATCCCAGAGTTGAGAGTAAGTGATCTCTGTTGGAATCATCTGGAAAAAAATTGGTCAATAAATTATCCTAATTTACATAATATAAAAAAATTTTACAAATTATATTTTTTAATTTAAAACATTATTATACTTTTTTGACGAATTGTGTATCCTGATCATTTAATCTATATTATAATTAAATTTAAAATTTTTTTGCATGATTGCAATGATTGATTGGCATGAAACTGAAAACTTAAAATTTATGATTGATTATAAAGATATTTACAGTGAAGCATTGTCATTCCTATTCATTTTAATGTAAAAATATATCGTTTATACGACGCACAGAATCGGTTATACGTCGGTTTTTAGATTTTGTTCACGTTTATTTAATTTGATATTTTTTTCTGGTGAATTTTAAGAAAGGGCACCAACATGAGAATGATACAGAAAAGGGTGCCAATAGAAACGCTTGGATGACGACCGTAATTTTTACTAGATGACTGAAAAAACTAGACAATGTCATGAAGAGGCAAAAACAAAAAATTTTGCTATTCATCGACCAATGTCCAGCCCACCCATCGGATACTATTTATTTTGGAAAACGTAAAAGTTCTTTTTTCATGTAAATTGCACAAGTGCGCTTCAGCCATTAGATTTGGCAGTGATTAGAAATTTAAAATTGTAGCATAGAAAGCAGTAAGTTCAACGACATTTTTCGGTGGTTCCTTCGGCGTCGTATTAACAATGCTCTACTGTATATTAAAATTGATGTAAATTAAAATTGATGAAAATTGATGATAACTTAAGAAATGCTCTCAACAAGAGAGCTTCCTGTGAGGGGAGGCAAGGGCAAAAGGCCCCCCCCCCATGGTCGTCGCTTGCGTGCCTTGGCAAGTGCTAGTAGATGGAATAGGCTGTATTGTTGCTGCAGGGGGGGGAGATGTTCCAGTGCTAGTAGATGGAATAGGCTGTAATGTTGCTGCAGGGGGGGGGGGGAGATTTTTCTGTCTCCTTTGAACTTTCATCATCAGATGACGTGGGTATATTTTGGGGTTCACTTGATGGACCAGGAAGATTCGGATCTGACTGAATGTCTCTCTGTTTTTTTTTCCTTATAGAGGATTTCTTTTTTGGTGAGCCCGAAACTCTTGCTAATTGTTTCTCTATCCCTGAAATATATGAAAGATAAAAGTTATTTTTTCCTATAAATTTAATTTATATATTTTTTTAAATTCGCTGAAACTCAGGGTCAGATTAAGAACCTCAGAAACCCTAAACACTTGTATTTTTTTGGGTGCTGCTTAAATGTAATTAAGAAGATTACATAAATAAATAAAACCGAAAATATTATTTTATTTTTGTGAATAGTATTAATTATATAAAAATTTGTATATCATGCTATTTTATGCTGAACATCCAGATTTAATTTGCATCAGTTGCCATTTATTACAAGGGGTTTCAAAATTTCTCCAATACATATTATAAATAAAAATATAAAAAAGTATTATATATGTTATAACTATTTAAACTATGAGTGCGAATATTATACTATTTATAAATCTGATTATTATAAACACCGCGAAATTTCATAACAATAAATTAAAAAATAAAATACATAAGTTTAGCTTCTCTTTGTTACTTCAGACAGTCAAATTGAGCTTAATGTTTTCAGACCTGATTCTTTAGTTGATTCATTAGATTTTGAAACTAGTCTTTTTTTTATTGCTTTAACATTAATCTGTAATTCCTAATTAATACACTTTTTATAAAACTTTTTTTCACAATATTCTAAAAATATATATTAAGTGTAGTAATTATGCAATATCTTAAGTATATAATAACGAGAAATTTTTCGAATTCATATGAAAAGTATACAATGTAATTTTTATTCATAATAATTTTCGCTAGAGCAATATTTGTAATCAACGTGTTATTTTAATTTCTCTTCCCTGACCGTCCTTTGCCATTCAGGGAGAAGAGTTTTTTGAGTAGAAATGTCTGCACTGCAAACTTTAATTTGTGTAGATATAGATTTAATTAAAATATAAGAAAAACTAATCCACATTAGCATTACAGGGAGAGGAAAAACACGAAAACATCCCAGGGTTAGCCTGCATACCATTATATATCTTTTAGATAACCATAATTTTCTGTAATTTTGTATTTGATAAACATTTGTGTTAAGTAAACTTGCTTCAATCTGTTGTTATGTTGTAAGTTTTAATGGAAATCTATTAAATACCTTTCTTTCAAAAAATTTCGGTATTGTACTTTTTTATAAAGTAATTTTGATTATTTTGATAAATCTTTCTATTAATTAGAGTGAGCAGCTTCACAAATCTATATATTAAAATGTGAAATAATATAGAATTGTTTTATTTTGTTGTTTTTTAATCCATCGAAATGATTGATTTGAAAAATAAATTTAAACTGTTAATTCAGCTTATTAGTAGAAAATGTTATAATTTATCTTTACTAAATTATCAATTTTTTATAATTTTACTTTCAGAAAATTATAAAGCTTATCAAAGATAGTTTCTTAAGATTTTCTTAGAAATAAAGTTACTTCTTAGAAATAAGGTTTTTAAGGAATTTATGACATTTACAAATAAATGCTTTTATTACCCATTTTTATCATTATTATGGTTATAATAATTTTAAGTGGAAAAGCTTAAAATTAAAAATGGAGTTTCTTTATTATATAAAGTAATTTATATAAAGTAATCACAAGATATTACTTGATAAAAATTATTTAATACAATATAAATATCATTTATTAATAAGTTGATTTTTCTTTATTCCTTCAATTACTTTTCTATTACTTTTTATAGTTAATCCTTCAAAAAAAATAAAT
Organism: Parasteatoda tepidariorum; assembly: GCF_982258835.1. Lineage (NCBI taxonomy): Eukaryota > Metazoa > Arthropoda > Arachnida > Araneae > Theridiidae > Parasteatoda > Parasteatoda tepidariorum. The sequence goes on from NC_141763.1 coordinate 70,467,332, forward strand.
GGTTTTTTGTTCGTTACGATTAAACTTTTAAAAATCATAGCAAAATACTTACCAATTTGACGATTTGCCATCTTTGGTTTTAATTAGGATTAGTGTTGGTTGCATTAGTATTTATAGTAAAATTTTTTGAAACCTTGTGTTAGTTTAACACATTCACGTTCCAATCTGGACCTTGAACCACTTAACTTGACATTTAACTTTAACTACAAGTAAATTAATACCACAAGTAAACTTGACATTTAACCTTAATTACAAATAAATTAATACCACAAGTAAACTTGACATTTAACCTTAATTACAAATAAATTAATACCACAAGTAAACTTGACATTTAACCTTAACTACAAATAAATTAATACCACATGTAAATTAATATTACATGTGAATTTATAATGATTTCTAAACTGTAAATAAAACTTAATTTTGTGTTATTGTTTTTGTTAGAGAAACATTAACTGAGATGAAAAAACTTAAAACCTTATTTTAAAATTCATTTTTTTAATAATTCCTAATAATTTCTTCAATTCTGACTAAGAAAATATTTTTTAGTAGAATTATGGAACTTTAATATGTTTTAGAATTTAGATTTGTTATTAATAGTAATATTTAGAATATTATTTGAGACGAAAAAGTAATATTGGTGTGTAGACAAAAATATATTTATTCTTTTTTAGATGAGATAAATTTATTTTTTCACGGTGAGGAAGAATTTGTTTATACTATTTCACAGTGAGGAGAGGAATAATTTGTTTATACTATTTCACAATGATAAAGAATTTGTTTATAATAAATACTCAAAATATTTACGCATTTTGAGTTACAATTTCTAGAGAGATTTAAATATTCATTTGGGTAAACTCAAGTTGTGTTGTAATTATAATGTTAATAAATATTTAGAAAAACTAAAATTTTAACTAACTAAAATTTTAACCGAGTTGGTTACTAGAAAGAGCCTCATAGGAAATAATGTTAAATGTAGTTAATTAATCTATACAAATTCCGCACCAGGTTTGCTCCGACCACATTGCTATAAAATCGGCAAAGTTTTTCACAAAAGCTAGATTCAAGAACCTCTTTGTTTTGTGTTGGGTTCAGAATCACTAGATTACAGTAAAAGGTGTAAATCCAAAATAAGGTTTACCGTTCAACAATGGTTATAAAATAAAAAGTGTTTAGCAATAATTGTTTTTTCTTTATTCACCTCATACGAAGAACGGGTATTCAGCATAATTTAATTGGTAAAATTTTCATAATTTTTGAATGATAAATACTTTTTAAGATATCAAATTTGGTTATAATGTATGTATTAAAAGATTAGGAAATGCACGTCGTCGTAATCCGAATAAGTCCAACCAAAACAGTAGTAAGAAAAAAAAAAACATATATATATATATATATATATATATATATTAAACTCTCGCTACTACAATATCCAGTATAACAATAACGATAATGTTTCTTGGTCCCGATGAACCTCCATATGAATTAAGAATTAATGTCATGCTCCTCACAATATTACGATATTCTCTGAAGCAACAAACCCCTGTAAAACGATTATTTTTAAAATTTCCGCCTTATTTTCACCATTTATTATTGGTTTTCAAATAATGCAAAAAATCTTATTTTATAATCTTTGGTTGTTTTTTTCCATCTTTTCTGTCAAGAGGCGACGCACTGCTGACCACCCCAAAAGCTTCCATTCTTAGAATTGCCTCTCTTATCTCATAAGCAGTCGCTGATCTAATATTTCTATTTGATTGTATTTAATTTATGTTAAAAGCTGATCATGAGTCACAAATGACCACAAGCATCACATTTACACCTGAAAAAAGAATTCATTTCATAGAGAGTGGGAGGAGCACCATTCACAAACAAACATGTCAAACCGTAACTATCGAAAAAAAGGTATATAATCCAATTTTACATGTTTTATGTTAGTGATATTCCAAAAGTTTATATAAAGTAGAATAAACTTGTATTATTATTATAGATAAATATTTTTATTTTCAGTAATTATAAATTAATCGAATTTATCACAAACTGCCATTCAGTGAGGTAACAGTAACGATGTCAAGACCGTAACCAGACGTAGATCTAAAAAGTAAATGTTAAAATCAATCAAAATTTTGTGCACACGTTTGTCATTGCCTGATTTATTTTCTGTGTTATGTGAATCGAATTGCGTTGCATCTGAGTAAAGTTTTCGATCTATTCCCTAGGTTGTCCAGACCGTAACCCTGTCAAACCGTAACCTCAGGATTAATTGAATTTAGCATATCAGAAATTAAAGCAAAAATTTTATTTTTCAATTTTCGTCAAAAAATATTAGGAATTTCTGTTTAAAGTCATGTTTTACGAAGTGAACATAAATATGAAATTATTTCAAATTATATCAAAAACATTAACTAGTTCTATAAATTTCTAAAATTCTTGTCATAAACGAGTTAAAAAAAGGATCACAAATTAACAATTTAGGAGAGAGAAAAAAGAAAATCCACGACCAATTATCAATTGAGGAGGTGAGACTAGAAATGTATGTTTAGGTATCGAAAAAATATAAAAATTGAAAGACTTTTATTTGACTCTTAGAAAAACCTTATTAGACACTTTGAGAAACTTTATTTGACCCTTTGAAAGACCCTTATTTGACACTTTAAATTAAATTCGGCAATCAAACTGGTTTTAAAGTATAATAAAACTTCAATTATGTTTAGATTGTGTTAATACAGAAATTCGTTCAACAGCCAGACTTTAATGATATAAAACTTTAATAGTTATTATACTATTAAAAATGTATGTAATTAGCTTGATTTTGTTACATGATTTAATAAAACGTTTGTTTATTTAAACTCAGTCACAGTTTTAAAAAAATATTAGTGAAAAGTTTTATATTTTTTACATGAAAATGGCTAAAAAAACGTAATGATATTTTCAAATGTGATAAAAAGAAATAGTATAAAATAAATTTGAATTGAAACTTTTATGCTAAATGTGTTACCCTTGGCAACAGACTTTTTTTTATTTTCTTAGTTCGCATACCCTTCAACGGATTTATCATACAATGTCTGGCGCATCTGGAGTCCGTCAACAAGTCGGTTCTCTTTTTCTGAGACACTGATAAAAAAATTGGAGCTGGCTCCATGCATCCCGGATTCTGAAATTTAAACCTTATGTGAATTTTTTTGCTTGTTTATTCAAGGATGATGTCAGACTTGCTTCAGAGAAGAGGTCATGTCTCTTCAAAATAGTCAAATTAAAGTGAATTTTATGCTTAACATTCTTTTTATTGTATTATTTGTTTTATCACATTATTTTTTTCAAGAGTGTTTCTAAGAATTTAAAACCACTAATATTAATAATTGATTATTAATTTTTCTGTTATGTTTAAAATGTAAAATTTTAACAATATAGTTAAAATTTGTAATTTTTTAATTTACAAATTTTAAACTTGCATCCGATAAGCAAATACAAAAAATATTTATAAGCAAATATTTACTAAATTACATTACAGAAAAAAATTACCACATATAGTTGCTGTTTGTCTGCCTATGTTTTTGTGGTCTATTGTGGCCCAGCCTTGATATTGTGGTCTATACCCATTAAATTTAGACTCTGGTAATTTTTTAGTTTCAGTTTGGGGTAAGACCGTAGGTACATCATGAATTATTTTCGAAACAATAGTGAGCCATTCAATCGGGGTTTTAGGTTCTTTTAAAACCAAAAGTGTTTTGATTTGGTGGGGCAAATCAATAGATAGACCCTCAATTATATGTTCATTACTTAAATTTATTTTTCGACCTAACTCTACCTTTTCGGTAAAATACGAATTTAGGTCTTTAGCTTAGCCAGAAAATTTTAAATTTTGAAAATCATTAAAGCCAAAGGGAGGTGAAAAATAATGCTCTCTAAAAATTTCAACTATTTCTTGATATGAATTACAATTAAGACAGTTATTAATATATAATTTCAAAGCTGAACCTTTAATGAATTTTTGAAAATTTCTAACTTTCCATTCGTCATTACATTTAGTATCTAGAGTTTGTTTTTCGAAATGTTTGAGCCAGGATGTGAATTGAACACCAATGTCCGGCTCAAAGACTAGTATGTCTGGTTTATCCTGTACACTTTGATCCATACTTAATTTTTGTAAATTATCACTCAATTCTTTTTCAGAATTATCTGTATTGCTTTTAGCGTTTTCATCCATGTTAAAATTGTAGTTTTTGCCACTCCGTAAGGGCATTCAAATAATAATCAAATTTCAATAATTAAATATAACATTTAGAAGGAAAAAACATTCAATCTACTGAAGCATTTGAATGCAATCAAAATACAAAGTGAATTTGTAATTTTATAAGAAGTATTTTATATTATGTTTATAAGAAGAGATCAACCAAATAAGTTTATATTGAAAAACAACTATTGTTATTAATTATTGTTACTTAAATTAAATTATTTTCATTAAATATTTAATATAAATATATATTAATATTATAATATATTAATATACATTAATAATGATAAAAGGTATGACATTTGTTGTTATTAAATAATAGAATTCACTAAAAGTATATAAATATGTAATAAATAAGATAATTTTGTGATAAAAATGATAAATAAGGTTTATCTATTGTCAATACATTGGTCATTCTCATTTACACCTGACCCCCCAGGGGCACGCTCTTGTGTGACGGGCATGGCGCACCCGGGGCCCCGAGCTGGACCTTAGCATTCTTCCATTTCTCTCTTGCGACGGTCCTGTTTTGAGTTTCCGACTTTTCATCAAATATTTATGTTGACCTAGTGAGCTAATATTATTTCATTATGTATAAAACACTGGATATCATTTACAGATTACGGATTGATTCTGTTTTATTTTTGTTGCTTCCATATATATATATTTATTAAATTTGTTGCACTTTATTTGTTATCTATGTTCCCCCTTGTGGTTGCCAAAATTACTGGTGTGGGTATTTCGTCTTGGCTCGGTGCTACATCGGACCTTGATGAGAAGAAACCACCCGCGTGTTTGCCGTGCGTGGAGACCTGTGTCCCTGGAAAGGGGGATCCTGGTAGTTGAGGGGCACCCTGGTACCCCAACACACTGCTTTGGCCCCTGCTTCAGGTAAACAGGAGGTACATATTGGCCTGTGTGTATCAATCGGCTAGTCACAAGCGTCATCTGTTGACTAAGGTCAAGCCCGGGGTCACTTACTGGGCACCTCGTTAAGGGTGGAGGCTGCTTCAGGGGTGACTTTCGGGCGTATAACTGTCGGTTAGCACTGGTGTTTAGGTAACACATTCATATTTGTTACTTACATCCCCAAGTTGGACTCCGTGGTGGGTGGTGCCACTGATAGTCGAAGTTTGTCTAATTTTCTATGGCTGAAAATGAACAGGTGTTTAGTTCTGCTCACCGAAACAAAAGCGGAACATCAACCCCCTCACCTAGTTTTATCCTTGCAAAATGCCCAAATTATGACCTTTCCAAAGCGAAATTTCTTATACTAAGTTCTACTGAAAAGTTGTCTTCAATGTCACCATTCCTAGTCCAGAAATCTTTGGAAACACACATAGGAAACCCTAAAAATGTGCGTCAGATGCCCTCAGGCGACCTATTAGTAGAAACAAATTCTGAAAAACAGTCTGCTTCACTCTTAAAATTACACCAACTTGGAAACGTTAATATAACTGTAACACCACATAATACACTTAATATATCTAAAGGCGTTATTAGCGATAATTCTCTCCAATCATTACCAACATCTGAAATAATAGAAGGCCTTAGTAGCCAAGGCGTGATAGATGCACGTCATATAACAATAAAAAAAGGTACTGAAATTTTCACCACACAGCACTTAATCTTGACTTTTAATAACCCTGACTTACCTACTGATATAAAAGCCGGTTACAAAAATTGTAAAGTCCGACCGTACATACCTAATCCTCTCCGCTGCTTTAAGTGTCAAAAGTTTGGTCACGCTACTAACAACTGTAGGGGTAAGGAAACATGCTCTCGTTGTGGCCAAACAGGACACACATACCAATCCTGCTCTTCTCCAGAAAAATGTGTAAACTGCAATGAACCTCACTCTGCCAATTCTCGTCGTTGTTCAAAATGGAAGCAAGAGAAACAAATTCTTAATATTAAAGTAATGCAGAACCTTTCATATTATGAAGCAAAAACGAAATTCCTAAGCTCACAGCCTCGTCCTAACGTTTCCTATGCGACAATAGTATCAAGCCCAAAAGCTACTAAATCTATAGGCATTCAATGTGATGTAAAAGATACTGAAACTCAAACTCTTAAAACCATATCACCTAAGAAAGCTCCCAGTTCTTCTAATCTGAAATCTGCTCAGGCAAAGCAACAGAAACCAATCTCAATATCTCATCGATCTCAAGCACAAAGCTCAGTACAGTCTACTTCGACTCAATTAGCACAAACCCAAAACAATGCTGAAAATAGTCAATATTTGAAATTAACTCCACAATTAGTAAGCGTTTTGCATAAAAAGTTAACACATTCTCCATTAGTTAGTAAACCGAAATACGTATCAAAAAGCAAACAAAATCGATTTAATAAAAATCGTAAAAAACTTTCTAACACACAGGAACAATGTTCAGAATCAGATGCGATGAGCACTGACGAGAATTGTGCAGATGAGCATAATATTTCTGGAATGATAATTGAAAAGGGGATGGTAACGCCATCTAACCTTAGTCCTAAGAAAGCAAAATCTAAAATTAATAAATAATGATTAATAAAATTTTATCTTGGAATTGTCGTGGGTTTTATAGTAATTTGACAGATATTAAAACTATAATTGACAACCATACTCCTATATGCTTTGCTTTGCAAGAAACTTTTTTGAAAACATCTCATAAAGCAGCTATAAAGTTTTATTCTCACATTAGAAATGATTTTATTCATGGAAATAAAGCATGTGGAGGAGTTTCACTTCTCATATCCAACCAATATCCATTTTCTGTTATTCCATTAAGTACATCATTACAAGCTGTTGCTGCCCAAATAACAATTAAATCTCTAATTACTGTTTGCTGTTTATACTTACCTCCAAATAAACCAATTCCACAGACTGACATAGAAAATCTTGTAAATCAACTACCGACTCCGTATCTAATAATTGGTGATTTAAATGGCCACAATACACTTTGGGGAAGTAATATTTCTAATTCTCGTGGTCTTCAAATAGAAAAACTGATAGACGATTTTCAACTTTGCTTACTCAATACAAATGAAATAACCCATTTTCACTTTCCCTCAAGAACTTACCATTCTATAGACCTAGCCTTCTGTTCTCCTCAAATTTTCCCATTTTTAAAGCTTTCAGTGGAAGATGACCTTTACCAAAGTGATCATTTCCCTCTAATAATAAACATTTCTCTATCAGTTTCATACAATATACAGCGAATTCCAAAATTACGTATATCTGCTGCTAATTGGTCTGTATTTCAATCATCTATTGTATTAAATTCAGAACTCATAAATAGTAGTAATATTGATCATGCAACACAATACGTAACTAATGCAATTATCACAGCAGCTGAAAAATCTATGCCATATACTTTTCCAAAATTACCTAAGCAACCCCTGGTGGAATCATGAATGCCTGCAAACTCGAAAAGCTCAAAAAAAGGCTTGGAGGAATTTTCGCAAATTCCCTACAGTTGAAAACTTAATTAAATTCAAACAAGCTCGCTCTCTAGCCCGTAGAACCCGTCGTCAAAGCCAAAGAAAATCCTGGATAACTTATGTCAGTGAAATCAATGTTAATACTCCTTCAAAAGAAATATGGAAAAAGATCAAAGCAATATCTGGACATTACTCTAATTTATCTATCCCACATTTAGAAATAAATAGCAACAAAATAACAGATTTAAGAGAAATAACAAATACTCTAGCCAAAAGTTTTTCGAATGCTTCAAGTCGAAATAACTACTCTCAAGCTTTTAAAAACTACAGGTCCCAAGCAGAAAAATATTCTCTGAAACCATCCCTATTACCAATTGACGATTATAATTCGGAATTGACAATGACCGAATTAAAAATAGCCATTAATCGATGTAAGAATACTTCTCCCGGACCTGATAAAATTCACAACAGCATGTTTAAACATTTAACAGAAGCCCACCTCGAGACTATATTGCAGCTATTCAACTACATCTGGACAAAAAAAGTGTTTCCTACAGCATGGCGAGGATCATATGTCATACCTATTCCCAAACCCGGCAAGGACACAAAAAACCCAACCAATTACCGACCTATTGCTCTAACCAGTTGTCTGTGCAAACTACTTGAACGAATCATAAATAATAGATTAGTACATGTACTCGAATCTCGTAACATTTTATCTCGCGGACAAAGTGGTTTTAGAAAATGTCATTCAACAATAGATAATATACTCATACTTGAAACAGAAATACGAGAAGCCTTTTTAAAGCGCCAACATTTAGTAGCTGTCTTTTTCGACATGGAAAAGGCTTACGATCGCACTTGGAAGCACGGTATTTTGAAAGATCTCATCATGTACAATATAACCGGTAATATGTTTTATTTTATTCAAAATTTTCTAACAGACCGAACTTTTCAAGTTTTACTAGACCCAGTCACTTCTGATATTTTCGAGCAGGAAGAAGGAGTTCCACAGGGCAGCGTCATAAGCGTGACACTGTTCCTTATTAAAATTAATGAAATATTATCTTGCTTACCACCAACAGTTGACGGCAGACTATTTGTGGATGATTTTCGCATCACGTGTAGAGCTTCGCATATGTGCACTATAGAGCGCCAACTTCAACATGCTATAATTAAGGTTTTAAAATGGGCAGATTTAAATGGTTTTACTTTTTCACCGACTAAAACGTCTTGCGTTCACTTTTGTAGAAAAAGAGGTATCCATCCTGATCCTGAAATATTTTTGAACAATTCGCTTATTCCAGTCACAAATGAAGTCAAATTTTTAGGACTGATTTTAGACTCAAAACTGACATTTAAACCTCATATCCAGTACTTAAGAAAGACATGTGTGACAAAGTTAAACCTGCTAAAAGTTCTATCAAATTGTTCATGGGGAGCAGACACAAATTCAATGATCAAAATATACAGAAGTATCATCCGCTCGTAACTAGATTATGGTTCTGCGATTTACTCATCTGCCAGAAAATCCGTTTTACGTTACTTAGACACAGTTCATAATAGCTGCATGCGTATAGCAACTGGTGCTTTTCGCACTTCACCCATTAAAAGTTTGCAAGTAATAACTCAAGAACCATCTCTCATCTCCCGACGAACTAAGCTTTCATTAAATTACTACTTTCATCTAAAGAGTCATCCTAATCATCCCATGTTTGATAAGGTTTTCACACCCGATTATGAAATCCTTTTTAACAATAAACCATCCTGTATTCCGACTTTTGGACTCAGGATGAAAAAGTTTTTATCTATTTTAAATGTAGAGGATTATGAAATTTTACCAGCATCTAAACAAACAACACCTTGGAATGTAATGTATTTTAACACTATTGATATTTTTAAAAATCGGACAAAACAAGAAACATCTACTTTAATGTACCGACAAATGTTTAATTCACATCGTGAACAGTATCAGGATTTTAACCCTATTTTCACTGATGGCTCGAAAAATGACGGTCAAACAGCATCTGCAGTGGTCACGCCGAGCGAAATCATCACTGAAAAACTGCATCCATCTTGTTCAGTTTTTACATGCGAAGCTCACGCCATCTTATTAGCTCTACAATTTATCCTTACCCAAACACACAAAAAATGGTACATTTATACCGATTCTAAAAGTTGTCTGGCAGCATTAAACAATATTTCCCACAGGTCTCATTCAATCATAATTAATGTTGTTTATACTTATGAAAATTTACAAAGCCTGGGTTATTCTGTGATGTTATCGTGGATTCCTGGGCACTGTGGCATTCTGGGTAATGAAAAGGCTGACGAATTTGCTAAATTGACCCAAAACCTTTCAGTTCGACCATTATCATATTCAGATATTAGAAATGCGATTAATTTTACACTACAGTTCGAATGGCAAAAAAGTTGGAATGAGGAGACAAATAACAAATTACACAGTCTTATACCAAATATAGAACCAGTAATGAAACAAAGTTTGCCGAGAAAATACGAAGTTATATTGAATCGTTTGCGCATTGGTCATACACGTATTACGCATAGACATCTCTTACTAAGTGAACCTGCACCAGATTGCTCTAGCTGCAATGAACCATTAACTGTTAAACACGCTCTGATCCAGTGCAATAAATTTAAATTTCTAAGACAACGCTATTTTGGCTACAATAATCCTACTTTACATTTACTTATTGGCGATAAACCACACTATAATCTTCTGTTGTACCTTAAGGACATTGGATTTTATAACTCAATTTAATTTTACCTTTTATTTAAACCAAGTACTCGTTCTTTAGACCAAGTTCATGGTGCGGTATAGCCATTTCTGGCTCTTGCGCCAAAAACACTAAATAACTAACTAACTAACAAATTTTTACACCATTTTAAAGTATGTGATTTTAAATCGCAAAATTTGAACGAAATAGATTGAATAGTTTCTGAGTTAGCAAATTTCAAAACGCTGTATATTTGAACTTTGATTTCTCTAGAATTATTCCACCAATTTAGTTTAAGTTTTTGTATTTTGTTGTTTAAAATTACATACTTAACAATACCTTACAATTCAATTTCCCTTCAGTAGATAAAATATATTATAATAATTATTATTTTACATAAAATTATATTCAGATAAAGGAATTTTAAAATTGTGTGTAAAAACTTTTTGATTTGCTTAGCAATTTCCAGGGATATGGCGAAATACGAAAAAAGTAAAATTAACATGGATAGGTCCAAACTTTTAATGGCTCTCCTGTATAAATTATTGGGACCATATTTTCCAGATTTCGGCCCCCCTCTCCCTTATTTCAAGGGTGAGAATACCAAAACTGCTGAAAAAAATTTTTTTTAAAAATATGTTTTTCTTTTTTGACTCTGATTTCTGACTTTTTTCATGTTCTTTCTTGATTTTGGTATCATAACTTGAAACATCGTCAGCATTAATTTGAACAATTTATATTTAAGGTTAAGTCTTTGAACTACAAAGGTTGAGTATGCGAAAATCCGACCATTCGATTATATTAAAAGTTATTCTGAACGCTCACTTTTTATTTTGCGCACAGGACATCAAATTTGGCCATTTGAGTGAGAACTGAATTAGAACACTGACTCCCCTTATAAACAAATTATTCATTTGGTCTAAAATAAATTAAACTCGTATTACATTATTAAATATACCTACTTTTTCCACATTAATTTTAAATCTAATAAAAGTTTTCCATTGACAAATATACGTAATTTTCATTTGAAATATACTATTTAAAATCAATTAATTAAAGTGACTTATCTCAAGATAAATAAAAATCCCATTACGTTGTTACAACATTTTCAATAATCTATAAGTGAAAAGGGGAAATATAAGTTAAAACTAAATTAATGAAAATAAATTGTTACTTTTTACGTCAGTCGTGAAGTCTTCAAAGAATCTCTGATGGGGGATCCTTGTTTCTGTTTATAACCTCGTTGAATTATAAAATCTTAAAAAAGACTTATACTTTTAAAATTGAGCTAAATCTCCTCGAACATGAAATAAAACAAAACACACACTATAGTCAAGATCAAGTCGCACTCTAAAATCTGTTTAAGCTTTAAATGTTCAATTAACAAGTGTAAGCAGGAAATGAGAAAATTGATGTAGCTCCTAATCGCGTAATTTTTTTAAAAAAATATGCTAGATAAGGAACCTCCCTTTTATTCGCCCTCCTACTTTTCTGTAACAGAAGTTACCACAAAGGACAATTTAAAAGTTTCAATATTATCTTCCGTATATAGAGAAGTAGTATTTTTCCCTGAAAAAAAGTAAAAGTTTAGTGGGGATTTAGCGATCCCCAAGATGTTTCAGAGATGAAAAGGATGCTTTGACATGTGAGTGTAGGAAATCAATTCGTTACGGTTGTTAACACAAAGCTTCCTCCCAGCTCTAGTTTTGTATTTCAGGTCTCAGCTATTCACCGACTATATACTAGGTGGTCTGTTAAGAAAAAGCATTGGTCGTTTTGTGAATGAGTACACAACTTTCTTTTTCGTGTCCGCGTGATTGAAATAATTGTAGCACAATATCAATTTAGTTAAAATCAATTAGTTAAAACCATGTAATAAAAATGGAATTATAATGTGTTAAAAATTATGTTTATTAGAAAAAAAATTTCCTTGGTGCTTCGTGGTGCCCCCCTTACCTCTGGTGCCCTAAGCACGTGCTTAATGGTTAATCCGGCCTTGGATACAGTGTTTACGTACATGAAAAGTTTAAGCACAACAATCTTCACAACAGTCAATGATTAGATGATCATAGGTGGAAAAAGTACAGTATGAGATAGACATATCGTTCGTGGTGTCTTTCACACGATATAAAAACACTTGGTTACAGCAAGAGCACCAGTGAGCATAGCGTGTGACGAAACGATATAAATCCAAGTGGCGAACAATTATATGCATTTGTTCGCTAGAAATGTCTTCAGGATCAGCTTCAGTGTATACACAATCACGACATAGGTTAACAGGAGAGTCGTCGACAGAATAAACGACGATGGTGGCACTTTGATAAGGACGATGAAAAAGCATTTGCATGACGCGTCTCCAGGTCCACTCTTCGTTGTACAGGAAATGGCGACCCCAGAGATTAACTTCTCCGGTATCAAAAAAGCTCCGTAAGAAACGGATTCTGACAAGATCTGAATCAGGCATGAAGCGAAGACGGTTATTAGGATGATAAGCGCTGTATAAGGAAAAACGAAGCAACTCTCGTTTGAGAGCGATAGGTATGTCCAAATCGGCAATAATTGAATAGCTTTCGATATTGCGAACAATAGTGAAAAAACAGCATAATTTTAAAGAATAAGCCATAGAGTAACGGAGTTAATCCACAAGACGTCTTATGCGAGCTGCAGACAGGCACTGAATGATGATTTTTACTTTGCATTTAAGCTATTTATCCATCAGACTGTGTGAACATCTACAGGAAAACTATGCAACTGCGTAATAAGAAACAAGCACGCTTTCATAAATAGAAGGGATCGATTGTGAGATCAATATATATTAATATAATATTAATTAAAATATTTTATCTAAATGTTGTCGAAACATATTTCTGTTGTAACGCATACAAATTTTTACCCCGTGCCGTGCTATACACGTATAATTTTATTTTTTGTGGATATTAGTAAACCAAAAAAAATGAAGAAGTTGGATATAATGAACTTTTTTCTGTCTGATTTTTTTTCTTCATTTTTTCGTAATAAATTTGAAATTTCTACTTCGAAATAAATAGATATACCGATTTTTAAAACTATATATAGAGGGGTTTCTTTCAGAGAGAATGAGTAAGTTCAGTTAAAAAAAGGCCTGCAAACAAGTGTCTAAAATCTAACCATGACGAGCAGTAAACGTAAAACGTTCCTATTGATAATATATAAAAATTAAAAATGAATGTAAACAAACTGATATTTGCAGGGAATATAAACTATCTATTTTACATTTTGTAACATATAGAAAAATAAATTTCTGCTCATGAAAATTTTTATATACGAAAAAAGTAAAATTAACATGAATAATTACAAACTTTTTATCACTCTGTCTATTTTTTAATCTATTTTTCACACTGTTTATTTTTTACTCTATCTATTTTTTAAAAACGCTGTACCTTGGAATCCTAAGCTATTTGAACAACTTGAAAATTTATAACGAAAATTTTGAATGAGGAGAGTTTGTTTCTTACTCGAAAAAAAATTCTATGATTTCTTCCAAAGTCCGAAAAGAACGACCGATAAGACTTGCTTCGCGATTCAGGTTTTTGTAAATTGTGTTAAGCCTCGTTTTCTTGACTTTGAATAATTTTATAGAATTTAAGAATTTTTTAGCGATATTTTTGAGACATTTCAGATTTTAAATTTTTTTACTTTGAAATTTTTTTTAAATAACTTCAAATGAAAGTAAAAAAATTCTACTAACTTTAGAATTAAATTTTTTAGACATGGTAATCTTTTCAAACTGACTCTGAAAACATTTTGATGATTTTTTGCACTTTGAAATATTTTCATGTTGTTTTGAACTTGACAATATTTTCAAACTATTTAGACTTTAAATATTTTTTCTTCGCTTTTCTGCGATTCAGATATTTTTAAATGTGGTAGGTACATGCCGGATGCGGAATTCGTATCGACCAGCAATTGCTGGGATTCGAACTCGGTTCGTTGCATTGGAATGTGAAAACTCTATCCTCTGATCCACCACGCCTCCAGCACTCGAATTAAAAAAGATTACGTATTTGTATTAATGAATGTATCATCTATATGTCATGTGCATTCAATAAAGAAAAGTATTTCGTTAAATGTCACACATTAAACGGGGCGGTTCTTTAATTTTTTTTAAAAGGTGAATAATTTGATTTTTTAATTATTTGGATGTAATGACTAAGTTTGTTTGGTCAATCTTTTTTTATTAATTTTTTTTCTTAAATAGTACAAATATTTAAATATATAAACTCATTATAATTGTTCATACATGAATTAAAATATTAATTAGACTACCAAATTGTCTTTCGAGCTATAAGAAAGATTTTTATTATTTCCAAAATTTATTTATTTATTTGTTTTTTTATACAATAGACACTGATAGAAAATATACTTCGAGATTCAGGTATGCGTATATCTCTACCGTCCTGGTCAATAAGAAAACAATCGATATGTGCTATATTTATTAACAAAACATAACAATAAAAAAATAATAATTAGACTGAAAACAAAACAACAAATTATGAGAAACAGTTTTCATAAAAAAACACTATTTATTGTTATTATCATTATTTAATGCAAATACATTTGCCTGATATGATTAAAACTGTTTATATAAAAAAATACAAAATATTAAACATAAAATACAAAATAATAAACATAAAATACAAAATAATAAACATAACTTATGATTCATTAAATATAAAAGCAATACAATACAAATAGATGAATTGAATATCACGAATGGATACAAATAAATGGATACAAATAAATGAATACAAATGGATGGTTCACTTACTGCAGTGTGTAGACAAGTTTTGTTTGCAGCAATTTTCGCAACAGTCATAGATATAGTGTGGCATTGAGAAATCTCTGCAAACTTCAAATGTCTCACTCGCTTTAATGATCCACAAAAAAGATTGCTTGCATCTGATGCACCAGTTCTCTTCATTTGTCACGAAAGAGTACAGTTGGTAATGGTGAATAAGCCGAAGACACTCTACTAAAGCTGTGATGGACTGGGCAGCTTTCGAGGCATACACACAATCTTGGCAGAGTTCAACAACCTCCCCATCCACCAAAAACTGGGTGCGATAGGCATTTAGAAAATGGGCTCCTTGGAAATGGTAGAAAAGATCGGCTTTCCATTTCACCCTTTGGGTGCTGAGGGCATGCCGAGTCCACAGGGTGATTTTTCGGGTCGAAAAAAAAATCCGTTAAAATGCGCTCACAGACTGCCCGAGACACATAAAAGTGCCTCCTTAGATAGGGCTCGTGAGCAAAGTGTATCCACAAGTCATGGATGAGAGTTTTAGGCAAGTCCAATTGGGAAATGGATCTGTAACCATCAATATTTTTCAACACAGTGACCAAACATAAGTTTTTTAAATTTGATGTAGAAGTCATTTTATTTATTCACCTGATCTGATCTACAGTAGCTTATGAGCAAGAGTTATACAGTCAATGCAACTTATAAACGCCACCTGCCAGAAAAAATGTGTATTAAACTAGAAAGTGACGTGGTCTCAAAAAGGAAAAAAAATCAAAGAAATTTAAATTTTATTATTTTGTTGTCTCAATCTTGTAAAGTCCTTGAAATATTTCTAAATACCAGACTCACATTCCAAGGCCAAAGAAATCTTTTGAAAATATCAAAAAACATGGAACTTGGACTTTTTATAATCAATCTTGTCAAATTCGCAAGTCTAAATACCTGTAAATTAATTCTAAGTACCAGATTCAGAAATTATCGAAGTTCAAAAAATCTTGCTAATGTTTCTCAGTATGAGAATCAGAAATTTTCAAAGTTCAGATATCTTGTATAAAAAACTAACTTTTGTAAGTTTGAAATTCTGCTAGTATTTCTCATTATCAGATTTAAAAATTTTCAAAGTAAAATTTTGCAAGTCCAAAAACCAGTCAATATTCCAGACAATACCAGATTCAGACATTTTCAAAGTTCATATACCTTGTATAAAAAACTAACTTTATCTTTTGAAAATTTCAGAAACACAGAGTTGTTCTTATAAGTTTGAAACCCTGCCAGTATTTCTCATTGTCAAATTCAAAAAATTTCAAAGTAAAAATTTTACAAGTCGAAATACCAGTCAACATTTCTAAATACCAGATTCAAAAATTTTCACAGTTTGCTAAAAGTTTAGAAACATTTTTAAAAATTTCAGAAACATTTTTAAAAAGTTTAGAAAAGAGAAAAGGTTAGAAATTTTGAAATATTTTAGACTTGAAATGTTTTTAAAATCTTTTTTTACTTTGAAGTTTTTTTTGAAAGGCTTCAAATATTTTTATTAGATTTTAAAGTTAGATTAGAAATTAGATTTAGAGATTAGAAGTTAGATTTTGAATTATTTTTATCTGAAGTTGATTTTAAAATATTTTTAATCTGAAGTTATATTTTAAAATATTTTCATCTGAAGTTAGATTTTCAAATATTATTTTCAAACTGTTTGGACTTGTATTTTAGACATGGTAATATTTTCAAACTGTTTTAACACTGAAATCATTTTGATGATTTTTGCACTTTGAAATATTTTCATGTTGTTTTGAACTTGGTAATATTCAAAGTTTAAAAATATTGAAAGTGTAGAAATGAATGTAAATAAATTGAAATAGTAAGGCTAACATTAATTTATTAAAAATATTCACAAACTATAATCACAATAATTACATGTCAAAATTAAATAATATCAGCAAAAATAAAAAATTGAATTATTAAAAAATATTCACAAAAAGATATTTACAAATGTGAATTATAATTTCATTTACGTCCCAATAAAACCCTTTTTCTTTCATATGCCTCGTAGCATTCCTCTTTTCTCCAACTGCCATACAGCCCTTTTCTGATTGTTCTTTTGAAGCGTCAGTTCATGTCTATCCATTATCGATATTGGATACCGAAAACATCGCTGACAGAGATCAGGAATCCCCTCCCAGTATCATCTCACCAAGCATGTAATATGTAAGGTGCATCCACAATCCAATTGGTAAAAAGTCTCTCCTTTTACCTTCAGTTTATAGCACAATTTACACAGGGGTACAGGGGTAAAATAAGTTAATGGTGCTAACTTTTATTTCCAAGTAGTCAGGCACATAAAATCGACCAAGTTTTCAACTTTTTTCCAATTTAGTTCGATAAGGTGGCCCTTTTCTGAATCGATTGATACAGTCACTCGAAAAAATAGGTAAGCACCGTGACCCTTGCAAAATAAAATTGAAAACGCAAAACGACACAATGGAATGAATGATTTCTCAAGCCTCGATGCTCACTGCTCTGTCGTGACGCAATGTTTTGAAACGTTCTCACTGCCCTCTCGTGAAGCAGTATGTTGTTTATTTGAAATGTGCGGCGATGCCCACCCAACCCAGAGAGCCTCCGCAGAAACCATGGCCCCCTGAAAAGGGAGATGTCAATGGGTGCGTGCCCACCATTGGCCATGACCCAAAAAACCAGAGAGCCTCCTCAGAAGCCATGTCCAATGAATTTCAATGTGCCCAAGAAGTCTACAACCCCACGCCCAATGTTGGAATCCTGTATATTTTAAAAAAAATGGGACGAGTCCTTTTTAAAAAAAAAAATCGATTTGACATAGAGTTTGATGGTTTGTCGGCAGAGGGGACAAGTCTTTTGTCGACTGGTGCGCATCCAATTGTCCAAACAGTGTGCGTGAAACACATACTGGCAAGGAGTGCGATGAGGCATTTCCACCATCTCTTCTAAACAAATCGGGCAGGTCTCGGGTGGGGCGTAATACCAATTCTCGAAAGGTAAGGAGAAGAGGCAATTGCGAATTTCGCTGGATAGGCGAATCCGCAATGCATCCGTCACGTAATACCCTTTCGAAAACCAATCATACACAATAGTCGTAAGCCATTTCATACCGAAGCGATTAAAGCTCCGTAAAGCTGGGCTTATGTAACTCAAATCAGTCTGGAGACGCAACTCTTGATCAATGAACCTCTGAATGATCTGGGTGACGCTCTCCTCGGGGAAACGGAATTCGGCTGGAAAATGCATGACCAGAATGTAGACTTGGTCTGGATTGCAGACAGGAGCAAAGGAAATTTCCAGTGGTATCTTTCGTTGATTGGGCAAGACCATCCACGTGAATTCGCCGCAAACGTCCACATTGGCAGTCTTGCGGTGGCAAGGCAAGCAAACTTCTAGTGGTGGCATGGCTTCTGGATTCAGGTTCGGCTTGGAAAGAGTCAAATAGAGTTCCCCGAAAGATCTGAAGGCTCTGCCTTATATACTGCTCAGGCAGGAAGTGACACACAGGATGTTTTTGAAAATGTGATTTTTTTTTCTTGGGGTGGAAGCCAACAATGGGTGGAACACTGCTGTTGAGACAACACGTTGTAGAACTGTAAAGATTTCGAGTCTTGACGCTTGGCTTGAAATCTAATTCCTGCATCCAACAAAATTTGCAAGTTGTGTGAGCTCTGAAAAATTCTGAGCTGAGGTCATCAAGACTCAACCGCCTGGCTCTAACATACAACGTCAGAAAAAGTTTTTTTTTTACAATGTTGATGAAGCTCGAGCTTTGAAGAAATCATCGACAGCCTTGACTGGACTCTAAACATTTTCAGAGGACACCCAGAGTTGACGGAGGCAACTCGTGTCTCGTGGTTGAACCCACATGTTTTTAAAAAAAATAGATTGAATCATTTGGTTATCATAGAGTGAATCGTTTCGTTTTGCGTTTGTGTGTTTTTTTTGCAAAGGTCACGGTGCTCAGCTATTTTTTCGATTAACTGTGTGCAGTTGTGTGAAAAGATGACAACGATTTATAAATTTTTTTTTCTTTTTTCCCAAGCATAATTCAAAAATATTTTTCAGTCATTTTCAACAGATGAAAAAACACTCACAATCGATGAGGGATTGGTTCCATCGGCATGTGCAAGAATTTCGAAATTCCACCCGTCACGGCAATCCACGGGTGACACTGTTCCCTCGAGCACAACATACACCTGTTTAAGGTTGTGACTGGATCTGGCTTCAAGACCACCGTTTTCAGCTCCTTGTATGGATGAAAGGTAGGCAGTCTAGCCAGCACCTCGTTCCATTTCGATTTGGTGATGGCGTCCGTGCAGACCAAAAAACGAACCCGCATCTCTTGCAGTTTCTCCAACAAGAGCTGAGGGCGTATGGGTCCATCCAGGGCATGATAGAGTTAACTGTTGGTGAGTGTGTGGTCGTCGTTTCGCATGCACAGCACGGCAAAAGAAGAAGAGTGCCGAGCTGCGATATGTATCCTTCGCCTGCGTTCGTATGTGTCTCGAGGATAGTGATTGTCGTAGCTCGTCCCTTCGAAGGCTGGCGTTGGAGAGTTTGGACGAGCGTCGCTGGAAGTGCTGGTCTTGAAAGGTGGGGCAGACGTTTTGACAGTCCTCGAGGTGTTGGAGATCGAGTCCACGGGTGTCTGGCTAGAGGTTTGGGTGCAGGGTGGAACAGTGTGGCGGATGGCTTTCTTGGGAGCTGTTGAGGCGAAAGAGGTGGGAAGCCTGGGCCTGGAGACGGGTGATTTCACTCTTTTGGATGGTTTGGAGGAGAGGTGGAGATTCGTTTCTCTCGGGATCGGTAATCAGAGGCTGAGACCAACGGTATTCTGGCTGGATGAATATGAGAGGGGCCACCTGGACGACGGAGTGTGGAGTGGGTTTCAGTGTGTTGGCAGGGGGTGAGGCTACAAGCGTGGGAGGCTCAGGTGAGGGAGGCAATGGAGAAATGAGCGTCGGAGGCGATAGAGAAGGCTGGAGAAACAATGCAAGCAACTCATCGTCGGAGAAGGAGGATGAGAGCTCAAATTCGAGAGGGTCCATCATGGTTAAGGGCAGAGAGAACTGGCAGATGCAATGCGCTGGTTCTGAATAATCTGAGGGCTCTGTTGACTCTGCCTTATATACTGCTCAGGCAGGAAGTGACACATAATGTTTTGAAAGGGTGATCAATTTTTTTTCATTGGAAGGGAGCCAAGAATGGGTGGGGAGCAAACTCGGTCTGGTGTGTGTCCTTTCAAAGTTGCCTGGAGGTCAATTTCATGACGTAGAAGATTTCTAAAGATTTCAAACTTTAATCAGGATTGAAAAATTTTTTTAATGAAAAAATAGATATTGATTACACGACGTCAATGCTTTCACAACGCTGGATAGAGTTCAAACGTTTGCAAGCTGTGAGAGCTTCAGAAAATTCTAAAGTTGTGAGATCTCCCAGTTGCAAGAGCTGTGTGTCCCGAGCGCCTTTAAATTTTCTAAAAGTTTGATTACTAAAATGTTTATCTCTTCCAGACGATTCTATAGACGCCCAACACGATATGCCTTCCTTTAAAATTTAAAATTGTACCGTGGTTGGTACAACTGAAAACAGAGATCACCAAAATATTTTACTCCTCGAGACAAAGTTATCGATACCCTACATGATATATTTTGTTGGAAAGTCTTTGTTTAAAATACCAATTCTGCTCCATGGGGGTCTCATGGACCCCAAAATATTTTACTCATCGAGACGAATCTATTGATACCCCACACGATATGATTTGCAAAAATTTTTTCCTTCTTATCTCCATGGGGGGGTCTCATGGACCCGGGGCCACCAAAATATTTTTCTCATCGAGACGAATCTATTGATACCCAACACGATATACTTTGCAAGAATTTTTTTCCAACTCTGCTCCATGGGGGTCTCATGGACCCCAAAATATTTTTCTCATCGAGACGAATCTATTGATACCCCACACGATAACCTTTGCAAGAATTTTTTCCAACTCAGCTCCATGGGGGTCTCATGGACCCGGGGCCACCAAAATATTTTTCTCATCGAGGCGAATCTCTTGATACCCCACACGATATACTATGCTTGAATTTGAAAAAATGAGCCATGGGGAGTCCAACGAACCCGGGGCCATTCATATGTTGAGTCTGTGAAAAACCCCAAAGTTGCATCTGATTGGTTCAAAATCTTGAATAGTGGGTATAAAAGGCGCTCACTCTCGGTTGAAAACCAGTCATTCAGACTTCAGACACGGTCGAAGAAGGATGACCTCTCTCGAACCTGTTATCAAGAACGACGGCGGGGCTACTGGCGTGGGTCAGTCCGAGTGTTGCGGGGGCCAGACCCCCGAACGGTCGGGCATCCCGCCTTTAGCTCCCAAACATCTCTAGCTCACCCATTCACCCCAGCTCTTATCAGAGCTCGTTAACGACAGGGAAATGGGGTTTAATATCAGCGAGGAAATCTGCCATTATGATAGCCCAAAAGTTAAGGACGATAACGCCCAAAACATCATTGAAGCCCAATATGAAATCATGAGAAAATTATATGACCGATTCAGCATGAAAATTAATGAAATAAATCTATTAAAAGCTGAAATTAAAAGATGGCAAGACGAGTCAGAATCGGGTGGCGGATTGATGTAGAAGTCATTTTATTTATTCACCTGATCTGATCTACAGTAGCTTATGAGCAAGTGTTATATAGTCAATGCAACTTATAAACGCCACCTGCCAGAAAAAATGTGTATTAAACTAGAAAGTAACGTGGTCACAAAAAGGAAAAAAATCAAAGAAATTTAATATGATGAGGGGAAAACTTTGCTTCCTTCATTAGCCGTATAGGGTTGTATAGTGGTTTACATGAATGTTCATTTAGGCCAATATTGAATGAATAAAACAATAACGTTTCCAGGAAATGATGAATCATTTAAATTTGGATACACTTTATGGAAAGTTATGTTTATCCTGTGAGCTAAGGATCTTATTGTCTCCTGAGGTTTCAACAAAATATTATTCAAAGCAAAAATAGATGAATTATCATCTTGTCTAAAAAAATCCAAAAATTTATGTTTTATTTCAGTCAGTGTTTTCATTTTAACCAATGAAGGTTCTTCAATATAAAATTTTAAAGCATTGCCTGAGATTAAAGATCTAAAAGTTGCAATAGCTTGTTCTTCATCTAAAGAATTTATCTTAACATAATCTTCTAATTGAAGAAAGAAAAACTTTGATGTGGTTGGATCACCAGTAAAGGGTTGAATATGAAAGTTTATATTATTTTTACGTTTAGACATATTTAATAATCAGATAACTTAAAATTATATATAGATATATATAAATGAAAAATAGTTATACCAATTAAAATATCAAGTTAAGAAAAAAAATCAATTTTAAAAATGAAAATATAACAGCAATAATAAATTGTAATCATTAAAATAAATAGAATATAAGATATCCATATTAAATGAAAATTAATTCCAAAAATTTTTAACGAGAATAAGAAATAATTGCTTTAAAAAATGTTATGCATTGAAAATATTAAGTACTGAATCTGTAAAATAATCAGTTAGAAATTGAAAAGCACTTAATAATGCAAGAATCTAATTGTGTTAATTTAAAAAATTTTACTGCAAAAAAAAAGCACTGCAGTTTGTGTAAAAAAATTTCTCTCTGATTTTGATGTGAAAGAGAGAAGAAAATATTGACTTTTGAGAGTGACACACACACAGTTTATCTTCATTTCCGTTTTGTGATACGTTGACACATTTTCTTTTCTTTTTTTTTTTGAAAAACACAGCACTGCAATACTTCTCTTGGAACCGACCCGAACACTTTTGAACAGGTGAGGGACACCGTAGAAATTGATTTCAATCTTTTGGAATAATATTAAGAGAAGCACAGAAGACTTGTTTTTCTTCTAAAAACATGCACTGGTAGGCTGCGCTGGATCTTTGGACACAAGCTGGATCAGGATCTTGGAGATTAGAGAACACCGGCTGGAGTTTCAAACAGGATGTAAATAGGAATAGGGATGATACATGATGGACGTAAATATTCTTACAGGATACGTTTCCCCGTCTTAAGGCACCACTTTATGATGAGGGGAAAACTTTGCTTCCTTCATTAGCCGTATAGGGTTGTATAGTGGTTTACATTAATGTTCATTTAGGCCAATATTGAATGAATAAAACAATAACGTTTCCAGGAAATGATGTACAAATCGTTGAATGTAAATTTAGATTTTATTAAGCATAATTTGTAAATTAGAAAAAGACCATTTCTTCAAAAAAATAAGAAATCCCCTAAAGGGATGAAATAAGAATACTCTCTATTGAGAGATCATAAAGCCAGAACAACATTTCTGACCGTTAGAAAATTAAGACTGGGAGACCCCCAAAAGGGGTCCCAGCCTCACCAATTTAGAAATTCAAAGTGAATATATTTATTCTCAACGGACAGAGAAAGAGTATGAGTAGGAGATCCAAAATTTGGCGATTTATCATAATATATCATAGCCAAAAAACAAAGCCAACTAGCATATCCACATGGGTTTAAAAGAACACCTTGGCGATCACGAGTCACCAACAAATTTATGTGAATTCTTATAACCATGCAACCGAAACATTCAGCCGTTGGAAAATTAGAATAAAAAGTTATAAATAGATTTTTGTTTTCGATTAGAGGCGACAGTGAATTAATAAGTCTGCATTAGTAATAAAATAAAAAGTATCCGTTGCATTGATCTAGAAGAGAAGAAATAAATATTTTATGTTCGTTTAAAAAGATTAAGTTTTTGATTTATTTTAAATATAATCCTTCTATTAATAAAAAATCAGCTTAAGTAATGAAAGATATTTTAAAAGATAGAAAATAAATATGTGTATGCCAATTGTGGCATCACATATATCCCCGCTGGACACAGAAAAAAAATATATATACATATTTTTTTTTTTTAAATTGGATCTCCCCCCATGTTACAAAAAAAATTTTTTTGCATTGAAACATAATATATTCAAGGAACAAAATATGAAATATACACTTATGTATAATTAAATATCAAAGTAAAATTATTATTCAAAAAATTTTTTAGAACATACAGTTGTAGTTCTAAGATATACTTTTAACACTCAAGTTACTAAATATCATATGTAAATGTTCTGAGCTATACATGAAAAATTTTTGCTGAGTATTTAAAATGCTACATTTGCTGAGCATTGTCATGACCTGGCCAGGATATTTTTAATTTCTCTCAACTCAGAGAGAAGAGCAAACTTACAATATTATTATTTCTTCCTTTTTTTTTTACAAGTCCTTTTCTTGAGAAAAATAATTTACTTCAGTTTTGTTTGCCTCCATTATTTCAAGCTTATATATTTCAGCATGAAAAAAATCTGAACATTTTATTATGTTCATCTAAAAATTTATACTCAGCATAAAAATCTCTTATTTTTATTTTAAACAATTATTAAATAGTATAAAATAGCTCAGTTTAAAAAAATTCACAAAAAGTTGCATTAGTATTTCACAGTAAAACGTATTTAAATCAAAAAGTAGTATTTTGGTGTGTATTACTTGTATTAAATAACCCTTTTCATTATGCACTGGAAAGTATAAATATATTATCTTATTTGAATTCACATTTTAAAAATTTTAGGACTGAGTAACATGTCCAATATTGTTAATAAAAATTATTGTTGTTACATTATTACAACTTAGAATCCATGTAATCTTTACAGTTGTTCTAAATTTAAAAAAATTATTACCATTGAATTAATTATTCTTATGTTTATTTACATTGTAAGAAAAAAATTTATCTCTGTGTCACTTAATGAATTTAATTACCTGGGCCCTAGTAAAGAAAATCACCATAAATCATTCCGCACAGATGCCTCCATGCAAAACAACAGCAACAATGAGATAGTTTAATCAATATAGATATCAAATTTATTTATAATGTACTATAGTACTTGTTAAATGTGAGCATGTGGTTGAAATTCAATTATATATATAAATACAAGTATTATTTATGAATTACATATCTTATAAAATACTTCAAAAAATATTCATTATTTACCAACTAATCCTAGAATGCTTTGTGTTAGCATCCATTGTGCATAAGGGTTTAAGATTGAAATATAAAAATTTTGATGAGTTCTTAGAGTAAACAATTTCTTTCATGTAAATATTTATATTGCTTGAACATTTAATCAATCATACAGTTCTTCATATTTTAACTGCACAAAATATCTTTACACCAAAATTTTACTGTGATTGCAACTTATTTAAGTCTTTGTTTTCATTATCACATATGAAAACTAAAAAAAATATATAACTTGAAATGCAAAAATAGTAAATATATAAATTGAAAATACACTTGAAATAAAAATATATTTATATGAATGGAAAAAATGTTTTACTTTATATTTGTAAGCAAAATGTTACTGCCTTTACAGCAGGAAAGACTGAAAAAATCAGATATCTTTCATTCACAAAATCAAAAAAATTATTTTTAAAAGATTCTATTCCTTAAATTGTAATGAGATTTATAAGTATCATTATTCCTAGAGACATTATCGTTATCATTTAAATGTTCCTTTCTTTTATTCATTAATAATAATCTATCAATATGTATTTTAAAAATCCTACCATGATGATTATCTAACATTTGAATTGAATATGTTACATCAGTATGCTTTTTAATTACCTTGTAAGGACCAGAAAACTTTTTGTTATATTTATCCCTTGATTTAATATACACAATATCATTAGGTTTTAAGCATCTGAGTTTTGATTTTTCATTATTACTTTTGTTTTGTTTACATTGGGCGTCTGCAATATTTTCATAAGTTTTATCATACATTTTATTTAAATCCGAAAGAATTTTATCCAAATAATGACCTTTATCTATTTGTTGTACTTGAATATCGGGATTATAAGTATCAAAAATTAATGACAAATTTCGACCGAAATGTATTACATTAGGTGAAAATCCAGTTGTGCTATGCTTAGCACCATTATACAAGTTTTTATGAATTCTTGCTGCATTTTTAAAATTTATGCCATCTTTCATTAAAGAATTAATTGTTGATTTTATGCTGGTATTAATTCGTTCACTAACAGAATTAGCGGCAGGATGTGCACAAGTAGTGTGATTCATTTTAATTCCTAATGATTTTGAAAAATATTCAAATATTTCTGATGTAAATTGAGTACCTAAATCTGTTAAGATCATATCAGGTCTGCCATAAGTGCAAATATATGCAAAAAGACAATCAGTGACAGCTTCGGTAGTAATTTTTGTTAATGTAAAAAGTTCTAAATGTTTGCTGAAATGATCAATAAGAGTTAAAATATATTGTTGATTAGAAAAAGGTCCTACTATGTCTAAAGAAACAAATTCAGATGGTTTTTTGGGAATAAAATTATTTTGTAAAGGAGCGTGAGGTATTCTATGATGTTTATTTTCCATACATTTGGGGCAAGATTTAACAAAATTTTCTGTATCTGAATACATACCGTACCAAAAATATCTACATTTTAAAAATTGGTAAGTTTTCTTAATTCCAAAATGAGGAAGATGAATTATTGCAAGAACTTTAGATATTAAGGATTTAGGAACAACAATAACTGGAAATTCTCTATCATTTTCCATATGTACATACATTAATAATTTAGTGTCAGAATCAATAAAGTAATGTTGATTGGATTTAGTAAATTGTTTGTTTTCAATATTGCTATAAATTTTCTTGATATTTTTATCCAATTTTTGTTCAATTAAAAATGTTTGATTAGAAATTTCCAAAAGGGGGTCTTTGTTTACATTGGTATTATTTATATAATTTAGTTCATCATCATTAGAGTTTTCAATAAATGGAAATATTTCATCATTCACTTGAAGTAATTGAGGGTTACTACATATATTCTGTTGGGGAGGTTCTTGTTCTAATCTACTAAAATAATCTGCCAAAACATTTTTAACTCCAGAAATGTGTTTAAAAGTAAATGAATATTCGCTTAACTGAATTAACCATCTAGTTGTTAAGTCCATGGGAGAAGAAGTTTTCTTATAATGTTTAAGGGGTTTACTATCAGATAAAATAATAAAATGTCTATTATACAGATAATGTTTAAAAGCCAAAACTGATTTTACTATAGCCATTAATTCGATTTTGATGGCAGGGTACTTTCTTTCTGCATTTTTAAGTGTTTTGGAAAAATATGACACAGGAGACAGTTTACCATCAAATTCCTGTAAAAGTACGCCAGAAATAGCAAAGTTTGAACCATCTGTATTTAAAATAAAATCTTTATCCCATTGTGGGAGTCTTATGAATGGTTTACTGAAAAATACATCTTGAAGAGAATTAAAAACATTCTGATGTTCTTGAGTCCATTTGAATTTAACTTTAGGGGAGGTCAAATCAATAAGCGGTTGAATTTGCTTAGCATAACATGGTATTAAATTTCTATAATATCCACAAACACCAATGAATTTCTTAAGTTGTCTTTTAGTTTTTGGAATAGGAAAAGATGTAATTTTAATGATGTTTGATTCAATTGGTAAAACTTTCTGTTCTGATATTTTAAATACTAAATAATCAATTTCTTGAAGGTGAAATTTACATTTACTTGGTGATAGAGTTATATTATATTTAGTTAAAACAGAAATGAGAACCTTTAGTTTTTCTACCGTTTCCTCAAAAGAATTACTTGCAATGACTATATCATCTTGGTACGCGAAAATTCCCTCTAGTCGAGTTTCCTCAATTATTGAATCCATAAGGGCCTGAAAAGTTGCAGAAGCTGTTTTTAAGCCAAAAACTAATCTTTTATTTTTAAAAGTTCCCCAAGGGGTTGTAAATGCTAGCTTATCTTGGTATTCTTCAGTGAGGTTCAATTGCCAAAAAGCACTAGGAAGATCATATGATGAAAAGAATTTATAATTAGATAAATTTAGAATAATATTTTGAATCTTAGGAAGTGGGTAAGCCGAATGTTTAACAATGCTGTTAATTAATCGTAGGTCTAAAGCTAATCTAAATTTTTGTTTTTGTTTGGGGTCATTAGTATTCTTTTTCTTAACCAAAAGCATTGGGCAAGACCACTGTGTTGCACTCCTTTCGATCAATCCTGCTTCGACCATTTCATGCAATTGCTTAAGTGTCTCTTGTTGAAGAGCTTGAGGCACAGGAAATGGCAAAGTGCGAATAGGATAATCATGAATAAAAGAAATTTCAGGTATTACTTTATCTGTGTGCCCGAGTGTCTTTAAAGATTTTGAAAAGACTTGATAATTTTCTAACAATAAATGTTTTAATTGCTTTTGTTTTGCTTCATCAAGATGACTTAGCTGAAAATCATCTTCTTTCAATTCCCTTTTTCTTAAGTCCACAATATCTTTTGTTGGTACAATTAAATTTAAAAATTCCAGTCTTTTAGTTTGGTCTAGTTCTTGATTATTGGCAATAGAATCATTTAAATTTAATTTTGAATAGTCATAATCTTGGATAGTATCTATAGGATACATTTGGCCGATTGCTTGTCCTTTATTTAAATGTAAAGTCTCTTCAGATTTATTTTTAAGAAAAATATTACAAGCATAGTATTTATTACTTTTGTTATAGAATCCATGAAAATTTTTAACTTGTTCTAAATTATGTACTGAAGAATAAATTTCAATATTTTTATAGTCTATACTTGGTTCAAAAATTACGTTAGTATTCAAAGGATTCTTAACTATTACTTTAGCATAAATATATTCTTCAGGATTCAACAAAATTTTATGATTTAGTACAGCTTGACCATTTTGTTTAGTGTCCTAATTTTGTTTGTTTACCTTTTGTTTATTTACATTATGAATCTCTCCACAAATATCCGACACAATATCTCCATCAAAATCAATGTCTACATTATCCGTACATTGTTTCTGTCCTATTAATGGTACTTTTTCGCCATTAATTGTTATAAAATTGCCCTTAGGTGACAATTGAATGTTATGCATTAGCATAAAATCATATCCCAATATCCCTTCAAAAACTGAATTATCTAAATGTGTAACAAAAAGTGTATGTTTGTATAGTTTGTTGTTAATTTTAAATGAGATTTGAATACAACTTAAAAATGAAACCTTAGTTTATAGTACTAATTGAAACTGAACGTGAAATATATTTATATTTAATGTTATGTTTAAGTTTATTAAATGTTTCATTAGAAATTATTGAAAGAGAAGAGCCTGAATCAATCAGAAAAGGGACAGAATAATCTTTAAGTTGTACATTAATGAGGGGTAGTTTAGGTATTTCATTGTGTACATTTGCAATAATTTCATTAAATTCATTAGTTTGAGTAAAACATTCATTTTGCATTTTTATTTTATTAACTGTTTGGGTAAAATTATCTTTCTTTTCATTAATGCTTGATTTATTATTAGCTGATGGCAAAATATTAGGTGGTAGCTCAAATGCATCAGCCTTATTTGAGCTAAAATTTAGTTTAAATTGGGGTTAAAAGTGGTGGCATTAGGATTTGGATAAGTTTGTTGTCTATTATCGTTATTATAAGTACCATTATAGTTAGGATTATTATACGAGTGATCTCTATTATTTTGGTAACTTCTATTAGGATAAAATCTATTGCTTAAGTTCCTTCGAGTTTGAAAATTTTTATTATGCAGATTAGTTTGCACATTTGATTGAGAAATATTCAAAAATTCTCTACAAAATTTCATAATGTGACCATGCTTGCCACAGAAAACACGAAAATTCTGCCGAAAGGTATGTTGGTTATTATGATAAGGGGCTTTACGATAATTACTACTATTTGAATAAGTTTTCGATTTAAAATTCCTATTTTTGTTTTCAAATTGTCTTTTATTTCCATCACATTTATTTTTATTATCATTATTATTTGAAACAATATTGTTTATCTGCTCTTTTAAATTTGAAATTTCCGAATTTAGATTTAAGATCTCATCATTACCTTTAAATTGGTTGTTAATAGCCGAGTCGATATTCTGAAGTTGCTGTGCACTTTCCACAGCATTCTCATAACTCTTAATATTTTTTTTCAAAATTGTGACCTTAATATCATGAGGAAGAGCTCCCATTAGATGCGTGTACTTTAAAGTATCAATTGCATCTGAATCATTTAAATTTGGATACACTTTATGGAAAGTTATGTTTATCCTGTGAGCTAAGGATCTTATTGTCTCCTGAGGTTTCAACAAAATATTATTCAAAGCAAAAATAGATGAATTATCATCTTGTCTAAAAAAATCCAAAAATTTATGTTTTATTTCAGTCAGTGTTTTCATTTTAACCAATGAAGGTTCTTCAATATAAAATTTTAAAGCATTGCCTGAGATTAAAGATCTAAAAGTTGCAATAGCTTGTTCTTCATCTAAAGAATTTATCTTAACATAATCTTCTAATTGAAGAAAGAAAAACTTTGATGTGGTTGGATCACCAGTAAAGGGTTGAATATGAAAGTTTATATTATTTTTACGTTTAGACATATTTAATAATCAGATAACTTAAAATTATATACAGATATATATAAATGAAAAATAGTTATACCAATTAAAATATCAAGTTAAGAAAAAAAATCAATTTTAAAAATGAAAATATAACAGCAATAATAAATTGTAATCATTAAAATAAATAGAATATAAGATATCCATATTAAATGAAAATTAATTCCAAAAATTTTTAACGAGAATAAGAAATAATTGCTTTAAAAAATGTTATGCATTGAAAATATTAAGTACTGAATCTGTAAAATAATCAGTTAGAAATTGAAAAGCACTTAATAATGCAAGAATCTAATTGTGTTAATTTAAAAAAATTTTACTGCAAAAAAAAAGCACTGCAGTTTGTGTAAAAAAATTTCTCTCTGATTTTGATGTGAAAGAGAGAAGAAAATATTCACTTTTGAGAGTGACACACACACAGTTTATCTTCATTTCCGTTTTGTGATACGTTGACACATTTTCTTTTCTTTTTTTTTTTGAAAAACACACCACTGCAATACTTCTCTTGGAACCGACCCGAACACTTTTGAACAGGTGAGGGACACCGTAGAAATTGATTTCAATCTTTTGGAATAATATTATGAGAAGCACAGAAGACTTGTTTTTCTTCTAAAAACATGCACTGGTAGGCTGCGCTGGATCTTTGGACACAAGCTGGATCAGGATCTTGGAGATTAGAGAACACCGGCTGGAGTTTCAAACAGGATGTAAATAGGAATAGGGATGATACATGATGGACGTAAATATTCTTACAGGATACGTTTCCCCGTCTTAAGGCACCACTTTATGATGAGGGGAAAACTTTGCTTCCTTCATTAGCCGTATAGGGTTGTATAGTGGTTTACATGAATGTTCATTTAGGCCAATATTGAATGAATAAAACAATAACGTTTCCAGGAAATGATGTACAAATCGTTGAATGTAAATTTAGATTTTATTAAGCATAATTTGTAAATTAGAAAAAGGCCATTTCTTCAAAAAAATAAGAAATCCCCTAAAGGGATGAAATAAGAATACTCTCTATTGAGAGATCATAAAGCCAGAACAACATTTCTGACCGTTAGAAAATTAAGACTGGGAGACCCCCAAAAGGGGTCCCAGCCTCACCAATTTAGAAATTCAAAGTGAATATATTTATTCTCAACGGACAGAGAAAGAGTATGAGTAGGAGATCCAAAATTTGGCGATTTATCATAATATATCATAGCCAAAAAACAAAGCCAACTAGCATATCCACATGGGTTTAAAAGAACACCTTGGCGATCACGAGTCGCCAACAAATTTATGTGAATTCTTATAACCATGCAACCGAAACATTTAGCCGTTGGAAAATTAGAATAAAAAGTTATAAATAGATTTTTGTTTTCGATTAGAGGCGACAGTGAATTAATAAGTCTGCATTAGTAATAAAATAAAAAGTATCCGTTGCATTGATCTAGAAGAGAAGAAATAAATATTTTATGTTCGTTTAAAAAGATTAAGTTTTTGATTTATTTTAAATATAATCCTTCTATTAATAAAAAATCAGCTTAAGTAATGAAAGATATTTTAAAAGATAGAAAATAAATATGTGTATGCCAATTGTGGCATCACAGAGCAAGTGTTATATAGTCAATGCAACTTATAAACGCCACCTGCCAGAAAAAATGTGTATTAAACTAGAAAGTAACGTGGTCACAAAAAGGAAAAAAATCAAAGAAATTTAAATTTTATTATTTTGTTGTCTCATTCTTGTAAAGTCCTGGAAATATTTCTAAATACCAGACATATATCTGGTCATATCCAGACATATAAGTTCATATATCTTGTATAAAAAACTAACTTTTGTAAGTTTTAAATTCTGCTAGTATTTCTCATTATCAGATTTAAAAATTTTCAAAGTAAAATTTTGCAAGTCCAAAAACCAGTCAATATTTCTAATTACCAGATTCAGAAATTTTCAAAGTTCATATACCTTGTATAAAAAACTAATTTTATCTTTTGAAAATTTCAGAAACACAGTTATTCTTATAAATTTGAAACCCTGCCGTATTTCTTATTATCAAATTCAAAAAATTCAAAAGTAAAAATTTTTTCAAATCCAAAAACCAGTCAATATTTCTAAATACCAGATTCAGAAATTTTAAAAAGTTTATAGAAAAAGTTTAGAAACCTTTTTAAAAAACTTATTGGAAATTAGTTTTTTTAACTGGTAAATCATTCGGATTCTATTTTGAGTGACTGTAGTTAAATGTATAATTCTGTATAAAATAACAATACCCTTTTAGTTTCAAACAGTTGTTCATCATCGCCAGAATTAAAAGTCATATTAAATATGAAATGCTGCAAATTTGAATTTTCAATGTGTCATATCAAATACCGTAAATTTTAAATTGTATTTGTTTCTTATTATAATTGATAATATGTTTTCTATATATAATTATAACGACTGACAATAATAAATATACTTTTTCAGAAAATGATTGGTATTCTTTCCAAAGAATTTCTTTTGAATTATTTGGTACATCTTTATATTGTACACAGTTAGCAGATTTAAAAAATAGAGGTTATTAAACTAATCTAAACTCAACTAAATACTAAACCACACTCTACAGTGAGAAGCAGCATTAGAAATTATAAAATTTAAATTTTTTTTTTTTTTTAATAATTAGAAGACATTAAACTTTTAATTACAACACTACACTTTTCGGTTGAAAAAAATAATAATTTTTTTTTATTTTCTTTGATTCTACTATAGTGTGTCTGTGTGTTTTATTTTATAATATAATAATAAACAAATTTATTTAATTGGGGAAAATGATTGAATGGTACCGAAAGAGATGATTCTTCAAAAAAAAATTTTCTTTGTTTCTACAATGCATGATTACTGATCTATTGAAATGATTGTCATTTCTGGAACAACTATAAGAAAACGAAAAATTCAAATGTCTTTAAAGATATTTAAAATACTTTGAAAGTTTTTTTTTTCTTCTTCGAAATACAAAAGATTGATTCCCAATTCCCAAACAGACTTACTTGAGCTTTGAATACAAATTTTCAGAAAGTTGTAAAAACTTCTCTTAAATTTTTTGCAATATTTAGTTTTCACGTTTTAATTCTACATATAGAGTAAACACTCTCCCAGTTTCTAAACATCTTCTATTTCTGTTGTTTTTATTTTAACATGAAAAAAAATACTGTTTGTTCTCAAATCTCTTCTAGTTTTTTAACATTAAATATTATGTTTTTTAGTATTAAAAAAACCCAACATATTGTTGAAAAAATGTGAGTGAAATGATACCGAAAGAAACTATTAAAAATTGATAAAAACATCTAAATTATAAGGGATTAAAATACTAAAACAAAACGTTTCTCAATTTTAAAAATGACTCTTCAGACAAGAAGGGAAAAAAAACATGATCTTTCTACTTTTTCGGAAACGCGAAGTAACCTTGGACAGCGGACGGAATGCCTGCCTCGTTTGTCCATATGTGTGCGTTGATAAGTTCTCTTTTTAAGTCGGAACAATCTTTACGTTAAATTACGTTTAATATGTAAATTTCTTGAATTAAATGATTTGTATAAAATGTTACTAAAACTGTAATAACATTTTTTTGAAGAAATGCAACGCGATTTTCATGTAATGCTTTTTTTTATACACTTGTAATGTATATTTACATCTAGATTGTATTATGACGTTTTAAAATTATCCATAATAACATACTTTTTTGAAGAAATTCAATGCGGTTTTCCTGTAATTTTTTTTACGCTTGTAATGTACATTTACCTTGATACATTAGAAGCATACTATACAAAAAAAAACTTGGAAAAGTATCTATTTAGATTTAAAAACATTATTTTTTTACAAAAAGGTGAATAATTTCCAAATAAGTATTGTAAATCTTAGTAAATGTATCAATCTAGATGCAAATGTTTGGTAACAATTTCGGATTAAAATAAATCAAAGTATCAACTATACGTATTATTTCCAAATAATACGTATAATTGATTTCAAATATATACTTTAGTAATGTATCAATCTCGAGGCAAATGCTTGTAATGTATCTATTTAGAAATAATACTAATATTCATTTTAAGCGAAAATTGCTCACTTTTGTGTAATAATAGCTTACCAATATACTTTATCAAGTTATTAAGATTTAGTGCTAATATACTTTATCGAGTTATTAATATTTAGTACTAGGGTATTTGTTATTTAATAGTGTACAAATAATTATTATTTGTTTTACTATCATAACACAAAAAATTTAATTTTATTAATATAGATATAATATGTTTTTAACAAAAGAGTAATTTTACAGAACTAAAGAAAATTACATTCTCAGTATTTTTTTTCTTAGACTAATTCATTTTCTATTAAAACTTGAAAATGAAATTTTAAACACCCCATTAAAAAAGTAATACCCTAAATGTTAGAGAAAATTTCTAAATAATTTAACTTTTTTAATCCTCTCTAGATTTTTTATTTACACTTTCAGTCACTTAAAAAGGGATTTAATTTAATTCTTTTTTTGGAAAAAGAGTTAACTCTTCATCAAAATTTTATTTATAATTGTTGTTATTTATGCTATAAAATGCAAAATTCTTATCAAACAAAAAACAATTATCCAAACAGTTGCTGATTGTCATGTAATTTTTCAAACTAAAATAGCAATTTTTGTATGTTAAAGAGTTACTATATATTTCTACTTCACTGTTATTGATATGTTTCAGAAGGCTCTAGTTATATTAGACTATAATATGAGCGTAATGATTCGGTCCATTGTTAAAGTTTTTTTTTCCAATATAATTTAAAAAGTAATATTACTGATATATTTGCTATGAATCACATAACAGTATTTATTAAAAGAAATGAAATATTAATGTATATTCAGTCAGTAGTTTTAATTTGCTAGGTAGATTTTCAAGTAATAATTGTCTCTTATGTGAGCTGAGGAAAAGTATAATTTCCAACTTTTATTTTTTCAATTGGTAATTTTTATTTTCACTAAATGTTAGGTATCAATGTAATCATTTATATAATAATAGATTAGTACACAATTGTACGTCAACACATTATTTATTATTAAAGGGTTGTGCTTCGTAAAATTTAACATCGTGAAAATTCAGCTTTTTTGCCTTTTGGCTAATCTCATCAGGGATTACCGGCTAATCTCACCGGCTTATCTCATTTGCATTTTGGCTAATCTCATCTCTGAAAATAAAAAATACTACGACTTCATCTGAAAAAATACTACAAAATTCTACATGTCATAAGCGCTATCTACCGGACTTTTTTGAAAGCTTATGCAGACGAAAACTGAAACAGACGATTATTATTATTAACATTATTTATATCGTCTGGCTAAAGTTTTTTAGAATTATATTTAAATTTATTTTAGTTGAGGTTAAAATATTATAATTGAAAAACAATTATCCTTTTGTGCAATCAGATATACGTATAGTAACTAATATTTTTATTTGCAACTTTGTCTTTTGAAGAATAAACGAAGAGTTGTGTGAATCATAATAATGTCTCTTGTGTGTCAACAAAGTTGTATAAATTTTAACTTAAATGAAAATATAAAATCTCATATTTTGTTTCACATCCTACATAGAAAAGAAACGTATAATCTACTTAATCAAAGTGCATAAGAAACAATTTATATTATAGTCTACTAGTATAAACTAACTTTTATTTTTCACACAAACTTTTATTTTTCACAATCATTACATACAGTGACTTCTCATCGTTCCCACATTTATCTTCTTCGTCTTGCTCTTTCGTTGTCCGTTAAAAATTGTTTAATAATTACCACAAAATAGTTGAGGATGGCTAGCAAATGCTGTTTGTTGTAGTCATCTAAAAAGGAAAAAAAAAAGAATTTTACAAAACATGTATTTATCATGTAAATCGTGTTTTAGTACTAGAAAAGTCAGCAGGGAAGTTTATAGAAAGGTGGGATTTTTTTATTTAAATTAATTTTACTTAAGGCAGTTATTTATTAAACATTTGAAATATTAACTAAAACTTTCTGAATTATGCTGTAAAAATTATTTATATTAAACTTAAAAAATTTGTAAATGAAATTTTATATATTTTTATTTTTTATATATTTTTTTATTGTATTTAGAGAAAAATATTCAGAACAATTTTTTTGTTTAATTGAGTATAGAAATTTTTTGAATAAAAATAATAACATAAAACTACAACAATAACACACATCCTATTTAATATTTAGACAATTTAAATAAATAATTGTGTTTATAGTATTTAGGAGCAGGAGTATTAAAAATAGCTGACATTTTATTTTGGAAATTATATAAACATTTTCATAAATTTGACACACTTTTAAACATCTTTTAAGGTTTACTGTTAATACAAGTAAAATCTATATCAGTTAATATTGATTTTATACAGGCAATTAAAAAAACTATTAAATTATTTATCTGTCTTGCGTTTTTATGCTTCCAAAAAAATTTCCAGTTTTTTTCAATAGATAATTTTCTTGTGTACTAAATTTTTTTAATTATTAAATTCAATTTCACATTTAAATTTAGAATGTCCTGAAGGTATTGATTTTTCTTCTTCGTCAGCATTACTGTGTAGTGCTGACCATGGTTTTCTAAATTAACTGCCTCCAGGCAGATCAACTTTGAGATAAATTTTTCCAATTGTTAAGATATTTTGTGAAACTCACGAAATGCTGCACGGAGCATATGCTCCTGCGACGGTAAACATGGGCACCTCATCCCACCCATTTGGGCCGCAGGGGCGTGACCCTCGGCAGGGGGCTCTTGGCAACTGGGTGGTCTTTATTCATCTCTTGTATTCTCTTCGTCAGAATCAGTGCTTGAATCTGAAGTACTGGCTCTTGAAGGTCCGGGTCTTGAAGGTCCGGGTCTTGAAGGACCAGGGCTTGAAGGACCAGGGCTTGAAGGACCGGGTCTTGAAGGACCAGTACTTGAAGGATCGGGTTTTGAAGGACCGGGTTCAGAAGCTTTGGGTTCAGATGGTCCGGGTTCAGAAGCTTTGGGATCTTGAACCTCTTCTCTTTTGCTTTTTTTTCTAAGTATCGTTTTATTTCTGAAATAAATATTAAAGTTTTACTTTAACATGTATTGAAAATTTGATAAATTCGATAGTAGGATATCAACTTTTATTTTTGGATTGTAGACATTGTATAAGTTCAACTTTTAGTATAAATAAAATGAACTTTTTTAATATATATAAAATTTTGGTAGCAACATTTCATTCTATGAAAGTGCAAATTTCATTAGAATGTCAACTAACTGATATGTCTTCACAATTAACCTGTATTTATTTAAATTTTCTAGTTTTTTTAAGAAATCTTTTTGTCTTCGAAAGTACCAATATTTTACGAGAAATAAAATTGAATGTTACGAGGTTCCAGCTCTATTAAAAATTAAATTTGAGAAAAAATATTATTTCGTTTACTTATGTGAGTTCCTGGCTAACATAAAAAGATTATAAATCTGTCTATAAGTCATTGAAATAAAAGTTTTAATATAAAATATTTATATATCTGTCTATAAGTCATTGAAATAATAGTTAATATAAAATATTTATAAATCTGTCTATAAGTCATTGAAATAATAGTTAATATAAAATATTTATAAATCTGTCTATAAGTCATTGAAATAATAGTTAATATAAAATATTTATAAATCTGTCTATAAGTCATTGAAATAAAGGTTTTAAATATAAAATATTGTAATATTTTTAATGTAAAATAGTATAATGTTTTTTAATGTAAAATATAATGTTATTCGTTTTTTTTACTGTTTTCTCAAAATGCATATTTTGACTCTTTGGGTACACTTTTCTCAAAATCTACTGTATGTAGAATTATAAATTTTGGTACAGAATTTGTTTATGCATATATCTACATAGTAGACCTGAAATTAATGAATATATTCTAACATTTTTTTTTTTGTTATTAGGCAAAAAATATGTTAAAAAAAATTGACGAAATACCTGAATCTTTCTATAAAACATTCATTTGGCATTATTTTTTCAAATTTTAATCAAATATTTAGGTCTACTTTACAGAATCAAGTTTTTTCTTCAAAGTAAATGTTAATTTAGTGTAATATTTTCACTCAATGTTTCGCAAAATGTACTTCTGTGAGATCCAATCATAAGTTTTTTTTAACATTGATTTGAAATTATGTGTATTATAAAAAAATATATACATAGTTTATAAGCCCTTTAAAAATAAGGGAAATTTTCCTTCATTTTTTTTATTGTCGAGATGCGCCTGGTACCTTACAAATATTTTATCTTGGGTATGAGATGTTTTGTTATTTTAAAAAATAATTTTTTTTTTAATTTAATATTTTTTGAAACTACCGAGGTGATATGCAAAAATTTTAGCCTTTACCAAAAAAACTAACTTACGTTTTTTTCTTCTTTTCATCTTTAATTTTTCAAGCATTGCTTTGTCTTCGCTATCAGTTTCATCGCTATCTAGATCACTATCCATTTCTATATAATCATCATTAATATCCAATTCTTTCATAGCTAAAAAAAAAATTATAACACAAATCTAAGGTTGCAAAATGAAATTTTAAAAAATATATAAGTACTTTTATTTATTTCCAAAAATTATTAATTTATTTAATTTTATTACATTTTTTTTATACTTTTAGTAAATATAAAAGTTTATTTCTTTAATTTTTTTTCAATTTATTTCAGAGAATATTGTTGTGCTCATCAGTGCTTCAATTCACAACCACTATTAAGTATTATAGTTTTCTAAATTTAATGGCTATATTTTTAAAATTTATTGTATTGACTGTATTATATATTGTATTTAAAAGATGAGTTGTTGAATATAGTCACTTTTTTTCAATGATGTTTCATTTTGATGATAATTTAATTTTTGTATTTAACAATTTTCTAAGTTAAATAATTATTTTTTTTAAAGCTATTGTATTGCGTTTTTTTGTTATTAAATTATTGACTGTTATGTTAATGTATATATGGGTCGTTTATATATTCTAATATCTCTTAAAAATCTGGGGTGAAGAATAGTTCATTTTTATAATGTATGAATATTATTTTTAAATATTGACAAAAATAATTTTAAAAAAATACATGTTAATTTATTATCAATTTTAACACTCTACGTTATTGTCATAATATTTAAAACTTAGGCTGAAGCAGGCCACAAAGAGCTTCTTGGTCGAAGTGATACCCGCACCATGAGTGGATAATAGAGGGCCAGACATTTGAACTGTAACCCTCGGGGACCTGTAACCAAGGCTAAGTTTGGTTATGAATGTTTAATGCCAATTTTTTACTACTGATGAATCTAAAATGCAAAGAGTAATACTGTATATGGATGGAACACAGGCCTGTTTTTACTATTTATATTTCAAGCATAGAAATCTGTATTCTATTTTATATGTGTGACATACATGCAGGATTCGTAATTTTTTTGATTTTAAAAAAAAAAATTTAAAAAAATCGGATTATTTTGATATAAATCGGATTTTTTTTATTTAAATCAGATTTTTTTGATTTTTATTCAAATACACTACAAGAGCTTTAATTTATGACTAAAAATCTTTATAAATGTTTAATCAAAATTAAATTCAAATTTTATTCATTACTTTTTCTATGTATATTTGCTAATTCAATTATTGATAAAAGGAAAAATTAAGTGAGTGTTTTTTTAACAAAAAAATTATTTTTCTTCATTAATTCTAGTATTTAATGTTCTGCAAATATAAAATTTTTTATAAAGAAATATAAGGCAGCACAGTATCTAATTTTCAACCAAAATATTGATTTTTTTATTATTACATCTTCTATTATTATTTCTGAATATATGTTCAAAATTTCAGAGTCAATTTTTAAAGAAGTTATGCCACTTTTTATAACAGATTGTACTCTTCAATTGATGTGTTCAGCTGTCAAAAGGGGATTGTCACAATGTAAACAAACTTTTTTGCATAAAAATTCAGCAGCAAAATTGAAACTTAAGTATTTATTTATTATTATTTCATTTTCATTCATTATTATTTCATTTTCATTCATTATTATTTATTATTATTTCATTTATTAAAAATGAATTCAATACTTTAAATTTAGTTATGATATATACAATGTTTAAAAATATTCATTAGATAATAAGGTAAAAGTATTTTAACCATATGCCTTTTTAATTGTAAAACTTTAGTTGTATTTTTCTATTGATTAATTTTTATAGTACTTTGTTTCACTCAAAAAGCTAAGGCTTTTTTAAATATTAACTTTGATTTTAAATTTTTTACTGAGTGTTCTGAAGTGTTTAAAAAATAAAACTGTGCGTGGAAAAGCTTAGTAAGCAATACTTTGTTTTTTTTTAGATCAAATTTTAAAATACAAAATTGTTATTGTTAGACACAATTTATAAAAAAGCTTTAGCATTTTTGAAAACTTTAAAATTTTTTAGAAATGTTTAACAAATCGTTGGTTTCAGAATTTTTTTTTCAGTATGTTTTATTAATGTTAATACTTGCATTTTCTCATATTACTTTTATTTAAAGCAATAAAATAAAATACTTTTGGAATATTTATTTTAAGCGAAAATTGCTCACTTTTGTGTAATAATAGCTTACCAATATACATGGGTGAAAGCCCTTATATAGCAAGACGGAAAAGAGAAAAACCTGGTACGTAAAACATTTCATTCCAGCATTTTTTTCGAAAAAAATAAAATATCTGTAACTATCAAGATTTCTTTTATAATTCTGGCATATATATAAAACTGCTTCTTTTCCAAGATAAAGTAGATATTGTTGAAAAATTTAAAAAAAGAATAAGTAAACTCCTTCCCAAAACTAGCTATAACTGAAATGGTTTTACTACCAGCCTTTCCTCTTTTCCGTCTCGCTTTCACCCCTGCCAATATACTTTATCAAGTTATTAAGATTTAGTGCCAATATACTTTATCGAGAGATTTAGTGCCGATATACTTTATCGAGTTATTAATATTTCGTGCTAGGATATTTGTTATGTAATAGTGTACAAATAATTATTATTTGTTTTACTATCATAACACAAAAAATTTAATTTTATTAATATAGATATAATATGTTTTTAACAAACGAGTAATTTTACAGAACTAGAGAAAATTGCATTCTCAGTATTTTATTTCTTAGACTAATTCATTTTCTATTAAAACTTGAAAATGAAATTTTAAACACCCCATTAAAAAAGTATTACCCTAAATCTTAGAGAAAATTTCTTAGTATTTATAACGTTGTATTGTGAACAAAAATTTAAAACAGTTTGAACATATTTCTTACGAGGAGAGTTTGTTTCTTACTCGAAAAAAAATTCTGTGATTTCTTCTAAGTCCGAAAAAAATAACAGACTCTGAAAATATTTCTCCTCGCTTGTTCCGTGATTCAGTTTTGTAAATCAAGAATTTCATCGAGAGAAATTCTCCGCGTATTCTCTTAACCCTACTTTTATAAACTTAGAAATATTTCTCTTCGTTTGTTTTGTGATTTAGATTTTTGTAAATTGTTAACCCTCGTTTTCATGACTTAGAAGAATTTTACAGAATGTAAGAATTTTTAGCGATATTTTCAAACTGTTTGGAGTTTAAAATATTTTAGACTTGAAATGTTTTTAAAATATTTTTATGTTTGAACTTGAAAAAATTTTGATTTTGAAATATTTTTATCTGAAAATGATTTTAAAATATTTTAATTTAAAGTTAAATTTTCAAATATTATTTTCAAACTGTTTGGATTCGTATTTTAGATATGGTAATATTTTCAAACTGTTTTAACACTG
Organism: Parasteatoda tepidariorum; assembly: GCF_982258835.1. Classification (NCBI taxonomy): domain Eukaryota; kingdom Metazoa; phylum Arthropoda; class Arachnida; order Araneae; family Theridiidae; genus Parasteatoda; species Parasteatoda tepidariorum. Next base: position 70,509,844 of record NC_141763.1, read on the forward strand.
AAATCATTTTGATGATTTTTGCACTTTGAAATATTTTCATGTTGTTTTGAACTTTGTAATATTTTCAAACTATTTGGGTTTTAAATATTTTTTCTTTGCTTTTCGGTAATTCAGATTTTTGTAAACGATCGTTTTCAAGACTTTGAAGAAAATTGAGAATTTTCCGAGAAAACATTTTTTAGCAATATTTACAAAATGTTTGGACTTTGTTAATCTGTAGCAAAATGTGTAGACTCATTTTAAACATAGCAATCTCTCTTTAAACTGTTTTGGACTTTATCTTTGTTGGTTTTGCGATTCAGGTTTTTGTAAAATTTTAACCCTCGTTTTCTTGACGTTAACCCTCGTTGAATTTTAACCCTCGAATTTTGACCCTCGTTTTCTTATGTTCTTCTCAAGTCCAAAAAAAAAAAACTGTATGTTGTTTTAGCTTTGCAATATTTTCAATCTGTTTTGAACTTTAAAAAAAACTACGCTTTGAAATATCGCTAAATTCAGATTTCTGTAAATTCTTAACTTTCGTTTTTTTTTTTTAATTTTTTCGAATTTTTCAAGAGAAACTTTCCGTTTAAATTTCTGTTCGAAACTTTGTTTTTTTGAAGTTGGAAATATTTTTCTTCGCAATTTAAATTGTTTGGACTTTATTTTCTAAATTGTTTGAACTTAAATTTTTAGACATAGTAATCTTTTCCAACTGTTGAAAAATTTTGAACTTTGCAATATTTTCAAACTGTTTGGACTTTAAATAATAATTTTTCACTTGTCTATGATTTAGATTTTTGATGAATAAAAAAGTGCAGTGGTTTTGTCTTTCTGTAACAGCTTACATGAAGCTATGGTTGAATGTTGCTATTCAATACCCATTTTGAGTAAGAGTCACCTGAATCGTGTCGTCCGGAAGACTTTCCTCAACGGGACGCAACACTAGGGCATGTGGCATGGTTCCTATTCATCCCGTTACTGTGTTGCAAACCCAATGATGGAAACGAATCTCTGCCCGAGTGGTCGGACACGCTTCTTATAGTTTGGTATTTTTAAACTGAATGAACGAAAGGTAAAAGTTTTGTCCAAAAAAAAAAAACATTAGATTTAATCTTGAAACTTTGTGGATGAAAAAATTACATTGAATTTTGAAAAATTAAACATTACTTTACCACTTTGTTACAAAACATATTACAAAAAAAGTTGATTTTTGAAATAAATGCAGCCTGTGCATCATATATTTTTTTTTAAACGTCAATTTTAAAAGTTTCTTTTGAAATAAATGCGGCTCGTGCATCATATATTTTGAAATAACAGTTGATTTTAAGAGTTTCATTTTAAGATAAATGCTATCGTAAATTGAGAGGGCTCAACAGTTGTCCATGAATTCTTTTATAAAATAAAATTAGCCTTTCCAGTTTTTTTCTTTTTATGGATTTAAATGCTTATGATTTAGTTTTTGTTTAAAACATTTTTTAAAATGATTTCAGCTTCAAAAAAGAAATACGACAGGTGTGCAGTCGTATTTCTTCGTATGAAAAACAAAAAAAACAAGTCGTACCAAAAACAAATGTTCCAAAATGAGATTCTAACATAAATTAATACTAAATATTAAAAAAAAAAACAAAAATCAAATGCATTCGATAAACTTTTTTTAACATACTAATACAGTAATTTTTTTATTAAATAATATGCACCATAAGAAAAAATGGAAATGAAAAAAAATCAAGTCTTCTGAAAAAAAAAAGGACTGTGTTTTCAACACATTTTAATAGTTTGGAAACACCATTCTAATTTTAAATAGTTCTTTTTAACATTAACTTGGATATATATAATAAATACTCTTCTTGTTTTTAAACATCTTCTGTTTCTGTTGTTTTTATTTTAATATTTAAAAACATATTATTTATTATTTGATGAGTGTGGAATGATACCAAAATAAATGATTTATAAAACCATCAAAATTATAATCAGTTGAAATGGTAAAATAAAATGTTTTCTATTTAAAAAAGAATATCCAGACAGGAAAAAAAAGACCTTTCTATCCGTTAAACAAGTAAATGTAAAGTTTATCCTTGTAAGAACCAGTTCGGATGACCTCTATCAACCTGTACATGCGTTTGTTGCTAAGCTGTGCCATCGATAACTATTGTATACCAAAGATCCAAAGAAAGTTAGGCTCTCTTTTTTTCTTTCTTATAATAACGTTTAAAAAATTACATTTTATTATAGGATTCGTATGAAACTGTTACTGAAACTACAATTATATATATATATATTTTTTAAAAAAAACGGTAGACTCCAATTCAATATGATTTTAGTTAGTGGTTTATTTAATGTTTATTGATAAAACCTTAAATTAAAATGTGCTAATTTTTATTTTAATTTCTTACTCCCTAAACATAACAGTTTCATGTTTGTTTTAAAGAATATAATTATTAAACTATAAGTGATTGATTGATAATTAATTTTATTTACATTTTTACTGATAAAATCTTAATTTATAATGGATAATTTGCAAACATTTTAATATAATTTTAAAATGAATTTATATTAACACGTTCGTGTTCTCTAAATTTACATAAAGTTGTTAAAATTTCTTTTGTTCATTTTACAAAGACAGTACATGTAAAAAAACAAATATTTAAAATGTTAAACTTTTAATTTGTATATTTTTTTTTAACTATAAACATAATAGGAATTTATTTATATATGATGTCTGAACAGTATGAGCATTTCAATATGAAATAATGGAAAGATTATTTTTGAAAAAATTTATCTTTTTTAATCCTCTCTAGATTTTTTTATATACACTTACAATCACTTAAAAAAGGATTTAATTAAAAAAAATTTTTGGAAAAAGAGTTAACTCATCATCAAAACTTTATGTATAATTGTTGTTATTTATGCTATAAAATGCAAAATTCTTATCAAATAAAAAACAATTATCTAAACAGTTGCTGATTGTCATGTAATTTTTAAAACTAAAATAGCAATTTTTGTCTGTTAAAGAGTTACTATATATTTCTACTTTACTGTTATTGATATGTTTCAGAGGGCTCTAGTTATATTAGACTATAATATGAACATAATGATTCCGTCCATTGTTTCCAATATAATTTAAAAAGTAATATTACTGATATATTTGCTATAAATCACATAACAGTATTTATTACTTTTAACTCTCCTTTTACCTTCAGTTTATAGCACAATTTACACAGGGGTAAAATCAGTTAATGGTGCTAACTTTTATTTACAGGTAGTAAGGCACATAAAATCGCCCAAGTTTTCAACTTTTTTCCAATTTAGTTCCATAAGGTGGCAGGTATTAAGGTGGTGGTTTCTGAATCGATTGATACAGTCACTCGAAAAAATAGCTAAGCACCGTGACCCTTACAAAATAAAATTGAGAACGCAAAACGACACAATGGAATGAATGATTTCTCAAGCCTCGATGCTCACTGCTCTGTCGTGACGCAATATTTTGAAACGTTCTCACTGCCCTCTCGTGAAGCAGTATGTTGTTTATTTGAAATGTGCGGCGATGCCCACCCAACCCAGAGAGCCCCCGCAGAAGCCATGGCCCCCTGAAAAGGGAGATGTCAGTGGGAGCGTGCCCACCATTGGCCATGACCCAAAAAACTTTCGAAAACCAATCATACACAATAGTCGTAAGCCATCTCATACCGAAGCGATTAAAGCTCCGTAAAGCTGGGCTTATGTAACTCAAATCAGTCTGGAGACGCAACTCTTTATCAATGAACCTCTGAATGGTCTGGGTGACGCTCTCCTCGGGGAAACGGAATTCGGCTGGAAAATGCATGACCAGAATGTAGACTTGAACTGGATTGCAGACGGGAGCAAAGGAAATTTCCAGTGGGATCTTTCGTTGATTGGGCAAGACCATCCACGTGAATTCGCCGCAAACGTTCACATTGGCAGTCTTGGGGTGGCGAGGCAAGCGAACTTCTGGTGGTGGCATGGCTTCTGGATTCAGGTTCGGCTTGGAAAGAGTCAAATGGAGTTCCCCGAATAATCTGAAAGCTCTGATTTATATACTAATCAGGCAGGAAGTGACACACAGGATGTTTTCGAAAATGTGATTTTTTTTCCATGGGATGGAAGCCAACAATGGGTGGAACACTGCTGTTGAAACAACTTGCTGTAGAACTGTAAAGATTTCGAGTCTCGAGGCTTGGCTTGATATCTAAATCCTGCATCCAACAAAATTTGCAAGTTGTGTGAGCTCTGAAAAATTCTGAGCTGAGGTCGTCAAGACTCAACCGCCTGGCTTTAACATACGTCAAAAAAAAAATTTTTTTTTTACAATGTTGATGAAGCTCGAGCTTCGAAGAAATCATCGACAGCCTTGACTGGACTCTAACCATTTTCCAAGGACACCCAGAGTTGACCGAAGCAACTCGTGTCTCGTGGTTGAACCCACATTTTTAAAAAAAAACATTAACCAAATGATTCAATCCATTTTTTTTTATCATAGAGTGAATCCCTGGGGTCCTCCAGGGATGCTACATCCAGGGTCGTTTTGCGTTTGTGTGTTTTTTTTTTTGCAAAGGTCACGGTGCTCAGCTATTTTTTCGATTAACTGTGTGCAGTTGTGTGAAAAAATGACAAGGATTTATAAAAAAAAAGTTTTTTTTTCCCAAGCATAATTCAAAAATATTTTTCAGTCCTTTACAAAAGAGGATAATTTACAACAGATGAAAAAACACTCACAATCGATGAGGGATCGGTTCCATCGGCATGTGCAAGAATTTCGAAATGCCACCCGTCACGGCAATCCACCGGTGACACTGTTCCCTCGAGCAAAACATACACCTGTTTAAGGTTGTGGCTTCAAGACCACCATTTTCAGCTCCTTGTATGGATGAAAGGTAGGCAGTCTAGCCAGCATCTCGTTCCATTTCGATTTGGTGATGGCGTCCGCGCAGGCCAAAAAACGGACCCGCATCTCTTGCAGTTGCTCCAACAAAAGCAGAGGGCGTATGGGTCCATCCCGGGCATGATGGAGGTAACTGTTGGCCGTCGTTTCGCATGCACAGCACGGCAAAAGAAGAAGAGTGACGAGCTGCGAAATGATCCTTCGTCTGCGTTCGTAGGTGTCTCGAGGATAGTGAGTGTCGTGGCTCGTCCCTTCGAAGGTTGGCGTTGGAGAGTTTGGACGAGCGTCGCTGGAGGTTCTGGGCTTGAAAGGTGGGGCAGACGTTTTGACAGTCCTCAAGACGTTGGAGATCGAGTCCACGGGTGTCTGGCTAGAGGTTTGGGTGCTGGGTGGAACAGAGTGGCGGATGGCTTTCTTGGGAGGTATCGAGGCGAAAGAGGTGGAAAGCCTGGGCCTGGAGACGGGCGAACTTTTTTTGGATGCAGAACAAGAACTTCTTTTTGGATGGAGAACTTTTTTTGGATGCAGAACGAGAACTGCAACTGGAAAGAGTAATAGTTTTAGTCGGAGATCTGGCTGGAGAACTACTGAGAGAAATTGTTTTAGCCGGAGATCGGGATGGAGACATGGATGAAATTCGCATCCCATCGCATTATTCTTTAGGTAATTTTGGTTTCTGATGAGCAGCAATAATTTGTTCAAATAGAGCTTTTTGTTGAGGTGTTGCACGCTCAAAGTATTTCGATCTGAAAGAATTGCTTATTACAGTGAAATACTTCCTTTTTAGTTTTGAAATTTTATGACAGGTTTGTATAGAGGACATTATACTCAAAGGCATTATCTTTCCGTATTGTTGTAGCAAGTCTTTTTTCATAGTGTCATTGAAATTATTATGTTGTAACACAGCATAAAAATAATCTGACGGAACACATCTCAAATACATTCGATAAATATACATTTTAATTTCTAAGGTCTTATTTTTATCGCGAGAGTTTAAAATTTTTGCTACCCAGTATAAAAAAGAATATTTAATTTTTTTATGTGTTTTAACTATATAGGTAATAAATAAAGAGATGTTGATATTGTGTAAAGTGTAAGAACAAGACTGAAACGTTGGAACCGAAACCAGCTATAACAAAAAACAATAAAACAATGATAAAAGGTATTTGTTCTATATGCGGAAAACAAAAAAATCAGTTTGTAAAGGCATCTGAAGTTGGTTTAATTACAAATGATAATGAAATGGATGATGTAGAAATAGTTTGTGAAGATTAAACATAACAACTTGGGTAAATCACAATAGTGACAAACTTTTAATCAATGAAATTTCAAAAAACACTTTTAATTTCATGCTAAATTTTTCAGTTGAATGATGCTATATTTTTCAAAACTTTATTAAAAATATGTATTTTTTTTCAATAATATAAAGTCAAAATTTTTAAATCATTATTGAAAAATAAAGAATGGAAAATATTTTATTTCAAGATTCTTGGGTTCCATACGTAGATTATTTCATTACCGATCAAATTGCTCTTACGTATCCGAAAAACATCATTTTCACTTCCCAATTGTTGTATAATCATTTGAAATTTGTCAATGACTTGTATAAAAAATTTCCGTATGCTGAAAAGTTTGATCTGATCTTACTCGATACCATAGATTGGAAAACGTCACCTATAAAACCTTAGATTCAATCAGTCATTCGATGATTGCACCGGAACCCATTAAAAAACTGTTAAGTATGGACATAAGACTCCACTATGAAAAGGCATATTCGTTTATTTTTTTACAATGTCCTGTTTTTAAAAAATTTTATTTAGTCGCTTGTATTGCAGCTTTGATTTATTTCTTCATATTATTTCGAAAAAACGACGTTTTTCGTCGTCTCAAATATTTATAAGAAAAAAATACTGGTTTCAATACAAAATTTTTTATTTTTTTATTTAATTTCAATATAAAATATTTATTTTAAATCTTTAATTTTTTTATTTTAAATCTTTAGTTTTTTTAAATTTAATTTCAATAACATGACCACCATTTTCATTATGAGAAAAAAATCGTTTCACAATTGAAAACTGATCCCGATTAAACGCGTTTTTAACAGAATCCCGTGGGGGTTTCGTTAACGTTTTGCAATATTCTTCTTTCGCCGTATCGTAAGCCGATTGACTGTATTCTAGGTCTAGCAATGTTGTAACAATAGTGTTACGATCAAAATTATTATAAATTTTATTTTCCATGTATTTTTGCGGAAACGTCTTCTGCGGGTAATAGTCAAACATCCAAATACACGTTTGAAAGAAATGAACTTTCTTTTCCAAAAAATTACTCAATTCGTTATGAAAGACAGATACCATATCATTGTCTTCACAGAGGGTCAAAATGTTATGAGTGAAATTGAGATTGTTTTCGCTGATGGATATCACCGGAGGTATAAAATCGTTTCCGAACAACAGACTGGCCAAGACTAGAATATTTGGATTGTAACGCAGGTGATAATTGGCTATAGCATTCATATTATAAATAGTATTGGATTTACGTCTCACCTGAATTGCTTCAAACTGCTTGTAATGCAAATACGACAAAATGAGTATGTCATTATCCTCGCTTACGATGACCGGATTTTTACAGTGCTTACCCAAATGAAATAACTTGTGTTCACCTCCTTCCTCTAGGTTGCAACCGCTCAGCATGAATCGAATACATCTGGGAATATTTATAGTACGCAAGTGATACTTTCTAAATGATTGAAAATTTTGTAGCGTTAATAAAAGACAATTGTAGGTGTTTTGCGAGATTGAATTTTCACCAAACAGCGATATTCGATACACATTTCGACCTTTGAACTCAATTTCCCGTCTTTTTTGTTGAGTGGGCCATTTCATGGGAACGCCTTCTCCGTCAGAAGAAATGATGATTTCTATTTCATCTTTAAATTGGTTGGTATTAAAGAGGATAGATAATATTTTCCCTAGTTCGGAAATGACAATCTTTGCAATATCTGCCAGTAAATCACATTCTTCTTCTTTCAAAGATATTTCAATAGCAACATACAATAAACTCTGAGCATCAATCAAAATGGAATCAAAAGGTTTGATCACATTTTCAGATTTGAGTAGTAACGTAAAATTAGGTATACCCAACTTTTAATTTTACAAATCTTCTTTGTAAAAATTATTTTAACAATTACTTAATTTCAAAAAACTTGAATTTTACATTACTGAGTCTAAACAATTTTATATTTCTGAAATTTTCAAAATATTTCTTTTAAGTCTGAAATGTCAAGTCTGTACAAAAAAAAAAAAAAAAAATTCTAAATCTAAGTCAAAGTTAGCTTTGACTCATTTTTTTGAAATTTTCTGAATCTAGGACATTGAAATATTGACTAGTTTTTGAACTTTTAAAATTGTAGCAAGATTGAGTTTGTACTTGTAAATTTTACAAATTGAGTCAAAAAAAGTTTAAGTTCTATGTTTCTGAAACTTTCAAAATATTGCTTTGTTTTTAAGAATTCTGAGTTTTGAAATTTTCAAAAAGATTGCTTTGGACGTGGAATATGAGTTATTAAATTTTAAATATTTTTTTAACAAGACATTTGAACTTTCAAAATTTCTGAATCTAGAACTTGAAAATATTTTTTTGGTTTATGAATTTAAAAAAAAAATAGTTGAACTTTGGAAATTTCTGAATATGAGACTTGGAAATATTTATAGTTTTTTTGACTTACAAGATTGAGTCTAAAAAGTCAAAGTTCTATGCTTCCTTTTGAAATTTTCAAAAGATTGCTTGCAAGTCTGAAACCTCGAGTCAGTTAAAGTTTTTAAATCCAAATAAATAAAAAAAAACAGGACTATTATCTCCCACTTTTTAAAGATTTTTAATATTTATACTGATTTTAACATTTATACAAGTAATGATTGAATAAATTGCTTGGATTTTATTGTAAACATGTTTTCTCTAAGACGTGTAATTAATGATTACAAATATAGCTGCTTTAATTTCCGAGGAATATGTCGTGCAAAGAATTATAACATACAGAAAGAGCATCAGAGTTATATTGAAAGTTACTGGTATGATTTCTTCGAAAACTTCTGTCAATTGTCAAAAACAATGTCTGAAAATTGAAATTTGAATACATGGCAATATAATTCTTCAGCTGTGATAAAAGACATGTTTGCTAAAAATTTGAAAACAAATTGTTCAATTTGTTTGTCTAGCTATGAACCATATGATGTTGTAAATGAAACGAGATGCAAACACATTTTCCATAAAACTTGTTTACAGAAACGGATTTTTACAAGAAACACTTGTCCAAATTGCCGAAAGAAATTACCATCTCTAAATGTATTTTGAAAAGAAAAAACATTTTAAATTTTATTAATCTTCTTCATTTGCCAAAGTAAAGAACTATACTGATAAACTACAATATCATGGAATTTTGTGATTTGTTAAAATCGAATCAAAACTCAAATACAAAGGAAAATTCAAATCCAGATAATTTGACAGAATCCCTTGATTCACTGTTTGATAACCTTGAAATAAATAATATAAATTTGATTCTAAATCTAATTCTCTAAAATCTGATTCTAAATCTAAATCCCTAAAATCTGATTCTAAATCTAATTCTTTAAAATCTGATTCTAAATCTAATTCTTTAAAATCTAATATCAATTTGGATGATTTCATTGATAAATTTAATATTAATTTTCATGATTTAATTGATAAATGTAATATGAAATTTGATAATTCAATAGATGAAAACTTTGTTAATTCTCAATTTGATAGCATAGAAATCAATTTCGACTTAAAAATGGAAGAGTACATTTGTAAAAATTTTAGGCATTAGAATCCAAAAAAATGAATATTTACTAATACAAAAACAATTAAAAGAACAGTATTGGTTTCAAACTGTGGAAAATCATTTTAATGCTGTACAAAAACTCAAAAAAACAAAACATGTTAGACAAAATTTTTATTCAAATATGCTTTCTAAGCAAAAGTGTTATTCAAGTGTAGTCTCAAAGCATGACGTTCAAAGATAAAATTTTTTATACAATTGACTTTCATTTATAAATCAAATCCTTCTAACTCAGTCATTAATCTCTTTTCCAAATGGCGATGTTTTTCTCTCATTCTTAAATACTCTTCGCATCTCATTGTATTCACGATGCTTTGGTGCATAACAAAAACAGCAGAAAAAATAAGATGGTGAATTTTTTCATTATAAACAGTCATTTTATAGATCGATTCGTGAAATAGCCATAGATCTACTGGAGAAGATGGGTAACTCTTAAACTTGTGGCAATAAGCCGAAAAGATTTTGACAAAAGAATTTTTCTTTTCATCTTCTTCGGGCATGGCGCATTCTTTCCAGTGTTTTCCGGTGACGGGACACTGGGTGAAAGAATGATCCGTCCTAGGATGGATGATGACGTGTCTCATTTCTTCTACAACCTCATTGTATCGATTCTTTTCGTCCACCACTGGTTCCACATGATAATCGCACTCCACATTTTCATCAAGTTTCTCAAAGATTGAATAGTTTGTAGAAAGTTGAAAATTCTTCAGAGTCTTCAAAACTAGTTCAAGAGTAAACTGCCCCCAAGTAACCATAGCGAGATACGCACGCTCCTTCCAAAAAAAAAATGATGCGATCGTCAATCAATTTATAATGTTGATACTGAGCCTTCACTTGTTCTTCCACATTTAAATGTTTAGGATTGCATTTTTCCTGTATCTATACTTCCAAATTTGCCACATGAGTCTTTTCCAATACTCTTGGGATCATAGTAAACGTCCTATATAAAAAGTCTTATCGAGCACCCTCAACATGTTCTTGCCACTGTTGGGAAAAGCGTGGTGACTCACATTGACCACTTGCCAAACTCATTTTCGTGTAAACGTTGGGGTTGATGTAACAATTGAGAGTAAGGTAAGTTTTGACAATATCGGCGATGCATCGAATGCATCTAAACAAAAGTTTTATTCAAGTGTAGTCTCAAAGCATGACATTCAAAGATAAATTTTTTTATACAATTGACTTTCATTTATAAATCAAATCCTTCAAACGCAGTCATTAATCTCTTTTCCAAATGGAGATGTTTTTCTCTCATTCTTAAATACTCTTCGCATCTCATTGTATTCACGATGCTTTGCTGCATAACAAAAACAGCAGAAAAAATAAGATGGTGAATTTTTTCATTATAAACAGTCATTTTATAGATCGATTCGTGAAATAGCCATAGATCTACTGGAGAAGATGGGTAACTCGTAAACTTGTGGCAATAAGCCGAAAAGATTTCGACAAAAGAATTTTTCTTTTCATCTTCTTTGGGCATGGCGCATTCTTTCCAGCGTTTTCCGGTGACTGGACACTGGGTGAGAGGATGACCCGTCCTAGGATGGATGATGACGTATCTCATTTCTTCTACAACCTCATTGTATCGATTCTCTTCGGCCACCACTGGTTCCTCTTGATAATCGCACTCTACATTTTCATCAAGTTTCTCAAAGATTGAATAGTTTGTAGAAAGTGAAAAATTCTTCAGAGTCTTCAAAACTAGTTCAAGTTTAAACTGCCCCAAGTAACCGTAGTGAGATACGCACGCTCCTTCCAAAAAAAAATGATGCGATCGTTAATCAATTTATAATGTTGATACTGAGCCTTCACCTGTTCTTCCACATTTAAATGTTTAGGGTTGCATTTTTCCTGTATCTATACTTCCAAATTTGCCACATGAGTCTTATCCAATACTCTTGGGATCATAGTAAACGTCCTATATAAAAAGTCTTATTGAGCACCCTCAACATGTTCTTGCCACTGTTGGGAAAAGCGTGGTGACTCACATTGACCACATGCCAAACTCATTTTCGTGTAAACGTTGGGGTTGATGTAACAATTGACAGTAAGGTAAGTTTTGACATTATCGGCGATGCATCGAATGCTTCTAAACAAAAGTGTTATTCAAGTGTAGTCTCAAAGTTTGACATTCAAAGATAAAATTTTTTATACAATTGACTTTCATTTATAAATCAAATCCTTCAAACACAGTCATTAATCTCTTTTCCAAATGGCGATGTTTTTCTCTCATTCTTAAATACTCTTCACATCTCATTGTATTCACGATGCTTTGGTGCATAACAAAAACAGCAGAAAAAATAAGATGGTGAATTTTTTCATTATAAACAGTCATTTTATAGATCGATTCGTGAAATAGCCATAGATCTACTGGAGAAGATGGGTAACTCGTAAACTTGTGGCAATAAGCCGAAAAGATTTCGACAAAAGAATTTTTCTTTTCATCTTCTTTGGGCATGGCGCATTCTTTCCAGCGTTTTCCGGTGACGGGACACTGGGTGAGAGGATGACCCGTCCTAGGATGGATGATGACGTATCTCATTTCTTCTACAACCTCATTGTATCGATTCTCTTCGGCCACCACTGGTTCCTCTTGATAATCGCACTCTACATTTTCATCAAGTTTCTCAAAGATTGAATAGTTTGTAGAAAGTGAAAAATTCTTCAGAGTCTTCAAAACTAGTTCAAGTTTAAACTGCCCCAAGTAACCGTAGTGAGATACGCACGCTCCTTCCAAAAAAAAATGATGCGATCGTCAATCAATTTATAATGTTGATACTGAGCCTTCACCTGTTCTTCCACATTTAAATGTTTAGGGTTGCATTTTTCCTGTATCTTTACTTCCAAATTTGCCACATCAGTCTTATCGAATACTCTTGGGATCATAGTAAACGTCCTATATAAAAAGTCTTATCGAGCACCCTCAACATGTTCTTGCCACTGTTGGGAAAAGCGTGGTGACTCACATTGACCACATGCCAAACTCATTTTCGTGTAAACGTTGGGGTTGATGTAACAATTGAGAGTAAGGTAAGTTTTGACAATATCGGCGATGCGTCGAATGCATCTAAACAAAAGTGTTATTCAAGTGTAGTCTCAAAGCATGACATTCAAAGATAAATTTTTTTATACAATTGACTTTCATTTATAAATCAAATCCTTCAAACGCAGTCATTAATCTCTTTTCCAAATGGAGATGTTTTTCTCTCATTCTTAAATACTCTTCGCATCTCATTATATTCACGATGCTTTGCTGCATAACAAAAACAGCAGAAAAAATAAGATGGTGAATTTTTTATTATAAACAGTCATTTTATAGATCGATTCGTGAAATAGCCATAGATCTACTGGAGAAGATGGGTAACTCGTAAACTTGTGACAATAAGCCGAAAAGATTTTGACAAAATAATTTTTCCTTTCATCTTCTTCGGGCACGGCGCATTCTTTCCAGTGTTTTCCGGTGACGGGACACTGGGTGACAGGATGATCCGTGTCTCATTTCTTCTACAACCTCATTGCATCGATTCTCTTCGTCCACCACTGGTTCCACTTGATAATCGCACTCTACATTTTCATCAAGTTTCTCAAAGATTGAATAGTTTGCAGAAAGTTGAAAATTCTTCAGAGTCTTCAAAGCTAGTTCAAGTGTAAACTGCCCCCAAGTAACCGTAGTGAGATACGCACGCTCCTTCCAAAAAAAAAATGATGCGATCGTCAATCAATTTATAATGTTGATACTGAGCCTTCACCTGTTCTTCCACATTTAAATGTTTAGGGTTGCATTTTTCCTGTATCTATACTTCCAAATTTGCCACATGTCCAGAGAGTCTTCTCCAATACTCTTGGGATCATAGTAAACGTCCTTGATAAAAAGTCTTATCGAGCACCCTCAACATGTTCTTGCCACTGTTGGGAAAAGCGTGGTGACTCACATTGACCACTTGCCAAACTCATTTTCGTGTAAACGTTGGGGTTGATGTAACAATTGAGAGTAAGGTAAGTTTTGACATTATCGGCGATGCATCGAATGCATCTAAACAAAAGTGTTATTCAAGTGTAGTCTCAAAGTATGACATTCAAAGATAAAATTTTTTATACAATTGACTTTCATTTATAAATCAAATCCTTCAAACGCAGTCATTAATCTCTTTTCCAAATGGAGATGTTTTTCTCTCATTCTTAAATACTCTTCGCATCTCATTGTATTCACGATGCTTTGCTGCATAACAAAAACAGCAGAAAAAATAAGATGGTGAATTTTTTATTATAAACAGTCATTTTATAGATCGATTCGTGAAATAGCCATAGATCTACTGGAGAAGATGGGTAACTCGTAAACTTGTGACAATAAGCCGAAAAGATTTTGACAAAATAATTTTTCCTTTCATCTTCTTCGGGCACGGCGCATTCTTTCCTGTGTTTTCCGGTGACGGGACACTGGGTGACAGGATGATCCGTGTCTCATTTCTTCTACAACCTCATTGTATCGATTCTCTTCGTCCACCACTGGTTCCACTTGATAATCGCACTCTACATTTTCATCAAGTTTCTCAAAGATTGAATAGTTTGTAGAAAGTTGAAAATTCTTGAGTCTTCAAAGCTAGTTCAAGTTTAAACTGCCCCCAAGTAACCGTAGCGAGATACGCACGCTCCTTTAAAAAAAATGATGTGATCGTCAATCAATTTATAATGTTGATACTGAGCCTTCACCTGTTCTTCCACATTTAAATGTTTTGGGTTGCATTTTTCCTGTATCTATACTTCCAAATTTGCCACATGTCCAGAGAGTCTTTTCCAATACTCTTGGGATCATAGTAAACGTCCTTGATAAAAAGTCTTATCGAGCACCCTCAACATGTTCTTGCCACTGTTGGGAAAAGCGTGGTGACTCACATTGACCACATGCCAAACTCATTTTCGTGTAAACGTTGGGGTTGATGTAACAATTGAGAGTAAGGTAAGTTTTGACAATATCGGCGATGCGTCGAATGCATCTAAACAAAAGTGTTATTCAAGTGTAGTCTCAAAGCATGACATTCAAAGATAAATTTTTTTATACAATTGACTTTCATTTATAAATCAAATCCTTCAAACGCAGTCATTAATCTCTTTTCCAAATGGAGATGTTTTTCTCTCATTCTTAAATACTCTTCTCATCTCATTGTATTCACGATGCTTTGCTGCATAACAAAAACAGCAGAAAAAATAAGAAGGTGAATTTTTTCATTATAAACAGTCATTTTATAGATCGATTCGTAAAATAGCCATGGATCTACTGGAGAAGATGGGTAACTCTTAAACTTGTGGCAATAAGCCGAAAAGATTTCGACAAAAGAATTTTTCTTTTCATCTTCTTTGGGCATGGCGCATTCTTTCCAGCGTTTTCCGGTGACGGGACACTGGGTGAGAGGATGACCCGTCCTAGGATGGATGATGACGTATCTCATTTCTTCTACAACCTCATTGTATCGATTCTCTTCGGCCACCACTGGTTCCTCTTGATAATCGCACTCTACATTTTCATCAAGTTTCTCAAAGATTGAATAGTTTGTAGAAAGTGAAAAATTCTTCGGAGTCTTCAAAACTAGTTCAAGTTTAAACTGCCCCAAGTAACCGTAGTGAGATACGCACGCTCCTTCCAAAAAAAATGATGCGATCGTCAATCAATTTATAATGTTGATACTGAGCCTTCACCTGTTCTTCCACATTTAAATGTTTAGGGTTGCATTTTTCCTGTATCTATACTTCCAAATTTGCCACATGTCCAGAGAGTCTTTTCCAATACTCTTGGGATCATAGTAAACGTCCTTGATAAAAAGTCTTATCGAGCACCCTCAACATGTTCTTGCCACTGTTGGGAAAAGCGTGGTGACTCACATTGACCACATGCCAAACTCATTTTCGTGTAAACGTTGGGGTTGATGTAACAATTGAGAGTAAGGTAAGTTTTGACAATATCGGCGATGCGTCGAATGCATCTAAACAAAAGTGTTATTCAAGTGTAGTCTCAAAGCATGACATTCAAAGATAAATTTTTTTATACAATTGACTTTCATTTATAAATCAAATCCTTGTAACTCAGTCATCAATCTCTTTTCCAAATGGCGATGTTTTTCTCTCATTCTTAAATACTCTTCGCATCTCATTGTATTCACGATGCTTTGGTGCATAACACAAACAGCAGAAATATAAGATGGTGAATTTTTTCATTATAAACAGTCATTTTATAGATCGATTCGTGAAATAGCCATAGATCTACTGGAGAAGATGGGTAACTCTTAAACTTGTGGCAATAAGCCGAAAAGATTTCGACAAAAGAATTTTTCTTTTCATCTTCTTTGGGCAAGGCGCATTCTTTCCAGCGTTTTCCGGTGACGGGACACTGGGTGAGAGGATGACCCGTCCTAGGATGGATGATGACGTATCTCATTTCTTCTACAACCTCATTGTATCGATTCTCTTCGGCCACCACTGGTTCCTCTTGATAATCGCACTCTACATTTTCATCAAGTTTCTCAAAGATTGAATAGTTTGTAGAAAGTGAAAAATTCTTCGGAGTCTTCAAAACTAGTTCAAGTTTAAACTGCCCCAAGTAACCGTAGTGAGATACGCACGCTCCTTCCAAAAAAAATGATGCGATCGTCAATCAATTTATAATGTTGATACTGAGCCTTCACCTGTTCTTCCACATTTAAATGTTTAGGGTTGCATTTTTCCTGTATCTATACTTCCAAATTTGCCACATGTCCAGAGAGTCTTTTCCAATACTCTTGGGATCATAGTAAACGTCCTTGATAAAAAGTCTTATCGAGCACCCTCAACATGTTCTTGCCACTGTTGGGAAAAGCGTGGTGACTCACATTGACCACATGCCAAACTCATTTTCGTGTAAACGTTGGGGTTGATGTAACAATTGAGAGTAAGGTAAGTTTTGACAATATCGGCGATGCGTCGAATGCATCTAAACAAAAGTGTTATTCAAGTGTAGTCTCAAAGCATGACATTCAAAGATAAATTTTTTTATACAATTGACTTTCATTTATAAATCAAATCCTTGTAACTCAGTCATCAATCTCTTTTCCAAATGGCGATGTTTTTCTCTCATTCTTAAATACTCTTCGCATCTCATTGTATTCACGATGCTTTGGTGCATAACACAAACAGCAGAAAAAATAAGATGGTGAATTTTTTCATTATAAACAGTCATTTTATAGATCGATTCGTGAAATAGCCATAGATCTACTGGAGAAGATGGGTAACTCTTAAACTTGTGGCAATAAGCCGAAAAGATTTCGACAAAAGAATTTTTCTTTTCATCTTCTTTGGGCAAGGCGCATTCTTTCCAGCGTTTTCCGGTGACGGGACACTGGGTGAGAGGATGACCCGTCCTAGGATGGATGATGACGTATCTCATTTCTTCTACAACCTCATTGTATCGATTCTCTTCGGCCACCACTGGTTCCTCTTGATAATCGCACTCTACATTTTCATCAAGTTTCTCAAAGATTGAATAGTTTGTAGAAAGTGAAAAATTCTTCAGAGTCTTCAAAACTAGTTCAAGTTTAAACTGCCCCAAGTAACCGTAGTGAGATACGCACGCTCCTTCCAAAAAAAATGATGCGATCGTCAATCAATTTATAATGTTGATACTGAGCCTTCGCCTGTTCTTCCACATTTAAATGTTTAGGGTTGCATTTTTCCTGTATCTATACTTCCAAATTTGCCACATGTCCAGAGAGTCTTCTCCAATACTCTTGGGATCATAGTAAACGTCCTTGATAAAAAGTCTTATCGAGCACCCTCAACATGTTCTTGCCACTGTTGGGAAAAGCGTGGTGACTCACATTGACCACTTGCCAAACTCATTTTCGTGTAAACGTTGGGGTTGATGTAACAATTGAGAGTAAGGTAAGTTTTGACATTATCGGCGATGCATCGAATGCATCTAAACAAAAGTGTTATTCAAGTGTAGTCTCAAAGCATGACATTCAAAGATAAAATTTTTTATACAATTGACTTTCATTTATAAATCAAATCCTTCAAACGCAGTCATTAATCTCTTTTCCAAATGGAGATGTTTTTCTCTCATTCTTAAATACTCTTCGCATCTCATTGTATTCACGATGCTTTGCTGCATAACAAAAACAGCAGAAAAAATAAGATGGTGAATTTTTTATTATAAACAGTCATTTTATAGATCGATTCGTGAAATAGCCATAGATCTACTGGAGAAGATGGATAACTCGTAAACTTGTGACAATAAGCCGAAAAGATTTTGACAAAATAATTTTTCCTTTCATCTTCTTCGGGCACGGCGCATTCTTTCCTGTGTTTTCCGGTGACGGGACACTGGGTGACAGGATGATCCGTGTCTCATTTCTTCTACAACCTCATTGTATCGATTCTCTTCGTCCACCACTGGTTCCACTTGATAATCGCACTCTACATTTTCATCAAGTTTCTCAAAGATTGAATAGTTTGTAGAAAGTTGAAAATTCTTCAGAGTCTTCAAAGCTAGTTCAAGTTTAAACTGCCCCCAAGTAACCGTAGCGAGATACGCACGCTCCTTTAAAAAAAATGATGTGATCGTCAATCAATTTATAATGTTGATACTGAGCCTTCACCTGTTCTTCCACATTTAAATGTTTAGGGTTGCATTTTTCCTGTATCTATACTTCCAAATTTGCCACATGAGTCTTCTCCAATACTCTTGGGATCATAGTAAACGTCCTTGATAAAAAGTCTTATCGAGCACCCTCAACATGTTCTTGCCACTGTTGGGAAAAGCGTGGTGACTCACATTGAGCACATGCCAAACTCATTTTCGTGTAAACGTTGGGGTTGATGTAACAATTGACAGTAAGGTAAGTTTTGACATTATCGGCGATGCATGGAATGCTTCTAAACAAAAGTGTTATTCAAGTGTAGTCTCAAAGCTTGACATTCAAAGATAAAAATTTTTATACAATTGACTTTCATTTATAAATCAAATCCTTCAAACTCAGTCATTAATCTCTTTTCCAACTGGCGATGTTTTTCTCTCATTCTTAAATACTCTTCGCATCTCATTGTATTCACGATGCTTTGCTGCATAACAAAAACAGCAGAAAAAATAAGATGGTGAATTTTTTATTATAAACAGTCATTTTATAGATCGATTCGTGAAATAGCCATAGATCTACTGGAGAAGATGGGTAACTCTTAAACTTGTGGCAATAAGCCGAAAAGATTTCGACAAAAGAATTTTTCTTTTCATCTTCTTTGGGCAAGGCGCATTCTTTCCAGCGTTTTCCGGTGACGGGACACTGGGTGAGAGGATGACCCGTCCTAGGATGGATGATGACGTATATCATTTCTTCTACAACCTCATTGTATCGATTCTCTTCGGCCACCACTGGTTCCTCTTGATAATCGCAATCTACATTTTCATCAAGTTTCTCAAAGATTGAATAGTTTGTAGAAAGTGAAAAATTCTTCAGAGTCTTCAAAACTAGTTCAAGTTTAAACTGCCCCAAGTAACCGTAGTGAGATACGCACGCTCCTTCCAAAAAAAATGATGCGATCGTCAATCAATTTATAATGTTGATACTGAGCCTTCGCCTGTTCTTCCACATTTAAATGTTTAGGGTTGCATTTTTCCTGTATCTATACTTCCAAATTTGCCACATGAGTCTTATCCAATACTCTTGGGATCATAGTAAACGTCCTATATAAAAAGTCTTATCGAGCACCCTCAACATGTTCTTGCCACTGTTGGGAAAAGCGTGGTGACTCACATTGACCACATGCCAAACTCATTTTCGTGTAAACGTTGGGGTTGATGTAACAATTGACAGTAAGGTAAGTTTTGACATTATCGGCGATGCATCGAATGCTTCTAAACAAAAGTGTTATTCAAGTGTAGTCTCAAAGTTTGACATTCAAAGATAAAATTTTTTATACAATTGACTTTCATTTATAAATCAAATCCTTCAAACACAGTCATTAATCTCTTTTCCAAATGGCGATGTTTTTCTCTCATTCTTAAATACTCTTCACATCTCATTGTATTCACGATGCTTTGGTGCATAACAAAAACAGCAGAAAAAATAAGATGGTGAATTTTTTCATTATAAACAGTCATTTTATAGATCGATTCGTGAAATAGCCATAGATCTACTGGAGAAGATGGGTAACTCGTAAACTTGTGGCAATAAGCCGAAAAGATTTCGACAAAAGAATTTTTCTTTTCATCTTCTTTGGGCATGGCGCATTCTTTCCAGCGTTTTCCGGTGACGGGACACTGGGTGAGAGGATGACCCGTCCTAGGATGGATGATGACGTATCTCATTTCTTCTACAACCTCATTGTATCGATTCTCTTCGGCCACCACTGGTTCCTCTTGATAATCGCACTCTACATTTTCATCAAGTTTCTCAAAGATTGAATAGTTTGTAGAAAGTGAAAAATTCTTCAGAGTCTTCAAAACTAGTTCAAGTTTAAACTGCCCCAAGTAACCGTAGTGAGATACGCACGCTCCTTCCAAAAAAAAATGATGCGATCGTCAATCAATTTATAATGTTGATACTGAGCCTTCACCTGTTCTTCCACATTTAAATGTTTAGGGTTGCATTTTTCCTGTATCTTTACTTCCAAATTTGCCACATCAGTCTTATCGAATACTCTTGGGATCATAGTAAACGTCCTATATAAAAAGTCTTATCGAGCACCCTCAACATGTTCTTGCCACTGTTGGGAAAAGCGTGGTGACTCACATTGACCACATGCCAAACTCATTTTCGTGTAAACGTTGGGGTTGATGTAACAATTGAGAGTAAGGTAAGTTTTGACAATATCGGCGATGCGTCGAATGCATCTAAACAAAAGTGTTATTCAAGTGTAGTCTCAAAGCATGACATTCAAAGATAAATTTTTTTATACAATTGACTTTCATTTATAAATCAAATCCTTCAAACGCAGTCATTAATCTCTTTTCCAAATGGAGATGTTTTTCTCTCATTCTTAAATACTCTTCGCATCTCATTATATTCACGATGCTTTGCTGCATAACAAAAACAGCAGAAAAAATAAGATGGTGAATTTTTTATTATAAACAGTCATTTTATAGATCGATTCGTGAAATAGCCATAGATCTACTGGAGAAGATGGGTAACTCGTAAACTTGTGACAATAAGCCGAAAAGATTTTGACAAAATAATTTTTCCTTTCATCTTCTTCGGGCACGGCGCATTCTTTCCAGTGTTTTCCGGTGACGGGACACTGGGTGACAGGATGATCCGTGTCTCATTTCTTCTACAACCTCATTGCATCGATTCTCTTCGTCCACCACTGGTTCCACTTGATAATCGCACTCTACATTTTCATCAAGTTTCTCAAAGATTGAATAGTTTGCAGAAAGTTGAAAATTCTTCAGAGTCTTCAAAGCTAGTTCAAGTGTAAACTGCCCCCAAGTAACCGTAGTGAGATACGCACGCTCCTTCCAAAAAAAAAATGATGCGATCGTCAATCAATTTATAATGTTGATACTGAGCCTTCACCTGTTCTTCCACATTTAAATGTTTAGGGTTGCATTTTTCCTGTATCTATACTTCCAAATTTGCCACATGTCCAGAGAGTCTTCTCCAATACTCTTGGGATCATAGTAAACGTCCTTGATAAAAAGTCTTATCGAGCACCCTCAACATGTTCTTGCCACTGTTGGGAAAAGCGTGGTGACTCACATTGACCACTTGCCAAACTCATTTTCGTGTAAACGTTGGGGTTGATGTAACAATTGAGAGTAAGGTAAGTTTTGACATTATCGGCGATGCATCGAATGCATCTAAACAAAAGTGTTATTCAAGTGTAGTCTCAAAGCATGACATTCAAAGATAAAATTTTTTATACAATTGACTTTCATTTATAAATCAAATCCTTCAAACGCAGTCATTAATCTCTTTTCCAAATGGAGATGTTTTTCTCTCATTCTTAAATACTCTTCGCATCTCATTGTATTCACGATGCTTTGCTGCATAACAAAAACAGCAGAAAAAATAAGATGGTGAATTTTTTATTATAAACAGTCATTTTATAGATCGATTCGTGAAATAGCCATAGATCTACTGGAGAAGATGGGTAACTCGTAAACTTGTGACAATAAGCCGAAAAGATTTTGACAAAATAATTTTTCCTTTCATCTTCTTCGGGCACGGCGCATTCTTTCCTGTGTTTTCCGGTGACGGGACACTGGGTGACAGGATGATCCGTGTCTCATTTCTTCTACAACCTCATTGTATCGATTCTCTTCGTCCACCACTGGTTCCACTTGATAATCGCACTCTACATTTTCATCAAGTTTCTCAAAGATTGAATAGTTTGTAGAAAGTTGAAAATTCTTAAGAGTCTTCAAAGCTAGTTCAAGTTTAAACTGCCCCCAAGTAACCGTAGCGAGATACGCACGCTCCTTTAAAAAAAATGATGTGATCGTCAATCAATTTATAATGTTGATACTGAGCCTTCACCTGTTCTTCCACATTTAAATGTTTAGGGTTGCATTTTTCCTGTATCTATACTTCCAAATTTGCCACATGTCCAGAGAGTCTTTTCCAATACTCTTGGGATCATAGTAAACGTCCTTGATAAAAAGTCTTATCGAGCACCCTCAACATGTTCTTGCCACTGTTGGGAAAAGCGTGGTGACTCACATTGACCACATGCCAAACTCATTTTCGTGTAAACGTTGGGGTTGATGTAACAATTGAGAGTAAGGTAAGTTTTGACAATATCGGCGATGCGTCGAATGCATCTAAACAAAAGTGTTATTCAAGTGTAGTCTCAAAGCATGACATTCAAAGATAAATTTTTTTATACAATTGACTTTCATTTATAAATCAAATCCTTGTAACTCAGTCATCAATCTCTTTTCCAAATGGCGATGTTTTTCTCTCATTCTTAAATACTCTTCGCATCTCATTGTATTCACGATGCTTTGGTGCATAACACAAACAGCAGAAATATAAGATGGTGAATTTTTTCATTATAAACAGTCATTTTATAGATCGATTCGTGAAATAGCCATAGATCTACTGGAGAAGATGGGTAACTCTTAAACTTGTGGCAATAAGCCGAAAAGATTTCGACAAAAGAATTTTTCTTTTCATCTTCTTTGGGCAAGGCGCATTCTTTCCAGCGTTTTCCGGTGACGGGACACTGGGTGAGAGGATGACCCGTCCTAGGATGGATGATGACGTATCTCATTTCTTCTACAACCTCATTGTATCGATTCTCTTCGGCCACCACTGGTTCCTCTTGATAATCGCACTCTACATTTTCATCAAGTTTCTCAAAGATTGAATAGTTTGTAGAAAGTGAAAAATTCTTCGGAGTCTTCAAAACTAGTTCAAGTTTAAACTGCCCCAAGTAACCGTAGTGAGATACGCACGCTCCTTCCAAAAAAAATGATGCGATCGTCAATCAATTTATAATGTTGATACTGAGCCTTCACCTGTTCTTCCACATTTAAATGTTTAGGGTTGCATTTTTCCTGTATCTATACTTCCAAATTTGCCACATGTCCAGAGAGTCTTTTCCAATACTCTTGGGATCATAGTAAACGTCCTTGATAAAAAGTCTTATCGAGCACCCTCAACATGTTCTTGCCACTGTTGGGAAAAGCGTGGTGACTCACATTGACCACATGCCAAACTCATTTTCGTGTAAACGTTGGGGTTGATGTAACAATTGAGAGTAAGGTAAGTTTTGACAATATCGGCGATGCGTCGAATGCATCTAAACAAAAGTGTTATTCAAGTGTAGTCTCAAAGCATGACATTCAAAGATAAATTTTTTTATACAATTGACTTTCATTTATAAATCAAATCCTTGTAACTCAGTCATCAATCTCTTTTCCAAATGGCGATGTTTTTCTCTCATTCTTAAATACTCTTCGCATCTCATTGTATTCACGATGCTTTGGTGCATAACACAAACAGCAGAAAAAATAAGATGGTGAATTTTTTCATTATAAACAGTCATTTTATAGATCGATTCGTGAAATAGCCATAGATCTACTGGAGAAGATGGGTAACTCTTAAACTTGTGGCAATAAGCCGAAAAGATTTCGACAAAAGAATTTTTCTTTTCATCTTCTTTGGGCAAGGCGCATTCTTTCCAGCGTTTTCCGGTGACGGGACACTGGGTGAGAGGATGACCCGTCCTAGGATGGATGATGACGTATCTCATTTCTTCTACAACCTCATTGTATCGATTCTCTTCGGCCACCACTGGTTCCTCTTGATAATCGCACTCTACATTTTCATCAAGTTTCTCAAAGATTGAATAGTTTGTAGAAAGTGAAAAATTCTTCAGAGTCTTCAAAACTAGTTCAAGTTTAAACTGCCCCAAGTAACCGTAGTGAGATACGCACGCTCCTTCCAAAAAAAATGATGCGATCGTCAATCAATTTATAATGTTGATACTGAGCCTTCGCCTGTTCTTCCACATTTAAATGTTTAGGGTTGCATTTTTCCTGTATCTATACTTCCAAATTTGCCACATGTCCAGAGAGTCTTCTCCAATACTCTTGGGATCATAGTAAACGTCCTTGATAAAAAGTCTTATCGAGCACCCTCAACATGTTCTTGCCACTGTTGGGAAAAGCGTGGTGACTCACATTGACCACTTGCCAAACTCATTTTCGTGTAAACGTTGGGGTTGATGTAACAATTGAGAGTAAGGTAAGTTTTGACATTATCGGCGATGCATCGAATGCATCTAAACAAAAGTGTTATTCAAGTGTAGTCTCAAAGCATGACATTCAAAGATAAAATTTTTTATACAATTGACTTTCATTTATAAATCAAATCCTTCAAACGCAGTCATTAATCTCTTTTCCAAATGGAGATGTTTTTCTCTCATTCTTAAATACTCTTCGCATCTCATTGTATTCACGATGCTTTGCTGCATAACAAAAACAGCAGAAAAAATAAGATGGTGAATTTTTTATTATAAACAGTCATTTTATAGATCGATTCGTGAAATAGCCATAGATCTACTGGAGAAGATGGATAACTCGTAAACTTGTGACAATAAGCCGAAAAGATTTTGACAAAATAATTTTTCCTTTCATCTTCTTCGGGCACGGCGCATTCTTTCCTGTGTTTTCCGGTGACGGGACACTGGGTGACAGGATGATCCGTGTCTCATTTCTTCTACAACCTCATTGTATCGATTCTCTTCGTCCACCACTGGTTCCACTTGATAATCGCACTCTACATTTTCATCAAGTTTCTCAAAGATTGAATAGTTTGTAGAAAGTTGAAAATTCTTCAGAGTCTTCAAAGCTAGTTCAAGTTCAAACTGCCCCCAAGTAACCGTAGCGAGATACGCACGCTCCTTTAAAAAAAATGATGTGATCGTCAATCAATTTATAATGTTGATACTGAGCCTTCACCTGTTCTTCCACATTTAAATGTTTAGGGTTGCATTTTTCCTGTATCTATACTTCCAAATTTGCCACATGAGTCTTCTCCAATACTCTTGGGATCATAGTAAACGTCCTTGATAAAAAGTCTTATCGAGCACCCTCAACATGTTCTTGCCACTGTTGGGAAAAGCGTGGTGACTCACATTGAGCACATGCCAAACTCATTTTCGTGTAAACGTTGGGGTTGATGTAACAATTGACAGTAAGGTAAGTTTTGACATTATCGGCGATGCATGGAATGCTTCTAAACAAAAGTGTTATTCAAGTGTAGTCTCAAAGCTTGACATTCAAAGATAAAAATTTTTATACAATTGACTTTCATTTATAAATCAAATCCTTCAAACTCAGTCATTAATCTCTTTTCCAACTGGCGATGTTTTTCTCTCATTCTTAAATACTCTTCGCATCTCATTGTATTCACGATGCTTTGCTGCATAACAAAAACAGCAGAAAAAATAAGATGGTGAATTTTTTATTATAAACAGTCATTTTATAGATCGATTCGTGAAATAGCCATAGATCTACTGGAGAAGATGGGTAACTCTTAAACTTGTGGCAATAAGCCGAAAAGATTTCGACAAAAGAATTTTTCTTTTCATCTTCTTTGGGCAAGGCGCATTCTTTCCAGCGTTTTCCGGTGACGGGACACTGGGTGAGAGGATGACCCGTCCTAGGATGGATGATGACGTATATCATTTCTTCTACAACCTCATTGTATCGATTCTCTTCGGCCACCACTGGTTCCTCTTGATAATCGCAATCTACATTTTCATCAAGTTTCTCAAAGATTGAATAGTTTGTAGAAAGTGAAAAATTCTTCAGAGTCTTCAAAACTAGTTCAAGTTTAAACTGCCCCAAGTAACCGTAGTGAGATACGCACGCTCCTTCCAAAAAAAATGATGCGATCGTCAATCAATTTATAATGTTGATACTGAGCCTTCGCCTGTTCTTCCACATTTAAATGTTTAGGGTTGCATTTTTCCTGTATCTATACTTCCAAATTTGCCACATGTCCAGAGAGTCTTCTCCAATACTCTTGGGATCATAGTAAACGTCCTTGATAAAAAGTCTTATCGAGCACCCTCAACATGTTCTTGCCACTGTTGGGAAAAGCGTGGTGACTCACATTGACCACTTGCCAAACTCATTTTCGTGTAAACGTTGGGGTTGATGTAACAATTGAGAGTAAGGTAAGTTTTGACATTATCGGCGATGCATCGAATGCATCTAAACAAAAGTGTTATTCAAGTGTAGTCTCAAAGCATGACATTCAAAGATAAAATTTTTTATACAATTGACTTTCATTTATAAATCAAATCCTTCAAACGCAGTCATTAATCTCTTTTCCAAATGGAGATGTTTTTCTCACATTCTTAAATACTCTTCGCATCTCATTGTATTCACGATGCTTTGCTGCATAACAAAAACAGCAGAAAAAATAAGATGGTGAATTTTTTATTATAAACAGTCATTTTATAGATCGATTCGTGAAATAGCCATAGATCTACTGGAGAAGATGGGTAACTCGTAAACTTGTGACAATAAGCCGAAAAGATTTTGACAAAATAATTTTTCCTTTCATCTTCTTCGGGCACGGCGCATTCTTTCCTGTGTTTTCCGGTGACGGGACACTGGGTGACAGGATGATCCGCGTCTCATTTCTTCTACAACCTCATTGTATCGATTCTCTTCGTCCACCACTGGTTCCACTTGATAATCGCACTCTACATTTTCATCAAGTTTCTCAAAGATTGAATAGTTTGTAGAAAGTTGAAAATTCTTCAGAGTCTTCAAAGCTAGTTCAAGTTTAAACTGCCCCCAAGTAACCGTAGCGAGATACGCACGCTCCTTCCAAAAAAAAAATGATGTGATCGTCAATCAATTTATAATGTTCATACTGAGCCTTCGCCTGTTCTTCCACATTTAAATGTTTAGGGTTGCATTTTTCCTGTATCTATACTTCCAAATTTGTTACATGTCCAGAGAGTCTTCTCCAATACTCTTGGGATCATAGTAAACGTCCTTGATAAAAATTCTTATCGAGCACCCTCAACATGTTCTTGCCACTGTTGGGAAAAGCGTGGTGACTCACATTGACCACTTGCCAAACTCATTTTCGTGTAAACGTTGGGGTTGATGTAACAATTGAGAGTAAGGTAAGTTTTGACATTATCGGCGATGCATCGAATGCATCTAAACAAAAGTGTTATTCAAGTGTAGTCTCAAAGCATGACATTCAAAGATAAAATTTTTTATACAATTGACTTTCATTTATAAATCAAATCCTTCAAACGCAGTCATTAATCTCTTTTCCAAATGGAGATGTTTTTCTCTCATTCTTAAATACTCTTCGCATCTCATTGCATTCACGATGCTTTGGTGCATAACAAAAACAGCAGAAAAAATAAGATGGTGAATTTTTTCATTATAAACAGTCATTTTATAGATTGATTCGTGAAATAGCCATAGATCTACTGGAGAAGATGGGTAACTCGTAAACTTGTGGCAATAAGCCGAAAAGATTTTGACAAAATAATTTTTCCTTTCATCTTCTTCGGGCACGGCGCATTCTTTCCTGTGTTTTCCGGTGACGGGACACTGGGTGACAGGATGATCCGTGTCTCATTTCTTCTACAACCTCATTGTATCGATTCTCTTCGTCCACCACTGGTTCCACTTGATAATCGCACTCTACATTTTCATCAAGTTTCTCAAAGATTGAATAGTTTGTAGAAAGTTGAAATTCTTCAGAGTCTTCAAAGCTAGTTCAAGTTTAAACTGCCCCCAAGTAACCGTAGCGAGATACGCACGCTCCTTCCAAAAAGAAATGATGTGATCGTCAATCAATTTATAATGTTGATACTGAGCCTTCACCTGTTCTTCCACATTTAAATGTTTAGGATTGCATTTTTCCTGTATCTATACTTCCAAATTTGCCACATGTCCAGAGAGTCTTCTCCAATACTCTTGGGATCATAGTAAACGTCCTTGATAAAAAGTCTTATCGAGCACCCTCAACATGTTCTTGCCACTGTTAGGAAAAGCGTGGTGACTCACATTGACCACTTGCCAAACTCATTTTCGTGTAAACGTTGGGGTTGATGTAACAATTGAGAGTAAGGTAAGTTTTGACATTATCGGCGATGCATCGAATGCATCTAAACAAAAGTGTTATTCAAGTGTAGTCTCAAAGCATGACATTCAAAGATAAAATTTTTTATACAATTGACTTTCATTTATAAATCAAATCCTTCAAACGCAGTCATTAATCTCTTTTCAAAATGGAGATGTTTTTCTCTCATTCTTAAATACTCTTCGCATCTCATTGTATTCACGATGCTTTGCTGCATAACAAAAACAGCAGAAAAAATAAGATGGTGAATTTTTTATTATAAACAGTCATTTTATAGATCGATTCGTGAAATAGCCATAGATCTACTGGAGAAGATGGGTAACTCGTAAACTTGTGACAATAAGCCGAAAAGATTTTGACAAAATAATTTTTCCTTTCATCTTCTTCGGGCACGGCGCATTCTTTCCTGTGTTTTCCGGTGACGGGACACTGGGTGATAGGATGATCCGTGTCTCATTTCTTCTACAACCTCATTGTATCGATTCTGTTCGTCCACCACTGGTTCCACTTGATAATCGCACTCTACATTTTCATCAAGTTTCTCAAAGATTGAATAGTTTGTAGAAAGTTGAAAATTCTTCAGAGTCTTCAAAGCTAGTTCAAGTTTAAACTGCCCCCAAGTAACCGTAGCGAGATACGCACGCTCCTTTAAAAAAAAATGATGTGATCGTCAATCAATTTATAATGTTGATACTGAGCCTTCACCTGTTCTTCCACATTTAAATGTTTAGGGTTGCATTTTTCCTGTATCTATACTTCCAAATTTGCCACATGTCCAGAGAGTCTTCACCAATACTCTTGGGATCATAGTAAACGTCCTTGATAAAAAGTTTTATCGAGCACCCTCAACATGTTCTTGCCAATGTTGGTAAAGGCGTGGTGACTCACATTGACCACATGCCAAACTCATTTTCGTGTAAACGTTGGGGTTGATGTAACAATTGAGAGTAAGGTAAGTTTGGACATTATCGGCGATGTATCGAATGCTTCTAAACAAAAGTGTTATTCAAGTGCAGTCTCAGAGCATTAAATTCAAAGATAAAATTTTTTATACAATTGACTTTCATTTATAAATTAAATCCTTCAAACTCAGTCATTAATCTCTTTTCCAAATGGCGATGTTTTTCTCTCATTCTTAAATACTCTTCGCATCTCATTGTATTCACGATGCTTTGGTGCATAACAAAACCAGCAGAAAAAATAAGATGGTGAATTTTTTCATTATAAACAGTCATTTTATAGATCGATTCGTGAAATAGCCATAGATCTACTGGAGAAGATGGGTAACTCTTAAACTTGTGGCAATAAGCCGAAAAGATTTCGACAAAAGAATTTTTCTTTTTATCTTCTTTGGGCATGGCGCATTCTTTTCAGCGTTTTCCGGTGACGGGACACTGGGTGAGAGGATGACCCGTCCTAGGATGGATGATGACGTATCTCATTTCTTCTACAACCTCATTGTATCGATTCTCTTCGTTCACCACTGGTTCCTCTTGATAATCGCACTCTACATTTTCATCAAGTTTCTCAAAAATTGAATAGTTTGTAGAAAGTTGAAAATTCTTCAGAGTCTTCAAAACTAGTTCAAGTTTAAACTGCCCCCAAGTAACCTTAGCGAGATACGCACACTCCTTCCAAAAAAGAAAATGATGCGATCGTCAATCAATTTATAATGTTAATACTGAGCCTTCACCTGTTCTTCCACATTTAAATGTTTAGGGTTGCATTTTTCCTGAATCTATACTTCCAAATTTAGCACATGTCCAGCAAGTCTTCTCCAATACTCTTGGGATCATAGTAAACGTCCTTGATAAAAAGTCTTTCCGAGCTCCCTCAACATGTTCTTGCCACTGTTGGGAAAAGCATGGTGACTCACATTGACCACATGCCAAACTCATTTTCGTGTAAACGTTAGGGTTGATGTTACAATTGAGAGTAAGGTAAGTTTTGACATTATCGGCGATGCATCGAATGCTTCTAAACAAAAGCTGCTGATACTTTTTCCAAAAGGGGTGGTATTTTGCCAAGGCGTACAAAAACACCACGTAACAGAGGGCACGATTTCCCGGTAAAACTCCTCCCTCATATAACATGGATAGAGCATAACTGTTGTATTGGATCAGTTTCCAAATAGGTGTATTTTTTTGATGAAGGCAGCCTTCAGTTTTTGTCCAGTGAAAGGAGATTTTTGGTCGTCCATCAAACATTGGTAAGCTTCGTAGTCAATCTTATTGAATTTCACGTGTTGGACAATTTCTTTGATGACGGACTCGTCTCTCAAAATGTCGAAGGGATTTTTCAATTTAGAACTTAGGATGGGTATCACGGGTTTTTGAACTAACAAGCACAGTAGTTTACACTTTTCGTAAAAAATGTCACAATTTAAATCCAGATTTGTCAAATTATCACTCAAATCGTCCTCCAATTTTTTTAGAATTGTCACCTGAAATTGTTTTCAAAACATTATCATTGTTCAAAATCTGATCATCTAAAATCTCATCTTCTAATATCAAGTCCACTTTTGAAACTGTTTTAAGATTAGCCAAGTTATAAAGGTCCGGATTCATTTTCGTCAGTATATTTTTAAGACTTTGAAAATCCGATTGATATTGTTTCTTGTCCTGAAGAAAACCAGCATAATTTTTCTTTATAAATTCAGCACATTCGAGAAATTGATCATTTATAAAATACTCTTCCAATCGAGAGAGTAAAACCTGGGTTGGTTCGTAGGCCTCTTGGCTCAGCATTTTTTGTTCAAATACTTGAATTTTTTTTAACAACTCACCTTTTTCTCTATCAGTTCAGCGTTTAATGTTGGCTATAATGGTGGCTTTCGCATCAGGCAAATTGTTCAGATTAATATCTTTTACATTTTCGAGCGCTTTATACTCATCTCTCTGATTCACGAAATATTTATGACTATCAAATATGGTCGAAATTTGTAAATCCATTTCAAATTCATTCCCAATAAAGTGTATTATTACATCAGTATTTTCAAAAAGTTTGTGTTTGGTCCACTGATATCGACTATGTGTACTATCAGAAACAATACCATCCGTTATGATAATTAACTGGTTAAAAGACAGTTCTTGTAACAACCTTAGACAAGGCATGAGAAGAGTATTGTTTCCCGTCAAGAAGTCCATATGGAGTCGAAAAGGTTTTTCGCCTTTATACAAGAATGCATTATGACTCCATAATACAACAATAGGATTCTTTTGACTATCAACGATGTCATTCACAATAGCACAATAATTTGGAACGTGATTGATTTTTACCGAGATTGTATACCTCGTAAGAGAGAAATTTTTGAAGACATTGCTTAAAGCTCAAACTTGATACTGGGAACGCGTTGGCACCTACAAAGATCTTGCTATATAGTCGCGGAACAGGGGACAACTCTGATGGTCCTTTATCCATAGATCTAGACATGGCTCGTGGAACAAATGATCGCAGGTAGTTTTATAAATTTTTTCAAGTTGTTTATAAGAAGATAGACAAATTGAGCATTCATCTTCCATTCTTGAATGACATGTAGAAAACGAAACTCTGATGAGCTGAGATCATCAAGACTCAACGCTAGCCTGAAAAGTAAATTTTTTTTTTGAAATAACAGTATAAAATGAGTGTGTTCTCTAGTATCTTGTGTGTAGTTAATTTTTTCAAATAAACTTTCAACAGTCTCGATTTTTCTCTATTGGCAAAAGATTTGGCGACTTGGCAAAGGATACTACTGTGATAGCTATTGATGTCAGTAGGTCAACACGACACGTTCCAAATTATTGTGCTATTGTGAATGACATCGTTGATAGTCAAAAGAATCCTATTGTTGTATTATGGAGTCATAATGCATTCTTGTATAAAGGCGAAAAACCTTTTCGACTCCATATGGACTTCTTGACGGGAAACAATACTCTTCTCATGCCTTGTCTAAGGTTGTTACAAGAACTGTCTTTTAACCAGTTAATTATCATAACGGATGGTATTGTTTCTGATAGTACACATAGTCGATATCAGTGGACCAAACACAAACTTTTTGAAAATACTGATGTAATAATACACTTTATTGGGAATGAATTTGAAATGGATTTACAAATTTCGACCATATTTGATAGTCATAAATATTTCGTGAATCAGAGAGAAGAGTATAAAGTGCTCGAAAATGTAAAAGATATTGATCTGAACAATTTGCCTGATGCGAAAGCCACCATTATAGCCAACATTAAACGCTTAACTGAGAGAGAAAAAGGTGAGTTGTTAAAAAAAATTCAAGTATTTGAACAAAAAATGCTGAGCCAAGAGGCCTACGAACCAACCCAGGTTTTACTCTCTCGATTGGAAGAGTATTTTAAAAATGATCAATTTCTCGAATGTGCTGAATTTATAAAGAAAAATTATGCTGGTTTTCTTCAGGACAAGAAACAATATCAATCGGATTTTCAAAGTCTTAAAAATATACTGACGAAAACGAATCCGGACCTTTATAACTTGGCTAATCTTAAAACAGTTTCAAAAGAGGATTTGATATTAGAAGATGAGATTTTAGATGATCAGATTTTGAACAATGATAATGTTTTGAAAACAATTTCAGGTGACAATGCTAAAAAATTGGAGGACGATTTGAGTGATAATTTGACAAATCTGGATTTAAATTGTGACATTTTTTACGAAAAGTGTAAATTACTGTGCTTGTTAGTTCAAAAACCCGTGATACCCATCCTAAGTTCTAAATTGAAAAATTCCTTCGACATTTTGAGAGACGAGTCCGTCATCAAAGAAATTGTCCAACACGTGGAATTCAACAAGATTGACTACGGAGCTTACCAATGTTTGATGGACGACCAAAAATCTCCTTTCACTAGACAGAAACTGAAGGGTGCCTTCATCAAAAAAATACCCTTATTTGGAAGCTGATCCAATACAACACAGTTATGCTCTATCCCTGTTATATGAGGGAGGAGTCTTACCGGGAAATCGTGCCCTCTGGAACGTGGTGTTTTTGTACGTTTTGGCAAAATACCACCCATACACGCACGAACACGCCTACCTTGGCAGTAACGCCCACTTCGATAAGTACACACGACTACATAGACAGTAACGCCTACTTCGATGGATGATCCACATTGAATAGTTGACTTGCTACTTGTGACATTATCCACCTCCTCGCACTGTTGCTACTCAGTCTCGTCTCGATCCAATACCTCCTAGATTGAAGAAAGCCGAAGGACGGAAAACGATGACTCATACAGTTAGGCCCAGATTTGCTGATCACTTCTGACGAAGCTTCTCTTTTTCCCTTCTGTTTCTCGACACTTTTTCGTTACTCTTCTACTAATTTTTTACTTTCTACAAATTATTATTATTTTTTTTTTTTTGTCTAGATTAAATGTTCTTAAATTGTGTAAAAATGCTTAATATATTTATTTGTTTTCAGGAATGATTAACAATAAATCAATTCTAACAAAAATAACTGTTGTGTGAATGAAAAAAAAAATATTTTTAAGCATTAAATATCAGTTTTATTTTATAAATTGGAAAATTTTATCTAACTTTTTGTTATAAAATGTATGGATTAAAAACAAAGAAATATATTTTTAAAGGGATTTTACACATTTATTATTATTATAGTTTTGACATAAAACTAAGAAAGGGGTCTAATTTTTATAATATGATACTTACATTTTTAGTAGATGATTATTTTGGATTTTAATGATTATGTTTTGCATGTTATTAGAACTAGAGCATACCAAATAAAATAGAAATTGTTTATAAACAATGACATAAAATGAGCTTAAAAAAATTTAGAAAATCAAATGCAGTCTTCAAACAAGGTTTAGATAGTAAAAAAAAACATATCAAAAGCATGATTATAATTTGTATTTTTTTCCTGTGGAAGTGTGATTGTTAGAAGTGATAAACTAAAATTAAAGTAAGCAACCTTAGATAACAAATATTTTATTAAATAGCAAATTCAAAAAACGATAAATAAAATGTAAACACAAATTTTACTGAAATATGTTAAAACTTTCAGTAACATTTAAAAAAGTATAATTTTTACCATCACACTGATAAACTAAAATAAAGTAAGCAACCGTAGATAACAAATATTTTATTAAATAGCAAATTCAAAAAACGATAAATAAAATGTAAACACAAATTTTACTGAAATATGTTAAAACTTTCAGTAACATTTAAAAAAGTATAATTTTTACCATCACACTGATAAACTAAAATAAAGTAAGCAACCGTAGATAACAAATATTTTATTAAATAGCAAATTCAAAAAACGATAAATAAAATGTAAACACAAATTTTACTGAAATATGTTAAAACTTTCAGCAACATTTAAAAAAGTATAATTTTTACCATCACACTGATAAACTAAAATAAAGTAAGCAACCGTAGATAACAAATATTTTATTAAATAGCAAATTCAAAAAACGATAAATAAAATGTAAACACAAATTTTACTGAAATATGTTAAAACTTTCAGTAACATTTAAAAAAGTATAATTTTTACCATCACACTGATAAACTAAAATAAAGTAAGCAACCGTAGATAACAAATATTTTATTAAATAGCAAATTCAAAAAACGATAAATAAAATGTAAACACAAATTTTACTGAAATATGTTAAACTTTCAGTAACATTTAAAAAAGTATAATTTTTACCCGTCACACTGATAAACTAAAATAAAGTTAGCAACCTTAGATAATAAATATTTTATTAAATAGCAAATTCAAAAAATGATAAATAAAATGTAAACATAAATTTTACTGATATATGTTTACCTTTCAGTAGCATTTAAAAATAATTCTAATGTCATTTAATATCTCTTTTCTAATGTCATTTTCCTTGAAATGCATCTCACATACCTATAACAAAATGAATACAATATTTAAATGTGCATTTAAAATAAATAGTACATACTATATTCATGTATGAAAAATTAATAGATTTTTGTAGAAAAATTAATAGATTTAAATTTCATAATCAAATAAATTACAATATATTATGGTCAAACAAAAATGTTTAAAGTTTGAGCAAAAATTTAATAAAATACTAAAATTATTAATATTTTTATAAAATAAAACTCTATAAAAATAACTATATATTACAATAGTTTGCGATATGATTGATAAGAACAACTTAATTATTATAAATAATTTATCCACAATTTAAAATAATTTACTCTTAGTAAAAATATAATAAAGAAGCATAATTAAATTTTTAAAAATAAGAACAAATATTACTCACTTTAGAATTCTTTGCAACTTCAAAATCTCTTGGCATGGCGGCAAGCCATTTCTTACGTATTGGGAAATCCAAAATTTAATGCTTTTGTACCATCAACTTTGTAAAATCCTCTGCAGTTTGGTACACAGCACTCATTGGCAATTATCCATAACACTAAGAATTAAATTAATGCTGACATTTACAACATTTGTTGAATAAATATAAATTTTACGAAGAACGTTGACACCAGAACACACACGGTTGTTTACAAATTCAAATCAAAAATATTCGCCAATTGGCTGAATGCCGACACAGGTTATAATACTTGAGAATATCGCCAATGGCTCGTTTGATCAGATTCGGAGTTTTTCGTAAAAATAGCTACCCTGACTGGTTTCCCTCTGGGCCTAACTCTACTACGTCATCATCGCCTATAGTAACCCGTCGTGAGGCTTGATTCCTTTCTAGGAGGTATTGCTCGATCACGCACAACGTCGGCTTGCATACCTGTGATTACTCGACTGCTAATGGCAACAGAGGAGCGACTACGACCGTGAAGTTAATACACCTCTCACATTCAGTCCTCAAAAAGTACGGTGATCTTAATACAGCTCTCCCGGCTTCTCACAAAACAGCAATGAATCAACTAGTGGTATTCGTTCATCGAATTCTATCACAGATATAATTCTAGTGGGGGAGTACTGTAGCGTATCTACCACTACAAAATTACAACTACAATTCACTAGTATATAAGACATGTTAACTCGACTCTATGTTGGGGTACCTTTTCATAGATGACGGTTGACATGGTCGATGTGACTTCCCCACAAATCTGATGTACTGGGCCTTGAAGGACCGGGACCGGGTTCAGAAGCCTTGGTATCTTGAACCTCTTCCCTTTTCTTTTTCTTTTATAAGTATCGTTTTATTTCTGAAATAAATATTAAGGTTTTACTTTAACATGTATTGAAAATTTGATGAAAGAATATCAACTTTTATTTTTTAATTGTAGACATTGTATAAGTTCAACTTTTAGTATAAATAAAATGAACTTTTTTATTATATATAAAATTTTGGCAGCAACATTTCATTCTATGAAAGTGCAAATTTCATTAGAATGTCAACTAACTGATATGTCTTTATAATTAACCTGTATTTATTTAGATGTTATAGTTTTTTTAAAAAATCTTTTTGTCTTCGAAAGTGCCAATATTTTACGAGAAAATGAAATTGAATGTTACGAGGTTCCAGCTCTATTAAAAATTAAATTTAAGAAAAAAAATTATTTCGTTTACTTATGTGAGTTCCTGGCGAACATAAAAAGATTATAAATCTGTCTATAAGTCATTGAAATAAAAGTTTTTAATGTAAAGTATTATGTTTTTAATGTAAAATATTATAATGTCTTTCGTTTTTTACTGTTTTCTCAAAATGCATATTTTGACTCTTTGGGTACACTTTTCTCAAAATCTACTATATGTAAAAATATAAATTTTGGTACAGGATTTGTTTATGCATTTATCTACATAGTAGACCTAAAATAATGAATATATTCTTGCATTTTTTTTGTTGTTATTAAGCAAAAAATATGTTCAAGAAAAATTGACGAAATACCTGAATCTTTCTATAAGACATTCATTTGGCATTATTTTTTCAAATTTTAATCAAATATTTAGGTTTACTTTACAGAATCAAGTCTTTTCTTCAAAGTAAATGTTAATTTAGTGTAATATTTTCTCTCAATTTTTCGTAAAGTGTACTTCTGTGAGATCCAATCATAAGATTTTTTTTACATTAATTTAAAATTATGTGTATTATTAATATACACTTGAGGAAACAGATAAGCCTAAATGTGAATGTTACTGCAGCGCCTGGAAGCAGTTTCAATGTAACCACGAGTCCAATGCTGGCCATGCAACCCCCAAAATAAAAATAAAAAAGCAATATTTTTTGTGAAATAGAAAATGCATAAAGTAATTCTCTGGTTTATATAGACATTATCGTTACAATATTTTTTTTAATAAAAAAAAATTTATAAAAATACTGCTTGAAAGAAAAATATTGCTGTTTTCGTGTATTTTTTTAATTTTTAAACACTGTTTCTCAACTCTTATTTTTTACGTGTTACCAGAAAAAAAAGTATAGATTCGAGGGGTATAGAAAGTGTAAGTACATATATCCCACAAATCGAACTTAGAAAATTTTACAGAACTTATTTTTAAGCCACGCCCACTTAAATTTTTTTTTTTTTAGTTTATAGTTTCAAATTTCTGAAAAGTTTGGAAATCAGTTTTCTGAAACTGAAAATCGTCTAAAAGTCAGATTTCGAGATTTTATGAAAAACAGTGTTTTTTAAAAAATTAAATGAGTTTTGACGTAAAAACACTTAATTATAAGGACGTATTGATTTTAATATGTTGATTTCGATCAGTTGATTATAAGATAAAAACCCTAATAATTTCGACTGTTGATTTTGATATAAAACTTGATGATATTAAAAACTTATTGATTTTGAAATAACATTTAATTTTTTTAGTTTTAGAAAAGTTTGGAAATCAGTTTTTCTGGGTATTGATGATCAGTGATTTCAAAATGAGTTTTGTTATAAAACAAACTGTTGATGTTACAATAAACTATTGCTTTTGACATATAAAAACTGTTGATTCAAAGATAAAAACTATTGCTTTTGACTTCAAAGCTGCTGATTTTGATTTAAAAGTTGCTGATTTTGACTTAAAAGCTGCTGATTATTATTGAAAAACTGTTGATTTTGACGCTCTCCTCGGGGAAACTGAATTCGGCTGGAAAATGCATGACCAGAATCAAGGGCGCCGGCAGCGGGGTGCAAGGGGGTGCTCTTGCACCCCCCTGGCTGTTATTAAAAACAAATGACACGGGAAAACAATTTTGTTACAATTTTTTTTTTTATTAAAAATATTTTAATTCAAAAACAAATAATTAAATAATTATTGATACATAAAAATTAAAAAATTGTTTAATCAAACAAGAATTGTAATCGTCTTGTTTGCAGCACCTTGTTCCATTTCGATATGGTGATTGCGTCCGTGCAGACCAAAAAACGAACCCGCATCTCTTGCAATTTCTCCAACAAGAGCTGAGGGCGTAGGAGTTCATCCAGGGCATGATAGAAATAACTGTTGGTGAGTGTGTGGTCGTCGTTTCGCATGCACAGCACGGCAAAAGAAGAAGAGTGCCGAGCTGCGATATGTATCCTTCGCCTGCGTTCGTATGTGTCTCGAGGATAGTGATTGTCGTAGCTCGTCCCTTCGAAGGCTGGCGTTGGAGAGTTTGGACGAGCGTCGCTGGAGGTGCTGGTCTTGAAAGGTGGGGCAGACGTTTTGACAGTCCTCGAGGTGTTGGAGATCGAGTCCACGGATGTCTGGCTAGAGGTTTGGGTGCAGGGTGGAACAGTGTGGCGGATGGCTTTCTTGGGAGCTGTTGAGGCGAAAGAGGTGGGAAGCCTGGGCCTGGAGACGGGTGATTTCACTCTTTTGGATGGTTTGGAGGAGAGGTGGAGATGCGTTTCTCTCGGGATCGGTAATCAGAGGCTGAGACCAACGGTATTCTGGGTGGATGAATATGAGAGGGGGCCACCTGGAGTGTGGAGTGGGTTTCAGTGTGTTGGCAGGGGGTGAGGCTACAAGCGTGGGAGGCTCAGGTGAGGGAGGCAATGGAGAAATGAGCGTCGGAGGCGATAGAGAAGGCTGGAGACACAATGCAAGCAACTCGTCGTCGGAGGAGGATGCGAGCTCAAATTCGAGAGGGTCCATCATGGTTAAGGGCAGAGAGATCTGTCAGATGCAATGCGCTGGTTCTGAATAATCTGAGGGCTCTGTTGACTCTGCCTTATATACTGCTCAGGCAGGAAGTGACACATGAGGTTCCTTCGGCTTCGTATTAACGATGCTCTACTGTATATTAAAATTGATTGAAATTGATGAAAACTTACTAAACGCTCTCAGCAAGAGAGCTTCCTGTGAGGGGAGGCAAGGGCAAAAGCCCCCCCCCCCATTGTTGATGC
The DNA here is from genome assembly GCF_982258835.1 of Parasteatoda tepidariorum. NCBI lineage: Eukaryota > Metazoa > Arthropoda > Arachnida > Araneae > Theridiidae > Parasteatoda > Parasteatoda tepidariorum. The sequence continues at coordinate 70,549,460 of NC_141763.1, forward strand.
TTGCGTGCCTTGGCAAGAGGTACTACTAATTCCAGTGCTAGTAGATGGTAGTATTGCTTCTAAAGGCTGGAAAGTTGCTGCAGGGGGGGGGGGAGATTTTTCAGTATTTTTTTCATCATCTGAACTTTCATTTTCATTCTCATCAGATGACGATGACAAATCTTCCGATTGTTTTGATGTTTTCTCATGTTGGGGTGTTTCACTTTCTGTTTCGGATTGCTGGGGAGAATGAAAAGGACCAGGAAGACAAGGATCAATTGAATTGACCCTTCTCTGTTTTTTTTTGCGTTGATTTCAGACAGGAAACTTTTGCTAATTCTTTCTCTATCTCTGAAATATATGAAAGATAAAAGTTATTTTTTCCTATAAATTTAATTTATATATTTTTTTAAATTCGCTGAAACTCAGGGTCAGATTAAGAACCTCAGAAACCCTAAACACTTGTATTTTTTTGGGTGCTGCTTAAATGTAATTAAGAAGATTATCAATATAAATTTTAAAAATATTTTTTCTTAAATAAAACCGAAATAAATTTACATAAATAAATAAAACCGAAATAAATTTACATAAATAAATAAAACCGAAATAAGTTTACATAAATAAATAAAACCGAAATAAGTTTATAAGTATTGTTTCCAAATAGATACTTTAGTAATGTATCAAATCTAGATTCAAATGCCGGTAACAATTTCCAAATAAGTATTGTAAATCTTAGTATTGTTTCCAAATAGATACTTTAGTAATGTATCCATTTAGATGCAAATGCTTGTAATGTATCTATTAAAAAATAATACCTGTAATGTATCTATTTAAAAATAATACCTGTAATGTATCTATTTAAAAATAATACCAAGTTTTATTTTAAGCGAAAATTGATCACCTTTGTGTAATAAATAGCTCATCAATATATTTTAGCAAGTTATTGAGATTTAGAGTGATAGGGTATTAGTAATTTTTTTTTAGTGTGCACAAATAATTATTATTTGTTTTACTATCATAATATAAAATTTTAGTTTTATTGATATAGATATGATATGTTTTTTGACAAACGAGTCATTTTACAGAACTTGAGAAAAATTACATTCTCAGTATTTTTTTCTCTTAGGTTAATTCAATTTTATATTAAAACTTGAAAATGAAATTTTAAAGACATCCCATTAAAAAAAGTAATCTTCTAAATGTTTGAGAAAATTTCTTGATACTCGGAAAAAGAATTTGGAATTCATTAGAATTTTTTTTAAAAAAAAAGAAAACGCTGTACCTTGGAATCCTAAGCTGTTTGAACAACTTGAAAATTTATAACGTTGTATTGTGAACAAAATTTGGAATGAGGAGAGTTTGTTTCTTACTCGAAAAAAAATTCTGTGATTTCTTCAAAGTCCGAAAAGAACGAGTCTCATCGCTTTGCTTCGCCATTCAGGTTCATCACGAGAAATATTTAATTTAATCAAAAGAGTTTTGTACACAATTATAAAATTCGTTAATCCAAAGATAATTTCATTAAAAAAATTTTATAATTATGAATTATTTTGTCTAAAAGTTGTCAAAGCATTTTTCTGTTGTAACGTATACAAATTTTTACACCATTTTAAAGTATGTGATTTTAAATCGCAAAATTTGAACGAAATAGATTGAATAGTTTCTGAGTTAGCAAATTTCAAAACGCTGTATATTTGAACTTTGATTTCTCTAGAATTATTCCACCAATTTAGTTTAAGTTTTTGTATTTTGTTGTTTAAAATTACATACTTAACAATACCGTACAATTCAATTTCCCTTCAGTAGATAAAATATATTATAATAATTATTATTTTACATAAAATCATATTCAGATAACGGAATTTTGAAATTGTGTGTAAAAACTTTTTGATTTGCTTAGCAATTTCCAGGGATATGGCGAAATACGAAAAAAGTAAAATTAACATGGATAGGTCCAAACTTTTAATGGCTCTCCTGTATAAATTATTGGGACCATATTTTCCAGATTTCGGCCACCCTCTCCCTTATTTCAAGGGTGAGAATACCAAAACTGCTGAAATATTTTTTTTTTTAAAATATGTTTTTCTTTTTTGACTCTTGATTTCTGACTTTTTTCATGTTCTTTCTTGATTTTGATATCATAACTTGAAACATCGTCAGCATTAATTTGAACAATTTATATTTAAGGTTAAGTCTTTGAACTGCAAAGGTTGAGTATGCGAAAATCCGATCATTCGATTATATTAAAAGTTATTCTGAACGCTCACTTTTTATTTTGCGCACAGCGCATCAAATTTGGCCATTTGAGTGAGAACTGAATTAGAACACTGACTCCCCTTATAAACAAATTATTCATTTGGTCTAAAATAAATTAAACTCGTATTACATTATTAAATATACCTACTTTTTCCACATTAATTTTAAATCTAATAAAAGTTTTCCATTGACAAATATACGTAATTTTCATTTGAAATATACTATTTAAAATCAATTAATTAAAGTGACTTATCTCAAGATAAATAAAAATCCCATTACGTTGTTACAACATTTTCAATAATCTATAAGTGAAAAGGGGAAATATAAGTTAAAACTAAATTAATGAAAATAAATTGTTACTTTTTACGTCAGTCGTGAAGTCTTCAAAGAATCTCTGATGGGGGATCCTTGTTTCTGTTTATAACCTCGTTGAATTATAAAATCTTAAAAAAGACTTACACTTTTAAAATTGAGCTAAATCTCCTCGAACATGAAATAAAACAAAACACACACTATAGTCAAGATCAAGTCGCACTCTAAAATCTGTTTAAGCTTTAAATGTTCAATTAACAAGTGTAAGCAGGAAATGAGAAAATTGATGTAGCTCCTAATCGCGTAATTTTTTTTAAAAAAATATGCTAGATAAGGAACCTCCCTTTTATTCGCCCTCCTACTTTTCTGTAACAGAAGTTACCACAAAGGACAATTTAAAAGTTTCAATCTTATCTTCCGTATATAGAGAAGTAGTATTTTTCCCTGAAAAAAAGTAAAAGTTCAGTGGGGATTTAGCGATCCCCAAGATGTTTCAGAGATGAAAAGGGTGCTTTGACATGTGAGTGTAGGAAATCAATTCGTTACGGTTGTTAACACAAAGCTTCCTCCCAGCTCTAGTTCTGTATTTCAGGTCTCAGCTATTCACCGACTATATACTAGGTGGTTTGTTAAGAAAAAGCATTGGTCGTTTTGTGAATGAGTACACAACTTTCTTTTTCGTGTCCGCGTGATTGAAATAATTGTAGCACAATATCAATTTAGTTAAAATCAATTAGTTAAAACCATGTAATAAAAATGGAATTATAATGTGTTAAAAATTATGTCTATTAGAAAAAAAAATTCCTTGGTGCTTCGTGGTGCCCCCCTTACCTCTGGTGCCCTAAGCACGTGCTTAGTGTGCTTAATGGTTAATCCGGCCTTGGATACAGTGTTTACGTACATGAAAAGTTTAAGCACAACAATCTTCACAACAGTCAATGATTAGATGATCATAGGTGGAAAAAGTACAGTATGAGATAGACATATCGTTCGTGGTGTCTTTCACACGATATAAAAACACTTGGTTACAGCGAGAGCACCAGTGAGCATAGCGTGTGACGAAACGATATAAATCCAAGTGGCGAACAATTATATGCATTTGTTCGCTAGAAATGTCTTCAGGATCAGCTTCAGTGTATACACAATCACGACATAGGTTAACAGGAGAGTCGTCGACAGAATAAACGACGATGGTGGCACTTTGATAAGGACGATGAAAAAGCATTTGCATGACGCGTCTCCAGGTCCACTCTTCGTTGTACAGGAAATGGCGACCCCAGAGATTAACTTCTCCGGTATCAAAAAAGCTCCGTAAGAAACGGATTCTGACAAGATCTGAATCAGGCATGAAGCGAAGACGGTTATTAGGATGATAAGCGCTGTATAAGGAAAAACGAAGCAACTCTCGTTTGAGAGCGATAGGTATGTCCAAATCGGCAATAATTGAATAGCTTTCGATATTGCGAACAATAGTGAAAAAACAGCATAATTTTAAAGAATAAGCCATAGAGTAACGGAGTTAATCCACGAGACGTCTTATGCGAGCTGCAGACAGGCACTGAATGATGATTTTTACTTTGCATTTAAACTATTTATCCATCAGACTGTGTGAACATCTACAGGAAAACTATGCAACTGCGTAATAAGAAACACTTCCAAACTTCATTTCCAAACACTTGTTTAATCTTGCGAATTGTTTCCACTTGCGAATCACCAAGATTAAAACAAAATTTTATGCAATAACGCTGTGCGACTTTTTCTGACATTTTAAAAAAAATAAAATCCAACGACACTCACTTGCACCTGTTCAATCATGAATGGCCTGACACCGACTGACTTGTATTGGAGCTGTAGAAAAAAATGAGCATGCGCACTAGGCATGCTCACAACCACACATCGAGCCCCGCCCCCATAGCTGCGTTTGTTTGACCAATAAAAATTAAGGTCGGATACTTTTTGATCATACCTCGTATGACACTGCTGAGGAAAACACTTTCTTTAAGCAGATGTCCAACTAAGAGAGACACCTAATAGCGTATTTAGCTATCATCATATTTTAGCATTAAAAAGTATTAAAATCATTTTGAACTTTTTAGAAATTAAATAAAAATTTATGGTTCAAGAAGTGTTGGGAAAAAAAACTTCATTCCTTGATGTGTCTCCACCATGTCGTGGTGAGGAAGACACTTTCTTTAAGCAGGTGTCCAACTAAGAGAGACACCTAATAGCGTATTTAGCTATCATCATATTTTAACATTAAAAAGTATTAAAATCATTTTGAACTTTTTAAAAATTATTAAATAAAATTTATATATGAATGAATTATATAATTCTATAATATCCAATATTGATAAACCTCTTAATTCTTTTCTAGAAATTATAAAGTAATTTATAAAACCATCCAAATTAATATTTTTTGTATTTTTGTAAATATCAAGTAAATTAACTAAAATTAATAATTTAAGATCATTGCTTAATTTTTTCAAATATCTATTCAAGAAATAATTATAGAAATTTTGGAAATTAAGGTCCCTGGTATCATTATAAATTATATTCAAATATATTGCACTATCTTCTATATCAAAATCAAATATTTCATCACAAATTAAAGTTATCGATTCCATTGTGATATATTTTGTATTTAAGTGATAAATATTCATAATTTATTTATCTCTATAATATGGATACAATTATCAAACATATCTTTCTATTTTTAAAGATTATATATATATAAATATTTTAATAGCAATATATAATATCAAATAAAGACACACCTTTTAATTCATGACGATTCCGCGTGAAATACTCTTTGAATTCATTAAAATTTTTGGTTTCTCTGTATATCTCTTAATATTTTATCTAAAAAGTATTTTTTAAATGAACTTTCTTTTTTATCTTCAAAGAATTCCATATAATACTCGAAGAAGCCTTCAAAATTTAAATCTTTAGTTGCAAAATACATAGAATTTAAAACTTCATTCTCTTCTTCTTCATTATCACTTTCACTCAATTCAAATTCAGGAATAGCATTATCCATTTTAACTTCAGCACTGTATTCTTCAGTACTGTATTGTTCGGTAATCATTTCTTCGTCTGATTCTTTTTCCATTTTTATTAATTTATAGATTATTTAATTTTAGTAAAGTATTAGTTAAAGTTTTAGTTAGTATTTTGAGTAAAAAGGTGGAAAAAGGGGGGTAACCCTATAGGAGAGATCAAACTTAAAAATTTTACAGAAATTATTTTTAAGCCACGCCCACTTAAAAATATTTTTTTTTAAGTTCATAGTTTGAAATTTCAGAAAAGTTTGGAATCAGTTTTCTGGGTCTGAAACTCGTCTAAAAGTCAGATTTCGAGGTTTGATGAAAAACACTTCGTCAACAGTGTTTTTAAAAAAAATAAATGAGTTTTTTAAAAAAAAACTGTTGATGTTACAATAAGTTGATTTTGACGTAAAAACACTTAATTATAAAGACGTATTGATTTTAATATGTTGATTTCGATCAGTTGATTATAAGATCAAAAACTTGATGATTTCTATTGTTGATGTTGATATAAAAACTTGATGATATAAAAAAACCTAGTGATTTTGAAATAACAGTTTATTTTTTTAGTTTCAAAATAAGTTTGAAATTAGTTTTTCTGGGTATTGCTGATTTGGATTTCAAAGCTGCTGATTTGGATTTCAAAGCTGCTGATTTGGATTTCAAAGCTGCTGATTTGGATTTCAAAGCTGCTGATTTGGATTTCAAAGCTGCTGATTAGGATTTCAAAGCTGCTGATTTGGATTTCAAAGATGCTGATTTTGATTTCAAAGCTGTTGATTCTAAACATAAATGCGGCCGGTGCGTCGTCAATTTTGAGCGTTGTCGATTCTAAACGTAAATGCATTCGAATAAAATTTTTAATTTAAATAGATTATTAAGTATTTCAAATTCAATACATATCAATGTTTTTTTAAAATGTATTTTAATGAAGTGAAATAAAACGTTAATTGAAGTGAAATGAAACGTTAATTGAAGTGAAATGAAACGTTAAAGTTTCTGAAACGTCTGATAAAATTTCTGAAAAGGATCGTTTTTCTTAAAATCATTCGAAACTAGTAAAATCGTTTGGAAATTTTTAAAAGGTTGCTTTTTTAAAAATGCAAATCATTCGTATTCTTTTTTGACTGACTGTAAATGAATGTATAACTCTGTATAAAATGACAATACTCTTCTACTTTCAAACAGTGTTGAACCATTTCAAAGCGCAAATTCATCTCTAGATTCAAATTTTCAATGTATAATTTTAAAAATCTAGAGTCATCTTAGATTTTTAAATACAAAATGCTTGTCACAATAAAATAAAATTAAAAAAAATAAATAAAAGTCATTTTTAATGGACTTGAAATTCCAAATTCTACTCATTTGAATTCACTTAATATTCTATTATGCAGAATAAAATTAATTTAAAAATAATCATAAATATTTCATTATTTAAAAATATTCAAAGTGTAGAAATGAATGTAAATAAATTCAAATAGTAAGGCTAACATTCATTAATTAAAAAAAAAAAAAATAAAGATATTTACAAAATTTCCATCTCCTGATGTTCTTTACAGGAACATCGTAGAGAGAGAGAGAGAGAGAGAGTCTTTGCAGTGGGACAGACATTTGCAACACTGGATGGCAAGGCAGAATATTTATGTTGGCACAGTCCCGATGTCATCGCATTTCCCCAGTAAAGCTTATTTTCTATCATTCGCCTCGTGACACTCCTCTTTTCGCCAGGCACCCAAGTCCCATAGAGCTCTTCGATGAATTTTGGATTGCATCCTCAATTCATGTCGATCTGTTGGTGAGATGGGGTATAAGAAACACCGTGGGCAGAGATCGAGTGTCCCTTTCCAATACCATCTCACCAAGCATTTAATGTGAAACGTACACTCACAATCCAGTTGGTAGAACTCATCTCCTTTTGCTTTCAATTGATAACACACTCTGCATAGGGGTACGGGAGCCCTTATAGGTAGGTCCTCATCATATCTCATTTTATTCAAATAATATGGTGACTCAGTTCTGTTCGGTAGCTGTTGGTATCCTCTCAGGAGTTCGTAATAGAAGCACTCTTCCTCATATATTTTTCTATCGAATTCCATTTTTTTTGTTGAAAAAGAACTGAAAGAAATAAATTTTTAAAAAAAAATACAAATGGAATGAAACAAAACTAAATAAATAAGCTATCTGCATTTAAAAAAATAATAATTCAAAATTAAACTTTTAAAATTGGATTTTTTAAAAAAAGATAAAAAAAAATAACTTTTTCCTGCTAGATACAATATAAAAAATTTGTACTTTTTTTCAGCAAATATTTTTATGAGAATTTTAAAATCCTGTTCTGCAATAATATCTTATTCAACTTATATCATAATAGGCTTTTTTTGGTTTCAAAATTTGATCTTAAATATTACTAAACAAATATAAAAGCAGAGTATAAGATAAACAAAACAAAGTTGTGTTCAAATAAAAATAGTCAAAAACATTTGTTAACCACAAACAAAAGCTACTGTACTTTTGCTTTATTATTAAGCTGTAATTATTCATTAATTAAACCAACACAAATCCAACCCACATTTCTTTAGATTTATATAGGTTTAAAAAATTATAAATTTCTTTTTATTTTTAAGAGCACTTTTTTCAGCAAATTATTTTATGAGAAATTCAACCTTTTTTTTTATTTCATTCATTTAATGTTATTATGTTAATGTAAATGATGTTAAATCATTTAAAGCTATATTTTTTATTTTTTGCAGAACCAGATTGATAATTTAGTTTCATCATTTCGAAACTATCAAGAAAATCAAAATTTTAAAATGTAAATCGAGCAGTTTAAAACATCAACATGAAAGATTGTTGCTCTCCATCTACAGCTTTACATATTTGTACATACCTATATATTAATATATAAAAAATAGTAGAATTATTGACAATAATAACTCTTAAAACCAGAATTATTTAAAAATATATAATACAATAAAAAGGATACAAAATATAAAGTTTTCTTTGGACCATCCATTTCCTTTTGGTATCATTCCTTATGCATAGATCAATAGCCGGTTCTGTGATAAAGAATCATTGATGTTACAAATGGATTGATAAATATAGAAAGAATTATCCTTTAACATGTCAATCGTTTTTAGAAAAATAAAGCTATTGAATATTTAATTTTACTGTTTTCCATTCATAATTTAAATCTGTTGATTAAAAATTTATATTTTTACAATCCACCTTAAGGAAATTTGAAAAAAATTAAATAATGCATTAAAAAATACATTATTTTATGAATCAATTTTTGCACATAAAATTATATTACTTTAAAGAATAAATATAAATGTAAAATAATATATTCTTTTAATAAAAATAATAATGTAATCTTATCCTGCTGAAAAAATAAACCATATAAAGCAAATAAATATAAACAAATTAAAATATATACAAATTATTAACTATGATCTAATAAATGAAAATAAAATCCTACAAATTAAAAAAATAAAAGCTCCCATTTCAACATTTTCCCATTAGACTAAAAAGGCAGATTTTTGAAGTTTTCAAAGACTTTACGTAATCATGATGAAATTTGCTTTTGACAACTAATCTCACTTACTATGTAATCTATTAAATATCATTTGTCTAATAAATCTTATTAGCAACATTTATATAAAATAAACAGATGCAGTTAGCATTTTATTAAACGTTAAATTTGATTAAAACAACAAAAAATATCTAATTAATATAGAAGAAAATTTTAAAAGTATTTAAATAAAATAAAGTGAACTTACTTCTCAAAAGGTTTTTTGCTTCTTTATATATCAGTTTGTAAATGATGTGTGACAAACTAACTTCCTCTTTCCCACACCAACGCAAATCCGAACACCTTTTTTTGATCTGTGCTTGTTTTTATAGAATGATAGACATTTTTTTCTTTTCCCCCGAATAGAATCCCGCCTCTTCGCCCCTTCTCATGGAAGCGCTGGGAAAAGAGCGTGGGTTTCTGGGCATGGTCTCATTATTGAATCTCAACGTTCAATTAGTTTGCTAGAAAAGCGTTTTTTTTTTGGTTTTCATTTGTGTGTAATGGAAATTCTAATTACATATTTTCATTCAAAAAATCTTTCAAAATATGATTTTACTCCTCTATTTCAATTAACCCGTACTTTGATATCTAGGTCGTGTTAAAAGTTAAAAATATAAGAAAATGTTTCACAATATCTACTAAGATGACAAATTGTATGTCAAGCAAGGATGATAAAAAGATTAATAGTTAAAAAGATAATTTATTGCGATAATGAACATTTAGCTGTATGCTATTATGTGTTCAGCAATCTAAAAGATTTTTCGTGGTTTTCCTTCACATTTAACGTAACATTTGATTGTTTAAATTTCAAATTAATTTTAAATAATATATAGGATACCTCATAAAGTTTCATAAACATGATTTTTCTTTGATATTTAAATTGCAAGTTACTTTGATTTCTGGGTCGTGTTGATAGTTAAAAATATAAGAATAGTAATTCACAATATCCATTAAGATGACAAATTGTCTGTCAACTATGATAAAAAATAATGGTTAAGAAGATAATTCATAGCTTAACTGTAATGTTATTGTTCAGTTATCTAAAAGACTTTTTCGTGGTTTTCCCTTGCATTTAACGCAACATTTGTGCTGTCAAAATTTTAAATAATATATAGGTTATTACAAAAGCTTTTATAAACATGATGTTACTTTGATATTTAAATTGCAAGTTACTTTGATTTCTGGGTCGTGTTGAAAATATACTTGTTATATTCACCGAAATAATTGGCTGTCGGTCAAAGACGTTAAAAAATAATTTATTATATAAAAAATTTTCGTGGTTTTCCCTTGCATTTAACGCAACATTTGTGTTGTCAAAATTTTAAATAATATATAGGTTATTACAAAAGCTTTTATAAACATGATTTTATTTTGATATTTAAATTGCAAGTTACTTTGATTTCTGGGTCGTGTTGAAAATATACACCGAAATAATTGGCTGTCGGTCAAAGACGTTAAAAAATAATTTATTATATAAAAAATTTTCATTACGATTATTGAGCATTTCCTGGAATTCTTTAAACGTTAAGCAATGTAAATAATATTTTCGTAGTTTCCCTTTACGTGAAACACAATATATGATTTTTCTTTAAAAAATTCATAAGGGTAACAATGTTTAAATATTTACATAAATTATGAGATATTTTATCATTATTCCTTGAAAACAAAACAAATGAAGAGTATTTGATTGTGGGCAATTCATTGTGTGAGTAACATTTACATATGTTTAAATCAAACTACTTTTCTTTTTTTTAGGATTTTTACAGTACTTAAAAATGTTTCATCTAAATACATTTTGAAAAATTGCAAAATTATTCAATTTAATCTGTTACTTTATGGAAAATTTAACTCTAATGTGGGAATGAAGTTCCATGAGGGAATGACGTCACGTAAAGCAGGAATTTCTTTCTCCTGGAACACCCATTCTTGGAAGAAACGTGAGTTTTTGAGGACTAATTACAATATTTCATTGATAAATGTTTATTTTTTTCCTATTTTATACGAGAAGATAAAATTTTTTTAAAAGATAAACGTGTTTGAGCCATTTTTAAGACGATAATTAAAAGAGAAATGTTTTATTTTATTAGTGTTTGTGATTGAAAAGATCGAATTATTATATTTAGTTTGCTAATTGTTACAATTTTATATTTCCTGGACTATATTACTTGACCAATACCCTCAGCTGAACCATAGTAGAGGGATTTAATTTGGGGGCGGGACCCGTAAAAGTGACGTTATCCCCTGCCAGTAGTAGGTAGAAAAAAAGGGCTTCAACGCCACGGATTTTGCGGATTCAGGAGGATTCCAAATTAAGTATTTAAAATTATTTCATTAAATAATTTAACTATCTATTCGTTCCTGTTTTAGCCAAGTGAAGGAAAACATTCCTTTTTTTGAATTTTAATGTGTATGTTTGTGAGTTTGCTCCCTGCATGGCATAAAAAAGAAAAAGATGAATTAATATATTTTTATTATAATATAAATAATTTGATTATAAAAATAATAATAAAATAACACTTCTATTTCTTTTCCCTGTGAAAAATTTTCTTCTCCCTGTAAAAAATTTTAAAATTTTAATATATATATATATATCAATAATAATTACTTATATTTCTAACTATATATCAACTTATATACTATATATTACTTCAATTTTTTATCTTTTTCTTTTTGGGTCAGTGCCCTCTTGATTATCAAATTAAAATATCCCAGAGTTGAGAGTAAGTGATCTCTGTTGGAATCATCTGGAAAAAAATTGGTCAATAAATTATCCTGATTTACATAATATAAAAAAATTTTACAAATTATATTTTTTAATTTAAAACATTATTATACTTTTTTGACGAATTGTGTATCCTGATCATTTAATCTATATTATAATTAAATTTAAAATTTTTTTGCATGATTGCAATGATTGATTGGCATGAAACTGAAAACTTAAAATTTATGATTGATTATAAAGATATTTACAGTGAAGCATTGTCATTCCTATTCATTTTAATGTAAAAATATATCGTTTATACGACGCACAGAATCGGTTATACGTCGGTTTTTAGATTTTGTTCACGTTTATTTAATTTGATATTTTTTTCTGGTGAATTTTAAGAAAGGGCACCAACATGAGAATGATACAGAAAAGGGTGCCAATAGAAACGCTTGGATGACGACCGTAATTTTTACTAGATGACTGAAAAAACTAGACTATGTCATGAAGAGGCAAAAACAAAAAATTTTGCTATTCATCGACCAATGTCCAGCCCACCCATCGGATACTAATTATTTTGGAAAACGTAAAAGTTCTTTTTTCATGTAAATTGCACAAGTGCGCTTCAGCCATTAGATTTGGCAGTGATTAGAAATTTAAAATTGTAGCATAGAAAGCAGTAAGTTCAACGACATTTTTCGGTGGTTCCTTCGGCGTCGTATTAACAATGCTCTACTGTATATTAAAATTGATGTAAATTAAAATTGATGAAAATTGATGATAACTTACGAAATGCTCTCAACAAGAGAGCTTCCTGTGAGGGTAGGCAAGGGCAAAAGGCCCCCCCCCCCCATGGTCGTCGCTTGCGTGCCTTGGCAAGTGCTAGTAGATGGAATAGGCTGTATTGTTGCTGCAGGGGGGGGGGGGAGATGTTCCAGTGCTCAAAGATGGTGCTGGTTGTGAAGTTGCTGGAGGGGGGGGGGAGATTTTTCTGTCTCCTTTGAACTTTCATCATCAGATGACGTGGGTATATTTTGGGGTTCACTTGATGGACCAGGAAGATTCGGATCTGACTGAATGTCTCTCTGTTTTTTTTTCCTTATAGAGGATTTCTTTTTTGGTGAGCCCGAAACTCTTGCTAATTGTTTCTCTATCCCTGAAATATATGAAAGATAAAAGTTATTTTTTCCTATAAATTTAATTTATATATTTTTTTAAATTCGCTGAAACTCAGGGTCAGATTAAGAACCTCAGAAACCCTAAACACTTGTATTTTTTTGGGTGCTGCTTAAATGTAATTAAGAAGATTACATAAATAAATAAAACCGAAAATATTATTTTATTTTTGTGAATAGTATTAATTATATAAGAATTTGTATATCATGCTATTTTATGCTGAACATCCAGATTTAATTTGCATCAGTTGCCATTTATTACAAGGGGTTTCAAAATTTCTCCAATACATATTATAAATAAAAATATAAAAAAGTATTATATATGTTATAACTATTTAAACTATGAGTGCGAATATTATACTATTTATAAATCTGATTATTATAAACACCGCGAAATTTCATAACAATAAATTAAAAAATAAAATACATAAGTTTAGCTTCTCTTTGTTACTTCAGACAGTCAAATTGAGCTTAATGTTTTCAGACCTGATTCTTTAGTTGATTCATTAGATTTTGAAACTAGTCTTTTTTTTATTGCTTTAACATTAATCTGTAATTCCTAATTAATACACTTTTTATAAAACTTTTTTTCACAATATTCTAAAAATATATATTAAGTGTAGTAATTATGCAATATCTTAAGTATATAATAACGAGAAATTTTTCGAATTCATATGAAAAGTATACAATGTAATTTTTATTCATAATAATTTTCGCTAGAGCAATATTTGTAATCAACGTGTTATTTTAATTTCTCTTCCCTGACCGTCCTTTGCCATTCAGGGAGAAGAGTTTTTTGAGTAGAAATGTCTGCACTGCAAACTTTAATTTGTGTAGATATAGATTTAATTAAAATATAAGAAAAACTAATCCACATTAGCATTACAGGGAGAGGAAAAACACGAAAACATCCCAGGGTTAGCCTGCATACCATTATATATCTTTTAGATAACAATAATTTTCTGTAATTTTGTATTTGATAAACATTTGTGTTAAGTAAACTTGCTTCAATCTGTTGTTATGTTGTAAGTTTTAATGGAAATCTATTAAATACCTTTCTTTCAAAAAATTTCGGTATTGTACTTTTTTATAAAGTAATTTTGATTATTTTGATAAATCTTTCTATTAATTAGAGTGAGCAGCTTCACAAATCTATATATTAAAATGTGAAATAATATAGAATTGTTTTATTTTGTTGTTTTTTAATCCATCGAAATGATTGATTTGAAAAATAAATTTAAACTGTTAATTCAGCTTATTAGTAGAAAAGTTATAATTTATCTTTACTAAATTATCAATTTATTATAATTTTACTTCTACTTTCAGAAAATTATAAAACTTATCAAAGATAGTTTCTTAAGAACTTCTTAGAAATAAAGTTACTTCTTAGAAATAAGGTTTTTAAGGAATTTATGACATTTACAAATAAATGCTTTTATTACCCATTTTTATCATTATTATGGTTATAATAATTTTAAGTGGAAAAGCTTAAAATTAAAAATGGAGTTTCTTTATTATATAAAGTAATTTATATAAAGTAATCACAAGATATTACTTGATAAAAATTATTTAATACAATATAAATATCATTTATTAATAAGTTGATTTTTCTTTATTCCTTCAATTACTTTTCTATTACTTTTTATAGTTAATCCTTCAAAAAAAATAAATGGTTTTTTGTTCGTTACGATTAAACTTTTAAAAATCATAGCAAAATACTTACCAATTTGACGATTTGCCATCTTTGGTTTTAATTAGGATTAGTGTTGGTTGCATTAGTATTTATAGTAAAATTTTTTGAAACCTTGTGTTAGTTTAACACATTCACGTTCCAATCTGGACCTTGAACCACTTAACTTGACATTTAACTTTAACTACAAGTAAATTAATACCACAAGTAAACTTGACATTTATCCTTAATTACAAATAAATTAATACCACAAGTAAACTTGACATTTAACCTTAACTACAAATAAATTAATACCACATGTAAATTAATATTACATGTGAATTTATAATGATTTCTAAACTGTAAATAAAACTTAATTTTGTGTTATTGTTTTTGTTAGAGAAACATTAACTGAGATGAAAAAACTTAAAACCTTATTTTAAAATTCATTTTTTTAATAATTCCTAATAATTTCTTCAATTCTGACTAAGAAAATATTTTTTAGTAGAATTATGGAACTTTAATATGTTTTAGAATTTTTATAAATTTTTATAGAAGTCTTACAAACATGAAAATTTTATTTTTGATTTGTTATTAATAGTAATATTTAGAATATTATTTGAGACGAAAAAGTAATATTGGTGTGTAGACAAAAATATATTTATTCTTTTTTAGATGAGATAAATTTATTTTTTCACGGTGAGGAAGAATTTGTTTATACTATTTCACAGTGAGGAGAGGAATAATTTGTTTATACTATTTCACAATGATAAAGAATTTGTTTATAATAAATACTCAAAATATTTACGCATTTTGAGTTACAATTTCTAGAGAGATTTAAATATTCATTTGGGTAAACTCAAGTTGTGTTGTAATTATAATGTTAATAAATATTTAGAAAAACTAAAATTTTAACTAACTAAAATTTTAACCGAGTTGGTTACTAGAAAGAGCCTCATAAGAAATAATGTTAAATGTAGTTAATTAATCTATACAAATTCCGCACCAGGTTTGCTCCGACCACATTGCTATAAAATCGGCAAAGTTTTTCACAAAAGCTAGATTCAAGAACCTCTTTGTTTTGTGTTGGGTTCAGAATCACTAGATTACAGTAAAAGGTGTAAATCCAAAATAAGGTTTACCGTTCAACAATGGTTATAAAATAAAAAGTGTTTAGCAATAATTGTTTTTTCTTTATTCACCTCATACGAAGAACGGGTATTCAGCATAATTTAATTGGTAAAATTTTCATAATTTTTGAATGATAAATACTTTTTAAGATATCAAATTTGGTTATAATGTATGTATTAAAAGATTAGGAAATGCACGTCGTCGTAATCCGAATAAGTCCAACCAAAACAGTAGTAAGAAAAAAAAAACATATTATATATATATATATATATATATATATATATATTAAACTCTCGCTACTACAATATCCAGTATAACAATAACGATAATGTTTCTTGGTCCCGATGAACCTCCATATGAATTAAGAATTAATGTCATGCTCCTCACAATATTACGATATTCTCTGAAGCAACAAACCCCTGTAAAACGATTATTTTTAAAATTTCCGCCTTATTTTCACCATTTATTATTGGTTTTCAAATAATGCAAAAAATCTTATTTTATAATCTTTGGTTGTTTTTTTCCATCTTTTCTGTCAAGAGGCGACGCACTGCTGACCACCCCAAAAGCTTCCATTCTTAGAATTGCCTCTCTTATCTCATAAGCAGTCGCTGATCTAATATTTCTATTTGATTGTATTTAATTTATGTTAAAAGCTGATCATGAGTCACAAATGACCACAAGCATCACATTTACACCTGAAAAAAGAATTCATTTCATAGAGAGTGGGAGGAGCACCATTCACAAACAAACATGTCAAACCGTAACTATCGAAAAAAAGGTATATAATCCAATTTTACATGTTTTATGTTAGTGATATTCCAAAAGTTTATATAAAGTAGAATAAACTTGTATTATTATTATAGATAAATATTTTTATTTTCAGTAATTATAAATTAATCGAATTTATCACAAACTGCCATTCAGTGAGGTAACAGTAACGATGTCAAGACCGTAACCAGACGTAGATCTAAAAAGTAAATGTTAAAATCAATCAAAATTTTGTGCACACGTTTGTCATTGCCTGATTTATTTTCTGTGTTATGTGAATCGAATTGCGTTGCATCTGAGTAAAGTTTTCGATCTATTCCCTAGGTTGTCCAGACCGTAACCCTGTCAAACCGTAACCTCAGGATTAATTGAATTTAGCATATCAGAAATTAAAGCAAAAATTTTATTTTTCAATTTTCGTCAAAAAATATTAGGAATTTCTGTTTAAAGTCATGTTTTACGAAGTGAACATAAATATGAAATTATTTCAAATTATATCAAAAACATTAACTAGTTCTATAAATTTCTAAAATTCTTGTCATAAACGAGGTAAAAAAAGGATCACAAATTAACAATTTAGGAGAGAGAAAAAAGAAAATCCACGACCAATTATCAATTGAGGAGGTGAGACTAGAAATGTATGTTTAGGTATCGAAAAAATATAAAAATTGAAAGACTTCTTTTGACTCTTAGAAAAACCTTATTAGACACTTTGAGAAACTTTATTTGACGCTTTGAAAGACCCTTATTTGACACTTTAAATTAAATTCGGCAATCAAACTGGTTTTAAAGTATAATAAAACTTCAATTATGTTTAGATTGTGTTAATACAGAAATTCATTCAACAGCCAGACTTTAATGATATAAAACTTTAATAGTTATTATACTATTAAAAATGTATGTAATTAGCTTGATTTTGTTACATGATTTAATAAAACGTTTGTTTATTTAAACTCAGTCACAGTTTTAAAAAAATATTAGTGAAAAGTTTTATATTTTTTACATGAAAATGGCTAAAAAAACGTAATGATATTTTCAAATGTGATAAAAAGAAATAGTATAAAATAAATTTGAATTGAAACTTTTATGCTAAATGTGTTACCCTTGGCAACAGACTTTTTTTTATTTTCTTAGTTCGCATACCCTTCAACGGATTTATCATACAATGTCTGGCGCATCTGGAGTCCGTCAACAAGTCGGTTCTCTTTTTCTGAGACACTGATAAAAAAATTGGAGCTGGCTCCATGCATCCCGGATTCTGAAATTTAAACCTTATGTGAATTTTTTTGCTTGTTTATTCAAGGATGATGTCAGACTTGCTTCAGAGAAGAGGTCATGTCTCTTCAAAATAGTCAAATTAAAGTGAATTTTATGCTTAACATTTTTTTTATTGTATTATTTGTTTTATCACATTATTTTTTTCAAGAGTGTTTCTAAGAATTTAAAATCACTAATATTAATAATTGATTATTAATTTTTCTGTTATGTTTAAAATGTAAAATTTTAACAATATAGTTAAAATTTGTAATTTTTTAATTTACAAATTTTAAACTTGCATCCGATAAGCAAATACAAAAAATATTTATAAGCAAATATTTACTAAATTACATTACAGAAAAAAATTACCACATATAGTTGCTGTTTGTCTGCCTATGTTTTTGTGGTCTATTGTGGCCCAGCCTTGATATTGTGGTCTATACCCATTAAATTTAGACTCTGGTAATTTTTTAGTTTCAGTTTGGGGTAAGACCGTAGGTACATCATGAATTATTTTCGAAACAATAGTGAGCCATTCAATCGGGGTTTTAGGTTCTTTTAAAACCAAAAGTGTTTTGATTTGGTGGGGCAAACCAATAGATAGACCCTCAATTATATGTTCATTACTTAAATTTATTTTTCGACCTAACTCTACCTTTTCGGTAAAATACGAATTTAGGTCTTTAGCTTGGCCAGAAAATTTTAAATTTTGAAAATCATTAAAGCCAAAGGGAGGTGAAAAATAATGCTCTCTAAAAATTTCAACTATTTCTTGATATGAATTACAATTAAGACAGTTATTAATATATAATTTCAAAGCTGAACCTTTAATGAATTTTTGAAAATTTCTAACTTTCCATTCGTCATTACATTTAGTATCTAGAGTTTGTTTTTCGAAATGTTTGAGCCAGGATGTGAATTGAACTCTACCTTTTCGGTAAAATACGAATTTAGGTCTTTAGCTTGGCCAGAAAATTTTAAATTTTGAAAATCATTAAAGCCAAAGGGGGGTGAAAAATAATGCTCTCTAAAAATTTCAACTATTTCTTGATATGAATTACAATTAAGACAGTTATTAATATATAATTTCAAAGCTGAACCTTTAATGAATTTTTGAAAATTTCTAACTTTCCATTCGTCATTACATTTAGTATCTAGAGTTTGTTTTTCGAAATGTTTGAGCCAGGATGTGAATTGAACACCAATGTCCGGCTCAAAGACTAGTATGTCTGGTTTATCCTGTACACTTTGATCCATACTTAATTTTTGTAAATTATCACTCAATTCTTTTTCAGAATTATCTGTATTGCTTTTAGCGTTTTCATCCATGTTAAAATTGTAGTTTTTGCCACTCCGTAAGGGCATTCAAATAATAATCAAATTTCAATAATTAAATATAACATTTAGAAGGAAAAAACATTCAATCTACTGAAGCATTTGAATGCAATCAAAATACAAAGTGAATTTGTAATTTTATAAGAAGTATTTTATATTATGTTTATAAGAAGAGATCAACCAAATAAGTTTATATTGAAAAACAACTATTGTTATTAATTATTGTTACTTAAATTGAATTATTTTCATTAAATATTTAATATAAATATATATTAATATTATAATATATTAATATACATTAATAATGATAAAAGGTATGACATTTGTTGTTATTAAATAATAGAATTCACTAAAAGTATATAAATATGTAATAAATAAGATAATTTTGTGATAAAAATGATAAATAAGGTTTATCTATTGTCAATACATTGGTCATTCTCATTTACACCTGACCCCCCAGGGGCACGCTCTTGTGTGACGGGCATGGCGCACCCGGGGCCCCGAGCTGGACCTTAGCATTCTTCCATTTCTCTCTTGCGACGGTCCTGTTTTGAGTTTCCGACTTTTCATCAAATATTTATGTTGACCTAGTGAGCTAATATTATTTCATTATGTATAAAACACTGGATATCATTTACAGATTACGGATTGATTCTGTTTTATTTTTGTTGCTTCCATATATATATATTTATTAAATTTGTTGCACTTTATTTGTTATCTATGTTCCCCCTTGTGGTTGCCAAAATTACTGGTGTGGGTATTTCGTCTTGGCTCGGTGCTACATCGGACCTTGATGGGAAGAAACCACCCGCGTGTTTGCCGTGCGTGGAGACCTGTGTCCCTGGAAAGGGGGATCCTGGTAGTTGAGGGGCACCCTGGTACCCCAACACACTGCTTTGGCCCCTGCTTCAGGTAAACAGGAGGTACATATTGGCCTGTGTGTATCAATCGGCTAGTCACAAGCGTCATCTGTTGACTAAGGTCAAGCCCGGGATCACTTACTGGGCACCTCGTTAAGGGTGGAGGCTGCTTCAGGGGTGACTTTCGGGCGTATAACTGTCGGTTAGCACTGGTGTTTAGGTAACACATTCATATTTGTTACTTACATCCCCAAGTTGGACTCCGTGGTGGGTGGTGCCACTGATAGTCGAAGTTTGTCTAATTTTCTATGGCTGAAAATGAACAGGTGTTTAGTTCTGCTCACCGAAACAAAAGCGGAACATCAACCCCCTCACCTAGTTTTATCCTTGCAAAATGCCCAAATTATGACCTTTCCAAAGCGAAATTTCTTATACTAAGTTCTACTGAAAAGTTGTCTTCAATGTCACCATTCCTAGTCCAGAAATCTTTGGAAACACACATAGGAAACCCTAAAAATGTGCGTCAGATGCCCTCAGGCGACCTATTAGTAGAAACAAATTCTGAAAAACAGTCTGCTTCACTCTTAAAATTACACCAACTTGGAAACGTTAATATAACTGTAACACCACATAATACACTTAATATATCTAAAGGCGTTATTAGCGATAATTCTCTCCAATCATTACCAACATCTGAAATAATAGAAGGCCTTAGTAGCCAAGGCGTGATAGATGCACGTCATATAACAATAAAAAAAGGTACTGAAATTTTCACCACACAGCACTTAATCTTGACTTTTAATAACCCTGACTTACCTACTGATATAAAAGCCGGTTACAAAAATTGTAAAGTCCGACCGTACATACCTAATCCTCTCCGCTGCTTTAAGTGTCAAAAGTTTGGTCACGCTACTAACAACTGTAGGGGTAAGGAAACATGCTCTCGTTGTGGCCAAACAGGACACACATACCAATCCTGCTCTTCTCCAGAAAAATGTGTAAACTGCAATGAACCTCACTCTGCCAATTCTCGTCGTTGTTCAAAATGGAAGCAAGAGAAACAAATTCTTAATATTAAAGTAATGCAGAACCTTTCATATTATGAAGCAAAAACGAAATTCCTAAGCTCACAGCCTCGTCCTAACGTTTCCTATGCGACAATAGTATCAAGCCCAAAAGCTACTAAATCTATAGGCATTCAATGTGATGTAAAAGATACTGAAACTCAAACTCTTAAAACCATATCACCTAAGAAAGCTCCCAGTTCTTCTAATCTGAAATCTGCTCAGGCAAAGCAACAGAAACCAATCTCAATATCTCATCGATCTCAAGCACAAAGCTCAGTACAGTCTACTTCGACTCAATTAGCACAAACCCAAAACAATGCTGAAAATAGTCAATATTTGAAATTAACTCCACAATTAGTAAGCGTTTTGCATAAAAAGTTAACACATTCTCCATTAGTTAGTAAACCGAAATACGTATCAAAAAGCAAACAAAATCGATTTAATAAAAATCGTAAAAAACTTTCTAACACACAGGAACAATGTTCAGAATCAGATGCGATGAGCACTGACGAGAATTGTGCAGATGAGCATAATATTTCTGGAATGATAATTGAAAAGGGGATGGTAACGCCATCTAACCTTAGTCCTAAGAAAGCAAAATCTAAAATTAATAAATAATGATTAATAAAATTTTATCTTGGAATTGTCGTGGGTTTTATAGTAATTTGACAGATATTAAAACTATAATTGACAACCATACTCCTATATGCTTTGCTTTGCAAGAAACTTTTTTGAAAACATCTCATAAAGCAGCTATAAAGTTTTATTCTCACATTAGAAATGATTTTATTCATGGAAATAAAGCATGTGGAGGAGTTTCACTTCTCATATCCAACCAATATCCATTTTCTGTTATTCCATTAAGTACATCATTACAAGCTGTTGCTGCCCAAATAACAATTAAATCTCTAATTACTGTTTGCTGTTTATACTTACCTCCAAATAAACCAATTCCACAGACTGACATAGAAAATCTTGTAAATCAACTACCGACTCCGTATCTAATAATTGGTGATTTAAATGGCCACAATACACTTTGGGGAAGTAATATTTCTAATTCTCGTGGTCTTCAAATAGAAAAACTGATAGACGATTTTCAACTTTGCTTACTCAATACAAATGAAATAACCCATTTTCACTTTCCCTCAAGAACTTACCATTCTATAGACCTAGCCTTCTGTTCTCCTCAAATTTTCCCATTTTTAAAGCTTTCAGTGGAAGATGACCTTTACCAAAGTGATCATTTCCCTCTAATAATAAACATTTCTCTATCAGTTTCATACAATATACAGCGAATTCCAAAATTACGTATATCTGCTGCTAATTGGTCTGTATTTCAATCATCTATTGTATTAAATTCAGAACTCATAAATAGTAGTAATATTGATCATGCAACACAATACGTAACTAATGCAATTATCACAGCAGCTGAAAAATCTATGCCATATACTTTTCCAAAATTACCTAAGCAACCCCTGGTGGAATCATGAATGCCTGCAAACTCGAAAAGCTCAAAAAAAGGCTTGGAGGAATTTTCGCAAATTCCCTACAGTTGAAAACTTAATTAAATTCAAACAAGCTCGCTCTCTAGCCCGTAGAACCCGTCGTCAAAGCCAAAGAAAATCCTGGATAACTTATGTCAGTGAAATCAATGTTAATACTCCTTCAAAAGAAATATGGAAAAAGATCAAAGCAATATCTGGACATTACTCTAATTTATCTATCCCACATTTAGAAATAAATAGCAACAAAATAACAGATTTAAGAGAAATAACAAATACTCTAGCCAAAAGTTTTTCGAATGCTTCAAGTCGAAATAACTACTCTCAAGCTTTTAAAAACTACAGGTCCCAAGCAGAAAAATATTCTCTGAAACCATCCCTATTACCAATTGACGATTATAATTCGGAATTGACAATGACCGAATTAAAAATAGCCATTAATCGATGTAAGAATACTTCTCCCGGACCTGATAAAATTCACAACAGCATGTTTAAACATTTAACAGAAGCCCACCTCGAGACTATATTGCAGCTATTCAACTACATCTGGACAAAAAAAGTGTTTCCTACAGCATGGCGAAGATCATATGTCATACCTATTCCCAAACCCGGCAAGGACACAAAAAACCCAACCAATTACCGACCTATTGCTCTAACCAGTTGTCTGTGCAAACTACTTGAACGAATCATAAATAATAGATTAGTACATGTACTCGAATCTCGTAACATTTTATCTCGCGGACAAAGTGGTTTTAGAAAATGTCATTCAACAATAGATAATATACTCATACTTGAAACAGAAATACGAGAAGCCTTTTTAAAGCGCCAACATTTAGTAGCTGTCTTTTTCGACATGGAAAAGGCTTACGATCGCACTTGGAAGCACGGTATTTTGAAAGATCTCATCATGTACAATATAACCGGTAATATGTTTTATTTTATTCAAAATTTTCTAACAGACCGAACTTTTCAAGTTTTACTAGACCCAGTCACTTCTGATATTTTCGAGCAGGAAGAAGGAGTTCCACAGGGCAGCGTCATAAGCGTGACACTGTTCCTTATTAAAATTAATGAAATATTATCTTGCTTACCACCAACAGTTGACGGCAGACTATTTGTGGATGATTTTCGCATCACGTGTAGAGCTTCGCATATGTGCACTATAGAGCGCCAACTTCAACATGCTATAATTAAGGTTTTAAAATGGGCAGATTTAAATGGTTTTACTTTTTCACCGACTAAAACGTCTTGCGTTCACTTTTGTAGAAAAAGAGGTATCCATCCTGATCCTGAAATATTTTTGAACAATTCGCTTATTCCAGTCACAAATGAAGTCAAATTTTTAGGACTGATTTTAGACTCAAAACTGACATTTAAACCTCATATCCAGTACTTAAGAAAGACATGTGTGACAAAGTTAAACCTGCTAAAAGTTCTATCAAATTGTTCATGGGGAGCAGACACAAATTCAATGATCAAAATATACAGAAGTATCATCCGCTCGTAACTAGATTATGGTTCTGCGATTTACTCATCTGCCAGAAAATCCGATTTACGTTACTTAGACACAGTTCATAATAGCTGCATGCGTATAGCAACTGGTGCTTTTCGCACTTCACCCATTAAAAGTTTGCAAGTAATAACTCAAGAACCATCTCTCATCTCCCGACGAACTAAGCTTTCATTAAATTACTACTTTCATCTAAAGAGTCATCCTAATCATCCCATGTTTGATAAGGTTTTCACACCCGATTATGAAATCCTTTTTAACAATAAACCATCCTGTATTCCGACTTTTGGACTCAGGATGAAAAAGCTTTTATCTATTTTAAATGTAGAGGATTATGAAATTTTACCAGCATCTAAACAAACAACACCTTGGAATGTAATGTATTTTAACACTATTGATATTTTTAAAAATCGGACAAAACAAGAAACATCTACTTTAATGTACCGACAAATGTTTAATTCACATCGTGAACAGTATCAGGATTTTAACCCTATTTTCACTGATGGCTCGAAAAATGACGGTCAAACAGCATCTGCAGTGGTCACGCCGAGCGAAATCATCACTGAAAAACTGCATCCATCTTGTTCAGTTTTTACATGCGAAGCTCACGCCATCTTATTAGCTCTACAATTTATCCTTACCCAAACACACAAAAAATGGTACATTTATACCGATTCTAAAAGTTGTCTGGCAGCATTAAACAATATTTCCCACAGGTCTCATTCAATCATAATTAATGTTGTTTATACTTATGAAAATTTACAAAGCCTGGGTTATTCTGTGATGTTATCGTGGATTCCTGGGCACTGTGGCATTCTGGGTAATGAAAAGGCTGACGAATTTGCTAAATTGACCCAAAACCTTTCAGTTCGACCATTATCATATTCAGATATTAGAAATGCGATTAATTTTACACTACAGTTCGAATGGCAAAAAAGTTGGAATGAGGAGACAAATAACAAATTACACAATCTTGTACCAAATATAGAACCAGTAATGAAACAAAGTTTGCCGAGAAAATACGAAGTTATATTGAATCGTTTGCGCATTGGTCATACACGTATTACACATAGACATCTCTTACTAAGTGAACCAGCACCAGATTGCTCTAGCTGCAATGAGCCATTAACTGTTAAACACGCTCTGATCCAGTGCAATAAATTTAAGTTTCTAAGACAACGCTATTTTGGCTACAATAATCCTACTTTACATTTACTTATTGGCGATAAACCACACTATAATCTTCTGTTGTACCTTAAGGACATTGGATTTTATAACTCAATTTAATTTTACCTTTTATTTAAACCAAGTACTCGTTCTTTAGACCAAGTTCATGGTGCGGTATAGCCATTTCTGGCTCTTGCGCCCAAAACACTAAATAACTAACTAACTAACAAATTTTTACACCATTTTAAAGTATGTGATTTTAAATCGCAAAATTTGAACGAAATAGATTGAATAGTTTCTGAGTTAGCAAATTTCAAAACGCTGTATATTTGAACTTTGATTTCTCTAGAATTATTCCACCAATTTAGTTTAAGTTTTTGTATTTTGTTGTTTAAAATTACATACTTAACAATACCTTACAATTCAATTTCCCTTCAGTAGATAAAATATATTATAATAATTATTATTTTACATAAAATTATATTCAGATAAAGGAATTTTAAAATTGTGTGTAAAAACTTTTTGATTTGCTTAGCAATTTCCAGGGATATGGCGAAATACGAAAAAAGTAAAATTAACATGGATAGGTCCAAACTTTTAATGGCTCTCCTGTATAAATTATTGGGACCATATTTTCCAGATTTCGGCCCCCCCTCTCCCTTATTTCAAGGGTGAGAATACCAAAACTGCTGAAAAAATTTTTTTTTAAAAATATGTTTTTCTTTTTTGACTCTGATTTCTGACTTTTTTCATGTTCTTTCTTGATTTTGATATCATAACTTGAAACATCGTCAGCATTAATTTGAACAATTTATATTTAAGGTTAAGTCTTTGAACTACAAAGGTTGAGTATGCGAAAATCCGATCATTCGATTATATTAAAAGTTATTCTGAACGCTCACTTTTTATTTTGCGCACAGCACATCAAATTTGGCCATTTGAGTGAGAACTGAATTAGAACACTGACTCCCCTTATAAACAAATTATTCATTTGGTCTAAAATAAATTAAACTCGTATTACATTATTAAATATGCCTACTTTTTCCACATTAATTTTAAATCTAATAAAAGTTTTCAATTGACAAATATACGTAATTTTCATTTGAAATATACTATTTAAAATCAATTAATTAAAGTGACTTATCTCAAGATAAATAAAAATCCCATTACGTTGTTACAACATTTTCAATAATCTATAAGTGAAAAGGGGAAATATAAGTTAAAACTAAATTAATGAAAATAAATTGTTACTTTTTACGTCAGTCGTGAAGTCTTCAAAGAATCTCTGATGGGGGATCCTTGTTTCTGTTTATAACCTCGTTGAATTATAAAATCTTAAAAAAGACTTATACTTTTAAAATTGAGCTAAATCTCCTCGAACATGAAATAAAACAAAACACACACTATAGTCAAGATCAAGTCGCACTCTAAAATCTGTTTAAGCTTTAAATGTTCAATTAACAAGTGTAAGCAGGAAATGAGAAAATTGGTGTAGCTCCTAATCGCGTAATTTTTTTAAAAAAAATATGCTAGATAAGGAACTTCCCTTTTATTCGCCCTCCTACTTTTCTGTAACAGAAGTTACCACAAAGGACAATTTAAAAGTTTCAATCTTATCTTCCGTATATAGAGAAGTAGTATTTTTCCCTGAAAAAAAGTAAAAGTTTAGTGGGGATTTAGCGATCCCCAAGATGTTTCAGAGATGAAAAGGATGCTTTGACATGTGAGTGTAGGAAATCAATTCGTTACGGTTGTTAACACAAAGCTTCCTCCCAGCTCTAGTTTTGTATTTCAGGTCTCAGCTATTCACCGACTATATACTAGGTGATCTGTTAAGAAAAAGCATTGGTCGTTTTGTGAATGAGTACACAACTTTCTTTTTCGTGTCCGCGTGATTGAAATAATTGTAGCACAATATCAATTTAGTTAAAATCAATTAGTTAAAACCATGTAATAAAAATGGAATTATAATGTGTTAAAAATTATGTTTATTAGAAAAAAAATTTCCTTGGTGCTTCGTGGTGCCCCCCTTACCTCTGGTGCCCTAAGCACGTGCTTAATGGTTAATCCGGCCTTGGATACAGTGTTTACGTACATGAAAAGTTTAAGCACAACAATCTTCACAACAGTCAATGATTAGATGATCATAGGTGGAAAAAGTACAGTATGAGATAGACATATCGTTCGTGGTGTCTTTCACACGATATAAAAACACTTGGTTACAGCGAGAGCACCAGTGAGCATAGCGTGTGACGAAACGATATAAATCCAAGTGGCGAACAATTATATGCATTTGTTCGCTAGAAATGTCTTCAGGATCAGCTTCAGTGTATACACAATCACGACATAGGTTAACAGGAGAGTCGTCGACAGAATAAACGACGATGGTGGCACTTTGATAAGGACGATGAAAAAGCATTTGCATGACGCGTCTCCAGGTCCACTCTTCGTTGTACAGGAAATGGCGACCCCAGAGATTAACTTCTCCGGTATCAAAAAAGCTCCGTAAGAAACGGATTCTGACAAGATCTGAATCAGGCATGAAGCGAAGACGGTTATTAGGATGATAAGCGCTGTATAAGGATAAACGAAGCAACTCTCGTTTGAGAGCGATAGGTATGTCCAAATCGGCAATAATTGAATAGCTTTCGATATTGCGAACAATAGTGAAAAAACAGCATAATTTTAAAGAATAAGCCATAGAGTAACGGAGTTAATCCACAAGACGTCTTATGCGAGCTGCAGACAGGCACTGAATGATGATTTTTACTTTGCATTTAAGCTATTTATCCATCAGACTGTGTGAACATCTACAGGAAAACTATGCAACTGCGTAATAAGAAACAAGCACGCTTTCATAAATAGAAGGGATCGATTGTGAGATCAATATATATTAATATAATATTAATTAAAATATTTTATCTAAATGTTGTCGAAACATATTTCTGTTGTAACGCATACAAATTTTTACCCCGTGCCGTGCTATACACGTATAATTTTATTTTTTGTGGATATTAGTAAACCAAAAAAAATGAAGAAGTTGGATATAATGAACTTTTTTCTGTCTGATTTTTTTTCTTCATTTTTTCGTAATAAATTTGAAATTTCTACTTCGAAATAAATAGATATACCGATTTTTAAAACTATATATAGAGGGGTTTCTTTCAGAGAGAATGAGTAAGTTCAGTTAAAAAAAGGCCTGCAAACAAGTGTCTAAAATCTAACCATGACGAGCAGTAAACGTAAAACGTTCCTATTGATAATATATAAAAATTAAAAATGAATGTAAACAAACTGATATTTGCAGGGAATATAAACTATCTATTTTACAGTTTGTAACATATAGAAAAATAAATTTCTGCTCATGAAAATTTTTATATACGAAAAAAGTAAAATTAACATGAATAATTACAAACTTTTTATCACTCTGTCTATTTTTTAATCTATTTTTCACACTGTTTATTTTTTACTCTATCTATTTTTTAAAAACGCTGTACCTTGGAATCCTAAGCTATTTGAACAACTTGAAAATTTATAACGAAAATTTTGAATGAGGAGAGTTTGTTTCTTACTCGAAAAAAAATTCTATGATTTCTTCCAAAGTCCGAAAAGAACGACCGAAAAGACTTGCTTCGCGATTCAGGTTTTTGTAAATTGTGTTAAGCCTCGTTTTCTTGACTTTGAATAATTTTATAGAATTTAAGAATTTTTTAGCGATATTTTTGAGACATTTCAGATTTTAAATTTTTTTAAAATTTTTTTACTTTGAAATTTTTTTTAAATAACTTCAAATGAAAGTAAAAAAATTCTACTAACTTTAGAATTAAATTTTTTAGACATGGTAATCTTTTCAAACTGACTCTGAAAACATTTTGATGATTTTTTGCACTTTGAAATATTTTCATGTTGTTTTGAACTTGACAGTATTTTCAAACTATTTAGACTTTAAATATTTTTTCTTCGCTTTTCTGCGATTCAGATATTTTTAAATGTGGTAGGTACATGCCGGATGCGGAATTCGTATCGACCAGCAATTGCTGGGATTCGAACTCGGTTCGTTGCATTGGAATGCGAAAACTCTTATCCTCTGATCCACCACGCCTCCAGCACTCGAATTAAAAAAGATTACGTATTTGTATTAATGAATGTATCATCTATATGTCATGTGCATTCAATAAAGAAAAGTATTTCGTTAAATGTCACACATTAAACGGGGCGGTTCTTTAATTTTTTTTAAAAGGTGAATAATTTGATTTTTTAATTATTTGGATGTAATGACTAAGTTTGTTTGGTCAATCTTTTTTTATAAATTTTTTTTCTTAAATAGTACAAATATTTAAATATATAAACTCATTATAATTGTTCATACATGAATTAAAATATTAATTAGACTACCAAATTGTCTTTCGAGCTATAAGAAAGATTTTTATTATTTCCAAAATTTATTTATTTATTTGTTTTTTTATACAATAGACACTGATAGAAAATATACTTCGAGATTCAGGTATGCGTATATCTCTACCGTCCTGGTCAATAAGAAAACAATCGATATGTGCTATATTTATTAACAAAACATAACAATAAAAAAATAATAATTAGACTGAAAACAAAACAACAAATTATGAGAAACAGTTTTCATAAAAAAACACTATTTATTGTTATTATCATTATTTAATGCAAATACATTTGCCTGATATGATTAAAACTGTTTATATAAAAAAATACAAAATAATAAACATAAAATACAAAATAATAAACATAACTTATGATTCATTAAATATAAATGCAATACAATACAAATAGATGAATTGAATATCACGAATGGATACAAATAAATGGATACAAATAAATGAATACAAATAGATGGTTCACTTACTGCAGTGTGTAGACAAGTTTTGTTTGCAGCAATTTTCGCAACAGTCATAGATATAGTGTGGCATTGAGAAATCTCTGCAAACTTCAAATGTCTCACTCGCTTTAATGACCCACAAAAAAGATTGCTTGCATCTGATGCACCAGCTCTCTTCATTTGTCACGAAAGAGTACAGTTGTCAATGATGAATAAGCCGAAGACACTCTACTAAAGCTGCGATGGACTGGGCAGCTTTCGAGGCATACACACAATCTTGGCAGAGTTCAACAAACTCCCCATCCACCAAAAACTGGGTGCGATAGGCATTTAGAAAATGGGCTCCTTGGAAATGATAGAAAAGATCGGCTTTCCATTTCACCCTTTGGGTGCTGAGGGCATGCCGAGTCCACAGGGTGATTTTTCGGGTCGAAAAAAAAATCCGTTAAAATGCGCTCACAGACTGCCCGAGACACATAAAAGTGCCTAGATAGGGCTCGTGAGCAAAGTGTATCCACAAGTCATGGATGAGAGTTTTAGGCAAGTCCAATTGGGAAATGGATCTGTAACCATCAATATTTTTCAACACAGTGACCAAACATAAGTTTTTTAAATTTGATGTAGAAGTCATTTTATTTATTCACCTGATCTGATCTACAGTAGCTTATGAGCAAGAGTTATATAGTCAATGCAACCTATAAACGCCACCTGCCAGAAAAAATGTGTATTAAACTAGAAAGTGACGTGGTCTCAAAAAGGAAAAAAAATCAAAGAAATTTAAATTTTATTATTTTGTTGTCTCAATCTTTTAAAGTCCTTGAAATATTTCTAAATACCAGACTCACATTCCAAGGCCAAAGAAATCTTTTGAAAATATCAAAGAACATGGAACTTGGACTTTTTATAATCAATCTTGTCAAATTCGCAAGTCTAAATACCTGTAAATTAATTCTAAGTACCAGATTCAGAAATTATCGAAGTTCAAAAAATCTTGCTAATGTTTCTCAGTATGAGAATCAGAAATTTTCAAAGTTCAGATATCTTGTATAAAAAACTAACTTTTGTAAGTTTGAAATTCTGCTAGTATTTCTCATTATCAGATTTAAAAATTTTCAAAGTAAAATTTTGCAAGTCCAAAAACCAGTCAATATTCCAGACAATACCAGATTCAGACATTTTCAAAGTTCATATACCTTGTATAAAAAACTAACTTTATCTTTTGAAAATTTCAGAAACACAGAGTTGTTCTTATAAGTTTGAAACCCTGCCAGTATTTCTCATTGTCAAATTCAAAAAATTTCAAAGTAAAAATTTTACAAGTCCAAATACCAGTCAACATTTCTAAATACCAGATTAAAAAATTTTCGCAGTTTGCTAAAAGTTTAGAAACATTTTTAAAAATTTCAGAAACATTTTTAAAAAGTTTAGAAAAGAGAAAAGGTTAGAAATTTTGAAATATTTTAGACTTGAAATGTTTTTAAAATCTTTTCTTACTTTGAAATTTTTTTTAAAAGACTTCAAATATTTTTATGTTTGAAGTTAGATTTTTTCTGAAGTTAGATTTTTTTATTCTAAAGTTAGATTTTGAAATATTTTTATCTGAAGTTGATTTTAAAATATTTTTAATCTGAAGTTATATTTTAAAATATTTTCATCTGAAGTTAGATTTTCAAATATTATTTTCAAACTGTTTGGACTTGTATTTTAGACATGGTAATATTTTCAAACTGTTTTAACACTGAAATCATTTTGATGATTTTTGCACTTTGAAATATTTTCATGTTGTTTTGAACTTGGTAATATTCAAAGTTTAAAAATATTCAAAGTGTAGAAATGAATGTAAATAAATTGAAATAGTAAGGCTAACATTAATTTATTAAAAATATTCGCAAACTATAATCACAATAATTACATGTCAAAATTAAATAATATCAGCAAAAATAAAAAATTGAATTATTAAAAAATATTCACAAAAAGATATTTACAAATGTGAATTATAATTTCATTTACGTCCCAATAAAACCCTTTTTCTTTCATATGCCTCGTAGCATTCCTCTTTTCTCCAAGTGCCTATAGAGCCCTTTTTTGATTGTTCTTTTGATGCGTCAGTTCATGTCTATCCATTATCGATATTGGATACCGAAAACATCGCTGACAGAGATCAGGAATCCCCTCCCAGTATCATCTCACCAAGCATGTAATATGTAAGGTGCATCCACAATCCAATTGGTAAAAAGTCTCTCCTTTTACCTTCAGTTTATAGCACAATTTACACAGGGGTACAGGGGTAAAATAAGTTAATGGTGCTAACTTTTATTTCCAAGTAGTCAGGCACATAAAATCGACCAAGTTTTCAACTTTTTTCCAATTTAGTTCGATAAGGTGGCCCTTTTCTGAATCGATTGATACAGTCACTCGAAAAAATAGGTAAGCACCGTGACCCTTGCAAAATAAAATTGAAAACGCAAAACGACACAATGGAATGAATGATTTCTCAAGCCTCGATGCTCACTGCTCTGTCGTGACGCAATGTTTTGAAACGTTCTCACTGCCCTCTCGTGAAGCAGTATGTTGTTTATTTGAAATGTGCGGCGATGCCCACCCAACCCAGAGAGCCTCCGCAGAAACCATGGCCCCCTGAAAAGGGAGATGTCAATGGGTGCGTGCCCACCATTGGCCATGACCCAAAAAACCAGAGAGCCTCCTCAGAAGCCATGTCCAATGAATTTCAATGTGCCCAAGAAGTCTACAACCCCACGCCCAATGTTGGCATCCTGTATATTTTAAAAAAAATGGGACGAGTCCTTTTTTAAAAAAAAATCGATTTGACATAGAGTTAGATGGTTTGTCGGCAGAGGGGACAAGTCTTTTGTCGACTGGTGCGCATCCAATTGTCCAAACAGTGTGCGTGAAACACATACTGGCAAGGAGTGCGATGAGGCATTTCCACCATCTCTTCTAAACAAATCGGGCAGGTCTCGGGTGGGGCGTAATACCAATTCTCGAAAGGTAAGGAGAAGAGGCAATTGCGAATTTCGCTGGATAGGCGAATCCGCAATGCATCCGTCACGTAATACCCTTTCGAAAACCAATCATACACAATAGTCGTAAGCCATTTCATACCGAAGCGATTAAAGCCCCGTAAAGCTGGGCTTATGTAACTCAAATCAGTCTGGAGACGCAACTCTTGATCAATGAACCTCTGAATGATCTGGGTGACGCTCTCCTCGGGGAAACGGAATTCGGCTGGAAAATGCATGACCAGAATGTAGACTTGGTCTGGATTGCAGACAGGAGCAAAGGAAATTTCCAGTGGTATCTTTCGTTGATTGGGCAAGACCATCCACGTGAATTCGCCGCAAACGTCCACATTGGCAGTCTTGCGGTGGCAAGGCAAGCAAACTTCTAGTGGTGGCATGGCTTCTGGATTCAGGTTCGGCTTGGAAAGAGTCAAATAGAGTTCCCCGAAAGATCTGAAGGCTCTGCCTTATATACTGCTCAGGCAGGAAGTGACACACAGGATGTTTTTGAAAATGTGATTTTTTTTTCTTGGGGTGGAAGCCAACAATGGGTGGAACACTGCTGTTGAGACAACACGTTGTAGAACTGTAAAGATTTCGAGTCTTGACGCTTGGCTTGAAATCTAATTCCTGCATCCAACAAAATTTGCAAGTTGTGTGAGCTCTGAAAAATTCTGAGCTGAGGTCATCAAGACTCAACCGCCTGGCTCTAACATACAACGTCAGAAAATGTTTTTTTTTACAATGTTGATGAAGCTCGAGCTTTGAAGAAATCATCGACAGCCTTGACTGGACTCGAAACATTTTCAGAGGACACCCAGAGTTGACGGAGGCAACTCGTGTCTCGTGGTTGAACCCACATATTTTTAAAAAAATAGATTGAATCATTTGGTTATCATAGAGTGAATCCCTGGGGTCCTCCAGGGATGCTACATCCCGGGTCGTTTTGCGTTTGTGTGTTTTTTTTGCGAAGGTCACGGTGCTCAGCTATTTTTCCGATTAACTGTGTGCAGTTGTGTGAAAAGATGACAACGATTTATAATTTTTTTTTCTTTTTTCCCAAGCATAATTCAAAAATATTTTTCAGTCATTTTCAACAGATGAAAAAACACTCACAATCGATGAGGGATTGGTTCCATCGGCATGTGCAAGAATTTCGAAATTCCACCCGTCACGGCAATCCACGGGTGACACTGTTCCCTCGAGCAAAACATACACCTGTTTAAGGTTGTGACTGGATCTGGCTTCAAGACCACCGTTTTCAGCTCCTTGTATGGATGAAAGGTAGGCAGTCTAGCCAGCACCTCGTTCCATTTCGATTTGGTGATGGCGTCCGTGCAGACCAAAAAACGAACCCGCATCTCTTGCAGTTTCTCCAACAAGAGCTGAGGGCGTATGGGTCCATCCAGGGCATGATAGAGATAACTGTTGGTGAGTGTGTGGTCGTCGTTTCGCATGCACAGCACGGCAAAAGAAGAAGAGTGCCGAGCTGCGATATGTATCCTTCGCCTGCGTTCGTATGTGTCTCGAGGATAGTGATTGTCGTAGCTCGTCCCTTCGAAGGCTGGCGTTGGAGAGTTTGGACGAGCGTCGCTGGAAGTGCTGGTCTTGAAAGGTGGGGCAGACGTTTTGACAGTCCTCGAGGTGTTGGAGATCGAGTCCACGGGTGTCTGGCTAGAGGTTTGGGTGCAGGGTGGAACAGTGTGGCCGATGGCTTTCTTGGGAGCTGTTGAGGCGAAAGAGGTGGGAAGCCTGGGCCTGGAGACGGGTGATTTCACTCTTTTGGATGGTTTGGAGGAGAGGTGGAGATTCGTTTCTCTCGGGATCGGTAATCAGAGGCTGAGACCAACGGTATTCTGGCTGGATGAATATGAGAGGGGCCACCTGGACGACGGAGTGTGGAGTGGGTTTCAGTGTGTTGGCAGGGGGTGAGGCTACAAGCGTGGGAGGCTCAGGTGAGGGAGGCAATGGAGAAATGAGCGTCGGAGGCGATAGAGAAGGCTGGAGAAACAATGCAAGCAACTCGTCGTCGGAGAAGGAGGATGAGAGCTCAAATTCGAGAGGGTCCATCATGGTTAAGGGCAGAGAGAACTGGCAGATGCAATGCGCTGGTTCTGAATAATCTGAGGGCTCTGTTGACTCTGCCTTATATACTGCTCAGGCAGGAAGTGACACATGATGTTTTGAAAGGTTGATCAATTTTTTTTCATTGGAAGGGAGCCAAGAATGGGTGGGGAGCAAACTCGGTCTGGTGTGTGTCCTTTCAAAGTTGCCTGGAGGTCAATTTCTTGACGTAGAAGATTTCTAAAGATTTCAAACTTTAATCAGGATTGAAAAATTTTTTTAATGAAAAAATAGATATTGATTACACGACGTCAATGCTTTCACAACGCTGGATAGAGTTCAAACGTTTGCAAGCTGTGAGAGCTTCAGAAAATTCTAAAGTTGTGAGATATCCCAGTTGCAAGAGCTGTGTGTCCCGAGCGCCTTTAAATTTTCTAAAAGTTTGATTACTAAAATGTTTATCTCTTCCAGACGATTCTATAGACGCCCAACACGATATGCCTTCCTTGAAAATTTAAAATTGTACCGTGGTTGGTACAACTGAAAACAGAGATCACCAAAATATTTTACTCCTCGAGACAAAGTTATCGATACCCTACATGATATATTTTGTTGGAAAGTCTTTGTTTAAAATACCAATTCTGCTCCATGGGGGGTCTCATGGACCCCAAAATATTTTACTCATCGAGACGAATCTATTGATACCCCACACGATATGATTTGCAAAAATTTTTTCCTTCTTATCTCCATGGGGGGGTCTCATGGACCCGGGGCCACCAAAATATTTTTCTCATCGAGACGAATCTATTGATACCCAACACGATATACTTTGCAAGAATTTTTTTCCAACTCTGCTCCATGGGGGTCTCATGGACCCCAAAATATTTTTCTCATCGAGACGAATCTATTGATACCCCACACGATAACCTTTGCAAGAATTTTTTCCAACTCAGCTCCATGGGGGGTCTCATGGACCCGGGGCCACCAAAATATTTTTCTCATCGAGACGAATCTCTTGATACCCCACACGATATACTATGCTTGAATTTGAAAAAATGAGCCATGGGGAGTCCAACGGACCCGGGGCCATTCATATGTTGAGTCTGTGAAAAACCCCAAAGTTGCATCTGATTGGTTCAAAATCTTGAATAGTGGGTATAAAAGGCGCTCACTCTCGGTTGAAAACCAGTCATACAGACTTCAGACACGGTCGAAGAAGGATGACCACTCTCGAACCTGTTATCAAGAACGACGGCGGGGCTACTGGCGTGGGTCAGTCCGAGTGTTGCGGGGGCCAGACCCCCGAACGGTCGGCTGACGGTCGGCCGAACGGTCTCCTGAGGTTTCAACAAAATATTATTCAAAGCAAAAATAGATGAATTATCATCTTGTCTAAAAAAATCCAAAAATTTATGTTTTATTTCAGTCAGTGTTTTCATTTTAACCAATGAAGGTTCTTCAATATAAAATTTTAAAGCATTGCCTGAGATTAAAGATCTAAAAGTTGCAATAGCTTGTTCTTCATCTAAAGAATTTATCTTAACATAATCTTCTAATTGAAGAAAGAAAAACTTTGATGTGGTTGGATCACCAGTAAAGGGTTGAATATGAAAGTTTATATTATTTTTACGTTTAGACATATTTAATAATCAGATAACTTAAAATTATATATAGATATATATAAATGAAAAATAGTTATACCAATTAAAATATCAAGTTAAGAAAAAAAATCAATTTTAAAAATGAAAATATAACAGCAATAATAAATTGTAATCATTAAAATAAATAGAATATAAGATATCCATATTAAATGAAAATTAATTCCAAAAATTTTTAACGAGAATAAGAAATAATTGCTTTAAAAAATGTTATGCATTGAAAATATTAAGTACTGAATCTGTAAAATAATCAGTTAGAAATTGAAAAGCACTTAATAATGCAAGAATCTAATTGTGTTAATTTAAAAAAATTTTACTGCAAAAAAAAAAGCACTGCAGTTTGTGTAAAAAAATTTTTCTCTGATTTTGATGTGAAAGAGAGAAGAAAATATTCACTTTTGAGAGTGACACACACACAGTTTATCTTCATTTCCGTTTTGTGATACGTTGACACATTTTCTTTTCTTTTTTTTTTTTTGAAAAACACACCACTGCAATACTTCTCTTGGAACCGACCCGAACACTTTTGAACAGGTGAGGGACACCGTAGAAATTGATTTCAATCTTTTGGAATAATATTATGAGAAGCACAGAAGACTTGTTTTTCTTCTAAAAACATGCACTGGTAGGCTGCGCTGGATCTTTGGACACAAGCTGGATCAGGATCTTGGAGATTAGAGAACACCGGCTGGAGTTTCAAACAGGATGTAAATAGGAATAGGGATGATACATGATGGACGTAAATATTCTTACAGGATACGTTTCCCCGTCTTAAGGCACCACTTTATGATGAGGGGAAAACTTTGCTTCCTTCATTAGCCGTATAGGGTTGTATAGTGGTTTACATGAATGTTCATTTAGGCCAATATTGAATGAATAAAACAATAACGTTTCCAGGAAATGATGTACAAATCGTTGAATGTAAATTTAGATTTTATTAAGCATAATTTGTAAATTAGAAAAAGGCCATTTCTTCAAAAAAATAAGAAATCCCCTAAAGGGATGAAATAAGAATACTCTCTATTGAGAGATCATAAAGCCAGAACAACATTTCTGACCGTTAGAAAATTAAGACTGGGAGACCCCCAAAAGGGGTCCCAGCCTCACCAATTTAGAAATTCAAAGTGAATATATTTATTCTCAACGGACAGAGAAAGAGTATGAGTAGGAGATCCAAAATTTGGCGATTTATCATAATATATCATAGCCAAAAAACAAAGCCAACTAGCATATCCACATGGGTTTAAAAGAACACCTTGGCGATCACGAGTCGCCAACAAATTTATGTGAATTCTTATAACCATGCAACCGAAACATTTAGCCGTTGGAAAATTAGAATAAAAAGTTATAAAAAGATTTTTGTTTTCGATTAGAGGCGACAGTGAATTAATAAGTCTGCATTAGTAATAAAATAAAAAGTATCCGTTGCATTGATCTAGAAGAGAAGAAATAAATATTTTATGTTCGTTTAAAAAGATTAAGTTTTTGATTTATTTTAAATATAATCCTTCTATTAATAAAAAATCAGCTTAAGTAATGAAAGATATTTTAAAAGATAGAAAATAAATATGTGTATGCCAATTGTGGCATCACATATATCCCCGCTGGACACAGAAAAAAAATATATATACATATTTTTTTTTTTAAATTGGATCTCCCCCCATGTTACAAAAAAATTTTTTTTGCATTGAAACATAATATATTCAAGGAACAAAATATGAAATATACACTTATGTATAATTAAATATCAAAGTAAAATTATTATTCAAAAAATTTTTTAGAACATACAGTTGTAGTTCTAAGATATACTTTTAACACTCAAGTTACTAAATATCATATGTAAATGTTCTGAGCTATACATGAAAAATTTTTGCTGAGTATTTAAAATGCTACATTTGCTGAGCATTGTCATGACCTGGCCAGGATATTTTTAATTTCTCTCAACTCAGAGAGAAGAGCAAACTTACAATATTATTATTTCTTCCTTTTTTTTTTACAAGTCCTTTTCTTGAGAAAAATAATTTACTTCAGTTTTGTTTGCCTCCATTATTTCAAGCTTATATATTTCAGCATGAAAAAATCTGAACATTTTATTATGTTCATCTAAAAATTTATACTCAGCATAAAAATCTCTTATTTTTATTTTAAACAATTATTAAATAGTATAAAATAGCTCAGTTTAAAAAAATTCACAAAAAGTTGCATTAGTATTTCACAGTAAAACGTATTTAAATCAAAAAGTAGTATTTTGGTGTGTATTACTTGTATTAAATAACCCTTTTCATTATGCACTGGAAAGTATAAATATATTATCTTATTTGAATTCACATTTTAAAAATTTTAGGACTGAGTAACATGTCCAATATTGTTAATAAAAATTATTGTTGTTACATTATTACAACTTAGAATCCATGTAATCTTTACAGTTGTTCTAAATTTAAAAAAATTATTACCATTGAATTAATTATTCATATGTTTATTTACATTGTAAGAAAAAAATTTATCTCTGTGTCACTTAATGAATTTAATTACCTGGGCCCTAGTAAAGAAAATCACCATAAATCATTCCGCACAGATGCCTCCATGCAAAACAACAGCAACAATGAGATAGTTTAATCAATATAGATATCAAATTTATTTATAATGTACTATAGTACTTGTTAAATGTGAGCATGTGGTTGAAATTCAATTATATATATAAATACAAGTATTATTTATGAATTACATATCTTATAAAATACTTCAAAAAATATTCATTATTTACCAACTAATCCTAGAATGCTTTGTGTTAGCATCCATTGTGCATAAGGGTTTAAGATTGAAATATAAAAATTTTGATGAGTTCTTAGAGTAAACAATTTCTTTCATGTAAATATTTATATTGCTTGAACATTTAATCAATCATACAGTTCTTCATATTTTAACTGCACAAAATATCTTTACACCAAAATTTTACTGTGATTGCAACTTATTTAAGTCTTTGTTTTCATTATCACATATGAAAACTAAAAAAAATATATAACTTGAAATGCAAAAATAGTAAATATATAAATTGAAAATACACTTGAAATAAAAATATATTTATATGAATGGAAAAAATGTTTTACTTTATATTTGTAAGCAAAATGTTACTGCCTTTACAGCAGGAAAGACTGAAAAAATCAGATATCTTTCATTCACAAAATCAAAAAAATTATTTTTAAAAGATTCTATTCCTTAAATTGTAATGAGATTTATAAGTATCATTATTCCTAGAGACATTATCGTTATCATTTAAATGTTCCTTTCTTTTATTCATTAATAATAATCTATCAATATGTATTTTAAAAATCCTACCATGATGATTATCTAACATTTGAATTGAATATGTTACATCAGTATGCTTTTTAATTACCTTGTAAGGACCAGAAAACTTTTTGTTATATTTATCCCTTGATTTAATATACACAATATCATTAGGTTTTAAGCATCTGAGTTTTGATTTTTCATTATTACTTTTGTTTTGTTTACATTGGGCGTCTGCAATATTTTCATAAGTTTTATCATACATTTTATTTAAATCCGAAAGAATTTTATCCAAATAATGACCTTTATCTATTTGTTGTACTTGAATATCGGGATTATAAGTATCAAAAATTAATGACAAATTTCGACCGAAATGTATTACATTAGGTGAAAATCCAGTTGTGCTATGCTTAGCACCATTATACAAGTTTTTATGAATTCTTGCTGCATTTTTAAAATTTATGCCATCTTTCATTAAAGAATTAATTGTTGATTTTATGCTGGTATTAATTCGTTCACTAACAGAATTAGCGGCAGGATGTGCACAAGTAGTGTGATTCATTTTAATTCCTAATGATTTTGAAAAATATTAAAATATTTCTGATGTAAATTGAGTACCTAAATCTGTTAAGATCATATCAGGTCTGCCATAAGTGCAAATATATGCAAAAAGACAATCAGTGACAGCTTCGGTAGTAATTTTTGTTAATGTAAAAAGTTCTAAATGTTTGCTGAAATGATCAATAAGAGTTAAAATATATTGTTGATTAGAAAAAGGTCCTACTATGTCTAAAGAAACAAATTCAGATGGTTTTTTGGGAATAAAATTATTTTGTAAAGGAGCGTGAGGTATTCTATGATGTTTATTTTCCATACATTTGGGGCAAGATTTAACAAAATTTTCTGTATCTGAATACATACCGTACCAAAAATATCTACATTTTAAAAATTGGTAAGTTTTCTTAATTCCAAAATGAGGAAGATGAATTATTGCAAGAACTTTAGATATTAAGGATTTAGGAACAACAATAACTGGAAATTCTCTATCATTTTCCATATGTACATACATTAATAATTTAGTGTCAGAATCAATAAAGTAATGTTGATTGGATTTAGTAAATTGTTTGTTTTCAATATTGCTATAAATTTTCTTGATATTTTTATCCAATTTTTGTTCAATTAAAAATGTTTGATTAGAAATTTCCAAAAGGGGGTCTTTGTTTACATTGGTATTATTTATATAATTTAGTTCATCATCATTAGAGTTTTCAATAAATGGAAATATTTCATCATTCACTTGAAGTAATTGAGGGTTACTACATATATCCTGTTGGGGAGGTTCTTGTTCTAATCTACTAAAATAATCTGCCAAAACATTTTTAACTCCAGAAATGTGTTTAAAAGTAAATGAATATTCGCTTAACTGAATTAACCATCTAGTTGTTAAGTCCATGGGAGAAGAAGTTTTCTTATAATGTTTAAGGGGTTTACTATCAGATAAAATAATAAAATGTCTATTATACAGATAATGTTTAAAAGCCAAAACTGATTTTACTATAGCCATTAATTCGATTTTGATGGCAGGGTACTTTCTTTCTGCATTTTTAAGTGTTTTGGAAAAATATGACACAGGAGACAGTTTACCATCAAATTCCTGTAAAAGTACGCCAGAAATAGCAAAGTTTGAACCATCTGTATTTAAAATAAAATCTTTATCCCATTGTGGGAGTCTTATGAATGGTTTACTGAAAAATACATCTTGAAGAGAATTAAAAACATTCTGATGTTCTTGAGTCCATTTGAATTTAACTTTAGGGGAGGTCAAATCAATAAGCGGTTGAATTTGCTTAGCATA
Source organism: Parasteatoda tepidariorum (assembly GCF_982258835.1). Lineage (NCBI taxonomy): Eukaryota > Metazoa > Arthropoda > Arachnida > Araneae > Theridiidae > Parasteatoda > Parasteatoda tepidariorum. The sequence continues at coordinate 70,591,501 of NC_141763.1, forward strand.
ACATGGTATTAAATTTCTATAATATCCACAAACACCAATGAATTTCTTAAGTTGTCTTTTAGTTTTTGGAATAGGAAAAGATGTAATTTTAATGATGTTTGATTCAATTGGTAAAACTTTCTGTTCTGATATTTTAAATACTAAATAATCAATTTCTTGAAGGTGAAATTTACATTTACTTGGTGATAGAGTTATATTATATTTAGTTAAAACAGAAATGAGAACCTTTAGTTTTTCTACCGTTTCCTCAAAAGAATTACTTGCAATGACTATATCATCTTGGTACACGAAAATTCCCTCTAGTCGAGTTTCCTCAATTATTGAATCCATAAGGGCCTGAAAAGTTGCAGAAGCTGTTTTTAAGCCAAAAACTAATCTTTTATTTTTAAAAGTTCCCCAAGGGGTTGTAAATGCTAGCTTATCTTGGTATTCTTCTGGGAGGTTCAATTGCCAAAAAGCACTAGGAAGATCATATGATGAAAAGAATTTATAATTAGATAAATTTAGAATAATATTTTGAATCTTAGGAAGTGGGTAAGCCGAATGTTTAACAATGCTGTTAATTAATCGTAGGTCTAAAGCTAATCTAAATTTTTGTTTTTGTTTGGGGTCATTAGTATTCTTTTTCTTAACCAAAAGCATTGGGCAAGACCACTGTGTTGCACTCCTTTCGATCAATCCTGCTTCGACCATTTCATGCAATTGCTTAAGTGTCTCTTGTTGAAGAGCTTGAGGCACAGGAAATGGCAAAGTGCGAATAGGATAATCATGAATAAAAGAAATTTCAGGTATTACTTTATCTGTGTGCCCGAGTGTCTTTAAAGATTTTGAAAAGACTTGATAATTTTCTAACAATAAATGTTTTAATTGCTTTTGTTTTGCTTCATCAAGATGACTTAGCTGAAAATCATCTTCTTTCAATTCCCTTTTTCTTAAGTCCACAATATCTTTTGTTGGTACAATTAAATTTAAAAATTCCAGTCTTTTAGTTTGGTCTAGTTCTTGATTATTGGCAATAGAATCATTTAAATTTAATTTTGAATAGTCATAATCTTGGATAGTATCTATAGGATACATTTGGCCGATTGCTTGTCCTTTATTTAAATGTAAAGTCTCTTCAGATTTATTTTTAAGAAAAATATTACAAGCATAGTATTTATTACTTTTGTTATAGAATCCATGAAAATTTTTAACTTGTTCTAAATTATGTACTGAAGAATAAATTTCAATATTTTTATAGTCTATACTTGGTTCAAAAATTATGTTAGTATTCAAAGGATTCTTAACTATTACTTTAGCATAAATATATTCTTCAGGATTCAACAAAATTTTATGATTTAGTACAGCTTGACCATTTTGTTTAGTGTCCTAATTTTGTTTGTTTACCTTTTGTTTATTTACATTATGAATCTCTCCACAAATATCCGACACAATATCTCCATCAAAATCAATGTCTACATTATCCGTACATTGTTTCTGTCCTATTAATGGTACTTTTTCGCCATTAATTGTTATAAAATTGCCCTTAGGTGACAATTGAATGTTATGCATTAGCATAAAATCATATCCCAATATCCCTTCAAAAACTGAATTATCTAAATGTGTAACAAAAAGTGTATGTTTGTATAGTTTGTTGTTAATTTTAAATGAGATTTGAATACAACTTAAAAATGAAACCTTAGTTTATAGTACTAATTGAAACTGAACGTGAAATATATTTATATTTAATGTTATGTTTAAGTTTATTAAATGTTTCATTAGAAATTATTGAAAGAGAAGAGCCTGAATCAATCAGAAAAGGGACAGAATAATCTTTAAGTTGTACATTAATGAGGGGTAGTTTAGGTATTTCATTGTGTACATTTGCAATAATTTCATTAAATTCATTAGTTTGAGTAAAACATTCATTTTGCATTTTTATTTTATTAACTGTTTGGGTAAAATTATCTTTCTTTTCATTAATGCTTGATTTATTATTAGCTGATGGCAAAATATTAGGTGGTAGCTCAAATGCATCAGCCTTATTTGAGCTAAAATTTAGTTTAAATTGGGGTTAAAAGTGGTGGCATTAGGATTTGGATAAGTTTGTTGTCTATTATCGTTATTATAAGTACCATTATAGTTAGGATTATTATACGAGTGATCTCTATTATTTTGGTAACTTCTATTAGGATAAAATCTATTGCTTAAGTTCCTTCGAGTTTGAAAATTTTTATTATGCAGATTAGTTTGCACATTTGATTGAGAAATATTCAAAAATTCTCTACAAAATTTCATAATGTGACCATGCTTGCCACAGAAAACACAAAAATTCTGCCGAAAGGTATGTTGGTTATTATGATAAGGGGCTTTACGATAATTACTACTATTTGAATAAGTTTTCGATTTAAAATTCCTATTTTTGTTTTCAAATTGTCTTTTATTTCCATCACATTTATTTTTATTATCATTATTATTTGAAACAATATTGTTTATCTGCTCTTTTAAATTTGAAATTTCCGAATTTAGATTTAAGATCTCATCATTACCTTTAAATTGGTTGTTAATAGCCGAGTCGATATTCTGAAGTTGCTGTGCACTTTCCACAGCATTCTCATAACTCTTAATATTTTCTTTCAAAATTGTGACCTTAATATCATGAGGAAGAGCTCCCATTAGATGCGTGTACTTTAAAGTATCAATTGCATCTGAATCATTTAAATTTGGATACACTTTATGGAAAGTTATGTTTATCCTGTGAGCTAAGGATCTTATTGTCTCCTGAGGTTTCAACAAAATATTATTCAAAGCAAAAATAGATGAATTATCATCTTGTCTAAAAAAATCCAAAAATTTATGTTTTATTTCAGTCAGTGTTTTCATTTTAACCAATGAAGGTTCTTCAATATAAAATTTTAAAGCATTGCCTGAGATTAAAGATCTAAAAGTTGCAATAGCTTGTTCTTCATCTAAAGAATTTATCTTAACATAATCTTCAATTGAAGAAAGAAAAACTTTGATGTGGTTGGATCACCAGTAAAGGGTTGAATATGAAAGTTTATATTATTTTTACGTTTAGACATATTTAATAATCAGATAACTTAAAATTATATATAGATATATATAAATGAAAAATAGTTATACCAATTAAAATATCAAGTTAAGAAAAAAAATCAATTTTAAAAATGAAAATATAACAGCAATAATAAATTGTAATCATTAAAATAAATAGAATATAAGATATCCATATTAAATGAAAATTAATTCCAAAAATTTTTAACGAGAATAAGAAATAATTGCTTTAAAAAATGTTATGCATTGAAAATATTAAGTACTGAATCTGTAAAATAATCAGTTGGAAATTGAAAAGCACTTAATAATGCAAGAATCTAATTGTGTTAATTTAAAAAAATTTTACTGCAAAAAAAAAGCACTGCAGTTTGTGTAAAAAAATTTCTCTCTGATTTTGATGTGAAAGAGAGAAGAAAATATTCACTTTTGAGAGTGACACACACACAGTTTATCTTCATTTCCGTTTTGTGATACGTTGACACATTTTCTTTTCTTTTTTTTTTTTTTGAAAAACACACCACTGCAATACTTCTCTTGGAACCGACCCGAACACTTTTGAACAGGTGAGGGACACCGTAGAAATTGATTTCAATCTTTTGGAATAATATTATGAGAAGCACAGAAGACTTGTTTTTCTTCTAAAAACATGCACTGGTAGGCTGCGCTGGATCTTTGGACACAAGCTGGATCAGGATCTTGGAGATTAGAGAACACCGGCTGGAGTTTCAAACAGGATGTAAATAGGAATAGGGATGATACATGATGGACGTAAATATTCTTACAGGATACGTTTCCCCGTCTTAAGGCACCACTTTATGATGAGGGGAAAACTTTGCTTCCTTCATTAGCCGTATAGGGTTGTATAGTGGTTTACATGAATGTTCATTTAGGCCAATATTGAATGAATAAAACAATAACGTTTCCAGGAAATGATGTACAAATCGTTGAATGTAAATTTAGATTTTATTAAGCATAATTTGTAAATTAGAAAAAGGCCATTTCTTCAAAAAAATAAGAAATCCCCTAAAGGGATGAAATAAGAATACTCTCTATTGAGAGATCATAAAGCCAGAACAACATTTCTGACCGTTAGAAAATTAAGACTGGGAGACCCCCAAAAGGGGTCCCAGCCTCACCAATTTAGAAATTCAAAGTGAATATATTTATTCTCAACGGACAGAGAAAGAGTATGAGTAGGAGATCCAAAATTTGGCGATTTATCATAATATATCATAGCCAAAAAACAAAGCCAACTAGCATATCCACATGGGTTTAAAAGAACACCTTGGCGATCACGAGTCGCCAACAAATTTATGTGAATTCTTATAACCATGCAACCGAAACATTTAGCCGTTGGAAAATTAGAATAAAAAGTTATAAATAGATTTTTGTTTTCGATTAGAGGCGACAGTGAATTAATAAGTCTGCATTAGTAATAAAATAAAAAGTATCCGTTGCATTGATCTAGAAGAGAAGAAATAAATATTTTATGTTCGTTTAAAAAGATTAAGTTTTTGATTTATTTTAAATATAATCCTTCTATTAATAAAAAATCAGCTTAAGTAATGAAAGATATTTTAAAAGATAGAAAATAAATATGTGTATGCCAATTGTGGCATCACAGAGCAAGTGTTATATAGTCAATGCAACTTATAAACGCCACCTACCAGAAAAAATGTGTATTAAAACTAGAAAGTAACGTGGTCACAAAAAGGAAAAAAATCAAAGAAATTTAAATTTTATTATTTTGTTGTCTCATTCTTGTAAAGTCCTTGAAATATTTCTAAATACCAGACATATATCTGGTCATATCCAGACATATAAGTTCATATATCTTGTATAAAAAACTAACTTTTGTAAGTTTTAAATTCTGCTAGTATTTCTCATTATCAGATTTAAAAATTTTCAAAGTAAAATTTTGCAAGTCCAAAAACCAGTCAATATTTCTAATTACCAGATTCAGAAATTTTCAAAGTTCATATACCTTGTATAAAAAACTAATTTTATCTTTTGAAAATTTCAGAAACACAGTTATTCTTATAAATTTGAAACCCTGCCGTATTTCTTATTATCAAATTCAAAAAATTCAAAAGTAAAAATTTTTTCAAATCCAAAAACCAGTCAATATTTCTAAATACCAGATTCAGAAATTTTAAAAAGTTTATAGAAAAAGTTTAGAAACCTTTTTAAAAAACTTATTGGAAATTAGTTTTTTTAACTGGTAAATCATTCGGATTCTATTTTGAGTGACTGTAGTTAAATGTATAATTCTGTATAAAATAACAATACCCTTTTAGTTTCAAACAGTTGTTCATCATCGCCAGAATTAAAAGTCATATTAAATATGAAATGCTGCAAATTTGAATTTTCAATGTGTCATATCAAATACCGTAAATTTTAAATTGTATTTGTTTCTTATTATAATTGATAATATGTTTTCTATATATAATTATAACGACTGACAATAATAAATATACTTTTTCAGAAAATGAATGAATAATTTTTCAGAAAATGATTGGTATACTTTCCAAAGAATTTCTTTTGAATTATTTGGTACATCTTTATATTGTACACAGTTAGCAGATTTAAAAAATAGAGGTTATTAAACTAATCTAAACTCAACTAAATACTAAACCACACTCTACAGTGAGAAGCAGCATTAGAAATTATAAAATTTAAAATATTTTTTTTTTTTTTAATAATTAGAAGACATTAAACTTTTAATTACAACACTACACTTTTCGGTTGAAAAAAATAATAATTTTTTTTTTATTTTCTTTGATTCTACTATAGTGTGTCTGTGTGTTTTATTTTATAATATAATAATAAACAAATTTATTTAATTGGGGAAAATGATTGAATGGTACCGAAAGAGATGATTCTTCAAAAAAAAAATTTCTTTGTTTCTACAATGCATGATTACTGATCTATTGAAATGATTGTCATTTCTGGAACAACTATAAGAAAACGAAAAATTCAAATGTCTTTAAAGATATTTAAAATACTTTGAAAGTTTTTTTTTTCTTCTTCGAAATACAAAAGATTGATTCCCAATTCCCAAACAGACTTACTTGAGCTTTGAATACAAATTTTCAGAAAGTTGTAAAAACTTCTCTTAAATTTTTTGCAATATTTAGTTTTCACGTTTTAATTCTACATATAGAGTAAACACTCTCCCAGTTTCTAAACATCTTCTATTTCTGTTGTTTTTATTTTAACATGAAAAAAAATACTGTTTGTTCTCAAATCTCTTCTAGTTTTTTAACATTAAATATTATGTTTTTTAGTATTAAAAAAACCCAACATATTGTTGAAAAAATGTGAGTGAAATGATACCGAAAGAAACTATTAAAAATTGATAAAAACATCTAAATTATAAGGGATTAAAATACTAAAACAAAACGTTTCTCAATTTTAAAAATGACTCTTCAGACAAGAAGGGAAAAAAAACATGATCTTTCTACTTTTTCGGAAACGCGAAGTAACCTTGGACAGCAGACGGAATGCCTGCCTCGTTTGTCCATATGTGTGCGTTGATAAGTTCTCTTTTTAAGTCGAAACAATCTTTACGTTAAATTACGTTTAATATGTAAATTTCTTGAATTAAATGATTTGTATAAAATGTTACTAAAACTGTAATAACATTTTTTTGAAGAAATGCAACGCGATTTTCATGTAATGCTTTTTTTTATACACTTGTAATGTATATTTACATCTAGATTGTATTATGACGTTTTAAAATTATCCATAATAACATACTTTTTTGAAGAAATTCAATGCGGTTTTCCTGTAATTTTTTTTACGCTTGTGATGTACATTTACCTTGATACATTAGAAGCATACTATACAAAAAAAACTTGGAAAAGTATCTATTTAGATTTAAAAACATTATTTTTTTACAAAAAGGTGAATAATTTCCAAATAAGTATTGTAAATCTTAGTAAATGTATCAATCTAGATGCAAATGTTTGGTAACAATTTCGGATTAAAATAAATCAAAGTATCAACTATACGTATTATTTCCAAATAATACGTATAATTGATTTCAAATATATACTTTAGTAATGTATCAATCTCGAGGCAAATGCTTGTAATGTATCTATTTAGAAATAATACTAATATTCATTTTAAGCGAAAATTGCTCACTTTTGTGTAATAATAGCTTACCAATATACTTTATCAAGTTATTAAGATTTAGTGCTAATATACTTTATCGAGTTATTAATATTTAGTACTAGGGTATTTGTTATTTAATAGTGTACAAATAATTATTATTTGTTTAACTATCATAACACAAAAAATTTAATTTTATTAATATAGATATAATATGTTTTTAACAAAAGAGTAATTTTACAGAACTAAAGAAAATTACATTCTCAGTATTTTTTTTCTTAGACTAATTCATTTTCTATTAAAACTTGAAAATGAAATTTTAAACACCCCATTAAAAAAGTAATACCCTAAATGTTAGAGAAAATTTCTAAATAATTTAACTTTTTTAATCCTCTCTAGATTTTTTATTTACACTTTCAGTCACTTAAAAAGGGATTTAATTTAATTCTTTTTTTGGAAAAAGAGTTAACTCTTCATCAAAATTTTATTTATAATTGTTGTTATTTATGCTATAAAATGCAAAATTCTTATCAAACAAAAAACAATTATCCAAACAGTTGCTGATGGTCATGTAATTTTTCAAACTAAAATAGCAATTTTTGTATGTTAAAGAGTTACTATATATTTCTACTTCACTGTTATTGATATGTTTCAGAAGGCTCTAGTTATATTAGACTATAATATGAGCGTAATGATTCGGTCCATTGTTAAAGTTTTTTTTTCCAATATAATTTAAAAAGTAATATTACTGATATATTTGCTATGAATCACATAACAGTATTTATTAAAAGAAATGAAATATTAATGTATATTCAGTCAGTAGTTTTAATTTGCTAGGTAGATTTTCAAGTAATAATTGTCTCTTATGTGAGCTGAGGAAAAGTATAATTTCCAACTTTTATTTTTTCAATTGGTAATTTTTATTTTCACTAAATGTTAGGTATCAATGTAATCATTTATATAATAATAGATTAGTACACAATTGTACGTCAACACATTATTTATTATTAAAGGGTTGTGCTTCGTAAAATTTAACATCGTGAAAATTCAGCTTTTTTGCCTTTTGGCTAATCTCATCAGGGTTACTAGACTCTGAAAATAAAAAATACTACGACTTCATCTGAAAAAATACTACAAAATTCTACATGTCATAAGCGCTATCTACCGGACTTTTTTGAAAGCTTATGCAGACGAAAACTGAAACAGACGATTATTATTATTAACATTATTTATATCGTCTGGCTAAAGTTTTTTAGAATTATATTTAAATTTATTTTAGTTGAGGTTAAAATATTATAATTGAAAAACAATTATCCTTTTGTGCAATCAGATATACGTATAGTAACTAATATTTTTATTTGCAACTTTGTCTTTTGAAGAATAAACGAAGAGTTGTGTGAATCATAATAATGTCTCTTGTGTGTCAACAAAGTTGTATAAAATTGAACTTAAATGAAAATATAAAATCTCATATTTTGTTTCACATCCTATATAGAAAAGAAACGTATAATCTACTTAATCAAAGTGCATAAGAAACAATTTATATTATAGTCTACTAGTATAAACTAACTTTTATTTTTCACACAAACTTTTATTTTTCACAATCATTACATACAGTGACTTCTCATCGTTCCCACATTTATCTTCTTCGTCTTGCTCTTTCGTTGTCCGTTAAAAATTGTTTAATAATTACCACAAAATAGTTGAGGATGGCTAGCAAATGCTGTTTGTTGTAGTCATCTAAAAAGGAAAAAAAAAAGAATTTTACAAAACATGTATTTATCATGTAAATCGTGTTTTAGTACTAGAAAAGTCAGCAGGGAAGTTTATAGAAAGGTGGGATTTTTTTATTTAAATTAATTTTACTTAAGGCAGTTATTTATTAAACATTTGAAATATTAACTAAAACTTTCTGAATTATGCTGTAAAAATTATTTATATTAAACTTAAAAAATTTGTAAATGAAATTTTATATATTTTTATTTTTTATATATTTTTTTATTGTATTTAGAGAAAAATATTCAGAACAATTTTTTTGTTTAATTGAGTATAGAAATTTTTTGAATAAAAATAATAACATAAAACTACAACAATAACACACATCCTATTTAATATTTAGACAATTTAAATAAATAATTGTGTTTATAGTATTTAGGAGCAGGAGTATTAAAAATAGCTGACATTTTATTTTGGAAATTATATAAACATTTTCATAAATTTGACACACTTTTAAACATCTTTTAAGGTTTACTGTTAATACAAGTAAAATCTATATCAGTTAATATTGATTTTATACAGGCAATTAAAAAAACTATTAAATTATTTATCTGTCTTGCGTTTTTATGCTTCCAAAAAAATTTCCAGTTTTTTTCAATAGATAATTTTCTTGTGTACTAAATTTTTTTAATTATTAAATTCAATTTCACATTTAAATTTAGAATGTCCTGAAGGTATTGATTTTTCTTCTTCGTCAGCATTACTGTGTAGTGCTGACCATGGTTTTCTAAATTAACTGCCTCCAGGCAGATCAACTTTGAGATAAATTTTTCCAATTGTTAAGATATTTTGTGAAACTCACGAAATGCTGCACGGAGCATATGCTCCTGCGACGGTAAACATGGGCACCTCATCCCACCCATTTGGGCCGCAGGGGCGTGACCCTCGGCAGGGGGCTCTTGGCAACTGGGTGGTCTTTATTCATCTCTTGTATTCTCTTCGTCAGAATCAGTGCTTGAATCTGAAGTACTGGCTCTTGAAGGTCCGGGTCTTGAAGGACCAGGGCTTGAAGGACCGGGTCTTGAAGGACCAGTACTTGAAGGATCGGGTTTTGAAGGACCGGGTTCAGAAGCTTTGGGTTCATATGGTCCGGGTTCAGAAGCTTTGGGATCTTGAACCTCTTCTCTTTTGCTTTTTTTTCTAAGTATCGTTTTATTTCTGAAATAAATATTAAAGTTTTACTTTAACATGTATTGAAAATTTGATAAATTCGATAGAAGGATATCAACTTTTATTTTTGGATTGTAGACATTGTATAAGTTCAACTTTTAGTATAAATAAAATGAACTTTTTTAATATATATAAAATTTTGGTAGCAACATTTCATTCTATGAAAGTGCAAATTTCATTAGAATGTCAACTAACTGATATGTCTTCACAATTAACCTGTATTTATTTAAATTTTCTAGTTTTTTTAAGAAATCTTTTTGTCTTCGAAAGTACCAATATTTTACGAGAAATAAAATTGAATGTTACGAGGTTCCAGCTCTATTAAAAATTAAATTTGAGAAAAAATATTATTTCGTTTACTTATGTGAGTTCCTGGCTAACATAAAAAGATTATAAATCTGTCTATAAGTCATTGAAATAAAAGTTTTAATATAAAATATTTATATATCTGTCTATAAGTCATTGAAATAATAGTTAATATAAAATATTTATAAATCTGTCTATAAGTCATTGAAATAATAGTTAATATAAAATATTTATAAATCTGTCTATAAGTCATTGAAATAAAGGTTTTAAATATAAAATATTGTAATATTTTTAATGTAAAATAGTATAATGTTTTTTAATGTAAAATATAATGTTATTCGTTTTTTTTACTGTTTTCTCAAAATGCATATTTTGACTCTTTGGGTACACTTTTCTCAAAATCTACTGTATGTAGAATTATAAATTTTGGTACAGAATTTGTTTATGCATATATCTACATAGTAGACCTGAAATTAATGAATATATTCTAACATTTTTTTTTTGTTATTAGGCAAAAAATATGTTCAAAAAAATTGACGAAATACCTGAATCTTTCTATAAAACATTCATTTGGCATTATTTTTTCAAATTTTAATCAAATATTTAGGTCTACTTTACAGAATCAAGTTTTTTCTTCAAAGTAAATGTTAATTTAGTGTAATATTTTCACTCAATGTTTCGCAAAATGTACTTCTGTGAGATCCAATCATAAGTTTTTTTTAACATTGATTTGAAATTATGTGTATTATAAAAAAATATATACATAGTTTATAAGCCCTTTAAAAATAAGGGAAATTTTCCTTCATTTTTTTTATTGTCGAGATGCGCCTGGTACCTTACAAATATTTTATCTTGGGTATGAGATGTTTTGTTATTTTAAAAAATAATTTTTTTTTTAATTTAATATTTTTTGAAACTACCGAGGTAATATGCAAAAATTTTAGCCTTTACCAAAAAAACTAACTTACGTTTTTTTCTTCTTTTCATCTTTAATTTTTCAAGCATTGCTTTGTCTTCGCTATCAGTTTCATCGCTATCTAGATCACTATCCATTTCTATATAATCATCATTAATATCCAATTCTTTCATAGCTAAAAAAAAAATTATAACACAAATCTAAGGTTGCAAAATGAAATTTTAAAAAATATATAAGTACTTTTATTTATTTCCAAAAATTATTAATTTATTTAATTTTATTACATTTTTTTTATACTTTTAGTAAATATAAAAGTTTATTTCTTTAATTTTTTTTCAATTTATTTCAGAGAATATTGTTGTACTCATCAGTGCTTCAATTCACAACCACTATTAAGTATTATAGTTTTCTAAATTTAATGGCTATATTTTTAAAATTTATTGTATTGACTGTATTATATATTGTATTTAAAAGATGAGTTGTTGAATATAGTCACTTTTTTTCAATGATGTTTCATTTTGATGATAATTTAATTTTTGTATTTAACAATTTTCTAAGTTAAATAATTATTTTTTTTAAAGCTATTGTATTGCGTTTTTTTGTTATTAAATTATTGACTGTTATGTTAATGTATATATGGGTCGTTTATATATTCTAATATCTCTTAAAAATCTGGGGTGAAGAATAGTTCATTTTTATAATGTATGAATATTATTTTTAAATATTGACAAAAATAATTTTAAAAAAATACATGTTAATTTATTATCAATTTTAACACTCTACGTTATTGTCATAATATTTAAAACTTAGGCTGAAGCAGGCCACAAAGAGCTTCTTGGTCGAAGTGATACCCGCACCATGAGTGGATAATAGAGGGCCAGACATTTGAACTGTAACCCTCGGGGACCTGTAACCAAGGCTAAGTTTGGTTATGAATGTTTAATGCCAATTTTTTACTACTGATGAATCTAAAATGCAAAGAGTAATACTGTATATGGATGGAACACAGGCCTGTTTTTACTATTTATATTTCAAGCATAGAAATCTGTATTCTATTTTATATGTGTGACATACATGCAGGATTCGTAATTTTTTTGATTTAAAAAAAAAAAAATTTAAAAAAATCGGATTATTTTGATATAAATCGGATTTTTTTTATTTAAATCAGATTTTTTTGATTTTTATTCAAATACACTACAAGAGCTTTAATTTATGACTAAAAATCTTTATAAATGTTTAATCAAAATTAAATTCAAATTTTATTCATTACTTTTTCTATGTATATTTGCTAATTCAATTATTGATAAAAGGAAAAATTAAGTGAGTGTTTTTTTAACAAAAAAATTATTTTTCTTCATTAATTCTAGTATTTAATGTTCTGCAAATATAAAATTTTTTATAAAGAAATATAAGGCAGCACAGTATCTAATTTTCAACCAAAATATTGATTTTTTTATTATTACATCTTCTATTATTATTTCTGAATATATGTTCAAAATTTCAGAGTCAATTTTTAAAGAAGTTATGCCACTTTTTATAACAGATTGTACTCTTCAATTGATGTGTTCAGCTGTCAAAAGGGGATTGTCACAATGTAAACAAACTTTTTTGCATAAAAATTCAGCAGCAAAATTGAAACTTAAGTATTTATTTATTATTATTTCATTTTCATTCATTATTATTTCATTTTCATTCATTATTATTTATTATTATTTCATTTATTAAAAATGAATTCAATACTTTAAATTTAGTTATGATATATACAATGTTTAAAAATATTCATTAGATAATAAGGTAAAAGTATTTTAACCATATGCCTTTTTAATTGTAAAACTTTAGTTGTATTTTTCTATTGATTAATTTTTATAGTACTTTGTTTCACTCAAAAAGCTAAGGCTTTTTTAAATATTAACTTTGATTTTAAATTTTTTACTGAGTGTTCTGAAGTGTTTAAAAAATAAAACTGTGCGTGGAAAAGCTTAGTAAGCAATACTTTGTTTTTTTTTAGATCAAATTTTAAAATACAAAATTGTTATTGTTAGACACAATTTATAAAAAAGCTTTAGCATTTTTGAAAACTTTAAAATTTTTTAGAAATGTTTAACAAATCGTTGGTTTCAGAATTTTTTTTTCAGTATGTTTTATTAATGTTAATACTTGCATTTTCTCATATTACTTTTATTTAAAGCAATAAAATAAAATACTTTTGGAATATTTATTTTAAGCAATAATTGCTCACTTTTGTGTAATAATAGCTTACCAATATACATGGGTGAAAGCCCTTATATAGCAAGACGGAAAAGAGAAAAACCTGGTACGTAAAACATTTCATTCCAGCATTTTTTTCGAAAAAAATAAAATATCTGTAACTATCAAGATTTCTTTTATAATTCTGGCATATATATAAAACTGCTTCTTTTCCAAGATAAAGTAGATATTGTTGAAAAATTTAAAAAAAGAATAAGTAAACTCCTTCCCAAAACTAGCTATAACTGAAATGGTTTTACTACCAGCCTTTCCTCTTTTCCGTCTCGCTTTCACCCCTGCCAATATACTTTATCAAGTTATTAAGATTTAGTGCCAATATACTTTATCGAGAGATTTAGTGCCGATATACTTTATCGAGTTATTAATATTTCGTGCTAGGATATTTGTTATGTAATAGTGTACAAATAATTATTATTTGTTTTACTATCATAACACAAAAAATTTAATTTTATTAATATAGATATAATATGTTTTTAACAAACGAGTAATTTTACAGAACTAGAGAAAATTGCATTCTCAGTATTTTATTTCTTAGACTAATTCATTTTCTATTAAAACTTGAAAATGAAATTTTAAACACCCCATTAAAAAAGTATTACCCTAAATCTTAGAGAAAATTTCTTAGTATTTATAACGTTGTATTGTGAACAAAAATTTAAAACAGTTTGAACATATTTCTTACGAGGAGAGTTTGTTTCTTACTCGAAAAAAAATTCTGTGATTTCTTCTAAGTCCGAAAAAAATAACAGACTCTGAAAATATTTCTCCTCGCTTGTTCCGTGATTCAGTTTTGTAAATCAAGAATTTCATCGAGAGAAATTCTCCGCGTATTCTCTTAACCCTACTTTTATAAACTTAGAAATATTTCTCTTCGTTTGTTTTGTGATTTAGATTTTTGTAAATTGTTAACCCTCGTTTTCATGACTTAGAAGAATTTTACAGAATGTAAGAATTTTTAGCGATATTTTCAAACTGTTTGGAGTTTAAAATATTTTAGACTTGAAATGTTTTTAAAATATTTTTATGTTTGAACTTGAAAAAATTTTGATTTTGAAATATTTTTATCTGAAAATGATTCTAAAATATTTTAATTTAAAGCTAAATTTTCAAATATTATTTTCAAACTGTTTGGATTCGTATTTTAGATATGGTAATATTTTCAAACTGTTTTAACACTGAAATCATTTTGATGATTTTTGCACTTTGAAATATTTTCATGTTGTTTTGAACTTGGTAATATTTTCAAACTGTTTGGGTTTTAAATATTTTTTCTTTGCTTTTCGGTAATTCAGATTTTTGTAAACGATCGTTTTCAAGACTCTGAAGAAAATTAAGAATTTTCCGAGAAAACATTTTTTAGCAATATTTACAAAATGTTTGGACTTTGTTAATCTGTAGCAAAATGTGTAGACTCATTTTAAACATAGCAATCTCTCTTTAAACTGTTTTGGACTTTATCTTTGTTGGTTTTGCGATTCAGGTTTTTGTAAAATTTTAACCCTCGTTTTCTTGACGTTAACCCTCGTTGAATTTTAACCCTCGAATTTTGACCCTCGTTTTCTTATGTTCTTCTCAAGTCCAAAAAAAAAAAAAAACTGTATGTTGTTTTAGCTTTGCAATATTTTCAATCTGTTTTGAACTTTAAAAAAAACTACGCTTTGAAATATCGCTAAATTCAGATTTCTGTAAATTCTTAACTTTTGTTTTTTTTTTAATTTTTTCGAATTTTTCAAGAGAAACTTTCCGTTTAAATTTCTGTTCGAAACTTTGTTTTTTTGAAGTTGGAAATATTTTTCTTCGCAATTTAAATTGTTTGGACTTTATTTTCTAAATTGTTTGAACTTAAATTTTCAGACATAGTAATCTTTTCCAACTGTTGAAAAATTTTGAACTTAGCAATATTTTCAAACTGTTTGGACTTTAAATAATAATTTTTCACTTGTCTATGATTTAGATTTTTGATGAATAAAAAAGTGCAGTGGTTTTGTCTTTCTGTAACAGCTTACATGAAGCCATGGTTGAATGTTGCTATTCAATACCCATTTTGAGTAAGAGTCACCTGAATCGTGTCGTCCGGAAGACTTTCCTCAACGGGACGCAACACTAGGGCATGTGGCATGGTTCCTATTCATCCCGTTACTGTGCAAACCCAATGATGGAAACGAATCTCTGCCCGAGTGGTCGGACACGCTTCTTATAGTTTGGTATTTTTAAACTGAATGAACGAAAGGTAAAAGTTTTGTCCAAAAAAAAAACATTAGATTTAATCTTGAAACTTTGTGGATGAAAAAATTACATTGAATTTTGAAAAATTAAACATTACTTTACCACTTTGTTACAAAACATATTACAAAAAAAGTTGATTTTTGAAATAAATGCAGCCTGTGCATCATATATTTTTTTTTAAACGTCAATTTTAAAAGTTTCTTTTGAAATAAATGCGGCTCGTGCATCATATATTTTGAAATAACAGTTGATTTTAAGAGTTTCATTTTAAGATAAATGCTATCGTAAATTGAGAGGGCTCAACAGTTGTCCAACATTTTTTAAAATGATTTCAGCTTCAAAAAAGAAATACGACTGGTGTGCAGTCGTATTTCTTCGTATGAAAAACAAAAAAAACAAGTCGTACCAAAAACAAATGTTCCAAAATGAGATTCTAACATAAATTAATACTAAATATTAAAAAAAAAACAAAAATCAAATGCATTCGATAAACTTTTTTTTAACATATTAATACAGTAATTTTTTTATTAAATAATATGCACCATAAGAAAAAATGGAAATGAAAAAAAATCAAGTCTTCTGAAAAAAAAAAGGACTGTGTTTTCAACACATTTTAATAGTTTGGAAACACCATTCTAATTTTAAATAGTTCTTTTTAACATTAACTTGGATATATATAATAAATACTCTTCTTGTTTTTAAACATCTTCTGTTTCTGTTGTTTTTATTTTAATATTTAAAAACATATTATTTATTATTTGATGAGTGTGGAATGATACCAAAATAAATGATTTATAAAACCATCAAAATTATAATCAGTTGAAATGGTAAAATAAAATGTTTTCTATTTAAAAAAGAATATCCAGACAGGAAAAAAAAGACCTTTCTATCCGTTAAACAAGTAAATGTAAAGTTTATCCTTGTAAGAACCAGTTCGGATGACCTCTATCAACCTGTACATGCGTTTGTTGCTAAGCTGTGCCATCGATAACTATTGGATACCAAAGATCCAAAGAAAGTTAGGCTCTCTTTTTTTCTTTCTTATAATAACGTTTAAAAAATTACATTTTATTATAGGATTCGTATGAAACTGTTACTGAAACTACAATTATATATATATATATTTTTTAAAAAAAACGGTAGACTCCAATTCAATATGATTTTAGTTAGTGGTTTATTTAATGTTTATTGATAAAACCTTAAATTAAAATGTGCTAATTTTTATTTTAATTTCTTACTCCCTAAACATAACAGTTTCATGTTTGTTTTAAAGAATATAATTATTAAACTATAAGTGATTGATTGATAATTAATTTTATTTACATTTTTACTGATAAAATCTTAATTTATAATGGATAATTTGCAAACATTTTAATATAATTTTAAAATGAATTTATATTAACACGTTCGTGTTTTCTAAATTTACATAAAGTTGTTAAAATTTCTTTTGTTCATTTTACAAAGACAGTACATGTAAAAAAACAAATATTTAAAATGTTAAACTTTTAATTTGTATATTTTTTTTTAACTATAAACATAATAGGAATTTATTTATATATGATGTCTGAAGAGTATGAGCATTTCAATATGAAATAATGGAAAGATTATTTTTGAAAAAATTTATCTTTTTTAATCCTCTCTAGATTTTTTTATATACACTTACAATCACTTAAAAAAGGATTTAATTAAAAAAAATTTTTGGAAAAAGAGTTAACTCATCATCAAAACTTTATGTATAATTGTTGTTATTTATGCTATAAAATGCAAAATTCTTATCAAATAAAAAACAATTATCTAAACAGTTGCTGATTGTCATGTAATTTTTAAAACTAAAATAGCAATTTTTGTCTGTTAAAGAGTTACTATATATTTCTACTTCACTGTTATTGATATGTTTCAGAGGGCTCTAGTTATATTAGACTATAATATGAACATAATGATTCCGTCCATTGTTTCCAATATAATTTAAAAAGTAATATTACTGATATATTTGCTATAAATCACATAACAGTATTTATTACTTTTAACTCTCCTTTTACCTTCAGTTTATAGCACAATTTACACAGGGGTAAAATCAGTTAATGGTGCTAACTTTTATTTACAGGTAGTAAGGCACATAAAATCGCCCAAGTTTTCAACTTTTTTCCAATTTAGTTCCATAAGGTGGCCCTTTTCTGAATCGATTGATACAGTCACTCGAAAAAATAGCTAAGCACCGTGACCCTTACAAAATAAAATTGAGAACGCAAAACGACACAATGGAATGAATGATTTCTCAAGCCTCGATGCTCACTGCTCTGTCGTGACGCAATGTTTTGAAACGTTCTCACTGCCCTCTCGTGAAGCAGTATGTTGTTTATTTGAAATGTGCGGCGATGCCCACCCAACCCAGAGAGCCCCCGCAGAAGGCATGGCCCCCTGAAAAGGGAGATGTCAGTGGGAGCGTGCCCACCATTGGCCATGACCCAAAAAACTTTCGAAAACCAATCATACACAATAGTCGTAAGCCATCTCATACCGAAGCGATTAAAGCTCCGTAAAGCTGGGCTTATGTAACTCAAATCAGTCTGGAGACGCAACTCTTTATCAATGAACCTCTGAATGGTCTGGGTGACGCTCTCCTCGGGGAAACGGAATTCGGCTGGAAAATGCATGACCAGAATGTAGACTTGAACTGGATTGCAGACGGGAGCAAAGGAAATTTCCAGTGGGATCTTTCGTTGATTGGGCAAGACCATCCACGTGAATTCGCCGCAAACGTTCACATTGGCAGTCTTGGGGTGGCGAGGCAAGCGAACTTCTGGTGGTGGCATGGTTTCTGGATTCAGGTTCGGCTTGGAAAGAGTCAAATGAAGTTCCCCGAATAATCTGAAAGCTCTGATTTATATACTAATCAGGCAGGAAGTGACACACAGGATGTTTTCGAAAATGTGATTTTTTTTCCATGGGATGGAAGCCAACAATGGGTGGAACACTGCTGTTGAAACAACTTGCTGTAGAACTGTAAAGATTTCGAGTCTCGAGGCTTGGCTTGATATCTAAATCCTGCATCCAACAAAATTTGCAAGTTGTGTGAGCTCTGAAAAATTCTGAGCTGAGGTCGTCAAGACTCAACCGCCTGGCTTTAACATACGTCAAAAAAAAATTTTTTTTTTTTACAATGTTGATGAAGCTCGAGCTTCGAAGAAATCATCGACAGCCTTGACTGGACTCTAACCATTTTCCGAGGACACCCAGAGTTGACCGAAGCAACTCGTGTCTCGTGGTTGAACCCACATTTTTAAAAAAAAACATTAACCAAATGATTCAATCTATTTTTTTTTATCATAGAGTGAATCCCTGGGGTCCTCCAGGGATGCTACATCCAGGATCGTTTTGCGTTTGTGTGTTTTTTTTTTTGCAAAGGTCACGGTGCTCAGCTATTTTTTCGATTAACTGTGTGCAGTTGTGTGAAAAAATGACAAGGATTTATAAAAAAAAGTTTTTTTTTCCCAAGCATAATTCAAAAATATTTTTCAGTCATTTACAAAAGAGGATAATTTACAACAGATGAAAAAACACTCACAATCGATGAGGGATCGGTTCCATCGGCATGTGCAAGAATTTCGAAATGCCACCCGTCACGGCAATCCACCGGTGACACTGTTCCCTCGAGCAAAACATACACCTGTTTAAGGTTGTGGCTTCAAGACCACCATTTTCAGCTCCTTGTATGGATGAAAGGTAGGCAGTCTAGCCAGTATCTCGTTCCATTTCGATTTGGTGATGGCGTCCGTGCAGGCCAAAAAACGGACCCGCATCTCTTGCAGTTGCTCCAACAAGAGCAGAGGGCGTATGGGTCCATCCCGGGCATGATGGAGGTAACTGTTGGCCGTCGTTTCGCATGCACAGCACGGTAAAAGAAGAAGAGTGACGAGCTGCGAAATGATCCTTCGTCTGCGTTCGTAGGTGTCTCGAGGATAGTGAGTGTCGTGGCTCGTCCCTTCGAAGGTTGGCGTTGGAGAGTTTGGACGAGCGTCGCTGGAGGTTCTGGGCTTGAAAGGTGGGGCAGACGTTTTGACAGTCCTCAAGACGTTGGAGATCGAGTCCACGGGTGTCTGGCTAGAGGTTTGGGTGCTGGGTGGAACAGAGTGGCGGATGGCTTTCTTGGGAGGTATCGAGGCGAAAGAGGTGGAAAGCCTGGGCCTGGAGACGGGCGAACTTTTTTTGGATGCAGAACAAGAACTTCTTTTTGGATGGAGAACTTTTTTTGGATGCAGAACGAGAACTGCAACTGGAAAGAGTAATAGTTTTAGTCGGAGATCTGGCTGGAGAACTACTGAGAGAAATTGTTTTAGCCGGAGATCGGGATGGAGACATGGATGAAATTCGCATCCCATCGCATTATTCTTTAGGTAATTTTGGTTTCTGATGAGCAGCAATAATTTGTTCAAATAGAGCTTTTTGTTGAGGTGTTGCACGCTCAAAGTATTTCGATCTGAAAGAATTGCTTATTACAGTGAAATACTTCCTTTTTAGTTTTGAAATTTTATGACAGGTTTGTATAGAGGACATTATACTCAAAGGCACTATCTTTCCGTATTGTTGTAGCAAGTCTTTTTTCATAGTGTCATTGAAATTATTATGTTGTAACACAGCATAAAAATAATCTGACGGAACACATCTCAAATACATTCGATAAATATACATTTTAATTTCTTAGGTCTTATTTTTATCGCGAGAGTTTAAAATTTTTGCTACACAGTATAAAAAAGAATATTTAATTTTTTTATGTGTTTTAACTATATAGGTAATAAATAAAGAGATGTTGATATTGTGTAAAGTGTAAGAACAAGACTGAAACGTTGGAACTGAAACCAGCTATAACAAAAAACAATAAAACAATGATAAAAGGTATTTGTTCAATATGCGGAAAACAAAAAAATCAGTTTGTAAAGGCATCTGAAGTTGGTTTAATTACAAATGATAATGAAATGGATGATGTAGAAATAGTTTGTGAAGATTAAACATAACAAATTGGGTAAATCACAATAGTGACAAACTTTTAATCAATGAAATTTCAAAAAACACTTTTAATTTCATGCTAAATTTTTCAGTTGAATGATGCTATATTTTTCAAAACTTTATTAAAAATATGTATTTTTTTTTCAATAATATAAAGTCAAAATTTTTAAATCATTATTGAAAAATAAAGAATGGAAAATATTTTATTTCAAGATTCTTGGGTTCCATACGTAGATTATTTCATTACCGATCAAATTGCTCTTACGTATCCGAAAAACATCATTTTCACTTCCCAATTGTTGTATAATCATTTGAAATTTGTCGATGACTTGTATAAAAAATTTCCGTATGCTGAAAAGTTTGATCTGATCTTACTCGATACCATAGATTGGAAAACGTCACCTATAAAACCTTAGATTCAATCAGTCATTCGATGATTGCACCGGAACCCATTAAAAAACTGTTAAGTATGGACATAAGACTCCACTATGAAAAGGCATATTCGTTTATTTTTTTACAATGTCCTGTTTTTAAAAAATTTTATTTAGTCGCTTGTATTGCAGCTTTGATTTATTTCTTCATATTATTTCGAAAAAACGACGTTTTTCGTCGTCTCAAATATTTATAAGAAAAAAATACTGGTTTCAATACAAAATTTTTTATTTTTTTATTTAATTTCAATATAAAATATTTATTTTAAATCTTTAATTTTTTAATTTTAAATCTTTAGTTTTTTTAAATTTAATTTCAATAACATGACCACCATTTTCATTATGAGAAAAAAATCGTTTCACAATTGAAAACTGATCCCGATTAAACGCGTTTTTAACAGAATCCCGTGGGGGTTTCGTTAACGTTTTGCAATATTCTTCTTTCGCCGTATCGTAAGCCGATTGACTGTATTCTAGGTCTAGCAATGTTGTAACAATAGTGTTACGATCAAAATTATTATAAATTTTATTTTCCATGTATTTTTGCGGAAACGTCTTCTGCGGGTAATAGTCAAACATCCAAATACACGTTTGAAAGAAATGAACTTTCTTTTCCAAAAAATTACTCAATTCGTTATGAAAGACAGATACCATATCATTGTCTTCACAGAGGGTCAAAATGTTATGAGTGAAATTGAGATTGTTTTCGCTGATGGATATCACCGGAGGTATAAAATCGTTTCCGAACAACAGACTGGCCAAGACTAGAATATTTGGATTGTAACGCAGGTGATAATTGGCTATAGCATTCATATTATAAATAGTATTGGATTTACGTCTCACCTGAATTGCTTCAAACTGCTTGTAATGCAAATACGACAAAATGAGTATGTCATTATCCTCGCTTACGATGACCGGATTTTTACAGTGTTTACCCAAATGAAATAACTTGTGTTCACCTCCTTCCTCTAGGTTGCAACCGCTCAGCATGAATCGAATACATCTGGGAATATTTATAGTACGCAAGTGATACTTTCTAAATGATTGAAAATTTTGTAGCGTTAATAAAAGACAATTGTAGGTGTTTTGCGAGATTGAATTTTTACCAAACAGCGATATTCGATACACATTTCGACCTTTGAACTCAATTTCCCGTCTTTTTTGTTGAGTGGGCCATTTCATGGGAACGCCTTCTCCGTCAGAAGAAATGATGATTTCTATTTCATCTTTAAATTGGTTGGTATTAAAGAGGATAGATAATATTTTCCCTAGTTCGGAAATGACAATCTTTGCAATATCTGCCAGTAAATCACATTCTTCTTCTTTCAAAGATATTTCAATAGCAACATGCAATAAACTCTGAGCATCAATCAAAATGGAATCAAAAGGTTTGATCACATTTTCAGATTTGAGTAGTAACGTAAAATTAGGTATACCCAACTTTTAATTTTACAAATCTTCTTTGTAAAAATTATTTTAACAATTACTTAATTTCAAAAAACTTGAATTTTACATTACTGAGTCTAAACAATTTTATATTTCTGAAATTTTCAAAATATTTCTTTTAAGTCTGAAATGTCAAGTCTGTACAAAAAAAAAAAAAAAATCTAAATCTAAGTCAAAGTTAGCTTTGACTCATTTTTTTGAAATTTTCTGAATCTAGGACATTGAAATATTGACTAGTTTTTGAACTTTTAAAATTGTAGCAAGATTGAGTTTGTACTTGTAAATTTTACAAATTGAGTCAAAAAAAGTTTAAGTTCTATGTTTCTGAAACTTTCAAAATATTGCTTTGTTTTTAAGAATTCTGAGTTTTGAAATTTTCAAAAAGATTGCTTTGGACGTGGAATATGAGTTATTAAATTTTAAATATTTTTTTAACAAGACATTTGAACTTTCAAAATTTCTGAATCTAGAACTTGAAAATATTTTTTTGGTTTATGAATTTAAAAAAAAAATAGTTGAACTTTGGAAATTTCTGAATATGAGACTTGGAAATATTTATAGTTTTTTTGACTTACAAGATTGAGTCTAAAAAGTCAAAGTTCTATGCTTCCTTTTGAAATTTTCAAAAGATTGCTTGCAAGTCTGAAACCTCGAGTCAGTTAAAGTTTTTAAATCCAAATAAATAAAAAAAACAGGACTATTATCTCCCACTTTTTAAAGATTTTTAATATTTATACTGATTTTAACATTTATACAAGTAATGATTGAATAAATTGCTTGGATTTTATTGTAAACATGTTTTCTCTAAGACGTGTAATTAATGATTACAAATATAGCTGCTTTAATTTCCGAGGAATATGTCGTGCAAAGAATTATAACATACAGAAAGAGCATCAGAGTTATATTGAAAGTTACTGGTATGATTTCTTCGAAAACTTTGGAACAATGTCTGAAAATTGAAATTTGAATACATGGCAATATAATTCTTCAGCTGTGATAAAAGACATGTTTGCTAAAAATTTGAAAACAAATTGTTCAATTTGTTTGTCTAGCTATGAACCATATGATGTTGTAAATGAAACGAGATGCAAACACATTTTCCATAAAACTTGTTTACAGAAACGGATTTTTACAAGAAACACTTGTCCAAATTGCCGAAAGAAATTACCATCTCTAAATGTATTTTGAAAAGAAAAAACATTTTAAATTTTATTAATCTTGTTCATTTGCCAAAGTAAAGAACTATACTGATAAACTACAATATCATGGAATTTTGTGATTTCTTAAAATCCAATCAAAACTCAAATACAAAGGAAAATTCAAATCCAGATAATTTGACAGAATCCCTTGATTCACTGTTTGATAACCTTGAAATAAATAATATAAATTTGATTCTAAATCTAATTCTCTAAAATCTGATTCTAAATCTAATTCCCTAAAATCTGATTCTAAATCTAATTCTTTAAAATCTGATTCTAAATCTAATTCTTTAAAATCTAATATCAATTTGGATGATTTCATTGATAAATTTAATATTAATTTTCATGATTTAATTGATAAATGTAATATGAAATTTGATAATTCAATAGATGAAAACTTTGTTAATTCTCAATTTGATAGCATAGAAATCAATTTCGACTTAAAAATGGAAGAGTACATTTGTAAAAATTTTAGGCATTAGAATCCAAAAAAATGAATATTTACTAATACAAAAACAATTAAAAGAACAGTATTGGTTTCAAACTGTGGAAAATCATTTTAATGCTGTACAAAAAAACAAAACATGTTAGACAAAATTTTTATTCAAATATGCTTTCTAAGCAAAAGTGTTATTCAAGTGTAGTCTCAAAGCATGACATTCAAAGATAAAATTTTTTATACAATTGACTTTCATTTATAAATCAAATCCTTCTAACTCAGTCATTAATCTCTTTTCCAAATGGCGATGTTTTTCTCTCATTCTTAAATACTCTTCGCATCTCATTGTATTCACGATGCTTTGGTGCATAACAAAAACAGCAGAAAAAATAAGATGGTGAATTTTTTCATTATAAACAGTCATTTTATAGATCGATTCGTGAAATAGCCATAGATCTACTGGAGAAGATGGGTAACTCTTAAACTTGTGGCAATAAGCCGAAAAGATTTTGACAAAAGAATTTTTCTTTTCATCTTCTTCGGGCATGGCACATTCTTTCCAGTGTTTTCCGGTGACGGGACACTGGGTGCGAGGATGACCCGTCCTAGGATGGATGATGACGTGTCTCATTTCTACTACAACCTCATTGTATCGATTCTCTTCGTCCACCACTGGTTCCACTTGATAATCGCACTCTACATTTTCATCAAGTTTCTCAAAGATTGAATAGTTTGTAGAAAGTTGAAAATTCTTCAGAGTCTTCAAAACTCGTTCAAGTGTAAACTGCCCCCAAGTAACCGTAGCGAGATACGCAGGCTCCTTCCAAAACAAATGATGCGATCGTCAATCAATTTATAATGTTGATACTGAGCCTTCACCTGTTCTTCCACATTTAAATGTTTAGGGTTGCATTTTTCCTGTATCTATACTTCCAAATTTGCCACATGTCCAGCAAGTCTTCTCCAATATTCTTGGGATCATAGTAAACGTCCTTGATAAAAAGTCTTTCTGAGCACCCTCAACATGTTCTTGCCACTGTTGGGAAAAGCGTGGTGACTCACATTGACCACATGCCAAACTCATTTTCGTGTAAACGTTGGGGTTGATGTAACAATTGAGAGTAAGGTAAGTTTTGACATTATCGGCGATGCATCGAATGCTTCTAAACAAAAGTGTTATTCAAGTGTATTCTCAAAGCATGACATTCGAAGATAAAATTTTTTATACAATTGACTTTCATTTATAAATCAAATCCTTCAAACTCAGTCATTAATCTCTTTTCCAAATGGCGATGATTTTCTGTCATTCTTAAATACTCTTCGCATCTCATTGTATTCACGATGCTTTGGTGCATAACAAAAACAGCAGAAAAAATAAGATGGTGAATTTTTTATTATAAACAGTCGTTTTATAGATCGATTCGTGAAATAGCCATAGATCTACTGGAGAAGATGGGTAACTCGTAAACTTGTGACAATAAGCCGAAAAGATTTTGACAAAATAATTTTTCCTTTCATCTTCTTCGGGCATGGCGCATTCTTTCCTGTGTTTTCCGGTGACGGGACACTGGGTGACAGGATGATCCGCGTCTCATTTCTTCTACAACCTCATTGTATCGATTCTCTTCATCCACCACTGGTTCCACTTGGTAATCGCACTCTACATTTTCATCAAGTTTCTCAAAGATTGAATAGTTTGTAGAAAGTGAAAAATTCTTCAGAGTCTTCAAAACTAGTTCAAGTTTAAACTGCCCCAAGTAACCGTAGTGAGATACGCACGCTCCTTCCAAAAAAAAATGATGCGATCGTCAATCAATTTATAATGTTGATACTGAGCCTTCACCTGTTCTTCCACATTTAAATGTTTAGGGTTGCATTTTTCCTGTATCTATACTTCCAAATTTGCCACATGAGTCTTCTCCAATACTCTTGGGATCATAGTAAACGTCCTATATAAAAAGTCTTATCGAGCACCCTCAACATGTTCTTGCCACTGTTGGGAAAAGCGTGGTGACTCACATTGACCACATGCCAAACTCATTTTCGTGTAAACGTTGGGGTTGATGTAACAATTGACAGTAAGGTAAGTTTTGACATTATCGGCGATGCATCGAATGCTTCTAAACAAAAGTGTTATTCAAGTGTAGTCTCAAAGTTTGACATTCAAAGATAAAATTTTTTATACAATTGACTTTCATTTATAAATCAAATCCTTCAAACTCAGTCATTAATCTCTTTTCCAAATGACGATGTTTTTCTCTCATTCTTAAATACTCTTCGCATCTCATTGTATTCACGATGCTTTGGTGCATATCAAAAACAGCAGAAAAAATAAGAAGGTGAATTTTTTCATTATAAACAGTCATTTTATAGATCAATTCGTAAAATAGCCATAGATCTACTGGAGAAGATGGGTAACTCTTAAACTTGTGGCAATAAGCCGAAAAGATTTCGACAAAAGAATTTTTCTTTTCATCTTCTTTGGGCATGGCGCATTCTTTCCAGTGTTTTCCGGTGACGGGACACTGGGTGCGAGGATGACCCGTCTTAGGATGGATGATGACGTATCTCATTTCTTCTACAACCTCATTGTATCGATTCTCTTCGGCCACCACTGGTTCCTCTTGATAATCGCACTCTACATTTTCATCAAGTTTCTCAAAGATTGAATAGTTTGTAGAAAGTGAAAAATTCTTCAGAGTCTTCAAAACTAGTTCAAGTTTAAACTGCCCCAAGTAACCGTAGTGAGATACGCACGCTCCTTCCAAAAAAAAATGATGCGATCGTCAATCAATTTATAATGTTGATACTGAGCCTTCACCTGTTCTTCCACATTTAAATGTTTAGGGTTGCATTTTTCCTGTATCTATACTTCCAAATTTGCCACATGTCCAGAGAGTCTTTTCCAATACTCTTGGGATCATAGTAAACGTCCTTGATAAAAAGTCTTATCGAGCACCCTCAACATGTTCTTGCCACTGTTGGGAAAAGCGTGGTGACTCACATTGACCACTTGCCAAACTCATTTTCGTGTAAACGTTGGGGTTGATGTAACAATTGAGAGTAAGGTAAGTTTTGACATTATCGGCGATGCATCGAATGCTTCTAAACAAAAGTGTTATTCAAGTGTAGTCTCAAAGTTTGACATTCAAAGATAAAATTTTTTATACAATTGACTTTCATTTATAAATCAAATCCTTCTAACTCAGTCATCAATCTCTTTTCCAAATGGCGATGTTTTTCTCTCATTCTTAAATACTCTTCGCATCTCATTGTATTCACGATGCTTTGGTGCATAACAAAAACAGCAGAAAAAATAAGAAGGTGAATTTTTTCATTATAAACAGTTATTTTATAGATCGATTCGTGAAATAGCCATAGATCTACTGGAGAAGATGGGTAACTCTTAAACTTGTGGCAATAAGCCGAAAAGATTTCGACAAAAGAATTTTTCCTTTCATCTTCTTCGGGCACGGCGCATTCTTTCCTGTGTTTTCCGGTGACGGGACACTGGGTGACAGGATGATCCGTGTCTCATTTCTTCTACAACCTCATTGTATCGATTCTCTTCGTCCACACCCCTGAGGGGGTTTACCTTCTTCAGGTAAATACAGGGAGTCACGACCCGGGGTACCCTAGTGATCTGTCCTCCCTTCGTTTTCCTCTCCCTTTACTCCTACTTTCTCCTTTCTCTTCCCCCTTGTCGTGGTTGCCAAATTTACTGGTAAGGGCTTGTCATCTGTGTTTGATTACCGCTCTGTTGTGTTGGACATAGATGGGAAGAGACCACCCGCGTGTTTGCCGTGCGTGGAGACCCGTGTCCCTGGAAAAGGGGATCCTGGCAGTTGAGGGGCATCTTGGTACCCCAATACACTGCTTCGGCCCTTGCTTCAGGTAAACGGGAGGTGCATATTGGCCTGTGTGCACCAATCGGCTAGCCACGAATATCATCTGTTGGCTAGGGTCAAGTCCGGGGTCATTTACTGGGCACCTCGTTAAGGGTGGAGGCTGCTTCAGGAGTGACTCGCGGACGTATAACTGTTAGTTAACACCGTTGTTAAATAGCGGATTGGTGGCAACACCAGTTTGATATTTACATCCCCTTAGTTGGACTCCGTGGTGGGTGGTGTCGCTAATAGTGGAAATGTTTGAAATTTTCTATGGCTGAAAATAGCAAGGTGTTATGTTCTGCACACCATAGTAAAAACAGCGGAACAACTTCTACACCGAATGATTACGCTCAGTATTTTCTGATAAAATTGAATAATCCTACTATACCAGATACGTCCTTTAGCAAAGTGTCCCCCTTTTTAATACATAAAGCTCTTCTCTCCGTACTGGGAGAAGTAACTTCCGTTAAAAAGATACGATCAGGTGACCTCTTAATACAGGTCTCCTCTTCAAAACAAGCCGACACCTTATCCAAATGTAATGTCATGTGCTCTTTCGATGTAACAGTTACGCCCCACAATACTCTCAATTCCTCTCGAGGTGTAATTTCGGAATCCGAATTTTTGAATGATACCGAAGAAATGATTCTGGAAGAACTACAAGAGCAAAACGTAACAGCTGTCAGAAGGATCAAGATTCGTAGAGATGGTAAACTCATCCCTACGAAACATCTAATCCTTACTTTCAGTAAACCACAAATTCCATCTTCAATTAAAATGGCTTGGCATAACTGCCCAGTGCGACCTTATGTTCCAAACCCTTTACGATGCTTTCAGTGTCAAAGGTTTGGACATTCAAAACAATCCTGCCGTGGTCAACCTGTATGTGCTCGCTGCTCTGGTACTGACCATTGCGACACATCCTGTGAGTTGCCATCCCTTTGCATTAATTGCAAGGGTGATCATGTTGCATACTCCAGGAGTTGTCCAAAATGGTCCCTAGAGAAAGAAATACAAACCGTTAAAGTCTTGCAAAACCTGACGTTCAATGAAGCTCGCCGAATCGTCACCGCCCGTACACCTCGTCCAGGCGTGTCGTATTCCACGGCTGTTAAGACTTCTTATTGTTCTGTCAGTACGCAAACTGATTCCGTAACACAAAAATGTAGCACAAATAAACAAATTAAGCTCCCAACGCCAAGACCTCAATTTAACTTTACCGCACCTTCAACCTCTAATAGAACCACTTCACCTCCACCTAGCAAAACATCTAAACTAGATAATTCTGAAAAAAATCGACCTTGTCCAAAACAAATCCCTTCAAAAAAACTACCCCCAAGTCTTAAGCCTGGATATTCTCGAAAGAAAAAAGATGCAAAGTACATTCAACCTTTTAATCAACCCACTTCTGCTGATTTGCAGAAGATGGACGTTGAAGTGGAGTTGTCTTTGCATCCTTCTGACGACGAATGTCTACTCGACTAACCTTTTAATAATGACGTTACTTTTGAATCATCCCTTTATATCTCATAATGTCAATATGCTTCATTTCATGGAATTGTCGCGGTTTGAGAAACAAACTGTCAGATGTTAAAGACATTGTTTCCCAATTTCAACCTGCTTGTATTGCCTTGCAGGAGACTCACTTAACGTCATCTACTGCTTTTAAACTACGCAACTATTCTTGCCATCGACACGACTTTAATAATGGAAATCAACCTCATGGAGGTGTTTCAATTTTAACCTTTAATACATTACCATCTACTCACCTTTCATTAACGACTTCATTACAGGCTTGCGCTGTTCAAATTCAACTCAATATTCTACTTACAGTATGCTCTGTCTACTTACCACCTCATGCACCTGTCGCTCATACAGATTTAAACTCTCTGATAGTCCAGTTACCTTCACCTTTTATTTTGCTCGGAGATTTTAATGGTCACAGTGAATTGTGGGGTAGTTCCGCCTCTAATGACCGAGGGCATAAAATTGAACAACTCATCCATGACCATAATCTCTGTTTGCTTAATAAGGACGAAGAAACATACTTTCATTCACCTACTCGAACCTTTCACGCCATTGATTTAGCATTATGTTCACCAAATCTCTTACCTTTTTTGAACTTTTCAGTAAGCAATGATCTTCATAACAGCGATCATTTCCCTCTCTTAATTTCATATTCTGCATCTGTTCCCATGAGCCAAAGACCATCAACTTTCATATTTCATCGCGCTAATTGGCCACAATTTGCCCAGCTTGCTCAGATCACGGATGATATAGTCACACATGATACTATAAATACAGCAGTTGATCGGGTTACGTCTGTAATTCTCCAAGCGGCAGAAGATAGTATACCCAAGTCGTCAAGTTCGCTTCCTCGCTATCGCAAGCCGTGGTGGAATGAGGAATGTGCTGCTGCTTACAAGAAGCAGAGACGCTTGTGGAACTTCTTCCGCCGTTATCCTAATACTGTTAACCTTTTAGCCTTTAAACGGGCTAAAGCAATAGCACGAAAGGTCAGGCGCAATAGTCAGAGAGATTCTTGGTGCCGTTACGTCTCTTCTATAACATCTACTACTTCTCCCAGACAAGTTTGGTCGAGAGTCAAAAGGGCTAACGGCATATACCGTGAATTCCACCTTCCGGTATTCAAACGAAACGGTACCATTTACTCAGCTCCTGTCGACGTCTGTAATATGCTTGGTGACACATTTGCTGCTGTCTCTAGTCTAGAGAGTTACAGTAGAGCATTTCAATACCATAAGCAGATCGCCGAACGAAATAACATCAACTTTAATACGCGCCGCCTCTTCCACTATAACAGTAATTTTAATTTTGTAGAATTACAGAGAGCACTTTATCAGTCTCATAATACAAGCCCTGGTCCTGATGGTATCACCTATCACATGCTCCGCCACTTAGATCGGACGTCGTTGTCAAATGTTCTCGTTCTATTCAATAGAATATGGACGGAACAAACGTACCTGTCACGTTGGCGTGAAGCAAGTGTGATACCCATATTAAAACCAGGTAAAGACCCTAAGGATCCTATTAACTATCGCCCTATAGCTTTAACCAGCTGTCTTGGGAAAACGTTTGAGCGGATGGTCAACTCTCGCCTGGTATACTACCTCGAAAAAAATCATCTCATACCTGACTTCCAGAGCGGTTTTCGTAAGGGAAGATCCACGATTGATAACATCGTTGCTCTTGAGTCAAGAATTCGTAACGCCTTTGTTCGACGTAACCATTTCGTCTCTATCTTCTTTGATATTGAGAAGGCTTACGATCGGACATGGCGGTACGGAATTTTGAAGACACTCTACGACATGGGACTTCGTGGAAATCTACCCATCTTTCTCAAGAACTTTCTGTCGAAGCGGTATTTTCGAGTAAAGCTGGGAACTACATTTTCTGATCTCTTCAGTCAGACTGAAGGCGTCCCTCAAGGCAGTGTTTTAAGTGTCATACTCTTCATTATTCATGTATCACAAATCTTGAACGTGCTGCCTCCTTCCGTATTTGGTTCACTATATGTTGACGATCTGAACGTGTCATGTACAGGATCTGACATGCGCGTCATTGAGCGTCAACTGCAGTTGACTGTAAATAAAATTGTGGAATGGTGTGAGCAAAATGGTCATGCCCTTTCACCCGCTAAAAGCTCTTGCATTCACTTTTGTAAATTACGCAGAATACATTTTGATCCTGTTATATCTATTAACAACATTACTATACCCGTTGTATCCGAATTAAAGTTTTTAGGTGTTATATTTGATCACAAACTCACTTTTAAGCCTCATATTTTACATCTAAGAAAACGGTGTGAGAAGACTTTGAATATATTACGCGTTTTGTCGAATACCTTTTGGGGTGCGGATCGTATCGCCCTACTCAGACTGTACAAAGCGTTAATACTATCACGTATAGATTACGCTTGTGCAGTCTATGGTACTGCTACTGCTTCCAACTTAAGGCGTTTAGATACAGTACATCATACGGCTTTACGTATATGTAGTGGTGCATTCCGCACTTCACCAGTTGAGAGTTTATATGTTATTTGTCACCAATCACCTCTCGATTTACGTCGCATGCAGTTGTCATTGGCATATTACTATCGTGTGAAGTCCTACAAATCTCATCCTCTAAAACAAGATGTCTTTCCATTAAGCTTGGAACGATTGTATGACGCTAGACCTTCACACGTCCGTCCATTTCATGCTCGCGTGCGCTCAATCATACGAACATTTGACATTTGTGACATAACAACACAATCAGTAGATCACCTTCTCATACCACCCTGGATCATCGCACCATATCAATTTTATTCCCCATTTATGTTGTACAGTAAATCTAATGTTGCATCCGTCATTTATCAACAAATATTCAATTCTCATCGTCATCAATATTTTGAGTATGTGCCTGTATATACTGACGGATCAAAATCGGCGGGGTACGTAGGCTGTGGTGTCATCATCGCTGATGATACTCATAGCTACAAGATCCCAGATATTTGTTCCGTCTTCACTGCTGAATCTGTTGCCATCCTTTTGGCATTGCGGCTGATTTCTTCACGCTCCGAACGAAAGTATTTGATATACTCCGATAGTAAGAGCGTTTTGAGCCAGTTAGAAAATTTTCGCAGCGATACTCATCCAATCTTATGCTTCATTAATCATTTATTAATCGCTCTTCACAAGAAGGGATTTGATATTTCATTTTGCTGGATACCAAGTCACGTCGGTATACCAGGGAATGAGTTGGCTGATTCTGCAGCACGATCTGCAACTACTGAATTAACAATATCTGTACCATTCTCAGACATTAAACTTCATGTTCGGCAGCTCATCTCGCCCCTTTGGCAACAGCATTGGGACCTTCAAACTCAAAATAAACTCTATAACATCAAACCATATATAGATCCATTACCTGTATTGCGTCTACGTAATGCAGATGTAAAGCTAAATCGTCTCAGAATCGGCCACACTCGACTTACGCATATTCATCTGTTGTTTGGAGAATCTCCTCCCAAATGCGACTCTTGTAATGTTTTACTTACGGTTCATCACATTTTAACCATTTGTCCTTGTTTTAACCGACATCGTCTTACCCTTTTTAACAGCACTATTTTATGTATGAAGGATTTGTTAGGTGAAATTCATCATCCTAACATTTTCGCATTTCTGCGAGTTATTGGCATTTTAAATTGTATATAACTGTTTTATCTGATTTTATTCACTCTTATTTCTTATTCATGAACCGTTTTACTTTAAATGTGTATTTTATAAAATTACGCTATTTATCGATTTTGATGAAACAATTTTATTAGTCTCATTTAATTTATGACAATGAAATAATTGTGTGTAATTTACCATTAGATCTGACTCAACAAATTGTTTGGCGCAGCATATCCTCCTTTGGATCTTGTGCCATAAAACCTCTACATTCAATCAATCTCTTCGTCCACCACTGGTTCCACTTGATAATCGCACTCTACATTTTCATCAAGTTTCTCAAAGATTGAATAGTTTGTAGAAAGTTGAAAATTCTTCAGAGTCTTCAAAGCTAGTTCAAGTTTAAACTGCCCCCAAGTAACCGTAGCGAGATACGCACGCTCCTTTAAAAAAAAATGATGTGATCGTCAATCAATTTATAATGTTGATACTGAGCCTTCACCTGTTCTTCCACATTTAAATGTTTAGGGTTGCATTTTTCCTGTATCTATACTTCCAAATTTGCCACATGAGTCTTCTCCAATACTCTTGGGATCATAGTAAACGTCCTATATAAAAAGTCTTATCGAGCACCCTCAACATGTTCTTGCCACTGTTCGGAAAAGCGTGGTGACTCACATTGAGCACATGCCAAACTCATTTTCGTGTAAACGTTGGGGTTGATGTAACAATTGACAGTAAGGTAAGTTTTGACATTATCGGCGATGCATCGAATGCTTCTAAACAAAAGTGTTATTCAAGTGTAGTCTCAAAGCTTGACATTCAAAGATAAAAATTTTTATACAATTGACTTTCATTTATAAATCAAATCCTTCAAACTCAGTCATTAATCTCTTTTCCAACTGGCGATGTTTTTCTCTCATTCTTAAATACTCTTCGCATCTCATTGTATTAACGATGCTTTGGTGCATAACAAAAACAGCAGAAAAAATAAGATGGTGAATTTTTTATTATAAACAGTCATTTTATAGATCGATTCGTGAAATAGCCATAGATCTACTGGAGAAGATGGGTAACTCGTAAACTTGTGACAATAAGCCGAAAAGATTTTGACAAAATAATTTTTCCTTTCATCTTCTTCGGGCATGGCGCATTCTTTCCTGTGTTTTCCGGTGACGGGACACTGGGTGACAGGATGATCCGCGTCTCATTTCTTCTACAACCTCATTGTATCGATTCTCTTCGTCCACCACTGGTTCCACTTGATAATCGCACTCTACATTTTCATCAAGTTTCTCAAAGATTGAATAGTTTGTAGAAAGTTGAAAATTCTTCAGAGTCTTCAAAGGTAGTTCAAGTTTAAACTGCCCCCAAGTAACCGTAGCGAGATACGCACGCTCCTTCCAAAAAAAAAAATGATGTGATCGTCAATCAATTTATAATGTTGATACTGAGCCTTCACCTGTTCTTCCACATTTAAATGTTTAGGGTTGCATTTTTCCTGTATCTATACTTCCAAATTTGCCACATGTCCAGAGAGTCTTCACCAATACTCTTGGGATCATAGTAAACGTCCTTGATAAAAAGTCTTATCGAGCACCCTCAACATGTTCTTGCCACTGTTGGGAAAAGCGTGGTGACTCACATTGACCACATGCCAAACTCATTTTCGTGTAAACGTTGGGGTTGATGTAACAATTGAGAGTAAGGTAAGTTTGGACATTATCGGCGATGTATCGAATGCTTCTAAACAAAAGTGTTATTCAAGTGCAGTCTCAGAGCATTAAATTCAAAGATAAAATTTTTTATGCAATTGACTTTCATTTATAAATCAAATCCTTCAAACTCAGTCATTAATCTCTTTTCCAAATGGCGATGTCTTTCTCTCATTCTTAAATACTCTTCGCATCTCATTGTATTCACGATACTTTGGTGCATAACAAAAACAGCAGAAAAAATAAGATGGTGAATTTTTTCATTATAAACAGTCATTTTATAGATCGATTCGTGAAATAGCCATAGATCTACTGGAGAAGATGGGTAACTCTTAAACTTGTGGCAATAAGCCGAAAAGATTTTGACAAAAGAATTTTTCTTTTCATCTTCTTCGGGCATGGCACATTCTTTCCAGTGTTTTCCGGTGACGGGACACTGGGTGCGAGGATGACCCGTCCTAGGATGGATGATGACGTGTCTCATTTCTTCTACAACCTCATTGTATCGATTCTCTTCGTCCACCACTGGTTCCACTTGATAATCGCACTCTACATTTTCATCAAGTTTCTCAAAAATTGAATAGTTTGTAGAAAGTTGAAAATTCTTCAGAGTCTTCAAAGGTAGTTCAAGTTTAAACTGCCCCCAAGTAACCGTAGCGAGATACGCACACTCCTTCCAAAAAAGAAAATGATGCGATCGTCAATCAATTTATAATGTTGATACTGAGCTTTCACCTGTTCTTCCACATTTAAATGTTTAGGGTTGCATTTTTCCTGAATCTATACTTCCAAATTTAGCACATGTCCAGCAAGTCTTCTCCAATACTCTTGGGATCATAGTAAACGTCCTTGATAAAAAGTCTTTCCGAGCGCCCTCAACATGTTCTTGCCACTGTTGGGAAAAGCATGGTGACTCACATTGACCACATGCCAAACTCATTTTCGTGTAAACGTTAGGGTTGATGTTACAATTGAGAGTAAGGTAAGTTTTGACATTATCGGCGATGCATCGAATGCTTCTAAACAAAAGCTGCTGATACTTTTTCCAAAAGGGGTGGTATTTTGCCAAGGCGTACAAAAACACCACGTAACAGAGGGCACGATTTCCCGGTAAAACTCCTCCCTCATATAACATGGATAGAGCATAACTGTTGTATTGGATCAGTTTCCAAATAGGTGTATTTTTTTTGATGAAGGCAGCCTTCAGTTTTTGTCCAGTGAAAGGAGATTTTTGGTCGTCCATCAAACATCGGTAATCTTCGTAGTCAATCTTATTGAATTTCACGTGTTGGACAATTTCTTTGATGACGGACTCGTCTCTCAAAATGTCGAAGGGATTTTTCAATTTAGAACTTAGGATGGGTATCACGGGTTTTTGAACTAACAAGCACAGTAGTTTACACTTTTCGTAAAAAATGTCACAATTTAAATCCAGATTTGTCAAATTATCACTCAAATCGTCCTCCAATTTTTTTAGAATTGTCACCTGAAATTGTTTTTAAAACATTATCATTGTTCAAAATCTGATCATCTAAAATCTCATCTTCTAATATCAAATCCTCTTTTGAAACTGTTTTAAGATTAGCCAAGTTATAAAGGTCCGGATTCGTTTTCGTCAGTATATTTTTAAGACTTTGAAAATCCGATTGATATTGTTTCTTGTCCTGAAGAAAACCAGCATAATTTTTCTTTATAAATTCAGCACATTCGAGAAATTGATCATTTTTAAAATACTCTTCCAATCGAGAGAGTAAAACCTGGGTTGGTTCGTAGGCCTCTTGGCTCAGCATTTTTTGTTCAAATACTTGAATTTTTTTTTAACAACTCACCTTTTTCTCTATCAGTTCAGCGTTTAATGTTGGCTATAATGGTGGCTTTCGCATCAGGCAAATTGTTCAGATTAATATCTTTTACATTTTCGAGTGCTTTATACTCATCTCTCTGATTCACGAAATATTTATGACTATCAAATATGGTCGAAATTTGTAAATCCATTTCAAATTCATTCCCAATAAAGTGTATTATTACATCAGTATTTTCAAAAAGTTTGTGTTTGGTCCACTGATATCGACTATGTGTACTATCAGAAACAATACCATCCGTTATGATAATTAACTGGTTAAAAGACAGTTCTTGTAACAACCTTAGACAAGGCATGAGAAGAGTATTGTTTCCCGTCAAGAAGTCCATATGGAGTCGAAAAGGTTTTTCGCCTTTATACAAGAATGCATTATGACTCCATAATACAACAATAGGATTCTTTTGACTATCAACGATGTCATTCACAATAGCACAATAATTTGGAACGTGATTGATTTTTACCGAGATTGTATACCTCGTAAGAGAGAAATTTTTGAAGACATTGCTTTAAAGCTCAAACTTGATACTGGGAACGCGTTGGCACCAACAAAGATCTTGCTATATAGTCGCGGAACAGGGGACAACTCTGATGGTCCTTTATCCATAGATCTAGACATGGCTCGTGGAACAAATGATCGCAGGTAGTTTTATAAATTTTTTCAAGTTGTTTATAAGAAGATAGACAAATTGAGCATTCATCTTCCATTCTTGAATGACATGTAGAAAACGAAACTCTGATGAGCTGAGATCATCAAGACTCAACGCTAGCCTGAAAAGTAAATTTTTTTTTGAAATAACAGTATAAAATGAGTGTGTTCTCTAGTATCTTGTGTGTAGTTAATTTTTTCAAATAAACTTTCAACAGTCTCGATTTTTCTCTATTGGCAAAGGATTTGGCGACTTGGCAAAGGATACTACTGTGATAGCTATTGATGTCAGTAGGTCAACACGACACGTTCCAAATTATTGTGCTATTGTGAATGACATCGTTGATAGTCAAAAGAATCCTATTGTTGTATTATGGAGTCATAATGCATTCTTGTATAAAGGCGAAAAACCTTTTCGACTCCATATGGACTTCTTGACGGGAAACAATACTCTTCTCATGCCTTGTCTAAGGTTGTTACAAGAACTGTCTTTTAACCAGTTAATTATCATAACGGATGGTATTGTTTCTGATAGTACACATAGTCGATATCAGTGGACCAAACACAAACTTTTTGAAAATACTGATGTAATAATACACTTTATTGGGAATGAATTTGAAATGGATTTACAAATTTCGACCATATTTGATAGTCATAAATATTTCGTGAATCAGAGAGAAGAGTATAAAGTGCTCGAAAATGTAAAAGATATTGATCTGAACAATTTGCCTGATGCGAAAGCCACCATTTTAGCCAACATTAAACGCTTAACTGATAGAGAAAAAGGTGAGTTGTTAAAAAAAATTCAAGTATTTGAACAAAAAATGCTGAGCCAAGAGGCCTACGAACCAACCCAGGTTTTACTCTCTCGATTGGAAGAGTATTTTAAAAATGATCAATTTCTCGAATGTGCTGAATTTATAAAGAAAAATTATGCTGGTTTTCTTCAGGACAAGAAACAATATCAATCGGATTTTCAAAGTCTTAAAAATATACTGACGAAAACGAATCCGGACCTTTATAACTTGGCTAATCTTAAAACAGTTTCAAAAGAGGATTTGATATTAGAAGATGAGATTTTAGATGATCAGATTTTGAACAATGATAATGTTTTGAAAACAATTTCAGGTGACAATGCTAAAAAATTGGAGGACGATTTGAGTGATAATTTGACAAATCTGGATTTAAATTGTGACATTTTTTACGAAAAGTGTAAATTACTGTGCTTGTTAGTTCAAAAACCCGTGATACCCATCCTAAGTTCTAAATTGAAAAATTCCTTCGACATTTTGAGAGACGAGTCCGTCATCAAAGAAATTGTCCAACTCGTGGAATTCAACAAGATTGACTACGAAGCTTACCAATGTTTGATGGACGACCAAAAATCTCCTTTCACTAGACAGAAACTGAAGGGTGCCTTCATCAAAAAAATACCCTTATTTGGAAGCTGATCCAATACAACACAGTTATGCTGTATCCCTGTTATATGAGGGAGGAGTCTTACCGGGAAATCGTGCCCTCTGGAACGTGGTGTTTTTGTACGTTTTGGCAAAATACCACCCATACACGCACGAACACGCCTACCTTGGCAGTAACGCCCACTTCGATAAGTACACACGACTACATAGACAGTAACGCCTACTTCGATGGATGATCCACATTGAATAGTTGACTTGCTACTTGTGACATTATCCACCTCCTCGCACTGTTGCTACTCAGTCTCGTCTCGATCCAATACCTCCTAGATTGAAGAAAGCCGAAGGACGGAAAACGATGACTCATACAGTTAGGCCCAGATTTGCTGATCACTTCTGACGAAGCTTCTCTTTTTCCCTTCTGTTTCTCGACACTTTTTCGTTATTCTTCTACTAATTTTTTACTTTCTACAAATTATTATTATTATTTTTTTTGTCTAGATTAAATGTTCTTAAATTGTGTAAAAATGCTTAATATATTTATTTGTTTTCAGAAATGATTAACAATAAATCAATTCTAACAAAAATAACTGTTGTGTGAATGAAAAAAAATATATTTTTAAGCATTAAATATCAGTTTTATTTTATAAATTGGAAAATTTTATCTAACTTTTTGTTATAAAATGTATGGATTAAAAACAAAGAAATATATTTTTAAAGGGATTTTACACATTTATTATTATTATAGTTTTGACATAAAACTAAGAAAGGGGTCTAATTTTTATAATATGATAC
Source organism: Parasteatoda tepidariorum (assembly GCF_982258835.1). NCBI lineage: Eukaryota > Metazoa > Arthropoda > Arachnida > Araneae > Theridiidae > Parasteatoda > Parasteatoda tepidariorum. Next base: position 70,631,342 of record NC_141763.1, read on the forward strand.
TTACATTTTTAGTAGATGATTATTTTGGATTTTAATGATTATGTTTTGCATGTTATTAGAACTAGAGCATACGAAATAAAATAGAAATTGTTTATAAACAATGACATAAAATGAGCTTAAAAAAATTTAGAAAATCAAATGCAGTCTTCAAACAAGGTTTAGATAGTAAAAAAAAACATATCAAAAGCATGATTATAATTTGTATTTTTTTCCTGTGGAAGTGTGATTGTTAGAAGTGATAAACTAAAATTAAAGTAAGCAACCTTAGATAACAAATATTTTATTAAATAGCAAATTCAAAAAACGATAAATAAAATGTAAACACAAATTTTACTGAAATATGTTAAAACTTTCAGTAACATTTAAAAAAGTATAATTTTTACCATCACACTGATAAACTAAAATAAAGTAAGCAACCGTAGATAACAAATATTTTATTAAATAGCAAATTCAAAAAACGATAAATAAAATGTAAACACAAATTTTACTGAAATATGTTAAAACTTTCAGTAACATTTAAAAAAGTATAATTTTTACCATCACACTCATAAACTAAAATAAAGTAAGCAACCGTAGATAACAAATATTTTATTAAATAGCAAATTCAAAAAACGATAAATAAAATGTAAACACAAATTTTACTGAAATATGTTAAAACTTTCAGTAACATTTAAAAAAGTATAATTTTTATCATCACCCTGATAAACTAAAATAAAGTAAGCAACCTTAGATAACAAATATTTTATTAAATAGCAAATTCAAAAAACGATAAATAAAATGTAAACACAAATTTTACTGAAATATGTTAAACTTTCAGTAACATTTAAAAAAGTATAATTTTTACCCGTCACACTGATAAACTAAAATAAAGTAAGCAACCTTGGATAATAAATATTTTATTAAATAGCAAATTCAAAAAATGATAAATAAAATGTAAACATAAATTTTACTGATATATGTTTAACTTTCAGTAGCATTTAAAAATAATTCTAATGTCATTTAATATCTCTTTTCTAATGTCATTTTCCTTGAAATGCATCTCACATACCTATAACAAAATGAATACAATATTTAAATGTGCATTTAAAATAAATAGTACATACTATATTCATGTATGAAAAATTAATAAATTTTTGTAGAAAAATTAATAGATTTAAATTTCATAATCAAATAAATTACAATATATTATGGTCAAACAAAAATGTTTAAAGTTTGAGCAAAAATTTAATAAAATACTAAAATTATTAATATTTTTATAAAATAAAACTCTATAAAAATAACTATATATTACAATAGTTTGCGATATGATTGATAAGAACAACTTAATTATTATAAATAATTTATCCACAATTTAAAATAATTTACTCTTAGTAAAAATATAATAAAGAAGCATAATTAAATTTTTAAAAATAAGAACAAATATTACTCACTTTAGAATTCTTTGCAACTTCAAAATCTCTTGGCATGGCGGCAAGCCATTTCTTACGTATTGGGAAATCCAAAATTTAATGCTTTTGTACCATCAACTTTGTAAAATCCTCTGCAGTTTGGTACACAGCACTCATTGGCAATTATCCATAACACTAAGAATTAAATTAATGCTGACATTTACAACATTTGTTGAATAAATATAAATTTTACGAAGAACGTTGACACCAGAACACACACGGTTGTTTACAAATTCAAATCAAAAATATTCGCCAATTGGCTGAATGCCGACACAGGTTATGATACTTGAGAATATCGCCAATGGCTCGTTTGATCAGATTCGGAGTTTTTCGTAAAAATAGCTACCCTGACTGGTTTCCCTCTGGGCCTAACTCTACTACGTCATCATCGCCTATAGTAACCCGTCGTGAGGCTTGATTCCTTTCTAGGAGGTATTGCTCGATCACGCACAACGTCGGCTTGCATACTTGTGATTACTCGACTGCTAATGGCAACAGAGGAGCGACTACGACCGTGAAGTTAATACACCTCTCACATTCAGTCCTCAAAAAGTACGGTGATCTTAATACAGCTCTCCCGGCTTCTCACAAAACAGCAATGAATCAACTAGTGGTATTCGTTCATCGAATTCTATCACAGATATAATTCTAGTGGGGGAGTACTGTAGCGTATCTACCACTACAAAATTACAACTACAATTCACTAGTATATAAGACATGTTAACTCGACTCTATGTCGGGGTACCTTTTCATAGATGACGGTTGACATGGTCGATGTGACTTCCCCACAAATCTGATGTACTGGGCCTTGAAGGACCGGGACCGGGTTCAGAAGCTTTGGTATCTTGAACCTCTTCCCTTTTCTTTTATAAGTATCGTTTTATTTCTGAAATAAATATTAAGGTTTTACTTTAACATGTATTGAAAATTTGATGAAAGAATATCAACTTTTATTTTTTAATTGTAGACATTGTATAAGTTCAACTTTTAGTATAAATAAAATGAACTTTTTTAATATATATAAAATTTTGGCAGCAACATTTCTTTCTATGAAAGTGCAAATTTCATTAGAATGTCAACTAACTGATATGTCTTTATAATTAATCTGTATTTATTTAGATGTTATAGTTTTTTTAAAAAATCTTTTTGTCTTCGAAAGTGCCAATATTTTACGAGAAAATGAAATTGAATGTTACGAGGTTCCAGCTCTATTAAAAATTAAATTTAAGAAAAAAAATTATTTCGTTTACTTATGTGAGTTCCTGGCTAACATAAAAAGATTATAAATCTGTCTATAAGTCATTGAAATAAAAGTTTTTAATGTAAAGTATTATGTTTTTAATGTAAAATATTATAATGTCTTTCGTTTTTTACTGTTTTCTCAAAATGCATATTTTGACTCTTTGGGTACACTTTTCTCAAAATCTACTTTATGTAAAAATATAAATTTTGGTACAGGATTTGTTTATGCATTTATCTACATAGTAGACCTAAAATAATGAATATATTCTTGCATTTTTTTTTGTTGTTATTAAGCAAAAAATATGTTCAAGAAAAATTGACGAAATACCTGAATCTTTCTATAAGACATTCATTTGGCATTATTTTTTCAAATTTTAATCAAATATTTAGGTTTACTTTACAGAATCAAGTCTTTTCTTCAAAGTAAATGATAATTTAGTGTAATATTTTCTCTAAATTTTTCGTAAAGTGTACTTCTGTGAGATCCAATCATAAGATTTTTTTTACATTAATTTAAAATTATGTGTATTATTAATATACACTTGAGGAAACAGATAAGCCTAAATGTGAATGTTACTGCAGCGCCTGGAAGCAGTTTCAATGTAACCACGAGTCCAATGCTGGCCATGCAACCCCCAAAATAAAAATAAAAAAGCAATATTTTTTGTGAAATAGAAAATGCATAAAGTAATTCTCTGGTTTATATAGACATTATCGTTACAATATTTTTTTTAATAAAAAAAAATTTATAAAAATACTGCTTGAAAGAAAAATATTGCTGTTTTCGTGTATTTTTTTAATTTTTAAACACTGTTTCTCAACTCTTATTTTTTACGTGTTACCAGAAAAAAAAGTATAGATTCGAGGGGTATAGAAAGTGTAAGTACATATATCCCACAAATCGAACTTAGAAAATTTTACAGAACTTATTTTTAAGCCACGCCCACTTAAATTTTTTTTTTTTTTTAGTTTATAGTTTCAAATTTCTGAAAAGTTTGGAAATCAGTTTTCTGAAACTGAAAATCGTCTAAAAGTCAGATTTCGAGATTTTATGAAAAACAGTGTTTTTTAAAAAATTAAATGAGTTTTGACGTAAAAACACTTAATTATAAGGACGTATTGATTTTAATATGTTGATTTCGATCAGTTGATTATAAGATAAAAACCCTAATAATTTCGACTGTTGATTTTGATATAAAACTTGATGATATTAAAAACTTATTGATTTTGAAATAACATTTAATTTTTTTAGTTTTAGAAAAGTTTGGAAATCAGTTTTTCTGGGTATTGATGATCAGTGATTTCAAAATGAGTTTTGTTATAAAACAAACTGTTGATGTTACAATAAACTATTGCTTTTGACATATAAAAACTGTTGATTCAAAGATAAAAACTATTGCTTTTGACTTCAAAGCTGCTGATTTTGATTTAAAAGTTGCTGATTTTGACTTAAAAGCTGCTGATTATTATTGAAAAACTGTTGATTTTGACGCTCTCCTCGGGGAAACTGAATTCGGCTGGAAAATGCATGACCAGAATCAAGGGCGCCGGCAGCGGGGTGCAAGGGGGTGCACTTGCACCCCCCTGGCTGTTTTTAAAAACAAATGACACGGGAAAACAATTTTGTTACAATTTTTTTTTTATTAAAAATATTTTAATTCAAAAACAAATAATTAAATAATTATTGAAAATTAAAAAATTGTTTAATCATAAAAATTAAAAAATTGTTTAATCAAACAAGAATTGTAATCGTCTTGTTTGCTGTTCAAATCTGTTTATAACTTTTTCAATGAATTCTGAGCCATCGTTGATTCTTTTCTTATGCACACTGAGCATGCACAAACTTGGCAGATATCTAAGCTATGTTTTTAAATTTCATTTAATAAAATATAAATAATATTATATTTTCTATTAGTTATTTAGTTTAACAAAGGTGTATAACACAAACTGACTTCTCACAACTGTAAAATTTCATCAACACAATAAATACCAATGACAAGTGTAAGCGTGCACAAACACGTTAGTATACAAAACTACGGTTTGTATTTAGTATTTGTGTTTCAAAGTAAGCAGCTAAGCCAGCGCCATCAATACAGTTTCCCGTGGCAAAATTTGCGAGTACAAGAAATTCGCACTTTTTAAAAAAAAATATCTTGTTAACAATGCAGAAATGTATCTTGAAAAAAATTAACAGATGAAAGTATATGTAATAAAAAATAAAATGTAATAACAGAATGTATTAAAAAAAATTTTTTTTTGGGGGGGGGGTAGTTTGCTAGAGGGTTGCACCCCCTTTCATATTATTCTGCCGGCGCCCTTGACCAGAATGTAGACTTGGACTGGATTGCAGACGGGAGCAAAGGAAATTTCCAGTGGGATCTTTCGTTGATTGGGCAAGACCATCCACGTGAATTCGCCGCAAACGTTCACATTGGTAGTCTTGGGGTGGCGAGGCAAGCGAACTTCTGGTGGTGGCATGGCTTCTGGATTCAGGTTCGGCTTGGAAAGAGTCAAATGGAGTTCCCCGAATGATCTGAAAGCTCTGACTTATATACTGCTCAGGCAGGAAGTGACACACAGGATGTTTTTGAAAATGTGATTTTTTTTTCTTGGGATGGAAGCCAACAATGGGTGGAACACTGCTGTTGAGACAGCACGTTGTAGAACTGTAAAGATTTCGAGTCTTGAGGCTTGGCTTGAAATCTAAATCCTGAATCCAACAAAATTTGCAAGTTGTGTGAGCTCTGAAAAATTCTGAGCTGAGGTCGTCAAGACTCAACCGCCTGGCTTTAACATACAACGTCAGAAAAAGTTTTTTTTTTACAATGTTGATGAAGCTCGAGCTTTGAAGAAATTATCGACAGCCTTGACTGGACTCTAAACATTTTCAGAGGACACCCAGAGTTGACGGAGGCAACTCGTGGTTGAACCCACATGTTTTTAAAAAAATAGATTGAATCATTTGGTTATCATAGAGTGAATCGTTTCGTTTTGCGGGTCGTTTTGCGTTTGTGTGTTTTTTTTGCAAAGGTCACGGTGCTCAGCTATTTTTTCGATTAACTGTGTGCAGTTGTGTGAAAAGATGACAAAGATTTATAATTTTTTTTTTCTTTTTTCCCAAGCATAATTCAAAAATATTTTTCAGTCATTTTCAACAGATGAAACAGCGCTCACAATCGATGAGGGATCGGTTCCATCGGCATGTGCAAGAATTTCGAAATTCCACCCGTCACGGCAATCCACGGGTGACACTGTTCCCTCGAGCAAAACATACACCTGTTTAAGGTTGTGGCTGGATCTGACTTCAAGACCACCGTTTTCAGCTCCTTGTATGGATGAATGGTAGGCAGTCTAGCCAGCACCTTGTTCCATTTCGATATGGTGATTGCGTCCGTGCAGACAAAAAAACGAACCCGCATCTCTTGCAATTTCTCCAACAAGAGCTGAGGGCGTAGGAGTTCATCCAGGGCATGATAGAAATAACTGTTGGTGAGTGTGTGGTCGTCGTTTCGCATGCACAGCACGGCAAAAGAAGAAGAGTGCCGAGCTGCGATATGTATCCTTCGCCTGCGTTCGTATGTGTCTCGAGGATAGTGATTGTCGTAGCTCGTCCCTTCGAAGGCTGGCGTTGGAGAGTTTGGACGAGCGTCGCTGGAGGTGCTGGTCTTGAAAGGTGGGGCAGACGTTTTGACAGTCCTCGAGGTGTTGGAGATCGAGTCCACGGATGTCTGGCTAGAGGTTTGGGTGCAGGGTGGAACAGTGTGGCGGATGGCTTTCTTGGGAGCTGTTGAGGCGAAAGAGGTGGGAAGCCTGGGCCTGGAGACGGGTGATTTCACTCTTTTGGATGGTTTGGAGGAGAGGTGGAGATGCGTTTCTCTCGGGATCGGTAATCAGAGGCTGAGACCAACGGTATTCTGGGTGGATGAATATGAGAGGGGGCCACCTGGACGACGGAGTGTGGAGTGGGTTTCAGTGTGTTGGCAGGGGGTGAGGCTACAAGCGTGGGAGGCTCAGGTGAGGGAGGCAATGGAGAAATGAGCGTCGGAGGCGATAGAGAAGGCTGGAGACACAATGCAAGCAACTCGTCGTCGGAGGAGGATGCGAGCTCAAATTCGAGAGGGTCCATCATGGTTAAGGGCAGAGAGATCTGTCAGATGCAATGCGCTGGTTCTGAATAATCTGAGGGCTCTGTTGACTCTGCCTTATATACTGCTCAGGCAGGAAGTGACACATGAGGTTCCTTCGGCTTCGTATTAACGATGCTCTACTGTATATTAAAATTGATTGAAATTGATGAAAACTTACTAAACGCTCTCAGCAAGAGAGCTTCCTGTGAGGGGAGGCAAGGGCAAAAGCCCCCCCCCCCATTGTTGATGCTTGCGTGCCTTGGCAAGAGGTACTACTAATTCCAGTGCTAGTAGATGGTAGTATTGCTTCTAAAGGCTGGAAAGTTGCTGCAGGGGGGGGGGGAGATTTTTCAGTATTTTTTTCATCATCTGAACTTTCATTTTCATTCTCATCAGATGACGATGACAAATCTTCCGATTGTTTTGATGTTTTCTCATGTTGGGGTGTTTCACTTTCTGTTTCGGATTGCTGGGGAGAATGAGAAGGACCAGGAAGACAAGGATCAATTGAATTGACCCTTCTCTGTTTTTTTTTGCGTTGATTTCAGACAGGAAACTTTTGCTAATTCTTTCTCTATCTCTGAAATATATGAAAGATAAAAGTTATTTTTTCCTATAAATTTAATTTATATATTTTTTTAAATTCGCTGAAACTCAGGGTCAGATTAAGAACCTCAGAAACCCTAAACACTTTTATTTTTTTAGGTGCTGCTTAAATGTAATTAAGAAGATTATCAATATAAATTTTAAAAATATTTTTTCTTAAAATATTTTTCTTAAATAAAACCGAAATAAATTTACATAAATAAATAAAACCGAAATAAATTTACATAAATAAATAAAACCGAAATAAGTTTACATAAATAAATAAAACCGAAATAAGTTTATAAGTATTGTTTCCAAATAGATACTTTAGTAATGTATCAAATCTAGATTCAAATGCCGGTAACAATTTCCAAATAAGTATTGTAAATCTTAGTATTGTTTCCAAATAGATACTTTAGTAATGTATCCATTTAGATGCAAATGCTTGTAATGTATCTATTAAAAAATAATACCTGTAATGTATCTATTTAAAAATAATACCTGTAATGTATCTATTTAAAAATAATACCAAGTTTTATTTTAAGCGAAAATTGATCACCTTTGTGTAATAAATAGCTCATCAATATATTTTAGCAAGTTATTGAGATTTAGAGTGATAGGGTATTAGTAATTTTTTTTTAGTGTGCACAAATAATTATTATTTGTTTTACTATCATAATATAAAATTTTAGTTTTATTGATATAGATATGATATGTTTTTTGACAAACGAGTCATTTTACAGAACTTGAGAATAATTACATTCTCAGTATTTTTTTCTCTTAGGTTAATTCAATTTTATATTAAAACTTGAAAATGAAATTTTAAAGACATCCCATTAAAAAAAGTAATCTTCTAAATGTTTGAGAAAATTTCTTGATACTCGGAAAAAGAATTTGGAATTCATTAGAATTTTTTTTTAAAAAAAAGAAAACGCTGTACCTTGGAATCCTAAGCTGTTTGAACAACTTGAAAATTTATAACGTTGTATTGTGAACAAAATTTGGAATGAGGAGAGTTTGTTTCTTACTCGAAAAAAAATTCTGTGATTTCTTCAAAGTCCGAAAAGAACGAGTCTCATCGCTTTGCTTCGCCATTCAGGTTCATCACGAGAAATATTTAATTTAATCAAAAGAGTTTTGTACACAATTATAAAATTCGTTAATCCAAAGATAATTTCATTAAAAAAATTTTATAATTATGAATTATTTTGTCTAAAAGTTGTCAAAGCATTTTTCTGTTGTAACGTATACAAATTTTTACACCATTTTAAAGTATGTGATTTTAAATCGCAAAATTTGAACGAAATAGATTGAATAGTTACTGAGTTAGCAAATTTCAAAACGCTGTATATTTGAACTTTGATTTCTCTAGAATTATTCCACCAATTTAGTTTAAGTTTTTGTATTTTGTTGTTTAAAATTACATACTTAACAATACCGTACAATTCAATTTCCCTTCAGTAGATAAAATATATTATAATAATTATTATTTTACATAAAATTATATTCAGATAACGGAATTTTGAAATTGTGTGTAAAAACTTTTTGATTTGCTTAGCAATTTCCAGGGATATGGCGAAATACGAAAAAAGTAAAATTAACATGGATAGGTCCAAACTTTTAATGGCTCTCCTGTATAAATTATTGGGACCATATTTTCCAGATTTCGGCCACCCTCTCCCTTATTTCAAGGGTGAGAATACCAAAACTGCTGAAAAATTTTTTTTTTAAAAATATGTTTTTCTTTTTTGACTCTTGATTTCTGACTTTTTTCATGTTCTTTCTTGATTTTGATATCATAACTTGAAACATCGTCAGCATTAATTTGAACAATTTATATTTAAGGTTAAGTCTTTGAACTGCAAAGGTTGAGTATGCGAAAATCCGATCATTCGATTATATTAAAAGTTATTCTGAACGCTCACTTTTTATTTTGCGCACAGCACATCAAATTTGGCCATTTGAGTGAGAACTGAATTAGAACACTGACTCCCCTTATAAACAAATTATTCATTTGGTCTAAAATAAATTAAACTCGTATTACATTATTAAATATACCTACTTTTTCCACATTAATTTTAAATCTAATAAAAGTTTTCCATTGACAAATATACGTAATTTTCATTTGAAATATACTATTTAAAATCAATTAATTAAAGTGACTTATCTCAAGATAAATAAAAATCCCATTACGTTGTTACAACATTTTCAATATTCTATAAGTGAAAAGGGGAAATATAAGTTAAAACTAAATTAATGAAAATAAATTGTTACTTTTTACGTCAGTCGTGAAGTCTTCAAAGAATCTCTGATGGGGGATCCTTGTTTCTGTTTATAACCTCGTTGAATTATAAAATCTTAAAAAAGACTTACACTTTTAAAATTGAGCTAAATTTAAAATTGTCCTCGAACATGAAATAAAACAAAACACACACTATAGTCAAGATCAAGTCGCACTCTAAAATCTGTTTAAGCTTTAAATGTTCAATTAACAAGTGTAAGCAGGAAATGAGAAAATTGATGTAGCTCCTAATCGCGTAATTTTTTTTAAAAAAATATGCTAGATAAGGAACCTCCCTTTTATTCGCCCTCCTACTTTTCTGTAACAGAAGTTACCACAAAGGACAATTTAAAAGTTTCAATCTTATCTTCCGTATATAGAGAAGTAGTATTTTTCCCTGAAAAAAAGTAAAAGTTCAGTGGGGATTTAGCGATCCCCAAGATGTTTCAGAGATGAAAAGGGTGCTTTGACATGTGAGTGTAGGAAATCATTTCGTTACGGTTGTTAACACAAAGCTTCCTCCCAGCTCTAGTTCTGTATTTCAGGTCTCAGCTATTCACCGACTATATACTAGGTGGTTTGTTAAGAAAAAGCATTGGTCGTTTTGTGAATGAGTACACAACTTTCTTTTTCGTGTCCGCGTGATTGAAATAATTGTAGCACAATATCAATTTAGTTAAAATCAATTAGTTAAAACCATGTAATAAAAATGGAATTATAATGTGTTAAAAATTATGTTTATTAGAAAAAAAATTTCCTTGGTGCTTCGTGGTGCCCCCCTTACCTCTGGTGCCCTAAGCACGTGCTGAATGGTTAATCCGGCCTTGGATACAGTGTTTACGTACATGAAAAGTTTAAGCACAACAATCTTCACAACAGTCAATGATTAGATGATCATAGGTGGAAAAAGTACAGTATGAGATAGACATATCGTTCGTGGTGTCTTTCACACGATATAAAAACACTTGGTTACAGCGAGAGCACCAGTGAGCATAGCGTGTGACGAAACGATATAAATCCAAGTGGCGAACAATTATATGCATTTGTTCGCTAGAAATGTCTTCAGGATCAGCTTCAGTGTATACACAATCACGACATAGGTTAACAGGAGAGTCGTCGACAGAATAAACGACGATGGTGGCACTTTGATAAGGACGATGAAAAAGCATTTGCATGACGCGTCTCCAGGTCCACTCTTCGTTGTACAGGAAATGGCGACCCCAGAGATTAACTTCTCCGGTATCAAAAAAGCTCCGTAAGAAACGGATTCTGACAAGATCTGAATCAGGCATGAAGCGAAGACGGTTATTAGGATGATAAGCGCTGTATAAGGAAAAACGAAGCAACTCTCGTTTGAGAGCGATAGGTATGTCCAAATCGGCAATAATTGAATAGCTTTCGATATTGCGAACAATAGTGAAAAAACAGCATAATTTTAAAGAATAAGCCATAGAGTAACGGAGTTAATCCACGAGACGTCTTATGCGAGCTGCAGACAGGCACTGAATGATGATTTTTACTTTGCATTTAAACTATTTATCCATCAGACTGTGTGAACATCTACAGGAAAACTATGCAACTGCGTAATAAGAAACACTTCCAAACTTCATTTCCAAACACTTGTTTAATCTTGCGAATTGTTTCCACTTGCGAATCACCAAGATTAAAACAAAATTTTATGCAATAACGCTGTGCGACTTTTTCTGACATTTTAAAAAAAATAAAATCCAACGACACTCACTTGCACCTGTTCAATCATGAATGGCCTGACACCGACTGACTTGTATTGGAGCTGTAGAAAAAAATGAGCATGCGCACTAGGCATGCTCACAACCACACATCGAGCCCCGCCCCCATAGCTGCGTTTGTTTGACCAATAAAAATTAAGGTCGGATACTTTTTGATCATACCTCGTATGACACTGCTGAGGAAAACACTTTCTTTAAGCAGATGTCCAACTAAGAGAGACACCTAATAGCGTATTTAGCTATCATCATATTTTAGCATTAAAAAGTATTAAAATCATTTTGAACTTTTTAGAAATTAAATAAAAATTTATGGTTCAAGAAGTGTTGGGAAAAAAAACTTCATTCCTTGATGTGTCTCCACCATGTCGTGGTGAGGAAGTATGTGATACTGCTGAGGAAAACACTTTCTTTAAGCAGTTGTCCAACTAAGAGAGACACATAATAGCGTATTTAGCTATCATATTTTAACATTAAAAAGTATTTAGTTGATTTTGAACTTTTTGGAAATTATTAAATAAGAAATTATGGTACAAGAAGTATTAGGGAAAAAAAACTTCATTCCTTGATGTGTCTCCACCATGTCGTGGTGAGGCACACTTTCTTTAAGCAGGTGTCCAACTAAGAGAGACACCTAATAACGTATTTAGCTATCATCATATTTTAACATTAAAAAGTATTAAAATCATTTTGAACTTTTTAAAAATTATTAAATAAAATTTATATATGAATGAATTATATAATTCTATAATATCCAATATTGATAAACCTCTTAATTCTTTTCTAGAAATTATAAAGTAATTTATAAAACCATCCAAATTAATATTTTTTGTATTTTTGTAAATATCAAGTAAATTAACTAAAATTAATAATTTAAGATCATTGCTTAATTTTTTCAAATATCTATTCAAGAAATAATTATAGAAATTTTGGAAATTAAGGTCCCTGGTATCATTATAAATTATATTCAAATATATTGCACTATCTTCTATATCAAAATCAAATATTTCATCACAAATTAAAGTTATCGATTCCATTGTGATATATTTTGTATTTAAGTGATAAATATTCATAATTTATTTATCTCTATAATATGGATACAATTATCAAACATATCTTTCTATTTTTAAAGATTATATATATAAATATTTTAATAGCAATATATAATATCAAATAAAGACACACCTTTTAATTCATGACGATTCCGCGTGAAATACTCTTTGAATTCATTAAAATTTTTGGTTTCTCTGTATATCTCTTAATATTTTATCTAAAAAGTATTTTTTAAATGAACTTTCTTTTTTATCTTCAAAGAATTCCATATAATACTCGAAGAAGCCTTCAAAATTTAAATCTTTAGTTGCAAAATACATAGAATTTAAAACTTCATTCTCTTCTTCTTCATTATCACTTTCACTCAATTCAAATTCAGGAATAGCATTATCCATTTTAACTTCAGCACTGTATTCTTCAGTACTGTATTGTTCGGTAATCATTTCTTCGTCTGATTCTTTTTCCATTTTTATTAATTTATAGATTATTTAATTTTAGTAAAGTATTAGTTAAAGTTTTAGTTAGTATTTTGAGTAAAAAGGTGGAAAAAGGGGGTAACCCTATAGGAGAGATCAAACTTAAAAATTTTACAGAAATTATTTTTAAGCCACGCCCACTTAAAAATATTTTTTTTTAAGTTCATAGTTTGAAATTTCAGAAAAGTTTGGAATCAGTTTTCTGGGTCTGAAACTCGTCTAAAAGTCAGATTTCGAGGTTTGATGAAAAACACTTCGTCAACAGTGTTTTTAAAAAAAATAAATGAGTTTTTTAAAAAAAAACTGTTGATGTTACAATAAGTTGATTTTGACGTAAAAACACTTAATTATAAAGACGTATTGATTTTAATATGTTGATTTCGATCAGTTGATTATAAGATCAAAAACTTGATGATTTCTATTGTTGATGTTGATATAAAAACTTGATGATATAAAAAAACCTAGTGATTTTGAAATAACAGTTTATTTTTTTAGTTTCAAAATAAGTTTGAAATGAGTTTTTCTGGGTATTGCTGATTTGGATTTCAAAGCTGCTGATTTGGATTTCAAAGCTGCTGATTTGGATTTCAAAGCTGCTGATTTGGATTTCAAAGCTGCTGATTAGGATTTCAAAGCTGCTGATTTGGATTTCAAAGATGCTGATTTTGATTTCAAAGCTGTTGATTCTAAACATAAATGCGGCCGGTGCGTCGTCAATTTTGAGCGTTGTCGATTCTAAACGTAAATGCATTCGAATAAAATTTTTAATTTAAATAGATTATTAAGTATTTCAAATTCAATACATATCAATGTTTTTTTAAAATGTATTTTAATGAAGTGAAATAAAACGTTAATTGAAGTGAAATGAAACGTTAATTGAAGTGAAATGAAACGTTAATTGAAGTGAAATGAAACGTTAAAGTTTCTGAAACGTCTGATAAAATTTCTGAAAAGGATCGTTTTTCTTAAAATCATTCGAAACTAGTAAAATCGTTTGGAAATTTTTAAAAGGTTGCTTTTTTAAAAATGCAAATCATTCGTATTCTTTTTTGACTGACTGTAAATGAATGTATAACTCTGTATAAAATGACAATACTCTTCTACTTTCAAACAGTGTTGAACCATTTCAAATGTTTAATGTATAATTTTAACATGTCATGTTAAAATCTACCATCTCTAGATTCAAATTTTCAATGTATAATTTTAAAAATCTAGAGTCATCTTAGATTTTTAAATACAAAATGCTTGTCACAATAAAATAAAATTAAAAAAAATAAATAAAAGTCATTTTTAATGGACTTGAAATTCCAAATTCTATTCATTTGAATTCACTTAATATTCTATTATGCAGAATAAAATTAATTTAAAAATAATCATAAATATTTCATTATTTAAAAATATTCAAAGTGTAGAAATGAATGTAAATAAATTCAAATAGTAAGGCTAACATTCATTAATTAAAAAAAATAAATAAAGATATTTACAAAATTTCCATCTCCTGATGTTCTTTACAGGAACATCGTAGAGAGAGAGAGAGAGAGAGTCTTTGCAGTGGGACAGACATTTGCAACACTGGATGGCAAGGCAGAATATTTATGTTGGCACAGTCCCGATGTCATCGCATTTCCCCAGTAAAGCTTATTTTCTATCATTCGCCTCGTGACACTCCTCTTTTCGCCAGGCACCCAAGTCCCATAGAGCTCTTCGATGAATTTTGGATTGCATCCTCAATTCATGTCGATCTGTTGGTGAGATGGGGTATAAGAAACACCGTGGGCAGAGATCGAGTGTCCCTTTCCAATACCATCTCACCAAGCATTTAATGTGAAACGTACACTCACAATCCAGTTGGTAGAACTCATCTCCTTTTGCTTTCAATTGATAACACACTCTGCATAGGGGTACGGGAGCCCTTATAGGTAGGTCCTCATCATATCTCATTTTATTCAAATAATATGGTGACTCAGTTCTGTTCGGTAGCTGTTGGTATCCTCTCAGGAGTTCGTAATAGAAGCACTCTTCCTCATATATTTTTCTATCGAATTCCATTTTTTTTGTTGAAAAAGAACTGAAAGAAATAAATTTTTTAAAAAAAATACAAATGGAATGAAACAAAACTAAATAAATAAGCTATCTGCATTTAAAAAAATAATAATTCAAAATTAAACTTTTAAAATTGGATTTTTTAAAAAAAGATAAAAAAAATACTTTTTCCTGCCAGATACAATATAAAAAATTTGTACTTTTTTCAGCAAATATTTTTATGAGAATTTTAAAATCCTGTTCTGCAATAATATCTTATTCAACTTATATCATAATAGGCTTTTTTTGGTTTCAAAATTTGATCTTAAATATTACTAAACAAATATAAAAGCAGAGTATAAGATAAACAAAACAAAGTTGTGTTCAAATAAAAATAGTCAAAAACATTTGTTAACCACAAACAAAAGCTACTGTACTTTTGCTTTATTATTAAGCTGTAATTATTCATTAATTAAACCAATACAAATCCAACCCACATTTCTTTAGATTTATAGATAGGTTTAAAAAATTATAAATTTCTTTTTATTTTTAAGAGCACTTTTTTCAGCAAATTATTTTATGAGAAATTCAACGTTTTTTTTTATTTCATTCATTTAATGTTATTATGTTAATGTAAATGATGTTAAATCATTTAAAGCTATATTTTTTATTTTTTGCAGAACCAGATTGATAATTTAGTTTCATCATTTCGAAACTATCAAGAAAATCAAAATTTTAAGATGTAAATCGAGCAGTTTAAAACATCAACATGAAAGATTGTTGCTCTCGATCTACAGCTTTACATATTTGTACATACCTATATATTAATATATAAAAAATAGTAGAATTATTGACAATAATAACTCTTAAAACCAGAATTATTTAAAAATATATAATACAAAAAAAGGATACAAAATATAAAGTTTTCTTTGGACCATCCATTTTCTTTTGGTATCATTCCTTGTGTATGCTCAATAGCCGGTTCTGTGATAAAGAATCATTGATGTTACAAATGGATTGATAAATATAGAAAGAATTATTCTTTAACATGTCAATCGTTTTTAGAAAAATAAAGCTATTGAATATTTAATTTTACTGCTTTCCATTCATAATTTAAATTTGTTGATTAAAAATTTATATTTTTACAATCCACCTTAAGGAAATTTGAAAAAAATTAAATAATACATTAAAAAATACATTATTTTATGAATCAATTTTTGCACATAAAATTATATTACTTTAAAGAATAAATATAAATCTAAAAATAATATATTCTTTTAATAAAAATAATAATGTAATCTTATCCTGCTGAAAAAATAAACCATATAAAGCAAATAAATATAAACAAATTAAGATATATACAAATTATTAACTATGATCTAATAAATGAAAATAAAATCCTACAAATTAAAAAAAATAAAAGCTCCCATTTCAACATTTTCCCATTAGACTAAAAAGGCAGATTTTTGAAGTTTTCAAAGACTTTACGTAATCATGATGAAATTTGCTTTTGACAACTAATCTCACTTACTATGTAATCTATTAAATAGCATTTGTCTAATAAATCTTATTAGCAATATTTATATAAAATAAACAGATGCAGTTAGCATTTTATTAAACGTTAAATTTGATTAAAACAACAAAAAATATCTAATTAATATAGAAGAAAAATTTAAAAGTATTTAAATAAAATAAAGTGAACTTACTTCTCAAAAGGTTTTTTGCTTCTTTATATATCAGTTTGTAAATGATGTGTGACAAACTAACTTCCTCTTTCCCACACCAACGCAAATCCGAACACCTTTTTTTGATCTGTGCTTGTTTTTATAGAATGATAGACATTTTTTTCTTTTCCCCCGAATAGAATCCCGCCTCTTCGCCCCTTCTCTCTTCTCATGGAAGCGCTGGGAAAAGAGCGTTGGTTTCTGAGCATGGTCTCATTATTGAATCTCAACGTTCAATTAGTTTGCTAGAAAAGCGTTTTTTTTGGTTTTCATTTGTGTGTAATGGAAATTCTAATTACATATTTTCATTCAAAAAATCTTTCAAAATATGATTTTACTCCTCTATTTCAATTAACCCGTAATTTGATATCTAGGTCGTGTTAAAAATATAAGAAAATGTTTCACAATATCTACTAAGATGACAAATTGTATGTCAAGCAAGGATGATAAAAAGATTAATAGTTAAAAAGATAATTTATTGCGATAATGAACATTTAGCTGTATGCTATTATGTGTTCAGCAATCTAAAAGATTTTTCGTGGTTTTCCTTCACATTTAACGTAACATTTGATTTGTTTAAATTTCAAATTAATTTTAAATAATATATAGGATACCTCAAAAAGTTTCATAAACATGATTTTTCTTTGATATTTAAATTGCAAGTTACTTTGATTTCTGGGTCGTGTTGATAGTTAAAAATATAAGAATAGTAATTCACAATATCCATTAAGATGACAAATTGTCTGTCAACTATGATAAAAATTAATGGTTAAGAAGATAATTCATAGCTTAACTGTAATGTTATTGTTCAGTTATCTAAAAGACTTTTTCGTGGTTTTCCCTTGCATTTAACGCAACATTTGTGCTGTCAAAATTTTAAATAATATATAGGTTATTACAAAAGCTTTTATAAACATGATGTTACTTTGATATTTAAATTGCAAGTTACTTTGATTTCTGGGTCGTGTTGAAAATATACACCGAAATAATTGGCTGTCGGTCAAAGACGTTAAAAAATAATTTATTATATAAAAAATTTTCATTACGATTATTGAGCATTTCCTGGAATTCTTTAAACGTTAAGCAATGTAAATAATATTTTCGTAGTTTCCCTTTACGTGAAACACAATATATGATTTTTCTTTAAAAAATTCATAAGGGTAACAATGTTTAAATATTTACATAAATTATGAGATATTTTATCATTATTCCTTGAAAACAAAACAAATGAAGAGTATTTGATTGTGGGCAATTCATTGTGTGAGTAACATTTACATATGTTTAAAACAAACTACTTTTCTAATTTTTAGGATTTTTACAGTACTTAAAAATTTTTCATCTAAATACATTTTGAAAAATTGCAAAATTATTCAATTTAATTTGTTACTTTATGGAAAATTCAACTCTAATGTGGGAATGAAGTTCCATGAGGGAATGACGTCACGTAAAACAGGAATTTCTTTCTCCTGGAACACCCATTCTTGGAAGAAACGTGAGTTTTTGAGGACTAATTACAATATTTCATTGATAAATGTTTATTTTTTTCCTATTTTATACGAGAAGATAAAATTTTTTTAAAAGATAAACGTGTTTGAGCCATTTTTAAGACGATAATTAAAAGAGAAATGCTTTATTTTATTAGTGTTTGTGATTGAAAAGATCGAATTATTATATTTAGTTTGCTAATTGTTACAATTTTATATTTCCTGGACTATATTACTTGACCAATACCCTCAGCTGAACCATAGTAGAGGGATTTAATTTGGGGGCGGGACCCGTAAAAGTGACGTTATCCCCTGCCAGTAGTAGGTAGAAAAAAAGGGCTTCAACGCCACGGATTTTGCGGATTCAGGAGGATTCCAAATTAAGTATTTAAAATTATTTCATTAAATAATTTAACTATCTATTCGTTCCTGTTTTAGCCAAGTGAAGGAAAACACTCCTTTTTTTGAATTTTAATGTGTATGTTTGTGAGTTTGCTCCCTGCATGGCATAAAAAAGAAAAAGATGAATTAATATATTTTTATTATAATATAAATAATTTGATAAAAAAAATAATAAGAAAATAACACTTCTATTTCTTTTCCCTGTAAAAAATTTTCTTCTCCCTGTAAAAAATTTTAAAATTATAATATATATATATATCAATAATAATTACTTATATTTCTAACTATATATCAACTTATATACTATATATTACTTCAATTTTTTATCTTTTTCTTTTTGGGTCAGTGCCCTCTTGATTATTAAGTTGAAGTATCCCAGGGTTGACAGTAAGTGATCTCTGTTGGAATCATCTGGAAAAAAATTGGTCAATAAATTATCCTGATTTACATAATATAAAAAAATTTTACAAATTATATTTTTTAATTTAAAACATTATTATACTTTTTTGACGAATTGTGTATCCTGATCATTTAATCTATATTATAATTAAATTTAAAAATTTTTTGCATGATTGCAATGATTGATTGGCATGAAACTGAAAACTTAAAATTTATGATTGATTATAAAGATATTTACAAAAATTTATGATTGATTATAAAGATATTTACAGTGAAGCATTGTCATTCCTATTCATTTTAATGTAAAAATATATCGTTTATACGACACACAGAATCGGTTATACGTCGGTTTTTACATTTTGTTCACGTTTATTTAATTTGATATTTTTTTCTGGTCAATTTTAAGAAAGGGCACCAACATGAGAATGATACAGAAAAGGGTGCCAATAGAAACGCTTGGATGACGACCGTAATTTTTACTAGATGACTGAAAAAACTAGACAATGTCATGAAGAGGCAAAAACAAAAAATTTTGCTATTCATCGACCAATGTCCAGCCCACCCATCGGATACTAATTATTTTGGAAAACGTAAAAGTTCTCTTTTCATGTAAATTGCACAAGTGCGCTTCAGCCATTAGATTTGGCAGTGATTAGAAATTTTAAATTGTAGCATAGAAAGCAGTAAGTTCAACGACGTTTTTCGGTGGTTCCTTCGGCGTCGTATTAACGATGCTCTACTGTATATTAAAATTGATGATAACTTACTAAACGCTCTCAACAAGAGAGCTTCCTGTGAGGGGAGGCAAGGGCAAAAGGCCCCCCCCCCCTCATTGTTGTGGCTTGCGTGCCTTGGCAAGAGGTTCCAGTGCTAGTAGATGGTCCTGGTTGGAAACTTGCTGCAGGGGGGGGGGGAGTTGTTCCAGTGCTAGATGATGGTGCTGGCTGTAAAGTTGCTGCAGGGGGGGGGGGGAGATTTTTCTGTACTTTTTTCCTCCTTTGAACTTTCATCATCAGATGACGATGATTCACTGGGTATATTTTGGGTGTCACGGTAAACCTGCCCCAAGATCCTACCCCTAATTTTACCACCTGGGGATAATTACAGCTTTAGTCCTCTCTCCATCGTTCATGTCGGAGTCTAGTGGCTGATAGGGGTTGTTAGGTTTGGTTAGCTATCGCTTACATTTCTCGCCTTGGTGATAATTATTTAACACCAAAGCACTGTCCCACCACATGGATGCGTTTATCACAGCTCTATCTCTGATGATTTTGCCAACCAACTAAATAAGGAAATAAGATATTCGTTAGAACTCTCGCTTGAAATCTTGCGAATAAAAATAAGTAAAAGTTTTACTTATTTGAAATGTGATGGCTACGCTATCAGTATTAATGATACGAGTGATAATGATCAGTATTAATGATATTAATAATAAATATTATTAAAAAATTAAGTTGTTTTTATTTATTCTTTTTGTCAAAAGGAATTGTTTTTAATTTATTTTCTTTGATTGTGCAGGTTCATTCATTTAGATATTTATTTATTTATTAATAATAAATATTATTAAAAAAATAAGTTGTTTTTATTTATTCTTTTTGTTAAAAGCAATTTTTTTTAAAATTTATTTTCTTTGATTGTGCAGGTTTATTCATTTAGATATTTATTTATTAATAATAAATATTATTAAAATATATATATATATATTTTTTTTCTTTTCGTCAAATGGAATTTTTTTTATTTAAACTATTCATAAAGAAATAATAAAATAAATGATGCTTTTGCTCTTTTGCCTCCTAAGAAAGTTTTCGATTCTTTCGAGAATATACATTTTTCACATCAGTGTTTGTGAATACACCTTTTAAAGTTTTGAATTTGCTTTTTTGTTTTTTTTATCTTGAAAAATTTCTTTAGATTCAATTCCCTCTTTGACTTGCCTGCTTGGCAAAACTCTTGATCTGGTCTGTTCCGGATAAAATGGATACAAATGTAATTTGACTTTAATTTAACTTACTGCTAATAGACAGAAACAACATATGATTTTGTTTAATAGAGCAATGAAATCAAATGATCATCAGCTAAAAAAATGTTTAAACATGAGAAAAAATTTTTTATAAGTCCTGTATAACCAAATTTTCCATGTTTCTCCTATATATGAAATATGTTTAATTTGTAATATTATATTTCGCACACGAAATTAATTTATTTAGTTAGCTTATGACTTTAGTGTTTTTTGATCATATTTGTTTCTATTTTTAACTCCTTTTTGTTGTTATTATGTGTTTAAAGTTAATAAGGCTGCTCAATTTTTTTATTAATAAGGCTTTTAAAATTCCTAATCAAAGTCGAAAGAATTTCTTAAAATTATAAATCGAAACTATATATGAAATTTTGACAGCTTTGTTTTTATTTCAAACGTGTGCATTTAATTTAACGAAATAAAAATAAATAAAAAAAATGGAAAAGTATAAATAACTGACTGAATCAAATAAAAAACTTCGTTGTCATATCATGGTTAAAATAATTTGAGTATAAATAAATTATTTAAAAATAAGCAAATTTTTAGTTTAAAAGGTAATTATGCTCCATCATTCGATCATGAGACTATTTAACATCTGTTCCTAAGGATCCGAATTCCTTTTTATTTTACTTTATAGGAAAAATGATATATACTTAATACTTTCATGTGATATGCTGCAATTTTAAATACCTAAAAGATGATTGAAATTGTCAATTCAAAAAACAATTAATACTTTAACAATTAATACGCAAAAAAGTAGTAAAAAAATAATTGTCGCAAAAAAAAAAATAATATTAAGTAAGACTGAAACAAAAATGATATCAAAATATGCTGAAGCACTAGTGAGACAGGTGGGATGAAAGACATCGAAAACAATTTGATTGAATAGCAAAACTAGAAGGTGTTTCTAAAATCCGGAAATCAATCAGGCTTCGATTTTTTTTGTCACGAAATTTAATAGGGGCTATTCGTTAGATTTCAATATGGGTTATGTTTTTTCTCTTAGATTAAATATTAAACATTAACAAATATTTGTCTTTTAAAATCTTACTCTCTATAATAATTATTAATTCTATACTCATTCTATAATAATCTTATAATAATTATTCTATAATTGTAATTCTAACACTAAATGTTAATTGATATAAAGCTTCAGTGTGTTCCATTGATATATTAAATGTCTTCCATCGGCGGAGCCCCGACATTACGATTAAAGTTTATTAAGGTAATTACGAATATTATAACCTAAAAACAGACTATTTTTAAAATATTTAATTCGAAGAATGTAGATTTTTCATCGTTTTATCATTTTCAATCTTAAATAAGGTTTTATATCCGACAGTTAAATTTGCAGTCCTTGTGTTATATCTAATCTAGTTTTGAATTTATTTTTGGTGCATATACATAAGCTGAAAACGAATAAGATAAGCCGAATTATGGTTTACTTCTAAATGAACTGAAGATACTTGTTATAAGCGTTAAAAATGGTAATTTGGAAAGCATTTCTTAAGAATGTCAAGTATCTAAATGACTTAATTTATTAAATTTAAAAAAAAAATTTCAAATATCTTCAAGGCAGGTGTGTATATTTGGGACTGATGATTATGAAATCTAACACAAAACTGTGATATCGTGGGTTCTATTCCAGCTGAAGACACTTTTTAATTATTATTTTTTATTACTGAAAAATGTTTTTCTTATTTTTTTAAGTACGCATGTTAATAACTAATAATTTAGCAATTATATAAAAAACTGGAAGGCTCCGCTACCTGTTCATTTTGCTCACTAACCCTCGTGGTTGCTTCTGCATTCATTGCAAGTTAAGAGGAAAAACGGTTTATTTCCTTTTTTTTCTACAAAAATTCCGATTGAATTACCATTTACATTTTGAAAATGACTAAATTTGAAGCAAATCAATAAAATTGGTACCAATTAATAAAATTAGAATATTGGTACCTGAGTTATTACTCAATAAAGTTGGACTCATGGGATAGAACATTCTCCTCCGAATGAGGTGCACCGAGTTCGAATCCCGGTGATGGCTGATCGATATGAATTCCACACCCGGCTTTTACCTACCTGTTAAATTATATCTAAAATTTATGTTTAAAATTAATATCAATAGATGGCGCTGTGCCAATTATTTACTTTCTCATATTTGTTATATTTTTATTCCCTCTTGTGCTGTCCATATGAAATAAACGTTGTGTTCGTTTCTCCTGAGTCATCATTATTTTGGGTATCCAAGTATCTTTAGAGTACAGATTTAAAACTACCACAGTGCTGACGTGAAATATCCTCAGTGGTAGACGGATCATGGATTAGAGTTCCCTTGGTATCAGACTAACCATGGGAGGATTTCGTGGTTTTCCTCTCCATTATGGCCTATGCTAGCTCTTCTTTTATTAAAATCTATAGGTTATCATCTCATACACTCTGAGATTTCATACATATTGCCGCAAACATAATTTTTATACAATGGCAGCTAACTTTATATTTTGAATAAATATTTAGTTAACTCCTATGATTATGTCAATTATTTGAATACAAAATATAGTGAATTATTATTAATACAGCCAGACCTCGATATAAGGTTACCCGCATATAAGGTCACTTTTCCAAAGTCCCGGCTCACTGAATAGGAATTCTTTGTTACAGATTATCGGATATATGGTCAAGTTTTAAACATTGTTATCGCTTATAAGGTCATTTTTATCTGAAGCGAGGGGAGCTCTTTTCTAACAAAAGCTAATTTAACTTCCTTACAAGGCAATTACCCCTCTCGAGTTCAAGGAAAATGTTGCAGCCAATGAACAAGTTGCAATTTCTGAAATTGTTTCATAAGTTGTGGACAGTGAAGACAATAAGAGTGATCCTGAGCCAGTAGCTGTAACCCAAGTGGAAGCCTTCAATGCAATAAATGACATGTGAAATTTTTTTAAAAACCATGAGGGAGCTGAGGAACATTTCGAGAAGTTACAAAATCTAGAAGACATTGTTCGAAAAATGAAACCAAAAACGAGACAGACCTGCATAAATGACTATTTTAAATAAGATAAGATGTAAAGTATGTATGTACAGTTTGAGGAAATTTGTAAACAGCTCTATTTTTAATTAATTTTTTTTTTGAAATCTAACTTACTTTTAATTCTTTACTAATTCTGTTAAAATTTATTGAATTAAGTATTTAATTTATGACCGATCGTTTTCGTTTGTATTACCATTTTTAAAAAATCATAATGTGTACTATTAACGTGCTTAGTTACGATCTGCTAAGGAATCGGTTAAAAGGTCTGACTGTAGTTATATTTAAAATACTCTAAAAACTTTCATACTTTGTGTTCTTTTAATATAAAGAATAGTATCATGATGACAAATAAACTAAAAATGATTAAAAATTACTCTTTTGTGTATTTTATTTTGTAAACAACTTAAATATTGAGATCTGAGTAAAATATAAAAATTACAATATCAACTATTTGAATTGCCCTTTTACGTGCCAAATTCTTTCAATTAAACATAATTTTTTGTGTGGTAATATTGACATATACTGTAGTAATAAACATTTCTTAATGTAGCCTATTTTTTTTTTCTATAGTGGTTTTTCCCTCCTTGAAAGCGAGTCCCTCATATTTAAAACAATGTGCACAGTTATGGTTATTATGCAAAAATAAAATTCTTACATTTCATATGAAGAATCCTTATCAGCATATGTATCTACAACATAATCGTGCATCTTAGTAGTGGCGATGCCTACAGGAGGAAATTCGATAAAATCGCCAAATGTCCGATGTGAGTTTTGGCGAAATTCACGACGAGCCAAGAACAAAATTTATGTTAACCTTTCTTGCCGTAAAAATCCTTCTTAAGTTCTTGGCTACTTACAAATAAGCCAAGCAAAATTTGAAAGTAACCCCTATTAAACCCCTCCAGTTGACTATTACTCTTGTCAAGTCTTCTATTCACACTTACCCCTTCGTTATCCTCCCTCAAATTTCGCCTTGGGGGGTTTGGGGCAGATCGCTAGTGGATTCATATTTTGGGGTTGGGGGTCACTCGAAGGACCAGGAAGACTCGGATCTGACTGAATTGAATTGACTCTCTGTTTTTTTTTTCTTTATAGAGGAAACTTGCTTTTTTTGTGAGCCGGAAACTCTTGCTAATTGTTTCTCAATCTCTGAAATATATGAAAGATAAAAGTTATTTTTTCCTATAAATTTAATTTATATATTTTTTTAAATTCGCTGAAACTCAGGGTCAGATTAAGAACCTCAGAAACCCTAAACACTTGTATTTTTTTGGGTGCTGCTTAAATGTAATTAAGAAGATTACATAAATAAATAAAACCGAAAATATTATTTTATTTTTGTAAATAGTAAAAAAAACGTTAAATTAAAAAATTAAAATCTTAGTTTAATTAATTCTTTTAGTAATGTTTCATTTTCATTTCTAAAATTTTCAAGTGGATACAATTTTTATGTTATGCTCTTAAAAAAACAATATATTATTTAAATAATAAATACAACATAAATAATTTTTTTGAAATGATTAGAAAACATTTAAACTTTTAATTACAAATGAATAACGCTACACTTTTCGGTTGAAAAAAAAAATAATAAAAAATGCGTGTTTTTTTATTTATTTTCTTTGATTCTACTAGAGTGAATATGTGTGTGTTTTTTTATAACATAATAATGAACAAATTTATTTAATTGAGGAAAATGATTGAATGTTTACCAAAAGAAATGATTTTGTTTTCTTCAAAAAAAAATTTTTTTGTTTCTACACTGCATGATTAGTGATCTATTGAAATGATCTTTCATTTGTCATTTCGGGAACAAGAAAAAATTATAAGAAAACGAAAATTCAAAAGTATTTAAAGATATTTAACATGCTTTGAAAGCCTTTTTTCTTTGAAATACGAAAGATTGATTCTGGAATCAATGTCTCCAATTCCTTAGCAAACTTATCTTGAGCTTCAAAGAAAATTTCAGAAAAAATGAAACAACTTATCTTAGATTTTTTTTTTTGTAAAAACTTATCTTAGCTTTCACGTTTCAATTCTACATATATAATAAACACTCTCCCAGTTTCTAAACATCTTCTGTTTCCGTTGTTTTTATTTGAACATTAAAAAAAACACAACATGTTGTTGAAAAAAAATGAGTGCAAAATAATAATCTTTCTAGTATAAAAAACACAACATGTTGTTGAAAAAAAATGAGTGCAAAATAATATCAAATAAAATAGTTAAAATTGATAAAACCATCTGAATTATAAGCGGTTAAAATCTTAGAACAAAACACGTTTCGCAATTTATATTCGATTCTGCAAGAGAAAAAAAAAGAATATGTTTTCACCTAGTAGAGAAGAAGCGAACGCGAAATGACCTTCGAAAGCAGACGGGGTGGCTGACCTCCGAGCAACCTCATTTATGATCTCATTATTTGAAAGGAAGATTGTGTAAACAAAATGCAGTTGCAGATGTAAAAACAGAGTAGGCACTCATTTAAATGCTGCAAAAATAGTTGGGATTAAGGGCTGAATCCTAGTTTTTTTTTCTTTAAATTTAAATTAAGAATACAAAATAACAAAATAAATAGAAATTCACAAAAAAGGTATATTTTATTACACGAAAAAGTAACAAAAACAAACAAATTTTTAATGCTTAATGCAGACCATACATTATTTTTATTACACAAATTAAAAAAATATATTCCTTTTTTTGTCAACTTAAAAATAAGCATTGACATTGTAAATCATTATAAAATCATTCGACAATAAGTGTTAAAAATTACAATCAAATTTTCAAAAAATATAAGAATTTCAATAATACAATTATGGAAGTACAATTAGAAAAAATTCCAAGTTCTAAACTAAGAGTGATTAAAATTTATTTTATTATAAATCACACAGAATATCAGAAACAGAGTGATCAAAAATTATTTGTGTGATGGAACGACATTTTAGTAACCAAACTTTTGACATGCTGCTTAAAAATGGCAGTTTCTGTGAATTTTATAGCTATTATTGAAAAGGAAACTTTTTAAAAAAACTTAAAATATCTTTAAGAAATATTTATGTCTCTTTGCATAAAAAAATTAAAAAAGAATTTAAGATTTAGATAGATGGAGTTATTTATAAAAAAATTGAGTTTAAGCACTATAAGAAATGTCTCTTTAAACAAGAAATGTTTCTTTAAACATGAACGACTCCATACTATGATTATTAAAAAAAATTGGTCTCCTTAAATATTAACAACATAATCCCATTCCATATAATTTTGACCTTGGTATTTATGAAAATATGATATTATTATCAATTTTCATTGGAAATTCATTTGCCTTAAAATATCTTTAAGAAATATCTATGCCTCTTTGCATAAAAAGATTAAAAAAGAATTCTGTATGTTGGCGCCTCTCTCGGCTTTGGCTTCGTTTATCTTTTGTCCGCACCAATTAAAAACATTTGTTGGAAATCGTGTATCCAAAATTCAAACACTTTAGGGGGGAGATTTTTCTGTCTCCTTTGAACTTTCATCATCAGATGACAATGATTCCCTGGGTATATTTTGGGGTTCACTTGATGGACCAGGAAGACTCGGATCTGTCTGTTTTTTTTTCTTTATAGAGGATTTCTTTTTTGATGAGCCGGAAACTCTTGCTAATTGTTTCTCAATCCCTGAAATATATGAAAGATAAAAGTTATTTTTTCCTATAAATTTAATTTATATATTTTTTTAAATTCGCTGAAACTCAGGGTCAGATTAAGAACCTCAGAAACCCTAAACACTTGTATTTTTTTGGGTGCTGCTTAAATGTAATTAAGAAGATTACATAAATAAATAAAACCGAAAATATTATTTTATTTTTGTGAATAGTAAAAAAAACGTTAAATTAAAAAATTAAAATCTTAATTTAATTAATTCTTTTAGTAATGTTTCATTTTCATTTCTAAAATTTTCAAGTGAATACAATTTTTTTAATATCATAATATAAAAATTTTAGTTTTATTGATATAAATATGATATGTTTTTTGACAAATGAGTCATTTTACAGAACTTGAGAAAAATTACATTCTCAGTATTTTTTTCTCTTAGGTTAATTCAATTTTATATTAAAACTTGAAAATGAAATTTTAAAGACATCCCATTAAAAAAAGTAATCTTCTAAATGTTTGTGAAAATTTCTTGGTACTCGGAAAAAGAATTTGGAATTCATTAGAATTTTTTTTTAAAAAAAAGAAAACGCTGTACCTTGGAATCCTAAGCTGTTTGAACAACTTGAAAATTTATAACGTTGTATTGTGAACAAAATTTGGAATGAGGAGAGTTTGTTTCTGATAAAGATTAGAATTTAACTTTAGAATTGAATTTTTTTAGGCATGGTAATCTTATCAAACTGTTTAACTCTGAAAACATTTGATGATTTTTTGCACTTTGAAATATTTTCATGTTAAAGAGTTTTGTACACAATTATAAAGTTTAGATTTGCTTAGCCATTTTCAGAGATAAGAATGAATACGAAAAAAAATAAAAAAAAGTATAATATGTATAAATTTACTGATATTAATTTAAACTATTTATATTTAAGGTTAAAATTTGGATGATTTATATTTAAAGTTATGTATTGTAACTTACTACTTAGTTTTCTTTTTAGTAGGTTCATCCTTGTGTCATCACTAATTTTTTTCATCTCTTCATCTTCATATTCACTAGAAGATGGTGAGGAATACGTTTCTAAAAAATTAATAAAATTTTAAAAATAAATAGTTATTGTTGTAGCGTATATACATCTAATTGCTGCAAATATTCTGGTTTACCAGCCTAAATGAAAATATTACGAGTTCTCGTAGATTTTCTAAAACTTTTTTAAAATGAGCTATGTATTAAATTTTAAATTTTTCTTCTTTTTCAGTATTTTTCTGAATCTTCAATTTTAAAAAAAAAAAGGATTTTACATATACATAAGTTTAGCTTCTCTTTGTTACTTCAGACAGTCAAATTGAGCTAATTGTTTTCAGACCTGATTCTTTAGTTGATTCATTAAATTTTGAAACTGATCTTTTTTTATTGCTTTAACATTAATCTGTAATTCCTAATTAATACACTTTTTACACAATATTCTAAAAATATATATTAAGTGTAGTAATTATGCAATATCTTAAGTATATAATAACGAGAAATTTTTCGGTACCTCCTATGTTGACAATGTTAAAATGGCGTACTTCGATGTACCTTTTTATAAAAAGTATCGTAGTTAGAACTTTGAAATTTTTTTTGTGTATGTAATAGATATTCTAGATTATACTGAAGTGAACTTTTTTGAATTTAGTAAATTAAAAGAAATTTTAAAAAAAATAAATTACACAGCATGCCAGAAAATTTTAAAAGCTTCACATTTTCATCCGAAAATTTTGAATTAAAAAAAATATTAAGTTTCTCTAAAAAAACTGCTCACTTCAGCACAAACTACAGTACTAAAGGAACTTTTTAAATCAAAAATCAAAGTGTTGTGATCAATAGTTTTCAAGAAAAGGTACATCGAAGCAAAAAAACATAGTTTTGAGTTATTTGCATTTAAAGCGTAAATATTAGAATACCAACGATATTTGAAATTTAAATTCAAAAATCATATTGTTTCTAAGTTATAAATCTCGTACTGTTTGCATTTCAAACAAATTACTCTTAAATGTTTCTTTTATTTGACTGAAAAATAGGTTTTTATACTATACTCTCCTCACTTTTCGAGCGAATAAAAAGCCCTTAAAATGATCAAACTGAATGCGATAATTATAAAAATGTATAATTCATAAATCACCCATAAATTTTATTCATGAAAATTGAATATTCAAGTCTTTACCAGGATGTTTTGTTTAAATTTAAATGAGTTAAAAGTATTTTTGTTAAAAAAAATAATATTACAAAAAAATCTAAGAAAATGCATATTTCAAGATAAACATTCTAAACACAGAAATAATTAACAAAGAACTGTAAATAAGAATTTACTTCAAAATTAGAAATATTATGTAAAGAACATTTAAACAAAAAATCAAAATGATATAACTAGAAATTAGGGAGGAAAAAAATCCGGTCCAAGTTAAATTCGAATAATGTAAACGAAATTCCTAATCTATGCCGGTAATGACAGCTTCAAAACAATCCTGGTCCATAAGCAATGTTTTTTTTGCATTTAAGTACTTTATTTTCTTTTCTTTTACGTAAGTAAACAAAAACGTATTGAAGAATATAAAAAACTTTAAAATAATGACCTAATAACAGTATAATAAAAGAACAAAACAAAAATAGCCTTAACAAATCAAACTAATGTAAATCTCAGTTTTATATTCAAAATTCTCGAAAATCGCATGGAAATAAAGAAGAGGGCTGGGCATGGGTGTTTTCGGTTTGTTTATATTTTTTAAATTAAGTTTAAGTGCACTTCTAGGTGGATTTCAAAGAAAAGCAATATATAGTTAGAAAGCTAATAGTTTCTAGTTTAATTATTGATCAAAATCTCAAATTCGATTTTTTGAAGGTTTTTAGGTACTGAACACCCTTAAATACTTTTCTTTCAAAAAATTTCGGTATTGTACTTTTTTATAAAGTAATTTTGATTATTTTGATAAATCTTTCTATTAATTAGAGTGAGCAGCTTCACAAATCTATATATTAAAATGTGAAATAATATAGAATTGTTTTATTTTGTTGTTTTTTAATCCATCGAAATGATTGATTTGAAAAATAAATTTAAACTGTTAATTCAGCTTATTAGTAGAAAATGTTATAATTTATCTTTACCTTAAAAAATATATTTTTTATAAACCCTCAAAACTAAATTATCAATTTTTTTATAATTTTACTTCTACTTTCAGAAAATTATAAAACTTATCAAAGATAGTTTCTTAAGAACTTCTTAGAAATAAAGTTACTTCTTAGAAATAAGGTTTTTAAGGAATTTATGACATTTACAAATAAATGCTTTTATTACCCATTTTTATCATTATTATGGTTATAATAATTTTAAGTTGAAAAGCTTAAAATTAAAAATGGAGTTTCTTTATTATATAAAGTAATTTATATAAAGTAATCACAAGATATTACTTGATAAAAATTATTTAATACAATATAAATATCATTTATTAATAAGTTAATTTTTCTTTATTCCTTCAATTACTTTTCTGTTACTTTTTATAGTTAATCCTTCAAAAAAAAAAAAAATGGTTTTTTGTTCGTTACGATTAAACTTTTAAAAATCATAGCAAAATACTTACCAACTTGACGATTTGCCATCTTTGGTTTTAATTAGGATTAGTATTGGTTGCATTAGTATTTATAGTAAAATTTTTTTGAAACCTTGTGTTAGTTTAACACATTCACGTTCCAATCTGGACCTTGAACCACTTAACTTGAAATTTAACTTTAACTACAAGTAAATTAATACCACAAGTAAACTTGACATTTAACCTTAACTACAAATAAATTAATACCACATGTAAATTAATATTACATGTGAATTTATAATGATTTCTAAACTGTAAATAAAACTTAATTTTGTTTTTGTTAGAGAAACATTAACTGAGATGAAAAAACTTAAAACCTTATTTTAAAATTCATTTTTTTAATAATTCCTAATAATTTCTTCAATTCTGACTAAGAAAATATTTTTTAGTAGAATTATGGAACTTTAATATGTTTTAGAATTTTTATAAATTTTTATAGAAGTCTTACAAACATGAAAATTTTATTTTTGATTTGTTATTAATAGTAATATTTAGAATATTATTTGAGACGAAAAAGTAATATTGGTGTGTAGACAAAAATATATTTATTCTTTTTTAGATGAGATAAATTTATTTATTTTTTCACGGTGAGGAAGAATTTGTTTATACTATTTCACAGTGAGGAGAGGAATAATTTGTTTATACTATTTCACAATGATAAAGAATTTGTTTATAATAAATACTCAAAATATTTACGCATTTTGAGTTATAATTTCTAGAGAGATTTAAATATTCATTTGGGTAAACTCAAGTTGTGTTGTAATTATAATGTTAATAAATATTTAGAAAAACTAAAATTTTAACCGAGTTGGTTACTAGAAAGAGCCTCATAGGAAATAATGTTAAATGTAGTTAATTAATCTATACAAATTCCGCACCAGGTTTGCTCCGACCACATTGCTATAAAATCGGCAAAGTTTTTCACAAAAGCTAGATTCAAGAACCTCTTTGTTTTGTGTTGGGTTCAGAATCACTAGATTACAGTAAAAGGTGTAAATCCAAAATAAGGTTTACCGTTCAACAATGGTTATAAAATAAAAAGTGTTTAGCAATAATTGTTTTTTCTTTATTCACCTCATACGAAGAACGGGTATTCAGCATAATTTAATTGGTAAAATTTTCATAATTTTTGAATGATAAATACTTTTTAAGATATCAAATTCGGTTATAATGTATGTATTAAAAGATTAGGAAATGCACGTCGTCGTAATCCGAATAAGTCCAACCAAAACAGTAGTAAGAAAAAAAAAAACATTATATATATATATATATATTAAACTCTCGCTACTACAATATCCAGTATAACAATAACGATAATGTTTCTTGGTCCCGATGAACCTCCATACGAATTAAGAATTAATGTCATGCTCCTCACAATATTACGATATTCTCTGAAGCAACAAACCCCTGTAAAACGATTATTTTTAAAATTTCCGCCTTATTTTCACCATTTATTATTGGTTTTCAAATAATGCAAAAAATCTTATTTTATAATCTTTGGTTGTTTTTTTCCATCTTTTCTGTCAAGAGGCGACGCACTGCTGACCACCCCAAAAGCTTCCATTCTTAGAATTGCCTCTCTTATCTCATAAGCAGTCGCTGATCTAATATTTCTATTTGATTGTATTTAATTTATGTTAAAAGCTGATCATGAGTCACAAATGACCACAAGCATCACATTGACACCTGAAAAAAGAATTCATTTCATAGAGAGTGGGAGGAGCACCATTCACAAACAAACATGTCAAACCGTAACTATCGAAAAAAAGGTATATAATCCAATTTTACATGTTTTATGTTAGTGATATTCCAAAAGTTTATATAAAGTAGAATAAACTTGTATTATTATTATAGATAAATATTTTTATTTTCAGTAATTATAAATTAATCGAATTTATCACAAACTGCCATTCAGTGAGGTAACAGTAACGATGTCAAGACCGTAACCAGACGTAGATCTAAAAAGTAAATGTTAAAATCAATCAAAATTTTGTGCACACGTTTGTCATTGCCTGATTTATTTTCTGTGTTATGTGAATCGAATTGCGTTGCATCTGAGTAAAGTTTTCGATCTATTCCCTAGGTTGTCCAGACCGTAACCCTGTCAAACCGTAACCTCAGGATTAATTGAATTTAGCATATCAGAAATTAAAGCAAAAATTTTATTTTTCAATTTTCGTCAAAAAATATTAGGAATTTCTGTTTAAAGTCATGTTTTACGAAGTGAACATAAATATGAAATTATTTCAAATTATATCAAAAACATTAACTAGTTCTATAAATTTCTAAAATTCTTGTCATAAACGAGGTAAAAAAAGGATCACAAATTAACAATTTAGGAGAGAGAAAAAAGAAAATCCACGACCAATTATCAATTGAGGAGGTGAGACTAGAAATGTATGTTTAGGTATCGAAAAAATATAAAAATTGAAAGACTTCTTTTGACTCTTAGAAAAACCTTATTAGACACTTTGAGAAACTTTATTTGACGCTTTGAAAGACCCTTATTTGACACTTTAAATTAAATTCGGCAATCAAACTGGTTTTAAAGTATAATAAAACTTCAATTATGTTTAGATTGTGTTAATACAGAAATTCATTCAACAGCCAGACTTTAATGATATAAAACTTTAATAGTTATTATACTATTAAAAATGTATGTAATTAGCTTGATTTTGTTACATGATTTAATAAAACGTTTGTTTATTTAAACTCAGTCACAGTTTTAAAAAAATATTAGTGAAAAGTTTTATATTTTTTACATGAAAATGGCTAAAAAAACGTAATGATATTTTCAAATGTGATAAAAAGAAATAGTATAAAATAAATTTGAATTGAAACTTTTATGCTAAATGTGTTACCCTTGGCAACAGACTTTTTTTTATTTTCTTAGTTCGCATACCCTTCAACGGATTTATCATACAATGTCTGGCGCATCTGGAGTCCGTCAACAAGTCGGTTCTCTTTTTCTGAGACACTGATAAAAAAATTGGAGCTGGCTCCATGCATCCCGGATTCTGAAATTTAAACCTTATGTGAATTTTTTTGCTTGTTTATTCAAGGATGATGTCAGACTTGCTTCAGAGAAGAGGTCATGTCTCTTCAAAATAGTCAAATTAAAGTGAATTTTATGCTTAACATTTTTTTTATTGTATTATTTGTTTTATCACATTATTTTTTTCAAGAGTGTTTCTAAGAATTTAAAATCACCAATATTAATAATTGATTATTAATTTTTCTGTTATGTTTAAAATGTAAAATTTTAACAATATAGTTAAAATTTGTAATTTTTTAATTTACAAATTTTAAACTTGCATCCGATAAGCAAATACAAAAAATATTTATAAGCAAATATTTACTAAATTACATTACAGAAAAAAATTACCACATATAGTTGCTGTTTGTCTGCCTATGTTTTTGTTTTTTTGCAGAGCTTACATTTCACCAAGATTTTTGTTTCGCCCTGCAAAAGCATTTTACTTATTGGTATACGTACTTTACTTATTACATATTGAAATAAAATATTACGATTTTAAGATTATTTGATTAGAATAGTATACAAAAATTTTTCAAAGTTTTATCATTACTCCATGTCACAATTTTGGAGAAAGCGGTGTAACGATTTCGTTACTTGTTCAGGTTGAACTAAAACTCTTATAAAAAACAAACAAACTTTTGATAAAGTTTTCTGGGTTAATTTTATATGTACAAGGTTGTATTACAATTATATACACAGTTATTTACACTTATCATCACTTCTACCGAACACAAAATTATGTAATAAAAAGTTCTCAAATCGAGACGGCACAAGGTCCGCTCATGATGCTTCGTCTCACTAGACTGCCTGTCGCTTCTCTTACAGAGTCCAGTCTTTCTTCTCTTTTTGCAGGTGCATCGAGTTCTTAGAATTTCGTGGGGAGACACCGGATGCCAGAGGGGAATGTACTCGGGGGTCAACTGAGGAGCCAAGGTCAAGCGGGAGTCAACCAAGATGGGAGAATCCTTTCTGTCCCAAAGTCGCAGGTGTGCCTCGCTCAAAGTTTTCCCCCCTCCCTTTATAATCACAGGTTCGGAGTTGACGCTAATCCATCGCACTTGACATTATCTTTCTTTCCATAGGGGTTGATAGTCATGATGCGTTTATCTCTGATTGGCGCCTTTTCGTTAATATTTATTATTTACAAAATGTTATGATTTCACAAAACAAGAATAAAATTCAGAATTTTTAAAGACTGCTTTCTTTTGCGCGAGGTTATTTTTAAAAATTTATTTATTGTAATTCGTTTAAAAACTTATTTATTGTTTTCGTTAATATTTATTATTTACAAAATGTTATGATTTCACAAAACAAGAATAAAATTCAGAATTTTTAAAGACTGCTTTCTTTTGCGCGAGGTTATTTTTAAAAATTTATTTATTGTAATTCGTTTAAAAACTTATTTATTGTTTTCGTTAATATTTATTATTTACAAAATGTTATGATTTCACAAAACAAGAATAAAATTCAGAATTTTTAAAGACTGCTTTCTTTTGCGCGAGGTTATTTTTATAAAATTTATTTATTGTCATTCGTTTAAAAACTTATTTATTGTTTTCGTTAATATTTATTATTTACAAAATGTTATGATTTCACAAAACAAGAATAAAATTCAGAATTTTTAAAGACTGCTTTCTTTTGCGCGAGGTTATTTTTATAAAATTTATTTATTGTCATTCGTTTAAAAACTTATTTATTGTTTTCGTTAATATTTATTATTTACAAAATGTTATGATTTCACAAAACAAGAATAAAATTCAGAATTTTTAAAGACTGCTTTCTTTTGCGCGAGGTTATTTTTATAAAATTTATTTATTGTCATTCGTTTAAAAACTTATTTATTGTTTTCGTTAATATTTATTATTTACAAAATGTTATGATTTCACAAAACAAGAATAAAATTCAGAATTTTTAAAGACTGCTTTCTTTTGCGCGAGGTTATTTTTAAAAATTTATTTATTGTAATTCGTTTAAAAACTTATTTATTGTTTTCGTTAATATTTATTATTTACAAAATGTTATGATTTCACAAAACAAGAATAAAATTCAGAATTTTTAAAGACTGCTTTCTTTTGCGCGAGGTTATTTTTATAAAATTTATTTATTGTAATTCGTTTAAAAACTTATTTATTGTTTTCGTTAATATTTATTATTTACAAAATGTTATGATTTCACAAAACAAGAATAAAATTCAGAATTTTTAAAGACTGCTTTCTTTTGCGCGAGGTTATTTTTAAAAATTTATTTATTGTAATTCGTTTAAAAACTTATTTATTGTTTTCGTTAATATTTATTATTTACAAAATGTTATGATTTCACAAAACAAGAATAAAATTCAGAATTTTTAAAGACTGCTTTCTTTTGCGCGAGGTTATTTTTAAAAATTTATTTATTGTAATTCGTTTAAAAACTTATTTATTGTTTTCGTTAATATTTATTATTTACAAAATGTTATGATTTCACAAAACAAGAATAAAATTCAGAATTTTTAAAGACTGCTTTCTTTTGCGCGAGGTTATTTTTAAAAATTTATTTATTGTAATTCGTTTAAAAACTTATTTATTGTTTTCGTTAATATTTATTATTTACAAAATGTTATGATTTCACAAAACAAGAATAAAATTCAGAATTTTTAAAGACTGCTTTCTTTTGCGCGAGGTTATTTTTAAAAATTTATTTATTGTAATTCGTTTAAAAACTTATTTATTGTTTTCGTTAATATTTATTATTTACAAAATGTTATGATTTCACAAAACAAGAATAAAATTCAGAATTTTTAAAGACTGCTTTCTTTTGCGCGAGGTTATTTTTATAAAATTTATTTATTGTAATTCGTTTAAAAACTTATTTATTGTTTTCGTTAATATTTATTATTTACAAAATGTTATGATTTCACAAAACAAGAATAAAATTCAGAATTTTTAAAGACTGCTTTCTTTTGCGCGAGGTTATTTTTATAAAATTTATTTATTGTAATTCGTTTAAAAACTTATTTATTGTTTTCGTTAATATTTATTATTTACAAAATGTTATGATTTCACAAAACAAGAATAAAATTCAGAATTTTTAAAGACTGCTTTCTTTTGCGCGAGGTTATTTTTAAAAATTTATTTATTGTAATTCGTTTAAAAACTTATTTATTGTTTTCGTTAATATTTATTATTTACAAAATGTTATGATTTCACAAAACAAGAATAAAATTCAGAATTTTTAAAGACTGCTTTCTTTTGCGCGAGGTTATTTTTAAAAATTTATTTATTGTAATTCGTTTAAAAACTTATTTATTGTTTTCGTTAATATTTATTATTTACAAAATGTTATGATTTCACAAAACAAGAATAAAATTCAGAATTTTTAAAGACTGCTTTCTTTTGCGCGAGGTTATTTTTAAAAATTTATTTATTGTAATTCGTTTAAAAACTTATTTATTGTTTTCGTTAATATTTATTATTTACAAAATGTTATGATTTCACAAAACAAGAATAAAATTCAGAATTTTTAAAGACTGCTTTCTTTTGCGCGAGGTTATTTTTAAAAATTTATTTATTGTAATTCGTTTAAAAACTTATTTATTGTTTTCGTTAATATTTATTATTTACAAAATGTTATGATTTCACAAAACAAGAATAAAATTCAGAATTTTTAAAGACTGCTTTCTTTTGCGCGAGGTTATTTTTAAAAATTTATTTATTGTAATTCGTTTAAAAACTTATTTATTGTTTTCGTTAATATTTATTATTTACAAAATGTTATGATTTCACAAAACAAGAATAAAATTCAGAATTTTTAAAGACTGCTTTCTTTTGCGCGAGGTTATTTTTATAAAATTTATTTATTGTCATTCGTTTAAAAACTTATTTATTGTTTTCGTTAATATTTATTATTTACAAAATGTTATGATTTCACAAAACAAGAATAAAATTCAGAATTTTTAAAGACTGCTTTCTTTTGCGCGAGGTTATTTTTAAAAATTTATTTATTGTAATTCGTTTAAAAACTTATTTATTGTTTTCGTTAATATTTATTATTTACAAAATGTTATGATTTCACAAAACAAGAATAAAATTCAGAATTTTTAAAGACTGCTTTCTTTTGCGCGAGGTTATTTTTAAAAATTTATTTATTGTAATTCGTTTAAAAACTTATTTATTGTTTTCGTTAATATTTATTATTTACAAAATGTTATGATTTCACAAAACAAGAATAAAATTCAGAATTTTTAAAGACTGCTTTCTTTTGCGCGAGGTTATTTTTATAAAATTTATTTATTGTAATTCGTTTAAAAACTTATTTATTGTTTTCGTTAATATTTATTATTTACAAAATGTTATGATTTCACAAAACAAGAATAAAATTCAGAATTTTTAAAGACTGCTTTCTTTTGCGCGAGGTTATTTTTAAAAATTTATTTATTGTAATTCGTTTAAAAACTTATTTATTGTTTTCGTTAATATTTATTATTTACAAAATGTTATGATTTCACAAAACAAGAATAAAATTCAGAATTTTTAAAGACTGCTTTCTTTTGCGCGAGGTTATTTTTAAAAATTTATTTATTGTAATTCGTTTAAAAACTTATTTATTGTTTTCGTTAATATTTATTATTTACAAAATGTTATGATTTCACAAAACAAGAATAAAATTCAGAATTTTTAAAGACTGCTTTCTTTTGCGCGAGGTTATTTTTATAAAATTTATTTATTGTAATTCGTTTAAAAACTTATTTATTGTTTTCGTTAATATTTATTATTTACAAAATGTTATGATTTCACAAAACAAGAATAAAATTCAGAATTTTTAAAGACTGCTTTCTTTTGCGCGAGGTTATTTTTATAAAATTTATTTATTGTAATTCGTTTAAAAACTTATTTATTGTTTTCGTTAATATTTATTATTTACAAAATGTTATGATTTCACAAAACAAGAATAAAATTCAGAATTTTTAAAGACTGCTTTCTTTTGCGCGAGGTTATTTTTATAAAATTTATTTATTAATAAGTTGATTTCAGTAATAACATGAACAATACCTAGTGCATAGCTTCATTTAAAATACTTCTAATATACTAGTATGCAACTTCTTTTGAGAGATGAGAGAATTGGCGATTTTCTAGTCTTCAAGAATTGTAGCAGGATTCGAAGGTATTAAAATACGCCAATGCCAATCTCATTGTGCAACCCCTAAGCTTTCTCGAAGTTCTTCCTCCCTCTCTGCGGCTGAACATCATTAACAACAGGTGTGTTCTTAGGGGGGGGACTGTCTTGAGTAGTACAATTTTATGCTTAACATTTTTTTTATTGTATTATTTGTTTTATCACATTATTTTTTTCAAGAGTGTTTCTAAGAATTTAAAATCACCAATATTAATAATTGATTATTAATTTTTCTGTTATGTTTAAAATGTAAAATTTTAACAATATAGTTAAAATTTGTAATTTTTTAATTTACAAATTTTAAACTTGCATCCGATAAGCAAATACAAAAAATATTTATAAGCAAATATTTACTAAATTACATTACAGAAAAAAATTACCACATATAGTTGCTGTTTGTCTGCCTATGTTTTTGTTTTTTTGCAGAGCTTACATTTCACCAAGATTTTTGTTTCGCCCTGCAAAAGCATT
Source organism: Parasteatoda tepidariorum (assembly GCF_982258835.1). NCBI lineage: Eukaryota > Metazoa > Arthropoda > Arachnida > Araneae > Theridiidae > Parasteatoda > Parasteatoda tepidariorum. The sequence goes on from NC_141763.1 coordinate 70,671,287, forward strand.
TTACTTATTGGTATACGTACTTTACTTATTACATATTGAAATAAAATATTACGATTTTAAGATTATTTGATTAGAATAGTATACAAAAATTTTTCAAAGTTTTATCATTACTCCATGTCACAATTTTGGAGAAAGCGGTGTAACGATTTCGTTACTTGTTCAGGTTGAACTAAAACTCTTATAAAAAACAAACAAACTTTTGATAAAGTTTTCTGGGTTAATTTTATATGTACAAGGTTGTATTACAATTATATACACAGTTATTTACACTTATCATCACTTCTACCGAACACAAAATTATGTAATAAAAAGTTCTCAAATCGAGACGGCACAAGGTCCGCTCATGATGCTTCGTCTCACTAGACTGCCTGTCGCTTCTCTTACAGAGTCCAGTCTTTCTTCTCTTTTTGCAGGTGCATCGAGTTCTTAGAATTTCGTGGGGAGACACCGGATGCCAGAGGGGAATGTACTCGGGGGTCAACTGAGGAGCCAAGGTCAAGCGGGAGTCAACCAAGATGGGAGAATCCTTTCTGTCCCAAAGTCGCAGGTGTGCCTCGCTCAAAGTTTTCCCCCCTCCCTTTATAATCACAGGTTCGGAGTTGACGCTAATCCATCGCACTTGACATTATCTTTCTTTCCATAGGGGTTGATAGTCATGATGCGTTTATCTCTGATTGGCGCCTTTTCGTTAATATTTATTATTTACAAAATGTTATGATTTCACAAAACAAGAATAAAATTCAGAATTTTTAAAGACTGCTTTCTTTTGCGCGAGGTTATTTTTAAAAATTTATTTATTGTAATTCGTTTAAAAACTTATTTATTGTTTTCGTTAATATTTATTATTTACAAAATGTTATGATTTCACAAAACAAGAATAAAATTCAGAATTTTTAAAGACTGCTTTCTTTTGCGCGAGGTTATTTTTAAAAATTTATTTATTGTAATTCGTTTAAAAACTTATTTATTGTTTTCGTTAATATTTATTATTTACAAAATGTTATGATTTCACAAAACAAGAATAAAATTCAGAATTTTTAAAGACTGCTTTCTTTTGCGCGAGGTTATTTTTATAAAATTTATTTATTGTCATTCGTTTAAAAACTTATTTATTGTTTTCGTTAATATTTATTATTTACAAAATGTTATGATTTCACAAAACAAGAATAAAATTCAGAATTTTTAAAGACTGCTTTCTTTTGCGCGAGGTTATTTTTATAAAATTTATTTATTGTCATTCGTTTAAAAACTTATTTATTGTTTTCGTTAATATTTATTATTTACAAAATGTTATGATTTCACAAAACAAGAATAAAATTCAGAATTTTTAAAGACTGCTTTCTTTTGCGCGAGGTTATTTTTATAAAATTTATTTATTGTCATTCGTTTAAAAACTTATTTATTGTTTTCGTTAATATTTATTATTTACAAAATGTTATGATTTCACAAAACAAGAATAAAATTCAGAATTTTTAAAGACTGCTTTCTTTTGCGCGAGGTTATTTTTAAAAATTTATTTATTGTAATTCGTTTAAAAACTTATTTATTGTTTTCGTTAATATTTATTATTTACAAAATGTTATGATTTCACAAAACAAGAATAAAATTCAGAATTTTTAAAGACTGCTTTCTTTTGCGCGAGGTTATTTTTATAAAATTTATTTATTGTAATTCGTTTAAAAACTTATTTATTGTTTTCGTTAATATTTATTATTTACAAAATGTTATGATTTCACAAAACAAGAATAAAATTCAGAATTTTTAAAGACTGCTTTCTTTTGCGCGAGGTTATTTTTAAAAATTTATTTATTGTAATTCGTTTAAAAACTTATTTATTGTTTTCGTTAATATTTATTATTTACAAAATGTTATGATTTCACAAAACAAGAATAAAATTCAGAATTTTTAAAGACTGCTTTCTTTTGCGCGAGGTTATTTTTAAAAATTTATTTATTGTAATTCGTTTAAAAACTTATTTATTGTTTTCGTTAATATTTATTATTTACAAAATGTTATGATTTCACAAAACAAGAATAAAATTCAGAATTTTTAAAGACTGCTTTCTTTTGCGCGAGGTTATTTTTAAAAATTTATTTATTGTAATTCGTTTAAAAACTTATTTATTGTTTTCGTTAATATTTATTATTTACAAAATGTTATGATTTCACAAAACAAGAATAAAATTCAGAATTTTTAAAGACTGCTTTCTTTTGCGCGAGGTTATTTTTAAAAATTTATTTATTGTAATTCGTTTAAAAACTTATTTATTGTTTTCGTTAATATTTATTATTTACAAAATGTTATGATTTCACAAAACAAGAATAAAATTCAGAATTTTTAAAGACTGCTTTCTTTTGCGCGAGGTTATTTTTATAAAATTTATTTATTGTAATTCGTTTAAAAACTTATTTATTGTTTTCGTTAATATTTATTATTTACAAAATGTTATGATTTCACAAAACAAGAATAAAATTCAGAATTTTTAAAGACTGCTTTCTTTTGCGCGAGGTTATTTTTATAAAATTTATTTATTGTAATTCGTTTAAAAACTTATTTATTGTTTTCGTTAATATTTATTATTTACAAAATGTTATGATTTCACAAAACAAGAATAAAATTCAGAATTTTTAAAGACTGCTTTCTTTTGCGCGAGGTTATTTTTAAAAATTTATTTATTGTAATTCGTTTAAAAACTTATTTATTGTTTTCGTTAATATTTATTATTTACAAAATGTTATGATTTCACAAAACAAGAATAAAATTCAGAATTTTTAAAGACTGCTTTCTTTTGCGCGAGGTTATTTTTAAAAATTTATTTATTGTAATTCGTTTAAAAACTTATTTATTGTTTTCGTTAATATTTATTATTTACAAAATGTTATGATTTCACAAAACAAGAATAAAATTCAGAATTTTTAAAGACTGCTTTCTTTTGCGCGAGGTTATTTTTAAAAATTTATTTATTGTAATTCGTTTAAAAACTTATTTATTGTTTTCGTTAATATTTATTATTTACAAAATGTTATGATTTCACAAAACAAGAATAAAATTCAGAATTTTTAAAGACTGCTTTCTTTTGCGCGAGGTTATTTTTAAAAATTTATTTATTGTAATTCGTTTAAAAACTTATTTATTGTTTTCGTTAATATTTATTATTTACAAAATGTTATGATTTCACAAAACAAGAATAAAATTCAGAATTTTTAAAGACTGCTTTCTTTTGCGCGAGGTTATTTTTAAAAATTTATTTATTGTAATTCGTTTAAAAACTTATTTATTGTTTTCGTTAATATTTATTATTTACAAAATGTTATGATTTCACAAAACAAGAATAAAATTCAGAATTTTTAAAGACTGCTTTCTTTTGCGCGAGGTTATTTTTATAAAATTTATTTATTGTCATTCGTTTAAAAACTTATTTATTGTTTTCGTTAATATTTATTATTTACAAAATGTTATGATTTCACAAAACAAGAATAAAATTCAGAATTTTTAAAGACTGCTTTCTTTTGCGCGAGGTTATTTTTAAAAATTTATTTATTGTAATTCGTTTAAAAACTTATTTATTGTTTTCGTTAATATTTATTATTTACAAAATGTTATGATTTCACAAAACAAGAATAAAATTCAGAATTTTTAAAGACTGCTTTCTTTTGCGCGAGGTTATTTTTAAAAATTTATTTATTGTAATTCGTTTAAAAACTTATTTATTGTTTTCGTTAATATTTATTATTTACAAAATGTTATGATTTCACAAAACAAGAATAAAATTCAGAATTTTTAAAGACTGCTTTCTTTTGCGCGAGGTTATTTTTATAAAATTTATTTATTGTAATTCGTTTAAAAACTTATTTATTGTTTTCGTTAATATTTATTATTTACAAAATGTTATGATTTCACAAAACAAGAATAAAATTCAGAATTTTTAAAGACTGCTTTCTTTTGCGCGAGGTTATTTTTAAAAATTTATTTATTGTAATTCGTTTAAAAACTTATTTATTGTTTTCGTTAATATTTATTATTTACAAAATGTTATGATTTCACAAAACAAGAATAAAATTCAGAATTTTTAAAGACTGCTTTCTTTTGCGCGAGGTTATTTTTAAAAATTTATTTATTGTAATTCGTTTAAAAACTTATTTATTGTTTTCGTTAATATTTATTATTTACAAAATGTTATGATTTCACAAAACAAGAATAAAATTCAGAATTTTTAAAGACTGCTTTCTTTTGCGCGAGGTTATTTTTATAAAATTTATTTATTGTAATTCGTTTAAAAACTTATTTATTGTTTTCGTTAATATTTATTATTTACAAAATGTTATGATTTCACAAAACAAGAATAAAATTCAGAATTTTTAAAGACTGCTTTCTTTTGCGCGAGGTTATTTTTATAAAATTTATTTATTGTAATTCGTTTAAAAACTTATTTATTGTTTTCGTTAATATTTATTATTTACAAAATGTTATGATTTCACAAAACAAGAATAAAATTCAGAATTTTTAAAGACTGCTTTCTTTTGCGCGAGGTTATTTTTATAAAATTTATTTATTGTAATTAAAATATCAGTATTGTAGAGTTATTTCGTAATATGTTTAATCCCCTTTGCTCACAGTATTTTATGAAACATAAAGTAAATTAAATATGAAATTTTTTATGTCATTTTTTTAGAGTGTGTTTATTATTAAAATTTATTTATTGATTATTTACAGCAATATTAGTAAATTAGTGTGATTTAATGCAGCCACATGCTAGGAACTAAACAGGACGAGAAACAGCATTCTTTTTGTCACTAATTTTTTAATATTAATTTATTAGCAATTTAATTCTAAATAGGTTGTCCCATAATTGCGAGATCAATTATTTATTTTTTTAGAATTCTTGACTAGGTAGAAAAATTACACATAGGTAGTCTTGAAGTAACATTTTAAAGAAGAAAATTATTAAAGATTGACGCAATCTATTAATTACAGTAAATGTAGCATAAAAATATTTAAAAGCAATTTTTTTTTAACATATTTTAAAGGTGTTCGCTTTAGTTCCATACCATTTTTCACTTGAAATAATAAAATTGTATATTAATTATTTAATTCTGCTGTGATGAATCAGGATAATCTTTTATGAATCTTAATCAGCTTCTCAAATATTTACCTTTTGTCAAAAATTTTAAAACTAGCGAAGAGTGGAGTTTATGAAAAAAATTATTTTGAATGTTTCTGATATATAGATAGAACAGTTGTGTTCATCAAGGCACTAACATTTCATAACAAATAAATCATATTTTAAAGGTGTTCGCTTTAGTTCCATACCATTTTTCACTTGAAATAATAAAATTGTATATTAATTATTTAATTCTGCTGTGATGAATCAGGATAATCTTTTATGAATCTTAATCAGCTTCTCAAATATTTACCTTTTGTCAAAAATTTTAAAACTAGCGAAGAGTGGAGTTTATGAAAAAAATTATTTTGAATGTTTCTGATATATAGATAGAACAGTTGTGTTCATCAAGGCACTAACATTTCATAACAAATAAATCAGCTACGAAATAAAACTAAGGAAATTTAAATACACACTACCGTGCAATAATAGATAATTCATGTTCTGGGTTTTACAAAAGATCATAACAATTTCCCCTCTTATCGATACAAGTTTTCTAGAGAACATTACTAAAGTATACTTAGCAGAGCTAACATACAACTTGCTGGAAAAAATTGGCGTACTTTAACTGATCAATATATTTTTTTAACAGTGTTTGTGTTAATATTAGTGGTGCAACTAGTTTTTGGAAAAATAGGCAAAAATATTTAATAGCATTAAAATAATTAAGTCTGATCCAATGTACCTCCATCTAAATATGCAATTCGAAGCATTTTTTTCATTCAAATTTATTTGTTCATCTTTTATATATATATATATATTTTGTTCTTGCAAAAAAAAAAAAAAAAAAAAAAGATTTTGAGCCCACAAGCCTTATATCATGCGGTTAATCTAAGCATCTTAAAACTTATTATTTAATTATATACTAGATGGCTAAGCCCTCCTTTGCTACAGTACTCTAATGCGGATAAGTGATTCACAATATGTGTTGTCACTTGACATAAAAGAGTTTTTTCTACGAAAGTTGAAAATATTAACTTTATATGTAGGAAAACTACTATAAGAAGTTAATAACTATATCTTAAAATGTAGAGCAGAATTGCATTACAATAATAATAAAAATGTTATACATGTTAACTATGCTATGTTAAACTATTATGTTTTTGTGCTACATAGAGATATAATTAATCTTTTACTTGTAGGTATTTTGCACTGCAGAAAACTTGAGAAACCTTTGTGCCAGCCCAAAATTATTTTTAGATGGTACCTTTAAGGTAACACCTAAAATTTTTAAACAGTTATACACCTTGCATGGGGATTACATGGGCCAGATATTTCCCATGGCTTTTTGTCTGCTGGGAGGCAAAACTTTTGCTCTCTACAAGAGGCTGTTTGAACTCATGAAATCTGCAGCATGGAGTCACAACTTCTTATTAGCACCAACTTTTGCCATGGTGGATTTTGAGTTGGCCAGCATCAAAGCTCTGAAGGAAGTCTTTCCAAGCATTGAAGTGAAAGGGTGTTACTTTCACTTTGTTCAAAGTTTGGTGAAAAAGGTATGTATAGCATTTTTAAACTACAGTTTGAATTTCAGCAATAGTGTATGAGTTCAAGGTGAAAAACTATAAACTTAATTTGAAACATTTGCTTATTTCATTTTTTTATTTTAAAGGCACGTAAGCTGGGTCTCTTACGTCTCAGCAAGAGGAACCCGTTAGTTAAGTTATGGCTTAGAAGAGCAGCAGCTCTACCATTGGTTCCTGAGGAATCGCCATATAGAGATATGGCCAATATGCTCATAGAACAAACGGTTCCTCAATTTGCAGAAGCTCATCGCTTCTTTAAGTATTTTGAAGAAACTTGGATGGGCCAACGTATGACACCAAAGTATCCAATGTAAGTATCACTGAATGGTTTATCAACATTTTCTAGCTCCTTCTACATAAAAAAAAAAAAAAAAAAAAAGCTTTAAAAATTTGGATTTCATTATTGACTATCAAATGTACACAACACTTATAGTTTTTATTTTGAGACAATCATAATTTAGACTTGTGATAATTTACTTTTCACTTTCACATAGTAATTTACCATCTACCTTCACATCATGGGGCTTTTAAAATTCAAAAATTGTATGTATATATAAAACAAAATTAACTAGCATTAATCAGGAGTGCTGAAATTTTCAGAATTTCATATTTCCTCAGAACCTTATTTTTTTTTTCCAAAATTAACCCCAAAATATAGCGCTCTTGTTTTAATAATTTTTGCAAAATGTGTTTCAAAAGTAAGTTTAAACTGTAAGTTATTAATTGATCAATGCATGTTTGTTGAATTAAAAACAAAAAAAATTGTGAAAAAATCTTATTTGCAAGATGATTATCATAAAAATACACTTTGGTATATAGTATTAAAGCTAAGGAATGAAATCACCATTTGATGATTAAAAGAAACACTTGATATAAATAGTTATCTGTTTTTTTTTTCCTTCTTTTTTTCAGCGAGTTGTGGAATCATTTCCACAACACTTTAGACAGAACAAACAACTATTCTGAAGCATTTCATGCCAAGATTAACAGAAGAGCAACAACCCGTCACCCTAATATATTTGCTCTCATACACCTACTACAAGCTATTGATAGTGAGGATACTGCAATGAGGAGGATGCTGGAGGCTGGGCATAGGCCAATTCAACATAAAAAATTGTACCAAGTTAGAGAAGAAAGAGTTGAAATTTTGAAACTTGAATTGATTTTGGATAGCATAACGTTAACTGATTATGTCGATAAAATTGGCCGGATAATTAAATTAAAGTAAAATTAAAATTCTATACAGGTTAAATATGTATTTTTTCCAAATTTAGACCTTTTTTATCTTAACGATTATTAAAATATTAACTTAAACCTTTCTCTTTTTTTCAATAAATAATTAATTTTAACTGTTCATATTTATTCCAAAACTTTTTTTTTTTTAAAAAAACATTAAAATTAAATAATTATCCCCCTCAAATCCTGCAGATCGCCTCAGCGTGGCGAGGGGGTGACCCTGGGCGGAATTGGCTGAAGTACGTCGGGGGATTATTCTCCTGGCAGGGCCACCCAAGACGTGAAGGCCATTCCACTATGCCCAGCTAAGGTCTGCAGGTAAAGTAACAAATCATACTTTACTTTGAATTAAGCTTTTAATGACATTTAGCAAGTGATTCTTTTTGCGAATTTGTTTATAGGACTAATAACCTCCTAATTTGACCAAATAACCTCTTTTGCCAATTTGTCTAATGCTATAACCTCTTAACTTGTGTGTTCAAATTAATTCGAGCTTGCCAAACAGGCCAAACTGTTGACACTCGAAAATTCGAGCGTCGTTGTATTTTATGCTGCTATAATTTCTCACATTCGTTTTTTTTTTTTTTTCAAAAAATTTGTGCATTAAGGGTTAATAATTATAATTTTACAGTTCAAAATCTTCTTGTTTTTTAAACAGCTTTGTGCAATACCAACCCACAGTAATAATTTAATTTTCATTCCATGTGTAAATAAAAATTAGTATAAATGTCTATTCTTCATATGAGTATCCATCAAGGAGAATTATTCTAATTTTGCAAAAATATCTATTTTTAAAATAAGTACAATAGCAATAAAAATTTGTAACAAAACATTTTTACTTGTTTTATTTATTTACTTATTTAAACACTTCTCTTTTATTCATATTCCATTTTCAAAAAAATTTTTATTGACTGTCTATATAATAATTAAACACACTGATAAAATTATCTATGTTTATTTCTTATTATATTAGTATAACAAATATTAATTTTGTTAGGATTATCTTCATCTGGTTAAAATTTTATAAGCATTTTTTAGAGGAAGGAATTATTAATAAACTTTGAAATAAGCTATTTATTAAAAAAATTAAATCCATTGCAAATCTATGTATTGTATTGTTTATTTGTTTGGCAATTGTTATGTATATTCACATGAATTTCTGAATTATTACAACATGAGAAATTTAAATCGCATATTCAAAAAATCACTGTTTGTTACACTTGGTTTGTGGAGACGTCATCCTTAAACCGTGCAATATTTTAATCATTTGTTCGACAGTGATTTTTGTTACTTTACATTAGTAATCGATATAGTTAAAAGTATCTTGCAGAAAAAAATTAGTTCTAAGGAAGTTTGTCGCAGAAAGCTCGAAAACAATTTGGCCACAGGGATAATAAAAGACAATTATTTTTTGAAATACATACACTAGTATAAGAGGATAATATCAAAGTGATTGAGGATAAAATTCAGTTATTACATAATGTTATACATTTCAACACAAATTTATGGTGTTAAGTAAAAACTCAAATGGCACTTTTAATTCTTAGGTAGAGTTTTGATTTTATGGTAGGGTTAATTGAGAAAGTCATAGCAACCGAAAAAAAATACTATTTAGCAGACAACTTTGTGCAAGAAGCTACCTTAATAATCAGGAAAGAGTATTTCTTAAGGTAATATATACTAAACAAAGTTCTTTAACAACAATTAAATTTACAAAGGTTTTGTGAAATTATTTACAATTTAAGCATCATCAGAAGGTAAGCGAAGTGAAAATCCCATTTGAACATGTATATCTGCGTGTATAGAAGTAAATAAATTTTTTACTTTTAAAATAAGCAACTTATATTGCTGTTAATTTTGAAAAAAATATATATTTCACTGAGGCTAAGGTGTACAAATGGATTTGAAATTTATATGTAATGTTTTTTTCTCCATCTCATGGCCTCTATCCGAAAGTTTTCAAGATTTGGCAATTCTACTGCCACAGATTACGAACACTGTTACCATTTAATCTTATTATCATAATTGGTACAAACACTGTTACCATTTAATCTTCTCTTAATTTAAACAAGTTGTTTACAATTTTTAGCAATAAATCAATACCCAATATAAATTTTTTCATAGCTAAATAATAAATTAAATATAACTAAGTTGAAGCAAACAGTGTTACCATTTAATTTTGGTACCTATTAAAACAAATTAACCATATATTTTACCCCTAAAATTTATTACAATTCTGAATTCAATATATTAAGTGTACATAATTATTCAACAATTCGAAGCTTAAAATTAAATAAATATAAAGTAGTAATAATATTTGTAAAAGAATTGAAGTTACAGATGTTTATAATATGAACTGAATGATGGTGTTTCTTTATGCATACTGAAGAAAAATTTATATAATTCTTATCAGAGAACAATAAAAAAAAACTTTTCAAATCAAACTTATAAACTATAGTTTACAAGTTATTAAAGAAAAAATTCGAAACAAATCAATACACTGGAGGCTTCATTTTGGAAACAGATACTTCTCTGACTTAATCAGACAATGCATTATTTTGCTTTGATTTATTCTTTAGAAATTAAACAACCTTATTATATGAATTTGCGAAGCTTTTCAATTATAGCAAAAAGAATGATATAAAATTTTTCAATACATTTGTTTTATTTTACGAGAGTGATTTGATAAACAATGATCACTGAATGTAAACAAATCGAATGAGGTTGGTCTCACCAGTCAACAACAGCAAGCTTTGCTGCTGAATCTCATTGGCATTGGATAAGTGCGACAAGAACTCTTTCAATTTAAGACCGTGGTGGCCGGAAGATTCGCAAGTGAGGTCGAATGCATATGCGAGGCGGAAGCAGCTTCATGATGACTTATTCAGGATGTCGTTAAGTTACTTTCTGTTTTAAAGCATTGCATAATTATTTATTTTCTCTTCCTCTCTTTTCTTTTCTAAATTCCAACAAATATTAAGAAAAAAGATAAAACGTGAAATCCACGTTAATAAAAAAAAAACTTATTAAGCAGATGTTTTGGAATAAGATGGAAAAAAAAATTACTTCAAAAAGTTTCTCCAAAAATAGCTTAAAATTCATTACTATTTATTATTCTCATTCAATTTTGTTTAAGTAATCAGTAAAATAGATGATGTTATAAAAATCAAAGGTAAAATTTAATCTTGTAATAATACTGTAATATAGATGATGTTATAAAAATTAAAGTTAAAATTTAATCTTGCAACAATACTACAAAACGCAAGTAAATATATGCATTTTTTGAAATTTTTACTCTGATCTTTTAATAAAAGGTTGTTTTTTTTTTCAAATACTTATTTTCCGCAAGAAAATAAACCTTTTTTTTTCTCCTTTTTTTTATTAACTTTACTAGTAATCCATTCCTCCGGAAAGTAAATTAAAAAAAAAAAAAAAATATTTCATGATATCAGTATTTATTTATTTTTCTTTCAAAATACAGTTGAAAATAACTAAAAAAGGAAATTCATAAATACTCATCCTAAGAAAACTTTTTTTGTAATGTTCAGTAAGGAAAATATTTACCAAGGAATTTATTAGGAAAGATACGCACCAAGTACTTTGAACTAATTTACTAATAAAAAAGTAATTTAAAAATTATATTTTAAATTTCCGCAAGAAAATAAACAGTCTCGTCTTCTTTTTTTTTTTAACTTTACTAATAATCCATTCCTCCGGAAAGTAAATAAAAAAAAAATATTTCATGATATCAGTATTTATTTATTTTTCTTTCAAAATACAGTTGAAAATAATTAAAAAAGGAAATTCATAAATACTCATCCTAAGAAAACTTTTTTTGTAATGTTCAGTAAGGAAAATATTTACCAAGGAATTTATTAGGAAAGATACGCACCAAGTACTTTGAACTAATTTACTAATAAAAAAGTAATTTAAAAATTATATTTTAAATTTCCGCAAGAAAATAAACAGTCCTCGTCTTCTTTTTTTTTAACTTTACTAATAATCCATTCCTCCGGAAAGTAAATAAAAAAAAAAATATTTCATGATATCAGTATTTATTTATTTTTCTTTCAAAATGCAGTTGAAAATAATTTAAAAAGAAAATTCATAAATACTCATCCTAAGAAAACTTTTTTTGTAATGTTCAGTAAGGAAAATATTTACCAAGGAATTTATTAGGAAAGATACGCACCAAGTACTTTGAACTAATTTACTAATAAAAAAGTAATTTAAAAATTATATTTTAAATTTCCGCAAGAAAATAAACAGTCTCGTCTTCTTTTTTTTTTAACTTTACTAATAATCCATTCCTCCGGAAAGTAAATAAAAAAATATTTCATGATATCAGTATTTATTTATTTTTCATTTAATCGCATTCATTTAATCGAGAACTAAATCATTAAGCATTACGTTAGTTACCATTGATCGCAACAAACGTACAGAAACTAGACAGTATAACTTATAAAAAAATATAAAAAAATTAATATAAATATAAAATTTTCTGTTGACGCGCTTTTACTAAAATATATATATATATATATATATATATATATATATATATATATATATATATATATATATATATATAAGGCATAAGCCTTATTACGTATTTTTTAAATAAGCAATTTTTCTGTATTATTTTAATTTTTCTTTACTATTTTATTTGTAGTTAGCGAATGTTTAAAAAATTCAGATTGATAAAAATTTTATTCTCGCAAATAAATATGTGTGTATATGCTACTACCTCAGAAAAAAAAAAACATTCTTGACTTCTTTCACATTTTTTCTATTTCAATTAAATTTTAGTGACTTTTTTGTATTAATACTTTCAGAACACAAAAAAATACTGAATTACTGATATACATTCCTTTAAAACGAAGTTCATAATAAGTTGATTTCAGTAATAACATGAACAATACCTAGTGCATAGCTTCATTTAAAATACTTCTAATATACTAGTATGCAACTTCTTTTGAGAGATGAGAGAATTGGCGATTTTCTAGTCTTCAAGAATTGTAGCAGGATTCGAAGGTATTAAAATACGCCAATGCCAATCTCATTGTGCAACCCCTAAGCTTTCTCGAAGTTCTTCCTCCCTCTCTGCGGCTGAACATCATTAACAACAGGTGTGTTCTTAGGGGGGGGACTGTCTTGAGTAGTACAATGGGTTATCTTTTGGGCCGGACACGGCATCCCCTCCAAGATGTTACAGACAAACACCCCCCCTCCTTAAAACGATTTTGTGAATTTCGGGAGCAAAATCGCTAAAAAATAATAGTTAGACAACAAATTCAGCTTAATCACTTTACTAGAGGCCATAAAGAAAAGTCTAACTAAATAACACTAATAGATTGCATTAATTTTAAGAGAAGATATCAAGTTACAACTTAAACAATAATTATGAAAATGAAAGGAAAAATCTCTTTTTTTTTCTTCTCTTCCCTTTTTAATGATTAAACAAAAAATACAAACAAAAATTCTATACAAACAAAAAATTAATACAAAATTTTATAACACAACAAAAAAATAAAAAATCATTAAATGCATTTTAAGGAAGTGAAATATAACGTTCAAGTTTCTGAAAAAGATAGTTTTTCTTAAAATCGTTCGAAACTAGTAAAATCGTTCGGAAAGTTTTAAAAGATTGTTTTTTTAAAAATGCAAATCCTTCGGATTCTTTTTTGACTGACTGTAAATAAATGTATAACTCTGTATAAAATGACAATACCCTTCTAGTTTCAAACAGTTTTGAACCATCTCTATTACTGGAAATGAGTTTTTTTTAACTGGTAAATCATTTGGATTCTTTTTTGAGTGACTGTAAATAAATGTATAATTCTGTATTAAATAACAATACCCTTCTAGTTTCGAACTGTTGTTCATCATTTCCAGAATTAAAAGTCATATTGAATATGGAATACTAAGTCTTTGATATCAAATTTGAATTTTCAGTGTGTAATATTAAATACCTAAAATTTTAAATTCTCATATCAAATGAAGTAAGCCTTGCAGGTGATTTTTGAAGTAAATGTGGCCTTTGCGTCGTTGATTTTGCACTTTGCATCGTTGGTTCGTTTCAATACTCGCTTAAAAAAAATAAAACTTTGTAACCTTTTTAATTTGTATTTGTTTATTGTAATAATTGATAATGTGTTTTCCATATATAATTATAGCACATGACAATGAAAAACAGAACAGCTGACTGCGCACAAAATAATTGGGTTCTTTAATGCAAATTGTGTTAAGGTATAATTTTAATGCAATTATGTAATATTTTTACGACAGAAGGTTAACAGGTTAATTAGACACTACAGATAAAATTGGAATTTTTTCCTTATAGAAGACCTTGTATTTTATGATAATATAGAGATTGGAATCTTTTGTTAAAAATATGTTTCAAATAAATATTGTATATTATATATATTGTATATTTTGTTTAAAAATAACTAAAATTAACTGTTTTTTAATTATAATGTATTTAATTTGATTTAAATCAAATATAGAATAGTTTTTATTAAAAATAGCCATATAATCTACTATATTAGATGAAAAAAAAACACAATTCTGTCTGCTGAACAAATTTTTTTATTATATGACAATCTAAAAATATTTATAACTGTGAAAAAATTTAATATAGAAATAATTTTTTATTTTATTTAATGAAGTATTATTATAAACAATAAAATAATTTAATAATTTTTTGTATTGTAACCCTTTTGTGTATTGAACTCATCTTTTTAAGAAACTTGGAAAAATCCTATTTTTTTATAATTTGTGTCAAGTTCACTCTAAAAGTTTCCAATTTACAATATTTATTTTGAATTTTTCAAATTTAAAGATTTTCTTGAAATTCAAAATTTATTAGAGTTTAATCGAAATGAAATTTTTCACTTACCTTTAAAGCTCACAAATTATAATCATAATAATATATGCAATTACAATAACAAACCAAACAAATGAAATAATGCCAAAAATGTTTACAACCTTTAAAATGTTGAATTGAGATCCCTGACTTTTCAATTTAAAATGTTGAATTGAAATCCCTGACCTTTCAATTTAAAATGTTGAATTGAAATCCTTGACTTTTTCAAGATTAATATCATAAAAATTCAAATTTACAATTTTCATTTTTTAAACTGAAATGATACTTGAAATTGAACACTTATTATAGACTTAAACTGAAATGAGAGTTTATACTTGAAATAAAAGTTCAAAAGTCATTTTTAACTGACTTGGGATTCCAAACTCACTCTCCAACTTATTATATTCATTTTGAATTCATTTAATATTCTATTATGTAGTATAAAATTAATTATTTAAAAATAATCATAAAATATTTAATTATTTAAAAATATTCAAAGTGTAGTAATAACAATAAATTCAAATAGTGAGGCTAACATTAATTTATTAAAAATATTCAAAAACTATAATCACAATAATTACATGTCAAAATTAAGTAATATCAGCAAAAATAAAAAATTGAATTAAAAAATATTCACCAAAAGTTATTTACAAATGTGAATTATAATTTCATTTACGTCCCAATAAAACCATTTTTCTTTCATATGCCTCGTAGCATTCCTCTTTTCTCCAAGGGCCCATAGAGCCCTTTTTTTATTGTTCTTTTGATGCGTCAGTTCATGTCTATCCATTATCGATATTGGATACAAAAAACATCGCTGACAGAGATCGGGAATCCCCTCCCAGTATCATCCCACTAAGCATGTAATATGAAAGGTGCATCCACAATCCAATTGTTAAAAGTCTCTCCTTTTACCTTCAGTTACTAACACAATTTACACAGGGGTAAAATCAGTTAATGGTGCTAACTTTTATTTACAGGTAGTCAGGCACATAACATCGCCCAAGTTTTCAACTTTTTTCCAGTTTAGTTCGATAAGGTGGCCCTTTTCTGAATCGATTGATACAGTCACTCGAAAAAATAGCTAAGCACCGTGACCCTTACAAAACAAAATTGAGAACGCAAAACGACACAATGGAATGAATGATTTCTCAAGCCTCGATGCTCACTGCTCTGTCGTGACGCAATGTTTTGAAACGTTCTCACTGCCCTCTCGTGAAGCAGTATGTTGTTTATTTGAAATGTGCGGCGATGCCCACCCAACCCAGAGAGCCCCCGCAGAAGCCATGGCCCCCTGAAAAGGGAGATGTCAACGGGAGCGTGCCCACCATTGGCCATGACCCAAAAAACCAGAGAACCTCCGCAGAAGCCATGTTCAATGAATTTCAATGTGTCCAAGAAGTCTACACCCCCACGCCCAATGTTGGCATCCTGTATATTTTAAAAAAAAGGAGACGAGTCCCCAATTGGGGGGGACTCGCCCATTTTTTTTAAACAAAATAATCGCTTTGACATAGAGTTAGATGGTTTGACGGCAGAGGGGACAAGTCTTTTGTCGACTGGTGCGCATCCAATCGTCCAAACAGTGTGCGTGAAACACGTGCTGGCAAAGAGTGCGATGAGTCATTTCCACCATCTCTTCTAAACAAATCGGGCAGGTCTCGGGTGGGGCGTAATACCAATTCTCGAAAGGTAAGGAGAAGAGGCAATTGCGAATTTCGCTGGCTAGGCGAATCCGCAATGCATCCGTCACATGATACCCTTTCGAAAACCAATCATACACAATAGTCGTAAGCCATCTCATACCGAAGCGATTAAAGCTCCGTAAAGCTGGGCTTATGTAACTCAAATCAGTCTGGAGACGCAACTCTTGATCAATGAACCTCTGAATGGTCTGGGTGACGCTCTCCTCGGGGAAACGGAATTCGGCTGGAAAATGCATGACCAGAATGTAGACTTGGACTGGATTGCAGACGAGCAAAGGAAATTTCCAGTGGGATCTTTCGTTGATTGGGCAAGACCATCCACGTGAATTCGCCGCAAACGTTCACATTGGCAGTCTTGGGGTGGCGAGGCAAGCGAATTTCTGGTGGTGGCATGGCTTCTGGATTCAGGTTCGGCTTGGAAAGAGTCAAATGGAGTTCCCCGAATGATCTGAAAGCTCTGACTTATATACTGCTCAGGCAGGAAGTGACACACAGGATGTTTTCGAAAATGTGATTTTTTTTCCATGGGATGGAAGCCAACAATGGGTGGAACACTGCTGTTGAAACAACCTGCTGTAGAACTGTAAAGATTTCGAGTCTCGAGGCTTGGCTTGATATCTAAATCCTGCATCCAACAAAATTTGCAAGTTGTGTGAGCTCTGAAAAATTCTGAGCTGAGGTCGTCAAGACTCAACCGCCTGGCTTTAACATACGTCAAAAAAATTTTTTTTTACAATGTTGATGAAGCTCGAGCTTCGAAGAAATCATCGACAGCCTTGACTGGACTCTAACCATTTTCCGAGGACACACAGAGTTGACGGAAGCAACTCGTGTCTCGTGGTTGAACCCACATTTTTAAAAAAAAACATTAACCAAATGATTCAATCAATTTTTTTTATCATAGAGTGAATCCCTGGGGTCCTCCAGGGATGCTACATCCAGGGTCATTTTGCGTTTGTGTGGTTTTTTTTTGCAAAGGTCACGGTGCTCAGCTATTTTTTCGATTAACTGTGTGCAGTTGTGAAAAAATGACAAGGATTTATAAAAAAAAAGTTTTTTTTTTTCCCAAGCATAATTCAAAAATATTTTTCAGTCATTTACAAAAGAGGATAATTTACAACAGATGAAAAAACACTCACAATCGATGAGGGATCGGTTCCATCGGCATGTGCAAGAATTTCGAAATGCCACCCGTCACGGCAATCCACGGGTGACACTGTTCCCTCGAGCAAAACATACACCTGTTTAAGGTTGTGGCTTCAAGACCACCATTTTCAGCTCCTTGTATGGATGAAATGTAGGCAGTCTAGCCAGCATCTCGTTCCATTTCGATTTGGTGATGGCGTCCGTGCATGCCAAAAAACGGACCCGCATCTCTTGCAGTTGCTCCAACAAGAACAGAGGGCGTATGGGTCCATCCCGGGCATGATGGAGATAACTGTTGGTGGGTGTGTGCATAGCCACCGAGAGTGAAGGCCTCTCAGTAGATTTGTGACGTCATCCTCTGACGGGTTAGCGAAGCATAAGATAACGCGGTATTCAGGTTTGTATTAACACTAGAAAGACGAAAAATTCGTATATACCTATATTGCCTAAAAGCAGTCAAAATGGCTAGATTGTGAATGCGTAAATAAATTTGTTTAAAATTAATTTTTAAAATTGTTTATATTATTTGCAGTTATATAACAAGTTTTTATTAAATATTACCAATAAAAAAAATTATATGTTGTACAAAAAGTCACAAAATTCTAAGAAATTGTGTCATTATATACATCATTGTTTTTCTATTTGAAATTAAAAGCAGTCAAAATGACTTCCTTAGGCAATCTAGTGTTAAGAGAAAACTATAATAAATAATTCAAACTTTTGAGCCACGTAATATATTTTTGCCTCAGCTAATTTAATAGCACTTAAATTTTTTTTTCAAGTGGTGAATTTTTAGCTTTTTCAGTTATTTTTAAAGTTATAACTCAATAAAATGAACCTGTAGGACTTCTTGATGCTTTTCAATAGAAATGAATGAATAGAAATGAAGAAAGCAAATTTAATAAGAAATTTTTCACTTTTAATTTTTAAATCTTGATTCCTTATAACTATTTTTAATATCAAAAGAATAAACCTTATTTAAGTGTATAATTTATTATTTTCTAATATGTAATTAAAAATTAGATTTAATCATATATTTGAAAATAAGAAATAATACATTTTAATAATGAAACGGTTACGAGACAAATAAAAATATGTTATATCATGGCAAAACAAATAAGAGACAAATAAAGAAATAATAGTTTTATTGGCACATTTATGAAGTTTTTATTTTACATATACTCTTCCAGACTTATAAAATAAGCATTAAATTTTGGATAAAATGAGAATAGTATATAAATATATAGATATAACTTAGATCTCTGGAGCAAACTCAAAATTCATTTATCCTTAAGATTGCAAAAATCTAAATTCAAATTTTATTTATTTTTTCTTAAAAAAAAGGACATATACTCTTCCAGACTTATAAAATAAACATAAAAATGGGAATAAAATGAGAATAGTACATATAATCTGGAGAAAACTCAAAATTTATTTATCTAAGATTGCAAAAATTTAAATTTATTTAAAAAAAAAATTAGAACATATACTCTTTCGGACTTATAAAATGAACATAAAAATTGGAATAAAATGAGAATAGTACATATAAGCTGGAGCAAACTCAAAATTTATTTATCCTTAAAATTGAAAAAATCTAAATTTAAATTTATTTATTTTTTTTAAAAAAAAAATAGTGTTTCTTTTTTAGTTTTAGTATAGATCATTATATGGTAGTTCAAAAAATAATAAAGAAAATAATAACATAACAATTTAATAATATTTTTTTGTTGCCAGATTTGTACAAAAATATATTACAAGGAGGAAATATTGATTGGATAATTATAGGGAAAAAAACATATTCTAAGAAAATAGAGAAGATTTTTTAATATGAACAAACTACTTTGAATATTAATTAAAAAGTTGTCTATTATATTCTAATATATACACACTAGCAAGTAACGGCAGAATTTTAGATTGGTTAGCTTCGTGGGGAAAATTACAATGTTCGGGCTATATATATATATATATATATACATATTTTATATATATATATATACATGCCTTTCACAAAATGAGGGAGAAAATGATACAGAACGAAACAGTTTCAGGTGCGAGTTTTAAAACGAATTCAACATAGTAAATAAAATATATTAGTTTACAGAACTGTCTTTAATTGGTATGAAATGTTAATTGTTAAAATAGTAAAAATTTTTTTTTTAAGGTATCAGCACAAAGATAACACAAATACGATTCATCTGTATTCGAAAGATTCATACCATATGAATCAAGAACAACAGTTTCATTAATATTCATTAAAATAATAACATACAAAACTAAAAATGGCTACTAACAATGAATCAAATTCCTTTTTATTAATATAATCTAATGTACTACCGGAGTTTTTTTTTCAAGTATGAGTATTTATGAAGTTTTACTCATATGATCGTAAGCTATCGTTAAGAATAAATAAGCT
This sequence comes from Parasteatoda tepidariorum, assembly GCF_982258835.1. NCBI lineage: Eukaryota > Metazoa > Arthropoda > Arachnida > Araneae > Theridiidae > Parasteatoda > Parasteatoda tepidariorum. The sequence continues at coordinate 70,691,337 of NC_141763.1, forward strand.
TCAAATGCCAATCAACATTGTTATTAATTTTTCTTTCTTTTAAAAGTATAAAACTAAAGATTCTTTACTAGTTTTTTTTAAATAATATGAATGTTAACTCTTAATGACATCTTATATTTGTTTATATATACATTTAAACACGACAAATGATGTTTAAATTTGTTTTATTCCACGTCTAAGAGTTTTGCAAAAGCACGAATGTTTTGCTAGTTTCATATTCTAATGTTTGCCAACAATAAGCAATACCTAAAGCAATGTAATTCTTAAATACAATTTATTTCAATATTTAATTAAAAAACTTATTATTAAGTCTGCAAAAACGAATATTAAAACATGAAAGATAAATAACACTTACTCGACTATTAACGGTTATTTGATAACTGTCTCGTTTGGTAGAATTAATCCATTTTTTTAAAATTAAATTTCCTCATTTTTTGGAAACCTAAATACTGATACTTTAGGCACATTTTTGTAGTTCCCTTTACATCTTGGAACTACACACGATTATTTTAAATCGTTTAAAAGGACACATCCGACCGACAAACACCACTGCTATTCAGTGAAGGACAAATATTTGAAATTGGCGGCTAATCACATATCCCCACAGAATGTGACGTCACTAAAAGACCTTGATGATCTCGACGGCCTTATTTCTCGGTGGCTATGGTGTGTGGCCGTCGTTTCGCATGCACAGCACGGCAAAAGAAGAAGAGTGACGAGCTGCGAAATGATCCTTCGTCTGCGTTCGTAGGTGTCTCGAGGATAGTGAGTGTCGTGGCTCGTCCCTTCGAAGGCTGGCGTTGGAGAGTTTGGACGAGCGTCGCTGGAGGTTCTGGGCTTGAAAGGTGGGGCAGACGTTTTGACAGTCCTCGAGACGTTGCAGATCGAGTCCACGGGTGTCTGGCTAGAGGTTTGGGTGCTGGGTGGAACAGAGTGGCGGATGGCTTTCTTGGGAGGTATCGAGGCGAAAGAGGTGGAAAGCCTGGGCCTGGAGACGGGCGAACTTTTTTTGGATGCAGAACAAGAACTTTTTTTTGGATGGAGAACTTTTTTTGGATGCAGAACGAGAACTGCATCTGGAAAGAGTAATAGTTTTAGTCGGAGATCTGGCTGGAGAACTACTGAGAGAAATTGTTTTAGCCGGAGATCGGGATGGAGACATGGATGAAATTCGCATCCCATCGCATTATTCTTTAGGTAATTTTGGTTTTTGATGAGCAGCAATAATTTGTTCAAATAGAGCTTTTTGTTGAGGTGTTGCACGCTCAAAGTATTTCGATCTGAAAGAATTGCTTATTACAGTGAAATACTTCCTTTTTAGTTTTGAAATTTTATGACAGGTTTGTATAGAGGACATTATACTCAAAGGCACTATCTTTCCGTATTGTTGTAGCAAGTCTTTTTTCATAGTGTCATTGAAATTATTATGTTGTAACACAGCATAAAAATAATCTGACGGAACACATCTCAAATACATTCGATAAATATACATTTTAATTTCTTAGGTCTTATTTTTATTGCGAGAGTTTAAAATTTTTGCTACACAGTATAAAAAAGAATATTTAATTTTTTTATGTGTTTTAACTATATAGGTAATAAATAAAGAGATGTTGATATTGTGTAAAGTGTAAGAACAAGACTGAAACGTTGGAACCGAAACCAGCTATAACAAAAAACAATAAAACAATGATAAAAGGTATTTGTTCAATATGCGGAAAACAAAAAAATCAGTTTGTAAAGGCATCTGAAGTTGGTTTAATTACAAATGATAATGAAATGGATGATGTAGAAATAGTTTGTGAAGATTAAACATAACAACTTGGGTAAATCACAATAGTGACAAACTTTTAATCAATGAAATTTCAAAAAACACTTTTAATTTCATGCTAAATTTTTCAGTTGAATGATGCTATATTTTTCAAAACTTTATTAAAAATATGTATTTTTTTTCAATAATATAAAGTCTAAATTTTTAAATCATTATTGAAAAATAAAGAATGGAAAATATTTTATTTCAAGATTCTTGGGTTCCATACGTAGATTATTTCATTACCGATCAAATTGCTCTTACGTATCCGAAAAACATCATTTTCACTTCCCAATTGTTGTATAATCATTTGAAATTTGTCGATGACTTGTACAAAAAATTTCCGTATGCTGAAAAGTTTGATCTGATCTTACTCGATACCATAGATTGGAAAACGTCACCTATAAAACCTTAGATTCAATCAGTCATTCGATGATTGCACCGGAACCCATTAAAAAACTGTTAAGTTTGGACAAAAGACTCCACTATGAAAAGGCATATTCGTTTATTTTTTTACAATTTCCTGTTTTTAAAAAATTTTATTTAGTCGCTTGTATTGCAGCTTTGATTTATTTCCTCATATTATTTCGAAAAAACGACGTTTTTCGTCATCTCAAATATTTATAAGAAAAAAACACTGGTTTCAATACAAATTTTTTTATTTTTTTATTTAATTTCAACATAAAATCTCCAATTTTTTTTATTTAATTTCAATATAAAATATTTATTTTAAATCTTTAATTTTTTTATTTTAAATCTTTAGTTTTTTTAAATTTAATTTCAATAACATGACCACCATTTTCATTATTTGAATTATGAGAAAAAAATCGTTTCACAATTGAAAACTGATCCCGATTAAACGCGTTTTTAACAGAATCCCGTGGGGGTTTCGTTAACGTTTTGCAATATTCTTCTTTCGCCGTATCGTAAGCCGATTGACTGTATTCTAGGTCTAGCAATGTTGTAACAATAGTGTTACGATCAAAATTATTATAAATTTTATTTTCCATGTATTTTTGCGGAAACGTCTTCTGCGGGTAATAGTCAAACATCCAAATACACGTTTGAAAGAAATGAACTTTCTTTTCCAAAAAATTACTCAATTCGTTATGAAAGACAGATACCATATCATTGTCTTCTCAGAGGGTCAAAATGTTATGAATGAAATTGGGATTGTTTTCGCTGATGGATATCACCGGAGGTATAAAATCGTTTCCGAACAACAGACTGGCCAAGACTAAAATATTTGGATTGTAACGCAGGTGATAATTGTCTATAGCATTCATAATATAAATAGTATTGGATTTACGTCTCACCTGAATTGATTCAAACTGCTTGTAATGCAAATACGACAAAATGAGTATGTCATTATCCTCGCTTACGATGACCGGATTATTACAGTGTTTACCCAAATGAAATAACTTGTGTTCACCTTCTCCCTCTAGGGTGCAACCGCTCAGCGTGAATCGAATACATCTGGGAATATTTATAGTACGCAAGTGATACTTTCTAAATGATTGAAAATTTTGTAGCGTTAATAAAAGACAATTGTAGGTGTTTTGCGAGATTGAATTTTTACCAAACAGCGATATTCGATACACATTTCGACCTTTGAACTCAATTTCCCGTCTTTTTTGTTGAGTGGGCCATTTCATGGGAACGCCTTCTCCGTCAGAAGAAATGATGATTTCTATTTCATCTTTAAATTGGTTGGTATTAAAGAGGGTAGATAATATTTTCCCTAGTTCGGAAATGACAATCAGTCAGTTCAGTCTGTACAGTTTTTTTTTCAGACTTGAAAATTACAGAATTTTTCGAGTAGAGAAACTCTCTGCCAGAGAAATATTTTTTCAAATCATGAAATTATTGCAAAGTGTGAACATGAAAATATTTCAAAGTTCATAAACATCAGAATTTTTCAATGTTAAAAACAGTTTGAAAAGATTACTAAAAATTCCAACTCGAAAAATTCTCAAATTTCTTCAAAGTCATGAAAATGAGGTTTAAGAATTTACAGAAATCTGAACCGTAAGATAAATTATTATTCTCGATTCTATAAATTCTTCAAAGTCAAGAAAACGAGGGTTAAAAATTTACAGAAACCTGAATTACGTTTAAAATACGTCCACACATTTTACTACAAATTTCCAACTCCTAACATTTTGTAAATATTGCTAAAAAAATGTTTACTCGAAAAATTCTCAAATTTCTTCAAAGTCATGAAAACGATTGTTAAGAATTTACAAAAATCTGAATCACAGAAAAGCGAAGAAAAATATTTAAACTCCAAACAGTTTGAAAATATTACCAAGTTCAAAACAACATAAAAACAGTTCAAAGTGCAAAAATCATCAAAATATTTTCAGAGTCCAAACTGTTTGAAAAGATCACCATGTCTAAAATCAAACTTTAGATGAAAATATTTTCAAGTTTAAACATAAAAATATTTAAAGTTCAAAATTTAGATGAAAAAATTTCAAGTCTTTTAAAAAAGATTTTAAAAGCATTTCAAGTCTAAAATACCTCAAAATATTTCACAGTCCAAACAGTTTGAAAATATCGCTAAAAATTCTTAAATTCTGTAAAATTCTTCGAAGTCATGAAAACGAGGGTTAACAATTTACAAAAATCTAAATTACAAAACATACGAACAGAAATATTTCAAAGTCCAAAAAAACTAGAGTTTAGAATTTCTTTCGAAAAAATTCGATGAAATTCTTCAAAGTCAAGAAAATGAGGCTTAAGAATTTACAAAAACCTGAATCGCGAAGCAAGCGAAGAGAAATATTTACAAGTCCGTCGTTTTTTTCGGACTTGAAAGAAATCACAGAATTTTTTTCGAGTAAGAAGCAAACTCTCCTCGTAAGGAAATATGTTCAAACTGTTTCAAATTTTTGTTCACTATACAACGTTTTAAATTTTATTGAATTTATTAAGTTTCAAAATATTATAAACATTTCAAAAAGACTTGATAGTTTTTAAATATTGAATATGGATTTTCAAGTTGTCAAAAAAATATTCAACAACTTTGGATTCCAAAGTACAATTTTTTTTTTTTAATTCTAACGAATTCCAAATTTTTTTTCTCCGAGTACCAAGAAATTTTCTCAAACATTTAGGGTATTACTTTTTGTCTTTAAAATTTCATTTTCAAGTTTAAATATAAAATGAATTAGCCTAAGACAAAAAAAAATACTGAGAATGTAATTTTCTCAAGTTCTGTAAAATGACTTGTTTGTCAAAAACATATCATATCTATATTAATAAAACTAAAATTTTTTATGTTATGATTGTAAAGCAAATAATAATTATTTGCACACACTAAAATAATAAATACCCTATCACACTAAATCTCAATCACTCAGATAGAAGTATATTGGCACTAAATTTTAATAACTCGAAAAAGTATATTGGTAAGCTATTATTACACAAAGGTGAGCAATTTTCGCTTAAAATAAATATTAGTATTATTTCTAAATCGATACATTACAAGCATTTGCCTCGAGATTGATACATTACTAAAGTATATATTTGAAAACAATACTAATATTTACAAAACTTATTTGGAAAAAATACTGTCAATTAATACTTTGATTTGTTTTAATCCGAAATTGTTACCAAAAATTTGCATCTAGATTGATACATTACTAAATTATCTAATTAGAAATGATACATTACTAAAGTATCTATTTAGGAACGATACTAAGAATTTATCGGAAATTATTCACCTTTTTGAAAAAATCTAAATAGACACTTTCAAGTTTTTTTAAATTTATTTATGTGGTATTTATTATTTGAGTAATATATTGTTTTTTTTTTTAAGAGCATAACATAAAAATGTTTCACTTGAAAATTTCAGAAATGAAAATGAAACATTACTAAAAGAGTTGGTTAAACTAAGATTTTAAATTTGGGTATTACATTCAGGGTATTACTTTTTTAATGGGGTATCTTTAAAATTTCATTTTCAAGTTAAAATATAAAATGAATTAGCCTAAGACAAAAAAATACTGAGAATGTAATTTTCTCAAGTTCTGTAAAATGACTTGTTTGTCAAAAACATATATCTATATTAATAAAACTAAAATATTTTATGTTATGATTGTAAAGCAAATAATAATTATTTGCACACACTAAAATAATAAATACCCTATCACACTAAATCTCAATAACTCGATAAAGTATATTGGAACTAAATCTTAATAACTCGATAAAGTATATTGGTAAGCTATTATTACACAAAGGTGAGCAATTTTCGCTTAAAATAAATATTAGTATTATTTCTAAATCGATACATTACAAGCATTTGCCTCGAGATTGATACATTACTAAAGTATATATTTGAAAACAATACTAATACAGGGTTGCCACAGTAAAAAATGAACAAAAATAGTCGCTTTTAGTAGCCTCAAGCATGAAATTAGTCGCCTCAAACTATGAAAATAGTTGCCTGAACAGGAACAAAAATTTTTCAAAAATAGCCAAATAACTAAAATTATAGCTTAATTGTCAAATTACTATTATTAGGAATGGGTGCTGTCAGAAATTTTAAATCGTGATACGTCGTCAGTTAGACATCACGATATAGTAATGTATCGCAATTTAGCATATGTCCAAAAATTACCTATGGGAGATCTTTAAATAAATAAAAAAGAATAAATCTATTTCAAAAGAAAATATTAATTGTAAACATATTCTACTATGACATCAATATCATTGCCTAATTTTTTCAATTAAAGTAATAAAGAAGTCAAAGTAAAAGCAAACCCAAGCTTGATTTCATTTTTCTTAAATTAAAAATGATTTAAGATTTATTGGTTTAAAAATAATAATACTGTAACAAATTATTTTACATACATGCATTAAAAATTAAAAGGAAAAAAAAAACGGAAGTGGAAAACAAACCAAAGAAATATTCACTTTAGAAATTTTTTTTTTATTATTATTTGATTAAAAAAAACATGCTTTTGAAACATCATTAGACCCTTTTTTATTTACTTATTTAAAATAATAAAAATTAGTATTAACTAATGGTCAAATTCTGTACTTAATAAATGTAAAAATATTTTTACTTATTTATTATTATTTTCATTTTTGAAAATAAAATCGACTAAAGATTTATTTGTTTAAAAATGACACTGACTATCTAACAAATTATAAAACAAACAAGTATTGAAAGAATTTTAATTAAAATTTTAAAAAAATACTTTAAGTACTAATCTTAAATTATTAAAAATCTAAAAACATTACTAAACTTTTTATTTAATTTTTAAAAAAAATTGTTTTAACTAATAGCCAAATTTTTTGAAAACTTTTTTTTCATTTTCTCAAAAATAAAAGCAAATTAAATAAAAGTAAGCTTTGTTTTAATTTTTAATTAAAAACGACTGAGCATTTATTGGTTGAAAAACAATCAAATTATTATACTTACCTACATTTAATAAATTTAAAAACACTAACTTTTTATAACAAAGTTAAATACAAAATACCCCTATTAAATTGTATCGCTTAAAATAAACAATAATTGAAAAAAAATCAATGATTTGATCTATTGAGTTCAGAACGAAAATTTAAGATAACAGCGATTGTGCAGCAATCACAAAGTAACAGTAGGTCGACTAAAAATAATTGACAAGAATCGTTATGAAATAATGCAGAACGAAACGATCGCTGCAAAAGTCTCACTGAAAATAATTTACAAGAAACCAGACAATTATTTCTGACGAAATAAAATGCACAACGATCGCAAAATGACTTAAGTCCCATTGAAAATAATCTTCAAAAAACGCAAAATCCCAAAGACAAAAATGGACATAAAGAAACCATGCATTGCCAGGGGTCTGTTTAGAAGAAATTTGGGTCCGTTAACGGACCCTTCACAAAATATCTTTTCATAAAAACGGACCCTTCACAAAATATTTTAACTTAAAAACGGACCCTTCACAAAATGTTTTAACTTAAAAACGGACCCTTCACAAAATGTTTTAACTTAAAAACGGACCCTTCACAAAATGATTTTTCTTTTAATCGGACCCTTCACAAATTTGGTTATCTTCATTATTATTTTGTTAATCGACTAAACCCTTTCCAGGGCAGAAAACAAGAAAGATGAATGTAAACGAATTAAAGTCTTGTCTTCGGCAGACGATTCTTCCATTATTCGCCCGAAATTAATATTCTGCGTTCAGCAATATAGGCTAAATACCAAATATTTGTATGTTGCATCTCTAATTTAGAAGCAGCAATTGCTGTTTATTTTTTTAAAATTTAATTTTTTTAATTATAATTTTACAGTGTTGAGCATAATCTTGTATGTCTTTATAATTTAAAAACTCCTTGAAAAAGTTTTTTTTTTGCAATAACGGACCCTATTTGCACAAATTCATAAAAGCGGACCCTGGTTGAAAGAATGTGAGTAATTTTATCACAATTTCACGAAAAACGGACCTTTCACAAAATGTCTGGACAGATCCCTGATTGCGTTCTATATTACAACGATGATCCTCGCACGAAACCGGGAGTTCTGATTCAATTCGCTCTTCGTCATTCAACATCACGAAACTAACATCATCTTAATAGCAAAACGCTATCTACGTCTCTGCAGCTAGACGAAATCAAAATCGTCTTCGTTAGTGTGGTAACAGCGTTAGCCTGGTCAAGGATCCTTGCATATTAAATCGTTAAACCGCAATTGTTATCTTATTCTGGCGACTTAAATCAGATTTCTGATGCATCGCCTAAAACGAAAGTCACTACATCGGCCTACTGATATATGCGTTAAATCGATATTTCGCGATACATCGATTTATCGCCCAGTCCTAACTATGCTCCAATTAAAAAAAAGTTTTGTACAAATATAAAAGGTATACATATTAGAAAATAGGTACCTAAATAAAAGTCGTATTACAATAAAATATGAATGTTAGTAGAAGGAAAAAACAATTAAAAGTAACAAAACTGCCCCTCAGAGAGAAAATATAACAAGTACTTTATTAAATCCAATGGAAATTTACATTTTTGGCTCTTAGGACATAAATGATTGTAATAAAAGTTTGCTTTCTTTTGTTAATGTTCTGAAAAGTAACGTTCATTTTTGCGAAAAAAATTTGCCAAGAGTAAAAAAAGTCTCCTAATAGTCGCCTATTCCTGAAAATAGTTGCTTTTCTAGCCTTTTCAGGCAAAAAAAGTCGCCATAGTCGCCTAAAGCCGAAAATAGTAGCAAATAGTTGCATTTTAGTAGCCTGTGGCCACCCTGCTAATATTTACAAAACTTATTTGGAAAAAATACTGTCAATTAATACTTTGATTTGTTTTAATCCGAAATTGTTACCAAAAATTTGCATCTAGATTGATACATTACTAAATTATCTAATTAGAAATGATACATTACTAAAGTATCTATTTAGGAACGATACTAAGAATTTATCGGAAATTATTCACCTTTTTGAAAAAATCTAAATAGACACTTTCAAGTTTTTTTAAATTTATTTATGTGGTATTTATTATTTGAGTAATATATTGTTTTTTTTTTAAGAGCATAACATAAAAATTTTTCACTTGAAAATTTCAGAAATGAAAATGAAACATTACTAAAAGAGTTGGTTAAACTAAGATTTTAAATTTGGGTATTACATTCAGGGTATTACTTTTTTAATGGGGTATCTTTAAAATTTCATTTTCAAGTTAAAATATAAAATGAATTAGCCTAAGACAAAAAAATACTGAGAATGTAATTTTCTCAAGTTCTGTAAAATGACTTGTTTGTCAAAAACATATATCTATATTAATAAAACTAAAATATTTTATGTTATGATTGTAAAGCAAATAATAATTATTTGCACACACTAAAATAATAAATACCCTATCACACTAAATCTCAATCACTCAGATAGAAGTATATTGGCACTAAATCTTAATAACTCGAAAAAGTATATTGGTAAGCTATTATTACACAAAGGTGAGCAATTTTCGCTTAAAATAAATATTAGTATTATTTCTAAATCGATACATTACAAGCATTTGCCTCGAGATTGATACATTACTAAAGTATATATTTGAAAACAATACTAATATTTACAAAACTTATTTGGAAAAAATACTGTCAATTAATACTTTGATTTGTTTTAATCCGAAATTGTTACCAAAAATTTGCATCTAGATTGATACATTACTAAATTATCTAATTAGAAATGATACATTACTAAAGTATCTATTTAGGAACGATACTAAGAATTTATCGGAAATTATTCACCTTTTTGAAAAAATCTAAATAGACACTTTCAAGTTTTTTTAAATTTATTTATGTGGTATTTATTATTTGAGTAATATATTTTTTTTTTTTAAGAGCATAACATAAAAATTTTTCACTTGAAAATTTCAGAAATGAAAATGAAACATTACTAAAAGAGTTGGTTAAACTAAGATTTTAAATTTGGGTATTACATTCAGGGTATTACTTTTTTAATGGGGTATCTTTAAAATTTCATTTTCAAGTTAAAATATAAAATGAATTAGCCTAAGACAAAAAAATACTGAGAATGTAATTTTCTCAAGTTCTGTAAAATGACTTGTTTGTCAAAAACATATATCTATATTAATAAAACTAAAATATTTTATGTTATGATTGTAAAGCAAATAATAATTATTTGCACACACTAAAATAATAAATACCCTATCACACTAAATCTCAATAACTCGATAAAGTATATTGGAACTAAATCTTAATAACTCGATAAAGTATATTGGTAAGCTATTATTACACAAAGGTGAGCAATTTTCGCTTAAAATAAATATTAGTATTATTTCTAAATAGATACATTACAAGCATTTGCCTCGAAATTGATACATTACTAATGTATATATTTGAAAACAATACTATAATTTACAAAACTTATTTGGAAACAATACTATAATTTACAAAACTTATTTGGAAACAATACTGATAATTAATATTTTAATTTATTTTAATCCGAAATTGTTACCAAGCATTTGCATTTAGATTGATACATTACTAAATTATCTAATTGGAAATGATACATTACTAAATTATCTAATTGGAAATGATACATTACTAAATTATCTAATTGGAAATGATACATTACTAAATTATCTAATTGGAAATGATACATTACTAAATTATCTAATTGGAAATGATACATTACTAAATTATCTAATTGGAAATGATACATTACTAAATTATCTAATTAGAAAAAATACATTACTAAAGTATCTATTTAGAAACGATACTCGGAAATTATTCACGTTTTTTATAAAAATCTAAATAGACACTTTTCCAAGTTTTTTTATTTATTTATGTGGTATTTTTTATTTGAGTAATATATATATTTTTTTTTTACGAGCATGACATAAAAATTTTATCCACTTGAAAATTTCAGAAATAAAAATGAAACATTACTAAAAGAATTAGTTAAACTAAGATTTTAATTTTATAATTTAATGCTGTTTTACTATCGACAATAGTCATGTAGTTTCACAAAACAAAAGTGAAATTTAAAGCTTGGGATAGTATAATGAAATATGTTATTATGGATAATTTTAGAGCGTGGCTTGTCATAATACTGTATCAATCTAGATCTAACTATACATTACAAGTGTATAAAAAAAGCATTGCAGGAAAATCGCGTTGCATTTCTTCAAAAAAAAAAAATGTTATTACAGTTTAAAATGAAACATTTAATTTAAGAAATTTACTTATTAGTTTGTAATTTTAAAACGTGATTTGACGTAAAGATTATTTAAACTTAAAAAGACAACTTACCCTTTTTTTCCGGCTTGTAATTAAAAAAAAAACTCTCATGTTGTATTAAACACACAATAGAAAAAAACAATACTTCCATCTAAACTTTAATACTTGCATCTAAACGTGGCACTAAATTCGTACAAACTAGCGATTTATTCTCACTTGGGCCGGATCATGCTATTGGTCGAAAATGACATCACTGTGGGAAGGGAGATGGTGGTTGTTGGCTGGTGCTTGTATGAGTTTGGCGATAAATTTCGTATGCCCCCGCTCGGAATTTATTTATTCCTTGCAAATGGTTACTACGCGTTTCGAAAGGTTCGTAACCTTGCCAAGGTTACTTCGCGTTTTCGAAAAGGAAGAAAGATCATCTTTTTTTCCCTCTTGTCTGAAGAGTTGTTTTTTAAATTGAGAAACGTTTTGTTTTAGGATTTTAACCGCTTATAATTAAGATGATTTTATCAGTTTTAAATCGCTTCTTTCGGTATCATTTCACACTCATTTTTTTCAACGACATGTTGTGTTTTTTTTATACTAATAAACATAATATTTAAAGTTAAAAAAACTAGAAGAGATTTACGATTGAAACGTGAAAACTAAATATTGCAAAAAATCTAAGCGTTTACATCTTAATTACATCTTTTCAGAAAATTTTCCATCTTTCTCAAGCTCAAGGTAAGTCTGCTTGGGAATGGGAGACATTGAATTTGGAATCAATCTTTTGTATTTCGAAGAGAAAAAAACTTTCAAAGCATGTTAAATATCTTTAAAGACTTTTGAATTTCTCGTTTTTTTTATAATTTTTTCTTGTTCCAGAAAAGACGAATGAAAGATTATTTCAATAGATCAATAATCATGCATTTTAGAAACAAAAAAAATCTTTTGTTTTGAAAAAAAATAATCATTTTTTTCGGTACCATTCAATCATTTTCCTTAATTAAATAAATTTGTGGAATCAAAGGAAAATAAAACAATTTTTTAACCGAAAAGTGTAGCGTTATTTATTTGTAAATAAAAGTTTGATGTCTTCTATTCATTAAAAAAAAAAAAAAAAAAAAAAAAAAACCTACAACAAAATATTTTAAATTTTATTTAAAATTTCTGCTGCTGCTGCTGCTCACAGTAAGAATGTGGCTTGGTATTTCCGAATTAGTTTAGTTTAGTTTTAATAACCTCATATTTAATGTATTTTAAATCTGTTAACTGCACCCATTGTATAAAGATGTACCAAAGAATTCAAAAGAACTTCTTTTGAAATAAAAATTTATTCAATCATTTTCTTCATTTCGAAAGAAGAAGTATTCAATCACTTTCTTCAATACTATGTTTATTATTGTCAGTGTTATAATTATAAATTATAACACATTATCAATTATAACAAGAAACAGATACCATTAAAAATGAAAAAAAAAGGGTACATATTACATATATAAAGTTTTTTTTTTTCAAGGTTCACTGCATTCGATATGACACGTTGAGCATTTAAAATCTAAGGCTTACTGCATTTGATATGACACGTTGAAAATTCGAATTTGAAATCAAAGATTCGGCTTTCAGCATTCTTTATTTAATATTGCATATATTGAGAATTTGAAATCTAGAGATGGTTACTGCATTTTTATATTTAAAATTTCATGTTAAAATTTGAATTTTGAGATGGTTCAAAGCAGTTTTGAACCAAGAAGGGTATTGTCATTTTTATACAGAGTTGTACATTTATTTTAGAGATTTCCAGTCAATTTTTTTTTAAAAGACGATCATTTTTTTAACAAAAAAAAAAAAAAAAACTATGAACTTTTTTAATTTTATTTCAATAAAAAAATGCATTTCTTAAAAACAAAAATCGTTTGTTCTTCATCGCCAGTTCAAAATAAAATCATTCAGGTGCATTGACTTTAAAAATCGACGACGCACCGGCCGCATTGACTTTAAAATAAAACGTTGCACCGACCGCAAAGCATGTTGAACATTCAAGTCTAGAGATGATCAACAACTGTTTGAAACTAGATGGGTATTACCATTTTACACAGACTTATACCATTATTTACAGTCAGTCAAAAAAGAATCCGAATGATGTCCTGTTTAAAAAAAAAAAAAACTCATTTTCAAAAAATAATAATAATCTGTGTCCTGTTCAAAAAAAAAAAACAACTCATTTTGAAAAATAAAAATCTGTAATCTAGACCTTTAACTCCATCCTGGAGTTGTGTTTTTTTTCTGTACACGTAAAAAAAATATTTTTTTATTCATTATTTTATTTATTTATTAAAATTTTCTTTAAAAAAATTAAAATTTTAATAAATAAATAAAAATAATGAATAAATAATAATTTTTTTAATTATTTTTTTTGTTATACAAATTGAAGTAAAAAATTTATGAGTTAAGACTTGCTACTTTGGAGCTTGTTGCATGGTTACCAATGGACTTGAGGTGATTTTGAAATTAAAATTTATAGGTGATATTGAAATTAAAATTTATAGGTGATATTGAACTTAAAATTTATAGGTGATATTGAAATTAAAATTTATAAGTGATATTGAACTTAAAATTTATTAGTTGACGCATCAGGAATATTAATATTTAGAATGATCTGTTTCTTCAAGTCTTTATTTTCTCTTTTCAGAGCTGAAATTTTACAATATTTTTTCGAGGGACCATTTCTGCATAGCTTCAAGTTTACTTTTCAGTATTTACTTTTCCGCATAGACTTTATCCATTTCCATACCTTGTTTTCGGAACAAAATGCATAAAAGACGACTCTTTTATTAAAATATCTGCATATTAATATATCGGCGTGAACAACGCAATTGTCTTTTCAAAAAAATTTTCAAACTCATCTTGACGAGATCGCCCAAACTTGTCTTGTATTCTTGAAAACAACAAACTTGGTTTCAGTAATCTAAGGCTCATTGCATTCTACATTTTATGTTGAGAATTCGAATCTATAGATGGTGAACAACTTGTATTCTAGATCAAAAACGGACAACTGTATTCTAGATTAAAATTATTACATGTTGAAAATTCAAATCTGGAAAGGCTCATTGCATTCTAGATTTTATGTTGAAAAATTATTTTTTTTATTTTATTGTGACAAGCATTTGTATTTGAATCTAAAATGATTACTGTACTCTAGATTTAAAATTACTTATATTAAAAATTAATAAATTATATTAAATATTAAATTAAATATTAAAATTATATTAAATATTAAAAATTAATACACTTAATTTTTAATCTCACACCTGAAATATTTCATGCACTGTGTGAATAAAAAGATGGAAATAGGGGGGTAACCCTATAGGAGGAATCGAACTTAAAAAATTTTACAGAAATTATTTTTAAGCCACGCCCACTTCCGGTAAACTTTTTTTTTTTAGTTTATAGTTTTAAATTTCAGAAAAGTTTGGAAATCAGTTTTCTGGGTCTGAAACTCGTCTAAAAGTCAGATTCTGAGATTTGATGAAAAACGCTCCGTCGACAGTGTTTTTTAAAAAAAATAAATGAGTTTTTTAAAAAACTGTTGATGTTGACGTAAAAACACTTAATTATGAGGACGTATTGATTTTAATATGTTGATTTTGATCAGTTGATTATAAGATAAAAACCTAATAATTTCGACTGTTGATTTTGATATAAAACTTCATGATATTAAAAACCTATTGATTTTGAAATAACATTTAATTTTTTTTTAGTTTCAGAAAAGTTTGGAAATCACTTTTTCTGGGTATTGATGATCAGTGATTTCAAAATGAGTTTTGTTTTGTAAAAAAAAAAACTGTTGATGTTACAACAAACTATTTCTTTTGACGTATAAAAACTGTTGATTTAAAGATAAAAACTATTGCTTTTGACATATAAAAACTGTTGATTTAAAGATAAAAACTATTGCTTTTGACATATATAAACTATTGATTCAAAGATAAAAGCTGCTGATTTTGACTTAAAAGCTGCTGATTTTGACTTAAAAGCTGCTGATTTTGATTTTAAAGCTGCTGATTTTGACTTAAAAGCTGCTGATTTTGACTTAAAAATGCGGCCGGTGTGTCGTTGATATCAAACGTCGTCCATTTCGAAAATAAATGCGGCCGGTGCGTCGTCGATTATAAACGTAAATGCATTCGAATAAACTTTTTAATTTAAATTGGTTATTAAGTATTTTTAAGTCGATACATTTCAATGATTTTTTTAAACGGGTGATTAGGAACGAATGATTTTTTTAAATGCATTTTAAGGAAGTGAAATAAAACGTTCAAGTTTCTGAAAAGGTTCGTTTTTCTTAAAATCGTTCGAAACTAGTAAAATCGTTCGAAAATTTTTAAAAGATTGTTTTTTTTAAAATGAAAATCATTCGGATTCTTTTTTGACTGACTGTGGTCATCTAAAAAGAAAAAAAAAAAATTTACAAAAACCATGTATTTATCATGTAAATCGTGTTTTAGTATTAGAAAAGTCAGGAACTAAAATCTAGAAATCAGGGAATTTTAAAGAAAGGTGGGATTTTTTATTTAAATTAATTTTACTTTGGGCAGAAATTTATTAAACATTTGAAATATTAACTAAAATTTCTTGAATTATGCTGTAAAAATTATTTATATTAAACTTAAAAATTTGTAAATGAAATTTTATATATTTTTATTTTTAAATTGATCAAGAACTTGAAAAATGTATGTATTTAGAGAAAAATATTCAGAACAATTTGTTTTTTTCATTTTTGAGTATAGAAATTTTTTGAACAAAAATAATTGCATAAAACTACAACAATAACACACATCCTATTTAATATTTTGACAAATTAAATAAATAATTATTGTGCTTATAGTATTTGGGAGCAGGAGTATTAAAAATAACTGACATTTTACTCTGGAAATTATATAAACAATTTCATAAATTTGACGCACTTTTAAATACGCTTTTTAAGGTTTACTGTTAATACAAGTAAAATTTATATCAGTTAATATTGATTTTATACAGGCAATTAAAAAAACTGTTAAATTATTTATCTGTCTTGCGTTTTTTATGCTTCCCCAAGAAGTTTCCAGTTTTTTTCAATAGATATTTTTCTTGTGTACTAAATTTTTTTAACATTCAATATTTTTTAATTATTAAATTCAATTTCACATTTAAATTTAGAATGTCCTGAAGGTATTGATTATTCTTCTTCGTCAGCATTACTGCCTAGTGCAGGCCATGCTTTCCTCCATTTAACTGCCTCCAGGCAGAGCGACTTTGAGCTAAATTTTTCCAGTTGTTAAGATATTTTGTGAAACTTACGGAATGCTGTTCGTAACATCTCTTCTTGAGACGGTAAGCAGGGACACTGCATACCGCCCATTTGTAATGCAGCCGGGCCTTGGCAACTAGGCACTGAAGGGGGCCTATTTCTTGGATTTTCTTCTTCGTCCGAGGTATCATCGCTTGAATCTGAACTGTCTTTAGAATGTGACGTGACGACTGGTCTGGAAGAAGGCAATTAAAAAAACTATTAAATTATTTATTTGTCTTGCGTTTTTTATGCTATTACCTTTTCCCCAGAAAATTTTCCAATTTTTTTCAATAGATATTTTTTTTTGTGTATGATAATACTAAAATTTTTTAGCATTCTATATTTTTTAATTAATTAAATTTAATTTCACATTTAAATTTAGAAGGTCCTGAAGGTATTGATTCTTCTTCTTCGTCAGCATTACTATCTAGGGCAGACCATGGCTTTCTCAATTACCTGCCTCCAGGTAGAGCGACTTTGAGCTAAATTTTTCCAGTTGTTTATTCTTAAAAGAAAAAGAATATGTTTTTCTGATCAAGATGTTAAGATATTTTGTGAAACTTACGGAAGGCTGTCAGCAGCGTTTGCTCTTGCGACGGAAGGCACGGACATCGCATACCTCCCATTTGGACGGCAGAGGGGCCTTGGAAACTAGGCATGGACTTGCTAGGTAATCTTGGTGATGGGGGCCTATTATTCGTGGGTGATTGAGTGGTTGGGTTCTCTTCTTCTTCATCAGAGCTAGAAGAGGTGTCACTTGATTGAGAAGTTGACTTGTCTTTAGCTGTAGATGGTTGCGTGACGACTTGAGGTCCTGGTCTGGAAGGTCCTGGAACTCCAGGAGTAACTTCCTCTTGTCTGCTTCTTTTTTCTAAAAAGCGTTTTATTTCTGAAATAAAGATTAGAGTTTTGCACTAACATATCTTGAAAATTCGATAAAATGATTAAAATATCAACTTTTATTTTTGGATAGTAGACGTTGTAAACTGTTATACAAAAATATTAATTTAATTGGACCATTCTGACGCAGAGCAGAAGCAGAATTTTTTTTTCAGCTATGCAAAATAAGTTAATGATGCTAACTTTTATTTACAGGTATTAAACAAATATCTTATCTTGCGTATGGGATGTTTTGTTATTTTAATTTTTTTTTTTAATTTAATATTTTTAAAACTACTGAGGTAATCTGCAAAAATTTTACCCTTTACCAAAAAACTGACTTACGTTTTTTTTTTTCTTTTCATCTTAAACTTTTCAAATAATACTTTTTCATCACTGTCATCATCAGTACTTTTCATATCTAAAAAAAACATAAAAATATAACACAAATCTAAGGTTGCAAAATAAAGTTTTAAAAAATAAATAGGTAGCTTTATTTATTTTCAAAATGTATTCATTTATTTAATTTTATTATACTTTTAGTAAATATAAAGGTTTATAGCTTTAATTTTTTTAAATTTACTTCAGAGAATATTGTTGTTGGGCTCATCTGTGCTTAAATTCTACAACCACTATTAAGAAGAGAGCTGGCAACTTCAAAACTGTAAGTCTAATTTTATTTTATTATTTTTTAAGATAAATATTTGATACAATATGTTACTAAAAACATCAAAGCTGCATTGATGTAATTTGTCAATTTTATACAAAACTTCCATTCATGTCTTGTTAATTATATATTTAGTTTTATACTGTCTGTTTTATAATAGTAATATAAATTATAAATTATAAAATATTTCTTTTTGACACGTAAAGCTTAATAGCTCAATCCCTGTTATTTTATTCAAAGACGTTTCTTTTTTTTTCTAAGCGTAAGATTGGGTATGGATGAGGATGAAAATTATTTCCTCTTCGCAAAAAACAATTTATAATTGCAACGCTCATGTTTAGTAAATTTATTACACGTTTAAATTTAGAAGTTAAAATTCATAGTTTCATTTAATAAACTGGTAATATTTCAAGTATTTATATACAGAGATGTTATATACAGAGATGTTATATACAGAGATGTATTGACTCTTACTGTATATGTTATATACAGAGAGAGTTTGTCTTGATTGGAGTATATTTCTTTCTGAATTATTACACTAAGAAAAAAATAATTTACTATTGTTCAAAATATGTTTTATAGTTTTATTGTTAAGTTTGAATGAAAAGTATGAATGAGTAGAATTTTAATGAATGAACTAATGATCTAATTTAATATTTACTTGGCATATCAAGCATCATATGCCAATTTAATGAAAATATAAAATCTAGAATAATCGGTTTTATTCAATTAAAACATGTTACAGATATTAATGTTGCTTGTTGCATTTATTACAATAATAATGAGATACAATTACAAAAAATTCTAAAACTAAAAATAATGCAAGTGATAATATATGAATATTGTTAGAAAGATATATTTTATCATTATGTTTTCTTATTCTTTTATCATTATGTTTTAAAAAAGAATAATTGAAAAAGAATATATATATATATATATATATATATATATATATATATATATATATATATATATATATATATATATATATGTAATGAAAAGTTAGAAAAGAATATGATGTGTGAAATATATTTCCTTTTGGCAACTAGGTATAACAAAAATATTCGTTTTATTAACGAAGAAAAAAATATTTTTGTAAATATATTGATGATGTTTGTTGGTTTTGTTTTGAAAGTGGGAATTTTTTGTAGTGGAATAATTTGTAGTTCCATTGTTTTTTAAAATTACTTTATTTGGGTATACTATCGCCTATGTCAAAGGTTGTGTTATTCCTACTAAATTTAACGAGTGAATGGTATTTTCTGCGAGCCTGACATCAAGCCACAAGTAGACAAACGAAGTGTTCGATCTTTTAAAAAGCTGCTCGCCAGATTATATTGTATTTTAAAGAAAAGCGTTTTGTAATAATTGATTTTGTTGTTTCATCTAAGTTAGTTAATATTTTTAAAAAACATATTTAAAACTCAGTTTATTAATTAAATTAAAAGTTTTTTATCTTCTGACAGCGTGAGACATCAAACCAATTAATCTTCAGATACATCATTGTATAGAATCCATATTTTTAAAAAAATCAATGTTTTCAAATCCAATTTAATTAGCGCATGTAAAATATTAAACAACAACCACTATCTTCCATTCATTTAGCATTGCACGATAGTAAATGTTATTCCTACTAAAATTTTCGAAGTGGAAGTAGTTGTGTTTTTTTTATATTATACCCAATTAAATTCCGATTTCTCACCAAAAGCTGAAGATATATAACAAAGTGGTCTTAATCCGGTCCTAATCATGCCTTCTTCAAGTTTTAGTATTTATTCTAGTGGAATAATGTAATATATGTACTACTTTTTTTTAACGTAGTTGGTCATAATTAAACTTTAAACCTTTTTAGTTATTTTTATATTAGAATTCTTATAAAAGTTTCATTACAAAATAAATAATCAAATACAAAATTTATAAATACTTACCCAGCATGGACTCAACCATGTTTCACAGTAGTTTTACCTAAAGCATATGTTGTTGAATTTTTCTATTTATACTAAAAAATTCCTCAAATATGCATTACCAAATTGCATTTAAAACAAAACAAAAGCTGATTGCACACAAAACAATTGGGTTTTTTAATGCAATTGCGTTAAGGTATAATTTATATGCAATTTTGTAATAGTAAATAGTTTTAAAAGACTAGACAGAAGGTTAACTAAACACTAGAGAAAAAATTGGAATTTTTCCTTATAGACCTTTTATTTTTAATTTATTTTTAACGAAAAATTCCAATCTCTATATTATCATAAAATACAAGTAATATGTTTAAAATAAAATTTGACTAACGTCAAATATATTGTATATTTTGACTAAAATTAAATGCTTTTTTAATTATAATTTATTTAATTTGATTTAAATCAAATATGGAATAGTTTTATTACAAATAGCCAAACAAGTTTCTATATTAGATGAGAAAAAAAACACAATTCTGTCTGCTGAGCAAATTTTTATATTATGACAAGATAATTTAAAAATATTTATAACTGTTGAAAAATTTAATATAGAAATAATTTTTTACTATATTTAATGAAGTTTTATTATAAGCAATAAAATAATTTAATAATTTTTTGTACTGTGACCCTTTTGTGCATTGAACGTATCTTTTTAAGAAATTTGGAAAAATTCTATTTTTTACTAATTTGAGTCAAGTTGACTCTAAAAGTTTCCAATTTACCATATTCATTTTGAATTTTTCAAATATAAAGGTTTTCTTGAAATTCAAAATTTATTATAGAGTTCAATCGAAATGAATTTTTTTACTTAAATTCAAAACTCATTTACAAATTATAATCACAATAATATATGCAATTACAATAACAAAACAAAAAAATGAAATAATGCCAAAAATGTTTACAACGTTTAATATAATCACAAAACAAAAATAAAAATTGAATAATTACAACAAACTATAATTATTTATATCCCATTCAAACCTTTTTCCTTTCATAGGCCTCATAGCATTCTTCTTTTCTCCAAACGCCCTAGTGCCATAGGGCCCTTCTTTGATAGTTCTTTCGATGCAACAATTCAGTTCTGTCCGCAATTGATATCGGACACAGAAAACATCGAGCACATAGATCAAGGATAGAGTCCCAATATCATCTTAACAAGTATACATGATGAAAAGTACATCCGCAGTTTAATTGGTAGAAAGTCTCTCCCTCCACTTTCAATTTATAGCATATTCTGCAAACTGGCACAGGCGCCCTTATCGGTAACTCTTCATCGTGTTTCATTTCATACAAATCGTAAGGTCCCCAGTTCTTTTGGAGAACTGTTTATATTCTCTTAATAGCTCATAGAATAAGCACACATCCTCATATTGTTCTTGACTCAATGCCATTTTTTTAACCAATGATTTTTGAAAAGAACTGAAGGCTACTAATGATTAGCAAAGCACTGGAGCTCTATTTATATTATCCATCAGAACTCACCACCAGAGGGCCAACCCATCAGAATTCAATATATTGCTTTGGACTTAAGCCTGAAATTTTGAGTCAGTAAAAATCAGTTTTCAAAATACAGAGAAAATTTCTTTAAAGTCCAAAAAAAATATTTTTAATAAAAATATTTTCCAGCTTGTCTTGCGATTTAGATTTCTGCAAGTTCTTAACCCTACTTTTCGTGACTTTGAAGAAATTGTAGAATTTTTCGAGTAAGAGACTCAGCGTGTGTTCTTAAGCCTTGGAAGAAATTACTTTAAAATTTGAAATATTTTTTCTTCACTTGTCTTGCAACACAGATCTTTTTTAAATTCTTAACCCTAGTTTTCACGACTTTGAAGCGTGGAGAGTTTCTTACTCGAAATATTGAGTTCAGAATATCAGGTCAGTCAGAAAAATATTGAGTTTAGAATAAAAAAAATCTGAGAAAAGACTTTTTTTTTCTAAGAATATGTTTATATTTTTAGGAATATGTTTATATTTTGAAAATTTCTGAATCTTGTAAATATTTTCAGGGCTGACCAAGTACTGCTATTATCCATGCTGACGCACGAACCAGAATGAAAGAATTTCCAGTGGTGCATCTGGAGATGACACCCCCTTGTGTTCAAGATTAATTGCGACTTTGTGATGTGAATGCTAAGGCTTTTCAGCATCGAAGTAATACTATTATAAACATTACAAAAACGCTTGAGGACTGCTTTGCGTAATAAGTGGTGATGTTATTTTGAATTATCCACTTTCAACAAAATAAAATTGATTCGTCTTATTATAAATAATATGTAAAAAACTCTTATCCACTTTCAACAAAATAAAATTGATTCGTCTTATTATAAATAATATGTAAAAAACTCTAACGTATTATTAAAGTATGTAGTAACCAAAGTTCGTGATTTTTTTGATTTTTTTAAAAAAAATCAAAAAAATCGGATTATTTTGATTTAAATCAGATTTTTTTGATTTTTATTTAAATACACTATAAGAGCTTTAATTTATAATCAAAAAAACTTTATAAATGCTTAATCAAAATTAAATTAATATTAAAACTATATTATAACAATATTTTAGAAGCTCTAACTTACTAAAATAATTTTTCATTATAATGCATAGCGACCATTTTGATACAAAGGCATGATTGAAATTAAAAGACAAGATAAAATAGATAATTTAAGGAATACTACTTTAATAACACAAAGTTTCAATTAGCACAGCATAATTTTAATTTAAAATTGTGATCTCTTTTTTTCCCTCATGATTTATAAAATGGTAAAATAAATGCAACAGATTGTGTTTATAAATGTTGTTATTCATCAAAGAATAAATATTCAGTCTATATATTTTTATGTTAAAATATTCATTTTTAATCCTTTATCAAAATACATAAATTAAGCTAAAAAACATTTAAAAAAAAATCTATGTACTCATTGGAATTTTTTTTCACAAAAGAAAATCTGATAATTTCAAAGATACCGTAAACATATTAGGAGAAGAAAAATAAAAACCAGTTAATAATCCTACTGCTTCAAATAGACTTTGATAGCGAAGAATGACACTATATCAGGAAAAAAATATCTGAACTCAGCTTTTTTTTTTCTTTCTATTTTTTGCATATTAAGGTAATTTCTTTCTAATATTTCTTCAAGCTTTAGAAATATAGAAATTTCCATCAATAAACTATAATGTAGATTTGAATTTCATGCTTTTTTAATCAAAAGGTAGAATTTTAATTAACATTTGCTTTTTGAAAAAAAAGCATTTTTATTTACTTTCTACAGCTATGCAAGTCTATATTAAGACAGCATTAAATATTTACTTTAATCTGTACTTTCAATGTTAAGAATCAAAAGATTTTTAAACATGTAATTTTAAATGTGTTTAACACACTCCAAGAAAGAAAGTAATTTCGTTAACTAAAATTAATTTATGCAGCAATTTATTTAAAATAAATTTTAAAACTAAGAAAAGAAAATAATAAAAGTATCAATAATTTAAAGCACTGTTTTTTAACTTTTAAAATCAATATAATATATATATAAAAATCAGTTGATTTAAATCAATGATTTCTTTAAAAAAATCATTTGATTTTAATCATGATTTAAATCGTGATTTAAATCAAGCTGATTTAAATCAATGAACCCTGGTAGTAACTAATGTATTATAAAGGTAAGTAAGGTATTATAAAAGTCTGCAGAAAAAATAAACTATCTTCGAAATAGTAAATGTTGTTTGAGCTCATTTAGAGAACTTTCTTTGTTTGACAAATAGTTTTTTTAGAAGTATTTTAAACTTCAAAGGATAAATAAAAAACATTAGAGTTAAACTTCAAAGGATAAATAAAAAACATTAGAGTTAAACTTCAAAGGATAAATAAAAATACATTAGAATTAAACTTCAAAGGATAAATAAAAAACATTAGAGTTAAACTTCAAAGGATAAATAAAAAAAACATTAGCATTAAACTTCAAAAGATAAATAAAAAAACATTAGAATTAAACTTCAAAGGATAAATAAAAAACATTAGAATTAAACTTCAAAGGATAAATAAAAAAACATTGGAATTTTTTCAAAGTCGAAAATAATGCTAAAATAATTTCAAATGTTTAAGAAATCTAAGTTATTCTATCTCTAAGGACACAAGTTTGATACCCATGGTTATCGTTACCATAACATTTTTAAAGACAAGAATTTCATTAGAGTAATTTTACCTACATGTAAAAACTATAATTTACTTTTCAAATTTGCGTTGAATTTTTTATAAATAAATACTAATAAAATACAAATATGAAGCATTTATTAAAAATGGCAACAAAAAAAAAACATAATAATAATAAGCATTTAACACAAAATACACAATTTTTTAGATGCACAACTTTTTAGATGCACCAAGTGCGTGATTCCAGAACTATATACATGACACAAAAACATTCAGTAAAAAAATATAACAATTCTTATATCCACCAGGTGTGTGTTGCAGGAAATTTTAAATATTTTTACAATGGTGACCAATATGTATAATCGCGTTTTTTTTGGCATAAAATCATATATCGATCCAACATTGTTACATTTTTTTCAAACAATTGTTTTGGAACATTGAGATAATCTATTATGTCTTGAAAGGCTGATCGTACCTTAAGGATGTCATCTACTGTGAGAAAAAACTTCTCCGTTAAATGTATTATGTAATGTTCAATTACATTCGACAAGTCTTTCAACGAAGTTACAATTGATGATTTTTTTTCGTCATCTATACTAACTAAATCATCACTCCTAAAGCACAATATTTTAAACATGTTTGTCATTTCATTTATTACATTGTCCTCAACTTCCAAAAGAGATACGTCTTCTTGAAAAGTGACATCTCGATGACTGGTCAAAAACTTTAAAGTTTCTAGCAAACATTTTACTATAGTATCCATTTTGACTCAATTGAAAGCGTGCTTCCGACCTTTAATGTGGTTCCAATTTATATAATTTCAATGCCATCACAGCGCCACTTCACTTGCGCAAGAGCAAAAAAAAATTCCATTTTGCGCAACTGTTGATGCAGTTGTATTTAAAATTGAATTATTTTAAGATTCAGAAAATTTCGAAATTCAAAATCTTGTCAATATTTCTAAGTACCTGATTCAAAACGTTTCAAAGTTCAAAAATCTTATAATGACTCGAGGTTTCAAACTTAATAATCCATATTCCAATTCAAAAGCAATCTTTTGAAAATTTTAGAAACTTAAAACTTAGACTTTTTAAACTCATACTTGTAAAATTCCCAATACTAGAAACTAAATCTCAGTAATTTGATAAAGTATATTGATAAACTATTATTACACAAAGGTGAACAATTTCTGCTTAAAATAAATCTTAGTATTATTTTTAAAAAGATACATTAGAAGCATTTGCATCTAGATTGATACATTACTAAAGTATCTATTTAGAAATGATACTAAGATTTATATTTATCGGAAATTGTTCACCTTTGTGTAAATAATAGCTTATCAAATCTAAATCGATACTTTTCCAAGTTTTTTATTTATTTATGTGGTATTTATTATTTGAGAAAAAAATCATGAAGTATTGACTGGTTTTTGAACTTGTGAATTTTTATTAAGATTGAGTTTGGACTTGTAAATTTCATCTAAAATGTCGAAGCTCTATGTTTCTGAGATTTTCAAAAAGATTGCTTTGGACTTGGGAATTTGAGTTGTTAAATTTGAAATCTCGATTTTTTTCACAAGATATTTGAGCTTTGAAAACTTCTGAATCTGGTACTTGGAAATATTTATAGGTTTTTGGACTTGTGAATTTTATAATCAGACAGACATGCTAAAAAATACAAGTCTAAAGAAATAAAATCACACGCTTGGCAATACGTCTCGGACGAAAACGGAAAAAAATACCTTAATAATTTTCTCAGACGCAATGAATTAAATTTTAACTTTTTAAATTTATTCATGTTCTCTGTAATCTTTTGTTTCTTCAAATTTATTTATTTTGTTTCCTTACAAAAAAAAATTACGCAAGTAAACATAGACTCGACATTAGAGAGATGAGTATATTCCAACCGGTATTCACCTTCACTGAATTTTTTTTCTAACCGGTTTTTTTTTAGATCCGTCTCTAAATCTTTGCTCCAACTGCTATTCTTTTGATCCGTTATTGAATCTTCAGCCGTTCTCAGTTTCTTTCTTTCGTAAATATATAGTCCTTGAGGCGTTTTCAAGTGAACGGTAGCTTCACCTTCCAATGCCTCTAAAATGTAGCAAGGATCGGGTGGT
The DNA here is from genome assembly GCF_982258835.1 of Parasteatoda tepidariorum. Taxonomy (NCBI): domain Eukaryota; kingdom Metazoa; phylum Arthropoda; class Arachnida; order Araneae; family Theridiidae; genus Parasteatoda; species Parasteatoda tepidariorum. The sequence continues at coordinate 70,717,934 of NC_141763.1, forward strand.
GGTATAAATAGGTTGTTAATATCCATTTCGTACGGAACGGCGTATTGTCTAAATACTTTACAATTTTAGTTGTTGCACTCATACGTTATGAGATTGTCGTGGTTGTATTGCCAACTAAAACAGGTCGAAAATAAGATTATGTTTGTTATAATAATTTTAATATATTTCATACTTTATTTAATATTGTGCACAGAGGCTAAAAAATTTTTCTTTTATTACGCGGGTACACCCAAGTTTTCAGTAAGCATATGGAAAGCGAAAAAGAATGTCTTGTACGAAATTCAACAATATAATTAATAATTGATTCTTTTTGAAATTTAACAATTGATTCTTTATAAAATTTAACAATTGATTCTTTATGAAATTTAACAATTGATACTTTATGAAATTTAACAATTGATTCTTTATGAAATTTAACAATTGATACTTTAAAAAAGTAAGCAAAAATGTCTTTTGCCATACTAAATAATTTTGAATACTAATAATTGAAATACAAAATACCCTCCGACATGCACGTTCACAGACTGATACTCGACATTGAAAAATACGTTAACGTGACAAACGCTATCCAGACGGGAGGATTGCTTTTATCAAACTATATCGTTAATAACGACCTAGACAATATTTTAAAATATTTAGAAAAAGCCAACGCTTGTCACTACGACGGTTTGAAGCAAAATCCCGTCGAATTAAAGTTGAAACCTTACGTAGTTAAGGATTTTTATAATCAATTATCCTTCATTTGTAAAGAAAGTTTAGAAAAAGGTATTACAGCTAATTCTTTTATTCCTAAAAATAAAATTGCTTCCGATGAACATAAAAAGACGTTGGACGATGTACTACAGCGAGAAATACCCGAACTGTCTTTACAGCTGGAAGAATTGGTCATTCCAAACAAAACTTGTCAAAACATATTAAAACTATATGATATTAAATGTAAATCGGTCGGATCCATGCTGGATCCTTTCTCTCTGGTGTTGACACCGCAACATTTATCTGTCGATCCGGTTCACTGGGAGTCTGTCGAATCTCTCAAGCATTTTCTCTCAGATACTATTCAGACAATGCACTCGCGAGATCAGTTAGAGAGTTATTTTTGACCAAACTACAAATATGATAGAAATTTTTTCTACTCCAGTGTATATATAGTTAGTAAACTGCCCCATTCCACATGAAAGAAGACTATTAGTTCATAGTTTTAGAGGAATGGGTATTTTTATTTCTGAGGAAGGAGTTTGTGAGCCTGATTTGTTTCGATTCTATCAAAATGGGAATAAGATGAGGGAAAACAAAATGGGTTGTTTATTTTGCAGTTCAGCTACGAATTTTGCAAATTCGTCCCTGGGAAAATTCACAAACATGCACATAATTCATTGTCTATAGTTAAGCTGCAGTGTTAGAAACTGTAAATTTCAACAATGGAAAACACTTTCTTTTATTCAGATATTTAAATTTTGTAATCAAATTACAGAAAATGAAAACACACCAGAAAATCAGCCCGAGATAAAAAAAAAAAAGCATCAAAATAAAGTATGACCGGGAAAAAAATATATTATAATATCATCTATAATAAGATTATTGTATAAGTTTGATCAATAAACAATGGTACCACTTGAGATTAAGTTTGTGATAAGCTAAAAATATTAAAAAATGATGAAGGTTTTCATTTTTATTCAATATTTCTATAAATCACGAGTGAAATTATTATTTTTTATGTATAACTATTATATAAAATAGCATTAAGTGCAATTATTGGCATGTGGAATATTTTTATTCTAATCAATAGATAAAAAACTACGAATTGTGAATAGTTAAATTTCAAATTATTCCATGCATATTAAGAAAAAAAATATAAATACGAAAGAGCTCTTAATTACATTTAATTTGACCTAAACGACCCGAATCGAATCAGTAGTTAAATTTATAAAATTATTTAAGTGGAGCTTTTCTTTACCTTATAATCATTCACTCCTTCTTTGAAATTGTATTGATTAAGAACAAGCATTTTGACGAGATTGGTCAAAATTACAGTTCTGAATGTCATATTACCGTTGCCGACGGCTATAGGTCAACAAAACATTGTCTATGATTAAATATGATTCGATAAGTAATCACCTTTTCACTGTTTCCAAAAGTAATCCAAGTTTTTTTGGAAAATAATAAAACTAACTATGCAAAGTGTGCATATAGATTTTAAAAATATGCTTATTTTAAAATGCTTACTCTTATTTAGTAATCCAAGGTTTTTTGAAAAATAATAAAACTAACTATGCAAAATGAGCATATTGATTTTTAAAAATATGCTTATTTTCATCAAAAAGTAAAATATTTTAAAATTCATTTAATGGATTCATAGTATTGTATGATCGATAAAAAGGATTAGATTTTCAACATGGATGAGTTATATGTGTATGATAATCCAAAAAAGATTATTTCCATCAAAAGAATAAAATATATTCTAAAATTCAGTTAGAACTGGATCCCATTATCAGTGCGAATAAGTTTTTAAAAGATTAGGTTTTACCGAAAAATAGTTCAACTTGAAATATTATAAACATGCATTATAAATTAAAGATACTTTTTTTTGTCAAAAAATGGAATATTTTAAAATTAATTATGATTTGAATCACACTATTTATCAAGTTTAAAAGGATTACAGAGTTCTGGTTCAACTAGGAATGTAACAAAACTTTGCTTGAAGTTATGGTTCAGTATTCAAATTTCTTAATTATTCAAATTTTCTAATTTAAGTTTAACCATTAGAGTATTAAACATTAAGTAAAAAAATTGTTTCATTCATGTGTGCTAAGTTTAAAAGTAAATAAAAGTATTTTCGCATTAAGCAGTTTTTCGTTGGTTAAATAAATCCGTATTATAAACTTACGACAATAGTGCTTTAAATAATAATATTTTTTTTTACAAAAAGCTTTAATTAATGTTAGTGTTATCTTTAAATATATGCACAGAAATTTTGCGAAACAATTATTTTTATAAAATAAATTTGTCATGACATGAAGTAAATAAATTACTAAAAAGCATTACATTTTCCATATTTTGACTTAAATTTAATTTACTGTTGTTTTAACTTTTATTCAATGCTATTCTGAATACTTAATAATTTAAATCATAGTCTTATACTAATTTGAAATAAATAAGCAATTATTGTGCAATAAAGATTAAACTATCAATATCATTAGTAAGAACACGAACCATAAAGAGAAACTTTAATAGCTTTTCCGAATATAGCGCGCATAGAAATGTAATTCAAAATTTAACTCGACATAAATATTTAATGCCAAGAAGGTATAATCATATTTAAACTTTTTTTTAATCAAGCAGTTTAATCGAAAATTATAAGTTGATGATAAATCTGTAAACGTAATTATGAGCGACTTACTAATAGTACAGTAGTAAATACGAATAATTCAAAATAAAAACTTACTAATAATTCAGAAGTAATATTTTAGAAATTCGAAATTGCATGAATTTTTTATTAAAAATAATAAAATACTTTTTTACAATCAAATCTAAGGCTATTAATAACAAACAATCCTTAGAACTTCTAAAATTCATTTTTTATTGAACTTATTAAATAAAAGAAAATTTCTTAATCCATAAATTTCCTGCTTTTCTATAGAAACAAACTGAAATTTCAGCTGAAAATTACAATTTATATTATATGCATATGTGGAAAGAAGTTTAGAAACACTTTTCAACAAAATGTATGAAATTTAGCTTTATATTTTTTTTTACTAAAATGTATAAGACGTTAATGAAAGTCTGTGGAATATTAATTTATGTTTAAGTTTATGAAAGCCTTTGAAAAATGGTTTTATAATGAATTTTTATTGTGATTTTTGCATTGAAAGAACATTAGAACTGGATAAGATTTTACAGCGTGGATTTGAACAGGCTTTTTTAACAGCTTTTAAGTTGATGAAATGTTTTCTATTGATCTGATGTGACTTGCGGTTATTGGGTTAAAGCGCATTTGCTTTGGTCCATAAGTCTTTGATACATATTTTTCATACTTATTCAGTAACTGTATTAATTTAGGTCACAATAAGTTAAAAATAATATATTTTAATCTTATGGTAATGAAATGCAACATAAAACACTGGCGTTTTTTTCAGTGTTAGAGGTTCACTGTGTTAAAGGTGCACGGTTCACTTCCAAACAAAATTTTTTCCAATTTGTAATTTTTAAGATCTAAGAAAAACAGTTATTCATCATTGAAATTTCTTTAATTTGCAAAATCAACTATTAATAAATTTTTTAAATAAGAAGGAATTTTTTCACCCATATTTTAGTACAAATATAATCAAGAAAATTTAACAAATTTTTTTAGTAACTACTTTTTTAGATGAGGATTTTCTTTTAGATTTTTAGTAACTAATTTTTTAGATGGGCCCATCTGCGGTAAATGCAAGTGTTTCGAAAATGCATCAAAAAAGTTCAAATACTATTCTTGACTCTGAAGTTGTGATTTTACAGAACTGTTGCATTGCATGCGGATTATTGAAATCAAAATCAAGATTTACTACAACTTTTTCAGCAATATTTATAATTTTATTTCACATTGGATACATAGATTCAATTATAATGCTAATCATACACACAATAGCTGATAGATATGACGTTAGAGTAGGCTGCGTTCTGTCAGTAGCCTGCGTATTTCAACTGTTAACTTGGCATGCAATGCTTGCAAAAAGGTTAAACATAATTCAGATCTTGAAGTACATTGAAAAGCTAAGTAAAACGAAGAAATGGAATGTAGAACTAAGTAAAAAACGAAAACTCATCATTTATTCTACTATATTATCTTCATACGCATATTACATAATGACTTGCTTCACGAGTAGTAATGGATTTATTGAAGAATACATTCAGTATTTAATGTATGGCTTTAAAATCGAAAATAAGTCTTGGCGAACATTCTTTTATTTTCTTAAACTATTTATTGTATACTGTGTAACGTTCTGTTTTAACAATGTCATGCTGATCCTGTATATAACGTGTTGCCATCTCATTTCTACATATCTTTCACAATACTTAAAGGACATGGAAACCGCGTTTGCTACATCTACATTTATTTCGCGCCAAGAAGAATTTACTAGACAGTATATTTTGCTGCTGAATGTTATACAATTGATTCGCAAAACTTTCTTTTTGAGTTCATTTTATCAGTGTTTCTCTCAAATATTTGTTAACCTTTCCGGAATAGCTGTGTTTTTTGCCGGATCTCATTCAATAATATCAGAAAACAATATAAACTCACAGCTAATAAGGGAATATGTATTGTTAACAATAGTTAACATTTCATCTTTGTTTGCAATTTTTTATAGCGCAGGAGAGATACCGATAGTGATGAGAAAGTTAAAAGAATCGTTTTACCTAGAATATGCTAAAATGTCTGTTTTGCGCTTAGATGAACTAAAAAAATTAAAACTTTCTACATTGAAGGAAATAATAGATTTGCCAGAAGTTGTGCTCACGGGATATGACGTACTCGTTTTCACAAAAGGAAATTATTTTTCCCTGTTGGGAGCTATTGTTACTTTCGGGCTTATGTTTGTTACAATCGAACGGCAATACTTGTAAAATTCCGAGCACAGTTACAAAAGATCGATACTGATTCCTTTCAAGAAAAAGAAATTGCCATACAATTATTGATGTTAGGAATGCTTAATTAGGCATATTAAGGCACACTTTTTTTCATTTCTGCAGTGCATTGCCCCTTAGTGTTATTTCTAGAAAGATACTTTACAAGTTCCTTAAAACTCCACTAGATGGCAGCACTTTCTAGAACAGTAATCTTTTTGCCTACACGAAAATTGAATGCCCTGAAATGAATTTCATTCTGAAATGAAAAGCATTCCATTAATTTTAGAAACTTTGTTCTAAGAAGTGAATAAATAAATAAATAAAATAAAAATAAATACTTAAAAACAACAACAACTTGATGAATTAGGAAGGAGATAGGCGGGATTAAAAGCATGAGAAGAATGAGAGAGAGGTGAGACAAAACGATCGAATTTTATCCAGCAATCAGCCATGTTTTGATACTTTTAATCTTATATTTCTTGACAGCTATTAAACAGTTTTGCTACAGTTTTTTTGCTACCTTGAAAAGAAATTTGCTACTTTTATTGACATTTGCATTGTCTATATTTATTGACTGCATTCTTAAGATGATTAAAAAATTTATATTTTAAGAATAGTGATTACGAACCACTCTGTTTATGATCAATATATGTAGAGAAGAGTTTGATAAAAATTAGAAAATTTAAGTCATTTAAAAAGTCTATGGCGAAAAGTGACATACCAACTTTCGATATAATTTATTTGATTTATTCATTTGGATTTATTAAAATTTAAATAATTTTAAAAAAGCACTTGAACTATTATTAAAATGCTTTTAGTACTTTTTCACTTGAATTTTAAACGCAACCGCGGTCGGTCATGCAAAGAAACGGCAATATATTTGTTATAAGCCACGGAATATACAACTGGTACAAAATATCAAAGTAACTTGCATATTGCAGCGTTGAGTGCTAAACTATTATGAGGTATAACTATTGTATTTTAACTAAAATGTTATTTTCAAAATTTTATCTCTACAGTGTAATGCATGCCAGAATAAAAAAATTATTATAATTTATTGTAGAAAAATTATAATAATGTAAACGTATTATAAAAAAAATTGCGCAGTTTCGGTGATATGTAATATATAAACACCGAGTATTAATGCCAATGTGATGTATAAACAATGAATATTTATGCTAATGTGATACATAAACACCGGGTATCACTTGAATGATTATTAACAATTAAACCCATAATTACTGTTTTTTTTTTGCTCTATGTAAACACTAATGTATAAGCAATGTATTAACACTAATGTATAAACAGTATTATATGAACACTAATGTATAAACTGTATATAAACACTAATGTATAAACAATGTATAAACAGTAATATATATACACTAATGTAGAAATAATGTATAAACATTAATGTATAAACAATTTATAAACACTAATATATAAACAATGTGCACTAATATATAAACACTAATGCATAAACATTGAATCTATAAACGTTATTAAAAAAGCAAAAAAGAAAGTTAAATTTATATATCATCAAGTTTTTATAACGCTTTATAAATTCGTATAGCACAATTAGAAGACTTTCCTCATTATCTCTCATTATCAGTAATTTTAATTTCTACACAATATTAATGCCTTAGAATGAACTAGTAATGTATTGCATAAGTGTTACTGAATTATAATTAGTATTAATGAATTTGTAATGCCTTACATTTCTGATGCATATTGCTACAAAATTTACATAGTTAAAACATTTTTCAATATTACAATGGTGCAAGTAACTTATGAAATATTAAATAAACTATTAAAAAATATATATTTTTCTTTTAAATCTTTATATTTTAAAATAGTTTCTAGTTGATAATAATAATATCGTATAGATTTTTTCTTGTTCGCTTTCAATAAAATTAAACACTAAAATTTTGTAGTTTTCTTTCCTTACTATACCCCATAAATTTTCAATAAGGTTAAATTTATCCCAGTAAGCGGACCAATGTAATTTTTCGTTACTCTAGCCAGATTTTAGTTGATTTTAATGTATTAGATGAAGTTAAATTTTGTTGGAAAATTCCTTCTTCTTTCCATTTCCGATCCAAATATCGTATTGTGATTCGGTTATTTGACGTAAACGTCTCATTTTAAAATAAATTCCAAACATAAAATACACACATAAGTCACTTTAAAATAATCGTCTGCAATAAATCTAAAATTCTCCTGAGCTACTCCTAAAACTATTAAAAAAATATTATTCTATTATATTTTAATAGTTTGGACCAATTAAATAGATAATTAAAATATTTTGGTATTTATTAATAATTTTTTAAAATTATTATCTTTTTTAAAAAGCAAGCAAATTTTAAGTTTGTGTTTCAATTTGACTGAAAATAAATTTCTGAGAAAGTAGCATTTGTATATATGCATTATATAATATTTGAAAAGAAACTATTTTCTTTTCTTTAGATGAGTAAAATGAATTATTCTAATATTTTAAATCAAAGTTTCAGACAGAGGTAAAACTTTCCTTTTAGATCAATTTATTGCTACAGACTATCTATAGCTTCCCTTTTAGCTCATTTCTAATCTTTTTTTTTTTTTTTTTTTCAAACGGAATAGTGTATATGGAAAAAAATATTGGTAATCAGAAATTGAAATTTGGTGGGAGGCAAAAATAATTTTTAAGAGCTTTCTATTTTTAAATTTTTTTTATTACTGATTATGAATTAAGAAATATGACTATGCTAAGTTTTATATGATCAGCCGTTGAAGCATTTATAACTTTCGAAAGAATTTATGCTGATTATTTTAAATAAAATTTTCGAATGCATAGAAAAACAAAATTGATTCCATAACGTAAACTGAGTCAGTAATAATTACGAATTTAGTGCTGCCATCTCTTAGTACAATCAGTAACAAAATTCTACAAATTCTTGAAGTTATAATTCCTAGATGGCGACACAGTATTAATTATGAAATACTTTCCACAAAAAATATTGCTAAATATATATACAAAAATTTGAAATAACAGTCGACATGTTTCAGGCTCTCAAAAATAGGCTAATCTTCGTCGTAAATGGTTTTTCTAACATCTTAAATTTTATCAAATATCATTATTTTGCATTAATTATAATTTGCTTTATCGTTAAACTAAGCACATAGCTAAGCTAACTATTTATTTAAAAATTTTGGATCTTATTCTACTGTCCATTAGATAAACTTAATTACATCAAATTTATTTCATTATTCAATTCAAATTTCATTATTCAAATAAAAATTATTCAAAATTATTTCCTGGAAGAAGTTTAACTCTTCGGGAACATTAGTATTGCCTTTTTAAAATGTGCCTGAATTTTTTATTAAATAAGTTATGACTTCTGTAAATTATTGATACGTTAATCTAAATTAATTTTTTTAACTTAACACATACCACTTTTTTCATACATAAGTTATCTAAAATTGCGACGTGGCTTGCAAATGCGATTTTTTTCCCAGAAAGAATGTTAACTTAACTCAATTTCAATAATAAAAAAAAAATTAGTAAAAATAAAAAATTATTTAATAAAAATTAATTTAATAAAAATAAAAATTAATTTAATAAAAATAAAAATTAATTTAATAAAAATAAAATTAATTTAATGAAAATAAAATTAATTAAATTAATGAAAAAGAGAAACAAACAAATACATTAATACATCAAAGAACATTCATCTAGTAATTATAAGTATTAGCACTTATCCCTTTTTATTCTTTTGTTAGTTTAAACGGATTAATAATGCGTTTCAGTAAAATAATTATAGATCCAAATTAGAAATAAATTTAAGAACTAGAAAAATGGGTAAAAGTTACAATATCTAAATCAAATCGTAATTTGCTTTAGATGATGAGAAATTATACTTGGTCTTCCATAGCACGTGGTATGCTTATATGAAGAAATTTCCAAGCATTTCAGGGAATTAAAAAAAAATTAATCGACGTAGTTTTGAGAACTTGATGAAGTCAATTAAAAACAATAAAAGATAACGATATACTAATCGTCCAATTAGTCCTCAAAATTGTTATAGCTGCTGAGATTCCTGAATTTAAAATTATTTTCTAAATGTACAAACGAATTTTTTGTGTGTTCCTAATTATTATAATTTTTACATTAAATTTAATAACTTAATGATTAAAATTCGACGAAATTATAAATCATTAAATTAACATTATCCAAACGCTATACTGTGTGCAAACAAACTTAATGAAGAATAATTTAAAATCATACTTCGTTTCTTTAAATACTTTTCCGTGTTTTATTATCCTAAAATTCTGATGAAAAACTTTGAATTTATAATTATTTTCCAAAAGTGCAAACGAATTTTTTTGTGTTAATCATTATTATAATTTTGACATTAAATTTGATAACTTAATGATTAAAATTCGAATTAAACTAAAAATAATCAGCAATATTTAAACTCGATACTGTGTGCAAAGAAACTTAATGAAGAATAATCTAGAATCGCACTCCAACTCTTTACATACTTCTCCTTGCCTTATCTTAAAATGCTGATGAGAAATACGAATTTATATTTATTTTCTAAAAGTGCAAACGAATTTTTTTGTGTTAATCATTATTATAGCTTCGACATTAAATTTAATAACTTAGTGATTAAAATTCGACAAAACTAAAAATCATTAAATTAACATTATTCAAACGCTATACTGCGTGCAAACAAACTTAATGAAGAATAATTTAAAATCATACTTCGTTTCCTTAAATACTTTTCCGTGCTTTATCCTAAAATTCTGATGAAAAACTTTGAATTTATAATTATTTTCCAAAAGTGCAAACGATTTTTTTTGTGTTAATCATTATTGTAACTTTGACATTAAATTTAATAACTTAGTGATTAAAATTCGAACTAAACAATGAATCATTAAATTAGCATTATTTAAACTTGATACTGTGGGCAAGCAAACTTAATGAAGGATAATTTAATTCAATATAAAATACACAAAATATGAATGCGCGAGTTTGAAATCATTATTGATTTGGAGACTAAGGAAATAATCTCAACCGATCTGGTGATTAGTTAGGCTATTCTTGACATTACATCCTTCATGTATATAGCCAAAGATTAGGTTGTAGTCTATCTCACTAGCAATTAATACAATAGCCTGGTGGATTATACATTGTATTCGTACTGAGCTCGATTTAGAATAGATTAGAAATCAAGTTGTACTCACAATCCGATAGCAACTCAGGATGTCCCAGATAAACCATTCGAATATAAGTGATAAGGAGCATAGGCCATTTCTAGGCCTCAAATGACCCCCATGTCCGATGAGAGCATTATGTATAATCAGTCAACTAGTTTAACGCGAACTATGAATCTATTATTTGGAATTTAATGAGGGTATTTCAGAATACTTGATTAAAGGAATTGGTAAGGAAATGTAGTAGAGTTTAATGAACAAGTTGAAAGTAGGCGGTCAGTTTTAAATGATACGAGTTGGTTACTAGTTAAAATAGAATTAAATCACAAGTTCTATGTTTTTAATGGCGACTGTCTGGGAAATATTCCCGAGGATAATGAGGTTTGTATAGAAACTGTATTTAAAAAATGCATTTTTTGTTGTTCTTTTTTTATTTGAATTTATGTTTTAAGTATGGTTTTCAATCATTCACCGAACTAAGTGAATATCTACTGATGCATAGTTTTATAAAGATCTAGTAAGTAGTTTAAAAATAAATATGAAAGAAGAACACGGACAAGTACTTGAAAAAAGTACAGGAATAAAGATGATAAATGGAGTTTTATTCCCATTTTGCAAAGGTAAATGTAAGCAAGAAAATCTTTATAGTGAAAAGATTTTAAAATGCAATATTTTAATCCATGAATTTAATCCATAGATCCACCAGTTTCATAAATATTTTATAATGACAAACCATTCTTTTAAAAACATTTTAAGCCTCATTTGAATTCTTTCTGTAACTTGAAAAATCATTTGAAGAGATTAAGCTTTAAAAAGGGTGATTTTTCCTGATAAGGCACAAATCTTTTTCGATGCTATTTAAAATAAGATATCGTTAGATTTTTAGAGGTTGATCCTTTCTTTATTGCGTGTCTTACAAATATTTTACCTTATAAAAATATTTGCATGTCCAAATTTTGCTTATGCTATTTTATATTTGTTTTGAAAAAAAAGGTACATATTAGTAAAGGTTAAATATCATTTGTTGGATTAAAATACGAGTACAGTTTGTTAACTCTTTTTTTTAATATTCATCTATCTTAGCATATGGAGACTAATTGATAAATTAAAGTGTTATAAATGTGCCAAAATGGAGCTAATGTGGAAAAATACGGGGGTAGAAGAATTTTTATTAATTTTCCAAAAAAAAAAAACAACATCATTTTGAATAAATCTTGTTTTTTTTCTTCTTTTTTTTCTTTTTCTTTTTAAAACATAAGCGTTTTTTTCCATTTTGAAGGATACATCGGTCAATTAAGATGTGTACTTTTTAAATCTTTTTTTCTTCCTTACAGTGTTCTTAACAGTGCCTATTCTTGTTAATAAAGCTTAATGAATACTAATTTATAATTAACGAATCTACTAAGTAAGAAAAAGTGTTCGGCTACATTATTCCTTTTTTAATATTCATTTACAAAAAAAAAATATTACTTTAATTTAGTCAAATTTTGCATTGATTTTATTAACTATAGTTTGACAAATCATTATTTTATGTCAGATAAGAGGTATGAGGATCATTATTTTATGTCAGATAAGTAGTAAAAAGGAATTTCGGAAGTACACACTTTGCTGCTACTATGAAGAATAATGGAATTTTATAGATAATAAAAATTAAAAATAAGAAAAAATCATTTTTGCATCTTAAAGCATTAGTTTTTTGTCAATTTCTGCAATATATTTGCAATATATATATAGTAAGTAATTGAACTTATAGTAATTTTAATAAAAAATGCAATTTTGATAGGTTGAATACTTAAAAAAAAGTCTAATTTGGTAAATAAATATTTTTATAAGCTATGATGTATTTATTACCCCTCCTCATAAGAGAAAGATAATTATGGGCATGTACACATATTAGTCTCACAACTATCAACACTAGCCAAGTGGTGCCATTTGTTAGTTTAAACTTATTATTGGTCAGATATAGAAAGGGAATACAAAGTAATTATGTAAATATGTAATAAGAATAATAATGAATAATATATATCCGAATATTTAAAAAGATCAATAAAAAATTCTAGCGTGTGAAATTAAAAAGCAAATTAAGAATTTACTTTTCTACCATAAAAACCATATTTTTCAATTTACTATTTAACTATTAAAGTATGTTGTTATGCATTTAATTTACTATTAACTATAAATTTACTAATTAAGCATGTTTTTATGATACTGAATATGAGAGTATAATAAAGTTTTTCCAATCTAACAAATTTTTCATGTAAAGTTTGAAGTATAAAGAATACTTCAGCTGTCTTCGTAAGACCCATATCCACACCAACTTTTATTCCTTCTATCAAATTTAATCAAATTTTAAAAAAAGTACAAAAGGCTACTATGTGGAGTTCTCCAGATTCGAATTCAATCAATAGCCTGCTGTTTCATACTGCACTCACCAAAATTCTGACGTAAAATATTCTAAAGGGTCATCAGGTTAACCGCATCAGGTTAACTGTATATAGTCATCAGGTGAACCGCAGTCATCCATGTTTCGTTTCTCACTGCAAATAAAATGTGGGTAAGTTGCATGCGAAAAGTTCTTTACGAAGGCAAAATAATTATCTTTGAAAATTCTGAGTTTTAAAAATTATGATATTAAGCAATAATCAATGGAACAATAGAATTATAGAACAATGCGTTCAATATATGAATCGGCAGCCTAACGTTGGTGATAAAGTGAAATAAATAAAATAAAGAATTTTTTTTGTATCCTTTTAATTTCTAATCAATTAATTTCGCCAGCTTTTTTTAAACTCCTAAAATTATTTACTATATTCATATAAAAAAATGTGCATCATAAATGACGAAATGGAGTATACTCCATACATGACATAACGATGCCACATAGCTGCCCCTACTGCCTTATAACTTTACAAAATTCAAAATAACTTAAGCAGGATTCTCACATATCATCTAATATTTTAATAGTGTTAAAAATTAAACAAATTTCAAAGTTTGAAAATAAATTGTGACCACAACAATATATTAGTTTTTTAAATTTATAAATTTGAGTTCTACAGTGCCTCAGATCTTAGACGTTTAAGAGGCACTCCGAGAAAAAAAAGTTTCGGCAAAACTGCAAGTATGAGGTAAAATTTACCCCGTTACTGGTTCTATGGGAACACAAAAAAGCTCGGTAACTTTTACTGAAACGCTTCAGTAAAATTCATTTTGGTAAAATTGACAACAAAATACGATTTTACAGTATGTGATAAACGTCGGTAAGCCTGATAAAATTTGGTAATTTTATCATAATACATAAGAGCATGGCATAAGAACCATTCATTCGGTTAAGAGTAAATTTATAAACCATTTACCATTCATTCGGTTTTGAGTAAATTTATATTTTGTATTTCTTACTAGATGTGTTGTATAGAGAAGTATAATATTGAAAATCAGAATTTCTGGTAAACTTTTACATATATGAATGGAAAGATTACTAAAAGAATGGTTTAAATACATTTTATTTTAGTTTTGTTTACCAAAATTATAATTTTTTTTAATTATAAATTTCACTACCATACAGTACGGTTATTTTACCATAAATGTTTTCTCCGTGTATTTTCTAAAAGCAAATTCTTTTCTCGCTTTCTTGAAATTTCTCCCAATTTTAGAATTTTCTAGGGTTTCGTGGGAACTTTGCTTATTAACTTAATTAGACATTTAACTCATACTGCTTATAAGTATGAGGTTTGTAGCAGCCTTTTGAAACATTAAAAACTCAGGAAAAGATATGAATATATATAATAAAAGAAAACAATATAACGAAGGTCTGATGTGTTTTTTAGAGAAAAACTTTATAATACTATTTTTGTACATTGCAAACGTTTTCACATTTGTAGTTATTGGCATTTTATGTACATATCTACAAAATACGTTTTCATCCGTCCGTAAGTAATACAGGACATTTGTATCTGTTCCATTTTATTTTATGGTTAGTACAGGAGTTTAGCAATAAACATGTTTGAAAACTACTATATTAGAAGAGAGTCACTAAATAAGTTTTACATTCAATAAGGTTTCAAGGCGGGCAAAAATAAGATTGATAATACTGTCTTCTGGCATACCACCAGAAAAGAGAACTGGACAATAAAAGTTTTTTTCATGTAAGAGTTATTACCTTAGATATTATAAGAAGTAGCTTTTTTCTTGGACAAATCGTGGCAGAAGAGCTTGCATAAATGCGAATATGGCATTAGCGTAACCGTTAAATGATGCGCGAATCACAATAAACATGCTGATATGAGGACAGCTTCACAGAAAATGTAGGATTTTACAGTTTGGAATGTTTTTTATCATATGTCCCATTTTCTCACATGTTTTTTGCAATATTTGAAAAAAATAAGAGCTCGCTCTAGTAGGATAATTGCTTGCATGCAGATTTAATCAGCTATTTTAAAAATTCGAATTAAATAAAAAAAAACAAGTGCTTACTTTAGTAGAGTTTTTTTCCACATAGTTTCAAATTTCAATTTTAAAAATTCAAATTAAGTTTTTAGGAAACAGGCATTTATTTTAGCGGAGCAGGTTCACATCTACGTTGAATCAGTCATTTGGATAATTCAAAAAAATTTTTTTTGGAACTTTTTGAGGGAAATAATTTGTGACTTATGCTTGAAGTATTTAGTATTTTTTTTTCATATGGAATAATCTATAAAATGATCCATAATAATAACCATAATAATGTACATAATGATCCATAATAATCTCATAAATATACATTTTTACAAATATGAAGTCAAATACGAAGGCAAAAATGAATACACATCGGAGAATGAAAATTAATATTTTAATTAGGAAAAACAGAGAAAAAAGAAAATGCGAAAAAAGAAAAACTGAATTTACCCAATTCTTATGATTATATTAAAGTTATATGTTTTTTACAATTCAGAATGTTTTATATCACATGTCCTATTTTTCTTGTGATTTTTAAAATTTATAAAAAAAATAATAAATGCTAGTTTTAGTAGAATAATTTAAGGAAATAAATTTTGACTTATAAAGGATTTAGTACATTTTTTTTTATAAGGAATAATATGTAGAGTGAGCCATTATAATAAAGATAAAAATATACGTAATTATTCATTAATGTATATTTTTACAATCGTCATCAAATGGGAGGGCAAAAATAAATACCCATTAGATTTTTCAAATTAATATTTCAGCCTAAAAAAAGAGAAAAAGAAGAGAAAAAAGAGAAAAAGAATACAAAGAAAGAGAGGAAAAAAAAAAGAATCAATTCAATACTTATGATCTTTTTAAAGTCATATGTTTTTTGTAATTTAGAATGTTTTATATCGCATTCCCTATTTTTTATCGTGTTTTTTACTAATAAGTATCTATTAAAAAGTGATTATTTTAGTAATTTAAAATAATAAGTGTTTATTTTAGTAGGATAATTGTTCATATTTAAGTTGAATTGGCTATTTTGATAATTCAAAACTGATCTTAATATTTTTTGAAGGAAATCATTTTTGACGTATGTTTTAGATTTTGACGTATGTTAATGAGAAATGTTCATCCATATAGGAAAATAATCTTAAACTAAATATTGCTGAGGAAAATAGAGGTTTCTTTAAACAGTTTATCAAAAATGTTTTATTAAATAAATACTAATTCATGACCTCCAATTAAATAATTAAATAACCTCCAATGAGAAATGTTCATCCATATAGGTAAATAATCTTAAACTAAATATTGCTGAGAAAAATTGAAGTTTCTTTAAGCAGTTTATTAAAAATGTTTTATTAAATAAATACTAATTCATGACCCCCAATTAAATAATTAAATAACCTCCAATGAGAAATGTTCATCCATGTAGGAAAATAATCTTAAACTAAATATTGCTGAGGAAAATTGGGGTTTCTTCAAACAGTTTATCAATGTTTTATTAAGTAAATACTGATATCATTATATGAAATATGAAAACAAACATAGAAATCCATAGGGTAGTTTTAACTATAACCAAATCAATCAGTAAATGTAAACTATCGAAAATATAAAAGGTAACTATTAAAGCTTCTTTGAGAATGTAATTTATTTAATAAGTAGATTTAATGTCCTATTATTCTTAGTCGAGACAAGCGTAAATAAAGTCGTATCGTATTATTTACTCATTGTCTAGACATTTCTTTGTAAGCTACAGAGAAGAATAAACAGTTCTTGTCAGCAATAAGTTCAATTTCTTACCAATAATCATCTTAATAACAAAAATATTTCATGATATTTCTTATTAATAAGAGGCATTTCACAGAGAAAAAGTCATATTGTTTAAAAATAAGAGTCATTAAAGAAACTCGTGCATATATTTTAATTATAAAAGTTTGATGTCAAATGTAAGAAAAAAATCAAACTACACAAACAATATTTAAGAAAAAAAAAACGTTATCGAAAACTGACAAAGGAGGGATTAAAAATATCGAAACCAGTTCGATTTCGTTAAACAGCAACACTTCCAAATTTTTTTTAACCAATGAAACTGATTTAAATCAATAAACACTGTATATTAGTGTTTTTAGTTTCTTCTTAAATTTTATTTCGCCAAATTTAGACATTGTTTTCGCTTTTTTATACCTTAAATATTAATTTGCTTAAATAATTATGTACATAACTTCAATTCATAATATGTTGACTTCATTTTTGACAAGGAACCAAAAGATATGTATTAAGAACGTCGATTACGTAATATCCCTATTTTCATCGAATAATCAGCAGAAAATATAAAAATCGCCGGGAAAATCACCATATCAAGTTTAAAATACAGGGTTATTCGTAATTCCCTCCGCCTGCAAACGCCTTTTTTCTTTACTACAACTAGCTTCAGTGGTACATCTTACTGCCATCTACCGGCAACTGGTTAAATTAAAACTTGAATACTTTCGGAATAATTTCATATGTTCTTTTTTGCCATATTCGTCTTTTTTACTATAACGCTTTGAAACCCCGCAGGGAATTATGAATAACCCTGTATAATTATTACCTATATCCTCACGTGGCTCACAAATGAAAAAAAAATAGCCATTAGGCATTGTTTTATTCGGTTAATTTCAAGGAGGAAGGAAGCCTGCCAAAAGTCGTAGTAGAGAATTACTTTTTAATTCTCATAAAATTATGAGATTCTCTCGACTTTTCATGTGTTTAGGATGTATTTGTTAACGGCATGAAAGACAATATTCATAGAGAAATGATCAATATCATAACTTAAATTTGAGTGAAAATATATATTCGATAAGAATTACTTTTAATATTTCGTAAACTAAACAAATTCTGAACTTAGAATGGACCTCATACCTCAACCAATTAGAAACGAACGGAATGTTATTAAAATTTTATGACTGTTTAATGAGTAGTTTCTTAATTTGCTGATTATTTTAATTAAATTATTCAAATAAACCAGGACAAACACTGTTCAATTAGCGAAATGAAAATCGGTAACCCTTGAACTAAATGCTTGATTGACGTGTAAAACAAGCGAAAAAAAATTCATAACATGCTATATGCAAAAAATATGGTGATTAAAGTTAAGTGTATTAAAAGTGGGAATAAATGCAGGCCATTACTTACGAGCGTATACTCCTGAATAGAACAAAACATTCCACTTTAGAACTTCAGGCATCATGCATCTTTAAATCAAACGACCGACCCAAGAATGCTTCTGTATATACGAATTAGGGCTTCTTTAGAAACTTTACGACTCTTTATTTGCATATCCCACTTATTTTTAAGGGCTTTGTTAAGTATAGTGAGCTTTAGCACCTCTCCTTACAAAATTTGATTAAAAATCCTATAAAAGAGAATGTTCAAGAAATAGAATGGATCTTTTGTTCCCCATTTAAGAGACTTAGTGGAAAAAGGGAGCAAAAGGCTGCGAAGTCTTCTGACTTGATTTATGGAACATTATTTAGAAAAGTGTGTGACAGAAAACGATTGCAGAAGTTGTCAGAGGTACAATTAACCGCCTTAAGCTTTGATTACGAGCGCGTTTTAGGGATGGGGAGATTTCAGGGTTGATAGTTTTCGAGTTGGGTGCTCTAAACAGGAAACTTATCTGACAACTGCAATCCGAAAATTCTTATAAGCTGATTTTGATTGGAATTGTGAATGATCTTGGAGAATGATCTTTCGTCACAGTCATCTGAAGGGCAGATTTGTAGGCCACTTTTTCAGGGCACTATATTAGGTGGGTCAACGTTGCTCCCACAGTAAGGAAATATAGTACAGAGAATAAAAGAACATCATTTGTCAACGCAAACTTATTAACTCATGTCATCTGCTTTAATATTTATGTAACATCAAAACAATCTGGAGGTTATAAACAAGTTATTTATATGTAGAATTATTAGTTGCTTTTAAATAAAAAAAAAAAAAATTAATACAAATTACTTTTATTGGACCCTAATTTTATTTTATATTTGTACTTGTTCAGAAAAAAATTATTTTTATTGTACCTCTTTCTTAAAAAAAGAAAGACAATTTTTAAATTTCTCAACTTTATCTTCAATCTCAATTTCTTTTCTGAAAACAATTTCTGATGATGCAGATTTTTTCATCAATCAATGTTGCTGGAAATCGCTGTAACAATATTGTGAGTGCGACCGATTTTTTTTAAAATTACGTTTGCAGCCATTGCTAAAGATTTAAAAACGTTTTAAGTCCTGCTTTTACAAGCGCTGTGAAGAGCAACTAGGCGACAGAGCTGGTTCGCCAAGAATGCCAAGTGGTGCCCAAATCGTGAGCCTTTCCTTGAAAGTCATACTGTCATCTGAAAGTCAAAGTTTGTCATACTATCATCTGAAGGGCAGATTTGTTAGCTACTTTTTCAGGGGCACCAGATTAGGTGGGCCAACGTTGCTCCCACAGTAAGGACAGATAGTACAGAGAGTGAAAGAATATCCATTCTCCTTGTCCGGGATTCGAACCCAGAACCCTACTGATGCAAAGTCAGTTCCCTGACCCTTACACAGACCGATCGGGTGTAAAGCTGCACGATTTAAAAATAAATAAAACGATAATAATTGACAAGACTTTTGCAAGTCTTCTGCATAGGGGATCGAATCTGGCCTGCATGTCAGTGAGTGCGGGAGACGTATCGTCCTGGGAACTTGAGGTTCAGTCACTCAATATAAGAGGACAATTTTTGTGAGGGAGCTAAGATAGAAGTGAGACTGTTAAGAGGAGGCTAAATTGTAAGGATAAATTTTTCAGTGCAAATTCTTTTTCACCTCCATAACTAATTTAAAATGTAAAGTATAGAAAAAATAAGTTTAAGCTAATCTAGAATAAGCCATAAAATTTCAATTGCTGAAAAATAAATTTTCAAAGTATCAAAAATACAGACAAATTATTGGAAGTGAGCTGCGTAATCCTAAGTCACTGTCTTATAATTTTTCATTTTTAAATTTTAAATATTTGAAACTTCATGGCTTACTTTAGGTTTGCTTGACCTCACTTTTTCTATATTATAAATTTTTAAATTGTTTATGCTGGTGAAAGAGAATTTGCAATAAAATGTTTTTCCCTTGGTATAGCGTCCTCTTAAAGAGCGAGAGCGAAGATTTGCTCCTTGAAGTGAAGAAAAAGTAGCTGATGCTCTACTAATCTATGTATATACTAAACTGAGCTATATACTACTAAGATTTACGTTGTTTTGGGGTTCCTCCTCTCCTACTAGTGAGGGACTTCGAAACGAAAATTTTGTTTACTAGAGTTTTTCATCTATTCTAGCAATATAAACAGTTCAGTTCTTCCGGTTAATTTTAATACTTTTGTTGTTATTGGGCTTTCTGAAATTAATTTAATTCTCTGAGAAATAAAATGTTCAATGTTTCAACTAAGCCATGTGGGTAGTTTCGGTTATTTTGTGCGACAGTCCTAAATCTGAATGAAAGAAGAGGGTTGTTTTCAGGGAAGTCACTCTATCCCGTAAAAACTTACAAACTTCTGAAATCAAAAATAATTTAAAAAGAAAGAGGGAGACCTATATGCTTATCTTTCAGCTCATAAGTTTTGCTCAGCTCAAGAGATTTGTGTAGTTGCCAACTTGAAAAAACTTTTTTTTTCTGAGTGGTAGTAAAATTAATGTTTTAACTTACAAACCTTGGTTTATGAAGTTAAAAAATAAATTGCTTATCCACCACGCCTTATCAGTAATTCATATATAAGTGTGAGATTCATTAGTTTACATTTAAGTGTTAGAGAAGTAGTTTGATTAAAAAAAAATTTTTTTTCTCCATTTTTTATTCATCCACCATGACAAATCAGTAACTTAGTGATCTATTAGCTTGCAAATTAGGGAAGAAGCGTAGTTTTTTAAATCTTTAACTATTCATTTACTACCACTTTATTATATCTTTTTCATTGACCCTGCAAGTTGGCAACTATGAATTAAGAATATTGGTAGAATAAGAACACGATTGGGATTTTGGATTTAGAACACGAACTTTAAGAGGATAAGTTATCAAACTTAATCATTAAACACATTATTTTTATTTATATGGTTTGCTACTTTTAACGTATGTTTTATGCATATTTAGCTGTAAATTAATAGAGTATGTAGATTAAAAATAGTTGATTGTAAATTTAGTCTGTATGACTGTTTCTTCAATCTATTATAAATTTTTTTCCATGAATACTTATACATTTCTCCAACCTTAAGACCACCTAAAAGACAAAACACTTGAGAGTATTTATAAAGATCATTGCCAGAAAGGACTTCCTTTTATATTGATGAAACTATAGAGAAGGGAAGTAGAAATTGTCAGCGAGGACTTTCTATCATATTGATAATACTATACAGAAGATTGGGGTTAATAAAAGTGTATTAAATTTGGAATTGAGTTGAGATGTATGTTGTGCGATAGCTTGCGGGTGTATAAAAATCAAACTTGGACAATGTGGACTGTATAAAATTTATTTTGCGGGTGCGCTGGTAGCGCTGCGGAGATGCAAAAACACGAGCGTGTATGCTTTTTGGTTGTTTTACATTAACTGACTCTTGGCTGAGAACAATGGCGCCAAGAAGCCAACGGGCGTAGCAACAATGTATATAAATTAAAAGCATTCAATTCTTTTCCATTGGAAATCTTATCATTCAGTGGTATTTTTGTCAGTTTATGCCAACTATGCAGTTATATAATGCCAACTTTTTTTTATTGATCTTGATTTATATAAATCCTCCCAATATGTTAAATGTAAAATTATTTTCGAAAGAAGTCCTTTCTTTACTTTGTTTGGAAATCAATATTCTTTTAACGCTGTTTTGTTCTTTACCTCTTGGCTGATGCAACGTTCCTTTATTCCTTGCATACATTCGGTCATTCTAATATTTTTTTTTAGTCATTTTCCACATCTCAATTAATTTTCGAGGGTGGAAATTCAAAATAGAAGAATGAATTTAAAAACAGAAATTAAGTTTGTAAATTAATATCGTTTTATGGCACATATATTATAGATATATTATAGATAACCGATGAAATAAAAATTATTACGTTTACAATTATTAAATACCTACGGTAGATCATTTTGATTTTGAAAGAGTGCATAGTTTCACCCACCTTGGATCCATCATCACCGATTTAGGAAGTAACTTAGAAGAAATACATGTAAAACTTTTTAAAGCAAACCGGTCATACTTTCGATACAGTTGCCTTTTGAAAAATAAATTGCTCACAAAATCTTGAAAAATGCGACTTTATAAAATTGTGATTAGACTAATTGTGACATATGGAAGTGAAACCTGGAAAGTGACAAAAAAAAAAGAAAAAAAAAAGATGAAAATAACTTGTTGGTGTTTGAACGAAAGAATAATAGGATCTATTAAGGATAGAGGCGAATTGGAAATCTAGAAATAAAGAAAATTACAAAAGAAAAAAATACTGCTCGCTTAATCAAATCCCAGCGGCTCTTATGGTTTCGACAGATAGAGGAAAGAGACAATAATTTCAGCTCGAAAAATATCATCAACTGGACACCTATGGGAAACAGGTCCAGTGTCCACCCAAGGGAAAGGTGAAAGAACGACGTTATTGACGACTTGGAAATAATGAAGATCCGTAGGTGGAGAAGTCAAAACAGAGGGCTGTATGGAATAGAATTGTGAAACAAGCCAGGGCTCACAAAGGGCTGTAGAGCCACAGAAGAAGAAGATATAAGAAAAATTACGTTAAGTAAACATCCTAGAATTATTATTTGAATATTTGAAAACAATAAAAAAAATAAACATTACCTCTCATTATTTTTAATTTTTTCACTAAAAGGAAATTAAATTTATTAATTAAATATATGGAACTTAAATTTTTGTACACTTTTTACTGTTTCCACACTGAGAAAAAGTATAATTAAAACTACCAGGATATGGCGAAATTAACCGTTTTTCTGGTTACAAAAAGCTAGAAACATCAGAAAGCTCGGTAATTTTTACTCACGCGCTTTCGTAATGATTTTGGAAAAATGTACAATGGTTTTATAATATGTGGTAAAATTTAGTAACTTTTAATCTATGGTAAAAATTTGGTAATTTTACCATGATAATTTAGAAAATGGCATAAAAACCATTTATTTTGTGAAATTGAAACTTCAGTTTTATATTTTTTACGAAGTGTGTAGTAACAGAAACCAGAAACTAGAATTTCTGAGAAAATCGCTACCATATGAATGGAAAAATAATTATATTTTAGTTTTATTAACTAGAATTATGGATTTTATTTACCTGAAATATCCTTAAGATGAAGTGCAGTAATTTTAAGAGAATTTTTTCTCCGAATCATGTTAAATCAATAACAAGCCAAGTTCTTTATTTCTTTTTTTTTTCAAAAAATAAAATTTAATCACAGAAATATAATTGATTTCATTCTATAACGTAAATTTTTCATGTAAAACTAACATCATGGATTATGACTTCGCCGATTTCAATGAGATTCCTAGCAACAGTTAAAATAAACTATTTCATTTATGTTTTTCTCATATTTATACGAAAGGGATAACTTTTTATCACCTGGAAATACTTTATGACGTTCGTAAAATGATCATAAAAACCCAAAAAAACCCTGTCATTCGTGAAATAGAAATGATATGCTTGAATCAAAAAAGGGCCTCTGCTTTTTTAAAAGATCACATGTTCAGTTTTTCTAAGATATTTGGAGGAATGCAGAGATCCTCTCATAATATACTTTCCATATTTCACCCATCAAAGAGTAGTCATGCTCTGAAAATTTAAAAAATGTGTTTTCTAACACTCGAATGTATATATGCATGGAGATTGAAAAAATTGAAATTGCAAATAAAAATTTCATTTTTCACGATGCAATGCCTTTATAGAGTATTGATTTAAAAAGTAGCATTACGTGTAAAATTTAAAAGAAAAGTAGGTTTTACCATGTTTGCATATTGCTACGGCATGCACATTTATAAAGAGATACTTGGTATAATTTTAGTCCAAAAGTCGATTTTGATGGAATATACAGTGCGCTTAAAAAAAACGGAACACCCTGAATAACTTTTGATCTAATGATCGGATTTTCATGATCTAAGGCTCATTCTTAGTGGATTGGGTGAATGACTTCAAATATACTAATTAATTAGCACGGAAGATAATTTAAGTTATGAAACTAGATACAAAACCTACTTTCTCATAATAAACATACATGTTTTTTTTATCGGATTTGAATTGTTGTTCCCCAAAATATAGGGGGTAGCAGCAATTTGGGAAATATGGTCTTCATAGTTTGATCAGAAGAGCGGTTAAAAGTTGGAACACCTTGGTGTTTTTCTCTCGAGTTTCCTTGTCTGAGAGTTATTTAATATTGAAGGCATACTTAATTACAATTAAATAGAAACTATATTATATAAAAAAGCATAAAATATTAACAAGCAACTTCCCTCCCTCCAGCGGGTTGCGGTAACATTGACCGGTCCACTGCAATAAAATATAGGGGAGCAATGCTTTAGTGAGTACGAACGTTTATGTAAATAGCAAACGAATGATTTCACACTATCTTAAACAACCCCTAATAGTGTATTGGTAAGAACCTTATTGCTAAAAAGGCCAAGATCCTAAAAACACAATCATAAACAAAACAATATATGATAAAATATTTTATAATTGAAGTGGTAGACAGAAGGAAATGAACAAAAAATTAAAAAAAAAATTATCATGATGCAATAACTTGGTCCGACTTTTTTTGCTGCATCCTGTAATTTGGTCAATGCATTTTTAATAAGAAACGCAGTTTTAAAATTAATTCAAAAAGTCAGTTCTGTAATTTTTACATAATTTTAAAAAATGCACTTTAAAAAAATGCCATGTAAATCTCAATTAAAATGTCGGTTTTAATATTTTTACATGATATGAGAGAATGCACACAAAAAAACACAACTGTAAAATAATGATCAACTTAATAAAAAATTCGGTTTTAAATTTTTTTTCCATAATAGGAAAAAATGCACTTTTGAAAAGGAGCCTCTGTGAAACTTAGTTGAAAAGACGGTTATTATTTTTGTGCATTTCGACAGAATGTACGCTTTCAAAAATTTAATCCGATGTATAAGATAAAACTAACAGTGTTAATAATAGTCAGAAAATCCCACCATGTCTTTTCTACTGACACTTATAAAATCAGTATTAGATAAATTAAGCAGCGTTTAGTTTATTTTCTGATTCTTTGGGAGATAGTCTTCATTAGGCAAACTGTGGGTCCACGACCCGGAGTCGTGGATCCAAGATACCTTCAGATCCAAGATACCTTCAGATACAAGATACCTTCAGATACAAGATACCTTCAGATACAAGATACCTTCAGATACAAGATACCTTCAGGTACAAGATACCTTTAGATACAAGATATCTAAAGATACCAGACACCTTCCCTAGTTTCTTTGTCCCTTCTTTTTTCGAAAAATTTAGTTTATAACACCGTTCCATGAGCTTACCGTTAGGGTTCTTGAAATTGCTTACGTATGGTCGTTATGTTTAATGCCGATGCTCTTGTGTCATATGTGCTTTTTTTGCTCGTGTTTATGTTTCATTAATGTGCTTCTTTTATATAAGTTATAATATTTGGTAAAAATAATCTAAAAAACGCGTGCTTAAACCATGGTTAAAATTCAATCATACTCAAAATATGGGATTTATTAAGCCTTATACTCCAAATTTTTATAACTAAAAATATGCTTTTATAGGGCTAAGAAAAACAATAATTTAAAATCTTTGAAAATATTTTCGTCTAAATATTTCCTGCCTTGCCCAAATGAGTCAAGGAAATGCAACTTATTGCCAAAGATTTTATTTCAAAATTTTATGTCAAAACAACAAATATTTGCACGAAAAACAATTTGTATGCGTTTTTTCAAGTCACTAGTTAAACTTTTTCTAAAGGAAATAAGTATTGAAAGCTTGCCGGCATCGCTGGAATCCGAACTTGGATTAGCTCATTGAGAGACGGGTGCTCTATACCCTGAGTCTCAATCATACATTGGTTATCATAAATTAAGAAAAAATTACACAAATAGCTTTAACTCTCCCAAAAATAAGCCAATCTCAATAAAATTTGAATATGATGTAGAAAAAAAAGTTGCTAATTAAAACTGCAATACGTAAATTAGTAGCACTGCACTAGAGGTGAAGCTGATCTCAATCCTTCTCCTCAGATTCTTGCCACGCTTGCAACTGCTTTTCAAGAACAATAGCTCACACGTCCGACGGAAGCGGTAGACAGCGTAATTGAAAGCATCACATAACTTTGTATGTGCTGTATAGCTGCTATAGGTGATCATTCTCCATGCTGGAGGTACTTTTTCAATTCCAAATTGACACATCTAATTTATTCATTGCGTGCATATGCTATTTTCTGTAACACCATACTTATCTGGTTATAACTTTTTATGTTATTTTGTACATTTTTATGTGCAATGTAATGTGTGCCAGTTTCACTAAATCCCATGAGTAACTTTTTCAGTTAGGGTCATTTTTGTGATTTATCCTAAATTTATGTTAACCAATGTATTACCTTTCGACACACATTAGCCAGGGTGGCAAGAAACTCTTTGTGTACGCCAAGTTTTTGAAACTAAAAATGAAATTTTATGGGACAAAAACTAATAGCGTTAAACCTTTGAAAATATTTTTGTCAGAATTGTAGTGGCCAAGGGGATAGAGCGCTGAGACCTTCCCACTGAGGTGTCCCGGGTTAGAATCCCAGCGATGGCTGGTTTATACGAATTCCGGGTCCAACTCATACTGACAGCAGTAGTGATGTAAAATATCCTCAGTGGCACATGGAACATGGGTTAGAGTCTCCTTACCGTCAGGCCAGTAGTACGATGTTTTCGTGGTTTTCTTCTTCGTGTAACATAAGTGTGTGTTAGTTTCATCAAAAAGTACTCCACGAAAACAAATTTTTTCCAATACTTGATCTAGGAGTTTTATGGGTCTCATGGGTTAGATTTTGTCTTATGGGTTAGATTCAAAAGTAAAAGGCTACGGAGCTGAGCATTGGTAGTCGTAAACTCAAAATCAACCACGTTTATGAAATAAAATAAAAAACAAAACAAAAAAACAATACATTTTTGTCCAAATATCTCATCACTAGCTCAAATGAGATAAGAAAATACAACGTATTATCAGGAATTTTCTTTCAAATGCTTTTGTCAAAAAAACTTCCATATAAGTCTTTTTAAAAATTTTTTTTGAAGGAAATAAGTACTGTAAACTTATGTCTTTGATCCCTTTTTTGAAACTTTTCACGATGAGAAATAATTCATAAATGAAGTTTTTATCCTTTTCTTTTAAGTTAGTAGAAGGGGATTATAGAGAAACCCATAAAAAAAGACACTTTTTTAGTTCTAAAAAGTTGTTGAACAAGGAATTACATAGAATGGATATAATGGTATTAAGTACTTCGATTTCATTCTAGGAAAAATGCATTTTTGAGCCTCTAGTGTATCTATTCTGTCTGTTTTTATTTCATTTTTTACAATAAGCTCAAGTGCTAAAGCTCCCCCAGATGTTCTAGAAAATAAACATCATATATTTGCTAAGTATTGTCATATATAACACAATTACTATGATGGTTGTTTTAGGAAGGAAAAAAAAGTTTGAAATTATCTCTAATACAGCTATAATCATTAAATAGGGTTTCCTCTTATCAAAATCTGTAAAAAAATGTTTATGTCTGGAAAACAGATATATGCACGGAATATATTCGGTAAATATTTCTTGTCGAAAAATAATTGGCGTGTAAATAATACATATTCGAGACTTATAAACAGAAGTTAACTCTGATAGAAAAGATTGAATTTAAATGAAACTGTTTACAATATTTAAAAAAAATATTAAGTGAACTCTTTTTTTTGTGTTATGTAATTTATAATACAATCTGGAAAACAAATATATAAATGGAATATATTTGGTAAATATCTCTTGTCGAAAAATAATTGGCTAGTAAATAACATAAATTCAAGACAAATGAGCAGAAGTTAACTGTGAAAACTGAAAAGATTAATCAATTAATAAGGATGATAGAAATGATTGAATTTAAGTGAAACTATTTCCAATATTTTAAAAAAAAATATTAAGTGAACGCTTTTATTGTGTTAGGTAATGTGTAATAATACACTCTTTCATGCACGGAGAAAAAATTCTGGTAAAATTATCATAGTGTATGGCATTGACATTTCTGGTTAAAAAACAACAATATAATTCTGGTTAGTAAAACTAAAGTATACCGTATTAAAAACTATTCATTTGGTAATTTTTCCCTTCATATGGTAAGGGTTTACAGAAAATTCTGGTTTTCAAAATTATTGTTCTTTTTACCACATTTTTAGTAAAAAGTACAACAACAAAAAAGTAAATATAACTTAGTAAATCGTATATATGCATTAGGTATCAAGATAAAATTTCTAAGTTTTATCACATTTATCAAATTTAATCACATTATAAAACCATATATTATTGTTTGTTTTATCAAAATCATTACCAAAGAGCTTCGGTAAAAATTACCGAGCTTTTTAGCGTTTCCATAGAGACAGAAACATGGTAAATGTTACTATATTCTGGAATTTTCGGCAATTTTTTTTTCTCAATGCTGCTATAGGTTAAAAAAAAACAAATTTAATTCAATGATGTTGATATATGGGTTTTTAAAACATCAAATAATCCCTTTATTATTGCTTTTTTTATTTAATAGGGCTACATAATTAATATGTACTACACTTGAAACAAATTTATCTGACAGATCGTCCAAGAATATTTTTTATAAGATGCATGTCAATCCGAATTAAAATCAAAAGCAGACTGTTTCGGAAATTCCTCTCATTACCGAAAATGAAATTTAAAGAAGTTTGAAACTTGTTGAGCCATAATATTATTGGACCATAATATAACTGAACCATAATATAATTGAACCTTAATATCTTTATAACTATTACATAGTATTAAGTTTTTTTATTGTTGAACTCGATTACATGATACTATGGCTCAACGGAAATATAGTTTAAGTTTGCAACAAATTTCCACGATATTGTAGTTCAACATGAAAGAGAGCATGGTTCAATTTTACTCCTTATTACGTTTGCAACTAATTCGCACTATATTATGGTTCGAACTACCGATTTTTCTGAGAGTACAGAACGATAGAGTTTTCTGAAAACTTTATTTTGGTGAACAGACATTATCGATACTCTGCACAATTCGTCTTGATATATTGAGGATAAAGGTACGGTCAAAACTACTAGAATATGGTAAAATTTACCGTGTTTCTGTCTCTATTGGAACATCAAAAAACCGTAATTTTTATCGAAGCGTTTTTGTAATGGTTTTTGGTAAAATTGACAATAAAATATTGATCTATAATGTGTGTTCAAATTCGGTAAATGTGGTGAAATTCCGTAATTTTACCATAATACCTTAGAGCATTGCATAAAAAACATTTATTCGGTTTAATTGACTTTTCAGTTTTGTATTTGCTACTAAACGTGTGGTTATAAGAACTATAATTTTTAAAATCAGAATCTCCGGTGAACTGTTACCCTATGAATGGAAATTTTTACCATATAAATGGTACAAATATCGTATATTTTTGTTTTATTACCAGAATCAAGCTTTTCTTTTTTACCAGAAATGACTTTACGATAAAGTACGGTAATTTTACCATTTTTTTTTCTCCGTGTGGAATTGAAGAATGAATGAAAGATGACTTTTTTGCTTTTAACGAGGCTTTTTCAACATTGAGAATTCACCAAAATTTGTGATTAGAATTTACTTTTTGCATATGGTTTTCCAAAAAACTGAAACATAGCTTTTCAATTTTGCATTTAGTTTTTAGTCAACTCCATGTATAAGAAGCATACATCATTTCAATAAGATTTGTGTAAGGAACCATGAGCATATTTCAAAAACTTCGAGCATATTTTTTCTGAGAAGTCACCAAAAATATGGAGTCGCACTCAGTGTTAAATTTTTCCCTATATTTTGAAAAAACTGTTATAAAATATCATTTAAATGTTATTTTATTAGTTTAAAATTTAAATAAAATTACTCTTATGATGAGCAAAAAAATACTCATATAAATCCGAAAAACACTAATTTAATTTTATACCATAAGTGGCATACTTATAAAAAATTCAATTTAACGCTTTTAAATAACAGTAATGTTATGAAATTAATTGAGTAAGATTCCCGTGGAAATCTTTCACCTTTTGAAAACAAAATATTTTCCTACATTTTTTTCAAACTGACATTATCCTAAATTTGAGAGGAAAATAATCTTATTGAATAATAATACTTCATATACATATTTCTACTGAAAGAAGATTTATCATATAAATGTCTCATATTATTTATTTGTCAAAAATATTCAGATATATTTGAATTTATGCGCATTTTATAGCCATCAAATTCCTATAAAAACCGATCGAATCCTAAGCTGAGGAATGATAGATAGAACAAAGGAAAAGAAAATAATAAAAAAACTGTTTTTTTTCTAGAGGTTTCGAATGAGAATTTTCATTTCTAATCAATATGTATATTATTACAACAATCGTATTGATTTATCGCCGAAAAAACAATTCAAATCAGATCATATTTGAGAATTTGAGGAAAGTTAAATAATTGAATTGTCTGAAAGCTTTTGTAGAGAAAATAATTTCGTAACTGTCAATTTAGTGAAATTTGTGAAAAAAAATATTGTTTGACAGGTATCTTAATGGTGTATATTAGTTTTTAAAATGACTCATATGCTTAAAATAACTTATGAGCTTAGGGTATTTAAAATTCATTTATAAGAAAAAAAAGAGAAAAAAAAAATAACCCTGTCTGCTATTTTCTACTGCAATTTCTTGTAAATGGTGGCATAGTCCAGTTTTTAAGTAGTTAAAGATATACATAATCAGGGGAAAGATGGAAATAGTTTTAAAAGTTGTGGTTCGGTTCGAAAGGAGATACCTGAAATTAGTTCTCTCGTCCGAGTTTCACTCAAACCTTTTTAACAGTTTTAACTTTTGAAATTATTTGTCCTATCGGCTTTTTTTAAAAACTTTTTTGGGGAATTTACGGTAAAAAGAAAACATAAAAATACAATACTTAACTTGTCAAGATAGCATTTGCCAGATGCAATGAGTACATAAACGTACTTTTTATACATGAAACCTTTATAATTATTCTTTTAACTTCTAAACTATTAGTTTTATCAAACTGACTTTGTCCTCATTTAATTTAATATAAAAATACATAAGATCCGGTACTTTGCTTGACTCGATAGCAATTTTAAATGTTAGGTAAGCTTTAATACAAAGAAATACTTTCTCCATAAGAAAACTTTAATATCTTTTAAATTAATAGACCTATTGGTTTTGTTTTGATTTCATTCAATTCTGTGTAAATACACATAACAAATAATTACTATTTTTCGCTTTAAGAATTTCATATGCGTAAATGAGTACAAACATAAATTGTACTTTTATCTATTTACTAAATCCCGTATAACTTTGGAACTAAAACTCCTATCAACTTAGTTTTGGTGCTGTTTGATTCAGCATAAATACATAGACTGAAAACAATCTATCTCATATCTCAATAGTAATGTTCATTGACACCTCTCTCCCACAGTAAATTCAAGATGGTGGCAAAAGCTGTCATCAGGGTAAAGGGTAAAATTCAGGTTTCCATATTAGGCTCACACTTTAACTTTAAAACTGCCATTTAAAAATTATTTTCGTATAGAACATTTTTCCCACTTCGAATACTGGCATTAACAACTCAAATTCCAAGTCTGAGATAACCATTAATACGGGATACCTTTTGTGAAAAATATCTATATCCCAAAAATACCGAGTTCATGGTATACTAATTCATAAATTCTTTCCTAAATGTTTCGTTGAAAATGTAAATTTTAATTATATTTTTATCAATAATTACTGATTTGTTCATCATTAGTAGTAAAATTACAATCCAGCTCAAAATGTATGTTGCTTTCTTGTTAAATGCCTTTCCCTAGTCAAAACTCTTTATAGTATCATCAAGTAAATTTGAGAATTATTGATTTCAGGCAATTTTTGATGGTCCTCATCATCTATTGATTTTCATCATCTGTCTAAAGGGTTTAATATGACAAAAAAAAATCTTTCATACCATGATGAACAGTACCACTGCATTACTATGGTGGTTGAGCAGTCAGGTGGCCTAGAGGTTAGAATTGGGAAGCCAATGGTTGCGGGTTTGAATCAGGTCTAGGGCATGGAAGTTTCTCTCTGTGTGCTGTCCTCCGTCGTGTGATATGTGTATCTGTGGCAGATACACATATCTGTATGTGTGTATGAATGTGTGATATGGTATATCTGTGGCAGTGAGGTGTGGGTATTGTTGCTCGCCTCCGTGACTTAGGTTCACAGATGCCCACCGGATAACTTTAAGAAGCAACACTATCAGCATCTTCCGAGGCAAAGAACAAAGGTTCAACTCCTGCCGTTGAAAAAAACATGGAAGCTGGTACTGTCGCTCCAGTGAAGCACTCGGTTAAGGCGTCGCTCGCACCGCTGATTGGAGAGCTGGAGGTAGTGAGCTCGATCTTGAAGGCCGTCAGAACAACCCACGTGCAAGGTACAGGTTAAATCTGTCTGGGCTGAAGGTCTTCTCGTTGGTTGTGGTGTAGAATCTCGGAGAAAGGGGTACCAGATCAGGTGCTGTCCATGTCTTCTTTCCAAATTACGTGGGCATTTCTAACTAAAGTCCTAAAAATGGGGCTAGTTGCTTGGCCATGGTTGGGTGATGATAATGGACGTTGGTATTCAAGTTATTTCTAAATTGACCATCGTGTTGTTAATACTATATTTATCAATTTTTCGCAACAAAACAAGAAAACTAAAAGATTAATTAGTTTTTTATACTATAAATTAGTTTTTAAATTTGACATTACTCGATCCAGGGTCAATTAAGTAGTAATTATCTTTAAGAGTATGAGTTTCAAGTAGTTATATTTCGAGTACTATTCAATATATTTTTTTCTCTTCAAATTTATAATGATTAAGTATATAGTTTTATAGGTTTATAGATTTTTATTCATTTTTGGGTACATTTTGCTTAGTATTATATTCTTTTATTGATTTGCTGACAGCTTCTCTCAAATAATGAAAATTGCATTATATTGTGAAATTTTTAAACTCTAGATCAGAAGTTGTTTACGGTGGTCCATTATTTTCTTTGGAGTCTACTCAATTTTTTCTAAAGTAAAAACGTTGAAACTAACACTTAATGTTCTTTAAACATTGAAAGATTCATATAAATTTAACAAATTTGATTTATTGACTGAAAATAATGATACGCAAATGGAATACAAAATTGCTGAAATAAATTACTTTAGTTTCCTTTGGTGTGGAAAGAAAAAATCGGATAAAAATAATGGGCCAGCTCTTATGACTTCAAGAGATGAGATATCGGATATGGTAATTTCTAGTTTGTTCAAATAATTAGAATCACCACCAATTCAAATTTAAAAAAAAAAGTCGCCAAACCAAATAAAAAGTTTCCAATTGTAAGATAAAAAGGGGAATTTAAGATGCTAATAGAAAGAAAATCTATTTAGAGTGATCGTGGTTTATTTTTTTTTTTAAAAGTGTGAAGGATTTGATTTATTTCAGTAAAGTTAAAAAAAAATTCTTTGGTGTTTAGTTGAAACTAATACTTATTTTGCTAGACTTTAAACACAAAATGTTGATGCTAACCAGCCATTTAATGAAATCTGTGTTTAAATGTCAAGTAATTATGTTAATTATCCTCACACATAAATTTGTGTTTCATTGCAATGAATTTATACATAGTTCTTATACATTTGTGTTTATTGGATTATTACGAGTGTATCATTGTGTAAAGATTTAATTCAATTTTGTATATTAACTACTTAATTATTGATGCTAAATAAATATGGATTAAATATTGAAAACTAATTAAATATTGATGGAAAACAGCTATTTAATTAAATCTGTGTTTAAATATCAAGTAATTATCTTAATTATCCGAAGATATAAATTTGTGTTTCACTGCAATGAATTTATATAATTATCCATAGTTCTTATACATTTATGTTCATTAGATTATTGCGAGTGAATCATTGCGTAAAAATTTAATTTAATTTTGTATATTAACTACTTAATTTGATTAAATATCGATAACTAATTAAATATTGATGTCAAACAACTATTTTATGAAATTTGTGTTTAAATGTCAAGTAATTATGTTAATTATCCTCACACATAAATTTGTGTTTTACTGCAATGAATTTATACAATTAGGCATAGTTCTTATACATTTGTGTTAATTAGATTATTATGAGTGTATCATTGCGAGAAGATTTAATTTTATTTTGTATATTAATTACTTAATTTTGTGTTCATTTCCAGCATTTGTGTTAAACAACATCATATAATTGTGCTCAGATTTCATGTAATTAAGTTAGTTTAATACAGCTTGGTTTCATACTTACGTAGCTGTGTTAATTATTTTCATGCAATAGTGTCTTGAGTTTACTTAAATGTGTAAATTAACCTTTGTTTTACTTATATTTCGTGTAGTTGGGAAAATTAACTTCATAAAATTATGAATTGAAGGAAAAAGAAAAGAAAACAGAGATGGCCATACTATAGTTTCGGTTCTCTAAACATGAACCTTTCTCAGTGTCTAACGCCAAATGATAGTAAAGAAGTAAATAGACCAAATAGATGCAAAGTGTTTAAGCAATAAGGACAGAGTAACAAGTTTGAAGAAGATAATAAAGGACGAGAGATAAGAAACTGGCCTTTGAGGTTCGGCGGGAACTTTGACGGGTAGTTAAAATGTTGATGGTTCTTACTAAAAAGTTTTTGTTCAATTTCTTAAGGATCTTACTTAAATTAATGATTTCGATTTCGTGTAATTGGGAAGAACAGTCTTATATAATTTATATTCCTATTTCATGTATGTTCAGATTTTACGAAGTTGGGTAAATTATCTAAATACTATTGAATAAATCAAATTCACGTAATAGTAATTTTGAAACTTCATATCTACGTGTAATTTAGCTTCACAATAAATTACGGTGAGTTTTAATGTAGTTAACGTTATTCATTGCGTTTAGAATTAATTTTTAGATGTCCACAGAATAATATTTTCTGAAGATACATGCTTTTTTAATTTGTTAAATTTCAATCGTGGCAATATAAAAGTTTATTGGAGATATATGTTAAATGACATTACATAAATTAAAAGCGAACAAACTTTAAATTGTTGAAGTTATTTTTTATGTAAATAAATATTCTTTTTTTATATCGAAAAGCTTGTCAGAAAAAAAAATTGAAAGTTTCTCAAATGCTGAACAAGTTCTTCCACTATGTTTTTCTATTATGCGACTTTTAAATTGTGCAACCTATAAATTAAATTTAAATTAAATGCATGACAATATAATACCTTAACACATAGACCTCATCAATTTAGGCAACATAATTACTGGTCCTTTCAGGAGTCTTTCAGGAAGTTCTAACACCATTAATTTGAGATGTATCATTCATTTAGCATCATTAATTTATGCATCAAGTGATCGATTTCCGTTTACAGTACAACTTTCACTTCCGAATACTTCTGATAATATTTTACGTATGTTTTTTTCTGCTTCCCTTTACAAACATTAAAAGAATATACTACTAAGTATGCTAAGTTAAAAGAATATAGGTACTAAGTATGCATTACTTTGAGAGATAAGTTTAACACTTTAACTATCAACAGTTTGAAGTTATCTTAAATGCATTGACTTAAATACACTATTATATGCAGAGATTATCTGCGCAAAGATGTAAATAACTGTAAACTATGGAGACGAAAAAAGAAGGGATAAAATACAATAGATTATTGCTAGACCAGAATATTAACCCACTGGCGGTTTCGCGAAAGGACAAAATTGGGAGAATGTTTCTCCCATATACACTAATTTTCTATCGAAGTACAGAGAAAAACCGGTTTTGCTATGCGGAGAAGACTGCAGATTAAAATACGACTTTTTAATTGCAGAACCGTCAATGGGTTAAGGCAGTGTTTCCCAAAGTGTGGTACACGTACCTCCATGGGTACGGGAACAGTTTAGCTGGGGTACGCGTTCTTAAGCGAAATATCTTGCAACAAGCGAAAATTTAAAAAAAACTTTTTTAAAAACAAAGCTACCCATGAAAATGTATTATTTCGTATTTTTCTACTGTCTATTTTTTGCAGAGTTAGCAGTTAATAATTAGTGGTGTCAACAGCCAGTTGTGATTTATAACATTAGTTAATTTTTTTTAATAGTAAAAATACAATATTTTTTTTAATTAGTGGTACGTAGCGTAATAAAAATTTAGAAAGGGTACACAAAAGTCATAAGTTTGGGAAACTCTGGGTTAAGGTAGGCCCCAAAATATAAAATGATGAATCTTAACAAAAAATCGAAATTTCCTAATTGAATGTTTTTACAGTTTGATCGCGCTGAGTAATTTGGTCGATATTTACGTTAGTTCCCTGTTTTGTAACAAAAACTAAGAATTCTGCCACAAAACATCAATGCAAAGGAAGTTGCAATGCAGTTTTCCCCCATATATTCTAAAACAACTTGTTTTCATTTTTTTTGTTTTCATACCATATTTCAACGTGTAATACACACATAAATCCAAATTAAAAACTTTTTAAATTAAAAATTGGAAAATTTTGCCTGCGAAAAAGCGTTTAATTTACTAAGGAAACCCATTTTTACTAGAAGATTAATAGTAAAAAGAAATCGGTTGATCAATTACAGTAGCCACTTGTTGATTAGACAAACATCGTAGTAGAAGACAATATTTGTTAAAACGACTCTCTTTAAGACTTAAGTGTTTAAGAGACGGAAAAAAAGAAAAAAAAAACTACGGAGACGGATGCATTATCGAAAAAGTAATAGAAGTTCCAAGATAGCATTAAAAGAACTATTTTCAAAGTTTAAAACTTAAGTAGAATGACTGTCGCCAATTTGAGATCATTTTTTTCAACGGATGTTCTTCATCTATAAAATGAAGAAACTCTTAGAGAGAAAACGAAGATGATCATATGCTTAAATAGTTTGAAAATAATATTAAGTTATAACAAAGGTTTAAATAATCGATAAGGTCAATCTGCGAGTAAGAGTGAGTTATCGAAAAAGTAATAAAAGTCAATAGATAACATTAAAAGAACTTTTTTCAAAGTTAAAAAAGGACTTTCAAGGATAGTTTTCTGCAACGGATGTTTTTCATCTATAAAATGACGAAACTGAGCGGAAAACTTTGATAGTGGGATCTTTAAATAGTTTTAATTTAGGAAATAGTTGCAGAGATCCTGGAATAGAGAACGTTAAGCTGCAATAAATATGAGTATGATATAAATAAGAGTGAGTTAAACTTTAGTTAGCACATATGAGAAATATGTAAGTTGCAATCAATTATAATGTAAACAATTTTTTAAATTTAAAAGCAGTCTTTATAAAAACGTCTACACAAATCCTTGAAAACAGAATAAGAAATTATGATAAATATTAATCTTAAAATTCATGAGAAGAATTATTTCTTCCTAATCTTTTTTTGTTTTAAACGAACCATTTAATAAAAATAAAATTAAAAAAAGGCTTTTATTTAAATTTTATAATGCATGCCAAGCATTCTCACTGAATGCTGTTGCCGCACTTCCATTTGTCGTTGATAGAACTCTTTTCTAAATTGAAATGTTTGTTTTAGCTTGACAACAAAAGCTATTTGTGGGTTGTATATTTTTTCAATCTAGTAACTAGATATGGATCAATTTCTCCCAAAAGCATGCTACGATGATGACTTTAACTTTGATTTGAATTTTACTTATTTTGCTGTGCCCTTTATTATGTAATTCAATAAACTCTTTTAGAAAATTATTTAACATATCTGTGCACTACAAACGGTCTAAAATACACTAGATACGAGAAACAGCATCAGAAATACAGTAGTGTTAACAACATCATCTATTCTCCCTTCACTTATGAAAATAGCATTGAAGACTACATATAACAGGCTAAACAGGGAATGTAGGCCGGGAGAGCCTGGTTTGCAAGGTGCTGGACTGTGAGAACAGGGGTTCGAATCTGCCGGCCGAAGACTCCCCGTGTAGTAAATGGTGACTTGAGCACGTTAAATCCGTATGGTCAAAAAGTCTCCATGTACCCATAACAAATCAAAACCTCTGGGGGTACTGAATTGGAGATTGATCGTTCTCTGGTTCAGGTCAAGATTACGATCTGTGGATGAATAAATGGATGTATGAATGGGTTCGCCCTATAAATGGGTGTGATGTATGAGTGCGATGCATGAGTGTGGCAGAAGTCGAATTCTTGGCCATAGATGGCGCCACCGAAAAACAACCAACTGCCTTAATGGCCGACGACAACAACATCAGTGAATGTAATGCCGAGCTAACAAGGATACGTTCAGGACAGAGCAGCCCAAACTTTGGGGACGCAATGTAATTGTAACCATTTTTTTTACCCATGTTAGATAAAATGCAACACAGATTTTACAAGTCGTGAATCTTCGATTGTTTGTAGTCATTAAATCAAGCAATAAATTCTTGAGAGATCATGATGTTTGCTTATCCTGGGTCTCAGTGGATCCGATATTGCTGATACGATCTTGCATCGAGAAAACAGGAAGAAAGCTATCACCAAGCGCAAAACAGATCTTACAGCAAAATCAATTAAAATACTATCTAAGATGCGCTGTTCTTAAATAATATTGATTCATTTAGCTAATAAGCATTTTTTTTGAGATTAGAAAACTGTTTAAATTAAATTTTTAGTATTTTAGTGTTTACATATATGTTCACCACAGACACTTATATTACAATAATAACAAAAAGGGGAAGATCTAGATGAGGCAATTTATAAAGATGATCTTTCCGAAGCAGTTGTTTAGAAAGACAAGAGAAAAAAAAAACAGTCAATCAAAATGAAAGCTAAGATAGATTCTGTGATGCCGAGACTAATTCAAAAAGCACTAGAGCAGAAAATGATAAAGAAAGGATTGACCAAAGAATAATTTTTTTTTCGTTTCATTTTTCTATTATTCATAGTTAGAAACAGTGAAAATGGTATTTGTAAGTATTGCTTGTGAATCGGTAAAATTAGATGGCTGTAGAAATAGGAAAAAAACGCTAACATTATCACTGTTTGATATATAATTAGAAACAGTAAAAAAATTTAATTCGTTAAATTGTACTCTTTTTATTTATAATTTAATTTACTAGAAAATTATTTAGTTATCCTTTATTTCACGATATTTACCATCAATATTTATCTTCCTTTTTAAGTATTATTTTCTGGTTTTATTGCGTTTTTAATGTTAATTAATATTTAAGTTTAAAAGACTTAATACTAAAGCTTAATTTTTTCCCTATACAAATTCAGCGACAATTTTAACAAGGTACTCAATTCCAACTATACTAACAAAAATCACAGATAAGATGTGTTCCACTCAAATAAAACCACTTACATTTCATGCCATAATGTACACGAAGAACGCCAAAGAAAATCAAACATGCATATTAGGAAAGTCCATATCCAAACACGTATTTACGGGGAGTAATCCCCTTTCTGCTAAGTCAGGAAAAAAAATACTGATTTAAAAAAAAAAATCCCTGCTGAAGTAAAGCCTCTACTGTTGACAGCTAATGTATCCACCATGTTTAGATATGACTTTAAATACATGATGTTGCTTACCATTAACTAAACCCTCTAGAAAGTAGTAGTATCAATATTACCAATGATGGCAGCCTTCAATTCGGCCAAAAGCTTGTTCATTTTCGGTCTGCACAGTCCCATCGAGGATAATCTCTCACGTCTTCTAGGGGGTTGAGGTCAGAAGAAAGTGCTGTTATCCAAAAAAAAAAAAAAAAAAAAAAAAAAAAAAAGAACCGCCGTAAAGATTTTGCTACATAAATATTCTCTTGGAAAATCAGACTTGGACCGTCGATACTCACAGTAATTGACGGAATAAATGGGTTTTTAGCTTTTTTTTTAGTTATTGGTGTCCAAATCGTCCAGGTAAAGTAGACCATCATATCTAAAGACTTCCCACTCAATTAATGAGCCTCCATCTTATGGTTTAACGAATAAGAAATCTTTTCTTATGCCATTATAACAGCACACAAAACCACGTAGGCTATCCAAGTTTTTTTCCTAATCTTTTTTGCTTGTAAACTGTAAAAAATTCCAAATCAAAGTACGGCATGGAGTACCAGCACTTTGGGAGCATCATCCATACAGAAAATTTTTCAGTTATATTTATTTAATTGGAGTGATTCAGTGATTTTGCGGTAATTGCTACAGTAAAAATTATGGTGTATCAGGTTGCTTGTTTCGCAACATGTTCTGGTTAAAATGCGTTTTACGGTATAAAGTACCGGCATTCTGAGTGCTAGTACTTTTCACCGTAATTTGATCCGGAATTATTTACAGTGTAGATAGCTTACAACAGAGATTACTGTTTAATTCTTTTACGTCACAAATTGTTTGCGTGACATAAAAGATGAAACTGTAGAAGAGAAAATATAGGATACCAGCTGCAATATTATTTTCTGTTATTTTCAGTTTTTCGAATTCACTTATCAGGAAAAAATTAAAAGTGGTTATCTGCAATAATTTTATCAGGCAGCCCTGCTTTAATAATAGATTGTAACGTGTAGTAATGGATTGTAACGTGTAATAATGGATTGTAGCGTGTAATAAGGGAGTGTGATGTGTAATAATAGATCGTAAAGTGTAATAATAGAATGTAACGTAGAATGGATTGTAACGTGTAATAATAGATTGTAACTTTTTGTAAACGTGGTATTTTACAATAAATTAAAGATATGATTGATATTAAACCAATATTTTAAACAAACCTTTTTTCCAAGGTCCAATTCCCAGATTATGCGACAAAACAGAATTAATTTTGACTTAATTATTTAATTATCTTATTTTGTTTATATTTTGTCATTATTGTTATATTTTGTTACTTTTTACGATTAAGGGCAATGAAATATAACAATTAAAAAAATAGTTTTATGTTCGAATTTTCCAAATTAGTTGCATCGACCGAGTTTAAATATTATTTAATATCTAGGAGGGTGATTGAATTTGACAAATGGATTGAAACAGAATTACTAATTTAACCTTTTAGAAAAGTGATTAGGTTACACGAGCCTAATTGAACAAAGGAATATTTTTTGCATGCATTTAAATAAAGAAAAAAATATTAGTAAACATGATTAAAATATGGAGGCAAGTGAGCAATAGTAAATAAGTGATTCTAAACAAATAAAAAAAAAATTAATAGATAGATAAATAGATTACGAAGTAAAGAAATCAAGAAGTTACTTCAAGCATTTTTTGGCACTTAGTTTCAAAAACATCCTCATAAAATTCGTCAAATGTGTCTCCAGAAATTATATCATTTTGGAGAAAATTCATCAGAGATAGTGGAACCAATAAATGATTGAGTGTTTAGCGACTGTTTCATTCACAAAGTTCTGTAAATTTTATTCAATATTGTAAGTTTGTTTTACAAGCTAAATTATTAAATTGCTGTTCTGAAATGACCGATTCTGTTCGAATATTATGCGAGGAACAGAGGCTTTGTCCCGTATTAGCCTTAAATTTTATCAAATTGAAAACAGAAACTAAGTCTTTATTGTAATAATAATTTTGGGATCTTTTCATCGAATAACTATTAAGTTTTTGGCAACAATCTGCTAAAAAAACTAAAATGAATTCGAATAATCATGTGGGTTGGTAAACATTAAAAATAATAATAAAAATAAAAAATCCTTCGAAAAAAAAATGGGAAAATTTCACTGAGAAAAAAAGTATGATCGAAACTACAAGAATATGTTAAAATTTATGTGTGCTTATGTATTATGTAACCATATGGCGTGTTTGTTGCTCTGTGGGAACACCAAAAAGTGGCACTTTGGTAATGATTTTGGTAAAATTAACAATAAAATACAATTTTATAATCTGTGATAAAATTTGCAAGTATGGTAAAACTTGGTAATTATATCATGAAACCTTAGAGCATGGCATTAGAACCCTTTATTCGGTTAAATTTATTGTTCAGTGTTCTATTTTTTACTAAATATGTGGTAATAAGAACTATAAATTTGAAAACCAGAGTTTCCTGTAAGCAAGATGGAACGGAAAAATCACTAAATGAATGGTTTAAATACTGAGTTTTATTAACCAGAATTATTATTATTATTTTTTTTTACCAGAAATGTCTTTGAAATTCAGGACGGTAATTTTGACCGGAATTTCTTCTCCGTGTTCGAAAATTATGTTGCAACAAACAATTACAATTTCAAAGTGTCTAAATAAAAGAAAAAACAAAAGAGTTAAAAATATGAAGAAAACCTGACAAATAATAAAAATTAATGAAAGAGATTAAGAAAAATAGTGCAATTTTAAAAATATTAAGCAAATATTGAAAAAAAAACTATTAAACAAATATTAAAAAGCCGAAAAACAAAATAATGAAAAGATATAATTTCTTCATCAGCTCACACGATTATATCGGCAAAAAGGAGTGCTTTCTGTATTTTTTCATCTATCTATTATATTCATCTATTATATCTTTTCATTGTATTGTTCTCCCCTTTCTTAATATTTGCTTGATATTTTTTTTTCAATAAATGCTTTTTTCAATATGTTTAAAAATTTTTTTTTTTATAAATATTTTTAAAATTGTATTATTTTTCTTCATTTCTATCAATAACAATATATATATCAATAACAATATATTAAAGACATTTTAAGGACGAAAAAATACACTTAACTCATAACGTTCGAGAAGTCACAAAACTTCCGAATCGTATTTAAGACTCATTCTACCCTAGTAACTAAATTACTTAGATAGTTGGGGGAGGTAAAAGAATTTCTCAAGCGATTTACCCTCTTGAACTGGGCTCTACATTTCACAAGGTAATGGTGTAATGAAGTCAGTTACAGGAATTAAGGAAGGGGTAAATTGAATTACGGAAACTGAAATCATCGATGCGGAACTCATTGCCTTCGAACTGTTTTTAAGCTTTTTAATGATTATTCGGTACTTACTAAGAAGTTCAAGTAATTACTAAGTTACCCAAATATTTGACGATAAGATTAATATTTCCCCTACACAATATGGAACGAAAATTCAATTCGTAATAAGTTATTCTAAGAACTAATGTGCAGGAGGGGTCTGTTTTTGGTTTATCTGATCTGAAAGTTTTCATGAATAATTTAGCTCACAACTTCACAGTTAAAATGTAGCTTATAGTTTTAACCGTGTAGCTGAAATAATTGCAGAGACGTACAAGAAATACGCTTGTTACATTTTGAACACGTAAGAGAACGGAAAATTTGCTTTGGGTGTTGTAATTTCGAATTTTTGTTAACACATGCGCAGGAGCGTCTTTCGAGTTGAAGCTGTTTTAAACTTTTTTACAGTATTGTATTTTATTGTTCTGTATTATTATGTAAAAAATGTAAATTAGGTAAAAAACAATACGCATTTATTTGCCCATTAAGTAAAAATTTTAAAACTAATTTGTTTTTCTCTTCTTATTTCTTCCTTCTGCGCATTAAATTAGGGAGCGTTGTTTTTTCGTTTATTTCAATTTAGTTGATGCTTGGTAGTCAGTTGTGTAATTTGGTTTTGGGATTTGTTTTCAAGGAAGTTTTTGGACATTATATTCTTATGTATTAGTTTGATTCCATACTTTTGTATTTTTTTTTTTTGTATTGTACTTTCTCTACCTGGACTTTGGCAAAATCTTTGGGGTACAGAGAGAGCAACTTAGACAATTATCGTGCTCTCTCAATGGAAAAGGTTTTGCATTTATGACTTCCGGTGCTGGTAGTCCCTGACGACGTCAGCTTCGGTTGTCATATTTTTTATTTTTCATTGTTTTTCTTCATTTATTCTT
This sequence comes from Parasteatoda tepidariorum, assembly GCF_982258835.1. Taxonomy (NCBI): domain Eukaryota; kingdom Metazoa; phylum Arthropoda; class Arachnida; order Araneae; family Theridiidae; genus Parasteatoda; species Parasteatoda tepidariorum. Next base: position 70,762,230 of record NC_141763.1, read on the forward strand.
TTGGTATCATGAAGCAAATAAGAGAGGGTAACATAAGATTTACCTGATATACATTTGAACATTTGTATCGAAATTTTGAATAATAAGAAAGGCTTAAGAGATATAAAGTTGCCACAAATATTTAACACTAGTCCAAGGTACATGTGGTTCCAACAAAAAACATTTTCTTCTTTATGTGCGTGCAAATATATTTGCAATAATGTGTAGGTAAATATGAGTCATCAGTCTCTTGAAATAATGTATATGCTATTATGAATGTTACTAATCGTATTTACCTCGTTCGTAATCGGTTTTAAAAATCACTTTTTCGATTATTTGCGATTTCTAGGATTCCCTAAATTACTTATTAATAGATGCGAATGTTCTTCAATTCAGTGATTCGCTAATTCACTCATATTTTGATTCTCTGATTAATTAATTATCCGATTTGCTCATTTAGTGATTCATTGATGCATCTATTTACTGATTCATCTAATTTCTGATTCTTACAATGATTATTTGACAGATTCATTGGTTCTTGGATTAAAAAAAACACTATTTTGTTAATATGTTGATCCGTTCCTTCATCGATTCGTAGATTCGATGAAGGAATTCGGTCATTTATTAAGATGATAATTCCTTAATTGACTGATTTTCTCCTCTATAGATTAGCTAATTCGTCTAAGTTGCTCATTTATTGGTTTCATGACTAGCTGATTCTCTAATTTTTCGATTCACTCATTGTTTGACTTTCGAAAAAATTAGTACATCTATATAAGGTTAAAAGGCTGCGATTAGTTGATATTATCGTACAATGCAATATGCTTTACATAATATTTATACAGCCAAATGTTGTACGATTGTATGTTCTTCTTCAGATGGAAGATATTGTGTCATTAAAATAATTGCTCATTGTAAAGTATTGTATCAAAAAACTATCGTTTTCATATTTTTGAGCATAATGAGATACATGCAAGTGACGTAGTTTGGGTAGATCGATCCTGATTGGTTCTTGAAACGTGGCATTTCTTTACGTTAGCAACTATGCTTTCTGTTCTATTCCGAGTAAGCTAAGCTCGTCAAGAATCGATTCTCTTAAATGACACATTTTATGTTGTTTCACAAAGATCCTTTCTCAAATATTTCAATTTTTTCATTATAGTTGCAAGTACCCTATTATTATTTAGAAATTTTTATAACGATTATCATATCGTTTGCATTATAAATAATTTTTTTATAGAATTCTAGATAAAGATTGATTAAGTTCAGACTTTTGTTTTGTTCTACAGCTCATAAGGTGAGCTACTGCTTGTTTTCCGTTTTAATTATCTTTTAAAACTCCCTCCTGTATTGAATTAACTGTAGTAAAGTTTCCCAGTATAATAAAAAAAGAATTACAACTAACAAAATAAATAATAACTTTTTTAACAAATATTATTTCCTTACAAGATTAAAGTTACACGAATATTTTCTAAGAATTTACTATTCTACTTACAAGATTTAATATAAGAAACTATTCTTTGTTACTTATAAACAATTCACTCTGTCTTAACCATGTAATAATTCTTTTTAGATATTTTGAATTTTTTGGTGCAAATCCATTTTGTGGCTCTTTCTTAATAGCTGAGATTTTGAAGCTTTTAAAAAAGCTTACTTTCATAAATATTGTCAATGTTTTAGTGCTTTTTCGTATATTCTTTTTAATGCGATATTCTTTTCAGCAAATATTCTTTTTTACTTTATTCGAAATGGAGATTTATAGGAGGAGTGCCTGTCAAACCTACTTTAGGATTGTGAAAATTCTCTATTCCTTTAAAAAGTAAACTGGATTTTGATTCTCGTCTAAATTCATGGAAGTGAAAATTGTATTTGAATAAAAGATTTGTGAGAATAATGTCTGTCAATTGTACTTTAGGCACAATGAAAAATGCCTCCGCACTTTAAATGTTATAAATCTTTGTTTAAATGCCACTCTCTTTTTAATACTTGTATATTTCCCGTTCTTCCTACAAACCATCATAAATAATTAAATAATCGCTATTAATTAACTGCACATTCAACGCAAAGTCATGTATCAAGACAATTAAAAAATTTGAAATCATTTAAATTTTTCTCTTTTTTAGAATTTTTAATTCTTATTTGTTAACCTTCCTAGCGCAGTTACGAACTACAAATTAAATGAGGGAAAAAGAACCCTTCCATGGATAATTACTTAATGGGACAATTGAAGAAAGATCAATTGAAGTTCGATCATACGAATGAAATCTAATAACGTTAATATTTCCTTAAGTGTAGTTCTTATCGTAACTATTGTTAACTATTAGATACATCATTTCTATTTTAATTCATCATACTATTCATCTAACTTTTTAATACTACTTGAATTTATTTGTATCTAAAAATTCTTAAAACTTATTTTTCGAATCCTTGAAAATCCTGAATTCCTCGACTAGCATTTCCGGCTTTAGATGTTTTTTTAGGGTTGTTATATTATTACACTGTAAAAAATTCCTGATTAAGTTACGGTATAAAGCACCAGCAATTCAGGTGCATCATCCGTAAAATCCATTTTTCGTAAAATGCTGTACCGTAATTTTGCCAATAATATTTATTTAATTAGATTAAGTGATTTTATGGTAAATATTTCTGTAAAAATTGCGGTATATCAAATGGTTTGTTTCATTATATATTCCGGTAAAAGTAGATTTTGTGATAAAAAGTACTGGTGTCTTGAGTGTTGGTACTTTTACAGTAATTTTACGCGGATTTTTTTTTTTTACAGTGTAGTAACATTTTTAACAGATTCAAATCCTCGCTTAGGAAATGAACTAGAAATGTTTCCTCTCTTAAAGAAGCGCTTTCGGTCAAGTTAACGGGCAGAGAGAGAATGTATGGTTATGGAATCACTAAATTAGATAAACAGATGAATAAAAAATGAACGATGGATTCAATTAAAAGTTAAATCATAAGGGAAGAAAGGAATCAACGAAACAATGTATGAGTAAATTGATAAAACAAAGAATCAACTTTAAAATTCTTTCATTGACATTTTTTCGTTGATCTCATGGTTCAATGAATCTCTTAATAATTGGTTCGCTGATTAATGGATTTTTTTCAATCATTGATTCTCCAACTTAGTGGCACTTATGAATTCACTGATGTATCGCTCATCTGTAGATTTGTATATTCATCGATTTTTGATCCGTTAATTCATTCGTCTGAGCGTAATGATTATATAAAGATTACCGCTAATTATAGTTGTTTGTAGTCTACATTAAAGTTACTTGTAATCAGGAATATTTGTAATAATTCTTCTGATGGTTTGATCATTCGTAACCGTATAATGAAACTGTGCAATAAGTTGAAAAATAACCATTTTCCATTTTTGAGGTCACAACTTATCAACAAAAAAATACAGGTATTATACGATAGCTATTGCTTCATCATCATTTATTAAAATTTTCACATTCCTAATAAATTGCCAATAACTCGAAATGCAATAAATTTATCACGATGTATTTTCAGTTTATTGCTTTAAAATTTGCTACCTTCAAAAATGTAAAGGAAAAAAAATCAAAAAGTTTCGAGTAACTCCAGTTGCACTTTTAGTAGCTAGAACATTTTAAAGCAGGCCAAGTTTTCAACACTGCATGAAGTTAGCATTTTAAGAGTAAATCAGACGAGTAGAGATCATTCATAGGTTATCTGTTTTGCGTCTTCCTAAATTAATATGAAAGTTGGAGGAGTTAAAAATTGTTCGCGTACTCGATGTGCGTGAAAATTTAACTTCTGGGAAGCTTAGTTTGAACGTGATTAGTTGCAAACGTATTCGACCTAAGAAAAGATGGGTATTTGAATGCGGCAGTTGCAAACATATCACGCATCACCTAAAAAAATTATATATCTAAAAATTTCAGTATTGTACAGCTTCTTATATATACTGGACACCTTCATATACTACTTCACTTTATGAAGGTGTCCACCTTCATAAAAAATTGGCAGCTGTAATTGCCACTGTTCATTCCAGCGGTAACCGATTTTCTTCGGTTATGGAACTCTGAATGACTAACCGGCTATGGAATCAACAAAATACTATTTTATTTTGAAAATATTTTATAAGCCTAATATTTTATTGAGTCGTGGTGGCTCAAAGGATAGAGCGTTCGTCTCACATTGAGGTGGACCGGGTTCGAATCACAGCGGTGGCTGGTTGGAACGAACTCTACTCCCGGCTAGCACTAACCACAGTGCTGACGTAAAATATCCTCTGTGGAAGACAAGTGGAATCAAGGGTAAGAATTCCCTTGACATCGGGCTAACCGAGGGAGGTTCTCCATGTGAAGTTTCTTCCGTATGTAAAGCAAATGCGGGTTTGTTAAATCAAAAAGTCCTCCACGAAGGCTAGTTTGTACCAATGTTTGATACAGGAGTTTTCTTGTCTCCTGAATTGGGAGGCTACTGAGTTATAACTCATATTTGGGTCGGTAGTTCAACGCCGGTTATAAAATAAAATAAGAGAAATGTAATTTTTATCATTGTTTTATCATTAATAATTTTAAATAAGTCTTAAAGTCCGACAGATGAATTCACAGTCCTGGAGTTGAGTCTAGTCTAGATATATGAATTAGGTTTTGGTGTATATGCATAAGCTAAAAATTAATATAAATAAAATTATGGTTTTCATTAAAGTGAAAACGAAGAAAAAAGGGACTGCTATAATGTTGAATGTAGGGGAAACGTATTTCTTCTAATCAATTACATTATTTTATTTTGATTTGAAGAGAGTGATGGAAAATACTGAAGCAGTTTTTTTTAATAAATGCATCTCCTTTTCATAATTTATTCAAGGTAGTGGTATTAAAAAAATAGATTTTCTTAAAAAATCGTCATATTTTGCCTTTTTATTTTACTTTAAATAATTTCGCAAGGGCAACTAAAATATTAAGTAAATAACATATTATTGATTGAATTTAAACATAATTAATGGTTTTAAAAATGCCCAAAGACAGTTAAAAAATCCCATAATTTTCGCAAAATGAACTAACGCAAAATGAACTGCATCTTTTTTATTTTATTTACATGAGTTTTAACATATGCTTTTAAGCGAATGTTCTCAACTAAGCAAATTAAGAAGCAATTCTCGTTTTTTTTCCTCAAAATTTCTAGGTAAATAAATTAAGGAAAAAAAATAATCAACCAAAACACAGATGACCTCTGAATTTCGAAACTAAACAACTTTCATTGATTCAAATTTTTTTCGTTATTAAATTCTTGCCTTATAGGTATTGTTATTTAAAAGATTACTTTTAAAACCATGTATAGAAATAAACACATTCAAGTACTTTTTATTTTTCAAAAAATATTTTTACCGTATTTATATTTGTTTTCATTTCGTCGGATCAAAGAACTCTATGTAACTACCATCAAACTTTGAAACAGAAAAAAAGGGAATATTTTGTAAAAAAAAAGTGATAAATAAAGATGTATCTATCAGTAGTTTTCGTACGATGTCAGGAAGACACATAAAAAATAGCTCATTTGACACAAAGTTTGCCGACCCATAAAGGCATAAAAAATAAGGTATTCAAATAACAGAAGAAGAAAAAAAAATGGCAGACAAGAACGGTTCCAACATTTTTATTATGGCGATTTTCTCTTGCTATAAGGGGTTAACACATTTTATATATATGCACCGTAGGTAAAAAAAGAAAAGTCTCAAACGAAACAACTTTTTCTATTTTTTTTTTTTTTCCGATGTAGTGAATATTAATACTGAAAGGAATGTTTGGGGTTATTTCGTATGTTAAGAGAAATATCTGAAAAAAGAAATATTTTGATGGATATTTATAAATAGATATATTTGCATCGCATCATCGCTTATGCGATGTCTGATGAAAAAATTAAAATCGATCGAAGAAAGATATTTTGAAAAAGAGAGTTGTATTTGCGAATGCTTTTTCTTTTTCTTTATACTATTTTTTAGTTTCATTTTGCAATATGAAAAATAGTAGTTTTTATTTTCGATATTGTTGCAATGTTATCGGAAAATTTTTCATACTCATTGAAAACTGGTTAATAAAAGGTTTTTGTAAGGGGTAAAAAAATCGTAAAGAAAGCCACGAATTGGTATTAATTATGTAACATAACCACGCACAACATTATAAGGCAAGACAATCAACACAATTTAAGTTTTGAAATAATTTCATTTTTCTATTATTTGTTGATTTTGCCAGTGATTTTGCATAATAATATAAATAAAACATATTACCTGATGATCACCCGAAGGATATTACCTGATAATAAATAAATAGAAAATAACAGTAGGTTTGCCATAAGCGCTCTAAAACAGGTACCCATTTTCAAGACTTGCCAGTCATGAAGGAGACGAAACAAAAGTGATTTGAAATATAAGACAAAAAGATGCCAATAAAAAAATGGAATGGTTTTTAATTAAATTGATTTAATGAACAAAACATGATTTTAGGAGCTTAACTTATCAAAAAACATATTAACTATATTCGAAATAAATAAAAATAACTATTAAGAATAATTAATTTTACCCACACGTGACATATGACGTCAGTGCCAGCTAATCTTTTATAAGCAAAATGTCGTGTTAATGTTGAGCTAAGTTTCTCCACTTAAGTTAGAATGTTAATTAATGTTAGAATGTTAGTTAGTTAGTATGTTAAGTTAGAATGTTAATTAAGTTAATTAAATACAGTTCCGTATCACTCATCGAAATTGCTGAAATAAAATTTTTTCTCGTCTAGGTCTTTCACTGAATTTAGATTTGTTATTTGTTTATATATTTTGTTGCAACTTTCATGTATTTTTGTTTTTTGTACCTGGAAACTTTCATGCAGAATTTGTTTGTTTTTGTTCCACATGGTTACTTGCTGCATTTGTGTTACGTAAGAAATATCTAGTGAAAAAGTTGAAATATTTAAGAAATAATTTGGAATGTGTCATTTAAGAGAACTGATACTTGACAGGTTTGGTTAACTTGAAATAGACCGAAATAACAGTTGCTAACGTAATCAAATGCCACGTTTCAACAACCAATCAGAAGAGAGATACTCACTCAACGTCATTTGTAGGTATCCCATTGGTGAACTCGCCTCCACATGCTATTCACGTTAATTTTTCTCTGTGCTTATTTCACATAAAAAAAGATGACTAAAAAACGTGCAATTCACTCTCAGTGAATTTCTTTTTTGATTAAAAAGAGCTGTAAAAGAAAGTATAACTAATTTCATCTTCGGAATAATTGAATGGAAGAATGGTCTGCAGTTTAAATTGATACAATCATTAATAATAATTCCATGAAAAATTTATGTCTCCCCCCCCACAAATCGTTCGAATTATTATTGTTATTATTTCTAAAACTTCTATGACTGAAGGGTAAAATTACCCCTTATACCCAATGTTCAAATGTCCTAGTGCGAACGGTTTTGGTATTATGTACCGGTACCGGTGTATGTACCGGTATTTCCGGTACATACACACACTCACTTTTCTTTTTATAGTTTTTATTTTTATTATATAAGACACAAAAGTGATAACTCAAGCAATTATAAATCTTAAAATGCTGATACTGAACAGTAGTTGTTGAAATTTTTACTAGTATTTCAAATTATTTCCCTGAAAAAAACAACAGTTTTTTAATCTAACAGCATTTGAATCGTTATTAAGATTGTGAAAGCATGAAGCATTTAAGGATTAAAACATAACAATGTATAATTTATATTATTGTTTGGAGTAAAAATTTCGTTTTAATTTAAACTCTCAAAAAAGTACCTTGAAATTAGAAAGTTAGAATTAGAATTGTTTAGAAAATTATAGTTTAATGAAAACTAATGGTATGTTTTGTCGTTTTTAATCTTCAAATCTGGAATAAAAATCTAATTTTTAATCAAGGGAAACATAGAAAATGTGTTTTTAAAATGCATCTCAGTAAAGTTTAGGAAAAAAAAATTCTTTCATAAAAATATATAAAAGCGGAAGTAAACAGATCGATAACGTTGACTATCTCTGCCAGATAAGCGCAAAGAAATTATAAACCGCCTGCTTTCTCCTCAATTTAAATATTTGAAATAATATGTAAATCAGCGGTGGGTAATCAAAAAAGAATCAGAAAATCATTTTTTTTTTATTTTCCTTTTTCGCATAAAGCTTTTCGGAATTATTAGTGTCCAAAACATTCTTTTAAAATTTTACTTCAAAATATACTTTTTAAAGTGAATTTCTTTTTTAAAGTTTGTAGTGGTACACAGATTATTGATAATATATATATATTTTTTAATTTTATGGAAATGAACACAGTGTACAATTGCTGCTGTATAAAAATTCTATAATAAGAAATATATATATATATATATATATATATATATATATATATATATATATATATATATATATAAATGCAAAAAAACAAGAAGAAATTTAAGAAAAATATTGAGTTTCATTTATTGCGCATAAGCTGCAAATAGAACTTATAAGATGAGTTCAAAATGAAGATGAACAAAGGAAAAGACATACAGACATATGAAAACGAGGGAAAAAAGAAAAAAAAAGAAAAAAACAACTGAAGGAGGGAAAAAAAACTGAAAAAAAAAGGATAATTTTTTTTTAAAAATTCGGAAATTAAATATTTTTGCGGATATAATCGTGTGAGCTGATGAAAAGATTATATCTTTCATACTCCGGATTTTTAAAAAAAATTCTATCCTTTTTTTTTGTCTCCAGTTGTTTGTTATTTTTTTTACTTTTCTTTTTCTCTCCCCCCTTTTTTTTCATATGTCTGTAGTTTTCCTTTGTTTCTTCTTCAATTTGAATATATATATATATATATATATGGGTCATTCTCACAAAAACAGTCATTTTCATGTCCCCAGTATATTTTATGTTTGTTTTACAGCTTACGAAAAAAAAAATTCAGGGAAAGTGTCCTTCGGAATGCAAGCTAACAAAAGAATAAAATTAAAATTATCAATTTTTATTTTTTATTTATTTTAGGTAATTAAAATATACCAATATGTCATTCCCTCACTTGTCCCCACTGCTGATTTAAAAAAAGAAAAAAATTGTTTCTGAAATAAATAAAAAAATTTTACAAATTCGTTTTTTTTATTTCAGAATACTGAAATATAGAATTCAGAAAATCAATTTTATATTTAATTTCTGATAAAAATATTAACACATCACTATTTTAAACTTTGTCCCCAGTGTTTCGCGTCATTCCCTCACAAAAACGTTCTTATCACCTGCAATCTTCTTAGAATAAAAATGTTTTAATAAAAACTTCAGAAGTTAACAACTGGCATCATAGAACAAAATTGCAGTATGTTTCCATCTTCAACTTAAAGAAGCTTTGCTGTGGAATAAATTTGAATGAATTAAACCAGGTAAAATTTTTTACATTTGTCATTCCCTCATGTCATTTTTTAGAGTAAAATAAAATACAACTTCATCGAGAAAGTGGATAATTATATGTTCCTTTCTTGTATGAATATAATTGTATGTGATTGACTTCAGAAATTAATTAGGCCTAACTGTTATTTTTAAATTTCATTGAATTCGTCATTCCCTCACTAGTGTATAAAGTGAGGGAATGACGCTGAAGTGAGGGAATGATTCAAGATGAGTATATTATCAATTTTTTTTTTTGTTCTATCATGCCAGCCAATTTTATTTCCCAAACCTGTAAAAACTATTAAATATATAAGACTAAATTATAATAAATATTAGATATACTTAGTATGTTATCATTTTCAAACTTTAAGTAGATGTAACTTAGATAAAAACATGTATTAAAATAAAATATCATTCCCTCACTATTAGTGTCATTCCCTCACTTTTTAAATAGGGAAAATAATTAATTTACTTACTAATTAATTTGAAAAATAAATTAAAAAATTAATAAATTAATTTATTAAATTAATTAATTTATTTATTAAATTAATTAATTAATTATTAATTATTATAAATTAATTATAAATTAATTATTTAAAAAATTAATTAATTTAAATATTAAGTATATTTTATAGGATATATACTTTCTTTATAATGCCATTACATATTTCTATTAATATAAAAAGTTTCAGAACTTTTTATTCACTTTACTTTTTTGGGATTTTATGAACTGAAAAATGACAGTTTTCGTGAGAATGACCCATATATACGGCTTTATTACTTCAAATTTAATTTTAAATAAAATGGTGATTGTTTTTGTCTTTGAAAAAGGAGTAAAAATACTTGAGCTAGAAAAAATGCATGCAGATATATTTAAATTTTTTTAGCGTCTTGAATTTTTTCTTAATTTTTAAGTAGCATGTCCATAATCAAGGAATACTTTTGAATGTTGCCGAAACTGAAGACAGCTTTCAATAAAATTCAACTCAATTAAATTCTTTAAATTTTTTGAGGATTTTAGTCATTTTAATAGAAAGGTTAATTCCACTACATTATCGTCTAATGGCGAATTAATTTAGCAAATTGTTGAACGAGTTTGAAATTTTTTCTGTTAATTCCAGAACATATCTTAAAAATCATCGTGTGTACACGTAAAAAATGGATACCCAAATATCACGAAATTTTCTACGTTTTTGACGAAACCGTTTCCGTCAAGGTAAAAAATAAAACAAGCAGGAAAAAGCACCGTTGAACAATCTCCTGCAATGCACCTAGGGCTACAATGCACCACGATGAGGTTCCGAGTTTAGGCAATATTTTTGCCATATATTTAAGAGTTCGTGTTTCGTCACAAATCATGTGATTTCGTGACGAAATGATTCTCAAAATTAGCGAAATACAGCTCAAAGATTACTGAATCGTCAAAAGCGAGAGTTTAATTTCTGAGAGTATAATACATTTTGCTGTAATAAAAATTCTGTAGACATTGTAAAAGCTGTTTAAGCGTACTATCGTGTCCTGATGATGATACTATTCAAAATGACATTTATCGCGAAAATTTGTAGTTTGTTGAACTTGTTTAGTTTTCTCCAACCTTAAAGTCAAATATTTTGATTGTGCCCTCCATGTTTATGCATCGCATGTTGAATTCCAAATTTACTTGGATTTGTAGAAAAGTCCTCTTTCAGTAAATTTATTCTCGTACGCTGTTTTAGCCTTTTCAAACTTATTTCTCTTTATTTATGCTTTTAACATAAATTTCTCATAATAATTTTAGATTATGGTAATATTTCGTTAATAAAAATGTTTTTCTATGTGCGTTTTGAAATATCTATTAGGCAACTCATTTAATGTAATGAAATTTCGAATACTTTTGTAATTTGTAAAATTTTATTTTAAGAAAACTATAACATCGTTTTTAACCGGAATGTTTTGAGATAAATAAGTTTTACAACTTATAAATCATTAAAATACATATATTCTTGAGTACTTTTGTATATCTAAAATATGTCTGCTTCTTATCTCCAAAAGTCAGATATGAATGAACAACCCCAGCATTTTCGTTTTGTCATAACTTGTTTTATATGAACTAGAAGATGTTGCATCCAAGTATTGCGACAAGGATATCACACACAATATATGGGTATCATAAGGGTATCATAATTATACACAATATATGAATATCATAATGAGAGTATCATATACATACAAAAAAAAATGTTTGCTTTTAATCTCCAAAAATCAGGTATTGAAGAAAAACCCCAGCAGTAGGTCATAATTTGTTTTTAGATGAACTAGAAAATATTACAGTCAAGTATTGTTACAAGAGTATCATATACAGCTGAATCTGTTCAAAGTTGAACAGTAAAATACAGTAAAAATTTTCTATAATCTTTATAAGTTTAAATGAACTATGTTTCCATTCAAGGTAGACTATAGTAATATGTATCCAAGTTAAAGAAGGGTGATAACATGGTTTAATTAATCACCATATTAAGGTTATAACAAATTCGAACGACATCAAAGATCAGAAAGATCCAAAAGTTTTAACAATGATACACGCTGGAAGAAATCGATTTTTAATGTAATAATACGTAAATAACTATACACTTTAAAAAAAATCGTATCAAATTACGGTATAGAGTACCAACACGGTGCAGCATCCGTAAAATACTATTTACAGTAAAATATTAAACCCCATTTTTATGTTAGTACTTACTTAGAAAAATTCAGTGATTTTACAGTAATTGTTGCCGCAAAAATTTTAGTATTACAGAATTTTTGTTCCGTAACATGTTCCGGTATAATGGATTTTACGGAAAAAAGTACCGGCACTCTGAGTGCCGGTACTGTTTAACGTAATTTGATTTGGTATTTTTTTAAAATGTTGGGTTAAAAAATGTATACAATCTCGTTTGAAAATCTCCATTTGATGATGTTAGCTAGATTAAAAAACAAACACTTTAAATATTCATTTTGATATGTGAAAAGCTTTAGAGCATTGATTGTGTTAAGTTAGCTTAAGGTTTGAAAAAAGTTTAGACAAATCTTTCTTTTCAACAAGTGGATTAAGAAAATATTATATTAAGTCATAGATCTCAATGTATGATAATACTATACTGAGTGTAGAAATTCCTTTTTTTCAAGCGAACTAATTAAAGTGTTACGAAAAATTAACTTACAAGATAACTTGTAGAGCAGCGCAAAAACTAATCAAGTTAATAAACAAGTTAAATATTTTAATTAGCTCAAAATTAAATTAGATTCTTTCTTCTCGGTTAGTAATCTATGAACTTTAATTTTAAGACAATTATCTTATAAGAATTTGTTTTGTAATTTTATTGGAAAACACGTTTTTGGAGCGAAAAATTAACCATCAGGGGATTCTGAAATGCTTGGAGTTTAAAAATGAAATAAAAAGCTATTTTATTTGATATTTATGATGATTTTAAAGGTTACATTCTCCGAAATAAATTCTCACACGGTGCAAATTTATTTTCAAAACTAATAATGTAACAATAACATAAATAATTCAATTAACGATGTTACATCATACAGAATAACAAAATGTGTAATCATATGGACTCTAAGTATTCATCTTCAGGGGTTTGATTTCCGCGTAGAAAGGAAAATATTGCCAAGAAATTATTTTTTTTAGTACTATCGGACCTGCAAGAAAGTAATTTCGGATTTTTTTGCGTCATATGAAACTCATATTTTTTCTGAACAATTAATGAACTTTAATCAATCAAATATCTTCCATTCTGTTTGATAACCATTAGCCGTTCTGTTCGAGTTCTTGATCTCGCTATCACAGAACTTCCATCCTTATCAGCAAAAAGGCTCAACGGAGTGCAATTAAATTTTTTGAGACGAAATTTATATTAAACATAGTTTTCATACTCTATCATATTTGTTTATTATTAATATACGTAACTTTTAAAATGGTAAAAATTTCTTTAATAACGATGACCTTAAATCGCTCCGACGTTAAGATTTTTTTGTAATGTATTATTTAAAAAATACTTAACTTATTTCGTTTCTGAATCTAAATTTAAAACATCTTCATCAGATTTGAAACAAAATATAAACATTCATTTTATTTGATCACTACCTTCGACATTAAGACAGTTAATTTTGTATGTATACTACTTATATGCAATGGGTTCACTGCCGGGAGTCCGGAAATTGCTGGTTGCTTTTCATGCAGAGTCATTAGTTGCTTATTAGAAGAAAGCCATAAAGCATTTATCTGAAACATTTACGCATGCGTGGTTGAGGGTGCAAATATTGCACTTAATTTTTCTAGATTCTGTTCTATGAGAGTAGGGATGGAAGTAAAATAAACGAACAAATATCAAACGAAATTAAATTTGAACTGACGTCAAAGTCTCAGCGCATCTCTTCTTATGCGAACATCCAAAAAATACGTTGCCTTAACTCGACTGATTGGGAAACTTCATCCGCCGTAAGAAATGCGGACAAAAATGCTACTGGTCTATACTGCGCTTGCGCAGAGGACCTGAAACACTGCAACGTAGCACCCACTGTGAACTAACCTTTACTTCTGGAACGTCCATTGTCAAAGATGTGCTATTGATGAGCCTCAACTTTAAGTAATTTTAAATTTTGCCTAGAATTTCTCACAACGCCATGAAATGTATTAAAACATATAAGTCATTGAATTGATCTGAAATATTTTTAAAAAAGGTTAGTTTCCTTTATAACATTATCTTAGAAACGTTAAATAATTTATTAGAGATAGAAAACCTCACCACACCCTTTTGTTTCTAATGACTAATCTATCAAAAATTAAAGAGAGAGTTTTCGGCGACAAGTCGTTAATCTCAGAGAATAAAATATTTTTAGGAAAAGGCGATGATAACATATTTATTATTTAATCTCCATCTATCGAGAATTCCAGACAGAGGGTAACCTCTATTTTCACTAGAGTTATTAACGTAGAAATCTTACGTAGAATTTAATGAGAAAAATATTATATCGATGAAGACGAGGGTAATTGGATTTAAAGAGCTATAAGTTGGATAGGCTGTCATTATTCCCAAGACAAATTGTTAACTTTTAGATTAGAGCGAAATTTCGGAATGAGGGAATAGTGGAAAGAGAAATATTTTGTATTGAGTTATTTCGGAAAGATAAATTATATATATAAAAAAATAAGTGCAAATGTAAAAACAAAGATATAAAAGAAAAAAAAGTTGTTATCGCTTTATTACGATCACTGGTTACCCATTGGTCAAATGCTTTTTCTTTCTGGATTGACTCTGTTAAACGCTACAACATTTCAAATCATGGGTTGCAAAAACTGTCTGCATTGTTTGTAGTCAGATTGGTTTTCAAATCCTGCCTATGTACGTGTTTCAAGACGTCACAAAATACTTTTCCTTCTTCCGCATTCATATTTGTATTGAAATCACAATCAAGATAGTAATTATACTTTAATAATATAAAGAATATAAAAATACTTTAATAATATAAAGAATATAAAAATACTTTAATAATATAAGGAATATAAAAATACTTTAAATTATTATTATGTAAATACATTAAAAATGCCTACTAGTGAAAATGAAAAGAAAAACAACAGCGGTCGCTATAGCAACGCATGCAATTACGACGCATGCGCACTGTTTATTATTACTCTTGAACATAGTAGAAAAGTGCGTGGACGCCATCAAATCCAAACCAAGACCCATTTTGCCAATGGGTAAAAGAAATATATTACGATTAAAATGCAGATTAAAAAACTTTTATTGTCTGAAGCTAAATTACGTAGATAATTAATTTTATAAGTTATATATCATAGATTTATATTGCTACATGACTCAAGCTAGGTATTTTTTTTGAACGATTTTTTTTGGAAAAAAGAACGTTAACAATACCACTGTAAAAACTGTGGAGTCATATCTCTCGAAATATCATGTCGAATAACCCAAAACAGTGTGTGAATAAGGAACACTTTATTCTGGGTAAAACCCAAATCGAGCTTTCATGTGTGATATAAAGGGCGTAATTTAAATCTAAACACTTAACATTGAATTATCTTACACCAAACCCTCATACTTTTACACCATACCAGAATTATTTTCACTTCCAAAAGCAAAAATGGTGACTTGTTTTGAATATCAAAAATTCAACAAATGGTGAATGGAACGTTGTTAGTAGTTTGTTTACAATCTGGAATGAGTTGGCGAGAGTTTGCTGCCAACGCCAAACAAAATTAGCCGTTAAAAATATTTAATCAACAGAAACAAAATTTTGCCATTGAATATGTATGTTTTTAATTGTGAAATAAGGATAATTTTGTTTTAAATTTAAAATCATATAGAACAATATTTTTTTTTTTTTATAATGCGTTATTTCTATGTGCTTCCATTCTGTTCAGTCTAAGTGTTAACTTTCTTTCTGCGTTACGCATATGTTTAATTTATTAACTAATTTTATATTAATAATTAATTAATATATGCATTTTAAATTAAAGATTTCTACTTTATATTGTATTCTGAAAATAACGTTACTGACTATTGTGTACTGTCCTCAATATAAGAAACGGACCCATCCTGAATTTTGATCTAATGATTTGATCTTTACGTTCTAGGACTCAATCTTAATGGTTCGTAGGGTGACCTCAAATATGCAAATGAATTAGTGGATACAATATTTTAAGTAACGAAATTAGACACAAAAACGAACTTTCTCTGAATATATATACCTTTATTTCGAAGGACTCTGATTTTTGACCTCCAAAATATAGGGGGTAGCTGCATACAGGGAAATATTGTCCCAATAGTTTGGTCAAGAGAATGGTCTGAAAATTGTACCCATTAATGGTAATTTTACTTTGTGCGTATAAAAAAGGCATGTTTATTCAGAGAAAGAGTGTTTTTAAAATATAGTTTGCTCTAATCAATTAGCATATTTGAGATGACCCTCTCGAACAAAGAACGTGAAGATCCCATCATTGGATCAAAAGTTTTTCAGGGTGGTCCGTTTATATTTTTGCTTCTAAATAACAAAAAATTTCAGTGCTACTAAATAACAAAAATGGTGGTAGCTACTTTACACCAAATGTAACTGTGAGGAAGTGAATATCAATTAATAAAATTCTAAAATACTTTCTTAATGATTTTAATAATATTTGATGTCTAAAAGCTTTTCTTTACCTTTAAATATGTTAACAGCATAGAAATGAATTGTTTATTATTACTTTAAAAACTTTTTTTTAATAATAGGGGGAATTTAAATAGCAGTAACAAATTCACAAATGAAACAATTTAACAACTGCAAACGAATTTTCTAATTACTCCATAGACAAAGCTTGTAATGATTATGCAATTTTCTGTAAAAAACTCTATGTAGAACCTTTAAATAATGAGTTTGAAATAGTAAATGTTTTAAGCTTTGAGTTTTGAATGATAATATTATCCCTAAAAAAATTAGCTTTCTATAAGACATTAAAAATTAATAATATGCATTTTCCACTCTTAATTATCAGCTCAAATTTCATAAAATTCCTATTAAATTTAGAACAATCACTGCTGGGCTTAATACTTACTTAACTAAACCTGGCACTACTTTCGCTAACTACTTAAATAACATCATTAACAATACTATTAAGGAAGGTTTTCCCTTGATTATAACTAATAATCAACCTATTTTCGAGTTAATTAAATAAAATAAAACTAATTCAATTACAGCTTTTGATTTCCATGATCTCTTCAATAGCATTCCTCTTTCTAAACTAAAAGATGTTTTTTTGCGTTATTACTATGATTATAAAAATATAATTAATTATGGTTTTGATTGTTGGAAAATTCTAATTAATATTTGCCTTTTTAAAAATGAAAAATATATTTTCGTTCAAATAGATGGAATACCACAAGGATCTAATTATTCATCACTTCCAGCTAACTTATTTTTACACTTTTATACAAAAATTAAACTCTTAATATTAAATTTGTTTTAAGATTTATTGGTTATTTATTATCTTTAATTTTCAAAATTATAAAATGTTTTTAAATAATATTTACCCTGAGGAGTTAATTTTGCTTCGTAATCCTGACGATAATTTTAATTATTCGGTCTTAAAAAAAGGAAAATATCTACATTGTTGATGTATATGATAAAAGGAATCAAATTCAATATAAATTAAGTAATTACATGGAATTTTAACGTTTCTAAAACATTTAATTAAATAATACTTTTAATAAACTTAATAAAATTTAAAAGAATTTGTAGTAATGTTTTTTTGTTTCAAAAAACAAATAGACAAGCTCATTCAAAATTTAAAAAACAAACAAACAATGGATATCTAATTAATGTAATTAAACTATACATAAAACCATTGAATTAACTGTATATTATGATTATTAATAAATTTAATTAAAATTTCGTTCTTAACTAAATGCACATTTTTACCATGTGCAAATATAATCGGGGCAAATCCGTCGATAAAAATTTTTCAATATTTAATAAAATCTTTTTCAATAAAATTTTTTAAATAGCATTTTTTTTCAATAAATATTAAAAATTTCTCTGAAAATGATCAAAATGTTATAATTAAAATTCGACCTTCTATTAATTATAAACTTCGAATTATCCAGTATAACATATTTACTCTTGGATCAATCCAAGGTAGCAGACAAAACAAATACGGTTCAGTACTACAAGAACGTGCCGTAAAATACATTCCACTGACATCTATTTACGCATTTATTTTCTTATTTCATAAACTGGCAAACTAGTTACGAAAATATTTAAATATTTTTTGCAAGATGCCGGTAGATGTAAAGACATTTGAATTCGCTACTCACTTTATATGTTACGTTTTGTGTTTTGTTCTGTATTTTTCTTGAATTTTTATTTTATATTTTTTGTTTGATATGTTTTGTTTTGTATTCTTTGCTTAGTATGTTTTATTTCTGCTCCAATTTTTGGATGCTCTCACACTATTGTATTGTATTAATATATTTTGCTTTGGCTATATTTATGCAATATTAGAAAACACTTTTTTTGCGGATATAACCGTGTGAGCTGACGATGAAATTATATCTTTTCCTTATTTTATTCCCGGTTTTTTAATTTTTGTTTAAATTTATAATTTTTTTTTATTTATTTAAAAAACTCAAAACAATTTATTTAGTAATAGTTTTTCTTGTTTTTTTTTGATAGAGGGATAAAATGAAACATAATTATTCAAGAGTTGACATTAAAACGAATTTAAATAATAAAAAAAATTTTTTTTATCGTTACAGATTTTTGATTAGAGACGAATGGTATTTTAAACAGTTTAATCCGCAGCTTGAGCGATTCAGCTTCGGTATTTTTCTGAAGACCGAGCTGTTAACAAATACTATGTTGTCTATCAAAATCCTTTTCCCATAAAATACATTTTTCTCGTTTTAGTTTTTTTAATTCCTTTCAAGAAATAATTCTAAATTTGTAGAAAAGGTCTGTGAATCACTGTCTAAATTTAATGTTAAAATTCTAATAAAATGTTCACGTGTAATAAAAAGAAAGCATATATTTTTTACTATTTTTAAGCGATTGTTGCTCAAAAGACACTGTAAAAAGTTAGGATGCTAAAAAGAAAATCTTTCGTATTCCCTTATCCTTATAAATTTAGTTTTTAATACATACTTTTATCTTCAAATTAAGTTTAATAACAAAAAAAAGTGCTTTTATGAAAGAAATTACTATTGTTTATTCTGATTTCCTTAACAAAATACCATGCAATTCCTTTAAAACAAGGAAACAGGGCCGATCCCAAGTCTAAGTCTGGTAAGCGTCTGCGTAAGGCGCCTATTAAGGGGGCTTCGGAATGTCGAAAGAATTTTAAAAAAAATTTAAAAAAATAAATAAATTTCTCTCTATTCTAAAAAAAAGTTTTTGCAGTTAATTTTGTCCCCTGAAAAACTTTTTAACTACGTGATGAAAATCTAAGATTAAGGAATCAATTCATTCAGAATCTTTCAGGGAAGACATTTAGGGCATTCAAATCTTTTACATAATTTTAAATTTTTATTTATTTTAGTTTTAAAGCACGATTTTGCAGTTAATAATGAAGAATAACCGCCGTTCACAACAGCCAATCACATGTCTGAAAACGGCAAGCTTAAAAAAGCGATTTACAAGTCTGAATTTTCTTTTTCAGAGATGCAACCAATCACAAAATAGTTAGAATTTCATTCTTCAGTTTTACAACATCTCAACTTATTTCGTATTGATATATTGATTAATCTGATTATTTGTTTTCTAAAACGTTAATTCGTAAGTTTAATCTGGTTTTAAATCTTAATTCGATTTGTTTATTTACAAGTATTGCCATATATATATATATATATATATATATATATATATATATATATATATATATATATATTGAATTAAATGTGTTAAAAATATATTCATTTCTTTGGGACAAAGTCTGTATTATTGTGATTATCATTTTTTTTAAACAAGTTTCATATTAAGATTATATCTGCACATTGATGTTAATTTCTGACAATTTTGGCTCATTTAGAGAACAAATAGGACATAGAAGGAACTGTAGTCAATGAAAAAAAGTGACATTGATATTGACACACTGCTTATTCTGCATTTAAGAAAATTAATTCTTTTCGATGATAACAGTTAATATTCAGTTTAATATTGAAATATATGAAATCAAAGCATTCTTGGTTTTGCGAAGCAAACCAAGCAAGAATTGCGAAGCAATTCTCCGGGGGTTGGCGAGCGTCAGCGAGCAGGGGGCGGAGCCCTCTAGTGATTTAAAAAAAAAAAAAACTTTTTTACGTTTTTTTTCTTCTTTCATAAAAGTGTTTTTCTCGCTTGCTTGTTGAAAAATAAAAGTTAAAATACACTTATTTTTATAAAATGAAATGAATGTTGTAGAGCATATATCTAATACTCTGCAACAAAATAACCCTATGAATTTGTATAATTCAGCATTCCTTGTCTTGTCGCCATCTATTTATTAGCATGGTTGACATCCTACCTTTATTTACTAAATTGTTTTCTTAAATAAATCATCTGTATACTTCTGAATAATGCAATGTGTATATATTTGAACAATTTTGATTTTTTGCAATATTTCGCTCATATTTTATATACTCGCATGTCAAAATATGTAGTAAAACAAAATGTTAAACTTTATTATTCAATTTTTTATTCATTTTTCAATTAAATATTTAAACTAATATTAAATTATTTTAATATTAAATTAATATTAAACTTAAATATTTTATTATTAATTAATTAATAATATAATAATAAAATTTTAATGTTACTTATTAAATTAATATTAATTTTAAATATTTTATTATTAATTAATAATATAATAATAAAATTTTAATATTAAATATTAAATTAAAAATACTTTATTTAAATATTAAATTATTCAATTTAATATAAAAAATTTATTTCAATGTATAAAATGGTAAGATATAAAAATGCTTTAAAACATTTTTTTTTCATTTAAAAATACCAGGCATTAATGATAAGTAGATAAAAATGTGAATCTAAAAAAGATGTTTAATACTTTGGTTGCTCTTTTGAAATCGCAAACATTCTTTTTTTTCTCGCACTATAGAATTAAAAAAAAGAGCAATTATGTAAGTAGTTTGTAGCACACTTTTATATATGTAAAAAAATTGATTTTGACTATTTTCTGAAATTAAGAATAAAATTTATTTTACTTCGTACATATTTATAATTATCATCCTTAATGGAGAGGTCACTGAAATATTTTATCCTACATTTGAAAATCGGTTCATACTGGTCCTGTAAGAAAATAAAAAAAAAGGAGTAAAACGTTTGAGGCTTTGATGAAAAATGATTGAAAATAATTTAAGCATTTTTCTTCGTTTTCATTTCTTTCTGAAATTGCTTTTTTCTTTTTTTATTTGTTATATCACGAACAAAGCCGTATAAGTACCCAATATAGTTCGGTTGATTCGAATATTAAAATTATTTGCACCGTCTTTTGTTGTCCATTTGTTCGGCTTAGCTTAAACCTGATATTACAAAAATGCTATTAACGCAATGTCGCAAATTTTAAATAAAAAAGAACTGCTTAAAAAGAATGATTATTAATCTAGGATTTGTAAAGAATGCGTAATGTTGGTAAGTAGTTGTACTTGAAGAAATTCATCAACTTCGTTTTATCAACTTTGAGTTAGAATAAAATTTGAGCTTTAGAAATTTTTCATATTTGAATTAGTTTACGTTAAGTAATTTATTATGGTTTTTCAAATGAATTTAGTTTTAAAAAGTAACATATTTTTTTAAAAATCGTAATTCGCATAAAAGTTAATTTAAATATCACTTTAGATCAATGTGCGTAATTGCAAACAGGAAAAGTTAAAAACAATTCCAGTATCTTTCATTTTTATTTTTAAATGATCTGAGCAAAACCTCGCCCTTTATTACAAAAGTTTGAGAGTCGAGAGTTGAGAAGTTGAAAGAAGTTGATTTGTCGATTATTTAATTATACAGAAGTTTGAGAGGTTTTCACTTTTTACCTTTAAAATATGATTTTTTCTCGATAAAAAAAACCTTGCGTTTTTTGACAAACAAGCAGTGCAGTTCTCAGAAAATAATAGTATTTCAACGTAAATCTCAATTATTTTTGAAAGTTTTTTTCTTTATTGTAGAACATATTTAGTAGTTATCTCGATTTAATTTCTGTAATTTTAAAATCATAGTGAAAGCGCTAATTGTGAACACCTAAATGAGGAATTGTGAATACTATTCACAATCAAGTGAAAATTGGATTCATTTTTTCAAATTTTTGATTTGATTTGAAGAACGAGCAAGGTTTTAGTTGTAGAATTATGAGCAATAATATGAAGAACATGAATTATTCCTTATCCAACAAATACCTCTGCTGTCGTATTTATCTCAATGGAATTAACATTTATTCTAAAATGGACATTGGAATTATGATTATGAACACCAAAACTATATTATTAAAGGCTGGAGAAAATATTGAATAGCTAATATAAAGATTGAAATAAAAGTTTCATATTTCTAATACATCGTTTAGTTACTCTTTCGTTACATCGTTTAGATACTCTTTAGTAATCATCGTTTATACATCATGCATCATACATCGTTTATACATCGTTTAGTTACTCTTTAGTAATACATTTTTTATTTTATAACAGTCGTTGACCAGCCGACCCAATTTTATGGGTTTAAAACTTTTAATGTTTAACTCCGTAGCCTTGTAATTTTGTACCAAATTTAGAAGACAAGGGAACTCCTGGATCAAGTATTGGGAGAAATTTGCCTTCGTGGAGGACTTTTTGATGGAACTAAACCACATTTGCGTTACATGGAGTGGAAGACCACGAGAACCTCCAACGGTTAACCTGATGGCAAAGGGAATCTAAAACATGATCCGTTTACCACTGAGGATATTTCACGTCAGCACTGTGGTTGGTGCAAGCCGAATGCGGATTCGCACCTACCAGCCATCGCCGGAATTCGAACCCGGTAAACCTCCTTGGAAGGCGAGCGCTCTATCCCCTGAGCCATTGCAGCTCTTAGTAATAAATTGATAAGTTTAGTAATACATTTCGTAATAAATCTAATTCGTGATAAATAAATCTCGTATAATTTCGTAACTTAGCTATAAATTTGGCATAATACAGCAAATGTATTCGTAATTAGCTACATTGACTCCATCCAAGTATTTGTTGATATAGGCAAATCACAAATCCATGCAAATGTAAGATTTTTCTTTCGAAACTGCAATGTTTTTTTTCCAAGTTTAATTATTTTGGTATTTTAAAATTGATTTTTGATAATTTTGGGACATTCTTTTATGTTTGTCAACAAAAATACATAAACGGCAAACCGCCGCTTTTGATGTTTTTACACAACATTTAAACGGTTCTTTATAGATTCAACGAAGTGCTTGGAAAAAGAGGTTTTAAATATGTGACTATCTTAAAAGCATCTAAATTTTCATGCTTAAAGAAGACATTAAGGTAGATCGTAAATACAGATAATTAATTTCCTTTATAAAAACGCAGGAAAAAAGTTTTAACAGAAAATTTGTTTTGTGCATTGATTTCTGATATTTCCATACATTGGTGAAGCTAATTATCGCAAACTCCATAAAACATCACTTAATGCATCTTTCTGCTTAACACTTCAAACATCAAGTTTAAGGAAAGTTTGAAAGTATGCAAAGTTTACACCAGAAAATATTCGCTTACGACTTCAGTGATACACTTATTCAACTTTATATATTACGTATAATTTTAATTAATCACATATAAAAATATTTATTATAATTTGGAATAAAAAGCATTACAAAACAGCTTTTTTTTTCTACAAAAATTATTTTTCATGCAAACGAGACATTTTTTTAAGCTCTACAATAATAATTATATTTGTTTGTTAACACTGTTGTGCTGTTACACAGCAAAAAATTCCGGATTAAATCGCAGTATAAAAGTACCGGCATTTTGGGTGCTCCATAAAATCTATTTTACCATTAAATCCATTTTTACCGTAAAATATTATACCCTAATTTTGCAGTAATATTGATTTAATTAAGAGTGATTCAGAAATTTTACGGTAATTATTATACTGTAAAAAAATACGGTATTTGAGATTTTTGTTCCCTAATATGTTCCGGTAAAAATGGAAAACGTACGGAAAAAAGTACGGCCTCGTGAGTGCCGGTACTTTAAATCGTAGTTTTATCCGGTATTTTTTACAGTGCATGTTTTATAGAATAAATAAGAGACATGGAAATATAAGAGACATGGAAATTTTCTACAAAATTAATATTTTTTGTGCAATTTTGAGTACATTTAATTTTTTTCCCTCCTTTTCCTCCCAGTGAGCTATACTTTTCAATGTCCTTTCCAACCATGCTGTTCTAATTTCTTTTTCACTTCCTATTTGTTTATTTTACAAATGGAGTATTTATTCTTTTGTTTTAGATTTTTTTCCTTATTTGACTTTAAGATTATTCTAATTCTTACGCAATCTCCCTGATTATTCATTGATTTGTTCCGCTGGAGTATTTGTTTAGCGTTTCCTTCATCGAGTATAAAATATTGGTTTTCATTTTTTCTCTCTCGATAATTTGTTCTAAGTTCTTTTTCTTTTGTTGGATTAGCTATAATTTTCTTCTAGGGACTTTTTTAACCGATTCAGTGACATTTTTTTAAAATCCGCAATCGCATTTTTAAATGTAAAATGTAAGGTTCAAACTATAATAAACTTAATGGTTTTTATTAATTTTGAAAATTAGTTTATGCAATACAGTAATGAATAGCACCTTTAATAAATAGACTGGCACATTGTTGTATTAATAGAAAGATAACTTTTAATACGAAAATAAGATTGCTTTTGTTAATTCTAAAGTGAATGATTTCTATTCTTATCCCATATCATATCATATCATATCATATCAAATCAAGGTTCAGCATATCTGTACGCTGGTCGAGTTCAAAATAACGACATTAAGGTCCAACGTTGTAGTTATTATGATAATAATTATTATTTTTTGAAGTTGTACATTGTAAGTTGACTTAATTTATGATACTAACTCTACCGTAGTCTGTTTTTTTGACAAATAAGTTGTTTTATGACCGAGTAAACAGGAGTTGGTATATCCGAATTATTCATAGAGGAACGGCATTTCCATGTTTAAATGACCTTACTTTATTTTTAAGTTGTTATTCCGTCCTCACTTCCGTCCTAAGTTGTTATTTATCAAAACATAATTAATCCAGGGAGAAATCGTTTCGCTAAGTTAGTAAAATGATACAAGTTGATGCAAAATGATACAAGTTGATGCAAAATGATTCAAGTCAAAACACAATACGAGTAGATACAAACTGATCCGAATGCATGCATGGTCCGATTCGGTATTTTCTTCTCATATTTTGTTTACCCAAAATGGTACGATTCCTACTTAAATAAGATTTAAAAGCATTTTTTATTTATTTTTAGGAGTTATTTTTTAGTTAAGTTTATACTTTAAAAATGACTTGATACAAAAAGTACTCGTTATTTTCACGATATATTTATTTAAAGTACTTAGTACTTTAAATATATCATGAAAATAACGAGTTTAGATAGTCTCAGTTAATGTTCCAGGTATTACGTTCATTTTGTACGAAGTTTACATTAAAATGTATTGCAAGAATTTTGTATGAAATTTTTAAAGAAAGCAGATGAAAACTCGTTGGTTTATTCGGATTTATTGTTATTCGAAAGAAAAACACCGACTTCCCATCAGCTTTCCGTAAAAATTCTTGCAACACATTTAAAGTAAAAATGAACATAATAGCTGCAAAATTAGCCGAAACCATCTAAACTAGATTCGTATAAGTTACAGGCAATATTTTATTATAGTTATTGGTAAATAGCGAACTAATAAAAATATCTACGCTTAAAAGAAATATTTTAATGGGGAAATAATGCATCCACACATTGCATTATTACATATTTAAATAAATTTAAGACAGCAGATATTTCTAAAATTTTGTGAAGATCAAAAATATAAAACCTTCTTTCTTTCACTATTAAATCCCCAGTAGAACCTAACTATTCTTCACATTATAATTACTTATTAAACTCGACATTACCACTCTTTATCCTTACTTTTCTAAACTATTCTAGTTAAATGAAGAATGCTTAAGATTGAGTCAAAAATGTATTCTTTGATCAAAATACTGCTTTCAAGAGATAAACTTTCAGTAAAGAGCGTTTTTAAAAATATATCACATGTTTAGAAAACGTCTTTCAGTTTTGAAGTTGAAATCTAAATGTTGCAGGAGGCTCTGACAAAGCATTGTACTCTCTTAAAAATTTAATGTGTCTCATCATAAGGATTTTAAAAGTTGTTCTCGGAATCATGTTTGAATAGTTATTAAGGAAATGTTAGTTACTTCTATTTTTAAAGCGATTTAGAAGTTAAAAAAAAGTTTGATTTCTTATAAATAAATGTTTAATTTGTTCAATGTTGATTCTTATTTTAATATTATAAAAAAGGCGATTATTTTCATCTGCTATTTTTATGGTTTTCTCTATTTTTAAGGGTTTTAATATCTTAATTCTTATTCTTGTTAGTGGACTAAATGTACTCGATGGCTTGCTCTCTTTCTCTCAAAAGAAATTTTTTATTTTTAGGGATTCAGTTATTTTATGTATTTTTCTTCCTTTTTAGCAATTTCGACGAAACATCTTTGGCGTGTTCTCTCTCCCTCAGAAAAAAAAAACTCTTTTGTCTTTAGAGATGTTTATTTCTTATGATTGTTTTCTTTTGTAAGCAATTCTGATGAAGCATCTTTGGCGTGTTCTCTCCAAAAAAGAAATCTCTTCTATCTTCATGGGTTCCTCTAAGTTTAATTACGAAGTGCATCCAGAAAGTAAGTTTCCCTATTTTTTTTAAAGAAAAGAACTCACACTTTCAGGAAAATATTTATTGGCAACAAGTACAGCAATGTTTCAGCTATTTTTCAACATAGTCACCACCAGAATTGAGACACTTGTCGTATCGTGAGATCAACTTTTGTATCCGTCTGTCGTAGAACTCTGCCGCCTCTGAATGGAACCAGCGTGTGTCGAAAAACCTGACAACAGAACACAAAATTCAACGCTTTGAACGCTGTCGGTACGAAAAGTGATGTGTACCGTGTTCTGGAACAGGAAGGGCATTCTGCTCATTGAATTCCATCCATGTGGAGAAACAGTAAACGCTGACCGTTACTGTGAAACACTGCGGAAATTGTGACATGCCATTCAAAACAAGAGGCGTGGAATGCTTACTGAAGGTGTTGTGCTCCTCCATGACAATGCTCTTGCTCCCAGCGATTTTCACATTTTCTTACACTTCAAGAAATTCCTGTCCTCCGATGAGAGTTTTGGCAACGTTCCTTCCTTCGTTTTCTTTATTGCTATTCCTGAAAGCGTGAGTTCTTTTCTTCAAAAAAAAAATAGGGAAACTTACTTTCTGGATGAGACTCGTATTTTTCTTTCCATTTAGCAATTTTGACGAAACATTTTTAGAATATTCTTTCTCAAAAAAACTTTTCTATCCTTATAGATATCTCTATTATGTATTTTCTTCCTTCGCAAGTAATTCTGACGAAACATCGTTGGCGTGTTTTCCCCCCAAAAAAGCCCTCAGGTAGTCTGTATGTCCTGTATAGTCTGTAAAATAAGTGTAAAACATGGTAGTCTGTATAGTCTGTAAAACAGGTAGTCTGTATGGCCTTTTTTTACTTTTATGTATTTATTTGTTAGAAATTCTTACAAAACATCGTTGGAGGTCTGTCACAGAGCTGGAGAAGCTAAAAATATCAAAACTAGTTTCATTATCGGATGAAACGTTTCATCTGGTCATCAGACTAGGTAAGGATTAGGCTGCTTATTATTCTCTCCTAGATGATGTGTGGCAGATTTACTCAGAAAAAGTTTCCTTAAATATTGATAATGCTTTAGTTTAAACCAAAACTGTAGTTGCTCAGGGAATAGAGCATTCGCCTCCAAATGAGGTGCTTCGGGTTCGATTACCAGTGGTGGCTGGTTGATATGAACTTTGCACCCGGCTCGGACAGAGCACAGTACTGAC
This sequence comes from Parasteatoda tepidariorum, assembly GCF_982258835.1. Lineage (NCBI taxonomy): Eukaryota > Metazoa > Arthropoda > Arachnida > Araneae > Theridiidae > Parasteatoda > Parasteatoda tepidariorum. The sequence continues at coordinate 70,790,248 of NC_141763.1, forward strand.
GTAAAATATCCTCAGTTGCAGATGAATCATGGGTTAGAATTCCCTTACCGTTGAGCTAACCGTGGAAGTTTATCCTGGCTTTTGCGGGTTAGTTCCATCAAAAAGTCCTCCACGAAGGTTAGCTTGACCCAATACTTAATCCAGGAGTTTCCTTATCTTCTATTCTGGGTTCGAAATTAGAAGACTACGGAATTGATAGTCGTAAACTTAGAATCGGATCGACTGTTCAACGTTAGTTATAAAATAAAATAAAATACTCAGTAAAGATTATATTTGTGACGCTATAAATATTATATTTGACGAGAAATCTAAAAACATACATTGAGAGTGGTGAATACTTAACACTGTGTGTATGGTCCACTGAATTTTATGAAGCAAAGTGATTAAATCATTGTTATATAAGATTCCTTTTAGTATGGCTAAGTGTTCGTTACGATATTTTGGAAATAAGTTGAAATTGCCTTGCAGTTATTTTTAAACAAAAATGCCTGAATCTTATTTTTTTTCTTTTCTGTTTTTAATATTAAATTGTTTTCATTAAACCTAAACAACTCATTCATATCTTTTCTTTAGCAAAGCTAATTATTTAAACGAGAACTAGTGTAAAAAAGAGTAAAGACTCTCAATTTAAGCTTTTATCTTTCAATTGTACAATTTTTTAGCTGTTTATCAGAACAAAGGCAGCTGGTATTAATTTGTTGAGCCAATCCCTACTGCGAGCTTTCTAGCAAATTCTCCAGAAAGAATTGGAAGACACAGAAATAACCACTCAACCAGAAACGAACCTATGATCTGTTTGTGATGCTTTGGCTAATCCTTGGAGGACTTGGGAAGAAAAGAAGTGATAAGGGAATAAAAGAAATAAATACCTTATTTCTGGTATTCTGGATATGCTGGATTTTTTAGAAATAATAAGAAGACAAACTTATATTTTAGAAGCATTTGTTTCTTTTTTTCCCACAGATATTTAGTCTGCTATTTAAAAACGATATAAATAAAAAATGATGTTTCAATTTAAGACAATTCAGGGCAAAGGTACTATTTTGATGTTAAAACATTGCATTTAAAATTCGTATAATATCAATACCATTTTAATAATGCAATTAACATTTTCAATAATTTTATATCATTTTTATTTTGAGTGCTAACTTGCTTCGACCAATAGTTCTAAATTTTTGTTTTGTAAAAATGCTACACTATAACTAATTTATTTGTTTCTTGATATTTTTTTATTTTATTTCGAAATCAATTAAAGGTTTTTTTTTGAAAGTAAAATTAAAAAAAATGTAGCCTTGTAATTCATATTTTTTTCGCACAATTTAGATTTTTAGAACGCAGCAAAAACAACTATATAATAAAGAAGCTTTTTAAAAAAGGTTAAAGATTAATATTTCGCTGATGAACAACATCAAAGCTAAAAAAATCTAAAATTTACCATGAAATATATGGTGTAGAAAAGCCATGCTAATAAAATATGTCTACTTCTACAGGTTTTTTTTTTTTAAAAAATATTATAATATGCAAAAACTATCAATAAAACAAGCAAACACACACTATTTGTTTTTACAGAAAATGTATAAAATTTTGGAAATACAGTGCTGCCAAAAAAAATGGACAACCCTTAATAACTTTTGATCTAATGATCGGATTTTCACGCTCGAGGACTCAATCTTAATGGCTCAAGGAGGTTATCGCAAATATTCTATATAATAAGAGCAGGAGATATTTTAAGTTACGAAATCAGATACAAAAGCGTACTTTCTCTGAATAAGCATACCTTTTTTCGACGGATTCGGACTTTTGATCCCCAAAATATAGGAAATCGTCAAAATCAGGGGAATAGCGTCCCAATAGTCTGGTTAGGAGAGTGCTCCAAAGTTTAGACCCTTTAATGTTAGTGTTACGTTTTGCGTATCTCGCTATATCCCTGTAACTTTTTAAGTGAATTGAAAAAATTTATCACAAAATTATGAAACTCGTTTATAGAAAAACAATTCCATGGAAAAAAAATTTTTTTTGTCGATATTCATTATTTTTTATTACTTTATTTAAGAATGGTCCAAAAAATTTTGAATTCTAAGATATAAAATTTTTTGAATCATTTTAAAGAATATAATTTTACATGTCAAAATACAAAATTTCAGCTAAATCGGTTGAATAGTTTATGAGTAATTGATTTTCAAAAAATGTCAGATACTTTAGATTCGGTTTCTCAGTAGCTATTCGACCGATTTGGTACAAAATTTTGTCATAAAAAAATGACATTCTTTAAAATGATGCAAAAATTTGGACACCTCACAATTCAAAATTTTTTGACCATTCTTAAGTAACATAATAAAAATAATAAATATTTTCTAAAAGTTTCGTTTTTTGCATGCAATTATTTTTGGATAAGCGAACTTTATAATTGTGTGCTGAAATAGTTCTCGAGATATGGTGAAATAATCAAAAAATCAAATTAACATTAAGGGGTCCAAATTTTGGACGCCTCTTTTAAACAAACTATTGGGACCATTGATTGTAGCTATCGCCAATATTTTGGGGATCAGAAATTCAAATATGTTTAAAAAATTTTATGTTTACTCAAGAAAAGTACGATTTTGTACATGATTTCATAACTTAAAATACAGTCTGCACTTATTGATTTGCATATTTTAGATCACTCACTCGAGTCATTAAGATTGAGTCCTAAACGTGAAAATCCGATTATTAGATCAAGAGTTATACTGGGCGGACCGTATTTCTGCGCACTGTACAGCTATTGAAAATAGATGGAGCTATGTTTCTTTCAAGCAATCTATGCTGTTGAGTAGTGAAAAATTTATTACATTTTTGCCTAATTTTATGGTGAATAAAGATATTATTTTGTACTTAGCCGCACAGTGAGGAAAAAGTATGGTCAAATACACCAGAATATGGTAAAATTTACCGTGTTTCTGACTATATGGGAACTCCAGAAAGCTCTTTAATTTCTACCGAAGCACTTTGGTAATGAGCTTTGTAAAATTAACCATAAAAATGGTTTTAAAATATGTGATAAAAATTGCTCAATGTAGTTCAGTTTGTAATTTTATACTTCTACTTTATAGCATGGCATAAAACCATTTGATTAACTATAATTATGAAATTTGACTATAATTATGAAAACCAGAATTTTCGGTAAACCGTTACCACATGTTAGGAAATTTTTTAAAAGGAATGTAATAAATATTGTATGTTTTGGTTTTGGTAACTGGATTCCTTTTCGTATCATAAATGTCATTACCAGACATTGTGGTAATTTATACCAGAATTTCTTTTCTCCTTGAAATTGATGATTTAAATAACCTCTCAATATATTTAATATTATATTTTAGCTTCAGATTATGATATTGTAAAAAGTAAATAAATAAAACTGTCTTTATTTAATTATTAATTAATAAAATTGTTTTTTCATTTTAAACAGGATAAACTTGAGTAGAGAAAAATCTCATCCTGAGTCGTTTATGAATTTTAAATTTTTAATTTGTGATTTTTTATTTTTTGCTTTGTTTTGCTCATGTAATTTAATATTTTTTTTGGATTTCCTTGGTCTACCTTGCACTGGTTAGTTTTTCTCAGATTTTTCTGTAAACCTATTGAAATCTATTTTCTTATTATAATTACATGACTTCAGGTCTTGAATGTGAATCCATGGAATGTCGAAGAACCATGGTAATTTCTTTGAAACGTATAGTATTTCTCAAACAATGTCGAGGAAAGAATAATAACTTCAACTCTGCTCACCTTAAACCTTCCTAACCAAGAAACTTATTTTTATGCGCATCTTTAAGTGTATAATAACTTTTTTTATTAATGTACAAACTTTAATTGGTTAATTTTAGTTAACGAAACTCAAGACAAAAAATTGGATTAACAAACTTTAATTTAGCCTTAGAATATTACTGCTATTTAGAATTTACATCACAGTTTTAGTAATATTTTAATTACTATGCGCATTAAATCTTTTAAATGAAGAATATTACATTTTACTTAAACGTAAACAAATAACCTTATTATAGAAATTCAAATCTTAGTAGAGTTTCATTTTGACTCAAAATATTACCATAGTATAGGTTTAACAAGACATGTTTAATAAATTCTCCAATAATGCGCTCAAGTAATTATTGAATCTATATTTCTGTCATCTCCAGTAACAGTTCTCTCAAATGGAACCCTATCAAGCTCAGCAGATCTTTTATCACAAAATATTAAATTAAATTTTCGTCCGCAATCCCGGAAGGTAAACAGTTTATAAGCAGAATTTAATTGTCACTTACCTTGAAGAGAGGACCCAGGAATGATTGAACTGTCAGAATTAGCCGGAATTCATTGTATTAAACAAGGCAACGGCTGCAACAGAAAGGTATTGTCAGATACAGTCGCACAGTTAAGTTAAAGTGACGCTTTGCCATGCGAATTGTATCTGGTAGCAGATTAGACTTGGAAACTAATATAATGTGTGAAAAATCATTTTAATGAACTGATTGAAAATATGGAATACAGCTAAAATAATTTCTTTTTACTGGTTTATTAGTCTATGTAGATCTATGGTGAGTGTATTTTTTTTACTTTTGTACACTGTAAATAATTACCGTTCTTTTTCTGACATTTTCTGTATATTTGACGGTTTAAACTGCACTCACACAGTTCAAATCATACTATTTATGGCACATATTATTATGTAAAAATTTTAATGTAGCAAGTGTAAAGAAAAGAATAAGCTAGTCAATGAATCAGTGAGACACCAAATTCAGAAATTTGTGAATCAGATGATTCGGAAAATTTACAAAAGGGGGTATCAAACAATTTTTTATTTCTTGGTTTTATTTAAGTAACGCATCACTAGAAACAACATAGAGGTGAATTATTTTATAAATCAATAAAACCTATAATTACTAACCTATAATTTTTAGAATAATTATCGAAAACCCAACTCTTACTCTTATTATTATTATTTTCGTTGAAATCTTGGATTAAAATATGTATTCAAATTTTTATCAAAAAATAAACTTGAAAAAATGCTATTTTGTTTATTGATTGAAGCAACTAAAATGAATTTGTGGCAATTAAAAGTGAAGTTTGAAGATAATTTAATAAGCTTTATTTCTCAGTATTGTTTCCAGATAGGTACTTGGAGAGTTTTCGAAATTCCGACTTGCATATACAAAAATGCTTTTAAACTATCCCTCGAAAAACTCTTATCATTATATAGTCTCAAGTCTTTCAATTTTAATGCAAAATATGGCAAAACATGAGACCCTTACTCGCTTTGTTTACTATCATATTGCAACATAATCACGTTTCTTGTTTATTGTCGATGAATAAAAGATACCAATTTTGTTTATTGTATTAACGCGTATTTGGTTTAACAGACTCAGGTTACGATTTCATAAGAGTAAAATTTTAGTTATTTTTCTCTTTTTCCATAACAGCTTCGTGTACAATTAAGTTTTTTGATTCATCTAGAATTTTCACCCGCGAGATTTTTTAGCAATAGTGCGATGAGTTAATTTTTAATATTGCTTAACATTTTTAAATGTCAATTTTTATCCATTAGTTTGATAGCATCGGTTAAGGTCGATTTTAACTGATGAATTATTATTATTTTTTAAATTTTATATTTTTTTATCGGGCACGCGAAGGTATAGGTTCGCTGCCGTCTCTCACGCTTCTAAATATTCCACGGAAACAGAAGTTAACAGTTATAAAAGGCATGTATATTTTTAATTGTGTAAAAAAAATATTTATGTTCTTACGAGAAGATTTACATAAATCTATCAATTATATTAAATGATTTCTTATTATAATTTCCGTCCACTTCTGTTAAACTAAGCCTAGTTCGAATTCTTTTCAATGTTCTCACTTTAATGTTTCTAGTTCTGATAAACATACCAATCATTTTTATTTCAAGAATCGCTCAGTGTATAGTCATCAAAATCAGTGATTCTTGCTGTAAATTGTATTGTAAAAATAATATTACTGATTTTGTAATTTTTAAATTATTTTTTACTGCTATGTTCAGTAGTCTATAGTTTTGATATTACTAAATACTGTAAATGGTGGCAACTTCTTAACACCAAAAGAAGTGTAATGAAACAGCTGTGGTATTTTTTATACTAAGAATTATTCTTGGTGTTTCATTACACTATTTTTGGTAAAAGAAGCTGTCCCCAATTTCGGAGTTAAAATAAGTTAAAATTAAATTTTTATAGCGTAGAATAAGAAAAAATTTCAGTTGTAAGGCTTTAATTTTGGACAATAATATTTTTCAAAAGCTTTATAATAGCGGAGAATAATACTTAAAAAGAAAAATGAATAAATTTTATAGATTAAAAAGAAATAAAAAATATTTTTATCTAAAAAATACTTTTACATGTTTGGTTAATTTTGTACTGATGGCAACTAAAGAAATCTGGATCTTCTTAGCAATTATGATTTCCTGGATAGAAAAAAATACACCGCTAACAACGAAAACCGAATCAAAGTTTTAGATCATTATGAGTTTTTGTTCTAGAGACACAAAGAAGTTTTAAATTTTTTAATTTTTTGAATTTTAAGCATTTTACAACAATAAGCCACATTTAAATTAAAGCCATAGCTGTTTTTCATTTGGAGTTCGTTTAAAATTGAACTTTTTCGAATAATTAAAGTGACAAAATTGAATCTAGAAAAACCAATAAAGCAACGCAATCCAGACACTTGCTCTGACTTTAGGAGCGAGTTAATAGCGATTAAGGAGGGGCTTGACGCTATTTCACCCTACGACAGTGATTATGGAGAACTTTAGACTTTATCGGATAGCCACAGTGCCCTGCAACATCTTAGTAGCTGGTCCTCTGCAAGCGATGAAACTAGTATATCTATCCTGCTCACGATGAAAAAGATTTCTCAGTACCATGACGTACATCTCCAATGGATTCCTTCACATGTTAATATGGGTGGCAACGAGATAGCAGATAGATTGACCAAAGAGGGCAATGAGGAAGAAATTTCCACCGGGTCATCACTTACTTATCAGGAACTTTACTCCAATGAAAAATATAGACAAAAATCAATCTGGCAAACTCCACCTACGCACCAATGGTACACTGTAATACCTCCTGACACCCTTCTGGGAATAAATTGCGATCGAAGCTCCCATACTGCCTTGGCCAGATTCTCAACTGGTCACCTGAAATGTCTAACATTCGAACGTGGCACAAAAATTTACCCGACTAGTAAAAAATGCAGTGTCCATCCTGCCTTACCGAAACATATACTTGATTGCGTTGGACTATCCAGGGCGGACTTAACTTCCAATTCCCTTCTTGTCATCGACTTTCTGGCTGTCAACAACCTTTTGGACTTGATCTGACTAGTATCAGATCTATGAGGATAAGCAACAATAAGCCATTTAAATTGTGATAACTACACTGAGAAAAAAAGTATTGCCAAAACTACTTGAATATAGTAAAATTTACCGTGTTTCTGGCTCTATGGGAGCATAAAAAAACGGTAATGACTTTGGGTAAAATTAAAAACAAACTAAGGTATTAATAGTCTGCTTTTTGGTAGTAAATGTGATAAAATTACGAAATTTTTATCATGATGCCTTAGCATAACATTTATTAGGTTAAATTTACTTTTCAATTTCATTTTTTTTTCGAAATGTGTGGTAATCAGAGCTATAATTTTGAAAACCAGAATTTCCAGTAAACAATTACGATTTAAATTCACAAGTACGATTAAATGCGTCAACTAAATATACATGCACAAAATAATAAAAATTGTTTTCCCAGAGCAATTTCATATGAATAGTTTATATTTCGTTTTTATTTAAACTAGGGCCAGAAATTTGAGAAAAAATTATATAATAATGTATATTTTATAAAATATTGGTGTGAAAACATTTTACACTATATTAAACTACGTAATTTCCAGAAGAAAATCGAATCTTTAAAGTGATTCAGTTGAATTATCTCATTAAAAGACAATAATTAATTTTTTTAAAAGATTTTAAGAAGTTGGAAAAGACATTAAATTAAATATGGAAGAAAACTATTACACAGATAAAAAAAAACTTGGTAAAATTACTGTACTGCATGGTAATAACATTTCCAGTAAAAAAAAACAGTTTTAGTTTATAAAATCAAGATATACTGTATTTAAACTATTCATTTGTTGTTTTTCCGTTCACAAATTCTAGTTTTCAAAATTATATTTCCTATTACCACAAATTTAGTAAAAAATACAAAACTGAAAAGTAAATTTAACCGAATAAATGGTTTTCATTGTATGCTCTGAGGTATCATTATAAAATTACCACATATTATAAAAACCTACTTTGATTTTTCGAAATCATTACCAAAGCTCTTCGGTAAAAACTATCGAGTTTCTTAGTGGTCCCATAAAGCAGAAAACACGGTAAATTTTACCCTAACTTAGTTTTGACCATAGTTTTTTTCTTAATATAAAATCGAAATTACCTTTTTTCAGTTTATAATAATTTTTTTTAACAAAAACACATTTTACCTAAAATAAAATGAAAGTTTTTGTTTAGTTACAATGAACTCAGGGATTTTATTTAAATTACTTCTCAAAATTTAAGTTTTCCTGAAAAGAAACAAATTAAGAAACAAATTACTAGATTTGGAAGTACATCAATGGTAAATGGAATAAAAATTGAATAAGTTATCATTGTAGTTTCAAACAAATAATTAATTTTTTAAAATTTCGGTTAAAGTTGTTTTTATATATAGAAATACGCTATCATTAATATGCAAGTAAAAATTTTGTTACAAATGAATCTGAAAAAAAAAATTTAAATATGTTTTCAGGAAGTAAATTTAAAAATGTTCTTGCAATAAATGTTAAGACAAAAGATGGTATTTAAAATAGAAAATATTCCAAGCTAATTGCGTTGTCAAATCAAGAATAAAATTCCATCTTTTTAAAATTTAAAAACAGATAGTTATTTTAAGAGTGATAGTAGTAGTTTGCAAAGCTAATCATATGGAAAGTATGTTTGACGTATAGAAAACTTTCGATTTGAAATATTTCATGATTTTAATTCGACAACTTTGGAATACATGAATAATTTAAGTCTATGCAGAAGTATTGATTTTCATACATTGAATAAATAATTGTTATACATTTTGTTAACATTTGTTATACTTTTACTAATGTTAATCTTTACTAGAGACAAACTATTATTATTATACAGACAGAATAGAGTAATTGTGATATATACGAAATTTAAATGATGAAAATTTGTTTACCTACTTACATTGGTTCTTTTATATTGTTTGATGAGCAGACTTTTCAATGGTATTATATATATGTTACCGGCAAAGTATGAAATCTGGCATTATATATAATGCCTAAAACTAGCCGGCAAAGTATGAAATAATTTATATTTCACGCATTGCCTAGGCACTATATATAATGCCGGATGCTATTTAGGCAAAGTATGAAATAACCGTCCTGATGAGGTTATTATGTAATTGATGTGCATGTTACTGTGAATGACCGAAACCGGTGGTTGTTGACTTTCACCGGTGAATGTTGACAATCACAATCATAGTCGCTCTAGTTAATGTCCGAAATATTTATTACATCCGATTTGACATTAATTTATTCGTGGATATAGCTACATTTATTCGATATTTTAATACTTACTGACGATAGATTAGAAAAACAACAGTATTTGGAGTATCGGGCAAATTTATACCGGGCAATGATACTTGACCTTAAAAAATATCAGTGTAGGGTATACCGGGAAAATGTATACCGGGCTGTGGCCCTTGATCTTAAAAAAACATTAGTGTAGGGTATACCGGGCAGTGGCCCTTGACCTTAAAAAAACATTAGTGTAGGTTATACCGGGCAAATATAGACCGGGCAGTGGCCCTTGACCTTAAAGAAACATCAGTGTAGGGTATATCGGGCAATGGCACTTGACCTTAAAAAACCATTTACATAATAACCTCATCAGGACGTTTATTTCATACTTTGCCTAAAAACGACAGGCATTATATATAATGACGCATTTCATACTTTGCCTTTTCATACTATATATATATATATATATATATATATATATATATATATATATATATATATATATATATATATATATATATATATATATATATATATATATATATATATATATATATATATATATATATATATATATATATATATATATATATATATATATATTAAATTACGCATTGTTTCTGATGAATATCTTTACTCTAAATTGAATTATATCAACCTCAGGTATATAGAACTAACGGTATAAAAGTTGTAGAAGCTCTTAGGTATTAAAAGCACAATTTTGTACTTATACCGATTTACACGACCTAGTTTTTGAGTTTCTTGAAGTTTTATGCCGTTAAATCAATGAAATCATTACCTTGAGCTTGCTTTGGGATCGATGTTATAATGGAAATTTATGGACAATGGATATTCATTGCCAAACTTTCCATGTTTAGAATTGATTATTCTTTTTAAAAGCTGAATACCATTTTTACTTTTAACGTCTCTTGGAACTACATGGTGTGCAAATATTGACATCATGTGCCTAATAACTGCATCTGCACTATCTGTTTCCTAGGATTGATTTATAAAAGCTCTCTGTAAAACCTTTGATGCTGAATTCCTTTATTACATTTTCAGATTAAATACTCGATTTCTGATGACTACTAAACAGACTCATGAGTTCTGACTCAACACTTTGTTTTCCAAGGTGACCATGCATTTTGTCTAACACTTCTCGACGCAGTTTAAATGGTATAATAATTCTAGAATCTTTCAATAGCAAATCATTTTGCCCACAAATTGATTGACAACGTGCCAAATATTTTTATGATGGGGTGATCAGACCAATTTAGTGGTTAGCTCAGGTAGCATCATTGTAGTACTAACCACATTTTTGGTCGTTTCAGGTACATCTTAATTTGGACATGATGTAGGGATATTTATTCAAGAAAAATGAATAAAATCGTTGACGAAAAATTGATTTATTCAGTAAATATTAAATAGAATATGGCCACATTCAAAAATATAAAAATAAAGAATGGACTTCCTAAAGGTATTAAAGGGTTCTTTAAATGGACCAAGAAAATCATTCTCTTAAAATCGAGAATTTCTGTTTAGATTATCTATTCGATTGTTGGGACTGAGAGGCCCCAGTCGAATCGCCATTAATTAGAAATTGAAAGTAAATGAATTTTAGGAGCAGAAATGAATGTTTGGAAGATTGGAAGAGATCCATGGTTGGCGGTTTATCGAAAGATAACACAGTCAAAAATAAAGCCAAACCCCATAATCAATATTAAATTTGAAAATAATTTGGCGAAAGCAACTCGCCAAAAAGACTGTGAGAATTAGTATAACCATGTAACTGAAGCATTTTTGTGGTAAGAAATAAAGAATTAAGTGTTATAAAAAGATTTTTTCTTTCGATTAAGTAGCGACAGTGAATTAATGAGTTGTACAGTCGGCAAAAAAAAAAAGATATCACCCTCAATAACTTTCGTTCTAATGATCGGATTTTCACGAACTAAGTGTTAATCTTAATGGTTCCTGGGGGTGACCTCAAATATGCTAATTAATTAGTGCTAACTATTAATTAAGTTACGAAATCAGACACAAAAACGTACTTTCTCTGAATAAACATATATTTTTTCTTACATATTTGGATTCTTAACCTTCAAAATATAGGGGGTAGCCGCAATCTGGGAAATATGGTCCCCATAGTTTGGTCAGGAGAGCGATCCAAAGTTCGTACCCCTTAATGTTAATTTCACTTTTTACGTTTTTAGTCATATTTTAAAAACTAATAAAGCAATTCGAAGAAAATTTCACCCAGTCATAAAACTCATTTACCCAAAGATAATTTCACGAAAAAAATAATTTTTAATAATTGTTAATTATTTTTTATTATTTAATTAAATTAGGGATGAAAAATTTTTGAATTATAAGGTATAAATTTTTTTATACCATATTAATCTACATATTTTTCAATTGAAAAATCTAAAGTTTCAACTGTTTTTATTTATTAGAAGCTGAGAAAAATTAAAATTAATTATTTTTAAAAAAATAATTTGGCGACAATGAAGAAATGATTAAATGGAGCGATTAATATTAAAATGTGATAAACTTGCGAGGAACTTGACTTCGCGCGCTTAGCATAAAATTTCATTCATATTTTTTTCGCTAATAATCGTTTGCTTATCTTTTCATTTTCATTTTTTTAAGCTATAAAATACGATGTTTCTTCTTTAGTCGTCTAAAATTCTATTTGCAATTTAGTAAAGAAATTTGAATAAAACATTTTATTGAATAAAATACATTTTATTCAGAGAATGTGGAGTTTTATAAAAGCATGCTTCTGATAGAATATGATTATACAACAGATTGTGCTTCTTTAATGTGATTATTTTTTATTTTTTTTTTCTCAATAACTTATAAAATTTCAATAATATACATTCAATAATATACATACGAATAATTTCAATAATATACATACGAATGAATAAATTTGGAATAAAATATTCATCAATTTCTTGAATATATATTTTATAAATATTAATAAAAATACGCAGTCAACATTTTTAAGCATCTCTCACAACATCGCAAATTTCTCAAAATCTTATAGGGTAAACTAACCAGTGAAGGAATACTTAAGCTTAGCTTGTCTTTAAAAAAAAATCATAAAAATTTCAAAATTTGTAATTTTAGCTAAATGACGTATTTGTTATTAAATGCATGTCGACATATTTGTTATTAAATGCAAATTATGTAAAAGAAATTTAGATAACTTACACTATATTGTTTTAAGCTTTTGGTGGTTTAAATAATAAGTAGTAAGATAACCAAGTGAAGGAACAGTTCTTAAGATGAATGAACACTAAATTTTCCAGTGAATGAACACTTAATTTTGAGAATGTTTGATGCTCGTTAGGAATCCTTAGGCCACACAGATATCTGTCGCCCTGTAGATGCCTGAATTGACTGATGTTAACACAGGCGGGCATTAGGAAAAAAAAATCTTTTAAGTTTTCGTGCCCCCATTTCAGTATCTTAAAGGCCTTACGAGCTCTGTTTAAAAAGAGAGTATCATATCAGATATATATATATATATATATATATATATATATATATATATATATATATATATATATATATATATATATATATATATATATATATATATATATATATATATATATATAACAAAAATAATCATAGTAGCAGTATTTGGTGGTAAATGTAGCTTATCGTAATTGAAGAATATGCTGTGCGACATTTTATGGTGAATTTGCGAACGTAAGTTTCAGAATGTATCGAAACATGTGGATGCTATTTGCTAATCATCTTTATCCAAAGAAAACCATGTAACGTAAATATCTAGCAAAATGAAGCAATTTTTTAAACAATGAATCATACAATATGCAACATATTATTTCAATATCTTATTCTTAAACATAACATATTTCAATGTTTTTAAAATGCCACTAAACATTCAGCAATTCATTGAGTTATAGAAAAAAGAAAAACATCATAAAAACATGAAAATTTCTACAGATAAGACTAGAAAATATCAAAACTGTGGCAACTGTCTTAATGTGGAACTGACACCATATCATGTTTTTAACTGCCCTGCAGTCGCTGCAGGCCTTCACCTCTTAAACTACCCCACAGAAGAGGATTTGTATTCTTTTAATGCCATAGAAATAACAAAAACTATTCAAGCACACCATGAAATATGATTCTACAGAGGATACGACACCAACCAACCAGAAAAAAGAAATCGTAAATTACAGAAAACCTTGTGAATGTGCATTAGAATTACTATACAATCTACATTTTATTTTTCATGCACTTTTTTTTTCCTTCAAACTTTCATGCCTAGAAGACTCGATTAAATTTGTAAAAATCATTATCCCTAAAATTTTGTATATAGCTATTATAAGTTATGTTAATTTGATTTTAGTATGAAATCCTCGAATAAACATAGCAAAAATAGCATAATCTAAATAATATCAGATAAAAAGTTCATGTATTTAAATTCTGAAAACTTATAAATCGATTCAAATTTTCTTTTCAAAAGAGATTAAAATAATTTTTTATTTTATTTATTTATTTATTTTTTTTGCTTTTTGGACATAAATGAACTTAAAAATTGTCTACTGCCTAGAAACTTCGAGGTGTTTTCTATTAACTATTAATTAAACCTCTCAGAGCAATCACAAAACATTATTTCAATTTTTTTACAGTCAGAAATTGGTTGCCTAGCAACCTAGTAAAATTAAGCGTTTCTCTTTGAATCAGTCAAGGGTTATCTTAAAATATTTATTTGCGCAGGCGACTTTTTTTGGCGGTTTTCTGGACTATCGCCAAATATATAAACCTTTATTGCAACCCAATTTACGACGCAATTGTTTTAAAATTTTGTCTACCCCCCCTAATTCAAGTGTCTAGATTCCAAATATGTAAAAAAAAATATATGTTTATTCAGAGAAAGTACGTTTTTGTGTCTGATTTCGTAACTTAATTAATAGTTAGCACTAATTAATTAGCATATTTGAGGTCACCCCCCGGAACCATTAAGATTGTCACTTAGTTCGTGAAAATCGGATCATTAGAACGAAAGTTATTCAGGGTGATATCTTTTTTTTTTGCGGACTGTACATGTAGTATTGAAATAAAAAGTTGCCGTTACATTGATTGCTGAGAAAAGAATAAAATATTTAATGTTCGCTTTTCAAAATGTAAAAATAAATAAATAATTGGTTTAATTTAATGAAAATTGATTAAATTGAGAATGATTAAAAAATGTGTTTAATAAATTAAAGAAATTTTAAAAGATAAGAAATATGTAACGCCTATTGTAGCATTACAATTTTATTTGTCGGGACAATTGCCTTAGAATAAATTAATCAGTAATTTGCATTTGGTCGTCGTTTTGTCGAGATCACATTTATACCAATTTGCCTTTAATGACCGAAAATTTTCAACTAAAATTTGCACATATCCATTTATTTTTTCATATAGATCTTCCTTCAACTTTTCGGCAATGGTCTTCGAGACAGTGCATCTGCAATAAGAATTTTTCCTAGAGTGCATCTGATGGTATAAGAACACCATATCATTTCTAACTTCATGCGTTGGATGGAGTTAAATTATCTAATGCATACATCAGAATATACCCAAGAGGTTTATGACCTGTTTCAACGTGAACTTCTATTCCAACAAAGAAATCATGGAATTTTTCGCAACCACATAGGATAGCCAATGCTTCTTTTTCAATGTGTGCGTATCTCTTCTATGTACCGAAAAATATCCTTGATACAAAGAAAACTAGATGTAAATGGTGGTTGCTGTTTTTTTACAACGAGCTAAACCAATAGATAAAAACGATGCTTCTGCTTAAATAAAAGTTTATTCTTTGAAATAAGCAAGGCGAATTCAGGAATTTAGCAGAGTTTCTGTTTAATTTCTTCTTAGATGATTGAGATTTTTCCAAAAAACCCATTCAAACGATGTTTTTCAATAACTCGTAAATAGGTTCTGTAACATTTGCAAAATTTGGTAAAAATTTATTTAAAAATCAAAGCCTTTCTAAAAATCTTTTTTATTCAGTCATATTCCTGGGTAATGGAGTTCTAGATATAGCTTCTATAGCTCCTGTTTTCTCAGGATCAAGTCTAATACCCCTTTCAGAAATCATATTTCTAGGAAATGGTATGTTTTTTTTTTGCGAACTGGCATTTGTCCACCCATCAGCTTGAAGTTTTTATAAAATCTCTCACAGTCGTTGATTATGCTCTTCTTCCGTTGCACCAAGGATAACAAATTCATCCATGAGACCTACTATATTAGAACCTTCTTGAATAGTTTCACGGATTCGTTTTTGAAATACCACGGGAGCTGATTTAATTTCGAATGGCAAACGTCTATGCTTAAATCTTCCAAATGGTCTAATAACAGCAGTTAATTTTGCAGGTAATTTACCATTTTGCAGGTTAATATAATTTATCAAAAACCTGCATTTGTATCAAGAATGATAAAAACTTTAGCATTATTAAACAGATTTAAAATATTGCGAAATGAGGCCATTGAGAAATATTCTCTTTCAATATCTTTATTCAAAATTAATAAATCAATACAATTTCTTATATCACCTGATTTCTTAGGAACTATTGCCATAATTGTGCACTACACTGTGGCCTCATCAACTGGTTTTATAATTTCTTGCCACCTCATCCAATATTGTTTTTCTTCCTGGAATTCGTGGTTGTACCGAAACAGCATATTGCTTTCCATCATCCTTTAACTTAATATGACCTTCCAACTTTCCCAATGCTTTTGAATAATTGTGGAAATTTTTTCACGAGATCTAATTATGATTTTAATTAAAAAATTCTCTAAGTGAAATTTTCACTAGCTCTGCCACTTAGCAAAGGATTTTGCCAGTTATTGGTTTTATGCACTTTACTTTTGTAACTAAAATTCTTATTCTTGAGTTTACCAAGAATTATTCCAGCCAACTCCAGATTCTTCCCATCTCTATTGCATATAAATTCAACTGATCTTTCTAATATTTTTGTAATAATTTTGTTTTCTAAACGCTCTTGTGTACAACCGTCTACTGATTTCATTCCGAAAGCTGATTGAAAACTTTCGAAGCAATCAATGCATTTCTGCTAGCATTTCGGGTGATAAGAAAGCTTTTCCGGCTCAGTTGTTTGATACATTATGCCCTAATAAACGTTTCGATCTTGTAAAGATGCTTGAAGGACATTTAAACTTGTTTATGATATAAGACGTACACAAGAAAGCGATATTTACTACTTAATCCAAACATTACAGAATCGAAACAACAGATAATCTCGTACCCAGAATTCTCCACAAGTCACTTCACCAGATGTTTACAGATACATTAACTTTTGTCAAAGTTCTGTCTACTTGATTTTGTTTCGGTTTGGCCTCACGCAGAAAAACACAAATGTCACACTTAGATAGGTGGTAATGTCCGACGCTTAAATAGAAAGAGCGCAAATAAAAACAAAACTGCAATTTCTATTCGTAAACTATTAGTTTCATCGACTTGGGATTCGTTTAATTTAATACCCGAAAACAAAGTACTTTAGAAACAATACCTCATTTGTTTAGATAGAGATATCTAAGTTTCTCTTCTTTCATAACAGCGAGTTATTTCAAATTATAATGAAAAATAAAAGCTATGCTAAAAGTTATTACTTAAAAATTTGTATCGTTTATAATTTCTTAATTATAGTTTAGTTTTGATTTTATTTGAGTCAGCCTAAAATTGAAAAAAAAAATTAATTAGAAGGTAATTAGAAGGTAAAAATTAATCTAGGTAATTTCTTTCCCTATCTTTCCTTCAGTAAATTAAATATCACGTTTAAAGTTCATCTCAAATAAAGGATCAAACTTTAGGTTCCCATATTCGACTCAAACCTTTACTTTTTAAAGGAATAGAAAGCTTTTCCATTATTATTTCCATCTTTAGCTAATTTTTGTTGAACTGATATCGACCTATAAATATTATTGACAGTTTAGTTTAGAAAGAGGCGGAACCCTCGATGAATTCGTGAAAATAAACAATTTGATTTTGAAATAGTTTTTAAGTATATTGTTTTTGTATTATTTTTTTTAAATTTTTTTAACAAATATGTTCAGAGTCAAATGTGAAATATTAAGTATACTATATGACTGATATAGCAACTGCTTATGGCAGTTATTTTTCGAATTTTAGAAGTTAAATCAATGCTTGCTTTAATAATGTAGAGTTTTTAAATTACAAACTGCGTAATATTAAATTAAATATAACTTGATAGCAATGTTTGAAGTATTCAAAATCAACAAAAACAAGTTAAATAGCCAATAACATTAAGCAAGACAAATGTTGTTAAACAAAAAATGCATGGGGGCATTTAAGCTTCTGAGCTAGAAATTCAAAGCACCCACAGTAAAAGTCATTATTTTTTACGAGGTTGCTGTAAATGTTTTATCGTTCGGTAATAAATATTTCGTGGACAATACTTTTGGTTTAGAGAAGAAGTACGTTTTATTTTAAGTAAAATAACTCAATACATGACGTTTTTTTAAAAATAAATAAATACATCTGTATTTATGTGCATATTTTGGATTTTGAATCTATAAAAACATACTCTTTATTCTTCATCTGTTAACTTTAATGAGACGGTAAAATATACGAATATATGGTGAGTTTATTGTGAACAATGATTAGTCATTTAAGTAAATAACAGTCACTTTCAAAAGTTTAAAAAAAATCCTAACTTCATTTTTTTGGTGTCTTATATGTATTAATATTTCAGTGTTCCGTTGACAGCATTTCGCAGATTAAGTAATTGAAGTTTACAGGTTTTTAGGTTGTTTGGTTTCTTATTCATGGTTAGCTTCATTTTAAATTGTACATAAAAATTAGTTTTGTAATCATTTTAAAATAAACACTTAATATTTTGGATAGATTAAAGAAAAACTTTGCAGAAGTTAAATAGTTTTTTACCGTATCTTATACAATGAAAAAATTTTCTGAAAATTTATGGTTAAAATACTATAACTCAAGGTGCGTTAATTTTTTTTTCATTATTTATAGTTAATGGTAAAATTGTAAGTGAAGTACCTCTTAACCATCACCTAGATTTGAACAGGAGAATCTGTTTAATAAGCTAATTCGCAAACCATTATACTGAGCTGTCACAAACTGTGAAAATTATTAAAATAAGATTAAATATTTGTTTGGAAAACTGGTCATGGCGCCATAGTGGGTGAGAAAAAAAACTACCATTATCCTTTGTTTTGCTTTATAACCGTCGTTGAACAGCCGACCCAATTTTTTGGATTGAGACTACTAATGTTCAACTCCGTAGCAACAATATAGTCACCACGATCCGTCAATCACTAAGGATATTTTATGTCAGCACTGTGGTCGGTGCCAGCCGGATGCGGAATTCGAATCGACCACTGTTGGGATATGAACCCGGTTCACCTCATTGGAAGGCGAGCGCTTTATTCCTTGAGCTATCACGGCTTCGTGTTCCTTTATTTTTTATATTTTATTTTATAACCGTCGTTGAACAACCGACCCAATTCTGGATTTACGACTACCAATGTTCAACTCCGTATCCTTGTAATTTTGATCCCAATCCAGAAGATAATGGAGCCCCTGGATCGGAACCAGCAGAGGTTCCGATCCAGGGGACCCTCGGGGTTAGAATTAATCTAGAATATTATCTCATTTAATTTAGTGTAGTAGTTGTGGATTTGTGGAGACTAACTGTTATAGTAATTTTTACCGCTAAAGTTTCCTGAATTTTTTAAAACTTTATTTTACGTTACAAACGGCGTTGAAAAGCGGACCCAATTCTAAGTTTACGACTATCAATGATCAACTCCTTAGCCCAGTAATTTTAACCCCACCCAGAAGACAAGGAAACTCCTGGATCAAACGTTGGGGGGAAAACTAGCCTTCATGAAGAACTTTTTCATGGAATTAACTCGCATTTGCGCTACATGGAGAGCAAAACGACGAAAACTTACAACGGTTAGCCCGACGGCTAGCTAATTCTAACCCATGATTCGTTTACCACCGATGATATTTTACTCCAGCACTGTGCTAAGTGCGATCTGGTAGTGAAATTCTTATCAATCAGTCACCACTAGGATTCGAACCTGGGAAACCAGAATGGGAGGCGAACGCCTATATCCTGAACCGCAGCGGTGCAATTTCTTACATTTGAAAATATTTGCGTGTTTGCTTAAATATTAAATAAATAAAGACACTTAAAACAAATTCAGTTTGAAACATTTACATCTCCAATGCTAGGCTAAATATAAATCAGTGCAATGGGCTTAGTCGATTTAACAAAAGTACATAATTAACTTCTAAGTTCATGAAGTTTCTCTTGCATAGCAGTCAAATCACTTTGTCTGGATGTAGAAGGTGCAACTTTGTTTTGGTGTTCTATCCCTGACAAATCCGACGCAGTTTCAGGTGCTGCACCAATTTGTCCTGCCGTTAGTTCCCACAAGATTTTATTAACTTCTTCTTGCGCTTCTTCATCAATGTCCTCTTGATAATCTAACATTTCGAACGACTCTTCTACCATTTCCTCCAGAATCCCCGCTTCCATCATTTCTTTAGACATCTCAACCATTGTTTGAAAAATTTCTGGAATTTTTAGAAGATTTTGTACATTTTCCATGACCTCCGTGCTTTTTTCAAGAGAGCCAACGACTCTTAAAATGGCTAACTGATGGCTTAGAGTTGCTATGAAAGAACTGATTTGAATTTTGGTGGAATCGATACGTTTTATAGTCTTTCTACCACGAAGTACTTCCTTGGCTATAATTTTGCAAACATCTGCATCACCTTTCTTGGCAGCGTCTTTCAGCTGTAAGCGTGTTTTTCCTTCCGCTCTTTGAATGCTTTTTATTTGACGTTCCAAATGATTACTTTCTTTCTTTAATGTTGATAGCCAATGTTTAACTTGTTTTTTCGGGTCTTTTTTAGTTTTACCAAATAAGCCCATTTTTGAAACAAAATATAGACAAATTTACCTTAATATGTAATTTACTCAAATAATAATTTAAATATATAGGACTTATTTTAAATGGTGTTCGCAATATTCATTCACCTCAGTTGATATTATTGTTGCAAAGTTATATTGTTGCAGAAAGCATTGATGGATAGTTACTATTATTACAGACAATGCTCATGCTTTTTATTGTTTTAATTAGAAGGTAGACGCAATGTTAATTTTAATTCAAAGATTTATTAGGAAGATGAATCATGTAATAAACTACGTAATTCATGTACGATTGGGAACAAGTATAGTTCGTATAAACAAAGGGTATTCCAGAACCACAAACCTTAGTATATACGCATTTTGAAATCTTTGTTAAAAAAGAAGTTAAAAAGGATGAATATTATTAATTTCAAACTAATATTTAAGCGATTAGAATGCAAAAACGCTATCGAAAATCGTAGAATCAATAGTAGGAAAAGCGGCAGGAAAAGCATTAAACATAATTTAAAGGTGTTTGTAGGTTTTATTTCACAATCACCTGTCAATTCTGTTATCTAAGGCAATTCTTTTGATTAAAAATCCGTTGAAAAGTTAATAGAAAAGACATCGGCTGCAAAATGAGAAATACAATTTAGTACAGAAAAAGTTGGAAAATAATGGTTTGATGTAAAATGAATCAGTCCTAAAACAATGGTATGATGCAAAACATAGATACAAAACGTACAAACAAAGGTAGTGAACCATACAATATTCAATATTTTCCTACAGTGAACATTCTATAAATGTCACCGCTAGGCTACGATCAGTGAGAGGCAAAAAGTTTTCCAATCACTGATCGTAAAAATAAGTTTATTCCCGTAAAGTTATAATGACTATAAAAGTACACATCTGCCCATAAATTCTATCTGGTATATTTGTGTGTCTAATTAAGGCAAACTTCGAAACGTGGCGAAATAGTTTTGTGCTGCCATCTGTAGAAGAGTGAGAAACTTGCATGTTCACCATTAAAGAGAGAATTCGAGAGAAATGCTTTTTGGTGCCATCTGGGTTCGAAACTAGAACAAGTTAAGAAGCTTTAGTAATCTGGTCTCTCTACTTGTTTTGCTGAATTTTGTTATAATTTCGAGTACTGGTCTTTTTTCTCTACGAAGGGACTCTATAAATGAACGGCCAACTCTTCGGATTTTGAGAAATAAAAGAAACACGTGAATTTTTTTTTGTTACTGTTAATTACACATTATTATTCACTGATTAATAAATAAAATATTTATTTGGGTGTTCGTAAAGTTATGGATTTGATAAAATATTCAATCAAATGTTTTCGTTAGATTTATTTTTAACGGAAAAGTATTTTTGATTTATGAGTGCAGAGTTGGAACTCCCGATGTTGCACTCGTTATTTTACGCAATACATTTCGAAAAAAAAGTCATTCAATCTTGCTTCTGAAAGCGAACAAACGGAATGGACTTTTTATCACTGTATAGAAGTAAAGTTTGATTTCTACAACTTTTTATTCGCAGTGATTTAGAAATATGGTGGTTGGCAATCTATTTCGACGCAACAACAATCAATAAAAGTTGGCTTTGGTTAAGTTTATTTTCATTGGGTCAGAATAAACCAAAACTTGTATGTCGTATAAACAGGATAAACCAATAACACAAATATGTCGTTGTACAATCAAGTTTATTTCCTACGAGGTCTTTATTTTATTTTTTTTCTTTCGTTTGCCACGCATCTAAAATTTTTATCCAGTTTTGTTTTAGTTTAGTTCAGTGCTTTTAGAAGGATGAGTCAATTTTTTTTTTGATTTTTGTAACATCAAGGCGTTGTTCGGTGACGATAAAAATTTTTATATCTCTATATATCAGGAAAAGATAAGTGTTAGAAAAAATCATTGTCTTATAATTTGTGCATTTTTAATGGACAGAAAAAAAAACAAAAAAAAACACGTGATATAATGTTCAAAAAACAAATTAAATCAAGATATCTTTGGTGGTTGTCATCAATATCAAAGTAATGATCATTTCGTCGGTATTTACCTGTAAGTTATTTATTTACGTAAAGTGAATTATCAGTAATTATTTATTATTTCTCTATTGTAGTTTAGTTATTATCTCTGGTATCTCTAGTGCCTTACTTATGTTTCTTTTATTTCATAAAAGTCAAATTAGAAACTTTGTTTGGGTAAGTAAAATAAATTCAAAAAAAGATTTTTCTCCAGAAAAGATTTTTTCCTCAGAAATAGCATGATGTCCAAGAATTTATATAAAAAAAAATATATTAAATTATTTTTTCTTTTCATGGCATATCTTGCAGTCATTAAAATGCATAAAAATATTTGGTCGCCTTTCAATGTTATGGCTAGATTGTAAATAGTAGAAAGTTAATTGCAATTAATCGGAATTTATTTCGTTTGAGTTTTTTCAAGGTTTTTACAGTGTTTTTAGAGAGTTTCAATGACTACTAGCTTTTGCCCGAGTGGGAGAACTTTGATTTCAATTTTAACTCTTTTTAAGAGATGTCTGTGATATTTTCAAAGTACTCTATGGATTGAATTTTATTAAAAATCTGCAACCATTAAATCACACAAATCACCATAAATATGAGTTCAGGACACTTCAGTATAGTAGCTATCAGAAATATTAAAATTATTTGTATCTCTGTCGTGAGATAAGACAAGAAACTCATCTTAATGTGCTGTACTGCTTCCTCACGCACCTCTCGAGTCATAACTTGAGTATCGTATTGTACACTAATCTTATTTCTAATGATGGTTCTCTCGATTATCAGTAGATGGCAGCACAATAAGAGGCATTTATAACTTGCCTTGGATTGACACGAATGCTTTGATTTACACTGAGGCTCCTATACTATGAGAGCTGAACTATCATCCATGCTGGAGCAGACAAGTCCGCAAGTTAATATGTAAGTATTATCGTGAGTTTGAAGGCTAATTGGATACCTAAAATTATTGATGTGGCTGGTTGGGGGGCTGTAAATTGTACAAAAAGTTAAAGAAAAAAAAAGACTTTCAAATGATCAGATTTCCTTCAAATTTGAAAAGAAAGAAGAAATGGATAATAAATTGCAGAAGATACAACTGGCAGCCTGGAAGTGGAGCTCGCTTATGTGTGATAAAAACTAATTTATTTATAACTTATTTGTGTTATCTACTTATATATGTAGTATATAAACAATATTAAGTTATTAGAATTTGTTTTTGAAAGTTTGTTTTCGTCTATTTTCTTTAAAAAAATAAGTGAATAACTTTCAGGGTTACTTGTTATTACACAAGAAAATTGAAATCATTGAAAAATGCATTTATTAAGTATATATTTATTTAAAATATGACTTTTGAACAACATTTATTGATTTATTTAACAATTTTAAGCGCTTATGAGCGATAAAACCTATAAATAAAGGCAAGAGATTGGCTGAATAAGGATTCGCCAAACTTATTTCAGAATCGCCAAGTTTTGAATTAAATTTTAAGTATTTATTTCTGTTAAAAGCAAATATTTACCTGTTGTTTATTTTATTCCTTTTTATTTCACTAAAATCAAGTAGTTACTTTCTTAATCCTGGCTCATTTATGTTTGTTTTTTAGTTATTTGTGGTAATATATTGCCTAAAGATTAAACGCTTTGTTTACATTTATCATAAGAAACCTATTTAATATGCGATCTTTCATATATTTTTGGATCTATCAATACTTTTTTTCTCTGAAATTCTTGAGTTAAATTGTTGAAGCAATAAGTTACTGTTTATTTTATTAATATTTGTTTGAGACATTACTTCAGTTTTAAAAATGTCTGAAAAGAAATTGGAAAAACCCAGATCTAACAAAAATATATAATTTAGTGCCAAATTTATTCTGAAATCATTTATCAAACACATTGATGTAATTGGCATGTAGTACATATACAGTTCTTTTATTTAAAACTTTTAACCGTTAATAAAATTTGCAGTGAATTTGTGTAAGAATAAGAAAAGGTTTTCGAAAAACAATGCTAATAATCGATGCACGCTTTTCTTTATTAGTTATCCTATAGTTGAGGCTAACGTCGTTTGTAGCGATAAGTTGCCGAATCTTGTAGCTCTCCATTATTTGTGGAGAAGCTTTTGCTCCAAAATGGATGATAAGTCGGCCTCTCTAATTCAGGGGCTCTAATTTACACTAATCTGATCTGCTATGACGTCAGAAGAATATTGTAATATTTCTGATTTGATTTTTTTCCAGAATAGTTGGAGAATATACTATTCGAAAAAGTTATGCATCGTCACTAATAATTGCTATGATGGTATGCGGCACCATAGCACTGTTTAAAATTTCTTCATTTTAAAAAGGATAAAAAATAAATCGAAAAAAAAAATACTTCGTATTAATGCTTGTATTTCTATAACAATACAAAATTATTCTAAATAAATAAATAATTGATTCTAAACAAATATTGAACATGTAACTAACTATTTAATATTGCTTAATTTATTTCTTAAGACAACTTAGCAAAATTACTCTAAGCAGATACTTTAGGTACGCAGAACTAATTAATTTACACAACTTATATTATTACTTAAGACAAACTAACAAAATCAATTAATATCGATGACTATAGTGTTACTAATTTAGATAGAGAAATACCCGTGTTTTTGGTGTCACATAAGTAATGTAGATTAATGTAGATTGATAATGTAGACTGTTTTTGGTGTCACATAAATATGTAGATTATTATATTGCCAAACAACTTAAGTAATGCGAAATAAATTTACTTAATTTATGGGAATTAAAAATAATCCACTAATAATCATAAACTTCGGGCTTTATTTTGAAAAAAATTTAAAATTAGCGATAATAATATTAATGTTATCTTAGAAATGCTAAAATGTTGCTCCTTTTGGAATTTATGGATGAAGAAATTAATTCAAGACATCAACACAAAATGGAAGCAACCGGACAGTAGCACATTTCTAAGCATAAGGGCTGTAGTTTTGGTTATAATTAAACATTCCGCTGTCACATTTTTAAATATTTCGCTGTTATATTTTTAAATATTTCGTTGTCATACTTTTAAATATTTCTCTGTTACACTTTAAATATTTCGCTGTCGATTTTTAAATATTTCGCTGTTATATTTTTAAATACTCCGTTGTGAATTTTTAAATATTCCGTTGTGAATTTTTAAATAATTTGCTGTTATATTTTTAAATATTTCGCTGTCATATTTTTAAATATTTCACTGTTACACTTTTAAATATTTCTCTGCCGATTTTTAACCATTTCGCTGCCAATTTTTAAATAATTTGCTGTTATATTTTTAAATATGTTGCTGTCGGATTTAAAATATTTCGCTGTCATATTTTTAAATATTTTCCCTGCCAATTTTTAAATGCTCAGCTGTCACATTTTTAAGAATACTGCTGTCATACTTTTAAATATTTCGCAGTCAAATTTCAAATATTCCGCCGAAATTTTTTAAATATTTAACTTCCAATTTGTAAATATTTCCCCCTCATTTTTTCTCTCACTATTTTGTAATAGTTAAGCGTTGTACCAAGCAAATAAATTCGTTTTGTTAAGAATCTAAAGATTTTTAGCACATTAGATTTGGGTGTTTCGCTGACATAATAGATCAAAAAGCATTACTTAACTGTGATAAAGGAAGTTGCTATTTATAAATCCGAAAGATTTACAACATGTTCCCTTTTGAGGGATATTATGAGAAGGAAGAAGTGCAATCTTCATACATTTATTTTCTTTAGAGTGACACCACCCTTCTGGAAGAAAAAGAAAATTCCGATAAGCCTTTAGTCTCTGGAGGATTTTAGGATTCTCTTTGATCACGCCATCTATATGTTGTTGTTACTGCTAAAACTCGAAGTGTTCGACTCTTACTAAGCTACATAAATATACTCTATTTAATACCATAAATATATTTTTGATAATAGGTCAATATATTGCAAAAAGATTTATCGAAATGAACAATAATTAGAAAAGCTTAAACGAAGCTTTAAAGGAAAACTTTAACGGTGCATAAAAAATTGTTTATAATTTTATATTTTAAGGACTTAAAATTTTGTTGTTGTTGATATTTTTAAGTTTAATTCAATTTTCAGCATTTCTGGACACATTTGAGATGATTAATGTTTGACTTGCAACAATATGTCACCATAGATTGCTACAAATCAAACCGGCTTTTTGTTGCAAATTTTCAAAATAAATGAAAGATTGAAAATATTTTGTAATTGAATTTATTTTCGCTTTGCTGATAAAACAAGCTCCTATAATCATTTAAAACAAGTATATGTGTTTTGTAAAACAAGCAATTACTTCATTTTTATGAGGATATGATATATTTTTAAACAATTATTGTTGCAAATCAAACTCGCTTTTATAATAAATATATAAATATGCATACAACAAAACATATGTAAACATAATTTAAATGATAATTATTTTATTTCCATATTAGTGTCTGTACATATATTATTTTTTACCACTGATTGTCCTTAATCACACCTGGTTTATAAAATAAATATGCAAAGCAACTCAAGGGAATATAGTGAAAACTTATTCTAATTTATAACTGTTTATTTATTTTAAAATTTTTGTTGATTTTTTGCATAATTATGTCTGCACATTTTTTACCACCTATTATGGCTAATCAAGCAGGCGTTTTATATATGTTTGCAAAATAAATTCAAGAAACTTTATTGAAAACATATAATAATGGGCAAAAATCATTTTATCTGCATATTATTACCTCAATATATTTTTCTTTTATCTTCCCATATTCATAAAATAAACCTGCTTTTTACAACAGATAGGCAAAATAAATTCAAGAAAATATATTGAAAACATATTGTAATAGGAGAAAATTATTTTATTTGCATATTCTTACTATCATGATTTATATTTTTATCATTTATTGTTGCAAGTCAAGTCTTATTTTGATAATTGAATTCAAATTCAATTATAAAATTATTTGTATAATTTTAATTGAATTATATTGAAAAATGAATGCAAGTAAGTAAATGCATTAAAAAATGTTCAAGTTAATAATTTTTTAACTTCAAAAACAGACACATTTCGTAATTTATTATTTCATTCTCACCAGTTTGGCCCAAGATAATCGATGAATAACAAAGTTTGAATTCTTGACTATCTTGATTCTTGAGCTATCTTGTACAGCATATAAACTTTAACGGTAACCAAGCTAAATGCACAGCACCACTGTATTTAAAAATTTGAATCCGTCAACCCCCTACAATCTTCACGCTTTACTTAGTTTTAAACAATATATTAACCAATTTTTTCACCATCTAGCTGTTGCTAGTTACTTTCACGTGGTTTCGATCGTGCGAAAGTAATTTTAATTCCATTTTAACTATTTTCAAATGATGCCCACGATATTGTCAAAGCTTTTTATGTATTGAACTTTAGTAATATTTTAAAATATGTCCGGCAGCCATTAAATTACACAAAACACCATAAGTATGAGTTCGGCAGTAGGACTATTAATAGCAATCATATAGGAAGCAGTATTGGCATCATCTTTGTTTGAGATAACTTAGAAAACTCTCCCTAATGCTCCTTTACATGCTGTACTATTTCTGCACGCATCTCCCATCTCATAACTTGAATATCGAATAATATAGTATATGCATAGATGCGATTGCTCGAAAAGGCAAGTCCGTGTTTTTTTAATTGCATGTTTTTAATTAAAAAAACGCATATTTTTTAGTGTTTCGTAATTTCTGAAGTAAATTAATTACTTCTTAAAAAATATTTTATTCTTATCTAACCGAAAGAGATCTGAAAGTAAGTTAATGACTTAATTCACAACGATATAATTTTTTTAGAAAGATTTTCTGTAAAGACTCATAAATTCTTAAACACAATTAAAAAAGAAAAGTTCATAAAAGGAATCTAATGTTTTTGGCTTCGGTAAATAAGCAAAAGTTTCAGTTTCAGTTAAATTAATGTTAATCGTTTTTTTTTCCGCAATGCGATTCCATTTTTTAACATTTAAGTTAAAAATTTTTTTAATAAACGTTTAGTGCCTATAAAAGAGCATTTATGAAGCAATGGCAATTAATTTTAACTTAGAAATAGTTTAATAATCCAAAAAAACGTTTCATCATTTGAAAAAAAAATTCATTGTGTATTTTTCAAGAATTATATTAAATAAAATTTACACCTTCGTACCAGATTTGTAACTCCATAAGTCAAGTGTGCAACACAATGTTTTATAGAAAGTTAAAAGTTAGAAGAATTTCTTAAATGATTGGTCATTAATACACCGAGAAGAAAAATATGGTCAAAACTACCAGAATATGGTAAAATTTACCGTGTTTCTGGTTCTATGGGAGCATGAAAAACTCGGTAATTTTTTGCATAATTAATAACTATATTGTGTCTTCATCGGAACTTGGTGCATTTTAAATATCAAAATTGCAGAATCGAGATTCTGTTAACCTGTTTTGGTATTGGCGATGTGTCAATCTTCTCCAAATACATCGGATAACTTTTTTTCTTGCTTGAGCAGAATTTTTACCTTTTCAATAGTTAAAAAGTAAAGTATGCCAAAACTGCAGCCTTCCACTTTCCATATTTGAAAGAGCACAAACCAACACAATAAAGTGTACCGAAATTGAAGCTTTTTACTACTTAATTGAAGCTACATATTTGAAAAAGCACTAACCTGATAAGTAAAGTATACCTAAATTGCAGTTTTTCAATTTACATATTTGAAAGAGAATTAAATTCCTAGTGCACTTTAGCATCCAAATAGAGTCTCGGTGCTGCCATCTAGTGTGGCAGAAACTAGACTTCCAAATTAACGTGACCAACGGTATCTCACCCATTGTGGTGGTCCTGAGGGAGTGGATACCACCTCTGGAGAACGCACTAGGTCTGCTGATCGGCAAGTCTGATTGTGCAGCTCATTGGAAATAAAAAAAAATATTTGAAGGAGCACCAACCAAAAACTACTGCGTAGAATTAATCTAACTTTTTTGCAAGCAAGCTTAGCTATATCAGCTGTCAAAATGTATAATAATTATGCTGCTTAAGTGTGAAATCGGTTGTGAAAAAACACAATTAGGTCCTCTGTTGGATAAAACAGAATTAATTTCTGAAATTGCAGCTTTTCAATTTACATATTTGAAAGAGTACCAACCAAAAAATTCTGCGTAGAATTAATCTAACTTTTTCGCAAGCAAGTTTAGCTATATCAGTTGTCAAAATGTATAATAATTATGCTGCTTAAGTGTGAAATCGGTTGTGAAGAAACACAATTAGGTCCTCTGTTGGATAAAACAGAATTAATTTCTGAAATTGCAGCTTTTCAATTTACATATTTGAAAGAGCACCAACCAAAAACTACTGCGTGGAATTAATCTAACTTTTTCGCAAACAAGCTTAGCTATATCAGCTGTCAAAATGTATAATAATTATGCTGCTTAAGTGTGAAATCGGTTGTGAAAAAACACAATTAGGTCCTCTGTTGGATAAAACAGAATTAATTTCTGAAATTGCAGCTTTTCAATTTACATATTTGAAAGAGCACCAACCAAAAACTACTGCGTGGAATTAATCTAACTTTTTCGCAAGCAAGCTTAGCTATATCAGCTGTCAAAATGTATAATAATTATGCTGCTTAAATGTGAAATCGGTTGTGAAAAAACACAATTAGGTCCTCTGTTGGATAAAACAGAATCAATTTCCGAAATCGCAACTTTTCAATTCACATATTTGAAAGAGCACCAACCAAACACTACTGCGTAGAATTAATCTTACTTTTTCGCAAACAAGTTTAGCTATATCAGCTGTCAAAATGTATAATAATTATGCTGCTTAAGTGTGAAATCGGTTGTGAAAAAACACAATTAGGTCCTCTGTTGGATAAAACAGAATTAATTTCTGAAATTGCAGCTTTTCAATTTACATATTTGAAAGAGCACCAACCAAAAACTACTGCGTGGAATTAATCTAACTTTTTCGCAAGCAAGCTTAGCTATATCAGCTGTCAAAATGTATAATAATTATGCTGCTTAAATGTGAAATCGGTTGTGAAAAAACACAATTAGGTCCTCTGTTGGATAAAACAGAATCAATTTCCGAAATCGCAACTTTTCAATTCACATATTTGAAAGAGCACCAACCAAACACTACTGCGTAGAATTAATCTTACTTTTTCGCAAACAAGTTTAGCTATATCAGCTGTCAAAATGTATAATAATTATGCTGCTTAAGTGTGAATCGAGCAACCTAATATATATCAAATCAAAGATGAGAAATAAAGCTTTGTAAATGCGAATTAATTAAAAAGTTTTGTTGCTGCTGTTGAACAAAACTTTTTAATTAATTCGCATTTACAAAATAAATGCATAAAATATAAAGAATATGATGAATTATATATGAAGAATTAAAAGTGTAAAAGCTGTCCAAAATGCTAGGATATTTTCAATTGAAGTTCTAATGTAACAATATATTTCTATGAATTTTTGAGAAAAGAACCTTGCTATTTGCAAACATTAAATAAGTGTTTTTAGAAATGCTAACTGTAAATTACTTTGACTACAAAGAAATTTTTAATAATATATGAAGAAGATAGCAAATTCCACCACGCCCTTTTAGCACTTGCGATTAGTCTTACAATAGCGTCTTTAGGTTTTGGCCAGATTCCTTTAATCTCGTCAAATGGAAGATTTTCTGATACAGTTGTAGTCATTGGGATCAATGATAAAAGTTCTAAAAATAGAATAAATCTAATTTCTCGAAAAATACCAAAATGGAGCATCATTAAAGATGCATTAAGCAAGCGGATGGACAATGACTAGTTGGTCAAAGACAAAATGTTGAAGAGATGAGTTTTGGATTTTATGGCTAAAAAAAAATAGAAGTAGACATCGGATTAAAAGGATTATAATATTTTACAAAATATCACACTAATATTTTGACGCGATAAGCAATTTTCGAGATAAAATAAATTACTTACTGCATTTTTCGATTTTAACTTGCAATAAAGAATTGGTTATATTTGTTTATCTTTAATACATTAGTGATAAGTTTTGCCGAAAGTGAATCAGTTTGAGCTAGTACTATTAAAATACTATATATATTGTCAGTATACTGTATTAATGTTTTTTTTTATAAATCCGAAAGCTATATTCCGGACTTAGCAAGTAAAAGTACTATGCCGCTTATAAAGTGGTATATTTGTCTTTACAAGTTAAAGTGAAGAAATAATTTTTTTTTTGTGCAAACGATTATAGACGCTTTTTTTTCTTTTATGCTTGTTTTAAAAAACAACGTTGGATCAACTATGAGCAAATTTTGTATTGCAAATAAATATTGTCCAGAGTATTTTGATTTGGAAAATTTCTTATTTAATAATTTTTTACTTTTTATTTGATCCAATAAAAACTATTTTTCCTTTAAAAGTTAAGGCAAGGTAATTACTTTTTTCTTTCAAACGATTCCAGCTGCTTTTTTTAAATCCTTTATACCTTTCATATAAATTTTGAATGTATAAAATATATCGTGATTTTGATTAAGCTATTATAAAAGCTATTATTCATTTGAATAATTTATTTTTTGATTATTTTTATTTTACCTAATATAAAATTAATATTCCGTTGAAATAAGGTATTGCTTGGTGTTTTACGGTTGCTGCGAAATTTTCTCTCTCGTTTTTATGAATTTTTGAATTTTTTTTCTACATTTCTTCTTTATACATACTTAAAAAATAAGTTGATTTAACACGCTGACTGCCTCATGCGTTTACAGTGAAATCTCCGAGTTCCACTGTACGAAGCGTATTCTAAGTACTCCCAATGATATTTTAATAATGGGAGTCTCTGGTGGTCATAAAAATAACATCACGCTCCGTTTGCTTCCATGGTATCATGTCTGTTTATTTTTGTCCATTGCTTCACATCGGTTTTTCATTTCGTCACTTTACACGATCAGTTTGAATCGTCACCGAGTAAAGAGGAGTATAACTTAAAATACCATAATTCAATGAAATTTCGAGGATAAAAATTTAAAACTTATTTTTTGGTGAGTCAAATAACAGAGATCAAGAAAGCTTTTACGGGGCTAAAAAAAACTTTCCTAATAAATCATTTTTGTGTTACTTTTAAAACAATTCAATAGTTTTGTTATTTCCTGTGAAATATCTTTTCAAATACATACGAATATCCTTCGCAAGGAGCCAAATAAGCGTCACCCTGATACGGGTGACGCAGCCCGATCAGAAACTTTGCTGTCACCCGAATGGCAGTCAACTTGGCAGTCAAAGTGTTAAGTGTATGAGCGAATAAATATAATCGGATTATTTTCATTCACTAAGGGCTTTATAGAAATCCATGCAGCAATTTAACCCAAATGTATTATCAGATAGACATCTAAACTATTTTTAATTAAAGTACAACAAATTAAAACAATTTTAATTAATTAGAATGAAAAAAAGAAAAAAAAAATTCTGGACAATTTATTCTTACATTGAGAATCATTTAGAGTTGTAGATTGCTTGCTAAGTATAGACTCTCATTGATCTAGGATGCCAAAAACAGGAAAGCGATAATCATATTATTGGGAAGGAACTTAATTAACTAATATTTCTCAGAATCTCCCTGTAGTTCAATAAACAAGAACGCTGCGTGCTCGTTGTTTCCGCAATCACCATCCATCAACCTCGTTTACATCAAACAAAACTAGGCATTCTCTAAGAACATTTAAAAAGTATAGACATCACTCCAAACAATAGCGAATTTTGTCAAAAGTACTTTATTCAAGAAATCAGATCTAGGACGGTATTCGGGTACAAACGGGTACTCGGCGAGTATGTAAAAGAGCCACTATGTAGTTGATTACATAGAATTTATATGGGTTATATAGGTGTATTTAAATTTTATGCTAATAAAGAATATAAAAATCAATCATTACATCTGAATAAAAATAATAAATATTAATCTAATGAATTTTTTAAGGATATTTAACAAATACTGGTAAGTTAAATTTGTGTGAGTAAGTTAAATACTAGTATCCAATTTGAACTTAATTACTTAACGATTGGTTTTAATTGTACTTTGGTAAGAGTTGGTTTGTAAATACAGTTCTCCATAGTAATATTTAATCAGGGCAATGTTTAATGAATTTTATTGATATTCAATTTTAATAAAATTGTTCTGCCTCGACAACTTTAAAATAGATCTAATCAATGTTAAAAGTTCTGATAATTTAATTAAGAAAGATATAAGAAGCTCATTTGAGTTATCTTATGTTCCAAAAAATCAGATGATAATGAAATAAACATTTGCAAAAGTGTTTTTTCTTTTTAATTTTATAAATAAATGAAAAATTGTTTTTACTCTAAATGCCTCCTCTAGTCTTAAGACCCAACACAGAAAATGTTAACTCATTAATATTTATTCATTTGTTAGTATAATACGTTACGGTGAAAATGGATTTTACGAATGATGCACCCAAAATGCCGGTACTTCATACCGTAATTTATCCGGAATTATTTATATTGCATTGGCAAAAATTCCTTATCTAAAAAAAAATAAAATAATTTTTTCCATTAAAGGAATTTTATATGGATCGAAATTGATGGTTAGGTGAATATGATGGAGGGGATGTATTCCCCCGATCGAACTTTAGAAACTTTTGTGGGGTTGACTAGGTATTATCGTTCTGTCAATAGGCTGTGCATTTTTTTAAACACGATATCTTTCCATTAAATTACTTCTATACTTTGTGATTCAACTGATTTCGTTAATACCTAAAAGTACTCATAATTGGGAGAAATACTTTTATGTATATCTCACTGGATATGTAATTTTCTGGATACATACTTATGCCCTTCGCTTTGAGTTATTCTTATATATTCAGACTTAACCATGAGCCTACCTACCAAAAATCAGCTATTAAAAATGAGCTACCTACCAAAAATACATCGTAAAATGGGGGGATACCCCATTTTACGATGTATTTTTAATTTTCTTTGTATTTTTTGAACCTTGCACAGTTTTGGAATTTTCGAATGTTAAGAACCATAATGTGGTACAAATGTGCCGAAAATTTAATTTTATTAATAAGATGAGCCATATTATTGTATATAAAATTGATTACTTTGGTTCAATTTGAACAGACACGTAATTCAATTGCTCCACATTATGACTCAGAGCACTGATGCTATTGTTCAACATTGCAATTAAAATATCCGAGAGTGAACAACACATGCAGTTTCAATAAAATCTGTGAAAAGTATTCGTAATTTACATTAGAAGATATAAAATCTTACAAATATTTTCGCAGGATTTTATCAATTGCTATTCTAGTTTTTGTTGCAAACATTTCTATAAATTAGTACCTGATTTTTGTTACAGAAACAAACAAAAGCGCAATATTCCTTTATCAATAGACATTTTTCAAATTGTTCTCGAAATAAATCATCTAGGCTTACAATAAAGCACATCGATCAAACAAACAAAGGAGCGAAAAAAAAAGGGGAAAAAATTGAAGAGCGGTGAAGATGGGATGAAAATATAGAAGATACTAAAACAGTTTTGCTGTTCTTCCAAGGTAAGGAATTTTTATGGCTGGAAAAGGAAAAAAAATCTTGGGAAAAGAGGTTAGATCTCAATCAAAAGATTAAAAAAAAGTTTGAAGCCCCGTTTGCTTTTTGTATTGATGTATCGGATATAAAACCTGCCATTGTGTACTTTGTTAAAAAAAACCTTTATGCTTGAAATTGTTTTCTATGCGAGGTAATTTACTTTTTTTTTCTGGATTTACGAGATTTTAAAAGACTAATAAAAGCGTGAAGAGTTTAAATATTTTACTTATAAAAAAACTGTTAATGCCAATTTTTAGTTTTTATTTGTAAAAGTAATGTATGATATACTCTTGCATTACCTTATATGTTTTTAGCTCTTAAAATTTCAAAAGATGGGTGCTGGAAAATATGATAAAAACGGATATGTTAAATGGATATGTTTATAATCATAAAGTGACATATGGGGATATATTAAACTTATATGTGTACTTCTAAAGTAAATCAATGCATTTCATTTAATAATTCAGTGCACATCTTACGTGTTATTATAAGTTTTTAAAATTAGGAATAAATTTTATTCTTATAGTTTATCAAACGCTACGCGATAAAACAGGAGAGGACAAATATATATTTAAAAATTACGAAGTATTTTAACCCGATATATGCTTTTGACGTAATACTAAGCAATATGGTACTTTGTGAATGAAACAGGACTTTTACCGTACGTTTCCGTTAGGTGAACGGTAGTTTCTGACTCTTTCTACTTATCTGTATAGTAATGTATTAGGACTGTAAAATTTGATGTATAAATAAATAAGGATTGCTGTGTTAACTGTCTCTACGCTGTGTAATCTAGAAACTGTTTTCAAAAAATTTTTACCTTGAAAAAAGGAAAATGTCAAGGCTAAGAAAGAGGTTAAATGATGGCATCCAGAAATTAATAAAATAGTAAAAATGATCCTTATAACTCAATTGGAATATTTTGCATATTTAGTAAAAAGTTTAGTACAAAAACAGAAAACACAATGATAAAAAAAAAATCCATTTTGCTCTTTTAGCTATCGAAATCTTAAAGCTGTTGGAATTTTAATAGCTAAAAAAGAAAAACAGAAAACACAATGATTAAAAAAATTTTCCGTTTTGCTTTTTTAGCTACTGAAATTTTAAAGCTATTAGAATTTTAATAGCTAAAAAAGAAAAACAGAAAACACAATGATTTAAGAAAATTTCTGCTTTTCTCTTTGAGCTATTAAAATTTTAATGCTATTAGAATTTGAATAGCTAAAAAAGAAAGACAGAAAACACAATGATTAAAAAAAAAATTCCGTTTTGCTCTTTTAGCTATTGAAATTTTAAAGCTATTAGAATTTCAATAGCTAAAAGAGTAAAACAGAAAACATATTAATTAAAAAAAAGTTCTGTTCTTTCTCTTTTAGCTACTGAAATTCAATTTTTTTACTTAATATGCGAAACATCCCAATGTAATTGTAATGATCCTTATTACTATTTTATTAATTTATGGCTGCTATCATTTAACCTGTTTATTAGCCTTAGCATTTTCTTTATTTCAAGTCAGGCATTATTCGAAAACAGTCTCTGGATTACAACGCGTAGAGGAAGTGAACACAGGAATCCTTGTTTATTTATTTATAAAACTCAATAATCATAATACATAATTAAACAACTAAGATAATTACATTAACACATATTTATATTTTTGAACTTGACAAGATAGGGAGGAGCTTAATAGCATTAAAACAGGTAAGAGATCAAATGTGGGACTTTGTACTAATCTTTCTATCACACAGGGCATTCTATAAATTTAAAATGAAGATAGTCAACGGTGCGTGATGCAAAAAACGTCAAATTGTGTACTAAAGTACCACTTTATAGGGAAAATTGCTTAATTGGGGTTAAATACTTGCTATTTTGTGTTAGCTGTGCTCAAAATAATCCTTTTTTGGACTCGGTGGAAAATGAATTAATTTTTCTTTTGATTAGTTGATTTTATAAAAGCTTGTTCTTGCATATTAAACTAAACTAAACTCAGTGGCGCGACAGCCCACAGAGGGCCAAGGCCTACTGTGCCAATCTCAGTTTTCTAAACCTTGGGCTCTGGGATGCAGATGTTCCGGTTAAGTGGTCAGCTAAACGCGGAACCCCCAGTGTTTAGTTCCCAAGCCTGTACTCATTTATCGATTATTGGTACTCATTTATCGACCCACTGAAGGGATGAAAGGCTGAGTCAACCCTGCCCAACCCGAGGATCGAACCCAGGACTCGTGGTACGGGAGCGCGAAGCGCTACCGCTCAGCCACCGGGCATTTTGCATATTATAGTAATTTAAAGTCGCTGAAAGATCAATAAAATCTGAAATGAAAAGTATTATTTTATGTAAATAAAAATATTAATTTATAAAAATATTAATTAATAAAAATATTAGTAAAACAAATATAAACATAGTTAAATATTTTTTACTGTGCCAGTATAGTTCCTTTTTTAATTTCGTGCACGCTGATTAATATCGATTCACTGTTTAGTTATTTTTTTTATATGTTATAAAGAACGGTTATTAGTAAAAGAGTAATCTTCGAGGGATATTTTAAGATATTTAAAATTAAAATTCGGATTTACATTGCATTAGCGTGATTGCATTAGCATCATTGTAAGTTCATTAGCAGGAAATATCAGTCATGTGACATGCAGTCGCTATTGACGTATTGTTTTACACATAGTTTAGACAACGCATCGCATTCAGATAGGAGATGAAGTTTTAAATATTTGCTTTATCAACGCATATTTTGTGCTCAAAATCCCACTCCAAAATTTACTTAAACTAAACGCATTAATGCATAAGTTAGTAATTCTGACTAATAAGTATTAATTTAGCACAATTTACTTTGGAATCTGTATCTTAAAACGTAACGGTAGCCTTATATAATGCATTATTAGTTTAATGGGACTATATTTTACAGTCTGCATTGCTATTATATTGAGGTTATAATGATTAATTAAAGCAGTTAATGCATAGCCATTAACAACTTTCCACTTACATTACTACCTATAATTTATAATAATGAATACGATCTATAATATACAATGTAATTATTGTAATTTTGCAGGGTATTCAGCATCTAAAATTATTCTGGAATATCGTTTAATAATTTATTCAGTTAACTTTAATAGCTATTGAAGTATTTAAACATTAGAATCATTAAATTTGGATAAATTCACAAAGATTGGTAATAAATTCTTTAAGAATTTACTCAGATGCTTTTCTGAAGATGTAATTTAATCACATGGAGAATCTATAGTTTAGTTATCATATGGGGGACTCATTATTAAAGTTTATTATACTCTAAATTTAAAGAAATTATTACATTACATGTTGATTCTATGCCCTCCATGACGGCAAATGTTATTATTAATAAAAGGAAAATATAATTAATTTAAATAATGAAGATCAAGTAGAATAGTTGTGTTAAAATAAATTATATCGAATTGAAATTTTAAAATCCAAATAAAATACAAGGAATTTTTATGCAATTAATATGTAAATCGCAGCTGTTGTATTATTTTAAAAATATGTAGTCATCTGTGTTACAAAAAGAATATTTTTTAACTGAATGAATGAAATTTAAATTGAATAAAGATAATGAAGACCAAAACGTTTTTACATGGAGTTAAATTCAAAAGTATTTTTTTTCAATAGAAAACGATATCAATTGGAGTTAAAATCCAACAGAGTTAAAGACGAAGGGCCACTTTGAGAAGTGGAACTTATACTGGTGAGAAGTAAAACCTCCTTAGATATTTGATTACATTTGTCTCCTACATTTAAAGTAAGAAACAAGTCTCATCTCATCTGGAACTGAATAAAAAAATAAA
This sequence comes from Parasteatoda tepidariorum, assembly GCF_982258835.1. NCBI lineage: Eukaryota > Metazoa > Arthropoda > Arachnida > Araneae > Theridiidae > Parasteatoda > Parasteatoda tepidariorum. The sequence goes on from NC_141763.1 coordinate 70,829,295, forward strand.
TAAATAAAAAATCATGATTTTTTATGCATTTCCAAAGAACACAATGACTAAGAGAATGCAGATTATCACGGTTTAACAATAAGCTTTTTAATTAATATTAACGTGAATTAAATATTACATATCAGCCATTTTCGGAAACTCAGATTTAAAAAATTATAAAGTATGGTAAATAATACAATCGCATAATAAAAATACGAATACTTAACAATATAGTGAATGTTCGATATAACAAGTACGGCATATAAAGTGGAAACTGCTATTACGTCAAGTTTTCTAGTCACCATAAAATACTAAATTATAAATAAAAATATTATACTTTCATGACAAGTCAAAATACTAGCATTCCTCAATTGCGACAATTATTTTTTGAGGGAAATACATTTTTCTTCTGTTTTAATGGGCTGTATTATGCAGAAAATGGGCAAAATGGAAGATACTTTAATTTATATTAGCTTACTGTTGAAATCAACATTCAGTGTTATCTGTGATGTCAGAGACTATTGCACTCTATTACATTTATTACTCTGCTGCTTGCTTATAATACTGTTCAAATCAACATTCAGTGTTATCAGTGATGTCTGAGACTCTATTACATTTAAGACGTTCTTATTGTTTTAGTCTGAAATGTATGTCACGTGCTACATTATGACAAGTCTGAAGTAACAACAATAACTTGGTTACACAATTCTAGCCATAAGACCCATACGCGATCATCATTGTCACGGTCAGAATCTCTGTAACAGCACGAGAACACAAGGCAACTTTGGACTCACCGGCACAAGGTCTCGAGTAGCACGTGAGCTTGAGCACCACAACTTTCTTCGATTAAAAGGAAGCGGATGAGACCAGGGCCGCAAGCAGTAGAGCCAGTTGACACACTTCGACCTATTAGATCAACGTCGGTCCTTAGGTCAACAGAACCGTCACCTTTTACGTATTAACAATTCAAAGTTGAAATTGATCCAGTAACAATTTCAAATACTATTCTGAATTATCGTTATAACAGGATTTAATTGCATTTATTGTTTAAAATTGATGCATTATCTGTACCCCATCCTAATGAACTTATGTTGCATGGATATTTAAGAGTCTTTATTTAATGGTTCATTTAAGAAGAATCTTATCTTAATTTAAAGTTAATTTACGGGTAGGGATTAATATCCTTTGACTAAACTCTTGTTAAATGGATGTCTAATGGAAAACTATGAATTGTACAATTTCCAGATTCCCTTCTAACTTTAACAAATGTTTGATTTTTCTGACCGCTGAAACTGATAACTGCAGATCAAGGAGTTGTTCTGATGATTACACGAACGAACATTTCACTCATTTAGCAAATAAACAGAGAGAAATTCTCCCGAGATTGTCTTTGAAGATTTCCTTTTGTTCTAGAAGGAGTATTTTGAAGTTAATAATTCCAAATGCCTAAACTGTGTAATTGCTTTCATTTGCAGGAAATTAAAATTAAATAAAATTTTTACCGTGTAAATCTTTCAATTCGTCGTAATAAAATACTTTGCAATAAAAAAAATTCATTTTTTATTATATTTTGCTTAATATAATGCTGTAAATTAAGATAAAACTTTTTTATCTCAAAAATGTAATCTAGTATGTAAAAAAAGTAATCAGTAGATAAAAAGTTATTCAGAGTGATTCTCACATGCAATAAGAGCTGCACTTGTTATAAATGTGCAGATTTAAGTTTTAATTTGCTTGAATTTTTGACTTCTTAAGTACAAAATTACTATTTCGAGAAAATAACAATTTAAAACTTGCTTATACATATCGCTTTCAAGCGGGCTTTAAAGAAAAATGAGTTGTATTTTAAAGTATCTTTCGCATAAGTGCCAGTTTATATAAGAATTACTCAAGACGATGATAATAAGAAAAAAAGGCTGAATTAAATGTAAAACTATTCACACTTAATGCATAAGATTTGATATCACTTATGGAGTCAGTTGGGTAAATTAAGTAAAATAAGTTTTAAATCGCATGAAAATAAAGAAAAAATTTGTACTTCAGGGAAAACTTTTCTTTAAAAATTAGAAAAGTATTTCCCTCCGTAAAAAGAATATAGTAAGTGAAAGGTATTTTCTACTACAAAAAGAAGATAGGAGCAAATTGACACAAATTAAGTTGAATTTAGGTCACAGAAGATTTGTTGCTTTAGTGAACTGATGGAAAACAAATTCGGTAAATTTTATAAAAATAAACAATGCATAACGCGCAGGGATAGCCTGTTTGCTAGACCGTTGGGCCCAAGTCCAAAAGGTCATGAGTTTGATCTCCGCCAGCCGAAGAGGTCCCAATAAGTAAATGGTGACTGGTGCACTTTAAATCTGTCTGGTCACAAAGTCCTTCATGTTCCCATAACAATTCAATACCTCTGGTACACTGAAAAGGAGACTGATTGTTTTCTGGTTTGGGTAAAAATTACGATCTGTGAATGAATGAATGGGTCCGCTCTATAAACGTTTTAAGACATATGTGAGTAGCAGAAGTCGAATTCTTGGCCATAGATGGCGCCACTGGAAAACAAAAAAGAAGCGTACCCCCTTTGCCTTTATGGCATACAACAACAACAACAATGCATACTTCAGGCAAAAATACCCCTTAAATAAAACAAACGTGTTAAATTAACGCTATTAAAAAGAATGAATTAAAATTGAAATATGTAAAATCAATGTAAAGTTATTAATAATAAATTTAGCGTCATAATATTTGGTGCTAAAGTGTACTCATGGAAAATAAATTGAAATTTAATAAAATAAATGTCAATCAATACTCCAATAAAAACTATTCCGTAAAATTATGGAGAATAGCATTTTCATACATAAAAGGACTAAACATTCAAAACACCAATTATTTTAAGTGCCTTTAAAAGCTAATTACATTTTACATAAAATGAATTTTCTTGGAAGTTGGTAAAGCATAAAAATGCAAGTAAATTGTTTGTAAAATTAAAAGCCATTTAATGCTGAGAGTTAAATAGCTGAACGAGTAACTTCATTTTCATTATAGAATATTTTCAAACTTTTGATTTGGTGGAGAAACTTAACAACTGTATTTACCTTTTAGTAAAAGCTTCTAAAAATCCATTTTTACTGACTAATGTACTTGATTCAGTTATTTGTAAATTATTTTAATTAAATATGCATCTGAACAAGAAATGTAAGATATGCTAATTACTCAAAACATTAAGAAAACAGTACAATTTCGATTAATTTCCAACGACGTTAATGCATGCGTAATCCATTGAAAAGCACGTTATGTCAGCAATTGTATCAGTTTTTATACATTTGAAAGCAGGGATTTTTGGGATTATTAACGTAATTCAATTTCTTTGCTTAAAAATTGATTTAATTGCCGATTAAATTGATTTGAAAAAAGTGTTTGTAGTTATTGATTGAATGAAAGAAAGTACTTGTTGATTTTAGATTTAAAAGTTTGGATGTTAATTTTATTTTAGTTAATGGCTGCAAAAAATTTTAACTTATAAATTGTGCACTTGAGCTATTAACAAAAGCAAAATTTTTTTTGTGTGACAGTTAATGTCATATAGTACAAAAAAAGATTCTTTAATAAGTAAATAAATTTAAAAAATAAAAAAATGGTTTCGCATTTCAAATACTAAAAAAATGAACGAAAATGATATTGAAAAGAAGAGGAGCTTTATATATTTTTAAAAATGTAATCTTCTCAAATTACTAAAGCGATGTAAAAAAACATTTCTTTTTTTTTTTGCCAATTATGAACAATAATTTCTATACTTCAGTTTTAAAATATATTTACGGGGAATATAAATATTTAAACTAGTACTTCATTTATGTTGTAAAAGAATTAAGAAGTACATTTTTCATTAAAAATAATCGAAATTAAAAAAATTACTTTTTAGTTAATAAATATTTTAAAGTAAAAATTTTAATTTAACTTTAAAAAATTAACTTAATTTTTTTAGTAAAAATAGTTATTAAAAAACGATTAATTCATCTTTAATATGAATTAATCGTATACCTTTCAAAATTAAAACAGTGCAAACATATGTATACAAGAAATAAGTTACGTAGAAATAACATTTTAATAAATATACAGAAAAATAAAATAAAATTTTGTAATTTTTCTGAAACATATACAGTAAAATATATTTCACTTTAAAGAATTAACTTTTAAGACTGCAATAGTACGATTTTTTTTAGGAATAGCAAAACTATACTGCCCGGATAACACAAATGGAAAAAAGCAAATAAAGCTCCAACAAAAGCTGAAAAAAAGTTGAGCACTCATCTCTCAGTAAAAGGTAAAAAGGTTTACGACCTATCTAATATTTTTTGGGCTGAATTAAATCCAACCGTCCAAATAAGAGATCAATGGACTAATAGTGTTTTTAATTGTAAGGTTTTTAGGCATTAAAATACTATTTTTAACGTTTATTTTATTATAGTGTTATAATATGTTGGGAAGATGGGCACACTATGAGGAAATTGGGTGTAATGTATCTGGAAAATAGGTACGCTATAGCAAAAGTGGGTATAAGGTGCAAGGAAGCTAAGCACTGTATGGGGGAAAGTGTTTACAGCGTGTGGGGAAGCTGTCTGTGAGGAGATTTGCAAAACGTTTTGGCACACTATGGGGAAGATGGCACACTAAGATAGGCACACTATGGGGAAAGTTTGTTGAGAGTATGGGGAAGACAAGCACAGAATAGGGAAAATGGGCATAACGAGTGGGGAGGTTAGGCAACAATGGGGAAAGCGGGTATAGGGTGTTGAGAAGATAGCTACACTATAGGGCAGAGCTGTCCAACTGCAAAGAGCCCACGGGCCAGAATTCCGGTCACTGATCACCTGGCGGACCGCAGTTTGAAAAAGTTGAACAATACCCTCTTACTTCTTATACAATAACAATTAATAGTTGAATTATTAATTATAAAACAATGGAACAGATGGATTATCAGACAATTTGCTTACATTTTAATGGGAAAACTGAGGCCGATCAGCCTGAATAAGAAGTTGGCGGGTCACACAATATGTGTTGGTGGGCCACATGCGGCCTGCGGGCAGCCAGTTGGACAGCCCTGCTATAGGGAAAGAGGGTAGAGAATGTGAGAAAGACAGGCACACTTTGAGGAAAGTAGGTGTAGTGTGTTAGAAAGATAGGCAGACTATCGAGATAGCGTGTAGGGAAGATGAACAAACGCGAAAATACTCGCACAACTTACGTACTCATGACCTTAGTTCTCCACATTAGATTCATAGTACAGAAAAATACTGCAGGTTTGGAATCCAATGCACTTTTCTTCTTCCTGACGTTTCTCCCTTTGCTTTATCAGGGCAAACATTAAGTAAAGTTTCACTGTTGCCCATGGATAAAATCTAAAGCTTCAGTTAATTCCTAGACTTTCTCTTTCCTCTGAACAACAGTTGAAAATATCAGCATAATATAAGTTAAAACACTCGTAGTTAGGCAATTTTTTTTTATAGTTATTAAATCTGTAAATGGTATTGATATTGTAACCAAATTTAAAAGCTCATGTTGGAGGATCTCATTTCATGTACGCAAATTCAACGTTTTTAATTTTTTTCCAAGAACTTTATCCTTTTTCATGAAAATAAGAACCAAAAATGTATATAACAGTAATGAAACTTTTTAGGGAAATACTGGAAATACTTATCATACCTTAACTATATGGTGTTCATCTTTAGGTACTTTTTAATGTTTTGCGTCATGAGTAGCAACCCATACGCTATTGGAGCCAATTTTATTAATTGATCTCTACCTGACTTTTCCTACATAACTTTCTGAACATCGAATTACTCTAAAATTTATTAATTAATAATGTTATAAATCGCAAATAGTAAAATTTTTATTACTTCCTTTGGTGTACAATGGTGTTTTGGTATTACAATGGGTTTCCTTGATCAGTAAAATAAAAGACAGGAATGGTAATGGATAAAAAAACAGATATCATACTGATGAATGTGTACCGTTGTGCATCAAATGCGTAAAGGTTTGATAAAAATTTTACAATTTGTGATTTTAAACGCTGTATTTAAAGAATTTTTATAATATCGCCAAAAATTGCTCTTGTGATGTCCCGGATTTCACCGCTGTTTTAACTTTAATGTCACTTTGAATTTAATAAAACAAATAATATTTTTTTTAAAATTTTATTTTACTCTTAGCTTGTTGCTTTTTTTCCGGGTAATTTTTGTTAGCACGCTTATATGTTAATTATCTTCGTTTTGTACCACTATGTTGCCGTCTAATTGTGGAGTTGTGGTCATCTTACATATCTATCTCTTGAAATAATTCCCATCTTGGAATAATTATCACCCCTTGCTTGATCTAATTTGATTCATGGAGAAGAAATACATAAGAGAAAAAGCTTTATTCATCTAGATAGCAGTGTCAGATGTGAAATAGATACAGGCCACTATACCACTATGTTGCCGTCAAATTGTGGGGTTGTGGTCATCTTATATGTCTACCTCTTGAAATAATCCCCATATTGGAATAATTATAACCCTCTGTTTGATTTAATTTGAATCACGGAGAAGAAATACATATGAAAGAAAGCCTTACTCATATAGATGGCAGTGTCAGATGCAAAATAGATACAGGCCAACCATTGTACTTTTTGATGAGAAAATCATTATAACTTCTAAACTAATAGTCCCATATTCTCATATTTGGTTTCAGTTGATTTTGGGGGAAATGCATTGGAAACATAACCTAACTTGTCTGGATAGCAATATTTAAATTTTCTGCCTCATTTGCGACTATTTAACAAAACTTTTAGCAAAACACGACGCGTAGGGCCGTACAACGTTTTACCGCTTAGAGAAGGATAATAACCTCTCAACAGGTCTTTGAGTAGATGATTTTAAGAAATGAAGTTCAAAGCCTATTTTTACAGTCCTATTTTGTAAAAGCGAAAACTATTTTAACCTCTTCCTTCTCGCTCCTGTGAAAATGACGGGGTGACGTTTCGCCCTCTATTTCTCGCTCTCGTGATATTGACGGGCTGGAGTGTTCCGTAGTAGCGCGCCAATAAGAATAAAACTAATTCCTTTCTTTTGCCCATAAAACATTTTATTTCTCCTTTTACACACCAGATGGTAGTACCAAAATATTTTTAAGGTAATTGCAGATAGTTAGTTTATTTTAAACTAGTTGCAGCACTAATCAAATACGTAATACAAGTACAAAAGCCAAAAAAAGGCCCTTTTATGACCGTTTTCTTAAAAATTAACCGATCGTTAAGGGGTTAATAGTTTATTAGTCCAAGTTAAAATATTTACAAGTTAAAGAGAAAATACAAAATATTTGCTTGAAATTATTTAAAAAAAAAATTAGGTTAAAATATATTATGAAAATGAAATTATTTTTGGGGAGGGGGAGTGTTTCTCACATTTTTTTTTGTTGAAAAATCGAATTAAAAATCATTATTTTTTACCATTCAACAAATAGTCTAATTTGACAATTTATTCATCCAATAGAGTAACTATTAATTAATTGCTTTCATTGAATAAACATAATCTAAAATGAATCTTAAAAGCATTTAGTATTAAACTTGTATTATACTCAGTAATGTTATAGTCATAACAGTATGAAGATTCATATTATTCAAATTTAAATTATCGTAAACATGAGCTTTCGAGAAAGATGCTACTATTCAACTAGAGATGAGAATAAACCATTTAAATTATTTAAATAGAAGAATTTTGCATTCGAAAAAAGAGCGATAGGACCTTGTTTTAATAGAAAATTTTAAAAATAACTTTTAAAACGGTTTCAAAAGGACTTAATAATGCTGCTAAGGGCTACATAGAATATTAAATGCTTTGATTTAAAAGATAATTACTCTGCAAATTGGCTACGTTGCTGATTTTGAAATTTACAATTCATAAAAATTATGATTCTTTTCTTTGTGAAACGTTAAGATTTAGTCTCAATTATATTTAAACCTCTAAATTTGATAAGAAGACATTGATCTGTTTGGGATTTATTCAACGTTTATTTTTAAAAGTCAATTTTAAAAAATACTTATTTTATTCGAACCCACTATCGGGATGTGTTAAAACTCGTAATAGTTATTAGGATTTGTTGAAAATATAATTTTTATTTTATTTCCAATGAGTTGAACAATCGGTCTTGCCGATGAGCAGACCTAGTGCGTTCTCCAGAGGTGGTATCCACTCTTTTCAGGACCACCACAATAGGTGAGATACCGTTGGTCATGTTAATTTGGACTTCTAGTTTCTGCCACACTAGATGGCAACACCGCGAGTTTATTTGGATGCTAAAGTGCACTAGGAATTTAATTTTACCGGAAATGCTAAGAGAGTGTTAAAACTCGTAATAGTTATTAGGATTTGTTGAAAATATAATTTATCAAACTGCATATAAAAATAATACTGAATTTTTTTAATTACATCCTTTATTTTTGTAGCCACAAAAAATTCAGAATGAAATATTTCAATTAAATAATTCATATAAATAAATATAATTGAAAATAAACTGAGTAACCCATAAATTCTTGTATAAAATATTTTCGGAACTATGCAAATCATTCCAGTTGACAAGCCACTAAGACCAGTAATCATCTACATAGCAAAAAATTACAATTCAAAATATACTGTCACTCAGATTGACGGTACTTTTAACCGTATGCTCTTTTTTTGTCTGAACATGTTACGGAACAAAAAATTTGTACAGTAATAATAATCACCGTACTTTTTACAGTAAAAAATACCGTAAAATCACTAAATCCCTCTAATTAAATAAACATTACTGCAAAAATCACGGTATAAATGGATATTACGGATGATGCACACAGAGTTCCAATATTTTAAACCTTTATTTGATTGGGAATTTTTTGAATTGTAAGGAAGTTAACGCTTTGATACCGACGGGATATATTTCTTTGATGCTCTAATTACTATCAAAGATACATTTTGATTTTTTAATAATGCAAAAAAATCTCACAAGTACTAAAAAATCTATTAGATTATCTGAATAATATTTTTGTTAAAGTATAAAATATGAAAAATGCAGTTTGAAAAATAAAATATTTTTTCATTCATATTCAAAAAATTTGTCAATAATTAATTTTTTGTAAATTAAAGAAATTTTAATGAAGAGTAACTTAGATCTATATAACTGCAAATTTGAAAAAATTATTGTTTGGAAGATTTCTTGCGCCAAAAAAAGAAAAGAAAGAAAATGCACCGGTGTTTTATGCTGTATTTCATAACCAACTATTATTAAAATGCTAACTTAATAATTTTCACTTATTATGACCAAAAGGTATACAATATCATGAAAAAAGTATGGAAAATATGTTTAATAACGGTTCTACATTAAGGGGGTAAGGAAGTTTGGACATGGGTTCCCAGATCATCTGAATGATCTGGGAAATTGATCAGTAAGGCGCACCAGCCACATTTACTTCGAGCCAAGTTGATACTCATTGAACTGAAACTGGAATTCAATCCTCTGTCGCGATTTGAACCCTGCTCCCCCACAACGGCAGATTAACCAATGTGACATTGTAACGGATTTTTTGCTACTTTAAACAAAAGCAAAAAGCACGATAAAACCTGAATAAAAGAAAATATATGTTTATTTTTACATACGAAAAAAGTAAAACTTCTTTTGCTGATGATTTAGCCTCTATTTTAAATGTTTTGAATTGAAGACCAAGCAAAAAGTATTTAATAACAAAAGTAACAAAAGTAACCTTTCTTAAAGACAGATAACAACGAAGAAGAAACTGACGAAATGAAGTAATAGAAATTTAAATATGTAAAAAAAGGTTTAATTATATATTTTTAGCTTAATTTATGTTAAGCCAAAAACGATTTCAATTACTTAAATTTTTCAAAAATTGAAAACTGGAAAAACAAAATGCATCTTCTTTTTATGACTTTTTGAAGTTTGAGAATATTCTAGACTCAAAAAACGAATAAATCAAAGTTTTTCTGCCAAGTCAAAAGACAGTTTGAAAGCAAAGGATATCAAAGACAAAATCCAAGAAATATTTGAATACAGAACGATACATTTTCCATATTATTGATTTCTTGGCTGGTATATCTATTTTACTCCGGTTTCCATCCTGCCATAACCTAGCACTTTTTTTAAACCGAAATACATAATTGAATTTTAGCACGGCAGATTTTATTTTTAACAAATCGGATTAGATCAAATGTTATAATAGATTGAATAGGAATCAATTTTTAGTTCGTTTCATTTGATAAAAACATATGCTAAAATCAAGACGACATTGCTTAGAGCACGTTTTTTTTTATCTATCTCGTAAGTTAAAATGTCAGTAAACTTTTTATTATTCATGTCTGTGTGGTTTTTCGAAGTTACGCGAATTTCTGACATTTTAAGGAAAATAATGATTTAAGATTTGATATCATAATCTCTGGGTGGCATATTTAATAAAAATATAAGTAAACTTTGTTAAAGAGCTAGTAATTTTTTCCAAGAAATATTTGAATACAGAACGATACATTTTCCATATTATTGATTTCTTGGCTGGTATATCTATTTTTTCCGGTTTTCATCCTGCCATAACCTGGCACTTTTTTTTTAACCGAAATACATAATTGAATTTTAGCAGGGCAGATTTTATTTTTAACAAATCGGATTAGACCAAATGTTATAATAGATTGAATAGGAATAAATTTTTAATTCGTTATATTTGCTAAAAACATACGTTAAAATCAAGACAACATTGCTTAGAGCACGCTTTTTTAACTATCTCGTAAGTTAAAATGTTAGTAAACTTTTTATGATTCATGTCTGTGTGGTTTTTCGAAGTTACGCGAATTTCTGACATTTTAAGGAAAATAATGATTTAAGACTTGATATCATAATCTCTGGGTGGCATATTTAATAAAAATATAAGTAAACTTTGTTAAAGAGCTAGTAATTTTTTTTAATCTGTTAAAAATTTTATTTTTGACCGTGAATGTGCATGCTGTTTTTTGGTTTCAATCTTGATAAGAATTCTAAAAACACATATAAAGGTGGTCTTTATGGAACACCTTTAGGTTTAAAATTAAAGGTTTGCTTCCAGTTTAAGGAAGTAAATATATGGCTTTTCTATTTTTAATGGCCAAAGAACACAAACAAAAGTTGCTGAAGAACACACAACTCAAACGATTTTAACTACCTTCTACTTAAAATCTGATTTTTTTAAGATTTGTTTTAATACAAAGAAAATTAACTTGTAAAAAAATTGAACAAGAATTGAACAATGCTTTTCATTTTCATTCATTTAATTAACTTAACTTCAGCGACTTATCTTCATTTACTTTTAGGATGGATTTTTAAAGAAAACAAAATGAAATAAATAATATACTGTTCATAAACAAAAAACTCATTGAGTAATAACACCTTAAGTTGCCAAGTGATGCAATAGCAATTGCAAAATATCGTGCGATACTTAATGACCCCAGACATTGCATCTTATGACATGTAACATATAAGATGCAATATCACAAATATCGCACATAAGCAATATATCGTATCTCAGATTTTCATTAAAGTTTTAAATTTAGTTTAATATAAAAAAAGATGCAATTGAAAAAAAAACCGAACAAATTTTAAGCAAATTAACAATAATACATCTATTGCTTTTTTATCATTAATTTACTCCTATTCTGTGACTTATCTTTAGTTACTTTTTGGATGGATCCTTAATGATAAAAAAAGAAAGGATATAAGGTTAATTAACCCGAACATAGGGATTAATAGCACCTTAAATTGCCAAGTGATGATATAACTTTTGCAAAATATCATGCAATACTTATTGATCCCAGAAATTGCATCTTATTTGTGATAAGATGCAAGAAAAAGGAATATTGCATCTTATAATAAACAACATATAAGCTGTAATAACACAGATCGTATCTCAGTCATTGCATCTTATTATCATGTCTACTAATAATCAGTCTAGTGCTCGATTTTAACTTTTTAAATATTTAAATTAAAATTTTTCGGCATTTAAAAAATACTGACCAAGCTTTAAACAAACTAATAATAATATATCTAATACTTTTCTTCATATTTCTTTTCTGTGACTTATCTTTATTTATCTTTAGGATGGACCATTAATGAAAAAATAAAAAAAAGGATACAATATTGTTCGTAAACAAAAAGTAATTACACCTTGAACTGCCAAATCAAGCAATAGCTATTGCAAAACGTGATGCAATAATTATTAATTCCAAATATTGCACCTTATCTCTCATAGGATCTGGGGTACTGCATCGAATAATATATAACATATAAGCTACAATATCACAGATATTACATCGTATCTCAGATATTGCATCTTATTGCAATATTCAATTTTGATTCCTTAAACTTTTAAATTTATTTTAATATGAAAAGGGGTATTTTTTAAAAATAAAACAGAACAAGTTTTTAAAAAAAATTTATGATAAAATATCCATTAGTTTCCCTCCCCATTTAATTTACTTCACTTCCGTGACTTATCTTCATTTACCTTTAGGGTGGATCCTTAATGAGGGAAACAAAAGCGAGAATCTTTTGGTTCGTAACCCAACATTTATAGAGTAATAACCACCTTATACCGCCAAATGATGCAATATCTAGTTCAGCAGGGATAGATTTTCATCAACGAAGTTTAATATTCATGAGTTTTTGCATAATCAGTTATACGTACTCTTTCATTTCGGAATAATATGAGCTTATTGAGAGATTTAAGGAAGTAATTTTCAAACCACGACGTTCAGCAATTGCGAGGATCTAACATTTCTAGCAAAATGTAAAAAAGGATTTATTCTTTAAATGTCGTGAACTCTATTATAGAAAATTGCATATTCAAAGTCGGAATGAGTTTTTTTTTAGAGAAAAATTTTATATCAGAAAATATTTGTTATTTGGAAAGTAAGTAGAGTTTAGTAATTGGTCAAATTCTATTGTTGTAGCAAAATAATATCTAAATTCATCACAAACTGATACAAGAATTTTTCTTAAATGATCGGAAAAAAATATTATATATTTCTTTAAAAATATTTTTGAAAAAAAAAATAAATAAAAAGGGGTTATTTTTTTAATTAAAAAAATGACTCATTAAAATTGTTTTGAAAATAAACAAATAGCTTTATATTAGTTGGTTAAACTTAATTTTGAAACATGCTAAGTGTTTACTTGTTAAAAAACTTTTTATATTTTACATGTTTACGTGTTATTTTGTTAGTTCCATTTCGGGTTTTGAATATACAGTAGATTCTAAGCTTTCGGTTAACATGAAAAACAATTTAACGCATTTTGTATGTTAGCATGCAAACATTAAAACATGTAGAACCTATTAAGATTAAAATTTCGCGTTTAAAGAACAAGCTATAATTAATTGTAAATTTAAAGCAATAATTTATTTTATTGAGACTCTAAATAAGATGGTTTGGAAAAGAAAAGCGATTTTTAGAATGGTTTCTATTTGTATGCATATACATAGTAAATCTGATTTGTTCATATTAGCAAAAATTCTAGCTTTATAGGTTCTTCCGAAAAGCTCTTATTTTTTGTTATTTAGCTTTTCTAATGTTTAATAACTTTTATTAAAGGAAAATCATCTAGAATATTTTTCTATATTCTACACAATGGGTGTACTTAACCTATGGGTCGATAAATTTTTCAAAAACCATTAATTAAATTATCATATATATAGCATGTCAGGCTCGGTATTGTATTATTTTCTTTATATTTCCTATTATTACTTAATTTATTAACCCAAGTTTTGTGTACAACTCCTCTTATTAATTACACTGCTGAATGATAACTTTCTTTTTTTATATTAGTTATTGAGTATTTATTATTCCCAAAATGTAAATTTTTCTTACATTTTTGAAAACTGAAAATTAATGACTCAGAGCTGTTAAAGAAAACGGTGTTTGACGGATGCATTACAGTTATGAATTATACAATCTTAACAACCGAATATAATTTCGGTTATTGAATCCTATAGAACAAGATGGTTAGGTCACATCTATAGAAATGATTAATTGTCACCCAGTTATGAAGTTGACTTTTATGGAATATTTACTGGCAACAGAAAAAGGTAAAGACCAAACACCAGATGAATTGATTTTGTGGAAAAAGATTTTAAAGCATTGATAAAGAAACCTAGCACCTGATAGTTGGGATGACTGTGGTTTGTACTAGGCTGTCATTCTAAAGGAAAAAGATGATTTAAAAAACAAAATTAATTAAAAACTCTTCTTCAGAATCTTTGAAATTTCTGATTATTCCTTAAAAAGTCTTAAAACTCATGACAAAGTTATTTCAATGCTACTGAAAGCGAAATTGAGTAAATTTCATTGTTTAGAACAGTTAAAATAACAAAATTAGAAATTTTTTAATTAATAAATTAAACTATATACAGCTTCGAAATTTTAATTTCAAATAATTATAAAATATCTAATATGTCCCCTAGTTGTCAAAATTTAATAGAGAAAAAGTATTTTATTTCCGTTTTTTGAAAAAGGAAATACTTTCAAAACACTGATCTTACAAATGTCAAAAATTAGGAAACATCGCTTTAAAATCATGTTTATTAAAATCGCTTTTTTATAATGCTACTGAAAGTAAAATTGAGTGAATTCCATTGTTTAAAACAGTTGAAATAACATAATTAGAAACTTTTTAATTGATAAATTAAACTATATATAACTTCAAATTTTTAATTTCAAATAATTGCAAAATATCTAATACATGTCCTAGTTGTGAAAATTTAATGGAGAAAAAGTATTTTATTTCCTTTTTTTTAAAAGACAATTCTTTCAAAACACTGATTTTACAAATGTCAAAAATGTCTTAGCTAATGGCAAAGAAAAAGAAACACTGACAGTAGGAAACATCGCAAACTAAAAATGACATTATTTAATTTCTTTTAACTAACATAACATAGAAAACTTTTTCAGAACTCAAAGTTGCTTTTGGAGAAAAAAATCTCTCAATCCTGCACACCTTAGTTTTAAGAAATAAATGACAAACAAAACTAAATAAATGAGTGACTTTCTATTAAATCAAGAATAAAAAAAATGTTCGAAAAGACAGAATTATTTCATTTTCAGAACGCGAAATTGAGTTACTCTAAGTCGAATGAAAGTTGAAAGGCGTCAAATAAAAAGAAGTTATAGCTTCATGTTTATTAAAATCGAAGTTTTCAATTTAAGGTCCTTCATTTTTCACAACTTCATCGTAACTATTGTATGAATGGAAAAGTTTTTTTTAATACACATCTTAACTTTTCGTAAGTTAGTTTTAAACTTTTATTTAATTTTTGAGAAATATTTTTTTCTTGCTTGAAATACTTTGATTAAAATTCTTTTCTAAACTTAAAAAAAGATATATTGGATGTCCTTAATAAGTTTTACTAGACAGTTTTTAAAAAATTCGTTAAAGGAAATAGTTTAAGTATAAAAAATACATATATGTGAAATTTCGCACAAAAAAGCAGAAATGTTTCTTCCTTAGTTTCTAATTTTAGTTCAAAAATGTTTAAACAGATGGCGTCATGGAAAATGTTTGTTAACGATGGAATTTACTATTTCTTGAAGATGCTGTTGATTATAGGCTAGTTACAGTATGAAGTAGTTTATAGGCTATAATTATCTATAATATTTAATTTAATTTTTCATTTCATCAATTCCTTAATTTCTGATAAAAAAGTGTAATTCATAAGTAAAATTTATGGAAATCGGTAAAAGAAAGATTTTTTAAGACTAAGAACCTCATTTGAAAATTAGCAATAACTTTATTTGAAGTGATAAAATTAAAAATCGTAAATCAAATAGCAGATTTTATTGTAAGCATTTTAACTACACACAATTTCTTTTTTTACCACAGGATTTTAAAACCTAAATTAAAGTCTTAACTCACAGCACAATTGATCAAAAACAATAAAATTTATTAAATTCATAAGAATCACACAAATATTAAGAACAAATTAATTTTTACAAAATAAAAAGTTAACATGCGTAGATATTTTTGTTATCCCAAAACTTAAAGAACATGCAAAGTATTAAGTTGTATTTATCTGGATAAATATTATTATCCCCATTAATTATTATTCGTTAAAGAATAGCGAAGAAATTTATCTCAGCTCCGAAAATATTCCAAGGAAGCTAAGTCATAAAAATGAATTCTTGGGTTATTTTTTTAATCAAAAATAAAAACAAAAATCTCGGATTCTCATCAATCATGTGTTTTTATCAAGAATCCACCCAAAAACATCTAAAAATATTTGGTTCCTATAAGCTTAAGAGCGATATGTTTCTTTTTCATTATTTTGAGGTCAATGATTTATCAATTAATATATCTTTGTAAGGATAAGAACATAGGTAAAGATTGAGATATTGTGAGGATAAAACCTTTTTTGGGAAATATTATATTCTAGCACTTTAATGTAAATATTGCCTTAAGTGTAAATATTTAAATTAAAGGATGCTATTTTTTTCTTTGAATTACAAAATACATATAACTTTCATGCAACAAGCACAAAAAAAATTATGGTAAAATTACCGTACTGCATGTTGATGACATTTTTTGTAAAAAAAAAAACAAACAAACTATAATTCTGGTTAATAATACCAGAGTATACTGTATTTAAACCATTAATTTTTCCATTCATTTGGTAATAGTTTACAAGAAATTATGGATATTAAAATTATAGTTATTTTTAGCACACATTGAGTAAAAAATGCAGAACTCGAAATAATGGTTTTTAGGCCATGCTTTCAGGTATCATTATAAAATTATTAAATATTGTCATATTTACCAATTTTATCACATATTGTGTAGCAAATATTTGTTGCATTTTTCACATATTATGTGACCAATAAATAATTATTAATTTTAACGGAATCATTACTGTAAATTCGAATTCCAGATTTGAGGGAGTTACTTTAGGTATTTGCCTCTCCCTCAATAGAAAAGTTTTGTTTTATGGCTACAGGGGCCGGTACCCCCTGAAGACGTCGACTTCGGTGGTCATATTTTTATTTTTATTTCCTTTGTTTCCTTTATTGCTACATCCGATTTTGCCGAGCCGTTTTGTTTACCTTAAGATAAATTTTTTTTTCTCAAATTATTTTACAATTATTTCTATAATTGCTCTTACTTTTCAGAAATTATTTTACAGTTTTAAACATCGCATAAGTAAAACTATGATTCGATTTCATTGTGGAATGGATTCTCTACTTGATTATTATCTGTCTACTTGATGATTATTATACTTTTTTAAGGGTGGGCCAATATAGTTTTAAAAGTTTTTTAACTTAAATATAATTTTATTAAGACTTTTAAGATAAAGGCAGTTTAATTTTTTTATTTTCATAATCAAACAAAGGAGCTGTCATGAATCAGGGGACAGAGCTCTCATCTTCCAATGAATTGACCCGGGTTCGAATTCCGACCATGAGAAGTCATATGAATTCTGCTCACCGCTTGCACCGACCAAAATACTGGCATTGTCATGGTATAGAGTTATTTCATGTTAAAGAAATATTATAAACGTCACAGATTTAACGTTCTTTTTGTTGTTAAAATGACTGAGTTTTTTTGTTAAAATAACAGTACATATCTGTTTAAAAATAGGCATCCGTTTTTAAATAACAGTATTTTTATGTGAAATAAACGGTTTTATGCTTGCACACCAGCTGAATGTTTTTTTCTGTAAATTTAGCACTTTTTTTCAGTGTATAAACATATCATGCACTCTCAAAATTAAATTTGTTATGAAATACATTAAAAATGTGTTAAAACAAAGAAAAATATAAAAATTTTAAAATGAAAGATAAGGGCGGAAATAATTAGATACTCGGTAGTAAAAAAAAATTCCTGCTGATTTAATCAAACTTTAAGAAGCAAGTTTAAACACGTTCTATCTTAGCATACTCAATATCATCCTGATACGAAATATAATCAAGGCAAAGTGTGTTTATCTTCCCTTTTTCCTTAATGGTCATATGAAATATTTACAACCGAAGTTTTTATAAAATCTGTTGAGAAAATTTAATCCAGTTCATTTTACTGCGTTTTAAATAAAGCTGAATTTTAATTAAAAAATGCTTCATCAGGTTTTGTTCGAAATGAGTATTTTTGTTTCAGTTATTAAAGTGTATGCATAGAAGCGGAAAAAGGTATTTTCAAATTTTTCAATTTTATTTTTTCTGATCTAGTTTGTTGATATACTTATTTTGAGACTACTTTTTTATGAAATTTGTAGAAACATTTCTTTTAAAAAAAATTAGCATTTTATTACAAAAAAAGTGATTCTAAAAAGAACAACATAAATAGAAATCCATTAGAGCCTGCGGCAATTTTTAGAGGCAGTTTTTAAAAAGTATTTTAAGCTCACGATAATTAATTTTTCAACATAAAATAAAAAAAAAAATAGAAAGTACAAAAATTAATTTATCAATGTTGTTAGAAAAAGAGCATTATTCGGAATATAATATTTCAGACCAACTTATGAGAAGTGTTTTTTAAGAGTTTTATTTAAGAATTGGGGCAATATAATGATAAGTTATTTTAACAAAACGTTCAGGTAAGGATTTAAAGAAAAATACATCACTATTTTCGTTTAGTCATTAAGTTGTACCTGTGCATTATGCTCTTGTAAAGTATCTATCAGGAAACAATACTAAGAAGCAGTTTGATAAAAAATTTCCCACATGGAAAAAGTGTGTCTTATCACTATATTGCCCCTCGCGTTTTAATAATTAATTTGTATAAAAAAATTATTTTGAAGATAATTTTGAGACCCTGCTTTGGATTTAATCTTGCATAGCTTTAGTTATCGATTTTTTTTAAAATTTGTTTTTCGTTTAACATTTTAAAATCTTTCAGCTGAATTATAACATCTCTCATATACGTAATATTATTTAGAAATTATGACTTAAGCATTAATAGATTAAAACTGTAAGATATTTCTTGAAAACATACTTTTTATAAGTTTTAATTTATTATAAATAAAATAAAACAATTGAAATCCGCATTTGTTTTTTCAAATTTTTCCGGTTACACGAAAAAGATTCTTATAGAAATTTAAGTTTTTAATAAGTACGCAGTTTTACTCGAGAATAAATGTAATGCTTTTTAAATGTAATTTCAAATTTTATTCTAATAAAAAGAATAAAAAATAATCCTTCGTATTTTTTAATCCTGGATTTAAATCTCTTAACTCAAACCATAAGAAACGTTAACTTTTCATTATCTCCTTCAAAGAATAATAATTAACGATAACTTTGTCTATCTATAAGCATATAATTTCAATTAGTTCAAGGAATTAAAATTAACGATGTAATTCTTACTGTACCCAAAAAAAGTATTCTAAGAAACAAATAGCAATTGCAGTTAAATAATTGCGCAATTGTAATAAGAAATCCCCGATTAGGGGGTATATTTTTCAAATAGAAGAAAAATTTATGTTTTAATGTATGATCTTTTATTAAGTCAATTTTGCTTAATGCACTACACATAAATAATTCAAAAGTTTGTATGATACACCTACTTTTATTCAATGAGTTTAGTTTATATGAATCGTTGATGCTTTAACATAAATAGTGCGATTATCATTATGAAATATTCGATTCAGTTATCACTTGGTGCCTCTATTAAAGAGTTTACAAAATTAGCCAAATCTGCAAGTAAATAATTCTCTACCACTTTATAAAATTTTACACACAAATCGGAACAGATGACATTAACTGTTAGAAATTTCTCGGAAAAAATGGTTAAATAGCAATTTATTTAATTATTTATTTAAATTTTTTTTACTATGTATTCCACTTGAACTGTGAAATTACCATAAAATAGATTATATTCAGAAAGTTAACTGTGAGAAAAATCATTTATTGCCTACTTTCATCTAAAATGTTTAAAAAACCAAATTTTAATCCACGTAAACTAGATGAAACCATTTACTTCATCGTAGGATGGTAAATATTTACAATCGATGTCACTAATATGTAAATAACATGAACGGGGATTTAAATCTGAGTGTTGCGACACCACAATATTACTTTCATTCCTTCAACTCTTGAAGAGTTTGCAGTGTCCAGTGCTTCCCAATTGGTGACACTGAATTATTGGAAAACGAAACTTTCATTAATGCATATATAACTGCATAGCACAATAAAGTAAAATATTTCTCATCTCTAACGATATATGGCTCTACTAGATAAACTAATTGACGCCTGATGGCTGAGTGGTAGGGCATCGCGCTCCCGTGTCACAGGTCCTGGGTTCGATCCTCGGGCTGGATAAGGTTGACTCAGCCTTTCGTCCCTTCAGTGGGTCGATAAATGAGTACCAAACATGCATGGGAACTAAGCACTGCTGGTTTCGCGTTCAGCTGACCACCTAACCGCAACATCTGTTCCTGCACCCCAGAGTCCAAGGTTAAGAAAACTGAGATGGGAACAGTAGGCCTTGGCCCTCTATGGGATGTCGCGCCGCTGAGTTTAGCTTAGTTTAGATAAACTAATTAAACAATAATTCTCGGTTTCTTATAATAACTGAGTTAGCTGCAGCCGGATATTTTCTTGTAATTTTAGAATAAAAATTCTAACAGTGTACCTGTGATAAATACAATTTTTTCTTTATCTGTTTAAAAAAATAAAAATTAATGATAACAAATTTCTATAAAACGTTTTAAAACGTCAAAAAAAGATAAACAAATTGAAATAAAACATTATATATCAGCGAAAAAATTTATTTTAATCATCTGATTTAAAATATAAAACTTAATTTTTCCTATAAGGTCTGTGAAAGTTTTTTAAAAAAAAACAAATAAGAACTACAATTTAATATCTGAAACCAAAGAAAATTGTACCTCTATCTCTCAGTATGGAAATTTCCATTACTCTATTTTCAAAGAATCTTGCCATAATACATGTCTAAAAAAATACTCAAAAACGAATAACGAATTAACAGCTAAATATATGTATGAAACTAATAATGAACAATTACTTTCAATTATCTGATTTAACAAAAATAAAAATTAACGATTCCTATTAAACCCGAGAAAATTACCCCATTCCCCTTCTTAAAAAATACCCCGATATTATTACTCAGCGGTTTTTTTCCCCCCAAAGGTTCCTATCTCAAAACCAATCTCTAAAATGTAATTTCAGGCGAACATTACTAAACTTTTCTAAATGAAGGGATCGCCACTTCTTTGAGTCTTTGAAAAATTCCATTTTGAAGCAATTTTTCCCCATCTAGGGAATTTCGCTTAGTTAAGCAATATCAAAGCCCAACCGACTTTAAAAAAGGACCTCTTTTTTCCAAATAGTTTTTCTTTTCTTTTCTTTAATGGGTGTCCCCCATTCAATAGCGTATTTTTTTTTTAATTCGATTTTTTTTATTCATACTAACAAGAATATCCAGGATATCATAAAAAAGATAATTTCTTGAAAGGATTCGAAAGACTGATATTAAATGAAAGTTTGTAATGGAATCGCTGATTAATGAGTTCTTATTGATCATTGCGTATTTATATTTGATTATTTTTTAATGTTAATTGAGGGGATGTTGTTTAGTACCGACTGTTGCTAATTATCGTCATTTAATGTAGATTTTCTTCGAAGTATTCGAAAGACTGAGAAAAAAAACCTCATTAAATTACACCAAAATAAATTCAGAATTTGAATAAAGTAAGATACAGTGATCATCGTCAGCCGGCGCAAGAAAAAAACTTAAACTATGATATAGAATGATTGAATTCTAATAAACATTTCAATAACATTTTCAACCCAGCGATGGCTTGTTGATACGAATTCCGCATCCGGCTTGCACCGACTACAGTGCTGACGGTAAATGTCCTCAGTTGTAGACACATCAACGGTAAAAGTCCCCTTGCAGTCTGGCTAACCGTGGGAGGTTTTAATTGTTTTCCTCTCCATGTAACGCAAATGCGGGTTAGTTACATCAAAAGGTTCTAATCGAAGGCAAAATTTCTCCCAATACTTGATCTGGGAGTCCTCTTGTCTTCTGGATTGAGTTCAATATGATTAGACTACGTAGTTGAACATTTAGAGTGGATCTGCTGTTCAACGACGGTTACAAAATAAAACATTTTGCTGAGCCGTGGCAGCTCAGGAGATAGAAAGAAAGCCTCTCAATGAGGTGAATCGGGTTCGAATTCCAGCGATGGCTGGTCGATACGAATTCCGCACCCGGATCGCACCGACCATATTGCTGACGTAAAATATCTTCAGTGGTAGATGGATCATAGGTTAGATTCTTTTGCCACCCGGTTGGCTAGGGAATGAATTTCCGTGGGGAGTTTTCGTGGTTTTCCTTTTCATGTAAAGTAAATGCGGGTTATTTCCAACCAAAAGTCCTTCACGAAGGCTAGTTTATCTCAATGTTTGATTCAGTAGTTCCCTTGTCTTCTGAATCGTAAACTCAAAATTGGGTAACCTGTTCAAAGCTGGTTATAAAACAAAAAATAAAAACTCTTGAAAAATTGATTGGTGAAATATCCTAATTGCATTGGACTCAATATAGCGTTGGACTCAATATTTTTCTATTTTCGGGGCAAGCAAATAACAACTACTATTATTAGTATTAGTTTAACTTTTAAAGTTCATTTTATTTTTAATATCTATAAATTCTTTCACTGCTATCAGGGTTCTTTTACTAAAAATGATTATTCCTATAGATGACAATAATTATACTTAAAAATCATTTACTCTGCGTAGAAAAGTGAATCTTTCCTTTATTATTCATTATTGAGAAAATTAATATTCATTTTTTTGAATCACGATTAATCCAAAAAATCATGTTTCCTTCAGAAATCAGACTACCAGTAAGAGCAATATTATTCTTTTTCTTAGCTCGTAATATACATAATTAACTGTTGATTGTTATCCAAATCTTAAGTATTTAAAATATTAAATAATTTCTTTAGTTTTGAAAAACATTATTTTCAAGAATGGTTTTTAAATTTATAATTATTAAATAGTAATGAATAGGCAAACAAAATCTGCTTAATAAATGCTTTTTTATGTATAAAAAGGCTGTACGTTGATTACATGACTGAGATATAATTAGAAATAATAATTCTACACAGATATTTTTTTAAGAACATGAAAAAGAAAAGTAATTTTTTATATCTTCACGTTTTGCTATAAAATATTCCCGGCTTAACTAAACATTTTTTGACAAATGTATTAATTTAATACGAAACCGTGGAATCGTCTTGTGTTTTTTTTTAACTGCCAAAGAAAAGTAAACCTGTACAGCTTTTGACAAGCGTGAGTTTGTTGAGGAATAGTTTTAATGCAAGTAGGTATGTTTTTTCTGCTCTTTCAGGTAAAAATCGCTTCCACCAGATGTCTCTGTAATCAGAATTCCTCACTTATTGCACTTTCGAATGTGATAGGGGAATATCGTTTCACGTTCTAAAGTTGCCGTCAAGTTCACATTCTTTGTTTTGATTGGAATAAGTCAACGTTGGCAAAAAAATATTTTTTTCTCTTTAAGTCATTCGAGTTGTGAGTTTTGAGAGCAAGTTTTCGTGTTATCTGGAAAGAAAAGATTGTTTACAAACTGAAATTATCAAGTCCTATGAAGATAATTTATTTTCCGATTAGAAATTTGTAGAATTCGTGTAATTAATTTTCTTTTATTAACTTAGTAAGTGATGGTTCGTTATGCATTCAAACGTTTAATTAAGCAAATGCTTCCATGAAAACAAATTCCTTGGAATAAAAAATGAACAAATGAACAACAAACATATTGGAATTCGTTTCTACATTTAAAAAAAATTACAAGAAAATAAAGAAAAATATGAAGAATACTTCTGTTATCATAGTTTTTCTCATCTTTTTATTCGCCGAATTAGAATTCGTGAAAGGTAAGGATATTTCAATATTAATATTTAAGACTATATTTTTTGAATAAACACGTGGTCTTTGTTTGTAATTGACTAGTAAAACAACCTAAAAAAATATCTCTTTAACAATTATGATAATATTTTTAATTTTCATAGGTTTAATTATTTTAATTATTTATGGTTATTTATTACATTTAACGTTATTTAATTATTTTAGCTACAATTATTTAATTATTGTAGTTACAATTATTTAATTATTATTGTTACAATTACTTAATTGTTATGATTAATTTTTATTATTATAATAATTTTTTTTATTATTTTAGGTTAATTTGATTTTTTAAACTAAAACGTTTGATTATTCTTATTAAATCTGTTTATTTTTTTCTATATTTGTCCATTTAATTATTTTAATCGGAGTTTTTTTTTATTAACTTTTTATAATTGACTTTAAATTGTTTTTTAATATTTGAAGTCTAAAACCATTTACAATTGAAATTTCTTTATTATTTATAATTGAATTATTCAATTATTATTATTTAATAGTTCAACTATTAAAATTGGAATATTTTAATTGATATATTTCTAATTTTTAAATTATTATAATTGAAATTTTCCAATAATTAAACTTGAAATTTATTAGCACTATTTTAATTATATTACCTATTAGATTATCATTATAAGTCTATTTAACTCTCTATATATATTATAATATACTATATATTATAATTTATTAATATATATATTAATATACTATATATTATAATATATTAATATATATATTAATGAACTATATATTATAATATATTAACAACATATATTATATTGTAGCCTTGATATCTTCAATATATTAATTTAATTAAATCTTCCAATAAAGTTATACTCCCAAATTATGGCACATAGGAAAAATTTGTATTCAGTAAATTTTTAAATCGATGATTGATAGATTATTTTTTTACTCCGAAATTAAAATGCATTATTAATTTTAATTTGCATTGTCTTTTCAACAGTTTAAATTTTCTTCGATAAGTTTAATTATAGTAATAATAACTATTGCATAGCTATGATTATGACTGTTTTTTTAACTCAATTCAAAAATATGATGAACTGTTGTTCTATACATTTCAAGTTAGATCATTAATGGAAAGATTTCAAATAACATTTTTGCAATTTAATAAAAAAGGAAAATTATTCATATTTGATCATTTATGTAGTTTTCGTTTTACATTAAGAAATAAAAATGTTTAACTGAGCAAATTTAAATATTTATTATTATAATTTTTTATTAAAGTGCATTTAATTGCTTTCGAAATTACTTTAACGTAAGTATAATTCTTTCACAGAACGCATTACTTATTTATAAAACGGAAATAAATACATGAACTTACATTTGCCGTTAAATAATTACGTGCATCGTTAGTTTGAATTCTATACATTATTAAAAAATAGAATTATTGTTATGTGTTGTTTATTGTTCTGTTGTAATTTTAATGTTTTTAGAATCCGTGCGTTTCGTAAACAATAGGTGTAGTATCTAAATCTTGAATATAAATATGATTAAATAAAAAAATATATTTTGAATTAGCGTTTTTATTCGTTTACTAAAGGGTTCCACCCCCTGTTCACTATTGCTCACTAACTCCCATTAATTGCTACGCTTTCATTTTTATTTTCTTCACAATAAATTATTTTATCGTCATTTTTCACTGTTTTGACTCTGAGCAGTTTCTTCTACGAAGGTTGAAATTATACACTTACAAACTAAAAAGAATGAATTACTCTTAGAATTACTAACTAACACTTAGAATTACTAACTAAGTGTACTAAAGAGAATTGTGTTTGCTTACGTTTTCCGTGTTCAAACATTTCACTTAGGATTCTAATTACCAATACACTTAGGATTCTACGCTCAATTAGTGAACAAAAATAATCCAGAATAGGGGGCTAAGCGCTCTGTTTGCTGCCGCTCACCAACCCCGTAGATTGCTCTGCAATAATTATCATTTCTTCACTGTAAGAAATTTCGGATAAAATTACGATAAAAAGAACTGGCACCCTGAAAACAGAATTCTTAATATCAATTTTACCATAAAATCCATTTTGCCATGAAATTCATTTAACCATAAAATCAATTTTACCATAAAAGTCATTCTTCTGTAAAATTTTATGCCACAGTTTTTACGGTAATATTTATTTAATTATAGTGATTCAGTGATTTTGCAATAAATTTTACAGGAAAAATTAGGCAATATTAGATTTATTCTTTCGTAAAATTTTACGGGGTCGACACACAACAATTTTTTTCTACGAAATTTGGCACTATACACACATATATGTACTAAAAAGAATTGTGTTTGGTTAACGCTTTCTACGGCTAAACACTTAACTCGGGATTCTATTAAGGTCTTTTAGTTAAAACGTATCGACACATAGTGCATGTATGGGGAAAGCTTCCTACAATGTCAACCTCCATCTATCAAAATTTACTACAAGATCAAATAGAGTTAACACGTCTTTTATACTAGTGAATTGATGCTTAATAGTCGTAGTGGTAGTTACGCCATTCATGAAATTGATCGTTACGTTCATTTAACGAATCTCTTGTAAGGAATTTTATAATAGCATGTTAATGTAATTTGCACCAAAAAATAATAATTGTGAAACGGTTAATAATTTTTGACACCGATTCAAATAATTTTAATCTCAAAATGTAGCGTATTAAGATAATATCACAGAGTTACGTTACAAGAAGGAAACAACTCTTTTATTTTTGAACTCTTTCAGATTTTTTTTTTAAATTGACAAAACAATCAAGACCAAAAACGTAATAAGAGAAGAATAGAATAAAAATAAATAATTATTACAGGTAAATACCATTTAATTCAGAATGCAAAAATGTTTTATAATATTACGTAAATGTAGTTTGCCCAGTCAATACGATTAGACTTCGGTAAAACGGTTAATATAAATAGACACCGATTCAAATAAATCTATATTAAAATGTAGCGCAGAATTACGTAGAATTATAGCGTATAATTATAATATCAATAAAAATAATAATTATAAACCAATTCTCTTAGTTTAGAAAACGAACAAAATCAAAAGCAAATTAATAGAAATATAGGCAAATTAATTAAATTAGGGACACAATAATGTTTTTCGGGACACAATAATATTTTTAGGGACACAATATTTTAAGGGACACAATTATTTTTAAAGACACATTATTATTTATAGGGGATGCAATATAATTATAGGAAAACAATATTTTTATGACTTTTATTCATTTTATGGACAACCCAAACAATCTAGAAATCAATGTAAGAAACCTGAATCCTATGTCATTTTCCGACCTATCTAAATACACCAACAAATATATATATATATATATATATATATATATATATATATATATATATATATATATATATATATATATATATATATATATATATATATATATATATATATATATATATATATATATATATATATATATATATTATTTAATTTATACGATAATAAAGTTTACTTTTTTCTGGCCATAAATGATACAATAACTTTACATTTCAGCATTTTATTTTTATTTTTAAATTTCAAATTCTTTTAGTAATTGTATTACTTGATCCATTGATTCAAGAGCTATTAAGTTATTTGATTTATTGTTAAAATGATTTTTAAACAGGAATCTATATATACATATATCTAGCGCAGCGGAAAGGAAAGTTTTCATTTCGTTTACACGTTGGTAACAAAGAACTGAAATATCAAGCGTGTGAGCTGTCATAAGCAGGAAAACGTACATGCTTACAAATATGAAGAAAAGATTTTCTTTTCTCGTCTAAACAATAAAAAGCTGAATAAAAGTCAACCATAAGTTGAGAAGAATTGAAAGATTAAAAGCATATAGTTCATATTAACAAACGGATTTTACTAAATCATGTGTTTATAATTACTATACATGTAATAACTTTACAATGATAGCTCAAAGTTCTTAACTTTATAATTGTGTATTTAGCAAAGTTGTGAGTCTTTTATCGAATTCGTTTTTAAGAGCTTAATTACTCTTTTGTTTCTGCTAGTTTTTCTATTGCATAACATTAATTTAAATGTAATTTTTTTTTTTAAAGTTTGTATTGATTAAAAATTTTCAAACAGAAATTATTAATGGAATGTTTTGATAATTTATATAAGTTCTTATGATTTTACGCTGGAACAAATTTAAAATTTTCTCATTTAATTGCGAGTGACGTGAGAACGGTTTGCAAAACAAACCATATAAGATTGCAGGGCTGTTTTTGGGGGTTGGAAAGAATCAGCGAATAGGAGAGGAACCCACCGATGAACACTTATGTTATTATTTACTAATGGTAATAATTGCAACAAAAAATATCATATTTATTTAGAATATTAAAGAACCTTATTATGCAGCTAAGATCAACTTAATTATGCTCTTGAATTGCTGCTTTCTTTATACATTATTCGAATTTAAAACCTGGGTGGGATTTTAATTTGCTGGACTGTGACCTGAAAAAAAATTCTTAAAAATCATATTTGGTGTAATAAAACAAGAGATATAGAAATTTAAAAGCGCGTAAAATTATTTTAATAATACAATTTGAAGACATAATATTAATATATATGCATAGTGAAATTTGCGCACATTTTGATAATCACATGAGCAAAGTACTGAAGAAAAAATATTTGCTTCTCTCAAACTATAGGTACTTGAAGAGGGTATGTTGATAAGTTTGACATTAATTACTTATAAGTACTCTTTATTTTTTAACCTATTGCTTACGGCACTCAGTATGATGAAGCCATTCTGGTACGATTATTGTAAGCAAAAGGTTAAAAAAATTAAAATAAAATGAAAAGTAAATAAGAAGGCCTTTGCAGCTCACCAAGTATTTGTTCAACAATATGTTCTTTTTCTGTTTAATTGGAAAGAACTCTTTGCAACGTCCAGAAGAAAACTGTAAAGCTTGATGATTTATTTTAACTTTTAATGTTCTTTACAGCTAAAATGTTAGGTAATAAAATTTAAGAATATTTTTTTTCCTTAGAATCGCACATAATTTTGAACTTCCGTATTTCATTAATATTGTGAATTGTATTCGAAATTGGAAGAATTTTTTTTCAAACATGATTTTAGTAATTTTTCCAGTTTAATTCACGATATTTTCTAAATAAATATATAAAAGTGACAGTTGTGTATTAATAGGTTAATTTCCAGACTGGCAGTGGTAATTTATTAGGATTACTATAGTTTCCATTTCTTTTCGAAGTTGTCATTTGTATGTTTCTTTGCTACTTTCTTTGATTTAGTTTAACAGGTTAAGTACTGGTTCAGCTTCTGGCTTGCCTAAGTACTGGCTTATCTTCTGGATTGGGTTCAAAATTGCAAGGCTACAGAGTTGAGCATTGGTTGTTGTAAACTCAAAATTGGGTTGACTGTTCAACGACGGTTATAAAATAAAAAAAAATCATAGTAGCGGGAAATAAAGTTTAAGACATATATTATTTTGAATCAACTTAGCATAAGATTAAACATCTCCGCATTAACTTGTTCTGTGGCAAGATCTTCACAATATCATAACTAATGGCATGAAGTAGCCAACATTGTTCTCAAACCGCTTTCACTCTCTCAAACAAGCTGGTACTCATCGATCTTAAGCTGGGTAGACTTTGACACTGAAGACTGAATTCACATTGAGCCTGTAATTACTAAACAGTCGCGCTGTTCAACATCATATTAGGGTTACAGCAAATTTGAATGGTATTATTGAGTATCACCAACATAGTATGTGAAGAAGATTTCCGAATTAAATTTCATAAATAATTACATGAACTACTAAACCCTTAAAAAATTAAACCACTATAGCAAAGATATCAAAAGTGATGAATATTTCAGTCACAAAACAGTAAACATAAATACAAGCTGGAGAAATGTACTCAACCGTATCGACGCGGGTAAGTGCGGATTTCTCCCCGGAAATGATATCACCTGTTATGTGATGAGCAGTAATACATGGAGTTACAGATTAAATCGAATTGCCTTGCGGCGGAGATTCGTTGTAATGTAAGTCATTCGGAAGCATCAATGATTATTATTACCGAATCTGGACAAATACGTTTGTGTCCTTTTCACAATTGACTGATTCCGTATTTTCGAAAAATTTTAGCTCTGGGGCTTGTCCGGTTTTGATTAAAAGACGATATTACTTTCAAAGTGATATTGAATAATTGCTGCTGGACGTTTTTCGATGCAATTCCATCGGTTGTTCGGCAATCCACACGCAGAAATTTATCAATATTTAATTAAAAAGAACCTTTCTCAAAGTTGCTGGGTTTTGTTATTTCAACTTACAGCGTTATTATTAAAAATTGTTTTGCTTTTTATCTATATAATTAGAGAGTTATACAAATATTTTAGTTACATACAATGTGTAGAATTCAGTTATACAAAAATAGTTTCTCATACTAGGTACAAATAGAGATAAATATACTCAAAACTACCAGAATTTATTAAAATTTACCGCGTTTCTGATTCTAAGGAAACAGCAAAAGGCTGAGTGATTTTTACCGAAGCTCATTGGTTATGATTTTGATAAAATATGTATTAATCCTTGTACACATAGATATATTAACTCAGAGTAAGGCTTTGTATGCATATTACACATTATATAATACACACCACATTGTTTTGAGAGGGATAGTGCTATTGTCACAGTTCATTATTTTTTGACAGTTTTTGAAATCTCCATGCAAATTGTTTAATTATTTTAGCTTAAAAATTATATTCTCATTTTAAATATACTGCGAGCAATACTGTAGAAAATGTTATATTCTCAAACTATGTAAAATTATCTCTAACTTTTTCATAGGCGTTGTATCTGATACAAAAAAGTATTGCTTTTATGGTGAACATTCTGAACAACGAGGAAAAAACTAAAAGAAATAATAATTTAAATTTATTTATCTATCAAGAAATAATCAGATTTTCTACCTTTGTTGCATTTTTTAATAAGGAGATCAACTGCTACAGATAAAAATTTATATTTTATGATAAAGTATTTAATTAGATTTTTTATATTAAGGAAGTTTAATTGGTAATTAACTTTTTTTAAACTGTTTAAGCTTAGAAAATTAAAGATATATTCTACTTATTGCTCTAAAAAACGCATGAAATCATAGGCGTAGAAAATATTAATCATTCTAACCAATGGTAAATGGTAATTGATAGAACGTTTTCGAATATTATTTAATTTCGTATTGAATCTTCAGTTTATGTCAGATAAAAGAGTATTTTCGAATTTCATCACACTGAGAAAAAAGTATGGTCATATCTGTCAGAATGTGGTAGGATTTATCATGTTACTGCCTCTAAAGAGTCGGTAATTTTTACCAAAGTGCTTAGGTAATGATTTTGATAAAATTAGCAACAAAAAGAGGTTTTATAATACGTGATAAAATTAGGAAAATGTGATAAAAAGGATAATTTCATCACGATTCTTTAGGGCATGGCTTAAAAACGATTTATGCGGAAAAGATTACTCTTTAGTTTTGCATTTTTACTAAAAATGAGGAGCATAACCAGAATTTAATGGTTAATGGTACAGAAAGCCGTTACCATATAAACAGAAAAAATACCAAATGAATGGTTTAAATACTATATATTTTGGTTAATACTACCACAATTATGTTTTTTTCAACCAGAAATGTCTTTACTATGCAATACGCTAATTTAAAAGAAATTGTTTCTCTGTGTACACATAGCATTATAAAAACTATAGCTCGTAGGACGTTTTTGAATATTGTCTAATTTCGTATTGAATCTTCTGATTATGTAAGACACTTAAACATTATTGATTTCTATCACAAAGTAAAATTCTTGCACTTTCTCATTTTTAAAATAACAAACCCATCTATCTTTTTTACAGAATTTTGTTTAATTTCTTATATTACGTAGGATAAAAGACCTGCATATATCTCTAATATCATGCAAAAATTGATTCATAAAAAATTACGAATTTTGAGATAAACTGTAATCCATTTTACTATCGCATCGTTTAGTTGACTCTTTTACTATTTAAAGAAGTAAGTTTTATTTAATTGTTTACTCACTTTAATCGTTTGTGTTTTGTATCTAACGAGTCGTATTTAGGAATTCTCTGATTGGAATTTATTTTAAAGTATTTTTATAGCATTCAAGGGTGTTTTGTTTCAATGACAACATTTGCCCATTTTTGGCAGAAAAAAAATTTGAAAAAAAAAAAAAAAAAACGCAGTCATATATTTTTATGTTTTAATTAATTTTCCTCTTTCACTACTTAAACTACTATTTTAAATTGATAATTTAAACATAAACTAAACTAAGTGATTCTGTCTTTCAACGTGAGTTTTTTTTGTTTCAGTTTTTATATTGTTGAGTTTAGAAACAAATAGAAAAATTGAATTAAAAAATACAGAAAAAATACTATTTAAAATGGAAGCAAGCTTAATAAAAATGACTTTTATGAAGTATTCCATAAACGGTAAAAAGACTTAGTGAATTTGTGTAATTGACAATCATTCAAAAATAATAATTATTGATAAAGTAAAAAAAAATAATTAAAAACATTTATAGAAACTTGACAATTATAATATGATAATAATATGATGTTTGAGACGGTCTGTCATTTCCTTATCAATTAGAAAATCCATTCATACTTTCTGAATGTTAAAATAAGCTTTAAAAAATTAACTAACGTTTTTAAAGACATCAAATTATTCTACTGCAACAGTCTGTAAGTTGTGCAAATTTTGAAAGATTATAGTCTTTGTGAATCTCTTAAAGAATATACTGATGTATAAGTTTTCGTTTTTTCAACGTTAGTAGACAATACCTTTATATTAAGGTAAAGATAAATTAAAAAAACTTCTTTTAAATGTATAAATTAAAACACATAAATCAAAGCAAGTTTTCTTATATTGATTAACTACAGTTTATTTCTGTAGAAAATATATGACATTTTTTTCTATAATTTTACGTATCAATGTTACAACAAAGATTAAAAATAAGCGTTTTAATCACATTTCAGTAAAGAATAAAAAATAGCTTTCAAAACTACGAGAATATGGTAAAATTTAACATGTTTCCATCTCTATGGAAACATGAAAAATCTCTTTAATTTTTACCGAAGCATATTGGTTATGATTTTGATAAAATGAACAATAAATATAGTTTGATAATAATTGATAAAATTTGGTTAATGTGAAAATATTTGTTAATTTTATCATGAAACTTTAGAGCATGGCGTGAAATCCATTTTTCGGTTAAATTTAGTTTTTGAATTTGTATTTATTGTAAGGTAATAAGAACTATAACATAATTTTAAAAATTAAAATTTACCACAAACCGTTAAACGGAGTAATATGAAATGAAACCATTACCTTATAAATGATTTTTATGGCGTATATTTGGTTTTATTGCCAGATTGTTTGGTTTTATAACATTTTGTTTACTAATTTCTTTACTATATGTTTCAATGTCTTAACCATATTTTCCATAGATCAAGGTAATTTTACCAGAATTTCTTCTCCCGTGTAAGATTTTGTATTTCATTTTTTTGTGTCTTCCATTTGCACAAAAATAGGCATTATTCTTTGGTCTATTCCAAATTTAAGAGTTAAAATCTGAGGTCCCGCTCTAGAGGTAGACCACCTACTCGATGGCTCAACGACACCGAAAATGACCTCAAAGTTCTAAAACTTAAGAACTGGAGGGGAGTTGTCATGGACAGAGGGAGCTGGAGAAGGCGTGCTGTTGAGGCAGCCAAGGCCTGCAAAGGGCTGTTGCGCCCCTGAAGAAGAATCTGAGGCTATATGGCTTGTTTATGGTAAATAATTTGTTCACGGATTATTTTGAATATTTGACATGTGACCAGTTAAAGATAATATAAGTATGAAAATAGTAGAGAATAAAGAGTATATAAAAGTAAACCTTAAATATAAATACAATCATTTTTAATTTGTTACTTAAATAAAGTGATAAAAATAAAGAATTGCTGTTAATTTATGTTATAAAAATAAAATATTGCTGTTAATTTATGTTACAAAAATGTGAAATTCTTAATATATTTCGAATTCTAGTCGGCTTAAAAATTTTTTTTCTTTTGCGAAATGCAACTGAAAGTTTTTACTACGTTTCAATATTGAGTTAAATAAGTTCTTAAGCTTCCTTTGTTTTCACCTATTATATATAAACTCCTTTTCCTTATACAGTAACAAATCAACATTTTCCAATATTTTTTAACCTCTTTTCATTTCTTGAAATGTATTCTAGTTAACCCTTTGACATATCATTTCTTGATATGTAAATGATCTTTGATTGTACTGTAAACAACAACTCGCAACGGAATGTTGACAGAGATCCCAACTGCTCCGGACTCGCCAAAATAATTAAATAAACGGTAAATAACTACAAACTAAATTTTGCAAATATTTGGCTATTTTTGCTTGCTTATTTGACTATTTTTGCTATTTTTGCTTAAAAGGTATAGCATGACATAACTAATATAAATTGGTGAATTATATAAGCCTACGAATCATTTAGAAATAGAAGCGGATAAAAATATTCTATATTGAATTTATTAAACCAAGAATCCCAATTGATAAACTACCACTTTAAAATATTTATTTGCTGTCCGGAGAAAGTTAGCCTCTCTGTGTTGAAGACGTCTGAGGCACGTCAATTATTGTTTTGACATAAGAAACAAATGACGTCTTCCCGAACATCTCCGTGTGTCAAGGGATTAACCTAGTAAATAAGTTTTAAATTTTTAGATTGCAATTTTGTAACATTTTTAGGGTTTAAATTGCTCACAGTTTAAGTTTTAAAATGCCCACAGCCTTAGAATTCAAACTTTAGTAACTAGGCTTAATAAAAATTTAAAGTATAGGTCCCGAGGTACTTAATTATAGCATTTTTACGTTCCTGAAAGGGATAAGCATCAGAGAAAATTGCTTGATTGTGGTAAATGTTGATTTTTCAGGAGTCTTAATTTTCGTTTTAAAGATTATTTACTCTTCCCCCTAACGAAGAACGGTATTTTAGCTAGTCAATAATAAAGAAAGCTGGAAAAAATGTGAAAAAAAAGGAATTATTAACTTTATTTTGGGTTTAATAGCAAATGATTGAAAATGCAATTTCTAAATATAGGTTAAGTATCATTTTATGAAATGGATTTTCTGTTCAGCATTCTTTGTAATTAACTGAGCAATGGTGACTGACAGAACAATCTCATTTTGTAAGATGATTCGAAATAATGATCAACTCGGTTGTTTAAGTAGCTCCAATTACTTGCTCCGATTTCTATGTTTCAATTCTTTCATATTATTTTCACTGCAATAACTATGATTAGAAGGGATTCCTCTTGCTACAATGATTTTATGTTAAGAGTCTAATCGTTTCATTTGTGCGATATATATAATTTATTTTAGAAATGAACGCTTCTTTTAAGAGTATTTCCAAACTTTTAATAAAAAAAGACGTATTTGTTTTTTCAAAAAAAGCATCTAGGAGAAAAACATTATTATTTTTTCCACTACTTGGACTTAAAGTAATTCAATTACCATCTTAAACGAATACATAAATTGAGATCTTAAGACAGCCATTATACTTAAGATCCATTTTAGTGTTTCACTGAAACTAAGATATTAGAAACGGATCAATTAACAAAGTATCAGTATTAAGCTTTCTGATTCTGTGATTCCTTTAAACCTTTAACGAGATAATCTTCTTTAGGTTAATATGGAAGCCACGACTTAAGTCATTTCCTCTACATTTCTGATTGTTTAATTTTGTTTAAGTTTCATTTTAGTTTTACGTCAGATATATTTATTGCATTTAATACACTTTTGTTTCAGAACTACAAACTGGTATTAATACAAATTTGTTTTTGTGTCATTAGATGCTGTAATCACCCATTTTTAACTATCACTTCTAAATCGTTAGACCTAACTTCGGGAGAGTTGGATCTTTCATTTTATGTATCCAACTAATACAAAATATAAACTTTAGAATATTATACGCGTTATAAAATTTATTTTTAATGTTTTTTGTTATATTGAAAACGTTTTTTTTCTATTAAAGTGTATGAATTTGCCGTTCTTGTGTCATTATACGCTATAGTTACCCCTAACTCAAATTTTATTGCAAATTTTAGCAAATTTTATTGATATTAACTTAAAAACATTTCATAAAACTGAACCGTTTATAGTTTACTTTAACATAATGGCTTCTGCTTAGCCAATCAGGAAATTTTATTTTTTGCATTGTCTCTGTCTAGAAAATACAATTAAAAAATTGAAAATCGGGCTTTCTAATTTGCTTACAATTGTACTCATTTAACTTCATTTTGAATGCTGTATTCTTAGAGCTTACGGTTTACCCTCGAACCGGTTATTCAGACTCACGGGTAATGTTATGGTGACCCTTTGATCACGATTAACCAATAGTTAAATATAGTTTAAAAGGTTCATGTATTTAATATCAATTACGATACAATTTAAAAAAATACACATTTTTTAAAACATTGAACATTTCATTTTTATTTAAATTGCTGTTCTTATAAATATGTATTTGATATGAAAATATCAAATATGCATTTATGCATTTGATAGGAATATGTATTTAGTACGATTGTACTTGATACGAGTGTTCATATAATTGTTCTCTAACGACTGTACTTTAATAAATGTTTTATTCAAAACTTTCTAAGAAATGAGTTGAAGTACAGTTTTTACAGTTTTATAGTTTAGTAGTTGCAAAATAAGAAAGGAAATGTAATCAAAGTCTCACAAATTGCTGCCAGGATCGATTACGATAAAGAAAAATAATATATCAGGCAGTTTATAAGATCCTACCAGAAATTACACAGATAAATGGTTTCTTAATTAAGCAATTCTGATCGAATTTGTTAACCATTCGTCAGACTGTCAAATATCTACGCATTGCTTTGACTTCGACTTTTACAAAGATTCTAAAAATATACATAAGATGCCATAAATATGAAGCACTATGCAAAATTTTCTCCAATTTTCAATAAGAATACATTGTTATTGCCTATTATTTTTCTTCCCATTTTCGAACATTAATTATAAGTTATAACTACTGTTAACTAAACTGTTTTACCTTGAGCTTATTATCCATTATCTTTATATCTTTTATATTAGTTTTTTTGTAAAAAATAAAACACTTTGGAAAACCTAAAACTCCTTCAAGATAGATTTTATCTGTACAAACGAAATTCCCACCAGGGAAAAAAAGATGGAATTTAAGAGATTTTTTGAAATTACTTATTTTTCTATTTTTTTTAAATGTCCAATTCGTTGCTCCAAAAAGAAAGTTTTATAAGAGATCTTTTTTTTTATTTTGTGCAAATTAGTCTCGAAAGAATTTATTTCCTAAATGTTTGAAGCATATAAAAAAGGAATTATTTAATTTTTTTTAACTCCTGCTGAGTTTAAAAATTTCTCTTGTAAACTAAATGAAACTTAAGTAAAAAAAAAATATTTTTATGTTTTATCATTAAATAAAGCATTGTTGAAGTCTCAAAAAAAGTGTTTCAAAAATCTACCACAAATAAAATTTTTTCTGTATTCTCTTTAAACAGAATTAGTGAAGAAATATTTTAGAAAAAAAAAACTTTTAAATCTTATATTCTGCTTAATAAAACAGTAAATATTCATATTTTGTATTTTATCTAAAAAAACGCATTATTCACTTTTCCCTCAACACTTAATAGAGCACATAAGGTTAATTTTTCCTTTTAATTT
The DNA here is from genome assembly GCF_982258835.1 of Parasteatoda tepidariorum. Taxonomy (NCBI): domain Eukaryota; kingdom Metazoa; phylum Arthropoda; class Arachnida; order Araneae; family Theridiidae; genus Parasteatoda; species Parasteatoda tepidariorum. Next base: position 70,867,006 of record NC_141763.1, read on the forward strand.
TATTACCTTTTTTTGCATTTATTTTTCAAGAAAATGTGCCGCAGAATATGCTGTATTAAAAGGTCAGTTAATTATTAAGAGGTCAGTTATTTTACATAGAAGAAAACAATGTTGAACTATTAAATATTAGGTTTTAATTTGGATAATCTTTCTGAAATTTTTCTTCTTCATATGTTTAAAGAGCGTTTTTTTTTATTTTCTCAGTATATTAATGATTTGTAAGATAAATATAAGTTTTTTTATTATCTTTTTTATAGACATGTGTAGTTTGGATAAAAATAAAAGTGTGCTTTTACCTTTAGTTACCTCTAATTAATTTTAAGAATTATTGATATCACAAATTGTGTAAAATAAAGATGTGCTCGACACGACAACAGCAGGTTCGTTAAAAATCTTGACAAACTGCACTGCAAAAAAGAGTTTCTCAATATTGAGAAAAAATGTATCAAAATATAGCTCCGAAACAAATTATAGTCGAATATGAAAACCCCTTGATTACAAATTTTATACAGTATATACTAATTTTTGAGCAAAATGCATTAATCTAAAAAAAGATGAGGAGAAAAGAAATTATGAGAATAGTTCGTAGTTTGTCTCCAGGATTCAAACCAAGAGCCTTCGGGTTCGTAATTGGACGCTAAATCACCATATATCTACACCTTAACCCTCTGAGATATAAGTAGTTTTATATATCGGCCGCCGAAATGACATATGACATACAACGAACTTTCAAGCGAATAGAAATTCGATTAAAAGTTTTTAAGATATAGTGAAATCAGCAAAAAGAGAAATAACAATTACTGACTAAGCTATTGGGACCATATTTTCCAAATTGCAACCCTATGTACCATTGAAATCGGATATCAGCATCTCATGATGTGTCAGTGTGGTGGCCCCTATAAAAAGCTTCCTTAATCTCACTGGACTGAAGTGTGCAAGTATGGTGGTTAGAGCATCCAAATGCGAACCCAAAGGTCCTTGGTTCAAACCCTGCTGACTAATTACGAACATCTCTTTTATGAATTCCTCCGGTCCAAAAATTTGTTCTCTTAATGTTGAATTTTCCGCTGAGAAATCGAATTTAAGAAATACGTCTTTTTAAAAACTTGATTTCACAGGAACTATTCGATAAATTTATTTCAAGATTTGAGTTCAGCAATGTATAGGTAAATTCTTTTCAATCATGTAAAAAATTGTATACCTCACTCAAAGTATTTTCGTCTATTATTGAATAAAAAAATAATTAATGCTTGTTAAAAGCTATTTTTTGTGTGGAATTATCTTTATATCGACCAATTTTATAATTGTGTAAAACTTCACTTAAAAAGTTCTCGAGATATGGCATAATACGCAAAAAAAATACATTGATATTAAGGAGACCAAATTATTGTGACCATATTTCCTAGATTACGGCTACTCTCTACAATTTTAGGTTCAGAAATGCGTATCCGTTGAAAAAAAGGTAGTCTTATTCAGAGAAAGTTCATTTTCGTGTCTGATTTTGCTGATGAAAATATCGTCTGCACTAATTAATTAGCACATTTTAGGTCATTCCCTCGAGATTGACATATTAAGATTGAATCGTCAAAACAAATTTATTGAAAGATATAAATTTATTTCCTGTTCTTTTTTTGAGCACTGTAAAAAAATTCCGAATCAAATTGTGGTAAAAAGGTCTGGTACCCTGATCACCATAAAATTTTAGAGAAGAAAAAACATCTGATACACTAAAATTTTGAAGCAATATTTACTGCAACTTCACTGTGAATAAATTAATATAACTGTAAAAATTACGGTATAGCATTATACGGTAGAAATTGATTTCAGGGATACCGCACGTAGGTTGCCGGTATTTTTTACAGTTATCTGATATGGGATTTTGTACAGTGTACTGCGCGTTAAGAAACATTGTGCAATTAAATACTTAACCTAAAAAACAGTTATTGTAAAAAACGTTTTGAATTTACGTAAGATAAATTAAGTTTTACTTTTGATTACGGTTTTCGTAAATTAAATACAAACGAATTTTTTCGACTAAGATTGAACATTATACGATAAAAATTGATTTTAGGGATACCACACGTAGGGTGCCAGTACTTTTACAGTTATCTGATATGGGATTCTGTACAGTGTACTGTGCGTTGAAAAATACTGTGCAATTAAATACTTAACCTAAAGAACAGTTATTGTAAAAAGCGTTCTGAATTTATGCATTGCGTAGATAAATTAGGTTTTAATTAAATTAGGTTACTTTTAATTGCGGTTTTTGTAAATTAAATACAAAAGAATTTTTTCGACTAAGATTTGAAAGAATTTTTATTGTACACGCTAATTATTTTAAAATTTAACGCTACAACAAACAAACAATTGCGGTAAAACAATCGTAAAAAAAAAGCTCACAGACGTTAAATTAAATGATACGGAATATTTTTCATAAATATAAAAATTGTTTACAACAATTTGTTACAATCGCTCACGGGAAGGAATCGTTAGATATCAACTTAACTGATTCATCCGTGTGGAAAACAGAAACATGAGGTCAAAACCCACTTACGCATGACATGTGACTTGCGGTTGGCGATTAATGAGAAAGAAAAAAAACGTCGCCCAAAAGCATTTAAAATTCGTCAACTCGCAAACCGTTTGCTTACTGTTATATGGATGAATTGTTTTAAATCTTTTCACATGAGAGCGTTAGTAAAATTTGGAATTATAATTACCATTCTCTGTGAAAGTATCGTGCAACCATCTTCAAAGCATGGACTGATGCTTTCGTTAAATTTGTGAAGAGACAAAATTACTGAAATGGAAAGTAAGCGTGAGAATTGCTGAAGAGTTAAAAATATATTCCTTTCCCATGGAAAATAAGGTAACACATGACTTCAAAAAGTAAATATGTATAATTCAGTGGCCAAGTTTAAAGCTGTTTGAATTTCATTTATTGTCGTTGATATTCATGCGTCTTTTAGATCCTAGTACTTAAAATGTTGACTATTCTTACGGCTACTATAGCATAATTAGTGCTCGCTGAATTTTATATTTTTGTTAGTTTAAGGTTCTGTCATTATATAAAATAACGCTTTCTAGCGAGTAATAATTCGTAACTGTTGACAGTCTTAAACATAAATTTCTGTTCGTCATATTATGTTTCGTTCATTTTAAGCTATCGCTTTCTATGCTAAAAATTTATGGTGAAAATATGAGGCTAAAATGTCTGTATGCTAAAAATGTAATTTCTCCTTCCATGCGAAAAAAAATACGCTTTGTGAAAATGGAAAGCGCTTGCGCTTTAAGTTTTTAATATGCGAAAAATTTCTCTAAAGTTGCATTATTTAGGTTCATAAAGTTATGTGAAAATCGTGAATTTATTCGTGAATATTTAGTCAAAATTACTAGAATATGGAATTCTGCATGGTTAAGACGAACAAATACTTATTAAAATACACATTTAAAAATACATAAGTACTAGAAAACATATTTAAAAATTGTATAAATATATATAATTTTTAAATATGTATGATTTAAAACATACAGTGCGGTATATTTTGAATCATAAATATTTTTATAGTATGCTAATTTTTCCAGAATTTCTTTCCTAGTGTGGAAAAATGACGTCAATTTGGCAAATTTTCTAAAGCTAGTTGAGTTTTCCAAAACAATTTATTAGATGACTATTCATTTTAAGGTTCAGAAAATTCTTTGTCACGATATTCTATTGTCACAATATAAGTATTGCTTGCGCCGTGATGACTCAGGGGATAGAGCGTTTGCATTCCAATGAGGTGAACCAGGTTCGAATCCCAGCAATGGCTGGTTGATACGAAATCCGCACCGACTACATTGCTCACGTAAAATATCCTCAGTGGTAAACGGATCATGGGTTAGAATCCTCTTACTGTCAGGCAAACCGTGGGAGGCTTCCGAGGTTTTCTCTCCGTGTAACGCAAAGGCGGGTTAGTTCCATCGAAAAGTCCGCCACGAAGGCAAATTTCCCCCAATATTTGATCCAGCATTATGGGGTTGACAACAAACTTAAATTCGAAAACAATGAACTCAAGATGCAGAGGAAGAACTCCTAAAAAAAGATGGTTAGATGATGAAACAAATGGCTTAACCGTGAACCATAATGGAACTTACTAACTAGGAATCCAAGATTAAGACCATGATGGTCTGGAACAAAATTGTTCAGATAGCCAAGACTCACAAATAAAAACAACAATTTGTCACTCTCACATTTACTTTATATATTTCTAGACAAGCTAAAACAAGGAAATAATTATATAACTACAGGGTGAAAAAAATAGGTAACTATAAAATAGGTTACTTAACTGTATGATAATTGCATTTCTGATAAAAAAAAAAACATAATTCTGGTTTAAGAAATCCTAATATACGATATTTCTACCATTCATTTGTTAATTTTTTTATTCAAATGGTTGTGGTTTACCAGAAGTTCTGGTTTTCGAAATTATAGTTCTCATTACCACACATTTAGGAACAAATACAAAACTGAAAAGTAAATTTAACCGAATAAATGGTTTTTGTGCCAAGCTCTACGGTATCATGATAAAATTATCCGATTTTATTACATTCACCAAATTTTATCACGTATTATAAAACCATATTTCATTTTCAATTTTACCAAATTGATTCCTTAAAAACTGCATACTTTTTGGTGTTTCTATAGAGCTAGAAATGTGATAAAGTTTACCATTATCAGCCATGTATCAACCGTTATCAAGAAGGTATTTTCAACCATGTTTTTTCTTAGTGTAGAAGTTTTATATCAACAAATTTTGCACAGTTTTTTCTCTAAATTTTTGTGTGGAAGTGAGGAGAAAGCAAAGGCCAATAAATTGCAACAAGTCATGGTTTTTATTCTTAAAGATTTAACTTTATATTCTAAAATTTATATCACGTCCTTTTTTTCATATTTTCGATGAAAATATTTTCTGTTAGAATTAACTTAATATATCTTTAGCAAGTTTATAATCTTGATTACTTTCAGATTAATTGTACAGACATCATGCAAAGTGTAGTTTAAATCATGACAGTCTTTTGTAGTTTCAATTTTTATATTGAAGCCTTTTTAGTAATAACTAGATGCCGAGAGACTTTTTACAAACAAATTTTTCACGCGAAACTTTAGTGAAAAACTTTTTTGGACTTTAAAAGTGAGTATGATCTAGCAACAAACGCTCCCTGTTAAAGTTGACTGAAACTATTATTTTCGTAAACTTTTTTTAAAAATATTTCCAAAGCATGCGCTTTCATAAGTGGCAAAAAATAAATATAATGACACTGTTTCTTTCAAAACATTTTTTTACGCAAACAAAACATTCGACTGATACTCATGGCCACACACAAAAGAATTTTTTTTATATACTACAGTCCTTTGTCTTATTATTAGACGCACTATAAGATTCTATGTAAAATCTTAATTATCAGGTAATACTATACAGCTTCATTGTTTTTGCGTGACTGAAACCAGTTTGCACTTGCTTACGTTCGTGTATCAGTTGGATTAATTAGACGAATTCGACAATTGGATAAATTAGACGATATATCATATAAATATAGAATATTTATTATATCAGGTATTATATTAGTGTACTATAATAATTGAATCAAATTATTAGTCGCACTGTAGTGTTATTTTTGCATGTTTTGAACTTGTTTATATGCAATACTTTTATATTTGAACATGCATGCAACGAGTTTTTATTCAGGAGATTTTTTTTACATAATTCCTATTTGTATTTATTTTCAATTTATTGCATTACATTATTAACAAATTGATACACAAAATTAGAATAAAATCAAGTGATACGTAAATAAGTGTAAACCGGTTTAATCCGCTTTAAAACTATAAAGCTGTATAGTAACAACTGATAATTAATATTTTACATAGAATCTTATAGTGCGTCTAATAATTTGGTGATACTATATAATTATACTATATATACTATATATACTACTATATATACTATATATACTACTATATATAGTGATACTATATATTTGGTGATACTTTGGTATAATAAGTGTACATGCAAAGTACTATTTTAATATTAGTCTATTTTCTATTATTTTATTTAATAAATATATAATCCATTAAATAAATTCATATACCTATGTAATAGTTTTGTAATACAAATATTTCAAAGAGAAGATAATATAAAGAAATGGAATCGAAGGCAATGTTTTCTAGTCTTCGGTTTAAATATTAAGTCAATTCTAGATCATGTAAATATTATGTTGATCATACATATTTTGAACATTTTGTTGTATCTAATATATAAATTGACAATGTAGAGAAAAAATCTAAATAAACTGATTCTGCTCTATAGTTTCCTAGCCAACGGTTTTAATATTAATTCAATGCTAGATGATTAAAATACATGTCCACGAATTTAAAAAAAATTATCGTATCTATAATAGTTAGATAAACGGGAAATAGAATTAAGGAAATTTTAAGAGTACGGATTATTTCAGACTTAATTTCAAATAGTCAGCTGTAAATATGGAACACAAATATATATATTTCAAATTTTTTTATTATTATGAGATTCTTCTATGTTACAATGCTTTAAGCATTTTATCCTACCTTATTATATACATTAAGTTATTTACAATACCTTAAAATATTTGAATGCATTTTTAAAACGTATCCTAATAGGTTATTTAATTATTAATAAACAAATGTATTCCTATAATGATAATAATAATTGAGTTTGATTGCAAATATATAATTTGAATTTATATTTGTTTAATTTATCAATCAAAAATTAAATTTTTAATAAATGAATATACAAATACTTAAATTTGAATTTTGTTTAATTCTTGATTTATAACTAACTGATTTTACAGGCAATTACAGTATTAATCAATAATTACCGTAGAGAAACACGGGTTTCTACCACAGAGAGGCAAAAAATATCACAATTACAAACTAAAGATTAAAAATTTGAAGCATGATGTTTTTCTTATTTTTTTTAGTAATATAAAAATAAGTGTACTTGTTAAACGTAAAATTTTGACGAAAAAGCTATGTAACATTTTAACCATGTATTTTAAGAATTTTAAGTTAAAACAATCTTATGCAACTTTAAAAAAATAGATATCATACAATATTAGGTACACATTAATCATTTTTCGCCAAATACATACTATATATTCTGTAAAAGATAGTTTGCATTTAAGTAACAAACAGATATGTCATAGCCATATTTCGAAAGTAACTACGAGGTTCTGTTTCTAGAGTTGATATTTGATTGCTAAGTAAGTAATCGATAGTAAGTTGATATTTGATCGCGTTGTGAAAAAACGAACATTTAAACTTCTTGTTTCATACAAACGGTTTCTAATTAATGTTTGATCACTTCTAACAAAAAAAAAAAAGAATTTTTCAATGTTACGTGATTCTTAAAGTTAACATGCATTTAATGTTATTATTCAATCACGACAAATTGGTAGGAATGCTTCGAGGAAGAGTTCATTCTTTATGGGTGGGAAATGCTATTTGCTGGTGGGAATAATATTTCTTTTTTGAAATAATTCTAATCTAACACACCACTCCGATTTGTTCCCGACTATGATATAGCTTTTTATATAAGTTAATTTTAATTAATTTTTTTTTCTAGAATGATCCAAATACTGTGTTAATATTCACTTTTTGCCGATTCTTTGTTTCTCTTTCGTTTCGAATTTTTCACCTTCTTCCTCTAAATCTTTAGAATAAACTCCACCGGTTCAAAATTGATACACGCCATCTCGTGACGAGAGACGTGTATTAGCTTTTTTATAACATTCATCTGTAATTATTTCTTCATATTATTTGCTGTTCTTCATACATTTTATCCAACGAGAGGATATAAGAGCCAGAAACAATGATGTAAGTTTCATACAACAAGAAACACTTTGCGAACCCATAATATTCCTAACGAGAAACGTATCTGCTGGCGTTTATTCTATTGTAAGTTTTATTGTGAATAACTACGGAGCCAATATCTATTATACTAGGAGGCTCCTCCCCCTGCTTGCTAACGCTTGCCAACCCCTGAGAATTGCTACGCAATCCTATGTGGTTCACGCTGTGAGCCATGGCTCGCTGCGCTCGCTGGCTAATAAACACAATGTTCTAGCACAAAGACATAGTATATTATCATCAAAGACACAGTATTTTATCATCAAAGACATAGTATTGTACTTATGTAGAAGAATTCCATCAATGTTCTTATTGGCTTTTAAAAAAGTATATTAGCTATTTAGATTGTACATGGTGAAAAAATCAAAACATTAGCTAAATGAGAAACATATTAGCAAAATAAATTATCAAATATTGCAGTTACTCACCTAAATTCAACTAAATGTGTATAATAAATTAGTTAATGCTAGAAATTCTGAAAGTTTTAGAAAAAAATTTTATTATTTAAAAATATAAACTTTAAACCCTAACTTTTCCTTGTGAGATAATAACCCTCAAAAAGTCTTTCATTTTCAAGAACACAAAAATTTGTTTTATCGCCAAATGAAATATTTTTTGGTGATTAGCATTATTGAAATCAATTTCTACATTAATTAACATTTGTGATAAAGTACACAACATTTTAGAACAAAATAGGGATGTTTTACATACAATAAATTAAAATGCATGGCTGTTAGCATTACCCGAGAAATACCACGTGGAGGTCGCCATGTTGTGTTTCTAATCGGGGAGTTCCCTTTGCCTACTGCCAATAGCAGTTTCAATTAAATTTTTTCCAAAAAACATTTTTTTCTGCAAAGCTCTAAGAAATTAACACTAAGCATTTAGAATTTCTTTGAAAACACAATTATAGATTTGGCATCTTGGAACAATTACTGAAAGGCTGTCAAATGACTTAACTCTTGACAGGCCAACATAAAGTTGTCCATGACTAAAAACTTGTTTAGTCAATACTAAACTGATTTTCTCAAAAGTTTGATCTTGTGATTTATTTATAGTCATGGAGAAGGCCAGCCGAATTAATTCCTAATTGAGTTTAAATTAAATATTATCATGTTTTTAGGGCATGAATCTGAATTGCACAACCTTTTAATGCTCACTCTTGTTATTGTTTCCGTTTTAAAAAGCGCTATATGTTGAGTCAGCTTAAATTAAATATTATCATGTTTTTAGGGCATGAATTTGAATTGAACAACCTGATAATGCTTACTCTGGTTATTGTTTCCGTTTTTAAAAGCGCTATATGTTGAGCGACCTCATGTGACATTTGCCATGTGACATTTTTAGCAGCAATCATTGGTCGATTTTCTAACGTTGCCATTCGGGGAGTTGTTATGAGGCTTTTTTTTGGTGCCGTGTAAGAGAAATATATATAAAGATTTCGTAACCGTTTTTAATAATGAATAAGGTTTTGTATCTTATCAATTATTTTAATCTAGCTTATATGTTTCTTTCAATCTCGTTTGATATACTCATTAATAAAGTTTCATAAAAATTCTCTACTTTTCTGCATATTTGTCACTTTAATCGGATTCTTTTCGTACACATTGTGATAGTTTTTGTGCGCCTATAATTTTACCTCGTCAAAAAGTTGAAGAACTTTTCAATAATATAATATTACTAATAAAGAATCATGTAGTAATCCATCTGTATCCCACGTCTAGACTAAACGGCGGGTATGTGATAATGTTCAATAGAAGTTTTAGCGCACGAGGTTGACAGTTTGGCTGCTGCGTGTGTACTCCCTCCTTCAACACATTTCATAATCGCAAGTTCTAAATGCAGCTCCTGTTATCATTTATTGTTGTAACAGATGGCATAAGTTAAGCTACTCCGATTTTAAACTATTCTTTTCTGGCGAAAAAGTTGAAGCTCAGATCCAATACTTTGTCATAGACGTAAGAATGGTATGGCCATACAATTTTCAAATTGTCGCAGCATTTACAAAAATGATTCATTCAAAGAAGTGATACTGCAGTAAAATAGACAAAATAGATATGTTTAACGTTTAAAGAGATCTAAATACTGTAGAAAATCGTTTTTTTTTTAAATTTTTAAAAAGTATTTCCTTTTAGGATTAAAGCCCCATAAAAATAGAACTATCTGAATTTTAAGGAAAAAAATATAGGCTTGAATATCTTGACCTTTAATAAAAGTAAACAAATGAGAAAATTTAGAGAGCATGCATATTTCCCTATAGTTATCAGAAACTTTTAGAATCCTTTTAATTACCTTTTGCATCCCCAGGGTATTAACGATGTAATCTTAAAGGATGACAATAAACTGATTAAACTTTACCGACATTCCGATTATTGCTAATCTCTTTCATAATAGCTTGAGGATGTGAAGTTTTATCTTCCAATTTATTTAGAGTGTCAATATACGTTTATCCAAAGCTTTAGACGTGAGTTTCGGTATGTAGTAGAATTGATTATTATGCAAGTGAAATTTTCTAGTAAATCTCGGTTAACGGCTTTGTATCTTCGTGAGATATCAGTGTCAAAGCGAAACTTTAGGAGCTTTTAAAATGTTTAAGAAAGCTTAGCGATAAATTTTATCTCGCACAATGACGAGTGTTGTAATATTAAGAGCGACATTAAATACTAATCCAATTTAACCTTAAAATTACTTACTTTCATTGAGTTTGTGTATACAGCTTTAAGATAGACTCTATTACTTCCGAAGGCCTTGCTTAGAATTGTTTACTATTCAAAGTTAGTTACATAATGAATGAGTTAATTAAAATTTTAAGGTCTGGAGCTGCTCATGGTGTTCCAATCCGAGTAAGAGTTGATAAGTTTTTTATACATCCTGCATCTTCTGACAGCAAATTTTTGATAAATCATAGTATGATTGGTTGCTGCATCTTTAATAGGCTGGATAATTGAGCGCTGAGGGGGTTCTCAACAAGAATTAAGTGAATTATCTATACAGTGTATACACTGACAATATGATTTATAGATTAATTCTGATCTTTATTTTTGTCCTCGAATTTCGATTTGTCTCAAAGTGCTCCAATCTTATCTTTTGCATGTTTGCTATTTTAATTTGCTGTCAAATATATAAGTTTTTTTAAAAATATATTTGACCATCGTGTCTAACATTTTTGATAAAAAGATATGCTAATAAAACCAAAATATACAGTTTTAAACCATTGATTTGGTAATTTTTTCGTTCATATGATATGGGTTTCTCTGTTTTTTCTTTCTTTCAAAATTGTAGTTCTTATTACCACCCCTTTAAGAGATAATATAAAACTGAAAATAAATTTTACCGAAGAAATGGTTCTTAAGCCATGCTTTAAGGTGAAATGACAAAATTACTAAAATGTAACTCATTTACCGAATTTTATCGCACATTATATAAACATAGTTTATTGTTAATTTTGCTAAAACTACTACCAATACGCTTTAGTAAAAATTACCAAACTTTTTGGTTGTTCCCATAGATATTATAGAAATACTGCAAATGTTACCTCATTCTGGTAGTTTTGACTATACTTTTTTTCTGTGAATATCGATTCATCGAACAGTTATTCATCGATTGTTTTTTGATAAAAGTATATGGAACTTTTTTTCCATGTTTCATCCACTGAGATTTTTGAAATAGAATTACTTGGCAAAGTATTCTATGTTAGTATTAAAATTCCCCCCCCTCTTTTTTTAAAAAAAACTGTTGCTTATATTCTTCTTCAACTAAGCTATTCAATTAGGAAGAAACATAGTTATTTTTTTTCTATATGTATCGAAAATACGAGTTACTCTTTCCAACACAGACAGATGCTTTTCTTACAAGATTTGAAAACTGGTTATCTGTCATTAGCTTGTACACTGTAAAAATTATCATGCATCCTAACTCCGAAATTTTGTGCAATTACACTAAAGAGGTGTTCTACTACGTAGAAAATGTTCGATTACACTACTTGGTGTAAAGTGAACAACATCATTTGCATTGAATAACCATAAAATTTTTAATTATTTAAAAATAAGATACTCATAAGAGTAAGTAAATGTATGATTATGATACAATATAAATAATCATTAATTTATAATGATATGTTCGGTGAATTTCGAAGTAGAACTAGTTTGTAAATAAAATATACCGGAAGAATTGAGATAATATAAAGACGAGCTCGGAAAAGGTTTAACTTATCGGAAGCTGACAGAAATTATACATGTTAAAATCACTTAATTCCCTGCACAAAGATTTAAAATATAAAATATAATCATTTTTATTTCGCAATTGAAAGCGTACAGACCTATTTTAACGACGACCAGCAAGAACGTATGCAAAGTCTTGCCTACTAATTCTCGATTACAAACGCTAAAGTTTGATGACAAAAGAAAAAAAAAACGTGCAAGAACACCAACACATTGGTGTTCTATGAAGGGAAAATAATTCCCTTTTCTCGTTTTGTGAAAATAAGTGGGAATTTGATGTAAGCTAATTCTGTTATAAGTGTTTAGAGTTAAATTACACAATTCAACTCGTATACGAGCGCTCGATTTCGTGTTTACCCGGAGTAAAGTGCTCCTTCACGCAATTTTATTCTTAGATATATTTCACTACTCTTTTTTCATTGCATATGAATCCGGTTGACGCCAGTACGCACACACTTATTACAAAAATACCCATTCTAAAAATTCTAGGAAGTATTATGTCAATTACATATCCATTTAATTTGTTGCTAGTATTTTCCCTTTGCCGTGTAAACATTTTTAGGAAATAACATTTTGGAATAACATTTTTAGTTCTCTTTCGAAATGTTCTTAAATTCTGATGTCGAAGATTTTTGAAAATCTTTGACATTCTCACAACTCTTTTTTTTTAAAAATGAAAATAGTTTTGGAGGTCGAGGGATCAATCATCCATCATGCACTCCAAAATCATCTCCCATACACATTTCGCTTTCAAAACCATTTGAAAGAAACAAGCAAAAGTAATAATAATAAACAATTTTTGTAGAAAATGATTTCAGGGGCACATCTTAATCTTGATTTTTTTTTTAATATTTTAAAACCTAATTTGATATTAAATAAAATACAAAAAATTTGTGAATAAAATTTTAAACAGTATTTATTTAATCACTACTTTAGTTGCGACGCAACAGAAATCGTTTATTAACCCTTAATGCAAATTAAGATACCTACTTTACGTACACCGTAAAAATACCCGTTGCTTTTTCGGAATTTTTCCGTATATTTACCGATTTAAACACGTTTTTATGACGAAACGTGTTTCCTCTTTCCCCCCAAATCACAAACAGATTATTACCGTCAAATGAAATCCTAGTTTTGCCATGCAGTTTTGTATTCTGCAATATAACTTGAACTTTCCTTCAATCACTGTACGATTATTTTCTATACTTGCTCTTAATTTTTAGCTATTACTTTATTGTTTTGAATATCGTATAAGTAAAACTGCGATAATCGTATAATCGCGAATATCGTATAAGAAAAAACACCCGTTGTTTTTTCGGAATTTTTCCGTATATTTACCGATTTAAAGCCGTTTTATTAACGAAACGGGTTTTCTCTTTTCCCCCAAATCACAAACAGATTATAACCGTCAAATTAAATCCTAGTTTTGCCATAGTTTGTATTCTGCAATATAACTTGAACTTTCCTTCAATCATTGTACGATTAGTTTCTATACTTGCTCTTAATTTTTAGCTATTGCTTTATTGTTTTGAATATCGTATAAGTAAAACTCTGATTCGACTTTATTGTCTAATTGATACAGTATTGAAGTCAAATTCTCAATTTCTTCATAATAAAACAGCTGATTCTCAATCAGCTCTCCATAAAGTGACCCTGGTTCAAAATCCCAGCGATGACTGGTCGTTTCAAAATCTGCCGACAATAAATATTCATATCATGGGTGAGTATAGATTTACTTCATAACGTTCACCGAGGAAAATGTTTGTTGTAAAAACGTGTTTTGTTACAGTAATAAACCAGTATGACTAATGATTTTCATTGTAATTTTCATGGAAAAAACTAGTTCCTTTATTCTTTGGTAATCTTTATGCAGTATTTAGCAATTCCACTTTTTACGTACTTTGCTACATCTAAAAAACTTCATAAGCTAATCGAAAAGTTTTGCACACTTATTGAAAATTATAAAGCTCGTTAGTCCAGAGGTAATTCCAAGTAAAGTAATTAATTGTTAATAATAAATAACTAAATTGTTAATAATAAATTGTTAAATAATTAATCAGACTAGCGTAAATTGTTTTCGAGTTACAGAAAAAACGCAAAGAGGGAATTTAACATTAAGGGGTCCAAACTTTCGACTGCTTTCGCGCCTAACATATGGGGACGATATTTATTCAGATTGCGGCTAGTTTCCTTCCTTTTTGTTTCTTTTTTCAAAAAAAGTATGTTTCTGTGTTGTAATTCGTAACTTAAAATATCGTCTTTTTCCGTTAATTAGCCTACTTAACTATCAGTTCGATGGTTGAGTTATAATACGTGATATCCGATTCATTCGATGAAAAGTTGTTCAGGTTGTTTACTTTTTTGCGAGCTTGACATTTATTTTTTCTGGTTCTATAATCCACTTACATAAGCCAAATATTGAATTCTTACTGCTTAAGTAATTTCATATTGCGAAGTAACTCAGACCACTCTTTTTTCCCCCCTCTAACATACATGTTTTACAAAAGCTTTCATACATTCAAATGTAGAGTATAACTGAAAACTCAAAGTTTTACAACAAATTATCTATAAAATAAATTTTTATAAATTGACAAATGTCTGCAACTGAAACAAGCTTTAGTAACTCCGCATTGTCATTCCCTCGTTATATTTATTTTTATAAATTTTGCACCATAGTTTTTCCTCACTCGTATCGATTTTTTTTGTCGTATGCCTGTTTAGGCAGTGGGGGTGCGATTGTTCCTGTGTTTCAGTGGCGCCATCTATGGCCAGGAATTCGACTTCTGCCACTCCATTCACACAACCACAACCCGTTTATAGGGCGGGTCACATTCACACACAAAGGAGAAAGGACATAGAACACACAAAGAGAGAAAGAAACATCCATGCCTTGCCCGGGATTCGAACCCAGGATATTTCTAATGCAAGGACAGTTCCCTGCCCCTTACACAGACCGGTCGGCACTCGTATCGATAAATGCAACAATTATCTACATCTGCAGTTTTTTGTCTGCAACAATAAATGTTTTATAAAACTTTCATGCATGCCAACGTTGAGTATAACTGAAGACTCAAAATCTTGTAATAATTAATCTCTAAAATTAATGCACCTAAATTGGCTAACGCCTTAAATTGAAAGTAGCTTCAGTAATGTGTAATTGTAATTTCCTCCCTATATATATATATATATATATATATATATATATATATATATATATATATATATATATATATATATATATATATATATATATATATATATATATATATATATATATATATATATATATATATATATATATATATATATATATATATATATATATATATTTAACTACATTTTGTATCGTAGGTTTTCATTATTATTATCGGTAAATACAACAATTATTGTGTTTGAATTCAACAATATAAAAATAATTTATTTTTGCCTAAAGCATGCATGTCCTAGAAATCTTTCATACACGCAAACGTAGAGTATAACTGAAGACTCAAAGTTTTGTAACAATTAATCTCTAAAATAAATGTTAGTAAATTGGTTGACGCCTTAAATTGAAAGTAGCTTCAGTAATGTGCAATTGTAATTTCCTTCATACATATATTTTATTAAATTTTGCATCGTAGTTTTTCCTTATTATTATCGGTAAATAGAACAATTATTGTGTTTGAATTCAACAATATAAAGATAATTTATTTTTGCCTAAAGCATACATGTTTTAGAAATCTTTCATACACGAAAACGTAGAGTATAACTAAAGACTCAAAATTTTGTAACAATTAATCTCTAAAATAAATGCTGGTAAATTGGCAGATGCCTTAAATTGAAAGTAGTTCTAGTAACCCTGAATTGTAATTTCCTAGTTTTATTTGCTTAGATAGATTTTGTATTTTTGTTTTTCTTCAGTTATATCGATAAATACATCAAAGTTCTTGATCAATATGGAAAGTAGAAGAAAGTTACATGAAAGAGGAGTTTTTGAAATATGTTTATCAGAATAATTATTGCTAAGTAGTAAATGCTAGGAGGTTTTAGAGAAATAAAAATCTGAAATTAGCGTTTTCATTGAACATCCCTAAATTAAAATTAATCCATCATTAGCATATTTATACCAACCACAGCTTATGTGAAAAGGGTTGTTAATTATTAATTTTCTCACTATTTTAAGAAACGTTAAAAAAATACAGCTTCATTTCGTACTAGCTAGATACACATTTTTCTTACGGAATAAAAGAAATCTCATTCAGAGACAATTAAAAAATGTTATATAATTTGATTTATTTAATTATATTTGTTCTTTTTATCAATGGAGTTACATTTTTAGATTAAGAAAAGAAACTAAAGTCATCAAAAGAAAGATTAACTACCACTCCGTATCATTTGGTGCCGATGCTATTGAACGTGGCCAACTCAAAATTATCAGATTTTATACCAATGAATTCTTATGAATTGGCAATTTAGTACTTAGTTATTTTTATTTCAAAAATCATTGACTTAACATTAATCAAGTTTAAAAAATACATAAACATAAAGAAAAAATACAAGTAATTTTAAATACTTTTCAAATAACTATTTCGGCTATGTCATCTTCGTTGATTTTATTCGTGATAATTTAGTATTATGTAATGGATCAAAGGAAAATAATTAAATAAGAGTATGTAATAAATTTCCAGCTGAACTTGTTTCTAATTGAGCAGAGCAAACACTATTAATGTTTTCATCAAAGTAATTTCAAAATAAAATCATCAGCCATTTTGAATGTCAAGGTGTTTAAAATTAAACAAATTCGTTTCTGTCTTCTTTCTATGTCAACGGACTAATTAAATTTTTGAACTACTGCAGCAGATGAAGTGCAGTTATAAATTTTTTTTTTTAAATTTTGTTTGTCTGTTAGACGTTATAAAATTTGTGCCAAGAATGTGTAAGGAATAAAATAGTTATTAATCATGCTGTTCTTGTTGTTTCTAATGCTACGTGCCAACCAGTAAGCCTGCTTGGAGAAGCGAAATGAGTTTTAAAGCAGAAGATACGTTTCTTGTTTTTCAGTGGCGTCATATAAAGCCAAGAATACGATTTCAGCCACACACACACGTCACAAACCGTTTTAAAGGGTGAACCCATTCATACATCCGTACATTCATCCACAAATCGTAATTTGGATCTGAACCAGAGAACAATCATCTCCTATTCAGTACCCTAAGAGGTATTGATTTGTTATGGGAAATTGGAGGTTTTGTGACCCGACAAATTTAACTTGCACCAGTTACCATTTAATATACGGGGAGTCGTTGCTGACGAAAATTGATATCACGACCACTTGGACGTGGATCCAATGTCCTACCAACCAGGCTATCCCAGCCGTTATTAATCATTACAAATGTTTTAATTATTTGATAGGAGATTTAAAAATTTATAATGTGTCAGAGATGAGAAGTTGATAACGACTATTCTATAAGGTCAAAACATTGCTACCATTTAATGATTCTTGAATATTATTTAAATAGATAAGAGTTAACATAAAATACCTCTATATAGAATTTGATTTATGTTCAAATGCGATTACTATAAAAATTACATTAATATATATATATATATATATATATATATATATATATATATATATATATATATATATATATATATATATATATATATATATATATATATATATATAAAGAAAATTTGGCTAAAAATAAATAAATTTTCAAATGATTAGAAATAAGTAAAAAATCTAAGCAAGGCAAAATTAAATTCTTCAAACATATTTGTGACATTAGGTCACAGCCTAATTTATAAATATTCTTTTTTTTAATCAATAATACTAATTCTTTTAATTTTGTAATACATTCTTTTATTTTCATCTTTCTTTAGCCCCTTAAGCGGTAGCGCAATTTGGACATTCTCCCCCTAAAATTCCTTACCAGCTCCTTAAAGAGCCCCTTTATTTCGAGAAGTTTCCACCCTTTTTTTTTCTGAGAAGAGAGTGATCGTCAACATGCAATTCCGATTTGATCTCGTCTAAGCCAGTTATTCATCAAAAATTCCCATGTTCCCGAATTTGATCTAGTCTAAGCCAGTTTCATTCCAAATTCCCATGTTCCTGAAGTTGATCTCGTCTAAGCCAGTTATTCATCAAAAATTCCCATGTTCCCGAATTTGATCTAGTCTAAGCCAGTTTCATTCCAAATTCCCATGTTCCTGAAGTTGATCTCGTCTAAGCCAGTTTTCATCCAAAGTTCCGTGTTCCTGAATTTACTACTCTTCACCCACTACTCCACCCCACTATTTTCCTGTCTCTCAACATGGATTCACCTAAATAAAAGAACTATTGGTTTTCTTTACAAGTGACTATTTTTTTGAGTGATTTTATTCCTATAGATTTTCTGGAAGATAACGCCAGGTAAATACTTTGTTTTTTTTCCCTTTTTGGGTTATTCGGACACTATGCGTAATTGTATTAATTGTCTTTTTATGTATCGGCCATATTTCTTCTAAATTCAGTTGTTTTTTTAATATGCTACTTTTTTTCCTGTTTTTTTCCCTTTTTGGGTTATTCGGACACTATGCGTAATTGTATTAATTGTCTTTTTATGTATCGGCCATATTTCTTCTAAATTCAGTTGTTTTTTTTATATGCTACTTTTTCATTTTTAGTCTATACCCAACCGTAACAGGGCATCTGGTGCCGTTCCGCTTTTCGGTTGGTGTATATAGTTTTTCAAATAAATTTATTTTGACCAGTGATTTCAAATTAATTTTTTACTATGAGTAAAGTAAGATATTATTATTCAATGCTTAATACATTTAATTTCAATAAATTTCTTTAAGTTTGGAGTAGGAAATGAACTGTTTATTTCAATAGTTTTTGATAGAATAGCCAAGTAAACAATAATAAATTATGCAATGTAATCAAATTTTTTTAATAGACTTTATGTTTTGATTAGTTCATTAATATCTTGTTTTGGTTATTTACTAATTTGTTTCATACAATAACCAAATAGATAATTTTTTAAGTTGAGTTGATAATAATTATTTGTCATAATTTCTGTAATTGAATATTACAATTGTTTTATAATAGTGATTAAAAATAACGATTTTGATTAGGATGATTAATATAAATATTTTTGATTAAATAGTAAGTAGTAATTGGATAAGATTTGGTAAATAATTTTTCATATAACAATTTAAAAATAAGATTCCTTTTATTTTATAAAGTTGATGTTTACATAAATTATTTGAAATTTTTTTTCACAGCAATTGGTTAATATAATAATTATTATTTAATATTTGGTAAATTTTCTGTGAACTAAATATTTTGCTTATTATGCTTTTGAAATAGGTCATGTTTAATAATTTAATTGATTATTTTGTTGAAAGGTTATTGAATTGATTTTTAATAGGTATTGCCAATGTCTTACTCTCCTATATTGCTAAATTATTAGTGTTCTAATATATTATACTACAATTGATTGGTTTTTGAAAATGTTTGGGTATTTATTTGCACTTTGAAATAATTAATGACAATATTTTTTTCTAATGGTTGATATTTCTTGTTTATGCAAGTATATCGTTATATGATTAATTTGAAGGGTTACATAATTTTTTTAATTGTGTTTTTCTTGGTACTAAAATTTATTATATTTCAATGTTTATATTATTTTCATGAGGTTACCAAATGGTTACAATTAGTAATAATACTTGTTTAATTGATACTATCATTTACTTAATATTTTTCATTAGATGACCCCAATTCAAACCCGTAATAGAACTTATTCTAATCCAATAATTATGCCTGACAACGTAAATAACATAGAGGCCAATAGGCAAACCCCTAAATTCAATTTCAATAGTCCAGAATTTTCTGGAAACTCTCAGAATGTAGAGTGGTTCCTGAACCAAATTAAAGATCTAGTAAAATTAAATCAATTTGATAATTCGGCTGCTTTATACTTATTAAAATCAAAATTGTCTGGGGCTGCTCTCACTTTTTTTCAGAATTCACCTGAATGTAGGGTGGTCACAAAGTTCGAGGATGCATGTCAGCTGCTTCAAAATTTTTTCAAACAAGAAGATTCTTCCTCGGCTGACTTGGCAAAATTTCAGGCAATCAGCCTTTTGCCCTCTGAAACTATCAAAAATTTAGAATATAGGATAGATTCTCTTGCCCATAAGGCATATAACTTTATAAATGACCAAACTGCTTTGTCTCGGATAAAAGCCATGCAGTTCTTATCTGCAATCCCTTTGCACCTTAAGGAGACTATTCTCATTGAGGGAATACAAGACTACCGCGAGATGGTCAAAAGGGCCAATCATATTGTGACAATTCAACAATCATTAGCTGGATCGGCTACTCCTTTAGTCGCAGCTCATGCGGTGACTCAGTGTGCTTCTGCTGCACCTGATCAGCTCACCTTAATTTCAAAACAACTCGAAATGTTGACAACAAAAATTGAGACTATGCAGTCTAATTGTAATATATGTTCGAAACCCCACAGCACTAAATTATGTCCCCTTTTACTTCACCCTGTACAGAACCAGGATCGGGTTGGACATGAACAACCTCGACCAACTCCAAACCTTCACTGTGTTTTCTGTAATAGGTCTGGGCATATCATGAGTGTGTGTCGAACGTATCTCAGACATTTAAGACAAAATTCATTCGGGCCATTGGCGATGCATTCTTTTCCGCCACAGTTCCCCATGGTTTCTCCCAGGTTCACTGCACCGCAGTATCCACCACCACCGATTCCTAGTCAAAATGAACAATTTAGACCGAGGGTTAATAATAATACTAATTATAGAGGTAACAATCCTTTAAAACTCTCGCAGGAGGCAGTAGGGGATGGCCCTGTCTTCTCATCCACCAAACCATCCAAAATCTTTGATATAAATGAGTTTATGTCAGAATCTATGTATAATTCAAATGTTACTATTAGGGAGTTTTTGACTAACTGTAAATATAAAGAAAATATTGAACACATAAATATTGTTTCACATGAAATTAATCTTCCTACAATTGCTTCTAGCTTTAAAAATGTTAATGTAAATTTTCTACTCGATAGTGGGTCGTCAGTCTCATTATTGACATTAGATACTTTCAATGCAATTAGGGCTCATAATAAAGTAAAATTCTTATCAAGAAAAGTCCAAATAAGAACAGTTAATTCTCAGCTTCAATTTTCGGCGTGTGCTGAAATTTCCTTTAAAATCCATAATAATTTTTTTCGACATCAATTTTTTATTGCAGATATTAAGAGTGATACTTTTCAGGGAATTCTAGGTTTTGATTTTCTAAGAACACATAATGTTCTTATTAAATTCCAAGACGAGTTGGTGCAATTTAGTAATTTTTGTATTCCTTTAAATAATTTTGATAAGTTAGCTTCTAATCATACCAATAATGAACAGATTGATGTAGTTTTAAAAAATAAACTCACAATTGAGCCAGGCGAGACTGCCATTGCCCATTTAAGGATTAATTCTTTTGCTAATCAAACAAATAAAGAAGTGTATTTCACACCTACTTATAATTCAAAAATTAATATTCATCCTTCTCTTAATGTTGTTGACAATAATGTGTTTAATACAATAATCCAAAATAATTCTGATAACACTGTTCATTTAAATAAAGGCTTGAATATAGGTTATATTATTTGTAATTTTGTTGTCCAAAATAGTAATGATGGTAATAATGTAGATTTAAATGATTGTACTCATCTAGAACAGTGTAATTTAATTACTGCTTCTCAGGATATTTTAAATTTAAGAAAAGATGAACTAAAATCTACTGATTTTGATTTAGCACATTTAGACACTGATCAAAAATTAATTCTTCAAAACATTTTATTGGAAAATTTTGCTGCATTTTCTAAAACCATAAAAAACTTTAGGATGTACTGATCGTGTGGTTCCCTCTTTAACATTGAAAAATGACAATGCTATAAAAACCTTACCATTTGAAATTCCATATGCTTTAAGGGATGACATTAAACAAGAATTAGATGAATTAGTGGAAGCCGGGATTATTCATAGGCATGTTAGCCATTGGGCTGCTCCACTAGTCCTTGTCAAAAAGAAAAACTCAGAGAATAGTCAGGGAAAACCTAAGTATCGGTTAGCTTTGGACTTAAGATTACTTAATGCAGTGGTAGAAAGCTCCACTTACCCTTTGCCTAAAATAAGCACGATAATTAATGAAATTTCTTCTTATAAATTTTTCACAAAGTGTGATATTCGAGAAGCCTATAGGCAGGTTATGCTTCCTGAACACCTACAGGACATACTAACTTTCACTACTCCTTTTGGATCCTTCGCTAATAGACGACTCGTTTTTGGCCTCAAAACGGCAGCGAGTACTTTCCAGGCTTTAGTAGACCTAATTATTGAGGAATTAAACACTGAGGGTATTAAAGGTATCCACGCTTATCAAGACGATTTCTTAATCGGAGCAAATTCCTTTGAGGAAATGACTAATAGAATATCAGCGTTACTTAAAATTTTAACTAAATACAACTTAACTTTAGCTCCTAATAAATGTTCTTTCTTTAAAGATTCTGTTGAATATCTTGGTTTTGTAATTTCCCATAAGTGTATAACCCCTACTTCATCCAATATAGCCAAAATTACTTCATTTGCTACCCCTCGTAATGCCAAACAGGTTAAGAAGTTTATAGGTGTGTGTGGCTTTTATCGCCATTTAATTCCAAATTTCGCCCAATTAATTGCTGTCTTGACTAAAGTTGCTACAAAGCAATCTAAATTTAAATGGAGTGACGAACAACAGCGGGCATTTGATGCATTACAGAATGCATTTTTTTCGAAACCTTTTGTTCAATTACCAGATTTCAGTAAACCGTTTTTCCTAAATACTGATGCGAGCAAATTAGGCATTTCAGCAGTTTTGATGCAGGAGCATGAAGGATCTCTTCGCCCTGTCTCTTTTTTTAGTAAGGCTCTGTCCAAATCTGAGAAAAACTATCCCGCCATCAAATTGGAGCTTTATGCAATTTTTAAGGGTGTTACAGCATTTAAATCTTACCTCTATAATAGAAATTTTACAATTCTGAGTGATAGTAAACCCCTAAAACATTATCGCAAGGTTACATCACCTGCTGATATTATCACACGTTGGTTGCTTGCTTTGAGTGAATATACCTTTGAGTTTATACATATACCTGGTCATGAGAATGTGTTAGCCGACTGGTTTAGTCGTTCTCCTGATCCAAATTTTTGTCAACCTGCTTTAAATAGTAATGATTCTGAACTAATTTTACCTTTCACTGATATAAATGAAGACCATGTAATTCATGCTTTAACTAATAATGACTCCCCTCTTGAAATTTCTTTAGACACATTTAAATCTGAACAATGTAAAGATCAAAATATTCAGGAAATTATTTCTCTTTTAAACAATCCCACGTTAATTAATCAATCTAAGACTGAACATTTCTTTTTAAATGATGGTATATTAATGTATGCCACTGAGGTTTTTCCTCATAAACACAGAATCGTAGTTCCAAATTCATTAAAATCTAAGGTGTTAAATATTTGTCATGTTTCCCATTCTGGTATTCAAAAGACGTATGAGCTTGTGTCTAAAAGATATTTTTGGAAAAGTTGTTACAGTGATACCTGTAATTATGTTAAGTCTTGTGAATTATGTATTAAACATAAACAGTCTGCGAGCAAGCCTACTCCTTTAAAATCAATGTGGCTACCTCAGAGGCCTGGACAATTTGTCTCAATGGACATTGTAGGACCCATTAAGAATTGTGGATATATTTTAACTTTCATAGATCATTTTTCTAGACATTTAATTTTAAACCAACTAGTCAATTTAACCACTGAGACTGTTTCTAAACATTTAATGAATTATATTACTCATTATGGTAGAATGCTATACCTATTAACAGATCTAGGCACTCAGTTTAAAGCTGAGGTTTTTGAATTAATCAATAAAAAGTTAGGCATAAAATTAGCCCATAGCAGTGCTGCTCATCCTCAAAGTAATGGAATGAGTGAACGCATTAATCAAGCTATTAAGTCTTCTGTTTTAACCTTACATGAGAAAGGTGTGTCATTTGCAACCAGCTTATTAATTCACCAAAATATATACAATGGTTCAATTCACTCTTCAACTAAATTCACCCCTAACTTACTTCATTTTGGTCGTAATTTGGCCTTAATTTTTGATTGTTTTGAAACTAGTGTTGAACCAATACATTTGGATAAATCTCACTATTTATTGGAGACCTTAAATGAGCTCAATATTGCATATGAAAATGCTTACCATAATTCTGAACGAGCTCAAGTCAAACAAAATTCGAGACAAGGTGCGAAAGCAAAATTAAGATCACTAAATATTGGTGATATTGTCTATTTAAAACATACTAATGTGTTTAAACCTAAATTTGATGGTCCGTTTACTATTTTGTCAAAATTTAATGATGTGGATTATGTAATCCAACTTTTGGACAATACGAAGGCACCTAAATTAACTGTTCATATAGACCGTTTACGTCTATGTCCTCATAGGAGGCAAAATTTGCTTTTTCATCCCTCTTTGGATACCTCCCCTAGTGTAAGTGATAGTGATCTCACTCTCCCTAAGGCTTGTCCTTACAATTTAAGAAGTAAATAATTTTTTTTTCTAATTAAATTGGTTTGAATGTAACATTGTTATGTGTGATGGGTGTTATTTGGGCATCGGTGTATATGATGCTGGCCGTCATATCCGCGGAACATCGGGATCCTGTAGTACTTGTCAGGCAATACCAGTGATTCTTTTGGTTAATTTTTTTGATATACAGTTCTTGTAACTAATTTTGTCAATAGTTCTAACATTTTTTTTAATTGAATGAGGTATTCAAATTGTGATATGGTTTGTATGGTGGATGATGAGCAGT
This sequence comes from Parasteatoda tepidariorum, assembly GCF_982258835.1. Classification (NCBI taxonomy): domain Eukaryota; kingdom Metazoa; phylum Arthropoda; class Arachnida; order Araneae; family Theridiidae; genus Parasteatoda; species Parasteatoda tepidariorum. The sequence continues at coordinate 70,892,055 of NC_141763.1, forward strand.
GCCTTCCTTTTTGCGACTCTACACACTTATAAGTATGGATTCGTGTTTGTGGTTGTTCATGTCTAACTGATTGCAATTTTTTTAACAAATATTTCATGGTAATATTTGTATTTTTTTAAAATTACTTAAACACATAATTGTAATTAATTAATGATGCTTGATTTCGAATGCCAATTTTTTTTCGACCCTGTAGTTCTGTACAGTATTTTTTTTCCTTTTCTAGTATGTCATAAGTCACTATTATTACATACAAAATTTTTTGGATTTTTTTGCAGAGTGTGAATTCTCTTTGCATTAGTAATGTATACAAGTACACCTCATTGTACATCTCAAGGTGTCACAACGGTTGTTATGATTTTTTTATTGTTTTGTGTTATGTTGTTTTATACAAATTGTTGATGCTGAGTTTGTTATTGTATATTGTTCAGCAATTTTTGTTAGGTAATGCTTTTTGTAAGCAATGTGTCAAGGCCTTGTTTTTTTGTTTTGTTTTAGCAGTTTTTTTGGTCAAAGTTCTGTGAGTCAATTTGTTGTTTTTTAAGTGTTAAAATTCCTTGCAGTTTTTGTTAAGTTTAATGTTTTGCCTAGGCTTTTCCTGTTACAACTAGTAAGTTTAATTGCAATTTTTTTAAATTTTTTTTCAAGTCTAAAATTAATAAATTTCTATGCACTTATTGCTCTCACTAATGACTTTGATTTGTTTCAGGTATACATTTTGATGTGTACTATTTTTTTTTTGTCGTTTTAACTCGGATTACTACTTATCAATCTTGTTTGATTGGTTTCAATTTTTTTTCTCAAAATTCACTTAATGGATTGTTGTCCAAAATGTTGTACAAAGTTTTTTTTTCGTTTAAGCTCGGAGTATTGTCAGTCTACAATGGTAGCCTGATTTTTTTTCGTTTGTTTGCAATTTTTCAAATTTTTTTTCATAAATATTTCCAGCAAACAAATCAATTTTTTTTCAATTCCTTCTTACAAGGAATAATTTGAGTTAATGTCCTTTACCTCAAAAAGTGCTTTTCCACTATTACTAAGTGAGATTTTTTTTTTTGAATAATCAATTATCCATTTTACCTCCTTAATGTTATTTTCTTTGGAGAAGATTTTCTCAGTCTACTTCATGTAGCCTGAATTTTTTTATACGGGTGTTATTGCACTTATAGGCATTCACATGCATCAAGGCATATGTTGTTTAAGTTTAATTTATAGTACATGTGTTGACGATTCTGTGTCAAAATGTTTGTTTTCATTTAGCAAACAATTAAGATTGTTTTGTGTTTTTTTTCGTCCATTTATCAAACAATTAACATTGTTTGCCTTTTCACTAATCAAGATGCAGCCATGTAAAGCTGCTTATATGTATGTGTTGTTATGTGTTACTAATTTTTGTATGTCTTATGTTTGAGGCACAGCTTTTCTCATTTCAGACTCTTACTATCAAAAGTTTTGATATAGATTGTTATGTAAACATCTGACTATTTGTAAGTGGAGTAGTGGTGAACTGGAGTTGCAGGCTGTTAGAACTTAATTTCATTTATAAATTCTTTTGGATTAATATTTTTTTAACAAAAAAAAAAAAAAACAAAAAAAAAAAAAAAAAAAAAAAAAAAAAAAAAATTTTTTTTCTTCAAAATTTTTTTTCTGCAGTGGGGGGTATAATGTGACATTAGGTCACAGCCTAATTTATAAATATTCTTTTTTTTAATCAATAATACTAATTCTTTTAATTTTGTAATACATTCTTTTATTTTCATCTTTCTTTAGCCCCTTAAGCGGTAGCGCAATTTGGACATTCTCCCCCTAAAATTCCTTACCAGCTCCTTAAAGAGCCCCTTTATTTCGAGAAGTTTCCACCCTTTTTTTTTCTGAGAATTCGCAGGGGTTGTCGGCTTCTTTCATCTCCGCGTGTATGTTGTGTTTCTCAACCGTAACTTTTAACGCATAATCAATTTTTCGTCTCAACTCGTGATTTTTAGGTAATTTAACTTTAACTTGCACAACATGCACTACAACTTCAACTTTAAGTTTTTGTATCTTATAAAAGGAGCGCGCGGAAAGATGACGATTGCATTCGAAATTCGAGAGTATCATACTCCACGTCGCGCTGTTGCGTGATTTTACTTTTTATCCTGTCCTCGTTAGGAGGTGAGGATGGCGTCTCCTTCGCCATTTTTCTGGTGTAGTTTCTTTTTATGAGATGAACATTTTCTTAGCCATTGAAAAATTCCACTGACTGCCTGTTTTTGCTAATATATTGGCCTCAATATGCCTTCAAATCAAAATTTCCGAGTTTTATTGCTGCTAACACCTTGGCTACCGATCATCACTAATTGATTAATGGATAAAATTGATCTCTAAGATGGAGGAGAGTGATCGTCAACATGCAATTCCGATTTGATCTAGTCTAAGCCAGTTTCATTCCAAATTCCCATGTTCCTGAAGTTGATCTCGTCTAAGCCAGTTATTCATCAAAAATTCCCATGTTCCCGAATTTGATCTAGTCTAAGCCAGTTTCATTCTAAATTCCCATGTTCCTGAAGTTGATCTCGTCTAAGCCAGTTATTCATCAAAAATTCCCATGTTCCCGAATTTGATCTAGTCTAAGCCAGTTTCATTCCAAATTCCCATGTTCCTGAAGTTGATCTCGTCTAAGCCAGTTTTCATCCAAAGTTCCGTGTTCCTGAATTTACTACTCTTCACCCACTACTCCACCCCACTATTTTCCTGTCTCTCAACATGGATTCACCTAAATAAAAGAACTATTGGTTTTTTTACAAGTGACTATTTTTTTGAGTGATTTTATTCCTATAGATTTTCTGGAAGATAACGCCAGGTAAATACTTTGTTTGTTTTCCTGTTTTTTTCCCTTTTTGGGTTATTCGGACACTATGCGTAATTGTATTAATTGTCTTTTTATGTATCGGCCATATTTCTTCTAAATTCAGTTGTTTTTTTATATGCTACTTTTTCATTTTTAGTCTATACCCAACCGTAACAGGGCAATATTAACATTCGAAACTGATTGGAACATTAAACATGTTCCACCTTTTTAAAAATAACAAAACTATAAAAAATTTCGTATCAAGTCACGGTATAAAATACCGGCATTTTTCGAGCATTATCCGTAAAATTCATTTTATCGTAAAATAGATTATTACCCTAAAATATTATACCGTAATTTTTGCAGTAATATTTATTTAATTAGAGTAATTCTGTGATTTTACGGTAGTTATTACTGTAAAATAATTATGGTATATCAGTTTTTTGTTCCGGTAAAAATGAATTTTATGGTAGTGAGTACATGCATCCTATGTGCTAGTACTTTCTTCCGTTATTTAATCTATAAATTTTTCACAGTGAAGTAAAAATATACCTGTGATGAAAAGGCATGACCGTACATATATAATGATTAAAATTTAAAACTGAAGCTATGGTGTTCAACTGAAGCCTTTTTCAATAATAACTATGTTTTTTTAAATTTGTTAAATAATGTTGTTTCGAAAAATTAAAAACAAATTATAAAAAAATATTATATGGTGTTGCCTACGTATAACAATAAATATCTTACACTGTTAGAAATTTTGGTTCATGTGAGAAAATAATATCGTTCAAATGTGCTGCAGTTTTAATAATTTAGTGCTAAATGGAACCATATATTATGGTATTAAACTTTACTGTGGTTGGTACTGTTTATTGCCATTATTGGAAATGCACACTCATAATGAGTGAAGGTGTCAAGATTACGTTTTAACATTGAATTAATTTTTTGAGAGTGTATTTACTTAACTGTTCTTTTTTTTTTCTAGATATACATGATAAAAATTTCATTTCACATCGGCGGTAGAAAGAAGTCGTGCAAAAAAAATCATTAATTTTGATTAACTTATCTTTTTCTTCTAACCCTAAGAAAGTAATCTTGAATTACACTATATGTCACAACCAGCAATCCCATTTGCTGATTGGTTGGGTCTTAGTTTTTTTGCCACGTGAGTTAAGGAAAACGTAATGAAGTAATCATTGGAACAACTTGAATCAGAAATTCGATCCTCTCTCGTGTTCTAGTTTGGCAGGTGATATTCCTGTGCAAAACAAAATTGACAGAAAAAGTAGAAAGCGAAGCAAAAGATATTATGGATTCGAAAAAACACTTCTATTTGGTTTTATATATCGTCTGGTTCTTTGAATATCGTCTGCAGAATGTGTAAATTTGAATACAAGTTAGCGAGAGTTATGTTCAATCAGCCGTTCCAAATTTATTTCGGCTATGGAACCCTAAATAATCAAACTTTTTTCAGCGAACACCAATTTTATAAATAAAGTTTATTAAGGTAATTATGAACATTATAACATATGTAAAACTACTTTTAAAATATTAAATTAGAGGAATGAAGATTTTTCACTACTCTATCATTAATAATCATAAATTAGGTTTTATTTCCAACAGTTAAATTTGCGGTTTTTGTTCTACATTTATTCTAGTAGTCAAATTGTTCTTAGTGTATATACACGAATAAAATAAGTTAAAATATGGATTTATTTGAGATGAAAATGGGTTATTAAGGAAGCATATTTCTTTAATAAGGAATTTTTTTTTTAATGTGAAGAGCAGGATAGGGAATACCAATGCAATATTTTATATATGCTTGTTTTTTTCAAAATTTTTTCAACATATTATGAATAGAAATATTATATATTTTTAAAGAAAATAAATTTCATTTTCAATTCATTTGATTCTTACTTGAGTTCTTAAGGCAACCGAAAGATTAAATAAATTATGAATTATAGGTTGTATCTGAGTATAATCATAGATTTCAAAACTCACCATTGGGTTATAAGGAGAATTGATCCACGGGACTTCTTTCACTTTTCCACGGAACCATAGGATTCCACCGAATACTATTTGAGAACTACTGTCTTCAATACAGCTATACATTTACTGAAAATAAATTTCTCCATTAAAATATGAAAGAATGCTTTTAGTTGTGCAAAGAATACATTTGTATTTTAGTTTTTAAATCTGCAAACTGTATTAAATAATTTTATAATCTATTATTCAAATCTACTTCAATTCTGCTAAGCCCGCACTGAGAGAAAAAGTATGGCATTACCGGAATAAGGTGAAGTTTACCGTGTTTCTGACTCTATGGGAACATCAAAAAGCTAGGTAACTTTTACCGATGTGCTTTGGAAATGATTTTGGTAAAATATCGCTTTATTATCTGAAAAACTTTGATAAATATGGAAAAATTAATGTTTTCATCATGTTTATCACGTTAAACTATTTATTCCGTCGTAATTCTGTCATTATTTTCGATTGTGCATTTTTTACAAAATGTGTGGAAAACCCTGTGAACGGGAAAAAATTATCCAATGAATAGATCAAATGCAGCATATTTTGATTTTATTATATAGAATTATGGTTGTTTTACCAGAAATGTCATTTTTACACCGTAGGGTAATTTTACCAGAATTTTTTTTTCTAAGCATAGTTTAAATTTGTATTAATTTTCTCTCTTTACGCATGTTTGATTTACAAACTGAGTTTTCTAAGAATTAGTGTATGCAGTTTAAATTAATGATTCTAACTTCTTATTGTCTCGTAAAAATATCTTTCGACACTGCCATGTGGCATGTGTTTTCGTTTCTGTTCTTTATTTTGTAAATACTTTCCTCTTTGTAGTGTTTTTTATAGTTGTTAAACGGTTTCTGCGCTCCTGTTTTTGATATATAATATAATATAATATAATATAATATAATATAATATAATATAATATAATATAATATAATATAATATAATATAATATAATATAATATAATATAATATAATATAATATAATATAATATAATATAATATAAATGTAATGTAATATCATAATATAAATTTCTGAACTATGTTTAGAATTTTTTATCGTCTAAATAACTCATCCAAAGTAAATTGGGAAAACTAATATTAATGAATGAAAATATAGTATTAAAAAAAAATTGCAACTATTCACTTGATTTTAAATAAGGATTATCTACCTGAAATTTTGTGCATTTAAAGAAAATAGATCAGATATATGAGAAACAATTTCTAAGTTAAAATACTGAAAACCTGTTTTTAGAAAAAAAAGTAACGAAGATATACATTTGAAAAAAAAAAGTATGAATAGCATCTCGTATAGAACGAATAGAAGCACTGTTTTTTCTTTTGAAATGGAAAATATATTTCAAACCAATATTTTATTTACAAAGGTAAAATATCTTTCTATATATTTAAAATAGTATTTCAACCACAAATGTGGTTTTGATGATACTTTGATTTGCTACAACCACTGTACTTATTTGTGCTTTCTGAGAATAAAATATTCTGGATAAAAATGCTGAAACTGTAAAGCTTAACTGGTTAAAATAAATATAGAATAAAGGATAAGTGTTTTTGTGTTTCTGTTTGATTACAGTTAATGTCTATTCCAAAATTTAAGCAACTGATTTGCTGAATTGTTTACTTTAATGCTACTTCAAAAGTACTAAATTTCATTTTTTATAAAGTATAGGTAATTCTATCTAAACAGATTCCCCTTTTTAAAGTTTTTGTTGTAACTCTATTGTGTTTTAATTTTTAAAATTAAATATTTCCTTCACTGAAAATTATCTTGATCCCAAATGTCCTATTTTTCATCTAATTCAAAAACAAAAACTGCTCTATTTTCGTACTTTGATTTGAGTTATGCCAAATAAATAATAATGATAATTACGGCAAAATATAAAATCTGAATTATTAATTTGAAGATCTGTTTAACCAATATTTATTTACTTATTTATTTTTGAAACTTTAACCCATAGGCTCGCAACGATATAATTCAGCGACTCTCTCTCTCTCTCTCTCTCTCTCTCTCTCTATATATATATATATATATATATATATATATATATATATATATATATATATATATATATATATATATATATATATATATATATATATATATATATTCTCTAAAAATAAATTCACATTCACCGTTTTAGAAACCTCCCTTCCTCAGAGGTTTTTCAAGAAAAAAATTTGGCAAAATATAGGTCCAAAATATTTAAACCACTGATTCGCTAAGCTTTTTATTTTACTTAAATTACAGTTGAAAATGTTATTAATTCAATAAGAACAGTAAATTATTAAAAACAATAATTTTTTTAAAATTTCTTATTTAATTCAAACAGTCAAAAACTGATCAAACTAAATTTATTTCTACAAATTATACGTATTTGATACGTTAAAAATTATCTTAAATGAAATATTTCTCTGTCTTAACTATTCTAATTCTCATTTAATTATTTCTAATTTTTCATATTATCATCAGACCTTCTCTTACTTCTAATCTTACTTCTCGTAATTCTTACAAAATTTGGAATTACTCTATTGTTGGATTCATTTTTGATATGGGCTAAATAAAAAAAAATGTGGCGGAATTTAAAATTTAAATTATATTTAACTACAGATACGCTGAACTTTTTAATTACGTGAAATTTTAACTGGAAATGTTAATAGCTCAGCTGAAGAACTGAATTGTTTTAAAATATGATGTAACTTTCTGTAGTTAAACGATAATTTAACTTTTCTATCAGTAATTCTTACAAAACGAGAATTTACTATATAAAAATCCTGTATTATGAGTTTAATAATAATAATAAAAAAATAATACAACTGAATTTAAAATCTAAATTATTTAACCACAGATTCGCTGAACTATTTAATTTCTTGAAACATTAACTGGAAATATTAATAGTTCAGCTGAAGCACTGAATTATTTTAAAATATGATGTAATTTTCTGTAGTAAAGCGATAATTTAACTTTTCTATCAGTAATTCTTAAAAAACGAGAAATTACTATATAAAAATCCTGTATTACGAGTATAATAATAATAATGAAAAAATATTACAACTGAATTTAAAATCTAAATTATTTAACTACAGATTCGCTGAGGTATTTAATTACGTGAAACCTTAACTGGAAATATTAATAACTCAGCTGAAGAACTGAATTATTTTAAAATATGATGTAATTTTCTGTAGTTAAGCGATAATTTAACTTTTCTATCAGTAATTCTTAAAAAACGTGAAATTACTATATAAAAATCCTGTATTACGAGTATAATAATAATAATGAAAAAATATTACAACTTAATTTAAAATCTAAATTATTTAACTACAGATTCGCTGAAGTATTTAATTACGTGAAACCTTAACTGGAAATGTTAATAGCTCAGCTGAAGAACTGAATTATTTTAAAATATGACGTAATTTTCTGTAGTTAAGCGATAATTTAACTTTTCTATCAGTAATTCTTAAAAAACGAGAAATTACTATATAAAAATCCTGTATTACGAGTATAAAAATAATAATAAAAAAATATTACAACTGAACTTAAAATCTAAATTATTTAACTACAGATTCGCTGAACTATTTAATTTCTTGAAAATTTAACTGGAAATATTAATAGTTCAGCTGAAGCACTGAATTATTTTAAAATATGATTTAATTTTCCTTAGGTAAACGATAATTAAACTTTTCTATCAGTAATTCTTACGGAATGGGGAATTACTCTGCTTTCGGAAAATCCTGTATTACGAGTTTAATAAATGTAAAAAAAAATTAAATTCTAAATTATCGAAGTACTGTTTTCTCAACAGAACAGTTTAGTTTTCTAAAATTTTAACAGGAACTGTTAATAGTTCAGTCCAAATATTGAATTATTTGAAAAATATATAGAATTCCTTTATCGAGATAAATTTCCCTTTGTATATTTTTAATTAAAAACTCAAATTATTAAAAATGAATCTGGATTTAATTCTTAAAATAACGTATTTCCTATGCGGGAAATTTCCTCAAAAACCTATATTCCTTCGTCTTAATTACACTCATTCTCATCTTAATTATTCCTTAACTCTTACATTCTCATCAAAACTTTTCTATCAGTAATTCTTACAAAACGAGAAATTATTATATAAAAATCCTGTACAACGAGTTTAATAATAATAATAAAAAAATATTACAACTGAATTTAAAATCTAAATTATTTAACTACAGATTCGTTTAACTATTTAATTTCTTGAAACTTTAACTGGAAATATTAATAGTTCAGCTAAATCACTGATTATTTTAAAATATTATTTAATTTTCCTTAGGTAAACGATAAATTAAACTTTTCTAACAGTAATTCTTACGGAATGGGGAATTACTCTGCTTTCGGAAAATCCTGTATTACGAGTTTAATAAATGTACTGTTTTCTTAACGGAGCAGTTTAATTCTCTGAAATTTTAACAGAAACTGTTAATAGTTCAGCCCAAATATTGAATTGCCTAAAAATATATATAATTCCTTTATTGAGATAAATTTCCTTTTAAATATTTTTAATTAAAAACTCATATTATTAAAATTGAATCTTGATTTTATTCTTAAAATGACGTATTTCCTATGCGGGAAACTTCCTCAAAATCCTATATTCCTTCGTCCTAATTACACTAATTCTCATCTTAATTATTCCTTAACTCTTACATTCTCATCAAAACTTTTCTATCAGTAATTCTCACGAAATGAGGAATTACTCCATTTTCGGAATCTTCCCTGGTACTAGTTTAATAAAAAAATAATCACGGCTAAATTTGAAATCTTCTCAGACGATGAGATTAACGAGTTTTCGCCAAAACTCTCCTTAATTTTTGATAGATTAATCGTTAGGACCAAAAGGGCGTGGTGGAATTTTCTATCTATTTCATATATTATTTAAAAGTTTCCGAGGAAAGGTTATGATGTCAAGAGTTTGCGTGAGTAATTTTGGATAAATTCTTGAAATATCTCTGTCTAATCTGCGCTCGAGTAATATCTTTTTAACTTTTGTAAAACAGGAAATATCTCCTTGCTTGGACATAAGGAAAAGTAATTTTTAAAGAAAGATGATTGAACTTAATTACACTCCCCCAATTCGGGGTTAGGCAATATTAAGAAAAGCTGTTTGAATTAAAAATTTTGTGGGGGTTTCTTTTTGTAGATTTGTAAATGTTTTAGGATATGTAAGTGACAGAAAGTAAATTGGAAATCATAAGTTTTAAAAATGACGCCGAGATTAGTTTTACTTAAATAAGAAAGGAATGCTGTTTGATGTTTAGAAGATTTTTAATAATCATTTTTCTTAATTAAAATTAAAGTTATTTGAAAGCTTTGATTTCAGTGACTTTATATACCAGTTGAAACAATTTTTTCCAGATCCCCAAGTCCCATAGGTACACGAAGAAAAAAAATTATAGTTAAATTATACTGTATAGTAATATCATTTCTGGTTAAAAAAAACTAATTTTTTATTAATAAAACCAAAACACGCGGTATTTAACCCATTCATTTCATAATTTTTCCGTTCAATAACTGTTTACCAGAAATTTTGGGTTTTCGAAATTATAATTCTTATTATTACACATTTAGTAAAACATACAAAACCGAAAAGTAATTTTAAATGAATGGATGGTTTTCACGCCATTCTCTAAGGCAGTTTTTCCCAAAGTGTGGTACGCGTACCCCCAGGGGTACGGGAACAGTTTAAGGGGGGGGGGTACGCGTTCTTATGCGAAATATCTTGCAACAAACGAAAATTTCAAAAGAATTTATTTAAAAACATAGCTAGCCATGAAAATTTACGGTTACGTAATTTTCTATTGAATATTTTTTGCAGCCTTAGCAGTTAATAATTAGTGGTGTCAGCAGCCAGTTGTGATTTTTAACTTTTGCGCAATTTTTTATAGTAAAAAATACATAATTTTTTTTATTAATGGTACACAGTTCACAGCGTAACGAAAAATTTAGAAAGGGTAGAACACGGTTATTTTTTTTGCATGAAATGGCTTTTTACTTCCTTTTTTTTAATTAATTTTTTTAATTAAAGTTTAATAGTATTTACAGAACGAAAATAAAATAATATTGTTATAAATATTGTAAAATAATAAAATAATAATAATTAATTGTTTGAGTTATTTCTTTCACAAAGAAATATATTCTGGAAACAAAACAATAAGGCACTTAATATTGATCTTTCATATAAAGAACTGGAAAGATGATTTTCATTTGTATCAAAAAAAGCTCAACTAAAAAAAAAAAAATTAGTTAAATAAAAATTAAAGAGTTTTGATTATGTAAAACATTTTCAAATGTTTCTTTCATAATTTTCTATTTGTTTTATTTGCGAAAGTTACATGATTTATTAGCAACCTTAAGAAATTTTGAAAACTTAAAATATTAAAAAAATTACAGAATTTTTTTTAATAAATAGATGTTAGGAATAATTGAGAGGGATAGATTGTTATTGATAGCGTATTATCTTGTGTTAGTTCTAATTTAAATGCAGATGCTTTTAAAATATTCTGAAAGGCATTGTACTTTAAAAGCATTTCAGTAAACTTTTTTTTAGCGAAATTTGCTTTTCCAACTTTTTGAGAGTGTTATATTTTATTTAAAGCTTATTGATAAGTGCCTTGAGCAATTTTAATACACATATTATTTTTATAGTTTGCTTTAAAAAATTTTTTTCAGTAGCATTTTTCATAATCTAGTTTATTTTATTGAAAACAATATGGACAATTGTGGTTTTAAATGGATTTTTTCCATAAAATTGCCATAATTGTTCTTCTAGAAAGTTCATGTCTATTTTTAGAAAGTTGGTTTAGTTTGGTTGGTTTGGAAACAGGTTTGAGAATACCAAAATTGATATAGATACAATGTTCTTAAAACAAAACGGAGGATTGTTGAAGAACGTTGTCTAAAATACGACGGATTGAAGATATCATTTAAATAAAAAATATCCAAAAATTGCATTTATATTCTAATGGTCATAGACAACTTGAAAATCTATGTGTCTTTAAAAACCACTTACCTCGCTACACTAGCTACACTTCATTTACCAAGACCATGGGCCTTTAGATTTCTGACTATTTCTTTGATTACAAAGTTTCCTTGATGGGTATAAATTCCATTCTTTGATCTGGATAAAATGTCGTAAAGAAAAGTTTATCAACTAAAAATCTGAGAGTTTCTTAAAAAACAGAATTTTCAAGTTACCCAAATGCTACATGGAGAAATAAATTCTTGAAAAATTACTGTGATGTATAATAAAGACATTTCAGGAAAGAATTCCGTAATTCCGGAAACAAAACCAAAATATATGGAATTTATCACATTCATACGGTAACGGTTTATCGGAAATTCTGTTTTTCACAATTATAGTTCTTAATACCAAAAATGTAGTACAAAATTGAAAACTGAAGAAATAAATTCAACCGACTAAAAGCTTTTTATGCTTATGTTCTAAAGTATCATTAAAAATTATACCACATTTTAGCTCACATTATAAAACTGTATTTTATTGTTAATTTGTTAATTTTACCAACAAGCATTGGTAAAATTTAATGAGCATTTTGATATTCCTATAAAGCCATAAACACTGTCAAGTTTTACCAAATTTTGGTAGTGTTGATATTTCTTTTTTTTTCAGTGTAAAAATAAAAGAGGGTATGATTTGGAAAATTCAATTCGGGATAAGACTTGACATATTAGTATACCTTAAGTATGTTCCCCTCTAAAAATAATAAAGCGCAGTAGCTAGTCGATTCCGAGAAAGTGCATTTAAAACTGCAAGCATTCTTTATAAACTAGTTAAATCTTCACATCTTAAATGGTGCAGTAGACTAGTGACAAGGTGTTTGCCTGACGTTTAGAGGACTGTATTTTATTTGGTCATTTTATCATGATATGATGATGATTTTGTAATTTTATCAAGATATGATGATTTGGTAATTTTATCACGATGAAGCAACCCATAAAAACTATTTATTTGGTTCAATTTAGTTTTCAGGTTTATATTTTTTACTAAATGTGTGGTAATAAGAACTGTAATTTTAAAAACCACAATTTCCGGTAAACAGCTACCATATGAAGGAAAGATTTAGCAAGTGTTTAACGCCGGTTATACAGTAAAATAAAATCCACTATTCTCTTAGATTAGAGACGCATAAATATTGCGTTAGATTTTTTATTTAAGAATTACTTTTTTAAAAATTATTCTATGACAAAACCTAAAAAACTTAATTTGTGTTATCGTTCCAGAAAATGTTTTTAACTCGCCGTAATGACAATGCATCAGAAATTTATCTAAATTATTGCGCTAAAATAATCGAAATAAAATGCTAAGAGAAATGTTGAAAAAGGAAGATTTCTGAACACAATAAATTTAATTTTTTAAGGTACGCAGCCATGCAATTGAAAAAGGATTATTCAAAATTATTTTCAAGGATTATTCAAAAAATTTTAATAGTATTTACTGAACAGAAATAAAATAATATTGTTGTAAATATTGTAAAATAATAAAATAATAATTATAAATTGTTTGAGTTATTTCTTTCACTAAGAAATATATGCTGGAAACAAAACAATAAGGTACGTAGTATTGATTTTTTTTGTATCAAAAGACGATTTTTTTGTGTCAAAAGACGATTTTTTTGTGTCAAAAACAGCTCAACTAAAAAAAATTTAGTTAAATAAAAATTACTTTTCTTAAAATTATTCTATGACAAAACCTCAAAAACGCAATTTGCGTTATCGTTCCAGAAAATGTTTTTAACTCGCCGTAATGACAATGTATCAGAAATTTATCTAAATTATTACGCTAAAATAATCGAAGTAAAATGCTAAGAGAAATATTGAAAAAGGAAGATTTTTTAAGTACAATAAATTCAATTTTTTATGGTGCACTGCCATGCAATTGAAAAAAGGAAAAAGAAACAATTTAAGTGCAAGTCTTTTATGAAACTGTCTTTTTTCAATTGCATTTAATACTATTTTCTGAAGCAGTAAAGTCGTGAATTTCTATTTAAAGTAAAAGCTTAAGAAAACTCTAGAAATAAAATTGCTAATGACGCCAGCTTAAGAAGCATTTTCTTTATTTGCTTACCATAAGTAATGATACTAACGATCTTAAATAAAACCCAAAACCTCTCATTAAATATTTAAATATTTTCAACACTTAACTAAGGTGGCATTAAAAAATAGTTGAGTCAGCATCCATTAACGAGTGTTCTTGTTTTTCTGAAAGGAAAAGAAAAAGCTGCGAAATTTAATATGTTCATTAAATAAATTTCAGCTTAGGTAATTACTTTATCTTTCACCAAGTGACTGTTATTTATTACCCATTTTCGTGAATGCTTGTATTCATTTAAAAAAAATAGAATTTTGTTATTAAAAAATAGCTTAAAAAGCAGTAAAGCATTAAAGAATAATGAAATAACGTTAAGGCATAAAAAAGAAAAATTTCTTTTGAAAATTATTTATTTTTTGCTTCTGTTTTCGTATCTTCACTTAAAAGATTTAATTTAATAAGGATACTTTGTATATTCTTTTAGTTATTAGTTGTTTTAACAGAGAAACACAGCAAAGACATCTGCTTCATTCGATTAAGATTAATAAGAATAATTAATATTATAGTTTTATTGCACATTCTTTGCAATTATGTTTATAGTATTTAAGATCACTCACTACTTAATTCGAAAAAAAATAATATTGAGTTAGTTTTGTGTTGTATTATTCATAATAAATATATGTAGGATATTTGGTCAGAAGTTACAGAAAATTCAAATATTTTACTACTTGGTGTAAAGTAGCCTCCGCCGTTTTTATCATTCAGTAAGACTAACAGTTATGATTAGCGTAAGGTAAGATAGAACATAAGAGTCAGGGAATTTCTTTATATGATAAAACATAAAGTTAAAATCGATAATTTAGAATGCATATAAACACCAATTCTTATAGTTTGTAATTCAAAAATGCACTTAGCTTAGATAAAATATTAAGATGAATTCGAACTAGGATTAACAGAATGGAAGCGGAGAAAAATTATGAATTTTAAAATAATTTAATACCATCCTTAGAGATTTAAAAATTAAAATACAATTATCCTTATTAATGAACTAAAAACATACATATTTAACGGCGATTTTTTGGTTTCTGTTTATGAATATCAGCGTTTGAAAACAACAACTCTTGTTGACTAATTCCAGGTTGTAAACAAATACCCGGCTGAAGACTCCCCGTGTAGTAAATGGTGACTGATGTACGTTAAATCTGTCAAATCCAAAGTCCTCCATGTTCCCATAACAAATCAATGCCTCTGGGGGTACTGATCCAGGAGTTTCCTTGTCTTCTGGATTGGTTCAAAATTACAAGGCTACGTAGTTGAACATTAGTTGTCGTAAACCCCAAAATTGGGTCGGCTGTTCAACGACGGATAAAAAATAAAATAAGATATTAGAATTGGAATTCATTGTATTTTTGATATTCAAGGCACACCAAAATTGGTGTTTTTGGAAGTAAAAAGAATAATCGCGTGGTATGAAAGTGGAAGAGCTTAGTGTAAGAATATTTGATTTTTATGTTAAGATTTAAAATGCATCCTTGAAATCGTTTATGAACACTGGCTTTGGTGTTCGGAATAAAGTGTTCTTTTACTCAATTTTTTGGGTCATTCAACATTACATCCGGAGAAATATTACACCACAGTTTTCTGAGTGTAGACAATTCTTAAAATTTCAGGAACTTGTAAAACACCTGACTGGACTAAATATATGGAACAGTTTATAGTAAAAATATCATTTTTGAAAAGAAAAATGGTATTAATCACAACATTACACCAAGCATTTAAACTTTTTCTAGTAAAAATTATTAACCTTTAAAATTATATTTTAAATGCTGTTCCATTCAGTTCTTTAACACGTTGAAAGCCATGGGGGTCACCGGAGACCGGCGAAGCCAAGATTATTAGAAACAAATAATTCGAGTAAATTTTGAATTTTTTTTAAATATTATTACCGTTACTAAAATGGTTTGAAGAAATGAATGCAATATTGAACACACAAAAATAGTTTTATTTATATACACGGAGATGCCAACTTGCTGCGGGCAGCGAATAAATATTTTCAAGTGGTAGTTTATTAATCGTGGTTTAATAAATTATATTTAGTAGATTTTAATCCATTACTATTTCTAAACAATTCGTAGGCTTACATATAATTCACCACTTTTTTCAGATATGTCATGCTAAACCTTTTAAAAAAACTAGCAAAATCTGTCTAATATTTGCAAATTTAGTTTGTAGTTATTTACCGTTTTGCCAGGCGGGCAAGCCATGTAAAATTATCAAGCCATTCAACGTGTTAATTAGTTTTGATAGTATGTTCACTTTCTCTATTACAGGTAAGGTTGTTTTTCAAGACCCTCTTCATCGACCTCGTGTTTACGAAGGAGCACCTCCAGGAATTCATGTAACAACCGTACATGCATATGACTCAGGCAGGAAGGCAGTAACTTACAATCTGCTAGATGTCAGAGAATACACGTTCTTCAGTGTTGATTCTTTGACTGGCAATATATCCACGGCGAAGACAATCAATAAAAGAATTGGCGATACTTACGAAGTAAGTAGGTGCACTTTTTCGAATTTGAATAATTTCACGTTGAGTTATCATTACTTTTTTGAAAACAATCATTAATATAAATCTTATTTTTTATTTATAAAGATACATGAATACAAGTACTTAATTTTTCCAAATTCGAGTGTGAGGATTTCAAATCTGAAATTAGTTTAAAAAGCAACGAATTTTTTTAATGATAGTCTATTTTTTAAAGAAATTTAAAAGTTTAAAAACGTTATATATAAACGGGGGTCGCATATATGTTGCGACAAATTTATAGGGACGTTAGGGCTTATCTGGATTCAAATTGCACAGAATCCCAAGCCTAGAAATGTCATCCGATGCAGCTATTTCTATAATATAAATTGTTTATTCGTGTACTTCTGAATAAGGCAGTCAGGCTACCTAAGCCGGGGTACCATCTCCTCTGCAGAGCATCAAAATTGTGATGCCATGTCTTCGGATCATCTTTAAGGATGATCCAAACCGTCGCGAATAGCCCATTGTTCAGCTTTAGTGCGATGTAAATAAAAAAATAACTGCAACTTTTGAATATGTCATAATAAGGAAGTGCCTCCAACCACGCAAAATAACATTTCCTGCATGGATTTCTATGCAATTTTAATCCTGATGATGTTCCCTAACATCTTTGCTACTCCCTGTTATATATAAACGCTTTTAAACTCGTACATTTCGTCAAAAAAGGGGCTAAAATGTCATTCAAAGAGGAAAAATTCGTAGCTTTGAAAGAGAAAATGATTGCAGATTTGAAATCTGATACTTGAAAATATCCAAAATCCGCAAGCAAAATAATGCAGCAGGATAAAAAAATTCTCAGTGTAATCTGTTAGTTTTAAGTCCTTAATTAGTACTTTAGATTGCCTATGCAAGGTGCCTCAAATTTATGTTGCCAAAAAGAATGAGAGAAGAAGTCCCACAAAAATAAATATAACGCAATTTCTGCGAAGCTCACATTTACAAGAAATTATACTAGAGAAGACGCTCGATTTTTTTTTTGTAAAGCTGTTGTGGCAGTAGATGATTTGTTTGCTAAAGTGTACTACTCCCTGAAACTCCGGTATAATACATGTCTGCTGGCGATTGGTAAATGCTTTGAACATAAGTCCTAAATTAGTTTCATGTGTGGAAATGTGTGCTCGCAAACACTTCCTAGATTCGCTTGGAAAGGTTGCAAATAATACTTAACAAATAAGGACAAAAAACAAAAATGGCCCCACATCATTTAACACACTTTCCATAAAGCATACATTTACAACAAAGTACGCTCGAAGTTTTTGTAATGATGTTGTGCCAGTAGAGGATTTGTTTGCTAAAGTGTACTATTCTCTAAAAAGCTGTTATAACGCGTGTATCCAGGCTATGAGTCAAAGCTTTGAACATTGAACATAAATTAGCTTCATGCGTATTTTCAAACGCTTCGTATATCCGCTTCAAGAGGTTACAAATTATACGTAACATATAAGGGTACATATAACGCAACCAACCGATATCTCCATTTCTCTTATTTCCCCTGTTTGAGGCCTTACCGCGTTATATGAAATTATCACCTGATAAACTAGTATCACCTGAAAATATCATTACACTTATGACATCTGAAAATATCACCACACTTACACTATATGAAGTTATTGTCAGAAATTCTAGTGACATCTGAAGATATCACTACACTTTTACCATCTTTAGATATTACCACACTTAAACTATTTGTATATATCACCACACTTATACCATATGAAGTTATCACCAGACTTATATCATTTGAAGCTATCACCAGACTTATGCCACTTGAAGATATTACAAAATTTATACCATTTGGAGATATCATCACATTTGTAACATTTGTATACAGCATTACACTTGTACCATTTGCATATAGCACCGCACACATACAGTTTCCATTTATGATAACTTTCATATCACTTGCACAAATCTCAATACAGTCTTAATAATTTTTTTATTTATAGATCATTGTTGTAGCAATCAGCCAAGGGGAAACAAAATTGCGCCAACTGCAAATCGCTGTTTCAGAATACAATATCCATCCTCCTGTCTTTGAACATGACGTTTACAGAGGTGAAATGCACATACGTTCCAAAGTTGGTTCTACAGTTCTAAAGGTGAAAGCAAAAGACGAAGATATGGTTTCTTATAACGCAAAGGTTCTGTACAAACTGGATTTTCCATATGATTCACGTGGCCGTTTCACTATTGATCCAGCAACTGGTGTATTGTCTTTGGTAAGAGCGTTGGACATCGAAACTTCTGAGCCGGTCATAGATTTAGGAGTAACAGCTGTTGATGGTGGATCACCCGTAAGAACAGATTATGCCAAGATTGAGATACTTGTAAAGACAATATCAGGTACATACTAAAAATTTACTCACAATGAACTAAACATTTATCTAAAGGTTTATTGACAAAAATATGATTATCTGAAAAAGATTTTAGATAATCAAAGTTACTAAACCTATGGGTATAACTTTGGATAAAACTGTATAATTCGGTAAGTATTAACCTACTTGGAAATATATAAAATTATAGCTAGCTAATCATTTTGTTTGATAAAAATATGATTATCTGAATCAAAATTATAGACAATCAAAGTTATTAAACCTATGGGTATAACGTTGAATAAAATTGTATAATTCGGTATGTATTAACCTTCCTGGAAATATATAAAATTATAGCTAGCTAATCATTCTGTTTATCGTGTAAAATTGTTCATTTAATTTTATGAAATTGATGAGCCGAAGTTTTTTTAAAGGATGATACTGGCTAATATTTATGCAAGTAAGCCAGTTTGTTTCCTCTTAATTTTGATAAATTTAATCACGATGAAGCTATTAAGATCAATATCGATACAAATTAACCGTTGATAAATGCTTGTTTAATAAAGCTAACTCGCTCATGCTCAACATGTAGAAGAAAAGTACGGTAGTAGTTCAGTAGATTATTTACGTCAAACTAGAGCTTCATGTTGGGCTATTGGTGACGGCCTGGGAAACACCTTTGATGTTGATCCAACAACAAGCCATCAGAATTTTAATTCTCGGAAGAGGGGAGGGCTCTCCCACTTTGGTGGCCAGATGACCTGCGTTCGAAGTCGCTCCCTTTACGGCAAAACAGTTTAATGAGCAAACCACAACCAGTGATGCTTGACTTTGGTATTCTACTGGGAACCTTGTCCGTACAATCATTCCATTGCTGGATAGAAGAAAAGTACAGAAAACTACCATGTTTAGTTCAACGGGGATAGAATTATCAGATTTCATATTCATATTTTACTGCTGTGGTCAGCGACGATTTAGAGCGTAATGCAAATAAATCAATCCATTTCGAAATTTAAGTCTCAGTCATTTGTATCTG
Source organism: Parasteatoda tepidariorum (assembly GCF_982258835.1). Taxonomy (NCBI): domain Eukaryota; kingdom Metazoa; phylum Arthropoda; class Arachnida; order Araneae; family Theridiidae; genus Parasteatoda; species Parasteatoda tepidariorum. Next base: position 70,911,925 of record NC_141763.1, read on the forward strand.
ATTTATCTTAATTTTAATCATGTTTTATCTCCTTAGAACCTAGAGATGTAAGGTCTGCAAACGCTACGGGATCTACTGTTCAAGTATGCTGGTCACGTCCAGAATTTGGCCAAGTTCTAGGATATATCATTAAATACAGAGAACAAAAAAGTCCACACGGCACCCCAGCCTTTTTGAATATCACATCAGGCGCAACGTCGAAGTGTTCAACTTTGGTGGAGCTTAAACCTTGGACGGATTACGAATTTAGGATATACGGTTGGAATAGATATGAAACTGGTCAAGGAAGTTCAGTCGGTAGCTTTGGAACAAGACCAGACTGTAAGTATCTTTTTATATTGAATTGAACTAAAAATATTAATGCGTGATTTTTAACTATATTCACAGTTGAAGTGAAATATTTACATAGACATATACAATCGTTTACCTAATTAAAGACTACAATAGCAATCGGAAATAGCAATCGACATGTTTTAAGCACCTCAAAAACAGGCCAGCATTTTTAGCGACCCATCGTTTATACTATCATACTATTAAGTTCATACTATCGTTTCGTATCGTTCATATCATATCAAGATATTTCATATCACTTCGTTCATATCGTTAATTTCATATCATTTTACTTCGTTCATATCGATAATTTCATTTCATATCATATCAAATTATGCTATTCATATTATAATTTATAATTTCAGCAAACTTTATATGATGACAAGTTGACGCCTACTATTGCACAAGCTAATTCTTTACTTGATTAGACGACGATATTATGATTATATTTAACATCTTATCAAGGTTGTAGAAAAATAATACAGGAAGGACTGCGGAAGGTTTGCAGAAGGTTGCAGATAGGTTTCATCAGATTTGTTATTCCAATAATAGATCTTTTTAAATAATTTATCAAATAAGTAATAAATTCTGTCTTTTAAATGTTTTTAATCTGTTACAGCTGTTAGAGCAACCAGTAAAGCGGCTGAGCAAATTAATTTCAATCTAAACTGCAATACAATTTGCTTGCTTCATCTCACTACAAAAACAAGATTTCAAGTTTTATAAGTGTCAAACAGATTATAGGTTATAATTATAAATTACGTATTGTTTGGTCGCATTTTCTAAAAACATTCATTTTAAAATTCAAAAAGAAAGTATATATGCGTGTAATATTACTTTTAATCTAATATAAAAATATTTTTTAATTTTCCCCCCCACAGACTGTCAAATGAATATTTGTCAACATGGTGAATGTCATATACTCAATGAAGAACCTGGATACCACTGTGATTGCAAAGAAGGATACTACGGTGAGGTCTGTGAAAAATTGAATCCCTGCATTCTGGAACCGTGTGAGAACTTTGGAAAGTGCTTCAACATTACAAACAACAAGCACCGATGCGAATGTCTCCCCGGATTCTCTGGACAAAACTGCAGTGATTTCAATCCTTGTGCAATCAGGCCATCTCCCTGCCTGAATGGAGGGCGATGCGAAAGTACAGCCAGCCACAAGTACCAATGTTATTGCATGGAAGGATATTACGGAAAAACATGCCAGTTTTATAATCCTTGTTCTGAAGAACCGTGTAAAAACGCAGGGAAGTGTCATAATGAATCACAAGAGGAGTATATTTGCAAATGTGCCTCTGGATTTACTGGTATTAATTTTAAATATTAAGAAGTGTCGAAAAATGCGTAAATTGCAATTTTTTTCCAGAAAAAAACACGCTCATTTATTTGGTTGTTTGATGCAAGCCTTTGTTAAAAACAATTTTATTCAGTTTGATGCTCCTATTGTGTAAAATCTATAAAATTAAGTTTTTCTGATTTAATATTCAGTCAAAAAGCTAGTGAGTATCCCATTTTTAAAAAAATGTTGATAAGAAATTATACATAATATCAGATTCTGTGAGGAGGGGGAAGATAATGCTATTGCATTTGATTATTTCTGAAGTAAAAAATAAATTCTAAATACAAAAAAAAAATTGGGTTTTTTTTGACGGCTTATGCATAATATAAATATTTTTGACCATAACGATTTCAGAAACGTTAAAAGAATGGAAAGGTATCAAATTACTTTACTGTAAATAGCATAATAAAAAAAAACTCCGGTGGTTTTCGGGGTGGTAGCTGGTCCATGGTGGACTACGGGTTAACATTATTCTTCAGGCATTCGACTGTGTTGTTCTGACTAATTTGTTCTCGCCCACTGACGGATTTCCATTTATCTCAAATATTTTGGATTATTCTTCAGGTATTCGACTGTGTTCTGACTAATTTGTTCCCGCCCACTAACGGATTTCCATTTATATTAAATATTTTGGATTATTCTTCAGGTATTTGACTGTGTTGTTCTGACTAATTTGTTCTCGTCCACTGACGGATTTCCATTTATCTCAAATATTTTGGATTATTCTTCAGGTATTCGACTGTGTTGTTCTGACTAATTTGTTCTCGCCCACTGACGGATTTCCATTTATCTCAAATATTTTGGACTATTCTTCAGGTATTCGACTGTGTTGTTCTGACTAATTTGTTCTCGCCCACTGACGGATTTCCATTTATCTCAAATATTTTGGACTATTCTTCAGGTATTCGACTGTGTTGTTCTGACTAATTTGTTCTCGCCCACTGACAGATTTCCACTTATCTCAAATATTTTGGATTATTCTTCAGGTATTCGACTGTGTTGTTCTGACTAATTTGTTCTCGCCCACTGACGGATTTCCATTTATCTCAAATATTTTGGATTAACTAATAGCAAGTGTCGTTTCTTTCTCATAAAGTCATTGTTTCGCTGTTCCACACTGATCACAACTTAGAATCGAAATCTGTTATCTTATAAAATTGCGTGTCTGTAAATACCAACGTTTGTCTGTTAAGCAGCGCGTACACAGACAGGAATCTTATTTTAATATACACGGTCTAGTCGCATTAATGAGATCACCACCTACTTTCTACGTAAATGGTGAAATAACCCATCGATGAAGGCAGATGGCAGCACATTGAAATGAAGTGTTTATAAAAGGAGTCCGAAGGAATCCGGAAACATTGCAATCATTGTTTCAATTCAGAAACGGAACGATTTTTCTGATGTCCAAAAGGGAATAATCATTGTCTTACGGGCCAAGGGTTCAAGCATTTCCAAAACGGCTTATTTTGTGAACTGTCAACGTGCCGCCGTGATAAAAGTGTAGCATGCACGACAAAACGACACTATTTAAAGTCAGCAACGAGGTAAATGTGGTTCGCCACGGACCATAGATGGCCGACTTCAACAGAGACTGCAGAAATACGTTCGGATGAATAAACGTGTAACCATTGAGCATCTGACCCCCCCCAGATGAGCCAAGGGGTTAGGAGCAATGTATACTCATCAAAGGTTCAGTAAACGTTGCCTGCGTATGGACCTTCGCAATAAACGCCTGGTTAATGCACGTATGCTGACTGATGCTCATCAAAGACGAAGACTGAAATTTTTATGCCAGTTAAGCAACTGGACGCCGACTGAGTGGCAACAGGTGAATCACCGATGAATCACGCTTTTTGCTCCAACAGGCAAATGAACATCGGCAAATACGGCGGGAAACGTCTGAAAATAAACACCTTGTAGCAATTGCTGGAAGAGTTCAAGGGGGGATTTTCTGAGTTCACTTATCATTGTGGAAGGCGCAATGGATCAACACGCGTTCGTATCGGTCATTGCGATGTTCAGCCCTGCAACCTACATATGAATTTTTTTCTCAGGATGATAACATCTACGAGCAGGACAATTTGAAGCGTCATACAGCTCATAGTGTTACCATCAGGGTAAGTTTACCGTCCTCTTTTGGCCACCTTACTCCCCAGACTTAAGACTATCGCCTTTCACGTTTCTATGAAAGGTAGTTATTTGACTTTTAATAGGTAGATACGTTAATGTGACCGAACTGAGTAAGTGGAGGTATTTGCTATGAAATTAATCATATGATAAAGTATTGCTTAAACTGATTTATGTTAACATCAGAAATTAAGAAAAAAGTGAAAATCGAAAAAAATATCTTTAAAGTCAAGCAATTACCAAGTTCAAATGAAAATTGTAATAAAAATAGTTTGTTTAGTTAAGTATAACACACATAAAGGTTCCTTAAATTATATATTATTTTATTAAGGTAGAAATTGTGAGGTGGATATAGACGATTGTGAATCATCTCCTTGCAAGCATGGGGGTACTTGTAAGGATGAAATCAATGACTTCTATTGTCATTGTGCACCTGGATACAAAGGAAAACGCTGTAACCTTGTAGGTAAGTATGATCTCTTTAGTTTATATTTCCATCGGTAATAAACAGCTGATTCAAACATCAAAGGCTCAATTCTCAATCTTTAACTCCAAAATATGGTAATGTTAAAATCAACTGAACTTTTAAGAACTAAATTAAATTTTGCTGGCGAAACACGGCAAAAAACCTCCAGTTCAATGATACTTTAATTTATGAGTTTTGTGGTAAAATAATTATCGCAAACTGTTGGAAATTTCGATGGGTAGGGAATTAAAATTTATTTTAAATTTGTTGTAACATTAACTAAGTAAACTAATTAATCTATCTAAATTCTATTAATCTATCTAGATTGTAGATTGTCTATCTGGATTCTAGTAATCTATCAAGATTCTAGTAATCTATCAAAATTGTAGATTGTCTATCTAGATTCTAGTAATCTATCTAGATTGTAGATTGTCTATCTAGATTCTAGTAATCTTTCTAGGCTTTAGATTGTACTAAGTAACCTAGGTTGTAGTTAACAGTTATCACTGTTAACTTAATTAACTAAGTAATAAGTAAGTTAAGCCATATTATTGTACTTCTTTAACTTGATATCACGAAACTATGGTTCAACCAAAACTGAAAGATGGGTATAATTTAATTTATTATTAAGGTAGCGGCAAACTTCAGGATCATTATGATTCAAGATATTCATGTTATGGTTCACTATTGAATCCGTTTTTATAGATAAGAACTCAGTGGGCACATTGTTTTACACAAAATCATAATCATCGATCGATCACATCATCGATTGTACTAAGTAATCTAGGTTGTAATTAACAGTTATCACTGTTAACTTAATTAACTAAGTAATAAGTAAGTTAAGCCATATTATTGTACTTCTTTAACTTGATATCACGAAACTATGGTTCAACCAAAACTGAAAGAAGGGTATAATTTAATTTATTATTAAGGTAGCGGCAAACTTCAGGATCATTATGATTCAAGATATTCATGTTATGGTTCACTATTGAATCCGTTTTTATAGATAAGAACTCAGTGGGCACATTGTTTTACACAAAATCATAATCATCGATCGATCACATCATCGATTGTACTAAGTAATCTAGATTGTAATTAACAGTTATCACTGTTAACTTAATTAACTAAGTAATAAGTAAGTTAAGCCATATTATTGTACTTCTTTAACTTGATATCACGAAACTATGGTTCAACCAAAACTGAAAGATGGGTATAATTTAATTTATTATTAAGGTAGCGGCAAACTTCAGGATCATTATGATTCAAGATATTCATGTTATGGTTCACTATTGAATCCGTTTTTATAGATAAGAACTCAGTGGGCACATTGTTTTACACAAAATCATAATCATCGATCGATCACATCATCGATTGTACTAAGTAATCTAGGTTGTAATTAACAGTTATCACTGTTAACTTAATTAACTAAGTAATAAGTAAGTTAAGCCATATTATTGTACTTCTTTAACTTGATATCACGATACTATGGTTAAACCAAAACTGAAAGATGGGTATAATTTAATTTATTATTAAGGATGCGGCAAATTTGAGGAGCATTATGGTTCAAGATATTTATGTTATAGTTCACTATTGAATCGGCTTTTATAGATAAGAACTCAGTGGGCACATTGTTTTACACAAAATCATAAGTTTCTTTTATAAATTTGAAGTTGCTTTTTAATTAGCAATACATTATTTTTTCATTAGTGAAATTATGATAACAGCTTTATGCTGATAACAGCATTAATTATAATAACAGCTTTTCAGTTCCTTAGCTTAAAATTTTATTTGAAAGTATTCAGAACTTAAAAGCAAATGGAGAGTTAAGAATTATTCGTCTAATTTCTTAAAGAAGACTCAAAAATACATTCAAGCTTAATGCCTTTCCCAAAATATTATCAAAACCTCTTTTCCAGAAACAATATATTTAAATTAAACCTTATTAACTCTAAATAATGAATCTTAAGACGGGATACATAGCTCTTTTAATAAAATGATTCACTGAATAATTAAGTTTAAAACCTGCCCTATCTCTATTTTATAGAACATTGTCCTTCTGACACATTGTACAGCAGTAAAGGTGTATTTCGATGGAATTCTACCTCCCATGGAAGTGCCCAGTTAATCGAATGTCCTTTTGGATCCAGTTATCCTGATCAAGAGTCCTCCACTGGTTACGCCAAGAGGAAATGTTACCTTCTATCGAATGGATCTGTCGTTTGGGGACAAACAAATCTCAGTAGTTGTCGAGAAGAGGTATAATGATACTCTGCTCTTTTAATTCTTAATAATTGAAAAACCAAGTTGAGTTTATTTGGAAGATTTAATATCCTCTAAATACTTAAAATGAATATGTTTAATCTTGTATTTAAATTGACGTTTCAAAACAGTTAATTTCTTATAAAAGTGAATATATTTATAATAGGAAATGAATATATTTATAATAAGAAATGAATTTTTAATAAAAATAAATATATTTCTAAAAAGAAACATGGCAATGCTACCTTCCTCTTTAATTCCTATGAATAGATAAACTATGTTGAAATCGCTTGGAAGATTAAATATATATTTCTCGTTTAAATAATTAACATGAATATCTTTAATCTTGTATATAAAGAATGTTTAGACGCAGTTATTTTTTAATAAAAATGAATACATTTCTAATAAGAATGAATATATTTCGAATAAGAAATGAATTCTAATAAAACTGAATGTATTTCCAATAAAAATCAATATATTTCTAATAAGAAATGAATTTCTAGTAAGAATAAATAAATTTCTAATAATAAATGAATAGTTTTTTTTAGATGCATTTGGTTTTTGAGCCGCCATCTGAGAAATATGTCTCAATTGTTTGGTCAGGAGAACGCTCCAAAGTTTTGACCCGTTAATGCTAACTTTACTCTTTTGTGTATTTCGCCATGTCTCAAAAACTGAATAGAAATTTTCTTTCTTCACACAATTATAAAATCTGCTTGCCCATTCAAAAAATAGTGTTTAATATTTAAAAATAAAATTTATTATTTTTTATTACATTATTTAATAATAGGCGAAAATATTTTGAATTGTAAAGTGTAAAATTTTTTACATCATTTTAAAAATGTATTCTTACGTGGCAAAATACATAATTAGAGCAAGATTAATCGAATATTTCCTGAGAAATTGAATTTTTAAAAAGTCGTAATTTTTTTTTTTGAAATCTTAGATCGTAAGATCTGATTGTTAGAACAAAAGTTATTTAAAGTGGTTCTTTTTCTGCACACTGTACGTTTTTTGAGCATTTCTTTAATTTTGATCGAAGCCATCAATGCAGTTGTTTTTAAACGACAACCAAAATGGACCAGAATAGAATGTTTGAAAAAATATTGAAAACCAGAACAGAACCTAAGTTCATAACAAAAATTTGAATTTCAGGTGTATAAAACTGCTGAAGAGCTCACTGCTGAACTTTTCATTCTAACCGAAGATCCTAGACACCTAAACATCGAACGCCTTCAAGTAGCCACAAAACAAATAGAAGGAGTCTTTGAATATGCTTTGCATGATAAAAGGGTAATGATTTAAGCAATAATTAGTTAGAAAGTATAAAAGCTTGCAAAAAAATTTTTGAGAAAAAATTTTGACCGTGTCTCACAACTACTATTATTAATATATAGATATTTAGATGATGATTAGGATATGATGATTAGGATAGATGATGATTAGGACATATACTCATTACTGTAACGTATCAAGATATATTAAGAAACAGTTCTTTGTTTTATTAAAAAAACGTTTATTTCACACCAAAACAAATACAATAAGAAATATAAAGTACCCGTAACGGGATAGTTAAGTCTTATAAAACAAAGTAGAAAAAGTGCCCGTAACGGGATATATGAAAACTCAAATTCCACAGCAAAAACTAATTTCTAAAAAATCAACAACTCTCTGTTGTTCTACCAAAAAGTCTTCTAATTTTATCGTTTGCTTTTATTTTATTGTTTATTTCTTTATGTGTTTATTTTATTTTATTCATGCTTTTGCTAGCCAATTATTCTTTAAATATTTTTAGACTTTTTACGGAGCCACAAATTAGTACTAAATAAAGGCATTTTATCTCTTTTTAGTTTTATCTGGCATTCAAATTGGTTTTAATGTCTTTTATCCCATATAGAGAAAACATTTCTAGTAAAATTACTGCCCTTTATAGCAATGACAGTTTTGGTAAAATTATCATAATTCTGGTTATTAAAACCAAAATTAAACCGCTCATTTGATAATTTTTCCCTTCATATGGTAACAGTTTGCCGGAAATTTCAGTTTTCAAAATTATAGTTTTTATTTTCTTATATTGAGTGAAAAATACAAAACTCAAAAGTAAATTTAACCAAATAAATGGTTTATTCATGCCACAATTGCTTAAAATTTTCATTGATAGTAAATAAATACTTTTGCAGATTGCCTATAACGTGTTGTCCATTGTCAGCAATTTACTAGCTATCAGTGATTCTCTTCTATGGACTGGAGATGTTAATGGCACTGTCACTAGAAGGTATGCAAGTGTATATATAATGCTATATAAGATGTTCAAATGTATTCAAGATGTTCAAAAATTAAGAAATTGGTCCAGTATCTCAAGAAATACAAATGTAATCAAAATAAAAAAGAACTGCAAGGAGATATTTCATAAGATGTATTTATTAACGCACTCCAAATGGTTCTCACAATGCACGATGTTGAGTTTGGAAGTGAAGATTGAGTTTTGTGTTATTAGAAAAGTTTTTTCTACATATCAAATGCATTTATTTTTATTGATTTTGATTTAACATGCATTTCTCTAGACATCTCCAATCGAAAAAAAAATTGTACTTAATTTTCAATTTGAGATCATAGCGCCATCTAATAACCGAAATGCCCAAACCTGTAAACAAAAGTGTGCTACGTTTCTATGGGAAAATCAAATCTGCATTTGAAATTTGGATCCCTATATCCCCATATAAGTTTTTGAAATTACAAGGGTGAGATGGTAGTTGATGTTGAGTGTCATTAATTGCATGATTTGAAAATATTTCGCTCATGCATTTTTAGCTTTCTCATTTATAAAATTTTCGAGCATCTTGAATAAACTGTTATGCTAGTTAAGCTGAATGTCTTTTATTTTTCTTCATTTCAAGAATTACTGACATTCTTTAAGTTTGTGTACGTCAATAACAGTCACATTCCTATAAGGCTGAAATTTCCCGGTCAAAAAAAAATTCTTGTAATGACAATTCTTGTTAAAAAAAAACATAATTCCGGTTAAAAAAAATTACGGTATTTAAACCAGTTATTTGGTGATTTTTTTAGTTTTTATGGTAATGGTTTACCGGAAATTCTTGTTTCAAAGATACAGAGTAAGTAAATTGTTTGTATGCCATTCTCTATGTCATCATGAAATTACTATATTTACTAAGTTTTATCTCATATTTCAAAATTATATTTGAATATCAATTTTATTACTATCATTTCCAAAGGCCGGGATAGTATGGTTGGTAGGGCGCTGGAACCATGTCCAAGAGTACGTGGGCTCGATCTTCGCCTGCCGAAGAATCCCCGTGTAGTAAACAGTGACTGATGCACGTAAAATCTGTCGAGTTGCAAAGTCCTCCATGTTCCCTTAACAAATCAATACCTCTTAGGGTACTGATCCAGGAATTTTCTTGTCTTCTGGATTGGTTCAAAATCACAAGGCTACGGAGTTAAACATTAGTAGTCGTAAACCCAAAATTGGGTCGGCTGTTCAACGACGGTTATAAAATAAAATAATTTTCAAAGCACTTCGGTAAAAATTGCCGATTTTTATGGTGTTCTAATAGAGTTAAAAATGAGGTAAGTTTGTCCATATTCTGATAGTTTTAACCATTATTTTTTCTCATTGTATATAAACTAATAATAAGTTAATTAACATGTTATTTAAACACAGTAAAAGTTAATTAAATAATAATACATGGTAATCGGGCTTTTACATTAGGCTATGTGATGGGACATTCTCCTTTCGCAAAGTTGTATCAGTTAATAACTGCTTAATTTATTTTTAAAAATTAAATTATGAAAACAAATATTTAGCTCTGGGGATGCAGTTAACACCTCCTAGTAGAGAGAAGGCCTCCGCACCGGTTACCACATACGAGAATTCGGATACTTAAGTCTGAACGTTGTGGAATCTTTGGTATTTTCCACACTGCTCAATTGAATAGCCTGAGGAGGTGTATATAGACAAGGTCTCTCTTTAAGAAGGTGTTTGTACAGTACACCTAGCATATGCGTAATGGAGAAAAATATTTTACAATATCAGTTCAAATATATAATTATGTTTCTTTTTTTTTCTAGAATAACAGATTTGGTTGACAAATATGCATCGGATGTTAGTTTGGAGAGAGGAGAGGAGTTACAAATTGAAACAGAGAATTTGGTTGTCAAGGTTGTGTCTTGGGATAGAGAAATAAATGGAGTTGGAAGCGATGACTTAACATTTATGGTACATTATCAAACTCGGCAGCAAAAAGAAAGCAGAAGCAAAGGAGGAAACAGATCATTACTGATTCCACCTTCTTTTTTGGATGATATAAGAGATGATGGGATGATTTCATTTAACAATGTGATTAAGTGATTATTTAGTATCATACTTTATTTATCTGACTTACTATGCTGCTTTTGGTTTGAGATGTAATTTGCCATTTGCTGCAGAATTTTTATAAAGAATATTTTTTATACTTTTTTTTTCATTATTTTGCATTAATTTAAGTCAAAATAAGAGAGAAATATTATAATTAGATTTTTAATAATTTATGGCTGTGAAATACAGCATGAAACACAAATATTCAAGCTCACTTTCAAGCAGTTTTTCAAATTTGCACTTATTTGCTGCTTTTTAGATCTAAGAGAAACAGTTATGAGTCATAGATTTTTTTTAAGTTACAAAATTCAGTCGTGGTTATTCAGGGAGCAGAGCGTTCACCTTCCAATGAGATGAACAGGGTTCGAATCACAGCCATGGCTGATCGATACAAGCTCCGCACCCGGCTCTCACCGACTACAGTGCTAACGTGAAACTATCCTCAGTGGTAGGCGGATCATGGGTTAGAGTCCCCTTGCCGTGAAACTAACCATGGAAGAATTCCGTGGTTTTCCTCACCTTGTAACACAAATTCGGGTTTGGTCCATCAAAAAATCCTCCAGAAAGGCAAATTTCTGTCAATACACTTGATCCAGTAGTTTCCTCATCTTCTGGATTGGGTGTGCAGATTCTACGTGTTTTAATTGTATAAGTAAAGTTTTGTAGTTTTTGCCGTTTAAGTTGAAATTGAGTGAAATAAGCTGAAGTATAATTTTTGAAAAAGAATTTTTACTAATTTCTAGAAAGGTTATCAAAAAAATGCAATTCTTTATTCTCGAATTAATTTATTTTCCTTTGAATTTCAAAGTTCGATAAGAAATGCTGATGCTTAATTTGTAAACGTATATCGTTTAGCAATTTGATCAATGTAATGTCATTGGAAAGAAAAATATTTTAATAAAATTTCTGATTTCAGTTTTATTACAATTTTACATAAATAATTTTATAAAAATAATCTTAATATTAAATAAATAATGAATTATTGTTTTGATACTAGCCCTTTACAGGTTTCAAAATAACATTACTAGTTTAAAAAAAAGTCTTAACTCTTGGAGCGCCTGTGACTTTTTCACGGGAACCTAGATATATGCCTTAATCATTTTCATTTCCTCAAAGAAACTGATGATGGGGGGGGGGGGGTACGCTGGATAGCCTGGTTGGCAGGGTGCTGGATTCATGTTTGTTAGAACAGGAGTTAGAACCCAGCCTGCCGAAGACCCATATCATGTAGTAAATGATAACTGGTGCACGTTAAATCTGTCGGATCGCAAAGTCCTCCATGCTCCCATAACAACCTCTGGGGTACTTCAATAGGAGATTGATCGTTCTCTGGTGCAGGTTAAAATTACGATCTGTGGATAAATGAATGGGTCCGCCCTATAAGCAATGGGTGCGACCAGAGACCAATCAATCGCACCAGTTGCCTTAATGGCCAACGAGAACAACAGATGATGGATATTTACTCTACTTGGTCATATCTTCTGATACATGCAAAATGCCTGACCACCCCCTAATAATAATTTCAGACATAAAGTCCGCTGTTATTTGGATTCTCTATTAATTTTTATGAAAAAATTATGCCAATATAATTCTGCAATCAACAATTTTAGATAGGAAGTTAAATAGTATACAGTTGCATTTTTTTAGATTTTCCATAAAAAATCTTTATTTTTATACAATTAGCGTTAAAAGAATTTCTGAGGGTCATCAAAATCTGTTTTCATCGGTTTAAACTGTTTTAAAATGAGATTTTAAAAAATCGAAGAACTGAAAAAAGTATAGTTTCAAATTATTTATTTAAAACCATAAAACGCCTAATTTCAATTGCTTTAAAGTTTTGAGGAAAAATCCATAGAAGTTCTTAAAATTATCAAGTGCTATTAGTCCTTATCTATCTTAAAGCACCCTCTTTATTTTCTACCTTTTCTTAAAGGTATTATGCTGCCTAATAATACAATATAATCAAAAGCTTGTTAAGTGTAAAAAATAAAAGAAAGCACAAATTTAAATTTTTACCTAAAATCTGATATGGTGAAGGTAGAGGCCCCCTCGTCAACTCGTTTGTAGTGTCAAATGAGTAAAGAGAACAAATACAAAACTGTACTTTCATACAAATAATTTTAAACTATTGAATTTATGAAGTTTGTTTTGATTTCATTTAATTTGGAGCAATAACAGAAAGAGACTGATATATAAGAATACCTGACTAACCTAGATAGAAATGACATAATCGTAAGTGCAGTCGTTCCCACTTAATTGCATATCGGATAATCGAATAAAAATAAGATAATCGCTTATACGAATAAAATTTAAAGGAACCAAATCGTTTTACACGAAACTAATGTTAAATTTTAAACGGATACTTGTTGCTTCTAGCCCCCGCTTAATTGCATAAAGAGGAAGTACTGAAAAAAAATGCTTATTTTAAAGAAATGTTTCACAAGTTAGAATGAAATTTCCATTTTTCAATTCCCACTGGATTGCCTAAAAAAGTCATTTGGCAGCTTTTTTATTTCAATTAGAAAACAATGATGCATATAATGACACAATTTCTTAGAGTTTGTGACTTTTTGTACAACATATAATTTTTTTATTGTAAATATTTACTAATAACTTGTTATATAACTGTAAATAGTATAAAAATATTAAAAATTAATTGCAAACAAATTTCTTTACACATTAGTTATTCTTCCACAATCCTGTCATTTTTACTACTTTTGGGCAATACTAAGTTTCAGTCTTTCTAGTGTTAAGGGGGACCCCACTCTAAGATGGTAAAATATTAGCGTTTTTCTAGAACTTTTTTTAAGTAATAGAGACAATGCAGAGACTCCTTGTTTTTTTATGTTATTAAGCTACTATTTAAGTCCGTTTTAAAATTTTTTCTTTTACAAAATAATAAAAAATAAGTTGGTGGCAGCTCCATGTGTGACTGGCCATCAAAAAGTAGCACCTCACTGGCCTCATGGATTCAGAAGTTCTGAAACGCAGGAAAATGGTTTTGTTTAGATTTTCTGAAACATAAAGACATTATCTAATAAGTAGCGTAGCGGTTTTTTGATATTCGCAAAATTACCAAAATGGCGGCAACTTTAAAAAAAAGTTAAGTTTTTCATTAAAAAAATATTCACTAAAATACTAATATAAAAATATCAAAGAAATCCTATGCTACTTTCTAAATAATATATTTTTACGTAATTTAAATTAAAGAACAGCTTAGTTCGTTGTATAGATCATGAGAAAAACGTTAGGTCAGGTCAAAAAGCAGCGTTTTGAGAAGAACGTGTTTAAAGTTTTGACTTATGTTCAATCTAGTAAATTATTAAATTATTAATGACTAACCTTTATTCTGCAATTCTAGGTCTATATATCTTCTCCGTCAGCAGAATAGATGAGACACAAAAAGAATGTCGCCCCTCCTAATCCGGCCGAACGGGTCTTTCTACCTGCTAAGCGACGACTCTTTATTTTCCGGTATAACTTCCAAACGAAGTTAGGTACCGAGAAATCGTTTTAGACAGACATTAGAAAGGGTACAAAGATTCGAAAAATGCAATAATTTTTTTTCTTCGAATTTTTGAAATATTCAGGGTGGGGTCTCCCCTTAAGAAAATAATACAACAGGTGGTTACTGTAATAGGGACTTCCTGTTCATTCGCAACTTTACAAGGTTATAAGGGGTATAGTGTAAGAATAAGTCTAATCTTGCTGGCAGTTATACATTGAAAGTAAATGAAGTAGATTTTACCCTTTTTTCACTTACTACTCTCACACATAATTCAGAATGTAAACAAAGGTACAGATTGATTTGTTTTGCGATCAAGACTTGAAGTCCCCTCCTAGTGTGCTATTAGTTTTGATAAGAAAAGATTTCAAAAACCTAACACTAAAGTACACAGTATCTTTCTCTTATGTAGAATAATCATTTCTTACTCCTGTGAACTTTAAATAGCATTCATATTTTCTGATGCTAACACAGACAGTGTGAATTACAATTGTTTATTGATCATAAAGTAGAGTTTATTTAATCAAAAAATTACACTATGCATTAAATACCGTTTAAAAGTAAAATTTCTGAAAAATGTACAATTTTTCAATAATGTATAATTTAAGATTGAATAAAGCACTCTCCTTTTAATCGAATAACCCGTTTAATTGAGTAGAGTTGGCTGGTACCAATTTTATTCCTTTAAGCGAGGTTGACTGTATAAGTAAAAAAATGTACTTTTTACGTACGAAACCTTAACATGGGAAGTATTTAATCACAAAGTTGCACATAAGCCTAAGAATAGTGATAAAATCATTATGGAAAAAATAAATGAAACAAATAAAGTTAGAAAGGAAAATATTGCAGTGATTAGAAAGGTTAGAAAATTAATTTAAATGAAATATATGGCATCTATAGAATTAATGGAATAAATAATCTTTTCCAAATTTTACAAATTAAACGCTTTAAGTTTTAAATCAAAAATTTTTCTCTTTAATGATGCGCCTCAACCTTAAATCGTAGGGGCTTATGAAATATTACACCAAATCAATTAGGAAGTATAATTCAAGTATTGATTTTATTCTTTACGTTAAAAAATTTTTGTTATTTTAAAGTCAGTAATGCACAATAAACTTCAGGAAATAATAAAACTATAAAACATTAAAAATCCTTTCTTCATTCTTTTAACTATTTCGTTTTATTAATTTTTTGAGTTATGCATATTCTCCTTCATGTATTGATTTCTTTTCCATTCAGTAACTATTATAATTCTTTAACTATAAGTCTAAGTCTTTGTAGTATCGCCATTCAAATTTTATGGAGGAACTTTTTGATGATTTTTGATTTCTGTTGTCGGAAACGCAATTAAATCACAATTTCCGAAACTTTACTGTAAGTGCATTATATTCCAATGTATAATATTAGTTATACAATGTGTAATGGAAATAACATCATTATACGCAATTAATTTCGCAATTAAAGAATTCACATGGGATTTTCGACATTGCAGAAAATTTTTATTACATATTATAGCTTACTCCTTTGTTATTTTATTTCATAACCGTCGTAGAACAGTAGACCTAATTATGGGTTTAAGACCATTAATATTCAAATCCGTATCCTTGTAATTTTGAACTCAATCCAGAAGACAATGGAACTCCTGGATGAAATAGTGGGAAAAATTTGCCTTCATTTAGGACTTTTTGATGGAGTTAATTTTTGCGTTACATGGAGAGGAAAACAACGAAAACCTCCCATGGACAGAATGATGGGCAGAGGACTCTAATCCATGTTCTGTGTACAACTGAGGATATTTTACGTCTGTACTCTGTGGTCGGTGTGAGCCGGAAGCAAAATTCGTATCGACCAGCCATCGCTGGGATTCGAATCCGGATCACCTCATTAGAAGGCAAACTGTCTATCCCCTGATCCACTTCGGTTTCTACTCTTTTGTCAGATAAATTATCAAATCATATTTTTAATGAACTCAAAGTGATGTTTAAACCGTTCCAGTAAAGAGGGCTAACAGCATATTACAATTTCAAACTATTTTTCCATTATAGGACGCTGAATTGTCTTTACCAGTTGAAGCCATACACCTACTTCAGAACCAAACTTATCAAGACGTAAGAATAAAGTTTGTGGCTTATAAAAATGATAAGTTTTTTCGTGAAAAGCCTAGTAAAAGATGGCAACAGTGTTATGACAGTAGCAAATTTAGCTCTCAACGCAAATGCCTATATATTGGAGCTACAGGATATCAAGGTACTTATCAAAATTTAGGGTAGACAATTATTATGAAATCGTTACTTATTTTTGTCTTCTAATTTAAAATAGGTCGTCAAGTTCTACAAGCAAGTTTGATGAATTTTGTAATAAATAATTTATCCACTCCAGTTGTATACATTCTGCCTTCTCCAACAAATGTTAAAGTCTTCTGCGCATATTGGGACGAGGATGGTAAGATTTGCTCAAAAATATATGATATGATATTTTTTATGCATTTTTATTTATGGTTGAAGCAAAATCACACCATAAATGGTATTCAGTTATTTATAATATGATAAGAAGAAAAAATGGAATAAAAAGAATGCAAATAATGATTTAAAACAATCCACTTGATTGAGAAAATAAAAGTATTTCCAAATAAACTTCTGTAAGGAAACTTCGGTAATGAACTGTAAAATTTCTGTTTTTATGTGAGACTTTGTGAGTTCAATTGAAATATTACGTTTATGAATTGTTGTAATAAATACATAATAATAAAATTCAGACCATTTAGCCAACACCTCCTAGAAAAGAGTAGGCCTCTGCACGGGTTACCATAAATATCCTTTAGTAGTCCAAACGTAATGACATATTTCGTATTTTCAATCACTGCGCAGCTTAGTACCCCGAACGTAATGACATCTTTCTTATTTTTCATCAACTGCGCAGTTAACTTCGTCGCGTCGGACTACTAATTTGATCCGTGCTGAGGCCTTCCTTATTCTAGGAGGTGTTGATTTAGCTATGCAACACATGAAAATCGAAACTGGTGGCCATTGCACACTTTCCCACTAAAAGTGCGGTACAAATTCAATCACATAACAAAACTAATCTTTCAAGCTTTATCCCTATAGTTATTTATGCAGAATTGCATTCATAAAAGTGTGTCAATCAGCTAAAACTAATTTTAAAATAATATATTGTACTTTATTGCTAGTAAAAAATAATAATATCCCAATGAAGAGAGCCTGATTGCATTCAAGTGCGCGCCAAGTGGATGCCAAGTATATCAACATCGCCAAATCTTTAAATGACGTTGTAGAGGCCTAACACACAACAATTACACCCGTTACACCCAACACTCAAGCAATTGTTAAAAATAAATATTTACGCTAGATAATTTTAAATAATTTGTCGCAAAATATTTCACTGTAATTAAAAAAAGGATTTGGTCAGAGAAATCTATTATAAATGCAATTATTTAAGAAAAAAATTCTAATTTAATTCTACTTTTAATCAATTTTATTTAAATATATTAACATTTATTTAAGATTCTTAAATATGAATTAAAATGCAATAATGAATTTTAAATAATATTAAAATAATAATTATGCAAAATAGTGCTAATCATATGTTAAACGAGAGAGAAAAAGGAACTGAGAACAAACTCTTAGGTTGAGTAGACATTCCCAAAAAAGTAATTAAATAATGTGATTTATTACAAATTTAAATAGAAAATTGTAAGCAATAACGAACAAGTAACAGTTATGAACAATAGTAATCAATTGGGTACTTTCACCTTAAGAAAAAGGTTACGGATCCCCACAAATGTGATTTAGGACGTCAGCCCCACGTGATCGTTTAAGAGCAAAATGACAAGTTAAAGTCCAGCTAGGTTTTTTCCGCATAAGTTCGAATGTTAACGTGAAGTTTCGCAACAAAAATAACAACATACATTATAATATATTGTTTTGCGTATTAGATATAATAAGCAATAACAAAAAGCAGTTTATTGTAAAAAGAGCATATGGATATTAGCAATTTTTGTAACATAAAGAGGCAGTAATAAAATATACTTTAGGTACAATGTGTAAAATATGTCAAATGTTTTTTAGTACATCCCATGTTTTGTTTTATATATTTTAATTCATTTTAAAGAGCACAAGTGGGCAACAGATGGTTTGATAACCAATCAGAGTGATAATTCAACAACATGTTTATCATTCCACCTGACATCTTTCTCTCTGTTGTTGGTAAGTTAAAAAAAAATTGATCATAACTTGTGTTTATTATCTTCATAAATAGATATATGTGTACTCTCAATAACAGAATATTTAGTTATACTGTATTTTGCAGCTTGATTTCTAAACTGCTAAACACAATGCTTTCAATATATAGCATTTATTTAGAATTTTATTCAATTAGGATTTTTTGTCGTTATTTAGTGACTTCATTATTAATATTTTTAATTCATACCTAAAAAACGCCTTTATTTTAATACATCAAGTAGTTGTTAAGCCAATAATAAAGGTTTTGTTCATTTTATTTATTTATATACTTTTTTTTTTTTGCCTAGGATCCCAGTCGGTTTGATGCTGCAAATCGCTATGCCTTTCTTCTTTCAATTATTATTTATATAGGATGTGGATTATCAATGCTGGGACTATTGTTAACAATTATAACATATTCTATATTTAGGTAATGTATATTGTATTGTTTAATAAAAATTATATATATGTTTATGATCAAGCTTTATAACGGTATATGTCAGTTATCCTCAGTTTTATTTAATTAGTTTATAAGACACTGGACCAAATAATTTAATTTTGACTCTCAAAACTAATGGGAAATTCTTCCCTTTAAAAAAATAGGAGGGGATATTTCTTACCTAAGTGATAGGGCGTTATAGGGATAGATGTCGACAGAACGACATTACATAATATTACTAATGAATTTTGCACACATTACATTAAGATGACAATATGCTACTAATATTTTTGTAGTCTGTTCGGTTCAGAGAATCAGTACGCGTGTTGATATTTTTCTTATAAACATCAAAATCAAAATGTTGGAAATGACAGTATAATTTCATCAATAGGGTAGATTTCATATTAACTGATATATAAAGTAGTAACCAAACTCAGTTAACCATTAAAATATAATTTTTACGCAAAATTATAAAATAAAGGTACTAAACATTCTGGCTGCAAATTCTTTTGGTATGTAATTAGGTTGATTAATTTGGCTATTTAATAAATACTAAGTACATTTATGTGAAATATTGAAGAACTATGCTTTTTTTAGTTTGAATTATAAGAAAAATGAGAAAAATTAATTGATTATAATAAGAATTGATTAATTGAATATAATAAGAAAAATATATTGAATAATTTTTCTTTCCAATTGGTTTTTAGTTTTTACTTATTTAATAATATGTAAAATGACTTATATATTAATGCCATTATTAAAATTTGACCGCTAATGTTAGCTGTTTAAAAATTTGTTTTACAACGGAAAAAATATTCTGGTAAGATTACCTTACTGTTTGTTAATGAAATTTCTGGTTTAAGAAAAAACTAATTCAGCTAGGTAAAAGTAAAATATAATGTATTTAGACCATTCATTTGGTAATTGTTCTGTATACGGTTTACCAAAAATTCTGGTTTCCAACTTATCTATATATATATTTCTCTTACATGGCACCAAAAAAAAGCCTCATTACAACTCCCCGAATGGCAACGTTAGAAAATCGACCAATAATTGCTGCTAAAAATGTCGCATGGCAAATGTCACATGTAAATTTGTAAAATGTAAATTTTTCTCCTTTTGTTTTTTACTTACAACTGTAAGTCTCATGCTATACTTTGTGGTGCATGAGGAGTTTTAAGTCGTTTAAATAAAAAAAAAAATAAAAAAAAATGTCACATGAGGTGGCTCAACATATAGCGCTTTTAAAAACGGAAACAATAACCAGAGTGAGCATTATCAGGATGTTCAATTCAGATTCATGCCCTAAAAACATGATAATATTTAATTTAAACTCAATTAGGAATTAATTAGGATGGCCTTCTCCATGACTATAAATAAGTCACAAGGTCGGACTTTTGAGAAAATCAGTTTAGTATTGACTAAACAAGTTTTTAGTCATGGACAACTTTATGTTGGCCTGTCAAGAGTTAAGTCATTTGACAGCCTTTCAGTAATTGCTCCAAGATGCCAAATCTATAATTGTGTTTTCAAAGAAATTCTAAATGCTTCGTGTTAATTTCTTAGAGCTTTGCAGAAAAAAATGTTTTTTGGAAAAAATTTTATTGAAACTTCTATTGGCAGTAGGCAAGAGGAACTGCCAAAATCAAAACTCCCAGATTAGAAATGCAGCATGGCGACCTCCACGTGATATTTCTCGGGTAATGCTAACAGCCATGCATTTTAATTTATTGTATGTAAAACATCCTTATTCTGTTCTAAAATGTTATGTACTTTATTACAAATGTTAATTAATATAGAAATTGATTTCAATAATGCTGATCACCAAAAAATATTTCATTTTGCGATAAAACAAATTTTTGTGTTCTTGAAAATGAAAGACTTTTGGAGGGTTATTATCTCACAAGGAAAAGTTAGGGTTTAAAGTTTATATTTTTAAATAATAAATTTTTTTTCTAAAACTTTCAGAATTTCTAGCATTAACTAATTTATTATACACATTTAGTTGAATTTAGGAGAGCAACTGCAATATTTGATAATTTATTTTGCTAATATGTTTCTCATTTAGCTAATGTTTCGATTTTTTCACCATGCTATCTAAATAGCTAAATAGCTATACTTTTTAAAAAGCCAATAAGAACATTGATAGAATTCTTCGACATAAGTATAATACTATGTCTTTGATGATAAAATACTATGTCTTTGATGATAATATACTATGTCTTTGTGCTAGAACATTGTGTTCATTGGCGAGCGAGCGCAGCGAGCCATGGTTCACGGCGTGAACCACATAGGAATGCTTAGCAATTCTCGCGGGTTGGCGAGCATTAGCGAGCAGGGGGCGGAGCCTCCTAGTAGTTCTTATTACCCATACATGAAGCAAGAAATACAAAAGTGAAAAGTAAATTTAAATATCTATTTGGTTTTTAAACAATACTCTAAGGTGCCATGATAAAATTATGAAATTTTATCACAAATTGTAAAATCATATTTTATTGTTAATTTTACGAAAATTAATGTTAAAGCACTTCAGTGAAAACTATCGTTGGAAGCCAGAAACACGATAAATTTTACCAATACTTCTTTTTTGAAAAAGAACTTCCATTTCGTCAACTTGGAATGGAAGAAACCTATTTCGTCCGGGGTGGTTCTTTTTCTCCTGTGGGTGAAACTTTCCATTGCTGGTATAAAATATTAACTCATCATTTGAATTCATTTGTTTCAGATGCCTGAATCGTGAAAATCCAGGAAAGATATTGATACAACTTTGTATTTCGATGTTGATGTTGAATGTAGTGTTCGTATTAGGATCTCAGCGAGGATGGAACATATTTAGCATCGACATTTGTGCTGTGGTTGCTTTATTGATACACTATTTTCTCTTATCAACACTTACTTGGATATGCGTTGAAGCAATTAATATGCATCAACTTCTAGTTCACATATTCATATCTTCTGGATCCTGCTTCATGTTGAAAAGGACAGTTCTAGCATGGGGTATTTTGATTACTAGATTGATTCATTTAAATGTAGTTTTTTCAAGCTTTTTGCTCAATTTTACTTTGCTGTTTCCCTTTATTTATCATTGAATATTAAACTTAAGATTTGAAGGAATAACACTGGGTTACAATTTTTTATTGCCTTTATACAAATTGAGCAGCGATGGCTCAGGGGATAGAGCGTTCGCCTTCCAATGAGGCGAACCGGGTTCGAATTCCAGTCGATACGAATTCCGCATCCGGCTTGCACCGACCACAGTGTTGACGTGAAATATCCTGAATGGTGTAGGGCCCCTTGCCGTCAGGTTAACCGTGGGTGGTTCTCGTGGTCTTCCTCTCCGCGTAACGCAAATTCGGGTTAGCTCCATCAAAAAGAAATTTCTCCCAATACTCGATCCAGGAGTTCCCTTGTCTTCTGGATTGGGTTCAAAAGTACAAGGCTATGGAGTTGAACATTAGTAGTCGTAAACCCATAAAATTAGGTCGGCTGTTCAACGACGGTTTAATAAGAAAATAAAATACTTGATAATGCCTAATTCGGTTGTCGGTATTTCAAATCTGAAAATAGTTTTGCTCCAAAAGCTACGGATTTTTTTAAATGGCAGTTTTAGTCTATTTTTCGTCGAAAGTTTAAAAACATTATATATATACATAACAGGGTGTCGAGTAAATATTGCGACGAACTCTAGGGGAGTTAAAGTACATCTTCAGGATTAAAATTGAATAGGAACTCATAGCACAGTATTGTCGCCGTATGTGGCCAAGAGAGCTTTCTTATTATGACGATTTCAGAGGCACACGCAGGAATATCTCATAGTAGCGGAAGTGCCCCTAGAGGCGTATGATGACATTTCCGAGCATGGGGTTTAATGCGATTTCAATTTTAATGATGCGCTCTAACTTCCCTAGAAATTTGTCGCCACATTTATGCTACCCCATGTTATATATGTTTTTAAACTTGTATATTTTGTTTAAAAATCTTATTTTCCAAGAAAAAAAAACTGTAACTTGGAGGGAGAAACTGATTGAAGATTTGAAGCCAGCGATACGAAGGTATCTAAGAGCTGTTAAAGGTATCTAAGGTGGTATCTAATGCAACAAAAAGTTTAAAAAAAAGTCTAAATTAGTAATTAGCACAAAAACCACACAATGGCCTCTTCATGAATGTTTTTAATATCACACATTTTTTACAGGATGCATGTAGTATGTTTATTATTTGTTCTCATGTATTTATCATCCATTTATTTTATGGAAATACCAGTTTAATATAATAAAAAAAATTTTGCGAGTCACTTTGTATCCCGCTTCTGGGAGTGCGTAAAACTAAGATTTTGATATATTTTAGGTATACCTTTAATAATAGTTGGCGTCACCGTAGTGATGCACTGGGAAGTGTATAACTATCAGAATGAATAGTATGTATGCATTGTTTTTTTTTTCAAAATATTGTTTAAACATTTCATAAATAATAGTAATGAAATGATGATATTTAAAAGCATTCGGAAATAATTTTATACTTAAAATTGCACTTAAATAGCAATTTAAAGGCTTGGAGTAATCTAATGATAATCCAGATTCTTTTAAATTTGAAATTTATGACTCTGTCTATTCTTTAGTGTTGTTTCCAGATGGAGTGTTTTCGGAGTTTCGTGATAAAAACATGATAATGAGATAATTTTATTGCGGACAAGGAGATCTTGGTGTTTTGCCTCCAACACGTTCTTCTAAATATTTTGAAAATGTGGCTTATCATTATATTTTTTTAAGTCTCTCTGCACAAGGTATGCTTTCTTATGTGCACAAAATTATTTTTCTATGCTTTAAATGGAAAAATACAGAATATATATCTTTTTTTTTAAAGTCAATTATTGCTAATTAATTTTCGTAATGAAACCGTTAAATATTTTATTGGTCGAAAACAAAATTTATTTAGCACTTTGAAGCAAAATTTTAGTTAAACGCAATTTTCACAATTGTTTCATTATTTTTTTATTTATGTAGGTGAAAATAAGGAAAATTATATTTAGCTTTACATATTTATAGTTATCAAATAGAGCATGTGTCCTAAGCGCTCATAAAAAAATCTAGCCCTAGATGGCGCTGCTTGAGGGAAAAAATAATAGCTTTTTTCCGTCATAACTTATAAGTTAGTTGGAATTGAGATTAAAATGCGGCTTGCAGCAATAAACTGTTAATAATAATCTCACATGTAAATAAACGAAATTTATGTATGATATTTTATCATATTACCCATCTTTTTATATATTGCAGAATGGCAATAATAAATGCTTACTCATATTTAATGTGATTTCTATGTATTATCCTAGCTCTTTTTTGTTACTCCTTTTTTCGGATTTTATATTTTAATACAAATATAATTCCAACATATTTTTTAAAGTAACTATTACATTTTTTCATAATTAAAAAAATACCAAAATGTATTTTTGTTTGTAATTGGAGCGTCAGAAAAAAAATTATAAATGGGACACCGGTGTCCCATCTGCAATAATGGATTAAGATAACTAATCTGAAATTACGGAAATTCATTAATTATAAACTTCTAAATTATTTAATTAATTATAAAACAATTGAACTAATTATAAATTACTAAATTTAACTACATTAATAATAAACAAAATTACTAATTATTAGTTCTGTTAAACATGAATTAAATTTATGTTTTAGCTGCATTTTGTCTCCTACGAATCCTTATATCTATTACATCAGTTTCTTGGGTCCTATTTGCTTCATGATCTGCATCAATTTAATAATATTTCTGATGATCACCAGAGTATTGTTCAGTTCGCAAAATATAACTGTTAAGAAGCCAACTCAATGCGGTAAAAGTGATAAATTTCTTGTCACTACAGTTCAGATTAAAGGAGCTTTTATTG
The DNA here is from genome assembly GCF_982258835.1 of Parasteatoda tepidariorum. Taxonomy (NCBI): domain Eukaryota; kingdom Metazoa; phylum Arthropoda; class Arachnida; order Araneae; family Theridiidae; genus Parasteatoda; species Parasteatoda tepidariorum. The sequence continues at coordinate 70,936,914 of NC_141763.1, forward strand.
TCATGGTATGTTTTTAAATTTATTCTAAATTATTATTATTTAGTTTACAGTTATATTACAACATTTAAATTTTCTGAGTTTTCTGGAGAAATAAAACATGTTATTGATATTCTTTAAAGAATTAATAACTTATACAATCTCTGAAAACTTAGTTTAACGTTGACCCTTAATACTGGTACCTTGAACCGTAATACGGTGTGATTCTAACCCAACCTTTCATGCAATGTTAAATCAAATCATATCGTGGATGTTAAGTGTACGAAAATATGGTTCCTCTTAAAATCACACTTAGGTTGCGGCCTAAGATATTATGTTTCAACACACTCCAAAACCATTTTAACTATGTCAATTATTAATCTATATTTTCCTTTTGAATATTTAAATTTTTTTATCAAGTGCAAGAATAAAACTATTTTAGGTTAAATAAAATCATACAGTGATGCAGCAATTATCAAAAATACTGATAGCAAGAGGACAAAATCTTTTTATTTTAGAGCAGCCGCTTGCAATGGTTATTATCAACTGGTGTAATATTTTTTAAATTGCGGACAATTGGGGTTTGTCCCATTGGCCACAGAAATGCCAGAACTGCTACTCTCTACTCGTTACCCAGTGGGCACCAGTGGCGAAATCACGGCGGTGGAACAGCGTCGCCCACGTCACACAACCACAAACCCGTTTATAGGGCGGGTCACATTCACACAAAAGAGAAAGGACATAGAACACACAGAGAGAAAGAAACATCCATGCCCTGAGCAGGATTCGAACCTGCGGCCAAAGGCTCCGCAGTCAAGCACTCTAACCACTCGGCCCCCTGGTCGGCGTGGTGTAAACTATTATCACTCTTTTAGCAATTGTTATGTTTATATCCAAGGCCCAAATAACACTTTCGGACAAACTATTTGCAATATTTGCATTAAGTTCGGAACATGTATTTCTTGAAAACAAATTTTAAAATTTCAAGTTTAAATAAGCATTAATTGTAAGTATTCCAAGATTAGAGTGGTTAAAAGCACTAAGCTGCCATATTGAAGGACTGTGATTTGATCCTCAATGGCGGTTTCAAGTACACATAGCTTCAGATTGACATCACCAGCATATCTGGGAAGTAAAGGTGACTTGTGCGTAATGACATAATCATGTAATTTGTCACAACATCGTAAAAACGACCTCTTTGACCCCTATTAAGCACTGGGGGGAAAAGTAGGGTCAGAACAACCAGAATATGGCAAAATTTACCGTGCTTTTGGTTTTACAGGAATATCAAAATGCTTGGTTATTTTCATTGAAGGTATTTGGTAATCATTTCGGTAAAATTAACGATAAAATATGGCTTAGTAATGTGTGATAAAATTTGATAAATGCGGTAAAATTTAATAACTTTATCATGATATCTTAGAGCGGGGCATAAAGATCATTTATTCTGTTAAATTTACTTTTCAGTTTTGTATTTGCTCCTAAATGTGTGGCAATAAGAATAATAATTTAAAAAAATAGAACTGCTGGTGAAACAGTACCATTTGAGTAAAAAAATTAACAAATGAATGGTAAAAGTACCGTATATTATGATTTATAACCGTATATTGTGCGTTTTAATAAGAACTAAAATTTTGAAAACCAGAATTTCCGGTAAACTTTTATCATATGCACCAAATTATTAATAAGGGACTGATTTAAATCATATGGCGCAAACATCAAAATATCATATGGCGTAGAGAAATATTTAAAACGTAAAAACATTTAGCTTCTTTTAATTAATTACAGATTAAAAAAAAACGTATGTTTTTACATTTCATTCTATAATATTGATGTAAAATGACATTTTCTAGGTTCTTCTGGTTGTATCATGGATTTTCGGAGCTTTTGTTGATGGTGATACAAAATTATATTTCCAGTATGTGTTCTGCGTAGCAAATTCATTGCAGGGTCTGATAATATTTCTAGTCAGGTGTTTGCATTATTCCGAAGCAAGAGGTGCATGGTAAATATAAAAATTTTTTATTTCAAAATTCAAAGTATACTGAATCATTTCCTTCAAGCGTATGGTATTGAATATTATATGTGTAATTTAGCAAAACAAGTTCCATGCCAAATTTTAACCTATTTTGTCTTAACACGATGAAAGACAAAATGTGGTCCCCTTATTTTATAGGTATTTACTTAAAAACAGTTCGTAAGGAATACGATTAAGTGGCATTATAGCAGTATTCTATTTCTTCATTATGTCAAGTATATTATTAAGTTTAATCAATAATGACGAGTTTAAAATTAAACAGTTTGTTTTAAAAGATAGGCATTCAAAAATTCACAGGTTTCTAGATCATATAAACATATATTTCTATGAGTAGAATTTCGGGTCCAAAATATGGAGGTCTACTAAAGCGCTCAATATATCTGATTAGCGTACAAATTAAATTTTATACAAAAGCTTATGGCAAAATTCAAAACCAGCTTGGAGTTCTTGCGTATATTTTTTAAAACATTTGAAATTATTAATTAATTCTTAATTAATAAATATTTTAATGAATTAATAAGTTTTTAAAATTATTTATTATTAATTAATAAATATTTTATTAAATTAATACATTTTTAAAAATTATTAATTATTAATTAATAAATATTTCAAATTATTTATTATTAAGTAATAAATATTTTAATAAATTAATACATTTTTTAAATTATTAATTAATAAATATTTTAATAAATTAATACGTTTTTTAAATTATTAATTATTGATTAATTAATATTTCAAAATATAAATTAATTAATAAATATTTTAAGTTATTAATTAGTTTAACAGCAAAAGTTCGTAAATGTTGTTTTAAAAGTAAACGATTACGCAAAGATTTTATTTTCTAATTAATAATAAAATGATCACAACTGAAAATTACAAACTTGATTAAAACATTATATTTATCACACTCATATGACAGATATTATAATATAAACTATCATAAAATGGAATGCATTACTTATATTTTTAGCAAAATAATTCATTCAGTGTATCTTTTTATTGCAGGTATCAACTGATCAAAACTGGTACTTTTAAGAAATACCGAGGAGTTATTCCACCCGATACTTGGTCCGGTAATACTTGTTCTACTAGTCCTAATAAAATAAATGGCAGTTCCACAGCAACGCGTGTTGACAGCGCTGACATTACAAATCAGGGTGCTTTCTGGAGCGGAGAGGGACCTATTACTTCAGGACCAACCACAGTTGCGAGGGACACTAGTTGCATCTCTGGCTACAGTAATCCAACACTGACGATGCCATCAGACAGAGCATCTGATTATGCTACGATTCACAGGGGATCAGTACATCTGTTGAATTTTAGTAACAGCGGAATTACTTTAGAGCCAATTGACGTCGGAGGTGATGAAACTATCAGAAATCTGAGCAGGTAGGTAAAATAGCTGAGGAAAAATCCCTTTTGAATATAAATTTGCTGGTGAAAAATAGGCTAATATAGGCTAATTTTCGTACTAGTTTAATTCTAATGCAGTTAATATTAATTTTGAGATTACAATGAGGTTAACCACAAAAAAAAAATCCGGCTCTGACAGATGGTGATTTATAACGCAACAATTGGCTGATAATGTGAAGTGCCTCTTTGTTTGTGTTTGCATCTACAATTCCTAAAATGGGCCAAAAAAAATAGTAAGAATAGTGAAGAAACTGTTTTATTCTTAACTTTACACTCTATTTGCATATTACCTATAAACTGATTAAAGCGAGAAAACAAAAATCTTGGCTTGAATAGGATTTCTTTATGTTATCTTTATGATCGAACCACAGAGAAGTATTTAAAGATTTTTCAGTTTATTGTTAGACATTGTAAAAAATTCAGGCATTTCTTTTTCAGAAACCATGACAAAATTGCAATCTTGCCTGACCTAACGTAAACAATAATCCGCTGCTGTAATACACTAAACAGCTTGATGGATTTCTCTTATTTTTCACTAAATCGATGAAACCATTTTAATCCTTTAGTTCCCTTTCTTTAAAAATCTATAAAACGCGTTTGAATGTTTTTTTTTCTTTTCAGCATGCGAGTGTAAATAAAAACAAAGTAGATTTTTTTCTGATTATTTAGTTTAAATATTTAAAATTCTCTTTATGTTTTGTTCGTAAATTTATTTCTATGTTGAATATGAAACAGTGTTGTTGACTGTTAAACTGTGTTGAGCATATACTAGTAAACTCTTTGATCTCCTGCTCTTAGGTACTACTTTTTAATTCAATTTAAAATTTCTTATTTAACTAACTAGAGTGGACCAGATTGACAGCAACTAAGGCAAAAAGAAACTTTAAAAATTGTATTGCAATGACGTAACAAGGGAAAGTTCTTAAAAATTTGTACATGCGTAGAACTTATATCCGAAGTTGATAATTCATAAAATAATTCATAACATTTCATAAAATAAAAATGTAAAAAATGAACCATCATAATGGATGTGCAACTATTAATTTTCATGACCGTAGAAAGGTAGAGCTTTAAAAAATGGAGATAAATGGTTAACCGTGGTTGAGTAATGTGGAAGTATTGTTCATTCAGTATAAGTATTATAAAGCGGAAACGGAAAGAAGAAGAATTTGCCATATATGCAATACATACACGTTGGCATTATGGTATCTTATACATATATACACGTCGGCATTAGTTCTAATAAATTAAATATTATATATGTGCTTAACATTCTAATTTTATTTTCAATTTTTGCAGATCTAACTCTGGATTTGTAAAAGATAACGAAAACACTGCAAGTAATTACTCCGGTGCAGAAACACTAAGAAGTAATTACTATTTTGATAAAAATCCTGAAAGAAACAATCATCAAGGTGACATAAATCCAGATAAGACAGCTGTTCAAAGGAAAGACAGAAAAATGAGCTTCTTAGCGAGAGAGAAGGCACCCGAAAATTCGGATGATTTCTGTCGGGACATGAATGAAGAGAAAAACGCGACAGACAGACTAACAGCAACAACCTTGGATCGAAAGATTTATGCTTCCAGAGCGTCGAGTTTATTTGGAAACTTCAGGTCAGATTCACAACCAGATTTGGGCAAACAAAACTCGTGGCCTAGAACTTTGAGTTCTTTTTCAGGAGAAAGAGATTTCATGGAAATTACGTCTCAAGCAAAGAGTGATTTCCCAAACCCTACCGAAAACGACGTAATCACCAAGGATAATCATTCATACAAGTTATTACCACTTAATGTTCAACAAACGCATCCTTCATTCTTGCATTCATATTTTACTTTAAGGAGGGGCAGTAATTTCTCTCAAATGAGTCCAAGACTTCATTCACCGTTTAATGAGACCAACTCTCTGCCAGGCAGAGCTGCCAGTCATCTGGCGCACCCTAACTTCGATGCTTCCAATCGAATTTTGGCAAACATTTATCCAGATTCAATGCCCCAACATTCATCAAAAGGTTGGGAAAATGTTCCATTAGAAAATGACTATGGGTTTGAAGTTGTGGGTAATGAAGTGTCCATATCTGGTCCAACAACGCGAGTGTATGTATCCCAGACTCCGTTGGTTAAACAGCATGTGGCAACACAAAGTGACCTTTTGGAAGACATAGATTCCTTCAAAATCTATGAAAGCCAAAATGGAGAGTCACCGTCACAATCATTATTCGAAGAAACAGTTGCTTCCAAATTATGATCTGTACATGATTAATAATGTTTAGTCATTGCATAGTATTTACAGTTTATTACGACAATGAGATTTGCTTATGGTATTTATACATCTGTGATAACGGATAAGATTAGATGGGTGGTTTAAACCGTGGACGTCAAACACGAGTAAAAATATTCACACAAAAAATTGGAAAATGTATTCATTTAGGAAATGAGCATGGGTTTAAAGTAACAGGGTGAGGTAGCTATATCTGGTTCAGCAACAGACTTGTTCCTGGTTACCGGTTTACCAACGAACATGTGGAAGCAAAGTGACATCTTAAAAAGCATAGAGACATTCAACATTTATGAAAAAAGACAGTTCCTTACTATGCAAAGAAACAGTTCCTCCAGAATTAATGTGCTTACAAAAGAATAACTAGTTGATGTTTTCTCATTGTATAAACTTCTTTTTACACATCATGACAATGATATTTAACTTTTGGTATTGATTTATCTGTGATAATGGACTGGATAAGTTAAGTGTTTTAGACAACTGAAGAAAAAATATGAGTATTTGTTCAATTATGTTTAAATTAGTTTTCTTGTTTATATTTTATATAGTTTTATCGATGATTTTAAAATATTGTAAAAAAATTTTTGAAATAAACTTAAAGATACTCATTCCTTTGCTGTGATTTCAATTATAATATTACTGCTATTGCACTGTACAGCATGAAAGGTTTTTTTCAGGTTAAAATGTGTTTTTATTGATATTGTTTTCGCTGAAAATAACGGATATGCAATTTCTTTTGCTAACTATGCACCATGTACCTAAAAATCAAAATTCTAGCTTTTCAATTTTACGCCTCTTAACAGGGCATCATTATAACCTGCATGAAAAAGGTAGGCACCCTCATCGACAATGGAACTATATGATCAATTGTGATATCAGTTTAGCAATATTGGCGACTTAAGGGGTGGAATTCTCGGCGACTAAAGTAATCACCATTAAAGAACTTTATTTCAGTCTTAAAGTTTTTTTGTTAATCATGATTTAGGGTTTGGGTACAGTAGACCTCTGGTCGATGTGCCCTGCTCTTTGGAGCTGCCCAACCTCTAATTCTAAATCTAACCACCATTAGAACTTTTCGTTCTGCTTATAAGAACTCTTATAAACATTTTAGCATTTTTGATTCCATCAATTTATTTGATAGGCAACCAACCAAGAAAAGAAAAACTAAACTAAATTTTATAAGCAATCATGATTGAATTAAGTCCAGCAGCAGAACTGTTGCCCACTAACGAAGTCATTTTTATTTTAATACAACCATTTTAATTACAACTATACGATACTAAATCTAGCATTAAGATTAAAATCCATGTATTCGGTTTGCGGTTATCATATTTTTAGAGTTACATCGCTTGGTAGATAAAAATTCAAATATGAACTATGAATTTTATTTTTTTAAATTATTAAATCTCTAAAAAAACCAAATTTTAAGTGAAACTGAAATATTTTTTAAGAAAATAACTCAAAAATGTTAAATTTACTATCAAAACGTTTTATTTCAAAGATACCATAGGAAAATATTTTTGATAAAACTGTTTCTAAGATAATAAAAAAAAATTTCCGTGGCTTGTAAATATACTTACAAAAGAATACAAAATTTTTTATTGATAGTTGACAGAAATCTTAGAATCAATTATAGTTATTGAATGATAACTTATTAGTTTATCGTTGTTAAGCATCAATTTATAAATTATTCTTTTTGGAAATATCAACTTATTTAATAACATTCATTTAATTAATTATCTTAGTGTTATTAAACATAAACATTATTACCTTATTAAATATCAATTTACTACTTTATCGTTTTTTATTCATTTAGTTTTCTAACTTTTACCGTTTGTTTATTCAATTAATTTTCATTTTTTTTCACTTTGTGTTTTTCATCAAATAGCTCCTTTAATCGTAAGACTTTACATTCTTTTTATTCACTTCATTCGTCTGTTCATTCGCTTATTTTCAATTTTTTCTTTTTTCATTTAGCTGTTTCTAACAAATAGTTCTTTTAATCGTAAGACTTTGCTTTCAATTATTTTCGAACATTTGAATTCGTTCATTTTAAATTTTGTTCCGCTTAGTAGTTTTCAACAAATAGTTCTTTAAATCTTTAGACTTTACTATCAGGCATAGAGTTTGTTAGGTTTGAATTTATCCCTTAAGCAAAAAAAAGAAGAAAACAAAATATTAAAACAACATATTTTATCAATGAAATAAAGATAAATACAAAAAAAAAATCGCTTTTCCTTTTCAAAATAAATAAATAAATGCATACTGAAACGGAGATTTCTATCAGCCTTGAGATAGATCCAACAAAATCACAGAGTCACTCACTGGCGACAACAAAGATAGCGTGATATTAGGTAATCCATGAAGTCTTTGGCATCAAAAAATGAAGCCAAATTCTTTTTTCTCAATCTTGGGTGGTTACTTTCTGAATACGATAACAAATGTATGAAGCTGGATCATCCTATTTTTATAACTTAACGCAGATAAGAGAGGCTACTCAAATATTCTTTTACAGTCATAAAACGTAATTATTTTTATCTATTTGTGTTAGTTTTAAAGATAAAATAAACATTCTTTTAATCTGTTAAAATAATGGTTTACCCAGTAGACAGAAGCGATAAAAGAAAATTAATTGACTGTCGCAAAGTCATTTACTTGTTTGAACAAGACCGGTAGAGCCTGGTTGGCAGGGAGCTGGGTCGCAAAGTCCTCCATGTTCTCATAACAAATCAATACCTCTGGGAATACTGAATTGGAGATTGATCGTTCTCCGGTATAGGTCAAAATTACGATCCGTGGATGAATGGATGTATGAATGGGTTCGCCTTATAAATGAGTGCGACGTATGGATGAGGCAATATTCGAAATCTTGGCTATAGATGGCGCCACTGGAAAATAAGAACAACCACACCCCGTCTGCCTTAATGGACCCCGATAACAACAACAGTAATAAAATTTTAAAAAAATGAAAGTTTAATTATTTTGAAAACAATGAATTGTAAAGAAATGTTCGGAAAAGATAGGAGAATCTAATGGAAGTAATTAGTCGGAAGTCTCATGTAAAATTACAACCCATATAGTAATATAAGGTTGATTTTAATGTCAGTAATAACCTTCATCAACAAGGTTTATAAATGGTTAACAAATAAACCATGCAAGCTTGAAACAAAGTTAAATTTAACTTTGTTTCAAGCTTGCAGGAGAAAAAATCAATACAAGAAATAAAAAACTACCATTTTAACTACCACAACAGATATGTATTTTCGGAATTTCTTTAAAAAATGTACAATCCATGATTAAATTATTTTGTATAAGAAAAATATTTTTTCAACTAAAGTTACTGTTTGCTAATTAATTCTGCATGCTTCAAATATGCTAATTAATTAGTGCAGACGATATTTTAAGTTAAGAAATCGAACAAAAAAATGATTTTTTTCTAAATAAACAAATGTATCAAAAGAAGAATCGAATTTCTGAGAAATCAAATTTTAATAAAGTTAAATACTTAAAATTCCTTTTCCTCAGGTACTATTCAACTGATTTCGCTAAAATTTTATTTCTTACCTTATAAAATTACACTCTTCAAAAAGATTTAAACATTTCAATATCTTACAATTCAAAGGTTTTTTGATTATTTTTAAGTAAAATAAAATAAATTCTTTTAAACATTTTTTGTATGGACTTAACTTTAGATAAGCGAATTTAATAATTTTAAGCGAAAAAAAAAAACTTAGTACCGCTCTCCTACCACACTATTGGGACCACATTTCTCAGATTGTGGTTAAGCCAATATTTTGGGGGTCAAAAATCAAAATCCGTCAAAAAAAGTATGTCCATTCAGAAAAAATACGTCTTTGTATCTGATTTTGTAACTTAACCATTGTAATTTGTAACTTATTGTATTTTGTAACTTAACCACCACTTCGAACCATTAAGATTGAGTCCTCTACATAGTTAAAATTCAATCATTAGATCAAAGATTATTCAGGGTGAAAAAACACTAAATGTTACACTAAAGTATATAGACGATACGTATAGCTCGCAAAAAAATGCACTATCTTATAAGAATTTTTAAGCCTACATATTTTATAATGACTGACTTTTTCTTAAACTTTCATGACTCTTTAATATCTTTCCTTATTTTTAATTTGCAGCTATTAATTTTTGAATCTTATTTTTTTCCTGCAGTTTATGTTGCTGTATTAATAAATTGAAGCTAAATTATTTAGCCAGAAAAAATAATTTAATTTAAATAGTATCGTAAAAATTTATTGTGCATTTTTCTGGGTGACAAAGAGAAATAACATGACAACATGAACAACACCAGAAATTCTTCCTTTTTTTCGGAAAAATGAATTGCACCTTTTCTATTTTCCACAGTTAAATTCTTTTCTGCCAAAAAAATCTTTTTCTCAGCAAAGTTATCGTCATTCTGTTCAGGGCACTAATGATTTGGAAAGCTTCTGTACTTGACTGTATTGGATGAAATACTTCATATACTTATTTTTACCAAAACAATAAATGATAGCCTTCAATTCAATCGCAAAGCTAAGAGAAACTGAGCTATTTGCAATTATTTTATTATTATTCTGCTACAATTTCAATAATATTTGGAAAATTGAGTACTTAGTAAACATTTTTTGATTAATAAAACTTTTTTACTACTTTCTCATGTTGTTTCGGAAGTTCTTATGTTATTTTAAAATAAGAGATATTGGTCTTTCTTTTCAGCGTTTCATTTTCTTTAAGAGAATATTTTTGTATTTACGAAAGTAATTAGATGTAAGTATGATAAGAAAATTTTAGTTTTCAAACACGAATTATTTTCCCTATTTATGCACTAAAAGTGCTATCCCCATTATTTGCATTTTTCAGAATATGGCATAATTTTCTTATGAAAATGCAGATAATAGTAAATACACTTTTGATGCAGAAAGTAGAATTTTTTTTTTGAGAATATAATTTACGTATCATGTTTCAATTTGAACCAAGTTTCCTAAAAAATTAAAAAAAGGCGAGAAAAAGATAAAAAGAAGAAAAAAAAATTACGAATATTTTCCAATCTGAAATAGCAGGAGAAATTCTTTTTCCCTCAAAATTCATTGTTTTATTCTGTTTTTTCTTTTTATTTTATTTTATTCTGTTTTTTTCTTTTTATTTTATTTTATTTTCTGTTCTTATATATATATATATATATATATATATATATATATATATATATATATATATATATATATATATATATATATATATATATATATATATATATATATATATATATATAAGAGCGAATTAATATCTGTTCTTATATATATATATATATATATATATATATATATATATATATATATATATATATATATATATATATATATATATATATATATATATATAAAGAACAGAAAATAAAATAAAATAAAAAGAAAAAAACAGAATAAAATAAAAGAGAAAGAAAAAACAGAATAAAACAAAATCTATAAAGCGAGTAGCGAATTCAAATGTACTTACATGAACGGGAAATTTTTCAAGAATGATTTAAAAAATAATTTCGTAGCAGGATTGCAAAATTTGAAAACAAAAGCGCTAATTGAGCGTAACTAGAGGAGTTTTGTTTTAGAGTGCCATTCTTACTGCATTGCTGAAGTGCGTTAGATTTGTTAGTTACCAAGAATAGGCTCGAAATGGATGTACGCAAGGTAATATGATATTGGATAATTTAAAGAAGTTGACCATAAATAATTTTAGAAAATAAATACTTATTTAAGAAAAGAATATTAAATAGAAAAGAGAAACATAAATTGCCTGTTTTGCACATATTTTCAGCCACGGATTTGACCGAAATGGATTTGCACGTGGAAAAATTGTATAAATTAACAAAGAAAATTTTTAGTAAAGATATCCACAAAAATATACGATTAATTCAATGATTTTATATAGAATTTTATTACTTTAGTTGGGTATCCATTGTTTTTTTTATCAAACTTTGAAAGAGTTTATCGATTTGTTTTTTGGATATATAAATATTACTACATATTCTTTTAATTCTATTCATTTCATTAAAAGTGGTATTTAAATAGATGCTCCTAGAAACATCAGAATTCTAAGTAATTAGTTTATTTATATTAAAATTAAAATCATTTCTTTTATCTTATAAATCAACAAAGCAGATATTTTCATCTTTTATAATACTCAAATCCAAAAAATTTAAATTAATATTATCATCATGATTACGAAGCAAAATTAATTCCTCGGGGTAAATATCATTTAATAAAATAGTATAATCTTGAAAATTAAAGATAATTAAGTCATCAATATATCTAAAAAAAAAATTAATACTCAGAGTATAATTTTTTTCATAATAATGCAAAAATAAGTTAGTTTAGGGAGATGACTAATTAGATCCTTGTGGTATTCCATCAATTTGAAGAAAAATATCCTTTCTGTAAAGATAATTATTAAAAAGACAAAAATTAATCAGAATTTCCCAATAATCAAAATCGCAACAAAGGATATTTTTAAATCATAGCAATCATTCAAAAAGACATCTTTTAGTTTAGAAAGGGGAATGCTATTGAAAAGATCATGGAAATCAAAAGTCGCAATAGAATTAATTTTATTATGTTTAATGAATTCTAAAATCGGTTGATTATTTGTGATAATCCAAGAAAAACCTTCTTTAGAAATATTGTTAGTAATTTTATTTAGGTAGTTAGAGAAAATGGTGCCAGGTTTAGTTGGATAAGTATTAGATCCACATGTGATGGTTCTAAATTTTACAGGAATTTTATGAAATTTAGGACTGATAATTAAGTAAGGAAATTGTATATTTCTAATTGTAATCTCTTATGTACTTATATAAAGGTAAAATTCTTTTAATGACAGTATTATTATTGAAATTACAAAGTTTAAAATTTTTACTAGTTTTTAATTCCGTATTTAAAAGTTCAGCATAGAATTTTTACCGAAGATAGCATAATTATTAATTATTGTTAGCTTTGTCTATGGAAGTAATTACAAAAAAAAAAAAAAAAAAAAAAAAAAAAAAAAAAAAAAAAAGCACGCACGCACACACACACTATAAGGTTTTTAGGGTTCTGTCAGACAAATTGCAGGCAAAAATTGAGAGTTGCATGTCGATTGACTCCAATCTCTTCATCAACAACAAAAATTCACACGCTACTAGACTATATTCATAATCTTGGGAGATGTGATATTCCTTTTGCCTTTGACAAAAACTTTTACATATCTTCTGCTCACATGAGTGTGCGCCAGTGTTCTGAGACAGTGTGCGCCATGAATAGAAAACATTCGAGAATTATGTTCTGTCAGTAAAATCTGTAATGATGAGAGTTATTCTCTCATGAGCTGATCCATCTTAGAGAGACTAAACATATTAGATGGTGTGATGGATGGAATCCCCTTTTGTACGCGAAAAAGGATGAAGAGTTATGACGTGCGGCATTCTGATTGTCCACAAAATGTTATGATATCCTGTTTGGCCATGTGAGAAGAAATGAAATCTTAAAGAATGACAAACAGTATTGAAAGAAAATGAACCCCAGGGTTTTATTTATTTATATTATAATACAATACATTCAAAATTACAATACAACACAATACTTTCAATACTATGCGATATTTACATTATATATGCGTTTCCTTTGTTTTTTTATTGATCCAGGGGTTTTCCTGGATTAAATGGATACTGTCTTTTCCAACAGGGTATCACAACTGTACGTAAATCCAAAGACTCCAAGGAATCCGAAAAATTGTATAAAAAGTCTCGGATGTTGTCCCATTCTTGATCCTCCTATGGTGCAATGAGTTAAAAATCCACATTAAAAAACACGTCTTGCTCTTTAGATTCAACAAACACTTCACTTGAGGCATATCCAATACTTTTGATTCAATAAGCACTTGAGGCTTATCCAACACTTCTGATTCATCTAACGTTTGAGGCATATCCAACACTTCTGTTTCATCACAAGGCACTTGGGCTCCATCCAACATTCCCTTGAGTTCCTCATTCCCTGGACATTCGTTATTCCCTTGAGGCATATCCAACACTTGGGTACTGGATACTTGTGGAACTTTAAACTCTTCAGGAAGCATTTGCACAAAAGATTCGCTGTGGATGCTCGGCTCAAACGTTACGTAGTCTCGCAAAGACTTAAACAGGCTGAGCAAACAGCAAGCAATCAATGCGAGGCTACGCAATGTTTGAGCTTAGCATTCACCCCTTCCCTCTCGGATGCAACAGCGTTTCAACGTACAAGCCGAGCTTCTTCTCCGGGCGCTACAGTCACCGTAACTTACAGTTACAGACCAGGCTTCAACCGCAATCGATGCGACACTACGTAACGTTTAGCTGAGCATACACCTCACCCCCAAAGATGCTACAGCATAGCAACGTAAAAGCCAAGCTTCAGCTATGGAAGCAACAGACAGCGTAGCCTCGTATCAACTGCTGTTGAAGCTCGGCCTGTAACTGTAAGTTACGAGAGCTGTGGAGCCCGGAGTTGATGATCGGCTTGTACGTTACAATTCTGTAACACCCGTGGTAGAGGTGGTGGATGCTCGACTCTAGCATTACATAGCCTCGCAAAGACTTCAACAGGCTGAGCAAACAGCAAGCAATCAATGCGAGGCTATGCAACGTTTGAGCTTAGCATTCACCCCCTCCCCCTCGGATGCAACAGCGTTGCAACGTACAAGCCGAGCTTCTTCTCCGGGCGCTACAGTCACCGTAACTTACAGTTACAGACCAGGCTTCAACCGCAATCGATGCGACACTACGTAACGTTTAGCTGAGCATACACCTCACCCCCAAAGATGCTACAGCATAGCAACGTAAAAGCCAAGCTTCAGCTATGGAAGCAACAGCCAGCGTAGCCTCGTATCAACTGCTGTTGAAGCTCGGCCTGTAACTGTAAGTTACGAGAGCTGTGGAGCCCGGAGTTGATGATCGGCTTGTACGTTACAATTTTGCAATACCCGTGGTAGAGGTGGTGGATGGTCGACTCAAGCATTACGCATCCTCGCAAAGACTTCAACAGGCTGAGCAAACAGCAAGCAATCAATGCGAGGCTACGCAACGTTTGAGCTTAGCATTCACCCCCTCCCTCTCGGATGCAACAGCATCGCAACGTACAAGCCGAGCTTCTTCTCCGGTCGCTACAGTCACCGTAACTTACAGTTACAGACCAGGCTTCAACCGCAATCGATGCGACACTACGTAACGTTTAGCTGAGCATACACCCCACCCCCAAAGATGCTACAGCATAGCAACGTAAAAGCCAAGCTTCAGCTATGGAATCAACAGCCAGCGTAGCCTCGTATCAACTGCTGTTGAAGCTCGGCCTGTAACTGTAAGTTACGAGAGCTGTGGAGCCCGGAGTTGATGATCGGCTTGTACGTTACAATTCTGTAACACCCGTGGTAGAGGTGGTGGATGCTCGACTCTAGCTTTACATAGCCTCGCAAAGACTTCAACAGGCTGAGCAAACAGCAAGCAATCAATGCGAGGCTACGCAACGTTTGAGCTTAGCATTCACCCCCTCCCCCTCGGATGCAACAGCGTTGCAACGTACAAGCCGAGCTTCTTCTCCGGGCGCTACAGTCACCGTAACTTACAGTTACAGACCAGGCTTCAACCGCACTCGATGCGACACTACGTAACGTTTAGCTGAGCATACACCCCACCCCCAAAGATGCTACAGCATAGCAACGTAAAAGCCAAGCTGCAGCTATGGAAGCAACAGCCAGCGTAGCCTCGTATCAACTGCTGTTGAAGCTCGGCCTGTAACTGTAAGTTACGAGAGCTGTGGAGCCCGGAGTTGATGATCGGCTTGTACGTTACAATTCTGCAATACCCGTGGTAGAGGTGGTGGATGGTCGACTCAAGCATTACGTAGCCTCGCAAAGACTTCAACAGGCTGAGCAAACAGCAAGCAATCAATGCGAGGCTACGCAACGTTTGAGCTTAGCATTCACCCCTCCCCCTCGGATGCAACAGCGTTGCAACGTACAAGCCGAGCTTCTTCTCCGGGCGCTACAGTCACCGTAACTTACAGTTACAGACCAGGCTTCAACCGCACTCGATGCGACACTACGTAACGTTTAGCTAAGCATACACCCCACCCCCAAAGATGCTACAGCATAGCAACGTAAAAGCCAAGCTTCAGCTATGGAAGCAACAGCCAGCGTAGCCTCGTATCAACTGCTGTTGAAGCTCGGCCTGTAACTGTAAGTTACGAGAGCTGTGGAGCCCGGAGTTGATGATCGGCTTGTACGTTACAATTCTGCAATACCCGTGGTAGAGGTGGTGGATGGTCGACTCAAGCATTACGTAGCCTCGCAAAGACTTCAACAGGCTGAGCAAACAGCAAGCAATCAATGCGAGGCTACGCAACGTTTGAGCTTAGCATTCACCCCTCCCTCTCGGATGCAACAGCGTCGCAACGTACAAGCCGAGCTTCTTCTCCGGTCGCTACAGTCACCGTAACTTACAGTTACAGACCAGGCTTCAACCGCAATCGATGCGACACTACGTAACGTTTAGCTGAGCATACACCCCACCCCCAAAGATGCTACAGCATAGCAACGTAAAAGCCAAGCTTCAGCTATGGAAGCAACAGCCAGCGTAGCCTCGTATCGACTACGGTTGAAGCTCGGTCTGTAACTGTAAGTTACGAGAGCTGTGGAGCCCGGAGTTGATGATCGGCTTGTACGTTACAATTCTGTAACACCCGTGGTAGAGGTGGTGGAAGCTCGACTCTAGCATTACATAGCCTCGCAAAGACTTCAACAGGCTGAGCAAACAGCAAGCAATCAATGCGAGGCTACGCAACGTTTGAGCTTAGCATTCACCCCTCCCCCTCGGATGCAACAGCGTTGCAACGTACAAGCCGAGCTTCTCCTCCGGGCGCTACAGTCACCGTAACTTACAGTTACAGACCAGGCTTCAACCGCACTCGATGCGACACTACGTAACGTTTAGCTGAGCATACACCCCACCCCCAAAGATGCTACAGCATAGCAACGTAAAAGCCAAGCTGCAGCTATGGAAGCAACAGCCAGCGTAGCCTCGTATCAACTGCTGTTGAAGCTCGGCCTGTAACTGTAAGTTACGAGAGCTGTCGAGCCCGGAGTTGATGATCGGCTTGTACGTTACAATTCTGCAATACCCGTGGTAGAGGTGGTGGATGCTCGACTCAAGCATTACATAGCCTCGCAAAGACTTCAACAGGCTGAGCAAACAGCAAGCAATCAATGCGAGGCTACGCAACGTTTGAGCTTAGCATTCACCCCCTCCCTCTCGGATGCAACAGCGTCGCAACGTACAAGCCGAGCTTCTTCTCCGGTCGCTACAGTCACCGTAACTTACAGTTACAGACCAGGCTTCAACCGCAATCGATGCGAGACTACGTAACGTTTAGCTGAGCATACACCCCACCCCCAAAGATGCTACAGCATAGCAACGTAAAAGCCAAGCTTCAGCTATGGAAGCAACAGCCAGCGTAGCCTCGTATCGACTACGGTTGAAGCTCGGTCTGTAAATGTAAGTTATGGGGGCTGCAGAACGCGGAGTTGATGATCGGCTTGCACGTTACAATTAAGTAACACCCGTGGTAGAGGTGGTGGATGCTCGACTCAAGCATTACGTAGCCTCGCAAAGACTTCAACAGGCTGAGCAAACAGCAAGCAATCAATGCGAGGCTACGCAACGTTTGAGCTTAGCATTCACCCCCTCCCTCTCGGATGCAACAGCGTCGCAACGTACAAGCCGAGCTTCTTCTCCGGTCGCTACAGTCACCGTAACTTACAGTTACAGACCAGGCTTCAACCGCAATCGATGCGAGACTACGTAACGTTTAGCTGAGCATACACCCCACCCCCAAAGATGCTACAGCATAGCAACGTAAAAGCCAAGCTTCAGCTATGGAAGCAACAGCCAGCGTAGCCTCGTATCAACTGCTGTTGAAGCTCGGCCTGTAACTGTAAGTTACGAGAGCTGTGGAGCCCGGAGTTGATGATCGGCTTGTACGTTACAATTCTGCAATACCCGTGGTAGAGGTGGTGGATGGTCGACTCAAGCATTACGCATCCTCGCAAAGACTTCAACAGGCTGAGCAAACAGCAAGCAATCAATGCGAGGCTACGCAACGTTTGAGCTTAGCATTCACCCCCTCCCTCTCGGATGCAACAGCGTCGCAACGTACAAGCCGAGCTTCTTCTCCGGTCGCTACAGTCACCGTAACTTACAGTTACAGACCAGGCTTCAACCGCAATCGATGCGACACTACGTAACGTTTAGCTGAGCATACACCCCACCCCCAAAGATGCTACAGCATAGCAACGTAAAAGCCAAGCTTCAGCTATGGAAGCAACAGCCAGCGTAGCCTCGTATCAACTGCTGTTGAAGCTCGGCCTGTAACTGTAAGTTACGAGAGCTGTCGAGCCCGGAGTTGATGATCGGCTTGTACGTTACAATTCTGCAATACCCGTGGTAGAGGTGGTGGATGCTCGACTCAAGCATTACATAGCCTCGCAAAGACTTCAACAGGCTGAGCAAACAGCAAGCAATCAATGCGAGGCTACGCAACGTTTGAGCTTAGCATTCACCCCCTCCCTCTCGGATGCAACAGCGTCGCAACGTACAAGCCGAGCTTCTTCTCCGGTCGCTACAGTCACCGTAACTTACAGTTACAGACCAGGCTTCAACCGCAATCGATGCGAGACTACGTAACGTTTAGCTGAGCATACACCCCACCCCCAAAGATGCTACAGCATAGCAACGTAAAAGCCAAGCTTCAGCTATGGAAGCAACAGCCAGCGTAGCCTCGTATCGACTACGGTTGAAGCTCGGTCTGTAAATGTAAGTTATGGGGGCTGCAGAACGCGGAGTTGATGATCGGCTTGCACGTTACAATGAAGTAACACCCGTGGTAGAGGTGGTGGATGCTCGACTCAAGCATTACGTAGCCTCGCAAAGACTTCAACAGGCTGAGCAAACAGCAAGCAATCAATGCGAGGCTACGCAACGTTTGAGCTTAGCATTCACCCCCTCCCTCTCGGATGCAACAGCGTCGCAACGTACAAGCCGAGCTTCTTCACCGGTCGCTACAGTCACCGTAACTTACAGTTACAGACCAGGCTTCAACCGCAATCGATGCGAGACTACGTAACGTTTAGCTGAGCATACACCCCACCCCCAAAGATGCTACAGCATAGCAACGTAAAAGCCAAGCTTCAGCTATGGAAGCAACAGCCAGCGTAGCCTCGTATCAACTGCTGTTGAAGCTCGGCCTGTAACTGTAAGTTACGAGAGCTGTGGAGCCCGGAGTTGATGATCGGCTTGTACGTTACAATTCTGCAATACCCGTGGTAGAGGTGGTGGATGGTCGACTCAAGCATTACGCATCCTCGCAAAGACTTCAACAGGCTGAGCAAACAGCAAGCAATCAATGCGAGGCTACGCAACGTTTGAGCTTAGCATTCATCCCCTCCCTCTCGGATGCAACAGCGTCGCAACGTACAAGCCGAGCTTCTTCTCCGGTCGCTACAGTCACCGTAACTTACAGTTACAGACCAGGCTTCAACCGCAATCGATGCGACACTACGTAACGTTTAGCTGAGCATACACCCCACCCCCAAAGATGCTACAGCATAGCAACGTAAAAGCCAAGCTTCAGCTATGGAATCAACAGCCAGCGTAGCCTCGTATCAACTGCTGTTGAAGCTCGGCCTGTAACTGTAAGTTACGAGAGCTGTGGAGCCCGGAGTTGATGATCGGCTTGTACGTTACAATTCTGTAACACCCGTGGTAGAGGTGGTGGATGCTCGACTCTAGCTTTACATAGCCTCGCAAAGACTTCAACAGGCTGAGCAAACAGCAAGCAATCAATGCGAGGCTACGCAACGTTTGAGCTTAGCATTCACCCTCTCCCCCTCGGATGCAACAGCGTTGCAACGTACAAGCCGAGCTTCTTCTCCGGGCGCTACAGTCACCGTAACTTACAGTTACAG
Source organism: Parasteatoda tepidariorum (assembly GCF_982258835.1). NCBI lineage: Eukaryota > Metazoa > Arthropoda > Arachnida > Araneae > Theridiidae > Parasteatoda > Parasteatoda tepidariorum. The sequence goes on from NC_141763.1 coordinate 70,956,647, forward strand.
ACCAGGCTTCAACCGCACTCGATGCGACACTACGTAACGTTTAGCTGAGCATACACCCCACCCCCAAAGATGCTACAGCATAGCAACGTGTCCATGATGGTGTTAGATGAAGGTTGATATAGTCGAGATGACTCTCCCCACTCTGATAAAAAAAATTTCTGTAAAATAAGAAAAGAAGTTTTTTTTTTATAATTTGAAAGTGTATTAATTTGTCAAAGTTTTTAAATAAAAGTGTTTTAATAGTTATATATTTTCTCTTTAACCCATTTTGTCATGGAAACGGAGCTAAAATTCTAAAAATAAATTAAAGAATGTGTTTAGTTCATTGTTACTTAAAGCTCGGCTGCTATTTTTTTGACTTATTTTAAAAAAAATCTAAATTGTTTAATTCGTGTGGTTTTTTCCTACCAGCTGCCGTCTGCAGCTTATTTTGATAGGCGATATTTTCAAACAAATAATTTTGCTTCCAATAAAATAGATAATATATTTTTTGAGTTGAAATATGCTTCATTTCATAACGTATTAATGCTATTAAGTAATTCTGATATGTTTGAAGCTTGCAATTGTTTTAGATACTTACAGAGAGATTGTTAAAAAAAGGCAATATGTCTGCTATATTTAAAAAAAAAACTCGATCTTTTTTCAATTCAAATTTGGCTTAATAATATGAGGTGCTCCTTCTCTAAAAGATCCCAGTTGTTAAGTAATCAAATAGAGGATAGTTTTATAAGTCAAAATGTTGGATTGAATATTATTTAATATTCTGAGTAATATTAATGGATTTAATATTATGTATTATTGAACATAATATTATGTATTATCTATATATAGATTTCTCTTACACGGCGACAAAAAAAAGCCTCATTACAACTCCTCGAATGGCAAAGCTAGAAAATCGACCAATGATTGCCTCTAAAAATGTCACATACCAAATCTATCTGAGGTGGCTCAACATATAGCTCTTTTAAAGACGAAAACTGAAATAACCAGAGAGAGCATTCTCACCAAATGTGATCTCTTCCGAAATTCACCGTATCAGCTGCGGCACTCTCATACTATTAAGCTAGGCAGAAGTGAGTAGTCTTTGTCGATAGATCTCCATTTTAGTATTTTGTCGAAAGCGGTTTTTTTTCACGAATTTATATATTACGAAATTATTTGACGATTTTTGATTTATATCATGAATTTATTTGTTTTATTATTGTTATTAGTTCTTTTGTATGTCAAAGTTCTAAGACTTATGTTTTTAACAAAGTTGTGAATCTTTCATGGTTATTGTTTTTTAAAAACATAATGTTTTGTTTACGCAGGTTTTTCCATTGTAATTCACTTATTTCAATTTTTAATAGACTTAATTATTGCCAAAATTTTAACATTTTTAAAGAGATATCAGTTTTAGAAATTTTATCTCAAGATTTTATGCTATAGCACATTTCTAGTAGGTTTAACGAATTACATTTCATTTATTTGTATTCAAATTTATTTTAATGACTTAGAATTTACAAAAAATATGTAATTTATTTCAAAAAAAAGTTGTTATATGGATTTGAATGATTGTTTTGAATTCTTAGAATTTTGTGCATTTGCAATGTACCTAAGTTAGTAGCGAGCGAAGCAAGCTTGGTTTGCGAAGCAAACCATATAAGATTGAGTAGCAATTTTCGGGGTTTGGCAAAGCGTCAGCTAGCAGGGGGCGTAACCCACTAGTTGAATATAATATTTTATGTAATATTATTGAATATGTCATTAGTTCTTATATTAGCAGTAATTAAATTATTGCTCATCATGCTGGCTGTTCATACCAAAAATGTTTTCATAGCTTATTTAACAAGCATATAATAGTTCGTTAATGTGTCTACTTCTCTATTTAGTTTAAGCTTAAACAACAAATAAACACAAGATGCTCGTATATAGCTTATCATGCTATTGCTATATAGACTCGCTTTTTAGCACTTGATGCAGGTTAGAATTGTGAAGCATATAATCTTGCAAACACAAGATTGTGGTCATAACAATACATAGCAGAAACTAACTCATTCCTGTTGTTACTATTGCTATTTCTAGCACGGCACTTTTGACTTGGGAAACCTTAAATTTTATTATTATTATTAATTATCCAATTTATGATCTGTTATGTTATCTGATTTTAAATTTTAATTCTATTATTTTAAACTCTGTTTACTATGCAATTTAAACTTCATTACCTGATGGTCACTTGATTACCCGATGCCTGCCATATTTTGAAGATAACTGTACTTCGTGTAACTATTTGTAACTGTTACTGTGATATGTCATTTAAATCGACTATGATATCGACATGTGATCTTGATTCACGATAAAACTATGGACTGTTTGGGAAATTATAATAATGCCTTCTGTAGAGCAGAGTTGTCAGGGAAATATAAAAATGATCCCATTATAAAACACTCTTTTTATGCTGGAACATTTGTGACACCTACTTTTTCGCTAAAGAGTTTGTATTAAGACAATTAATTAGATTTGAGATTTCGAGCCTATTTCATTTGTGAAAACGTTTTTTTTTAATTTAATTTATTTTTTAATTTAATTTATTTTTTAATGTAATTTTTTTTTTTGCTTTTTTTTTTATTTTAATCAAGCGACACAGGGGATAGAACACAGGTGATAGGATGGTCCATCTGGATCATTTAGCCTGGGTACCGGACATGGATTCCCTCCGTCAAAAAATTTGGTGGGTTCATTTGACTACTTTTCAATCATTTTTAAGAGGTACTTATTAAGTACTTATTTCCAATTCTGTTTTCATGCTACGAATAAAACTAGTCAATTTATATCAGTAACTGCAAATATCGTATTGTAAAAATGCTCATTTTTCATTTTATTTTATCTTTTATTAAATCAATTTTGTTTGGTTAAGGTCATGCAAGAATTCAGAATACATTTAATAAAATACTGAGCGATAGAATTGCACGTTTTTCATAAATGTTATGTAGAATGATATTGACCCTACTAGCCCATAACTATGAATTGGGCATATAAAAATCAATGACTGATTAGTCAAATTGCCTTATACATGTTTTTTTTAATATGAAATATTATAACATTTGGCCCGTGATCGAACTAATTTATAAGTGAACTAATTATAGGGCATACTGGATATAATTAAGCAAAAGGAGAACTTTTTTCAGCTAAAAGCACTTCATTGGTTATAAAGAGTCTTACGTAGAAGTTAAGTTCTCTTCATTCTATTAAATGACTTTTACTAATAAGCTGTGAAGAAAAGACGTTTAATTTACAAAAAAACAAAAAAAAAACAAAAAACGAAAATAAATAAAATTATCATTAAAATAATACTACTTACAATTTTCATGCGAACTTCAATGTTGCCTTCAGTCAAGAATTTTTGAGAAGAAATGACAAAGCATTTAATCAATCGAAATAACAATTGCTTATGCCATTGTTAAAATAAAAGTTTACATTGCTAAAAGCATACGAAAAGTGCTACAGCTTGCTTTGATATTTTAAGTAAAAATAACTTTTGTCTTATTGCAAAAAATCAGCAACAATGTGCATAATTGTTTTTTTTACTTTGTTTATTTAATAGTTAATCTAATATAAAAATGGTTTGGGTTAGTCGATTAAAGACAAGATAAAAAAAAAGTACGGAAACGGTCAAATATCGCGAGAATACATCGACCCAGAAATTTAAAAATACCCTCGTAAAACCACATCAAATGAGGAATTCAATTACAGAACTTATTCTTTAAATCTCCTCCCCCCCGTGGGTGGTTGAGTAGAGTCATCTTCAATATCTTAAAAATAAGCCCCTGTTTTTTTTAATTTTTTATCGTAGATTTAAATTTTCCGAAAAAGAACGAACCCCAATTTGACTTGCAAAAGCTCAGATATCATTATTGTTTTATTTTGCATTATGAGAGGGGCTAAAGGCCCACCCATTTTTGTGTTTATTACTGTCAATGCTCAACTCTGTAGTCTTTTGATTTTGAATCCAGCCCCAAAGACAAGTGAACTTCTACGTCAAGCATTGGGACAAACTTGCCTTTCTTATTGCCCTCTGCTTCTTGACATTTTTTTAAAAAACTCGCCTTTGAATAGCATGCAGAGAAAAGCCACGAAAAAGTCCCATATTTAGACCTATGGCAAAAGCATTCTAACCCCAAGTTTCTGTACGACCACTGAGAATATTTAAAGTTCATTCGAACAGGGAATAACAAGCTGGGAATAACGAACTGGTATATAATAACTCGAACGAATATATATAACGAACTGGTATAATAATTCGAACTGGGAATAACGAACTGGGAATACATCAAGCATTGGGACAAACTTGCCTTTCTTATTGCCCTCTGGTTCTTGATAACTTTTTTTTTAAAACTCGCCTTTGCATAGCATGCAGAGGAAAGTCACGAAAAAGTCCCATATTTAGACCGATGGCAAAAGCATTCTATCGATGGCATATTATTATATAGCACTATTCACTATGTTTACTGTTTTTTCATTGTTCACTTATTGTACGGTCAATGCAGTGAACAGGTTGAGCTAAATAGTCTCAAAATACAGCAGATACAGTAACTCTGAAATATAGGTGGTAAAGAGATAATGCAGCGCTCTCTAGTAAAGAAAACACCAACTTTTCTGGTTTAAAATTGTATTGACGAGAAAGGATATTTCGTGAAGTATTTTAACTTACTGTTTTCTTTCACAAACTAATCTTTATTTATAATAATGCGTGGTGCTATTTCCCAAAAAAGTGGTCCCTGTCTTTAAGTAATGAAATGGACGAAAAGCTTAGAAGTCGAGATGTTAGATTGAATATAATTTAATATTACTCTAAATCTAATATTATTCGCAATCAAGTTATTTGTAGCAAGTAAGGAATTCTTACTAGCATATTATGCCGTTCCTACCTAAAATATCTTCATAGCCTATTAAATTAAGAAGTATTAACACGACGCAATTATTCATTCTTCTTTCAAATCCCCATTTCTAGCCTAGCTAGACAAGGTCCATGAGTTTGTTCACCTTCAGAAAGTCTAAAACAAGTAAGGTTCTTTCTACAAGGTCTTGTTTTAAAAGACCGAGGCTGTCCAGTAGATGTTCAGGGGATGCCTGGGCCGAAGAGCACTTGGTACAGGGGATGCCAAACACTTTTCTCCTCCAGAGTACCTCAGTGATGCAATCATTCATTAAAGTACCTACCCACTCATGATTGGAAAATCGTGTCCAACAAATTAGCAATTCATAATGATGCATAGAGCGTTATGCTCTTTTCGCCTAAGCTGCCTACAAAACATATTACGGTGGCGAGCAATAAAAAGCATATAATGGCACGCTAATGTGTCTACCTCTCCATGCTTTGGAAGAAGCGTAAACAGCAAATTAGCATAAGATACTTGTATTTCCCGGATGCCCCCTAACTGGGTTGGATGGAATTAAGCTTTGATAAGATACTTGTATATAACTTATCGTGCTATTGCTGTGGTAGCTAGATGTGCAGAATTTGATGCTAGCTAGCAATGTGTGGTATATAATAGCTTGAAAACGTTGCATACATAGCAAGGTATAGTAGAAACGAGCCTGTTTTGGTTGCTGGTACTAGCATGAATTTTGACTTGGGAATCCTAAAATTTTATTATCATTTATCCAATTTATGATCTTTTTTCTTATCTGATTTTAAATTCTTTTCTATTATTTTAAATTTTTTCCTATTATTTTAAACTTTGTTTCCATGTAATTCGTATTTCATTACCTCAGACCTGATGTCTACCGTATGACAAAGACAACTGTACTTAGTGGAACTATTTCCAACTGTTACTATGACATGAGGTCTTGATCTACTACACTATTGATATGTGATTTTGGCCCACTATAAAACAACGGAGTGTTTGGAAAATTTTAATGAAGCCCACTACGAAACAGAGTTGTTGGGGCAATATAAATGAGGTATTATAAAACACTCGTTTTGTTAGAGCATTAATTTGTGATATCTACTATTTTGTTTTAGACTTAGTTGTAAAATAATCAATTGGATAAGCACTTTTGGGCCAGTTGTTATGCCAAAAATTTATGTATTTTTTGCATTTTAGATTAACACCACGGTGGTGACCTAGCCGGGTCGTTTGACTGGGGAGCCGGACGTGGGAGGTTTTTTCCTTCAGGAGATTCGGTGAGTTCACTAGGTTTTTTTTAAAGCATTTTTATGAGGAAATTATTAAATACGTATGTCTTATTCTGCTTCTTGAGTAAGTATAAAATTAAAACTATATAAGTAACTGTAAATGTTGTATAGTGAAAATTTTAATTTCTTAATTTTTTTTAGGAAATCAACGTTGTTTGGATAAGGCTATGTATAAATTCAAGATACCTTTAATGCAACGCTTGAGCGATACAATTGCAAGTTTTTCAGAAATGTTATATTTACTGATATTGACACTTACGACCCATGACTATGAATTGGGTACAAAAGAAATCAATGACGGGTTAGATACACTGATCCATGTACAAGTTTCTTATATTAATATTAAATGGTATAACATTCGGCCAATCATGGAACTATTTATAAAGTGATTTAATTGTTGGACACACAAGCTATATTTAAACAAAATTAGAAAGTTTTTCTTTTCAGTTAAAAGTACTGAATTAGTCATTAAGAGACTTAATTTGTACTGCATAACTATTTTTAGATGCAAAAAACTACATGTAATAATATTTTGAAAATAACAAGTAGATGGAAGCCTTTTTACTTATTTTGTCTGTTGCCATCAATTGAGCATGTCTCTATTCCTGAACAACGTTATTAGTAGGATACTAGATTTCGCAGTTTAAAAACTTTAAAATTAAGGAATATAGAATAATTTAAAAATGAACAAAGTCTTAATACGTTAACCTCAAGACCGAAAGAGTGAAGTTGTTTCGATTACATTTAAATATTTTTAATAATATACTGTGAAGAAAAATTACAAAAAAAGAAACTAACATAATTAAAATTATCAGTAGAAGGAAATCACTTACAATTTTCTTGCGAACTTCATTGTCGACAACTATCAGGAAATCCAAAGACTAAATGAAATGAGCCGCTAAGATTTAAAAACAACTATTGTTTATATCATTATTAAAATGCGTGCTTACATTGTTAAAGCATACGAATAATGATACAACTTACTTTGACATTTTATACAAAAATGAATTCTGGTCAGTTGAAAAAAAAAGAAGCAACAATGCTTGTTCGTGTTCTTTCACTTTGTTTCAATAAAAGTTAATTAAGCATTAAAATGTGATGAGCTAGTTGAGTAAAGACAAGGTACAAAAAAAATGAAAATGCTGAAATACCACGAGGAATACACATTGATTCAAAAATTTGAGAAATACACATCGACTCAAAAATTTAAAAATAAATTCGTAAAATCGTTTCAAATGAGGAGTTCAAATACACAGAACATCCTAACAATCTTTTCCCCTTAGGTAGTGTGGGGTCAACTTCAGTAAATTCAAAAGGGGTAAGTAAATTCAGTGGGGTCAACTTCAAAAAATTATACCCTTCTTTTTTATTTCAGATTTGAATTTGCTAGAAAAAAACAGATGTTGCATTTTGGTTCATAAGTGGTGTTATTATTTTATTTTCTATAATAACCGGTGTTAAAGAGCCATCCCAGGGCTCGAAAACACTCAGAAATTTTACCCGTCCCCAAGGACGGCTTGTCCAACAATATACCCGTCCTCCTTTGAAACTAACTCGTAGCTTCTAAATAAATAAAAATATAATTTTCTCTTATTTATTGCAAACATTTATATAAATTACACAACGAATTAGTAGTTTCTAAGATTACATTATACAGTAATAAAAGAAACACTAGGTTATTAATAGTAACCTAGTATTTCTTTTATGAAATAATTCATTTCTTTTATGAAATAATTCATTTCTTTTATGAAATAATTCATTTCTTTTATGAAATAATTTAAAAGACAAAGGTCAAGTTATCTGGAATGTCAATTTATCCGAGGGTACTGCGTTTTTTAAATGAATCAAATATGACGTTTGCCAGTTCCACAATCAAGCCAATAATTTACAGAGGTTTCTGCATAGAAATCTGAAAGGGGTTTTCCATTTAGGTAGATGTTCATAATTGCGTTTACCGCTTCTTGTTTAAGACCAGTACGTAAAGCATTTTTTTGCAAGTTCATTGCTGAAGTTCATTGCTAAGTTCAACAGCTGCAGTACTCCCAGACGGAAAAAACATCAATTCAATTTCAGGGTCATTTTAGAAATGAGGCGCTAGACTCTTGTAAGATAACAAAAATTGAAAATGTATCACGAACATTAACGGGAAAATGGCCGTCCGCGCGGACGTCGGATTTGAGAAATTCGTTGTCCCCGGGGAATTTTTGACCGCCGAGAACGGGCGGTTTTTCGAGCCTTGAACAAACCCATTTTCAGGTTTACAACTACCAATGTTCACCTCCGTAGTCTTCTTTTATCCCAGCCTAAAAGACAAGGGGACTCTTAGATCAAGCATTGGGATAAACTAGCCTGTGTGGAGGACTTTTTGATGGAACTAACTTCTATTTGTACTAAGTTCATAGGAAAACCACGAAAAAGCCCAATGATTAGTTTGATTTCAAAAGGATTCTAACCCGTGTTCAATTTACCCCTGAGAATATTTTAAGGGTCATTCTAACGAAAAAAAAAAGAAAATCGTGAGCAAATTCGAGGATCAGAACGAGAAGCCCTACTGGTGAGATTTTTCCGGGTTTCATTCCACTAATCAAGTTCTTATTCCAATCTCTGAATTCACTTGCGTTAATTTTTCTTATGCTGTGAGCGATGATACAATTGAACGATTCCTGACGACAGCACTTTGGTTTGTGAGATATTCTTACAGAGATATCTCTAATGGCAGAATTCACATTTACCAGCTAGGGATACTACTCTGCACTTTTTTCAGTTCAATCGGTTTACTTTTATTCATTATGAAATGCACTATTAAAATTATATATGCCCAAAGATTATTTTGAAGTCAAATCTTTCATAAATATTCTGTAAATTTTCAAATTACTTGACTCAAATGACTATTAGAAATACGTAAATTGATCATTCTATTGATCAAAACAACATTCCCGGATGCTTGTTAGAACTCTAGGAATATGTGAGCCATCGGTTTGGTGTTTGGTGGGTTTTTTTTTCTCGAATATCTATGGCCTGCACTCGTTGGTCTGTATTTGATAGTTTCCGGGGTCTGGGTTAATAATCGTTTTCTGAGGTGATTAAAAGAGGTCATAACTACTTTTTATTAGAAAATATTGTTACTTGTTACTGTGACTAACTGTAATCATGATTACAAGTATTTTATTACAATCGATTTTTTATTAATAGTTAATTACAGGTGTAATCAATTACAGTATTTTGCACACTTTTTTTGTTTAAAAGTATTTTATTCATTATTCAGGTTATGCATAATTATGCATAATTATGCATTATGCATAATTAATTATTATTCATAATTCCGAATGACGATTGCCCAATATTCTACAGTAAACTATTGTACAGTACTATTATAACACTATTGTACAGAGGTGTGATGCACCTTTTATAGTGAAATTACATTATTCTCAACTGTAATTTAAAAGATTAAGCAAAGAAATAGAAGAAAATATAAACTGGGAATGCATTTTTAAGAAAAAAGTCTGATTTAGAATTTAAAAATGATTTAAAGTTGAAATGTAAAAAAATATTATAACTTGCATACGTTGATATGAGGAAACCATTTTTTTCAACTCGTATTTTATTTTTACAGTAACCAACTAAATCTCTTTTAAGGAAGTACGAATGCATACCTTTTTAGAAATTAAAACTGATAAGAACAATAAAAAAATTTAAACAATATATTTTATTTCATGTATATTAAAGAAAGTTGTCTGTTAATTGCAAACTACTGATGCACAGTATAATTTTGAAACCACATTCCTTTCTATAGTTATTTTCAATTTTTAAGATGATTTAGGGTAACATTCAACTTTTTCAAAAAAAAGTTTCCCAATTTGATAACTTATCACGAAAAATACTACCTATTTAAAAAGAAAATAAATTCGAAATGGTTTGAAAGGTAATTATTCTATTTTCTATTGCTTTTTTAAGTAATAAGCAAATGTTTTTAGAATCACATTTTAAATTTATTTTTCAGGTTAAGATTCGAAAAATGTTCTGTGTTGAGTTTGTATTTAAACAGTGCTTTACAGGATTATTTCTTGATTGGAAAATTATTGATATACAGCGTAATTTCGCAGCTGAATTCTCTATTAAGATCACATGCAATTACAAATCTTAATACACGTTTTTAAAATCTTTATCAAAAGTAAGTCAAGAATGTATGCCTATTTGGAGTTGGAAATTACTAGTTAATGATCGTTATCCATATTTAATGAATCACTTTTATGTAAAAGGGGAATAAAAACAACGAAGCCTGTTTGTTACAGGAGAAAATAGAAATATAGTTTGTCTAAAGTATGAACTCCCCTAGTCATTCGTCTGGACCCGTGGCAGAGACTATGGTAACGAGGCGTAACTATTTCAAGTAGGGGTGTTGGGTTACTGTTTAGGACAGGTTTTGACTTAGGTCGGCGACAGAAAGGGAATTTTTTTTCTTCTGTCTATTCTATTAGCTCTAGAATGAAGAGAAGCTACCCTGCCTGAAATGCGCTATTCTTATTTCCATAGCAGCAGACGACCTCAGACTTTGTGGTAAGGGGAGTTCTTACTGTAGGCAAACTATAAGTTAAAAGGCTAAAGTTAGAAGCACCTCCAAATTTCATCAGGCAATCGAATGGATTTAAGGTTTTTCTCATAACAAACTCACGCTTGTGAAGAAGGTGGATTAGATTTCGATAGCATTTAAAAAAAAAATTCTCTTAAAAAATATTACTTAGGAACTAACTTTTTGTACAATTACTTGATCTTGCCAAATTCGAGTGTGGAAATTTCAACTCTGAAATTAATTCCGCTTCTAAAACAAAAGTTTTTTTAAAAGATATTTTTAGTTTTATTTTTTATTGAAAAGTACAGATTTAAAAACGTTATACATAAAATAGGAAAATACGTAAATGTTGCCCCGAACTTCTAAGGAAGTTCGGACGCATCATCACAACTGCATAGAAACTCTTGTCTGAAGATGATGTTGTACGCGGCTAAGGCAAGGAACATAGAAAGGAAAAAGTCGAGCTATTTGAATACTAAACTAACACGAGGAGTTGTATGCTAAACCAGAAAAACAACTTACAGGGAGAGCAACATACTCAGATTTAGCAGAGTATCATATGTATTACGATCCAGCACTTGCGCATGAAAAGTAAACAGGATGTAAGTCCCTTATGAACCCTTTGTTTGACAACTCTACATGTACGTTTGAGTACGCTTTCTCCCACCAACTGCCATTTTATTATTTCTTTCTATGTTATTAGGAGTACAAGTTAGTTCAGTCCGTTTTTTTGTGGTCAAAAATGCATTTATTTCAGAATAAAATGAATGAACAGATTAATCAAAGTATTGTTCATCGCTGGCTACTACTTTTTCCCACCTATGAGGCAATTTTCGAATTCCATCTCGAAAAAATATCTCGTCTTTTGAGGCGATCCAAGTTAGGAGCCAGTTTTCGATTCCTGGGAAGGAAGTGAACCGGTGACTTGTCAAATCGTGCTGCACCCGATGGAACAACCAGTAATCAGAAGGAGAAATGTCCGGCGAATACGGCTGGTGTGGTAAAATATCCCACTTGAGAGTTTCCAAATAATTTGTTACTACTTTTGCGATGTAATGCTGAGCGTTATCATGTTGAAGAATAATTTTGTTATGTTTTTGATTGTATTCCGGCCGTTTATCTTGTAATGCAAGTCTCAAACGAATCAATTGTAGCCTATACCGATCACCCGTAATGGAGTCGCCAGGTTGTAGCAGCTCATAGTATACAACACCATTCACTATTCTTAAAACGTCGAAACCATTCCCTACATGATTTATCCATCGGAGCATTGTCACCATAAACTTCTACAAGCATTCGATGCGCTTCAGCTGCACTTTTCTTCCAATTAAAGCAGAAACATAAAACCTCCCACAAATGCTGCTTTGTTACCACAAAATTTGACACATTCAACAAAGTGAAAAACAGGGTTTTTGTATGAAACACTAAGCGATATAAACTGAATATTATTGACAGATGTCTAACCTCTCTGAAGGCGCCGAAACCAGCTGTCTCTATGAAACATTCATAACAGACAGAGCCATCTTTTGAAAACGGACCGAACTAATTTATACTCCCAATAAAATAACTTAGCAGACTTAATCAACATGGATGATATAAATGCATTGATTATCAAAGAAATGTCTTAATTATTAAGACAGTACTGCATGTAAATAGCTCAAAAAGGCAGAACAAATAGAGATCTCTTCCACGCTCTAGTTGTGGTTGAGAAGAGGAAGAAAACCAGTTTCAAAAATCCCTTCAACTGTGCCCCAAAATGTTGCTATTTCCTTAATACACAAGGACAGCACCGAGCCTTGGGACCGGTTTACATTATGTCCATCGATTCTAGCCTTCTTTCCCTATTTATATTCTTTGTCTAAGTCGTTTCCCTATTATGACCTATTCAGAAACAAGCTGCTAGGGGGAGGACGATTCAACAATGTTAAAAACTAAGCACGAGGAGTAGAAAAGAGAGAAATAATGCTAAGGTTACTAGGGATTGTATCATTCGCCTCCTATTGGCTATTTTTCAAGGGATACATTTTATAAAATCTATCACGAGTTATTTAATAAATTTATTTTAGATAGCAAATGAATGCTTATAAAATTTGTCAGAGGTTATGGTACCGTCTGCATTTATAAGACTCTTAACTAAAGAATCATTTCATAAACTAAAGAATCATCTAACATTTATAAGACTAACTTAAGAATCAAATCTCAAGTAAATTAAATGAATTCCTTTCTATAAGACAATCATAATCCCAAAAATATTTTAACATAAATTAGTAGTAAAAAATGACCATATAAAGGGGTAAATCAAATCAAGAGGCGTGACTGTTTCATTTAAAATGCAAACGTTAGTTACATAAAAAATGTTATGATAAGGAATAAATAATAAGCACATAATTAGAAAGAACCTTCAAGGGGTCAAATTGTTGTTCATGTTATTATCAGCACAAATCGTTATCTAATATTGCAAGCATTGTTTGAAGTTTAATTTTTGTAAAGTGAAACTAATCAAATTATTTAGTTCTAAAAGAAATCTGTAATGGTGGAATTGTTGCCTGGTTTTTTCTTGATTTAATGAGTTGAGCTAATTACGAATAACTTCAGTATTTCTGTAAGAAGAATTTCAACAGTTTTCTTTTTTTAAAAGCGTATTTATATTCGGATTTTTATCGGGATATTTATCAACTCCTGTTCCTCGTAATTCGAAGTAACAGAAAAAAATCATCAAAATGTGAACTACTATTTTTTATTTATTTATTTAATAATCATAAACGCAGATTTGCAATATGTTTTATAATCTAATTTAAAATGTATATTTTTTATCTGTAAAAAAAGAGAGAGTAATAGTAGCATACGAAGCTTTTTTTAACTTATCTAATAATTTCATCTTTATTTTTTACTTTACATTATTCTGCGATTAATTAAACTCATGGTGATAATATATGTTGCAAAAATTTTTATTATAATTTGCAATGGAAATGTTGATTCCATATCTAATAACAAGGGTGGAGAGTTTTTAAATCAATTATAATAAATGTTACTTAAACCTTTTCAAGTGTAAATAAAATTAACGAAAATATAAATGCCATATTATTTTAATTTATTCTATGATCTTATAATTAATGTGCAAAACCAGTGCATATTTTTAGTGGTGAAAAATATAAGATTTGCGAATGTTCTCAATTAATAATAATTATATAATATATATATATATATATATATATATATATATATATATATATATATATATATATATATATATATATATATATATATATATATATATATATATATATATATATATATATATATATATATATATATATAAAATGATGCAGTCGGACCGAGCAGGGAAACAGACACAGGATTTTAATTAAATCAGAGTAAGTTTTATTTGATCATTCTTAGTTGAGTGGGAGCGAAAAAGTGATGTTTACTCCATCAGCAAACAGTCTTTCTGGTAGGGAAAATCTTGCAAAAAATCCTAAAATGTCTCTATTTAGGGAAAAGAGGGAAAACTCAGAAATTACAATTGGTTAATGAACTTGCTCGAGTGATTCCCACGGCTTAAAAGGGAAAAAAGATCTTTATTTAAATGTATGCATACTTTGGCTAAAAATAGATTTAGAAACAGGATGTGGCTTTTAAAAGTGTGAGAAAGTATTTCAAATAGAATAATTAATTAGTAATAAAGTAGGAGTTGTTTTATAGCAAAGAAACTAACATAAAAAGATTAATAAAAGGCTTTTTATGTTACATCCCCCCTCGCCGAAAATTTTGACTAATATCTAAAATTTTTTTAAATTATCCCTTTGCAAAACTTTCCCTATGATGACACAATTAAAATAAAAAAAATCAAATTGCACTTTTAACAAGATTTCAAAGTAATATGAATTATAAAAAATACATATAAGTACACAATATAAAAAAAATTTCATGAAAGTCTCGAGAAAAAAAATTGATGTAGCGCTACCATCAAAATGAAGTGTTAGATCTTCATTTTCAATAGTTTTTTGTGATTTAAGTTTTTTCAGTCCTTTTTGAAATCACAGTAAATAAAGTTATTACTCATACTAACACAATTAAAATTAACTTTTCACTTAAGACAAGAAAATCTATAAAAATTTCCTAAAAGATGTAAATATTCATATTCAATAACAAGAAAGATACAAAAATATGAAAATGCAAGTGATATGAGATAAAAATACAAATTGACACTTTTTATCAAAAAAATTTTCAATATAAAATGTAAAAAATTTTTTAACACAATGGTCTTTAATCTGAAGTTTAAGACTTCAGTATTTTTATTTCAATGAGAGAATAAAAAGTTTGACACTTGGTCTTTAATCTGAAGTTTAAGACTTCAGTGTTATTAGGGGAAATTGTTTTGTTGGATTAGGGGTTGTATTCCCCAAAAGGAGGAAAACAGTCCCTATTCTCAACAATAATATGCTGGAAGATCCAAGATTCAACAAGATGCATAAGTATTTATTTTTTTGGTTTTCACCACATACAAAAACTACTATCTTCCCATATCTTACTAGATTTGGGTAAACGTTGAACTTTAAGAAAAAAATTTGAAAGGTCGGATCTTCCAGAAAAAAAAGGGGTCCACATGTTCCATTGAACTATGTGTATTATTGTCATATTTGGTATTTAATTTTATTTTCATGAAACAAAACAAAATTGACACTGGTAAATTTGATGGTTATTTTACCCTTTGAGGTTCAACTTTTATTGTCTCTATAAACTATTTATTTTTAGCAAAAATATCTGAAAAATTTCTTAAAATTCCTGAAGATGGAAATTTTTTTCATTATCTTGAATTTGCATAATTCCGTCAACATGATTTTGACAATGCGGCCCCACATTATCACAATCAGTCTCAAGAACACTTGAAAATTCAAAATTATTTTCAGTTTTGCTATTTGAATCCTTATTTTTAATTCTATTTTTTATTTTATTTTTCTTTAAACTCACTTTGTTAACATTTTTCTTTTTACTATTCTTCTTTTTTTTTATGCCCAAATTTTTATTTTCTTCCTTTCTTTTTGTTTTTCTTAGATTTGAATTTTTTTTTCTTTCTTTTCTATCTGCTTTCTTTTTTGGTTTTTTTTTTTTTTTAATTGCAAACATTAACCAGGATTTCAGGGGAAAAAAATGTGTGAGAACAAATTGCTTTTACAATCAGAAAAGGTGATCAGTCTTCTCAGAATTTACATTACAACCCGTTTAACACAATTCATTATTAATTGAAATCCAAAACAAAGCTTTCAAATTCAATATGGTATTAGGTAAATCAGTTTTTTAAAATTTGACTGACCTAGCTATTTTCCTTATTTTTAATTTGAAGTGCAAGTTAGGTTAATTTGCAAATTACTTTTTGTTTGTTTTCATTTATATTTTTTTTTTCTTTTTGGACACATAACTTTTCTAAAATATTTGTTGGGTTTATTTTTAAAGTACCACCTGTGTTAGCATTTAACAAGATAGTTTTCTTAGTCACCATCGGGTAGTTGTTACTTTTATTATTTTTATTTTGAATGTATTTTGAGTGTATCCGGATACTATTCATTGTCAATTTGTGGTTTGGTCACTTTATGTTGGATTTGACTCTTTCTCTAATAAACTTGATCTGTTAATGGAAATGCCTGAACGTTCTGCGTCTAACTTCATTTAAATTCTAATTTTGAAAAATTTTGTATTGATTTTCAAAATTATTTGTTGCACTATTTTTGATTACCATCTTTAATTTGTAATTTTTTCCACTCCGTATTCAAATAACCAAAATAAATTTTAACAATTAAATATAGCATTTAGAAGTAAATTAAATCTCATAGTTGCCTATTTATCGTTACCTTACGATAAACACTAAAGCAAAATTTTAAAAAAAAAATATTCAATTGATCATATATTACAACACATAATATAATCAAAACGAAACTAAATATCCTTTAACATTTTTATGCTAATAATATTAAATCAATTTAATAATATAATATTCCTCGAAGAATAAGTAAATTTCAATAATTATAAGTTTTTGAAAATGCATAAATAAACTATCAAAATAAGAACAATGAATAAAAATTAATAATCATGAAAAATTCATAATCATAAAAATTAATAATCATCACAATGAAATATCAAGAATGAGAGAAAAAAAAATTTCCGAATATAACCAAAATCTATTATTATTTTCGCTGTTCAAACACCACATATTTTGATAATCAAAAAATATTTGTAAATTATTATAAGCACGGATCGAAGTAAAAGCACGGATCGAAGTAAATTTTCATTATATGAATACCATTGAAGAATTTTCCATCGAGGATTATCACTAAACACTGGGAATCACTGCGCGAATCACTGTATTATCACTAAACTGCACACGCGAACAGAATCGTAGCCATTAAGATGAACTTCTGGAAATGTAGAATCGCTGTCACTTTAAAATAAGCAGGAACTCACAAATATGGAACAGATGGTCTTTAGAGGCATGGAATTCTTGAAAACGAAACATTTTTTTTTTTCTTTCTTAATGTTTTCTCCATAGTCGCACCATTCCAAGAGTAAACACGAGAAGAGTTAGTTGAACAGGGGAAAAAACCATCTTCTTCGTTAAGATGAGTCACTGACTAACGCCGAAATTGATAAATTTGCAGACTATGCTTTCAAGGTTCATCCAAATCCAATTAATTTCGCAGCATTGGCAATGAACTGCTAAGCATTCTCTGTGAAGTCTTCGATCCGTTCGTTAAAAGGCTCAAATCTTCCATCATAGTAGAAGTGTGTTCTTTTAGTTAATTTTTTATTTTTATGTTTTGAAGAAGCATTTAATATTATCCTGCGCCCGTGTCATCAGTTCTTAAAATCCTGCTCGGCTTGTAAAATGATGCAGTCGGACCGAGCAGGAAAACAGACACAGGATTTTAATTAAATCAGAGTAAGTTTTATTTGATCATTCTTAGTTGAGTGGGAGCGAAAAAGTGATGTTTACTCCATCAGCAAACAGTCTTTCTGGTAGGGAAAATCTTGCAAAAAATCCTAAAATGTCTCTATTTAGGGAAAAGAGGGAAAACTCAGAAATTACAATTGGTTAATGAACTTGCTCGAGTGATTCCCACGGCTTAAAAGGGAAAAAAGATCTTTATTTAAATGTATGCATACTTTGGCTAAAAATAGATTTAGAAACAGGATGTGGCTTTTAAAAGTGTGAGAAAGTATTTCAAATAGAATAATTAATTAGTAATAAAGTAGGAGTTGTTTTATAGCAAAGAAACTAACATAAAAAGATTAATAAAAGGCTTTTTATGTTACATATATATATATACATATATATATATACATATATATATATACATATATACATATACATATATACATATATATATATATACATATATATATACACAAACTCCACAAAACTCCAGATGGTTCCGGCAGATCTTTTATGGAACACGTTATTCAGCAAGAGACATGCGAAAACAATCGCTCCCTCATTAAATACTCACAGACTTGGAGGTGAAAAGGCTCAGTCACTGCATAGTTTGTAAGTCTACGCATCATCGATAATCATTTAATGCTTCCTAATATGGAAGTGAAAGAGGATCAAAATTCTAAAAATAACTCCTCCTTTGAAATATAAATCTGATTATCATTCAATGGTATGTTTTCATCCTTGAAGTTCCAAAATAGAATTTCTACACATATTCTTTACCAAAGACATTTTATGAAAACGAGAGAGTTTTAATGTTGTTATTAATACAAAAGTATTTATAATCTCTCTCTCTCTCTCATTCTCTCACGCACGCACGCACGCACAGATATATATATAATATATATATGACACAAATAACAAAATAATAAAAATAATGTATAGAGAAAGCTAGAAATGGGGAAATCCAATAGTCTTCCTCAAGACGCATCTATTAGAATAATTAATGCGATATTTTTGAATAAAGAATAATTATCCTAAGATAAAAAAAAAATTATTCTTTATATGCGTCGATATCGCAAAAAAAATGTTTGTTGAAAAAGAGCATAAAAATGAAAAAAGAAAACAAGAATCAAACTTACTGGAGTGTAGCAAAGAGCGGTTTAGGTTTAAATGTAGAATAATTAAACAGTTAACAAAATTCGCGAAGAGGTAAAAAGTTTAAAGTTCAGATATATATATATATATATATATATATATATATATATATATATATATATATGTAATACAAGAATTAAATGCTTTTGTATTAATAAAAGAATTAAAACTCTTTCGTTTTCATAAAATGTCTTTGTTAAAGAATAAGCGTAAAGCTATTCTATTTTGGGAATTCAAGGCTGAAAACATACCATTGAAATATAAATAGATTTATATTTCAAGGGAAGAGTTATTTTTAGAATCGTTCCCTTTTTCAATTCCATATAAGGAAGCAGAAATGATTTTCCTTAATGCGTAAGGTTACAAGGAATGTACGAATGTGCCTTTTTATTTCAAATCTATGTTGCTATAAAACGTAAGAACGCATAGTTTTGCGTGTCCTTTTCATCATAATGTGATCCTGATAAGCTGTGCCGGAATTGTCCGGAGTCTTGTCCACTCCCCCTCCCGTAGGGAGTGTAGACATCAACTGTTAGTAATACCAGCCTCTATTTAAATAAACCTGTTTAGAACGTCTGATGGCTTATGACTGCAATTATTTCAAGCTAAATACAACACTGATAACAGGGTTGGAGCCCTGTTATTACAAGACGCCAGGATAGTTGCTTCTTGCGGAGAAAGTTTACCCATTTTGACTGCTAAGTTGAAATTTTCCCAATTCCATCAACCCCGGAGGAGAAAAAAAATCGGCAGTGAAAAAAACGTTGAAGGAAGGAAGGATAGCGATTTTCCACCCGTACTACTTGTACCTCGTCGCGCCTGAAAGATTGTCCCCTGAAACCAGTGAAAGTATCCCATCCGATGACCCTACAATTCCATAGTGCCTATAAGTTGGAAGAAACATCATCCAAAGTAGTGATTCGACACCGAGTGATCCTACAATTATTACTACTCAAGTTGTGAAATAAAAAGTGAATGTGCGCGAATCTTAATCATGGATATTCATGAATTGCTACGATTCAAGTGCGCGAAAAAGAAAAAAAAAAAAAAGTGATATTTTTTTTCCCTCTCGTCAACGAAAAATGGATGAAGGTCAAATGGAAAGGATTTACTGTAGATATATTTTTTTTTCTCTCATTATTTTTTCGTTCTCAATGTTGTGATTAAATGTTTTAGTAATATTAGATATGAGTAGTAATCTAAATATTTTATTTTGAATATTTCAATAGTAAATTATTATGATTAGATTGTATTTCTTGTGTTTATATATTTTTTTTTATATAATAATATTGATATAATATTGTTCTTTGGTGCATTTAAAATGTTTTTTTTTTTGAAAAGAAAAATATGGTTCAAACGTCAATTAAATTAGTGACGGCAAACAAAATTAAGTCATTATTTAAACTTCTGTTTTCTAATGATTTTTCAAGATTTAACCACATGAAAAATTAAATTGTTCAGAACTTTCTTTTGAACTTAAAAATGAAGAGTTTTCAAATAAACTTAAAGAAAGTGTAATACTTCTTTTACTTTTTCGGACTTGGTCAAAACTAAAAATTCCTATTTTAAAAAATGTGAAACCCAAACAAACGGACAGCTAACACTTAACAAAATTTGTGAGACTCCCTTATTACGATAGGCTAAATTTTTAAATCAGCTAAGTTTTTATATTTGATACTGATTTACCATATGCATTAGTAGGGTTGTAGACTTGCAGGGATTTTTGTTTGTTTATTGATTGTGTCGGGCCAGTTGTTATTCTATTTGGTAAGAGACTGATCATCTCTGCTAATTCTAAAAGTGACAACTTATCTTTGCACATTAAACAGTAGAATTCTCAAAATGTTAAGGTTAAAAATGGTGAAAAAGATGTTTCAAAAAAAGTAAACATCGAAAAAAGAAAAGAATGATGTTTCAAAAAAGTAAGCATCGAAAAAATGAATGTTAAGGATGTTTCAGTAAAAGTAAACATCAAAAAATAGAAAGAAAGAATGTCCAAAAAGTTCAAATGATTCGAAGATAGATCCAGGTAATGGATGCGTTCATTATCAGGTTAATATCGACGAAAAAATATGTAAAGGGTAACAAAAACAAAAAAGCAAAGGAAAAATAGGAAAAAGAAGAATGACCAAGAAACTGATTACAAAAACAAAAAGAAATTTAAGTAAACAAAATTTTGAAAAAATACCTGCATCAAAGCTTAGGAAGTATTTTTAACCACACAGAATCTTAAATTCTGAATAAATGACACTTGTTGTCCAGTTTATTTGCATAAAAGTTTTGTATATTTTTGTGTGAAAAATTTTTTTGAAAATTTTAGTTGAATAGTTATATTTCATCAAGTAAATAATCATTTAACCACACAGAATCTTAAATTCTGATTAAATGACACTTGTTGTCCAGTTTGTTTTGCATAAAAGTTTTGTATATTTTTGTGTGAAAAATTTTTTTTGAAAATTTTAGTAGATTAGTTATATAAATGTTTAATTTTTCTTTCTGTTTAGTTACTAAATAGATAAATTACATAATCATGTTTTTCATATTTTTGCCATTGTAAAAAATTTTTTTTTCGTCTTCACATAATTGAAAAAATGTTGTTTGTAGTAAGGAAAAAGGAACAATCGTACCAACCTAAAAATTTTAAATTTAAAGTATTCTAAATTTTTTTATTTTGGCTCACCAAAATTTTTTTTGGGGGGGATGTAATACAAGAATTAAATGCTTTTGTATTAATAAAAGAATTAAAACTCTTTCGTTTTCATAAAATGTCTTTGTTAAAGAATAAGCGTAAAGCTATTCTATTTTGGGAATTCAAGGCTGAAAACATACCATTGAAATATAAATAGATTTATATTTCAAGGGAAGAGTTATTTTTAGAATCGTTCCCTTTTTCAATTCCATATAAGGAAGCAGAAATGATTTTCCTTAATGCGTAAGGTTACAAGGAATGTACGAATGTGCCTTTTTACTTCAAATCTATGTTGCTATAAAACGTATGAACGCATAGTTTTGCATGTCCTTTTCATCATAATGTGATCCTGATAAGCTGTGCCGGAATTGTCCGGAGTCTTGTCCACTCCCCCTCCCGTAGGGAGTGTAGACATCAACTGTTAGTAATACCAGCCTCTATTTAAATAAACCTGTTTAGAACGTCTGATGGCTTATGACTGCAATTATTTCAAGCTAAATACAACACTGATAACAGGGTTGGAGCCCTGTTATTACATATATATACATATATATATATATATATATATACATATATATATATATATACATATATATATATATATATATATATATATATATATATATATATATATATATATATATATATATATATATATAATATATATATATATATGTATATATATATATATATATATATATATATATATATATATATATATATATAGACAGAACGAACAAATTAATGTAACTAGGATTGATTAGAAAAATTTAAAACGAAATACTTTTTCCCTTGTTCTTCCTCAAAAATGCAATCGCTATTGTTATAATATTTTTTTTTTAGTAAATAACATATTTTTATTAATGAAATACAGATAAAAATTTTAACAATTTCACTGAATAGAAAATGGCAATGTTGGCAAAATGTTTTTCGAAAATGTAATTTTACGTATCGCGCTTCAATTTAATTAATTTCGTAAAAAACATGAAAAGCTCTCCAATGAAGGAGAAACCAGAAAAAGAAAGACTTATAATATCTTCTAATCTAAAACAACATGAGAAATTTTCCTTTCTCAGAAAAATGAATTACACCTCTTATATTTTCCGCCATTAAATTCCTTTGCTCGAAAAAAAAAATCTTTTTTTCTGAGTAAAGTTACTGCCGTTCTGCTCAGAGTACTAATGATTTGGAGAGCTTCTGTACTTGATTGTAGAGGATGAAATATGTCATACTTTTGTAACCCAAACACTAAAGCTACGGGCAATAACTTCAACAATCTTCTTTGTGAAACTCTCTCTCTTTAGCTCTTTGCTCTTAAAATATTTACGGTACAACACAAAAGCGGATGGCTGGAGTTTAGATATCAAAGAAATAATAAATGAGATTACGAAGCGCCGTAGCTTGCAAAAATCGTTAAGTTATTGCTCACATAAAATAACGGCGTGACGTTGAAAAAAGAAATAAACTTAATTCTGTCAGAGGAATATTTAAAAAAAAAATGTTATAAATATTTTAAAATCTGTTACAAATCTTAAAGATATTCCTCAATTTTAAATATTTCGCTGATAAATAAAAGTTACGATAATATTTATGGAATATAGATATAAAAAAAGAATGTAAAATTAAAATTTCATAAAATTATTTTCTTGTTCGCTTTATATAGGTAAATAGGCCTAACATTTTTAAAAAATACTCCCGCAATACTGAGCAATTAACAATAAGTCTATCTACAATAAGTCTATGTTTGAATACTTTAGATTGAAAATTTCCTTAAGTTTTCACACTCTTTTCATAAAAGAGAGGAAACATATTGATGCTTAGGGTGATAAGAAAATTTTTCTCAAAAAAATTAACGCAAATGTCCTTTGATGTCTTTCTTGATTATAATTTAAAAGTTGGTATTGTAATGGATATATGTTATTTTTTCATTTCTTAAAACTATTTTTAAGAGATTGAAAAACAATGATGTTTACAATTAGGCACTAAATAAACCAAGTGGCCAGAGGATATTAAAAAAAACTTCTCTTTCCTTTATTTCATTATTGTCGGTGCTCTTTTTTAGTTAATTTGCAAATTAATTCCCTCTTGAAAAATTTCACTGTCAGACTACAATTAGTTTACTGTTTAAAAGTGCTTCCGTCACTGACATCATAAAGTTATCGTGATCAAAGAAATACAGTCCTCCCGTGACTTTTGTAAAACAAGGCCACTGAATGTAAATTTACGCTACTCTCGTAATAAAGTACGCTTTAACTTTGTTTGAGGGTTAGGCGACATATTTGTCGAATCAAGGCGAATAGTGCAACGAGGCAAAATAATACAGTGCTGCCATCTGTCGAGGAGTGAGAGAGTTACATGTGTGTTGTCTTTGGTTATCAATGTAGAGGGAGTGCAAGAGAGTTGTTTTTTGGCTTCAGCTTTGATTCTGAGGCATCATAGAAAAGGAACTGGCTAAAATGAAAGCCAACTGGAAATTTATTACTCAATAATTTCTAAATTAGTGTATTATAAGTATGAATTTATTTCATAATCTTTCTAGAATATTGTAAATCATGAAATTTCATTTTCGAAATTCAAAATTTTAGGTCGATAAAAAATTCTCTTTGTGTTCACATATTTACCCATTATTTATTTATTCAATTTTTTTTTTTGGACAATTGAAAAATATTTAGTTTTAGAGGTAAGGGTCAAAAGATTCCTATTTTCGAGACAAATAACATATGTTTTAAACTTTTAAGAGCACAAACCTAAAAACAGTTTTAGTTTTTAAGTTCAAAATGTAAACTATGCAAATATTATAATAACTTTGTTATTTTGTAACCTTTTTGTGAAGTTTTCATTTTCTTAACAAGTATATCTTTATTTTCAACACCATCTTCAAGTTAGGGTATTACTATATGAATTCACGCTGAGAATAAGGTTTTCGAGTAGTTTGGTGGGGGGGGGGACTAAAAACTACATTCCATATATTTTTAACTGTCACTTTTCATTTGTAAATTTGAAAACCAAAATTAGTACACCAAATTTATATCCTTCAAAATTTAAAATTTTGCTCATTGGACAAAAATAAATAAAGTTATAAAATAAAAAATGAAGCTTTAAGCCCATTTCGGGAGTTAAAATTTTGAAATTCAAATTCAAATGAAGATTCATTTCATTCAAGGGAGATTCCAGGAGGCTTTGTCTCCTTCGGTACTTAAATTTTATTTGAGTAAGTTAAGTTTCAATTTATTTTAAAATTAAAACTGTATTACATTTAAAAAGTGATAAATCCACTCATTAATCATAGATGTATCATAGATAAACAATCCTGATAACCAATGAGTCACAGCAATATGTGGCTGCCGAAATGAATACCTGATTTTTTACTTATTTTCAATAATTTACAAATTTTTGACGAAAAAAGCTTTTAAATTTCTCAAACACTATTCATTCAATTTAGTTTAAATGTTTTTTTTTGCCATTAAAAGTTAAAAATGATACAAAATTTATATGCCTTACGGTTCAAACTCTTTTGACTGTTATTTAATAAAATAATAAAAAATAATAGTTAACATTATTTTTTTTAAAATAAAATTATCTCTGAATAAAAGAGTTCTGTAATTGTGCGCAGAAATTTTTGATTTGTTAAAGACTTCTAGTAAAATATGCAGGAAATATTTACACCAAGGTCACCATATTTTTGACCGCAGCTCTGACCTCACTATTAAGACTATATTTGAATTTGCGGCAACCCCCATGTGTTGGGGGTCAGCTATCAAAATTCGTCAAAAAATAGTATGTTTATTCAGGAAGCGTTAGCGAAGCAAGCATTAAAGTCTGCCTACACAGCGAAATTCGCGAATGATACACAATTGAGAAATATGTGACGTAATAACGGTAGATTCTTAAATTATATCCAAAATGAAATACTTTCAAAAATGTTCGTTAATTGAAATTTATTTTATTATTTAATATTGTGATTTTTTTTAAAAATTTGTTTAATATGACGGTCTTAAATTTTTGGTATTTCTTAGTAAACGTAAGGTTAAATGGATGAAGTCACGTTCTTTCCTGCAAAGCATGAAGATAGGCAGATGATTTGTAATCAGAAGTTTCAACACTGTCAGTGCCAAAAACTGCAATACTCACAAAAAAAGAACGATGTCGTAAGTTGAAATAATAGTTGTAAATATAAGTTAAAATTTACTAGCATTTTAAACTGATGAAAGCAAAATATCTATCATGTAGGCTAGAAAAAAGATAGCGTATGCTCCCTTTTCAAGATATCCTATGGTCTTTTGGGAGCAAATGATTGTATATTTCAACATGATAATGCCTCGATACGTACTTCACGTTTGACTAAAAATTAGTTTCAACAAAATGTTTAGGTATTACATTAAATAGACATTAACTCCTCAATTAAGAATGATTTTGACATTTTAACCCGCCAACTATATAAACTATCTACCAATAAGTATTTGGACACCTATGCAAATGACTATATCTGCTGTCTCGAGATACGTCACACCCTCTACCTGTATATATCGTGAAGGGAACAACATCGGCATTAGATCCATGCAAGATGCCAACTGCACTATTTTGGATGACATTGTGCTTCCTACGTTGTGGCAGTTTTACGGGGTGGACCCCTGTTACTTCCAGGACGACAATGCCAGCTGTCATGTCGCGAGGGTCACCAAGGCTTGGTATGGTGCCAATGGGGTAAATCGAATGGACTGGCCTGCCCAGAGCCCAGACCTGAACCCTATCGAGAACCTCTGGAACGAGTTGGATCGCCGAATTAAGGGGTGCACTACCCTTCCAAAATCGGTGAAGGAACTTACATTTCATCTCCAAGCCGAGTGGAAGAAAATACCACTAGCCGTCACACAAGGACTTGTGGAAAGTATGCCCCGGAGGATTCACGCTGTATCTGCCTCTCGTGGAGGCTCTACGTGTAGGATTATGAAAAAAATTTGTTTCTCTTTTCAATCACACGTGTCCAAATACTTATTGGTAGATACTGTATAAATTGTAAGCAATATAACCCTACTCCTAAGAGTCTATTAATAAGGCATGTTATTATTTCTCCAAAGAAGAACATCAGAAACTTACCAGTTCTATAGAAAAACGTATATTCGATATAGTTAAGAATAATGGAAGATCAGTATCCAAGTAAGATTATTTTAAGACCGCCAAGTGATATTGTTTTTCAGCTTTCGCGCTTAAACGTTTGATGCAGTCCATTTTTTTTAAAATTATATTTATCAAAGTTCTGATAGGGCCGGGATAGCCTGGTCGGTAGGCCGCTGGGCCCATGTCCGAAAGTTTGTGGGTCTGAACCACACCCGCCGAAGACTCCTCGTGTAGTAAATGGTGACTGATGCACGTTAAATCTGTCGAGTCGTAAAGTCCTCCATGTTCCCAGAACAAATCAATACCTCTGGGGGTACTGGATTGGAGATCGATCGTTCTCTGATTCAGGTCAAAATTACGATCTGTGGATGAATGGGTCCGCCCTATAAACGGGTGTGACGAATGGGTGGGGCAGAAGTCGAATTCTTGGCCAAAGATGGCGCCACCGGAAAACAAGAACAATCGCACCCCTCTGCCTGAACAGACATACGTCAACTAAGTTCTGTTAAAAAAAATTTTTTTTTAACAATTTATCTCTTGTTTTTAATTGCATGAAATAAAAATACCATTCTATTGTTGACTTTCAAAATCAAAATATTCTGCTAGTACTTAAAATTTTAGGCGAATTGTACAGTTAGGATTGAGTCTTAGCACGTGACAATTCAATTATTAGATCAAAAGTTATTCAGGGTGTTTTGCTTTTTATGCGTGCTTTTCATAGTTATAATGATGGAATAGGCTATAATTTATAAATTACTCATTTTATTGGAATACGTATAAGCGTAGTTATAAAGAATTAAATAATCATTTATGATAATATTTTAAAGTAACTTTATTTAATCTCGTTTCATATAGTTAAATAAATAAAAATACCGCCATTCCTATATCTTTAATTCAGTTCGTGAAGTCAAGATTATATTATTCAATTAATCTTATATCAAGTTCGACTTTCTAAACCTATTTGAAATTTGTTTCTTTGCAATCCTTGTTTTGCAGTGATAAAATCAGCAGATTAAAGTCGATTTATTGTCCTTACAGGAATGTGAAAAAAAGTTCCCGAAACTTCAATAAGTTCGAAGTAAACAAAAAGTAACGAACTTTACTGCCGAGAAAAGCATAGTTTTATTTTATTCGAATCTGTGAAAATAAACTCAACTACCCTAACTTTTATAAATAACTTCTGCATCAAAATAGATTTCCTACCACCTACCTTATAAATCACTGCTGGCGAAAAAAAAGTAGAAATCAAACTTTATATTTGACTCATGATAAAAAGTTCCTTTCTTTTGTTAAAAGATTGAATTTTATTTCTGTTGAGAAAACGGTACAGTGGTAGTGATAATGGACTTCTTAAATAAAATAAACGAATGTAATTGATTTTCATTAAATATATAGTGCAAATTTTTTATTACTGAACGAGAGAATTTTACAAATGAAATTTTTATCATTTTCCAGCTAGCTAGAGCATTAACATTTCCACTACATCTCTGTTCTGGCAATACAAATTTGATTTTTAAGCTTTATAAAAAGAATTTATTATCTTTCTAATTTCGACATTTTTTTCACAAATTAAGTGCTTGAATTTTAACATAACTAAAGACCACCGGGGGTCTGAATGATTACGATATTTAATTATTAACAATATTTAATAAGAAATGTACTAAAATTCAAAATAGTTTTTGAATTTATAAAAAAGTATTATTTGATAAGATATAAAAAAATTTAGTTGAGCATATTTGGTAGTGACTTAAGCATATCAAGCATTTACAAAAATTGGAAAACTGTCAAATTTGTTTACGAATCAAATTTAGTTAGTTCAGTAATATTATACTCTATCACAATACAACTTATTTCGAATTTAAATAGTGGTTAATAGGAGTGAAAAAAAACAGAAAGAATAAAAAGTAATTGAATAAGTGAATTGCCTATTTCGAGAAATTTACACTTCGTGAGCATAGTTTTAAAATTCTCTTGAAACTTGATATAAAATAACGAATAAGCACTGCATATATATTCTTTGTATAAAGAATAAATTTGTGGTGAAATTGAAAAAGTAATTTTTTTAATGAAAATTTTTAAATTCGCAAAAAATATTTTATCTTTATGTGGTAACTATAGTCATTTCTATAATTGTAGAATTTTGAATTTTTTCAACTAGTTTATATGATTATGAATAAAAGTAACGAAATTTACAAGATTTATGATTGCTAAATATTCATTTGAATCAAAAATGTACATAGATAAATTCTTATTTAAATTTATTCTAAAATATAAATTTCATACTTGCTTCATAATGTTCTAAATTATGCATGATGAAGCATTCTTTGAAAAAATATTTTACTTAGTACCTACTCTTAGCATGTTATATATTTCTTGGACCCATCAGTAATATTGCAAAACATTATACTAATGACAAAAATGCTTCAAATTTTTTTTTATTTAATGAAATTATATTAAATAATTTCAAGCAAAGCAAACACTAGATTTTCAATATGAATTATTAATGAACTAAAAATAAGTAAAAAGAGCTTTATTTTTATTCATTATTTTTTTTACAAACAATAATGAATGCAAAAATTCACATCAAATACTTTAATCGTCTATGGAATTGCATGTAATATAATTGGAGAAAAACATTTATTCTAACGTATATTTTAATGCTTTAAAGTTTTTATCTAGGTTTTGCCTTTCAGGAATTCTAAATTGTTAGTATCTTAATTTAAGTTTTACATGAAATTTATTTGAAAGGCAATGCATAATTATTCTCCTCCGATGTTAGAGCATCTCTTTCGTCAATGATTTTTCTGAATAATTTTATACTTCAAAATTTATTCCACTCATTGAAAGTATACTTTATTCGCGTTTTCATAAATTTTAAAATATAAATTTGATAAAAAAAAATACCATTGATATAGAGTAGACCGTATGAAAGTATTAAATATTTTGGCATAATATGATTAATTCAATAATATAATAATAATAATAATAATTAATATAATAATTAATTTAATTTTTAATAATATAATTTATAAGGAATACCTTCTTTTGATCTAAAAAATGTATCTTGATCATAATTAATTTTAAAAGACATAAAAGTAAATACTTCGTAATTTAAAATTTATAGTTATTAGCATAAAAAAAGACTATTAATTGTAATGGATAAAGATTGTGCTCATTTAAGGGAACACTGTATGATCTAAATGAAAAAATCCTTCAAAAATTCATTATTTGATTTATAAGATACTGAAGAAAATTTACACTTTTTTAAGTAATAGGCAACACACCAGAAAGACAACAAATCAGAGTTTTTCTTAACGAGTTATAAGATAGTGAATTTATAAAGGTCCATACATCAATATGTACTTCTCATTGATAAAGTTTTTTTTCACTCGTAATGGAATTTTTCAATGTTCTTGTAACTTCAAAAAGTTCTTTGCGTATCAGTTTTTGTTTTATTATTATTAATAAAAAACAGATGCTCTTCGATGCTTCGAAAAAAATTTACACTTTTCTAAGTTATAGGCAGCAAACCAGAGAGACAACAAATCAGAGTTTTTCTTAACGAGTTATAAGATAGTGAATTTATAAAGGTCCATACATCAATATGTACTTCTCTTTGATAAAGTTTTTTTTCCCTCGTAATGGAATTTTTCAATGTTCGTGTAATTTCAAAAAGTTCTTTGCTCACCCGTTTTTTTATTATTATTAAAAAAAAATTTGATGCTCTTCGATGAGTCATGTTTAATTCTAAATTCGTCTGATTAACTCAGTAAGTTACTTAATTTTTTAATAACGAACAAGCATAATTGAAGCATGTTTTTTGAAGAAATTTTGGTGACAAATAATGCCCAATTACGTTATATTTTTCTACAGTTACCATAACCACATACACTTATTTAAATGCCTATAAACAACGTATTTCGGTAAAAATTTATTTAGAAAAAATAAAATTAGTTCGCAGGGAGCTTTGTAACAATTAAAAGCGATACTTTTAGTAATAACTTTGAAACTAATTGTTATTTTTTGTTTTTAGAACTTTGCACTCAGTCTTCAACTAATGCTACCCTGTTAAAAGTTAAAAATGATCAAATAAAAATTGCGCTTTTTTGTTTGAACCTCTTATGTCCCTTTAAAAATAAACCAAGCTGGAAAATATTTTTCCATATTTTATGTATTTAAAATGTATGTTTTTGGACCTTCATGAAATGAACATTTTTACAGAGCTTACATGTTATACTATCATTTGAACTTACAATTTAACCATTTTTTTAATCGAAATATAAAATTTCAAATGAAATTTTATAACTGGAAAGAATTTTTATGTTAAAAATATTAAATTTATGTAAATTCTGTTTAAAATCATCCCGCAGTGGACTAATCGTTAAGGCGTGGGTTCTCAGGAGGTAAGATAGAGGGTTAAATACTCATCTTAACTGGATGTTTATTATTGTTTATTTCTCTCTTTCAGATGCGTCCCGCAGTGGACTAATTCTAAAGACACGGCTCTCAGTAGAACACCGAAGTCAAGTATCACTGGCAGCTGTCAGTAAGCAGGTGGGTGATCACTTTGATCATCCTACATAGGGACCAAAGGGTGCGCGGTATCGGTCTTCGTTAAACTGTTCTACCGTAAAGTGCTCAACTTCGCGCGTAGGTCGTCGGGCTACTAAAGCAAGAGAGCCATCCCCTTTGCAGAGGATCAACATTACGATGGCATGCCTTGGGATTATCCTCAGGAATGTTTTCTAGGCCTTCGCCAATAGCCTATTGTTCATCTCCATTGTGACGTAAATAAAGTACCAACCTAGTAAAACAATTTTTTTGTTACCAATAAACAAAGTTGCCAAAAATATCCCTTAAAGTTCATGTATAATGATTAGAAATACATATGCTTCTAAGGATTGCTTTTGCTTGAAAAATAAAAATTCTATTTTTTTTTCAATTGGCAATATGCAAATAGAATGTAGGGGGAAAAGAAATTCTTCAAAAATAAAATGCAATTCCCATTCAACTAAACTGCTTTTCTGCACGTTTCTACAAACATGGCAAACCAGCTACACTGCATTGCCATAAAAAAGTAGAATTTTTTTCTCCAGTTTTTACTTTATTCTTTAAAAAGTATAGTTTTTTTTTTGCATTTCTTATTTCCATTTTTCTTTTTCGATTTGATTTTTTCCTAACGATATGCATAATTTTTTATGAGGATACTGAAGCATTTTTAAAAGTGTACTTCAAATACTTTCGCGAATTGGAAAGTGAATGTATTGACTTTCTAAAGTCATTCGCATTAAATGTGATTTTTTTAAAAAAAAGTATATCCCATCCGATGAATTTATATTTTAATTATCGAATAGAAATTTATATTTATATTAGAATAGAAGAATAGAATTTTATTTTTTAAAAAAAATTTAAATACTTCTTCTTGGGTTGAAAATGTCCCTTAATATCTTTAAATTTACAAGAAATGTGTTTTAACATTTCTAATTGATTTTATACTTAACGTATAATCAGTATACGTAAAAAGAATAGTTTAATTATTGACCTCCATTTTGAAAAGATTTTTAAATCGCTTGCAACTTTAAAAGGGTGACATTTGAGAGAAAATATTACTTCATGCATAAAATATATTTCGTATAACTTATTAAATTTCTAAAATAATTTTATTAAACATGATTTCGCAAATAATTATATATGTATCCTGTAATGTTCAGTCTTTATTACCGAAAGCGAACTTAATTTTTCTTAAAACGTATACAGTAACGCCTCACATTTTTATTTTCTAACAAGCTTTGAACGGCTAGCTCAATTCGA
Organism: Parasteatoda tepidariorum; assembly: GCF_982258835.1. Taxonomy (NCBI): domain Eukaryota; kingdom Metazoa; phylum Arthropoda; class Arachnida; order Araneae; family Theridiidae; genus Parasteatoda; species Parasteatoda tepidariorum. Next base: position 70,989,096 of record NC_141763.1, read on the forward strand.
AGATTACGACAATCTCAGTTCAACTCCATGTCCTTGTAATTTTGAACCCAATCCAGAAAACAAAGGAACCCCTGGATCAAGTATTGAGACAAACTAGCCTTTGTGGAGGACTTTTGATGGAGCTAACTCAAATTTGCATTACATTTAGAAGAAAACCTTCCGTGACTAACCCGACTAGAAAGGGATTTTGTCCTATGATCCATCGACATCTGAGAAAGACTGCTGTCAATACGTACAGGAAGCAAAATTCGTATTTACCAGCTATTGCTAGGTCTCGAACCTGGGTCACCTCACTGGAAGTAAAACGCTCTATTCCCTGAGCCACCACTGTGCTAAATCAAAATGTTGACAAATTTCCGATGACCTAGTGACTAGCTTCCGACTATATACCAACGCATCAACGTCTCATTATTTCATTTTATTTTATAACCATCGGTAAGCCTCTGATCCAATTTTGAGTTTACGGCTACCAATGCTCAACTTCGTAGCCTTATAATTTTGAACCCAATTCAGAAGACAAGGGAACTCTTGGTTCAAGTATTAGGAGAAATTTGCTTTAGTGGAGGATGGAACTAACTCTTTGATGGAACTAACCATCAATTGCGTTACATGGAGAGGAAACCACGAAAGCTTCCCATGGTTAGCCTGATTTCCCGGGGACTCTAGCCAATGATCCGTCTATCACAGAATATAGTTTTACGTCAGCACTGTGGTTTGTGCTATCTATATTCTGCCCTTTTTATAAATCTATATTCCGTCTACTTTGTAAATCTATTTTCTGCCTACTTTTTACATCTAGATTCTGTCCACTTTTTAAATCTTTATTCTGCCTATTGTTTAAATCTATATTCTGTCTACCCTTTTTAAATCTATATTCTGTCTACTTTTTAAATCTATATCCTGTCTACTTTTTAAAATCTATATCTTGTCTACTTTTTACATCTATGTTCCACCCACTCTTTAAATCCCTATTCTGCATACTTTTTAAATCTATATTTTGTCTAATTTTTACATCTATGTTCCACCCACTTCTTAAATATATATTCTGCATAATTTTTAAATCTATATTCTGTCTACTTTTTAAATCTATATCCTGTCTACGTTTTGCATCTATGTTCCACTCACTCTTTAAATCTATATTCTGCATACTTTTTAAATCTAAATTCTGCTTACTTTGGAATCTAAATTCTGCTTACTTTTTAAATCTATATTCTGCCTAATTTTTAAATTTATATTCTGCCTACTTAATTAGTCTATATTCATGAAAAATATGATCTGGAGAAAAATTTAAGTTAATTCTAAATCTTTTTTAAAATCTTCAAAATAAAATCTGAAATTTTTTTTTGTTGAAAATCCATGTTTTTGGGAGTCAAATAACTTAAGATATTCAGCCGTTTTTTTTTCTTGCGAGGAAGAAATAGAGGAAATAATGTGGTGCCAACGCTGGGATTCAAGCACCTGCTTAGCCGGTTATGAGATTGATAGATTATTTATCTTGGTTGAAGTACGTACACAGTTGCATGGATTTAAGTAGTTTCGTTAGGAACTCGCCACATACCTATAACGATTAATTTTTTCTTAATTTAATCAGAAAATTTCTAATAATCTATAATCTAAGATTATTAGAAATATTCGTATTTAAAATTAAGAAAAGAATTGAATTAAATTAGGATTCTAAATCATCAATATAAATTGTCAAATTTTCTGCAATATTAGCATAAATAGAGGAACAAATACCATGAGATCTTCAGATTTTAATTTCAACGGAAAATCTTCTGACTGAATTTAAAACTTACTGTAAGATATAAGCTTAAAAAGTAGGAAAATATCTTCATAATTTATTATTCTTAGAAGACTTCAGAAATTAGCACGTATACAAATTTTCATAATTTTTTTTATAGAAACTTGTGCAAAAACACATAAGTTTAAAGATAAATTAAATTTTACATTGAAATATCTAGATTTTTTTGTAATATTAAACGTCTCAAAAATATGTATTTTTCAATGTCGCAGAAAATAGTGTGATTTCAATACAATTAGTTTTAATATAATTAGTTTTAATGTAATTAGTTTTAATATAATCTAGATAATCTAGAGTATCTTCAAGATAATCTAGAGAATCTTTTATACACATGTTAATTACATCCATATTTTTGGTCTAAGAAGTCAAGGGAAAACTTATGTATGCCGATATGCCGATGCGAAACAAATTTTTTCCAAATAATTAATTCTTGTTTTAATCTGAAGAATATCTGAGGACAAAGTTCATGTTCTTATGTTAATTCATAAGGTCTGTTAAAAAAAGTTGAACCGTCCAAATGAGTATGGAATGTCTGCGAATAATCTACAGATATTTTAATCTACAGATATCTAAGGAATTCTGCAAAAACTCTCAAGAACTGATTTTTTCTGAAGAAATTCTTAAGGTACATGTAAGTGGGGAAGCTTGTGAAAAAATTAAAATAAAATCAAATCTATGTGAAAATGTAATAAATTAATTTCCATCAAGTTCAATACTGAACTAAAAACAATGAATAAGCATAATAACGCTATTTTCTGCAGATCGAGTGCAAAGTCTATGAATAAACTTAATAATTTGATGGAGAAAAAATCTAATTTTAATGACAGCCACCATGAATAAATTAAATGAATAAACTTAACTAAACTATTTCAAGCATATCAAACACTAAACTGGTACATGAATAAATGGCAGATCGAGAACTAGGCTGAAGTCTTCGGATAACCTAGTGATATGATTTAAAGTAGATCGGAAAGAAAAATTGAATTCTATGAATAAACCTAATAACTTGATGTAGATCGAATCGAGTTCGAAATGAATAACCCTAATAAACAAACAACAAATATAAATAAACGGTGTGAATTAACCTAATAATATTTCCAGCAGATCGGAACAAACTAAAGACCTTGGAAAGTTAAGGATATGGTTTAAAGCAGATCGGAAAGAAAAGTTGAAGTCTATGAACAAATGTAATAGTATTATTTCCAGCAAATTGAATCCAAAACAGAAGTCTATGAATAAACCTAATAACTTGATGTAGATCGAAACGAGTACAAAATGAATAAACAACCAATATAAATAAGCTATGGGAATAAACCTAATAATATTTAAAGCAGATCGAGAACAAACTAAAGTCTTTTGGAAAACCAAAGATATGATTTAAAGCAGATCGGAAATAAAAGTTGAAGTCTACGAATAAATGTAATAGTATTATTTCCAGCAGATTGAATCCAAAACAGAAGTCTATGAATAAACTTAATAATCTGATGTAAAGCGAATGTAGTTCAAAACTGAAATATATGTATAAACCTAGTAAAATTATTTTAAGTTCTTCGGGAGCAAAACTGCTCTATGAGAAGTCTATAGACAAAAAACAATTGTTAAAATATAAAAAATTATGCAATGAAAGGTTACACTAGCTTTTAATAACGAAACATACAAATGAAAACAAAAATCAAAGAAATATCGTTATGATTTCGAAGAAAATAATTTAATGTAAAATTATTTTCAGTTCTTCGGTAACAAAACTATTCTATGAGAAGTCTATAAACAAAAAAACAATTGATAAAATATAATATTTAAAAGCATGCAATGTAAGGTTACATTAGCTTTTAATAACGAAACATACAAAAACAAAAATCAAAGAAATATCGCTATGATTTCGAAGAAAATAATTTGTCATTATTTTAATCTTTTACATTAGTAATTTTTTAAGATAAATATATTTGGGGAAAATGCTATGCATGTAAATGGGATAGCCTCAAACTTTTATGAAAGCACTTTCTGCTCTTCGTCATTCTTGAATTATAAATATGAAAATATTCAAATCAAAAACAATAACGTACTGCATCCGTGGTTTGATTTCAATTTGATTACTTCGTTCGATTTACATATTGCTTCAAATATTCAAAGAAGAAAACTGGTGATTTATACTTTTTATTTTATTTAAAAATAAAGTTTTTCCAACAAAGCTTTTGATATGCATTGTATTCCAAAATTAAGTATACTTTTTAAGAAAAAATCTTACTCATTTTTTAAAAATATTAAGCTACGTCGATAAGATTTTTGCTTAATTTTACAGATGGAGAACAGTAGAAAGCTAAGCACATCACAATCATCATTATAACAGAATAAAGGTATTCCACCATATAAAAGAATCATTATAACAGAACCACTTAGCCTTATTTTCAGGGCTCTATCTATTATTAGTAGGGGTGTCACGTAATTTTGAGGATGACGCGATTAGCACCCGAGTTGGTACCCCTCAATCATAATTTTCACACCACAACCAACGAAAAGATTTTCAGTTATGTCAGATTTAAGCAAATACACGCTGGTTATTTTGTCGGCCATCAGGATTTGAACGCATCACCCCCAACTCGGCAATGGTGCGGCATAGTACAACGGTAAGAAAACCCTACTTTTTTGGTGTTTACATTGTGGGGAGAGTAGTTACAGATCATGTCAACCGTCATCTATGAAAAGGTACCCCGACATAGAGTCGAGTTAACATGTCTTATATACTAGTGAATTGTAGTTGTAATTTTGTAGTGGTAGATACGCTACAGTACTCCCCCACCAGAATTATAGCTATGATAGAATTCGATGAATGGATGGCACTAGTTGATTCATTGCTGTTTTGTGCGAAGCCGGGAGAGCTGTATTAAGATCACCGTATTTTTTTTAGTGCTGAAATGTGAGAGGTGTATTAACTTCACGGTTGTAGTCGCTCCTGTGTTGCCGTTAGCAGTCGAGTGTATGCAAGCCAACGTTGTGTGTGATCGAGATGAGACTGAGTAGCAACAGCGTGAGGAGGTGGATAATGTCGCAGTCGCAAGTAGCAAGTCAACTATTCAATGTGGACCATCCAACGAAGTAGGCATTACTGCCGATGTAGGCGTATCCAGATCAAAGTGGGCGTTTTTGCCAAGGTAGGCGTGTTCACATCACGTCCGAAGGTCACCAATGTGGGGAGAGTAGTTACAGATCATGTCAACCGTCATCTATGAAAAGGTACCCCGACATAGAGTCGAGTTAACATGTCTTATATACTAGTGAATTGTAGTTGTAATTTTGTAGTGGTAGATACGCTACAACATAAAGCCAGAAAAATTATAATTTTCAGTATTTTTAATTTTTCGTTATTCCTTAGAAAATAATCTTAAAATGTCTCACAAAATGTAAGTATCTAGAAATAAAATTTATGGATACAAAAACTTTAAAACATGCAGAAGTATATAATGATAGGGTCAATCAGATATTGTGAATATTTTCTTAATTTGAAAAGAATTCCAAATCAAATTTTAATTTCTCAAGCACTGTGATTCTCAACCACTGTGCCACGGCACTTTTGTGTGCCGCTAATCTTAAAATGTGCCGCCAAATATTAGAAATGATACAAAAAAAATTATAATGGTTTTTTTTATTACGAGTAAAGTTTAAATTAAAGAAAATTGTGTATATATATATATATATATATATATATATATATATATATATATATATATATATATATATATATATATATATATATATATATATATATATACTATTATAATATTATATATACTTTTTATAATTTTTCCACGCTTTAATAGCGTGAATATTTTTGTGGGCGATTGTCTTGTCTCTGATAATCTTAAGGCTACAGTGGACCTTTATATTGCCAAAAATTGATAAAAATTTCGGGTTTTTTTTTCCGACATATTTAGACACTTGTTTCATTGCTTTTTCAACTGAATTTTTTTTTTTAAATTTCGTCATTTTTTGAGAAGTTATAGGGCAGTTTCGTTTTCACATTATGAAGCCACGCCCCTTTTCTTACACAAAAAGCAGTTTTTCTCAAAATTGAAATTTTGTTATGTTTCACGTATTCAAAATGTTCCAGTCGACTTTGTTTTCATCCTATAGAGATGAAATTTTTTTCTAGTTATTTATATGTATATTAGATTAAGTTTATGCATTTGTTTCTGTTTTATAACAAGTAATAAAAGAGTTATCGGGTTTCATGTACCTAACGACCTTTATTTTGAAACAAAAATCTACATAAAATTTGTTTTTTGGTCATAAATTTAAAATAAATTTAGGAAAATTCCTATATAATGCATAAAGCTTTTAACATTTATCTCTAAAAAAAGAATATTAAAAAAAAATAAATAAAAATTTTAATTTAAGCCGCTGGGAGCATTTTAAAATTGATGAAATTTTTTTTAAAAAATTTTAAATTTCTCAAAAATGGTCCAAATGTTTTTTACAAAAATTTTTGCAAGGGCATATCTTGATAGAATACATAAGTTATAAAAAAAGTTTTAGTGTAGCATAAAAACTAAAAAAAATTTTTTTGAACGTCCACTGTAGCCTTAAATAAGTTAAAATAAGAAGGAAGTGTTTAAATTGTCTTTGACACACAATTTTAAAACTTTTTTTTTAAATAAGTAGGAAATTTAATGACTATTAAAAGTATTAATAAGCAAAGGTTAAAACAAGCTGGATACTAACTTCCAAACGAAAATAAAAGCTAATCATTAAAGTAAGCTATACAATTAATAGTTATAAAAACAATTTAACAAAAGATAACTAACAAAAAAAGAACCAAAAATTAATAATTAGCAAAAAAACTAATTAACAGGAAATCACAAGAAATAATAATTAATGTAAATAAACTAACACTTAATAACTATAGAAAACAAGCTAACAATTAATAACTAGCAAAATAAATAACTCTTACTAACTAATAAAAAATTAGTCGAAAGAATTAATTAATCCTTTAATAAACGTGCTTTTGTAGTACATGTTATTTTATTTCACATTCAAAGCTATTATCACAAACTATTTAACATAGTGTGTTATATTTAAGTAAACAACTTTTAAGCTAATTTTTTTTCATTGTGGGCCGTCAATTTTCGAAATCGTTAAAAGTGTGCTGCCACAAAAAAAAAAAAGGTTGAGAATCACTGCTCTAGCATTTTCTCTTATTCAGAGGGAGGAAAAGCTGTCAAAATCAACTACTATTGGATTAATCGCAAAAACCAACAGGATTTCTCGATCGCAAACATCATCTAATGCTTAATGAACTGAAACAATAGATCGATACGATCGTGTCGATACTTTCTCCATCCTTAGACAGAATTCCTGATAGAGAAAATGTATAAATACATGTTTATGGTATAAGGCTTACCTTTAAATTATACAAAACTTATATTACTTATTTCTGAAAGAAAATGACGAAATGAATAATTTCCTTATGAAAGTAAGTTAAAGGGCTTATTCCTTTTTTGCACTGAAGGATGAATAATATTCATATTTACTTTCTGAATAGCATTCAACCTTTTCATTATGTTACTTTCTGTATATTACCTAAATTTGAATATTATTTTGTTTTCTGAATAGTGTTAATCTTTTTACATATTATTTTACTTTCTGATTATTATTTCACTTTTTGATTATCGTTTCACTCAATAGATATTACTTAAATTTGAATATTATTTTACATTCAGAATATTATTCAACGTTCTGATAATTGTTTTACTTTCTGATTATGATTTTACTTTCTGAGTATTGTTTTATTTTCTGAATATCATTTAATTTTCTGAAAGCATTTTAATTTTTGAATATAAATTTGCTTTCGGAATATCATTTTACTTTCGACTTATTATTTCACTTTTTGATTTTTTTTTACTTTTTGAACATTACTTAATTTTGAATGATACTTTACATTCACAATAATATCAAACTTTCTTAGTAATTTTGAGTGTTATACTTTCTGAATATTATTTTACTTTCTCAATATCATTTTACTTTCCCAACATCATTTTCTTTTCTGAATAGCATTTTACTTTTTGAATATAAATTTGCTTTCGGCGTATCATTTTACTCTGTTTTAAAACATTTTGGGAGAAAAGGAAATTTAAAAGCAATTCGTTATTTTGTTATATTTCTCAAGCTTTATTCTATTAATATCATTTAAATTTCAAATTTTTTCATTTAAAATTTCGGTATTCAAGCAGGTGTAAAAATATTTATAATGGACAGTAAGAATAAATTTTATTAAAATAATTTAAAAATATTAATACTAATTAAAAATTATGTATTAATAAACTTTTGATTAAGTTAACTAGAATTATAAGCGAGTGAAAAGCTTTGTTGGTTTGCGCAATTTGTTTTAGAAACAAAACTGGAATCATAAAAAGTAAAATTAAAAATACATGGATCGAAAGTTTAAATACTTTCTGGTCTAAATTTTTGAGAACTATAGATTATTTTTAGTCAAAATTATCAGGGATAAAATTATACTTTACTCTAATTGGTGTGATCTTTGAGCATGAATAAGAACATGTTTGCTCAAAATGTGTACTTATTTGAAGAACAAACCTACCGTTACTTATTGAAATTGTTACATATAAACTTTTTAGTAAAGAATTACACCACAAAAAGTTGGCTAATATAATTTAAAAATTAACTGCAAAGCAAATAAGTGTTCTTATAATATATTTACCAGGCCATTTAGTTCTTAAACATCTGTCTTTATCGATATTTGTACATGGCGATTGACTCTACTTCTTAATCATATATTGCAAAAATAGTGCATTTCAACTAAAAATCATATTTTTTTAAAGGTAAGTTTAGTCCTCCCTCTTGTTCTTTTTCCATCTGCGATCTATGTAAGGACAACAGATATTAATTTTTCCTCGGGCATTCCGAGAACACGATTAACCAACTCTATCTCCGTTTGAATATTTACTTTAATCGTTTTAGTTTTATCCTTTTTTTTAAAAAAGATTTTCATTTGCTACCTTGTAAGACTAAAATATTTCAAAAATAGAAATGCTTTAGAAGACTTCCAGTTTTTCTTCTTCTCTGCTTTAATGTTTTTGGGCTCTGTAGCAGTACAGCTCTGCCAATAACTCAGTAAAATTTTATTTTTGTTTATATTTTAATATTTTATCTCCACTCAATGTAGCCTTATAAAGCATTTCTTCCTTTTAATTTACATAAACTATTTATACACAAAACTATAACTTTTTTTAACCCCTTCCTTCTCGCTCCCGGGAAAATGACGGGATGAGGTTTCGCCCTCTATTTCTCGCTCCCGTGATATTGTCCGGGCTGGAGTGGCCAATAGTAACGCGCCAATAAGAACAAAACGAATTCATTTCTTTTGCCCGGAAAACATTTTATTTCTCATTTTACACACCAGATGACAGTACCAGAATATTTTTAAGGTAATTGTAGATA